>NW_027472582.1:32578206-37378206 GCF_030347505.1 Rhynchophorus ferrugineus
ATCTAATAATGATATTAAATCAATTACAATTGGAAAGTTTAAAAAGTTTGCGAATAGAAAGTATTATATTTATAACGTTTAATACAAAAGATAAGTGATTTTAAGGTTGCGTTGTATAATCATACTTTCTCACTATTCTCTCATAGAGGAGAAACGTTTACACTATTTGTTAGAATGAAATTATTTTAATATGCTTTTAATATTTTATCAATTCCTTCAATTTTAAACTTAGGTATTTTATGTATTTTTATCTTTGTTATTGATTTTTTATAATGTATATTATAGTTTACTTTGTGTACTTGAATACTGATATATAATATAATTAAAGTTAAACGTTATAACAAAATATATAAAGAGAATTATTTATATTAAATTATTTTATAAAATATATTTTGTAATATTTGTCACATATAATTTTTATAATAAATATATTACATATATTTTAAATTAATGATTTCATATATTATACTATTAAATTAATTTCTTAAAACGTGTTATTTCATTATACAATATCTTATATCGACTATTTTGCATAATATATATTAAGAAAATAATATATTCATACTCACTAAAACTCTCATATTTGGTGCCTATACTTGAACTAACAACACGCAAATCTTGACTGGGTTCTTTAAGCTATACCTCAAGGAATTGTACTAATGCTGGTTCCACTGACATGAATATTTATATAGTACTTATCAGGGTGTAAAAAATCCTCATATCGATATTTATCTGGCCAGTTTGGTTTTTATTTACGACAGTGTTTATAAATTTTGATTGACCCCACGAGAGATACGAATTTTATTCAAACAGAGTGCAATAGTTGCTTCAGTATATCGTCGATAGGTCTTTTAAATAATAGATGCGCAAATAATGTAGTTTTCGTCCTAGTTGGGTTTCAACACTCGATTAATATACACTGTACTGTCCGTAAGTGAAGATGTTAACATCATGGATAAAGATTAAGGAGTGAATCTTATTGAAAGTGTTATAGAATAATTTGTTAGACTCATTCGTATAACATGATTTGTTATAATTTGATTAGAAGAAGATTTTCTATTAAATTACGTTTCATTAATTTCGTTAAATAATATTGTCAGTATGAGTGAAAAATAAATAGTATATATTATTATTTTTTGTGTTAATGTGGATTGTTAATAAATTATTATAGCATTTTACTTAAGGAAAGAAACAGAAGTGTGAGTTATAAAGAAAATATGTGAATGGTTTCAGACATTGTATCATATACAGTTAGAAATGGTAAGAAAAATCTATTTTACGCAATTGATTTTCGAATTGTATTGAAGCATTCACTATGTTTCCTTATATATTGTTGAATCTCTGATTTATTACATATAATAACATATTTCTTGTTGCATTCATATATTGGTACAGTAATATGTTGTGGAGCAATTGCAAAGAAATAGTTTACTGCATTTTAAGAAGTACAACTGTACATATTTTACATTCTTTATATTATTTTTCAATCTCTTTTATACTTCTTGTAATTTTAGAAGCTTAAACTGACATTAATAAAATTCGCTATATTATTTGTGTTTTCTTTTAACCGGCTTAGCAGCCATTGGCGCCAAAGCAACTACTGGTGCGATAGCAGCGGAAAATGTTTGGGACTGTTCTTAAGCAACTATCCCATTGATTTGGATCCAGTCAAAGCTGTAACTGGCCTAGATAATACTTGTTGCTTCTTGGATGGTTTCTTAGTCGGTCACTGGCTAGTCGGTAGGTTTAATGTTGAGAATCATCGTTTGTAGTCTACGTAAAGTAGTAGGTCCAGTTGCAAAAAAAATAGTTTGATGAGACTAAAATCCACTTATATGTTTTCTTTTATAAAATTGTTCGTGGGGTTTTAATCAGTATGTTATATTTTCTGTATTTTTTCACGTAATTTACCATGTAATGTGTAATATATTTTGTAATAACATGTAAATGTATGTATTTGTGATTAAATTGCTCATGCTAAATATACAAAACAGTTGAACACAAGAATAGTTTAATTGCAAATCATCATTAATTAAAAAAATGTTCTAGTTCTAGAGTTTTTTTTTATTTGAATGTTTTACCGAAAATATAACTATCACTATCAACTCATCAACTATCGCACCTTTAAAATATGGAAATTGAAAGAATTTTTTAGATTGATATAGAAATAGACTGTATAATAAATGTTACTAAATATAGCACTTATGAGTCAAGATGTATGATGAGATTTTTTTTGTAAAATTTTTTATTAACAATAATTAACCCATATTAAAGCAGTATCGCTTTGAAATTAAATTTGTCACGAGTTTTTAAACGTATTGTACCCTTGGAATGCGTAATAAGAACAAGCCTAACTATTTTATTTTTACATTCATTAATTGAAAGATATTTTATACTTTAAATTAGTGATGGGAACTATCGACTGAAAACAGTCGAAACAGTCGATAGTCAAAAAAATAGCGACTGAAAATAGTAATTACTATTTTCAGTCAAATGCACGGTTCGACTGTTTTTTTCCATTCGTGATGTCAGACGAAGATGTACGAATTCTTGTCTATATAAAATGTAAGATAGGAAAGGACGGAGATAAATGCTTGAAGCAGTTAATTTTAAATGTCTCTATATTCTCCAATGGTAGTATACGCCACAGAGATGTATATATATATATATATATATATATATATATATATATATATATATATATATATATATATGTATATAGATTTAAAGGAAGTAGGATTATTTTTATACTGAATGTTTTGTGGATGTGTAAAAAGGAATGGAATAATCACACCACAAATGTTTTAACGTGTTTTAATATATTAATTGCTATTTCTAAATAACATATCATAATAAATATAAATAGTACAATACAACTTAAATAAAACCTAAAAACTAAAGATTTTCCATAACCATAACTACTAAATAAAATGTAAACATATACCTAATTATTAAAAAATCTAATCCATGATGAACCTAAAAATAATCGTACAATAACTACCAGACCCTTTTTAAATAAAAGTTTTATTTATTTTTGAACGGAAATATTTTTAAATTTGTGTGAATATTATCACGTTCAACTTTTCTCCCGTGAGGCGATTTCTTCGATCGTTAATTATTTGCCCAGATTTGGAAAAAAACTCGTTCCCAGGGGACAGATGTTGCAGGTATTGAGGAATATTTTACGTGTAACTGATATAATTCAGGTAGTTTCATTTTGTGGGTTTGCCAAAAATCCAATGTGTTTTCTAAACTCCCAATAAATGGAATTTCCAAATACTGCTAAATCTGTAAAGTTGCTACAGTACTTGGAGTAATTACTTCTTTCATTCTAGCCATTCTTTTATCAAAATATCTCCAAATGTCAATACATTCTTGGTCAGTAGTTTTGTCTTGAATTTCAAGTTGTGGAACTATATTTGTATTTTTTGAAGTTAGAATGGAAGATACCTCTTTTGTGATAACTTTTTGTATCGCCTCAGCATTATTTGCAATACCAATCCTGCTTTTTTATATCTAGGATCTAAAAATGTGGATTTCCCGCATATCGTATTCATTTCTAAAATTGCCAGTCTTTTATTGATGACATCTAATAGACGATTTTGTCATTTTTTCTCCATCCACTTGTTAAAATCCTGGATTTGATGGAATGTTGCAGTCCTCTTATTAACCGTATAATTAAAGACATCGTTGGGATGTCATTCTCCAGATAACTCGGTGGTCATTATTTCAATGGGCTTTAAAAGTTGAACACATTCTGTTAAGATAGTCCATTCGTTAACAAATAAAAACTGTGGTGCTCTTCTTAATAGCCAACAAAATAAATTGTTGAATATTAATGTAGAGTTTTCCTATCAGAAAATGTATTTATTAGAAATATTTAACAAACTTTATTGACCTCTTTACGGTTAATATTTCTAAAAGAAATTTAACAACTGCTACTGTAAAAAATTCTTCAAATCTTTTGGATCTATGCAATTTCTGAAAACTTTAGAAGCTAATTTTAGTTTTCAAGATTTTGGGAAAAAAGTTTCGACAATCAAGAAGCTTGGACAAAAATCGTGAAAGTTTATCAAAAAAGGATTACCTATTATACCAGTCCAAAGTATTACCTATTATGTCCGTCAAAAGTATCGTACTATTTATCATTTACAATTTAATTTTTTTGCCTTCGAAAATTAGCGTTCCAAAATGTTGCTATATTAATTTACAATACATATTTATTCAAAAGTAAACTACAAAAAAAACATAAAACCACATATATTACATATAAATCTATATAAGCATAAATTCGGCGCATTACTTTCAAGGTAGCGGCTAGGACGGAAGGCCAGAACGTTAAAAATTAGTCGAATGAACTAGTAGAACCGAAAATGGTAACTAAAAGTAAACGACTGAAACAGTCGATAGTAAATAGTAATAATATTAGTCGGACCGAAAATAGCGACTGAAAACAGTTACTAGTAAAAAGAGTCGAACCAAAAATAGCGACTGAAATAGTCGATAGTTAGAAGTAGTCAATTACTAGTCGATAGTCGATTTCAGTCGATTGTTCCCAACACTACTTTAAACAGTTTGGAACAAATAGATAATTTATACATATGCTACATACAATAAAAAAGTATTTGACTCGATGAGATTTAGTTTAATTACTAACTTTGTATAGGAAAATAAAAATAATTCTGTATATGCTTTAGAACAATTGTAGTAAATATGCCTTATCGTTTTTTACTACTTTTATTAAATGCCATGGTAATGCTGTGGCCAATGCAAGGAGACAGCCTTCTTATCGGTAGTCGCGGTTTTGAATCCAGTACATGTCATTCATCAATTCAATTTATGTTGTGATTGTCTATAGACAGGAGCGTAAAATCTGAAAAGAAATTAACATTCCATTTAAATTAGTGATCAGGCTGGGTAAAACTGGATGTTAAACGAGGAGAGTGTTTTGGAGCCCACATAAAAAAGTAGGTCAAGTCCAGATACAATCTGGTTGGTAGAAAAAAAGTTTTATTAAATGAATAATTAAATATTATTAGATTAATTTGTAATTAGTTGTCAATGACTTTGTCATTAGCCTGAAAACAAATAATTTCATTTTAATGTTTGGAAGTAATTTTTTTCTTTGCCTTCTTTTTAAATATCCTAGCATATCTTTTTTATTAATTAGGGTTTATCTGCACTGAACCTATTGCTTAATGTAAGCTCCTACTGTTGAACTATTAGTTAATAGTAGGTAGGTGAACAGTAGTTCACGGCATTAAGCCTACCGACTGGCGGCGACTGGCGACTGACTAACTAAGAGATCATCCCAGAAGACATCCGATTTTATCTTGCTTTATGGACATCCACAATTATAAAGAATCACAAACATAAATTTACAACCATGCCCCAGGTATGATTCAAATCTGCGACTGTCGCAACAGTAGGAGGACCGTCCTGTCGCCTTGACCTCAGCGCTAACCAAGTCTAAGATATTTGGTTTTTTTTTGTTATTTCTTGCATTCGTTTTCTTATATTCTAATTATTTTTCTTTATGTTATGTTCTGATTGATGACTAATAACGTCTGTCTTTAGCTAGATCTAACTTATGAGCAATTTTATATTTAGCTATTTATTTTATAGTCAAGTTTAATAATTTATTGGTCTGTGTTTTTTTTAACTTATTTATTATTTTTATTTTTTATACAGAATAATCGAAAATTATTTAGAATTCCGAGAACTTATTATTTACAACAACGAATCTAGTTCACATTATAGATCAGAATTATATTGTGTTGAAAAAAATCGCAATATTTACTAACAATATTGCCGACTGGCTCGAATGTAATGTTTGGAACCTCCACTATATTTCTTTAGTTAATCGATGATCTTATATTCTATTTTCTTGCGATGATACTTGGTTTTAAGGCAGTAGTCTTATAGAATTCCTTTTAACTTTAAATAACTTGTAAAAGAAAATGAGTGATAGATCGAAATTAAAATTTAGTTCATTACTTAATCAAAGGAATACAGATTTAAATACCATTCAGATATGTTGGTTTGATTCACAGTGATACGGCACTTTTTATAGAATTTTACTTAAGGCAAGAAACAGTAGTGTGCGTTATTACGAAAATATGTTAATGGTTTCAGAGATTGTATCATATAGAGTTAGAAATGGTAAGAAAAATATATTAACAGTTTTTTTTATTTTGATAACTGGTTGTGTCGTTCCCGGAGGTCTTCCCCATGGTGGCTAGAAGCGGATCATGGTTTACGTCTTGCTATCTTAGAGTAAAAGTGGCTATCGCGGAAAGATTCTGAACAACAATATTAATCAATCAATCGGTAATTTTGTAACAATTGATTCGAAATTATTGAAGACGAGTAAGAGTGAAAATATGAGTATAAAACATACAATATGGATAGAAGGTATATACAGTAAAAAAAAGAACCACGAGGAAAAACATCTAAAATGGAACGAGAAAATAAATGGATATAAACAGCTCAAAAGATCTGTTGGAAAAGCTAATAAATAAAATGTACAAAGACCACAATAAAGATATAATAACTGGTTAGAGATGATAGGTCTGAGATGCATGGAAGAGATGGATATAATGCCAATATTCTGAAAGCAATAATATTCCTCAATTCAGGTCCGGCGGAGAAATTGGTATGGTAATTTTGGGTTGAGTATTGAAAGACAAACGATATTTATTGAAACAAAAACCTGTTAACATTTGCTTGCTAACATAGCGGAAAACCCGTGAAATCATATATTAAACGCTTAAATAGAAATCTCCAGTCCACGAAAATCACTCATATTTATTAGACATTATTTCTTCTGATAGTATTAATCATTTCAATCGATTATACATATTTTTTCTGAACATCACTTCACATCATATGGAGAATAATAATATCAATGAAACTTAAGGTTTACAATAAATTTCCAATATTTTATAAGATACACCGAAATAAGTACAATAAATAAGCATTATATAACTTATGAGATTAAAATAGACCAGAAATATCGAATATGCAACAATGTATTAATAAAACAAAAGGCATTCCATCAAAATGTGTGTCTTAAGTCGATCAAAAGGTTATCCACATCCATCTTTTGAAACATTAGTCAATTTGCCTTTCACTTGTTATTTTTTCCTTTTTTCGTGTCTTGTTGAATATATTTTCATAATAAATCGCACAGTTTCTTATCAGGTCTGTTAACGTAAACAACATGATAATTTATTACATCGAAAATATTGATAAAACCCTTTCCGTAATAAATTAATTCTAAAATTATATATAAATGTAAAAAAAACCCTTTCAATTGCTTTCATATTATTACTTTAATTTTATAACATTGCATAATTTTTTTGAAATAGACTACCCATTCTACAACACTTCTAGAATAACACTAATAAACCTCCATTGGTTTCATGAAACAGTCAGACCTTCGACTGAGCTAAATTAGGCGAATAAGGCGGTTGGGAAAGTATATGACTTAAACGTGTGGGGAAAAGATCGCGAATAATCACTGTTCTGTTAGATGGCATATTTTATATATACCTATAATATAGACACATAATTCCAGTTTTTTAAGAACAGTAGCTTTTTCGCAAACTATAAATTTAAATATATTGCTTGCTGGCAATTCGGCCCGATTGAAAACATTTATAATGACGACCACGGTAATCGAAAGAGGTGGTTAATATAAGTTTATATTATTGGTTTTGGTGTGTTTTTTTCTGCTTAGTTTTATTTATGTACGCTATTCGCTGCTTGATCGGTAGTTTCGAGATTTTGTTAGTAAATCCTCTTCATTTAGATATTCAGGAATTATGGTTTAGCATATATTAAACATTAAGGGCTTTTTTATCCATGGAGCATTTTTTTACCCAATATGTCTCTTTAAGTTGGTGATGTTATTAGAATATCTAATCGTCATTTAACGATATTTAATTCTGTAGAAGAGAACCTAGATGTGTAAAATGTTCAGGTAAACATATCACCACAGAGTGTAAAAAAAAGACAAAGAAGCTAAGCCACTAAGTGCAAACTGCAATGAAGTGCATCCGGCAAGTAGTAGAGGATGGGTAGTTGCCAAAACACTATAAGAGTAGTATAAATAAAGTAGCTCAAGTTAAACTTCAAGAAAAAATGAGTGCAAAGAAACAACCGAAAACCGAGGAAGTGCAATAATTATAAAAAAGAACATTTCCCACCATCAGGAACACGGGGCTCAGTACAGCAGAAAATCAGGTAACAGCAATAACTATTAAATCAAGCAGATATAAGGTTACAATAACCGCAATTTATTGTCCTCCAAGATACAATCAAAAAAAGGAAAATTATTTGAATCTCCTAAGCAACCTGGGAGAAAAATTTATAATTGGAGGTGATTTCAATGCAAAAATACAAGATGGGGATCCACAATGACAACAACTAAAGGCAATTAACTGCATAAAGCAGCTGCTGAACTAAGATGTAGTTACATGTTAACTGAAAAACCAACTTATTGGCCGACTGATCAAGAGAAAACCCCGGACCTTCTTCATAGTAAGAAACATAACATCCAACTATATAAAAGTCGAAGAAAATTTTGAGCTAAGTTCAGAACATACGCCAGTGATTCTGACGTTGAGCGAAAATATAATAAGAAAAGAAAGAAACTCAACGTTAACAAACAAGAGAACAGACTGAGAAGGATTAGCTGAAGAACTGAACAAGCGAATGCAACTAAATGTACCCCTCAAGACAACTGGACAATTATGTGGGAATTGGGCACGTGACAATCACCAAAAAGCAGAAGCATTTGCTCAATATCTAGAAAAAACTTTCAAACCAAACAAAACTAATATTGAACATAATTTTCCGGACATAGAAGCTGAAAATTCGATGATTGAATTAGTCGCGCCGAAAGGGTTAACCCAGGGTTAACAGGAAATCATCAGGCTACGATTTAACAACAGGAGAATTACTGCAAAAACTACCAAGAAAGGGAATTATAAAACTCACCAACTTGATCAATACAGCATTTAGATTAAAACATGTCCCAGACATTTGGAAGATGGCGGAAATTATAATGATCTCAAAACCTGGGAAGCCAGCAAATGAAATAAAAGCTTATAGACCTGTGGCGACCGCCACGACCCTTTAGGCCACCACCAATTCACCATCAATAACTACAAAGGTTGGCAACGCCGGTGGATTGGTACCATGCAGTTCTGGAGTATAAAAGGCCATCACGACGACGTCTCGCTCTCTTTTCTTATTACCGTCCCCCTGTAACAGTACCACTTCCACAGCGCTACCGTACTTCCTTCACCTTAACCTAATATCCTGTCAATTATCCCATCGACCACATGTATCAATCGCAAGTTAAAATAAACAACTTTGAGTCAACCAGTGTTTTTAGTTCCCGTGCAAATTCCTTCCAAAGATAGTAGTGAGTGTTCTGATAAACAATCGCAGCGGCAGCTACACATTTCGACCGACTGACCGACCCGACGAACATTCCTAAAATTGGTGACCCCGACGTGATCAAAGTGCCTAACAGGTAAATCAACTCAACATAAGCCACTCGACAGGTGCTTGACACGTGCATGGAAGGATAGCACGAGGAACGGAACTCATCAGCATCACGTGGTCGACGACATCCCACGAGACTAGCCTGATGGACGAAAACCACAGAAGCCCATCATGTATACCAGCAACACATGAGCACCCTCGCAACACGAAACGGGACACGTAACACATTTACAGGTACCCTCAAACAAAGCTAAACGCCCCAAGACGAACGACGTCCTGCTACAACTCCGATGGCAGCTGATCCCGTAAAACTCCTCGCTCAGGTTGGGATCCCCATCTCATCAGCAGTCCCCGGGCGTTTGTTTGCGTGATTGCGGGTGCATTCCGGAACTTGCACCACATATAGGTACGTTCCACGGCTGTTCCACTAGGAGGGGAGTTATGTGGCGACCGCCACGACCCTTTAGGCCACCACCAATTCACCATCAATAACTACAAAGGTTGGCAACGCCGGTGGATTGGTACCATGCAGTTCTGGAGTATAAAAGGCCATCACGACGACGTCTCGCTCTCTTTTCTTATTACCGTCCCCCTGTAACAGTACCACTTCCACAGCGCTACCGTACTTCCTTCACCTTAACCTAATATCCTGTCAATTATCCCATCGACCACATGTATCAATCGCAAGTTAAAATAAACAACTTTGAGTCAACCAGTCTTTTTAGTTCCCGTGCAAATTCCTTCCAAAGATAGTAGTGAGTGTTCTGATAAACAATCGCAGCGGCAGCTACACATTTCGACCGACTGACCGACCCGACGAACATTCCTACAGACCTATATCACTGCTACCAGTAATATCTAAAGTTTTTGAAAAACTTCTGTTGAAAAGAATAAAACCAATCATAGAGAGAAAAAACCTAATACCAACACACCAGTTTGGGTTTATTAACAATTGACCAGGTCCACAGAATAACAGATGTTATTGAAAAAGCCCACGAAAGTAAAAAAGTATGCTCAGCTATATTTTTATATGTAGCACAAGCTTTCGATAAGGTTTGGCATGAAGGCCTTATTCATAATCTACAGAAAATGCTACCAAAACAACACACCGAACTATTAAAATCATACATTACAACCAGAATGTTTAGAGTCAAACAAGAAGAAGCTTACTCTACAATAAAATAATCTAAAGCAGGTATACCACAAGGAAGTGTACTGAGACCAATGCTTTATCTACTTTACACTTGTGATATACCACTAACGGAAAATATTACGATGGCTATATTTGCTGATCATACTGCGATTATAGCTGTCGGAGACAATAATGAAGAAGCCTCACGAAAATTATAACAGGCAAGAGACAATATAAATAATTGGACAAAATCTTGGAAAATAAGAATTAACGAAAGTAAATCTGTACATGTGCAGTTCATCTATAAACAGACTGTACAAGCACCCATAACATTAAATAATACTATCATTCCATATAGCAACAACGCTAAATATTTTGGAATGAATCTCGACGCAAAACTTGGCTGGAAGGAACATATAAAGAAGAAAAGAAAAGAACTGGAATTGAAATATGGGAATATGTACTGGCTAATTGGAAGAAAATCACAAATATTAGTACATAATAAATTGCTATTATATAAGCAAATATTGAAATCTATATGGAGATACGGTGTTCAATTATGGGGATGTTCTGCAAAGTGTAACATAAATAAAATACATATTTTTCAGAACAAAGTCCTAAGAGGTATTGTGGGTGCACCCAAATACTATAGCACTGATTATCTACATCGAGACCTTCAGATACCCACAGTCAGTCAAGAAATCAAGAGAATTGCAATGAGGAAAGACTCCATTCTAACACGAATATTGAAATATTACTATTGGATACTACCGGAACAGGACACAGACTCAAAACAATCAAACCGTCTGATCTTGTGTAGTGTTGTGTAGTGAGGTTCATATATTAAAAAATTCAGCAGTGACATGTATAAACATTATTTCATCAGAGACTGAAATAGGGCCGATGGGTCCTCCTAGTTATATACCTGGATTTAAGTTATCATAAAGACAAATTGTAGGTTAGACGGAAACGACTAGTAACAATATATTAATTAAATAATGAAAAGATATTTTTAACGATCTTTAGTATCTATCAATAGTTGATTTGTTTGACGTTAATTTAATCGGTAGATATTGAAAGACGACTAGAATGTCCTGTGTCCATTCATTATCTTCGACGTGTTCTTCAAAGATACTAATCTCTCTATTTTGTTAACTTTATTAACTGATGACATTATAGCTTCAAAATTTGACAGATATCTCTTCTCTCCTATTAAACTATACTAATCTAGCGATTAATTTATATTGTTGAGTTTGTGTTGGTTTCATCTAGCAAAACTTACGGAATTGTATCTTTGATGACTTGACTTGTAATGTATGACTTGTAAAAAATGTGTTAAAATAAAAATAATCAACTTTGTGTACAACTTACTTTAATATAAAGTTAATGTACAATAATTATTTTTATTATTAAAAGTATTAGCTAATAATTACAATAAATATTGATTAGCAATGCTTATATTAGTTTATATATCCTTAACAATAATAAATTCCAAATCTTTTTGATTTTTTACCATTCTAATTCGCCAGGAATATATTTCTCAATTAGTTTTTCGTAGTAGGGCCATAAAGCTTCAATGTCTGGTATTTCTGTGCTTTTTGTATATAGATCGTATTTGCTAAAGTGAAATAAATTTAATCAACGAAAATAAAAAAAAAATTGCAATAACTTACTTAAAAGCTAAGACCCATTTTTTAGTTTCTGTTTGGTCTTTTTCAGTCATTAAGTAGCCATAATCTCCACCAGAGTGCCATGGATAAAAACTGTGAAACCTAAACAAATTGAAATTATTTCGTTAAATTGTTTCAGAAACTGTCGAATGTATATAGATTACCTTATCATATTTAGGGCCTGTTCTGGAAGTTTGGATTTGTTATGTTTTAACATTCGGTATAGATATTCATCATGACCCCATGATATTGTAAGATTATCTAATCCACAATTTGGTTCGTACATTCCATATTTTGTGCTGTAATAATAAAATGTCAACAACGTGAAATAACGAATTGCAATTATTATTATACTATATTCGTATTAATTATTAGGTGTGATATTCAGTATTAAGAAGTGTTATTTAGCCTTTCACCCTAATTTAAGTTTCCATGACGGTTTTTTCAAAATTATAATAAGTTCCAGAAGATTAAATACTAATAATAAAATTAGTTTCGGAAAAGATGTCTGTTCAAACACTGGTAGTAATAAAACTAAATTCATTCATTAATTATAATAATTAGAAAAAATTGTTAGTGGTACATTTATGTTATTCTGAAAATCTATTACTAACTCTTTGAAATACGCTTTTTTTTTTCATTTTTAATGTAATCTATTTTTGCCTACATCAAAACTTCTTAATATTTTTGATAGATGTAGAAATGTAACGAAGTCGAGAATTTCAAGTTTACATCTGGACATTTCTGGTATACCGATGTGATGCAAACTTAACTAGCCAAGAATGAAAATTTTAATATATGGGCGCATCGAGCGCCGGGAAATGCTCATCTGCATTTCGACATCAATTGATATATAATTGGAGGCTTAAAGGGTCTGGGTGTTTAAACAGCTACTAGCTAGTATTAGGTCAATGTAAAGTAAAGTGAAATTTGTCCGAGTTCGCAGGTTTCACATCTATATCTACGATTTGACTTACTTGTATTTAGGATTCTTTCCATCAGGATTGTTATGGAAAGAACTGTCGCTATAAACAATACTGGGTCCCCATTGCGCTCCTACTACGAATGTATCTCCAACAACGCACCACTGCGGTTCATCGTAAAAAGCCATAACCTATAATAACCTTTTAAATTGTGTATTATTTTATCAAAAATGTAATGTTTTACCTTGCCGGCATCATGAATGAGTCCAGTTAGTTGAAACCAATCATCATTGGGGAAATCTTTTCTAATTCTTTCAGCTGTTTGGAAAGCATGGACAATATTAGGAATGTCAACGTCAGGGTCACTTTCGTCAACTAGTTCGTTCAGTTTGATTAGTGCATCTTTCATGGTTGCTTTGAATGTATCGAACTTGCACCATTTTTCAATTTTACCTGTGAATTTACTATTCTTTAGATTTTATTATCTCTTATATATTTTATACAATATTCTATTCAGTTAGAGCTTTTTTAAAACTTGAAGTTATTTTAATCCATTCAAATATACAATAAAAATGTTAGGTTATTCAAAATTGTGTAGCACCATCGTATACTTAACAGTTTACGTATATTTCTGTATGTAACGTATACTTAACAGAATATAACTCATATTCGACACCATTTTAATATCTGAATATTTTGATACATCAAGCTATTTGCACAATATTTACACAAAATTGATTAAAATGATTTCTGAGATGCAAAAGAGATTCTATTCGTGTATTACTTCCAACCAAAATTGTTTTAATATCTAGCTTATTCATATCTTGCAGGCCTTACTACAGTGTTGGAATTACTACAACTTTTTAATATCTAGAGTAGGATTATTTTAAGAACAGGGTAATTATTTTCAAGGTAATATTTGACTTGGGGTATGTTTTAAATAAGATTTTATATTAGTTATATATATGAAATCTGGGATCAGAGCATAGAAGTCATAGAATTGAAGCGAACCAAACCACATGAACTTGTATAGTGTATAATTGTTTAATCTTAATTTGGCTTAAGAAGTGTAATTTCTAAAACTACTTCAATTTGGGAAAGACATGCTGATGTATTTATCCCACATTCGCCTGCACTATTCATGCAATATTCATGCAAATAACAGGTCAATTGAAAAGTCTCCGGCCTGACACATAGATGGCGTTGCTAGAATTAAATCCATATGTTTTTTAGTTAGCCCTAACCCTTAAAAGATGCGTATATAAATTTGACAGCTGTCGATCATTGTTTTATGTGATCATTAGTTTGTGAATTATAGCATTTTGTGTGAAGCAACTTTTGTTATTGTAAAAAAAATGGATAAATAGGAATTTCGCGTGTCGATAAAATATTGCTTTTTGAAGGGAAAAATACAGTTGAAGCAAAAACTTGGCTTGGTGCCGAGTTTCTGGACACTGCCCCAGGAATATCAACCGTCAAGGATTGGTATGCTAAGTTTAGACGTGGTGAAATGAGCACCGAAGACGGTGAACGCAGTGGACGCCCAAGAGGGGTTGTTACCGACGAAAACATAAAAAAAAAGATTTTGAATGGCTGTAAATTGAAATTGAATGAAACACCAGACACTCTAAAGATATCAACTGAATGTGTACATCATATCACTCACGAATATTTGGGTTTGAGATAGGTCTACACAAAGAGGGGGCCGCGCGAGCTCATTTTTGCCCAAAAACAACGATGACTCGGAGCAGTGTTTGAAGATGATCAAGCGTAATAAACCCGAGTTTCTGAGTCGATATATGACAATGGATGAAACATGGCTCCATCATTTCACTCTGAAGTTTAATCGACAGTCATCCAAGTGGGAAAACGCAACAGTCGGCTGGCAAGGTTATGGCGTCTGTACGCTGGGATACGCATGGAATAATTTTCATTGACTACCTTGAAAAGGGAAGGACCATCAACAGCGACTATTACAGCGTTATTGAACCGTTGGAAAGACGAAATCGCCGAAAAACGGCAGCATTTGAAGAAAAAGAAAGTGCTGCTTTACCAAGACGATGCACCGTGTTACAAGTCAGGGAAAACGATGGCAAAAATCCATGGATTTTGCTTCGAATTGCTTCCTCATCCATCGTATTCCAGATCTGGTCCCCAGCGTCTATTACAGTTCTCAGATCTCAAAAGAATGCTCGCTGGGAAGAAATTTTCGCCGAATTAATAGGTGATCGCTGAAAATGAGGCCTATTTTGGAGCAAAGGACAAATCGTACAACAAAAATTGTATCGAAAACTTGGAGGGTCGTTATAATTAGTGTATCACCCTTGAATGACTATGGTTTTACTATGGTAGGCCGGGGACTTTTCAGCTGATCTGTTATAACGGAATAATAGTAATAAATTACTATTATATTAAGCATATCTAATTTAGAATGTAATTAAAAAACTGATGATGTAATTTTGTACATGTGTTTTTACTTTTGATATGTTTTTATTCTGATCATTCATTGTATTATTAAAATAATTTTACTATATCAATTTAATTATTCATTCTTATATTCTATATATATATATATATATATATATATATATATATATATATATATATATATATAAATATATATATATTTTTATATATGCTGTATGTATATATATGCTGATAATTAATTACACTATATCTTTTGGCATTAGAGATGTTATTTTAATTTAGTTAATTCTTCTGATAAGATAATGTAAATATTTAACGTCACTATTTTTTATATATCAACAAATTTATCAAATTATGAAATTTGTAAACTTTTTATGAAAGCAACTATTTGGTAGGCGTGTATTATCAAACCCGTTTTTTTCATTTGCCTAGAATATCAGAAACGTAATGTATTAATAATTAATTACTATAGTATAATTTTAAATTATTTAATATAATTTTATTAAATTGTAAAAATACTATTTATGGCAGTAACATATATATAGTTTTATTTTAATTTTTTTTATCAAGTTAATTAAATTATGTTTTATTGTTTTACAATTAGATTTACTCACTTTTTACGAAATCGACAGTTTGATAGGTGTGCATGTCCAAATATGTTTTCCTAACTCTCTCTTGAATTGGGTCTTCTTGGTCGATAGTATAGTTTCTGAAGGCGGTTAGTTCTTTTTGGGCAAATTTTGCTTCGGGTCTGAACAGTTCCGATGGGTCGATCATATTTACCGGTGCAGCTTCACTCTAGCAATTTGAAACTTGTTAATTAATTTTTGATTATTGGTCTTTCTCTGTATTATTTTGTCGTTTGTCCTAATTCAGTAACTGCTAATATTAATTGATGAATCATATTATTGTAATTAATAAAATCTAATAATGTTTAATAATAAAGATAAATGATTTTATGGTCGCGTGGCATACTTATACTTTCTCACTATTCTCTCATACTGGAGAAACATTTAGAGAATTTGTTAGAATTAAATTGAGTATAATATATTATGTGTCTATTACACTAATAAATTAATTTAATAAAACGTGTTTTTGCATTATACGTTATACAATATATTATATCGACTACTTTGAATAATGTATTATAAAAATTATATATTCCTACTTACTAAAACACTCATATTTCGTGTTTATGTTATGCGTGAACACCGTACCAATCTTGACTCGGTTCTTCGAGTTATATCTTAATAATTTGTACTGTAATTGGTTCCGCCAACATGTATACTTATATAGTACTTATCGGGGTGTAAAAAATCATCATATCGATATTTATCTCGCCAGTTTGTTTTTTATTTACGACGATGTTAATACATTTTTATTGTCCCCGCGAGACATATAAATATAATTCATATAGAGTGTAACAGTTGCTTCAGTATGTCGTTGATAGGTATTTTAAATAATGCATGCGCAAATAATGAACTTATTGTACTAGTTGGGTTTCAGCACTGGATTGATAAATACTGTACTGTCCGTAAGTAAGGATGTTAACATCATGGATAAAGATTAAGTAGTGAATCTTATTGAAAGTGTTACAGAATAATTTGTTAGGTGCATTCGTATATATGATTTGTTTAAAGGAAGCATTTTTGTTATACTACGTTTCATTAATTCTGTTAAATAATATTTTCAGTAAAATTTAAAGTCATATTTTTATGTTAATGTGGATTGATTATAAATTATTATACCATTTTATTGAAGAAAACAAATAGTATATGGTTTTATAAATTGTATGATATACTGATAAAAATGGTAAGAAAAATATGTATTACACAATTGTTTTGAAGCATTCATTATGTTTCCTTTCAGGTTCATATTACAAGTATGAATATGACTGATTCGTTCAAGCTTTACGAATGATTTTGAATACTGCTGTTGAATCTGCGAGTTACCAAATATAATATTTCTTGGTGCATTCATATATTAGTGCAGTAATACGTTGTGGATCAACTGCAACGATAAAGTTTACTTAAGTAGTTAAATATTTTCTGAATATTACTTTTATATAAATATAAATAACTATTCCACTGTTTAATACATCACTCAGAAAATAAAAAAATGTAGTTTGTCGGTGACAGGAATGTCCTCATACTGTTGCGATAGTCGCGGGTTCGAATCCTGCTGGGGCATGGTTCTGAATTTATATTTGTAATCGCATAAGTGAAGAGTATAAAATCCGACAAGGAAAATAATCGCAATCACGCTCGTAACCAGACAGGGTAATATCGGATGTTTTCTGGGATGATCTCTAAATTGGTCACTCGCCAATCGGTAGGTTTAATATCAAGGGCCCTGGCTCGAAGCCCGCTTTAAGCAGTAGGTCCAGTCCTAGTTAGTAAAAGGGAGACTCTAAAACATTAAAGGAAGACATTAAAATTAAAAGAAAAAATTTGGAAGTACAATTTTACATATTTTATATTCTTATGTATTATTTTTTAGTCTCCTCTATTCTTCTTAAAATTTTAGTTTGGCATAAATAAAATTCGCTACGTTATTTTTGTGTTTTCTTTAAGCTAGGCTTAGCAGCCGTTTTCCTACTAGTGCGATAGTAGTGCATAAAATTTGTGATAGTTCTTAAGCAACAGTATAGAATTTGATAAAGAATAACTATCCCAGTGACTGGTTTCCGGTCAATGCAGTAACTAACTGGTTAGTACTGGTTAGTTAGTGCTTCTGGGATGGTTTCTAAGTTGGCCACTGGCTAGTCGGCAGGTTTGTTGTTGAGAAGCGACATTTGTAGTTTATGTTAAGCAGTAGTTTTGTATTGGTCATGCTCAATATACAAAATAATTGATGAAAGAAGAGCTTAACTGGAAAAAAATTAATTAAAAATATTCTACTAAGAAATTCTGATGCACTTAATTTTTTACAACTATTTCTATCAATTCATCAACTATCATATTAATCGTTAACGTATAAAAATTTAAAGAATTAATCTGATGTAGAAATAGGCTATATAACATTGTTCTTTTGTCAATTTCTTCATAAATAATAATTAACCCATATTAAAGCAGTATCGCCTTGAAAATAAATTTGGTACTTGGTATTTGAAGTAAATAAAACGTATTTTTTTATTTTAGGCGTAATAAGAACAAGCTAACTATTTTGATAGCCGCGTTTCTTATTTTCAGCCCTGTTCAACCTTTACATGGCTGATTTCCCACTCCACAAACATTCCCACACAGAATTTTATGCAGATCGTACCGTTTTCACAATCGGTTATAGTTCCGACGCTATTCGCAACAGACAAGTCCAGCTGAAGTAGGCGAATGCGGACAGTACAAATTCTGACGGATCCAGATAAACCCGAACAAAACTCAGGCTATTCTGTTCCACTACAAGAAGGAGTTCCGCGCCTATCGCCTCAAAATCGATAGTGTCCCTATCCTCTGGCTCCAGAAAGTATCATACCTCGGTCTCCAGTTCGACCGCAGATTCCATTGGTCAGCTCAAATACAGCACGCTATTTGAAAATGCAATGGCGTGTACAGCCTACTATTTCCACTCGTCTGCAGAAAAAGTAAACTCCCAATCCCCCAGAAAACGTCTCTGTATAAAATGCTAGTCCGTCCAGTCTGCCTCTACGGAGCACAGGTATGATACAGGCATGTCTCTGAGAGACAACTTGAACTACTCCAAGTGTTCCAATCTAAAAAAGTCCGCGCCTTACTCAATGGCCCATGGTTTATGAGGAACGTCAACACTCACCTCGAATCAGACATCCCGTTTGTGAAGAGCTCCACGAACATTCTCAGTGTAAGGTTTTCCATAGGTGCCATAGAACACGACAACACCTTGATAAAATCCCTACCCTATTCACAAACCTCGGTAGCAAACCAACTACGACAATCCTAGTCGTAACCCAGGGTCTCGGTCGCCCGCAATATATTTCACTATTCCGAACCCGATGCGACATCAGCAAAAGACCATTTGGTTCTAGCTGGTCATCATGGAATGAGAAAAAAAGATTTTTATTTCTGTACATGTTATTCATCAACTCAATGTATGTTGTTATTGTTTATAGACAAGAGCGTAAAATCTGAAAAGAAATTAACATTCCATTTACATTAGTGATCAGGTTGGGTAAAGCTGGATGTTAAACGGTAATAAAAAGGGAAAAAAGGCCCAGTCTAGATAAATGTATATTTATTGAACGATATTTATTGAAACAAAAACATGTTATTATTTGCTGGCTAACATAGAAAACTATAGTCTACTAAAATCACTTATATTAATTAGATATTGTTCATTTGATGTTATTATTTATTTCGATCGATTATGCACGTTCTCTCTAAACATCACTTCATTCATCATATGAAGAATAATAATTTGAATGAATTCCCAATATTTTATAAAATTTGTTATATATATCTTATTTATACATCGAAATTATATTAAGAATATACCGAAATAAGCGCAATAAATAAATATTAATATTAATTATTTAACTTAATTAACGAGGATACAATATATACGAGAGATATCGAATACGTAATAATGTATTAATAAAACAAAAGGTATTCTATCAAAATTTATGTCTTTAGTCGATCAAAAGGTTATTCACATCCATCTTTTGAAACATTAGTCAATTTGCCATTTACGTGTTATTTTTTCCCATTTTCGTGTCTTGTTAAATAATAAATCGCACAGCTTCGCCTCAAGACTGTTACCGTAAATAATATGATAATTTATCAAATTGAAAATATTGATAAAACTATTTTTACAATGAATTGACTCTAAAATGAAATATAGATACTGATATATGATATATGATAATACGAGAATAAGACTAATGAACTTCCATTGGCTTCACGAGTTTGATTGTTATTGGGAACCGTAATGTAATATGAAAGATCGTGTAATATTTTATAAATTTTATACTATATATAATAATCCCATATATTTTATATTGTCCGGCTTGGTACCCGTAGTCAAGACGACGTAGCCTCTACTGCTGCGATAGTTGAATCGGGACATGGTTGTAAATTTATGATTATCCATATGCAAGAGTCTAAAATTCGATAAGAAAAGCTATCCCAGTTACGTTATAACTAGGCTGGGTAAGACCGATTATTTTCTGGGATGGCATTCGATATGTTTAATTTAATTATGTTTACATTAATATAACAGTTTTATTTACATTAAAATATGATTGAAACGGCAGTGTAATGTGGTCGGTCATTACCTCTTTCCGCTAAAGAACATAGTTTTCAAGTAAAATTAATGTTTTTATTTTTAAACTTTTACACGTTTCATAACTGGCGAAGTCAATAGGATTCTGGAGAGGTTATATGGTTGTTCTCTTTTCGTTGTTCTTTCATTCAGTTAAACGCAATTAACTTTTTTAACAAGAATAGGACCAACTTATGAAGAAAAACTCTCTTTTAATCTTTCTACAATCTCTCTTTGGAAACAATCAACAAAATATTAACCAATAAAATAAAAATGGCCAGCATTCCGTATCAATCCAATCACCTTCGCATTGCAGTAGCAGCTATGATCAGTCATTAATAACACGTAATCCACAAATAGAGTAGACTATATGCATACATAATAAACCTTGAGAAGTCCCGATGAACAGATTGTGCGAAAACAGACTAATATCAGTTATTATTGTTTACAGAAACAGGCCAGACAGAATAAATTCAAACCAGCATAGAAGCAAGCACAGAAAAAAACAATTCCCAAGCCACCACCAATAACTGTTTACAAGGTAAGAGTAATTAAATACATTCACAACCTATTGAAATTGAAACAATTGTTGGAGCTATTGAAGCAGTTACATGATTGAAACAGTAAAGTTTCAAACAATAAAACTACTGATACTCGATGCAGAGCACTTTAAAACATTATTACAAGAAATAAATAAAAAAAATACGCAGTATTATATATTCAGGCCAAAGTTCGAAGAAACATTGTAATTTGTTCAAAGAGGTTTATACCACGCCACGACTTTAACGCCATTAAGGTAGAAGTAGTAGTTGATAAATCAATTGTTTTCAACTGAAAAATTAAAAAAAAGTAACCACATGAATTGGATGAAAATACTACCTTGAACCGTTTCAACATCACGGTTTTATTGTTTGTCAGTAAAAAAAGTTTTCTGTGGCATATTGTGACACGTAATGAAAAATTTATCTATTACGAGAATCTTAAGCAGAAAAAGTCATGGCTTAGTCTAGCTATATCGATACTGAATCGGAATATTCAAATACATTAAGTCTTGCTGTACATATTACTACATATCAGTAAGGGTAAAGAGAAAAGAGAAATATTGCATGACAGTGTTCGGCCACACATTGTGACTTGAAAAGGAAACATTGTTGAAGTTCGAATGGGAAATTTTGCCGAACCTATCGTATTCATCATACATAGCGCTTTCTGATTATCACTTGTTCAGATCGATGCAGCATGGCTTGGATAGCAAACGGTTTAGAAATGCTAAAGACGTGAGGAATGGATCGATGATTAGATTGCTGCTAAACGAACATTGTTCTGTCGACACGGTATTGACATGTTTCCAGAAGGATTGAATATTGTCAACTTCCCCAAGTTGAGGATGCTAAATATTTTGCCGAACCTATATAACGCCTAGCCTGGAAGAAGTACATATTTGCTAAACGAAAAAAACACTTGGATTTAAACTATATGAAATGCATTGGTTTATCGAACGCAAATCCAAGCTATTATTAGATAACAAGGTATTGATATACAAATCAATACTCAAGCCTGTTTGGTTATATGGAATCCAACTATATATAAGACATAATCAGGTCTAATATAGCCATCATACAACGGTTCCAAAACAAAGTTCTGCGTGCTTCGGATTATATCCCTAATGAAGTGATACAACACGATACATTTCTAGAACCCATAATACAAGTGTAAATACTTTAAAAGAGTGTTAGTGTACCCCAACCTGCTTGCCATATAGCTAAATGGGAGACATGATAGTGAAATGCATAGACTAAAACGCTTAAAACATATATAGACTTTAGAATAATACTAACTAATTAAGATAATATTTTACACAGATCATTTAATGAAGTGATTTTCTACATGTCATGTGTATAATATAATCATTAGCTTATTGTACACTGGGCAGATTGTTGAACCATTAAGAGTAATAATAAAAAAATAATATTTTGTTTGTTTTTGGTAGTATAAAAGCAGTTTAACAAAGGAAAGTTAATATAACAAAATTGTAAAGAAATTTGCTGTTTTCCGCCCGCGTAGTTAACAATAAAGTTTACATATTTATATATTCTTTTCATAGTTATTACATTCAATTATACCCGACGGGGAATATTACGTCATTGTATAATATAATATTTATTTATAGGTATATGACTCTTACATTGGAAACGTTAAATTTTTTATAAGCAACTGAGACTATACTTTCATTGAATGACAAATGGAATATTGATTGTCGTAAAGGTGCGACTAAAACTTTTTTGTTATATTTTAATTATTTTTTGTCCAATAGACAATAATTGCATTAACGAAAAATTTCTGATAGATAATCACTGGAAAATAATATGAATTATAATGTAATAAAATTGATTTAGTTATCATGTAACGACGAAAATAATAAATGATCAAAATATTTGCGCAGATTATCATCAAAGGCATGCATTTATGTCTAAAATTATGTATTCCCCTAGGAACATATATATGATACATTACTGAAAAATATTTACCAATACACTAATATAATCTACATGATATTTAATATTATCTATTTGGGCGTCCCACCATGTCTGTTAAAGGTCCAGCTGAAAAATGAAATGGCTTTTAAGTCGCTATAGACTGCTTTGATTTCAACTTGATTTAGCACAATAGAGACAACAATAAGGTATATCATGATGCAGACAACTAAGAAGATATAGAAAAGTGTCATTTTAAAATGACATTTATTGCATAAAAGAAGTTGTGATTAAGTTTACAAAGCTTTTTTTGTTAACAGTATCGAGATCACCCTTTTAAAAATTGCATTTAAGCACTTTGAACTAAAAATGAGAAGAGTATGGTGTTTTGCTGGTATTTGTTAATATATATATTTGATTTAACATATTCCAAGTTAAAAATGAAATTGTTGAAATTAACTCCAGCAAAATGACAAATGATTTAGTTTTGACAGGAACGACCGATGAAACATAGATCAATCTACTACGGGGTTGGATAAAATAATATTATCACCTGAAATGTACGCAATATTTACTTATTAATAATATTAATATAATTAGCTGCCATTTACTCTTAAAACAGATGCAATTCTTCGCGGAAGAGTGTTTAAATAGCTTCCAAGTTACTGTTGTCCCATTTTTGTACTGAAATATCCGCTAATTGCTACAATAATGTTGGAGATGGTAGCATCTTATAACGGTTCAATGTTGAGGTCTGACGATTGTGATAGCCAAAGAAGATATTTGATGGTATTTTGATGCTTCCCAAAGCAAGACTGAACCTTTTTGGCTTTGTGTATGATCGCACAATCATCTTACAATAAGGCAGTGTATAACAGCAATATGCAATATATAATATGAAATATATGAATGGGAGGTCCAACTGAATACTATGATATTGCATCTTAAATAATAATGGAACCTGCTTGAATTCTATACTTGATTGCAATAGGCACTTCGGATGGTATGGTTTTTTGAGGTTCTCCATATATAAACCCGGACGTTTGTGGCAATATAAACCACCACTCATCCGTCCATCAAGCTATCCATCTAGCCGTACATATCCATTACGCTTTTGACCAACGTCAAAAGATTGGAGCAGTCCTTTTGGACCTAACCTAAGCCTTCGACAAGGTCTGGCACTACGGATTGATCGCAAAATGCGTGCGGTTAGGCTCTCATCAAGTGCTACCTATCGGACAGATCTTTCTAGGTCAAGATCGGGAAAACACTTTCCAGTCGAAAGTTCATAAAATCGATGTTGGCGTACCTCAAGGTTCCCTGCTGGCCCCAGCCTTATTTAACCTCTTTATTTCAGATCTGCCGAGAAAAAAGTACATTGACATCGCGTTTTACACTGACGACTTTGCTTTCTTCACGGCCGCCAGGTTCGTGGTTACCATTCATGAATATTTACAGAAGCAGCTCGATCATGCCATCAACTGGTTCAAATTCTGGAGGTTGCAAATCAACCCCCTGGAAACCCAAGTCATCATTTTTCATAAGAAGCGCTACGCACTGCGTGTCGCTCAACTTAAGATCGACACCGCAACAATTTCATGGCTGGATAAGGTCACGTACCTAGATCTCCACTTTGACCGACGGTTCGGTTGGCATTCCCAAATCCAGAAAGCAGTCCAGAAAGGTTCGGGCATAGCAAACCTGCTATCTTCTGTGATCTGCCCTTCCAGCAGACTTCTCATCTCAATCAAATGCTTATTTTACAAGATGTTAATTCGGTCCGCACTCCTCTACGGATATAATTTCTACTTCAAGTTTGTTACACTCAACCAGATGAAACGGCGTCAAGTTTTCCGAAATAAGCTCCTCAGGAGAATCTTAAACGCTCCATGATTTGTCAGAAATAATCAAATTCATAGGAAAATTGACACTCCAGAAATCAAGCACTTCATATCTCAATCATTCCAAAAACAACAATTCAGCTCAAGTTTTTTTGAAAACGCGCTTGTTCGCGAGCTGGTCGACATGCTGGGAGCTTCACCGCGTCACCGTTAACCTCCCTCCTTTTTCAGACTGAAACGACTTCATGCGTCGCTGTAGTTATAACTTTTGCCCTCGTACGACAGTATCCAGTCGTCTGTTAATTCAAGTTCGCGAATCAAAGGAATCGCCGACTCGTCGTGCCCAATAACGGCTGCCCGATTAGCGGGTGCCATATCCCCAAATATAATGCAGTAGCAGTAGCGATCCACATGGATCAACTGTGAGGCGATTTCGGTTTAGCGTATCGGTAAGCGCAGAGGCAGTGCCACATAACCCGGTCCAACTCGTCACTCCAGGGCATGTCTCCGCGACCAGGTATGCGTCATACATTCCACCGCCTGGTTTTGAAGCCAGAACAAAAAAAAAGAAGCAATATAAACAATGATTCATCGGACCATATTACATTCTTCCAATCATTGCATCAATGATCGTTACACTACTTCTTTCGTAGATTAGCTTCCGTTATCTCTATCTGTTAAATTTGGGATCCGTTTAGTATTTCTCTTCACTCATGATTTTTTACCATGTTTTGTATATTACCATAGACATTGTCGCTAGCGAATCATTAAATAACGTTTGAGAGATTATATATTTCACCGATCGCTTGTTTTAAGACTTGTAGAACAAAGCATATAATACACCGAAACATAACCTACAAGATTTCACATGGCAAGACTGAGTAATTCATCGTATTATGTACGAAGTTTTGTTCATATTGTTGTTGTTATACGTTGTTGTATAATGTATAGAAGCACTGTTGGCAACATGTAAAAAGATATACTATATAGTCATAGAGTAATAAAGAGACAACTCAATAGGGAGCTCTGGAGAAAAGTTTTGCATAGCCTAACATCCAGATGGGGTTAGATCGGCCATTCAAGTAATTTGATTGGTCAATTTAAATATCCATTATAGGCAGCTGTAAGGAAAACATTTTGCTGTGAAGGCATTTGATTGGCTCCTTGATAAAATTTGGCACGTGACTGCCCTGACGTCACGTTTAATTGACCAATAAAATTTAAATAAAAAACAATGTAATTGAAATAAATTTATTAAATTAAATTCATTGAATGAAATAAATATAAGCTGTAAAATTGCAAATTAGGTATAACATATTAATATAGTATAGAAATAAATATATTTATAAAACATAAATATTATCATAAACAAAGAATTTTGGAGCAAATCAAAATTATCTCTCCTTTTTTTTAAATATATTTTAAAGTCTCCTCTTACCAACTATAGGTTTATCTGGACTGGATCTACAGTTTAACGTGGGCTCCGAACCACGGTCCTCAGCATTAACTCTCTTGCCTAGGATAATCACAAATTTTAAACAATCACAAACATAAATTTACGGTCATGCCCCAGCAGGATTCGAACCCGCGGCTATCGCAACAGAAAATTATCTCTTCTGTTTATTCCCTTTTTATATTTGTTTATTCATCAGCCATCAATTTAATAGAATCTCTTAGAGTTCTGGCTTTTTGTTTTCTTATACTGAAAGCAAACTTTGAGTCTTTCTCTATTAAAGTTCTGTTTACCTGTTTTATCCAAAAGTATATGGTGATCACTAATTCACTATCTGGAAGATCATTAAATAATGTACAATTAAAAGGTTTTAAATTTACATTTTTGTAAAGATGTTTGACAAAAAATATGTTATATTATCGACGAGGTCATATCGTGAGATAAAATAAAAAAGATAGCTCAAATAATTACTGACAGTATAATAAAACAATTTTCTATGGCATTTGATATTGTTCATATAGGAGCATCTGCAATTGAAATCTACTCTTACATGTAGGACGTCGCGTAACATTTTTTCCTATATAGTAACATTTATTCCTATAAAGTTATTTCTCTATTTATATAGCATGGTGGACATAATATATATCTATATATTATATCCATATATTATATCTATATTTTATATATATCTATTCTATAATTATATTATGCATACCGCCTGTAGTTATAGAATCTCTAGTAAATTATTAAAAATGAATTTTTAATATTTAAAAATAGTATGACAGAGCTTGGTAAATATAAGATATTGCCAAATTAGGTGTTGAAAAGTAGGTACTATATCTTACTATCGAATAATCATAGAATGAAACATATGTAAAAGCCAATTTACTCCTTGTTTAATTTTTTTCAATATTTTTGCTTCTTATCTATTCATTATTTTAGATATTATTAAGTTATTATTCATGGTTCTTTTTGAAATTTATTTGTCCTGTCTGTTATTATTTTATAATTTATCTACACATTCCTATTTTTATCTGCCGACATAACGCTTCTACAATACTTTACGGCTGTTTCTGTGTGTAGTATTTTCCCTGGCTTTTGGATGGTTTTGGCTTTATATTCGTTACTAATATATTAGGTGGTTGCATGTATATTAATTAATTATACACGTTGGTGAAAATGCGACGTATTAATGTAAGGAACTATTATATTCAATGGTTTTGACATGTCTATTACATAAAACACTTTTCCATTTAGTATTATTGGGTTAGTAACTGAACTTTGTACCGCGAAACATTTAATGAATGTTTGCTAAACTTAATTTAGGACTTTATTAACGTAACAAAATAAATAAAAAATGATTAACTCAATGATTTATTAGGATAATGTATATAAAGAAAATAAATACCAATAAAAGTATAAAAATTAAGTATTTTAAGCATATGTCCACAAGACTTATTGATGCAATGTATTTTGCTGCGTGAGATGCAATAGTGTCGGTTCTCTTCATTGAAGCACAAGGGACCTTTTTTTGTTTTATTATCGCATGTAAGAATAACATGATACGTGAGTTTCCTTGTTATAATACGCGTTAATAAATAGCTTTGGTTGGGTTAGATTTCGAAGCACGACCACCAAGCCAAACTTCAGTTGCAAACTGTGCGGTGCTAGTCCGGGCACATCTGAACAGTTTAAAAATTCAATTGGATAGTTAGTGGCTTGCTTGAATGATTAATTTTTCTTTGTCTTAGTTACCTCTTTTGATATTAATCTCACTTTAAATTATTTGTACTAAAATTGTGACTTTTTCGCTTTTGGATTGGCACCAGAATCTACAGTCGATGCAATTACCAAGAAATTGGCCATTAAAAAAATACCTTCCTATTATAACGTTTTACTATTTTTTTATCATTATATGGGTTTTAAAAGTGGGATCACAAAAATCAAATCGCAGAACATTGCATCAATTTTTTGTGGCATAAACTGGAACATATTAATTGTAAATATATTTGACTCTAATCAAGCCGCCGCTACTTACACTAATGTAATTTGTTGCTTTCATTGAACGAAATTGTAAATAAACATTCATTCAATATTGTACTTTTACATAATAATAATAAAAATTCTGCGTAATTCATAAGGCCCTGATAGTATAAATTATCGATTACATCACAATTTGTAAATTACGATTTATGTGTATGAATAAGTGCTGACGTACATTCAAAATTATCTAATAGACTTACTTGTTGGTAGTGACCTGTACCGATTACACTTGATTCGTGTCAATTCTATTTGCGTAAAAACAATTATTACTTTTATTATTATAAATATAAACCAATTTATATCGTTATTAGATTCTAGCGGCTGTGAAAAAATTAAAGTTTGTTATAACATTGTTAATAAAAACAATGTTATCTATTTTTTAGCAAAAACTAAATGAATTTTTATTTCTAGACTGTTAACAGACATTCATCTTAATATATTTTAGTTTATATACAATCCAATAAAAAAACATTAACTGATTATGATATTACGGGAATCAAAGACCAACATATATTCGTATACATAGCACTCGAGAAACAGAGTGGTATTTTTCAATTATACTTCATAAACTAGCTATTGGTGTGCTTAGATATCTGTTCGTATATTCTATTCGTATCCAACTTTTAAGCATATTGACATATCGGAACCAGATGAGTATAGATACACTTTTAAATATTGAAGAAGTGATTAAGAAAAAGAAAATTTTATTTGATTAAATTCGGTAATTGTGGTATCAGCCGTCAGTCATTCTTTAATAATTGTTTTATCAGAATATAGGAGATTGCAGTTACGCCAATGGTTTATGAACGATTGATGTATTTAAGGATTATATTCATTGAGATATTTGTAAGATAGACCTACTAATATTCAAGTAAGTTGAAAAGTTTAGCTAAGATAATGATTTACTGCCAATCCTGCCGTATATATAGTATACTAATATACTAGTAAATTAGCACTTTACTAGCAAACTAAATTTGATCTAATTAGTAAGAAGTTTTACACTCTTACTATTTTATCGCAAATCATTATCTTACAATTAATTGCAAAATTTGTTTAAAATCTTTGCGAAAATGACAACAAATGTCCCACAGTATATTATATTGAGGATACATATTATAAATTTAAATAAGTGCATACAATAAATAAGTAAGTCATTAGTGTGCGTAACTTACAAGCGTGGCTTAATATTCATCAACTCTGATTTTACTTTCTTTGATGTAGTTTTACAGTTTTACAATCTATTCAATTAAACTTGTTACATTAATAACTCACAAAGCATTAATAAATATTATAGTACTAGCTGACCCGACAGACTTCGTCCTGTCAAAAAGATTTGTAATGTGGCAGTTTTTGTGCCTACGTATTTTAAAAAATTCTCCTGAACAGAACCATCACCCTGGTGATAGGGCGTTGTGAATAAAAAATAATTAAATAAAACATATATAAGGATTGAAAAGTAAGTAATCGCTTTATTGTTAATCATGTGAATCATAATTATTATTATTATTATCATTATATTGCTTTGTGGTATACGATGTTTTTTGTTTGATTACCTGGCGCATAGATAAACAAATCTGATGGTTTTCCAACACGGGAACAGGCAACATACAATTGACCATGTGAGAAACATGGGTTTTCTAGATTAATACCACAAACACTTAATGATTGCCCCTGGGACTTGTTTATAGTCATAGCAAAAGCAAGCCGTCAACATGTCTATAGGAAATTTGCCATTACCAATGTCAATGAGTTGTTTAGAGAATATGTTTCCAGATTGGTCATTTTGCAACTCGACACGCATATTCTTGCTTAAATGAAGTACTTTAACATGTTTCCACAAATTGGAGGACTTTAGACATGCATTGAGTTCATCAGCTGGCGTTGATCGTGGAATCACTGGCAATGTTTGACGAAAATCTCCTGCTAATAAAATCATTGCACCACCAAATCGGTTATTATTGCTACGTAGATCTTTTAAGGTTCTGTCTAAAGCCTCCAAAGATTTTTTATGTGACATCGTGCATTCATCCCAAACAATCAATTTACATTGCTGCAAAACCTTTGCCATTGCAGAGTTCTTCGAAACGTTGCAGGTTGGAGTTTCATTGCTTTGCATATTTAATGGCAATTTTAGTGCTGAATGGGCTGTTCGACCACCTTCAAGCAAAGTTGCTGCGATTCCCGACGAAGCGAGTGCAAGTGCAATTTTATTTTGTGAGCGAATTGTTGCTAATATTAATGAAATAAAAAAAGTTTTTCCTGTACCACCAGGTGCATCTAAGAAATAAATCCCTCCAGTTTCATCATTTGTTACTTTCATAAGAGTTTCAAATACATACTTCTGTTGTTCATTTAACAGTGGAAGATTTGTTTGAATTTATTCTTTCAAAGCGTTGAGATCATACAGTCTTTCTCGATGCAACTCTTGGTTAAAAGCGTCATGCATTGGACGATTGGGCGCGGTCAGGCCTAATTGAATTAATAGTTTGTTTGACATTATCAAGCACATGTCCTCAATTGAAATCAATGCTTCATTGTAAATTTCTTCACTGATTTGTATATTTGGATTTCCCATTCTATTCCGTATTTGATACAAAATATCATCACACATATAATCTTTGTACTTCATCCACAAATCAATTGGGTTTGATGGGAAGCATGTAGATATGATTATAGAAAACAATGTTCGTATTTGATGAGTGTGTGATGATATTACAGCATCATTGAGAGTTTGATCCCAATGAGCGTCATTTTCAAGCAATTGCAAACGTTGACAGGCTTCTCTGTAGGATCCACACAATTCACCATCAACAGTTCGTAACTGTTGGAATGATGTTGGGCCACGTACATTGACTAATAGCAGTCGTAAATAAAAACATTCATCATTGCTTGGATGTACTGAATAAATCCGGCCAATCGCATCGGTGGAATATACATCTGTATATCCTGGAACTGGTTTTCCTTGTTTCCGTCGTATAAATCTCCTTGAGGATTGATTCCAGGTATAATATTTTGGCATTTCAGAATATAGCAATGTTTGTGCGAAATCATCGTTTTGGCATGTCTCAAAAAAACTGGTTAATGTAGTAGATGGTGGCTGAGCAGCTCTTTGTACTGCGTTCTGTGCTGTAAAATACACTCTTTGTCCATTTTCTAAATGCACAGCTAAGTGAACAACAGAAGGGTGTCTCTCATGAATAGGAAAAGAAAATATTCGCCAAACTGCTTCATTACTACTGACATAGCGGCCCATTTGGTATTGGGTAACTTCATCATTAGAATTCTCTGCACCAATTCCAATCACAGCCATATCACTCCCTTTGGTTACATATTTGCAAATGTATTTAATCGATTTCACTGAATGGCAAGATTCAACGTTGATGTGTGCTTTGAATGTCTTTGATAAAATGGGTGAATATGGAACAATCCAACGATTATCTATTTCAATATCTTGTTAATTTAATTTGACAATTGTTGATTTTCCATTGTCTGCTGTCGATCTGCGACGATACAATGGATAACCGTCATTACCAGTAATTGTTTCCGATATTAATGTCCGTGGATATCGTTTTGAACATTTACCATCCATCATACACGGTGAATTTTGATTAAGAGTTCCACAGGGACCATGTATCATGTTTTTGATAACTACCTCATGCAATCCAGGATCTACTTGTACATTAGGGATTTCAGCTGATATCACTGCATCAACTTCATTTGGCCTTATCTTTTCAACCAACCAAATCAAAATGTGTGCATGTGGCAATCCTCGTTTCTGCCACTCCACAGAATACATCCAGCAGCGTGTCTCACCAAACACATTATGTTTTACGATGAAATTCATTAAAGATTTCATCTTTTGTCTAAAGACTCTGGCTGTAATATCATGACGATCAATGGATGATTTCCCAGGTAATAACTCCTGCTTAATTTCTATCCATTGCGGATTGAATGTAAATGTGATGAACAAATCTGCTGTACCATAATGACGAACATACGACATGGCATCTTGAGCATATTCGTGCATATGCCGAGGGCTTCCGATGTATGTTGCTGGAAGAATAGTCATCCGACCGACATTCTGTGCATTTCCATCAGTATTAATCGCATCTCGAAGGTGAATATACTCTTCAGATCGGAGTTTGGTTTGATTCAACCTGATGAATGTTAATCTCTCCGTTTCAATTTTAACATACATGTCATCAACATATTTGTGATATAATCGCCGACATTTCAGTATGTGATTATCTGCATTTTCCCGAATCATTAGGCGGTATGAATAATAGTTCATTGAACTGACTTTTTTGTTGGTTTCAGAACCTGTAAACAGATTTTGTTTTAATAACATTCAAATATAAAATTAAAATACATAATATAGTGACTGAGATATTATCGCCATAACTAAACTAATATTTTAGTTACCTGTAATGGGATTTATCATTTCTATTGATAAATCGTAGCCATCTTCACCTTGCCAAAATATAATGGGATATTGCAGTGCATCATATGAGCGGTGTGTTTCCTTTATAGGTTGTAATTGAAAATTCCGACGATGTAAAACAATATCACGGGATTCCAAGTTTTCTCCAACTACAACGATAGCAACTTCATCAATAGTTGGTGCATTAAAACGTCTTGTATGTTGACCTGCAGGTGTTTTATCAGCTCTGATTACAATTTTGTGATTATCGGATGGCATCAGATCCAGGGCAGTTTTAAACAATATAATCAATTGATTGTGTTGATGAAATAAAGTTTGTAATTGTTCTACAATAGACCTTTTTACTAAATTGTTATGTGCACAACGCAGATCAATTTCTTGTGGTGAATTGCCCATAAAATAAATTTGCAGGAATTTGTTGTCGCTATCTGACACTGGTAACAGTGAACCTGCTCTGTGATATATTTGCCCTTGTATCTGTAAATAAAAAAAATATTATGGTGTGGTATAAATTAATGGATTGTCAATGATCAAACTTAAATAATATTTGATCTTAAAAAGTATATATTTAGTTTTAACTAATATCTATCAAATATAAAATATAATAAAAGTGTCACTGAAACTGAATCACCATATAATATGATGACTAAGTGATATATTTCGTAATGATTAAGAAATTGAAGATTAGTAACACATCTTAACTTTGGTGACAGAAAATTTTGTTCGCTAAAATAATTATGAGTAACTGCTATAATACATACCTTGAAAGTTGGCATAAAATTTTCCCGAACTGCATTTGTTGCCCCAAATGAAGTCATTTGAAAGCAATTGTTATATTGTTGAATATGTGTCAAAAAGTGTATAGAATCTGTTCCTATTCCTGAAACCAATGAGTACAATGGTTCTGGTGGTGGATCCAATTGTATCAATTTCACTTTACCATTTGCGCAACACAATCCATTGGCATCGTTTTTGTATTTTAATGCCTTACAGTGTGAGCAAACCAAGTTCATAGAACCAATAACAACACATTGGTAGTTACTGTAGTCAATTGACACATCGTAACTGAAAGCAGCTGGATTCAAACTTGCGCGATTATTAGTTGAATGTCGCGCTCGCGCTTCACGCGTTTGTGATATCCGAATTCTTTCACGTTCATTTCCGTCGTCACGTTCTTGTGCAGTACGATTAGATCGGTAATTAGCTTGGTTTATAGCATTTCTGGTTCTTCTACCTAAATTGCTTCGTCTTATAGGAGGCATATCAAATATAAATTATTTTTTCACTAATCACGAACTAAACAAACACTAACTAACTAAACACTCTGCACAAAACACGATATACGAATTTGTTTCGTGTATCACTTGACAATTCATCTGTCATCTGTCAAAAGTCATCTGTAACAGACAACTTTTTTTTTTAAATTTGATATGACTTGAACTCAAATCCTTTTAAGCCGTACGAATTGTTTTATTTATTTAAAATTTGAATTAAATTTTAAACAAATAAAAAATTTTAAATAAATAAAACAATTCGTACGGATTAAAAGGATTTGAGTTCAAGTCATATCAAATTAAAAAAAAAAAAGTTGTCTGTTACAGATGACTTTTGACAGATGACAGATGAATTGTCAACTGATACACGAAACAAATTCAAACAAAAAGGGCTATTTTTAGGGTTTTTCCAGCAATAATTCTAATTTTTCTCGCCGTAAAAACCATCCCTGAACTTCAACGAACATTTTAAAAAAAGATTTGGCCAAATTGGTCCAGGCGTTGTTGAGTTATGCGCTTAGGAACATATTTTGCGATTCATTTTTATATATAAGATTATAGTAATAGTATTATAGTAATATTATAGTATAGTAAGAGTTAAAATAAAATATGCCGAATATTGGCATTTAACTATAAAACCCTAACACGTTTTCTGAATATTTTCTACTATTTTTACTATTTCATACTACTTTTAATACCGAGTTTAGTTTAAACCGAGTCATTTGCAGTCATTCTTAGAATCTCAACCAATAACTCTGTATGTTGCTCAAAATTTATCTTCTTCAGTAAGTGAGCCTAAACCATTGACACCCTACAAATAATTATCTTTAATTTAAGTGCATATGTTAACTTCATCATTTTCATTTTATTATGTTTACATCATTAAAAAATGAAAAAGTGCAGATAATAATTTATGAATCAGAGAAAAAACGGATCAATATAGCTATTTTTACAATCTTTCAAATGCAAATGAGAGGAAAAGAAGAAAAGAAAATAATTATTTATAAACGATGAAATTGATAGAAAATGTCTCGTTTAAACAAGATTTAAAGAATAATAAAGTGAAGATGGTTAATAGTTTAGTGACGCGGCGTCGAAACCGTGGCATCTAAAAGCAAAACCTTAAACGCGCTTTTCTGGAAATTAATTTTTTTATTTCGCGAAACTGATCCAATTTATTTACTAAATATGGTGTGAGCCTTCTATTCTTTTATCGTATGAAATCCAAATTAGTGTAGCTCGAAAAAAACTATTATGGAATGTTCTTACTTTTTACTTATTTTTCTATATGATGATTTAAGGATATGTATTAATGGGCCAATATACACATGTAATATGACATGCTCTGCGGGAGGGCGTTTGGGACGTACCGGTTGAAAATATAAGGGTAAAACATTCAGGCTCGAGACGTATAGATAGAAAGACCCAAATTAAAGCTCGCCTAGGTTCATTTAATTGTAATTAGTGTAAATAAATTGGGTAAAGTAAAGTGTTTCCTTAATTCGCAGTAATGTCTAGCTAAAATCGCCATCCGTGATCAACCAAGGCGCAAAGTGATCAATTGATTAATAACAAATAAAAAGGCTCCAAAGACAGTTTACATTATGGAGCTATCGAGAAGGTTCTTCAATATCGACAGTAGAACAATTTTGCTAACATTTTTGGTACTTTGAGTCGGATCAAGAATTATAGAAGAAATTCACGTATGAGAGGTCGAACTAGAGAGACCCAACTAAAAGCACGCCTTGGTTCTCCTAATTGTAATTAATTTAAACAAACTAAGTAAAGTTCAGTAATTGTTTGTTAATTTACAAGAAAGTTTAGCTGAAATCGTCAGCTGTGAGCAACCAAGGCACAAGTGAATAAAGAATCAACGCGAACAAAATGACATTTTGGGTGCTTGGAGACGGATAAAGTGCTAGGGAACGGTTTTATTAACAACCTTGTTGAGACTGTTAACCACTGTGGTTACCAAGTCGGCTACTAGTAGGTTTTATTAACTCAGACAATTAATTTTTTCAGATCGCTCTCAATACATTTTATTTACCATCATAAATGGACAGATTGGAATAGATTGAGAATAGCTTTGGATGAACATATAAGATCTGTATATTCAACTGAACCTAAATAAATAACAAGTCAATTGGAAAATCCCCGGCCTGACACATAGATGGCGCTACTAGTATTAAATCTATGTGTTTTTTTAGTTAAATCTAACCTTCAAAAGACGCGTGTATAAATTTGACAGCTGTCAGATCATTAGTTTGTGAATTATAGCATTTTGAGTGAAACAACTTTTGTTATTGTGAAAAAAATGGATAAAAAGGAATTTCGCATGTTGATAAAATATTGCTTTTTGAAGGGAAAATTACAGTTGAAGCAAAAACTTGGCTTGATGTCGAGTTTCCGGACACTGCTCCAGGAAAATCAACCATCAGTGGACGCCCAGAAGGGGTTGTTACGGATGAAAACATTAAAAAAATAGATTTTGAATGGCTGTAAATTGAAATTGAATGAAATAGCAGACACTCCAAAGATATCAACTAAACATGTAAATCATATCATTCGCGAATATTTGGATATGAGAAAGTTCTGTGCAAAGTGGGTGCCGCGCGAGCTCACTTTTGACCAAAAACAACGACGAGTTGATGATTCGGAGCAGTGTTTGAAGATGATCAAGTGTAATAAACCCAAGTTTTTGCATCGATATGTGACAATGGCTGAAACATGGCTCCTTCATTTCACACCGAAGTCCAATAGATAGTCATCCGGAGTGGACTGCACACGATGAATCCGCTTCAAAGCGTGGGAAAACGCAACAGTCGGCTGGCAAGGTTTTGGCGTCTGTATTTTGGGATACGCATGGACTACCTTGGAAAAGGAAGGATCATCAACAGCGACTATTACATAGCGTTATTGGACCGTTTGAAGGACGAAATTGCCGAAAAACAGCTGCATTTGAAGAAAAAGAATGTGCTGCTTCACCAAGATATTGCACCGTGTCACAAGTCAGTGAAAACGATGGAAAAAATCTATGGATTTTGCTTCGAATTGCTTCCTCATCCATTGTATTATCCAAATCTGGTCCCCAGCGACTATATCTTGTTCTCAGATCTCAAAAGAATGCTCGCTGGGAAGAAATTTTCGTACTACAAAAATTGTATCGAAAAGTTAGAGGGTCGCTATAATGAGTGTATCACCTTTGAAGGGAATTATGTTGAATAAAAAAAACTAATTTTGGCAAAAAAATTGTTTTACTATGGTAGGCCGAGGACTTTTCAATTTACCTGTTAACTCAAACAAAATCACCGACTCACAAAAATTCACAGAAATAGAATTGTTAAATTGGTAAAAGCGGCATGGAATAATTGTTTGCCGTTATCAGTTTGGATTAAAAAGTGACCATTTGGTAATTGATGAAGTACATCGTAATATGGATGAAATCTCGAGAGAATGGACGGATTGGAACACATTTAGAATAGATGTAGAAGAAAATATTAAATCTGTATATTCAACTGGATACAACTGTATATAGTAACTTAATACAGAAACAGAATTGTTAAATCAGTACAATAAGTAAATCGTAACTCGGATGAAATCACAATAAAAACATTCGAAAACAATTGTTCAGCTATATTTTTAGACGTAGTTCAAGCCTGTCTATGACTGGTGTAGCCTCGAATACTATATAAATCGGTAAATAAATTAATTAGACAAATAAGCCACATTCAGAATAAAAAAATTCCAAATCGCCAAAATCCAAATCCACATATAAAAGTAGATTTAGATAAAAATAGTTATAGATACTCTTACCAGCACCACTTATTATTATTATAGCGATTAATCTGGGTTTTTATAATTAATCAAAATGCGCTCAAAGTAGTTATTTTTTGGAAACTTGCAAAACTGGTTGGTGGAAATAATATACAACAAAATCTATATATACTAATTAGAACTACAACAGTAATGTTAAGTTATATTAATGTAATTACAGCTATTATTTTTATTGAATAATAATATATTTAATAAATTTTATTTGTCGACATTTTTCTCTTTAGTATTTTATTCACTATCAATGTCTATAGCATCTCTTGCTCAATAGATGAGATAGCTTCGGCTATCCTTGGAGTACTCATTGTTGAGCTCAAATAATTTTTGATCAAGTTCAATTTTGAAAACTCTTAGGGCTGGCATTTTTTATGGTAATTTTGATTTACAACGTTGGCTGGTTTTAATCTTTAATTATAATCAGTAGATTATAAGAATTTTGTAGAGATTTGACAATAGGGTCGACTAATACCAATACAAATCGAATTTTGTAGACTGATTCGGTTACATGTTCCGACGCATCAGAGAGCATTCTGTCTCTTTTTAAATAAAATAAAATGAGAAGGAAAAACCTGCTCTGAGTTTAAAATGAATTTTACATTTTTACAAATTGCATTAGGCAGTATATTGACGTCATCTATGACGTGCATTGGCTGTTTCATTGGAACGACTATGGATTACACTTAGGGTCGCCTAAATCTAGTAAGATAGCCAGCGTTCGATAAGCAAACTTATGCCTTTAATCTGTAGCTGTTGAGGTAGTAGCTGTAAAAGTAGCTCACGAATTTTTCCAATGGTTCTATTTAATGAAGAAAACAGCATCTGACTCAAGTCATATTGAGTCAAGTCATATAAGTCAAGTCATATAGTCAAGTTAATATTACTGATTTCATCATAAAAATTGTTACTTCTTTTTATGTGCCTCCGAGATTCTATGGAAATGCAAGGACTTAACATTCTTTACTTAAGAACTTAGCAATATAGATATTTCTTGCATAACTTAACTTAACTTTAATCTCGTTTCTCTATAAGTACCATCTGAAAAGCTTATTTCGCATAAAATTCCGTGCTAATTTCAATTGGTTTAAATATTTCTCCCTCTTAAAAGTGTCGCCCGGGGTTTGCCGCCCCTGCTGGTTTCACTAGGTTACGTCACTAGACCCGATCGTGCTATTTGTCTCCGGTAGATTTTTTGTGGGATTTTTTAAAGTCGCTATCTATGATCAGGCCACCCCCCAAATTCAGTCACAAGAGAGTCAGATATATTTAGTATATTTAAGCCATAATTCTTATCCGTACATAATAAGTAGTTGTTTTACGAAATTATAAAATTGTTATAGATCTTAGAAATGAAGTTGTAAGGATATTCCGTGAAAGAAATATAAGTAAAATACAAATTTATCAGAACAAAGCCCTAATATTTAACGTAGATGCCACAGATACGACAGTCCGTTCAATAAAACTTTGAACTCATATCATATAAATTGATGCCGTCAAAACGTCGTAATGTTGCCGCATCAACACTGAGTTTTAGTTCATTTTGGCTTCGACATATAACAAAATTCTAACCTAAATAAAATAAGTTCTGTTTAATAGTTAATGCTACCAAATAAAATGTATTTTAATATTGGCTATACATATATAACAGATGTACAATATCTAATGCATACATTATATATTACAATTAATTATAGAGTCATAATAGTTTGTAGGTTAGGGCTGTGTTTTTTATGTAGTGGTATCCCCTGGAGGGCTAATCATCTAATTAACAATTGTACATCCAAATAATTTATTTTACTTCCATTAGATAGCATATTTACCTTTTTATGTTTAGTTCTTTTTTTCCTTCGATGGTGTATTTCCTTGTGAAGTCATTTTGATATCACTGTATTTTTTGTTTCTTCTGTTACTACCTCTGTACACTACTCTTGATAAAATTAATCACTGAATTCTCCCTAATGCACTTACTAAATTTAAAAAAGTACTAACTTGATCCCCTTTTCATACATTATAACCTAATGCTCATGTATAATTCCGAATAGTTACACACATATTTATGCACACAAATCGTTCACACTCTACAATACAACTTCCTTATGTTATGTCAAACGTTATGACTAATAAAACCTAATCAATTGTTATTTCAACGTTTAGCTTCTTCCATTAACTTTTGTTTTCTTATCACTATTTTTATTATCATCTTACCATGAGTTATAAATGGGTTTATTGGTCCCATTCTGAAATATGCCTCATCTAAATACAAAACTTGAAATAATAGGTCTTCCTTGAATTTATTATATGCTTTTAAATATTACACTATTTTAAAAACAGTACCTGGCAGTTACATTAGACCTCTTCGTGGGTTATCATACCCAACAGTGTATGAAGAGATGTTCTACATCCCTCAAAAAGCTGCAGATCACTAAGTTTTCTACGGATATTTGTCAAACAATTTCCTACGAAATAATTGTATTCAATTATGTTGATATTGAGAAAACTACTCACTCTTTTTATACATTTCATATATTTGATTTCTGATTATTTGATTTGATTCGTCACCCTCTTCGTATGAGGACCGTTTTTTCCTCGGTGAATCCAAGATTATATATTTCATTTTTGAGATATTTTAATTACCGCGCCCATACTAATATTCAGTGCAGCTGCAACACGCTAAAAATTTTATTAAAAACAGTTGAAGCTTAATATTTAACAGCAAAAATGTTTACCTCTCTAACGAATTTTATTGGTAAGAGGTGGCCTCCATTATCTCATTTCTGCCCGAAGTAACTCATTAGAGACGCAATCTGTTCTGTTTGGCTTCGGCATTTTAAATCACAGTAATAATAAGCACCGATTTGAAATTTATCAAAATAAGCAAAGTGCTAAAACAACGTTTGCCAGTTTATAATCTGTAGTTGTTATAATATTTAGAAAAATTTTGCAGACATTTGACAACCGAACAACTTTTGCAAGCATGTTTGTTTAGGTGTTCGAACGTATCAAACAGCATTGTATCTCTTTTTAACTGGAATAAAATGAGAAGGAAAGCATAATCTGATTCTAAAACGAGTTTACAAATTGCGGTAGGTAATGCATTAAAATTTTGATGACGTATGTTCACTACTTCTTTGGATCTACTATATATTTTTTATCATGTTAGTGTATCATAGCACTACTATTATTATTAATTAATTATTCATCAAGATATGTTAATGTTAATTATATTATCCACTTCTTGCGGCAAGTTTTAAATTACCACCATGATAAAACTTCTTTCCGCTACTGCGGTTCTTTTTAGTTTTTAAAATGCCTCAGGTAAAATTAAACTTTAGTGTCAAATCTTCATTATAGCGAGGTCCTGAAATTTCTCTTTAAACACGATGAAACGTCTCGGTTATTGATTTAACTTGTGAAAAGCAAACTTTTCATAGTAAAGTTTCTGTTTTGTTTGAATACCGTAATTAAAGCAAACACGATGGCAACTGACTGATCGTCATCGTCATCGACGCGGTAATTATAAAACGGGGTCGATAACAAGAAACCTATACACATATACACACATGATCCGATAAGATTATAACTGAAATTGGTCTGTCAGTTAGTGTAATTCGCCTGTAGTGTACTTACACCTCCGAAATTAATTATATTTAAAGCTCGGTATTGATCCGGGGAATTAAAACGGTAACGTATTATTTTGGGAATAGTTTTCAATTAGCTGGAATTTAATAACGTACCTGGAATTGTTCTCCGGGGATGGAACGGTACAGCGAACTGTGTGTACTGGGTTGCATTACTTTTGGTTGTTCTGTCATGAATTGATTGTTTTATTATTGTTACGTTATAGTACATACGTCATCTAAATTTTTGACGTCAGAACGTCGCAATGTTGCCGCATCAACTTTAAGTTTTATTTCAGTTTGGCTTTGACATACAACAAAATTCTAATCTAAATAAAATAATTAAACAAAAATATTGTTTTCAAATATACTTTTTATTAACGTTATAGTACATCTAATGCATATATTGTCAAAGACTTAAAACTACAATTAAGTTCACAGTTACAATAGTGTGTAGGTTAGGATTGTGTTTATATGTACATTGAATTATTTTCCATACCACCTATGAGTTAGAGTTCTAGGCCTGTTTTGTAGTTATATCCCTGGAGGCCTAATAAACCTAATTAACAATTGTATATCCAATTAATATATTTTACCTTCATTAGAGAGCATATTTACCTTTTTTGTTTTGTTATTGTGTTCTTCACAGTGTGTACAGTGCTTCCTTGTAAAGACATTTTGATATCAATATATTATTTTCCTTCGTTTGTTTTGGTAATACCTGTATACATCTTTCTTGATAAAACTAGATTTAATCACTGCAATCTGCTTAATGCATTTGCTATATCCACAAAACAGTTACTATTCTTTCTGTACTGATACATTTTTATGTATATATCATATCTATTTTCTAATGCTCATGTTTATTCTGAACAATTACGCACATATCTGTGCACATAAATCTTTACACTTTACAATAGCATTTTCTACAGTTATCATATATTGTCATCTCCATATCCTAGAAATTGGCAACATTGAATCATTTCATATTCAGAAAGTTTCATTCAAGTGAATAAGTAAGCTGTTAATTTTCAATCTATCTAACATTTGTTCACATTTTCATCATTTGTCAATTTCTTCTTCACTTTGATCGAGTTCATCCAAACCGAAGGTGTTATGAACCATCTTTGTTTCCAGCATGAACTACAATATATCTGCAATTATTAATAAATGTTATGACTAATAAAACCTAATCAATTGTTGTTCCAACGTTTACTTTTTTCCATCAACTTTTGTTGTCACATACTATTTTAATTATCAGCTTGCTATGGGTATATGGTGGCTGATCATTTCGTTTCGTCTAAATACATAAATTAAAATAATAAGTCTTCCTTCATTTTATTATATGCTTTTAAACATTCTATTCTTTTAAAGCAACATAAGTTCTATTAGACCTTTTCGATACTTTTCAGACTAACAGTTTCCTTTGAAATAATTGTATTAAATTTTGTTTATATTGAAAAACTATTCACTGTTTTTTTACATTTCATATATTTAGTCTGTGATAGAACCAACATCAAGCTGACATTGATTATATTTTTAATTTTTTGAGATATTTCAGTGACCGTGTCCATATTAATACTCAGTGCAGCCGCAACGTGCTAAAAATATTTTAATAAAAATCATAACACATTAATATTTAACAGTAAAAATGCTCTAAAGTAACTGATTAGAAACGCAATCTGTTCTGTCTAGCTTTGGAATTCTCAATCAGAGTAATAATAAGCAGCGATATGAAATTTATCAAAACAAGAAAACCATAATGTTTGCCGGTTTATAACCTCTTATCACTATTGTTTTGAAGAATTTTGCGTACGTTTGACAACCGGACGACTTTGGCAGGCTAGTTCAGTTACACTTTCGTACTGGTCAGACAGCATTGTGTCTCTTTTTGCCTAGAATAAAATAAAAAGGAAAATATTGTCTGATTCTAAAACGAATTTACAAATTGCGACAGGCAATACATTAAACATCTTGATGAGGTATGTACAAAATAACTTTGGATAGACTATAGTGCTTTTTTTCAGGTAGTTTCAAACAGGTTGCTCAAAATGTTTTATCATTTAACACGAAATATAATAGCACGTATTATAATAACATAATAATAACACCTATATATAATAACACGTATTACAGTTTGAAACATCTTGACTATAATATCGTTTTCGTTGTTGTGGTTTATATTACCTCTTTGACTGAGAACCAATTTCCACCTATTCATCTTTGAGATGTTTGATGATGGTTGTACAACTTTTAATTATATTGATTTTAGTAATAGGTTTCTTATTTCTGTGTTTTCCTATGAACTGCTTCTTTATATTGTGTTAAAAATAATATAATTGTAATAAAAATCGGAGTTTGTAGTTTTATCAATTTGGAGGTAATCCATGGGAAGAAGGTGGTAGTTGTTAATATTTCAAAAGCAGATTTCAAACTATTGCGCCAAAATATTCTGAAACTCAAAAATGCAACGAAAATTTTAAGTACATTTCATAATTTTTTAAATTAAAACATTGTCGTTAGTTGTTCGGCTAACCTACAATTCGTTTTTACAAAAACTAAACAAATAATTATATATTTAGGAGAACTCATTAACCCTTGCTTAGTCTCTATATTAACAAGAGTTTCTATATTTTGACAATAACATGATAGTGGAGTTTCTCCTCATGTCTCTTTACGATTCTTTTGATTTCCTGAGTGACATTCGGTTTCTGAAGGTCTTGGTAAAAGTAATCATTCTTATAATATCTGGGTGTATATTCGATAAATATTATTCTGATAAATTTGTATTTTAGTTATATTATTTTTCGCGGAACATACAATACAATTTATTATGTACGGATAATTGAGATTTTTTTCCATTTACCAATAATTTTTTATATTTCAAATCCAGTTCTTTTTACATTGAGAATTTGACATTGAGATACATTACTTAGAGTTGTGGCTATATGGAATAGTTTTCCATATATTACATTCGACATATTATTGGAATAGTTAATAATAGTTATTATTCATTGTTATTGTTGTATGTGTGTTTCATAATAATTTCATTCAACATGCATCAATTTGCTTTGAATAACTTTTATTCTTCAAGTAATGCTTTAGTTATATACAATACTATTCGCCTACTCTAATATATCGAGTTTTTGCTTAACTGAACTGAATATAGCCAGGGTTATATTTTTCATATATGATATATTACATATATGTATGAAGTAGGTAAATAATTGGCCCTCAGAGACTTCTTTGTGGTACACTTGTTTTAGCCTCTTTATTGTAGAATATACTTCCTCTTGTTTGACTGAAAAGTGTAGGAGTTTAAGAGTTTAGTGTGATGCTTTGGTAATATTTCCTAAGGTTTGTGGATAAATCCCACATGCCCTTGGTGAATTGTTAACTGTTTGCTCTAAGATTAAATAGATGAGCAGGCATCAGATTTTTTTCTTTTTATAATTTGTTTTTAACTTTTCATGGAGATTTTCAAATATCTTAGTTCAAATATCTATAACATATAATATAGCAGTAAAATAGACAAGACAGTGCTTAATGATTTACATTATTATTCACACTGCTTAGGGTTATATTAGAACTTTCTCAGTTAATCAAGGATTCTCTAATAATAGTATTTATACCTTGGTGAATCGTCTTGAAAGCCAGATATAAGTTTAGTAATTTACCTATCTATTCTTATTTAAATATGATGTATTCTAATATACATTTCTTAGTCGCTAATATATTTATTTCGGAGTTACATTCTCTAAAAATAAGAATACTATTACGTCATGATAAATAAAATAAGTGGTAAAAATATTGTGATATTTGATTTTTATTAAACATCGGTTAATGAGGATGAGAATCTATATAACGAATGAGATTTACGTTATGAAAATTTATATTCTGTTATTGAATAACAAATCCTATTTTAATTCAGATTTAAAGTAATTTTCATCGGTAGTCACTACGTTTACTGGCAGTATTGGTTCCACAAAATATAGAGGAATTAGAAGGGTATCTCACATGTATTACCTGCCAATAAGTTTAGCATTCAGTTGCCAAAAGAGGGCGCGATTGACAATATAAGTAGCGCGAAATTGAAAATATTTTATTAATAATAATAGCAGTAACAAAAATAGTAAAAATAAAAATGCAATAAAAGTTATTGCAAATATTATTTCAAAGAAGAATTCATATAATTTTCGATGTTTAATAACAAAACTACAATACAATATCATACTAACAATACATTAAAACGCAATATAACAAATTTAACACAAAACTTATACTTTTAAATATACAAAGTTTAGTAAACTATTGAATATGGGACATCTGATATTATCTTAAATATAACTCGACCAAATATAGAGTACAGTACAATATATAACAGGTCAATTAAAAAGTTCCCGGCCTATGATATTAAAACACATTGTTTTAGCAAAATTAGTTTGTTTTATTCAACATAATTCCCTTTACGGGAGATTCACTGATTATAGCGACCCACCAACTTTTGGATACCATTTTTGTAGTATGATTTGTCCTTTGCTTAAAACTAGGCCTTAGTTTCGGTGATCACCTCTTCATTCGATGAAAATTTCTTCCCAGCAAGCATTCTTTCAAATGCGGCCGTTTTTCGTCGATTTCGTCCTTCAAGCGGTCCAATGACGCTATATAATAGTCGCTTTTGATTATCTTTCCTTTTTCAAGGTGGTCATCCCAAAATACAGACGCCATAAACTTGCCAGTCGACTGTTGCGTTTTCCCACGCTTTGGAGCAGATTTATCGTGTGCAGTCCACTCGGATAACTGTTGATTAGACTTCGGAGTTAAATGATGAAGCCATGTTTCATCCATTGTCACATATCGATGCAAAAAATCGGGTATATTACGCTTGATGATCTTCAAACACTGCTTCGAATCATCAATTCGTCGTTTTTGGTCAAAAGTGAGCTCGCGCGGCACCCACTTTGCACAGAGCTTTCTCATACCCAAATATTCGCGAATGATATGATATACATGTTCAGTTGATATCTTTGGAATGTCTGCTATTTCATTCAATTTCAATTTACGTCCATTCAAAATAATTTTTTTTAATGCTTTCGTCGCTAACAACCCCTTTTGGGCGTCCACTGCGTTCACCGTCTTCGGTGCTCATTTCACCAAGTTTAAACTTGGCATACCAATCCTTTGATGGTTGATATTCCTGGGGCAGTGTCTGGAAACTCGACATCAAGCCAAGTTTTTGCTTCTACTGCATTTTTTCCCTTAAAAAAGCAATATTTTGTCAACACGCGAGATTCCTTTTTATCAATTTTTTTTTCACAATACCAAAAGTTGCTTCACTAAAATGCTATAATTCATAAACTAATGATTCGACAGCTGTCAAATTTATATACGCATTTTTGAGGGCTAGGGCTAACTAAAAAACATATGGATATAATTCTAGTATGGCCATCTATGTGCCAGGCCTATGTAAGTCATACATATAATCTGTGTTATATTTAGATGTTGCAATAAAAAATGTTTCATTTTTGCCTTTTGCTATTTTGATTACTTTTCTCATCCATCAAAACAAACAGTATCTAACTTTTATCTTTCTAATCACATCTCGTTGAGAATGCTCAGTACAGTTGATCGTATTGAAAAATACAGGCATTTGCTGATATAAAATATTGGATAGACTGCTTGTTAAATTAAGTATTGTACATAATCTGGGAATTAAATAGAACAGTCATCAAATAGAAGTGACATCATTTACCAACAAAGTAAAAAAGTCCCTGGATTTGTCAAATTACATCTATCATACTGCCGGCCTTCAATAACTTCACTGTTCATTTCAATAATATTTCCTGGCATTTTTCAAATCAGTTACATATAGTTAACATTTTAGGGTAAATGATGTGGCTCGGTGAACGGAGGTAAAACGAAATGAAACAGTGGTGTTTACATTATGTGACCGTTATTTATTAGCTATATAAAAAAAATGTGAAAAATACAAATAATAAAACGGATGGCAGCGGTGTTACCTGGTGACGAGGCTTGGGCAGTCGATGGTGGCACGTCTAAACCAAACGAGGGTTGAGCACTGAATGATCGAAATGCCCTTCAATAACATACCAGATAAACGTCTCGGGGTTGCCGCCAGCTATTCGTTGTCGGGTTCTAGTTGGCGCTGTAGACACCCCGCCCGTGTTCAACATCTGGGATTATATTTGTGGGTATTTTGTAGACCCTTATTCCACGATGTAAAATTCGACATGCCTCAAGGTCGCTACAATACTGGGGTCACCACTTTAGGGTAAATGATGTGGCTCGGTGAACGGAGGTAAAACGAAATGAAACAGTGGTGTTTACAGTATGTGACCGTTATTTATTGGTACAACGGATTTTGATGCGGTTTTTTTCAATAGATAGATTGATTCAAGAGGAAGGTTCATATGTATAATACATGCATAATATACTAAGGCAACATTGCTAATTTTAGAGGTTTCTAACGTGATGTCGTAAATTAACCTATTTTTTTAGGCTTATTTAGCAATTAGCAAAAACGCTGCCTAACCCTACGAGTTAGATCAAATTAATGTACTACAGTATTGTACACCATAAAAAGGTCTACAAAAAAGTCCGCGATGGTATATGTTTATCTTTTAGGGATAACCCACATTAACCATTTTTATTGTTTACTTTTTATGTGAGAAAATGGCTTATTTACGAAGCTATTTTAAGCAATACGGCATTAATCCTTATCGAATTAAGTACCTTAAATACAGTGTGCAATTAATATAGATCAATATGGTTCCTTACAGCATGTAAATTAATCAAATATTTTCGGAGATATTATAAATTTAAAATTTGTGTTTAAAAATGTGTAATGTAATAAAAATTGTATGAATTTAGATATTCCAAAGATAGCAGGAAATCTTCATAGTAAGTATAGGGGAAGAGGAATTGTTTTACTCCAAATTTAATGCGTGCAGGCCAAGGGCAGTAATGAATGAACCAAAAATACTGGATCGATTTTAATCATGTTTTCATTGAGTGACATAGGCATATATATTTTATGCCCGTGCAAAGTCGGAGCGGGCCGCTATGTTTTTATATACAACGTTCATATTTTTTCTGTAGTGTATTTAATTTAGTATCAGCATTGCACCCGTGCGAAGCCGGGGCGGGTCGCTAGTTGTATATAAATTAAATTGTTTCTATAGGTAGTATATAGTTACCAAAGAAAGTCCAAAATATCCAGTAACTTCTTGATTATTTCCACTAAATATAAACAGTCTTGTTAAAGCTGAATATCACAAATTTAGCTTTGCTGTCATAGTTAAACTTCAAGCCAAGCCGCAAATGAGCAAACTAAAATACCGTTTCGCATGTATAACATACCCTTCATTCTAAATTCTCCATATTCTGTGACTGGTTTCTTGCTAGGAACGAAAACTATATAATAATGATTTTATTTTACCTTCTAGATAGCCACTGCCTTCTGAATCAGCCGTTAGCGTATCAATTTAATCGTTTCCAAGTATGTTTGATATTGCAACATGTTATCAAGCTAAAGTTTGAAAATCACATGTACCAATGTATAGCGATCGTTTTTCATCCAGTATTTGGATCAAAAGAATCAGTTACATCCACATGACGTAGCATGCTGACATCCGCACCGAACACGTTGTGGATGTATAGGCATTCTAGATAATCTTATACAGGTTCTTTGAATCTCAATTCAAAACAATCTTGACGATTTACGGAGACATCAAGGTGAAAGTTTATTTGTTAATGTTCACTTCAACGATTTTTTTCTCTTTCTTCGTTATGATTGATTATCAGGCTTCAGTTCTTGTATTAATTATTATTTGCAAACATGGAGAGACAGCTTTTTACAGCGCAAGAGTTGTTGAGATTTCCTTAAAATTTTAAATTCTTGTCAGGTTAACAGCCATTGGAATTAACTTTTCACAACCGAAGAAATTAACACAATATGTCTAGTACATTTTTAACAAAATTTGCAGATTGCGACCGTTCATTATTTGTTAAATATTGTTCAACAATGAAAATGTTTTGTTTTATTGTATAATGCTTTTATATTTTTATTAACTCTGAGTTATCAGCTATGCAACTGTTTTTTTTTTAAATTCAAAGTATAATGATACCTATTACAATGCAAATATTGCACATAGAGCTCTAACATGAATGTAACTATATTGCTTGATGCTATATAGAGTGAGTTTTGTCTCGTCAAGCAATGCTGAATAAGATTGTGTATCATTTTCAACGAATAGGGTGTTGCATCACTTATCATCATATCTATAATATCACTCTGTTTGTCATGTAGCACTGTTGCACACAACTGAATTTATTATTCTTAAATTCTGAGATCTTCATTATTTTGTAATCATGTGTTTATAATTTTAGGTATTCCCACAGGTCATTATAGTCACATTATGTATAGTTATCTGTTAGCTTACTTACTGTTTCGAAATTAATTATATTTAAAGCTCGATATTGATCAGTTGGAATTAAAGCGGGAACATATAATTTCGGGAATAGTTTCAATTAGGCGAAATCTAATAACATACCTGGAAAGGGTCCCCAATGACGAACCGATACAATACAGGGAGTAAAGGCACACTATACGTTAATACATTTCGTTGTTCTATTGTTATATAATATAATAATATTTTTGAGTAAATATGTGTAGGACAATTGCTTTTTTACTTGATATTTTATTAGAAATTTCTAATAATATTTATGATAATATGTTAATTAAATGTTTCAAATATATGTTATAATGATAATTATTTCAATATTCCCCAGACCAACTTACTGTTATTCAACTAGTTGTTTTAATACCCTCAATTTTTGAAAATTTTTTTAGAAAAAATTTAAACCAAATAACATAGAAAAAGGTAGCTGAAAATTTTGTTTTACTTAAGAGTAGGTTATTGAAGCCAATCAGAAATAAACCTACTCTTGTAACTTATTCAGTGAATATTAATAGGGGCAGTCAATGAATGTTAACAGTGACCAACTCTTTGAGGAGGATTCTAAATATATATGTATGTATATATTATATCTAGACCAATATGTAGTTTCGAAGAAGTACATATTTGCAAAGTGAAAACAACTTGGATTTATTCAAAGCCAAATGTATTATATATATATATATATATATATATATATATATATATATATATATAATATAATATATATATATATATATATATATATATATATATATATATATATATATAAAGTGAACTGACAGATTGCTTCCTCTATAGATAGGTATTCAGTCATGCCTAGATACTTTACTTAATTAAAATGTTTATGTGTTGTTAATTATAAGATGTCATTAATATGAGTGAATGCGATAATTACGTCGTCTTTATGAAATTCTATTATACATGTTTATTCTGTTTACCATACAAAGATATATGAGTAATAGCAGATAAGCACTGTTATGATTATTCTTGCTTATTTTGTTGTTGTTCATTGAACCTGAAAATCATACATTTTGTTCTAAAGTAATATTTTATTTTAATAATTTAATATTTTTAATTTGTAATTGTTATTTTCTGTAGACAAAAGTGTTAAATCTGGTAAGGAATAGTATGTATTCTAGTTATGATAGATCGAATATTTTCTGGAATAAACTTTAAGCTGGTTACTGGTTCATCGATAAGTCTAATAATGGTGTCCTAGATATAGCTGATATACTGTTGTTCAGTCTAGATAAATGTCGTATTTGGTAAAAAGAAGGCTAACATATAATAATAATAACAATTATTAAAATTTAAATTAATACAAACTTTAATTTTTTTAACCTAATCTTTTAAAATTGATTTTTATTCAGTTAGTTAGCTTAAAAATTGATCTTGGTTTTTAAAGATAATTTTATTGTATTTACATGGAAAAATTTGTGTTTTAAATGAGGATAGGTTTGGTTTCTATTTAAATTTAATAAGTCTATAAAAAGAAATAATAATTGCAGAAAATGTCAGCAATATGTTAGAAGTGATGTATATGCTAATTCTTAGAAACCTTAAATGAAATAGGATTAAGAGGACAGAAGAGGTGACTTTATTATCATGTAAATAAACTTGTTGAAATTGGACTAAAACCCATAGTCTCTCTCCCTTTCTCTTTCTCTCTTTCTATCTAATTTTAGTTTCGCAGTTTAGGTTTCGCGTACAAAGTGTCACTATCACAAAGGATTGGCGTTGTTGTTGGTTGTCAAATATTTATGGGTACTTTCGAAAATTAATTTGGTGACTAAAAATATTAAGTGCTTATCAAAAACTACCGCCCACTATTGTTAAACCGCTATTAGAATATATAATGTTTTAAAAATTGAAGATACTTTCTCGGCATCGGCTTGATACTTTACCAGTATTTATATTTCATACAATAGTAGGTATTTTTTGGTAAGTTCATCGATTCGATAACGTGAATATAAAGTGAAAATTAATGAAGTATAAGTCAAATATGAACTATGTGTCAAAGGTAATTTCAAATAATATTCTTCAATTGCGCTCGAGTGAACACATAGAATAAAGAAATGTAGAAGTGAAAGTTATAGGGAAAAATCGGGTCACAAGTTTAAGCTTTTCGGAATCCCCGTTACGTGGCCAAATGTAAATAAAAAAGGCAACAGCTATATGGGTGTTTCTCTCTCGTTCGGCCCCGGTACTAATAATTCTAACCTTTGACAATTACTTTATATTATTCTCTGTATTTTAATTTATTAGTGTAATAAAAAGAAAACCTTAAGGGGATCTCTTATGATCTCCTATGTAGGTCCAGGAAAGTTTGTAATCATTTTAAAGATGAAGACTATAAACCAAAATGTGGAAAGCCATGGCTGGAACAAGATGTAAACTACTAGTAAGTGTCCTACTAGTAATTTAAATAGTAAGTATTTTGTTAAATAATAATGATTTATTGCATTGAAATAATTAAGCAATATTTATTGAGATTCTTTACCTTTACTACAAGACAAGGAACATATGCCCCCAATGGCAATATTAAATCACATAAGTTTTTTGAGGGTGATAGATATATAGGAGATTCTTCTACCCCAACAAGACCCAGAAGTAAGTATATAATAAGAAACTTATGTTTATTATTAGAGAATGGAGGTTCTAACTTAAAATTTATATGTTCATTTACAGATAACTCAGTCTGTCCCATCAGTTTCGTTTCAGGTTGGATGAAAAACGAATGGCTTTATTCTTATTGAAATGCAGTGCACAAGATATAAAATGTTATCGAAGATATTCTGCTTGCCTTCTAGAAGAACATTAATGCAGATACTGAATAAGGTTCCTTTTTGCTGCTGGAGTAGTAACCTCTAATCTTGGTCGTTAGTTCAGAAACTTGTCTATATAGACCGAACTGCAGTTGTAATATTTGATAAAATGTACCTCAATTTAGGTAGGTTGTTAATTTAGTTGATTCTAAAAAATAATACAATAGAACCATCAATAGTTATATTATCTTATTTTAATGTTTGTTTTAGGTTTGTTTTAATTATTAGAGATAAGATAATAAGAGTGGATTACGTGTTTTGGGTAGTGGAGATATCACTGTAAGTATATCAATGTCTTTATGGTCAAGGAAAATTAATGTATTTGTAATATATCAATAAAATAGAATATGTTTAGATATATTTATTTTTTTATTTTCCCAGTAAAATTAAAAGAATTTTTTTTAATTTCCCGTAAAAATTTTTTATTATACATTTTTAAATTTCCCGCCGTAACTAACTGTCATACGGCGCATGCGTAAGCGCCCTCACACGGGGATTCCGAGCGTAACTTAGAACCAATTTTAACATAGGAGATACGCATCTAAGTTTCTTTATTCTATGAGTAAACATTTCCCAAGATAGAGTTGAAATATGTAGTGACTGTTAATGGTAATGCATACTTATTAAATATATTTCACGTTTGTTATTATTTATTCATTTAGTTTGTTATTGCTTAATTTACTGCACGAGAACTTTCTTGCAACGAGTTCGTGCACATCAAACACCACAACAGCGATACAATAAAATTCCGTAGACGCAGTGCTCCTATGATTCAGGAACGAGCAGATTCCACTTCGATCAGGAAATAAGATTTTGGTACTAACAAGTCGGTTATAATTGGAGAAATGGCAATCGTTAGTCAATATTGTAAGACATTAAAATACAGTGGTGAATCTACTGGGTTATGTAGTGCCGATGAAAGAGTAAAATTTCCACAATCGGTTCCACCACCAGACCCATTAGTTTCTGGGATGGGAAGTAATTCTAATCACTAGACCAATATTCGAAAATATAGTAATTATTTCCAAATCATGTTGTTTGACAATACTGATCTTGTATAAGACAATTTCATGGCCATTTTCAAGCCATAAAGTTTTTTGGTAACATTCAAATTTATATGAGAAATAAGGTAACGAAATTGCAGATACAAGGACAAATGTATTCCTTACAGCGAGCGGAGTTATCACTATCAGATGCAGAAGTATGGTCGCAAAACTTCAAACGTCCAAAAACCATCATCAGAACAACGATTTAGTCAAAATGTCTACAATAGTATGAGACTGAATGCCATCTGACAGCTATAATATTCTCATTAAGCCTGACAAAATACCAGCCGCTGAGCACGCGAAGACTTTTAATTCACTGACATTGGCTATTGTTATTGTTGGAGAAAATTTGCAAAATAGTTATCGGTGATACATTTACCGGGTCATCTAATCTCCAATATAAATATGTCGTGAAAATATAATCTCTTACTGTGAATTCTTCAGAAATAAATGTAAAACATACATATAAATGGTCTGGCTGATACAAATAAAGATTAAATTAACTTACCAACAGATACTTTAATATTAAAATAAACTGTACTATACTGTACGCTAATTTAATACTAATAGTGGTAGAGTTTATGGCCGGTAATTAGCATAGTAGGCTTTTGACAGCGACCAGCAGCCTTTTCTGACAGCGGCACAACTACAACACGAGTAGTAGGAACGGTGCGGGGACACGCCGGGAATAAGTAAACAAATCATCCTGGCTTCGTCAATTGATGAAGATATTCGGCCGCCGTTCGGCATCAGTATTCATTAGCGTCATTAGTCTCAAGGTGCCAGGAGGATCCGTCTAATAGATCCGGGCAAATATGTAACAATTAGAGAGGAACGGGAGCGGACCTACGTAAACTAATTTGGCGAGACGCGATTTTGACGCTCGGGTTGAGAAAATGTCGCGATTGTTTTCACTTGGGGGGAGCGAACGAAATGAGAAATTATTATTGTTTCGCGTCATCTGAAAGGTTGAATAGAAATTTAGGTAACGTGTTGCTTAAAGGAGCCAAATAAATTATTAATATATGAGAGTATTCCAAACATACAATGATCAATTCTGTAAAATGTTATAGTTTATATAATAAGAGCATGTTAAAGAGCAAAACTCTGAATGAGGCTCAACAAAGGTGGTGGTTACTTATGTGACAATCCGAATTAACAGTGTTCACAATATACTGTTATTATACAAGCAAATTTTGAAGCTAGTGTGCATTTACGATGTGTAATTATCTGGTAGCACAAATAAATATAATACTAACATGACCTAAACTTACTAAAAATGTTTTCCGCAATATTGTTAACGCCCCGTGGTACCAACAGATTGGATGAGGACATCCACAAAGATCTAAGGGTACCAACGGGTCAGCGAATCATCAAGAAATATGCATCAAACTACTACAATTGCTCGAAAATAGTGCATTTATGAGTACCTGGAGGTTGAAGATACAAAAACTAAAAAACCCTAATTTTATCACTCAAATGCTTCTTTATAGTATTACTACTAAGAGTTTATATTTATACTAGTCATTTTTGCACTTCAAAAGCATTTACTGTGATACAATGGAACAAACTAATTAAAGCCGATTTCGTTGGGGCCCTGGGAAGACGACAGGACGGCCCACATACTGTTGCGATAGTCGCGGGTTCGAATGGTCGTAAATGTATGTTTGTGATGTCCTAATTAAAGTCCTGTCCTTAGTCCTGTTTAAAATCCGACAAGGAAAATGATCCCAGTCACGCTAGTAACCAGATGTCTTCTGGGATGATGTCTAAGTTGGTCACTCGCTAGTCGGTAGGCTTAATGCCGAGGATCGTGGTTCGGAGTCCACGTTAAACTGTAGGGCGAGTCCATATAAACCCTGGTATGTAAAAGGAAACTTTAAATTATATATATAAAAAAATATAAAAAAAACTAATCAAAATATTCTTTTAATTATTTTTTACTTTTCTCATATTTCTAGCAACATACATTTTTCTGCTTTGTTGAAAGATTAATGATGGTTTAGCAATGAACTAGTCAGAGATCCATTTCGCCCTTCTTCAGAACTTTGAAACCGTATGTCAGCCAACCCATGCTGCATCTACCTGGATAAGTTATAATTAGAAGGTGCTGGTGAGAACTTCTGTTTCTTTCGTGATTTTGTAACGTTTTGTACTATTATTCGCTATGAAACAGTTTAAAATGAGGTTTTGAATCAATTCGTAATTCGTAGCCGTTTTCTCATCTTTTGGTTCTTTTCTATCGCATGTTAATAGTTAGTTTATTAACTGCTAAGGTGTTTGAAAGTTCTTCGAGAGTTTGACTTGTGTTTTCGTCCAATAAGACTCGCAATTCATAGTCTTCAACTTTTTGTTCCTTCACCATTTTTATATCGTTGATCATTTGTGATATGACGGAGCAGGATCATGATACGTTCGTCAAATCAAGTAATAAAATAAAATAATATAAAAAAATAAAATAATATTGAGCGTTCCATAATTAGCGTACGTATACGTACGTTATGTAATACAGCCCTGACTATCCGGGTATCTATATCTAAATCTACTTGAATGGTGAACGAGTGATACGCCTCAGTGTTGCTTTGTATCGCTATGCAACAAGTCGCATCTTCTTTCTATAAAATAATACAGTTTTTAAAAGTAAATTAATAGTTTTTGTAATTAAAACCTTTTCCCATTTTATAACTGGCGTAGTCGGTAAAATTACGGGAAGGCAATAAGGCTAAGTTCTCTTTTGAATTCATTAAGTTAATCGGAATCAAATTAATTATCGAGAAAAGCAGATAGATTGACTTTGGCAGTCGTTCCGCAGTTACTCGAAGCGTTTTGTGGTGTAGTTAAGTGGAGTTCGGCCAAAAGTATCGCAGCTGAAGCTGTAAGGTGAGTTGAAGGTGCTCAACGACCGCTAGTCATAAACTAATCCAAGTAAAAAACATTCAAACTTGGAAAAATACCCTTAGTCCGTGGATTCACGGCACATGCATCACAGTTGAGGATAAAGGCGATTAAAGGCGGCTGAAGTTGCTGTGAACTAATATTGTCTATTGAAATTTGGACAGAATGTTGCTATTCATACCGTATGACCACCAAAGGCAGATTGTAGTAGTACAATTTCTTAGCCATAGATTAATGGAATTTGGAGCTACCAAAATTTAGAAAATTATACAGGATTCAGACCATAGAAATTTGGATGAAAACAGCGCTCTTCAGAAGATCATTCGAGGCAAACTGGCGGGTACAATTGATGCTCACAAATAATTTTGATACAACTACAAGCTGTCTAGATGGGACAAATGCTGTGTAAATCCGTTTGGACGTTTATTTAGGAAGGATGTGTTATATCGCGCGACTGATACGACTCTATACTCTATATGATGATATATCTATGAATGCTTTGTATTAGAAGAAACAAGGTCTTGTGTTTGTGTTAACACGGAATGGCACCATTTTGTATCGTCGATCAACAAGTCCATTTCTTTCCTATAGAATAGTTTCAAAATAAAATACGTTTTGAAGTAATATAAAAGTTTTTGTTACTTTAACATATCTTAACTAATAATTTTTAGCCGTTTTCTTCTAATATTTAATGTTTATGTAGGCAAAGATCTTAGAGAAAAAGTAAATTAAATAATAATTTATTTGGGTAATTAGACGATATGGTTTAAAACCAACACTAATTATTATTTAATTTTTGGTTTTTAATATCTTCATAATCGTCATATTTGTTTCGTTATAAGGTAAAAATAAAATTTCATGAATTTATGAATTAAATAATGTTATTTTGGTATTCAAATCATACCATGCTTACACTTTCAAGTAAGTTACAGATAAGTTACAATATACAATTACATTTTATGACAATTACAATAAAGTTAGTAACAATAAAATAAATTGTTCATTGATATTTAAACATTTATTATATGTCTGCATTACATAATAGAAACTCATTTAGGTTATATTGATTATTTATTAGTAACATCAACAATGCAGATTAGATTACGGGTTAGTTGTGTAAGGAATGTTACGCTTAACAATAAGGTACGTTAAACTCAGGTATATCGGATTACGGGTAACTTTGGTTTCCTTATCCTAAACATATTAATCGATAATTAGATCCATTATTCGTTCGTTCAAAGGCCGGCATCTTTCTTTGCTGCTGGCTTCACGATGGGTTTCTTCTCTTGAGGTATCAACCACTTCTTGTTGTTTACTAAAAACATCATTGGAGTTAATTTATTTATTTTTTCTAAATAATTATTACAAAATTTATTATTTTTGTTATTTATTTATATTTTATCATTATATTGATATGTATATTATATATATCATATATAATAAAGATTGTTTTCTCCACTCAAATTAAGAAATGCATGTATATTAAATTAATATTTATAAATGTAAACAATTGTTAAATCTAAATTAAAAAGTTTTTGTTCAGTTTTATTAAGTTATTTACTTTATACAGAGGCTAATCATGGAGATCCAAAATAATGGCAACTATACGAATTACTAAACTAAACTAAAAATGGTATTTCGAAGTATTTAAATATACCTTGAGATTTTGTGATATGTTGTAAATGGCGATGAAAAGTGGAACTATAACAATCTCAAGCCCAAAAGTTTATGGGTTAGTCCAGGAGTGCCATCCACATTCACACTCAAGAATACTGTCTTACAACCTACTGATACCGAATGAGTTTCTAGCAGTATCTAGCAGCAGCAACAGCGAGTAACCCCTTGCATGACAACGCTCGGCCATACGTTTCAAGAGTTGTTCAAGGATACGCAGTTGAAGCTCAGTTGAATTTTCCATATCCAGTGTACTCGCTAGATATAGCACATTAAGATCGCTACATTATGGTTTCGCTAGCATACAGTTTTGATATACTGAAGAAGCGCGAAAATAGATTATTGGATTCAATAAATTTTTAAATTTTTCTCAATAAATGCCATTTTGAGCTTAAAGAATTGTCATAATACATTCAAGCATATAATGAAATAGGTACAGTCAGTATGATTATTCTTGGGGAAATTATGATGCTTTAAATTCAACACAGATAGTTATTGCTGAGGCTATCTGCAAAATAATCTCAAGAGCCTATTGATAATGTTGTTTGTCTGGAGAATAGTCTAGAATGACGAAAAAAAGCATTTTTAATTAATAGAAAATTTTTATTTTATTAAGCTACTAAAATATATATTAAAAAATTGCAAATAATCATTTATATGCCAAAAATGCTAATTGGATATGGTAACAATAAAAGGGTTAAACTAACCTGTGAGGAGTGAAACTGGACCTTTAGGCCTTTCATTGATTTCTTCTTCCTTGGTAGGTTTAACGTTGTATCCAGCTGAACTCACTTTATAGATTGGTAAAGGGATTACAGTTGATGAAACTGGTATTAAATCTGTGATAATAAAAATCACATTTAAAAAAATATATTACACTAAAGTTAAATGTATGTTATATATATATATTTGAGAATAGATCGCCTAATGGCTGGACATCATTAACAGCTTTTATTTCTTTAGTTGTACACATTTGTCAAGTTTTATTGGCTGACACATCCACTGAATTGGTGGACTATAAATAATAAAATGCTATAACTACATACGTTAAATCGCTTACAAGTCGAGAACTTAAAAATAATAATTCAATTATGCTAGTTTAGTATATTATCGTCTTAAAATAAAGCCTTTAGTTTATATTGTACATCTATGTTCTACAATCAAATTTTATTGTGTAACCAGTAATGTATAAACAATTAATACATTATTAACTGACAATGTTTTACGAAGTTTGATGAAGTTATACTAATATTCGAACTTAAAATTGTAAGTACAAATTAATAAATTCCATTAAAGGATGATATATCATAAGGAAAAACTAAAAATCCAAGAGGTTGACGTTTCTAAAATCCATGTACATAATAAATAGTATATTCTAATTGAAGTTAATATATACGTACTAAATGAAAAAATTATAATAAAATACCGTTTAGATGTTGTAAAACAAGCATAATGCCTTAATATATTGTTAATAAATTTGGGGAATTTTATTTGTTGTGGGTTAGGAATTATTTTGTGTGTGGGTAGAATATTTTCAAACTTGGACATGACTAATATTGGCCATTCCATCTGTAGTTAACTGTAATGATATGAAACAAGCAAAACTAGAAATAGAGCTTAGCGTTCCTTGCATATATAATTTGTTTTTTATGCCATGTTTTAAAATACTAATATAATCTAACTGATTTTATTAAAATGATGTAATCTTAAGTTAAACTTATAGCATAACCATATGATTAATGTAAATACGCTATTACATTATTTGAAACAGGAAAATATTGACGAAAATTAATGCTATAAATCCGTATATTAACGTAGTCATATTCTTTGTACCATAAACTATTTTTTATATTATAAGATGATCCAAGTTTTATTTGTAAATTTACACGAAGAAACATACATAACATATTTACATATTACTTTATATAGCAGGTCAACTGAAAAGTCCCCGGCCTACCATAACATAGAACACATTTTTTTGGCAAAATTAGTTTTTTTTATTTAACATTATTTCCTTCAAGGCTAATACACTGATTGTAGCGATCCTCCAACTTTTCGATACCATTTTTGTAGTACGATTTGTCCTTTGCTTCTAAATAGGTCTCAGTTTCATTCTTTTCTTTCAGAGCATTCTTTTGAGATCTGAGAACAGGAAGTTGGAGTCACGGGGGGCCAGATCTGGAGAATACGGTGGATGAAGAGGCAATTCGAAGCTCATTCATCGATTTTTGACACGGTGCATTGTCCTGGTGAAGCAGCACTTTCTTTTTCTCCTGCACGAACCTTGCTAGCTGACTACTGCGTTATCCCACGCTTTGGAGCGGGTTCATAGTGTGCAGTCCACTCGAATGACTGTCGATTGGACTTCGGAGTGAAATGATGACGCCATGTTTCATCCATTTTCACATATCGACACAAAAACAAAAACAAAACGTTTATTACGCTTGATCATCTTCAAACACTGCTCCGAATCATCAACTCGTCGTTGTTTTTGGTCAAAAGTGAGCTAGCGCGACACCCAGATTGCACAGAGCTATCTCATACACAAATATTCGTAAATGATATGATGTGCACGTTCAGTTGATATCTTTAAAGTGTCTGCTATTTCATTCAGTTTCAATTTACGGTCATTCAAAATTATTTTATGGATTTTTTAAATGTTTTCGTCGGTAACAACCTCTTTTCGGCATCGACTACGTTCACCGTCTTCGGTGCTCATTTCACTACATCTAAACTTAGCATACCAATCCTTGATGGTTGATTTTCTGAGCAGTATCCGGAAACTTGGCATCAAGCTAAGTTTTTGCTTCAACTGTATTTTTTCCCTTCAAAAAGCAATATTTTATTAACACGCGAAATTCCTTTTTATCCTTTTTTTCAGAATAATAAAAGTTACTTCACTCAAAATACTATAATTTACAAACTAATGATCCGACACTTAAATCAAGTCAAATTTATACACGCATCTATTGAGGGTTAGGGATTTAATCCTAGTAGCGCCATCTATATCTCAGGCTGGGGACTTTTCAATTGACCTGTTAGTGCACTACTGAAGAGAAATATTATATTACTGTGATAAAAAATAATAAGCTATAAAAATTGTGGTCTTGTGCATTATGAATTTCTTTTACCGAATAAAATTGTCAACAAAGATATTACTAAGGAAGGCTCCATAAGAATGGCAGTGGCTATTGCTATTGTGGGCATTAGTGTAAAATTACACTGTACGTGACAAGGAATAACCATCACAGTCACGCCAGTAGCCAGGCTGGGTAAGACTGGATGTATTCTATGATGGTCTTTAAGTATGTCACTGGGTATTCGGTAGGATTAATGCCGATGACCGTGGACCTTGGAGCTCATGTTCATCAGTAGGTCTAGTCCAGATAAACCCTAGTTGTTAAAAAGGAGACTAAAATATAATTAAAGAAAATAATTGCTAAAAAAGGGTAGGAAAAGGGTAGAATAAAAGATGTAGATAATTAAGGAGATTATTTTGAAGGAAGTGGAATCAATAAAAAAATGAAACCGTTTTCATGTAAAAATCCTATTAATTTTCATCAATGTACTGTCTAATCTATATTATTTATATTTTTTTCCAATATCTGTGTACTTTTTCACCAAAATTTGTTATTTTGAACTGATTGTGGACAGATTAAAAAATAGTAAGCAAAATATTATTAATTATTGAATCAAATAATTTAGAATATACTAATTAATGCTGTTCAGTTTTTCTCTCTCTTGATGACTTTAGGTCTTGATGACTGATTGTTTGGATCTTGGTTTTTCTAGTTTTGTAGATGTTTTTTAATGGTTTAATTTAAAAATAATTAATATATAATTAATTATCATTATATCAAATTGCGATGTTGAAATAGCTCGAAATACAATTTTCAGTAAATTTGTTTTGGTATTCATTTTCCTTCCTTTTGGCTCTTTTATGTAAAAGTCTGGAATTGACATTGCCTTGCCATTGACATCACAATCATCACTTTTAAATAATTGAAACCAAGTCCACAATTGGGATATGACGGAGCAGGATCACCATCAGTTTCTATATATTTAATGAAGTTGGGCAGCAGGTATCTTCAAATCAAATTACAAAAGTAATGAATGCCGAGAATGCAATTTTAAGCATCTGTATATACTGAATAATTCAATAATAATAAATGGAAAACTGTTATTTTATGTAAATAAATATCAAAGTAATCGAATTTAACAGTTAAATTAGTGTTTTAATAGATATTTATGTTGGTACTTTATAAAAATAAATGCTAGTAATTACTATATAATATAATATGTTAAAATAAAATTAAAATATATTAATAAAATTAATAAAAATTGTACAACTGTTTGTATTAATTTAACTATATTATCGGCAAAGTAAAATCCATTTTAAAATGTTATAAATTGAAACTGTGTTAGCCCATAAAATAAAGGAAAGATTCCAATAGTATTAATATCAACATGGTACATTTATTGTTGTGTTGCAAATTAAATTACTTAAACTATTTCACTTCTGTTAAAATTCCTGTAAAAATAATTGCGCATTGGTATATTTTATCGTAATGACTATTAAATTAAATCTGGGGTTTTGATTTTATGCTTTTTATGTGAATTCTTAAATTGTAATAATGTATATTGAAAGTTATTATGAAATGATTTAATATAATTGGTGGAATATTCCATAATATAGTTCACTTTTAGCTAGCCTTTATTGTAATAAATTTGAAAATAAACATTAAAAATCATCCATAAAAATTTCCACAAAATTGTGTTTTTTTCCACAGAACTAAATGATGAAATACACCAATTAATTAATTTGGTATAGTTTCATTAATTACTTGGCACTGTTTTAATTATTTGGATGATTAGTCGTGAGATATTAAAAACATAAAAGCTTAAGAAATGTTGATATTATGAATAATACATAATGTGTTACATTCAAAGATATTTTATATTTTAATTAATTAATTTCAACAAACTTTTAATTAACTACATATATTATATTGTATAAATATACAATAATTTAATAAAAATTAATATTTCATAAAATAATAAACCTATTGGTTTAGAAGGTTATGATTAATTGCAGAAGCTGATAAATATTTAATACCAAATTGTTTATTTTCGATTTATTTGCATTATATGCCGCTGTTACGTATTTACCTTTGAACATATATTGCAATCTGTGTATATATTAACATTTTTAACATAATTCGTTTCATAATGTTTTCAAACAGTTCCTATTATAGGTTTAAACTAGCGTGTTAATAATAGTAGTAAATTAATTTTAATTTGCGGTGAATTCGATAATGAGTTCGATCGATGAGTCGATAATGAGCGACGTGTTCTAGAATTATATACAATCTGTAATGAAGAAGTTTTATCTAATGTATAAATAAATACAAGAAATATTAGAACGTATTGCTCCTCAGCTCTGAAAAGTCATTTGAGTGTTCCAAATTTTTAATAAACTTTGGTTGAGAAATTATTTTAAGTAACGAAACGCATATTTGAATGAAGCTATGTTTATGCTAATAAGCATAATTGCGATGGAGTGCATGTATGAAGATCACAAAATGGAATTCATCCATCAAATATTACTATTTTGTGCGAATTTTGGGATAGCTATGTAATTGGTGCGTACTTTTTTTTACAATGACATGGATTAGAGGTGCCGAATACGATACATCGATATTTCTTGTCGATATTTTTTTGACCGGTATATCGATATTTTTGTAAGCCGTATTTTTCGATATTATTTCAAAAGAAATTAAATATATTTCCTATACATTATAAAAAAACCTTTTAATTATTTTGAAGAGTGTAATTCGGTATTTAAAAGGTTTAGTGTATTTTGGTATTTAATTTTAAATATTTAATATCTTTTGGTACTTAATCCTAAGGGTTTACTATTATTGATTTTTCTCTCCGAAATATATATATATATATATATATATATTTATATATCGGTGGCCGACGCCCCTAACGTGGATATCACCATCTACGCCTACCACCACAGTATTATAACACAGTTTTTGAATCCAAACTGAACGTAAACTTACGCTGAAGTGACATGAAATGGATGCCAAGATGGTGCAATTTGATTCCATTGGGATTTTTTAGGATGTGCTACTTTAAAGTACACATTTCAAGAATATTATACTAAATTCATATTGGTATACATGAGATATTCAATTTTAAAAAAGGATTTTTTTAATGCTTCATACATATTTTGCTTCATTCCATCTAAACATCGATATGCTTTTACCGAAAAACTACAGTGACCAAAAAAGTATAAACTGAAAACGTAAGACCAAGAATTAGAAGCATTACTCGAGCAAGTAACTAAAACCAGTTGAAGATCAGGAGGATGTGCCGCGATCATGTGTCTAGCTAGATTCTTGTAGTTTTCTAGTTTGAATATATATTTATTGATAAAATTAGATACAAGCTAGGAAATTTAATTCCTATTTCTTATATAATTTATTAATATTGGTATTTATGTGTACACGAAACATTTCGATATTAAAGAGTTTTACGTTAACCAAATATCAAATGAACTTAAATAATTGAGGGTCAAACGATCACTGATAAAGACATTAACGTCTTTGAAAAATTAAATCATTGAACGTGATGTATTTGGTATAAACAATTGAATACGTATTTATTTTAGGAATTGAAAGACGTGAGAGTTTGGAAGGCACTGGAGGACGTTTAGTATAAATTACGTCGTATGTTATGTTGGTTTGTAAAAGATAATAACAATTGAAAAAAAATGGTCACTGTTACTAGAAATTTACTTTTTACCCATTATTATGATAACGTTTATATCCTATCTAAATCAAGTTTAGATTAATAATAAAGATTAGTCATATGCCTTTTAATATTAAGTATAATTGCAAATAAATAAAAAAACGGTTGATAAGAAAAAGATAATTCGGCAGATGTTTCTGCTCTATATGTGCGTATATTAGGTTAAGATATTATATATTATTACACACGTCATAGTATATCTCATTAATAATGCAGGCATATTTAATAATAGCAATTGCTAATTAAATTTTTATCTTATTTTATTACTCTCAAAAAAATTATTAAATAGCCAAAATAGTAAAATCAAAATCAAAATAATGTTCTATTTTTCAAGATTTATTTCGATCCCTTTTGTTTGTTTACATAATGACAATATAATGAAAATATAGTGAATATTTGACTTAAGAGGGGAAATTAAATATAAACGGTAATTTTACTATATTAGCAGTATACCCATAACCGAGCGCGAGGTACCTTCGTCTGTAGCACAATGCATAAAGTTTTTAATCAATGAAGGCGTTAAACCATCAAAAATGTTCACTGGTTTGAAGGCACAGTTTGGGGAAGAAGGTATATCCAAACTTTCAAATCGGTGGCAAAAGTGTGTAGAGCATGGAGGTGACTATATTAAAAAATGTTAAATGTTTAGTTTGTGTACACCATTGATCAATACATTTGGTTCCCCCTCGTAGATTATGAAATGCGTTAAGATATCACATTATATTAAGTTGTTATTTACAAATTGTTGCAGTTGTTTGTGTTTTAAGGTGTAATTTGTTATGTATTCAACAACTCGTTTTAATTGTTATTTTAACATTTGGATAATATTAACTATTTTAATGAAAGATTTTTAGAAAAATGCATGGTATAATTGTTGTTATATATTATCAATCAACAATCAATATATCAACACTTAGCATTATAACACTAGCGAGCTTGTTAGAATAATCAATAGTCAAGTCGACCATGTTGTTTGTTTGCTAGTTATATTTGTGATTGTTTGTAAGTAAGACTATAAAATCAGGACAATCACGAAAATTGATGTCTACAACGTTTATATCATGGATTTTGCAGTGATTTAATTCATTGATCAACGTAAACTTACGAACTATGTATGGGGAGTGACCATTTATCATGAGTGAGTGTTTGAATCTAGGTGTGATACCCACTATTGAAGTGGTGGGACATATGAAGTTCTGAAATTCGTGCATACTATTCGTATTTCTACGGGACATCAATAAGTACACAAAATCATTTTTTATCAAAGGCTTAATTGTCAAATTATGATATTTTAAAAATCAAGAATAACAGAACAGTGTTTTGAAAAATCTCTTTTTCGTGCTATTATGCGTATAAAATACCTTTAATTTATAATAAAACAATAAATGTAGTACATTGTATAGAAAATTTGTTGTTATTCTTTTAACCGTTCACTTTTAAATCAAATTCCAAACTTAGCTTTTCCTTGTGTTAAACCGTAAGTAAATAATTCAAATAATAAATTTAACTAGCTGAAAATAACTTCGAACATTTTAATTTTACTCTTTTTACGACAAAATAAAGCAATATTTTAAGAATTGACTTAGTCTAATATATATGGATATGGACAGAAACATACGTGATATAGGTGCAGAATTTCATTTTATGCATCTTTATATGCTTCAACGAGCAACAATATCAACGGTAATGACATCATGCTCAAGATATGGTAAAATATCATCGGCGAAGAAGAATAGTGGGCTAAATATAAAGTTAACTGAGATAGAACGAACGAAACATAAAACTACAACTGTATCGACAAAACCAATACGGTGGGAGCTCTACAAAGCTAACATTTACAGAGGGGCTACGATTGCAAAACCTTTGATAACTAATCTGCGAAAGAAGTGGTGCAACGACCATAAAATCTGGATATTTTTTTCGGACCAACGACCTGATTTATGTATAGATAACCCTAAAAGAAGCCTGACTGCCTGTTTACTACTGCCAAAACATTATAATTTGGGTGACCATTTGGCAGTATTCATCCTCAATCCTCATATCTCGACATCCTCAATTATTCAGTATTGCCATGACTAGAATATTTTTGCCATATGCGGCTATATTTTAAGATGGTAATATGTCCATACACACAACCAAAAAGGTTCAATCTTGGTTTGAGTAGCCTCAGAATATCATTAATTATCTTTCCTGACCAGCACAATCTCCAGACCTAAACATAATTGAACCGTTATGGAGACTTTTAAAGCAGAGAATGAGTAGTAGATTTCCATCTTTGGTACAAGAAAGGGACAACATTCCGTTGGAAACTATTCAGACACCCTACGAATCTATTCGGAAAAGAATTTCAGCTGTTTTAAAAGCAAATGGTGGTTTAATATCTTATTAATAAATAAATATTGTGTATGTCATGTGTTATTTTATCCACCCCCTGTATATAAATGCAATACTACATATATTTACATTTATTACAAATTTGTTATAATTCTTCATATCCTTTCATATCCTTTTCTTAATCGGACAGTCCACTTGACAATTAATTGCGAATAAGAAAAATGCATTCATATCCCATATATAGAATACACATCTACATATGAGTACTCTATATTTATAAATAACATTCACGTCCAAGCGACTTTCGAGCTTACAACTTTATCGACAGCGAGGCTAGGAAAGAATGTCCATTCAATTATTGGGAAATGTTAAAGTAATACACATTTATGCTATTACAATATAAAAATAAAATTGAAACTTTTCCAACAAACAAAAATCATTATCTACAATATCTGCAGCTTCCTGTCCCTATTAATTGTCAATAAATAAAATATTGCTGCCAAATTATTAGGTAATTTTACTCAATATATTTTCGTATCCGCTATATTTATACAGTATTACATAAAATGGATAAACCAACCAGGATAAGGAGGTCATGAGAGGAAAGATCCACTTATATTTTGTATACATTTACGTATGTTTCGATAATTTATCAACAAAGTTATTTAATAAAAGTTAAATCTATGAAAAAATAAAATAACAACTTATAATCACGCATATACTTCATGCAAATGTTTTATTATTTAGGTTATGGAAATTTTCATTTGATTAAATGGTACTAATTAATTACTCTATGCACGGTTTAAATTATTTCTGTCGGACAAGTAGCAGTACGATTTTATATCGCATCAAAAGAAAACATTACAACGGACACATAATTGTTGAACGGTTAATTGAAGTAATTTTGTGACCATGGTTTTACATTGTCTATAACAGAATACAAATTAATATAGCCTAGAAATAAATGAACAAAGAACTGACCGTTACTATGGTTTGAATATAAATTATTTGACAAAAGTCATTATAACGTGAGTAAATATATTCACATACGGAATTCAAATATTTTTTGCATGTTTGATAATGTATCAATAAAAAATCTTAATCTTAAGTCAGATTTTTGTTTGGAGTTTTCACATAAAGACCTTCGCTCTGCTTCTAAAAAATTTCAGCGATTTAAATCTAAATTATTTAAACGTAGATTATTTTAAGTTAAAGTCTATAGTAAGACTCTATACAAGTTCACAAGTATCGGTACCATTTTATTATCATTTAGTAACGTGTTTTACGGTGAAATTTTAAATAATTCTGTTACTCCATTTCTATGGCAGGATGCAGTTCTTGGTTACGTAGCCATAACCATTTTGAATCAATCGAATATTTGTATTGTGACAGCGTTGGGGTACTATTCGGTTTGAGATTTTAGTGCAACCCCATATTTGCATCCCATAAGTTCAAATAGGCTTTTTGATGGACTGACAAGTTAATCTATTTTATCTTAGGTGAAGGTGGCAGTCTCTTTAAACTAAATAGTACAGTTGTGTTATTTTGAATCTGATCGGCCCATTATTTCTGACGTCACGTGACTTAACTGTAATAATTGGAGAATGCTGGTTAACTAACAAATAAATAGACAAAATAGTGTTTAAAATTGTGCTCGAAGAACTATGAAACTATTACAATTAAATATAATTCTTCATTCAACTTCAAGAAAATCAATCGACAGTCAATATGACATTTGGATTATGTTAGACAATATAAATTGTCTCTGTGGATTCGGGTGTTGAATAGTCACATGAAATTACCCCGCTATATTGCTATAGTTTAATTTTTTCTTTATAATAATCCTTTATCAAGTTAAATATAATGTTATAGAGGTATTAAAGGGGTATCGGCTAAGAGGTTTTCTTGGTTCTTTGAAATTACTCTTGACCTTTCTTCTTTAATTTTTAATTCTAATATATCAACAAATCTTGATTTATTTCATTTAAATGTCCCGACTTTGTGATCTTCTGAACTTCACAGTTTTTATTAAAATTTCCATGGTACAGTTTGTATGGACTTGTATACTAAGTTTTGTTGTCTTCAAAATCCTTTAGGTTGCTTAGCAGCTTAGCTAAAATATTTCGTTTGGTAATCACATAGCCTGAACTGCTAGCTTCTGGCTAAACTTAAGTAGACTGACAAGAAGAATTAGTGGACTTGGTTAGTATGATGGGATTTAACTGAACGAATTTCCAAGAGTAAACAAATGTGGGGTGCTTCAGGTTATTTTATCAAAAGGTATCGCCGGCATGAACTTAATATCAGGATATTCTGATATACATAATCTTATGTGGGAAAAACTGGTTGCTTTCTGTACTGATGGTGCTCCGGCAATGTTGGGACTACGTTCCGGGCTGGTGACGTTAGTAAAACAGAAAAATCCTAAGATAATAACAACGCACTATGTATTATATGTATTATGTGTATGTATTATACATCGCCAGGCGTTGGCTCTTCCTGGATGCATTAATCATACACTGCAAATGACCATTAAAGTTATAATGTTATCAAAAACAGCACCTTAAATACACGCCTTTTAAAAAAACTGAGCACTGAAATGGACTCTGACCATGACGTACTTCCCTTTTACACAGAAGTTCGGTGGCTATCGGAAGGTAATATGTTGGGAAAATTATATAAACTAAACACAAGAAAACGTCGCAAATATATCAATTTTTGAATATAAACTTCAACTTCACTTTTATTTGCAAATTTCAGTTGTGGTTACGTAAGTGAAGAAAATAATTATTTTGCATTTGCGCCATTAAAAGCATTTGTGGAAGACCAAAAGTATGACGCTAGTAAAGCAAATATACAAGAAAACATCAAGACTCATATACAAATGCCTATTGATTAATTCAATCGTTACTTCCCGCAGTTTACCAAAGGAGCTGAAATTGATTGAATAATAATTCGTAACCCTTTTAGCACGGACGCTAGAGAGTTACTGAAGGAATCCAAGAAGAACTCCTTGAATTTCAAAATGAGAGAAACTGCAATGTGCACTGCTGAAACTGGATTGCTGTTGGTCTAAAAAAGTTATCTCTTATACTAAGCTTAAGAGAAATCGCCTTGCGCTATTATGTAGACCAGGATTTTCTGCTTTGTTTGTAATTAAAAACAAGGCAAGGAATCGTTTGAAAGTAAGTGATGATTGGCGTGTAGCTTTGAGGAACAATATTAGTTCCATACTCAAGCCAATATATATATATATATATATATATATATATATATATATATATATATATATATCATTATAGCCAAATAGCCAAACTCGTGCAAAAGATGTTTAGAAATCATATTAATACAAAATTAGAGACGTTTTTCCTAAAAATATTAGTATTTCTATTTATGCAATTTCCTATTGAGTTAATAATTAAAGTTTCAGTTTGATTCTTATAGTTTATTTTTATTATACCTACATAGTGGTCGCTGGTTGCAAGAATAATATAAAAGTGATTCTTGACTAAGAAAAGGTTGGAGACCTATGAGTTAAATAAACGCAGTTTTATCATTGTAAAAATGGTGATTTTATTTTGTAACACAAGGAACGATGGGGACAGCTGGCAATTTTCAACTATGAAGATAGTCCTATCCCAGCCGTTGTGTTATCCAAATAATGCTCTTTTAAACTATGAATTGCCTCGATTAATATAACATGGTCATTTCGACACAGAAATTAACTTCTGATGAAGATTATAAAGATGGATTGTTCATATATTGCATTTAGAGCCCCAAGAGAAGTTCTTGCTTCTCATTTTCCAAATATGATAAAATCTAGCATTTATCATAATTATAAACATTTTGTTTTTTATATAAAAATAAATAATATAAATTAATTCCTATTCGTAACACGAATGTTATTATTCCAAATATATAATTATTTTTTAAATTATTTTAATTTACATCTATAATTAATACTATATAAAATGTAGTGAGTTATGTTACATATATAATAAATAGTTTTTATGACGAAACATATCAAAAATGTTATAAATATATTTATTTGGTTGGCATCGAGATTTAAACAATGACAGCGTATGTTTTGAGTTGTTTTTAAATACAAAGTAATTATCATTAATTATTTTAAATATAGATCTTAATTTTTATGGACATTATTAAGATAATGATTTGGATAAATACATTAAAGATATTAGAAGATTATGATATAATTTTTGTATTGTTAATACTAATTTTTTAAAAAATTCAAGTACCTAAGTTTGTGTCATATATATGTGAGGTAAGCATTATTATTTGATTCAGGGGGTTATAGAAGTCATGTCCCAATTGAATTAAGCTCCCCCTCGCAAACCAAAATCCGTGATGATTTGAATAATATTATAATATATTTTTCATAATCTTTATAGTGAGGAATTTGGCACTGTATTTATTCTGGCCCGATTCCATAACATATATTTGGTATTTGTTTTTTATATTTAATTCTATCTTTTTTTTAAATCGTAAACATAAAATATTCTTATAAAATGTCTACAAATTTTCGAGATAAATGTTAAAGTTCAAATACTCATTTACTATATATATGTATAAAGCATTTGTTTATAATTATATTTGAATCTGTTTTTGATCTTAAAGCTTTTGCATTCTATTTATTTTATAGAACTGCGTTTCATAGATAATTGATCCTACATATATTTTCCTTTTACAGTCATTAAATATTGTAATTTGTTAATAATGTTAAACTCTAACACCTACTCCTACTTACAATAAATACTAAGTTAGCACTAACCTTTTTCTAAAACTCTATTTTCATTAACTTTATACATGGTCGGCAATCCGCTTACGACAAATAAAACGAAACTCAACAAAAAAATAATTTTTAAGGCCATTTTTAGATTAATGTATAAAATGCACTACTCGAAACTGATGCGGACGTGAACTGAGAAAAAACACAAAATAAAAATCGGGATCTGATGATCAAGATCCATATGAATGAAGAATTTGCAATGTTTTACAGTGGAACAGCTCTTTGTATCTGGTTGCAGCATTAGGTATAATTGTTGATCATTTAATTGGTAAGCTGTGTTTGGTTTGTGAAGGAGTGAAAGTCTGGTTTAGTGCGTGGGCATGGCCGATGACTAGAAAAGTAAACATACTGACTGACGTTATCGAAAATATAGAGGAATTCACATATATGGTTTGACCATACGATTTTCATAGATTATTGGTAGAGGCAACGGCAATAAAATACAAATTTCTGTATTATTATTTTGTAAAATTTAAAAACTTTATAACCTTAATTTAGGACGATACATGATAATAAGTTTTTAGTCTTATAGAGTTATCTTGTTATCTAATAAACGATAGAATTAACCGTAATCTGAGTGCATAAAATAGAAGAAAGTGATAGAAATGGAATGATACTTCAATGTATTTTTGTCAGCGGTATCTATTAGTGCAAGTTCGAAGTAACAACTGCTAAACAACCTAAGCTAATTGTGAAAATCTATGTTTATGACATTTCTCAGAAACTCAGAATTACGCTTATTACTCGAAATGCATTACTTTTGTTGTTTGATTTGAAGGAACCTGGTTATGAAGCCCAACAAACACTTAGAAACGCATGATGATCATGGTATGTCATATTCCAAGTGTCGGACCTGATTTCAATGATTTAAAAGTGGCAGGTTTTACGTCAATGACAAAAAAGTGGTCGGAAGATAACGAATTGCTTATTGGGTGAAAACCTAGCTCATACACTCAAAGAGCTTGCAGACAGCTTAGCATTTGTTGAGTCAGTTGTTTCCAGATTCTTTAATGTGACGGTAAATATCCAAAAGGAAGGAAAATAGGTACCATACGACAAATTCATATCATCAGGAGAAAGGAAAAGTTTTTTTTAGTGTATTGTGATGGGGGATGACCAGTAAATCCACTGCGACAACCCCAAGCGCAAAAAGCCATGGGTTAATCCAGGTAATTGGATAGCCAGGTAAGCTTTATTGCTGTAAGTTTTATTGCTGTTGTTGCAAAACAAACGGAAGATTGTCTGGCATAACAATACTCGGTAACTTCAACACCTTGCAAGAGTTGTGAAGGATACATTGGTACAGCTTGAATGAGAAGTTCTGCCGCACCCAGCGTACTTACAACATACAGTTTCTTTTGGATGAATCTACGATTGGGTCACTTCTTAACTAACATCATTCTTCTGACACGGTATCATTATAAAGATAAGAAAAATTGAAATTTGAATTTGGTGGGTTCTAATTGCACGATCTTGAAGACTAATTTGCGTCATCTGATAATTATAACGTCAAATCATTCATGCTGAATGTCCGTTGTCGTATCTTCTATGTGGCATGTAGCAGCTGTCTTGCTGGAACTGCATGTCATTCTCATATCATTCAATTTGGATTAAATAAATTGATGCCAATTGCTGAATCTTATGTCAGTTGGTATAGCAACATAATTCTCTTAAATTAGGGATCTTGTGTAATTTTGATAATAAGATTTTATGATTAGGATGTATTGCTCAATTAGTCAGCTTCCTATGGTGTTTTGGTATCAATGAATAATAAGCAACAGACAAAACAGACGCCGCTAAAATACCATCATATCATTTCTATTCCTTTTAATTTTTTTTAAATCTTATTCTGAACATATATAATATTTTTTTCAATATTCAAATGGATTACTTATTATTTTGACTGTTTTTGCCTGAAGGTGATGCAACAAGTGCTTTGCCGGCATCTAGCACCCTTTTGCGATCTACGGATCGCAGTTTGGTGGAGGATGTTTATAGCTCTAGGGATATAAGACTCTCTACAGTATGAGCATAAACTATGTTTTGAGCTTTATGCATAATCTAAAAAACGGCTTAACCATCGAATATAGTTCAACAAAATGAATTACCGCTTCGGCATTAAACATGGTTCGAACCTGTTTTCATTGCCGCGTCTACAATCGCTAAAGTTTATTGAAATTAAAATAATTGAAATACACTGTGCTTTGTACACACAGAGCAAAGAAGTACAGCCTATGTAAGAGTTATTTTTAAGCTATTTGTATTTGAAATGATATATGATATGCACATTAATATGCTCACTGTGGATACCGTTCACCTAAACTGTAAGTCACAATGTAGCCAGGCAGCATCTTCCAAGTCATTCAGATTTTAGTAGTTTATGATGTAAAATTTTTAATTTATCTAAAACTTCGCTTGGTGATCTGCGTGACCCGCGGCTGCTAGTATTTTTTTTACAACTGAGTGTGGATGTTTAGTTGTGAGTAATCAAAGCGTTTATAACTTAAGGATTGGAGTGAAGGAGTATTGAATGCATTTCTTAGAATTGTTTTAGAAAATTGGTTAAATTTAACAGTATAATTTAAGAACTGACTTGATATAATTGAGCAACATCAATATCGGTAATCTGCAACGTAAACGTAACAAACTTTTTCATACTTTATACTGACATTTTTTTCTGGTAGTGCTCTATCATACTTTGTAAGCTCTCATATGTGATTACTTCTTGAATCACTAATTACGAAGTTTAAATTTATTTTCTTGTCAGGTAGTTATATATTTTACTTTAGACTTCGAACAGCAGTCATCTAGGATAGATAATGAGAGTTAAAGGCGATAACAAATTTTGACTATTGAGCATCATGGATGCTAGTACATTACAAACTTGGTGCTAAGGTTATTTGAGTATTATATTTTTTCCATTGCAATTACTGGGACTTATTATAAGTTGTGACAATGAAATATAATTTCTTAATGTATATTTTTGTATTTTTGGTATTTGAAGCTCATCAATCATTTACTAAATTATTAATATGACTATGTACATAATATATATGCTATTTCACCTCTTCAATTTTTAATTAAGGTATGAATATTAAGTAAATAAAAAAATATTCTTAGATTAATAAGATTATTAATATTAATCTAAGAAATTATAATTAATTTTAATATAAAATATAGTATAACTGGGCTAATCTCTATTATGTTGTAATAATGTGCCTGAAGGTGAATTTAAGTATATACTTACCGAATACAATGATAAGAAATGTACACAATTTAAATCTTTAGCATTTTATTTATAATTGTTTGGGTTAAGAAAGTCCTTTAATTATAAAACAAAACAATAGTGATTATCTCAAATATAATACAATATTAATGTGTTATTAATATTATGCAATATATTTTAAAATCACAAATTTTTACACTGAAATAAATGCTAAATCACACTTACATTCGTATAAAATACAATTATTATAAATTTGTCCAATCAAATGAATTTATCACCGCAATAAAATTAGCCAATAAAATCGTTTGTCAATCGCTGTGAATTTGTTCGTCTGAAGAGTTTGAAAATATGGGTTGATAATTCTTTCGAGAACTATTTTAATTTGATGAAATATTATTACTATTAATCAACCCGACCTATTAAATTCGATTTTTTTTATTTTTCTACGGTTCTTCCTTCACGGTATCGCCATTGAAAGATGGGAATATGTTTTGGTTAATATAATTCTCAATAAATGCCTCTTTAAAGTAAAACGTTATCAAGAGTTAGTTAGTAGAGTAAAAAGTTATCAAAAGTTACATGCAAGTTACTAATAATTAAATTTAACAAAAATTACATTTACAGGCGTACTAATACCCAACCTACTTCTTTTAGCAAGGCCTTGCTTACTGAAAAAACAGAATACAAGATTATATTTCCTTTCTCTTTTGTTTGCATTTACCTTAGAAACGCAGTATAAAATAACTCGATGGGGAGCGAGACAGGTGCAGCATTGTCACTGCCACCTGTCAAAAGGTCGATTTTTACGCTACCTTATTTGTGACAACGTAACAATTTAAAATATGTTTTATAATAAATGGGCAAATGATTTAAAATAAGAACCACTAGGCAAGTGAATTGCAAAAAGTAAATAAAATATTTAAACAATTATAAGTTGTGTTTTAACTTAACTCAAATAATCATAATTATAATTTAATAATATATTTAATTAAATAAAATAACTTCTTTATTATGGTTAATAAGTTAAATATAAACAACTGTTTGGCATACCATGATTCTTAAAGGAAAAAACTAGGGATGTCAGCCGCGGAGAAAATATCGATATATCGGGAAAAAAACAATATCGATAATTCCTTGTAATCATACCCTTAACACCGTTAATTTTTACAGTGGAGCGCTAAATCTCAATATTAACAAATTCTATAATCTATTTTTAAAAACTGTCGATATTTTTATATATTTCTGGAAAATTATCGATATTTTCTCAAAAAAATATCGGTCAACAAAATATCGATATTTTTTAGATATCCCTAATACAAACAGTATGTATACATTTTATGAAACGACAGCACAAGGATCCCAGCGTTGATTGTTGTGTTGATTGGCCAGAACTGCTCATTCGCACTGTTCTTTATTTATCTGCTCTGGGGAGGAAATTGAAAGAAATAATAAATCACAAAGGTTTAAGTTAAAAGTTTAAGAAAGTTATAGGTACAAGATCAAATAGATAAAAAACGTATACAAATATGACTATTTTTTATTCCTTACTATAATTTACTTTATTTATTAATTACTTTATTACCCTTACTATAATCTTCAAGCAAGTTCTGTTTTCATATTATTTAACATAATAATATGCTCCTGGTCCATAGCAATTTATAAAAGTAGTGATAGAAAATTATAACATTTTACTGATTATTTAAACCTTATGCACTAATTTTTGTCTTCCGCTAGTTTTCTTTAATAAATAATAAATAATTATATTTCTTCCACAAAATTTTATAAATGTAAAATTAACCTAAAAATTACATCCTAAGCTGTAAAATCTGTCAAGTTAGTTTTGGCCAATCAGCACGCACGCTGGGGTCCTTTTACTGTCCTCTTATTTTATGACCTATGACCACCACATTGCTAGTTGTACATGATAAACTCGACGTATTGACCACACTCATCGACTCTCTTTTGATGATTCAAGGTCTTTTTCAAGTGAGGCGGTATCGTTTACACCATTGTCTATCCAACAAGTCGATTTTTAAAATAAAATTATTCTGTTGAAGTAATAGTGTATTTTTGTCTTTACGCAAACCAGAACTGGTCTAGTCGGTGGGATTATTCCAGGAAATGCATAATGTTGGTCATCTGAATTTATTCAATTTATCGAAATCGGACAATTGTTAAGAAAAGAAAAAAGCTTATTGATAACATTTCGTTTAATCGGTTGGAATTTTGATATAATCCTTATAGTATGGAAGAAATTAATGTTTTGAAGTTGGTGAAACCACACCTAACTTGCAAACATTTGACATTGGGAACTACGAAGCTTTAATAAATATCCCTAGTCTATATCATCAGAATTTGAGCACAAGCATTGCAGTTCAAAAGCTCTACAGATAATACAGACGAACTGAAGAAGGAAGCCGTGATCGATACTTACAAAGAGAGAGTTTTTTTCGGCGAGTTAAGCTGCATAGATCATATTCAATTTTAGTATACTGTATACTTATCAAACTCAAACTCTCGAACTAACTATACTTTGAATTTCAATAAAGCTACTCGTCTAATAGACACCTTTGACGGAAATCGCACAAAATTACATCATTTTATTGATTCGGTCGATATTGTTTTATCAAAATTTGTGAAAGTGAGGTAGACATTTTCCCGTTTCTAATAAAGAGTCGTTTAGAAGGGTCAGCTTTAGATTTTATTAACTCATGAGAACTAAACACTTGACAGGATATTAAAACTTAACTCTTTGAAAAATAAGGTGAAGTTGTCGACTTTGATTGTTATCAGGATCCATAAAATTATCAAATATGACTTAAAAATTAATGTTGTAGATGAAAATTGTCTAATGATATTTCACAATAATAACATTATTAACAATTTATTAACAGCTATAAGTAGTATAAAGGTTCCTTTGTCGCAAACTTAAGATCCCTAAAACCCGAAACATTAACCGAGCTAAGTAATTAATAATGGATTATCAAAACCAATATTATAATTCGTAAATTTTCTTTTTAATAACTTTAAACTGTGTTACCAGTAGTATTCAGTTATTACTATTAAATCAAAATTTATCTGTTACATAATGCAACCGTTACGGATCTGACTATCGCGGCTGTTTACAAGGGCTGTTTTAAGGCTATTAAATGGTGAATGACTGAGATTGGTTTGGTCTGTTTTCTAACAGATAAAAATTCTCATTGTAGTTTTGTATCACCATAAGTCATCTCCTCTTTTCTCAAACAAAACAGTTTTTAAAGTAAAGTTTTAAACGTTTTCCTTTTTTATAACTTATCTTGGATTTTTAGTGCCTGCGCCTGATACCGCTCCACCGCATAACCTGAGCTTTGAACCATAACTATTGCAATTAATCCTAATTATGCCATTAATAATCTTAGGAGCATCCATCATAAAGTCCATACCTGAAGATATTTGGTTTTACTCAGTCTCGTTACTGGCATAAAGGGTTGCTCTTGTTAGATTTGACTTTAAACTATGGATCATCATAATTATAAACTATTTTAAATATAAAGCACATATCTTTATGTTCCTGACAAGATTCGAACCTGTGACTATAGTAGCAGTAGGATGACCGTTCTGATACCTTGATCACTACGGCTACCAAGTCGAATGGGACAAATAGAGAACAAAGATTTTGTAAAACTATTACTGCATTGCGGGGCATAGATTTTGTAATAAATTAAATATATTCGCCAAAGTATAATCTATAATTTTCTATAATTCCCAGTTTGTTCTGGTATATCTCTGTTAATCTAACATATTTTTATTTTAGTAGCATAATATCCAATTTTTACTTTATTGTTCACTGATTATTTTCTGGGAGTTGCCAAATTTGTTGACTTTTTAATCGAAATAAATATTTTACTTATAAATATAAAATTAATTTTAAATTCCAAATAATAGTTATTAAAAAAACACATATAGGGACCAATCTAATTACTAAAATCGTGCATTCTGAAACCTTTGCTTGCCCAGCACCTTTAAGAAGGCCGTTGTTAAAATGAAGGCGTGTTTAATGTGAATTGTTGATATTTACGTTAGTACAGACAACATATACACATATCTGAATAATAACATTTGTTTATTTATGCTTATAAAAATCAGTATAAAACAAGGTTAGGTTCTACGCGTTTGGAATAATTTAATGCTTTCTTTGTGAAAAATAATGTTTTAATTAGAAATTATATTGTTCATCGCCATCATATTTTTCACATACTTTTAACATTACTATATATAGAAAGAACTAAATGTCTATAGAGTCTTATTGTTAGTATCCACTGAGTAATAATAATATAATATAATAATAATAATATTGTAAGTAAATCGAATGTTTACCGGTTAGAGATAACGTTTAAGAGACCCAACTCCATCACCTTACATATCGCTCGGTCATACATTGACAGAGTTGTGAAGGATAAACTATTGCAGCTCGAATGGAAAGTTCTGCCATTCCTAGCGTATTCAACAGACATAACTCCACTTGATCACTTGGTTGGATCACTACTTGGAACACGGCTTCGAAATACTGAAGAATAGCAAAAATGGATCCGTGATTGGATCGTTGCCAAATCAATATGGTCGAGAGGTATTGCTATGTTGTTAAAAAATGAGAAGAAAAGAAAAATGTTACACAAAATAATGGATAATATTTTGATTAATATATATTGTACTAATTTTTCTGAATAAACGCCTTTTTGAAGCGAAATTGTTATTTATTTGTCTCAATGGTTATCTGAATTAAAATCTGATGCTGAAAAAACAGGTTCAAACATTATTGTCCTAATTTTATATTTTTCTTTGTATATATTCATTCAAATCTAGTCGTGTAATATATAACACATCACTCAATTCTCAGATCTGACATATTGATGACATCACCTCCTAACTTAACCTAGCAGCTCTAAGTTTTAAACAACGACACATTTTCATGACTATAGGGTATCTGGTTTTTAAATTAAAATTATTTTAGTAAAACAATTTTTAAGAAAAATAACCAGAAATTGAATAAAATATAATGTTCACTATTGCTATAGATTAGTCGACCAGGTCAGTGTATTTTCACAATCAACAGGATTTGTCAGTCCTGTAAAACAAAGAAGTTACCTTCTCGTATAAGTTAATCAATGGCCATTAACTTATTATATTTTATCATAAACGGCATTATTAGTGCTGGTACCAAAACAGGTCGCATTCAAATTCTCGCGATTCTAACCTTTGAAATTATTTATAGTTATACTACAAATATATAGAGATTTAAATACATTATTAATTTAATTTTTTCAAATTCAAATATATATATATATATATATATATATATATATATATATATATATTATATATATATATATATATATATATATATATATATATATATATATATATATATATATTATTTAAAATCAGGAAAATATTTAAATAAAAATGTTATATTATAGTCATGAGCTGAGGTACATTTATATATCTAGAATAAGGAGTTTTTTTTATATTTTAGGTATATTATTTTTTACCAACTAGAGATCATCTGAACTTGACCTACTCGTTGGAAATGATCCTAGAAGAAATCTGTCTTAACCAGCTTGATTTACTGGCATTTCTGGAATCATTTTTCTTGTTGGATTTTCTACTTTTCCTTTTAGGGCAATCACAATTATAAAAAATCATAAACATACATTTACGACCATACACAAGGATTCGAAGCCTCGACTATTGCAAGAGTAAGAGCGGGAGTTTTGTTAATTAATTTTAAAAATATCTAAATAAAATAAACATATAAGGATAATAATATTTTATTTATTGTGTAATATTAAAGTTCAGTTGGGTATTAAAATTAGTAAAAATCTATATTCACCAGATAATTCCAGATGATCGAGATAATTCGCAATAGGTATTTTTTCCATTGCTAGATGTACTCCAGGCCATTTTTTTACAAAATTAACCTGAGCAAAAAAGCAGCGGCAAAAAACGTTTACGTCTTCTACATAATGGTTTGTTCGCATTGCCACGCGAACACCGAAACAAAACATCTGCGCGAGACTTACGTGTAATTGAACAAATGTACGGAGAAGAAACGAGCCCCCAAGGCTGCTGCGGGGGCTCAAAACCCCCCCCGCGACTGTACCTTGGCGTTCATATTTTACCGTTTAGTTATTTGGGCGTTATCTGTTGGCAACAGTACCCGAGATCAAAGAGAGGCCCCTTTGTCTGCGGCATGGTGCCTTGGGGTCTGCTTCGAATTTTGCCCTGGATATTTTTTTTATTTTCGCGTCTGCGTGTATCGCATCTAAATATTCACCAACATTGTTTATCAGAGTGTTTTAAAAAAATAGGATAGCGTAAGCACTAATTATTTAAATTGTTATAATTAGCGTTGGGAACTATCGACTGAAAACAGTCGAATCAGTCGATAGTCAAAAAACTAGCGACCGAAAATAGTAATAACTATTTTCAGTCAAATGCAGGGTCTGACTGTTTTGTTCAATTCTTGATGTCAGACGACGATATACGAACCCTTTCCTGTATAAATTGTGAGAGAGAAAAGGACGGAGATATTTGCTTGGAGCAATTAATTTTATGTGCTTATATTTTCCAATGGCAGAATAAGCGAGACGGAGATGTACATATGCCTTCACGTACTACATAACTTTAAAAAAGAAAAGGAAAAAATAATTACTGAATACTATTAACATGCAATTACTAATTCCATTATAAACGAAGTTGAATTACTTTTGTAATTGAATGTTCTGTGGATTTGTAAAAAGGAATGGAATTTTTCTATGGAATGGAATAATACCCCACAAAGGTTTTATCGTATTTTAATATGTTAATTGCTGTTTTCAAATAATATAATATAATAAACATAGACAATACAATAGAACTTAAACAATACCTAAAAACTAAAAATGTAAAATAACCATAAATACTAAATAAAAATTAAACATATACCTAATCATAGAAAAAAAAACTAATTTATGACATTAAAAATGATCGCACAATAGCTACTAGAGCTGTTTTAAATAAATGCTTTATTTATTATTAAATGGAAATATTTTTTAACAAAAATCGAGGGAGTAATCGAAATATTACCTATAATTACAATAAAAACAGTCAAAAATATTTTACTACTTATCATTCACAATTTTAATCTTATTACCCTATTACACTAACAATCTTGAAAAATATCGTTCCAAAATGCTGGTGTGTTAATGTACAATATATTGTTATTTACAAGCAAACTAGCAAAAAATCATAAAACTATATATATTACATATATACAAGTATAAATTGGATACAACTTTGTCAAGGTCGCAGCTAGGACGACAGAGCCAGAACGTTAACAATCAGTCGAATGAAACTAGTAAAACCAAAAATTTAAACTAAAAGCACACGACTGAAACCGTCGATAGTAGATAGGAACAAAATCAGTCCGACCGAAAATAGCCAAAAAAAGTCGACTGAGACAGCCGATAGTAAAAAGTAGTTAATTACTAAACAGTCGATAATCGATTTCAGTCGATAGTACCCAACAGTAGTTATAATATAGCAATTTGAATTTTATAACAATATTGGCATTGATTCTGTAGCGACCTTGAGGCATGTTGAATTTTACATAGTGGAATAAAGGTCTAAAAATACCCAGAAATATAATCCCAGATGTTGAACACAGGCGGAGTGCCAGCATCGTCAACTAGAATCCGATAACGGATACCTGGCAACCCCGAGACGTTTATCTGGGATGTTATTGAAGGGTATTTCCATTCATTCAGTACCCCACCATCGTTTGGTTTAGACGTGCCACCATCGACTGCCCAAGCCTTGTGTCCAGGTAACACCGCTGCCGTCCGTTTTATCTATTTCGTATTTTCTACATTTTTATATTACTTCAATAAATAACGGTCCCATAATGTAAACACCACTGTCTCATTTCGTTTTACCTCCATTTACCGAGCCACATCATTTAACCTAAAATACATTTTTAGAAATTAACATAAGAGTGAGCTAGCAGACCACTCTATCGATGGTAGGAAGGACCAATTACATACAAAATACATACATAAAATATTAATTTAAGTAAACATTTTAAAGTTTTTCTAGAGGTCTTTGGAATGCCAGCTTTTTAACAAGCATGAAAAGACATGCGAAGATCACCCTACAATTAATTACCTTCTATAATTACCGAATTAAAATGAAGTCGTTTGTCTTGCTAAAATTGTAAAACTGCTAGACCGATTTGGCTAATTTTGGTTTTAAAATATTTGTAGAAGCTCAGGAAAGGTATATATGGTGAGACAATATGGAATAATTGCGGGGAAAATATAAAAAAAATTTGTTTTCCCATACAAAGTATCAAAATAACTCCCAGATACAGGGTACTGCGAAGCGACCAACCCAAAGTGAAGTAAATACGCACTTTCAAACAAAAGACGTTCTACGTTTTCCAAAAAGTAAAAAAAGTGAAAGTTAGTGAAAGAATATTTAATCATAACAATACAACACAATGGAAACCGAAGAATTAAGGACGAATAATGAGCGTCTGAACCAACAACTGCAATATTCTAAGGATATGGCTGCTATCCGTTTGCTACTGCAAGGTCACACGCAAGATACATCAAAAAGGCATACTAATTATGTAGGAGAATACTATACTAATGAAGATGAACTAATATTAGAGGTAGGGGAACAGTCTGATTGAACCCAAGTAAGAAACAAGAAGGATAAAAGGGGAAGAAGATCAAGGTAAGCAATATTTGCAATTTTAATTTATTTAGATCATAAATAAAGGGAGTAGCTACTAACTGAGCTAAAGCTTTGTCTGACAATATTAATGTAATCCTTACTAATTAAACGGATTACAGGAATGTAAAAAGCATCTCATTGAGGTGAAGAAAAAGAATTCATTCAACTAACTCGAATACCACACTTATCAGTTAAAAAGTGACAAGTGGTACAGATCCGTCATTAGAGGATTACCGTCCACAACAAATCAAGACGATATTAAATCGGAATTACTTACTGGCACGAAGTGGCGACCGTCATGCTTATAGCGAAAAAGACAACTAATGTGAATGGTGAAAAACAAATTGAAATTTTTCTGTTGTTCTACGTAGACATGATACAAAATGAAAATAATTATTTAGTAGACTGTAGGATAAAAGCGGAATCTTCGAAGAAAAATAATAATATACCACAATGCATAATGCAACCCAACTGTCAACAGCTTGGACATACTAAAAATTTCTGCAGTAGGGAACCAAGGTGTGTGAAATGTGCCGGTAAACATCACACAACTCAGTGCAGAAAACAACTCAATAGAGTAGCAACATGCGTGTTATGTAAAGGATAAGGTCACTCTGCCAATTATAAAAGATGTGTAATATAAGAAAAAAGAAAGATCTCCAGCCAAAGAAAATAACAGCAGAAGAGCTTTTAAAACAAATTGACAAAGCCCAAAATTCTGAAACAACATCTGCCGTTAAAAAAAAAACAAGAAATCGCAAGACCATAGGTCAAAAATATCAAAACGCCACCAAAATATCAAATGATAAACAAATAAATACGTAACCGCAGGAAGCTGCGGCCAACTGGCCAACTATCGTCGACATGATGATTTAATGCTTCAAGAATTTCAGACTGAAATGAGAAATTCAGTCGGTTAGCGGACAGGGAGGAAAAATTGGATAAATCCAGATTGGAAAAAACTAACCAAAACAAACTAAATAAGCATTAGAACCAAAATAAAATAACTATAGTGCTTAGTCGGAAGATACTCTCAACTTGATCTAAAAATTAAAGAGATTGATTTATCAGACAATCATAAACCAAAAAATGGACCTATGGGGTGCAAATATGGGGTTGCACTAAAAATTCAAACCAATTAGTCATCCAACGCTGTCAAAAAAAATTCTTCGATTAATTACTAAGGCTTATCGCTACGTAATCAACGAAGAACTGCACGACGACCTGGAAATCAAACTAAATAAGCATTAGAACCAATATAAAATAACTATAGTGGTTAGTCGGAAGATACTCTCAACTTGATCTAAAAATTAAAGAGATTGATTTATTAGACAATCATAAACCAAAAAATGGACCTATGGGGTGCAAATATGGGGTTGCACTAAAAATTCAAACCAATTAGTCATCCAACGCTGTCAAAAAAAAATTCTTCGATTAATTACTAAGGCTTATCGCTACGTAATCAACGAAGAACTGCACGACGACCTGGAAATCAAACTAAATAAGCATTAGAACCAAAATAAAATAACTATAGTGGTTAGTCGGAAGATACTCTCAACTTGATCTAAAAATTAAAGAGATTGATTTATCAGACAATCATAAACCAAAAAATGGACCTATGGGGTGCAAATATGGGGTTGCACTAAAAATTCAAACCAATTAGTCATCCAACGCTGTCAAAACAAAATTCTTCGATTAATTACTAATGCTTATCGCTACGTAATCAACGAAGAACTGCACGACGACCTGGAAATCAAATAGATTTGCGAAGTTATCCGCCAAGTTTCCGGAAGTTTCGAAGATTTCACCTAAAAACACGAAAGAAGATTACTAAATCATACTAACGTGGATACAATACAGCTCCTGGACAACGCGCAGGATATCAGAAGATTGAAGAATTTATAATTGAGGAAATGACAATAATTGGGTTATGTTGTGCCAATGAAAATATAAAATTGCTAAAATCGGTTTCACCCCCAGATCGATTATACTCATTAGTTTCTGGAAAATGATCCTAACCATTTCTTGGTCAAGATTCAAAAATATATAGTTGTTTTAAAATGACGTCTATTGGTGAAACGCATATTGTACAAGACATGGCCACTTTGAAGCTATCATACCATAAATGTTTTTTGGTAACATTCAAATTTGTATCAGCCATAAGTTAACACAATCTTAAAACAAGTGCGGAAATTAATAGGCATTGTACGCCCAATCCAACAGTGAAGCGAACTATGGTTCAAGAATAACGATTTAGTCAAAATATTGGACATTGGACCGAATGTCACCTTGCAGCCATAATATCGTCATCAGATATGACAAGATATCAGATATGATGATGATATTTTACATCCAGATGTTAAGCATTGTTCACTGATATCATAAGTTGGCATTCAGGTCAATAGAAAACGTTAACAAAATATAACAAGTTAGCTCTTTACTCAACGATACATAAAAGTACTGAATAATATATTACAGATAAAATTACAGTTGATCTAATTCAATTAAACTATTGATTTTTTTTTATTATTTAATTACATTGTTGCTAGTCGTTTCCGTCTAACCTACAATTTGTCTTTATGATAACTTAAATCTAGGTATATAGCTAGGAGGACCCATCGGCCCTATCTCAGTCTCTGGTGAAATGATGTTTATACATGTCATTTTCTATTATATGCATCTCACTACATAACACTACACAAGATTAGATGGTTTGTTCTTTTGAGTCTGTGTCCTGTTCTGGTGGTATTCAAAAGCTGCAATATTTCAATATTCTGATGAGAATGGGGTCTTTCCTCATTGCATTTCTCTTGATTTCTTGACCGACTGTGGGTATCTGAAGGTCTCGATGTAGGTGTAATCAGTCCTATAGTATTTGGGTACGCCCACAATACCTCTTAGGACTTGGTTCTGAAAAATTTGTATTTTATTTATATTACCCTTTGCAGATCCCCATGATTGAACTCTGTATGTCCATATAGGTTTCAGTATTTGCTTATATAATAGCAATTTATTATGTACTGATAATTGTGATTTTCTTCGAATTAGCCAGTATATTTTCCTATATTTCAATTCCAGTTCTTTTCTTTTCTTCTTCTTCCAGCGAAGTTTTTCATCAAGATTCATTCCGAGATATTTAGCATTGTTGTTGTATGGAATGATAGTATTATTTAATATTATTGGTGCTTGTACGGTCTGTTTATAGGTGAACTGCACATGTACAGATTTACTTTCATTAATTCTTATTTTCCAAGCTTGTGTCCAAGCAATTATTTATATTGTCACTTGCCTGTTGTAATTTTCGTGAGGCTTCTTCACTATTGTCTCCTGCGGCCATAATCGCAGTATCATTAGCAAATGTAGCCATCGTAATATTCTCCATTTGTGGCATATCACAAGTAAAACATTGGTCCCACACATACACACTTCCTTGTGGTGCACCTGCTTTAGCATCTTTTATTTACTGTAAGCTTCTTCTTGTTTAACTCTAAACATTCTGGTTGTAATGTACGATTTTAACAGTTCGGTGTGTTATTTTGGTAGCATTTTTTGTAGTTTATGAACAAAATGCCAAATCTTATCGAAGGCTTGTGCTACATCTAAAAATATAGCTGAGCATACTTTTTACTTTCGTAGGCTTTTCAATAACATCTGTTATTATGTGGACCTGGTCAATTGTTGAATGCTTGTTAATAAACCCAAACTGGTGTGTTGGTATTAGGTTTTGTCTCTCTATGATCGGTTTATTTCTTTTCAACAGAAGTTATTCAAAAACCTTAGATATTACTGGCAGCAGTGATGTAGTCCTATAGGATTTTAGTTCGTTTGGTGACTTCCAGGTTTTGTGATCATTACAATTTCTGCCATCTTCTAAATGCCTGGTTTTAATCTAAATTCTGCATTAAACAAGTTGGTGAGTTTTATAATTATCTTTTTGGTAGTTTTTGCAATAATTCACCTGTTATTAAATCGTAGCCATGTGATTTTCTGGGATTAATGTCAGTTTTAATAACTTTGATTAGCTCTTTCGGCGTGAATAATTCAATCATCGATTTTTTAGCTTCTATATCCTGCGAATTATATTCAGTATTAGTTTCGTATGGTTTGAAAGTTTTTTCTAGATATTCAGCAAATGCTTCTGCTTTTAGGTGATTGTCACGTGCCCAATTCCCACATAGGTCTCTTATAGGTGGACTGTGCAGACATGAGCGCTTTAGATATTTTGTGGCTTTACAGAGTGACTAATCAGTTTCTCTATTATCTGTTAAATTTCTCAGATAGTCATTTACGGTTTTGTTTTTAATTTCTAGTTTTTCTCTTTCAGTCTTTGGGTTATATAAACTATTGATAACAAATTCAATTGTGACAAGATTAAATGTTTGTTACAGGTAACTCCATGATAAAACATAAAATGAATTAAAACCTTGCATGGGAGGTTTTACTGTATTCATCATATAGTCCCGAAGTCTTTTTGTTCCATTTTTGTATATTTTTGTTTAAAATGTTGGAATATAAACAACTAAATGACGTGGTTATTAAATATGGAAAACGTTATCTAATTGTTGACACTTTAATCTGTAATAATTAAGTGTATTTATTGTCAAAAATTGTTTAAACTTAATTCAGTAGTTCTAATATTTATGTTATTGCTCCATTATACCTTTAAATATTTACAACTTCTAATCAAATCAGTTTTGTTCCGCGATATTTGATTATTTTCAGCTATGTTGTCTGAGGCACTAGAAAGAGGAGATTTCGCCGATGTTCCAATTCCAGCAAGGCCGACCGCCCATCCTTGGAATTAATACATTTTGATTACGTTATTAGATGTTATTGGTTCGGAATGAGGCTGGGGCTTTCGAAGCGTCACGGCAATCCCCATACAAATTTCGCTAGCGGGCGACTGGAAAAACCAATATTGTTCCGTTTCAATCGGTTGGTGGCGAGGGCTCTAACGCGCTAACATGTAAATAAGCGGTAAAAACTACACAATATGTATTGCTCAGGGTTGTAAATAAACTGGTCCATTTCGATATTCCCGTTAGATAGGGATGGCGAAGAAAATTGAAGTGGTGTTTTAGGATATTTTGACAAATATATTTACATAATTTTAAAGGTGCGTTTGCAAATATTATTATTTTATCAATCAGACCTATAAATATATTTCAAATGATTTACTGCAGATGGTGTTACTGGACATTAAATTGCATTGAGTACATTTCTAACCTAACTTCATATTAAAGGCTCACACTGTGTAAACAAAAAAAATTCAATGCGTTGAGAATATCTGAATTTCTACTGCGTAAATCGCCTTTGTGTTTTACTTTTTTCTTCAATATAAAGAAAAAGTGGTTGAAGGTAATCGAATACTGTGTGAAGCTTATCTCAACACTGTTCCATCGATTTCAACATGTGAATACTGATTTTGGCGTTTTACAAGTTCTGTACAGGTAAAAAAAATGATGGTGAGGGTTTGGAGGAATTGCTCGATGATGATCCGTGTTAAATACAAGAAGATTATGCGGACTTGTTGGGAGTAATATCAGAGACTATTTTTAATGGCTTGAAGAACGTGGGGATAATCCAAGAGCTTGGATATTTTTAGTATAATAGGAAATGTTTTTTGCATTGTCTTGTTATCGATGATAAAAATGGCTCCATTACGATAATTCAAAGCGAAAAAATCATAGAAACTATGTTTTCATACATCCACATCAACGGCATAGCCATGGCTCCAAGCTAATACTCTGTATTTAGTGGGATCAGCTTGGTGTGGTATACTATGTCCTGTGAAAGCCTAGAATACGATAAACGGAAGGTAATGTTGGAAATGGCTCATGCGCATAATCGGCTATATTGCGCTCTTCCTTTTTCTACCTACAGTGTATAATCTGTCATTTTAAAATTTACAGCTGATCTAGCGAAAACAAGTAATCTATAATGTTTCAATTTTGTTATGCATTAACAGGTTTATAACAATATAAATCATCAACAATATAAATAACAAGGATATTAAATATAAGTCAATATATGCCAAAATTTCACCGTGATATAGCTGCCGATTTCAAAACGATAACAAGAAGCAAAGAAGAAAATTATTTTTTTTGCTCAATTAAAAACGCATATATATATATATATATATATATATATATATATATATATCTTAATTATTAATTATTATTATTATTTAATAAAATATTTCGTAAAAAATTAATGATAATTCTCATTGTTTACTCAGACTATTGATTCAAATATATTAAAATGCGCATGTCTTACCTTCTGTTTATTGTATCTTCTAAAACCTAAAGAAACCGTCAATGGGATCGCTATCGAGTATAATTAAGGCGTTTGGGCAGAGCACTGCACGATAAGTAGCCTGAAAGAGCAAAGACACAACAATATTATTTTTCAGCTTGTTGAACGCTCGACCACATGTTGCAAAACTGGTGAAAATCTATCTGAAATTAAATTGCTTGAAAGATAGGAAAAGTAACGGTTATCGATGGACAATATTTTGAATAAAATACATTGTAACGATTTTTCACAATATAGGTTCAAATTTAAAAAAAATCTTTAAGACTAACTTATAGGCTAATACTAATTTCGTATACTTTCAGATTTAGTTTTTAAAATTGACTGAATTTTATTAAATACATATTTTTCGAGGTACTCACTTATAACAATGTCATTGTGGTAGTTTGCCAGAAGGAAGGAATTTTTAATCATATAATTTTTTGGTGTACTAGAAGAGGCAGAAGCTATCCTGACAATTATTAATTTGCTTAATGCAGAATTGAAATAAAAAAAAAATGTGAACCTGTACTTCGAAGTCCTCTGGTCTCATCCGAAACTATAGGAATATATTCAAACCGTTTAAGGCGACTTTTTATATTTTATTTGAGTTCTACCAATTAGGGTTTATTTAATCTAGATCTACTATTTAACGAGAGCTTCGAACCATGATTGATAGTTGATAAATTGTCATCCCAGAGGACAACCGTTTTTACCATGTTTGGCCGCCAACGTGATATTCGCAAGGTTCAAAACTAAAGAACGTCCTTCTGATTTAAGTAATTATATTTTTCATTTGAAAATGTTCAATCTTTTGTTCAGTTTTTAAGACTTCACCAAGATTCACATTTTTGTTTTTGAAATAAGTTGTTCGGAATGAGATTGTGAAGTAATAGTCAAAATTAATTTAACACTATGATCTGATGATCTTGCATTATACGTTTTTGTAAAATATCGATTTTTCCGGAACTATAACTAATTTCTTACAACATCCATAGGAACCAACTTTGAAATTCATTACAAAACATAATAATAAATAAAATATAAAAGAAATCGCGCTTAAGTAATTTGTAGTACTTAGTGGTCAAAGTCAACGAATGTCAATTTGATTGTTTATTTATTATTTATGTATACTGTGCTTAAATGACGAAATGTTTTGAAGAGAGAAAATTTCAAATTTCTCATTAGAAATTTTAGAAGACATCTAATATAAAAGTAATATAAATAGTGCACTTTGTAATCTGTTAATAGTGAAATTGATGTAGTTATTAGCAACAAAAAAATAAACAAATTAAGAATTTGCAAAATAAAAGCATATTTTTATTTAATATATTTAATAAAACAATCTTAGTTTAAATAATTTATTATATATTAAATTATTATTTATTATATTTCACTAAAATTAAATGAGATTTTCTTGAGTGTTTATTTATATTTTTTTATCTGTTTACTGTTTTTAATAAATATTATGATACGTTACAGAGCTAGTGATTATACAATCATAACAGTGTTTAATATACTTTAAGCATAATGATATATGGGAAATCAAACTAATCATTCATTTATGAACAGAAACATACACCGGTTATTTCCCAAAGATAATTACCCAAGAGACATCCAAAGCTCCAGTATCAGGTCGTATGATACGATATACCTCAACGCTTAATGATCGGATAGCATGTCTAATTTCAATTCGTTTGATTAGGGTTTTCATTGGCTTTCTTTCTTTATTATGAATTGGTAATTTAAAGGGTATGCATCTATTATATATTTTATTTTATTCCCTGGTTATATATATTAATTAACTATAGTAAGTAATCCATAGTTTATTATAATATATAAAAATATTTACATTCAATTATATTTAAATGGCTTTATTTTAAGAAAGAAAAGTGACCAACTCAAACCATGTTACTTTCTTGCATGTATTCTGATCGTCTGAGTATATTCTGAATAATGCATTATTAACATTGTTTAAATGACGTCGGTGACGTCTGCAGTAAGTGTTTCATTTGGTTTTAACAGATCTTGATATAACACATCTCTCTAATCCCACATTTGGACTTCTGGTAAATTAGTAAATGTTTGGAAACAGTTGACTCATTAACTGTTAAGTTGCTTGAAAATTTCTTTATTAATTGAGCTGGATTGTCGTCTAATAAGACATGCAATTCGCTGTTTTTTGCTTCTTCAGGTTGTTCTTTGTCATTGACATAATAGTAACCTATTTTAAATAGTTTAAATCAAAACCGGTAATTAGCATATGATGGTAACAGCATCACTATAGGCTTCCTAAAGTGTTAGTTTTAGGTGTAATAGATTTTTGCAGCAGATTTCTTGAAATCACACATAAAAGTCAGTCAATATCGTACATGCAATTTTAGCTTAGTAGTATCAAAATGGACAACTATTTTACTTACTTTGCTCAGAGAAATGTTAAAATTTTCTAATTTAAGAGTTTCAAAGAGGTTGATCTATAATACAATTATAAAGCCAATTTGGACCTATGGTGTGCAAATATGGGGTTGCACTAAAAATTCAAATCAGTTAGTCATACAGCGCTGTCGAAACAAGGTTCTTCGATTGATTACCAATGCCTATCGCTATGTAACCAATGAAGAATTGCACAATGACCTGGAAATCAAATGGATTTGCGAAGTTGTCCAGGATTTCGCCATGAAACACGAAAGAAGATTACTAAATCATACTAACGTGGAAGCAATACAACTGCTGGACATCGCGCAGGATGTCAGGAGATTGAAACGAATAAAACCATACGAACTGGTGTGAACATTTAGTGTGTACTATTAGTGTAAACTATAGCTATAAGTTAATAATTAATAAATAATTATAATTTTATAATTGAGGAATACATACAGATGTATTTTCTCGCACTCGTCTTGCTTGTTAATTAATCCAAGTACATAGGAAAAGTTGTAATAAATTAATTGTAAATTAAGAGTGTACTAAGCGTATCTAATAAAGATGTTATAGAAAAAGAGTTCAGTTAGGTTGTTTAATATATGTTTAGATTGATACTTTGGATTTTCAGTATATTGATTTTATTTAACACATGACATATACCAACTTTGGCTTCATATAATTTCTCTTATGATGCTTTTGATTTTTGATTTGATTTCGTTTTTGATAGTTTAATTGTTTTATATTGCATAATATTCTGTTCCAAGATAAATAATGTTTCTTATTGTTATTGTTGCTCAAGATGTTATTTATTTCTAGGAAGTAATTTTTCTAATTAGGAGATTGATTTTTCGGTCAATATCTAGTAGATATGTCGGCCAAGAAGGTATATTTTCCTTTCCAATCTCATTTAGGACTTGCTGCAGTTTTAACGGATTTGGAGAATCACATGTTTCAGTCCTATCTCTTATCGTATGCTTTACATCTATTTTAACGTTGACAAATCCTATATATTTGTCTTTTAAATATTATAATAACATCGAAACAAGAATTCTGCAATTATTTGATACCACGATTATTTCATTAACAATTTGAATTAAAGTAAATATCTATTAGACATATAAATTAGTTTTAGTCTTTTCCCCATCTTTCGGGCAATTTACGGATTCCATCTTGAATAAGAATTAAATACTTACCGAGGCAAGTCAGGATTCTTATGTCCAAACAAGTAGTATTCAGAAAGAGCAAGGTCTGAAGAATACGGTGGATCGGGTAGCCCCTCCCATTTTAAAGTTTCCAAGTATGTTTTCAATGGTTTTGTAACATGGAGTCGAGCATCGTCATGCTGCAAAATAACATTCTTGTGTTTTTGCTCGTATTCCAGCCTTTTTTCTCGGTGCTCAACTAAAACGCATCAATTGTAGTCGATATTGATACCCATTGATAGTTTAATTAGGTTTTAGCAGCTCATAATATACGACACCAAGGTGATCTTACCACATATAGAGTATATAGAGTATTAGCTTGGATCCGTGGATATTAGATATATAATATATATAATAGGATATATAATCAGGTGATAATCATGATTTTTAATCGTAATGGATGCCTTTTTCAGCACCTGTAATCAGATTTTGTCGTTGAGACAGTATTTCATACATTTCCAAGTGATTTTCAATGTCTCTTGGCTCTAACTGATTGGGCATAAAATATGCAAGCTTTTGGACCATTCCGATGTTCTTCAGGCGAGTGAAAATAATTTTTGTACTAGAATTGTAGTCCATAGCGATTTCCTTTGATGATTTCATCGGGTAATTTCTTCAAATCGCCGTCTTCAAATTTGTTTTTGCTGTCCAGAACACTCTTTGTCTACGGTAACAACATCGACGTGACAACAACGTCAAAACCAGTATTCTCATGTTGAAATCGATGGTGCATGGATACCATAAACCTCACACAATATGCGATACCTTCAGCTGCTTGTTGTTTGAATTAAAGCAAAAAAGTTAAATTTTCTGCAAATGCGATTTACTCGGTACAAATCAAGACGTTTTCAATACACTGAAATATTGTTTTTTTATACTTCGACGAAATAATATACGGAAAAGTTAAATCTGTCAGTGAGGCTGTACAAATGTATCCGATGAGATTAATAGATTAGTATGGTGATATGTTGTAAATCCTTTATAATTAATTTATAGGTCTTATAAATAAGGGAAGCAATTATATTCCTTTTATTTCATCCTTAAATATTATATCTAATTTAAAATCTAATAGTTCTTTTCATAAATATCTGTTGCATCCCTACAACATTTAGTCTACGTTCTAATATTGCCTTATGGAAATGTCTATTCTGTATTCCACTCCAGATTCAAAGAACACCATTGCTGCGTTTTTAAATTTTAATAACTTAACGAAAACAACCCGACGCAGTCGGTTATTCTTTGAACTCCGCTCAATCGTAACATATTTTAATAAGTTTTTTTGTACTGTTTCATCGAAAATCTGAAAGGGTGCGCTCAGTTTGACGTGGTAGAGAAAAAATTTAATTTAAAAACATGATTCTCCCCACGGCGCTCTTGACTGTTTTGTTTATCGGTACAGAAATAATAGTCGAGACAAGATTGATTTTGTTTTTAATAATTTTGTTGTTTTATACTTCATAATGTTCAGTACGAAGATAAACAACACATTTAAACGAAAAACCGGGGAAAAATTTCTATCGAGAATGTGTTATCGGAGAAAGTATGTCAAATATGCTGTTTTAACGTACAAAGTTTTTAATTATCTGATGATTTTCTACAGTTTAGGTATTGGTTACACGTATGTATATTAGATTTAGTGTAGGTAACTGAATCACTGGAAGTGAAAACTGTATTACTGAGCCTGTGAAAATGTTAAATAATTTTATGTTGTTAGATGACATCTTTGTTAGACGAGTAAAACGTATTGCCTATCTTGCAGAGGGTAACGTCTTCCTTCCTATTACCGCATATTTGATGAAATCGAATTGTTATGGAATGTAGCAAAGAATAACTATAATAGACATGCAGGTGGAGAAAAATATACAAGCAAAGGCACAGAAGAAGAAATTGATAAATGACGAAATTGTGAACTAGTGTGAGATTCTAAATTGAGTTGCCTAGTTATTGATTTGAATAGCGGCGCAGAATGTGACAGTGAGTGAATGAATCTATCTGGATGTGGGATTATGATTCAATACTGACAATACCAAAGACAAGGTGATGAGAGTGAAAATAACTAAAGGGGAGTATATACTATATTATTAATATATTATAATATATTATTAATTATACAATTAATATAGTATAACTATAGAAAACCGTATTATATAGTGTGAAAAATTTATTTGCATGGATATGTGTGTTATTGGTCAGAATATATGTGACCATTTCGTTAAAATGTAGGAGGAGAGAGTGAATACTAACTGTTTTGCAGATATGACAAATACATTAGGGTTAATGCAATGATTAAATTTAATTTTATCAAGAAAAATGTACACAGGTAGTAACAGAAAAAACTAAGGAGAAATACAGTGATATAATGATTTGACAGAAGCGTAGGATACAAATATTAAACATTGAAAGGTAAATATATTTACTAATAAATATAAAGTACACTACTTAGATGTACAATTATTAATTAGGTGAATTAAACTTCCAGGGGATACCATAGGTAGTTTAGAAAAGATTTCGATGTAAATATAATACAATAATTCTAACCTACAAATTATTGTGGCTGTATAATTAACTGTAGTTTAAGTCCTTATATCCCGATAATGTACACATTAAATGTCTTATTATTTTATTTATATTAGAATATTGTTATGTATCAAAGCTAAAATAAACTAAATGTCATAGTTAGATGGGGGCAATATTACGAAGCTTTGATGTTATAGATCGAGATGACGTGAGTTCACTGCTACTTATAGAACCAGGAAGTCTATAGAAGAACTATAGAACTATAGCAGGATATACTTATAGAACTTGTCTTGTAATATTTAGAGCATGGTTTGGAAAGTATGGTGGATAATGATTCAGAATAGGTTTATTTTTCAAACACTAACAAATTAAAGTAAAAAATCAATCAGTAAAAAAAACACATAGGTTAATAGACTATTAAAATGTGGCTCTTGTATTGTTCCGAATTCCAATAGGTAGTGTAAGAGAATAAATAATGTCTTACAGGTGTTATTAGATGAATTATTTCTATTATGAATTAACTAATTAGAATTAATATTAATTCTAAGCGGCCAGCTGTGAAATTATCAGTACTTATGCCTGATATTTCGTATTTCTGTTAGAGGCCATTTGTAACCATGTAAAAGCTTTCCTGATTAGCTGCTGTACGATTGGAGGTATAAAAGCAAAAAGAACAGAAACAAAAATTGTAAATTGTTAACTAACTACTAAACTTTTAAGACAATTTGTGTTTAATACACCAATTGTATTTTCTGTATATTAATTTATTATTATATAATGTAATTTTTTTGTATAATAATGTAGTTTATAAGATTATAAATAAAATAGTTTCTATTTATATTAGCTATTCCTACTTGATATTTAAATACTAAATATTTCGTTCTAATCAACTGAATAAAAATACTTAAATTTGTGTTTATTTACAGATATTTTACCTTCGCCAAAATAAATGGGACATATGTCCCCAATGCTGATGGCTGAATGTTGATTAGGCTTTTCAACACAAAACAGAAAAAGAAGTAAGCGAAATTATAATAAACAACTTTTACGTTTCTAGTTAGATAATTCATTAATTATATTTTATGTCGGAAAATCCTAGTATTTATTGAAATAAGTTAATAGTTAGGTAGGGTTGAACAGTCGAACTAGTCGATAGTCAAAAAACTAGCGACTGAAAATAGTAATTACTATTTTAGTCAAATACAGGCTTTGACTGTTTTTATATTCCTGATTGCAGACGTAGATGTCCGAATTCCTTCCTATACTAATTTTGAGAGGGAAAGGACGGTAATAATTTTTGATTTTCTGTGGCATTCAGATCAGTTCATCTTAAATTGGCAAGAGGCAGTGTGAAAAAGGAATTGAATAATGATCCCAAATATACTTAATAGCATTTTAATATTCGGAAATAACAATGACATACTATGATAAAAGTAATTGGTTTATTTTTATTTAGTTCCAACATGTATTTGTCCATCCTTAACTGTCCCATAAGTGGGTTGGAGATGTGCGTATTGCTTTTCGAACTTTGGAAAATTAAAAGAAATAGATAGTTGCTAAAAGTTGTTGATAGTTGATAGTAGATAGTTAGTTGAATTTATTACGTTCAAAATAACATTTATGTTTTGTATGATGTAAAATAATTTTCATATTTTATATATTTGACTTGATTGTAAAAAAGAATAGAGTAATGACCACTAAATATTTGTATCGTATTTTCTTAATCAATAATTATCAACTATTTAACAGCATCGAACCTTTTTTAAATACAGTAATTATTCTATTTATCGTCAATCAGGAAAACGTTATTATTTGATGAAACTACAATGAGTAGGAGTGAGGAGTTTTAACATTCAAAAGGCTTGAACAAACATCGAGATACTCGAAAAAATCAATCACAAAAAAATTAGGTCTTTTTGTGATTCTCAATTGTCAAGATAACAAAAATGCAATAAAAATTATTTGTCTATTTATTTATTTATTACATTAATAAATGATCTTGGAAAATCGAGTACCAAATTCTGCTAAATTAATATATAATATATTCTTATTTACATTTACACTACAAATAAAACATAAAACCATATATTTTACATATAAATCTATGTAAGCATATATTAGGAATATTATTTTCAAGGTCGCGGCTAGGACGCCAAAGCCAGAACGTTAAAAATCAATCGTATGAAATTAATAGACACTAATAAGTGGTAGGATTGAAAATAGTGACTTAAAGTACTCGACTGGAACAGTCGATAGTAAAAAGTAGTCAAATCAGTCGGATCGAAAATAGGGACTAAAACAGTCGAAAGTGAAAAGTAGTTAATAGCTAGGCAATTGATAGTCGTTTTCAGCTGATAGTTCCCAATGCTAGTTAACAGTGAATAAGTTTTCGAATAGATTTCTTATGCGTATTTTCATATATTTGATTGATGTTCAAACAGATATTTAATTTATGTACCTTTATATTTATTGTCATAAAAACGAATATATGTATATTACCTATTCCCGAAACTTTGCATATCTGTATATCTAAACGGTTTACTGTATAATTTGTAGAGTGTATTTTAATGAAATATTTTTCATTATTATTTTTTTAATTTTATAAAATAGATACAACTATTTTAAATCTCTTTAAAAAATTATTGGGTGTGATTTTTAAAAATTGCCCAATCACATGTGCTAAATTCGAGCCGAACTTTTCAGTTCTATACATGGGATATACTCTTCTGCAGTTTATACGATGAAACAGCCATTGCATGCCATCAAAATCATGCATATGTTTTGAAGAAGTAAAATTTGATAACAGGGTCGACCAGTAATAATAAAAATCGAATTTTATAGACTAATTCGGTTGCATTTTCCGACGCATCAAACTTTATTATGTCTCTTTTTAATGAGGATAAAATAAGTAGGAATAATACATTTCTACAAATTGCATTCTCCGGTTTATTCGACGTTATCTATTACATGCATTGGCTGTTTTATTTGAAAGGCTATAACAGGTCAATTGAAAAGTCCCCGACCTGACACATAGATGGCGCTACTAGAATTAAATCCATATGTTTTTTAGTTGGCCCTATCCCTCAAAAGATGCGTGTATAAATTTGACAGCTGTCGGATCATTAGTTTGTAAATATAGCATTTTGAGTGAAGCAACTTTTGTTATTGTGAAATAAAAATGGATAAAAAGGAATTGCGCGCGTAGATAAAATATTGCTTTTTGAAGGAAAAAATACAGTTAAAACAAAAACTTGGCTAGATGCCGAGTTTTCGTACACTGCCCCAGGCGATAACTTGTTGAAATTGTCTAAAGATATCAAATGAACGTGTACATCATATCATTCACGAATATTTGGGTATGAGAAAGCTCTGTGCAAAGTGGGTGCCACGCGTGCTCACTTTTAACCAAAAACAACAACGAGTTGATGATTCGCAGCAGTGTTTAAAGATGATCAAGCGTAATAAATCCGAGTTTTTGAGTTGATATGTGAAAATGGATGAAACATGGCTCCATCATTTCACTCCGAAGTCTAGTCGACAGTTATCCGAGTGGACTGCACACGATGAAACCGCTCCAAAGCGTGGGAAAACGCAATAGTCGGCTGGCAAGGTTATAGCGTCTGTATTGTGAGATGCTATAACTATGGAATAATTTTCAGGCAGTCAACCTTGAAAAAGGAAGCACCATCAAAAGCGATTGTTATATAGCGTTATTGCACCGTTTGAAGGACGAAATCGCCGAAAAACGGTCGCATTTGAAGAAAAAGAAAGCGCTGCTTCACCAAGACAATGCACCGTGTCACAAGTTAGTGAAAACAATGGCAAAAATCCATGAATTCCTTCTACATCCACCGTATTCTCCAGATCTGCCCAAGCGACTATTTCCTGTTCTCAGATCTCAAGAGAATGCTCGCTGGGAAGAAATTTTCGTCGAATGAAAAATTGATCGTCGAAACTGAGGCCTATTCTGAGACAAAGAACAAATCGTACTACAAAAATTTTATCGAAAAGTTAGAGGGTCGCTATAATCATTGTATCACCCTTGAAGGGAATTATATTGAATAAAAAAAACTAATTTTGCCCTTGTAGTATGTAGGCCGGGGACTTTTTAATTGATCGGTTATATTATCTGTTCCCTAAACTTTGCATATCTGTATATCTAAATTGTTTACTGTAGAATTTGTAGAGTGTATTTTAAAGAAATATTTTTTATTGAAATTTTTTAAAAATTTTATAAAATTATTAGATACAACTATTTTAATTCTCCTTAAAAAATTATTGGGTGCGATTTTCAAAAATTACCCAATCGAATCACAGTTGCTAAATTCGAACCGAACTCTTCAGTGCTATACGTGGGATATATTCTTCTGTAGTTTATACAATAAAACAGCCAATGTATGTCATCAAAACGTATGACGTTAGCACGCCGCATTAACTTAGTCGTTTGGTTTACACTTGCTGGTTTGTAACATTTAATTATTATCACTAGTGTTTTAAAAAATTTAGTAAACATTTTATTACAGGGTCGACTAGTAATAATACAAATCAAATTTTATAGACTAATTCGATTACATTTTCCGACACATCAAACTTTATTATGTCTCTTTTTAATGAGGATTAAATAAGTAGGAAAAATCGGTTACAAATTAAAAATATTTTGCAATTGGCAGTTTTTTCGACGTTATCTATTACGTGCGTTGGCTGTTTTATTTGAAAGGCTATATATACTCGATATTCCATATTTGGAGATGCACATTTATGACTTGATGCCGTTTTGCTGATATAATACGAATTCTCATAATACAAATATAATTAAGGCCATTTACTACATTTAACAATAGTGCTTTTCTAACAACGACAGTTTATATAATATTTAGAGGTGTAGTTTTAAAACCAATATTAAGACGATGACCTGCTCTACAATATATTAATATAAATGATAATTAGGTTTGGAAAAATTGAATTATTCCTTTCAATTACTTTTATTACTCACTAAATAAATATAACTATTCGTAATGCCGCAGGATATCGAACTCGTGTCGTCCATAGTCATCAGCTAACAAGTTCAACGCCTTACCGCTAGAGGCTACAACTGTGGGTATAAGAAAATTACTATTAAAATTTTATATTCAAACTTAGAAAAATGTAAACTTTGTTTTAATAACTTTTTCTTTTTGAAGTAAAAAATACTAATCTAAAATTTAAATACTAAAAATTCAAATTTTGTTTAATATTTAATTTTTTTGTTTAATTATTAAGATACTATATATTAAAAAATGCATTAAATTAAGTACATAATTTGTAAAAAAATATTTGTAAAAATATAAACATGAATACGCTATATCTAAAATATTTTTGATTCAAAACAAATATAACATTTGCTTGTTTATCATTTAATGTTATTATTGTCACCTGCATTTTATAGTGCTTGTATTTTAAAAATTATAATGTAATTATCTAACATAATATTAATTAATGGAGTGTTATTTGTATGCACCTAATATATTTTATATAATCTAATATATTTTAAAATTTGAAAATTCCATAATGAACTGAAGCTATTAAGTGATAAAAACTACAAGCCATGATATGTAAAAACGTTTATTCAATCCTGTAAACTTTATTTATATTATTTATAGTTATTCCAATAACCAATATAAAATATTATTTGTTGCTTCCAAGCTCCTTCACCATTTTGTATAATATTTATTTGAATTATTACATTGATATTTAACACATTTTTTAAATATTATTTATTTTATATCAATTTTGAAATTCCTGATAATTTATTATACAATTTATTTGATATTATAACTGTTAAGAATGTTATCTATTGTTTAGTTATGTAGATATTTAATTGAAAGTAAAATATTTTATGAGTAAATAAATTAATATGAAAAGTAAACTAACTAAACATTTAATATTTTTTAAATCCCTTTATACACACAAACACACACACACACACATAATTACAAACACAAATTTACAATCATGCTTCAACAGGATTCGAACCCGCGACTATCGCAACAGCCTATTGGCTTATATATAATAAATTGATTCTAAGGTGCCGAAGGTGATAATTATTTGATAGAAAATCGTATTAAAATATTAGCATTTGGATTGTTCATTTGTTCACCCCAACAATGTATATCTCGCAAAACAACTGTTATTAAGATTTTATTTTGACACATTTTGAACGGAAAATGACAATAATGTATACTTTTTTGACCTGTTGAATTTATATCTGTATCCTAGTAAAGTATATCGCCACTTTTTGCTAGATAAATAACAATTAAATGTTGCATTTCCAGAATTATCTAACCCATTGGCATTTAACTTATTGGTCGTAGATGAACGCTTAAAACTATGGAAATATACAATAAAGGATTATTGGCTTCCTTACAAACTGAAACCCAAGAAGATTGAGAGGTGTTTTCTGATTTGTCACGTATTGGTTTTATATCATAAGATTAAGTAAAAAGTGACATAGAAATTTATGAGTTGTGGATATTAGATGGTATCAGGAGGTACTCAGTACTTAGTGCTTAAATGTGTTCTGATCATTTTTCACATTAACAGGGCATTTGTTATATGTATTAATAGAAGTATTTTCTTTCAGTTATTTTCTCACTTTTCCCCATATTTCTGGCAATATGGTCGATATCAGGTCTAAATAACAATATTAGTTTGGAAGCGACCCAATCATCGATTCATTCTTTCAATTTTTCAGCATTTTGAAATAGCGTTTCAACCAAGCCATGCTGCATCGATCTGAAAAAGTGGTAATAAGATGGTGGTTCGTATTTGATGAATTTCAACTGTAGATATTAAATCAATTGTTTGAACTAATGCATGTTGAAAATGGAATTTGAAGCTTTCTATGCATCTGTATACACCGAATAATTCCATATTACTAAATGGAAAACTTTTATTTTATGCATAACAACGCTAAAACCATCAAATTTGAAAGTTCTTACATTAATACATCGTATTTCCCCATTAGCAGATCGAAATAAATACAATACAATACCATTTAATACCATTTAATAATATGATCTGCTAAATCGAATGAAACCATAACTGACGAGTATAACTGATACGCTTCAATAATGATCAATATACGGTTATTTTTAAATAACATCATAATGATCATTTGTGAATAAGTTTAAACATAATAAAACATAACTGGTACCCAATTCATCTTTCATTCAACTTTTTACCAAAAATTAATTTTAAAAATTATACTTCTAATTTTTTAATTCAATGTTATGACGGGCATTCGGGGCGAATTTTGTGAGTAAATTGAAAATGCGCATGAGCAGAACTGAATTCGGTGACATTCGAACAGGTTTCTAAATTGGGTTAAAGTCGTAGTGCGCATGCACTATGTTTAGTTCCAGTGTTCGCCGCATTATTTTCAGCGCTTGGCGAAGAACAGAACGTTGCTCTAGGAGCCGCGGGTCAGGGCAACAAATTTGAGTGAAAGTAGAAAACATTACCGGGATTATGAATGATATATGTTTTGGTTTCGAGAAAACCACCATATTTTTTCTTGTAGTTTAATTATTACTATAAAGATATTTTTGAATGATAAATATGTGTTTAATATCTATTAATGATTAATAATAATACATACAATTATATAAAAACTGTTAAATATATGACTTGTCTCGATACAAGAGCCAGTATAGAAAGGAGGAAGAAAAGTTAGTAGAGGGCGCTGGGAATTTTATCGAGTGGGTATAAATTACGAGGGATCAAAATAAAGTTTCTCTTTTGTTCCAAGTCCATAAGTGGTGTATTAATTCCGTCCCGTCCCGAATCGTCAGTGATTCGTAATAGGTTATGGGCCCAGAATTCTCGGTGTAAATGAGAAGTAGTAGGGTGACGACGGAGAGTGCAGGGGAATGGAGATTAGGAAAAAAGTGTTTGGTTCGGTATAGTATATATATAGTTATATATACACGAAGGAAAGTGGAAGTAACAAGATGGCTGTATGCAACAGACGGAAATTAATTTCGGAGCACTAGAGCACTCAAAGATCAATGACCATCAGAAGGATCAGTGAAGCACTAGTAAACTAGTAATATGAGATCCAACAGAATTATAAGTAGGATAGAAGAATACATTGTAGTCAATGTAGTAAATAGTGGTGCAGTGGCTAAGAGTTTGGAAGGTCAACCACGTGTATAATATACAAGGATCAGTGAAGCACTAGTAAACTAGTAACGTGGGATCCAACAGAATTATCAGTAGGATAGAAGGAAACATTGTAGTCAATGTAGTAATTAGTAATGAACTAATCCACGTTTAGAAAATCAACCACGTGTATAATTTACAATGGTCAGGGAAACACTAGTAAACGAGTAACATGGGGTCCAACATAATTATCGGTAGGATAAAGAAAACATTGTAATCAATGTACCAATTAGTAATGGAGAAGAGTTTAGAAAAAAACCATGTGTAAGTTGCAAGGGCCAGAGAAGTATTGAAAACTAGGAACATGGGTTCAACCTAATTATTGGTAGGATAAAGAAATATTGTAATCAATGTAGCAATAAGTAATGTAGACGAGTTTAGAAAATCAACCATGTGTTGTTGCAAGGACCAGAGAAGTATTGGAAACTAGAAATAAGTGGTCGAACAAAATTACAGGTAGAATGAAAAGCTATGGAACCCAATGAAGAAGAATTTTTAATTTGTAAGGATGGAGAACAAAGTTACTTTGATTTTAGTTAAAAAAAATATTATAATTTTGACATAAATATCAATTCTATTGGTGAAGAAGATAGATAAACCTTGTTCTATGTGCGTAGAAGCTAGAGATAAGAGCAAGTGCAAATCGAAGAATTAATTTATCCAGATATTTATAGGCTAATAAACCCAATATCTGAAGATGGAGTAAGATTTATAAAGGATAGAAAATACTAGATGATTTGTCCCGTTTTACCAGAGTAAAAATCCTTAAGACAGAAAATGAAGCTGAAAGGAATTTCAAATACTTAATGTATGAATTAGAAAGACAGCATGGAGTAAAGTTATTTTGTAGGAAAAAGGGAATTCATTTAGAATATAGCAATAGCCCATTCATCGCACATAAGCAGATCAATTTGGTACGCCAATGGCAGTCAACTTCAATATGGATAATAGTGAAGAAATAATTAAAGATATACTGTTTAGAAAATATATAGAGAGACCAATATAAGGTGAGCAGATAAAATTCCAAAGAAGAATCTGTGAGTAAACCGATGCAGATAATTTTGCAAGAGAAAGGAAATTAGACGACCATGAGTTATATGTCGCCTATTGTCTCCTTATTTCAACAGAAAAGACACCAATAGCTGAAGCTTTATCCGAAGATGAAGAAGAAAGCCCTAAGCACAATTATTTAAGACATGATAAAGACGAACAGCACTTCCAAGGCCATAAGTGGTGTATTAATTCCGTCCCGTCCCGAATCGTCAGTGTTTCGTAATAAAAACTTCATAAAAGAACACGAAAATTAAAATATTTATATATTTCTTGAAGGTATTAAGAAGAATATTTAACTTTGATTTCTATTTTCCTTCTTTTTCGTTGAAGGGAATTACATTAAATAATTTAATTATAAATATCTTTATAGTAATAATTAAATTACAAGGAAAAATAGGGTTATTTTCCCGAAACCCTCTATAGTACAAAATTTGTCAAATAATATAGAAAAGGTAAAAAAATAGAAAATATAGAAAGATATGTCTCAAATGTGCTTGTTAGCAAGTTTATTTTTTGCTTTATGATAAAGATACTGGCATAATATCCTGTTATAAGAACTGTGACTTTTCCATCCAAATCATCTCGCACTGGTCAGCTTTTATTTTTTCATACTACCATCTGCTATGTCTGAAATAATTTTAACACAGTTAACAAATATTTCACCTTCAAAATAGTAATAAAATTTCTAGAATATAATCATAGACAATGAAGTAAATATAAATTCATAACTGTTTATATAATTCTTGTCTCAAATGACGGATGAATTGCCTGATGATTCCATTAATACATTTTGTGCCACCAAATAAAGGTAATATTCTTAATTAAACGTTTTATTATATCTACCTTATAGTGAAATTTGCACATATTCATTCTTTTCTTTTGGGACTGAATATATTTTCTGGTGATTTTGGATAATTTTGTAATTGTTACAGAATTGTAAATGTTTGAAATCTCTTCAGAATCTTTAGAGAGTTTTATGACACATTCTTACCGGAATCCTCAAACGAGTTGAATTTCAATATCATTCGTATCTTTTCCTTATTTTAACTTTGTCTATTATGTTACCGGCCATACTTATAATAATTTGATACTCTTTTAAAAACGCTTAGGCGGTGTATATTATTTTAGCCATAAACATTGCTTTTTAGGAAAAGAACACTACACGTACCGTCGAAAAATGATTTTTGAAAAATGAAATTTTATTTTGTCATGCCATTGCGAAAAGCCTCCGGACCAAACGATGAAAACCGTCAAATGATTTTTGAAGACCGAAATTTTCCGAGAGACCCCGAACGTTCGCTTCATTCAGTCTGTACTCCATGTTCCATTTTTTAAATTAATCACTTAGAACAATCTGCCCGTGGACAATAAGTATTATTATATGATTTCCGTTATATAATATAACCATAGACAAATAGAGATTTAACTTCATAGGAAATTTTAGCGAAATTTTTCGCGACGTCCAACATGTAGAAGTCGCTACCTTTAACACATTACTTGTTTTATTCGCTATGCTAAGGGCCGCGACGGAATCTGATTGGTTTATTTCGTTCTATGGTTTGTTTATTTTGCACGCCTTTTCAATGTGCCCTATATTGAGAAGAGTGTAGTGTAGCTTTTTATAATGTTTATACATTAAATTATTATTTTATTTTATTACTACACAAAAGTCAGTAGTTGAAATGCATTCCCGTTCTAGGAAGTGTTGTGTGCCCAGATGCACAGATAGTGAGGAAATGCATCGTCGTTTTCTGTTAAAAAAGCAATATTTAAGAAATTAGAAATTACCATGTGAGACATTTTTGTGATACATTTAAACTTTCCTTTAAGTACTTATGGACAATTTAGTGATGGTGAAAATTATACCACGAGCCCAGAATATGTACAAATGGAAGTGGATCAAAATCAAAATTATATAGAAGGAGGAAGGAGAGTCAGTCACATTTCTGTTCATAATTGTTACCATTAATTTCTAAACTGTCTTACTATATTTGTAGTGCATATTTCCATCGATCCAGGCCCACAACCAGGGTGTTCGAAGAAAGTATCATCGACATTTGAACAAACTCCAGAAGGTAATGGTAAAGTTTGTATTCATTGAGCCAGTATCCCACTTTCTGCTCATTCTTATTGTTAATTACTTGACTCTATAACTTCAGTCCGAATGTTCCTAAAAGAGCAAACAAAGTTTTACATTGTACCGTAGTGTATATTGCAGGTTATTTATTAAAACTTTTTAAAAAAGAAATTAAGTGTGATTTTTGTTTACATACAATTATGAATAAATCAGTAGACCCACAAGTTGAGACTGATTTTATAAAGGCAAGACAATATCTCGTGACCCAGACTCTAACAAAATTGTTTTAATATACTGTCAGTAGGTCTTTGAGCTTGTCTTATTTTAATCGGCGATTTTGCCAAGTCGATAATATAACAAAATTTTTGTCAAATATTTAAAAAAAGGAAATTTAAAACCCTTCAATTGTACATTCCATAATGATCTTTCGGATAAAATATTAAAAGTACTGACGGAGAGATGGAAGTGATAATTTTGATTTGCAATGCACCAAAGTTTTTTGCTTATGGTTTTATATATATGTATATAATATTTATATTTTATAGATATATTAATTTTTAAGTTATATTTATATTTATTTATTTTTAAATATTATATTTATATGTATATTTAATTGAATTTAATTTAATAAATTTATTTCAGAAAAAAAAATTGTTTTTTATTTAAATTTCATTGGTCATTTAAATTTCAAATTAAACATGACGTTAAGGCTGTCACGTGCCAAACATTACTAATGAGCCAATCAAATGTCTTCACAGTAAGATATTTTTCTTACAGGTGCCTATAATGGAGATTTCAATTGACCAATCAAATTACTTGAATGGCCCATTATGGTTCCTTCTGGATGTTGGTCAAAAAAAAAATATAACCATTCTGACATGTAGAGATCACTTCAGTAAGTGATCTGCTGTACAACTTATGATCTAAATTTTATTCTAGATACTATTCTAACTTATTTTAAAGTCTATTTTAACTTATTATAAAGACCATTCTAACTTATTCTAAAGACTATTCTAACTTATTCTAGAGATTATTAAACCTTACTCTATGTGTCTATTAATCAGTTCGTATGGTAGATTGCGTTTGAGCCTACGCAATTCATTGTCATCGCGCACATTTAACTGTTTGGTGAGTGTATTGGGATACATTAATAGTCTTTCAGGGTACTGCGCTCTAACACTTGTGGTATTCGAAGTGGATATTGCCCTGAATCAGTTTGTTGGACACGCAATATGGAGCGTCGACGAAACACTTTATTTTGGAACCTCTGGAGGTTCTCTATGTTTGCTTGTAATACCACACAGTTCAATACCATAGGTCCAAATGGGCCTAAGTATTGACTTATACAGCAAAACCTTGTTATCTAATGATAATTAGATTTACGCCCTATCGACCAAGCCATTCAGCGGGTTTGTTCCATATGTTGGATAAAGTGGTAGCTGGCGGTGCATAACATTTTTGTTAATAACTTTTTAAGCTCTATTTTTTAATCGTAGAAACGCTGAGAGCTGCTCTCAACTGCCAGTAGTTCAACAATCAAAACAGTGTAAAATATATCGCTGATACACTTGCTGTTTGCCGTTAGTGAAATACATACTGATGCATTAATCTTGTACTCGTCTTGCTTGTGTATTAATGCAAGTACAACAGAACAGTAGAAATAAATTTATTAGCAAATTAAGATTCTAGTAAGCATATCTAATGTAAGGTGTAATTAATAAAAAATATGTTTAATAATGATAATAGAAAGTTAATCCAACTTGTAAAATAAAGAAGCGAAAAAAACAAAAATAAGGAAGATAGTTTTCAGGTGACATGAAAAATGTATCGTTAAAGGTCCACATATAAAATGTTCGTGAAAAGAAGTTTATTTCTGTTCAAAGCGTTCCCAAAACGGCGTTCAGTTTTCTTCACCTCCTGGACCCGTGACATTTTGTTACCCCTATACGCGATTAACATCGAAACATTTCTTCCATCTAAGACAGCGAAAGGAAAAAATCGACACCCTCCCACTTTACCATTTTTACACGCCATTACAGTCCCGTTAAATTTACATAAGCCGACCCCCTCGCTTTAATATTGCACCGTAATCGTCCCGATCTTGTAGATATAAACGTCGGAAATGTCCTTTAATGCAGGCCTTGTCCAACCGGGCAGCCATGAAAGGGGCCCACGATCCGTTCCGGATTCCGAAGTGGGTGCCGGAGACTCGCTGAAAATTTAATTCCTGATTATTCGCCGTTGCCGCATAAAATTGGACATCGAGTTGCGTGCCCGTTAGGGCAGCTCCTCTTTCAAGGACGAGTTAATGATGACTTTTATTAAAGAACTTCTTCGATAAATAAACAACTTTATTTAGTAAACCCTTTCGCTTTTTGTCTAAAACCATTTAGCTTATCGTAAATAACGCAATATTTAAATTAAAATATTAGTATTTTAATTTAAAGCCTACATTAATAGTATTTTTAGGTCTTAAGTTCTCATCTTGGGCTAAATTGAAAATATATTTTAAGATTTGTATCTTGAATATCTTTTGATGCAAGCACTTTTTTAAATTAATTACATCATACATTAGATATGCTTAGTACAATCTTAATTGACAAATTAATTTATTACTATTGTTCTGTTGTACTTGCACTAATACACAAGCAAGGTGAATACGGGATTAATACATCAGTATGTATTTTCCAAATTAAAGTGGTCTGGTTCGGTTCAATATTCTGATTTCTTGCGTGTTGTTCAGTAACTATATTGCTTCCATGCTGCTGTTATTTAGCAACCTTATTTCATGTTTTGAGGCTAAATCTTGGGTCACTTCTTAGATTCCTTTGATTTCGAGGTCAGCGTGCAGCTCTTCGTTGGTTACGTAACGATAATCTTGTTCTGAGTGCGTTGGATTACCACTTACTTTAATGTTTTAGTGCAACCCCATAGGTCCAAATTGGTTTTATGATTGGCCAACAAAACGGTATCTTTGATTTAAGGCCAAGTTGAGGGTTTCTTCTGAATAACCAGTAGAGTTGCTTGACTTTGAGTCTAATCGGCCCTGCTTTTTGTTTTATGTGATGTTTCCAATTTAGCCTACCATCGAGATGTATGCCGAGGTATTTAACTGATTCTGCTTGAGGAAACAGACATTCGTCAAGACATATAGTTAGGTTTTTGTTGAAATCTCTGAAGCCTCACTTTTATATTATTAACGATTTCGACTTGAGGTTGTTGATTGACTGATTTGAAAACTTTATATTTACTGTCTGTTATGTTACCAATGTCATTCTCCTTATTTGGTTCTTCTGTTGCTACCTGTGTATATACCTGTGTATTTATTCAGTACACTTACTCCTAGCGCAGTTGCTACATCATCTACATAATTAGTGTTACAAAATTATAACATTTGACTAATAATTATTTCCTTATACTTACTTCTTATTCTCTATTAAATAATAAATAATTATATTACCTCAACAATCTTTTATAAATATAAAATTCACCTAAAAACTACTTTCTTACTACAACTCTCGTAAACAACAACACGTGGCTGTGAAATCTGTTAAGCTAATTTAGAGTAAATGCGCGTGAGCAGTTTTGGTCAATCATTTCGTCTATCGTCTATGGTTCTCCTGGATTCTCTCTCTCTCCTTCTCTCTCTCTCTCTCTCTCTGTCTCCTGGATGTAATCAATGACTTTTTGCTCTTGGGGTAGTAGATACTCTCTTCAGTCACGATAGGCTGAAGGTATTCTTTTGCCTGATGACAATGCTGATGAAGCAATGATGTTGAAAGGGTTTGAAATAAACTTTTCAGTCAATTAGTCTGGAACTTATTTTCCCTGTTTATAGGAATATCAAGTCGCATATCTAGAGTTACTTAAATCAGGAAAACGAAGCTGTTTGAATGTTATTTGAAAAATAGCGATTGTGTTATGGTTTTATTTAGTTTAGCAATTCATAGTGACATAAATGATACCCTTGTGATCCTACTATATTGACAGATTGAGTTTGCAACTGATATTGATTATTTGCCAATCCTTGTAATGTAATAGGTTCAAGCAAAGGGAAACAATTTCCTTCTTCGTTTATTATTCTATAGTTAAGAAGTAGTCCAAATTATTACAAAATAAAGGAGGTTGAGCAAAATTCGTATACGTACAAATAAATAATACTATGTGCTGCAATTGTTAAGTCATTTTATTTTTTATTGTATATTAATTAAAATGTACTTACCTTACTCACTTGTAATCTCCTATTGAAATAATACCTCCATATTTTTTTAATTTTGATTGATAAATAGTTAATAAATAAATAAATATATAAATAAGTCTAGTAAAAAGTATCATTTTTGCAAGGGATGGTTTATTAAATTGTATCTCGCACAGTAAATTTCCGAAAGCTTTCCACCAGTTGACATTAGAAAGATTGTTGGTATTTCGCACTAAAAACTTATCTGACAGTTTTCTAAAGGGTTGGCTAAGTTTGAAGTATGTTAAATAAAGCTTTCCATTTTATGCAAAAATAATTGATTTGTTTTTACTACACCTGTTATAATTAATGTGGATATAATTCCGGAGGGTATATAGTTTTATTCAAATCAGTAAATGAACAGAAAGTAACAAAATAATTACAAATAAACTACAAACAAAGTTAATGAAAAATGAACAACAAAGCGAGAACGTAAAAGTAAAATGTACTCGTTACTACATATTGTCTATCCAAAGTTCCCGTAAACATGCGTCATCAAGATGTTTAATTTATTGCCTTTGGCAATTTGTAAATTCGTTTTAGTATTAGACTATATTTTCCTTCTCATGTTATTCTAGCTAAAAAGAGATACAATAATGTCTGATACGTTCGAACACGAAAACGAACCAACCTGTCAAAATGGTCCGGTTGTCAAATGTAAACAAATTTCTCTAAAACAATAATGAAAGAGGTTATAAACATGCAAATATCTTAACACTTTGCTTTTTTTTTATTTAAATCGCTGCTTATTACTACTCTGATTAAAAATACCAATGCCAGGCAGAACAGATTGCCTCTATAATCAGTTACTTCGAATAGGAACTACATAATTGAGGCGCCCTCTTGCCAGTAAAATTCGTTAGAGAGGTAAGCATTTTTACTGTTAAATATTAATTTTCTGCGATTTTGATTGAACATATTTTTAGCGTGTTGCAGCTGCACTGAATATTAGTATGGACACGGTCACTGAAATATCTCACCGGAAAGAAGCCGTCCTGATACGAAGTCGGTGACGAATCAAAGTCAGCTTGATAAAAACAGTGAATAGTTTTTTCAATATAAACATAATTTAATATAATTATTTGAGAGGAAACTGTTAGTTTGAAAAGTATCGAAGAGGTCTAATGGAGCTTCCAGACATTGCTTTTAAAAGAATACAATTTTTGGAAGCGTATAATAAAATCAAGGCCTTTATTATTTCAAATTTTGTTTTTAGATGAGACATGGATATTTCAGATTTTCAGAATACCCAAAGGTCACTTATGGCAAGATCAAATAAAAATGGTGTTCAGACAACTAAAGTTGATGGAAATAGGTAAACGTTGGAATAAAAATTGACTAGGTTTTATTGGTCATAACATTTATTAATAATTCATTGCAAATATATTATGCTTCATGCTTGAAACCGGAAAGGTTAATTGTACCTTCGGTTTGGATGACCTCGATCACACACATTGAGGAGGAAATTGAGAAACGAATGGAATCATGAACAAACGTTCGATATATTGGAAATGAACAGCTTAGTTATTCACTTGAGTGCAACTTTCTGAATATGGGATTATGATTTAATGCTGATTATTTCCAAGACCACCACTTCTCTCATCACCCTGAGAGTGGAAACAACTAAAGGTGTGTATATAATTTATATACGATAATTGTAGGAAATCGTATTTTAAGAGTGGGAAGTCTCTTATGTCTATTAGATATGTGTTATTGTTAAGAATATACGTGAGTATTTGATTAAAATGTGGGAAGAGAGAAAAAATACCAACTGCTGCAGATATGGTAAATATATTAGGGATAATTCAGTGATTAATTCTATCAAGAATGATATGTACAGGAAGTAGCAGAAGAAATAAAAAATACAGTGATATCAAAGTAATTTGATAAGAAAGCACACTATCGAAGGAAACAATAACTAAACCTAAAAATGTAAAAGTCTCTAATGAGAGTAAAATAGATTACTTGGATATACAATTGTTAATTGTAAATATTAGGCCTCCAGGGAGATATCACTATTTAAAAAGCGCGCCTAGAACTACCTCATGCATGGAAAATAAAATAAAATAACTCTAACATAAATTATTGTGGCTACATAATTAACTGTAGTTTAATTTATTCGATACTACATACATTAAATGTACTATAATGTTAAAATCATCTGTATATATTTGATAATATTTTTGTTTCATAATTTTATTTAAACTAGAATTTTGTTATATGTCAAACCAAATCACCAAACAAAAAATATCACAAAACTGAACTAAAATTCAAAGTTGATACGGCAACATTGCGACATTATGGATAGCGCCAAAATTGTATTTTCTTGGTATTCCTTGCTCAAGCCCATCAAACACATTTAAAAGCTGATGCCGTTCCGCAAGACAGCTTAGAAGTTCTAATGCTCTAAAAAGAAAAATATGTATAAAAGTTGTATTATGAAGGTCTTCTATTCAACGAATAAAAATCATCCGTAATATATTATTTGTGTTAATAATATAGATTAATGGTAGTCAAAATATTCATTCATTCTACGTTATCATCACGCTACCCTACAAGTATTCCTAGATATGCAAAAAATAGATATTTGCCTAATATCAAATCATATCAATAATATAAATTTAACAAAAGAATCTTTAATAAAATTTAGAGGATATACATTTTATCATACCATACATCCAGCTAACACAGCAAGAGAAAGAAGTGTAATAATTGTAAAAAAGAAGATTTTCCACCATCAAGAACCCGGGCTCAGTACAGCAGAAAATCAGATAACAGCACTAACTATTAAATCAAGCAGATACAAGGTTACAATAGCTGCAATTTATTGTCCTCCAAGATACAATCAAAAAAAGGAAAATTGTTTGAATGTCCTAAGCAACTTGGGAGACAAATTTATAATTGGAGGTGTTTCAAATTTCAATAAAAAAATACAAGATGGGGATCCAGAATGGGAACAACTAAAAGCAATAAACTGCATAACTAAGAAGCTGCTGAACTAAGATGTACTTATATGTCAACTGGAAAACCAACTTATTGGCTGACTGATCAAGAGAAAACCCGGACCTGTTAGATTTCTTCAAAGTAAGAAACATAACATCCAACTATATAAAAGTCGAAGAAAATTTTGAGCAAAGTTCAGATCATACGCCAGTGATTCTGACGTTGAGCGGAAATATAATAAGAAAAAAAATAAATCCAACGTTAACAAACAAGAGAACAGACTGCGAAGGATTTGCTGAAGAATTGAACAGACGAATTCAACTAAATGTACCCCTCAAGACAACTGAACAATTAAATTTTGAAGCAGAAAAATTCGTAGTAGATATTCAACAAGCTGCTTGGAATAATACTTCAGAAATTAAAAGTACAACTAAAGGAATTCATTATCCAAAAGAAGTGAAGGAAATGGTAGCTGAAAAACGTAAATTACGACGAAAATGGCAACAAAACAGAATACCTGAAAATAAAAATAGTTTAAACAATATAACCCAAAGACTGAAAAGAGAAATACTGGAAATTAAAAACAAAACCATAAATGACTATCTGAGAAATTTAACACATGATAAAGAAACTGATTACTCACTCTGGAAAGCAACAAAATATTTAACCACTTATAAGAGACCTATGTGGGAATTACAATTACCAAAAAGCAGAAGCATTTGCTGAATATCTAGAAAAAACTTTCGAACCAAACGAAACTAATATTGAACAGAATTTGCCAGACATAGAAGCTGAAAATTCGACGATTGAATTACTCACGCCGAAAGAGTTAACGAAAGTTATTAAAACTGATATTAACCCCAGGAATTCGCCAGGCTTGGATTTAATAACAAGATAATTACTGCAAAAACTACCAAGAAAGGGAACTATAAAACTCACCAACTTGACCAATACAGCATTTAGATTGAAAAATATCCTAGACATTTGGAAGATGGCGGAAATTATAATGATCCAAAAACCTGGGAAGTTAGCAAACGAAATAAAAGGTTTTTGAAAAACTTCTGTTGAAAAGAATAAAACCTAATACCAACACAGCAGTTTGGGTTTATTTACAAGCACTCAACAATTGACCCGGTTTTTTCGGTTAGGGTATACATTTTATGTATTTATTGGAACAAGTGGTTGTTAGACGTAGATAGGTTTGAAAAGTTCTATCTAATCTTCTAATTCAGTTAATTTTCAAATATATTTTAAATAGCTGCACAACTTTAAGTTGAGTATTGTCATATGCAGATTAATGTCTCATCTATGGTCAATCTGACCATATTTCAAATAATGTTTGTTTGAGTTCTAAATGAATGTTTCTTTTCTGTTTTAATACTTTATAGTATTAAACATATGTTTGTGATCTCATTATGTCATACAAAGCATAATTTAGGGACAGGAATATTTCTCAATTAAATAATGAGTCATCGATTGAAACAAACAATATTCAATGGAGTACTTTTAGGAAAAAATGGCAGGTTTTGCAAGCATTCTTGATTATATTATTAACGACTTCTTGATTATTTCTATAATAAACGGCTTTTATTTTAAGCTTAACATAAAATGTGTTTTAATACTTCAATTTTGTAATATGGAAATATGTCATATTTGCAAAATAATTTGTTCAAGGTGAAAATATATTTAATGGTACTTTATGAAAATCTATATCAGTAATTAATTTTAATGGAAGTATTCACCACAATAACATTAAAATTTGTTATTAAAAATTATATTCTAATTATAATTTCTCGTTAGTAGGTACATATGGAAATGATAATTTTACTGAATTTCATTATCGAATCTATTAATCTATTATTAGGACATTGAATTAGACGTAAAATTGCATATTTAAATTTAAACAACAATGTACACTTTGTCTTGTTATTTCTATTAATTATTAAATGACGAACTGGTAATAATTATTAGAATGCAATTAATTAAACTATTAAAAAATAAAATAAAATTGTCTGCAAGTAGTGTGCTTTGATCTTTTAGGCTAAATTAAATAAAGTAATTATTTTTTGTTTAAACTAATTTTATTATTTTAATATAAAATAAAAGGTATAACCTGTGTAAAATGTGAATTAAATAAAATAATTTTATAAATGACATATAATATATTATAATTTAATATTTAATTTACAATAATTTAGTGTTTATTTGAACACTTGCAACATCAGCTTTGTAATGGATGAATCCATATTCCAAATTTGTACAATAAGCAACGGTATAGTAAAAAAAGCCCTACCGAAAAAACTTTCATTTACAATATAACTCACTGAATATCAATTGTGTCTTCACAACTACTTCGATTTTTATGGTAAAAAAACTATAGACTATAACTGCGGTCTTGCCCTGAATTTCTGCAGAATGTGTTAAAAGTAGATTTCATAAATTTTGGGAACGATAGTTGATCAATATTGTTTATCTTACGACGTTGTTATTTTTGATTTATGAGGAATGGAAACACATTTAACATGCAATTACTCCATAAATAAATGAAGGCTTATTACATTGACAGATCTACAATTAGAGAATTATATTTCAACCTGAGGTCTCACGGTACTAGAAATTTCGAATTTGTGAGATTTCGTTTTTTGGTGATTTCGAATATTTTTGGAAAAACTGAGATTTTTTTTGTTCTATATTCTAACCCAAAATCAGTACCAAATACGTTTATGAGCGCATATATTTTTCGATAATAACAGGTCGGACCGCTTAATATAGAATAGGCCGATTTTGATTATTTAATTAGAATGACGTTAAACGAAAGACGAATATGTCATTAAGGAGAAAATTGGCTTTATCTTTAGGATGGTGTTGTTCGTAAAATGTTTATAATGTTTGAGAAATTTCTTAAAATAAACAAATAAATAAACGTTTCTTTTTTATTGTACAAAGTGTACATTTTAATGTGCCCTAATACTCATGTGTATTATGTATATACAGGGGATATATATACATAGAGAAAATAGTTTGAGCACCTAACATATGCACAATACTTATTCATTAATATTGACCCACCATTTGTTTTTAAAACAGCTGCTATTATTCGCGGAATAAATTTGTAGAGTGTCTGTCTCGAATGGAATGTCCCATTTTTGTACCAAAACATCCGCCAATTGCTTCAGTGATGTTAGAGACTTCTCACTCTGCTCTAAAACTTGCCATAACAGTTTAATTATGTTGAGGTCTGGCAATAGTGCTGGCTAGAGAAGATATTTGATGATATTCTGATGCTCCTCAAATCAATACTGAACCTTGGTTGTGGTTATGGACACATTATCACCTTTGAATGTCTCTAGTGTTTGGCTGCAATATGCTAATCACAGTAAGAACTTCATCGTTCAAAATTTCAAGATATTCGTAAGATATCGTAGTAATCTAATAGACAATGGAATGAGAGGACCAGCTGAATACTTTACATTAAAATCTTTTCCACACCATCCATGAGGTAGAGTTTCTAGGCGCCTTTTTTATGTAGTGTTATCCCCATGGAGACCTAATCCCACTAATTAACAATTGTATATCTGAGAAACGTATTTTACATTCATTTGACAGTTTACGTTTTTAAGTTTAGTTCTTGTTTCCTTCGATGGTGTGTTTACTTGGCAAGTCATCTTGGTAACACTGTATTTTTATTTATTCTGCTACTTCCTGTGTACCCCATTCTTGGTAAAATTAATCACTGAATTATGTCTAGTGCATTTACCATATCTACAAAACAGTTAGTATTCATTCTTTTCTCATATGTTCTAACCTAATGCTTATGTTTGATTTTGAACAATTACAATCATACCTGTCCACACAAATCTTTCACGCCCTACAATACCATTTTCTACAGTATTCTATTAATAATGTGCATACCTGTTCTACTCTCATCACTCTGTCTCCGGAATTTCCAGCATTGCACAGCACTATCACATATCCTGAAAGTTTCCTTCAGTCACTTTAACTTTCCGACGCACTGTCCAATTTCATCATTAAACTGTTAATTTCTAATCTGTCTAAAACATATTCACGATTCCACCATTTATCAATTACTTCGTTTGTATGTCTTATTGGTTCATCCAAACCGAAGGTGTTATGGTTGACAATGCTTCCTTCCACATATCCAAACAGTTTTTGAGGGAATATCCTTCTCAACCAGCAATATATCTGCAATTAACTATTAATAAATATAATGACCAACAAAGCCCAATTGAATGCTATTGTAACTTTTATCTTTTTCCATCAATTTCTATTGTTTTTACACTTTTTTGTTACTGTCTTGCCAAGAGTGCCCTATCGAACCATTTTGAAATATTTTTAAATTATTTTATGCCTTTTATTGGGTTCTTTTTAAGTAAACTTTATGCTCCGTAATACCGTATGAAAGGATGTCTTACATCCCTCAAAAAGCTGCATGTCCCTAATTCTCTTATGTATACTTTCCAGAGAAACAATTTTCTTTAAAATAATTTTATTAAATTATGTTTATATCGATTAAATAGTTTGTGTACTTACTGCTTTTATACATTTCGTATATATGGTCTTGAATAGAGCCAATATCAAGATGGTCAAGATTCGTCACCCACTTTGTATGTAGACTGGTTTTCCTAGGTGAATCTAACGTAGTATTCTTCATTTTGTAAGCGATGTTATTCACAGTATCCACAGTAATATTTAGCACGGCACGGCTAAAAACATTTTCAATAAAATTGTAGGGACTTATATTATTTAATATCATCAATAATTACCTCACTAACGGAATTTACCGGCAAAAGGGGGCTTCCGTTATCTGGTTCCTTTTCGAAATAACCTATTAAAACCGCAATTAATTTGTGATCCTGAATATCTATTATTTTCGGAATTTTCAAACAAAGTAATATGATATATTACGAAGTGACTTATTAAACTTTGTTAAAATAAATGGCTAAAATAATGTTTGCCGGTTTATAAACTGTAATAATTATATTTAATATTTTGAATAATTTAGCGTACATCTGACAACCGGACAGCGACCAGCTGTCAGACGTATGCAACATTCTTGAAAGCAGTAGTGATAAGAGGTTTTAACTCTTACCTATAAATTATTGTGGTTATATAATTAACTGTCTTTAGATATAGTATAATGTTAAAATAAATTATATTTGGTAACATTTTTGTTCAATTATTTTATTTAGATTAGATTTTATTTTGTATGTCAAAGCCAAACTGAATTAAAACTGAGTTGATGCGGCAACATTGTAATGTTTCAACGTCACAAATATCTACGACGCATTACTAAAAAAACTTTGAATAGACTAGCTAATAGATATCACATACTTACCCACTAAGCCACGACCTTCAGAGCATACATGCGCGCCATCTACAGCGTTTGTCTCCACCCTCGTACTTTCCTATTTTAATTTGTATTGTACTGAATGCTACTTTTTAATGCTTTATGGCAATATTCTTTCATACTTCAAGCAATATCATAAATCGATAAACAATATAAATCAAAGAAGATAAACAATTGCAAATATATTAACACAAAAGGGGTATAAGAAACGTTATATGTAACAAAATAGGTAGCTTTCAAGCAAATAATTTACAAGTGCCTTTAAGTGGTATTCTAAATAATGGGATAATGTAAATGTAAAATAAATGTTAACTTTTAACTTCGATACTTTTTAAAAGCTAAATTACTAATTTAACAATTAAAGCTGCATTTAATAATATATAACAATGAAAAGTTTCACCTTTCAGTTCACCCCCCTGAAGTGAACGGATGAAGTAAGAGTAAAATATGTTTTTCCGTTTTCCGTTTATTCGGTAGATAGGGATAAATTGAGACGAGTTGCTATGATACGTCGTTTTAACGTGCTTAAAAAATTAAAATAATACATTTCTCTTATTATATCTGTTATTCATTTCAGATAATCTTCATAATTTTGCCCCACCCACACTGATTATATTACTGTAACACGGTAACGAATACACTGAGCTACCTCCAATATATTCGGGTGTTCTACAGGGCTGTGTATCATTAGTCCTTTATATATCAACCTCAATGATCCTGATCTACCAATCTCAAGAACTACTACTGTAGCAACATATGCTGACGATACAACGATTTTATCATCTTAGAAGAATCTAATATCAGCACAAACATTTTCCAACTTCATCTCAATAAAATCCATTTGTGGTTGAAAACATGGCGTATAAAGGCAAATGACTCGACTCTTGACGTATAACATATGGTTGATGACGTAGTATGGTAGACATATATTTTAGAGATTGGTGTAGTGCGTATAATTCAGCGGTGAATACCGTTCTTTGTTCAACGAACCTGATCAAGCAAGTTTGCCCATAAGAGACAAAACTATAACCAAACTTCGGTTTCGGTGGTCATTGAGAGAAATGATAGATGATGTAATGGACACACTCTTTCCTAGGTTGGAGGACTTAACTTTTGGGGAATTCAACTGTTTGAGGGAGAGGTAGAAGAGAGGAGACCTCCCGAATAGACTTGGAAGTATCTGTTGCTGCGGAAATTAAGGACACAATTTAAAATATTTGCTTCGTATCCATAAGAGAATGAAATCTCCAGCAAGAATAAAGGATGAATGTTGTTTAGTTCTATTCACTCGATCAAACGCCATTTCTAGATTCTGAGATAGTGCTATGCTTTTTAGTGTTTGTGAATACATTTATTATGTCATTTTCACACTCCAGGAGGTGATTGAGAGTGGATCTACCGGGTCGAAAACCACAGTGAATGGGAGAGAGTTGGGAGTTGGTTTCCAGTGACCAGGAGAGACAATTAAGGACCGTTCTTTCGAATATATTAGATAGGTGGTCTGTGAGGGAGATGGATCTGTAACTAGAGCTGGAAGAACGGGGTTTACGAACAAGTGCCATCGTCAAAAAGTTATTGTAAATGTCGAAGAAAAAAGAGAGGGCTCCCTAAAGAAGTTCTTGAGAGTTGGGAGAGTAGGAAGGCGAACAAAACTGTTAATACGGACCTGTATTATTTCGTACTGAGATATTATTCAAGTAACTTATATCTCATATGCAGTTATAATGTAGACACAGTAGTTAAGACGACAGGATGGTTCTCCTACTGCTGCGATAGTCGAGGATTCGAATACCGCAGGATGACACGGATGTGTTTTATGTTTATAATTATAATTTTAAATATCTCTAAGGTAATAGTGTAAAAACCGATAAGGAATATCTATCCCAGTTACGCCAATACTAGTTTGGATATGACTGTGTATTTTTTGGGAAGTTGATTACCGGCCAGTCAATAGATTTAATGCCGAGGTCCGTGGTTCGAAGCCCACGGCAAGCAGTAGGTCCTATACAAATAAATCCTTTAATACTTTAATATATAATTTAAAAATCAAAAATAGGACTAGAGATACAAGACAAACACTTCAATACAGCCTTTGCATTTTAACTAATACTGGACAAAATTATTTTATTTCGTTATTATATGCGATTATATTACGAGAGGGCAAATCTAAATTGAAATTGTATATATATATATATATATATATATGTATATATATATATTAAAATATGTATATTAATAAACTTGAAAGCAAGATTAAGTTCCACAGTTCTATAGCTTCCTGGTGTTCTGGTACGTGATAATAGGGGTACAGAAAAATATAATTCCTAAAAGTATTTATATATTTTATATCACTACATTTCATAGAAAGCAATATATAATGTAGTCCTAGTTTTTAGCTAACATCTTTTTATTTTCTAATTAATTCTTGTATGATTTTTTTATTAAGCTGGCTTCAGTGACGAGTAAACCGTACATGCATTTGATTAATCTCTAAAGCGCTATAAATATTTATGATTTCGTTACCTCGGGGAAAACTGTTTTGCTCCAATGGACATGCAAGAAAATCCGCGTGAAAATAGAATCTGTTGTTGCAACTGGCCGTATAATTCGATTATATGACGGCTAGGGGGCAGTCGCGTCGCATGGCTGGCGGCCTGCACGGTAATGAGCTTGCGACCACTTACGCGAGATGTTACGTACATGTTATCAATTATTTCATTAAAAGATTTGCTATGAATAACCGATGGCAGTATGCAAATGGAATTTTGCGTGGATTGAGTTGGATTTAAAATTAATAGGTCAACAGCAGTTGGTTTGAGTTTTGATATTATTAATATATTTGGTGCTTGCATGTATTCTTCTCATTTTTGTCACTTTAGAAACGTATTTATTGAGGAAAATGCATACAGTACATATTAATCAAATTTTTTTCAATCATTTTCTACATCTTTTGCCGTGAGTAAAGAACCGTGTTGTTTGCGTAGCGATTCAATCATGGATACTTTTTTGCACTTGTTCTCATTTTATATTTCTAAACCGTATGTTAGCCAAGCCATGTTGCATCGATCTCCACAAGTGGTAATCAGAAGGCGATATGTCTATTCCAGTTGCACGGTGTATCTTTCACAATTCTAGCAGATTGTTGTTATGCAAGAGGATGACTTTGATCCCATTACTCGCTATTACTGGACATAAGATAGATTAGATTATATATTTTTAAAACAAACTTAAGACTTAAGACTGATTAATGTTGAGCTCTTGAATTAGTTGGATCTCATAGGAATTCAGGCTCCAGTTCAGACGTAATATTCGCCAAGTTACCGATTCGATTTGGCGTTTCTTTTGTGTACGGACGTTAACTGATTGGCACTGAATGCCAATGTCGATCAATTTAAATGTTGCATTTTGAGACCGTTGCCAGTTCTAAAACAATTACTATAATAGGGCGGTTGCTTGGATTCAAATTGGGTGCACTCGGCGCAGAGTGGATAGAGGATTGCAGCTGATCTATTCTTAATTGGATATCAGTAAAAACATTTTCCTTCAGATATAAATTATGTTTGGGCTTTCATAAAATGTTCTTTTAATTTTCCATAATATAATTTTCTTCTGTCAAAATCCTAATAGTTTTACTCAAACATTTATCTAGCAGGTTCGCTCATCTTCATGTGTTTATCCAAATATGATGGTATCCTTAGAAAAACACCGAAATGTTCATATCGAGACAAATCTTTCACGTATCCTTCAAGATGTGAGTTTGTAAATAATATGTGGAAGTTATTACAAAAAGGAACGTTCTGTATGTAGTAAATAGAGAAACATTTGCACATGTAATTACAGATAAATGAGTATATTATTTTTTGAATTTAAAAAGTCAAGTTAATGCGCAATGGAAATATAAAATCCGACCTGAACACTATAAGGGTATTACGATAGTATCGATATAAGCACTAATTTAAGATCTAAAACTTTTCAATCCGGTCTAGTGTCAGCATGTCTATAAATACTGATCGTATTAATATCATTATAATAATGTTATTTGTAATATTGTTGTCATATAAATTACTGTCTATAGCACGTGCAAGAAAACAGCCAACTCACGTCATAAATGACGTCGAATATATTGTCAATTGCAGTTTGTAAGAAATTAAAGTTTGTTTTAAACCCGGAGCGGATTTTTCCTTCCCACTTTATACTAATTGAATAAATATATATGTAACAAGTAACATGCAACCGAATCAGCCTGTAATATTCGTTTTGGTATTGATGGGCCCTATTGCCAAGTGTCTGCAAAATTCTTTAAAACGTTAGTAAAATATATCTTATATTTGATATCATACATTTTGATGACGCGAGTTCGTTGTTTTATTAATAGCTAAAATAAACGAATTAGCCTATAAAGTTCGATTTGGGCTGGTACTAATGGGCCATATTCTGCAAAATTATAAAAAGCAGTGATAATAATTAGAGGTTTTAATTTTGATCAGATAATCTCCTAGCAAAATATCTAAAGCAAGTCAATTTAATGTCTATGAGCGTAAAGGAGTATGTTCAGTTATATTTTTGGCGGTAGCACAAGCTTTCCATAAGGTATTACATTATGGCCTAGTTCATAAGCTACAGAAAATATTACCGAAACAACACACTGAACTATTAAAATCTTACATTATAGCCAAAATGTTCAAGCAAGAGGAAGCCTACTCTACAATAAAATGAGCTAAATCAGATGTACCACAAAGAAGTGTATTGGGGTCAGTTCTTTACCTATTCGACACAGACTCGACATACTACATTCAACAAATGGAAAATATCACGACATTTACTGATAACACAGCGATTCTTGCTGTCGGAGACAATAACGACGAATCCACACGAAAATTACAACAGGTAAGTGACAAAATAACTAATTGGACGCAAATCTGAAAAATTAAAATAAACTAAAGTAAATCTATGTATATGCAGTTCACGTATAATTAGATCGCTGAAGCACCAATAAAAATAAATAATACATCATTCCGTATAGTAATAGCGTTTAGTATCTGTGAATGAATCTTGATGCAAAATTTCGATGGAACATGTAACAAAGAAAACGAAAGAACCGGAGTTAAATTATGAGAAAATGTATACGTTAATTGGAAGGAAATTACATTTATCAGTACATAATAAATTGCTATTAGACAAGCAAGTGTTGAGACCTATATGGACATAAGGAATTCAGTTATAGGGATGTTTCACGAAAAATATCCACACCAGAGGCTAAGATAGAGCCAATGGGTCCTACTAGATATAAGTTATGGTAAAGAGAAACTTTAGGTTAATCGGCAACGACTAGTAACAATGTAATACATAAATTTTAAAAAATGTTATAAATGTAATATATTCCAATAAATGCAAATAAACACAATAGGCATTTTCAGTCACATAATAGCAAGCTTTCGCGATATTAAAAAATAACATCCGTTAATAACTCCGGTAGGCCATAAAAATCCCATCGTCATACATTACGACATACAAAACGGTTTCTGTCCACGAAAAACGGATGAATATAAAAGAAAGCGACGGTAATAACCCGAGAAGCGAATGAAAGGAACAGTCTGGAATCGTGAGAGCTTCGTGCCTCTAATTCCTGGTAAAAATGGAGGTTTAATGGCGACGCGGAGTGATACAATATTAAATATGGCGTGTCGGAGGGCAATAAGCATCGGACAGCGTACGATAATTGCCGCTGCCGTTTCGGCCGAGACCGATGTCCACTTCGCAATTGAAGCAGCGCACGAACTGTGGCCGCGTGGGGGCTAATCGCGGCCTTCAATGACGGGAGCCGGGACGAAGGGGGGGCGACCGGGTGCACGATGCCGACAATTACAGCTCATAAACTTGACCCGGGGGCGGTAGAATAACGGGAGAGACGTTATAAAGGAAAGTGGAAATACGCAGAAAGATCTGTATTAGCTTACATGAGGAATTATACATAATACATTATTAATATATATATATATATATATATATATATATAATAAAATATATAAAGAAAACAAATTAAATATAGAATATATATAATTAATCGTTTCATCCATTGTCATATATCGACGCAAAAACTCTTATGCTTGATCATCTTCAAACACTGCTCCGAATCATCAACTCGTCGTTGTTATTGGTCAAAAGTGAGCTGGCGCGGCATCCACTTTACACAGAACTTTCTCATACCCAAATATTGTTCAGTTGATATTTTTATAGTGTTTGTTACTTCATTCAATTTCAATTTACGTTCATTCAAAATCATTCCGCGTTTTTTTAATGTTTTCGTCAGTAACAACCAATTTTGGGCCTCCACTGCGTTCACCGTTTTTGGTGCTCATTTTACCACTTACAAACTTAGCATACCAATCCTTGACGGTTCATTTTTCTAGGACAATATCCGGAAACTCGGTATCGAGCCAAGTTTTTGCTCCAATTGTATTTTTTTCTCTTCAAAGAGCAATATTTGAACAACATTAACAAATTATCCATTTTTTTCACAATAACAAAAGTAAGTTCACTCAAAATGCTATAATTCACAAACTAATGAACTGTCAAATTTAAAAATGCATCTTTTGAGTGTTAGCGCTAACTAAAAAACATATGGATTTAATTCTACTAGCGCCATCTATGTGCCAGGCCGGGGACTTTTCAATTGACCTCTTAAGTACATAGGTTTAAGTAACTGAAGAGACAAATTACCCTTATAGTACACAGTGGTTTCAGAACAGTCTCCCTTGGTTTACTGATTGAAACGCACGACCCTGTCTTACTTATCGGAATAATAAACTAGTATTTTTATCGAAAGACTTTTCATTTAAACAAATATGGCCTTTTTATTTCAACTTCTAACATAAAAGTACGACGAAGTATATTAGGGGTAATTATTCCATTCTCTTTTTACACAACCATTTGCCTTTTTAAATTTATTTATCATAAATTGATATATACAAAACAGAGATTCAGACAAATTTCTCTGTCCACTGGAGTCGGCCACATACGACAGAAATGATTAAGGCAGGTGAGAAAGCGTTACTTCAATATCTTCACGTGCTGCTAGCACACATTTGGAGATCGGAGAGAGTACCATTAGCATGAAAGAGAGTGATAATTATACCTATCTTGAAAAAGGTTACAGTAAACTGTATAAGAAATATAGAGGTATAACTCTCCTATCAATTGTCGGGGAGATGTTATGAAGATCTTACAATTGACGCATCAAAGGGTCATAAACCGAGAAAAACAGGCGGGTTTTAGACCTAATCGAGTTTACGTAGATAAGACTTTTGTACTACTGTAGCTAATGGAGGTATGGCAAGCGTGCGATTGTCGTTTTTGTGGATTTATTGGAATTCGCCAAGGAGATGTCTCTCCACTGGTGTTTAACATGGTGGTGGACCGATTTATGCGGAATATTTGAAAAACAGACATGGTGTTTAATATGATACTACAAACCCCTTGACCGATATGAAATTTTCTGATGTTTGTGCCATATTCGCTAATACGGATGTTGGCGCTTCTAGTCTTTTTCATGATATAGTTCGTACCGCAAAACCATATGGATTAAAGATCAATGAAGAACAGAGCAGGGTCGCGATAAGTGATGGATGCTATGGGATGATATATGATTGAGCATGCTATCGTAAATCTCAACGGAATCAAGTTGGACCAAGCGCTAGAGCTCAAATATTTGGTTGGTAATTCGATGCAATGAAGACATATTTCTCATATTTCTTTCCGAGGTTATATTAAAAATGAAATAATTCGTTTAAAGTACGATAATCAGAGTATAGTTGAGGAACAAATTCGGAGCCGCAGATTGCAATGGTCTTGACATGTCTGCCAAATGAAAAGTGAAGAAATTCATCACAGACGTCTATGGCGAGATCGGCCTTTTGGGTAGAAGACAGAGAGATCATCTTCGAGAAATGCATGAATAAAAATATCCTCATCTTATATATTATTAATAATATTTAGTATATATGACGAGAACTAGCCATAGAACGGTCAAAATTGCATTTTCGACATTACTTTTGTTGTTTTATATAAAGAACTCGGCTGCCGAAGACCATCAAACACTTTTATAAACTCATGATGACGCTTCTCCATCATATCCCAATTGTCAGTTTTGCTTTATATTACTTAAATGTGATGGTCTTGATGTAAATCACAAAGAGCGGTCAGGAGTAATAAAAGACAAGTATTACAGTACTTATCGTATGAAAACACAATTCAAACTGTTAAATAGAAAATGAAATTAACTATTTCCAAACGTCTACATGAGATGGGAATGATTCAAAAGGAGGGAAAATAGCGTCGCGGCATTGCTGACAGGCAAAGAAAAAAAATTTTTTTTATAATAAAAAATGCGACTATTCCAAGTATAAAACATCATGAGTTAGACTAGAAGCTATTTACATCTACACTAAAATGGAATATTCAAGGCCATAAAATCTTATTGTGTATACAGTTGAAACAACAAAGTGTAGTGTATTACACACTAGGTATATATATTAACACTATTACTAAATAGAAAAAAATCAGGAAACAAAAATTATGACAATTCCCCTTCTCTGAAATATTTTGAATAATCATGAGCCTCATATTCCTTTAATTAATATAAATCATTAACAATCTTTTTAAATATATATCAGAAGAGAAATGAATAGAAATCGAAAATCTAAGAATACCAAAGATGGAAATCATGGAAATCAACATTATTAGAGAAAATACTAAAACTAAGAGTAATAAGAAAATTAAATTTAAAAAAAGTACTATTGTTTACGCCGAGACTGGATGGTGTGAGTAAAACCGTCACTGGCTTTATCGTATCGAAGCTAGTTGCGATATTGCCATATTTGTACCAATAATCATTAAAAGTGATAGTTTTACTAACAGGATATGACACACGGTAATATTTTACTTATTTGTTAATATATTTAGATAGGATTTTGCACATGAAACCATTATATTTATTTATAGTAGAATTTTACACTAGGTTTTATTATCCTTTATATACTCATTTTATCAGATGTTACCTATTCAGTTATCACCAACAAATTTTATTTAATGTGAATTTTATTTCTACAATTGTTACTTTATGAAGCAACTAATAACATATATATACTTTATATATATATATATATATATATATATATATATATATATAAAATTGAATTAGTTGATACTAAATTTGTTGTTATGAAGTGTCTCGTGCACCTTAATAACTTTATAGAGACTAGTATGGAATCTAGAGGACAAAATAATACGAATACTATACAACATATATAGTAAATCTTGATGAATGTTGACAAAGCTGCTTCCGTATAAAAAATGCGACGCGCAGGTAGTGCTCAGTTTACATGCTAAGTCTTATGAGTTATATTTCAGAGCGCTTTTTTCTGCAACGGTCATTTGAATGATGTGAAGATGATGGTCTAACTTTTTCCCATACCATGGACCAACCACAGATACAAAGAAGTGAAGTTAGAGTTACTCAGCTACCCAAACGATAAAACAAGAATTTTAGCATCTTTGAACAATATCTAAACATAAATAAAGTATTCATGCAATATAGCAATACAAATTTGTGCTCATCGAGATCTGTAGGTTTTCTTTAGGTATTTTTCAGTTCCACAAGGGGTTATTTGTCTGATAGTACCTTTAAAAATCTAATGTTTAAAAGAGTCTTCTGATTAATAGGCTGGGATAGATATTAGTTTAATTTAATTACATAACCTGGCGTCTGTTTTTATTTTGTAATTTTTATTTTTTGTTTCAGATACATGAGCGATGGTATTTCGTATTTCAATTAAAGCAAAATATATATATTTCCCAGCTCTGACTTTGGTGTAGTAGATGTAGTTTTTAGTAATTCAGAGAATGGTCGAGAATGGAATAGTGTTTCAGAAAAGTTTCCTGGAGAAACCAGATGTTATACGTTATACGTTGACAGTTATTTATTCCTCCAAGGAATGTGTTCCAGGACATTATTTTAAGGAGCTGAAGGAAGGGGACACTTTTGTTCTAATATTTAAACGGTCTGCGAGTTATTTTTTCATGGTAGCTTTCTAAATGAAGAATCAAAAGACATAGTGCTTTGACCTACCTGAGTCACTGGTTTTGTTGTCAGCTATCATGAATTAACTACCAATGACAAACTTTAATAAGAGTGGAAAGTTTACAAAGTTCAAAGTTCGAAATCACCTGGAGGCGAAAGATAAGTCGTTTGATGGTGTCGTTTGTTATATTTTACGTGATCATGGAAATGTAGTGACCTTGTTCTAGTGTGCGAAGATTTGAATGTGTAACTGTCTATCTGAAACAAAATTTCATTTTCATAAGACAGACAGACTCTCATGATGTTGCTCATGAGGAAATTGGTAACCGATTTCTTTGTCATTGCTCAACTAATAATTTTACTAAGGGAATGTATTAAGGCTGAGAGAACTAAAATGTTATAGAATTATAGAATAAAATACATTAGTTGTTTAGTAATAGTTACTAAGATACTAGTTGTCCGTGCTAGACAGTGCAGTGAAGTAGAGAATTATAGCAGCTATAGGTTTAATCGGCCATAAATTATTATTAATTAGTCTTATTATAATAAACCATTTTCCAAAAATAAAATCAAACCCCTATGAGTCAGCACTCTTGAAGGATGATAGATTTATATAATTCTAAAACTTATATAATCTTATAACAAATTTACTATAGTTTGGTTCAGCAGTAAGCTATTTGATCAAGGAACAGCAAGACGTGAAAATGGTGCTGTTATTAATTATAAGTTCCTTTCATCGGGCCAAAAGGCGAGAAACTGAAAATATGATCTGAAACGTTTGTGCATACGTATATTAATAACAATTTTTTTTAATGGAACTGATGTAAATGCAATATTTTCCTGTGAACTACCTTGAATTAGAATAAATAAATCTAGAATAAATAATCTGTTTTCGTTTAATTTTCAAAATCTCACTATTTTCTGATCATACTATATTTTTTTCAGTATGCCTCTGAATATATAAATGTATACTAGTTACTTATAGTATTAGATATATTTTTTTATATAGCAAATAAAATATTTATATTTGTTCAATTGGTGGAGGTGTGAAAATGGTAAATATTTGTTTTATGAAATTATCAAAACTGACATATTTAACGGCATTTTTACTATTGTTAACGGATATTACATTATTATTGCTAACATTTAATAACCAAATGCTAAGCCTGGGAGCGTCTTTGACAACATTTTGTCAGCAGTTTTATTTATTTAAGATAACAATTTAAATATAATAATACGTTGACACTCTTTATAATCATTTTTGTAAATTACGCGAAAGTATAAGGTTTCGTCTAATGTTTGTTATTTAGGTTATTTGTCTGTGAATTTTGTGTTTTCACCTGAAAAATGAGTACAGAATTTCTTTTGAGTGTTATCCTAGTGTGTAGTGGTAGTGCAATATTATCAGGTAATTAGTATTTTTCAGTCTTGCTAAAATGTTGAGTCTAAATATTTGCCTTTTCATAGGTTGTTTTTTTGCTATTCTTAAATTAAAACTTATTGAAATATAGACTATTTCTTTGAAATTTCTATAACTATTGTAATTAATAAAATTAAAATTATATCACGGAAAATAGTATTTTTGTCGATGTTAAATTTTTACGTCGGCAAAGCTACACATTTCTTAAGTCCATCTAAGACAATTTTTAGTATCTTCATAATAATGAAAGTTTCCATTGTTATGAAACCAAACCATGATTAGATTGAGAGCGGATTCAATACTTTTCAATGAGTTGGCAGTATGTTGTTATATTTCGAGATGCAATTAATCTCAAATCATTAGCAGTTATCTTTTCGCTTTTCATTTTACGAAGAATCGATCTCTCCAAAAACGTCTTCTATCTTCAACATTAAACTTATTATTGTTAAAGAGCCTATGGATGTTCTCGAGTAGTGATCTAAAGTTTAAGTTTTTCTAAAAACATCAACTAAACAATTGTTATTATATATAATTTTTAAATTATTAGAAAAGGAATTTTGTCTTCATTTTCTTGCTGTCATATCGACATTGATATTTAACTCGAATTATTTGATACTGTTTAGTTAAACTCGATTAAGCATTTTAATATTATTTCATAATACACATCACACATCGTCACATAAATTAGAGAAAAATGATCGGAAATTATTTTTCATGTTATGAAATGGAAATTTTAAACGACTAATAAGTTGTTGATATTATTTTGAATTTAAAATTTATTTTTAGTATTTACTTAAGATTAAAATAATAAGCAAACCTCTCTGATAAGGTTTTTTATTTAATCTCTGGAGAATACTTACTAGCAACATGTATATAGAAGTACATTTATATCAAAAAGGCTTATCTATAATGGTGGATACGAACTATTTTTTATTATAAGTTTCAACTTTAATACTACGAATAAACGTTGATCGATTTTATTAATATTACTAAATAAATGACTTGAAATATTAATACATCACAAAAAAGTGATGTAATTTTTCTTTGTGGTGCCACAAGAGTCTTGTTTTTTGTTTTCTTTTTTGTTAAACTGTAAGATATTAACTGTAATCCACCATTTAGTAGTATATTTCATTTTACCCTAGTACTACTGATAAATCGTGATACTTTTTAATTTCCTTTTGTGAAAAAAATAATCTTGTGCTATTAATGTGATATTAAGGGATCATGGATTTAACTATCATCGTGCACAAATTATTTGAAACAATGTACTTTTATCTATATTTTTAAAAATACTAATCCTTAAAGTTTTACGATAAATAAACATATGCTGGTTCATAATACATGTCCAAACATAGCAAGATAACATTTTTTATAGAAAATTATAAGTGCTGATCAGCCCACTTTGCTTTACGTTATTAGAATTATAAGCCTGGATATTTAGAAATTTAATAATTAATTTCTCTTGTCAATATCTATTTTAATATTAACATTATATTATTAATCTTGTACTTTAAAATATAGGGCTTTTCAATAAGGTTACATCGATGTTGAAATAGATTTCATCCAAACTAAATCAAACCGTGTGTAAGTTATTAGTAAAATTCTTGTATGGAAAAATGGCAAAATTAGCTTTTAATATTTAATTATTCTACTAGACGGCCTTACAAGGAAAAGTCTAGTGTGCCTACGATATTGGTATCCAATTCATAACAGGTCAATTGAAAAGTTCCCGGCCTACCATAGTAAAACACATTTTTTTGGCAAAATTAGCTTTTTTTATTCAACATAATTCAAGGGTGATACACTCATAGTGACCTTCCAACTTTTCGATACCATTTTTGTACTACGATTTGTCCTTTGCTTCAAAATAGGCAAAATAGACGAAAATTTCTTCCCAGTGAGCATTTTTTTGAGATCTGAGAACAGGAAATAGTCTCTGGGGGCAGATCTGGAGAATTAGGTGGATGAGGAAACAATTCGAAGCCCCGTTCATGGATTTTCGCCATCGCTTTCACTGACTTGTGACACACTGCATTGTACTGGTAAAGCAGCACTTTCTTTTTCTTCAAATGCGGGCGTTTTTTGGCCATCTTGTCCTTCAAACGGCCCAATTACGCTATGTAATAGTCGCTGTTGATGGTCCTTCCTTTTTCAAGGTAGTCAATGAAAACTATTCCATGCGCATCCCAAAATACAGACGCCATAACCTTGCCAGCCGATTGTTGTGTTTTACCACGCTTTGGAGCGGGTTCATCGTGTGTAGTCCACTCGGATAACTGTTGATTGGACTTCGTAGTGAAATGATGGAGTCATGTTTCATCTTATGATCATCTTCAAACACTGCTCCGTATCATCAACTCGTCGTTGTTTTTCGTCAAAAGTGATGTACACGTTCAGATGATATTTTTAGAGTATTTGCTATTTCATTCAATTTCAATTTACTTTCGCTCAAAATCATTTTGTGGATTTTTTAAATGTTTTCGTCGGTAACAACCTCTTTTGGGCATCCATTGCCTCTTTTGGGCGTCACAAATTTTTGTGAATGCATTTAAACTTGATGAACTGCTTGTAGGTTGCTAACAAAGCTATTAATCCACAAAGTCGCTGTCTGCTAAACATAATCTTTGGGTCTAAATAAAGTTTTTAAATTTGAACGTGCGACTCAACTGTGTAATTTTGATTGCCATAAATCGGGAGTGTATAGCATTAGTGACATAATAATAAACAATAGAGGCAATGGATGCCAACAAATAAAATTGCGGCTACTGTGTACCAACATCAACTCGCTTATATTGTAAAATTCTATATATTAAATTAAAGAAAGAACACAAACATGAGCATTTTATCTAATAAGAATTCTATTGAAATATTAAAGATATTTTTCTCGCGTTATAAATATATCTCATTCGTAATAATTGTGACGATTTATTTTGATAGGTTTGAAAAAATCCTCTAGTCTTTAAAGTTTAATAAATTCTATGTAAATTTCATTATTTATTTGCTCTTAGATTATTTTTATATGAGTTACCTTTTATGCGATATGCTCTTAATTATACTTACATATGAGATATGCAATCAAAATAAGTAATCAGATGTTATTAAGTTTGAAACGTATTTTTCATCTGGTAGCCAATTAGTAATCAAATACCGATCAATCTAGATAATAAATATATTACTTTCATACAATTATATGTAATGTGATGTTTATTAGTTGATACTGTGCAAATGAAATACTGGTTGTTTGGATGCTCACATGATCATGTGTTTAAATTTGCGAATTGTCAGATGATTGAATAACGGATTAAGAGAGAGGCTGAACCATATACGATTTCTAATAAATGACGTTTCCAGTGTAAAATATTCAGGAATAGTTTTTATCATTTATTACGTCAGCGATAAAATATGTGATTTTAAAATCGAGTTTATTCATATAAATAAATAACACTATTCAATTATATGCGTGCCTATATATGATATGTGTGCCTTTTTATGATATGTGAGTTTTTTTAAATATTTATTTGGTAAAACCATAATTCTGTCAATGTAAACTTTATCATATTTTTGTGCGAAAAATTTAACCAAGTTATTTTCACAAGGTTCTCTTGATACCATTTTCACGGATGACGGAGCAAATGGTAGCCAGAGGATGCAAATCCCGGGCTATACGAATGCGAATGCATAAATAATTTCTAACCAATTCTTACTTCAGTCAAAGATACTTAAAAATATGTGGTATATACCTTTGGATTTTCCTTTTTATTAATGATTTTTTCAAATTATCATGTCAGAGTAATGGTGAACAATTCCTTTCCAGTTACACCAAATGTAGTGGGTGAAAGGTTATATATTCAAGTTAATGTATTAGTGGTTATTAAGTAATATTACGTTCCTCGGTACCGGCCTTGAGTTCACACATACTTGAACTTCTCCAACCTTACGATTCCTTCGATCTCCGACGATTACTTTTTTCGCACATTATTGTAACTCAGTTCATTATGTTTTTACATTGTCACTTAATTCTTTGACTAAGTAAATATTATTGAAATAATGAGTCGTTTCGCAACTAGAATATTCTATAGAATGTTACATTTTGAACGCGCTATACAATGACTTTATGGAATAAGTATTGACTTAGTCAGATAAAGCAGTATTGACACTAATTCATATACAAGAACAACTTATAACATTGCACGCAACAACAACGCGTCTTTTAATAAACTCTATTGATCAACGCAGCGTGATTCGAACTTGCACATCGGCAGGATAACCTCTAGTCTATCCAAAAGAGTAGTGAACTCACGTCATCTAAATTTATGACGCCAAAGCGTCCCAATGTTGGCGCATCAATTCTGACTTTTAGTTTATTTTGCCTTTGATGTATAACAAAATTCTGATGTAAAATATTGAAACAAATATAACGTTAACACATTTCAGTTTATGTTAACATTATAGTACTTCTAATGCATGTATTATCGAACAATTTAAACCACAGTTAATTATACAGTCAGAATAGTTTATATTAGAGTTGCCATGAGGTAGAGTTCTAGGCGCTGTTTGTATGTAGTGGTATCCCCTGGAGACCTAATCCACCTAATTAAAAATTGTATATCCAAATAATATATTTTATTTTTATTAGAGAGCATATTTACCTTTGTGCGTTTTTTAGTCACTGTATTCTCCCTAATGTATCTCCTACAACATCTACAAAACGGTTCTGAGTCACTGTTCAAGTCAATAACTAAACTGTTGATTTTCAATCGATCTAAAATTTGTTCACGATTCCACCGCTTGTCAATTTCTTCCTTTGTGTGTCCGATGAAGTTCATCCTAACCGAAGGTGTTACTGTAGGTAATTGCATATCCTTCTTGACCTGTATGTCTTGTTCTGACTTTGTGGCCATATTGTTCAGCCATCTAATCTACTGTGTATCTTTTTTCGAGCTTATTTAAAAAAAAAGTAAATGAAAAAAAATCTAATTAAACATTTCATATATATTTACCGAGCACTAATTTGAGATAGTTTACTTGAATAGTCTCTTAAATAGTCTCTTCAAAACTTAATTCATGTTTTGAAAGCCATGTTTTGCCATTTCATTACTTCTTTCATAGTCTTTGTTGATGCACTTATAGTGTATTGTTCATAACAATAACTAATGATTCCTCTGTTTTTCATCTGAAATAAATTATTAAAAATTAATATGACAACAAAACCTAATCAAATGTTATTGTAACTTTTACCTTTTTTCATCAACTTTTGTTGTCTTTATATTGTTTTTATTAGGGTCCCGTCAAGGGTGGCCTAATGTACCATTTTGAAAAATACAAATCTCGTCAAGATACACGAGTTCAAATCTTCCTTGATTTTATTGCATATTTAAAAAAAATTAATTTCTGGAAGTTCCATTAAGCCTCTTCGAGGTTTACTTTGCACCATTTAAATCCAATGTCCTCTAAGAATGTATCGTTACAGTCCCCTGAAATATTTATATTCAATTAGGTTTATATTGAAAGAAGTATTTGTGTATGCACTATTTTAAAACATTTCATAAACTTCATCTCGAATTGAGATAACATCAAGATGATCTTGATTCATTGCCCACCTGGTATGTGGACTGTTTCTCTATGGCGAACCTAACATTATTACTCAGTAACGTTTAGAGGAATTTTGTATATAATTGACAACCGGACGACACTTGTATCTTTCTTTACTAAAATAAAATAAAATGAAAATATTGTCTGTGTATTAAAACTAATTTACAAAGTGCAATAGGCAATACATCATACATATTGATGAGGTGAGTTCTATGCTATTTTGGGTGGACTATATGTACCTAGAAAACATTTATGCTGACAAAAAATTATTGTCTCATCGTAGTTTTTATGTCAAAAGCGTAAATTTGGATGTAACGTTTTTGGAGAAATGGCATTTCTCTCAATCGGATATAATAAATTATCAGATTTCAATGAAGCACACAAAGAATTAATACCAGCATTTAATACCATTCATGAAAATGAATATCATTGACATACCACACTATTTAATAACTTTTGATTAAAAATTATAATATATGTCAGATTTAGTAATCTTTTATAAAAAATGTAGCTACTTTTGTCACAGATTTCAATATCGATACTCAAATGGAAAATTAATGTCGCAAATTTTTTTTTTTGATGTTATCAACAAGTGAATTTCCTTACAAGTACATTGCCTATCCCACGAAGGACGCTACCAAGGGTTATTCGTGGTGGTAGAGGCAGGTCAATTGAAAAGGCCTCGACCTGACACATATATGGCTCTACTAGAATTAAATCCATATACTTTTTAATTAGCCCTTACCCTCAAAAGCTGCGTGTATAAATTTGACAGCTGTCGGATCATTAGTTTTTCAATTATACCATTTTGAGTGAAGCAACTTTTGTTATTGTGAAAAAAATGGATAAAAAGGAATTTCGCTTATTGATAAAATATTGCTTTTTGAAGGGAAACAATACAAAATAATAAAGCAAAAACTTCACTTGATGTCGAGTTTCATCCCTTAATCAAGGATTAAGGATAATCAAGGATTGGTATGCTAAGTTTAGACGTGGTGAAGTGAACACCGAAGACGGTGAACGCACTGGACGCCCAAAAGGGGTAGTTACCGACGAAAACATTTTAAAAATCCACAAAATGATTTTGAATGATCGTAAATTGAAACTGAATGAAATAGCAGACACTCTAAAGATATTAACTGAACGTGTACATCATATCATTCACAAATAATTTGGTATGAGAAGGCACTGTGCAAAGTGGGTGCCGTTTACTTTTGACCAAAAACAACGATGAGTTGATGATTCGGACCAGTGTTTGAAGATAATCAAGCATAATAAACTCGAGTTTTTGCATCGATATATGACAATGGATGAAACATGGCTTCATCATTTCATTCCGAAGTCCAATTAACAGTCATCCGAATGGACTGCACACGATGAACCCGCTCCAAAGCGTGGGAAAACGTAACAGTCGGCTGACAACCTTATTTTTATAACCTTATTTTTTCAGTTTAAACCTGGGCAACTCAGCAATATTTTGGATGTTTTTAAAAAATTCGATAGTTTCAATTTCTAAAAACTTATGATTAACTCACCGTTGACGCCAAAATTCATTAGGAAAAGGCGTGATTCAAGTAACTTTATAACGGTTGCCGATTGAACATTAAGCTTCAAAAATTATACGATATTATTTGAATTTGAATTGAATAAATTCAAAAAGATAATTTCTATTAAAATAACCTACCTATTGCACCAGTTCAGCTTTTTGTAAAATTAAAGTAGATTTTTATTATATTAAAATTAGTTTTCGTTTTCTAAACAATAATTTTTATAATAATTATTTACTATACATAATACTATATCATATAATTAAATAACCAATAAATAAAATAGGGGTTGCACATATTCCTTATATGTCGTTATACATATATTTAGACACCCAATGAAAGTTTATTCAGGTTAAATCCATTAATTTAGAACTCAAACGTTGGCATTTGCTCACCAACTGATACTGGGGTTTAGTATTAGTTTTAATGAATTATTATATTTAGAAGTTTAATTGATGAGATATAGGTAGGGGGATATAGTAAAAGGATAAGCTATATTTAGTTTTAATTAATTTATTATTTTAGTTTTATATAAATTATATACGAGAATATATATGTAGTTTTTGGAATTAACAAAGGAATTGTGTTATGAAACATATATGATTAAAACAAAAGCATTTAATTATCTATAAAACTAATTTAATTCAACAACTCGAAGATGGTACTTAATTTGCTTTTGATAAATTTCTGAATTGCATAAATTTTACCTAAGTTTCGTTGGTATATCCTGTATGGAATGGCTTCCCAAGTTTTGGTCTCTCCAAATTTAAATAGTCTTCGCTTTTGGTCGCTGCATACCTGAACTGCAAGCTTCTGCCTAAACTCCAATAGATTCTGTTCACAGCAATTTCATTCTGCCTTTTGTGACGTTACATCCTGAATTGTGATGATTGTACTAGAAATTATAGGGGTATTTTTTAACATCTGAATGTTTCCTAATTCGAGTAGTTTGTGGCCACAGGAGTACATTCAGTCATCTATGGTGACCTTATAGGTTGAACAGCGATCTTCCATTTAAGTATAGCAATGAAATGTTAGAGTTGCTTCGAAATAATTTCCAATCCAACCTTAACCTGTTTTGTTGATGATATAATTCGAGATAATTGAATGTGTTCGAAAGAGAACAGTCCAGCGACCTTCTCGGAATTCCCATGATTATGCCATTTATGGATGAAGTGGCAACTAATTGAATCGACTACACAAATAACACTGCTGGTTATACCAATTCATTTTTTTTTAATTTAAACCAATGTTACCTGCCATTTCAGCTAGATTGAGAGTTGTTGGATTTATACCGGACGTCTATACCGAAATCGACTGAAATTTTATAAGTATAAAAATTGGTTTTATTATAAAGCTGGCTAGCATACGATAAAATTCATATTAAAGATAGTAAAGATATTAGCCGGTAATATGAAAACTTATTTTAGTTATATTTGGGCATATATTTGTTGAACGAACTGATTAGCAATATTATAAGTTCTTATACTAGAACAACACGTATTATTATTACCAAAAGATCCATATGAATTTTTGTTAGTAATAACCATCAAGTAACACGTGTTAAGATTTTATATCATTTTATCACTTTATGTTTTATTTTTATCACTATATTTTTTTATCACTGTTATATCTCTATCGATTTCTTGTGAAACTTACCGTGGGGTAAATATTACATATTTTTGATGTGCAACTGTTTAAGCCAAACAATAGCTTGATAATCGTTATGAAAACTTTCAATCTGGAAAATCAGTAACAATGTAATGAAGTCTACAAAATAGGAATGGATCTCTGGAAATGAATGGCGTATTTGCTCATAGGGGTGAAATTAACTTGATGTATGTTATAATGAATCAAACACGAATCCACTACTATACACATGAATCAATAGACATGACTTAAATCAAGATTAAATGATCGGCAAAAATGAGTAGACGTCGTCATTTTTGAAAGCAGAAATAATACATGGCTGAATAGACTCTCTAATGTGCTATATTTGAAGGGATGACAAGAAATCTTATTTTGAAATAGAGGAAGCTAAGTTGAACGAACTGAAGTAAAATTAGTCTGTAAGTAGTGTGTATAAGTCATAATATCAAAGTATACATATAAATAAAGATATAAGTAATCTACATATATTTTCCTCATGCTAAAACGTCGATATGTACTAAGTAACCAACTTTAGTAACCAGTAGTTAGATAACCAGCCCAGATAAATAGGTGCATTATAGTTTATGTAAATTAATGTCCCAGCTTAATTCTAATGACTTTTCCTCAACTGACAACCTTCGTAACTTATAAAGTCTTTCTTGGCTAAGCTTTGAAAGACAAAACTAATTAAAAAATCTATCGTAATAGAGGTAGTCGGAAAGACCATGGCTGTGTTTTTTTTTATTTAAATATTTTTTATAGATTTTATATGTAACAAAAACAACAAAATACCATTACCGACCAAATTAAAATAAGTAAAATGATAGAAAGTGTAAAGATAACTATTACAAAAATCACTTATATTTTAGCTGGTGTTTACAACTCTGTTGAACATATGGGATTTAGTCATTTCCTTATATATAGATATTGTTATATAATTTAATCATTAACTAGTTGATCTAAATATAGATTAAAACAAATAGAGACCTGAATAAAGCCATATATTATTACTGATTTATATTAGCATTAAATGTTAAGATAGGTAAAGTTGACTTATTATTTACAAAAGCGTGGGTTATATTTAGAATTCAATTACTTATTTAATCTCGCACTTGCCTTACATAGTTAAATATTGATAAAGTGTTAATTAATAAAAGTCGTTTTTAAAGTTATATTTTTAATTGTACAGTCTGATACCCAGTCAAGTAGAATTTTATTGAAATAAAACTCTCATGATATGTTTATTTAGAAGTATTTTTAATGGGATACAGGGTGGATTTTTATTAAACTATTTAAAATTTGCAATGGTATATACATATATTATTAATTACATAATATAATATTATAAGCTTATAAATTAGTCTTAAAATATTTTTTTCATTAGAAGCTTTATTGTGAAAGTGATTGGAAATTGTTTCTAGTGTTACTCCCTACTTTGTAGATTCTCTGTAAATTCTTCTCGCATTGTATATGGATCATCATCGAGTAATGCTTTTAAATTCGCGTCTTCAATTTTTTTGGCTAGTCAGAGAGCTCTTTATTTTCGATGTCAAAATTACCTGTTCTAAAACGTTGAAACCAGTATTCACATGTTGAAATCGATGGAGCCTGGCTGCCATAAGCTTCACATAGTGTTTGATGACTTTCAGCTGCCTTTTTCTTCCAACTGAAAAAGTAAAACTTCCCACAAATGCGATTCAACTTCGGCAAAATGACACATATTGAATAGTGAAGCCTGTAAGTGAGGTTTCAACATGAAGTTGGTTTCAAATGTACCCGATGCGATTTAATATACTGTAACAGCATGTGTTGTAAATGCTTTAAAATTTACTTCTGAGGGTTTTTCTTTTTTTAATGAAAAATGGTAATAAAATTATTGTCCTTCGAAAAAACATTATTGTTTAACGGAAAAATGTGTTATTTACCCCATCATTTGTAACTCGATACAAATTAATTCCACTCGCTAATAGTAAACAAGGATGGAGGGTTAGTGCATAATAAATGATGATATGGTGCATGAATTACATAATATTTTTATATAATATTGCTACTATAATTCATCAAGGTGGCAATATTATGATAAAAAATGCTTACAAACTACTTTTTTTTAATAAAATAAGACCATTCCCTATGTTTTAGAAAATAATATTTTTAAGGCACCTGATCTCAATTTTACCTGAGCCATCCACCAAAAAAAAAAGAAAAAGAAAAGTCGCCTACAAAGACAAATAATACATCCATTATAATCCAACTTATTCTGTCTGGGGCTCTTTTATTACAATCGGTGAATAAACAAAACTTTGTATTCCTACTTTCTATCACGCAGATTAAGGAATTTATTAATTTAGAATCTCTTTTGTTTTTAATGTTGGTCTAGTGTAGGTTTTCAAATGCTGTATTTTCTGTTCTGCTAATATTGCTAACGATCATTAATTTCTATTTGTGTATTTGTATATTAGTGTACTTGAAAATAAGAACAAAACTTGACAAGATAAATAAGATAAAAAAAAATGTTTACTTGAATTATTTGATAAATGCTAAAACTACATTAATATATACATTTAACTGATTGTGATAAAAACATTTATATTCCTAATAGAAAAGTTAATGAAATGAGATTTTAGTAATGTTTACTAGTATGCAATGTATTTTGTGAGTATTATTATAGCCAATAGTCTTAACAATTATTGTCTTTAATAACTAAATAAAATTATTTTATCTACACTGCAAACACATTGTATTCTTTATAAGGTTGTTTTAAGCCAGAAGCCATAATGACCTGCTGCCCTAATGACATATATTTTTCATGCGTTTTGAAATTCCGCAATACACAAGATAATATTATTCTTTGTTTTTAATGACAAAATTAGTTTGAATGAAATAGTTTGATTACACGATGACTAATAACAATACAGTAACAAATTACATGTTCAGTCACTACTACGTATGATTTCGCGGTTTATATTTACTTATCAAAAATATTTATATAACTTATTTACATATATGTTACGTAATACGATCTGCTATGTTACTGGTTATTCCAGGAAATCTATATGACTCGTTTTGAGGACGATGATATTAATGTAGTAAGCCTGCAGTCCCGTTTGTACTGCTAATTCACTAACAAATTTTCGCTACCTTCATTAATTTCACTGGTAATAAAAATAAATATAAATCGTTGACATAAAAACTAATTTAACTAATTCGAAGTAGGATTCTGTCCATATACAAATCAAAATATGAATCCGTAGGATATTCTTCTATTATGTAACTTCTCGGAATTTTTGCAATATAACTTAATAAGCAAGAAAACATTAATTCTGGATTGTAAGGTCACTAAGGATGAACTGAAGTTGCTCAAGGTAACACTAAATGTGAACTATTAGAATTTTTAAACATAGGAAGGCTTTGAAAATGACAACCGACAACAATGAATCAATAATAACAGAATTTTTTAAGAATAAGACTACGAGCAAACCTTCATCTTCTTCAGTTATGAGGTGTGTTATGAGATATGTGTGAAATATGACCAAGCTTTTATTTTTATAAGATTAACACTGAATCAACGTTTTATGTATAACACGTCTGATCTAAAACATCATCATTTTTCATTTCTCTATTCCTATATATCAACACTCATACTTATAACAGGTCAATTGAAAAGTCCCCGGCCTACCATAGTAAAGCATATCTACAAATTTGGTAAAATTAGTTTTTTTATTCAACATAATACCCTTCAAGGGTAATACACTGATTATAGCGACCCTCCAACTTTTCGATGCCATTTTTGTAGTACTATATGTTCTTTGCTTCAAAATAGGCCTCACTTTCGGCGAACACCTCATCATCCGACGAAAATGTCTTCTCAGCGAGCATTCTTTTCAGATCTAGAAGAGGAAATATTCGCTGGGGCCTAATTCATGGATTTTGCCATCGTTATCACTGACATTGTCTTGGTGAAGCAGCATTTTCTTTTTCTTCAAATGCGGTCGTTTTTCGGCGATTTCGTCCTTCAAACGGTCTAATAACGCTAAGTAATAGTCGCTGTTGATGATCCTTTTTTTTCAATGTAGTCAATGAAAATTATTCCATGCGCATCCGAAAATACAGACACCCTAACATTGCCAGCCAAATGTTGCCTTTTCCCACGCTTTGGTTCATCGTGTGCAGCCCACTCGGATGACTGTCGATTGGACTTTGGAGTGAAATGATGGAGCCACGTTCCATCCATTGCCATATATCGATGCAAAAACTCAGTTTTATTATGCTTGATCATATTCAAGCACTGCACCGAATCATCAACTCGTCGTTGTTTTTGGTCAAAAGTGAGTTCGCGCGGCACCCACCTTGCACAGAGCTTTCTCATACCCAAATATTCGTGAGTGATATGATATACACGTTCTGTTGATATCTAGAGTGTCTGCTACTTCATTCAATTTCAACTTACGGTCTTTCAAAATCATTTTGGATATTTTTAATGTTTTCGTCGGTAACAACCTCTTTTGGGCGTCCAATGCGTTCACTGTCTTCGGTGCTCATTTCACCACGTCTAAACTTAGCATACCAATCCTTGATGGTTGATTTTCTTGTGGCAGTGTCCGGAAACTTGGCATCAAGCCAAGTTTTTGCTTCAACTGTATTTTTCCCTTCAAAAAGCAATATTTTATCAACACGCGGAATTCCTTTTAATCCATTTTCTTCACAATAACAAAAGTTGCTTCACTCAAAATACTATAATTCATAAATTAAGGATCCATAGCTGTCAAATTTATACACGCATTTTTTAAGGGTTAGGATTAACTAAAACCATGGATTTAATTCGAGTAGCGCCATCTATGTGTTAGGCCGGGGACTTTTCAGTTGACCTGTTATATTCAAAAATTGTCTACATCTATTTATATTGCGAGGTATTGCTTATAAATAATACGTTGCATTATAATTTCGTTAAAATATATTACTTCGTAAAAATAGAGTCCATCCAGCCCATATAAAGTATTTTAAAATAAGTTATAATTAGAGAGAGCCATACGGAGAGTGGAAGCTTTTTCTCTTTTGAAGCTATTAATCGCCAGTAATTTATAAACATATTGATTTTCATGGATTTTTCGATATGATGATAGTATAAAATAGTGTTTCATATCTGCTTATACAACCATCCGTTTCAAATGTTAGGGCTAAATACATTAATTGCAATTGATATAGATATACCATGATGGTAAAATTGCTGAAATTCGTAATTTGTAAAAACCTAAATGGAAACGCTTTACTATCAGCCATCATGTATAGCAATATTGAAAATGGGAAATATATAGTTGATACTGATTGGAAAACAACAGTATTTACATTTGTTCATATTAAAGTATTGATTAATTCTTTAATATTCGAACCTAGTTAGTTAAATTCTTAGGCTCTCCAGTGTCTAATCTAGCTCATATAATTCTTGATTGATCCATAACATTAATAAACGATATTCACCTTCTTACCATAAGTGTTCAAATTGTATGTTAATTCATTCAGTTAAGAGTTTAAAATTTAGCTTTCTTTCAAAATAATTGATATAGTTTAACTTCGTGCGTCGTTTAAAAATGGTTTCTTGGTGAGTAATATATTGTGGAATTCTGAAAATCGACTTATAAATTCTGCATCATGGAAATCAACTACTTTTTAATGATATGTCGAATTTAAACCCGTTGTTATAAATACAAAAATATTAGAAGATTCTATCAATTTATTCTGTCGAAAATTTGATCATGTGTAAATAATTTAAGAGATGTATCTTTTTTTACACAGTTATACAATATTTACTATAACATACTGATACGCGTAAAATATATGATGCATATATCTACTAGCATCATCTGCTGAGTGGTTAGGCGGTAAAAAACGTTCAAATTGACCAAAAACAAATGATTTTTATAAAACTTTTTATACTCCCCCTAAGAGTTAGCTTAATTGGAATCTTATTGAGTGATGTGTTACGTATTATACCTAAAAAGTTTTATTTATTTGTCTTAATTATTTTATTTATCTATATTATGCCGTGTATCAATATTTATTATAAAATAATATCGATTTTGCTCTGAAAAACAAAAACAAAAAAACCGTGATTTGAAAAATATCTTGGTGTTAATTAACTAGTTATTATATAAAAATATCGATACATGGTCATCAAAAAATAGCGATATGTAGAAAAGAAAATGCAAGTAGTCCAGGCTTTAAAGAAAAATTATTTCTGGCTTGGTTGGCGCATTGGTTCAGGCAACAAGAAATTATGTTTGTGTTTGTTTATAATTGTAACTGTTCAGAAGGCACGAGTGCAATATCTGACAAGGAAAGTCTTTTTCAGTTATGCTGATAAAATATTGTGTAAACAAGCAAGACCGTAGATTGATGCCCTTTTTGTAACAGGAATGTGTATAAGAATAGATGCAAAATATTGATGGAACATTTTCATAAATAAATTCATTTTTATAATTATTTTTGTTATATTTATAACACTCTGAACTTTAAACTGTTCCAGTGAACACACTTTATCGTTAAAACGAACAAACAAAAATGCTATATTGTTTTTGTAATTACTAGATTACTTATAACTTCTCAAAAGCAAAACTCATGCAATATTAATTAAGCATGTATTATTAATTATTTTTTATTAAGTTTCAGCGAACGTAACAAGATGTTACCATTGTAATAGTGTTTATTGCGGGGATCCGTATGATGTTGTATTAGCCACAAGCATTAATTGTGTGGACGTGTACCTAAATGCTAGAACATATTTTGGAAAATCAGCTCCATTAAAAAAACTTAACGGTAATTGATAATGTAGAAATACTATAGAAGTATAGATAATAATGAGTATGTTTGAATTTCAGATTCCCAGGTTGGGGTGGACAATTCTAAAGATATTGAAACAATTGAAACTAACAACGTTGATGATATTATCCGACAAAGATCTCATGCTGAATTTTTCGATATACAACGAAAAATATGGCAGTTTTTTAATAAAGGTGAAATAGACGAAAACACACAATATGCTTGCGTTAAGGCAAATTATAGAGGTAAGTATAATAATGATACGAATTTTAATTAATATGCTCTATTGAGAGGGACTATCTTTAAAGAAAATTTGTCAAAACTTTGCTAATGGCTTGAATTGCGTGAATCTTCTAAATAATGAAGAAAAAACTTGTGTGCTGACTGCACTTACTTTTTAATATTTTCCAATCTGAGCGGAGTTGTAAAAGGTTTAACTTTTTTACTTTCGATTATATATTGTTTATTGACTGCTTAGAAATGATAATAACATTAACTAATAATGTTAATAACTAGCTAATATAATAATGCGTATTAAGTTCTTGCGTGTCATTGCTGATCATTTGATACAACATACATTAAATAAAAATATTTTTCATTATGTTCTACAACAACTTTCTTTCAAACGAACCATGTTAGATTGATCAATCATAACTTCGAGACTGTGTACCAACCAAGCTAGGTTGCATCGATCTGAAAAAGTGGTAATCAGAAGAAACTATGTCTATTTAATTCGCCGAGTGTGGTTGAAATTCTCATTCGAACGGTAAGAGTGTATCCATCAAAGCTTTTGCAATGTATTGCCGATAATTTTCATGCAAGATAATGATTTTTCGTCTGTTACTCGCTGTTGCTAGTCTTTTTTGCAACATGTCCCTCAATTTGTTCAAATAACGTTGGTAGACATCCGCAGAAACATTATCATTGGGTATTAGAGCTCCTAATACACTACACCTTGCTGATCTCATATATGAACATATCGAAATGGCATTTTCAACCAATTCGTATGGTAAACAATTCTCCTTGTTTTGAAGTTTCTCCATCGCATGCAAACGTCTGGAAACAGTTGATTCATTAGTACTGCCTGAACATTCTTTCAGAATTTGTTGAAAGTTTCCATGCAATAAATCTTGCAATTCATTGTCTTGGAATATTTTTGAACCTCTACATGGATCTTTATTATTGACATCAAAATCACCACTTTTAAATCGTTAAAACCAAAACAATTAGGAGGTGGCAGTGCGGCATCAGCATAAGTTTCTAAAAATATTTGATGATCTTTGGAAGCAGATTTCTTCAAACCAAAAAACAAAAATAATGCATGTTGAGAATTCAATATTGGGTGTTCTATTGTAATTTATAACAATAGAACATATAAATAATCCAATAACTTAATGGAAAACTATTATTATATATAAAGAAAGGTAAAAATTATCTAATTTAACACTACAATGAATGTAATTGGGAAAACATAAAAAATAAATTTGTTCAGCTATATCTCTAGGCGTTTCACAAGGGTTTCGAATGCAACATATATGTATACGTTATATAGGAATACGAAGTTGGTAAACAAATTATCCACCTAGATAAGCTAGATCATCTAATGCTACATGTCTAACCACCATTTCAGAATATGTTACGGCGACATATATTCAGATTGGCGGGCATACTACAAGGTAGTATTCTTGAACCAATATTGTATTTACTTTATATCAGTACTTGCTATAAGTAACAACATTGAGAAAATTATAAATATATTACAGAAAGCTGCTAACATTATTGAGTGCGTTCAGAAATGGCGAATAAAATTAAAGGCTACAAAGTCTACACGAGATTGATGGATTCCAAAAAATATAAATCGTAACATTAAAAATACATTATCTAGTGGTAATTGGTTTTCGACTAATTTTGTATGCGAGCATATCAAAATGCTAGGATGTTTGGCGCCAAGTTGAAATGGAAGGAACATGTTAAGGAGAAACGAGCAATATGTTGTATGTGGCTCAAACAAATGTGGTGGTTGCTTGGAACCTGAATAATCACTCCGCAACAAATTTTGTGCTGGCAAGTATGAGGTTATATAAAGAAAGCTGATATCAATATGATTCAGGCTTAACAAAACAAAATTATTCGCAACGTTATAAGCCTTTCTAGTATATTAAGGATATCTACAAAGACCTAAGGGTATTAATGGTGAGCAAAGAAATATAACGGTTTGTAAAAAAAGCACCAAGTCAGATTACGAGAACATAACGTTTTTGTTAAAGTTTTACAACTGTTCGACACTAGCGACATCTATCTAGTATTTGAAGAGAGAAAAATCCACGCGTAGTTACAAAACAAATATGAAAAATTTATTTATATAATATAACAATATAAAAAGAAGTTTGGCTTGTTTTATCACGTTTTATTTATTTCCTAAGAAGAGGCTCTTTGTCTGATAATACATTTAAAAATCTGGTTTTGAATGTGTCTGGTGTGAATTCTTCATGACTGATTAATAGGAGATGGATGAATTAGTTGTTTCCTATTTGCATAATCTACTACCGGACTGTGTTTTGTGTTTTAAATAAAAATTGTTAAAATGCCGTATATTGTATTTTATATTATGAATGTAAGGCTTAAACATATTTTGTATCTTGGTTTTAAAATACATGAAAGATGTGTGTAAAATAAAACATTTGTGTAGGCTCAGATTTGGTTGTAGTTAATATCTAGTTGCAATGTGAGTGCTATATGATTTTTAAATAGAAAAGAGGAAAGAAGAATGAACTAATAGATATCGCTGACATTTCCATACTTAATTTACGTTTTGTAAATTTCAATATACATTTTGAAAGTTTGAAAGGATTGAAAACAGTTTTTAGATTTTCTACGAACTTTTTTTATTTACAATCTTATTTCTAAATGTAGATATAGTTATAAAAATAAAAAATAGCAAGAGATAATTGAATCTACTATACTCATGTTATTTAATTTTAGGCGAAAGTGGTGATTTGAAAACCTACAGAGGGTGCGTACCAAGAAGCACCAAGACTATAACGACTCCCTGCCATTTCGTCAGTCAGAAAGTGATTGGGAGCTCGGGGAGTTCCGTGTACGGGTGTTACGCGTGCAATAATGATTTATGTAATTCGGGTATTACGTTCAGAGGCTCCCTGCTCGTTTTATTGGCAGGGGTGGCACTGAAAGTAGTTTTCTAATGACGTAAAATTTATTTGTAGCTCTATTTAATAGCCGTTTTCACGGAAACTGCTGCCGTCGTCCTCTATTTAAAATTACGACTGTCATTTCGAATTTGGGTTTATAGTATTGTTGTTTTTTTATCGTATCTATGCCATAAAATAATTTAATTTATTTTAATAGTTTATTATGTATCCATTTTTTTTTATAAATATGTTTATAACAATTGTTATGACTTTTATTCATTTTATTTAGCGCTATTCACTACTCAATATAACAGAAATTTAGAAGAAATTTAGTTAATATGTCAATATCACAGGCGTGAAAGGGGCATTGTATAAAAAAATAAAGTAAAATTACAGAAATAAGCAGAGTACAATAAAATATAGAGTATATGGCATATATAAAGTAGATTAATGCCAGATAAGGAAAATATATTTAGAAGAATACATATTTTATTGTAATGCTTATTTATCTATTTTCTCCAAAGATTAATTGAGCCATGGTATTTCCTCGTTGGAGCCCATTTTTTGCTTTTTCAGATTTAGTAATTGGAGATGCACTGTAGCAATTACTTTATTTTCTCATAATTCCTTTTAACTTTGTTTGGCAAGTCTTTTAGTCTCTGGTATATTTTGTTAACAGCTATGAACTAATAGAAAGAATTCCAATTATGTTATAATATTTCCCGTTTGAGGAACACCTTGTTGACTGCTAATAGCACTAACATCTGAAGTATATTTTTTTGATTGGTTTTAAAAGCTGTGGAACTACTTGAGGATATGTTTAATTTCTAGTTTATAGACATAACTTGTAGTTGGTAGAAACCCTCAGTAATAGTTACAATATGATGTAGCAGTTCATAATAGATTATCATTACTTATCTTAAATTAATATTATATACCGTAAATATTTTGCTTGTTAATTGAATTTGATAGTTAACCTTTAATCTACAGTTTTCTATGTTAATTAATTTTTGATCATCGGTGATAATCCTATTCAAGTTGAATGTGAAATATTAATAAATGTTTCTGAATATACCTAGGTTTCAGCTTATAAAGGAACAAATTTCATTCCTTGTTTATAATTTCCAATACAATTATATTTTTCCTATTCTTGATAAATCAAATTACTTAGAATCCTTGCGATTTTCAATACGATTCTTTATCGAGTAATTCCTACAACTTTTCAATATTGACATTTTTTACTTTTCGCGTCAAACATGTAAGATAATTTTTTTTGTAGCAAATTAATTTCAGCGAATGCTTTATTAATACTAATTTTAACGAAATCAAATGTGTTAAAATTGACTTTTAATAACAGTTATTTTGAGGGAAATTTTGTAAATACTAGAAATAATTTCCCAATTTTACAAATAAGTATTTAATACTATTATACAGGGAGAGTTAACTGTTGTTGGATTGTGATGGATATATGTGTTTTGTTGAAAAATGTTTACATTTTATATTTACAGATATATTAAATATTAATATTCGCTATAAAAAAAGGGGTATAAAGGAACAGGGGGGATGGGGGCTATGGGGTAAAGAGAAATACGTGTGATTTTTCGTTAGCTACTTGCTCACCTTTGGTGCTGAAACGGACGTCGGTTTTTAGGTCGATCCATTAATTTATTGCGATATTCAAGGACAAATTGTTCGCATTAAAATTACTTTATTATTAGTGTTGGTTCTTAAGTAAAAATGACTTAAAAAAAACAGTAAGAACATGACATTAATTTACGAAACATTTTAGAGGACGCAAAAAGAAAAATATAGCATAATACTAAATTTTTATATTGTATTCATTTATATATTTTAAAATTTAATATTAATTCTAAATTATAAATTTGAGGATATAAAACAATATACCCTAACTATGTCATAAACTATTTACTAAATTACCATATATTTGAATATACAATACTACAAATGTATTATATATAAATAAAATTGTATAACAACTTTCTTGTAGATACAGTCCCTTATATTTCTCACACTAATTACTAATTAATTACAATACAATAAAATATGCAAAATGCAAAAAGGCAAGGTTAATATATTTCATGAAGAAAGAGCTTACCATCTAAAAAAACAAATAAAGGACCTAAAAACTCAATGATGTTAATATTTTATGTTTTATTTTAATATATATATATATATATATATATATATATATATATATATATATATATATATATATATATTATAATGCTTTTAAGGATTAATGGTATTCAATATTTTCCTACACTTCTGGAAAGTCTATAAACTGGACAATTAATTATTATTCCTATTCCTATTACCTTGTCAAAATTCAATTTTCAATATTATTCTGGGATTCATATTGGCTACTTGTATTTGCTTCAATATTGAGTCAAATAAATTTCTTAAGAAAAAAAAGCTTATATAGACAGACTTTTTAAAATTTTTTTCCTGTAACCCTTCTTAACTTATCGTACCCTAAAATTAATTCGTAAGATCATAACCATATCGATAGTTTTATGGAAAATACTACCTTGATGATAACTCCTTATACAGTGATATATAAGATTCTTGACTTCTTATTTTCTAAGAAATTTTTTAAGCAATATTTTTTTTATCGTCCTGTGGCTTCCAACTTTCAAAGCCTTACAAATTCTTAAAATATAGATTAGATTGTTTAGCATCTATATTATGGATCCGACAAATATGCTGCCGAAACTCAGTATAATCATTAAATTGGATATCATAAATTGTATATCAGAAAAATCATTAAATTGGAAACACAGAGAAGGCAGATGATCTTTTTGCTATCGACTTTAGTTGTGTAGTAAGCTCATGGTAAAATCTTTTTTCTCTTGCTACTAAGTATGTCATATTACAAACTTGACATATTAATTTACTTCCAGTGCAAAATTTAAGTCATTTAATTAATTTATCCTATTTGTAACAACTGAAACTAAACCTACCTTTGACTCTCCATATTTGTAATCCTGTTAAAACGCTGAAATTTTAAACTAAAAGGCCTCCTTTTTAAGTAAAAGAGAACATCACAATATAACTTAAAAAATTCCATATCAAAAGCTTTAATAGTTAAACAAATACATGCCCAACGTTTAATCAAAGATATACGGTACATCGCCATTTCTTTTGAGAAACGCTTGGCTTGCAATACCAGACAATGTTGCCAAATCTAAGGGCAAGACTATATATTGTACTAAATACTAAGAAAACGTAACTACTCTATTATTATTTTTTTCAAAACAAAATATAATAGTTAATGTCAGAAAGTCTTGTTAAATATATTATGTTTCTAAAATCAAATATATCTGTAAAGCAAATAGCCTAGCTGTAAATTTGGCAACATCGACTTTTAGCATTTCGGCTTGCGCGGACGACTATACGAATAGTTCCGAAAGTAGCCGAATCTCCGGACCACGATGATTTTTAATGTATACTATAATGATCCCGTATCCTTCGTTAATACTTGGGTCTTTCAGATCAACCAGGTGCATTTGGTTCTCTGGACCGTTAATCTCCAATAACATAAATACTCATTCAGCACTAATGGGGTTTGGGTTAATATAAACATCCTGTCACTGATATATCAAATAACGTCATCTGAGATGACGTAATCAATATGATATGTTATATTATAAGTAGCTTGACGCTAACGAGCTTTATCATTAGAAAATTGGATAAAAAGTATATTTTTTATCATAATTATATAATAACCTCAAAATGAGTGTTCAGGTTAATGCGGTTAATATTTAATTAATTCTCATTACTACATTTCACTGATTTTGACTTAAGTTCGAAGAACTGAAAAATTTTACCTCATCCAACAAAATTGCTTTAGAAAGAAAGAAGGAAACAGGTCCCATGAAAAATCACCAAAAGTGTAAAAACATCCATCCAAAAAAAATTTCTTTAATCAGCGTAATTATCTTTTTTGTTTTTTTTTTAATTGATCCAATAAATTCGTTAAACTGTAATAAAATCTAAAAAGTAAAAGTGTTTATTGTAAGAAGTTATTAAAAGTGGTGCCAATTCCCTCGTGCTTGCCTACATTGGTTAATATTCCTTTTAAATGGAAAATGAAAATAAGTTAAATAGAGTATGTTATAGAAAACAATGCTGATTTTTTAGTTATTGTGTGTCATCACATATGTTGTGAATGATCAGGCTGTTAGTTAAACTAAAACTGCTTCTGAGTCATGCACACCTTAACAATTCAAATTTGATCTTACAAATGGATAATTTACTATAAAATAAGGTAATGAACACTGATCTACAACCTATGTAGTTACGAAGTCCACATGGCAGTGTCCTTGGTCCAGTTTTGTATCTCTTGTATGCTGCTAATCGCATAAGAATCACCATTGCGGGAAAATTCTTAGACGACACGGCAATTTCATCAGCTCATGAGGATCCACTGATAGCATCAAAGAGATTCCAAAGAAATCTTAATGAAATACAGCGGTTATTAAATACAGTGAGACAAAAACTACCCATGTAATTCTTATTTAGCATACAAAGAACATGTGCATTCAACGGTCGATGCTCCGTATTACATTTTTATGAAGTGTTATATTCCTCTCGAACCTATAACGAGTATAATTCATAGTGTGGTACTTGACTAATGTAAGTAAGTAAAATGTAAGTTATAAAACTAAAACATTTCCTACCATCCGATCTGATTAACGGACATATATAGATTTTAGAGCAAGATTTGGAATAATATATTTTACGCAAAGCATCACTTACTGAAGTGCTCTTCTATATGCCGTATACCTAACAAGTATCATAAGAAATATTTATTGCTCACTGGACAGATTGTTATATCACTAGGGTAATAAAAAATGTCATGGTTGATAACAATTAATACTATTCTGGAAAATATTAATTGGGGAATCGCGAGCTAGCATCGACAATGTTAACTGATGGATTGCTATAAAATAGAGCCAATATAATGATTTATGTGATTGAAATTACCTTTCATCAATTTTTATCAATTTTATTCTCTTGAATAAGAAATCATCGTTTAAAATATAAGTGTAATTTATTTACATGTTTATTTGAAATAATTTAATAAGAATTTGATGCAAAAATATGAATATTATCATGACCAAATTGGATTTTGCTAAAACGCAAGTAATTTTCTTCTTCAATAAACTTACAATTAAATTGAAGCCGAAAAAATTAACATGAATTATATAAAAGAAAATGTAAATTTTTCGAAAAATCTTCAACGGTTAATAGCTCGTTGAGTTTGCAGGAGCAAGGATCTTTCTCCGTTTCGACGCTCGCCGAAGAGTACACAGACAATTCCCCGGCTGATCGACATTTCTATTTACTTTCCAACCCTCAATTTAACTCAATGTTTAGCTGGCAGTAAACGAGCCCGTTTCTCTTGTAAAACTACACCTCGGATTCAAATTAGACATTTATTATTTAGTTGTAAATATGACAGTTATTCCTAGTTGGAGCGAGCTGGCTGATTTCAATATGAGTACCAGGGGCGTGGATCATCTGCGTTTCAATGATATTTATTATTTATGGTCTGGGTCATAAAGCAATTAATGTTTTTGTTGGTAAATTAACGATGATTTCTTCTGGGAATTAAACTTTGTTTTATATGAAAATTTGATGGACAGATATGTTTTGGCTTATCTATGCCGACGGTTTATTGTTGAAATTTGTTTAATTTAAGGATACTTTAATCTAAATAGAATTCTAAATTCTCATGATGTTTGTTACATATATGAAATATTAAGTTGGTAACTAATGTTACCAGTTTGATGGTTTTGACGTTTCTCTGCATAAAATAAGAGGTCTCCAAGTAAATCATTTAGTTATTCAGTGTAAATAGACGCTAATCAATATACATATAATATATTTATATATAAATAATAATAAATAGATGCCAGAATTGTTATTCGACATTTATTACTTTTCTCGTTTTATTTGAAGAAATCTGCTGTCGAAGTTCTTTAAACATTTAACAATAGTCAAGTCAAGTCAAGTAATACTTGTTCTTATAATGTTTGCTGCACACTTTTATGAAATATTAAGTTGATAACGAGTGTTTCTAGTTCGATGGTTTTAACATGTCTCTGCATAAGACTTCTCCAAGTAATTTTATTTAGTTATTCAGTGTAAATACATGCTAATCATGAGATGCCTAAATTGTATTTTCGACATTCATTACTTTTGTCGTTTTGCTTGAGGAAATCTGCTGCCGAAGATCAGTAAACATTTGACAATAGTCAGCCCAAGTCAAGTTATACTTGTCCTCATAATGTTTTGATGGACTTCTTTTGATACGGTTTAGCCAGCAGTTTTTTCTCAATAAACAGCTTTTTTGAAGTAAAATGATCATGATACATGCAATAATCTAACATTAATATTTACTGAACCAAATTAAGTTTTATACTAAGTAATTATCACAGCTGTTTCATATTCATATGTTGAATATGAATTTCCTATGTATGCTCACAATGTTGTTAAACTGATTAACTTAACAATTGATTAATAGATATCTATACAGCTGATATAAATAAGTGTTATAACTTGCAATAAAATATTAATAAATTAACAATAGTATTAAAAAATGGACACTAAAAAGATGAATCTGAAGGTTTATCTTGCACTTCTAAACGATTACTGTTACAAATACAGAGCTAATTAGTTGAAATATTCTTAAGGAGTAAAGAAGGAGGTCTAGCACCTAGTTTGTTTTTTTGCTAGTTTAGCTGAATATTCATTATGAGATTGTCTGTTACCTTCCAGGTATTCGATATTGCTTATGGAATCCCCATTCAATTGTTGTTTTGCTGTTTCCGCATTTTTTAGACTTGTATATATTTTCTTTTGATATTTAATATTTTGTTTTAAGTTCGACTCATTTGAAGGGAGTTGAAATTTCTTGAAATGTACCTTAATACGACCAATATAGGGAAGGAGAAAAGCTTTATTGAAATATGGAGGACCAGTGTTTAATTATTAGCCAGGACCAGTTTATAATTAAAAAAGACAAATTTTGAACAAAACATCTTAAAATATATTTTCTATTGATTTAGAAATGAAAAAAATATTATTTAAGTTATATTATTTAAGTACAATACTGCCTATTATTAATTATGTGTCTCCATCTATTATATTAATATGTAAATTTAAGAACAATCAACAAGATCTGAAAAAGAAGTTTAATTTAAATTAAGTATATATTATTTGCTCGAGAAAGTAGAGATGTTTCCTATGCATTAAATAAAAATAATTAAAATATTGTTTACTAGAAAATATGAAGTCCAATATTTTTATTTCTCCGGGAGTTTTATTATAATTGACATTTGTAATAAGCATGTTACTTTTAATACATTATATATTACATTACAGAACAGTGTTGTAAGTATTGTAAGTTCATCTAGATACAACAGGACTGATTAATTACATCAAGACCTTCAAACATCAACTGTCAGAAAATCAAGAGAATCGCAAGGAGACAAGAGGAGAAACTCAATTCTCATGCCAATATCGAAGTGATATAACTCTTGGACAACACCACAACAGGGTATAGAATCAAAACGTTTGATCTTGTATGGTATAGTGTAGTGAGGTGCCTTAATAGAAAAACAGAAATGTTAAGACATATACATTATTAGAGACAAATAGGGCCGATGGGTCCTTCTAGATAGGTCTTCCTTTATTTTTATATTTAAGTTGTTGTAAAGATAAATTATGCTTTTTTATATTACTTTATATTGTATTTGGCAGTACTATAAAAGTATGCTAAATACTTCAAAAATGAATTAGTATGAATTGATTTTAACCTTTGATATGTAACGTTTGCGATAAAATATGTTGGAGCAAAACTTATTCATTATCTGAATCTAAAATTGTTTTTTAATAAAATATATAAACACATAATATAATCCAATGATGTGATGACATGTATTTTTATTTTGGTTTCCTCAGTGCTGCATTTCGTTCTGGTCATAGATTTATGTGATTATTTATATAGCCCAGTTACGTCTGTAGCCACTCTAGGTAAGATCGGATGGCTTCACGAATTACTAATGATTGATACTCCATAGAGTGTTAACTGGGGGTAACGTGTAATCAAATATCCGAGGGCCATGATGCGCAATCTACATTAAGTATTAATTCCAGTTACTAAAAAGGGATTGACCTGACTAAAAATCTATAAAATAAGCCACATTTTTTCTTGGGAAAAGTAATTGTAGTAAAATTTTTATATTACTTTGTACATATTGCTATAAAATGCATACTATTCTAATTAGTAACATATTGGAAAAGTATTTTAAAAACAATATGATTATAAAATTTAATACAGGTGCAAAATCACAGATGGAAATTTGTTTTTATTCAATAATTAAAAAATATATATATCGATGATTTTCAACAAAACGTTATATTTGGGAAGTAACAAGATATGCTATTTAATTATATTCTTTTACTGTAAATGTGAGAGTTATTCTATTTCAAATGGGAATAATACAATAAATTTGATATGAGTCAGGATGTAGATATTATCTTTAGTTGGCAGTATTTCTTATTTATTGTTCTTGTTGTGATGGAATGTCTTATTTAGGTTGGAAATATATTTGATTACTTGCAAAAATAGCTTCTTTTGTTAATACAATTTTTTTGGTAATTTATATTTTCTAACAAAAAAACTTTTCATATACAAGCACCTAATATAGTAATATTGAGGAATGTTTTTAATATATTCAGCTCTTATTACAGTTTCCAAGATATTAACTTCAATTAACATAATTAAAATATACAACATTAATTTTGATTTAATTTTTTATATTAAAATAAAGTTTAAAATATTCATAAAATATTCGCCATTTTAAATTTTTGTAGACATTGTTACGTCGCTGTTAAAACCACCAACGGCTGGACAAAATGGAAAGAAATCATGTTTCCGTTTCATTTCATTTAACAAATATTAGCAAAACGAGTAAACTGGAGCTGAACGCCAGGAATATTCCGTTTACAATGCCAAATATTATTCTGTTTGCACTGTTTTTGCGATGAGAGTGGAAATTTTCCGTCCCTTAATATAAGTATGATGTTAACCAAATGCCCAGTGAAATGTTGCTTGCTTGCATTGAATACTAAACGAGATATTAAAATGTGGGAAGTTTTATTAAATATTTCAGAGCCTTAAAAATAGCCTTCAATTTTACATACTATACATATATATTAAAAATTAATAGAAACTTACACGAATATTCTACATATTTTTTTTGATAGAATGTTTAACATTTATTGTACCTTTAGAACATCATCATCATCATAAATCCATAACCTGTGCTTGGGAGAGCATCTAATTCTCAACCAGTACGTTACTGTTGTTGCCGCAGGAGTTTTCACTTCATTTATTTCTAATTCCGCCACACCGAGAGGTCTGCCGCAGTTGTTGTGACATCAGAATTGTTAGCCTCCTATTCTTCATATTGCTTTTCACGATCTTGGTCCATGTCATTTTGGAGATTCTCGCTCTATCTTCCATTCAAAATCTCCATTTCATCACAGAAGTCTGTCAGGAGTTCATTCATTTTTCATACTATAGACATGTCCAAGTCATTCTAATCTATATCTGAGAATGTTTTCCTTAATTGTGCACTGGTTGTCGTATTTTAAATGAATGACTTCATTTCTAATACGATCTTGGAACATGTGACACGGTATTTGAAGGACCTCAAACTTACACATGTCATATTGTAATAGTGTCCCCAGGTTACACAAATATATTGGCAACATAAACGTTCGAATGAGCGGATTTTTTCTTGATTATAATGTTTCCTCTCTTCCATACGTATCAATTTAGAGAAGCAAGAGCTCCTGTAGCTTGATCGATTCGGCTTATTATTTCGGCTATAAATGCCACTCCCGTATTATTGATTCCAAATACTTATCACCATCACTTACTCTAACTGGATGCCGTTGAAGCTTTCAATAGCAGGCGACGCTTAAGTCTTTTATTCATTCATTCTCAAGCCGTATGGCTCTTAATTGAGAACTATATAAGAAAGAATACTAGTCTTGACGTTTGAATCAGCGAATAGAACGCTATCATCAGCAAGCATCAAATAGGTTAAGGGGTCAATTAGTTATGTATTTTTTTTAATTTGAAGCTTTCTAGTGAAAAATCGGTACAATGTAGTTTATTCAATGTATTGTCCATCGATAGAAGCTAGTTTTTCAATGTCTTCTAGCATTAAATCATAAGTCACAAAATATCCAAGATTTTGGACCATTCCCGTGTTTTTCAAGCGATTGGAATTTTTTTTATGTTACTCCTAAAAATTCTGTATATTTCTCTTACGTTTTATACAGATCATCATCGAGTATAGTCTTCAAATCCCTGTCTTCAATGGATTTGGCTGTCCAGAACGTTTTTTTTTCCTGCGTGTTAAAATCGCCAATTTTAAAACGTCGAAACCAGTATTCACATGAAGTCGATGGAATATGGTTGCCATATGGTTGCCATAAGCTTCACACTGCGTTCGATAGTCTTTAGACGTCCTTTTCTTTTAAGTAAAGAAGTTTTAAAAACATTAAGACATTTTTAAAGTAATAAAAAAAAATTAGTCAAACATCTGTTAAGTGACTTGTACTGAAAAGTGAAGACTGTCAGCGAGATAATAATATGAATTTGGCTACAAAAGTATCCGATGCGATTTACCACAGTAACGTGATCTGTTGTAAATAATATTAGATTATACGACTGGAATATAGAACCCCATGTCTGTTAAAAAACTGAACTTTAGAACAATTTATCAGTTAAACATAACTATTATTTATAAATAACTGACAATTGTTAATTTAAACTAATAATTCATTTTCGCGGAATAATATTTGACCCATACTGTGGTCAAATATTATTAGGTCTTTGAATGTGTTTTCATCAGCTGTATCTGTTAATGAAAATGCTGAGTAAAAATTAAACAACTGTTAAATAACATATGCCTACGGGAGTCAACTAAACAAATTGAACGAAGTATTGCTTCAGAAAAATAACAATAACGAGTAATAGACACAAAGTAATTTTCGCTCGGCCGCATGTTTCAAGAGTTCTGTCGTATCCAGCGTACTAACCAGACATAGCGACTTTTGATCAGAACTCGTTCAAATCGATACAGCATGGCTTGAATGACATACGGTTTCAAAGAAGTAGAAAAATAGATTAGACGAGAAAAGGAAGAAAGAAAATCATGATAAATATTTTGATTAATATATGTTATATTTTTCTAGTTTTAAAATTAAAAGTGAAATTATCTGAATACATATAAACACCTAATACAATTCTTTTTTCTTTATTTTTAACCTTTGATAATTCATATACTTTAATGTATTATCCATCAAACGTTATCTAACAATAGTTCTGAGTTTTATAATTTTCTATTTTAATAATTATAACATTTTTATTTATAACTTGTGTATGATCAAATTAGAGCCTTTCTTTCGAATATTCTCAATAATATAAATTAACCCAATGCTTTGAAAGTTATTACGATAGTACTAAACACATCTTGTTAACTTAGCCCTATATTTAATATAGAAATTAGTCCATAGTCAATTTAATATAGAAAGAGGACAATACATGGGGGAAATAATAATGTAAAATATTCTTGAGATGTAGAAGTTACAGATTTGCTACACTATACTGCTATAATCCACCGTCATTTTCTAATTAAGTAAGTCGACCTTTTCAGGTTTTCGAGATAATTATTTGAACGAACACGGCAATTGGAAGGAAGGTTTTTATTTTTTGCTTGAATGTTATAACTAATCCGCGCCAATCTGAAAACTTTCCTTTCGCGCGTCAAACTTTGTCTGGCACTGACATTTTAAGAACTTTTACGAACTTCATTTTCAGAAAAGGGGCCTCAAAACTTTTTGTTTCTCTCTTTCCGTCGAATTATTATTTGCTAAATACCGTCCTGCGATCCGGCTATTTGTTATTCACTGGGGAAAAAATTGTTTTATTCTTTGTCAGTTTTCAATTATTCTTAGAATATAAAGATTTTGGAAATTATTTAGTCAGGTACCTATATATTAATCGGCTAAGCGAAAATTTTGCCTCCCTTTTTGAAGAAAACGGGATCACCTGGAAGCGTGAAATTTGGCACGGTTAAAGATTATAACACGGAAAAAATTTTATGTTTAAAATTTTTGCGTAATATACGCTACAAATAAATACATTCTAATAAAACGAAAAACGTCCAATCAAGAAATCTAGTATAGCCGTCAGAACGGTGACACAAAATATATAAACAAACCAAGCGGGTGACTGTGCGGACTAAGAGTTTGGCTCGCCGACAATAACGAACTAGGATCGAATCTGGCTGGGGATTAAAATTAAATTAATGTTTGTTTTTTACATTTTAAACAATAATAAAACGGAAAGTGTTATTAAAGGACCTTATTTAATTTTAAGCAGTGTTTTGTGTTATTTTCGGTTGTTCCCGTTGGAATTATTAAACGATTAAGAATAGTATGGTCACGTTAAATTTTACATTTTTTGCAGAAAAAAACAAATGTGCTCGCTTTATCGGAAGGTATATAAAGTTGTGTATAAAAAAACCCGACATATGTGAATATTTTATCCCAAGATAGATTAACAAAATTCGAGAATTACGAGAATCGTCTGTTTTCTTAACTTCAAATTCAGATTTTCGAAATCACAATAATGATTTAATTTAATGTCAATTCTATTTAATGTAAATAAAAAAGGAACAATTGTATTTTTCTTGCTTAAGGACTGTTTTAATTGATATGGTTCTGGAGACATAGTGTATCATTGTACTAAAGGTAATTTCAAAGGTTTTTAAGACTTTTCTGTAAATTTTAATCATATCGACTTTTAATTAATTACAAATTTGATTAGCAAATGCACTTCTTAATAAGGGATTAACCGAATATTGCATAATAAATACGTTAATTTGTGCATTAAGAGTAAAAATGTTTAATATAAAATACATTAATAGAATTTTAATTAGGACACATGGGATGTAAGTCAAAGTAGAAATCAATGGATAAATGAATACCATAGAAGACAAACTAAAGATGAGCTGTGTGCAAGGGCGAGATCGAAGAGTGAAATAAATTAGCAATAAGTAATGCAATTTAATAATTGTTTTTGTAATATGTATTTTAGTTGAGAAATATGGATAAAAGATAAGAACTACATGAATACATAAATGAAGTAATAAAAATTATTTATTGTGCATCAAAAGTTAGAATGAATGTTGTAAAGAATATTACCAATTATAAAATAGTTTCATGGAATTTTAATACCTAATTTGTTGATGATTTGTTATTTTCTATGTGGGACACAATACAAAATAAAAAATGGTGGAATAACGAAAGCTATAGAAGAAAAATTAAAGAGGAGCTCCTGTGTTGGCGAGTTTCTAGAATATTATATAAAATAATAGCTTGAAAGAAATATATTTACCAACAGGAAAAAATATAGTAACAAAATATGATAGCAACTATTGCAAAGGTCGAAGAGTGGAACAAATAAGTAGAGAGTAATGCAATTTTATTTAAAAATATAGGTAAACAAATTATTATTTTATGTAATAAGCCTCAAATATTATTTATTGCTTTTTAATGTATATTTTAGGTGAAAAATATAAACAAAAAACTAAATATTAAATGAATATTTGAATGATGTAATGAAAATATGTAGGAAAAATGAAACTAACTATATAATTAGCATAGATATAGATAGGATAAGTTATGAATAAGTCATAATAATTTGGTAAATACTTTAAACCATTTTAATGTGTGTTAATCGTTATAATGCAATAAACTATGTAATTACACGACATTTTATTCTTTGTATCTCTTATCAATTATTTAATAATCTACTTTATAAACCTAAGTCTTGAAAAGTAAAATTCATTTAATAATTGTATGCCTCTAAAGTTAAAAGAATAATTTCAAAATTGATTTATTTATCTATTCCCTAAGAATAATCATATATACTATGCTTTAATTCACATCATATAGCTAATAAATCATTTCATAGTGCATATTATATATATATATATATATATATATATATATACATATATATATGCATATTTCATAATGTATCATACATTAGCAATCTCTCAGTATCTTATTTAGATAATAGTATGTAGTAATTGTAAGTTGAATTTTGTCGAAAAAAAATCGTCGATTGTCGAAACCGGAAGTAAAATTAATGGTAGTACATACAAAAATATGGAAATTAATTCAAGGGAACAGTTAATAAAGCCAAGAGTTTCTTACTATTAGTTATTTTGGGCATTATTTCGCTTCAAAAAGGTATTTATTGGTTATGTCCTTAAATATTGTGTTTCTGTGTCGATATAGATGGTTAATGGACTGACCCATGACATTTTTTCTACTTCTAGGCCTTTCTCATTGCAAGTAAACTAGTAAAAGTTTCTAAAAGTACTAAATGAGATTTGATAGCGGATTTCTTCAAATGAAGCAATTAATGTTGAATAGCTTAATAATACTGAATAAAAAACTGTTAATTTATATAAACGAATTTCGAAAGCATGTAATTTAACAATTAGGTTAGGTTGGTATCGAAATGCATCTAATATAAATAAAAATAAATTAAAACTAACAATATCGTAACTTCTGCACATCTTTATTTATTTATAAAAATTGTGATTTAATTTTGAATAAGATTAAATGATAATCGGTGCAATATTTGGCGAAATGTTTAGATTATGCGGGACTTTCCATTTCAGCTTTGGTTATCAGTGATTTTAAGAAATGTAGCATCCTAGAGATGTTGCTTTTCTACACTTCGTGTTCCATGGTCGGACCAAATGAATCAATTGCATCAATTGGTATTGATCTAGTAAGTTCACCATAACTTTAGACAGATTGTGGGTTTCAATTTTTAAATTAAGCCAAATACTTGTGCTTAAATAAGTAATGTAAACTAAAATTGAACATCAGATACTTACTATGAATATATCTGATGTGGTATACTAGTTATATATTATAAATCCCGCAAAATTAATTCACTATTCTAGTAGTTTTATCGAATATTCGCAGTTAATAATAATGGGAAAACCGTCAGAACAAACAATTAATTGAAACATGATTCCACACACGAAATTAAATGATTCATCTATTATTTTCAATATTTACTTAATTACGATATTGCTATTGTACTTTATATATGATATTGCTAGTTGAGGTATAATGTTACATTTATCCCATGCCTTTCAATTTCCATTAATAATCAATTGTTGACGAGTCTGCCATTACTGAATGCACCTGGATGTTTTACTACACGGGCCTTTCGATACGTTTTTAGAAAATCCGAAAGATTGTGAAAAATTATGTGTTTAGTAGTTAAGCATTAGAGTGTTTACAGCTCAGTTATATCGATTATCAAGAACGGTCAAACCAAGACATTTGAGGTCATAGAAATATAGCAAAGTACGTATATATTAAAGTACGAATATAATAAAGTGCTTTTATATTGCACAAAAAATAGCCTTGAAACAAATCTTGGAAATGCAAGGGTCCTTTCATTGGAGAATAACCGTAATCGTCTGGTCCATACTGATTCAAAAATAATGGAGAGCAACGGAAAGAACAATGCATCTCTTATATATAAAATAACAATTTTATCTTTAGTACTATTGAATTATTCAATGGTACTAATACAATAACTAATACAGGCAATATACAAACGCCAATCCCTGAACGTTCAAAATTGCATTTCAACATTCTTAAGTACATATAGCAAATATTTGTTACTTTATGTGTTTGATTTGAAGAAATATGCACTATAAGCCTATCAAGGATTTTAGAAACTTATGGTGACGATACTCAGCGTCATATCCCAGCGGTCGTTTACGGGATGTGGCGATATCAATGCTTAATGTTAATGATTTACTAGTTTTGTTTGTTAATTCAGTAAATTTAAAGACTCATTGTTCAAAAAAAGAGCAGAAATAGCGAATAATAGAAACACAATTATTCTCTTACTTGGTAATGTTAGCAATAGGATGCAAGATACATAACTACGGCACCCAGCGTGCTCACCAAATCTATACAGCAGTGTTTAGCTGACACACAGTTTTAAAAGTATAAATGTATGCTGAAAAAGTATAAAAATGGATCGATGATCCAATTTTTCTCAATAGCCTTATTTAAAACCATATTCAAAACCCTAATGATATTTTATACACATTATAGTTACAAGAATGTTATGTCGACATACTTCTAGAGATCTCCCTTTTTCCAAATATTTATTAAATGAGTTGAGCATACAATTTTCTATAAAAATGAAGTTAGTTATTTTCTTGTTTTTCTTTAAATTATATCTCAGAGTTTTCTTCTTACCATTTAATATTTATTTGAATTAAATCTGCTACTTAACATGGGCTCTGAACCACTGTCATGGGTATCAAGTCTTGACTAATCCTGGTTGCGGGAGAAAAACAATCAAGAATGGCTGTACTTTCAATAAATAATTCTACATATTTCATTTAAAACAAAGCATTAATTGTCACAAAAAAGTAACGAAATTCCAAAGTACAAATTCGAAAGTACGAAAGTACAGTATAATATGAATTTTTAAATTTTTACATATTTATATTTTATATATCAATTCGAAGATATAATAATAAATGTATAATAGAAATAAAAGAGCTATAAATTCAAATAAACTTAATATTAACTGTATAATAGCTATTTAGTCGTTATTAGAATCCGTATATCTTTCCCGGAAAGTTACAAAATGAACTGTAATAATGAAAAAAAGAAAAACAAATTGTTCGTAAAATTTAACGATACCGACTTAGGCCGTTTGCGAAACATAAAATGTTTAAAAAGCCCAAACAAGCAAAAACAAATACTCATTTAAAAAAGCGATCCGAAATAATGCTAAACAGCGCATACAAAACATTTATGGTATACGAAAACGTTTGGTAATATCAATAATTTCGGTAACCGCGCAGTCCCGCACGTAGGGCGGCTTTTACAGTTAATGGATCTACATATTTTAGCGTTTTGTAACAAGGTATACATTACTGGGAAGTCCCTCGGGCAGCCGATACACCGCCCGATCCATCAAATTTGTTTTAAAAATGGAATGCGTATTGCCTGGTGATGCCGGGATAGCAGCCTTGGAAATGGATACAGAGGAAAAATTGTAGATAATAGCGCCTAAACCTACGAAGATGTAACAGATGATGCTCGTAAACTTTTGTGTTTTCTGTTCGCATCCAGTTTAACTCGAATCGATTAAGTCAATGGAAAAGACGAATGATATTTTATGACCGAACCGCTCAATAACTTTCTTGATAGTTTAACAGCTTCGCGATGTTTTTCCTAAAGTATTTTATTATGTTTTATTGTTTCATAAATTGAGTGTAATATTCATGTACTATTGAATTATGGGTTATATTAAACCGTATAATGTATAATTTTAAAGCTACACTGAAAATGTGTCACATCTCGCGAGTGATATGGCCTTGGATAAGAAGACTGTGTATTCGAACGAACGAGGCGATGTGGTTATGGTAAAACTAGATGGTGTGATGAGTGAGATTATGAGATGAGTGATAGGTATTTAGGTTATGTTAGAATAGATATAAACTCTCATTATCACATTGTTCCTACCGTTCAACAGTCACTACTTCTTTTGGTATAAATATAACGTTTTAAAACAAAATTACTGGTTTGGTAGGGAGAATCTCGGAGAAATTATAACGCTTAAGACTCCCATTTGAATTACACAAGCTTACAAATTCGGGTCAACTTTGGACCGGAGCAGATAATGCATTAATCATCATTTGGATCTCATTTTTGTAAATTCATTGTGTGTTGTGATTGTGTTACGGAAGGTGTGAAAATGCGTTAGAGATAACGTTACAAAATCGATTCAAAATGTTTTTGTTACGTTTGTGGATGACCTATGCTCGGTAAATGCGGAAAAATCACGACAAATAAAAAATGCAAAAAAAAATAAATGCGTATTAGCAATACTTTGGTTTTGCTTTATAAAACGCTGGCAAGCCATGGGTACCGAAATTGTTTTGTAATGCGCGCAGAGTAAAGCAGCTCATAGGCGCTCAATATTATTGCGTAATATTTGAAAATATTTAGTAATTGAAAATATATTGCACAAAGGGTAAATATTGTCCCGTTTGTTGACAAGATTGTGTACTATTACGTCAGTTGATCTGAAGCAGTGGTCGTTTCAACAATATCGCTTCTATACAGTACAATTTTTTGCGCAAACTAAAATATTATACAATAATATTGATCGACTAGTGATCGACGTCAAAATATTGTGCAACCCACATTACACAATAATATTGAGAGTTTATGGGCCACTTAAAACTATACAAGTGGTCATGCAAGCTTTTAATTTTCTGTTCCAGCGTTATGTACAGAACATTTACAATGATGTAAAGAATTCCTACCTTTACTCGATGAACATCGTCGGTATAAAAGCAAAAAATAGCACGGTATAAATATTTTATCGTAACATCAGTAATATGGATAGTGGTCTTTTACCAATTTGTCTAGGTACAAGTGCAAAATTGACTCAGTGATTTGGTTCATGGTGAAAGCATTTAATTTATTAAGGAATATTTATCGGAACTGATATTCGAAAACAAATTGCTGATGCAAAGTTTACAAAATTTTTAAAGCCTGAATAAGTAAAACCACGGGCCCCATTTCAAAGTAGTGTCCAGAATTTTTGCGACAATCACAAATCACCGCATTGCAAGCACATATAATTTGTCGATAATTTGTTGCAAAATGAGCACAAGACTGGAGCTCGAATATCTCGCAAAACACATTTTCTGCTCATCTTGATTTTTTCCTATAAAACTTGGGCGACACGAGCGACGAGCAAGGAAAGTGACTACACCAAAATATAGCGAAAATTGAAAAGCGATGCCAAGGATTCTGGGATGAAAGCATGATTGCTTGCGGCTATTAATGTAGGGCCCTAATGCGTGAAACTGATTCTAAGCAGTATACAAGACTCCGTTCAACGTCTGGTTGTTTAGGATTTATTCATTTTTACTAATAAATAGCCGTTAATGGTAAAAAATAAGAAAATAATGAATTTAGTGAAATATTGGTTTGAATTCAACCCCCCAATTTACGTTATAAATAGCTTCTGATTACTTCGGTCCAAAACGGCGTATACTTCAGTTATCAATAAAGGTATAGTTTGGCGTTGAATTGGCAATCATTCCACAGTTACTCGAAGCATTATTTGGTATAGTTAAGTGGAATTCGCACAAAAGTGCGATACATTTGCTGAAGCTATAAGGTCACAAAAGGTGTGATTGAAGGTGTTCAAAGACCATAACCATAAACTATTCCATTTAAAGAACATCGAAGCTTTCAAAAACCTCTCTGGTTTGGAGATTTATGTCACAAGCATCGTAGTTCAAAGGTGTAAGACCACCAAAGGCGGACTGATCTTGCTGTGAACATAGAAGAAAAATCTGACCATGAGAGGCAAACTGGTGGACGAAAGTAGAGGTCATACTCCAAGTTGTCTAAATAAGACAAGGAGCACGTACATTTCTTTGGTCGTTACTTTAGAAGGAACGAGGCGGTATGTTTATGTTGGGAATGAAAGGTGTGATATATTTAAACCCTTCTTATCGTTTTGTGCTCGCCTTTCAACACTCGCCATTTATTTCCGTAAATTCAAATAATATAAAAATTAAATAAATGTTTTGTTACTTTAAACCCTTAACATTTCATAACATATACTTGACCATGTTTCATTATTATCAGTTCCTACTCCTTTGTTGCGTCTCCTAGAACGGAAAATAATTGATGAAATAGAGTTTGCTAATTATGTATCTAAGTTTTGATATGCGGAAGAATGAAAATGATGCACCTCTAGTTCAGTTAAAATATTTAATTTATAATGAAGCGGTGATTTTCTGAATCGACCAGATTGCACTGTCAATCTATTTGTATTCAAATTTAAATGAAATATTGTATAAAGTACCAGTAGTTGAAATATAATTTTTGTTTACATGATGAAGCATAATCCACATGTCATACGTTATGTGATTACTACAGCACTCACTCGTTTAAGGAGATTGTTCAACAACCTGCCTAATAGGCAATAACTATCTTTGATGATAAATAAATTACTTTAATAGGGACTCTTAGGGGGACTTTCTACTTCTCAACCAATATGCTGTTGTTGGCGAACATGATTCCCAAGAGGAGACTTACTTGCAGATTACTTAGAATGATTTTGATACACGTCTTTTTCGGAGCTGTTCTCTATTTTCAATCCAAAATGTCGATTTCGCCAAGTCTGTGAGGAATTCGTTCAGTTTTCATTCAACGAACATGGCCAAACCATTATAATCTGCATCTCTGAATCTGTCCCTAAACTCATGGAGAGAAACACGTAGAATTTGCTTTAAGCATGGCATTTAAATGACCCCAATGTTATAGATGTGCTGTAACAAACATTGCTTTGGTTGTAATATTTCCTCTCTTTCAGGCCTATTATTTCAGAGAAGTAAAAACTTCTGTAGCTTGGACGATTCGGCTTATTACTTTAGCGGTAGATGGCACTTTCTACTCTTGTATTACTGATCCCAATAATTATAGAGTCTATTTTTGTCTAGATCCATTTCATCTAGATCAGGTAGTACTATACTTCACTATTGTCGCGCAACTTTACAAAACTATTTAAAATTCATTAGCGTTACGAACTTTCATCATATCAATTATACTTATGCTGGTATGTATTAGGGAGAGATCATTTGGATTCGCTCATAGTCAAGAATGCTAATACTCTATTTTACAACTTTAAAACGGTTTTATATTTGTCAGTTGCGCCATATAATTGAATTCCGCATAATAACAAATATTAATATAATTATTACGGGCAATATTGTTTCACAAATCAAAATCGGGAGAGTTGAGGCCTATAAAAGGGTTATTCACTTTATGTGGTGGCTTTGTTCTTATACTTGAATCTTTCCCATAATGCCAGAAAAAAATTCTAGTTCGTCTACAAGTTTTTGATGCTTTTGAACTGGATTTTATTCGCAATAGTGTGTATTTGTTTGTACAATTTAATGTCTTAGAATTGTTTTGGCGATTTGGAGTATTATTTATTATTTATATTAAAATCATTACTTTGAAAACTTTAAAATTAAACTCTATAGCAGACAGTGTGATACATCAATGCTTCATCACGATACATGACGCAGATTGGCAAATATTTTGGGGACATCGGGTTTCTAAAAATCAAAACAAATTTTAAGGAAAAATAATAAAATTATTATTATAGTTATTTATTATCGTTGATTTCTAGGTTAAATGTTAACTCCAATAATCGTGGGTTGGAGTCTATATAAGCAAATTTGCATTAGGTGGCATTTGGGTTCGTCCCTTAAAAATTTCAAAGGTTAACGTTCATATACTATCTTACTTGGTTGATACGGCCTCAGGCAATTAGTTGCTGTTGGTTCAACTGTAATTCGAACATTCTATAATGTATGAACCATTCTTGCATTGGTTTCTTATTTTTTAAATCTTCTCTTCATTTTTAACATGATCTGCAAGATAAACACCAGGAATTTGTTTTAAGCATAAATTATGTCTTAATATAAAGATGGCTCGGATAAGAATAAATTTTTAATATTAGAATAACCCGATATTCACTGTGATAATGGTTTAACTAATATAATAGGACTTGAAAACACTGAATATTAATGCACAATACCATCGAAGTTATATTTATGTAAATGTGGACCGATGGAATCAACTCAACCAACTAAAAAATTCCAAAGCCTTCCTGTCCCGTCCAATCGAACGTAAATAAATAAACAATACGTCGAGTACCTGGACCGCAACCGAAAATTTGTTACCGATAATACATACACACACACATATACGCACATACACCCAGGGGCTCATTGATTGTTTTTAATAATTAAAATGTCATCAACAAATGCGTGGAGCAAATCAATGGGAAAACGGATGCACTCTGTTATTGTGTAAATTTGTTTGCTTGTCAATGGACGGTTTTTGCTATTTTTAGAATCATTTTTTAGTTTCCATTTAGTGTAACACCAAAAACTGCAAGAACAATATATAATTATATAAGTGATAAATAATAGATATCTGATTTTATATAATCATGAATTATATGTTTCAAAGAATAAAAAATATATGTCATTACTTGTCTTTTTTTTGTTTTTTTATATATTTTAAAGTATCCTTTTACCAATTATGGGTTTATCTAGACTGGGCTTAAAGTTTAACGTGGGTTCGGAACTACGGTACTCAGCATTAAGCCTACCAACTGGCGAGTGACCAACCTTAGAAATCATCCCAGAAGACATCCGGTCTTACCCAGCCTCGTTACTGGCGTGACTGGGATCATTTTCCTTGTCGGATTTTACACTCTTGCCTAGAACAATCACAGAAATAAATTTACGACCAGGCCCCAGCAGGATTCGAACCCGCGGCTATCGCAACAGTAGGAAGACCGTCCTATCGCCTTTACCATTGCGCCACCAAGCAGGTTATTACTACTACAAGAATTTAGCAATTTAAACATTTTCTGTAAAATATACTGAATAGAAGCAGATATATACTATATGTTATTCAAGCAAGTGTATTCAAAATAAGCTAAATATATTAAATTTACAACTATATTATTCAAACTCTACTAATTATACTATATTTAAAACTGTATTTTATATAACAATATATACTGCGGTATAAACCAATTTGTAGGATAGTTTAGAATTCTAATATTCTATTGATTCTTATCGAAGTTTTCTATTGATTAATAAATAACCCAGTGGAGCTTGTAATGTAGGTAATTATTCGTGTTAGTGTTAAGTAACCTGAAAAGGTGATAATACATACGTCAGTGCACTAAAAGTTATGACAATTAAATAGATAGACCAAAAACTCTTGAAATTTTTCTCTTTTGCTGATGCCGCTTCGGATTCGGGATAGTGAGTGTTTTGCCAGCGACAGATACCCTAAGGTACGATTGGGAATGTCGTACTTGGTTTACTACCGAGGTTTGTGGATGGGTAGGGATTTAATCAAGGTGTTGTCGTGTTCTAAGGCGCTTGTGGAGAACCTTACACTGAGCATGTTAGTGAAATTCTTCACAAACTATATGCCTGATTCGAGGTAAGTGTTGACGTCCCTGACCATGGGGCATTGAGTAACGCACGGAATTCTTTGGATTGGAACACTTGGAGTAGTTCAAGTTGTCTCCCTGAGATATGCCTGTACCACACCTGTGCTCTGTAGAGGCAGAAAGGGCGGACTAGCATTTTGTACAGAGTCGTTTTCTGGGGGATTGGGAGTTTACTTTTTCTGCAGAGGTGTGGAAATAGTAGGCTGTAGACACCATTGCTTTTGCAAATAGCGTGTTGTATTTGAGCTGACCATTGGAATCTGCCGTTGAATTAGAGACCGAGGTATAAAACTTTCAGGAGCCAGGGGATAGGGACTTTATCAATTTGGACACAACAGGCACGGAACTCCTTCTTGAGGTGGAACAGAATAGTTTTTGAGTTTTGCTCGGGTTTATCTGCAGCCGCCAGAATTTGTACCACGCAATCGCCTGGTTCAGCTGGTCTTGAAGTCTGTTGCGAATAGCGTCGGGACTATAACCGGTTGTGAAAAAAGTGGTATCATCTGCATAAAATGCTGTGTGGGAATGTTTGTGGAGTGGGAAATCAGCTATATAGAGGTTGAATAAGCCTGGGGCTAGTGGAACACCTTGCGGGACTCCTGCGGAAATCTGATTGCCAGAGGAGACTGCTTCACCGATCCTCACTTGAAAGGACCGACCGTCCAAGAATGAATCTATCAGGTCCTTCGGTAGTCCAAGCTGTTTTGCTTTGAATATTAGACCGTGGAGCCATACCAGATCGAAAGCTTTGGAGACATCTAAAAAGATGGCTCCAGTTTTTTGATATTTTCTTAATGCCTGGTGGATTGTTGCTACAACATGGGCAGCTTGAAGAAAACTTGACTGTTTGGCACGGAAACTGTAATTTTGCTTTGTAAAAATTGCACTTTGTGAAAATATTTATAGCACCATTTTGACTATATTGCAATGTTGAATTAATGATAAAATAAACACTGTTGACATTCTGACTGGAGCCGGGTTTATAAACTAAGACTAGTCGATATTTCGCAATCGTTATAAATTGCATCTTCAGGATGAGAACTCTAACATTGAGACTTCCAGGTTATATATCACGGTTGAGTGATCATGTCATAAATAACTTCCGTTTTCATGGTCCGTTGAATAATTAAAAGACCGTTAATCATCCTAATGGTTATTCCATATAGTGTAGTCCTTATACTTGTTGAGATTATTTTGGTGATTAAAAATCTTAAAACCATCGCAATTTTCTCTCCCAAAATAGCTTTGAAGAATGGCTAAAATTTCGACTTTATTGACAAAGCCAAAGCTGACTGCACTATATGTCCTTATCTCACTCTTATTCTACTTTTATCCATGTATTTATCATCCTCCCAGTTTTCCCTATGTACGAAGTTGAGAGTGATTTGACAAATGCTATAACCAAACTACAACAAGAACAAAAAGTTGTTGCTCCCGCCGGGAATTGAACCCGCGATATATTCGTGTGAGCTGAACGCTCTAACTATAATACTATAGAGGCAGTTGCTTACAATATTTCTGCGGCCTCCCATATGTTATATTTAGTGCTTAAAAAGCAAAATTAAAGGCTTTTGTACTGAACGACTTTGATAAACAAACCGTTACTAAAAAATCCTCAAAAAAACGCCAAGGGGGGTCCGGGGTATAGCGGTATAGCGGTCCGATATCTGCTTTCATCATTAGCTTACCTAAATAACTTCAAAGTATATAATTGGTTGTCTGTAAGTCCCCATAATATTTAAAGAAATGTCTTCTCACTCCTAACCGTTGAGGAGTTGTGTCTTCCTCACATCAGCTCAGCAATAACATTATACACAAATATTTGATTATTTTGGATAAAAATATGTGAAAATGTTGTAGGTGCTTCTGAAATTTGAGGGTTTTCCTCGATTTTCCCGAATTTCACTGTCGGATCTTGAGTTGGTTCCAATAGGATTACCTCGGAAGTGCACTCTTTCGAATAAAATCAAATAAAAAAAATTGAAAGTCGGTCCACAATTGACGAAGAAATTGGTTAACATACAGTAAAAAATATATACAGTCGAACACAGAACCTCCTCCTTTTTTTAAGTTAGTTTTTTGAAGTAATAAAATAGCAGTTTTCTATTGAGTTTCATTGGCTTATTCGGTGTATATAGATACTATTCATGAAACTCTCAAAATTGGATTTTCGACATTCATTAATTTATTGTTTGATTAGTATAAATCTGCTACCGAAATTCATCGAGTTCTTTTTGGAATCTATGATGATGTTTTCCTGTCATTCCCTAATTCTCGATTTTGACTTCAATGATGCAAAGTTCGTGATTTTGATGTCAATGACAAACAACGGCTTGGAGACACAAAGAAAATCGAGGACAACGAATTGCTCGACTTCGAATCTATAAATAATAGATAGGTAAAATTCAAATAACTTACTAGTTGATGAATCAACCATTTCCAGACATTTACATGCAATGGAAAAGGAGGGAAAATTGCTATAACATGAATTGAATGATAACGCCATTTTGAGACGTTTCAATTTCGCGATTGCCTTGTTTATCAAGGAGAACAATTTTCTGTAACGTATTGTGATTAGCAATGAAAAATGGATCTACGATGAGAGTCCATGTTGACACCAAAGCAGATTTTTCATGGTGGTTACGAGCTACTATAAATAAAATTATTGCTGCAGATGTTTGCTAAAATTATTACTATCAACGTCAAATGAACAAATTGAACGACTTATAGTAAAAAGGTGCAGCAGAAAATAACAGACGCAAAGCTTCAATGATAATTTTCTGCCAAACATGACAAGAGTTGTGAGGGATCCACTGTTATAGCTCGAATGGTAGGTCTGACCCATACTTTTCACCAGACAAAACACCTTCTGATTGATTACTACTTGCTCACACCGATGAAGCCTTGTCTAATACACTGTTTCGAAATACTAAAAAAACGCAAAAATTGATCGACGATACGATCATTGACAAACTAATAATATTCTATTGCTATGTGACCAGGAAGTTTTGAAAGATTTGTAGGAGATAATTGAAATTATTTTTGTTAATATATATTATGATTATTTTTAATAAATGCCCTTTTAAAGAATCACTATACATGTAAGCATCTAATATTTATAGTATACTTTAGAGTATTCTGAATTATTTAAGTAGTAATTATTTACTGTGTTAAGATTTAAAATACTAATTATATTTACAAGTATCATTTTAAAAACTTTTTGATTATATATGTTATGATCATAATGATAATGATTATTAAAATTATTGAAAATATCACAATTTTTAACGCGATTTATATCTCGCATCACAAATCTCCAGATATCTATTATATATTACAGCTTTAATACCTTTAATCTAATATTTATAACAGTTCACAGTTTCTTTTTTTTTTTAAATAGAGAAATAAAATTTATTCCTACATTAATATTTTATACTATCAAACGTCTTTAGGAACGTATAAAATCAAATATTTACACGATTTATATTTAAAGATAAACTTTTTATAGCACCCTCGTAGAAAATAAAATTAATGTCCCTATAATTCTCTTAGTGTTTGAAATTTAAGTGCCATTTAGTTCCATTTTGACCGAAAACAAATAAATGTATCTTTATGAATGGATTCGAAAGGTCTTAATAATTGAGGTTCCGCTAGGGTCGTCCGCAGTAGGTAAAATAGGCATTCCCATTAAGTCACGTGCTCCATCCTGATCGGAAGGTCTGAGGGTCAACAGGAATGGCACTCATTCCAATAAAGTATTGTGCAAGTGTCGGCCTTATTTACGGTTATTGCGGTCTTCGTTCATTAACGGACCGATCGAAAATTTGCCAAATTATTGGAAGGCGTGGCGACGCACAAAAGACGACAACTAACAAACGGCCCTTTTTCCCGCAAGACTCAGCAAAAATTGACTTAGAACCTATTAGAAGCAAACTGCTTTTATTGAACCATTCAATAACCATTAATTAATTGTTGTGTTCTGACTAATTCAGTTTTGAAATTTTCGAACATCTCTTTATATTCTCTATAAAGATTTGTAATATAAAAATAGTCAATAACATAATAAGAATGAATATATGGAAATATATAAAATATCTTATATATAATACTTCAAATATATTCTTTATATGGGTCATTTTAAGTTAAGAGTTATTCGCTAATTTAAAAAAACAGTACGACATAAAGTTTATCATAAAATCATTTGTGCATATCTGCAGTATAGCCAATCAATTTATTAATTTTATCTTTTTTATAGGAGTTCGAGGAAGATACTCAAAACAGTGGAGAAACTTGATATCCAGGGTGGGATACTTTATGAACAGGGGAGATATTTCAGCGTTGCTTTACGAAAGCGCATTTATAAGCAGCGATTTCAAATTAATCGAGCAAAAAAAAACTAAGCGTTAAAACGGCGTTTGTCGGTTTATAACCTGTAGTTATTATAATTACTATTTTGAAGAATTGTGCAGACAACCGGACAACCTTTGTAGGCGGATTCGGTTACATGTTCGAACGTATCAGACAGCTTTGTATCTTTTTTCAACTAGAATAAAATGAGAAGGGAATATATATAGTCTGATTTTGAAGCAATTTTACAAACTGCGGTAGGTAATACATTAAACATCTTGATGACGTGAGTTCACAGCTATTTTGAATAAACTATAGTATTGTATACCAATATCTAAAGGTGTTATTTAATATATAATTGCAGAAGAAGAATATAGTGTAATAAATGGAATATATTATAGTATTACTTGAATCAAGTCACTAGTAACATTAACGCGTTGAAATGACTGTTGAGATGACTGGCGTTGAAATGATACACATGTTAAATTGAGATATATTTTATGTACTTACTAATAATACTTAGATATAAATGAGAAATGAGTAGTACATAACAGGTCAATTGAAAAGTCCCCGGCCTGATACATAGATGGCGCTACTAGAATTAAATCCATATGTTTTTAAATTAGCCCTAACCCTCGAAAGATGCGTGTATAAATTTGACAGCTGCCGGATTTAGTTTGTGAATTACAGCATTTTGAGTGAAGTAACTTTTGTTATTGTGAAAAAAAATGGATAAAAAGAAATTTCGCGGGTTGATAAAATATTGTTTTTTGAAAGGAAAAAATACAGTTTAAGCAAAAACTTGGCTTGATTCCGAGTTTCCGGACACTTCCCCAAGAAAATCAACAATCAAGGATTGGTGTGCTGAGTTTAGACGTGGTGAAATGAGCACAGAAGACGGTGAACGCAGTAGACTCCCAAAAGAGTTTGTTACCGACGAAAACATTTCAAAAATCCACAAAATGATTTTGAATGACCGGAAATTGAAATTGAATGAAATAGCAGACACTCTAAAGACATCAACTGAACGTTTACATCATATCATTCATGAATATTTGGGTATGAGGAAGCTCTGGGCAAAGTGGCTGCCGCACGAGCTCACTTTTGACCAAAAACAACAACAAGTTGATGATTCGGAGCAGTGTTTGAAGACGATCAAGCGTAATAAACCCGAAATTTTGCGTCGGTATGTGACAATGAATGAAATATGGCTGCATCGTTTCTCTCTGAAGTCCAATCGACAATCATCCGAGTGAACTGCACACGATGAACCCATTCCAAAGCGTGGGAAAACTCAATAGTCGGCTATCAAGGTTATGGCGTGTGTACTTTGGGATGCGTATGGAATAATTTTCATTGACTACCTTGAAAGAGGAAGGACCATGAACAGCGACTATTACATAGCGTTAGTGGAACGTTTTGAGGACGAAATCGCCGAAAAACGGCCGCATTTGAAGAAAAAGAAAGTGTTGCTTCACCAAGACAATGCACCGTGTCAAAAATCCATGAATTGGGTTTCGAATTGCTTTCTCATATACCGTATTCTCCAGATCTGCCTCCAGCGACTATTTCCTGTTATCAGATCTCAAAAGAATGCTAGCTGGGAAGAAATGTTAGTCGAATGAGGAGGTGATCGCCAATGCTGAGGCCTATTTTGAAGCAAAGGACAAATCGTACTACAAAAATATTATCCAAAAGGTTGGAGGGTCATTATAATCAGTGTTTAGGTCTTGAAGGGAATTTTGTTTAATAAAAAAAACTAATTTTGCCAGAAAATGTGTTTTACTATGGTAGGCCGGGGACTTTTCAATTGACATTTTACTTATCATATATTACGTGAGTACAAACAAATAATGAAATGTTAGGTTTAGGTAATTTACCTTTGGAGATCTAAATAAAAGTTCCCATGATAAATAAATCAATATAATTTGTAGAAAAAATATTGGTTTTCTATGTAGCTGAAGGTAAAGAACGTTAATTCGATAGGATTGTTAATAATAATATAATATTAAATAATATGATAAGTTTTATATTGTTTGTCAAATAATCATAATAAAATAATTAATATTAAAATTAAATTTATTTCTTATAAAGAATTATATTCATCGCATAACAACTTGCATAACCATCCTACTTAAAGTCGTATATTGAGTTCCGAAACACACAGGTTCGCCTGATGGCATCTGCCTGAAGAATTTTTCAGGCTGCTTTTTAATAAGTAGTTTGTATGCTCGGAAACTATTTGATGGGCATTCCTGAGTCCCTCGAATGACGACCAGGGAGGACGTTACGCGAAGATTTGTCGGTCACGTGACCTTTGTCCAGCGTGACATCGACCGAGGGTGCAGGTTGAAGGACAGAAAAGGCGGGCGAGCCACCGTTTTAATAAAGTACGAGCACTATTTTCGCAGTTATTAAATTTTGAAACGACAAGGCGGTGGGCTCTCGAAATGTCTTGTGACTGTTAATTATGCAGCTCCCCTAATTTTGTGTCATACATTTTGTACGACGCTAAATATAAACCAAATGATCTATTATTACCGTTCAGTTTAAATTTTCATTTAATGCTGCTAAATATACATTGAGTTGACAAGAAATTAATATTAATTTTTGAAAATTAAAATGTTTCGTAACCTTGAGGTATGTCAAATTTCATGTCTTAATTTCATGTTAGAATAACGGTCAACAAAATACCCAGACATATTATCTCAGATGTTCAGTTATATAATCCCCTAAAGATAGTATTGACAACTGATGGATTGCCTGCTATTATAATGAAATATTGTATAAATCTCAACGCCATTCAGTTACACTAAGTGAGGGAATTTAAGTATCTGGGATTAGTAGTACAGAGAAGAAAATGGTTGATCTACTGCAGAAGTAATAAGATAAATCAACTATGCTCTAACCGCTTTTACTTCTCTAGGATGGTAACTGAGATCAGACTCTTTCAAACACTTATTTTGCCAGTTTTTCTATATGGCTTCGAGACTTGAACACTACTACAGTTTTACATATCTCAGTTTGCACTCTTGCAAATGCAATGCTTAAGGCAAATTCTGCATATTTGACTTTGAGATCGTAGATATGAAGTAATTTATTTAAAATACGAATATCACTGCACAGTTGAGCAATAACTAGAGATGTAGATGTATATATAATCGTTCGGACATCAGATCGCAATCAACTCTCATATATTTTTGTCGAGAAATTGACCTGTCGAGAAACATAGCGAGCAGCATGATATAAATAATAAAAAGCGATCGAAAAAATAAGAAATGAACAATGCCCTAGGCTAGAACAGCTGCTGATTTGGTGAAGAATATCCTATGGCACCAAGAGCGGCTAATTGGTTAAGAATAAGACCCTCCTTCCGCGAATTGGCGCGAATTAAATCGTCATTTTTAAAATCAATAAATGCTGATTGGACTATTGAACTATGGCCTATTGAACCTGTTGAATTGCTCCTTTGAAATTTTTCAATCGATTTTCTTACGAGTAGATTATAATTTTTGAAGTAATTTTATTATGTAGTTTGGTTATATCTTGTTGTATTAGTTACAGCCAATAGCAATTCTCAGTTAGATTAATGTGATTTTAACGGTTCACAGTAGACTACAACATTTTGATATCACAAAATATCGCAGAGTTTAACTCTATATACTCTAAAATTCACTCATATACATTACAAATACTAACCAGTGATGTTTAAGCCATTTTGATGAATTAATAATTTGATTTGATAACAATAAAATCGTTATTGCCTCACTGTAAATCTGACATTTCTGGACGAAAAATTGAAAAATTGAAAAATACTTTCATATTCCCCTTTTGAAGTCAGCTTTAAACCATAATATAGTTTTGCAGAAATCGGAATAAATGGTAGTCGAATGCTACAAGATCCAGGCTATAAGGTGGATACATCAACATTTCTCTTTCTTCATTCTTCTCATTGCCGAGTCACTAAAATGTGTGTGGTATATTGTTCGTATTCTAGTAGTTTATTTTTATTTGGCAAGTTGAATCGTACTGTTGACAATAGAGTGTTAAAAATTTAGGCAGGTTTGTGTAACTCCTGATGAAAAATTCGTCTTCACAATTACTAAACACTTTAAATACAGCTTTACGTACATGGTTCGCTGTGTTTAAATAACTTTTCATGTTTGGTTGGATGGTAAATGCCTTTTTTAATGTAATATATAATAATATATAATAGTTTTTCTCTTTTTGGTAATAAAAGAGCAAAATATGGTAAAAATATTATTTTCGAATGTCAATTTTACTCTACTCTTAGCCTCTCTTTTTATATCTAAATTATTTAATGGATTCTTCATTGAATAAGTGTAACAATGGATTTGCTTCTATCTATTAGGATAACTCGAAATTATTTTTCCCCAAACTTATTTGTATACAAAGTTAATAATATTTCAATTCGGTTCGCAGGATATACAGTTTTAATAAATTGATAATCTGGTGATTAAATATAATGGAATAAATAAGTTGTTTAAAATGATTTTTTCCGCAGCATCCTAAGTAGCCATCTAATCCAATCTCTACCAATCCCTCACCCGCTCGAGTCCATAGTCCCCGACCATATGTAAAAGGGGCAGATCTCTCACAAACAGAATCAGCGGCGATCGGATAGCCGTGGGGCTGACCAGCGCGAATCAGTGCAGCCCTAATTCGCAAATTCAGCCGGATGTGTTTGTGGGAAAGAGAACAGACCCACGTTGCCTCGGGCTATGGTCTCGTGGTGAACTGACCGACACAGGACGGGTTGGTTCCGCGAGAGGGTAGCCCTCGGCGTTGTAGAGCCCGATCGGGGGGTATTCGCTTATGTATATACATTTGCGAACATTGGCCAATTTCCAATCGATTGTTGGGGATCTTTTTTTGAGAATTTTAAAAAAGGTTAATTGAACAATTCGAAAATGGCGAACATTTTAATGGCCATATTTCCATTTTCACATGAACATTTTCTTTATAAATTTTTTTATCTATAGATGCATTATACCTTTTTTTTAAATTTAGCGAATATGATATACTCTGCTATGAACGTATATGATTACACTTATGATGTTACATTGAGAGAAGACAATTTCATAAATTGACAATGTTGTACTATCTGAGAAACTACGATGAATAAAGAAAGATTAGATTAGGGTTTCAAAACACAGTAGTTTATGGCTATACAGGAAATTTTAGCAAATTTTATGCGGCTAATCCAATATGAAGATTTCATAGCATGAATGAAATTTGTAATTTTTGTGACTTAAATGTTCATTAGAATGTTGATTGATGTTAAATATAATGTTTAATATAACAGATCTGAGTATTTAGTGTGCGTTGATTTGGAGTATTCATAGAAAACACATGCATGCGCTGCGAATTCGCCTTGTATTAATCCTTTTTTCATCAATGCTTCGAATCCGCTTGAGCCAAATGGTCAGACCTACACCCATCGTAGAACTACTTCGAATAACATTGCTTTATAAATTCCTTCACCATTTTACTTACGATTTGCCGATGATTTTTCAACTCTACTTAAAATTTCCATTTATTATAAACTTTTTCATTATAATTCAATAATTATTATATGATCAAATTTAGTGATATATTTCATAGAAAGTACAGATATTTTATAGTAAGTCAAGTTTAGCTCTTTATTTCAATTTATAGAAAAAAGCAAGATGATATTTGAAGATGAAGATTCGAAGGCACTACTCGATGATGATCCGTGTAAAGCCCAAGAAAAGTATTTAGAATTCTTGGGTGTAATACAAGAAACTATTTACAATCACGTGAAGAATTTGAGAATCATCTAAAATTTTTACACCGTATTGTATAGTGTTCATCGGTTTTGAAAAGTGTTATTATGATAATTTTAAGCGAAAATAATCATAGGGACCTCCTGGTCATACATCAACGTCAATAACAAAGACGAATATTGATTGTTCTACGCTAATGCTCTGTATTTAGTAAGATCAGCTTACTATGGTCTATTATGAGCTGTTAAAACCTAATTAAATCATCAACGGGGATTGTTATCAACTACAGTTGATGCGTTTGAGCTGAACATTGAGCGAAAAGCTACTGGAATACGAACAAAAACACAACAATATTATGTTTCAACATGGCAAACTCGATCATACGTTGTAAAGTCGGTGAAAATATATTTGCCAACATTAAAACGGGAAGTTGTACAACGCCCGCCGTATTTTCCGATGTTTGACTTATAACTTGCTTAAACAGCGCTTTGCATCTTTGGAAAATAACAAAAATGAGTCGATTTGTATATAACCTGACGTCGTAAGATATATCGTTTTTTCCAGATGGGATCTGTAAATTACCTGAAAGATGGATGAAAATAACGACTATCGATGTACAATACTTTGAATAAAATATATTGACGTATTTGTATTTGCGAAAATGCAAAGTTTCAATGTAAAAACTGCTAAAACTAACCGAATATGTTAAATTTGATGGTTTTGATATTTTTCTACGTGTATTATTGAGTTATTCAATGTATAGAAGAAGTGCATCAATATATCCCGTCAAATTGTTTTAGAAACTTCTGGTGATGCTGTCAATTAATTACTGGTTTTGATTTCAACAATTTAAATCTAATGATTCTGATGACAATGATCAAGGAATGGTCTGGAGAAGTAAAAGCTCGATGATAATGAACTCTCCATGAAATTTCTGACAGCTTTGTAGTTGATGAATCTAACTATGTTGATATCTAACTCCTCCATTAATGTTTATATTGGATGGTAGAAGTTCAAAATTATGAACAATGACAATTCGAGCAGTTTTAACATCGCGGTTTCATTGCTGTTCAAGAAAAAAACTTTCGTAACGTATTCTGAATAGCGATGAAAAGTCATCCATGACAAGATTTACCATGACACAATAACAAAGCAGAAAAAGCATATGAGTTAGTCCTGATAAGTTAGTACATTGCTAATGAAATGAAATATTCACGGCCATAATATTTTGTTATGTATATGGTGGGATCAGCAAGATGAAGTGTATTTTGCGCTAAAACCAAATTAGGCTATTGGTATATATATCTACTGGCTCTAATTGAACAAATTAAATGACCTATTGTTAAAAATAGACCAGCAATAGAGAGTAATATGTAATATTCTTGAATGACAACGCTTGACTAAACGTTACCATACATCAAATGGAAAGTTCTGTCACACCTACAGCGCTTACCAGACAGCTTGGCTTGACTAGCATATAGTAATTACGAAAATGCATCGCTCTGAAACCTAAAATGTTCTTTCGGTAACATTACTACTTATCCTATCTTCTAATAGTTTTTGCAGGTTTTTTTCAATTATTAAATCATATCCAGAACATTTTTGACGCTTAATTTCTTTTATTATTATTTATTACTACAACTTTCTTCGCAGTTATATTTCATGGGGATTATCCATTTTAAATGGGGAAATTAGGTAATCGGTAGTTTTATTTTCCTTATCTCTAAACATTACAGATGGGAAGGGGTGAAATACATTTTTGAGATGATTACAGGAAACATGAGTTGAAAAAAATTGTTGTTTCTAACTCATTTATCGCGAAAAATTATTTAATTAACAATTATAAGTTCTGTTAAAATATCAAATGTCTTTTAATTGATGAAATGATAAAATTCTTTTCCTCGAATCTTTTTTTAATCCCTGAAATCAATTTACTTAAAAACGGCATAATACGAATTAAACATGCCCTTTGATCGTAACATTCTCGTTTTCCTATCTTTTCCGTTCGGGATACATGCCAGATACAATACGCCCATTTGCTTCATCCCGGAATATGATGGGGGAAAAAAAAGGTAAATCCTCCGTTCGCCGTCTGATCCGCTAATTCTTTTAGAGAGGGGAGATGGCATAAAATTCTTTTCAATAATTATTCTTTATAAAAATTTAATTAATATTTCATTGGCAGATGTTTTAAAAGCGCGAGATGAAAGTGTTCCGTTCGGGAATAAGGAATGTGACCCAAGGCGCAGATTAGCATAATGGAGGTAACCAAGCGTGCAACTTAACATGGTATATTCTGTTAAGCATTTTTATTTCTATATGCTTTTATATAGATTAAAATATCAAAGAATATGCACAATCGCGACTTGTTTTTAGGTTTAAATCTCTAGAAGATCGAAGATATATATTTAGTACAATCATAACTTTTAAATTACTGTATTGCTATTGTTCTGTTGTACCTGCTTCAATACACAAACGAGACTAGTACGAGACAAATCAGTATCTAGTATATAGAGTCAATTCAAAACAGCAGTGAAACCACGAGATCTGTCAAAGCGTGGCGATGTTGGCGCTGTAACTCTGAGTTTTAATATATTTGACTTTGACATGTAACAAAATTTTAATCTAAATAAAGTAATGAAACAAAAATGTTATATATCATGATTTATTTTAACATTATAGTACATCTTATGCATATTGGAATAATCGAAACTATAATTCATTATACAGCCACAACAATTTACAGCTTAGAGTTGTTTTATAGTATTTACATTGAACTTTTCTCCACAGTAGTACATGTAGAGTCCTAAGCGTGTTTTTTTATGCAGTTCCTAATCCCCTTAAGGCCTAATAATCTGAGCGAGTGTAATTGTGTCTGAGTAAAGTATTTCACTTTCATTAAAGAGCATATTTACCTTTTACGCTTAGTTCTTGTTTCCTTCAATGCAATGATTCCTTGTAAAGTTATTTTGATAGCATGCTCCTTAATGGATTTGCTATATCTGCAAAAGAATTAATATTATTTCTCTCCTCATGTATTTTAACCATACCACATATACTCACAAAAGCTTTCGCACTCTATATTACAATTTGCTACAGTTAAAGTATATTAATTATATACTGACCTTTAGTTGTTTCCTCTTTCATCGCTCAATCTTGATAATTGTCAGCAATAAACTATAAACCTATATTCATAAATTTTTATTCAATTACCGTCGTTTATTTCCAATCTTTCAAAAACTTGCTCACGATTCTATTATCTGCCAATTTCTTCTTCAATATGTCTGATCGAACTCATTCAAATCGAAGGTGTTATTTTCGACAATACATCTTTCCGTAAATCCAGGCAGTTCTAGTTTGAATATCCTTCTCGATCTGAATGTCTATTATGATAATTATTTACATTACCCCATATAAACTCATTTAGGGAGGAAGACGTAAAAAGTAAATTACATAAAACGTAATTAAATATTTTATTTATATTTACCGATTAATAATTTGAAATACTTAATTTTTAATACGGTTTCTTCAAAATTTATTTTATGTACTTTAAGCTATTCCTTCATTGCAGATTGCCTTTGTTGAGATCTTCTCCATTAGTGTACTATGCTATGGTGGATTTTCCAGAACAATAACTGATAGCTCCTCCGAGTTCTTTAAAAGTTGATGTAGCAAAAACAAGTTATGGTTCATTTCTCCATTGTAGTCACATCCAGTAGGACTTAGAGAGAAACACTATTTCTGCACCAGGAATTGAACCGTTTCTGTTTCCAGCATGAATAACAATATGTCTGCAACAAATTATTAATAAATGTTTTGATTAAGAAAACCTAATCGTTAGTTATTCTAACATTTATCTTTTTCCATCAACTTTTGTTGTCATTTTTATTTTCTATTTTTATTTTATTTCAAACATTCATGTCATCTAAATATACAAATTGGTTTAATAATTCATCCTTGATTTTGTTGTATGTTTTTAAAAATTGTATTCTTTTAAAACCAATTTTTGGAAGTTCCATTAAACCCTTTCGTGGATTATATTTATACTAGTGTACGGAGGGATCTTCTACATCCCTCAAATATTGGGCTTTTTATGGGTACTTTCCAGACTAACAGTTTTCTCTGAATTAATTGCATTAAATTATGTTCCCAATTAAAAACCAACTTACTGTTTTTATACATCAAGCTAATCTTGATTAACAAAGCATTAAAAAGACGTTTTCCGATGTATAACCCGTAATTATAATATTTTGAAGAATTTTGCAGACATTTGATAAACGGACAACTTTTACAGGCTCATTCGGTTACATGTTCCAACTCCCCAAACCGCATTCTATCTCTTTTCAAATAGGATAAAACGAGAAGGAAAATATTGTCTGACTGTAAAACGAATTTAATACTTTTGACAAATACACATGAATAGACTATATTTCCCAAATCAATGTTCAATTAGGCTACTTAAGATAAAGTTAAGAGTAACTCTTACACTATACACATTTGTGTGGTATGGTTAACTTTAATCTTCTGATTTCCTGCACGTTGTTCACTAGCTGTATTGCTTCCGCATTTCTGTTTTAGTAACTTTCTTTCATGTTGGATAAGGCGAATTCTTGTATAACTTCGTAATCGAGGCTATTCTGGAGTCCGTTGATGACATGGCGATAAACATATGTAATTAGTCGAAGAACTTCGTTGTTTCGGAAGCGTTGGAGTACTTGTCTACGTTTTCATGACCTACAACAATCCATAAATTAAACCTGCTTTATTAGTGACTGATAAATCAATATATTTAGATCTATCTTAGATCAATGAGCATAATTTTTTGATTTTAAATCTAAGCAGAGCTTTGTATCTATCGTGTTGTTTTGAGTTAAACCTACCATAGAAATGGATAACGAGGTATTTCATTGATTGCGGAACGATTTCTCAAGTTATATAATTAGGTTTTGAATTATTTAGATTAATTAAAATTTTTTTAATTTTAGATAATAAGTCTTTATCATTTAAACGTGCTGTTCAGCTGAATGCGATTTTACTCGATTGAGGTCTGAATTATTATTCAATTACCTAATAAACAACAGGTAAACAGGCGTCGCTAAAACAATATCACTGTCTAAAACTTAATACTCTATACTATATTCTATCATTGACTCGCCCTTATTAAAATCTTTATATAATAAGTTGTTTCATACTTTATATGTTGAATGAATTTAATTTAAGTATTGTTGTGTTCATTCTATTTAACCAAATAAAAACTTAATAAGACTATGCTCTCATACCCAAACACTTAATCAATCAGAATCAGTGTGAAGGTATGGTCTCATGCTCTCACATAATTTACAATGAATCAAAGTACTAGTTGTGGCATCTTCCATCATATTTGCAAAATTTCATTATTCTTAATATCTTATTATCCCATTTCAAAAAGCTCAGGCGTGAAAAATGATTTTAATTAAATTAACAGAAAATAGTTAACTTGAAATCGAATTTGAATATTTCAATATAATAGTTTTTCATTTCTACTTTAATAAACTCTAACTGGTAATTAACTGGTAATCAATTTCTTTAATATTAGATATGACGTTATTGTTGTTACATAAAAGATATGAGACTGATAGGCAAAAAAACAATCAATTTTAATTTACTATTTTTTTAAGAAAGTGAAGTACCGACGATACGAACTATATGTTCTACGGAAATCTATTGTAAAATAGAAAGATATCTTATGTTTTAACACAGTATTTGTCATATTTGAAATATGAATTAACACACAGATTTCTTAAAATATTCACTCGATATCCCACCTTCATCATAAACGACCGATCAACGGGATATACTTGTTCTCGTCTTGTATTTTTAAAATTCGACTGCCATCGTTTTTAATCTTTTAAAATGCTTGGTTTAACCCTAATTTCAACGACAGATTCTATATGGACTAGTTTTTAAAGGGTATCTACAAAGGCCAATAATCCACGGTAGAATAACTGAGCAATAGGCTGCTGTCAGATTCAAGTAGACCGGGTTATGTAATGTTTCCTAAACTTAAGAATTTCCTAATTCAATATTTTCAAATTAATAGCAGGTTGGGACAAAATAACCTTTAAATTAAATTAAAATTTAAAGGAATTTATTCATATAAAATTGAACACTAATAATTGATATATTGAGATATTGACACTAATAATTGAAACTTTCCAGTCAAACTCTCTCAATTTTTGCCGAGTCACTAAAAATGTATATGATTTAGCGTTATTCATTTACTTCAATAGTATTAGTCGTTGATAGTGGAAAATTGAATTAATGATTTGGTCAGGTTGGAGCAAATGTATTTTCAATCTCAAGAAACTCTTATTTCAATGACTCAAAACTATTTTATTATCCATATTTAGTTCCATTGCGACATGACACTATCATGGATATATTGTCTTGATGCCTTTTATGAAACTGATCAATGTTTATTATCAAGTAGCCGACCAAGACGAGGTTCGTATAAAAAATCGAAATTTCCGCTTCCAGTGCTGATGCTAGTTTTTGATAAGTTTGTGCTGCATCTCTTGTTTTAGACAGTAAAATGCAAATATGATGGTTTAATTAGGAAAAATCTCAATTATTCATTCTTCACGTCATATCATTCTCCTGTTTCATGTAATATATTCTTTATTCTTATTTTTTTAAGACTTTTTAAATGCTTAGTACATAAATTATAAAAAAGTCAGATCTATATGAAATTTATTTTGAGACAGAAATACCTATTTCTTGCACTAACATTTTACTAGAAGGTAAATTCCCTTCTGGTAATTAAAGAAGAAAATTACTATTGTTTATGAGGAATTCTTTTTTTTTGGAACAATGATTATGGTATGATCTCTTTTTCTTCATATTAGTGTAGTCATAAATATGCAAATAATTTTCAAAACACTATATTACTAACTCTATTGATACTGTATGCAGTTTCTGCTCTTTTTTTATTTAAGTTGAAATAACAAATTTTTTATGAAATCTAAGCACTATTTTATAAAATTACAGAAATTAATTTCATTCAAAGTATTGTTAACTATTTGCTTCTACTTTAATGGTCTTATATGTGCGAATGTCATTATAAGTCTATGTACGAAAAAACCCAATTTTTACTATATTGATATAATATAAAATGTTATTCAGACAATTCGTCCATTTTCACGGAATATAAATAATAAATAACTGAAATCTGAGCAATATTTATCATTGGCTTTAATGCGCCATGTCTTCAACCATAATTGTATTTGCTCCAGGTGGGTTTGTAGGTTTATTGATGCTGTGACTGGATCTTCATGGGATGCTAAGATTACTGTGTCGTCTGCGTATGTTGCCACAGTAGTTATTTTTGTGGTGGGCAGATCGACTGTAAGTCTTTGAGTGCCCGTACGCTTGACACGTGCATTGTGGTATAATTCTTTTTGTATGTGGTGGTTCACATTTAATAATATTATTTTCCAGTTTGATGATTTTATACACCGCCTTATTATATCCATTAGGTTTTAAATCAATATAGAACATAGGCAGAGGTTTTTTTGTCGTGCTATGTCGTATATTGTGAACATTTACGACATCGTGGCCTTTTTCAGCTAGGTCTACCTTGATCGTGTTAAAGTCCGTGCCGTGATGTAATCCTTTTAACACGAATTTAAATGTTCTCTCGGATTTTGGCCTGAATGTATCGTATTGGGTGTTTCTTTCATCTAATTCTCTCATCTTGAACTTTAATTTTAATTAAATAAATTTTAATTGTATAGTTCGTTGTAATGGTTTTCAATAGGTCATGGATCTGTTTTATTATTCCTACCTTATAGACTGTTATTAGTATAGAATGTGGTGGTTTGGGAACAACTTTTTCAGGGCTTGGTTTTATATTCTCTTCAATTTCTTCCGACAGGTTGCTAAAGCTGTTTTTTGAAAAATACTATAAATGAATTTCAAAAGGACTGTTATAAAATAAGAGAAAATAATTTTAAACACTAATAAAAATCAAATGCAGTCTTTTTTTCTGGTCACATAAACAAGTATTTACTACACTTTAGGTCCACTGAGAGACGGATAGCCGCATCTGTTATGCGTTTTAACACTCAATTAAATAACCGTAATAAAATACTGGGGTTTTTTTTAAAGAAAGGTATCTTTCTAGAGCTTGGAGAGTATTGAAAATACGTCTTCACCCTACGAAGGTTAGAACCGAACTAAACATTAAGATGAAAATTTACTTAATCTTCAATTTCTCATGATTACTTCATTATATTTAAACTTCCAATTCTATGTTTTGAAACACTTTCGATCTTCTGGATTCGTTAATGTTGCTTGTTTTTGGCGTTAAATTTACTGCTTTTAAGCTTCTGAAACTGCTCAAGCCAACTTTTTGCATATAATTTCATTATTTACTAATTAACCTCAAATTAAAAAAAGTTCCCCTAAGGTAACAATAGCAATATATTTGCAATATATTTACACTTAATAACATAATTGTATAGTTTTTGAGGCCTTTTTGCTCGATGAATATCATCTTTTCATTCAATGATTTGGACGCTTAATCAAAATACCTTCGTTGAAATTATGTGCCACCGTTTGCCAGGAGTTGGTCTAAAATTATTCCGGTTCATATAAATCCAAACAAAAGAACCGAAAACAAAAGTATACTATAAACATTATTCGAATGAAAATAAATTTCGTCCGCTATAATAAAGCATAATGAGTTTTACGAAACGTATTATATAGCAAATTTAATATTTTTTCTCACTTTATTGTGGTGGGAAACAATTACAATATTTTCACATTATAACTGAGCGAGCGCCCTACATGAAAATATACTTTAAAGGTCCAACGGTAGAACGGTGATTCGGGTTAGTTTTGTTCGGCATCTACACGGATTTAATTTTAACGAAAACAATATGCAATAGAAATATACGTTTTGCCGTACATACATATTTAAAAAATTGTTGGTGGGGATGGTTATCGTTATATTTGTGAAAATTTAACGTTTAAATATATTATTCATTTGCTTATATTTCACATGTGAACAATTTTGGATACAGACGGTAACTGAGAATAAAAGTTGTTTTTTTTTTCTCTCAGGCCTATACAATAATTTAAAAAGTGTTACAACAGATGGTGTTACTGTGTTAAATCTCATCGAGTACGTTTGGAAGCAACTTCATGCAAATAAAATTTGTCTACTTTTTTAAATAAACATATTTGATGGAATAAGATGGAAATATTTTAATGGATATTGCACTTTTTCTGCTTTACTTTAGACAAATTTGTTAATAATATTTTCAATATCTAGCTGTCAAAAAATGATCTCTCAGCGGAAGCTACAGAAATTTTTATAGTAGGTTCGAGGGCAAATGAATAAAATTATTTAACACAATTAATTGAGCGTTTCTACTATATGCGATGTCCTTTTTTGTAATTTTGCAGAAATTGTAATTAATATGAAATTTCTAAGCTTTTTTTAGACTTCTACAACAAATACATTGATCTATTTTATTATACAATTTTTTTCGTGGTAAAGCAAAATTTCATTATTTGGCCTCTACGAGCGTGTTACTAAGAAATTAAATCCAGGTTGTTCAGAGTTTCACAAGCGTTTCAATATGAAATATTAATTTTTTTGTTTGTAGAATCTTGGTAAGAATATATACTTTAGTATGCTATACCGAAAGACCAACATACACATAAAAAGTTTTTTTGATTTGTATTGTTAGAGAAATTTCTTCCAGATAAAATTTTGTAAAGTTTATTATAATTTATGATTATTGCATCAATTATACTAGACTATCAATCAATTATACTTCTATATGTCGGATACTGTTGTCAGTCCGACAAGGGGTATACACTAGATTTGAAACGTTACTTTTCAAAACAGACAACCGAATAGTTGAGGCAGAAAAAAATTACATGGCAAGTGAGAAAACTGTGTACTGAACATATCGTGTTTTACAGCATCGTATAGAACAATATTCAAACTGTGTTTATAACAAGGGACAAATGTTGCTTGTGAATCTTTTTCTAATATTCTTTTTTGGATACCTCAATGTTTACCCTTCATATAGAAACCACTGTTATATGTCCATGTCCATGCATATTATGTGTTCAAAACCTAATCTTATAAAATTTTGAGGTAAAAATACTAAATTCAAAGCTAAATATAATACTAGATTCATTGTCTTTTAAATTAGTATGTTTAATGCAAACTGACATGTCCTAGTTTCAATCAGGGAATATAAAAAAATACATTTATTCTGTTACTTAGCTAAAACTATTAAAATTATGATCATATACAAAGTGCGAAAGAAATCTTTAATTCGAATTTATCATTTCTATGCATCTTTGAATATTATAATTGAGCCCGTTCTTAAGCATTTGGCCAGATGTATTTAGGCCAAAACTGCGGTCTTTCAATGGCGTTTGTTAGTTTCAATTTGCAGTTAAAAATTATGAAATAAAAGATCATTATTATAAATATACTTAGAAAAATCTGTTTTATCGTTAGTTCATATAAAAGTAATTCTTATTCAATTTAAAAATAATTAATTTGTGTTTCAGATAATTCAGTGGTTATTCTTAGAAGTTGAGGTGGCGGGTTGGTGACCCTATCGCCGCAATAATCGTGAGCTTAGCTGCCGCTTGCGTATGGTGGTTAATATATGTTAGGTGTTTGTATATTGCAAGTAAGATTATCCATAAGCAAAAACATAATTTGAAAATTAACAATTATCCCACTTACTCAGTAACCATGACTAGTAAAACCAAATATGTTCTTGGAAGATCTCTAAGTTGATCTTTCAGTTGAATTGTTGATCGTTATTTAAAATTCACGTTGTATAGTTAGTTCGGATCGAATGCTAAACAATAAATAAAAAATTCTATAGAGCTCAATGCTACACGAATTGCAAAATTTTTAAATTCATCATTAAGAGGTCAACTGAAAGCTCCTCGGTCTACCATAGTAAAACACATTTTTTTAGCAAAATTAGTTTTTTTATTTAACATAATACCCTTCAAGGGTGATACACTGATTATAGCGACCCTCCAACTTTTCGATACCATTTTTGTATTACGATTTGTCCTTTGCTTCAAAACAGGCCTCAGTTTCGCCGATAATCTCTTCATTCGAGCATTCAGCAAGCATTCTTGTGAGATCTAAGAACAGGAAATAGCCGTGGGGGGGGGGGAGAGTTTGCAGATCTGGAGAATACGGTGGAAGAGGAAGCAATTCGAAGCCCAATTCATGGATTTTTGACACGGTGCCTTGTCTTGGTGAAGCAGCACTTCATTTTCCTTTAAATTCGGCGGTTCCGCCTAAAAACAAACAGTCCAGTAACGCTATGTAATAGTCGCTGTCAATGGTCCTTCCTTTTTCAAAGTAGTTAATGAAAATTATTCCATGCGCATCCCAAAATACAGACGCTATAACCTTGCCAGCCGATTGTTGCCACGCTTTGGAAAGGGTTCATCGCGTGCAGTCCACTCGGATGACACTGTCTATTGAACTTCGGAGTGAAGTGATGGAGCTATGTTTCATCCATTGTCACATGTCGTCGCAAAAACTCGGATTTATCATCTTCAAACACGGCTCCGAATCATCAAGTCATCGTTGTTTTTGGTCAAAAGAGAGCTCGCGTGGCGCTCACTTTGCACAGAGCTTTCTTATACCCAAATATTCGTGAATGATATTATATACAAGTTCAGATAATATCTTTGTTTTCGTTGGTAACAACCTCTTTTGTGCGTCCACTGCGTTCGCCGTCTTCAGTGCTCATTTCACCACGTCTGAACTTATGTTAGCATACCAATCTTTGATGGTTCATTTTCCTGGGGGCAGTGTCCGGAAATTCGGCATCAAGCCAAGTTTTTGCTTCAGCAGTATTTTTTTCCTTTCAAAAAGTAATATTTTATGAACACGTGAAATTCCTTTTTATCCGTTTTTTCACAATAACGAAAATTGCTTCACCCAAAATGCTATAATTCACAAACCAATGCTCCGACTCTGTCAAATGGCATCTTTTGAGGGTTAGTGCTAACTAAAAAACATATGTTGATTATCATCAAAATATTGGAATAGGATATATATATATATATATATATATATATATATATATATATATATATATATATTAAACCATAAAAACCATAAAACCATAAAAGCAGTTGTTTGCAATATTTCTACGTGGTCTTATATGCTATAGTTAGTGCTTAAAAAGCAAACTTAACGGCTTTTGCACTGAACGACTTCCGATTTTCCGTTACATCACCTCAGCAATAACCTTATTCACAAATATCTGATTATAAATAATTATAAAAAATATGTGAAAACTTTGTACGTGCCTTTAAGATTTTAGCGTTTCCCACGATATGGGACCACCTCAGAAGTGCACTCTTTCGAATAAAAAAATAATTTTGAAAATCGCTGCCCCCAATTGACGGAGAAATCGGCGAATATACATTTAAATATATAAATATATATACATATATATATATATATATATATATATATATATATATATATATATATATATATATATATATATATATACATATATATATATATATATATATATATATATATATATATATATATATATAATATATATATATAGGCCGAACATAGAACCTCATCCTTTTTAGAAATTAATAACTAAGTAATAGGAAGATCACTAGAAAATGCTAATAATAATAAATATTTCTATTATATTTTAAAATGTTAAAAAGATTTATTAAGTTCGGCTGCTATTTAAAACATGTATTGATAACATGTCATTGTTGCTTTGTCATTACGATGCATTCTCATATGGCTAATATAAAATCCAAGCAGCAACCTGACCTTTGAAAATTTTATAGTCATCGCGGATTTTAAATTTAGTATCTTAATATTGCAGAAGGTCTAAGCGACGGGGTGACAATGGTAAGTTTTTAATTTATCTGCATACAGTATTATATATATATATATATATATATATATATACACTTCACGATCTATTTATCCTAGAGATGTGGGAAAGGATAAGATTAGAGATGACTTGGGATGGTTGGGTTGCTTAAGTTTGAATTTTTAATGATTTTTACAATGCTGCTAGCTTGTAGTAGATGTAAAACAGTTGGTTCAGTCCGGATACATCCTTCTTGATAAAAAAACGCCTCCAAATTTAATGTAATAAACAATAAAAATAAAACAAACGATTTTGACTAATATGGTCATTAAGTGTAATGTCGTAGGGTTCTTTTGGTAGTTATATAGGCTTACATTTTAAAATATTTATTTACTCAACAATATATTTCCAATTTTTAATTGCAATTGAATAAATACTGCAGTTTTCATGACAGCAGCACATTCTCTTAATCTAATTTTATAATTTCCTGATCTGATATGCTGTACCAGCAACTAAATCTTGTTGGAATCAGCGACTAAATAATTATTTTATGTTTGTTCTATTTACCATAATTATGCTACCAATTTCTATTTTAATAATAATGAGACTATCTTAAAACCCACATCAAAGAGCTATTCCTCCACATCCATGCATATCCTGTTGTAACCACAATCTCGACATTATTATCAGTTTTAATTTGTGTCGTTTCCATCCGTCGACTAAAATAGATTGTGAAATATCCTCAAAATATTTTAATAATCATTAATTGATTTGTAACTGTATTGCAAAATTATTCTCAATTGAAAATATAAGTTTGCAATGGGAATTACAGAATGTTTTGCTCTTTTTCATTGTAAGTGTGCTATTATTCAAGGACAGCTAATTTTGCATTACCCTATTTAAAGGATTTGAATTGAGGATAAAAATAAATTCAATATTATAATCTATTGAACAGTAAATTATGGAAATGGAAACTTAACACCCGGTTTCGTATGTTGATCTATAATTAAAGCAATTAAGATTTACAATTAAGCTAATACATATGTATGGTGTCAAGGTTATATTATGTATTTGGTTGGTATCAGATTGGCGTTGAATATTTTAAACTCATAGAACCGACTGAAGTCCTTTCATTATATTGCTATCTGGTGTCATTAATGCGTTTGAGCTAATGTTAAGAAATCAACGACTTCAATTTACCGGTTTTCCTATTGTTCCATTCGTTTAATTACTTAAACTTTACTAAAAATATCAATAACTTCATGGACACCAATTGTTCGATGTTACACGGGCAGAAACATATTTATAACACCATGGAGATAACCATCAGCTCGATAATTCTAGCACAAGGATGAGCTCCATCCACCATTTACTCAACATCACACAAGCTGTGATGTTGAGAAAAAGAATAACTGAACGCTTCATTATTTGATTTCACCTTTATCTTAAAGAGGACGTACTCTTGATACGAAGTACTATTTAACCAAATGCGGACTCTAAACTGAACTGGAAATTAGATATATTACACCCACACATGACTTTTAGATACTGAATATGAGGTATACGGACAAGCGGTACTCGAATTTCAATCTAATAATTTTTTATTGTAGAAGTAGCTAGATACAAAATACTAACATGGAGACGGTTCTCTGTTCTGCAGAAATCTATACAAAATGTCTATCGGTAAAAATGGCCAGATTTTTTTGAATATTTATTATTTATTCTTTTGCCGGTAGCGCGGTATACCACCTCCCTCCTGAAGAAATCCTCATGTTATTATTTGTGAATATTGATTGATATCTTCAAATTTTTTACTTTGATACATCTTTTTAACAGCAGTGTTTTTAGTAAAATGTCTATAGTATAAAGTGCATGGAGTGCATGAAGTATCGGTACCCTAAAATTCCAGTAGTCAAGTCCTAATCGGCGACTTTAAATTTCACTGGATTGAGAATTTCTAAATTCAATGTTCTCTAATTCAATTTATAAAGAATAAGTAATTCCATAGCGCCGATTACCAATTCAACGTGAGCTTGTCACCTTTTCTTAATAAAGTGTTTCTATGAGTTGATAAATCAATTAATTCCCGTTATTCAAATGATTTTCCAGAAATCCTACCGATTTCGCCAATAATGAAATAGATAGTGATAATAACAATAAAAGCTTCTCTTTGTATCCTTTTACTTTAAATTGTTTTATTTAAGAAAAAAGGAAACTGCGGGATTTAACATACCATTTGCTTCTATCAGACTACCATCTGGGAAGCACTTTGCATCTAATGAAGCAGCTAAAAGCGCCGAAAATGAACAATTTTACACTCTTCTGGAAGGGAATACTGAAGTCAAGAGGATAACTTTTTAACTAAAAATTGCAATATTTATTGTCAGACCATGAACTTTTCATGTTAATCTTGTGTTTTCAACAATTCACTCGTCACATTACGCTGCCACGCGATATATTATTATTTGACGTTACCTAAAAATCCCACCTATATTAGTGATGCGTATGAAAGTCAACGTATTCGAATAAAAAAATACGTCATTGATAAATACTGTCTCACCGTATATTCTAGCATCTGAAGAAACATTGTGTAATTCCCATTACTGCAGTCCCCATCGTTTATAGTCCGGTCAAATAGCAGTTAAAGTGTTGGTTTAGATATTATTAAAATACTTTATTCATCATTTCATTATTATGGACGAGGTTTCGTCATACCACTATAATTCTAAATAAATATAATAGGCAAAAAGGTAAGTGAATCTGTCTTTTCGGCTATGATGTTGGTTCGTATTTAAAATCCGAACAAGAAAAAATTTAGCACTATTTTTCATTGATGAAAAAATATTTTGTTCCTGAATATCCTTCAATATTGTCAAATAAGAAACTCGGATTAAAATTATAATCTTTTGGGCGAATTAGCCGAAATACAGTTTATTCACCATATTTAGCTATGTACTTTCACACATAAAATTCTTCGGAAATAGTTGACGTAGGGAGGCATATTGCAGGCCTTCTTAAGAATCACTAAACTGATAGGATCCATGAACTATAGGATAGTTAGAATTATAGGCATATGTACTGAAAAATATCTGCAGGATTTTTCAATAAAGACGGGTCGACGTTGAAATGGAATGAAACAAGCTGAATTTGAGTTATTTTTGTAATTAAATAACTACTACATAAGATCGATCTGAATTTCGGCGATGGCTTGAGTTATGTTAATTTTAAGGGAATCAGTCAATAGTAACTTATTGACAATAGTTACAATTTTGGTAATGCACGGTACCACTGCTGAATATATCTCTTGACTGCGGCTATTTTATCAGCCAATCTGGCGTTGGCTGAAGTGGTCGTGCCGAATATGGACACCAAACTATTTCCAAGGAAGATATACTTTTAAAAAGAGCGCAAAGCCCGTAACGTTTGAACAAAAAAGTACTTAGTCTGAAAATAAAATATTTTTATTTGGTTACGCTACAACTGCATCACTAACCATGGCGATTCTGATCCATTCCAAATGAAATATTCTGTCGCAATGATATATATTATTATATATTTCTATTAAACATATATTAGATAATGAAGAATTACAAGGAATTAAGGTCCTAAGGTTAAAGTCTCCTTTCTACCAACTAGGGTTTATCTGGACTGGACCTACTATTTAACGTGGGCTCCGAATCACGATCGTCGGCATTACGCTTACCGACTGGCAAATGACCAACGGAGAAATCAGCCCAGAAGACATCCGGTCTTACCCAGCCTGGTTACTGGCGTGACTGGGATCATTTTCCTTGTCGGATTTTGCACTCTTGCCTAACGACAATCACAAATATTAAACAAAAACAAACATAAATTTACGACCATGCCCTAGCAGGATACCAACCCGCGACTATTGCAACCACAGTAGGTCGACCGCCCTGTCGCCTTTACCACTGCGCTAACCAAGTCGACTCTATTTATTTTACTGATTTTGTGTTTATAAACGGATCTCTATATATCATATTTTCTAAAATATTTACTAATAACTAGAGACAATTGCATTTATTTCTAATACAACTGTATTAATAAATATATGATCTTCAGATTACTCGGAAATACCTACATTACTTAAACACTCGGTAATCTGTGATTTACTACTAGTATTTGTTGAGACTCCTGAGGTGATACGCGTTGCTTGCTAATAACAGCAAGCTCGGTAATCAACACAAGTTCAAGATCATATTTCGAAATAGTTTTAAGTGAATTCTCGTTCAGTATGAATATCAACTTTAGTTTCGGTGTACTAGCAATTATCGTATGTTATACATTTACTGAAGGTATGTTGATTTCCAGTTAAACAATTATAATAAATAGTCTTACAGCGTGGAATATTCGTGGAATTCTTATAAACAAACAATTTTTTGAATGAAGAAACTGGTTGAACACAATGATGATATTGTTGGAATTTAAAATAGTTAAGAGAAACAAGAACTATTTAGTTTATATGTGTGTATTGTTACAAATGCCAGTCTAAACTTTTTAATTAATTCAGATATAATTATTATTCTTAATATTTACTAGACTCCAACTTATTAATATTAAAATATATGCAGTAATATTATGATATTTGCTTCATTTTGATTGTTACATCGAAAATAACGACCATATTATTAAGCGAAATAATTATTGACTACATTTAGTATGTTGTACATGTAATACTTGTAACATTTTTTATTGTGTTATTATTTTATTTTCAATAAGCTGCAGTTCATAATTGGTACTTTACAAACTACGATATGATAAATAATGTATTTCGTTATATTGGTTTCTCTTAGAATTACTATGTTACTATGTGTGACTTATAATCAATAAATGTAGGATTTAATAAAAATGTATACTAGAATTTCGAAAACTGAAAAATTGTTTTTCAAATAGTTCAAAATTGTTTATCAAATAACTAAAATTATTAATGTATAATGCCAATATTTTTGTTCTAATATAGGCGTATTCTAGACAGATTTTTATGTAAATTATATTATAATTATATATATCCATTAAGAAAATACAAATATAAAACAGGAAATGAATCATTCAACATCCGCTCAATATACCTGTTTTTGTCTTTACATTTTAATGAGAATTATGTTAATTAATCTCTTGGAATTCAATTTTAATTGCATTTTGCAGTTTCGTTACATTATTGGTAATAGCCTGTAAGTTGTTTTCGAAAATAAGTATTGTTTAAGGTAATATTTTATAGAGAAATATTATATAACTGCCAAAATACTTGATACTTGATAAATCTGTACACATAATACTATGGAAATTAGTTGATGATATATTTTACGCCAGCTTTTATTGATAATTTTAAATAATTACTGTCGCATTTATATATATAGAATGCAATTTTTTAAAATTAAATTTTAATTACAATTTATTGATTTATTTTCAATGTTTAATTTTTAACATTTTTTTGTTGAATTATTAATTTATATATAAGTTATTAAATTATGTTGAAAATACAATAATAATATAAGTGAATTAATGTCTTTTGACATAATTTTTACTGACTGTCTCATTACCTACATGCATATATTTTACGATTATACTTAACTGTGTATTAAGATTTGTATGTTTCATTTTGTATTCTCATATGTTGTTTAAATAGCTTGTCTAATATAATGAAAAAGACCTTCATAATTGTTGAGAATTATAGTTTAACTGGTTGTTATTTTTATATGTATAAATAGATATCAGACGAGAAATAAATACCCGGCATCATCGTAATATTCCATGTTTCATAAGAAATTTTCAATTAAAATGTCAGGATTTTTGTGCCAGAAATTTACTGTAAAAAATTTAATCACACAAATATGCACTACGGGTGTCACATTCACTATTCATTAAAGAAAATAATTATATACATGTTCCCCAATAAGGATGAAATTTAGGTTTACCGCCATGATCCTAAAACGAAGTTAAACAACACAGGTTAAGGTAATGTGGACAATTTGTGTAAAAGTATTTCGTGAAATGTAATAACAACCATAGAGAAGTATATTAAAGGCTTTCCGAAACCACTATAGTAATGGGATCCATTCATTTGGCATAAATGAGATCATTGGAATATATTTACTGAAATTCAAGGAAATTGTTTTTAAACTACAGCTCAGTTTATTTTTTATATCGTTATATTATTTATAGTTTTTATGACTATTCATATGTAAACCATTCATCCGTTGGTATATATTTCAGAATAAGATTCAGTTACTACCTTCTTTTGTAATTTGCAATAATGTGTGGCCCAAAAAATGCGAAACTCAAATTTTCGAATTAAACATAAGTAAATCATAAATTCAATTAAACATTATCTACATAGTAATACTTTTTGTATTTTAGTGGCGTCATTAAGATGTTTTGAATGCACAGAAAGTGAATCTGCAATATGTAGTTTGCCTTTCAAGAAAGACAGCACAAATATAACAGACTGTAGTCGATCCATCTATACAGTAGATAATGGTAATGACCCACCCAACAGAGAGTTTGTTTGTCTTTTAATCGAAGAAATCGGTAAGTAATTGTTTAACTAAATTATTTTATATAAAAAACATTGCATGCATTGCCCATCTTGTGTGGCCAAATTATCGTCGGATTGATGAACAATCAATCGTACGTCAATGAAATTATAGATTGGTCAAGATATTTACATGAAAATGTGGAGGAGAATATTCATTTATGTGTCTTCTCACAAGAAATCAGGCTTTTGTAGTCTTGAATTTAGTTGTTGGTTATATTTAAAACGTATAGGCATCCACTGGCTCTTCAAATAAATTCAAAAGTATTTTTGTTGATATTCAACGTATTTCATTCAATTTCGACATCGACCCGTCCGTATTGAAGAACCCTATACCCCATTGTACACAGGCTTTTTCACATCCATTAGTTCATCAGAAGTTTTCACTAGTTTTATTCGATTTGAGTTTAGTCCAATTCCATGTCTTCTTATTCGGTCTTTCACTACGTTGAATGTCTAACGTTCACCACCCACCCTTTTTTTATTTGATTATTACCTCAATTTATTAAAATCGAATAACTGAAGCGAAAATACCTAATCAACAATAAGATATTAATGAATTTGGCTTGATTATACCTGTTTCCTACGAACATTGAAAAAGTTCGTTTTGTTTAGTGAAAAAGTAGTTGTAAAAATTAAAAAGTAGTTTAGAAAAAACTATTCCTCTCTGTAATTTTTTTATTTTAGTATTTATCGGGTTAAACCGAGCACTTTCTTAAATATCTAAAATGATTCAACAGAGTATTACTACTCTATATTAGTCTATCATCAGTCATTTCAGAACAAAATTTTTCAAAAAATATAGTGTGTTATTAACATCTATGGAATCTTACTATATGGTGTTTTTATTTTATAAGATTGATTTATACTCCACAAATAATTTCTATAGGATTATAAACCACATCATTCTAGGTCGTTTAGTAAACACATCACTTAACCACAAAACATCATTGAGCGGTTTTCTTTCCGGTTATCAGTTCCTGTGTACTTCAAAGTGCTTTGTTCAATGCATTTTTTATCTATAATTTAAACCCAAAAACATTTTTGTAATTGTTTCAATGAATTCGCAACCATTAAGTCAGCTAGGTTTTACTTATTTTACATTAAAAAAATATAATGGCGATATTCATTTATATGTATTTATTTTATGATTATAAATGATATACCCAGAAATATGATTAAATTTATAACGCGAATATTTCAAAATAAAGTAAATATGATAAAAACAAACAAAAGATATACCAATAATTTCGTGAAATTAAATACGTTCTACTTTATTGGTATATATGTATATATATATATATATATATATATATATATATATATATATATATATATATATATAGAAACAAAGAAATAATATTTTATGCAAGAAAGTATTTATGATTTGTTTATATTTACAGATGCCATTGGCGAAAATTCAACATTTACAAGGAGATGTAGCATTAAAAATTCCAATGATAATTGTGAAAATATTATAACCAAAAATTTTATGTTTCCGGATATAAAAAAAACAAAATGTCAACAGTGCGAAGAAGATTTATGCAACTCGACACCCACGAAATACAGCCATTTCAGTATAATAGCTTTATTTCTCAGTTTTGTGATATTTAGAATGTAAATAAAACCAATATATATTTATTAAATTATTTTAACGAATTACCGTATTTCACTTGAACTGGGTTAATATTAAAACGGATATAATATAATTACTTAATAACTCTTTATATTTCATAAACTATCAAATATTTCTACTTTTAAGTTTAGTCATCATCTATATGATTCGGATTCGGAACATTTTCTGAACTTGACTATATATACATATGTTTATTGTAGATTTAAGAAATCTGTTAAGTCAAGGCCAAGAATTAAATTTTACTGTTTGCGGTTAACAAGTTAAAAAAACATCGCGATTTATTATCATAAAGCGAAGATCGTATCCACGTCTGGTTATATCAAATACTATGTATCATAACTTATTTAAAAAAAAACAGGCATATTAAATTGCTGATTTTTGTTTCAAGATTTAACTGTCTGAATGTTTAAGAAGATAATAACATTAAGGATATAAAAACAGGTGTAACCTCTATAAAAACAATAGAATGAAACCTAGTTAATCTATTTCGGTCCCGTTTAAATTTCTGTTATACAAGACGTTGTTTTTTCTCTATTAAACATATATGACTTGATTAGTTTTATCCTGTTAACCTTTCGGAAATGCAATTCTTACAGATAGTAAAGCTGGCAGTTAATGTAAGAGACCATCGTCAAAATATATTATTTCTATTATTTCTGAAGATCGAGTATTACAAGAAAACGAACAAAAGGTTAATAATTGTTATAAAATATCTTGTATATAAAAATTATATAAATACAATCGCAAAAAACAACAAAATCATAGCTTAAATGCTTAAAAATATTTCCAATCCATTTATAATCACAGAATACACAGACTTAAATAAAAGCATAAGTTAGCATTTGTATAAAACATTTTGAAAGTATATCAAAAAACAATATCTAATCTGACTGATAACTTATTTTTTAATTACACATTGTTACTCCTTTAAATACTGTACAATTTTGATTGCGAAACGAAAACGAAAAAGTTGGACACTATCCATATGTACCCATATAAAATTTTTAATTTTTGCTCCTTGCAATCTTTTTTCTTCATCCATTACGACAAGCAACACCTAATTATTATTACATTGCCTTTTCTCAGAATGTTATACACAATTAATCGATAATTAAAGATCACTATTTGTTGACATAGTATCTGAATGAAAATTACCATTAAATTTGGTTTTGTACATTGTTTTGTTAATAAATAAAATAGTCTAAAGATAGATTTCCGCACAAACGAATTGAAATAGGTTCCTCATACTGCTATATAACATAAATTTAAATAATATAACATAATAACTGAAGCATAAATATATATTTATATTTTTTTTTGCTTGAAATATTATCACATATAAAATTAGTTCTCAGTCTTTTTGAAATCAGCATAAAGATTCGTGCGTCTCAAAATCATCTGCGGAGAAACATATGTTATAATTTTCACTTTTCAAAACCTACCAATTTACATCCTTTGAAGAATATATTATGTTTCTACTTACTTCTAGTTATTTATTAATATCCTGATGTGGACTGAGCAAATTCTGTTATAACAAAAATTTTACTTAAAATTATATACAAAAAATAAAAAACAAATATAACCTGTATACATATATTGTATCTACAAATATATTTATGTATTTGTATAGACATAAATTTCAATTCGAAAGAAATATATCTCTCATCTCCGGCGCTTAGAGCAAGACGTGGTTAGGGGTGTGCCAATTTCCCCATTCTATGTTTTCTATATTTTGTGTTTATATTCCAAAATGTGGCAACACATATTCTATAAAGAAGGTCGCTCTATATGGCTGAATTATTATGACAGAAAACTGTTGTTAGTTTAATGATATTATATAGTTATTATAAATTATTTGTGAATTCACTCTAGCAACTTTTAGTACAACATAGAATGCCATCATATACAATCTTCCACCATCTATCGCTATAAATAGTAGATCTATATATTAATCGGCTTTGCGAACATTTTGCCTCCCTTTTTGAAGAAAACGGGAACACCTGGAGGCGTGAAATTTGGCACAGTTAAAACTCATTTACAGGACGAGTTATTAGGCCCAATGTTTTTGTATAGTATGCGTTACAATTAAATATATTTCAATAATACGAAAAAAATGGACAAATCAAGCAATCAGGAATAACCGTCAGATCAGTGACAAAATATATAAGCAAACTCAGTGTTAGTGGTGCGGGCTGAAACTTTAGTTCTTTGACATATATGATATATTGGGATCGAATTCCGCTGGGTTAAAGGTTTTTATTAAGTTTATAAAATAAAATAAAGGATAGTGTTCGTTAATATGAAGTGAGCGTTTGAAGTCGCTAAATAAAACAACTGTGTTGGACGACTATAAAAAAATAAATATCATTCATTTACAGAAGAATCATTATATAATGAATACACTAAAATATTATATATATATAATATTATGTACATCATTTGATATGTTGGTTAAGTTTTCTTAGAATTCAAACGCAGGAAACAGTTCTGACAATTTATAATATTCATTTGCTTTTCTTTATGATATTAATGAACGTTATATTATACGAGGGCAGTTTGATAAGTCAGTATTTTTTGAATTTCCATCGCACATTGTCCTTACCTTATTCGGTCCAAGTTCTGTGAACTTCTCCACTCTAACCCTGGCCGCAAGCACATATATCGATTGTGCTAAATCTCGCAGCGGGGTTGGCAGTGCATTTGTGGTGGATAACAGGGTATTTCGTTTCAAGCTCCCTGAAAAAGGTTCAGTACTGACCGCTGATATCTTCGCGATAATCAAACCTTCATCCTACATCGCAACACAATCCTTCAAAGAATGACTAATCCTTACCGATTCCCGAAATGCTCTCAAATGTTTTCTGGAACAGAAGTTCAACCATCCCCTGGTCACCGGCTGACTGTCAATCATCCGTACCCTCTATATGAATGGCTTCAGGACAAGTTTACTGTGGATCCCTTTTTACGTTGCTATACTGGAAAATCCTCCTCTCCCCCCCCTCCCTCCCTCACACATATTTTTATCCATTCGTTACTGGTTTTACCAAGAACGTGATACAACGTCGTTGGACCCAGGAGGCCAACCACAACAAGCTCATTGAGGTTAAAGCTGATTTTTTCTTCGCGTTCCTTTCCTTCGTCACCATGCTGTAGCTCTGAATCAAAATCGATTTTCTCCATAGAATCTAGCCTATTCTAATTTAAGTGTCACTGACCAAATAACCATTACTACTTCGGTATGGGTTCTAATATGTGCTGTGTGGATAGATACTTTAATTCATTATGGTTGTATTAATAGACTTGTATTTTTTTAGTAGTTGTTTACTTTTTAAAATTGTATATACACTATTTGTACTTTTATACGCCTTGTTTGTTCTATTAATTTTATTTATTTATTTACACTTTATGTCTGTCCCCGTCCCCTTTATATCAACACCTTTGTTGAAAAAACATATTTGTAAATAATGTAATTAATAATGTAATAAGAAATAATGATCAAGATTATATAATTTGGTATCGATTAAATATTTGCTATGAACTATTTGCAAAAAAAAAATTGTATAATAAAAAATTATTAAAAAACATTCTCCACAGATAATTCCTCTATCGATAAAATCAGTAGCATACGTTCTATTCGGTATCAACCAAATTAAAATAAAATATTTAAAAATAATATTGCTCTGGGCAAACGTATTCCATCAAGATTTATGGACATATTTCAAAACAAATAATTCGAAATAAAAATTCCATTGAAATAATGTTTTTTTAGTACACAATTTAATTTTATTCGAAGCATATAATATTTAATGGGGAAAATTATATTTCAATATTTAAGGCTACATCAAACTATCCCCAGGATATTGTTCATTTTATATTGGACATATTAATAATTATAACAGAATATACTATTTTATATATGTTATATTATTATAAGGGTTGGTGAAAAAGTAATATTTTCTAACTTTGTTGCTAAAATTATAATTCCATTACTGTAGACCTTAATTTCTAGACCGTAACAAATGGAGTTGAATCAATTATTTGTATCCTACCAAACACTTAACATCTCCTTCCTTGACGTCAATTTTTGTTTGTGAAGCATATCCAGCTATTGACCAAAAGATTTTTAGTACATTATTGCCATACGTTGATACTTGTTAACAGAACTTCACAATTCTTTAAATATTGAATAACAGTAATATTTTATAGTTACTAGCGGGTTCATCAACTCTTCCTCTATACACAACTTAATTGCAATCCCCAATTCATTATCTTTATGTATATTTACTGGGATCAATTGTCCCAGTTGTTGTGTTTATTCTGTATATATTACATACAAAGAAAAAAGTCAATGTTCGGCCAGGACAATGTTTGTTAGGTGTGCTAGTTTTATTTTATATTACCTAAAACTTGTAACTATTAGTGATGTTCAAATTTATATTTCAAACTTCCCATACATGTATATGCTTTATATAAAAATTGATAGGGAACGTTTGGGTAGCAGACAGCAACACCCACTCTGTAGATTGCTATGGAACAAAAAGGTATTTATTTTAAATAATATAAAAGTAAAACTAACTTGAAGATTATAGTAAAGATAAGAACGCACAATGGTCATATTTCTATACGTTGATACTTATAATATTCTTACCTTGCAAGTATTTGAAAACAAAAGTTAGAAGACCTAAGTTACAGTTAATAGAAAGTGTGTGAAATAAATTGATAATATGAGATTTAAAGCTTGGTAATTTATTATTTCTTTTGGTTTATATAACTTTTCGAATCAGATAAATAGTAGATGATTTCCATGGCGGAAACATACAATATTACACCACTTAATAAAAGCATTTATCAACTAATGTTCTTTTTAATATTGTTAATACTATTCTAACAATTTGAAAGTTATTAATATTTTATATTAATAGATTTATATAAATTTTCATATAAATCACATTTTTTAAATGTAACAGTGTAAACAGTTGAGCATCATAAACGCTAGTTAGAGTGGAGATCGTTCCTTCCGGTGAGTCGTCAGTAACGTCAGAATCCGTAAATATGACTCAGTGATGTGTGACTACGTTGAAGGATCTGGTTAAAATTTAACATATTAGCTATCGAAATGAACAATATGTACAGATTATGTAAACACATCCGGAATCTATTATTTAAAAAAGAAACATGCATTCTTGTAAAATGGTAATACTGAAATACCATATAACAGGTCAATTGAAATGTCATCGACCTACCATAGTAAAACACATTTTTTGGCAAAATAGTTTTATTTATTTAATATAATTCCCTTCAAGGGTGATACACTGATTACAGTGACCCTACAACTTTTCGATATCACTTTTGTAGTACGATTTGTCCTTTGCTTTAAAATAGGCCTCAGTTTCGGCGATCACCTCTTTCTTCGACGAAAATTTCTTCCCAGCGAGCATTCTTTTGAGATCTGAGAACAGGAAATAGTCGCTGGTCGCCAAATCTGGAGCATACGGTGGATGAGGAAGCAATTCGAAACCCAATTCATGGATTTTTGCCATCGTTTTTACTGACTTATGACTCGATGCATCGATTTTGTAAAGCAGCGCTGTCTTTTTCTTCAATTACGGCCGATTTTCGGCAATTTCGTCCTTCAAACGGCCCAGTAACGTTGATGTTGCTTTGATGATGATCCTTCCTTTTTTAAGATAGTCAATGAAATTTATTCCATGCGCATCCCAAAGCACAGACGCCATAACCTTGGCAGCCGACTGTTGTGCTTTCCCACGCTTTAGAGCGGGTTCATCGTGTGTAGTCCACTCGGATGACTGTCGATTGGACTTCGGAGTGAAATGATGGAGGCATTTTTTTCACAATAACAAAAGTTGCTTCACTCAAAATGCTATAATTCACAAAATAATGATCCGACAACTGTCAAATTTATACACGCGTCTTTTGAGGGTTAGTGCTAAGTAAAAAACATGGATTTTTTATAAAAACATTCTAGTAGCACAGTGTGTCAGGCCGGGGACATTTCAATTGACCTGGTAACATTTTAAAGCGATTTGTCACTTGGTTTGTTACTAAATGATTTTGTAAGCTGAGTTTATTGACTAACATCTAGCCGACGTTTCGCAACCTTTACATATTGTTTCGTTCAGAGCGTGTTTCACAAACCATAGCAATATATAATGGGAACTTAAATAAGTACATCTGTAGACAGATTTCCCTTCTTTCTTTCAACTTGAAATAGAAGTCTAGAAGACACCTGTATTTAGGTTATATTTGTTTTTTTTGTGCTTAATTTTAAGGAAACTTTTTTATTTATTATTTAAGGTAAATATTTGTTGTTTAAATATAAAAACATAATATAGAGTGTTGTTTTCGGGATGTTAAGTTTTAAATGACATTATTTAACTTCAAAAGGATTCTGCTCTAACGTAGAAGCAGTTTTTGAAAATAAATAATGTCAAATTTCAAGATATTTCTTATGGTTTCCTACATCAAGCTTGCAAACAGGAACGTTTATTTTTTGCATTTCAGACCTACCAGATGATTATCGACCGAAATATGGAAGATCATTGTTAAATAAAGATGTAATTCCGAATTATAATTTTAATAGTAAGTTTTTCATTAAAATCTACAACTGATCCGCAATTTATCAGCCCACATTTAAAAGGAATTAGAATTAAATTTTTTTCAAAAAATTAAATTGAGGGGTTAGAAAACTGAATACATGTTTTTTCGCAGATGCTTTTGAAACAAATGAATATGTCCGTTTAACTTCATGGTATTAAGATCCCGACAGTACATCAACAGAGTGAAAACTAATCGTATATCACTACATAGTATAAAACAAAGTCGCCTTTTCTGTCCCTATATCCCTATGTGCGCTTAAATCTTTAAAACTACGCAACGGATTTTGATGCGGTTTTTTTCAATAGATAGAGTGATTCAAGAGGAAGGTTTATATGTATAATACATGCATAATATACTAAGGCAACATTGCTAATTTTAGAGGTTTCTAACGTGATGTCGTAAATTAACCTATTTTTTTAGGCTTATTTAGCAATTAGCAAAAACGCTGCCTAACCCTACGAGTTAGATCAAATTAATGTACTACAGTATTGTACACCATAAAAAGGTCTACAAAAAAGTCCGCGATGGTATATGTTTATCTTTTAGGGATAACCCACATTAACCATTTTTATTGTTTACTTTTTACGTGAGAAAATGGCTTATTTACGAAGCTATTTTAAGCAATACGGCATTAATCCTTATCGAATTAAGTACCTTAAATACAGTGTGCAATTAATATAGATCAATATGGTTCCTTACAGCATGTAAATTAAACAAATATTTTCGGAGATATTACAAATTTAAAATTTGCGTTTAAAAATGTGTAATGTAATAAAAATTGTATGAATTTAGATATTCCAAAGATAGCAGGAAATCTTCATAGTAAGTATAGGGGAAGAGGAATTGTTTTACTCCAAATTTAATGCGTGCAGGCCAAGGGCAGTAATGAATGAACCAAAAATACTGGATCGATTTTAATCATGTTTTCATTGAGTGACATAGGCATATATATTTTATGCCCGTGCAAAGTCGAAGCGGGCCGCTATGTTTTTATATACAACGTTCATATTTTTTCTGTAGTGTATTTAATTTAGTATCAGCATTGCACCCGTGCGAAGCCGGGGCGGGTCGCTAGTGTAATAATATTACAAGCAAGAATTGTTATATATATTTTTATTATTCTGCTATTATGCTATATTATCTAAATGTTATTTAACAGTACCAGTAATCTATTTTAATTCGTTTGTGTACGAAGCTATCTCTAAAATTTTGTATTTATCTGAAAAATAATCTGCAAAAGCAAATTTATCAAAAATTCTCACTTAAGTATTATGATAACAAACGGTGATATTTTTTGAAATAATTCATTGTATACAACATCCTGAATAAAGGCAATGCAGTAAGAAAAAATATGATTAGGCGATGCTTGTTCTGAATGATAAATAAATTGGATTAAAAAGGGAAAAATGAAACATTGCTAGCTAGCTATGCATGCAGCTATGCATTGACATAACATAGCTATGTAAGCTACATATAATATGGATAGTGTCCAATTAAGTACCAATAAAAATATATAAAAAAAGAAAAGAAGGTTTCGCAATCAAAATATATAAAGGTATATTTTGGACAAATTATTTTCCTATTTATAGATTTTTACCTTATTATATTTATGGTGATAACAATGTGCAGTTAGAAAATAAGTTATCAGATGTCAGATTAGCAAATGTTAACCAGTATTTAATAAAATATTTTAGTAAATAAAATATTCTATTTAAATTAGGTAGACTAAACACACCGCTTTTTAGTTATAATTCAATTAATATTCCTGACTGGTAGGAGCTTTATTATTCGTCGTATCAATAATGACAAGTAAATTATTTTTAGGGCTCTGTTGTTTTCAATTATCACCCAAAAATAACAGGTTTGTCACGATTATTTTTGGTTCAAATCAGAGGTTATTTAGAAACTAATTTAATTTACTTGACAGGTGACAGTTCGGTCTAATTTAAGAAGAGGAATTGTTCAACTTAGAATGTATCACGTTAATTAATAAAACGTTTTATATCATCTAATGAGATATGGAAATTTATATATTAATTATATTGTCTGAATTGTATATTTTTAGAACAAAGCAAGAATAATATTTATTATCTCTTTGATTTTGTTTTAAAGCATTATATATTTCCTTGGTAATAATATAGGGTTATAATTTGATTTGCATTTGCCGTCTTCTAATGTTATAAATCAAAGTGTTGTCTGTCTATCTCTTACATCCTTTGGGAAACATATGACTCCAACTTTGAAAGAAGAAATCTTTTGAAGTGAGTCACAAATCCTTTTATTACTAATTACTTCCTCATATGATCGGAAATATTAATCAGTCAGACTACACGCCATTGATCGAAACTCGAAAAAAACTTATTAATACACAAATATGTTAAAAAATTGTTAGTGGAAACAGCATGCGACTGATATTCCATTAGTCTAGACATGCATCTGCCAACTTCCGTTCGATTATGCTCGACAATACTCTCAATTGAAATTAAGACATTCTGGAAATAAATTTATCAGGGAGCTGACAGACATGTAGAGTTAACATTAGCCAGTTCGTTTCGCTGTTGAAGCAACATTTTCCTCTATAAAATCAGGTATTGCAGCCTCCACCGGGTCCTCCTAGCTTAAGAGTATCTGATTACAAGTACCATCTTCAAACTGATGTTAAATCAGGAGTAATCAAAGGTTAAAAACTGATTTTAACATAGTAAGCTCAGAGCTAGTCCTACATAACCTGGTGAGAGCTGTTCATGGACACTTTTCTTGAGTTAACACAGAGTCGAACTTAGAACTGTAGAGAAGATAATCCTCTAGGTGTAGCAATGCAGTTGGTAAAAAACACTGAGAACTCCTCTTGACTTCCCTCAAAACTCCAAAATTGTGCGAGATACCATTTTCTGGCGAACAAAATGTATAATATATATTCATAATTATTATATATATATAATAATAATTAATATTTATATATATATATATATATATATATATATATATATATATGTATATATATATATATATATATATATATATATATATATTTATATATATATATTTATATATATATATATATATATATATATATATATATATATATATATATATATATATATATGTATATATATATATATATATATATATTTATATATATATATTTATATATATATATATATATATATATATATGTATATATATATATATATATATATTTATATATATATATATTTATATATATATATATATATATATATATATATATATATATAGCAGCGACAGGATCTTAGGCAGTGATGGTGGCATAACCGTTCAAAATGGATATTAAGCAGCTCAGCTCTCGTTGTGATTCACAATTTTTTTTTCAAAGAAGTATAAATAGTTCTAGATGGGTGTCGAATTATTAGATGCTAAGTAAAATATAGATATTAAAACCTAGGATTTTTTAACTTTCGAATCGAACTTTTAGTTCGGTTTGGAATTTCAGTGGTCAGATTTCAGATCCAGAGCTTTATTTGTTAAGAAGATGTAAAATGGCAATTGCGATAAAAACCACATTATAAAAATGTTAATTAGATCGATTAATTAACCCATTATAAAAATCTAAATTGTTGTTGGGAAATTGTTTGTTTCTAACTTGGTATAGAAATGCATCTTATTTTGCAATAGTACTACGTAAAAGGACAGAATACGCAATAAGCTTGCCAAAAGATGTGTGCTGTATATAGCGAAGGTATTTATTAACATCTTCTGCGTGGAAATGGTTCACTCATTGTCGTACATTGGTTTAAAAATGTGTCACGCCCTGATTGTATAATCATTGCAAGAGCTGATGAAATTTTCGATTCCATTATGAATAAGCCCAAAAAAAAATTATAGTATAAAAATTATGTGTATAGTGAAAAATATTCTTAGTGCTTCAACAATTTTCTATTTAATTTTTTTTTCCTTTTTACTTTTGAAGTAAAAATATTACTCTTACTTTATACTCGTTATGGGTTACTATTATATTACAAAATTATGCTAATAAAATTGATTTATTTCGATCATGTTTACCTATGTAGCGACCGCTACCACATTTTGGGCCACCACGCATTCACCTACACCAAGTTCAATGGTTGGCAACACCGGTGGATTGGTACCATGCGGTTCCCGGTTATAAAAGACCACCACGATGACGTCTCGCTCTCTTTTCTTTTCTCTACCCCCTTGTAACAGTACCGCTTCCATAGCGCTACCGTACTTCCTTTACCTAACCTCATATCCTGTCCATTCTCCCGTCGACCACATGTATCAATTTAAATCGAAATAAACAAGTATTTCTTCAATCAGTGTTTTAGTTCTCGTGCAAATTCCTTCCAAAAATAGTAATGAGTGTTCGGACAAATAATCGCATCGACACCCACACATTTCGACCGACCCATCAGACGAATATTCCTACACCTATGACTGATAAGAAATTTCATTTTTCCAGATTGTAAAGTCTGAGGTGAGTATCAATTATGCATCATAGCACATTCTTCTCAACGAGCGTTGATAATAAGAAGGTTCTAAGTCCGATGAGTACCTTTCATATCTTTTCCTTTCGTACTTTGTTTTGATTCACATTGTCCCGTTGTGCTCTTGTTAGATCTTAGCAGTTATGTTTTTATTTTGTTTTAGTAAGTCATATTAGCACCATTATTTGTTAGAACTGTTTAAGCCACACTTGATTTCCGAAGTAGTTTGGGAATTATAACTGGAATTATGAATGGAGTACAGTTATTTGTTGCTATTATAAAATAGGAAATAAAATACATAGATAATAAAGAGATTTTGGGTTAGAAATTTTAGTGGGCAGTCTGTGCAGTATATTAAATGATGGCGTCTTTTGAAAATTAATTGTAGCAAAAAAACAAAATCATTTGAGTAAGAGATGGTATCGATAGATTTGAACACATTATGATTCAAGTTCAAAATAATATTGATAACATAATTTATTCATCATCATCACTCAATATCTTGTTGAGTCACAAGAAATTTATCACAAATTGATTTAATTTTAAAGAGGATCTAGCACCACTTTTATTTCCGAGATACATTGAAGTATATTTTGTGAGTGACTTCCGTATGTTCATTTTATACCAAACTTGATAAAGAACGATTACGAACATGACTGTCTGTTATATATTCAAGTTCAAATTTAATGGCTTAATATTTTTTCTCAAGATTTTGAGTAATAAGAATATAATAGATGCGTTAACGGATATTAGAAAATTGTTAGAATTTGTGGAACTAACTCCCATGACAACGATTTTTTTCAATACTAAAACGAACACTACAATAGTCCGTTTTCTGTTGAAAAAAGTTTATGTCATAAATGAGCATCAGAAATTTTATACAAAAAAGGTAAGTCCTTTTTTGCAAAAATATGCAAAATATACATTTTACAGAAATTTACTAGAAAATCTTAATAATATTTTATTTTAGCGGAAGTAGTAAAGACTTTTCAGAAAGATATAGATTATAATTATGTCTCTATAGTAAACAGTACTTGTATATTAAATCATCGCACCTCATAATCAGACTAAACACATCGTTTTTTTTGTCTAACAAACAGGGCCGAATTAGTAGCGCTATATAACACCTCCCTCATGAAGAAATCATCAAAGAGATGTACGTGGCCGTTTATCATCTGGATGGTTTACAATTATATTAAAATTATTTGTTAGTATCAATTGTAACTTTGTCCGCCAGTTTTTATCAAATTTCCATTCCAATTTTGGTTTGCCATGCCGCCTTAAACAGCGTTAGAATAGTATAATAACTGAAAATAGTCGAAACACTCGATAGTCGCAAAACAGTCGAAATAGTCGATAGTCAAATAACTAGCTAAACTAGATAGTTTAAAAATAGTAATAACTATTTTCAGTCAAATGCACGGTTCGACTGTTTTTTTTTTATTTCGTGATGTTGGACGAAGATGTACGAACCCTTTTGTGTATAATTTGTGAGAGAGGAAAGCACGGAGATAATAGCTTTGAGCAGTTAATTTTATATGTGCGTATATTTTCCAACGGTAGTATAAGCGAGCCGGATATATATATATATATTTCTTCACGTATTAATTTTAAAAAACAAAATAAAAAAAATACTGAATACTATTAATATGCATTTAATAATTTCATTTTAAACGAAGTAGAATTACTTTTATATTTGAATGTTCTGTGGATCTGTAAAAAGGAATAAAATTTTTCTATGAAATTGAAATAATGCCCCACAAAAGTTTTATCGTATTTTAATGTGTTAATTGCTATTTTCAAATAATATACTATAATAAGTATAAACAATGCAATAGAACTTAAAGGTATATACCTAATCATAGAAAAAAAAACTAATTCATAACTTAATTAAAAATGATCGCACGATAACTACTAGAGCTCTTTAAAATAAAGTAAATGCTTTATTTATTATTGAACGGAAATATTTTTTAACAAAAATCGAGAGAGTAATCGAATTATTACCTATTATTGCTATAAAAACAGTCAACAGTATTTTACAATTATCATTCACAATTTTAATCTTTTTACCCTATTACATTAACAATCTTGGAAGATAAAGTTTCAAAATTCTGCTATATCAATATATAATATATTGTTAACGTTAAAAATTAGTGGAATGAAACTAGTAGAACCAAAAATAGTAACTAAAAGTACACGACTGAAACAGTAAATAGTAACAAAATCAGTTGGACCGAAAATGGCGACTGAAAACAGTCAGTGGTAAAAAGTATTAAAATCAGTCGAACCAAAAATAGCGACTCAAACAGTCGATAGTAAAAAGTAATCAATTACTAAACAGTCGATAGTTCCCAACACTAGTCTTAAGTGTTCGTGCTCCCTGAACTGCAAGCTTGTATTCAAAAAGACTAAGTTAGCTCATAGCAAATTCTTTCCGCTTTAGAGGACTTACACCCTGAGCTGCGTCAGAAATTTACGGACAACGGTTGGCTTTTAAAGCCTGTATGTTAATTCCAGTCCTAATTCTAATAATAATTTATTTAATTATTAATTTCCTAATAATAATTAATATTTCAATGTATCTTGGGTGAGCTTACAACTTCTTATTTTAACGAAAATAAGTGGTAACTTGTTAATACTAACAAAATCCTTAATTCTAAACATTTCGCTCATCACGTACTATAGTGCCGCTAAACACAACGGTTTTTTAATTGGGATTAGATAGATCTTAAATTGGGATTAGTAGGAATTAATATCTACTTTTAATGTTTAGTATTTTGTAATATATACTTCTATATTAAGCCATTAAGTTGAAGTTCATTCAGTATAAAGAAACATTAGTAATAAGAATGACCAATGTTTTTGAAAATATATTTGATATCGACGGTGGCGTATGTATCATCATTATGAGTAAGCTATTGTCGAATTAGTAATTCGACGTTATCATTTAAATATAACACCATAAACCACATATGACACCAATATTAATTGTAATTCCATTAAAATATATCCATTCAAAACCATTTACATAAATATATTGTTTTATAAGATTTTATTTATTTAAATGAATATTGTCGGAAATAAGCACAAATCATACTAAAGTGTGTCTTTTCACTATTCAATTTACATAAAGTTGAAAATATTCATGAACTTGTAACGAAATATTGAAATCAGTGGCGGTAAGCAAAAATCAATTTTTGTAAAAAAAACCTGACCTATAAAATAGTTAAGTTTTTTTGTTCGTAAATTTTAATCATTTTGTCATTAACATTTTCTATTTCGGAGACAAATTTTGTAATAAATATACTTTAAAGAACTGTTATACAATATTCGGTCATTGAGTTTCTGAGAAACGGTTCGATTCGTTTTAGTACTGAGAAACGTCTCTCGGCTTCTGATGTTGTCATGCAACTATTCCTTGAATAAATAGCTGACCATTCTGCTCGTAAATATGTAAGTGAATTAAGCCCGGAAGCAGACAAAGATTAGGTGCTCTGGAGAGCAACTCGAAGATTTAAAGAATAATTATTACAGTACCGCCTATTAAAAATTATCCAAATTAATGAATCGACGTAGCGATGAAAAAGGTAATTGATTTGCAGAATGTTTACCTAACTTATTCCAACCAAATGATATTGAATGTAAAATAGACGTAAATCCTGTTTATTAGCCCAATGTAGCTATAAATCTAATTTTTCCAATGAAAGTTTCCACAGAAATTGATAACAATTTCAATCGTAAAAAGGCTCCGTTATTGGAAATATATTGAAAGAGTTGCCACTAAAAGCAATAATCATGTTTCCAAATATATTCAAGGTCTGTTTGAAACTGAAGCATGTTCCGAAATATCTTTAAGTTGCTCGAACAATTTTTCTTAAAAAATCTGACAAACCAGCAGAACAAGTTGGATCTAACAGGCCTATTTCGCTGCTATCTGCGATACCAAAATGATTTGAGAATCTGCTGTTAAAACGTGTTAAACCGTTTATAGAACACTAGATTCCTCTTTGGAATGGATTTGGATTTGCAAATCACCATTCCACAATCGACTAGGTGCACAGAGTAACAGCGGTTGTTGAAAAGACATTCGAAGAAAAGAAGTACTGCCCTGCAATATTCCTGGACATCTCACAATCATTTTATCATGACATCATGACATGGTATGACATTTAGGATTAATCATCAAATTGAGACAAGTGCTACTGCGGAATTACTGTCGACTGCTGGAATCATATCTTTTCGGAGAGGAAATTGAGCCTCGCTAAAGGGACATTTTCAACGCAAATCTATTTCGGCTGGAGTTCCAGAGGATAGTGTCTTGGACCAATCCTGTATTTGCTCTATACTGTTGATATTCTCTCTATCTAAGGCTGTAGAAAAAATACAAGTAGCGGTCAACAAAATCTACAAATTGACTAGAGACCGGAAAAAACAGCTTAATAGCTCCAAATCTGTCCATGTTAATTTTGCGTTGCGGCGAAATAACATAAACCTAATTATATCACTTGACGGATACCCGATTCCTCAAGCAGAATCATATAAATACCTGAGAATATCTCTCGATGTTAGATTAAACTGGAAACATAATGTTAGGCAAAAAGCAGAGCCGATTAGATTCAAAGTCATGCAACTGTACTGGTTAGTCGGACGATACTCTCAGCTTGACATAAAATTAAAGAGATAGATCAGTCAAGCACAAAGCCAATTTGGACCTATGGGGTACAAATATGGGGTTGCATTAAAACATCAAACCAATTACTAATCCAGCGCACTCAAAACAAAATTATACGATTAATTACCAGTCATTATCGCTAATTATCACTAAACCATTAAACAGGGTTGCTAAATCACAGCAACGTGGAAGCAATGCAGCTCCTGGACAACACGCAGGAAATCAGAAGATTGAAGCTAACCGAACCACACAAACTTGTTTAGTGTTAGGTATATTCTTAACTTTAGCTTGAGTATATTAGTTTTATTTTACTTTGGTAAATACATACAGATATATTAATCCCATACTCGCCTTGCTTGTGTATTAATGTAAGTACAACAGAACAGTAATAATAAATTAATTTATAAATTAAGATTGTACTAAATATATGTAATACAAAATTTAATTAATAAAATTTGAAAAAATTCTGTCCGTAATCGCTGGAAAAAAAGAAAAATCCTGCGGTGCGTTTAGGCTCAGCAAAAGCTCAAGACTTTCCAAAGTATTCCGAAAACAAAAGTGATGCCATAAATAGATGCTCTTGAAGTAAAACTAATATTTATTTTTTATTGTAACTATATACGCGGGCACGTGCACCTTGCTTGGGGTTCACGTTTACCTGGTAAAGGAAATCAATTTCTCACTGTAATTACTATTACAAATTGTAATTCAGGCTGTTAACCCAATTACTGGCCCACCGACAGTAATAAAGTGCCAAACCACCAGGTTTTTTACTTTCCAAAGCCATCTCATCAAAAAAAATCAAAATCGACTTAATCACTATTATCTAATCACACACCAGTATCGTTAACACTAGGTGCGACAATCCTAAAAAAAAGCAAAAACCTCTTTATACACACATACAAAAATCGTATATGCAGTTTAGATGGTTTATAATAGTTTAAACCTATAATGTAGGAACAAATTAGCTTAAACGTAAAACTCAAAAGCATAGACGACCTTGAGCAACAAATCCGAAATATAGTTGAATAAATTCGGTCAGCTGTGAACTGCTATAACTGAAAGAATCTCTAGGAAACAGTGGAAACCCACCAAAGAAGAAACAACTTAGTTATACCAGTAACCCCGCTAGATAATATCGAATGTTTTCTGCTGTGATTTCTGTGTTGATCACTAGACAATTGATAGGCCAAATACCGAGGACTGTGATTCGGAGCCCATGTTAAGCATATGTTAAGCTCAATCCCAAGCAAATCATAGTTGCTAAAAAATAATATAATAAAAGAAAAATATTTTAAAACAGCGGTCTCTAAACGACTTTAGGTTGAATAGCGATTTTTGGCGTGAGAACAATTACTCAGTGGTAAAAAATAATAAAAATTTCAATAGTTCTTATAATTTCAATAACCTTTAAGTGTATTTAAAAATAGTTAAAATCATGCAACAATTCATTTAAAATCCTATCATAGTTCAACAAATTCTTTGATGTTTTAATAGCATCCAACTCAATTTAGCAATTCACATAACTTGCGAAAAATATATGCTAGATGAAATTATTGTTTAATATTTTATATCAAATTAGAGATTATTTAGTTCTGATTAAAATAATACCATTCATAACGTTGATAATTTGAACGTTTATTTGTTTTTATTTCTATTGCCTGTATAAATAAGATTAATTCTTTAGAATATTTTTAATAAGACAGAAAGCAAGAGACATGTTAAATAAATAGGTACAGAAATATTCTATATGTGAGACTAAATTTAAAATATTCAACAATATTTGGTTATTAAAGGCACCTTCGCCAATTTGTACTGTAACATTACATTCATTGCGTCTCAAAATTACATTCATAATACATTTCAACGATTAATGAACGATTGTCATTGTCGGTTTATTATGTTTCATTATTGTTATTATAATATTTTGATTATTTCCTGCTTTAAAATAGTTTTTATTAGATATAAAAAAATTTTACACATAGAAAAGTAACTGTAATATAGTAAACCAACAACGCAAATTGTTGAACAAATTGCACTTGTCCTATTTAAGCCATTCATAATCCTATTACAATAATTTTTACATATTTCTTTTAGGTTGTTAATAGTATGATTGATAATGCAGTAAAATTTTTATTTTCTTGATCGAAAAGCTTACAGAAACTTGTGCAAGTGTTGGATGCTTAATTTATTGATGATTTTTTATTAGCACTTATTCTTCACTGTTTTAATAAAGGACTTTCAATTTTTATTAAGAAAATAGAATTTTTATTTTATAATTTATTTAAAAAATAAGAAATTGAATGTTACCGAATAACTGCTAATTAGTAAACAAAAATGTGTTTATTACTGGAGCAAAATCAACATATCCCAAAAGTATATTTTTTTAAACCCTCGTCAAGAAACTGAAAGTCTTCAATAGAAATATTAACTGCATTCACCACATGCCATTTGGATTTCACCTTTTATTAAAATTTTAGTGAGTTATCTATAATTACGATAAAAATAATATAGTAAATGATGTTATGCATCACTCAATAAGTTCTGACGTTTTGATATAGGCCACCTAGCCTTCCTAAATCCAACATTTGTAACAACATGAATAATTTGTCATGTTCAAAATAATAGATAAAAATAATTTTGGGTGAACGGCGTAATAACTGTTTTTCGGACGTGTTGCTCATTACTGCCTGTTTACAGAACTCAAAACAATGATGGAGGGAATGTCATGGCCGTTTTAGCTCAAATGAAGAAGTAATTGCCGTTGAAGGTAATGACAAACAGCTCTACGAAAAACCTATAAAATATAGGAATACTAAGCTGAATGTCTTGAAAGAACATCTTGCTGTGTAAAAACGAAAGTGGTAGATTTTAGGTCTGGAGCACACAAAGTGAGGTTAAGTTAAGTGTTTTTGGGGGTATATTTTATTATATTATAGGAGTATATACAGGAAGTTTATGTAGTAAAGGGCCCTACTGGAGAAAATTTGAATGAAATGGTTACGGGAATACAATGCATATAAATTTGTGCTTATTTTGATTAAATCGCTTTTATTTTGTAAGTTTTGAAATCTAATTAGTTTGATTTGCAGTACCCAAGGTATCCAGAGTTTGTTGGCGAGTTTACACAATTAATATCAACATTCATATTTATATGTGCTCATACCTTGAAATCATTATTCAGAAGTTCCATTGTGACAACTTTGGTTGGGAAAAATGATAGAGTTTTATTTAAAGAGTATCTCAAATCTTATTCATCCCAATTTCATAAATTAAAATTACATCCACAAATTAAAACTCTCATTATTTGCAACATAAACATTTTTTTTACATGGTTAATTAAAAACAATTGATATTTTCTAGATCTATTATTCTGAAGATAAAGAAAAAATACTTAAGAATATCTTTAGGTTAATTATTTTGAAGAGCTATTCTGAATTATTCTGAGAAATAGAAGGTAATTCCTTTGTAAAATATATCAGGTTGGTAAAAAATATCGGTATATCGAAATAAAAAAAATCAATATATAAATATTTTTTCGACAACTCTACAATATGTTTAAACGTATTTACAGGAATTATAAATAAGGGTGCACAAAGCATATACAGACATAAGATTGCATAGCAACATATAACTAAAAGCCACCTAGAAATATATACACAGAAAATAAGATATACAATACAATACGAGAGCTATAAAGATAAAAAAGGATTAGTGAATGAAATAGTTAATTTTTTGTATTATTGAATTAATATATTGTTACTAATCGTTTCCGTCTAACCTACAATTTGTTTTTATGATAACTTAAATCTAGGTATATAACTAGGAGGACCCATCGGCCCTATCTCAGTCTCTAGTGAAATAATGTTTATACATGTCATTGCTGCATTTTCTGATATATGCACCTCACTACACAACACTATACAACACTACACAACATCAGAGGGTTTGATTCTGTTGAATCTGTGTCCTGTTCTGGTGGTATCCAATAGTTGTAATATTTCAATATTCGTGTGGAAATGGAGTTTTTCCTCATGCCTCCTTGCAATTCTCTTGGTTTCTTGACTGAATGTGGTTATAATAGTTAATTAAAGCGATAATATCTAGGATGAAAGGTTGAATTAATATTATATTCATCTTTTGTTCCTTAGTTTGTGATAAAGCTCATTTAAACGATGGAAGGTGAAAGAAAGTTTGATTTGTATAAATTTGTAACAAATATAAAACAAAATTCTGGAAAATAAATTGAATTGACAAATGTCACTGTTATTTATTCTCATTTGACTAGCAGAACGCAAATTACATAATTAAACAATTTCCATTACCTACCAAGTAAACTTCCATTCATTGCATGTCTTTTGATATTATTTCACGTTAAATAAATGCATACTCAACTGCCATTCATGGATCGTAATCGACCAGCGATTCTCTTTCATCACCATCCTTTTCATCTAACTTTTACGACGATTCATTCGTTGACAATGACGACAATCTAGGCCACAGTATCATAAAGTAACTTATAATTTTGTTGAATGAACGAGTTTGTTATAAAATCAAAATTGACATACTATTAAAATCTTTCAATTATATAGAAAGAGAGAGAATAAAATAGGGCTAATTAACCTATATAGGTATATATAGGTAGAAAGAAACTTTCCTGCTTTATTTCAAATTCATCTATAGGTTTATATTACTTTTATTATTAAATCTATTATTATGAAATGTCCTGATTGTATTCATTAATGTTTCGCAAAACTTTTATTGCACTATTAAAGATTTTTAATTTCAATATATGTGGAACTAAACAATGAATTTTTATAATTTGTTGTTTACTATAATAACAAAATCTGTCTTATTCAATTTCTTGAGATGGGTTCTTCGATTGTGGAATTGGTAAAATGTTGAGAATTAGAAACGTTCTATTTTTGCGCTCTGAATGATGTCTTGCTTCTAAATCATAAATATACAATGAAAAATATAGTAATTGATCTGGTTAAAAACATAGTGCTGGAAATCAAAAGTTTTACTGATGTATACATGTTTCTCGTGCTCTGTACCTTAATTATTGAGTCGAATTTAAATAAAGCAATTACTCAAGTTCTTCTGAAAACGCGCTTGTTCCCGAGCTGGTCGTATGCTGGGAGCTTATTACCGCGTCAGAGCTAATCTTTTTCAAGCTGAAACGAGATCATCCGTCGCTGCGGTCATAACTTTTGCCCCCATATGACAGTATTTAGTCGTGTGTTAACCCAAGTTCGCGAATCAATAGATTCCTCGTGCCCAATAACGGCTGCCCGATCAGCGGGTGCCATGGCGCTAAATTTAATGCAGTAGCAGTAGCAATCCACAGGGGTCAACTGTGAGGCGGTTTCGGTTTAGTGTATTGGTAAGTCCAGAGGCAGTCCCACATAACCCGGTCCAACTTGTCATTCCAGGTCTCAGCGACCAAGTATGCGTCATGCATTCCACCGCGGCCAGTCAAGAACAAAAAAAAGAATTGTTCATTTTCTGTGTTAAAGATAACAACTTAAAAAAAAAGTACGCCAAAATTTACGCAAGATAAAGAATTGGCGCCATTTGTGGTTTCCAATTCGATTTTTTTTTCGGGCGGCTTTGTTGCTCAATGGGCGCCACGTCATTCTTGGTTCTCTCCGATATCCCAAACCACAAAGGGGATACGGGATGCACTAAATAAAGGGACTAATGGGATGGTACAAGGAAATATGATACAAAATATAACTATTACTATGTTCAATTATGTTTCAATATATACAACCCTAAACTAATATACTACTAACCATGAAATGTCTGAAATGTCTAAATACCAGAAAGGAATGAAAAGGCTTACCTCACTCTCCCGTACTTACTCCTTACCCCACCTTCGGGTGTGTATCACCAATGGGTAGGCGCTCATTCCATGATGGTTTGAATTACGATAGGATTCTTTATATTCTACAATCTACCGGGTATGGCGCAAACGAGACCACTACAATATATTTCTTGGACATATACTTTCTTATTTTAATGATCTGAACTAGTCCCTTATATCCTGGGAGATATCATACTCTATTTAATTTTCTGATTATTTCAAGTCATAGGTTTATACTAGTCCATCTCATCCATCTAGTATCTATGCAAGTCCATTACCATACATGTTTTGAATAAGAAAATTCAACGCAGTTTTAATGAAACTCAATTACATTTATGTAAAATGGTGAAGAATATTTTTTATAAAAAACTGCGTGACGCTATACTATATACTTGGAACTAATCTAATGATATTTTTAAAATAATTCAGAGATTTAATTTGTGCACACCCTATAGAATGAGCTTACTAGTTACGTATAGCACAAAATTATGGATTAGGTTAACAATTAATGGAAAGTCATATATAATAAAATCGGAACGTGTGTATAAAGATGTTGTTCTCTGAGCTCGTAAGTTTTGATTGACAATATTCGGATCGGCGTTAAGCTTTCGGCTTAATGAACAATGCATGGCGAAGAAGCCGAATCGTGTCGCGCATTATATATACATTACCTCGTGTGCTGTAACCAATATATTAATTCAAAGTCGGAATATAAAATGAGAATAAAATCATTTCCCCTAAGTATATCGTACTTAATATTATAATCCGTAACGAGAAATAATGTATGACGCTAAATTATCTAATAAAAAATGTTTATACATTTGCCCTATACAGTATGCACTATAACATAAATGAATAAACTATTCTTGATACACTAAGTCACTACACCAATTCTTCAAATTATCAGAAAAACTGTACTGTACAATTAACTGTGAAATTATTTATATTGTAATAAACATTGGTTTGGAATTTACATTGTTTCATTATCGTATTACAAAGTCTGAAATCCAAAATAATATTTCATTAGATATTTTATAATCACTGTTAAGAGATTGATATTGATTTAATTGAATTGATTCGAAGTGTCCAACTAAATTTGATTCTAGTGCTCTTATGAGATTTAAGCACTTTATTTGGTTTTATGATTAAAGATGTTTTCAAAGTAAGAAAACTAGTTATCGAAAAAGTTAGCTCGAATGATCTACTATTCATAGAAAAATACGTCTAAGGCGAGAAAGTTAAATGGGAGGCCTCATGACCATACTCAATCAAGTGCGTTTCGGAGCCGCCACAGAACAGGAGCTATACAATTAAAAAACACTCACAGATTTATTGCATTTGGTTGCATCTTTGATTATTTTTTGTCGTGTTTTTATACTCTATTTGAACGAAATTTGTTTTTACAGCACCATTTTGATAGAAATTATGGTAAAAGTTATTTGTTTAAATATAAAAGAACAGAAGTGTTGTGTTTCGTCATGTGAAAGTTAAAAGGCCGTACATTCTATTACAAATGATCCTGTTCTAGTCCAGACATGGTATTTAAAGGTACATAGTAATAACCTTAAGGGGATCTTTTATGAGCTCTTACATAAGTACAAAAAACTTTGTTGTTTGCACTTCAGACTGAATTATTATAGATCCAAAAGTAGAACATTATTGCTTAATAAAGATGCTATTCGTAATAGAAATTTAAGTAAGGTTATCCTTTCGCTTGTGTACATAATTGAATTGAAATACATAACATGTGTTTATGCGCAGATCCTTAACATTTCGAGAAGGAAAATATTGCCATATATTATCGTCAGTCCATAATAACATCTTTAAAAAGAATTAGAGGATAGTAATTTTTTTTCAAATGGACTAAATTGAGCAACTTTAAAGCTAAAAATTATAAACTTCATTTCTCCACAGGTGTCTTAGAAATAGATGAATCTGCACCTCAAACTTCATGCAGGTAGAAACCAAGCAGTACAACACCAAATACTAAGTTCTAATTAATTTCTCTTGAAAAAATTCTATTTTCTCACATAGTACATATTTGATTGAAAACGAGAAATCGTCTGTACACGTGAAGCATCAGAATATCATCAAACAGATGTTTGATGATATGAAGATTACAAAGAAGATTCTTTGAACCGCACAAGCGTCAATCCACAATGTAACTGAACCGTTGTGGTAAGTTTATTAGCAGAGAGTGAGGAATAGATTTCCATTCCCAACATAACTGAAAGAATTGGCGGATGTTTTAGTACAAAAATGAGACCTTGAACATCCCGTTAGGTTTCTACGCTAGAGGCTTCACGATTTTTTTTTCGAGATAAATTACCTTTTTAAAGCAAATGGTGGCTCAACACTTTATTAATTAAATACATATTGTGTATATATTAGGTGATCATATTATTTTGTTCATCCCCTGTATATCTAAAACATGTTTATAGTATTTATTTCAATTGCTCTTAGTAGGTCCACAATCTGTCCAGACGGTAATAATATTTGTTATTTTCATATTATCTATACATGGAATTTAGAAAAACACTCCATTAAGTGATCAGATCGTATTGTATTAGACGTTTTAGTCTAACTTGGATTTGTGCAAGCCAATATATTTGTTAGAGTCTAAGTTGTTTCCGTTTAACTTCTTCCAAGTTAGGCGTCGATCTAGATGCATACGAAGATATTTAGCATCATCTGCTTGCGGGAGTTAACAGTTATTGATATAGACGGGTGGACATGTATTTCTAAGGAGCGCAAAATTATATGAATGGATTTTGTTTCGTTGGATTTTATACGCGACCTTTTTCAGATACATTTGTAATAGATTTAGGTGTGTTTGCAGGTTAATTGATGCTATCGCTGGATCTTCATGGGAGGCTAAGACTGCCATGTCGTTTACGTACAATGCCACAGTGGTTATTTTTGTTTTATGTAGATGGGATGTGTACAGCACCCAGTACACTACCTTGAGGAACTCCTGAATATATTGAATGTAATACGGTATGTTCATCGCCTTGTTTTACTGTAAAATAACGTGTGTCTGTGCTTATAATCCATATCAGGGGTAAGTTTCTTTGATTTAACCTGCAATTCCGTAAGCCATACTTTATCAAAGGCCTGAGATATATCTAGGAATGCAGCTGAATAATATATTTTGGCATTTAAGTCCAAGTTGGCTCTATTGTTCCATGCTTATTGGGCAATCCAAAATGGTGTTCTGAAATGATCTTTCTTTTTTCATATTATACAACTGAGGCTCTTTATGTTCAGTTTCTCAATAACTTTTGAGATTATCGGTAATAGTATTTATTTAGAAATTAAATAATATTAGAGAAACACATTTGAGACGAGCTTTATTAAATATAACAAAGGCATAAAACATATTATTATATCATAAACAGCAAAACAATGAAATGTTTATCTAACTTGAATTAATATTATGGAAATTATTTAGGTGTTTACCGCAATTAATTTTATTAATAACTTCAAACTTATTATCAAAATTCCCACACTGCATTAATATATTGGCATACAATGTGACATATACCTAACGGGCGACACGGATTAGCTTCTTCGCTATGCATTGTTCATTAAACCGAAAACTAAACGCCGATTCGAATTCTGTCAATCAAAATGTACGAGCTCTGAGAACAGTCTTGACAAACTTGTCGTGTTGATTATAGGCATTGTCTACGAATGAGTTAGCGTAAAAATTGATAAGAGACACAACGTTTACCTTTTGTGTAAATAATTCAATTAGTGCTGCTGTCTTCTTCATTTCAGTTTTCCATTAGATAAATTATGAGATAGCAGATTACTTGTTCGGGAACATCGGCTTATCTTAATTATATTATTAAAAGTATATAGTAATAGAACAATTTTAGAGAATTACTGAATATCGATGTTACTGAATATCGATGTACAAGTTTGTTTTTCTCTTTTTGGTATGGTGTTCTTTTATCTTTATCATTGGCGTTTTTGTGGGTCCAAATGGTGTATATTTCTTTCATACAACAGGTAGATTTTGCTACCAAATTTTATGAGACAATCGTTCAACAAACATATACAAACCATTTTAATCTGTATATTTAGACATTTGCTTTGGCTTAACATTGATTGTCAGAACTTAGATATATAACTTTATTTTTAAAATGTTTTTAGAACTTATAAAAGTTCTGTTCTATTTAAATCTCCAAACCATATAGAACAATTGGTAAAGTAATAATTTGAAAGTTCTAGTTTTGGTTGTGATATTTTTGTTTTTACACACGCCACTTTTCAGAAAAGAAAAACTGTATCTGATTCCCAACTAATCCTCTACTTGGTAAACTTGGTAGTTATTGATATTTATTAGGGATGATGCCCTTCTCTATGAAGTAATTATTTTGTGACCAGATTTTTTTCGTTGACTTTAGTACGTTTTTAGCTATAAATAACATATTGTTAAACATATTTGGTTGGAAATTGGATATATTCAATAAAATTACAATTATAGGCACAAATTATTGTTTTTCAAATTTTAAAGCTTTATTTATACAAGTAGTATTACATAGTTATTTGAGGAAATACTGTTCATCACATTCTACAACCTTGATCTTTGAGGTACCATACAGATTGCGTGTCAATAAAATTTGTCTACATTGGAAACGGTTTGAGTCGACCAAATATTTTCCTCAAGACTTCACAAAACGAGACTGTTATTTTCCTAGACCATGTGCCACTGACCGGAATAAATAATCCGATGGGGCAATATCTGGGTAATTTTCAAACCTCTAGAGATTATCTCTTTATCTTTATTTCTATTTAAACAAATTAGTTAGAGAGCTAATACGTTCCATAATCGTTTTGCCTGATTTTAGGCCATTGCTTTAAACCTTCGAGCAGTCAAAATATTTCTATTTGGTATTCGTTGAGGTATTCCCATGATTTTCCGCTTAGGATTGTTATTAGTGAAAACACTTTCCGTCACCAGCAACTGCAAAAAAATTTATTATTTTTATCGTTGTAACAGTTGCCGATAAAATAATTTAGAGTTGATTGTTAGGCTAGACAATTTCCTTTTTAGTAATTCCTAAAATTTTGAATAGATACGAAATTACTTTACTGTTGAATTACACCTAATTTTTTTTCCAATCCAATTTTTGTCTAGCAGGTCCTACAAATTTCAAATCTCTATACTGTTTCATAAATGTTTATTATCATTCATTTATATTATTCATCTGCACTTATTAGCAATTAAGGCAGGGCAATTAAATTAGGCAAAAAGAGAATAGAACACAATCATATTTACTTAGATGCACAGGGATTACAAATTATATGAACACCATACAATATAGAACATCTTGTTGCATGTTGGCAATGCGGCTTCCATGTAAATAATGCAACGCGTATATATCGTTCAGATAACATTATATATGGTTAAATTTCAGTGAAGTATACGCTTTGTTCTGCGACGCTTAAAACAAGCGATCGGTGGAATATATGATCTTCAGGTTTTTTTAAACATTTCACGAGTGGTATGTATGGTAATGACAGCATATATAAAACATGGTAACATCATCGACGGAGAGGAATAGTAGGCGAAACCCAAAGTCAAATAACATGCACCGGCGGACATTACAAAAATTGTGTCCGCATAACATAAAACTACTCATTTGAGCAATACTCGAAGCTAACATTCCTACGATTGCGAAATCCCTTGTAACGGAATCCAATGCTATCTGCTAAGAAGTGGTGCAACTTAAAAAATAAAATTAATTATAAAGCCTAGACACTTGATGATTGGAAGAATGTGGTGTGGTTCAAGAACACATCGTTTACATTTCTACAAAAAGCGGGTTTGTGACTGGAGCACCCTAAAAGAAATTTCAGATCCTGACTGCCTGCTGCCTTCCTAGTATAGGGAAGGTTCCGTCCTCTCATTCGCATCACTGTTCACGTATTACTTGACATCTTCAATGATGAACTTCTTATTATAACTAGCGTATCGTTGCCAAATACTGCCATATTCAAAGCACACAGCCCAAATAATTCAGTCTTTCAGTCAGGTTTTATGAGCATCAGAATATCATCATCCATTTTCACTGCCCATCACAATGCTAGACCTCAACATCTGGATCGTTATGGGAGTTTTAGTAAACTTCCATCTCCAATATCGTTGAATGAAGCGGATGTTTTGATACAAGAATGGGAAAATATTATTTTGGAAACTATTCAGACATTTCAGGAATCAATTCCGCCACAATTCAACTGTTTTAAAAAGAAAATAGTCAGGCATTCATATAATTTTGTTCATGCCCTGTATATCGCGTTGTGTCTATTCACAATTGTAATGATCAGAAATTATCAACAAATGTTTTGTCTTGACGTCGAATCTCCGTTCGTTATATTTCCGTAGGTGCCATCGTTTGTAAAGCAGCGTGTACAATAGTATTTACTTTCTTCTTCCTTTGGTTTTCCTTTTTGTTAGTCGGTCTATTATTAGTTTTAGGAATGAATTAGTAAACTAAAGTACTAGGATTGTATTAATCAGAATATCTCATTCATCAAAATAAACAGTTTTTGAATAAAAAGGGAACATTAACAATTAATTCAATGCCTAATACACGTCAAGGTAGAAACAATATAACTCCAAGTTATTCATCCTTATTCCACATCCGTTTCAGCGATTAAACAAATCCGTTCATAGAAAATATTACTTACTTATACGGAGATACATTAAAGTAAGTTATAATTAATTACAACTCATTTATAATATGCTCGAAATACATGTAGTACAAAGATTCAGCTATCTGAGCTCATACATTCTAATTGACATTATTGGGATGGGCGTTTAGCTTTCAGATTAATGAACAATGCATGTCGAAGAAGCCGATTCGTGTCACACATTATGTATACATCACATCGAATGCTAGAGCCGATATATTAATTCACTGTGGAAACTTTTAGGAAAATGTTATAATAGCGCAGTTCTTGATAAATTGAAACACTGTTGCCGGATTTGGTTTCGAGCAATATAGTATGGTAAAATATACTATGTTAATACATTAAATTAGACAAATTATTACTTATTTAATGAATAATTAAATATTTACTAGAATATTTATAGAATTTAAGGAACCAAAATAAATTTCTTGTCGTTTTCTTAATATATTAGGAATTATAATTCAAATATTTTATTGCTTTTTGTTATTAATTAAGGTACAAAAATTAATTAAACGTATTAAACACATCGTATCACAAAGCTGTTCAAATTAAAGTGTTTCTAAGGGGTCGCTTCTTATATATTTCTGGTAATGCCAAGAATCTTATTATGGTCCGTGTTTTGGCTGAAGCTTTTGGATTTTAAAATATTTTGATGCCGATTCGCTAACAAATACATTCGAATGTCACGTTTAAGAGGGCTAAAATAATTTTATGCACTATTTCGTTATTATAGTGGGCTTGTTAAATGAAAATAATACGATTCAAACTAAATTATTCTTCAGATCTAGCTCTCTCTGATATTTCTCTGAAAAATTCCGGGGAGAAAAACGTTTATCATCTAACGAAGAGGTAATGTCAACTAATGTCTTTCGGATACATCAGGTATGGAATTCATAATGTATAAAAATAATTTTAAGGGTTGGCAAGTGATTTTAAGTGCGGTCTGGATACAGTTGAAACATATTATTGAGTTTAAATAAACTGAGAATGCCTGTTAGTAGTATATTTTGCCTTTAACGTCATTTGTTCTTCAAAAACGCTTCAAACGCTCTATTATCCGTTAGCGACGTTTCCTTGTTGTTAATTTATTAGTAATTAAAACAAATATATAGAATAAATTCTAGCTAGTTTCTATTAAAGCGAATTATTTAACAACATTTGGCGCTCCAAGGTTCAACATTCGGTATCTGAACTGCTGTCCGCCTGTTGCCGACTGTGTATTAAAAATATCATTGTTAATATATTAAGTGATGTTTTTAAGAAACACATTTCTGTTGATTAACTTTAATAATCAAGCGAACATTGTTTGTTGGTATAAAAATGTATTCACATACGTTTATCAGATGTGCCAAAGTCAGCTGAACGTGTACACTAACAACACATTTTATGAATTATTTAATTCACATGTTTAGTAATTAATAAATCGAAACCTAAAAAAAAATTACTTTTTAATTGCAGAAATCGAATCCTTTTTGAAATATATATTGAAGAAGAGTATCTGCTCTTTTACTAATTAGTTTATTATATTATAGAGAAAAATATGATTTTAAAATATAATTACATTAAGCAATTTACTTTTATTTTTAAAATTCAATAAGGACCTTTTATAAAATTTTTCATCCTATACTTCAATGCCATCAATTTTGGGAAAGCCTGAAGACATGAAATTTTGCAGAAAACATGTCACTATAATGGAAAATACTAATTGAATTTAATCATCCAAAACGTCATACTGTTTATAGATCAAAATAGGGTCATATGTGTCATGCGCTCATATGAATTGAATCTAATCTTCTAAATAATATGCATATATAAAAATTAATTTTTGTTCCTTAGTCTCGTTAAAACTTTAGAACGGCTGGACCTATTTGTTTAATTTTGGTTTGGCAATATTTGTAGAAGTTTAGGGAAGGGTTATGTGGTGAAAAAATATGAAAGAATTGCGAGAAAATTTGTAAAATCTACAATTTTGCTTTCTAATACAAAGTGTCACTACCATCAATAGTTTGACTGGCATAAAGACCCCACAGTGCTGCTAGTTATAAAATATTTATGAGTCTATTCAAAAATTTATTTTGTGCCTAAAAATGTTGAATACTGATTAAAAGTACCGACCACTTGTAGCCTACATTTCTTTCTTCACAACTTTCAATATAACCTAAGCAGGCAAATGGCGCTTTTCGTCGGGACAATCAATGGGTCATAGATCAATGCAACACAACGCTCCTTTGTAGAGCCTTGCTCAATGGGCACTACGAGGTTATTGGGTTTCGTCGATGTCACGAACCACGAAGGGGATAAGAGATGATCGAAATAAGGGGACCAAAGAGGTGGTACAAGGAAAAATGAGACCTTAAAACAAAACAATATCTACATTTACTTAAATGTACAATGCAAGTGCAATATCTACAATCCTAAACTAAAAACTAATAGCAATCAATTTAATCTCTAACACTAATATCCTACTCAAAATAAAAACATTAACAGTTTCAATCAAAATATTTTATACGACTCAGGAGTCAAAGGTTTTTGACTAAGGTTTTGACTTTAGTCAAAGGCATTTGACTAAGGAGTCAAAGGTTTAGACAGATATCAACTAGTATAGGTCTAGTATTAATTGACCGCAAAACCAACAGTATACATGTAATATCCTTTCCATTAATATTCATAGCTCCACAATGTCGTCAAAAAAATTCTCTTATGAAAATATCCAATACGAAAATATCCTATTACAAAAATATTCTGTTCGGAAACGTACCAACATGAAATATATTCACTTGAAATATAAATAAACCCTGTCTGTGGACAAACGATGTCTAGGGCTTACCTCTACTGAATGTTTTAAGACTACAAGGAACTATCCTTCAATGGTACTACTCTCCCTTTGGGAAAGTGTTACCAATCGGCAGACGCCCAGATCAGGCCGTATCTCCACAAGAACTGAAATTAAACGTTCCCCGTGGTACCTTTTCGGATCCAATGGTACGAATTCGGAACATTCCTCAAATTGCGAGAGGTATAAGGCAGGATAAAAAAGTGAACGTTACACACTATAATTGAAGTAATTAGTATATTTGGCCAATCTTTGTATCCAATAATTTTCTAAGATTATTACTTTACCAAACTAATCAACAAATAAAATTCCTTAGCATCAAAACAAATGGATATTAACATTCTACTAGACGACTTCTAAACATTCGTTTCATTAGAGAAGCTGAGTAACACCTGAATGCTCCCTGAATTGTTTCTAAAAAAGTAAATTGCAATAAGTTCAAATAAAGGGTTGGGAAAAATGTAGCTTCTGTTTCCTTTTTAATGTTTTCCGAAGCGACTCGTACATATTTCAAGCACTAACTCATATACTGTAGCGACCGCTACGACCCTTTAGGCCACCATGCATTCACCTACAGCAAGTTCAAAGGTTGGCAATGCCGGTAGATTGGTATCATGCGGTTCCAGGCTATAAAAGACCACCACGACGACGTCTCGCTACCGTACTTTTTTTACCTTAACCTAATATCCTGGCTATTCTCCCATCGACCAGATGTATCAATTTAATATCGCAATAAACAACTATTTCTTCAACCAGCGTTTTCAGTTCTCGTGCTAATTCTTTCCACAAAATAGTAGTGAGTGTTCGGACAAACAATCGCATCGACAGCCACACATTCCGACCGACCGACCGACCGACCAGACGAACATTCCTACAAAACAATTTTGATAAATAAGTTTTTGTCTTCTTGTCGAAACAAATGATAGTCGGCTGGGTTGAGGTCCGAACTATACAGTGGATACATCAAGTCCTTTCGTCCAATCTTCTGCTGGTTTGACTAGGTTTGAGCATCTCATGATTGTTTTCCAATTCTAACAAGTGCTTAATATTACTTTTCTTGGTATCAATGCGAGTTTTACAGTCGCTTGTGAAGTTTCTTCGGACTTCGACCTTGTTCTTTTTCGCACATTATTGCAGCACGTGACCCACTTTTCATCATCCATATGGTTTAAAAATTGCATTATTTAGTTTTGATCCAGCCGCAAATTCGCAAATTTAAACGCAAAGGACAATGTGGTCACTGTAGAACATTATGACCGATCATGGGCGATTCTGTAGACATATTGCTGAATAATTGATACATGTCAATCTACCTCTATATTTTGCTACCATGTATTTTAAATAATTTCATCAAAATTTTCAACAATTAGGTACACACAATACATTGCTGAAAAATGAACACTTGAAAAATTACAATAAAATAGAGCACCTAAAATAAAAATAGGTTAAGCTATATAATAATGCAATAAATAAATATTGGAAATCAAAAATGAATTCAAAAAATGAGTCTTAAAAGTGACATCAATCCAAAAGAAGCATCAAGTTAAGATTTAAAAACTAGAAAAGTGAGGAAAATCTGCCAAAAAAGGTACTTATAAAACTTATCAACTTGATTAAAGCAGAATTTCTTAATTAATTGCAGATTAATACAGGATGTTGGAGATTGGATGGAAATTGGCCGAGGTACCGAAGCCGAACCCTAGAAAACCACCAAATTAAATAAAATCTCATCAATGAATTTCACAACTACCAGTAATATCCAAATTATTTAAGAAATCCTGTTGATAAGGTTAAAATTAATTAATTATATATATATATATATATATATATATATATATATATATATATATATATATTTATATATATATATATATATATATATATATTATATATATATATATATATATATATATATAATATATATAATATATATATATATATATATATATATATATATATATATATATATATATAATCTAATTCCTGCACACCACTTTGGTTTTATAAGCAATATTTGATCAGCAGACATGAAATGAAAAAGCCTACGAAGAGAAAAAAGTTTGTTCAGCTATATTTTTGGAGTCTGGAATAAGTGACCCTTGTATAAACTCCAATATAAGTAACTAAAACAACAAGTTAAACTTTTATACTTCTACAACTTAGTCAGAACGTTTAGACTTAAACAAGGAGATTAGTCAGCAATTAAAGAAACAAAATCTGGTTCTCCACAAGGCAGTGTTTTGGTCCCAATTCTTTATCTATTTTACACGTCTGACATACCACAAATAGAAATTATTACTATAGCTACATTAGTTAATGAAATTGCTATTGAATACAATAGCAATAGCGAAGAAGCAACCAGAAAACTGCAATACGCTAGTACTAGTATAAATAAGAGGACTCAGATATGGAGAATAAAAGTCAACGAAAGTAAATTAGTGTATATTGAATTCACCTACAATCAAACAGTCCACATACCAAGAAATATGAATAATTATATTTCAGAATAAAGTCCTGAGAAGTATTTTGGGTGCACCCAGATAGTACAGTAACAATTATTTCCAATGATACCTTTGAACTCCAACTGTTATAGACAAAATTAAAATATTCAAGACATGGGGATACATATCACATATGTAAACACCGAATTGCTGTAACTCTTGGACAATAGTAGAACGCAGACTCAATATGAATAAACGATATGATCTTGTGTAGTTGTGTAGTAAATTGAAATGTTAAAAACGCAACAAAGTGCTGCTAACTTTTTTTTATTAGACTATGAGTAAAATCCAATGGGTCTTCTTAGATAAGTTTTAAGTCATTATGGAGAGAGACAAATTGTAAGTTATTCAGCAACGACAGCTACTAATATATTAATACATTTTTAAAAAGTTTAATATTTTTAAATTATATCGAAAAATATTGAAAAACATGATTTAATAATCAAATGTAACAAACGACAAATTTTAATGAAAGGCCTTACGTAAACCTACTAATCTAATTTTTCAACATACTTTTTCATCACCATAACCCCCACCTGACCGGCGTGAACAGCCCCGTTGTCCTGCTTGCAGTTCACCAACCTAGATGTTGTTGGAGTGTCGGTTCTTCGGTGCGCGAGGGCGTCCCGACGATAGGTTTCACGTGACAGGGCGGGCGTCCATCCGATTTAGAACCGACATACGGCCGAATAAATTAATATAGGCCAGGAGCTTGCTATAGCGAAACAAAAGTACTTACGTGTAAATAAAAATTGAACTTATATTGATTTTATAATTTTTTAATTTATTATTACTAGTCATTGACGACTAACATAATTTTTCTCTTTAGTTACTTAAAACTATATACTTATCTAGGAAAACCAATTGGCCCTTGACTTACTTAGTCTCTAATAAAATAAAATAAAAGTTAATCTAAAGTTTATCCATTTAGTACATTTCACTACACTACTACACAAGATCACTCGACCTGGTTCTCTTGAGTCTGCGCTCCGTTCAGTGTTATCCAAGAGTAAGAGCACTCATTGCTGCGAATCTCTTAATTTTCTGTATGATTGTTGGAATCCGAAAGTCCAGTGAGAGTAATTGCTCCTATAGTAATTGAATGTATCCACAATACTTCTCGGGATTTTATTCTGAAATACTTTTATGTATTATGTTGATATTACTTGTCGCATAACATCCTTATAATTCAATTCCGTAGATTGATACAGGTTTTATTATGTGCTTGTACATCAGCAACTTATTATATGTGGATAGTTTAGATTTTCTTTCAAATAGCTAATAACTTTTTTTTCTATTTACATTTTTTTTCTTTTCTTTTCTTTTCTTTTTAACGAACGAAGTCGTGCATCAAGATTCCTCCCAAGGTACTTGTTGTTGTTGCATTGTGGGATAATAGTGTTACACATATTTATTAGTTTATGAATATTTTGGTTTTTGGTAAATTGGTATTATTCACTGATTACTCTCGTTGACTTTTATTATCTATGTTTAGATTCACTTATTATTTCTTGCGTGTTGCAGCTTTCCTATTGTTTCTTGGTTAATGACTCCAATAGCAAGTATCAAAGTATTGTAGGAATGTTCGTGGGGTCGGTCGGTCGGTCGAAATGTGTGGCTGCCGCTGCGATCATTTATCAGAACACTCACTACTATTTTTGGAAGGAATTTGCGCGGGAACTAAAAACACTGATTGAATCAAAGTTGTTTATTCTAACTTACGATTGATACATGTGGTCGATGGGAGAATGGACAGGATATTAGGTTAAGGTGAAGGAAGTACGGTAGCGCTGTGGAAGTGGTACTGTTACAGGGGGACGGTGATAAGAAAAGAGAGCGAGACGTCGTCGTGATGGCCTTTTATACTCCAGAACTGCATGGTACCAATCCACCGGCGTTGCCAACCTTTGTAGTTGTTGATGGTGAATTGGTGGTGGCCTAAAAGGTCGTGGCGGTCGCCACAGTATCATCACCAAAAGTAGTCATAACAGCAGTAACCTTTTCTATTTGTGACGTATCAAATTTGTACACTATGTAAATGATATGAAATGTTACCTTATGGTACACCTGCTTTGGTTTCTTGTTATCTAAGCTTTTTATTTAACAGTAAACCTGGCTGAGATGTAGGAGTTTAAGAGTTCAAACCTTTTTAAAAAGAGTTTTTCAAATATTTTATATACTAGTGCTAGCTGAATAACTTCAGCCATTTTCGAAAAAGAACTTTCCAGCTTTAATAGCCGGAATCATAAAATCATAAACCGGTAATTTCTTTGGATTAATGTCACTTTGTATAACTCTGAAAACTCCTTTTTGCTGTAACAAGTTTAGTCAGACAATTTCGCTCTCAATGATTGTTAGATTTTGTTCAATTAAAAAACCGTCCTGGCATTTTTGGATTATTTCTGAATAAGAAATTGCTTCCGATAAAAAAAACTGTCTTGTACACATGTTTGTCTTATCCATAGAAATATTACCTTTAATACAATTATTTTTATCTTGTTTAACTTAAGCTAAAGTTAATTTGATTATTTAGGTCAAGATGGGATTATCTTCCGACTAACCAGAACAGTTTTTTAATTTTGAGCCTGATCTGTCCAGTTTCTTGTTTAGTGTGATTATAAATGTTTCAAATTTAAGCTATGCTAAGATATTTTGCTGATATTACTCGAGGAATTGAACCAGCTCAAGTGATATAATCAGGTTTCTGTCTTTTAGCAACAAAACAAAGTTGATAAGGACACATTTCGAGATATTAAGCGGTATTTTACAGTCTCTTTTTCAATACATTTACGAGTCTTATAACGGCCACTTGTAATTAATTAGAAAATTATAAATTTATATAATGACTGTGTCGTCAGCGGACCTCCAACTAGAAATATTAAAATTTTGTGAAATAAATTTACTGTTGATGAATCGATGGTGCTCCTCAAACTTATTGAATTTCTTTACAACGCCAACATTGAGTTTATAGGGTTTAACTCTAAGCTGCTTTATAGACTAGATATCATCTAGAAATGCTAAAATGAAGCTGTGAAATATGTCATTTGCATTTTAAAATACGATTTTAATCATGGCATTATCACTTTCAAAATACTGTCACATTAAAATTCCTTTAAGACATAACGGATTTAACAAAAATATTAAAATATTCAATTAATTCAGGCTAAAATAATTAAATCCTAAACGACAATAATATTCGAATTAATTATAAAGGGCGAGAAAATAAAGGAGTAATATTCTCATTAATATATGGCTCTATTAATCTCTGAGTCTATGGGTCCATTCAGATAGAGCTGTTTAATTTGAAGAGGTCGGGTTAAACTGATTTTAGTTCCAGTATTAATTTTATTAATAAATATGATTTTTGTTAGTTAATTGGTTAAAATTAGATAGAATCATTAAAAATAGTGTTAATTTAAAATTACACAATGTAAATTACGGTGAACTATATGAATATTAATTTTATATTAATTCATATTATAATATGAATGTTATGAATTTAAATTTTATAGCAAAACTAATCATTTAATTTTAGCTTATCAAGGGGATATATATATATATCTATATATATATATATATATATATATCTATATATATATATATATATATCTATATATATATATATATATATATATATCTATATATATATATATATATCTATATATATATATATATATATATATATCTATATATATATATATATATATATATATATATCATCTATATATATATATATATATATATATCTATATATATATATATATATATCTATATATATATATATATATATATATATATATATCTATATATATATATATCTATATATATATATATATATCTATATATATATATATCTAATATATGTATATACTCTCTCTACATTCTAAAAATTCGACTTTTTCAGCGATTGTCTGGCAGCGCGAAGTTCATCTTTAATATTGACATTTTTAGAATCAAAACAAGCAAACCAATTCTGAATTTGGCTTACTGTTTTACGTTACCTGCTGATCTAGAATGTTTTATGGACCGTTTCCTTTCAAATATGCAATAATACACTGAAGTTTAGAAGAAACTGGTTACTTTTAATTAATTATTTGATCTTAAATTTAATGTTCCGGTATTTATACTCTCTTACCGTATCCTTTCCAATCCCCGTACCATACCAATTTTTGACAACCGGTGATTCTTTGTTAATGAAACATGTCTGCGTGGCTTCTCCACAATGATACTAATTAACCTATTATTATGACTATAATTAAATTATCTTAATAATTTATTTATTCATAATATTAATTATATTTATAATTTATAATGATCTTAAATCTATACAAAGATAATGGGATACAGAGTAATATTATCGCAAAATAAACAGTAGGATTTAAATGTGCGTAAAATTATTATATATTATTTTATATTATTTTATATTATTTTATATTATTTTATATTATTTTATATTATTTTATATTATTTTATATTATTTTATATTATTTTATATTATTTTATATTATTTTATATTATTTTATATTATTTTATATTATTTCATATTATTTTATATTATTTTATATTATTTTATATTATTTTATATTGTTTTATATTATTTTATATTGTTTTATATTATTTTATATTATTTTATATTATTTTATATTGTTTTATATTATTTTATATTATTTTTTATTATTTTATATTATTTTACATTATTTTATATTTTATTATTTAAGTTCGGTTAATTTAAACATTATGTAATTTCAAATCTATGTTAATTAAAAACAAGATAGCAAGTTAACTACAATGTTAAAAATGGAAAAATGATATAAGTGACAGAAACATCTGTTAATTTCTTTTGTATTCAAAAAAAAAATTAATGCATTATTAAACATTTTCAATAGAAAAAAAAGATCCATTTATATTCTAAGATCATAGATTAGAGCTTATTGAATTACTGATTAACATCATCTGATTAATCTGAGACAATTAATTAAAATGTGATATACAGATAAGTATGTAAATGAGAGAGAAATGCATATATATATATATATATATATATATATATATATATATATATATATATATATATATAATTTTGAATGGCATTTATCTAATTTATATCATTACTAGGTACTTTAATATTCTCAACGGTTAATAACGAACTATTAAAAAAAATTGTATTTGGAATATATTAGTTGCTTGCATGTATTTTGATCATCGATATCTATTGATGAACATACGAATAATTAATTAATAACTAAACTGCTAAATGATCTTAACTAACTGGTGAATTTTACATTCCTCAACGTAAAATGACAGATTTCCATTATACAATTGTCATGTATATAATATCAACAATTGGACATATCTCTAACCACTAAGCGAAATAAAATCGATGTTCTAAAAGATTGTTAATTCAAGGTATTGTTTAATACTATTTCGTCAATAATATGGACCACATACATCTTGTTCTTATTGTTGCAGTAAATATTATTGATTAATTATGTAGTAACTGATCTTTATAATCCTCCATAAAGCCAATAAAAATTAAAATTAAACTTATCGTACACAGTAAAGTTATAACATAAAATAGCAATCAAATAGAAATTATTGGACAATGTTTAAATTATAATCTATTTACAAATATCATTATAAATAACGTTAATTAAGCTGAAAATATTTCGTGTAGCTATGAGAGAGGGGACAGGTGTTGTCCATTAGGGTCGTCGATACGAATAATATATGTCAATCTATCCAGAAAACAATTTATTGGTTAAATGCTGTGGATATTATTTCGACTGATTTAATAATGTCTCGTTGTATTTTTGATATTAAAATATTGATATATAAAAACATTCTGGCAGTTATAATGGGGCCACTTGTTGTAGGTTATATCAGCAAATCCATTTCAAGTATATCAATATAATCCATACAAATTTATGCCATCAATTTGTAGGACATTAGTTTCATCCTTTTATCAAAGCAGTGAAAAAGTTTTTTTCAAAAATTATTTCATTTTTAGCATTTCTGACATTAAAATTACAAACATATCAATGAACATAAATCACTAAAAATCGAAGGACCTTGAACCAAAGTTTGACCTTTTAGCAATCACTAACGCTTACTAATATTTTTTAATTCAGGAATATTACTACTATTATTCGGTATTTTTAAAAGAAGTCGTTTATTACTATTAAACTTAGATCTAGCAGGTATGCATATCAAATAAATAAATGATAAATGTTAAAACATAATGAAACGTTGTAATACTAAATATTTTATTGCTTTAAATGATTAAAAACTTAACATTTAAATTTAATTCACCACAAAATTTTAAAAAATGATTAAATTATTTATTGCTGGCTTGGTTGGCGCAGTGGTAAAGGCGATAAGTAAGGATGGTCCTCCTGCTGTTGCCATAGTCGCGGGTTGAGTTATGGTCGTAAATTCATGTTTGTGACTGTTTGACAGTTGTGATTGTTCTTAGGCAAGAGTACAAAATACGACAAGGAAAATGATCCCAGTCACGCCAGTAACCAAGCTGGGTAAGAACGGATGTCTTCTGGGATGATTTCTAAGTTGGTCCCTGGCAAGTCGTTAGGCTCAATTCCGAGGTTTGGAGCCAACGTTAAACAGCAGGTTCAGTCCGGATAAACCCTAATTGGAAAAAAGATACATTAAAATATATATAAAAAAATATTCTGTTGGTCATATCCAAATTCCAAGTTCTATCAATCCGTATTTATTTAACTATATTAAGAATATAATGACAAGGAGATATTTTTCCCTTATCTATTTAACTCTTTCACATTCAAGGTATTGTTGGGGCTTTTAACTCGCGACTTCGATGTGTCAAGGACCCACTTTGCAAAATAGGGAGGATATAAATATTGCCACTCTGCACCTATTTTCACTTATAATAACAATTTTTTATATTTAAGGACGCAAGAGGCATGAGATTATGATTATCGTTAAGGTGTCGCTCTAATTTTTATTAAGTATCTTATGTCTCCTCTTGTTACTATTAAAGTTTGTTAATTATCAGTATTCTTTGGAACAATCACCATTACTATATAAAAAGATTTAATATAAATCATATAAATTATTGAATGAATTGATTTGTAGTTCTGTTGCGGTAGTTGTCAATTCTGTTACTGAAGCTTGTAAAGCGAATTTTTTCAAAAAATATGTTTTATGGAGAACCTTTTTAGAAGAATCGGTTTTTAAAATGTATACGTATATTTTTACCTATTATAGTAATATTGTAGAATATTGAACCAATATTAATTAATATCGATAACACATGACATCCTACCTTAAATAATGCATTTTCTGTTAATCTAATAACTACAATAATAAATATGAGTAGTAGGTATAAAAATGAAAATCGAATGGAGAGAAAAATCGTTATAAATATTTTTTTTACGTTTTAAATATTTTATTAACACGTATTAACGTATTAGTAAATTAGCGCGCTTTGATGTATTTGTTATATTCTACAATTTTATTCCTGACAACTTCGTTTTGTTTTTACTGATTTTAGTACAAATATGTTTAATTGCTGTTGCTGATTGACACAGTTACAAAGGTGTTAATTAAAAACAATAGTTTTAAATAATAACGTACGTAATTGGTACTAAAATTAAGAATTAATTCGCGATATTTCTTTAAGCCGGCAAGCTCAGTTCTAGCTCTTGTATGAGTGGCAGGTTTAAATCCTGCTAGAGTATGAGGGTCGATTGTCTTAGTGTAAAATTATCTGTTAGTGTTAAACCGACAGTGAACTGTTTATGGCAAAAACCAGGCTAAGTAAGGCCAGAGGTTTTGTTCTGTTTGTGAAGTTGCTCCGGGTTTATATCTGGATATTATACCACGAATTTCGAACATTTCGGACATTAACTTTTTCACTGTTAATACATAATTAATTACAGGTATCTAGGCTTTTTAGGCCTCCAGTCTTACATTAATAGTGTAGAAATCTTGATATTTTAAAGAATTTCATCAAATTTTCAACGATTATCTAGATAGAACGACAGCTAACGGTAACAACAAAATTATCGGAACGAAAACCAGTAAACTAATTCTGACATTGGCATTCCCTTAATCACTAATCACCATACATACCACATACTTTTGATCGACTTTTAAAAGGTCTAGGATGATTTATTATCTCTAATACTTGGATATAGAATTATTTAGAATTAATATAACGTTAACTATGCCAAAAATGCAATAAATCATAAATATTAAATTTTACTTCATAATTAATAACTATGCGCTTAAGGGGGGGCATAGCTCAGAGTTTTATTTAATTTTTTTTAATTACAACTTCGATTAGTGTATAAAGAATAGTAGTAAAATTAAAGTAAAATCTCTTTAAGGCATTATTTTATTTCTTATAGGGTACTGGAAAAACATCAAAGATTGTGGCTATATAGGGCCAATATAAGTTATCCATAATACATTATCGGTCAAGTGAAAATGTGAAATGATAACCTATTTAAGACAATTGTGATTATAAGTTCGCTGCATCGTACTGAAAGCGTTAAAAGGTCAAGTGAAAAGTCCCCTGCCTGACACATAGATGGCGCTATTAGAATTAAATTCATATGTTTTTAGTTAGCCCTAACCCCCAAAAGATGGGTGTATAAATTTGACAGCTGTCGGTTTATTAGTTTATAAATTATAGCATTTGGAGTGAAGAAATTTTTGTTATTGCGAAAAAAATGGATAAAGAGGAATTTCGCGTGTTGATAAAACATTGCTTTTTGAAGAGAAAAATACAGTTGAAGCAAAAACTTGGCTCAATGCCGAGTTGCTGGACACTGCCACAGGAAAATCAACCATTAAGGATTGGTATGCTATGTTTAGACGTGGTGAAATGAGCACCGAAGACGGTTAACGCAGCACAAATGAATGACGGTAAATTGAAATTGATTGAAATAGCAGACACTCTAAAGATTCCAACTGAACGTGTACAACATATCATTCACGAATATTTGTGTATGAGAAAGTTCTGTGCAAAGTGGGTGCCGCGCGAGCTCACTTTTAACCAAAAACAACGACTAGTTAATGATTCGGAGCAGTGTTTGAAGATGATCAAGCGTAACAAACCCGAGTTTTCTCGCCAATATGTGACAATGGATGAAACATGGCTCCATCATTTCACTCCGAAGTCCAATCGACAGTCATCCAAGTGGACTGCATACGATGAACCCGCTCCAAAGCGTGGGAAAACGCAACAGTCCGCTGGCAAGGTTACGGCGTCTGTATTTTGGAATACGCATGGAATAATTTTCATTGACTACCTTGAAAAAGGAAGGACCAGCAACAGTGACTATTACATGGCGTTATTGGACCATTTGAGGGACGAAATCGCCGAAAACAGCCGCATTTGAAGAACAAGGAAGTGCTGCTTTACCAAGACAATGCACCGTGTCACAAGTCAGTGAAAACGATTGCAAAAATCCATGAATTGGGCTTCGACTTGCTTCCTCATCCGCCTTATTCTCCAGATCTGGCCGTCAGCTACTATTTCCTGTTATCAGATCTTAAAAGAATGCTCGCTGAGAAGAAATTTTCATCGAATGAAGAGGTAATCGCCGAAATTGAGGCCTATTTTGAAGCAAAGGACAAATCGTACTACAAAAATGGTATTGAAAAGTTGGAGGGTCGCTATAGTCAGTGTATTATCGTTGAAGGAAATTCTGTTAGTAGGCCGGGAACTTTTCAATTAACCTGTTATTCCTTCAAGATATGGATCATGGAATGTTCAGTTTGGTTGATCGGGGTGCTAAATTTTGAGATAGCACTTTTCCGGATATCATCGCTCATGATTTGTTGAGGAATAACTCGTTCTTTGCTCTCCAAGCGTTATTTAGAAATATAGGTCTAAATTTGACAATAGTAAGGACTACTCGCAGTAATGCATTTGTTTTAATTGGATACTTTTTAATTTGAGAAGCAATGCAATGGACTTGTTTTGTAGTACTGCGATGTAGCTATGTTGTGTAAATAGTTATGAATAAACTTCAGAAATCGATACATTTTGATTTTGCACTTAATATGTGCATTTTCTGCATTATATAATTTAACGTAACTTTGACAATACAAATCAATATACAAAATATTATATCTATGATTCTGAAATAAATTCATTTTTACATTACTAGTTTAGTATTTGCGCCATTTTGTTTATTATATACTCAATTTGCAAAATAAAGGGTCGACCATTTTAAATTATAACGCCTTTTAATAAATTGTTTTTCCAGTTTAAAGTTCGCTCCATAACATTAAGATTTCAAAGTTCTTAAAGGTTTAGCTGTCTGCGGCAGACAGCCTAATTACTAAAATATTATTCTAATATAGAAACTTAGCTAAATAATAAGCTATATAAAAAAACTTATAGTTTATGGAAAAATAGTATATTCAATCAAATATAATATAGTGAGCTTTTCGTTGGTTAATAATATTACTTTTATAACTTTTTATTATATCTTATATGAGATACGCTTAGTACAATCCTAATTTAAAAATTAAAATTACAACTGTTCTGTCGTATTTGCATCAATATATATTTCTCAAATTAAAATTAAATTAGTCTAAGAGTTAAGCTAAAGTTAGGGATAACCCTTGCATATTATACCAGTTGTAGTTTTGGTTTGGTTCGCTTCAATTTTCTTCGTATATTTCCGTCTTGTATGTTTTCCGGAGAAATGTTGAATAATTTCCTGGATTCATTTGATTTCAAGATCATTGTGTAATTTTTCGTTGATTACGTACCGATAAGCATTGGTAACTAATTGGACAAATCAATCACTTTCATCTTAGTTCATGTGGGAGACAGACTAACTAGTACAGTTGTTTATTTTTTTCCAATTTAACTCACTATCGATATATTTGTGATATACAAGTGATATATGATTTCTATGGTATTTTTCAATCTCCAGATCATTTGTAAATATTTTTATGTGTACTTCAAGGTGCTCATATCGTATTTTTATATCTATCGCGAAGCATTCTACTTTTGTCTTATTATTAACATCCATTACTGTTGAAGACATGTGAGTTTGTAGTGATATATACAATATACATATATATATATATATATATATATATATATATATATATATATATATATATACATTAAATAAAATAATAATTATATATTATATTAAATATACTGCAGAACAAGCTCATTATTGTCGACTGAAGTTAGGAGTTTGATGTTATCATATTATTATATATATTTCTACCTACGTTAGACATATTATCTACCCCCAAGCACTAAGAAAGCTTCATCCGTAAGATGATGTAAGACACACTTTTATCCTGATGTCATTAGGAATATATTTATCCAGAATATTTGTCCTATAATTTATTAATTAATATAAAAATTAGAATAAAAATATTGGCAGAATACGAATTACCTAGAATTATAAATCCCAATAACATGTGCTTAGCATACAGTAAAGTATTAGTAAAGTCCTTCTGATCCTTTTATATTTTGCGATAATACTGCACTAGTGGTGCCATCTGGTGATTAAACGCAATATTTTCTATAATTAAGTGTGATATTGTCGATATTGAATGGTCTACATTACTTGAATATTTGCTCATTCAAAAATTGTAAACTGCGTCTTTGAATTTGTTCCTCAATTGTGTATTGATTGTCGCATCTTAAACTAATGACGTCGTTTTTAATACGATGTCGGAAAGGAACGTGTAATTTATAATGCAACCTCATTTGTGTCCTGTCTGCTCTTTTCGGTGGTCTTCTCGCGAGCTTTTTGAAGTCTCCTTTCGGTGATTTTCAACTAACACCTTGCGGGAGACTTATACTTCCACAGTTTTTTCAACGTTTCAATTTAGACATTCAAGGAGTTTCAAGATAATTCAAGGAGTTTCAAGATAACCTAATAACAATAAAATATATGTCGATCTAAATACAATAAATGATACTCTAGTATGAAGAACCATTTTGAATACTGAATTATTCAAGAGATATTGAAAAAAAGACATAGAGATCCTGCCTTTTGGCACCAGAGTATCACTATTTAGTATCTAACTTAAATAATCATATTTATGGTCAGGTTTTAACATAGGGTATATCATTAAGGAAGAGTCGATGATGAGATGGAGTGAATCAAATTGTTTGTGAAGTATTAAAGAAATCCTTTTTATTTGAAAGTCCCATATGATATTATGTATGAAATATTACATTGTTCAAACGTGCGCCACGTTTATTGCTGGCTACGGGAGTCATTATCCAAGCGCCGATGACGTTATATGTCAGCAGGTGTCAGTTATGTTTTAAATAGCATATATTAAGACATAGCCATAGTCCAACTGTAATAAAAAGTTTAAAGACATCAAATAGCATAATTTTGGTGGCGACTTCACGTCATCTCTGCAGGAACCATATCCTTAAATTGTTCATACAAAACCCTGCTCGAACCGCAAGTCGTCTATGTCTATGTTGCTCAATTTGGGATAAAATAAATCGATTATCATCCATCTGTAACTATATTTCCCTTTGTAACTCAGCCAAAACCCAATAATTGAAAATGTGCTTTGTTTGAAAAAAAATGTTCGAACGCATTTATTATGTATGTCCAGTGATATTATTTTGAGTAGCAATAAAGATAATTTGATAAGAACTTGATTTCAGACTCTCACATTTAATTCCTTCTTTTCTATTTAAGATTTTTGTTATTAGAATGGTGTAACAGTATTCTTTAAAATTCAGTTCTATGTTTGTCAATTTAAAAAGACACAGAATCGTATGTTATCGAATTGCAAAACGTTTCGCGCTTTAAAAGGGTGATATTTGAATATGATAACATTCAGGCCACGAGCCACCAGAGAAAAACCAGGCGTATCTAATTTTCTTGACGGCGCCCTTTCGAATCAACATTTTAAACTAAATCGTATGAAAGTTTCGATAAGAATCTTGTTACTCATCAGCATATGCAGATGACACATTTATTTTTGACTCAGGTTTTGAACAGTAGAGGGATATATTTTAATTTTAAAGGGTACATTGTTATATAGTGGGTTAAAACTTAATTATGTGTTAACTATATATAATTATATGGAATTCCATAACTGTCACTATATCTTCCACATTCCAAATATTTTAATTTATCGAAAAAACTACTAAATGCATTTATTAAATTTTTCCAATTATATTGACTACTATTTAAATAAACTTTATCTCACTCTTGACCTCTAAAAAATCGGTTTATCAAAGATCAATTTAATTTTTGGTATGTTTTTACTCGAATCTGAAGAATACAAGGTCATGGTTTTACGATGTGATAAACTTAATTATGAGCCATAATGTATAAACAGCAGTAATCGTTTGTCATTCCATGATTGTTATTATTCGACCTTGCAGTGTTAATTCCATTTGTAATTATTTTATTATTAATTTTTTTAAGACAGTATATACAAATATAAATTTATAGTGAAATTTTTACATTATAAAATTAAATTATTCTTTTAAATTTTTAATTTCAAAAATTATTATGAAATTGACTTAAGATCAAGTAGGTTGATTAATTAGTTAACAATAAAACCTATTTGGACGTATGGTGTTGCGCGCAACGTTGCCGAAACAAAGTTCTTCGATTCAGTATCTGGCTTATCGTTACCTGGCCAACGGTGAACTACAATATTTTACTATAGCTACAGGACAACATGCAAGAAATTAGAAGATTTAAGTGAAGCAAACTTTAAACTTTGAATTTATATAAAGTATATAAATGTTACTGTTATGGTTAGACAAATTTACCATTAATTTGGGAAATATAATACGTATTCATGTATTTCTCCCACATTCGTCTTGTTTATGAACTGATCCAAGTACAAATGAAAACTAGTAATACATTAATTTTTTCCAGGTCCAGCAAACATATTTAGAAACTTATGGCGATGATGCTCCATCATATCCCAATAATTGATTTTATTTTTGTCAATTTAAAAATTGTGATTTTGTTGTCGATAACGAAGAACAACCTGGAGGATCAAAAATGCAAATGAATTAAATATAATATCGCGGCCACATGTTTATATTGTACCACAATATTTTGTGTTGTCATTGGCATTGGCTATCTATTATAACAATCCCAAGCGCAAAAATGAACCATCCACATAGAAACCACAGCAGGACATTCATGGCCATAAGGATTTATGCTCAAAAATATATTATGGTGGGATCAGTACATATATGGTAATGTATTACGAGCTGAAAAAATTGAAAGCAACTGTTGCTGCGAATGTCTGTCAACATCAATTAATAGCTAGCAACAGACGTAAAATCCTCTTGTATGACAAAGGTCGGCTACACATTGCAGAAGTTGTGATGAAATTTGAATGAAATGTTATGCCGCACTCAGCGTACTCACCAAACATAAAGCCTTCTGATTACCATTTATTTAGATCATGTAGTCTAGCTTGACTGGCCCATAATTTTTAAATGCTGAAGAAGTATGATGGATTGATGATTGTATCCTTGCCAAATTAAAAACATTTCTTCGACGCAGTATTTTCATATTGCTAGAAAGATGGAAAAAAGTTGTAAAAAATATTTTAGTTAAAATATGTAGTCCCAATTTTTCTAATAAATACTATTTTAAGGTGAAAAAATGATCGGACTACATACAGGCGCCTAGTACTTATTGTAATACTAAAAGATATAATGAAATACATTTTGTTGTCAAAATTTTAAGAAGTTTTTAAGTTATAAACAAAAACAATCGCTTCAAATCAATTTAATTATTCTGACTAATTATTAATGTTTAGTTATCTGTTAAAGGCTCAACAGAAATATAATAATTAATAACAAATAAATTAGTAACATATTATTTCGTATAACTATATATTGTTTCAATTAATTTACAATATATACTATTTCATAAAAATATATTAATTTACGCATTCAATTAATAGTTGTAATTGCTAATTCTTAAAATTAAGTATCATTTGAGATTTGATTAAAATGAATCTATAATATAAAAATGTTATTAAAAACACGGCATATTTCGATACATACGGTATGAAAATAGTACACGTCTTTCAGTTGCGGACAAGTAAAATAAAAACATCGAAACACTGAAATACATTAGTTTTTTACGTCAACGTCTAACATTTTACTTCTTGTTTCAGTTGAAAACCGATCAAGATAGAACGGTTGGAACAAACCTGTTTTATGTTAATGACTATTCACTCGATCGTCTTTTTCGTGGTATTCCATAAAAGGAATATACTTTCTAAACAATGTGTATAAGCCAATATTTTTACTAGTAATTTTGAAATACATTTTTATGTAAACATTATTTATTTATTATAATAAAATTAAACTTATTTTTATATTAAGTATAATCTGGTTTTAGTTATAATCATTGTATGTTTTACTTTATCGATCATCTAACACATTGATTTCGCTCTAAAAATGTTTTCGAGCAGTTTAACACTCGAATCATTAAAATTCACGAAATAACCGTAATACGAAAAATTATTAGTAGTAACTGTGAAATTTCAAGCACTTTCAATTTTCTAGAAATATTTTAGAGTTTACTTTTTACCAACGTGGGTTTATCTGGACTGGACCTACTTTTTAACGTGGGCTCCGAACCACGGTCTTCGGCGCTAAGCCTTAACTAGGAGATCCTCAGAAGATATCTGGTCTTAACCAGCCTGGTTACTGGCGTGACTGGAATCATTTTCCTTGTCGGATTTTGCACTCTTGCCTAAGGACAATCATAAACATAAATTTACGACCATACTTCAGCAGGATTCAAACCCCCGACTATAGCAACATCAGGTTGGCCGACCTGTCGCCTTTACCACTGTGCCAACCAAGCCGGCATGCCTTCAATTTATCTAACTAAATTCGCAAAAACTATCTTGTAATGATTTCTGCCGTGCTTTTGGTTTTATGCGATTAATTATTGTCTAAAGAGAAATCGTTGAAATTTTTTTTATCAAAATTAAATTTCTCTTATGACTAATATGACATAAATATTCAAAAAAATTGCAATATTAATCTTTTATTTTGTCATTGGTATGTATGTAGTATGACTTGTATACGATATAACTTAAAATACAATAATATTTAACATTATTGCAAGTTTTTCTTATATCCTTAGTTTGTAATACTTTTTGCATTTTTATTAAACTTATCTTGTGTATTCAATTTGTTTTTTCTATATATCGCATATCAGAAGTTGTCTATTTGTGAAATTTATTCATTAGTATATCTACTCTAAGTTATGCAGAAACTTTATGGAGTATAGAATTGATGCTGACTAACTTCCGTAGTGGAGTACTGGACTACTGTGTAGGTGTTTTCGAAACTCGTAAAAATATTACTGCTATAAATCTACTTATATATTTTCGCTATCGAAAATTTTCTGTTTATTTCCGTAAACTAATTAAAGAGCCTACAGTTAAACCTCTTTTGTGATTGTATAGTTATACATATTTTAGCTCTTAACCTGCGTTCTAAGGGTAGGCGTATGGTAGTACTAAAAGACTAAGATATAATTAAAATACTTATATTTTGCTCTATGAAAATAGAAATAATTAGAAATAAGAAGCAGTTTCTATCCTAAGTAAAATGTAATTACATCGAAAACATATAATTATAGTGGGATAGCATTGCCATTATTGTTTTCAATGAATACACATTGCGCCTTTTCAAAAAATATTTTCTTTGCCTACTGTCACAATGTTAAGATTGGTATCTAATGTCATCAGTTTATGTATTGAATTCGATTCACCAATTATTATATTTTCCTATATCAATCTACAGTGAGTTTCAGACTAGGAACTAGAAAAATCGAATAAAAGAATTTTTAGAAAAGCATTCTTAAAATAATATTGATCAATCTCAAATAACTTATAAGAAGCTGAAAATCTAGAATAGAATAGTGTATATATTAATACAACGTTTTTACAAATACTGAAAGTAAAATATTTCGTTCGACATGCAGATCTCATCTCAAAAGTGCTATAGTTTTCAAAATGCTAGTGAATATGTTGTATTTATTTGCGTAATTAGAAGAAAATAGTTGTTTATTAATAATAAATAGGTAAATATGTCTAATGTAAATAAAGTAGGAAACACATGTACATCTAGTATTATATAAATGTTTTAAAAATTCATATATGACTTGCACTGTAACTATATATTTTATAATACAGTTTATTACGAGCAATTCAACATAATAATATGTCGGCATACATGTACATACATAATCTAGATTCACTATTATGTAAAATATATAAATAAATACTATTATACAAGGTCAAATAAATGGAAAATAAAACATTAAAAACAAAAATGTCCTTTATAAATCTTGCAGCAATACAAACATTAATTATAGATGGTTGGCCATTTGAATGAAAAGGAAGCAAACCCAATATTATTCTTTCATTGAGCATCCAAAAAATTTTAATTGCTTATGGTCGAATAACTTTCAAAAAAGAATCTCTATATATACCCATCCCGAGTCTCAACCATTCGATGGGCAAACGAGTAAAAAAAACGACATTATTCTCTATTGTAATCGAGCTGCAACCCCCTATATCTCCCTTTCTAAAATTCGCCCCTACGAGAGCGCACGTCGTAGCTGGTTCGGCCGTTTTCGTCAGTAGCCGAATACGTGGACGAAACACGCGCGACCGTCGAACACGCTCAGTTGTTGTCTGCGTTCGATGGTGGGGTGTTATGCTACGATCTCCTGCCGCTATTCGCCGGTAAACATAAAGTAAAATATGTTGATAAACAAAATTTTGGCCTAAACTGTATTCGAAACCAACGTCGCCATTCAACAGACGAATATTCTCTGCATTAACGTTGCCAAAGAATTTCACCGGCCGATTGCTTGGGCTCTTGATATCGTGATAAGCTATGATAACGGTCGTTTGTTAGCTTGACTTGTGAACGAAACAGTAACGTCGTATATTGGTCCCATTTATTCAGTGTGGATATTTTTTTGCGATCTTGTGAGGAGACAAAATAAATTGTCATTTTATGTGTGAGGTGTAAAGTGCTAAATCTGTGTTTTGGGTTTTGTTTAACATCGTCAAGGATATTATTGAATATTTAAGGCAGGTATGTTAATATTTTTCATAATAAATAGTTGTTTTGAAATGTGCGTCTATTTTTGTTTTGAAAAAATAACCGATGCATCTACCTACTCTTCCAATAAATAATGTTTATATTATTAACCGAACCTATAACAATTCACTTCTGGTTTCCTTATCGCTTATTCTAAAAATGGTTACGTACTTTATTAAGAAGTAGTCGTATTATCATCAATATTCATAGCATCGCTGTTGCGATTATGGTGATTATTTGCTAATGACCTTTAAAACGTATTCATGCCCACAGTATGATTTATTTTTATTCCTAAAGGAAAATTGGTGGACATAAAGAATATATTTTTATTAATAATACATATTTAATCTATCAGTGCCTTTTAATGGGTTATATGTCTTATTTAATAAGATACAGTAACCGTCTGTTTCATATCAGGCTACTCCAATCCAATGATAAAACATTTAATACTCCAGGTTCGGTTTTTAAGAAGATGGTTCTTATCAGTGGGATGTCAAGAAGGCTTTTAACAATGTTAGTTATTCTCTGTTATGTCACAATCAAAATTACATTTTTTCACAATTCTAGGCTCAATGTATCTATTAGATATTAATCATAATTTTAGTGAATAGTTGTATTTTTTATTTGTATTGAACTACCATTTTTTATCTTTTGTTTTTATGCTATTTTATTTATAGCTATGTTGATGTTTCCATTAAATTTCATTTAATTTACATTAAAATTAATTGAATTAAAATCCAGTGCAAATATCAAATATAATATAAGGTTCATACTTATAATTCATACACATGAAGTCTGTTTCAATTAAAGTGTTGTTCCTTACAATAAAATGGTAGTGAATTAGACGATGATAAATTAAATCTTTTAAGGAATTCAAAGTTTAGTAGTTTTTAGTACTAACTGTACTGAAACAGGTCTTTGTTAAGATGAATAATCTCTTACGAATAAGATGAATGAATAATAGGTGTAAGAAACTTATAGCAGTCTGTAAGGTAGATCGTCACAGCTAAGACCTTAGCAGCAATGATTTGGCTTTAATGCTTGATCAAGCAAGTGTTGATTCTGTTACTATACTATTCTAAATAATATAACATGGACAAATTTATAGTGGTAGGGGTTAGTGGATGCTGGATGGTTAATACTATGCAAGTAACAAAATTATATTGGTTTAATTTTTTTTCTGACTCACTTCTATGGATCTTACACGTTTACCTATAGTTTCCCGACTGATAATGCAGAAAATTGGCCATTTAGTTCTAGATGTAATTCAATGCTTTAACACTTAAATGGTTGAATTAGTTCAACATAAGTTACTACTACTAAAAAATTATGTTGATCTGTAATAATGTAGTTGTAATAATATATTTCACCTGTTGTAATAACTAAAGACCAGTGGTAATTGGCTAGGTCGATAACATCTAATAGAATAAAAGCTATTTATAATACTTTTGTCAATGGCTGTTTGTGTTCTATTTAAGTTAATGCATACAAATTGTTTTGTATTATATAAAAGGTACGTATACAAATATGTTTTATATATTTAAATTAGTATTTTAGTACTAATCTAACTAGTTTTATATTTAAAATATTTTAATTACTAGAACCATTGCTATTTTTAGTTTTTATGTATTATATATTGGTAAGAAATGACAAGAGTAAATAACTACAGGTGTTATATTTATTTAGTAACATTTGTTATCTCCTGTAACGGAAATATATTTTTAGATCAAATATAGTAATAGGTCACTGCTTTCTTATCAGTCTGTCGATGAACTCATCTAATAAAGGTTCACTAATATATTCAAAAAATCGAAGTAATCATTACCGCAGTAAAACTGTATCTTCAGTACCACATGAAAAAAAAAACGCTGCGACTATTTACTACGTGAGATCATTGTTTTTCGAAGGTTATTGGTTTTTATATTTCATAATTTACGTTTAGAACAATAGCGGTGTTTGTTTTCTAGGTAATTTAGTTCCTAGTGTTTATTGATTTCTCTGTAAGTGATGTAATAAGGATAGATGAATGAAAGTATGGGAGTATCAATGTTATTTATATATACATTTGACAGGTGTTATTTTCTAACAGTGTGTTCAGAGTAACAATTAGTAACACTATATCATTGGGTAATATATTGTATACATCTGTAATTATATTAGAGAAATTAACGTTTAAAATATTAAGAAGAATATATGTTTAAGTAAAAGCTAACAAATTTACAAAATAATAACACACGATTAAGTTCAACGAACAATTGATTAATAATTAGGGTTACCAGACATTTCAACAATGCACTGAAAGTTTACTTAATGATTTGTCGTAAACGAGAAGCGGAAACATGGAACACTTTAAAAATCAATATAAATAGAACGCAAACATTTTTTTTAGTTGATAGGTAGTTTTATCTAAATATTTATTCATTTCGAAAGTATGTCTGGTGGAAGCGACAATCCCATTTGGTTCTTATACAAACAATTATGTTGAATTATGGTATCTGCTTAGTCTTAAATAGAGCGACATAACAAAATATAAGCTATATAATATTTTGTGCTGGTATACTTTTATTCCCTACAATATTAAAACAATTACAGTAAGTAGTTCATAAATTCAGAAACATTTTTAAGTATCCGTCTCTTTGAAGTAATTTTTCAGTATGAAAGCCTTACTGATAGATCCCATACAGTATCTATCTAGATACTAGCTGACCCGACAGACTTCGTCCTGTCAAAAAGATTTGTAATGTGGCAGTTTTTGTGCCTACGTATTTTAAAAAATTCTCCTGAACAGAACCATCACCCTGGTGATAGGGCGTTGTGAATAAAAAATAATTAAATAAAACATATATAAGGATTGAAAAGTAAGTAATCGCTTTATTGTTAATCATGTGAATCATAATTATTATTATTATTATCATTATATTGCTTTGTGGTATACGATGTTTTTTGTTTGATTACCTGGCGCATAGATAAACAAATCTGATGGTTTTCCAACACGGGAACAGGCAACATACAATTGACCATGTGAGAAACATGGGTTTTCTAGATTAATACCACAAACACTTAATGATTGCCCCTGGGACTTGTTTATAGTCATAGCAAAAGCAAGCCGTCAACATGTCTATAGGAAATTTGCCATTACCAATGTCAATGAGTTGTTTAGAGAATATGTTTCCAGATTGGTCATTTTGCAACTCGACACGCATATTCTTGCTTAAATGAAGTACTTTAACATGTTTCCACAAATTGGAGGACTTTAGACATGCATTGAGTTCATCAGCTGGCGTTGATCGTGGAATCACTGGCAATGTTTGACGAAAATCTCCTGCTAATAAAATCATTGCACCACCAAATCGGTTATTATTGCTACGTAGATCTTTTAAGGTTCTGTCTAAAGCCTCCAAAGATTTTTTATGTGCCATCGTGCATTCATCCCAAACAATCAATTTACATTGCTGCAAAACCTTTGCCATTGCAGAGTTCTTCGAAACGTTGCAGGTTGGAGTTTCATTGCTTTGCATATTTAATGGCAATTTTAGTGCTGAATGGGCTGTTCGACCACCTTCAAGCAAAGTTGCTGCGATTCCCGACGAAGCGAGTGCAAGTGCAATTTTATTTTGTGAGCGAATTGTTGCTAATATTAATGAAATAAAAAAAGTTTTTCCTGTACCACCAGGTGCATCTAAGAAATAAATCCCTCCAGTTTCATCATTTGTTACTTTCATAAGAGTTTCAAATACATACTTCTGTTGTTCATTTAACAGTGGAAGATTTGTTTGAATTTATTCTTTCAAAGCGTTGAGATCATACAGTCTTTCTCGATGCAACTCTTGGTTAAAAGCGTCATGCATTGGACGATTGGGCGCGGTCAGGCTTAATTGAATTAATAGTTTGTTTGACCTTATCAAGCACATGTCCTCAATTGAAATCAATGCTTCATTGTAAATTTCTTCACTGATTTGTATATTTGGATTTCCCATTCTATTCCGTATTTGATACAAAATATCATCACACATATAATCTTTGTACTTCATCCACAAATCAATTGGGTTTGATGGGAAGCATGTAGATATGATTATAGAAAACAATGTTCGTATTTGATGAGTGTGTGATGATATTACAGCATCATTGAGAGTTTGATCCCAATGAGCGTCATTTTCAAGCAATTGCAAACGTTGACAGGCTTCTCTGTAGGATCCACACAATTCACCATCAACAGTTCGTAACTGTTGGAATGATGTTGGGCCACGTACATTGACTAATAGCAGTCGTAAATAAAAACATTCATCATTGCTTGGATGTACTGAATAAATCCGGCCAATCGCATCGGTGGAATATACATCTGTATATCCTGGAACTGGTTTTCCTTGTTTCCGTCGTATAAATCTCCTTGAGGATTGATTCCAGGTATAATATTTTGGCATTTCAGAATATAGCAATGTTTGTGCGAAATCATCGTTTTGGCATGTCTCAAAAAAACTGGTTAATGTAGTAGATGGTGGCTGAGCAGCTCTTTGTACTGCGTTCTGTGCTGTAAAATACACTCTTTGTCCATTTTCTAAATGCACAGCTAAGTGAACAACAGAAGGGTGTCTCTCATGAATAGGAAAAGAAAATATTCGCCAAACTGCTTCATTACTACTGACATAGCGGCCCATTTGGTATTGGGTAACTTCATCATTAGAATTCTCTGCACCAATTCCAATCACAGCCATATCACTCCCTTTGGTTACATATTTGCAAATGTATTTAATCGATTTCACTGAATGGCAAGATTCAACGTTGATGTGTGCTTTGAATGTCTTTGATAAAATGGGTGAATATGGAACAATCCAACGATTATCTATTTCAATATCTTGTTAATTTAATTTGACAATTGTTGATTTTCCATTGTCTGCTGTCGATCTGCGACGATACAATGGATAACCGTCATTACCAGTAATTGTTTCCGATATTAATGTCCGTGGATATCGTTTTGAACATTTACCATCCATCATACACGGTGAATTTTGATTAAGAGTTCCACAGGGACCATGTATCATGTTTTTGATAACTACCTCATGCAATCCAGGATCTACTTGTACATTAGGGATTTCAGCTGATATCACTGCATCAACTTCATTTGGCCTTATCTTTTCAACCAACCAAATCAAAATGTGTGCATGTGGCAATCCTCGTTTCTGCCACTCCACAGAATACATCCAGCAGCGTGTCTCACCAAACACATTATGTTTTACGATGAAATTCATTAAAGATTTCAACTTTTGTCTAAAGACTCTGGCTGTAATATCATGACGATCAATGGATGATTTCCCAGGTAATAACTCCTGCTTAATTTCTATCCATTGCGGATTGCATGTAAATGTGATGAACAAATCTGCTGTACCATAATGACGAACATACGACATGGCATCTTGAGCATATTCGTGCATATGCCGAGGGCTTCCGATGTATGTTGCTGGAAGAATAGTCATCCGACCGACATTCTGTGCATTTCCATCAGTATTAATCGCATCTCGAAGGTGAATATACTCTTCAGATCGGAGTTTGGTTTGATTCAACCTGATGAATGTTAATCTCTCCGTTTCAATTTTAACATACATGTCATCAACATATTTGTGATATAATCGCCGACATTTCAATATGTGATTATCTGCATTTTCCCGAATCATTAGGCGGTATGAATAATAGTTCATTGAACTGACTTTTTTGTTGGTTTCAGAACCTGTAAACAGATTTTGTTTTAATAACATTCAAATATAAAATTAAAATACATAATATAGTGACTGAGATATTATCGCCATAGCTAAACTAATATTTTAGTTACCTGTAATGGGATTTATCATTTTTATTGATAAATCGTAGCCATCTTCACCTTGCCAAAATATAATGGGATATTGCAGTGCATCATATGAGCGGTGTGTTTCCTTTATAGGTTGTAATTGAAAATTTCGACGATGTAAAACAATATCACGGGATTCCAAGTTTTCTCCAACTACAACGATAGCAACTTCATCAATAGTTGGTGCATTAAAACGTCTTGTATGTTGACCTGCAGATGTTTTATCAGCTCTGATTACAATTTTGTGATTATCGGATGGCATCAGATCCAGGGCAGTTTTAAACAATATAATCAATTGATTGTGTTGATGAAATAAAGTTTGTAATTGTTCTACAATAGACCTTTTTACTAAATTGTTATGTGCACAACGCAGATCAATTTCTTGTGGTGAATTGCCCATAAAATAAATTTGCAGGAATTTGTTGTCGCTATCTGACACTGGTAACAGTGAACCTGCTCTGTGATATATTTGCCCTTGTATCTGTAAATAAAAAAAATATTATGGTGTGGTATAAATTAATGGATTGTCAATGATCAAACTTAAATAATATTTGATCTTAAAAAGTATATATTTAGTTTTAACTAATATCTATCAAATATAAAATATAATAAAAGTGTCACTGAAACTGAATCACCATATAATATGATGACTAAGTGATATATTTCGTAATGATTAAGAAATTGAAGATTAGTAACACATCTTAACTTTGGTGACAGAAAATTTTGTTCGCTAAAATAATTATGAGTAACTGCTATAATACATACCTTGAAAGTTGGCATAAAATTTTCCCGAACTGCATTTGTTGCCCCAAATGAAGTCATTTGAAAGCAATTGTTATATTGTTGAATATGTGTCAAAAAGTGTATAGAATCTGTTCCTATTCCTGAAACCAATGAGTACAATGGTTCTGGTGGTGGATCCAATTGTATCAATTTCACTTTACCATTTGCGCAACACAATCCATTGGCATCGTTTTTGTATTTTAATGCCTTACAGTGTGAGCAAACCAAGTTCATAGAACCAATAACAACACATTGGTAGTTACTGTAGTCAATTGACACATCGTAACTGAAAGCAGCTGGATTCAAACTTGCGCGATTATTAGTTGAATGTCGCGCTCGCGCTTCACGCGTTTGTGATATCCGAATTCTTTCACGTTCATTTCCGTCGTCACGTTCTTGTGCAGTACGATTAGATCGGTAATTAGCTTGGTTTATAGCATTTCTGGTTCTTCTACCTAAATTGCTTCGTCTTATAGGAGGCATATCAAATATAAATTATTTTTTCACTAATCACGAACTAAACAAACACTAACTAACTAAACACTCTGCACAAAACACGATATACGAATTTGTTTCGTGTATCACTTGACAATTCATCTGTCATCTGTCAAAAGTCATCTGTAACAGACAACTTTTTTTTTTAAATTTGATATGACTTGAACTCAAATCCTTTTAAGCCGTACGAATTGTTTTATTTATTTAAAATTTGAATTAAATTTTAAACAAATAAAAAATTTTAAATAAATAAAACAATTCGTACGGATTAAAAGGATTTGAGTTCAAGTCATATCAAATTAAAAAAAAAAAAGTTGTCTGTTACAGATGACTTTTGACAGATGACAGATGAATTGTCAACTGATACACGAAACAAATTCAAACAAAAAGGGCTATTTTTAGGGTTTTTCCAGCAATAATTCTAATTTTTCTCGCCGTAAAAACCATCCCTGAACTTCAACGAACATTTTAAAAAAAGATTTGGCCAAATTGGTCCAGGCGTTGTTGAGTTATGCGCTTAGGAACATATTTTGCGATTCATTTTTATATATAAGATTATAAGAAACTGATATTCACAATATGATTGAACTGTCGCAAGGTATATAGTGGCGTCTAGGAAATTAGAAGGATACTTAAAAAAAACACTGAACACAAACCAAATATGTATTCTTTGTTAGGTAAGAGCAAATACATATGCTGTTAAACATTTAAATAACCACATATTTGTTATTATTTATGAAACATTTATGTTTTACAAGATTCGAATACTTCGACTCAAATTCTGTAAAAAACTATTATTTTTTTATATATATTTTGAATTCGGACATTAGGTATTAGTATTACAGTAGTACAGGCCTTAACCGTATCGAGGTTTATTTTAAACATTTTTTGAGTAGGTTTATTTTATGAATATTTTTCCTGATTGCGTTTAGTATTTTCTTTTACCTTCATCATAATAGGTTTCATTAAAGGGTAATACTGGAGGTTGAGAAAATCACCGAGTTAATATTGTCTCTAATCATTACAAAAATGAATAATATCATTCATTGGATGTTTTATAACTGCTATTTGGTGTTAATTTGTTGAAAGGTGACATATAGTCTAATAGCATCAAATAGATAACTAACTAAGGTTTTTTATTATCCCTAATCTTTTTTTTTTTCATGCATTAAATCATTTTAATTATTTAACCGTCTATTCATTGAAAAATTCACGAACCACCAACACAATATATAAGATATTTTTGATTTAATGTTTTATAATAAACATAAAAATTATCTCAACAAGTTGTTCGCAATTTATGTTAGCTGATTTTGAAATCTGGCTGTGTTGGGCATATTAAAATAATATTTAAATATGCTCATAAACTTAATATTCGCTGAGAATGCCTCATGCCTCACTTTTACAATAAATTCTAGCAGATTTTGCAATATTATTTCGTCAATCTTTCAGGTCTAAATTACCCGATGTGTCAGTAATTACTTAACGGTTTTTTGCAACAGACTTCACTAGGCATAAGTATGCAATATATGATTTGATACATATCATTTTCTTCTACAGGTATTGACCTTTAAACTGCCAAAATAACACTGTTATAGATTTATAATTTTTTGAACATATCGATTCTTGGTGTTTGATAACATACATTTATGGCTGGCGTTACTTTTCTTGTTTCACCCAAAGATGAAAACCATTGAAAGTCATCGTTTACTGGTAGATACTTACGGTAAGCATGCAACCCTATGAGCATTTTGACAATTCAAATGTGGTGATGTCAATGGTCAAGACAAAAAACGTCCTGGTAGATCGAAAAGTTTGAAAATGCGGAATACTGGAATTATTAATATAATGAAGATCTAACTCTAACAAACTCAAGAACAATTGGGATAAAAGTTGAATGTGAGCCAAGTCACATTTTGTAAACTATTGCAAGCGATGGGAAGATAGGTAGCACATGAATTGATTAACAGGCAACTATAAAATTGAAAAATCAGCAGTAAAATGCTGCTTGAAATGTTAAAAAAGAAAGTTATTTTCATCAGAAAACAACAACAACTGTTGTTGTTGTTTTACAACTGGCGAAGCCTGTCCATCGACAGCAAGGCTCTCGCTTTGGCCGCTCTGTATCTGGTGGAATCAGGTTGGTGTCGTATTTTAACTGTAACTGTTGAAACCTAGAGAAATAGTTAATACTGGTAGCTATAAGATATTTAGCTGATACGACTTGAGGAATCGGGCATCCGTCAAGTGATATAATTAAGTTTTTGTTAATTCGCCAGAACGCAAAATTAACATGGACAGATTTGGAGCTATTAAGCTGTATTTTCCAGTATCTAGTGTATTTGTAGATCTATTGACAACAAATGATGAATTTCGACTGCGCATTGATCGAAAAACATTTACAATTTGCTTAAAGACCTAATAAGGTGATTTTGCAGCATGATAATGCGCCATCTCATACCTCAGGACCAGTCAAAGGAAATCACAATCAATCACAATCAAAACTATCGATTGGAAATAACGTGTTTTCTTTAGCCCAAAAAATTGAAGGCAAGTGCTGACACAACTGCTAACTTTTTACTAAATACTTTACCAATTCTAAATTTTTACCAATATACATTAAATTGAGAGCAGTACAAACATTGAAAATAATAACAAACTTGATATATGAAAGTCAACTGTATAAATACTAAAAGAAAGACATACATTACAGATATTTGTAAAATTCAAATTGGTTTTACCAATACACTCTTTAGTATAAGTCAATAATGGTCTGAAATAAATTTTAGTTTCTTGATTATCAATAAAATTTGTAATTAGAAAATGGGAAATAATTTAAAATTGAGACTAGAAAGATTATTCTAGACATCCAAATACAATTATAGTTGTCAATATTGACATTAAAGTCTTCTTCCAGTTTCACTTATTTTCGGACATCGGACTACATAATCAGACAATGAAACGCCATATTTATATCAAGTGTTCTGAAGGATCAGGTCCAAACATTCATTCAGAATAACGAGCGTAAGTGGATTATCTTACGCCGACATACGCTGCGGCAATTTAATCAAATAGAAGAACCCCTGCATCTCACAAATCGTCAAGCTATGAACGTGGCCGTGCAGGTCATAAAAAAGGCCTCACCGAGCATGGGAATTGTTTTTTAACAGTGATTTATGTTCGTTTTTTGACCTGCCGGATGTCATCTCGGACGTCCATCTGAATAGCTAACAGATTTACGAACGCATTTTTCTTCAGGTGTTTGGAATTTCTAATGTTTCAATTGTTGGTCGTATTTGTCATGATAGTACCCCCATACTATAGTGTGGATTATGATATTGATTGGATGCATTCAATTTAATAAGTTTTTTTAGCATAGTGCCTTATTATTGCATATAGTGAGTTTATTTTTGAGCACATATTTTCTAGTTTAAATAGTTCATTATTCCATATAGTGAGTTTACGTTTAAGATAACTTACACGTTACATACGTTTCATATAGTAATCAATTTATGTGGGGTTTTGATTGAGAACCATTTTCTGGCAAAATTATAATTCTTTTTAGGATTTCTGGGAACTTCCTTTAGATCATTTTTAAGAAATATTTTCATGATTGGGCCCGGTTGAAGCCGGCCTCATAATGAGCAATTTCTTTCCAATTCTATCAAATCCTTAGTATTATCTTCCTTGATGCCAACGAGAGCTTTTAAATGGTTTGTGAAGCGATATTTTTCAAACGTCTTTTTATCGCCCATAATCATTCCGTTCATAAATGGTTCGAGTACATCCGGTTTCATTTTGTTGATTCATGTGTAACCCAAATATCGAACTTAGTCTAGCATGCAGTTTAATGTTTAATGTTTCAAAAGTATTCTATGACCAATGCTCAGTTTCGTAGCGAGATAGTATCTATGATGATTTTTTAAAGAATTTGATCGGATTTTTCAGTGGTTGGCAAAATAGAAATTTCCGGAACGAAAACAAACAATTCAGTTTTAAACCTTTCATGAGCGTTCATTTAGGTACTCATCACCATAATCACCACATAATTTTATGTATGAATTTTCCATTATTAGAAGTTAGAAGGTAAAACATGACGAAGATAGCCTTGTGGAATCTCTTATCAAAGAGCAATAACTTTTGATCGAGCAAGCGAATGATATGTTACATACATGATATGGCTTAATTAAGTATTACCAGACATAGGACATTAAAGCCATTTATTAGGAAAAAACGAAATTTCTTCTTTTCCCAACCTTATAATAGGTCATTTACACAATTTTTTAAACAAACTATTTAAAAAATAAGATAAAAATTAAAAAACATTAAGTCATAGTTTTTTTGTTATAAAATATCATTGGCTGTAATCATGTAATCAGTAATAAATATAATCACTTTATAACTTTATCAATTTTGTTGCATTTCGAATGATTCATAAATTGTATTTTATTGTTAACATAAAATGGCAAATTTCTATTTGCCTTTCTAGATTTGCATAAGTTTGCATTTAACATTACGAATATTATATGAATCATCAGTCACATAGTTTCGCTTATAATGTGGACGTGTGAATTCCCAGGGTATATTCAGACATAAGTACATTTTAATTCCATATTTCAATTGACGTATTTAGTGTAATAATTAAAGTTTATAGATCAGATTATTGTTTAAAAAGTATTTACTTCTTTTATCACACCTTTTTTATTTTAATCGAACACAATTTTTCGTAAGGAACTATAATAAATAAGTAATAAAGGATTTTTAAAGGCGGTTAAGCTAAAGTATTTTCCTTATAATTAAATAATAAATAATTAAATGATTCATAATTATTATTAATGCATATTTATTTATTATTTGAAATTTGCATTTATGAATTGCACTTAACGTCTGGATCTAGAACAATGATTTCCAAAAATGAGTGTTAGCCGTGAGAAAAAAGTAATGAAACATAATTATTTTTCAGCAAATATCACACCTTCTGATGGACCTTGTTATGATTATTTTATTTTTTCCAAATGAAGCAAAGCATTTTGCAAATGAAGTTTACAATATTTGGAGTTGATATACGTACATACATCATCTTTAAAATTGATGATAATGATGCTATTTTTTATGTTTATTTTTATGATGTTTATTTACAGTGGTAATTCGTAGTATATTTTATCGATCGTATTTTATTAGCTATTGATGTACCAGAGTGTGCTTTATACTGGTACTTTGGATAACACTCCTTAGAGTTTCCAGAGAAATATTCCTGAGCGCTGAATTAGTTTGTTACAGACTTGCCACGAGGAAAGATAGTTATGCTGGATTTGGTAGTAGTACCTCTTACTTTGATATCATATGCACAAGGATAATTTAGATTTATGCTTTATAAGCCAATACATTTAGTTCAGTTTAAACCCAATTTTTTTACTCTTTATTAATATTTGTTTCTTCCAAGTTAAGCGTCGATCCAAGTGCATTCGAAGATATTTAACGTTCTCTGCTTGCGGTAATTCGTGATTATTTTTATTTAGGGGGGACAAGATCTTGTGTCATTTGATTTGATTGGGATCAAGTTGGAGGTTTCTTGTGGTTGATATTGGTTCCTCGTGAGATGAAACATTCCGTATCGTATATATATGTTACCATACTAGTAGTGGTTGAGGTTGGTATGTCAGCTGTATACAAGAAGTATAACAATGGGCCTAGGACACTGCCTTGTGGAACACTTGAATATCTTGGGTGTAACTCAGTGTAAAATGTCTATCTGTGAGGTAGGATTTTAGTAGCAAGAAGGGCAGAAAGTTTTTCAGTTTCACTTGAAGTCCATTATGCAACTACACCTTATCACCTTGAGATATATCGATAAATGCAGGCCAGTAACATTTTTTATTATATATATTTTTATTTGTTTGGTTTATAGATTGGTCTATAAACTTAGATAAGTAGATATAAAATAAAAATGTGCATTTTATTTTATTTAAACATGTCCCAAATAGGAGAAATCTTATTTGTATCAATAGCACGCAGTAAATTTATTTTATCGTTTTTTTAATGATTTATCTGTGGTACGTATTTTGTTCGACCGAAGAAGAAAATCCGTACACTCACAAAAATCAATCAGCTGGAATTGTCTCGCCTTTTTCGATGACAAACTGTTTATCAGTTTTATCTAAACTTTTTCCCACCAAATAAATCTTGCACTCATGAACGATTAGATTAGAAGAAAATCATACGGGGGGTCAAAAACCGAGCATAAATCACTGTTAAAAAGCAATTTCTATGCCGGGCGATGGTTTTTTTATGGGCTGCACGACGACGCTCACCGCCACGCCGACAATCTGTGAGATGCACGGAGCTTTCATTTCATTAAATTGCCGCATTGTATGTCCGGCTACAATAATCCACTTACGCTCGTTATGCCGAATAGATGCCTGAATCTGATCTGTCACAAAACTCGAACGAAATAAAAATAAAAGCTAATTGCGCCCAAGGCAGCGGGCACTGCGGCCGGACGTCACTTTTCTGGGAACGTTCGGTTAGTCGACCGCCCTTCTAGTTTTAATTGTGTCGCGAACTGAAGGTTTTTCCTACTTAGAGCCATTTAAAGTTTTAAATATATATGTATATGCCAACGTTGTCAGCCCTATTTAATGTTAGCCTCCCTACGAACATATGAAACAGTTTCATAGAAGTTTGTTATTTCGACAAACAATATTATTTCATTTTGGAATAACGAGATTAAGTTTGAATGAGCAAGATCAACTTTTTCTATTCAGAAATCAAAATTAATTTACTCCACCTAATTACTAGTGCTTTTATTTAGGCGTGCAAAATATCCCTCTATAGTTGCTACTATTTCTCATATTTGAAATAAGTAATAATAAACATAATTTAGTTGCATTTGCACATAACTGATAAATAAACGTCGTATTGTTGCACAATTCCCAAAAATAAAGAGCTCCTAAAATTATGTTGTCTATCTCAAATATTTTATATTATCAAAGAGCAATATAATATTAGGTACTTGCATTTATTCTGATCCTTTTTTCACTTTAAAAACACATTTATTGTGAAAAATTGGTACAAAGTAAATTAACAAGATGATTTTCGTCATTTTCTATAATTTTTATATACCATGTGGAAAGAACGATGTTGGTTAGTAGAGATCCAATCATTGATCCATTTTCGGACTTGCATTTGAAAACTATGTGCCAGTCAAGCCATTGTTTTGAACAAGTGGTAATTAGAAGGCGCTATGTCTGGTAAGTGTGCTGCATCCAACAGAATTTTCATTTCGAGCTTGAACAGCTGCAAATTCTTCATATATTTTGCAACTAAGTAATTGTCATGCAAAGCAGTCTACAAAACCTATGTTAATTTTGCGTTATGGCAAAATGAAAAAAACCAATTATACCACTTGACGGAGTTCTCAAGCAGAATCAATTAAATACCTCGGCATCCATCTCGATGGTAAGTTATCATGTTAAACAAAAAGATCAAAGAGAAAAAAAAGGTCAAGTTGACCTAAAATGAAAGGGATTGGTTTCAGTCAATCTTAAAACCAATTTGGTTTGTTGGGATGAAAATATGGGATTGCACTAAGCATCAAACCAATTAGTAATCCAACGTTATCAAATGGAATCTCAAATCAAAGCAACGTAGAAGCGCTACAGCTACTGGACAACACGTAGGGAATAAGAAGATTGAAATGAAAAACGTTAGCTTTGGCTTAAATAGTTTAGTTTTGTATTAATTTAATAAATAGATGCATAATTCGTCTGGCTTGTGTATTAATGCAAGTACAACAGAACAGTAGTAATAGAATTCATTTGTAAATTAAGATTGTACTTATCTAATGTACCATACCTAATGTAAGTAATTAATACAAAAATTCTCATGTAAAAGAATGTCTTTACCATATCATAAATACTGATGTATTCACCTCGAACTCGTCTTGCTTAATTGTTGATGTAAGTCGAACAGAACAATAGTAATAAACTTATTTATTAATTAATATTGTATATCTAATGTAAGAATTAATTTAAAAAATTGCTATTGCTGGTGCAACAATACGTTTTTCAATGTATTCTATTGACATCGGTGGACATCTACCATAACAGTTTTATTCGGTTATAGCAGTTCGTAATGCACTACACTTTGCCCCTCCGACAGTATACATAGCAAGATTTTTTGTATATCCCTCCCTCCTGAGCTGATTCATGACTGAAATTGGGATTGGAATTGTCTCTCCTTTTTTTGTCTAGCAACTAATGAAACCGCGACATTAAAACGGTTCGAAATACCATTTTCAATAAATTCGGGTTGTATCTTTTGGATTTTTTTCATCGTATATAGACTTTCGGAAACTGTTGATTCATCAACTGCTAAGCTTGCTAAGTTTTGCTATTCTTCTATCTTCGAACTTTTTTGGTTATCCAGGTTATGTCTTGTCACTGACATCAAAATCACTACTTTTCATTTAAGCGAAATCGAGGACGCAAGCAGAGTTCTTCTAATCAAACAATTAAAATAATGAATGTTGGAAATGAAATTTGGAGCGTTCCATGATTAAGATCTGTTTTTTGCTTAGAGAAATATTTATAATTAGATAATTAGTTAATTTAAGGGTTAGATTAGGTTGTTTAAGGTTGCACCTACTACATCTATTATATTTGTTTATAATATGTCTATTATGATTGAATCTTTTAATATTTAATTTACTATGAGTACAAATAAGTTTTACCGTTCCACAAAAGAAAATGCTACTTATTAAATTATATTAAAATTATCTTTTATTAAACGCTATAACAGAATATTAGAAGTTGTTGAAATTAATTGAGTTGATTTAACATTGACACATCAACAATGGTGTATCAGCATCTTTTTTCATTGCTCTTTAATTCTTTTCGAGTTTTTGTCTGCATAGTTCTGACTTCGCGAGAGCTTTCTTGAAATAGTTTGCAAAACCACAAAGTTGGTTTAAGCTTAAGAACAGTGAATTTAACATGGAAGACTGTTGCCTTATTTCGTACATAGCTTCAAAATAGTAAGCCATTCACCCTTTTCAAGAAACCTTCAGAAAGATGGATACACTAAAAACTAAAATTTAAATAAAAAAAAAATATCTGAACTATTTGTACTCTTAGCGTAATTAAAATGGCTTGGTTGTATTTTTTAAGGACTATTAAATAAGGTTTTATGTAAACAGAAGAACATAAATAATAATTAATTAGTGCGGAGATGATTAAGTTAACGTAATAAAGAGTGCGTTGCTGAGGATGTTCCAAGAATGGTTTTCTTAACACGAACGTCACCTTTTGGGAATGGACGTTTTTGGGACCACTGATGGACTTTTTAATTGGGTTTCGAATTAATGAGCTTGAAAAGTAAAGACCTTTTATAATTAAAGCTATTTAAACTTTTAAACGGAATCATGTAAATGTTATCTGCTTTACTCAGGTTCACCGATTTTTACTAGATATATTGCACGTTAATTAACATTTAATTTTGTAAATAAATTTTGAAACGATTATAAATTACTAATTATATCGCATTTATAATGTTTTATTTTAGAGGTAATGTCATGTATGGTGTAGAAACTCTGGCATATTCTGTTTATTTTAAAGGAAGTGGTCTCTGTGGCCAAACCCTAGTGATACCACCAGGCGTTACCATCTGGGGGCGCTTGTATTCTGCATTATTGACCGGGTTTTTAATAGGGATGCCAATTAGTGAAGGCATATTAACAGAACAAGTTGTTGAATAAAAATTTGAGTTAGAAAAAATTGGTATGATGAATAGAATAAATGAATAACTTCTTTATCTTTCTCTGTGTCTTAGAAAATTTCAAATATACCAGTTATTTTCCGAGAATAGGCTTCTAAATAATATAAGGTTTATGAATTACGATTAACTAATTTAAGTTATTCATTTTTTTGTTCTAGTAATTTTCTCTTCAAAATTCTAACGGAGCCCTCATAAATAGAAATGAAAGATATAATGGGCAACACATGTGTTCATAATGTCTCATAGTCAGGTAATAATGTCTGCAATGGGATATCGTGTTAGTTTTTTTTTGCTTGAAGCTATTACTATGAGTGTACTTTGGATATCTAGACGTTGAGTCACATTAAACTGTTGACAGTTCACAGCACAAAGAAGTTTCAATAAACAGGTTACAAATATAATTAAATATAAGTGTGATTCATATTCATACATAGTTGTTGAGTTAGTTAGCAATGTAGTAGTTGGGAAATAGAAAGTAGAAATCCATGTTCTTAATTATGTACGGTAAAAGCTCCGACGACATTTTGAAAAATCGAATGATATGACAATGTTACTAGATTTATTTACAGGTATTTACAAAAGTGACTCACCCTGAAATTTTATGATTTTTAAGATGTTCTGACTGTTCCAGAAGTCTAGAATTACTAGTACTGAGTGTGTGTAGCTTAGAATTTTTAAGCACTATATAGGATGAAATTATTTCCTGACCTTTTTCTTTAATGGAATATGTAGACAATATCCACATGATACATAAAAGAGATGACATTAAAAAGCTTCTAGTTCTATTTGTCTCTGACGTAGTATTACCAATTTATTAGAATTAATAATGTTAACAACTCGATTATTATTAATAAATAATTATTCTTTATTATTAATTTCTAAATCAGCAATTTAAATACGATATACACAAGACTGATTAGTGTGAATATCAATTATACATATCTGTTACTGTAATTCTTGACGTAAGTGTTATGACTAAGACGGTAAGATAATAAGAGCATATAACCACGTTCATAACAATTAAGATTATCGTAAATAAGTACTGATAAAATGTTTTAGGAACAAAGGTATATTTTGTTTCAGGTATATAGAGTTGTGAAAATATATTGTGTACAAATGCATCAAACATTTCTATTGTTTATACAATACGTGTATTGGTTTAATGTTTTGATACATAACAGGCATAATATTCTGTTAGCGCATCTGGCTTTCCTATCGATTTATGGATGCATTTTTGCATAAAATGTTATTCGGCGTTTTTATTTTAATACGAACGAGCATATTTCTACTTTTAATCATTTTTAAGTGGCCATTTGTTTAATAAATTTTCGTTAAAAAAATACTGTTTACATAAATCCTAGTTGTTAAAAAGAAGAGAATAGAAATGTAATCAAAATATAACTAATAACATAGTAGGTTATTGCACATAGTAAGTATTGTTTCAGTGAAATTAAAAAAAACAATTTAAGTTTCAACATTAAGATTCTTGTATCGGCACATTTAAACTTCTATTTTTCTGCATATTGTCTAGGCTATATTTGCTATAGCTAAGTGTAAATTAGCGGTATTTTTAAAGAAAAAATTAAATATTTTCTGAAACTTGACTTCCTATTGCTAGGATAGCCGCGGTTCTAAACCTTCTATACATCTAAATAAAAGAATATCTAAACTAGTGCACATTTTATACTTGTTCAGAGCCTACTATGGATTACAGTTGATTGATATAATGCGTTTCTCATCGTATTAACGAGGCAGTGATCCTCCTTATCGAATATTTAAAAAGTGGTATTTTTTGTTCATACTGTATTTGAAAAAATTCCTAAAACTATATATACATTTTCATATAACTTTTTATTAAAGGTGGGCCCATGTTATACATTCTATTAGAAATATATATCAATATATCAAAGTCCTGAATTGGTATGATTTAAAATAATGTTAGTTGTTCTGAAAGTTTTTTTACAGTGTAACTGCTGTTGATAGAGCATTTATAAGGCAAGTCATTTCGAGATTATTTTCGCCATCCTGATCTAAATATTTATGTTACAAGATTTTACAGTTACGATACGGCAAATGTACATTTCCCGGGATAATGAAGTCGTTATCGCCAGAGCAATAAACATTTACATCTATTAGCATCAAACAAGACAAACGTGTTTCGAGCTTGTTAAAAAGATATTTAAAGTTTAACACGTCTATAACTATTCTAGGAACCCTATATAGACTAATCTAATGGTAATTGAAACAAGAATCTTGAAATGGAAACTAAAATTGGTTATTTTTATAACGTTTATAGCGATGCTTTGCTAAGTCTTCTTTATACTGTATTTATCTGTGACACAATAAAACGTATGCATTGCCATTACCATTTTCCTCTTGTGGTTTGAAAAATATTTTAGCTATTTTTAATTATTTATTTGTTGTAAATGATAAAAATCGAAGGTCAATGTGTAGTTATTAAAATACGCAACGAAAATATTTGAAATTGTTCATTTTATTTCTATTTGTAGAATTCTTGATGTTATTAGTTAGTGCTATTATACTTTTAAGATGTTTTGGCAGTTTCCTGACATCTTAATATCAGATTGGCACTCGTTTCTCTGTTACCTGTCAGCATTCTTTGTCATAGTCATGTGAAGGTGCTCAAAGTACCCCTATCCATAAATTATTATAATTAAGAAATATCCATGCTTTGAAAACATCCCAATTCTAGCAAAATTTCAAGCAAAAACATCACAGTTCAGGGTGTAAGGCCTGAAGTTGCTGTGAACTAACATAGTTACTGGAATCTGTAAAGAAGCTTCCAATTCAGAGTATTTAGCACTAAAGGCCATTCCCAGCTTATTCTTTCAGAATATTTTAAAAAATTGATCTGGTTTCTGGTGACGTGATTTGATGAGTTAAGTGTTAACATTATTACATTATACACCACTTCTTTCCGTTTAAATACATAAGTTTTTAAGTATATTAAAATCATTGTTTTTAAAGTCTAAACGTTTTAGCAATAATCTGAATTTATTTGTGTCATTTTGGAGATTATACACCAATAAAATTTGTGTTGCATTCTAAAAAGCTCATCCTAACAGTTTCTTGGATGTAAGTATTGAGTTCGGTATCCACATAATGTTGTAGACTCAGTTTAATTTTGTTATTATTAGGAATGCAGTGTTTATTTTTTCCCAACAGAAATTTTCAACAATCAGAAATTCACAACCACAGTCAAAATATTGATCACGTTGTTTTGGAAGAAGCCTAGGTCTTTAAATCTCTTTCGGAATGAATGGTTCACCAAAATCCATAATCTCTGGTTTTAATGCACTTTTCGGAGTCAGCAAGGCTTGTTCGATCACAGTTAAATTCATTAACAGAGCTTTCTACTATTTTAATTTAATATGAGGTAATAAGGAATAGTAACGTACTTGTACTAATCGTTCATGAGTTTTTTTTTTGTGTTACAGCTTAATACAGTAAGAATTTTATTACTGCGGTTACTACGACATTTAATTTTTTACATTGTAAAATAATACTAGGATTTTTTTTAATTTGGAGAATATGGATACGCATATTGAAGAATATGGATACTAGGAGAGTTTGAAAATCTAGCAAGGAGTCGAAATGAAAATTATACGAAATTTCACACCCATTACTGTATACATAAATTATTAAGGAACTAATCATTATATATATGCAAGTAACATAACGCGTCTCTACGGCGTTGGTGCAGGTGCAGGATACGGTTTTTTTCCCACAAACCAGTTATTCGTGTTTAAATACAAGCATATCCTGTGTAATAAACATCTAAATTAACCGATTGGCTGGCACTCATTCGGTACATTCAACGTCTTAAAGATAATTAATATGAAATTACAGAGCTTATAGTAATCATACCTGATATCATTTTATAATAGTCATTTTTATATTGAAAACTGCCAATATATTATAGCTATTATAACAGAAATGATAAACTTATGAAGTATAAATTAGGAATTATTAACAATTTACTGCTTCTTACTTATTCTATATTTTTGTTTTTGACTTCACATAATAATTATTTTTCTATGAATAATATATTTATTCCTCATACTGAAGTAATTGTCGTATAATAGTTATATGTAGTTAGGTTTAATGAATACTCTTCTGTATTCTACCAGGATACGATAATTTTTATACTTAATATACTTAATAGTGCTGCATATATTAGTTGGTTATATCCTTCAATATGAGTATTCTTGATCAGTAACATTGTATCAGGAAAATTATATCAGTAACATCTTTAGTTACTAAATATTAATGAGAAAAAAACTAAAACTTTTTTAAAAAGTGTTTTTATTACATTACATTACCAATCGTTGCCGACTAATCCACAATTTGTTTTCACAATAACTTAAATTTAGGTATAGATCTAGGAGGACCCATTGTCCCTATCTTAGTCTCTGGTATAATAATGTTTATGTATTAACATTGCTGTTTTTCTATTAAATGCACCTTACTACACTGCACTACATAATATCAAATGGTTTGATTCTTTTGAGTCTGTGCCCTGTTCTGGTGTTATCCAAGAGTTGTAGTACTTCGATATTGACATAAGAATGGAGTCTATCGTTATGCCTCTTTATAATTTTGTGTATTTTCTAATGACCAGTATGTAGCGGAAAGTCTCGGTGTAAATAATCAGGACTGTTTCTGGGCGCACCCACAGAACTTCTCAGGACTTTGTTCAGGAATACTTGTATTTATGGGTTTCAACACTTGCTTGTGTAATATCAGTTTATTATGCACTGATAATTGTGATTTTTTTCCAATTAATCGATAGATTTTCCTATATTTGAATTCCAGTTCTTTCCTTTTCTTTTTTATATGTACCTTCCAGAGAAGTTTTGCATTAAGATTCATTCCGAGATATTTAGCGTTGTTTCTATATAACATGAAACTAAACTTAATGTTTATACACAATAATTTCGATGCATTCACAATTTAGATCAATTTAGATATTTTAATTATATTTTCATTGAGACTGTTTTATGTCATAATTATCTTTGGAAATAGGACTGGGGTACTTTTCATTTTACATAAAGCAAATAACGGGATATAAATATAAATGTAAGCAAATATGTTTATACTAATATTACAACTAAAAATAATTACTTTATTGTTGAAGCTGCAATGTAACCAAGTATCAAGAAGTATTGTTAGTATATTTAGTATGTTCATTACAAGTTTGAAGTGAATATTGTAATAGAAAAAATCAGGCGAATTATCAACACTAAAGATGATAATAAACTCATAAAGTTATGACGTATCAAAATGACTAAGATTGTTACTGTAGGGTAATCAAATCGGATCTTTAAACTGGTGTAATAGTGTTAGCGTGTAGTTAAAACACATTACAGTTCAGTCGGCTTTATAGTCGCAGTGGTTAAAGCAGCAGGGTAGTCCCTCCTTGTGCTGCGTTAGCACGGGTTCGAATCCCACCGGACCATTGTTGTAAATTTATCTTTAGGACTGCTTCAAATTGTAATGGTCCATTCATAATGCAATAGTGTAAAGTCAGATAACGAAAATAATTCCACATGCTAGTAATCAGGATGGGTAATACTGGATGTCGTCTGAGATAGTCTCTATGGTTAATCACTCATTAGGCGATAGGACTAAACAAAATAATACGTTGGCATGATTAAAATCCATGTATATACATAAGTATATGTTATATAGTGCGACTGACATGGTCCTGGATGTTCAAGAAGAAACAACGCGTTTATGTAAAACTGAAAGTGTGATGAATGGGCATTTAGACATAGGGGCTCGTTTATATTAGAATAGGAACGAGCTGGCACTATCATTTATGGTCGACATTCAATAAGTCGTGACTCCTCCTCCAATAAGTCCTCCTCCTCCTCCGTCCGTGATATACGTTGCAGTTCTTTGTGTAAAATATAATGGAAAATCAGTAAATAAAAACTGTAGTTAGATTTAAAATATTTTTTATCTTAATATTCCGTGAATTATTAAATTTTAAAAAAATATTATTGCCCCTGTTGCTATGGAGATTGAATACCCGACAAGAGGAGGTCGCGAACATTAATAACAGAAACCATTTGAAAATGTAGAACTCACCGGCCTGTGTAAATACGAATTAAATAAATTTAGAGAACAGCGTTCGTTAACAGACTTTGACGTTTTAATTTATTACGGAGCATCTTCGTTTGAATGGAAAATCGCTGCTCGCCCAGGTAAAAAAGAAAGAGAAGTACTCAGGGTGCACCTGCCCGAGCGCTGTGTAGTCGCGTCATGAGAACTTGGTCGTAATGAATGAAATACCATTGGTTTTTATATAATCGTCAAGCAGCAAGTATTGAGGATTGACGTGATATTCTCATTAACTGTGTTATAGTATTGGTATATTTTGGCAGAAAATATTTAAATATCCCAGTTATTTATATTTTTACACGTTATTCTTCGTTTTTCTCCTTTTTGGACTTTTTTTTCCTGTTTGGTAGTTTATATAGCACGAGATAAAAATAAATTGATTTGACTGGTATTTACTTTTACATTTATTAATTGAAGGCATGTATTAATAAATACGCAGGATGTATTGAAATATGATCAAAATATTTCATAATATGTTTAAAATGATGGCCACATTTGCATGTTTCTTCACAGTGACCGAAATATTATTGACTTTAGTTCATTTTTATATACATAATTAATGATAACGTATGATAACACCGATTATTTTAAAATTTATTAAAATGTTTTGAATGAAATATTTAAACATTAGATTATATTTATTGTAAAACGTGATTTGGTTGATGGGGATTAGGATTAAATATATACACTGGAGGGTTGTGCTACTGACTCTCTATAGTGATATAAAAAAAGTAGAGAGTAAATAAAAATTAACAGGATTAGATTAATCAAGGATAAATTCTAACAAAAGCCTCAGTTACTAACACTGTTTTGATATCTTGCTAAGAGAAACATTTTGAATACCTAGAAGACTATACATTAATTTGTAACGAGTTGTTTAAAATAAAATTTTTCACATGAAATCTTTTCTTAAGGTTATCTTTTTGTTCTATAAGGCTGTTACCTGTGATCTCTATAAACTTTTCGAAAAACTATGCGTTAAGATACTCAAAATAATCGTAGAGGAGAGAAATATTATTCCAGACTATCAATTTGGCTTCCGAATTAAACACGTAACAATAGAACAAATACATAGATTAGTCAGCCAAATTAACAAAAACTTGAACGATAAAAATTATTGCTCCGCTGCATTTCTTAATATTTCTCAGGCCTTCGACAAGGTGTGGCACACTGGACTGCATGTTAAATTGAAAAAGTTTTTGCCCCACACGCACTTTCAATTGCTGAAATCGTACCTTACAGACAGACATTTTATTGTCAAACGGGTGACGAATACACTGACCTAAACCCAATATATTCGGGTGTTCATCTTCTCAACTTCATCTTAACAAGGTCGAATTGTGCTTGAAGACGTGGCGTATCAAAGCAAATAAGACAAAATCTACCTATGTGACATTTACCCTTTGTAGAAGAACATTTCACAAGCAGACAACGTTAAATATCTGGGAATGCATTTTGATCGACGTTTGACATGGAAAAAATATATAGTGACAACACGCAAACAGCTTGAGCTTAAACTAAACCAAATGTATTGGCCGATAGGGCATAAATCTAAACTATAATTAGGCAACAAAATTTTGTTGTATAAGTCAATACTTAGGCTCCTTTGGATGTATGGTATTGAACTGTGAGTTACTACTAGTAAATCTAACACAGATATCCTCCAGAGGTGATGCCCCATATCACGTGTACAAAAAACTAATTCAGCGCGATAACCCCTTAGCACCCATAACGAGTGTGATTCGAAGTGTTAGTGCGAAGTAATCTGAAAGACTATTAGTGAATTACTATGTACTCGCCCAACAGTTAAATGTGCGCTATGACAGTGAAGTGCGTAGGCTTAAACACAAACTATCATACGAATTGATTAACAGATAAATAGAGTGACATTTAATAATCTCTAGAATAAGTTAGAATTGTCTTTAGAATAAGTTATGATAAACTTTAAGATAAGTTAGAATAGTATCTAGAATAAGATTAGATTATAAGTTGTACAGTAGATGACTTACTGAAGTGATCTTCTACATGTAAGGATGGTTATATTATACAGCTGAAATCATTAATAATACTTATTTCCCACGCGCAGATTGTTGAAGTTCTAAGAGATTAATAAAAAAAGGATATATTTAATAATGTGATACGTTCATTTCGTGTGTGTTCATATATTAATATCAATAGAGTATCCCTCAAAATGAATATGTAGGATTCTTGAATAATTATATTTCGATTTTATAATTGAAATATTTGTTGATGAAATTAGTTTCCTCTTCTCAGATATATAATCACTTTTATGAGCAAAATTATCTTTATATCTGGAGGTTTACACACAAATGTGTGTGTTGACTCAAACACTTCATGTTATGCAATTTATGGATATTCGTTAGGTTTTCTATAGTAATTAGAAGGATATGGAGTACTCTATATTTTGTTTTCCTAGAGCAGAGTTATAGCAGTGTTTATATATTGTTTATTTAGACTGTATTTTCTTCATCAAAAAGATATTTAAATACTTTTTCAATTGATTTGAAAATATCAGATGCTGCCATCCTAAAATCTAATGAATATTCTTTGAAGCTTCTTTTGGCGGGTATATTTTAAGTTATTTTTCTAGATTGAGCGAGTCATCTGGTTTGAACATTTTCAATATTTTCTGAAATTTCTTTGTATAATAGTCATGAATAGTTCCCGTTTCACTGTATTGCGCGGTCCTCTTAATACAAATTGTACTTAGTTTAAGGTTAATAAGTTAATATATTCATAAAGAACTCTGGATCTAATTATAAAACTTCAGAGGACAAATATTTGGTAAATTGTTAATTAGCAGTTTATATTTTTTTATATAAAAGCTACTCTAATGACTGTAAAACCAGTACTTAATCATTTAATTAAGAATTTAACTTTTTTCCCTGTTTAAATGGTCGTTTATTTCGAGTAGAAACTGAATTAAGGCAACCGAGCGAACGCCGAGAGAAAACGCAAAAAACTCATATTTGAATACGAACCGGTGAAAACCGACTTGGCAGCTTTTCTGTAAAGGTGAGCTCAATTTGCTGATGAAATTTAACAAGTCCTCGTGGCGGTCCTTCAACCATCCGGATCCTTCGTTAAATTTCGCCCTCGATTTTGCATCCCTCGGATTTGCATTGTAATTCGCTTTCACGGTATTAGACGTTTAGCGTTAAAAGACGTTCTGGGTTCTTTTTTTTTCGGTGAAACCCGCAAAATGGTCGTGATTATTTTTTGCCGTTCTTCTTTCCGACGTGCGAATTTTCATTTATTTGGTAAACATAAAAGTTTGTACAAATACAAATATCATTTTTGAAATAAAAATATTATTAATTGAATATTTATTATGAAATTAAATTTTTAAAACTATTTATCATATATTAAAACAGCAATCAAAAATATCTTGCGGGTAACAGTACTAACCTTCAAACTATACGTAAAGTTACCGTAGTTTTAGCTCAATCATTTTTGTTATTTTCAAGGCAGTGGATGAATTGCGTACGTTGACATATTGATAAAACTGGTAGTCATTCTATAAAAATGATTTCTTGCGTCACTTTATGAAACGTAAAAAAGAACAATTCACTACTATACCTTGGATAGAAATCCCGTCCAGATCGCCAGTTGTATGGACAGCAACTGGTAAAAAGATCACAAAGAAATTATTAAATAATGGATAAAATACATGAAAGGAGGATTTACCTGGATATTATATAGCTAGATTTTAAAAATTTAGTTGAGTTGACAGCGGCCTCTGAAGATATCACAAAATGATAATAAACAAATCATTTTGTTGATGAATTAAGTCCATTTTCTTAAGAAATATTAGCTGGACCGGATACTTAGTATGTTATATATATTATGGCATTTTCAGAACTATGTGAGAAAAACACAAATATTTGTGAAAGTATATTTTTTTAAATTTCTTTATTTTATTCATGTTTTATATTAACATTGAATAACTTTTATACCTTCGTTTTTTATAATAACTATCATCGTGGTCCTACAATAGTTATCATTTTGCGAATTTTTTAATTTTTTACCATCGAATTATATTTTTAGGTTTGGATGAAGAGATCTAGATCTGGCAAATAGGCGGCGTGAAGAAGCAAATAGAACTCGGCTTATCGATATTAGTCATTGCGATAACAGTGTCTGAATAGGTTCTGTTGAACCTTTATATAAAATTATACTAGTACTATTTTATATCTTGATATAAAAGACTTAGGTCAAAATTCACAATAAGGTTACACAATAAATAAGGTTCGATGTCTTTGTTAATCTAAAATATTAAGGTGAAGTTAACGATTTTCATAGTCAAGTAGTTACATATTTTAAAAACCTTTAAGAAGTTGTCTAGCGGATTAAAAGCAATTTAATTTTTTTTTAGATTAGCTCAAAAGTATGGAAATATTGATAATACATAGTAACATCTCTCAGCTCTTACATAGCTTTGTACATTCGTCCTATTTTCCGGACCTCTGCATATGTTTTTAAAGCCAACTTTTCGCAAATTCTTGTAAGATTGTCAACATAATAGGTAAAACATTTATAATTTTAATAATAAGTTTATTGGTAATTAAAAAAATTATTAATTATTACAATTTCATTGTTAATTAGAATTTAAACTAATTAACTAATAAAATTTTTTTTTTTTAATTTAGTTTTAGTTTTAAATAATCTACCTCATTTTTAATTTCTTATTATAAAACATAATGATTATTTTATTCATAGTTTTCATGGTTATTTAGGTAAATAACATTTAGTTACGGTCTTTGTATTAAGATAATTATTCTGCATTTTTTCTTGCCAATAGACAATATTTTTAATATATTTAGTGTCTTCTAGATTAACCCCGCCAAAATATTTATATAAATTATTTATATTTTTATCATCGCCTACCAATCACCACCAATCAACTGTCGATTGCTAGTTTAGCTACTGATGTAAGTGAGAACACATTGTGTTTAAATTAATTACAATTTTTAGAAAGTAATTGAAAATTGTTTTTATTCACATAAAATGAAAAAAACAAGACTAATATGACGTAACAACTGAGTTTCGATCAAAATAACAAAAATACACTTTATTTACTTATATAAAAGAGCAATGCATTTTTGTGTTCAATAAAAGGTAAATAATAGAAGTTTAAACGTTTTCGACAAAAACACATTACAAAAACTGTAATATTTAAGTGGTGTGTAATTGTTGGGTGCCCAAACAATAATTTTTCAGTTGCTCTGTCTATATATGGTTTGATTAAATAACTCTTCAAGTAAAATATAGTAGCATATTTATAAAAAAATAGTGAGTGTTTGTAACGGTTTTTTAATAATGTACATGATAATGGTTAAAATGCTGATTATTAAAATTAAAATCATGTTGCAAGAAAAATTATTAATTTTGGTTGTTTGTACAAATTAATAACCTTTCTGAAAAAAATTATCATATTTGACATTATAACAACAATTTTTTCCTTTACTATTCTATCTCAAGGCTTGCAATGTCATATTTTTCTTCTTCAGCACTGACCTTCAGTAGGTCTTTTCTGATATTAGAAATTGAATCATCGGCAGGCTAAAGAATTTAAAATCATACCACAAGGAACACTAAGGGTTGGTTTACATTATTGATAATTTTTATCTGGTGAAATTATGTTATAAAAAATCACCCTAACATCAGTTCTAATTGTTTCAACAAATTCTGAACATTCTGAAATTCTGAAATTTCTTCTAATGGCAATCCCTTAAAAATACAGTTCCTCAGTGAGTTTAAAAGACAGTTTACCTCGACTCGCCAGATCTATTATATATTTTTTCAATTGTTAAGGTAATTTGGTGTCTCTCGGTAAATTTTTATGGGTTCAGATTCAGAAAAAAGAAAAATAAATAAAAAATAATAATAATAGATATAACCCCTTAAGTAGTTCATAAATTTAACGGTCTTAATTTCTACGTTTGTCTTGTCTGAAATCGCATCTGATAAGTTTATTTTACTTTTATTAACTTTATTTGCCGACAAAAGCCGCCTCAAGCCATTCTGCTCTATCGTTCATCTCTAACCATGAACCACGCACCTGGTGTACCACAAAATCTATTCAAATTCTTCTTTTTTTATCTCGTTCCGTCACGTTCGCGCTGCATGTCGGGGTGCTCGGTTTGTCGGAACATTTGCGTACCTGCCAGCCATCCTGGTATCGCGTACCACGCTCGAGTATGTATTTAATACTCTGTGGATTTACTTTCACGATGAAAGACGTTGGTTCCGTCTGGCCGGAGTTCAATCGCCCGAACTGTGGTTCTTAACTAGTATGAAATTGGGTGCCGGAGAAATGATCCTATTAAAATAACAGATAAAACAATTTAATTAATTAAGACGTTTATAAAAGTTTGTTTATTTCTTAGTAATATTATTCTGATACCATAAGCCAATTCAGATAACATGAAACTATGTATATATTTTAAAATTATTTTGTGAATAAAGGAATATAAAAATATTGTTTTTATTTTTAATATGAATTAGAAAAACTATATAATATATAACTGATACGAGTTTCTGTAACTTATTTTATCTATATTTCTAATATAAACGTAACGTTGTTTTTATAATTATATTATATAAGAGTTTAAATAAGTGTACATTTTCTGAAGACTTGTTTTTTAAATGTAGAATTCTAGAATTCTGTAGAATTCATCATCCATGCTTTCGTCTACTGAAGTTTTATACACTTTATTATAAAGCAGGATGATGAACACACTGAACTACAACCACTACTACACACCAGTGAATATTAATAATTGCCAACTCTCTCAGGCGGAGGATGCTAATTATGTTGCCACGCATCTCTACCGATGTCCAACTTCAATATTCAAAATTCCAAAATGCTAAAAATCAATACTTAGGCCCATTTGTTTCCACAAAATCTAGCTATGGGGTACTTTTAGCAAATCTAATAGATCCACTATTCAACAGTGTTGAAACAAAGTACTATAGTAGGATGCTCAGTATTACGACACGGAGTCATGCCTTTCTAGAACCAACAACGAGTATAATTGTATATATTTCCCATTCAGTTAAACGTCAGTGATTACAAAGAAGTGCGTATATTAAAACTTTCACTACCATCCAATTTGCTTAATAACATATAGAGTTTAGAGCGAGGTTTGGAATAAAATATTTTACACAGATCACTTACTGAAGTGATCTTCTACATATCGTGTTAATAATTATTATCATAAGAAATACTTATTCCTTACTGGACATAAAGAACATAAAAGTAAAAGATAATGTAGGATAATTGAAATATGTTATAATGGTTAGAAGCAGTTATTAGCTATATATTTTTAATTAGCAATATCTTTAGCTTTTTATTATAAAAAGACTGAATTACAAATTATCTGCCAATACAGTGGCCAAGTCGATGGGATTAGAATTTTGGTTCTGATACATATATATACGAATTTTATTAAGACGTGGGTATTATTGTGTTGTATTATTATTTAGAGGCATGAGTGTACTGTATGTATTTTCCAAGTTGAAATAAAACTAAATAACTTGGTTCATATTTTAAGGCAAAATGTTAGATCACTTCGTAAATCCATTTGATTTCGAGGTGATAGACTGATAAATCAATCTCTTCCCTGATTTTAGGTCAAGTTGAGAGTATCTTCCGACTAAGCAGTACAGTTGCTTGACTTTGAGGCTAATCTGCCGTGCTTTTTGTCTAACATGATGTTTACAGGTTAACCTACTGTCGAGATGGAGGTATTTAGTTGATTCTACTGGAGAAATCGGAAATCCACCAAGTGATATAATTAGATCTTTCCAGCCTCCAGTCCATTTGTAGATCTTGTTAGCCTTACGCAGAGATATGTCTTTTGCTATGATATATATATGATATATATGCTTTTGTTGTTGGAATATCAGCAGTGTAGAGCAGATACAAGTGTGGTCCCAAGATATTATCCTAGGGAACTCTAACCACAAATTTTCTTTTGAATTCTTAAAGTAATATTTCTTTTATTATTCCTGAAAAAGGAATCGATTTTATTTATTTTTTCTCTTAATGTCAATCCGTCTAATCTTAATGTCAGTTTTTCGTAGGTACAAAGTTTTCTACCAAGTTTTTAAAGATGAAGAGAAAGTACTCAGAATTCAAGGATTTTTAAAAAATTGCATCATATAGCAGATATGCTTAGTGCAATCTTAATTTATAAATTATTTTATTACTATTATTCGGTTGTACTGGGATAAATACACAATAAATGCGAGTTTTGTGTGTTTTGGTTCGCTTTATCCTTTTGATTTTCTTCGCGTTATGGAATAGCTGTATTGCATCCAGATTGTGATTTAGTAGCCTTTATGTTATGTTTCAACCAAGTTGGCCAAGTGTTTAGACCAAGTTGGGATAATCTTCTGATTAACCAGTACAGGTCCGTGGTTTTGAGTCTGATTTGTGAATAGAATGAACTGAAAATCATATATTATGTATTAATAACTTTATTATTAATCATTTTAAGATAACATAAGGGAAAAACAAGGTATGTTTAGACTAATTTAAGATTCAAACAAATTTGGTACCGGCGAGAAAAGCAATCAGTGCAGCAAACGACGACCATTAAGCCAATTTGCTTCGTGCAATCTTGACCCGGAACACGATCGTGTACAAGAAAAATCACCGTTCGCACACACTGCCATTCCGAACCGGTTCGCATTTGTCTCCGAGCGTCTCGGCGCGACGTACGTCTCAGCTTAAGGAGGTTTTTAAAGCCGCCCGCGATCCTTTAGCGTTAGTTTAAGCGGCATTTCCGAGATAAATGCGCCTTTAGGAAGATGCATCGCAGGCGCACCGCGCAGATAACAGTTTTAAAATTAACGTTTTGCCCGGCCTTAATTGGGAAACAAATTTCGATGGGGTAGACGAGGACTCTGCTGTGTGAGAATTAAGCCGTCTGAATTTACTGCAATTCGGGGTACCTGCATGGAATAAGGGTTAATTTCGGTCTTTCCTATTTACTCTACAAACACGATATGCTTCCGCGGTTCGTTTGAAAACATTTTTTCGACGATATTTCGTATAATCTTGTTTGTGCAATTTTTAAAAATATTTTAATTCTAGTGCTTTAATGAATATAAAAATATTTTAAATTTATAAAGTTTTTTTAATATATTTTATAGTCTCCTTTTTCTCCTTGGGCTTCGAACCACGGTCATCGGAATTAAGCCTACCGACTGGCCAGTGACCAACTTAAGAGAGAACATCCCAGAAGATATCCGGAATTACCCAGCCTGGTTACTGGTGTGACTGGGATGGTTATTCCTTGTCGAATTTTTAACTGTTGCCTATTTATTAAAGTCATTTACAATTATAATCACAAGCATGAAGTACATCCATGCCCCATCAGGATTCTAATCTCCGACTATCGCAATAGTAGGAGGACCCTCCTGTCACCTTGACCACTGCGCCAATCAAGCCGGCTATAAAGTTTTTAATGGATATTTAAGCTGCAATAGACCATTTTTTCGAGCTAATTCGATGTATTAATAAGAAACGCTAAAAGTAAGCGAGTTCGTTGGACACGTACGTGCTTTATGTATTCATTCGGACTAAATATTATAATTGGAGACAAGATATTAGAGTTTTTAGTGACTGAACTTGCTGCCTAGTGGGTCCTTAGGTACCAGTTGTATAACCTCCCATTAACACCCTCGTGTAAATATTTGCTAAGAATTTTTGAATTGGAGAGTCACCAACATACGTTCTTACGCAGGATGGAGAATATTTTGTTTAAATATTATTATTAAATTTAGCTTAGCTATTACTAATTTTAGTACGTAATCAAATTTATGACGTCAGCACGCCGCAATGTTTCCACATTAACTTAAAAATTTGTTTTACGGCAGTTTGCCGGTTTGTAACTTCTAATTAATATCATTAACATTTTGAATAATTTTGTAGATATTTGACAAATCGAATTTTATAGACTGATTCGGTTACATGTTTCGGTGCATCAGATAGCATTCTGCCTCTTTTTAGCTAGAGTAAAATGAGAAGGAGAAATCTGCTATAAACTGCATTTGACAATATATTCTAGTGGGTACAGACTTGAGCATTCGGCTCGAGCTGATTTGGCGGATTCACAGAAAACACATGCATGCGAAGAGAATTAGGCTACGTTTTGCCTTTTCTTTATTTGTTTTACATCAGCGCGCCGAATCCGCTTGAACCGAATACTCAGATCTGCATTAGGCGTTATATATGACGTGTATTGGCTGTTTTATTGGACACGTTACACAGGGCTATTGTATATCTTGTCAATAATGCTCCTGTGTAAATAAGGCGACGCGTATGTATTGCGCGCGTGTGTATTATACATTTTGTTCTTCGATAGTTAAAACAAGCAATCGATGAAATGTGTAATCTCTCAGGCTTTGAAAAAGGGCAAATCGTTGGTGCTTGATTAACGGAGGCGCTTGTGACGAAAACAGCTCAATCGTTTAACGTTTCCCAACGTTAGTTGGTTAACTGACAGAGATAACGAACGTTATAAAGAATTGTGACCAGCCAACATAAAACTACTGCGGCAAAAGTGACAGGACTCAACAATCACTTGGGAAATACTGGATGCTTAATCATTGGGCGAATGTACTATGGTTCGTTGAATCATCGTTCTTACAAAACGTCGATTTTATATATGGAGAACGTCAAAAGAAACCCACAATCTGGACCGCCATGTTTCTTACAGTCAGTACAAATAGTTAATATTTGGTGGTAATATAGTAGTATTTAGCTGGTCCTATCACTTACTGGATTACTGAAAATGAATATCTCAACATTCTCAATGATGAAGTTGTTACTATGACTGCTGCCTATTGCTGCCAAACACTACCATATTCCAAGATGATAATGCGCTCATACAGCCGAAAAGGTTCAGTTTTAATTTGAAGAGTATGAGAATATCACAATCAACCCTAGTCAGCACAATTTTAACAATAGTAACATAATTATAGGGAGTTTAATGGCAGAAAGTGAATAGTAACATCATTGACGAAATTGCGCGAGGATTTACAGCTGTTTTAAAAACGAATAGTGACTCAACAGTGATAAATAAATGTTGTGTATAGGTCATGTGTACATATTATTTTTTCAATTATAATAAATTACTCCACTTAATTGTAAAACACCACATTATATAAATTAAAGAATAGTTTGCAGAAACTCTGAAAGTGGTAAATAGTTTCAAGAAGACTTATCATTCCATCATTGATAATAACCAATTCTTATGTGAATTCATGTTATTTTGTTTTCATATTCAATATTGGTTTCTATCATTCTGCGGTTTTTGTTTTGCAGACTGATAGAGAAACTATTAAGGGTATATAAATAAATATTATTGAGCTACAATTAATCGGTGTTTTATGAAACTGGATGTTTATGGAAATTTTAATTAAACCATTGAATTGATAAAAGAAAATTGATAATTTCGCATTGGATATAAATGCCATGAAGGGAAATTAGTTCTTTTTTGAGGGAGTATTCTTGTTTAGAAATTAAAAAAAAAATCTTAAAAGTCTTAAAGTAAATCTTAAAATTTAAAAATCTTTTAAAAAGTATTTTTAAAGTTTAACTCTCTATGAATATGCCTTTAAGAGGAGCTTAATAAAAGAAGTCAAATAAAGTATTATTTTATCAAATTAGGGGTATTCGATTCGAATGAAGAAATATATTTTTTTATATTTGGACTACAGTATCCACAAAATTCCGAGTAATTTTTAGATGCTAAGTCATTAAAACAGCTACATCTCCGAAAATAATTTAAATTAAAAAAAATGCTTTTAAAAGTCTAGTCTTTGAAAATTAAGCTATAAAAATATGAAATCGATAATAGGGTTTATATATATATATATATTTTTCTTTATTCAAATGATTGCTAAGACAAAATCGCGACGAAATATTTGCCACATATTACTTCCATCCTTCCTTGTCAGATATTATTTAAGGTTGTCACTTTTTTTACTTCTGCCTTACGAGTTTTTTTCGGCTACTTTCACATCGCAGCCATTTACCGTCACCCGCACGCATCAGTGGAAAGATCACCCCCGCCCCCATTCCCATCGTTGATTCCTCCCCCCGGCCCCCCTCGTTTCGTTCCGTGCCGCGCCAAAACTTGTGGAAATGTAAATGGACGCCATCAGTGTCAGATGTGGATTACGTTTATTTCCCCGGGAGTTTTTCTGCCAGTTATCGAGTTTTTTATTATTAAAGTTCGGAGATGCGATCTCGAGGTCAACTACCTGGCAGCGTTGTATTTCCATGGAATCGATAGCCGCAGAAAAGCTTCACGGGAACGGTGTGGAACTATTTTGTTTTGTTCATTCTTTTTCGATGTGTATGAAGCAACGTACGGGCAGATATTGAAACTTTCAACAATTGGTAACAAAACGTTGATATTTTGTGAAATGGAAACATTTTTCTGGTTCAGTCTGCGCTGATATTTATGCAATTGTAGCGGCGTGAGCTATTTTATATTAAATATGGAGGGTGTTGTAATGTTATAATACGTCTCGTGATCATTTCTGCAGTAAACCGATTTGCCCATATTACATGTATCTCAAACATACGGTTTTACTTTTACTTAGGTAAATAAGAATTTTAGTTTTTTTCTAGTCATGAAGTACGTTGGGAACTGTTAAATGAAAATGACTATCGTTAAACATTGGTTACTAGTTTTATATTGACTAGTTTTTGATATTCTGGCTTTGTCGTCCTAGCTATAATTTTGAAAATTATGTGCCCAATTTATGCTGCACACTTGTATATCAATATATTAATTAATATTTTGTTTGTAATGTATATTAATAATGTATATGAACAGAGCAGTATTTAGGAACTCTATTTTTCAGGATTATTCATTAATGTAATAAGTTAAAAATAATAAAGTTTTGATTGATAAATAGTAGAAAAAAACTTTTGACTGACTCTATCGATTTTCTAACTCTCTTCTTCTCCATGATTTTTTAATGTTAAAACTTCTTTCATAGAAATCATTCAAATATTATATGTGATACAAAATTTGTGGGTTAAAATTCCATTCCTTCTTACAAATCCAAATAATAAAAAATATAAAAATAAATTAAAATAACCCAAAATGCAATTATTTCTTACAACATAATAGAATACAACAATTTGTGTAATATTATGAGTTAATATATATTATATATAACATCTTAATAGGGAGATCTAAAATGATCAGATCAAAACATTTTAATATATTTATTATTATCTAATGCAAAAATGTATTATATAATGTGAGTGTTGTTTCCAGTATATTAAATCAGCTTTTACCGAGCTATCCTTTTAAAAAGAAAATCTCGTTTTCTCCAAAATTGAATTATCTACATGGTGGAAAAATGATTATTCGGTTCCTTTTATGATATAGAAAATCGATAATTTTACAATTATTTCAGTTTGTATGGTAGACTACTCTCTCCTAGCAACTATAGTTATAATAGATTTAATTCAAGGATTCATTATTTTAGAAAAACGCCCAACTTGTCTTTGTCTACAAACAAAATGGATTATAGATCTTCCTCTTCTGTGTTCTATTATTGTTATCCATTTACGGATATCGGGCACTTAGTAGTTCAGCAGTTGTAATATCGTTCGAGTATATCGGCAAATAAATCTTAACTTATTCGATTTCCATTGTTCGGAATGGACGTTGGTGATTTTCAAGTCTCGCATCACGGTTTAAACCCAAGTAGTTAAAAGTTTTTAATGGAAATTCGCCAATATTGTTTTCTAACTTTTTATTGTGTATTGTTTAAAGGAAAAATGTATTTTCTGTTACTTTTTGTCAAATAATTAATTCAATTAATCTTAATACTAATAAATATTTGGAATATATTTAATTTATTAGTTTTTGTTACATACTTAAATGATGTTTCTGCTTTTTGAATTATCGTTTCTATAACTTGAACTTTAGATGCAGTTTCCTCGAATCCGATTATTTCTTGAACTTTTGATTATCTAAAACTTGAAACACAGTTTAAGCACAAGTAGAAACTTTGTACTTGTTTAAATAAACATTTGAGTTATTTTTTTTGTATATTTTGTCATCATCTCTTTAATTTAAGAGGTTAAGGCGGCAATATTATAATATTTATATATATTTATGTCATATTTATTTTCATGTATATTTTATTTTTTTGTTCTGGCCTAAAACCAGGCGGTGGAATGCATGTCGCATATCCGATCGCGGAGACTTGCCCTGGAATGACAAGTTGGACCGGGTTATGTGGGACTGCCTCTGGGCTTATTAATGCACTAAACCAAAACCACTTATCACTTCACCTCTGTGGGACTCTACTTCTACTGCATTAAATTTGGGGATATTGGCACCCGCTAAGCGTGCAGCCGGGTTATTGGGCACGAGGACCCCGCGAAAGAACAAATAGTAAAACTAATTATAGATTCGCGAACTTGAGTTAACACACGACTGGGTGCTCTCGTATGGAGGCAAAAGTTATGACGGCAGTGACGGATGAGGTTGTTGCAGCTTGGAAAAGGGGGAGATTAGCAGTGACGCTTTGCTAACCTTCCAGCATGTCGACCAGCTCGCAAACAAGCGCGTTTTTCAGAAGAACTTGAGCTGAGTTGTTGTTTGTGGAAGGATTGAGATATGAAGTGGTTGATTTCTGGAGTGTTAGTTTCTCTATTAATTTGATTATTTCTGACAAATCATGGAGCATTTAAGATTATCCCGACGAGCTTATTTTGGAAAACTTGAAGAAAAAATGGTAAAATATGGTAATGGTAATAATAAAATTGAGAAATGGTGAACATGCATAAAATGAAACCATCATGAGACATCTATAACCTCAATTGTTGTTGTAAGATAATTTTGTACTATGACACAGTTCGATGGCCAATTACAAATTTCCTAAAAGCGGAGAGTAAAAACCTTCAAGACAAGTAGGACTGTCGTATTCACCCGATATTGCCCCTTTTGACTTTATCACAACTATATCAAAAGAGAAAGTAATTAAAAAGGGTATATATGTAGCCCTTGTAATATGAATAGCTTAAAAATGTCTTGAATTTATATTCCACATAAATGCTTATTTTTCTGAATATTTTTGGTACAAAATTTACTTGAGCCGTACTGTTACCAAACAACAAAAGGTTTCAGATTGATTTCATAAATAAAACCGTTTTTCTTGCAGACATAAAATGCAATATTTCTTTTCGCTGAACACAATTTAAAATCGAAATAGAAGTACAGAAGTTTTATCTCGACTTTTATGACCTAGAAATCGGCTCTGGTATAAAATTATAATTTTATGAAACTTCAGGCATGACCGTCTATGGAAAATAAACGATAGATATTTATATTTGTGTAAGGGAGGCATATAAATTGTCGATTCACTTGTAGGTTTTTGTGAGTTTCTTTGATATTCGCTTTTATATTTCATTTATGAAAATATATTTTTGTAACGTAATTTTGATTTGAACAGATTATTACTTTCTTAAGAGGATTTTACTTGAATTGCAGCTGGTCATTGGCTTGGTATTTTGTAATATATTGTAATCAGCCGGAGGTAGTTAATATTCTAAACATTATGGGGAACGGATATAGAGAAGGTATCAGTATGTAGCTCACCCATTGAACTCTTAAGGGGGTATTCTGGTATTCTAGTCTAGAGGCATGCATTTTAGATATTTTTTCAAGTGAAATATAAAAAAACACTATTTTTACTGTTGGTTCTTTACTAGATATTTATTAATATTAAAGAATACGTGGAAAAAAAAAACGAAAAACTAAAAAATTCTAAAAGTTACAGGCTGGTGAAGTGGGGGGCCTAAAAAATGGCGAGCCCTAGTTGATCGGATTAAAATCTTCCTAGAAATCTCAAATAAAAAGAAAATTCTTAATCGAAAGAAGTTCAAAAAATTTTAATATTTCGATTCAGTGGAACATGACATATCATGTCAAACGTCACGAAAAAAGTAGGTTCGAGAAAAACGCTTTTATATCTTCGGGTAAAGTTACACGTAGCAGTTTCAGTCGTTTGAGTTCAAGTATGCATTCATGAGTTGAGTTCCCATATGAGTTCAAGTATGATAGTTGTAAAAATCCATATCAACGTATTCAGAGATTCACTATTATTTTGGGTTTCCAAAGTCAGTAAAATTTCAGACGATAAACGATAATTCCTCGTTAAACAGAGAAGGGTCTTCGATTTATTCGACCCATTCCGGCCGAGCCGGTTTATTCCAATACAAATCATCAGTTGGTACATACTGCGGGTTATTCTTCGTTACCTATAATAAGAATCTTATGGAATGATTAAGTGACTATTTAAATAGTGAGCTAATTTTAAATCACTTGTATACGTGTCATTAGTGTTCCAAAACAACAAAGAAAACTTTGAGCTTACAAAAAATTTCAAAAATGTCGAATCCAGCGACCAAACAATGTTTAAAATTTAATATGTTTATTTAGAAAATTTGAATATGTTAACTCAGAAGAAATATTCTCTTTCCATTGGGTGTTTATATTGAAAATGCTTTCATATAAGATACAATTGCAGCATAGGATTTTGATTGAGGAATCGGCAAATTTTACTAGATTTAGCTCGAAAGCAGATTGACATTATCTATTACCAGTCTACTCCAATAATTTGACAATATTACAGTAATCGATCGTGAATATCCAGCAAAAATGGAAAGAATTTCAGAATTTTCGTGCTCGACTGAAAGAGCATCAAGGATTGCAGCAAGATTTTCTTTCTTATAAAAAAATGAAATACCTTTAAATTTAATAGGTTTCTTTCCTTCAATTTTCAAAAATTAATTTCTTTCTATGCCACCAATATAGTGTCACTAGCCGGAAAGGTTATTCATCGTTGTAACGCTTAGGTTTTATTCATTCATAACATCAGTATTATAACGAACTGTTAGAATGATTGTTTCAAAACGACCATATTTTATAAGAAATTTATTATTATTATTGTCTTTCACAAAGAACCTTGACACAAATCGATGTTAAACTTGCACGCATTCCTAATCCAAACTGTTCACCTAATATGAAATCCGGTAGTTAATATAGTGTTATTAAACTCTCATTTCAAAAATATATTTGACTCATATGTAGCAGTTATGGAATAAATAGATTCTTTTTTTTTAATGATAATCGTCGTATACTGATAATACAATTGTTCATACTTATACTTTTAATTGCTAATTTATTTCACAACTTTGATATAAATTAATTACTGTTAATTATTTATATATACATTACCTTAGAAATACGATAAAGTATTCCTTTTATGGCTGTCCATGTAATAAAATTGCAGGTCAACACCGATACATTTTATCACCGAAAGATAATTAGACATTCGCAAATAAACCATCAATTATCTTCAGACAGTATACTGCAAATTAAATCTATAATTAAGGATCTATTTTATGGGATACCGGTAATGTCTGAAATATATTGCCAATGAAAAACAATAAAATGGAAATGATAAATTTTATAGCCGGAAATTGTAACTGGAAAGCGGTTTTATTGGCGTGTGTGAATTTATCTAAGTACAGCGGAGTTTTCCTTAAAAATTAAAGCTAGTCTGTGAACCAAAAGAAGAAACAACTTTAATCCTCTATAAAACTAGAATTAATAATTTTTAGGGCGTCTATCGTGCGCTTATGCTGTAAATATAAGGTTAACCAATAATATATACATTTATTTAATAAAAAATAATTTATAGTAATGTTAATGTTGTTAAATTTTGTTTATTAATTTAAATAATAAGTATTTTCATTAATCGTTTACTTTGCTATATTATTAGGCATAAGCAATATTTTCCTATGCCCTATTTTCTATAATTTTCCCATATTTTTGACATCATATTGAAAGAACGATATTGGCTTCACAGGATCCACAATCATCGATCGCACTTCTTCAGCTTTTCGCGATACTTGATGAATACACTAAATGTGTGGCAGAACTTCTTATTGGAACTGCTTCATTGCCATCTAATTTTCATTACTAGTCTAATGTTTTTGAAATTATTCGAAATGGTGTTTTTAGTCACTTCGTGTTGTAGCCATTTTATTCCCTTTTGGATCTTTTCAGTTACATTGTAAACATCTGGAAACAATTAATTCTGCTAAAAACTGGTAAGCCACCTGAAAGCTCTTTGAGTATTGTAGCTGGGCTTTCGTTCAAAATACTTGAAATTCATTGTCTTCAACTTTCTTGGTTCTCAAGGTCGTTTCTTATCATTATGATCAAAATCGCCAATTTTAAATCATTGGAACCGAATCCCGAAATTAAAATATGACTGAGCAACATCACCATAAGTTCCTAAAAGTATTTGATGGGCTTCTTTAGCATATTTCTTCGAATTAAACCAAAGTAATCTTTATCTTTTTACAAGTTTTCTAATATTTCGTGAATGTTCTTACGCAAAAAAATTAAGAAAATTGCACTCAAAATTGGAAATCTGAAGAAGACTTAACGAGTATTTAAACTTCGCGGGTTGATAGTTTGACAGTGACAGTCGTTTAACAGCCGTGCATCAAAAGACATTACAATATATACTATGTTTTGGAAATATTTTTAAAATTGTTTATTCTAGTTCGAAATGAATATTTATAATTCAGTCAGGACAAGGTTTGTGGGATGAGCTAGTGCCTGTATAAAATGCTATTTTCACTAAATGTGAAACTGAATTATCAAAACCATTGAATGTAAAAGTTAGAAAAGATTTTTTAATAATCTTATCCATTGATATTTTTATCCATTTATTTTTTACCAACATATATCTCTGATCCGAATACATGCCAGCTCCGAATACTATAATATATTATAAGCATTAATAATACGTAACATAAACAAAATATAAAAGGTCAATTAAAAAGCCCCCGGCCTGACACATAGATGGCGCTACTAGAATTAAATCCATATGTTTTTTGGTTAGCGCTAATCCTCAAAAGATTAGTTTGTGAATTATAGCATTTTGAGTGAAGCAACTTTTCTTATTATGAACAAAATGGATAAAAAGGAATTTGGCGTGTTGGTAAAATATTGCCTTTTGAAGGAAAAATACAGTTGAAGCAAAAACTTGGCTTAATGCCGAGTTTCCGGACACTGTCTCAGAAAAATCAACCATCAAAGATTGGTATGCTAAGTTTAGACGTGGTGAAATGAACACCGGAGACGATGAATGCAGTGCATTCCCAAAAGAGAAGAGTCAACGACAAAAACATTTAAAAAATTTGCAAAATGATTTTGAATGACTGTAAATGGAATAGCAGACACTCTAAAGATATCAACTGAACTTGTACATCATATCATTCACGAACATTTGGGTATGAGAAAGATCTGTGCAAAGCATGGGGAAACGCAACAGTCGGCTGGCAAGGTTATGGCGTTTGTATTTTGGGATACGCATGCAATAATTTTAATTGACTACATTGAAAAAGGAAGGACCATCAACGGCGACTATTACATAGCGTTTTTGGACCGTTTGAAGGACGAAATCGGCGAAAAATGGCCGCATTTGAAGAAAAAGAAAGTGCTGCTTCACCAAGACAATGCACCTTGTCAAAAATCCATGAATTAAGCTTCGAATTGCTTTCTCATCCACCGTATCCTCCAGATCTGGCCCCCATCGACTATTTATTATTCTCAGATCTCAAAAGAATGCTCGCTGGGAAGAAATTTTCGTCGAATGAAGAGGTGATCGCCGAAACAGGCCTATTTTGAAGCAAAGTACAAATTGTACTACAAAAATGGTATCGAAAAGTTGGAGGGTCGCTATAATCAGTGTATCACCCTTGAAGGGAATTATGTTGAATAAAAAAAAACTAATTTTGCCAAAATATGTGTTTTAGTATGGTAGACCGGGGACTTTTCAATTGACCTCTTAAATACAGTTTTAATACTGTTTTGTTGTTAAAGCTCTTTTAAACAAAATGGACAAACAGAATCTTTTTAATAAACCCCGTAATTTAATAACAATGAGCTGTCTTAATCTTACCAGTCGTGCGAAAGAACAATGTTGTGTGATGACATCGACAGGTCTCGCCGTTCCGATTGCATAATATACTGAATCCAAACAAAACGAACGGTCCCAACTGGATTCCGATGTCGATTTCGATGTGTCCCACTAAATATGCTAATTTTCGAATTTAAAGTCGCCACTCCGTGTGGATTTTGGGCTGTTTTTGTCGTCGTCCCGTTCTTCTTCTGTTTTCGTTCCGACGTCAATCGGCTGTTTGGATTCGAATGTTTCCTTGATGGGATTTGCTTTTTTGTTTCTCGACGGATTACGGGCGTTTTTTTCCTTTTGTTTGATCGCTCCGGTTTCTCGATTTTATACGAAATTTGTAGAAACCAATGTTTGTTCTTCAGTTTTTTCTTCTTCTGGCAATCTATTATATACGAACTTATTCATACGTATACTAGTTTGTTCAATGAGTTCGTAGAAGATCAATAGAACTAAAAATACAACGCCATTTTAATATTTAATAATTTCCTAAGAAAATAGTCCAAATGTTATCTTTATTACATCTTTTAAAAGTGATTAGTATTATTTTGTGGGCCATTTTATCACTATAGATGCGACTAAGGAGTGGTGTGAGCCTGATTCTTTGTCAGAAACAGGTCTTTGTCTTCAGGTCGGGAAGCAAGCTTGTATTCAGAAACTACGAGAATGTGTTGGTGTCTAATTTTGGATACAGAAGGAATTTTGTTGGTGAGTACTTCCAAGCTGATAGAACTACAGGCACATATTATTTTAGTACCTATACTAATTATTTTTCATCAAGATAAAGCACCTGTTCATAAGTTAAAGTTCTATTTTTTTGTGTTATCATATTAAAAACAAATTCTTCGTCCTTCACTATCGTAATATTAATAATATCTTTAATTTACAAAATGTGTCGTACACTTATCATTCATATTGTTAAGATAATAATTGTAACATTTTTCTTGAAAATTACGTATTATGCAACGAAAAGGTTTAAAATTTATATTTTAAAAAAATATCTGTAAAATTACTGTGAGTTTATTAACATGGCAGATTTGCCTTAATAGCCAAAATATATTTCTTTAAATAAATCACCCCTTTAAAAAATTGGTGCTACTTTAGTAAGCATATTTTTTGACATTAATCTTGCAGTGTACCACATTTATCTTCACATTTTTGACATTGTTCACATTTTCGATTTATACTTTGGCCAACATTTTTACAACTATGGCCAATTTGTTGGTAACAAGGTGAAAAGTAAGTTAATTTTCTAAAAATGTATGATTTTTTACATGACATATCTATTTTTAAAATAAGAGTCGGAAACTTCTCTAATTATTTTGCTTCCTATAACACCAGGTTACACTTGAAACAAATATGTACTAAAAATTTAATCACGAAATCACTATTTCTCTGTGGTCAAAACCGTTGTTGAAGGAATATTCAGTTCATTCCTTAAGTTAAATAATGTTACAATAACATTACATAATTTCAAGCTTTAGATGTCCTTCTCTGGCCCGTCTATCACTTCAAGAAGTCTTACACAGCGATTTTCATTGAACGAAGGGGCAATAACTGCCCCAGTGTGATATTTTTCAGGTTTTTAGGACATGGATGTTAGTCACTACAGTGAAGATAACTGCGATCGAGAATCATCAGATACTCTTAAGCCCTTATGGTGTTGTTGCTGTTAATAATACTACCTATTATTAGTAGTCTTAATAGATGCAAGATATAAGATGTTTTTTTAGGTGATAAGCCAAAACATTCGTCATTAAAATATACTGAAATTATTTTAAATTGTTAAATAATTTTGTTGTTGTTTTGGTTTGTTTGGGACAAATTTCAGGGTTCTCTTACTACGTTTCATAATTAATAATAGTCTCATAATTAAAAAAGGAAGACAATGGATTTTGGGTGATGAAATGTAAATTATATATTACCAAGTTTTTTCATTCATAATTCTTGGTTCTAAAAATACTAGAGCGATAAAGTTCATTTTAACTATTAATCACTGTGACCTTTTAAAGTATGTTTGTTAACCTTTTTAACGAGACCTATACACTTTTGACAATGAACTAATAAATTTAGATGCTAATTAATATATGATTACCTTTGATCCTCCTTCCTCCGAATTATGAAGGTCAGATAATGTATTTCATACATACTCATCTAATTAACATATCTATACCTTAGGGTATAGACGAACATTTTTAGAAAAAAAATGAATTTGGTTTCATGAAAGGTTTCTTTTTCTCTTTGAGTAGTTTAGTTCCATGTTCTATTCTATTATGCCTTCTCTTTTCTACGTCGGAAAAATAAAATAATATTAAAAAAATAGAAACAACCCCAACTCCCGGGAGATTGGGAAGAATCCCGTTTTTATTTTCATTTTTGTATCTACTGACCAGCCGCTTTTTCTCCCCCTGTCTCGAAATCCGTACAGCTCAAAAAGAAAAGATTAAAAAAGCAAACAAGCGTTAACGGCCAGCCTGACCAAGTGGAAATCGAACCGCAACTGAGAAAAACTCCGACCCGGAAAAGGGAGAGCTTGTGGTGTGGGGGCGGTGAGACGAAGAGGGACTGGTTTGGCAGGGGACTGGAGTGGCGAGGTGCGGGGGTATGTGGAGTAGACGGACGGGGTGTAGGGAGGCAGACTGACCGGAAAGCTGGTCCGATTTCGATCGGAGAAGGAGAACGGAATAAACGCGAAAAATTTATGATTCATCGGAATGTTGGCTAGATGTTGGGGATGCGGCAAAAAGCACGTATTAAATTGTGGAAAAAACGTTTGTCTGGTTGAGATTTTTTCACGGGTTATTATTGCTGATTATCGGATATATTCTTCGTTCGTTTTACTCTTTTTATGGATGGCCAGTACCGAATATTGCTATATTTTCCGTTATACTTCATTAACTCGCGTTCGAGAACGTAATCTTTTTTATACTATCAAGAGTATGAGGTGAATTTAAAAAAGCGTATCTCTGGGTTTTAGAAACGGTTAATCTAGCTTAGGATTATGCCTTCTTTCATGCAAATATTGTGTAATTTAAGATATATTTCATTAAATTCCGAAGTTTTCTGAACTGGTGTTGTCAAAATTACTAATAATAAATTCTGTAGCTAAATGATGATTACTGGAATGTTGCAGAAATTGCGCCATAATATTGCTTGTATCTTATAAGATAATAATTCTCAGATAAATGGAATTCTGTTGTTAGAATATACGGTAGAAAATGGGTTAGCAAATAATTATAATAATTGAATTTTCTACTTTAGTATTTTAATGGCCAGAATACGATTTTGTCGACACTCTTCCCGATTAACGAAATATATAGTGTAACAGCCATTATTAAGTCCTGTATCTGCTCTATACATACAACGGTGGAACAGTTTCAACTGTTTTTTTGCTGCTGATATCCCACTAACAAAAAGAACAGTTATTGGAACATTTGCCGATGATACACTTATTATGGCATTATAGTCAAAATCAACAAAATCGACATCAAAATTTGTCTTATCAATTTTGCGTTGCGGCGAAATTACAGAAACCTAATTATATTACTTAAGGACTGCCCGACTCCTCAAGCAGAATAAGTCTAATACTTTGTTATTAATCTCTAGAAAACATCATATTAGATAAAATAAAACAGACCAGATCAGACCCAAAACCAAAAAACTCTACTGGTTAGTTGGAAGATACTTTCAAATTAATATTGAGTTATTATTGGTTTATCAGTCGTTTATAAAGATTATTTAAACTTATGAGATTCAAATATTAATTTTCAGAGTTATCCAAGATAAGGCGAAATCATGAAATGTGATTACTAAATCACAAATGGTTTGTTTCTTTCGAGTATGTGTCCTATTCTGGTATTATTCAAGAGTTGTAATACTTTGATATTGACATGAGAATGGAGTCTCTCCTCATATCTCCTTGTGATTATCTTGATTTCCTTAGTTATAGTCGATATCTGATGGTTTCAGTGTAAATAATCAGTCCTGTACTGTTTGGGTGCACCTACAATAATTCTAAGGACTTTGTTTTGGAAGCAATGATTTGCATTTATTCTCCATAATTGAATTCCGTATGTCCATACTTGCTTGTATAATAGACATTTATTATGTACTGATTATTGTGATTTTCTTCCAATTAATCAATACATTTTTCTATTAAGTATTGTCAGGAAATGTAGCTATCGTAATATTTTGCATTTAAGATATATGACATATCTAGAGTAGGTATAGAATTGGCCCAAATGCATTTCCTTGTGTTACACTTGCTTTAGCTTCTTTTATATGTAAATTATATCCTTTATATCAACAATCCTACTCTGGCTGTAATGAGTAAGTAACTGAGTAGCAGTCTAGTAGAGTTCTAGTCGATAGACATGAATCGTGAAAGATATACAAGGTGGTGACAGTGTGTTAATCTGTAACCTGGGTCTTGAGCGATCAGTCGCTATAAAGCTTTTGTCGGGGGTAGCCCAGGTGTTGTGTGTTCAAAACTGCAACAACGTTTACCAACATCTTATTTTCATTTTGTACATAACGCTATAAGCTGAACTGCCGCTATTAGGCTGCAACGAATCCGAAATACATGCATCATAAACAATTACTTTGCTGAAAGTGAGGGTATGGGCTACTTTGGTACAAGGAATTATAAAATCTTAGGTTAAGTGTATCTTAAGACCTGTTACGGACACTTTAATAATTAATAAATGTTAATTGATAAGCTTTTATATTCATATGTTATATAACTTGTTATATTGCATATCAATAAGTCAAATTATTTATCATTTGAAATAATTAGTTCAGGAATCTAATTAGACAATTTAATGCATTGCATTGAATGTGAAAAACACGAGAAGACTGGCGAGATAACGTCCGGAATGTCGTCGATGAAAAGAAATACCGATGCTCGGCGAAACAGAGACAAACAATGAAACGAAAAAAAAACCGAACGCGGAACTGGTCTGGACGCAAACACCAATTTAAATTTCAAATGTAGCGCCTTTATGACAACGATATCCACCTATTAAAATAAATGTCGCAGTTCTTGATTCGCGTAATTAACTCGCGGAAAAGCCGGGAGAGAATTAAAAACGAACCCTACGGAATGAATAACCGACTGCAGAACGTGAAAAAATCCACTTCTTTTTGTTCGTGCTCTTTTTTTTCGCTCGTATTGTTCGCGTCTTTCTTTTTTACTGTATGTGTGTGAGAATTGGTAGGAAAGGGGCTCTTGTGCGAAACCAAAGAATTATGTCTTGTTTCAGTTCGTGAAAGAAAATTTGATTTCCATTTTTATGGTTGTGTTTTTGTTTTGATGCATTGTGGGAAACATTCAATTTTATCAGATGAATACTTGTTACTTTAAAGTTATAAAAGCTTTTCGGTTACACTCAAACCGTGGTTCGTTTAATATTTTCAAATAAATATATATTTTATTTTTCTTCTAGATATAACTTTCTGGAAACGAATGTAATGTGTTGAATGGTAATTAATCTATCGAATTAATGTCAAAATTAGGATATTATCTATTTCTTCTATACTTTTACATGCTTTGTATAATTATGATATCAATTCCGGAAAGTCGACTCCTGCTATACTGCTGCGATAGTCGCCGGTTCGAATTCTGCTAAGACATAGTTGTAATTTTGTGTTTATGTTTGTTTAACATTTGTAATTTTCCCTAGACAAGAGTGCAGAATCAGACAAGGAAAATTATTCCAGTCACGCCAGTAACCAGGTTGTGTAAAACCGGATATCTTTTGGGATCTCCAAGTTGGTCAGTCGCCAATAGGTAGACTTATTCTCCAGGACCGTGGTTCAGAGCCCACGTTAAACAATAAACCCTGTCCAAATAAACCCTAGTTGGTAAAAGGGAGTTTCTAACAGATCAATTGAAAAGTCCCCGGCCTGACCCATAGATGACGCTACTATAATTAAATCCATATGTTTTTTAGTTAGTCCTAGCGCTCAAAAGATGCGTGTATAAATATGACAGCTGTCGGATGATTAGTTTGTGAATTATAGCATTTTGAGTGAAGAAACTTTTGTTATTATGAAAAAATGGATAAAAAAGAACTTCGCTAATGAAAAACATGTTGATAAAATATTGCTTTTTGAAGGAAAAAAATACAGTTGAAGCAAAAATTTGGCTTGATGCCGAGTTTCCGGACACTACCCCAGGAAAATCAACCATCAATGATTGGTATACTAAATTTAGATGTGGTGAAATGAGCAACAAAGACTAAAAAAATCCACAAAATAATTTTAAATGACAGTAAATTGAATCTGAATAAAATAGCAGAAACTCTAAAGATATCAACTGAACGTGTAGATCATATCATTCACGAATATTTGGATATGCGAAAGCTCTGTGCAAAGTGGGTGCCATATGAGCTCACTTTTGACCAAAAACAACGACGAGCTGATGATTCGGGACAGAGCTTGAAGATGATCAAGCGTAATAAATCCGAGTTTTTGCGTCGATATGTGACAATGAATGAACATGGCTCCATCATTTTACTCTGAAGTCCAATCGACAGTCCTCCGAGTGAACTGCACACGATGAACTCGCTCCGAAGCGTAGGAAAACGCAACAGTCGGCTGGCAAGGTTATGACGTCTTTAATTTGAAATGCGCATAGAGTAATTTTCATTGACTACATTGAAAAAGGAAGGACCATCAATAACCACTATTACATAGCGTTATTGGACCGTTTAAAGGACGAAATCGCTGAAAAATGAATTTGAAAAACGCATTTGAAGAAAAGAAAGTGCTGCTTTACCAAGACAATGCACCGTGTCACAAGTCAGTGATAACGATGGCAAAAATCCATGAATTGGTCTTCGAATTGCTTCCTCATTTGAATCATCATATTCTCCAGATCTGGCCAACAGAAACTATTTCCTGTTCTCAGATCTCAAAAAAACTGCACGCTCAAATGCACGCTGAGAAGAATAAACTAGAGGCCTATTTTGAAGCAAAGGACAAATCGTACTACAAAAATAGTATCGAAAAGTTGGAAGGTCGCTATAATCAGTGTATCACCCTTGAAGGGAATTATGTTGAATTAAAAAAAACTAATTTTGCCAACAAAATGTGTATTACTATGGTAGGCCGGGGACCTTTCAATTGGCCTGTTAAAATATCAAATAAAAAATGAAAATGAAAATTCACCTCCACAGAGAAATGCGATGAAACACTACAATACATTTACATAACTAAGAATTGAGAATATTCAGTACAAGTTGTATTGTACATATTCAATATTCGATTTACCTGAATGAAAATATATTAACTCCTTCCACTTTTCCCTCAAATAAATATTAATATCTATTTTTATGCATTGACAAAATCGAGGTGCTTCATTAACAAGCGTTTTTGTATATGACGTATTTGCTTGAATTGAAAACATTTAATGATTTTAGTGTAAGGTCTAAAGTTCTATCTGCGCAACTTTATGGTGCATTTATTGCAGTGTTTTAATTCAGTAGATTAGACGATGAGACGGTTCTCCTTCCGCTTCCAGTGCTATAGGTGTCGTTTCAAGTATTTTCAAGGAACTATATAGATGGAATTTTCTATTGTAAGGCTATAAAGTCCGACAAACATCGTGAAGACCTGAAAGTTTCTAAGTTGATCACTCATGAGTCAATAAGTTTAATGCTTATCAAGCAATAGTCTATATATTGTAGTAAAAATCTAATTAATTGAAAAAATATTTAAGGCTGATTAATTAGCGCATTAGTCAAGGCGACAGGACAGAATGCGGTCGTGAATTTATGTTTGTGATTGTTAATAATTTTAATTTTCCATAAGGCAAGAGTACAACTCTTGCAAGGAAAATCTGCCAGTCGCGCCAGTATCTAGGCTCGATAAGACCGGATGTCTTCTGGGATGACCTCGAAATTGGTCATTAGCCAGTCGAGAGCCCACATTAAGCATTAGGTTCAGCCCAGATAAACTCTAGTTTTTAATAATGGTATTCTAAAACATAAATTAAAAACAAACCTATTTAGAAAGAGGTAGTTTAATGTATTATTATTTTATTAATAATTTTAATAGATAATATGTTCAGTACAGTATATATGTCAATAAAATAATTGTTTAAAAGTTTTTACAAAGTTCAAAGGTGTAACCTATATTATTCACTTAAAACTTTAATTTTAAAATAATGATAGCGGCTTGAATTTCTTCTGTAGTCCAGTTATCTAATGGCTTAATATTAAGATTAGCTAAGACGTATATTAAGATATTTAATAATAGTTCAATATTATTGTAAATTAGCAGGAGGTATTTTTGTATATGAGAAGCTTGTTATGTTTCGTTGTTATATACTATGATCTTAAATGTATTTATCTATTTTATTTTTAAGTCTACATTAACCTGAATTCGTCAAATATCACATGTTATATATTGTAATGATTTCACATAAATACAACATATTTAAATCGTAGGATTAATCTAGCCATCTTATTTAAGGTCGCTTTGTATACAATTATGACTTCCTAGATCATTAAATGAGTACGATATAATAAAGGATGTGGTATAACTATATAAGTATACAAATAATATAATAGTAATTGCGTAAAATGGAATAGTGGAATTTATTTTGTACGTTGCAAAACCATTATAATATTTTTTGCATATTTAAATGTTTGCCTTCATTAAGGGTCTAAAATTTATCAGGTTTTGAACCTTTTTAGAATAGAAATGAGCAGAGCGGCCGCCTTTTGTTTTTACGTCGCAAAATCTGTACAGATAAACGGCACAAATCCTGTTTTAATCCAGACAATTAATTGTACGCAATGGTCTAGATAAGGCCTCTTTCCATTACAACGAACTAATATGTCCTGGTCGTTTTGCGGGGTGCACGTACCGTTCCTGCGAATCGCCTCGGCGAAACAATGAAAATAGCGCCGTTTTCTAGGAGGGAGGTAGGAAGGGCGATTGCAATTCCGCATTTCAGCCCCTTTGTGTTTCGCGAACGTATGAAACGGTCAACGGTGGTGTCATGCTCTAAACAAATTGTTTAATTCCGTGTAGACCGTACGGTCCGAGAAACGGTTGAAAATCTCCTTCACGGACTTATAGAATGTTTCAGCATTGCTGTCTACGTGTGTTACTTGTTTTGCAAATATGAAACACGGATATTAATATAAAATATGTTTTTTTAAGTGAAGTATTTCCTTATAAAGTTTTGCCCATTTCAAAATTATTTGATATCCGGCATCAATAATGTTTCTCTCGTAAGTAATGTAAAAGGGCTGATTTAAAAATTATATGTTACTAAAACGTGTTTTCGCAGTATTTTCAATATAAGATAAGAAATGTATTAAAACATATTAAACTATATGCAAACTATCTCAGGAACTAATACTTACTAACATTTTTTAAATCGCATTTAATTAAATCTAATTTGAATTAACTCTCAATAATCAACAAAATAGTAATAAGTGTAAATTACTACGCCACTGAACGTTATGACAAGTTATCATAAATAAGATTATTTTCAAAACTGTAACAACTTCAGAGCATTAAATATATGATTATGATCTTTTCTTCTGTTACGTTATATTCATAAGTGTGGAACACTAAGTGAAGTAATACATGTTTGCATATTAAAATAGAGTATACATGAAGAAAACAATTTTTAAAATCATATTTGGCTTTAGCATGCACTTTAATAGGATAACGAACACAATTAGGTAATTTAATTCTTACAATTTGGAAATGTATATTGAGAGAATGTCTTTACAATCATTCAGTTAACTATTGATTTTCCAAAATTTTGGTTTATAAAGTAAATAATCAAAATAATGGTTCAAAAAATAAAATATAGTCACATATCATATTGCATTAATTATTAAATACCTTAAAATTTATCAAAGCTTTAAAATGTTTAGAAATGTACTGTTAATAATTCATAATTTCTTCTATTTGTCCTATGTATTCCATCTCTGCAAATTATGTAGTTAGTTTCATTTTAATCCCTCTACATTTTTATTACTTTATTTATGTATTCATGTGGTCATCTTTTATCCATTTTTGTCGCTAAAATATATACTACAAAAACAATAAATACACCAGGCTGATTGAAGGAATAATTTCCTTATATAAAGTTTTAAATAAAATTCATTGTTCTTTTCTTATTTATTACACGCTTCAATATGAGCCTTGCAGATGGCTCATCTATAATTTGTCTTTTATGGCTTTCATTTATCTATTGCTGTTTACTTTGTCTTATGTCCCACGTCAGAACTAATAACTCACCAACATATGAGAAATTAGAATTTAGAAAATTATAATTCTATGAAGTTCTATAATTCTATAAATTCATAAAAATAATTGTATATAAATTCTATCTATATTCTATATAAACTATCTATTTTATAACTTAATATTCTACGGAACACTTATTTTAAATTTTGATGCACAAATTAATCCATTTTTTACCTGAAAAATTCAGTTAGTGCTTTGTTAAAACGTGCATTATTAATGAAACCTGAAATTAATAAAAAGTTAATACTACTAAAATTTACAGAAAATTCGTAACAACCTTCAGAATTATCTCTAATACAATGCTACACTATATCTCTAGGACCATATCAATTAATAACAGTCCTTAAGCGAGAACGAGTCGAGTTTTTCTTTCACACCTGTATGAACCTTTCAATAAAGCAGACACACTCTGCAAAAAAATATAAAATATAACTTTACGTGACCATACTATTCTTAAGAGTTTTTTTATCCAAACTTGTCATAACTGTTTAACTCTTTAATAATTCTAACAACACGGGAATAATCGAAAGTAACACAAAATCTTAAATAACACTGCTTAAAATTCTTTGTTCAATGTTTTAACCATTAACTTTCCATTTTAAAATCGTGCAAATGTAAAATGTATGTATTTGTCTTCTGATTCAAAATTGACTGCCGGCATTTTGCGGTACAACATTGCCAGATTTTGATTTTAAAAATTAGGCATCCGTGGTGGATTTTCGCTAAGCCGATTAATATGTTTATTTCTCTCAGAGATCGCCTTAAAAATTAAATTGGTCGGTTAAAACGCCATAATTACTCGAGGACCAATTCCAGAGAGGCTTATTACAATGGTTTGGAGATGTCGATCGGTATTACGCACTGCGCATCTCGCAACTTAAGATCGACACCGCAATAATTCCATGGCTGGATAACGTGACGTACTTAGGTCTCCACTTTAACCGACGGTTCGGTTGGCATTCCCAAATCCAGAAAGATTCGGGGATAGCGGACTGCTAGCAGACTTCCCATCTCCATCAAATGCTTATTTTACAAGATGTTAATTCGGTCCATACTCCTCTACGGATCTAATGTCTACTTCAACCTTGTGACACCCTACCAGGTCAAACGACTTCAAGTTTTCCAAATTAAGCTCCTCAGGAGAATCTTAAACGCTCCATGGTTTGTCAGAAATAATCAAATTCATAGGGAAACTGACACTCCAGAAATCAAGCACTTCATATCTCAATCATTCCACAAACAACAACTCAGCTCAAGTTCTTCTGAAAACGCGCTTGTTTGTGACCTGGCCGACATAGTGGAAACTTAGCACCGCGTCACCGCTAACCACCTCCCCTTTTGCAGGCTGAAACGACCTTATCCGACGCAGCAGTCATAACTTTTGCCCCCATACGGCAGTATTCAGTCGTATGTTAACTCAAGTTCGCGAATCAATAGAATCGCCGGGTCCTCGTGCCCAATAACGGCTGTCCGATCAGCGGGTGCAATTTCCACAAAATTAATGCAGTAGCAGTAGCGATCCACAGGGGTCAACTTTCGGTTTAGTGTATTGGAAGCCCAGAGACAGTCCCACATAACCCGGTCCAACTTGTCACTCCAGGTCAAGTCTCCTCGACCAGGTATGCGTCATGCATTCCACCGCCTGGTTTAAGGCTAGAACGATGTGGATCGGCTGAAAGGCGAACGAATTCTTCACATAATTCAGTGGTGAAGTCGATCTTCTCGACAGCCCCAAAAAAGACATGGATTAAGATCATCCGGAAAAATAGGGGAATAACATTATTCAAGACCAGAAAAGTCCTGTGGTACCAACAATATATTGGTTGAAAAGTATACACTATCCCTGAGTGCCGGCTATGGATTGATGATGATGAATAATTTGTAATGATGATGAATAACAATGTAATTTTTTTATTAAATTTATCAATTTCGGTTTACTATATATCCACGCTAGTTTAGTTTCTAAATTTTAAATGAATTGTGTTTCAGAAACAGTTTGGGAAATGAAATATTCATAAGAATATTATAATTATATAATATTATTAAGAATATAGAATTTCAGAAACTATAATTTCAAGAAATACTTGTGAGGGCCTGAGGAAAGCTGAAATCGGCGTTAGGGAATTGTAGCACTAAAACCAACGAATTTGTTTGTAGGTGATATAATGTTTTACTGTTTTTAATTATATGTCGAAAAGAAGTTGATGCTTTTTTAATTGCTACTGGCTCACAGAATATTCCTGCAAGGAAGGGAGTAGTGGAAAAGCCAACCAAATTATCTAGATTCTGAAGATACTAGTTGAGATGATATAAGTGAGAACAGACACCTCAGAACTGAGATAAATATGGTATGAATTAATGTTTATTAAGATATTTTTTTAAAGAGAGCTAAGATTATTCCTCATTATCGAGAAAGTTTTTTAAGTGTGAATTATTTTATAGTTGTACTAAAAAGGAATATATATATATATATAATTTTATTATTAATTAGGCTATTATGTAACATCATCCTTGTTAAATATGTTTCTGTACATACAATATCCTAAGTACTAAACTAGTATTAAATGATGAAATCGTTCCGTTGTGAAGCAATGAAGCGTTCTAAATGGCGATAAGGATACATTATTTATCATCCTCAACATTTATATACCCGAACATATTTTCTATGCTGACCATTAAATTGATAAATGGATTAAATATTCCTGATTGTATAAACTGTTATAGATTTACCATCATTTATTTAATGGAAATTAAAAAGTTCCGATCTCTTTGTGAATGGAGCAAGTTCAGCAGCAGCTTCGTGGGAATAATATTGAATGAGCTTTCTACGTCCCCTACCCGTTTGGTGACCGTAATTTACTATCAAAAATAGGAAAATGGATCTGGGCGTTACTTCTAAAAGAAATTATGGGTAGTTTGTTTGTTTGGCGAACTATTTATGGTTTATGACTCATTTTTATTAGCTATTTTGGTTATAGAAAGTCGAACCATTCCCTAAGATAAGTGTGGCTGTTTCCGAAATGGAAGTTGTTGGTTTTATAGATTGAGTCCCATCGAGAAAGTTTTTTAAGTATGGATTATTTTATAGTTGTACTAAAAAGGTATATATATATATATATATATATATATATATATATATATATATATATTAACATTTCTTAAAGATTATAAGTTTTAACATCTCAATATCATTTTTGTAGAACGATTTATCCTTTGTCTCAAAATAGGTCTCAGTTTCCGCGATAAGCTAACCCGCTATAATTTGAGCGAAATTTCCTACCGGTAAGCATTTTTTGAAACGTTCGCAGAACAGTAATTAGTAGTCGCTGTGAACCAAATTTGGCGAATATGGTGGATGTGGGAGCAGTTGGAATTTCCATTCCATTCATGTGGATTTTCCATTGTTCTAATTGATTTATGACACGGTGCGTTGTCTTGTTGAAACAATTTTTTTTTGGCATATGTGGTCGTATAGTATTCACTATTGATGGTATTTCCCTTCTCGAGAAAACCGATAAATATTACACCACGCACATACCCAAATACCGGGGCCATAACCTTTCCAGCTGATTGTTGTGCTTTCGGTCGCTTTGCACGAGGTTCACCAGCTGCTTTTCACTCAGCTGACCTTCATTTTGATTCCAGAGTGATAGATCCATGTTTGATCCAGTGTCACATATCGACGCAAGAATTCAGGTTTGTTCAACACATAGAATCATCAACACATTTTTGTATTTGGTCAACAGGGAGCAAACGCAAGGACATCTACTTTGAGCAGAGCTTTCTCATAGTCAAGCGTTCATGCAATATAAAACCAACACGTTCTTTTAATATCTCTACGATGTTAGCTAACTCACGCAACTTCACTTTTTGATCATTCTAAACAATTTTGTGGATTTTTTTGATGTTTTCTGGTGTCGGACGTCAACTGCGTTCTGCATCATCGGCCTCTCTTCGACCATGTTTGAAGTCAACAAACCAACGTTTTGTTGTTGTTGTCTTTATAACACTTTTCAAGAAGCAGTGAAAAATTAAAATACGAAATTGTTTTAGATCCCTTGTTTTGAAAATAACAATAGTAGTGTTACTGTTAGTAGAATAACTCACAAACTTATGAGTAGAATATAATGAAATTCTTACAGCTTTCTTTAGAAGGCTAGTACTAATTGAAAAGCAGTGAATACGATAAAACTAGTGCCATCTATGTATTAGATTCGGGACTTTGCAACTCTTATAGGATAAATATTTGAATTTAATGTATAACGCTTCTAATTCATTCTACGACTTTACATTGGTAATGGAGAATTGTCTCAATACAGACAGCTCGTCATCTCTCACTATTATTATTACGAAATAATTAACTTAACCAAAAATTCAACAATTACCATCAAATAACTAGCCTACTCCAAAATTCAAATTACCATGTCCAGGTATTTCTGTTTTGACAACTAAGTTTTTACTAGATAAAGGGATTAAAATAGGATAAATGATCCAATCTATATAAACATATTTCACAAACTTGTATATGTTTTGCAAAGGGCTTGCGAGTATCCATAATTACCCTTGTAGTTTGAGATACCGCTAAACTTCACAGACTTGTAAGCTGGCATTTCTAGAATTAGTCACAACTTTGGAAATTGCTTACAACTTAAAAAAAATTTGCCGAGGACTCAATTTCATAGGTAGTTTTCAAAAAAAGTTCCGAAGAATATGTTGATGGATAATTTGGTGGTGTATTTATGTCTTTAGAGAGTTAACTTGTGCTAAAATAAATTATATTATTTGTAATTTTTGTTTCAATATTTTATTTATTTCATAATTGAATACTACTTTGCAATTACATCGGATATTATATTTTTGGAGAAAGTTTTCCTTATGGACTAATCGACCTATATTTGTTACCTAAAATTGTAACATATTATATTACCATTAATAATTTTTGAAGAGAAATGGCTAAAATTCATATGTAACATATAATCTCAGGTCAGCACACAAGCTGTGTAGTGTTAATGATATAAGTTGAATTTAATATTTATATGTTGTCGATATATTCATTTCGTTTGCTTACAATGATCGAATTTGTCAATTTATCTCAAGTGTGTTTTGAAATTTGTACCATGAATAAAAACATCTAAGAATATGTTTTAAATGTTACAAAGAAAATGGAATTTGTTGTACTGAGTTGGGCCATTTTCGCCACATTTATGGAAGGAACACTTGGATTTGACATCATAACAACGCGATTTGTGAAATGGTGGAAATTGCCAACTGAGAATGAATTTTTATCCAACTATTCAACGAATACCATCGAACAAATACTGTATTTATTTGATATGGCTCTGGTGCACTTATTTTTCTTTCCAAAACTTAAATTAGCATTTCAAGGCATTTTCAGTCAATGGTTGATAAAACAGAATTTAAAAAGTGTTATGATAACTGGACTGGATAAACATTTTGTATTATTTTGTAAAAGGTCTACTTTTTATTTTGTTTAAATATATACATATTTTATTTTCTATTGAACTGAAAAAGTACATGCAAAATAGGTGCAAATTAAGAACAAAACAAAATATTCTGCAATTCTTACGCTAGTTTGACCTTAATAATTGACAGTTTAATTCATAATGTTCATATGAACTGTCAAATTTTGGGGAAATTTATATATGATAATTATAAATAACAATTAATTGAACATTGAAAGCAACCTTAGAATGTCCTTATTTCTTCACCACATTCATCAAGCAAATTTCAAACCATCGATAAATAACCGTTCTTCATAGCACATTCATCACAGCAGTCTTAAAAAAAAAGTTATGAGCGAGAAGGATGAGTTCAGAACTTATGTAAAACTAACTTAAAACAAGTATGTTTGTTTTTTTGTTTGATTTTCTAATTATATGTTTTTATATTTTGCAATTAAATATCATATTTAAATTATAATAGCTTATACGAAGGGTAAACTATAAAGTGGATAAAATTAATTATATTATATTTTAATAGCATTAGCTATTTAATACTGAATGTTCCAGAGACTTAAAACTTATTTGCGAGTAAATGGTAAAAAGTGTTATGTTTTACTACGGTCACCAAATTTCGATATGGTCACGCAAGTGCTTCATTAACGAAATAGGCTTAGCAACCATTCGGTCTTAATTTTTATTTAACCTAGCATTTAAACATTTTTTTTTCAGTAATCTTATCACAATTATAAATGTTAATGCTTTCATTTATCAGTGTTGAGTGAATAAAATTACATATTTTGTTATTTATTCTATAACGTTTCTCTACAAAATGTTGATTTATAATCCCTTCAATATATTCATTACTTAAGATATTTTCATCACGTGCTTCGGCAGTATCTCGCTATACGGGTTGGTGTCAGTAGGCGGTACCGCCCCCGTAGAGAACCTCTGGTTTAGGGGATTATAGTTAGTCAGTCGGATTAAATGTAAATTATTTTCTGTCAAAATGATATCTTACTCTGTTGGTTTTATCTATATCTATAGAGTTATGTTTTTGTCAGTGTGTTTGTTACGTTAGCCATAATTCATTTGCTTTGTATTACATTATTTATTATTTTATGATTAACATTATTAACTTTATAAATATTTAGTAACTAATGCAGATTAGTTTTATTTTTTGTTATTAATTAGGGTTGGAGAAAAATTTAAAGAATTCGTAATTATGACTTTTTTATTATATATACAAATAACTTTCTTTCGTTACACAAAAGAAGTCGTTACTAATTTAATAATGTGAAATTGTCTGTCTTTGCAATTTTTAGAAACCTTAGGTAATTCTGTTTATATAAATTGAGTTGATCCTTATATGGCCTTAAGAGAGGAGGGATTATCAACGCCGAATCCGTTTGCTGTCTCAGTGATGAAGAAATGTCGTAGCTAATAATTATCAATATTTTGGATGAAATATATTGTACTAATTTCTGTAAAGAAAACTTCAAATTTGCAATAAAAGCAGACAACTTATTTGCACACCCTATAATTACAGGAGAATCATTATTCTCGCATTGTAAAATTAAAAAATATTGATAACATTATTAATTAATGTCTATGGTATCTCATTTATTTATAACCTTTGTATCTTTCTTGATGGCTCATAAAAATATTACGTTAGATATTACGTCTGTGAAAATTATGAGTAATTATTTTAGTTTCATTTACTGTTTTTTTTATTTACTTATAGTTTTACAAATAAAATTGTAATAAACCAATTGAAACAAACAGTAAACCTGTCACAGTAAATCTATTTTGAGTAAGGTAAAATGGAAAGGTAATGATATCGACCTTTTCGGTCACTAAGGGATTCTTTTTGTCTTGTTTTCTAAAAGCAGAATTGTTATTAGCCAATATACGGAATATCGGCAACCTATTCACGAAATCCCACTTGAAAACAGCTCAACAAGAATGTTTGGTTTTCTACACAGAATATAGGAAAATTTGGTTAAGTGTAGGATGCCCTAGATATAACAGTAATAATAGAAAATCTTTATATACTTTTTTTATTCATACATTTTAGACGTTGATATGTTTTTTGCCTTAATTTATATTTTTGGTTTATTAAAAAGTAGAAATTAAGTGAAAGTGATTTTAAGCATAACATGATAATATTAGGTTAATAAAACCGTAAAGGTCGCACACTATGCATTAAAAATACCATAACATTTATCTATCAGAAATTATTAGAAATATGAGAATATTTTGAGTGATTTCTTAGGTACTTGCATGTATGCTAATCTTTTTTCACTTTTAAAATTAATTTATTGAGAAAAAGTGTTTGGATATATATTAATCAAAATATTTTCCATAATTTTTGACAACCTTTCCCGATATTTTTGGCAACTTAGTGATATATTGTCAAAAGATCGATGTAGGTCTGGCGGCGATCCAATCATCGCTTCATTTTTGCACTTCTTGAGTGTTTCAAAATTGTGTGCCAGCCAAGCCATATTGCTTCGATCTGAACAAGTAATAATTAGAAAGCACTATATCGAGGATGAGCGTTAGATGGAGCAGAATTTTCCCTTCAAGCTACAACACTGTATCCTGCACAGTTCTTGCAATGTATGATCGGGCGTTGTCATACAAGAAGGTGACTTTGCTTTTGTTAAGTGTTATATATCCGCAGTAACAGTTTAATTCTGTTTTAACAGCTCCAGTTATTAGATCCACTTTTTATCCCCAGTTAGAATATGCCACAGAAAACTTTTTTTCAAGGCAACCAGTCAATCAATCAGCTTTTGAATAAGTCCTTTGAGAGATTAAGCTGGGTTTTAATCCAATTAGTCTTGCCATTCATTGTTCTTCATTTTTTTGTCTTTCTTCTCCAGACTGTACTTGACCATTCGCTTGACCAACATCGCCACTTTTCAATTATTGAAACGAATGCGACTATATGGCAGAACAGAATCACTATAATTTTCTAAAAGCGTTTTATGAGTTTTGGCAGCAAATTTCTGATATCAAACCAAAAACTAATGAAGGCTGTTATTATTATATGTGAAGAAGTATCAAAATCTTCTAAATTAACGGTTAGGGTTAGTTTTTCAACAGTTGTTTGGTACTTTGGTAATATTGATACTTGATACAACAGGTATTATGCTATATGACAAAAAATACTTTAGGTCTTTAATCGTATAAGTCAGATTAGAAAACACTATTTACATTAAGTCTTTTAAAGTGCTAATTTCGTAGCAGTTAAACAGGAATTGAAAATTTTCACTGAACGGAAGATTCACTTCGACGGAAACAATGAAAGATTGTTATTGAATATAATTCAGGTCTCAGCGTCTTTTTAAGAAATTATCCATAGTCTAATGTTAGAAGACAGGTTGTTTTGCCGGAATATTATAGTAGTATTATAATATCATTATTATTATAGTAAAATATTCTTTTCAGTACTATCATGATGTTTCTGATCAATACGTTGTTGATGCCACTGACAGTTTTTATTAGATATATCCATTACTGACGATTAGCAACATCCGTTCTTGTCTCGGGTACTATTGTTCTTCCGATTCGTTAGGTTTGATCGTCGTACCTTTCATCGGAAATGTCAATTTTGTCGCAAGTCTCTCTGAAAGCAGTTCAATGTAATCTTCTATAAAACATCGTCAGGATCATAACTTGTTTGGCGCAGTGGTCAAGGCGACGGGACGATCCTCCTACAGGTGTTTACAATTGTGATTTTACTGAAGACAAGAGTGCAAAATCCAACAAGGAAAATGATGCTAGTCACTCCAGTATCCAAGCTGGGTAAGACAGATGTCTTTTGGGATTATCTCTAAGTTAGTTATTCGCCAGTCGGTATGTTTGATGCCGAGGATCGTGGTTCAAAGCTCACGTATAAAGCAGATTTAAAAATATAAAAAAAATCCACTGTAATTATCGATGTTGGCTCCGTTCTTCGACTATCCGTTGATTGTCGATAATAAATCAATTAAACTGGTATTCACTTGTAACATGTCTTACCCTCAGAAATTAACAAATGTCTTTTAGGTTTTCTACCATAATCCCGATCCCAACCGGTAAATTGCACACTAAAATCCCGAATAACAATACTGACAAAAAAGTTGATATTCTGAGGGATATTGTTTGAAAATTGCTTTTACTATTTTATTGTATTTTATTTCGTAGTAGATATTGTAGAAACTATTCGAGTAAAAAAACCAATGAATCTCCTATCATGTATTTGTTCCACTAAAAACGTTTTATGTTAACAAATGTCTGATATCCTAAATGACAACTTGAACTAGTTTTACTAGAAAGCTTTCATTGATAACACGATATGTAGAACAAACAAGAAAACTACATTTTGAACTAAAGAAATAAAACGGATTTGATAAAAATTTCAATATATTTTAAGTCGAGAGGCGGATAATTAGACAAGTTTCGTTTTAAGTTATTTTCATGAAGATAAGAATTAGTTTAAAAGAAGAATCACATATTTTAGATGTGGAAGGAGTTGCTTTTTTAATTACGTTATAGAAGACAGGTTGTTTTGCCGGCATATTATAATATTATTATAATATCATAATTATAGTAGTAAAATATTCTTTGCAGCACTATCATGACGTTTCTAATCAATACGTTGTTGATGCCACGGACAGTTTTCATTAGATATATCCATTACTGACGATTAACAACATCCGTTCTTGTCTCGGGTACTATCGTTCTTCCGACTCGTTAGGATTGATCGTTGTACCTTTCATCCGAAATGCCTTTTTTGTCGCAGGTCTCTCTCAAAGCAGTTCAATGTAATCTTCTATAAAAAATCGTCAGAATCATGACTTGTTTGGCGCAGTGGTCGAGGCGACAGGACGATCCTCCTACAGGTGTTTACAATTGTGAGTTTTCTGAAGACAAGAGTGCAAAATCCAACAAGGAAAATGATGCTAGTCACTCCAGTATCCAAGCTGGGTAAGACGGATGTCTTTTGGGATGATCTATAAGTTAGTCATTCGTCAGTCAGTATGTTTGATGCCGAGGATCGTGATTCAGAGTTCACGTATAAAGCAGACTTTAAAATATAACAAAAAATCCACCGTAATTGGCGAGGTTGGCTCCGTTCTTCGATAATTAAACTGGTATTCACTTATAATTTGTTTTAAATTATATGCTAGATCTAGTGCTTTTTTTTAAGATAATTTAATCCACTTTTATTTACACAGAGCCTTAATATAATGTATTCGTCATAAAAAGGTCATTCGTCAGTTTTACGAGAAAGCACAAAAAATCTCGAGCTTTCCGTGGTATTCTTTTTCAAGCCCCCGATCAATTTCTTATGCCACCTAAATATAGACCCCGAGTCTAACATTATTACATTCCCGGAATTTCCACTGTTATTTCTACCTGAGGCTACCAGGCCGATCCATCATCTGTATTTTCCGGCGCCATTTTATGTACTTCACCCCTCTCGAGCCTCTTTCCCGTTATATAAATGAAAACCAACCCGGTGGAGTTTTTGCGGGTGGTGTTGTTTATTAACTGGATTATAACAGTTATTGCCTCGTTATTCGATTATTTTATAATTACAATTACAATGTTTCAATTTGCGAAAATAAATTTATTAAAACTTTGAAGGTTCGAATCTAATTTGTGCCTCAGGCAATGCAAATGTTATACGAATATAATGTAAATTAGTTTATTTTTGGCCATATAAAACTCTATTTTCGAGCAGTACGTGGGCGCGTAACAACGAAGTACGCTGATCAATCACCCTTACTATTTGATTTATTCTGTAAAGAGTGGTGAGTAACCAGTAACATTTTATTTTCATGCTTTTAAATTTATAACCAAAAACATTTATGAATAGTATAGGTTTTAGATTTCCCTCATTATTAATAACTCGCTAAAATTACGACATTATTAAGGGATTATATTAACTTTTTATTTCTTACATATGGTCTTGCCAAGTGCTTTTGCTAAGAGTATCAATGGTGCAATGCTAAATTTATAATTTGCCACGAAAAGTAATAATTATGTTGGTGTCTGTATGTGGCTGAATCGTGTTCTTGGAGGTTTTGAGAGGATACAAATAATTACCAAGCTCATAGAGTCACAGGGGTTATTGCTCAAAATTTGCTAAATGCAATATTGCTAAATCAATGGTAGGTTAAACTGAAAATATCACGTTAGATAAAAAATAAGCTGGACAGATAAGACTCAAAATCATGGAAACGTGGTCTTGGTGGAGCTTAGATCTAGTGTAAATATGGGATAGCATTAGGTCATCTAACCGACTGGCAATCCAACATTGCCAAAACAAAATTTTTCGAATACTTACGAATAATAATCGCTATGTAGCCATCAAAGAACTGTATAATGATCCCGAAAGTAAATGGATCTACGAAGTTGTCCAAATTTTGCTTTAAAACATGGAGGAAAGTTAAGCTGAATTACAGCAGAGAAGAACTAATACAGCTAATGGATAACAATCAGAACATTTCAAATTTAATTGATACATAATTTAAGTCAGTGAAAAATCAAAGTGGTACATATATTAACTATCTATAGACATATTTTATTTTAGTTAGCTGATATAATGTAGTTTATACCAACATAGCGTTAATACATATAGTTTTCTAGCAAAATCCGTGGTTCATGTCAATTTAGACACTTTAATGTCAGATTACATCATTTTTATCTATGACTTCTGATGATTTTGATATTTACTACTTCACAGTGTAAAAATATAGATTTTTGGGTATTATGGCTTGGCACTTTCAAAGGAGCTTACTTCCTTAATATTCTATTTCTAGAACAGCCACATAATTGGATTGATAAAGTTTAATGCTGTATATAGGCGAAGTTTATAATTAGTTAGTAATTTCTTTTTTTTTAAAGTTAGTTCATATTATATACGGTTAAATACAAATTCATAAATATTATATAACCCATGTACCATACAACAAAGAGTTGAATTGTTTTATGAAAATGTGGAAATAAATCGAAAGAAAGGGGTGCCATTAGTATTTCAATTCTGAAACACAATGACACAAAATCTCTTAAAAGGAACTTATGGAAGGAACTATCAATAATCAGTTAATTCAATCTATTCTGGTTCTTTTACCGTAATATTATGTTGCACAATTTTCAACAGTATACAATTACAGGACATTAGAGATTTAATAAGAGAATCGTCATATCCTTTTTAACTTGTCTTACCCTCAGAAATTAACAAATGCCCGTTAGGTTTTCTGCCATAATCCCGATTCCAACCGGTAAATTGCACACTACAAGCCCGAATAACAATACTGACAAAAAAGTTGATATTCTGAGAGATATTGTTTGAAATTTGCTTTTGCTATTTTATTGTAGATTTTTTTCGTAGTAGATATTGTAGAAATTATTCGAATAAAAAAACTAATGAATCTTCTATCTTGTATTTGTCCCACTAAAAACGTTTTATGTTAACAAATGTCTGATATCTTAAATGACAACTTGAACTAGTTTTACTAGAAAGCTTTCATTGATAACACGATATGTAGAACAAACAAGAAAACTACATTTTGAACTAAAGAAATAAAACGGGTCTGATAAAAAGTTTCAATATATTTTAAGTCGAGAGGCGGATAATTAGACAAGTTTCCTTTTAACTTATTTTCATGAAGATAAGAATTAGTTTAAAAGAAGAATCACATATTTTAAATGTGGAAGGAGTTGCTTTTTTTAATCACGTTATATTAACGTAGACAAAAACATTCTGAAGTAATTAATCCTGTAAACTAATAAAAAATAAAGAAAACTACCCAAATAACAGTTATTTCTAGCAAATAACCCATCTATGTCACTATTTTACTTAAGGAAGAATCAGAGGCCAATAAAATCGGACTTTGCCACGGGGCTTTCTCGGATTTTTCGTGATAAATCACTGAAATCTTTATACTTATGGCGGCGCTTTCTTTCTTGTCACATTAGAACAGGCAATGATTCATATTTACCGAAAGGGGTGAAATAAAATAAGGGGAGTTTTTGCCATTTCACCGTTGAGGCTACAGAACGATTAAAGATAAAGGATCGCGCCCAGTAAGCGGCACGGGAGTGAATGGACAAAAACATAAATCTGAAAGTGTAATCGTTATATCCCGAGAACTATCGCATTCATTTTTTAAATCTGAAAAGGGTTACCTGAATTTTAATTCGGGTTTCTCGTTTCTGTGTAATGACACTTTAAATTTATGTACAGATTAAAAAGATTACGGTTAATTGACATTTATTTTAATGGTTTATATGTTTAATAACGTTTTTATAAATATTCTAATTAACTACAGTATATTTAATTGATAAGCGTAAACCTGTATTCAAGTAATTTTTTTATATTCCGTCTCAGATGTTACCTAACCGAATTATTGGGCGTTGGAATTTATTCATAGCGTTTTTAAATTCTTCGTTTTCAGATGTCATTTATAAATCGAACCATATTTACAATTTAGTCAAAGAATTGTTGTTTCGAGCCTTTAATTGCAAGAATCAAGTGCGTCAATTACCCTGATTGGTTTTCATTTGTCTTTTTTAGCAGTTCATAGTTACATCCTTCCCACCTCACCAAATATACAGTGTAAGCTTGTATATTGTGCTTTAAAACTGATGCCAATAGTTTTCAAGTGTTCCAATAAAATACAATAAAATATATAAATATATATAGAATATTTACAGAAAACAATAAAATGTTTCATTACCTACGTTATGTTTAGTAAGACGCCACAAATTAATTCTCACTCAGTGAATTTTTGAAGGTACTAATCTTCGAAGAATTCGAGGGCTGAATTGTTATTTAATTGTTCCAACTTTTCTGTGAATATATTGAATATGAAATATTAGGCGCTTGTGTGTATATCGATTATTGGTGAAAATGCGAAATAACAACGTAACTGTAAAACCTAATATAACTGCTAAATTCTCTGTTTTCGACATTTCTCCACCTAAAATAAAAGTTTTTAATTTAGTATTATTGAGTTATTCAGTGTATATAGGAGCTAATTATGAATCGCTCAATTGCTTTTTCGATATGCATTATTTTGGTTTGATTTGAAGAAATTAAATAACCAAAGACCATAAAACACTTTCAGAAAATTATGCCAATGATACTTCTTCACATCTCAACCGTCAGTTATTGCACGAAGACCCAGCGCTCAAACTTCACAAATGACTTTGAGATAGCTTAGCAGTTCATGGAGGGAATATATATATCACGCGAATATACTATAAAAGCCATTTAGAGTTGTTGATGGCGAATATTTTGAAGTGGCGAAAATCATGGACCCAATTGGCTGACAAAATCTAACATCTCTCTTTCGAGACTATGTCATCATGTTATTAGAAAGATGGGGAAAACTTGTAGTGAAAGATAGTAAATACTATGATTGAACAATATCATATTAATTTTTTGCAGTAAATAATAATAGCAATAATAAATATCTTTAAATATCTTTTTAAAGTGGAAAAATGATCAGTATATAAGCAAACAGCTAATATAATAGAAATAACTTAAAATGGAAACTAAAAAAAACAAACCTTTAGGGGAAACAAATTACTTAAAATAGATAATATTGGTTAATCTGGAGAATTTTTAAATGTTCATGTGTTATTTCAGTTTAATATATTAATGAACTAAATTAAATTATCGATTCAATATCTGACCAGGTGTCGCAATGATTAAATTTTTTCTCATTATCTGAATTAACAGCTAAAGCCATAATGTAAAAGATAACGATCAATTAAAAATAACGTAGATTTAAGGTCAGGAACGCCCCAATAAACCAAACTCAATTTTGTCCCATTTTATGTCAGGATATTACCTTTTTGATATAAGAAGAGACCAGCACTTCGCCATTTTCTATAGTTAGTTCATCATCTTTTTTACGAGCCACTATAAGTGAATTAATTGTTTTTAATTAAGTTCCAACAATAAAAAGTGTGGCGCTGTAATATGGAAGGGCCGTTTTAATTAGACTTTTGAACGATATTTTCTTATACCAAGTGAACGATTTTTCTTGAATATTGATTTGCTGAGATGTCGCATAGAGGAAGTTATCTTTTGTTTCTTAAGTTTAAAAATCTATTATGCATTACTTATTATACCTTTTGCATGAAGGAAGATCTTGTCAGTGCACACACTAGGCTATTTCTATGCAATTGTACATAAGTATTGTCACGATCAGGAATTCCACGTTAATTTCGCATTAACGCGAAATAATAAAAACTTAATTATATCATTCAATGGATGTCCGATTCCTCAAGCAGAATCAGCAAAATACCTTGGAATCCATCTTGATGGTAGATTAAATTGGAAGCATCACGTTAGACAAAAAGCAAAACACATTAGAACCAAAATAAAACAACTATACTGGTTAGTCGGAAGATACTCTCAACTTGATCTAAAATCAAAGAGGTTGATCTATAATACAATTATAAAGCCAATTTGGACCTATGGGGTGCAAATATGGGGTTGCACTAAAAATTCAAATCAGTTAGTCATACAGCGCTGTCAAAACAAGATTCTTGGATTGATTACCAATGCCTATCGCTATGTAACCAATAAAGAACTGCACGATGACCTGGAAATCAAATAGATTTGCGAAGGTGTGCAGGATTTCGCCTTGAAACACGAAAGAAGATTACTAAATCATTCTCACGTGGAAGCAATACAACTGCTGGACAGCGCACAGGATGTCAGGAGATTGAAACGAACAAAATCATTCGAACTTGTGTGAACATCTAGTGTGTATTATTAGTGTAAACTATAGCTATAAGTTAATAATTAATAAATAATTGTAATTTTATAATTGAGGAATACATACTGATGTATTTTCTCGCACTCGTCTTGCTTGCTAATTAATCTAAGCACATAGGAAAGTAGTAATAAATTAATTGTAATAATAATAATAATTAAGATTTTACTAAGCGTATCTAATAAAGATGTTATGAAAAAAAAACGATCAGGAATTTGGTACGATTACCACAAGGTAAGGTGGACGAATCAGAAGAGCCAAGGTGCAGAAACATTTGTCCTTTTTTAAGATGGTATGTTTGAATGAGAGATGTTTGACATATCCGTATATAAATACCCAGAATGCACTTCTTTATAGATACCTGTCCTCATATAGTTCAGGTTGAAATCATTCCTTTGGATAAGATATACAATAATCAGTTCATATCTGAACAAACAGAGATTAAGTTTCTTACAGGCCAGAATAGCTGTAATATGTCATTGGTAATGGCAAATTTTGACGAACATGAATGTATAAAGTCCTGGACAACGTTATATCTATTAATTAATTTGTAGCTTTTTTCTAGCTCTTCTCTTAAGGGTAAAATTTGTTTATTACAAATCTATCTATGATTTGTTATTTTGGTTGTTTTTTCCAATATATTCTATTTAAACTATAATTCCGGCTGACTTAACAAAAGTTATAAATCACATTGTTGATTATTTAGGCGACAGAAATGCAAAGTAACAAATATTTTAAATTATTTCTACATAATGTATTATCAAATGTCTAAAAAGGAGGGCTCGGAAGTCCCGGGATATTTGAAACATGTTCCTTAAAAACTATTATTTTTTTTTACTTCAGAGTACGAATGATTTGTCAATTTATATGAAAGTGTTTTCCAAGGAGATGTCTCTTTATTATTTTTCAGAATAGTACTGGATACAGTTATGTATTATTTTCAATATATGGTGTTCAGTATCATCTACAAGCGCCTTGATTGATAGCGCTATATTAGCTGACACAAATATTGAAATTTCTAACATTGTTCGTAACATAGTTCGCACTGCAGAGCCATATAGCTGGATAATTAATGAAGAAAAGGCCAAAATATTGGCAATTGATATCAACGCGATCCAATTAAAGCAAGTGCAGGAGTTGTAAGAAGATCTGTAATACAGGAGAAGAAAATGGAATCTCTTGCTGAAGAATCGTCCAAACAGCAGATGTCTTGCTTCTTTAAGGTGGTGTGTTTAGAAGAGGGGAAATATTATAATCGAGACTAAAATTCGTCTTTTTGATTGGCTTATTTTTATTTCTGAGATCGCATTAGAAATGAAGTCATTCGATTAAAATGTGACAAATAGTGCACATTTGCGTAACACATTCAGAGACAATAATAGACAATAAGAGCTTATCAACAATAAAACACCATGAGACATTTTTTCTCATATAAGTCATAAATGATGATGAATTCAGCCAGTTTTTGTGTACTATAAATTATTATAAATTACTAGATATGATGAGGCAGACATGGTTTTTTACTATTTTTATGACAAAATATAAAATAGTTTAATAAATGCAATATATTGATCATTATCATAAAAAAAGTTAATTTGAATTTTTATTTGTTCCACAGACTATATTTTAGTGACTTTCTCAATGTCACTATTATAGTTAAGATTAAAATTAGTAACCTATTTCGATTTCGATAAATAATTAGGTTCTAGGCAGACGTCCCTTTTATATGATTGTCTATGGCCATTATAATACTCTTATTTATTTATATTTTGTCTGGTAACTTAGTTTTTGATATCCAATATTTGATTATTATCGAGAATCATTATCTTTCGGGCCATTTATACTTACTGAAATTATTCTCTGTAAAAAAGGTAATTTTCGTTTCGTATATGTAAATTAACGATAACCGTGACGATTCATCTAAGTTTATACATATATGCTGGAATAGTTATTTGGCCATGTGTTGTCATCAAGATCTTTTCGGTTACCTTAGAAACACTGAAATGCCCAATAAAGCCGTGCACGTAATACAAGTTTATTAAAATATATAAAAATATATGTAACTATTAAAATAGTTAAATTACATACTAAATTTCACATTCGGTGACATATTCTGTATGAATAATGGTCATATACTAACGAAACTAATTGAGATTTAGTACAAAATACTTTGGTTTGGTGCTTATTTCATTTACGCAGAAGCATGATTCTTGTTATTTTATATCACATATTTCTTACTGTGTAATATTTGATTGAATATTCCTCTAACATAACGCAATTTTAATGTATTTCGGTAATTTTATAATACTTGCTTAGCTTGCTATATTTTAATGTGGATTCCCATTGCTCCTATTACCTCTATCACTTGTTACCATTTCTACTACCCCATGGAAAACTAGGTGTTCAAAAGATAATTGTAAAATTCCAGTTTGGAATCCAAAACTTGGGAATTTTATTAGCCCAATTAGCAATATTTCCTATTGTACCAACAAAATATAATATCAAATTTACAGGCATATTAATTTTTGTTGTTGTCCATAGGAATAATAAATCATATAATACCGTTGGCGATTTTCAAATTTTTCCAAGTCAAGACGACAGGACGATCCTTGTAGTGTTGCCATAGTCGCGGATTCCAATCCTGCTGGAGCATGGCCGTAAATTTATGTTTGTAATTTATAATTGTGATTGTCCAAAGGGCAAGAGTGTACAATCCAACAACGAAAATGATCTCAGTTAGGCCAGTAACCAGAATTTCTTCTGGAATCATCTCTAAATTGGTTACGCCAGTCGGTAGGCTTAATGCCGAAAACCCTGGTTCAGAACCAACATTAAACGGTAGGTCGAGTCTCTAAAATATAACAAAAAAAAATTCAATATCCCAATTCATTTTTAAATTCAGTTTTAAATTAAATATATGTAGCGACCTTGAGGCATGTCAAGTTTTATATCGTGGAATAACGGTCTAAAAAATACCCAGAAATATAATCCCAGATGTAGAAACACGGGCGGGGTGCCAGCAGCTCCAACTAGAACTCGATAACGAATAGCTGGCAACCCCGAGACGTTTATCTGGGATGTTATTGAAGGGTATTTCCTTTAATTCAATACTCGACCATCGTTTGGTTTAGAAGTGCCACCATCGACTGCCCAAGCCTCGTCTCCAGGTAATACCGCTGCCATCCGTTTTATCTAATTGTATTCTTCACATTTTTTATATAGTCAATAAATAACGGTCACATAATGTAAACACCACTGTTTCATTTTGTTCTACCTCCATTCACCGAGCCATATCATTTACCCTAAAGTGGTGACCCCGACTTGATCTTTCACAAAATTGGGTTTGGACTCGTGAATGGAGGGTACGTGCAACATGGTGTATTTTACGTGGCCGTTATATTTTTTGTTTCAACATTTTCAATATTTTTAATTCGATTCGTTTTCGATTTTCCCGTTATTCCTTCAACATTACATTCATTCAAACATTTGTTCCTCATTAAATTTTATTTTAGTGCTGGAACAATGAAGCTTAAATTTCATTTCATTTTTTCTAATTAATTTTTTTTTAAATTTTTTGTGCAAATTTTATTTCTCTCACATTCTTTTGAACTGTTAGAGAATTTTACATCACTGTTTAATCATCAGCGTCTCGGCTAAACAATTCTTTCGGCGCTATGTTTAAATCATAATGTTTTCCTTTTAGACATTTTGATTTGAAAGGCTTTGGGCAGCTTCGGTCGGATACCGTCGTTATTTGTTCTTTCTGAATTACCGTAACGTATGTGACTACGGATTAGTCACAGAGCAGCTTCAGAAGCTAGGTACCGATTGCGGTCACCATAGATTCGTCTTATCTTCGCCGAGGTACCAGAATTGCCAACGTCTCGCCATCGAAGAAAATAAGCTACCACGTCGTCCTATCCTGTCCCTGTCCGAAAAATAGCTTGTTTTCAACGTCGTCGTTGGACCACACTCAAGTGCCAAAGCGACGATGAAGCAACGGTATCTGTAGGACCGGAAGATATCAATAGCCGTACCAGATCGCAACCGTACCAACCACAACCGTGTCGATTTTTCATATTTTTCAAAGCCCTTTTTCATGCAGCACATTTTGTTTCGTATATCAGTGTTTTGTATTTTTTTCATACATTTTTGTATTTTTATTTGCTTAAAATAATTGTATGTAAAATTCTGACAGGGGAGTATTGTAGCGACCTTGAGGCATGTCGAATTTTACATCGTGGAATAACGTTCTACAAAATACCCAGAAATATAATCCCAGATTTTGAACACGGGCGGGATGCCAGCAGCGCCAACTAGAACCCGATAACGAATAGCTGGCAACTCCGAGACGTTTATCTGGGATGTTATTGAAGGGTATTTCCATTCATTCAGTACTCGACCATCGTTTGGTTTAGACGTGCCACCCTCGACTGCCCAAACCTCGTCTTCAGGTAACATCGCTGCCATCCGTTTTATCATTTGTATTTTTATATTTTTATATTACTTCAATAAATAACGGTCACATAATGTAAACACCACTGTTTCATTTAGTTCTACCTCCATTCACCGAGCCATATCATTTACCCTAAATATATATTTTGTTTGTCTTAATTAATCATCTGGTAACTAAAATGTGTTGAGTAATTTTAGTTGATTAGCAAAAAATAACATTTTTTGAATATACAAAGTTCCAAAAATAGCGTTAATAAATGGCGGAGACGGTATTGTTATTTTTATGAATGAAGACAATGGAATTCAAAAAGACTGGCTGGTTATTTTAGATTTGAATGGACCCTAAGTTGGAAAATAAAGCCGAATAAACATCCACACACGTACATATAATTCACACAAAGACTGAAAATCGGCCTGAAAGGTCCCGAATACATAGAATTTCGATTACAGTTTTTCAAAGCAGACAAAGCGGCCGCAACAAAAACAAAAAAATGTTGAATTTGAGAATACCGACTGCGAGCGTGCCGTCCACCTACCGATCCACGTTCCATTGTCAATAAAAACTGATTATATGAAATTGGCGATTCATAAAACGGATCCGTTTTTTTTTTCGATTGGAATTTGTTGTTTTCAAATCGGGGATCTGACAGGAATGATCTGAATCTACAATATCGGCGAGAGTCGAATGATTTTAGGGATTTTTTATTTTCTATATTTTCAGAATATGTCAGTTAGCTACTAGACTTCTTACTATAATTTAAGATAAATCCCATTCGGATCTAAGAAGACACCAATACCGTTTCGTGTAGCTTCCATATTCGGTTGTTTTTATTTTACTTTATTAAGCTTCTCTAATAACAAAAAATTAAAACAATAAGTTATTAATGTTACTTCAGTTTATCTTATATTTAATAAGTTGTAACCCCGATGTTAAGAAATTGGTTCTCTTCAGATCATCCCTAGTAATAGGAGTAATAGTAAAAATGGGATTTGGAAATATAATAAAGAAAATAAGCATTAATTATATTATAAAAATGAATAGACGAATATGAACTTAATTTTAAAGAAGGCTCAATTTTTCATTGTACTTATTTACTGGAAATATTGGCATCTTAGTATATCGTTAATATTTAAGTTTTATATTGTTATTAATTGTAAATTTCTCTTATTTTTCAGGTAAATTCAAGAAAATACGCTTCAAATATAGTACCCCCTTAGTAAGTCAATTTTAAATTAATTTAAGTTGATACTACACTAGGAAGTTAATATATTTTTTAGAAATGTTTTGCAATTTGGTTTCTTATTGCTTTAATTAAGAGTTAAAAGTTTGTTTATATTGAAAATTATGTTTATATATCGTAGACTATTAACTTATTATTAGTTATTAATATTATTAAGTTAAAAATTATTCTAAATATAATTATTTTTATTAACCTAAGCATAACAATTTTTGTTTTAATTAATTATCGTACACATCCATTTGTTCTATCTGCTGAAAATTATATAGCTTCTCTCATATACTTTAGTGTTTACAAATAGAAATAATATTGTTATAACAATAGTGTTATTAATAACAATATAAGTTGTGTGTGTTTACATGTTAATTTACATCTTTTACAGAATGACGTGTAATTTAATGTAAACGACGAACGTAATTTTGACACGATGCTAAGATTCAGTGAAAGCAGCATGGTCTCGTATTTAACTTAGTAGTGAAATAAAAATTAGCAGAAGGTATAAACGAGAAAATAGGTAACTGACCCATATAAGATACGCTTGGGATAGTCCGTCCGTGTTCAGTGTACATGTCTGTTCTTTGATGGTCCTTGATTAAAAATTACCCAACACTCTTGAATATCATCCCCACCCAATATACTGGTGTGCAACATCTTTGTTGCTTGGTGGTAACTGTAGATAAATTTCTGGGGTAATCTGTAGATCGTAATTAACATATATATATATATATATATATATATATATATATATATATATATATATATATATATATATATATATATATATTTGACGTACATATAAAAGCTAAAGCTATGTGTGAAGACAGTGGAAGAGACAATGGAATAATCACATCGACTTTTCATACGACATAAGAATTATTTTGGTTGGTAAATTCATGAATATGCCTGATCAAATTTATTCCCATTAGATCTTAAATCAGACGCCAAACTTCTAACTTGACATTCTTTTAACATAAATTTGAATGAAACATCAAATACAATAGAATATATTTGTCACTATGAGGGCATTTTATTCTTTCAGCTTATAATAAAATATTAATATATTAATCCAAGCAAAACTATACTATGTACAAATAATTTAGCAGAACGAAGTGCTAAGGAATCATAAGCATTTCTTCAACATGTGAATATCGAGGTCATTCTTGTGTTGTATATATATATATATATATATATATATATATATATATATATATATATATATATATATATATATATACAATTGCTAAATTAAGCGATATTGTCAAGATAAGGTTTAACATGAGGTTAATGTTAAAGTAGTCGTTTTAATGGGTATAAATTTATTCATTCAGCGGAAATTACCTACTTGTAAGGTAATAAGTGTTCCCATCATAGGAGTATTTATGTAATAATACTAGCAGACCCAACAGACGACTTGCCTGAACATTGATGATGACGAAGATGATCACAATAACATCTAATTAGTGATTATATTGTTGTACATTCTTATAATCGAAATATGTTTAAGATATATTTATATATTTTATTAAACTCCGTAAATTCTCTAATCTATATATATATATATATATATATATATATATATATATATATATATATATATATATATATTTCATCAAAATCGTTCAGTAATATATGTATGGACAGCAGAACTATATGTATGAGGATAATTAAAAAAAATTGTTGTTAGGTATTTTTGTTATGGGTGAGTTGTATATATGACTAGAATATGCTTAAAAATGAGATCAATGTAGAGGTTTTCGGTGCTATAAGTTTCATTTCCCCCTATAGCTTCCCTTACCTTCTAAATCTACTACTACCGTTTTTGGACTTTATTTACGCCGATTTTTCTCGACTCGAGCGATCCGACAAATTTAATTAACCGGGCGTATATCAGAAGGGATCCAGGTCTCTTCCCTACGGAGTTCCTGATGGTCGCTTTTGGTCTTTACCTTTCCATCCGTACGAACGGATTGGCCGGTGTCGGTGACGTAAAGGGAAAGTATTCTTCTTTGTTGTCATCTAACTTTTGGCCATCGTTCGCTTTTTGTCTCATCCGTATTATAATCCCGTTGAAGGGGTCCTGATAAAGGGAGGTGAATTTCTTCGAAGTTTTTAAAGTATGGCTGTATACCATCGCAGTCTTTCCCTGGCAGTATTTTGGGCATAAAATAAAAGCAACAACTTTTTTATTTATTGGTCTTGTTTATCAATTTCTGTTTTGGTGAAAAATTAATTGACCAATAACATCGCATACTGAAGGTATTGAGAACATTCATATTTTAAATTTGGATGGCGCAGTAACATTTAACCGTTAATTTTTTACACGGTACAATATTTGCGGTCCAACCAGCGCCTGTATTAATTTTAGAAAAAGTCAACGCACCACTTATTATGAAGATTTCATTTATTACAAGTTTTTTAGGAAAGCTATTAATATTTAAAGATAAACTCGCTAAAAAATTTTGGGAGATAATGCTACACATCATAGAATAAATACAGTCGTCTAAAATAACCTTCTGGACCGTTCTCAATGCGCAATAGCTCTTTACTATGCATTAACGCATTATAGTATGGTTTCGTTGATAATCACTATTTTGATTTGATTTGGGACTATGAGATTTTTGATGGAATTACTTCATCGTTAATTTTAACTAACCTTGGGAACTATTGATTAAAAACGGCTATCCACTTTTTAGTAATTGATTATTTTTTACTATGGACTATTTCAGTCCACTACTTTTGGTCGTTTGGACTGTTTTATACATTATTATTTTCAGTCGCGATTACTTCAGTCGACTGAAAGAGTCTTCACTAGTTTTAGACTGAGTAGTTTTTAACGTTCTGGTTTTCCGCCCTAGCCGTAACCTTGAAAGTTATGTGCCGCATGTATGTTTATACGTAAATATGTGGTTGTATGTTTTGTTTATATGATTGCAAAATACCATCTACATTAACATAGCAACATTTTGTTGCTATATTTTTCAATATGATTTATTAATGTAATAGGGTATAAAGAACAAAATTTTGATTGATAAATTGTAAAATAATTTTGAGTATATTTATTTTATTTGAGCATTTATTATATCTCTTACTGATTGAATTTTTCAATTTTCTAAGCCTCCCGATATTTATTCAAACCTTTTGAATATTAAAACGTCTTTCATTGAAACTTAATCCAATAATAATTTTAAAATATTCTTAATTAACGATAAATAAAATTTTTGTTTTATTTCAAAGGGGTGTCATAAATAGTGGATAAGGAATGATTGAGAAAATACGATAAAAATATGTGATCAATTCTATTACTCTAATCCAATTAAATATTGAAATTATAAAAATAGGTTTACATCATTCAAAAACAAATTGTTGTTTCGAACATAATAGAATTCAGCAATTGTCTTTCCTTCTTTTTCTTAAATTAATACGATAAAGGAATAGGTACATCTCCGTTCCACTTATGATACGGTTAAAAAAAACATCCGTAAATACACATGAAATAGAAATAAACCATATTTATTTTAAATATTTACCATATTATATTATTAATAATTGTTAGTTTCCAAATATTAAAATAGTGGAAATATAAATATTTCGATCATTATTTTATTCCTTTTTTAATACATTTAAAGTAATACTGAAGGGGAAAATTAAGTTTACAATGTCACTTGCCAATTTAAAATTATATTAACAGCATAGCGATCCAAGCAATTATCTCTGTTCTTTCCTCTTTTAAAAATTAATACGGGAAGGAATTCGCACATCTTCGTCTGTTCTCATGAATTGAAAAAACAGTCGAAGCGTGCATTTGTAAATACTATTTTCAGTCGCCAGTTTTTAACTATCGACTGTTTTGCGACAACACCAATTTTCACTCTCATATTTTTAATGATTTGTTGATAAACATATCAATCAAAAATTACAGTATTATTATACAAGTTTAAAAAACACTAATTTTAAAAATCAATAAATAATATTAAATTTAAATGGTTTAATTATTGTAGTTTCTCTACCAAAATATATCAGCTAAATTTAAACAAATACCGTCATCTATTCGAACTTCCATCACATACTTAAAATAAAACGCGCAAATACTTTTGCTGTTTGTTGAAAGCTAAATATGCTGGAACTTAAAACATCATCCGTTGAACATCGCAAAAAAGCTTTTACCACAAACAATTTTGCGTGTTTGTGCTTCGTATATTCCTCTAGCGGAATAACAACGTTAAAGGAACACAAGTGATTTTGGGTAATGTAGTCTCAGTTTAGTTTATAAAATGATGCTTTACGAGTGCAAGTTATTTCGGGTTGTTGATGGCCAATAAAACTCCAACAACACGCCACTATAGATACACTGTTAAAACTAGAATTATAAAATAGCACAATACATATAACAGTGCCAGACTATTATGATTACGTGTTATTCATATTGTAATGTTTATTAAATTTAAGTTATGTTAACTGAGGTAAATTATATTTTGACAGTTACTAGTCAGTCGTTTAATTTATTGCTGTTGTTGTGAATGATCGGTTACAAATACTCATTAGTTTGATGCCCCTTCTTGCTAAAATTAGTTTTTAGGACATTTACATTTACATTTAAAACCAAATGGTGTTTTGCTGATTTCGCTGCGGGTTCGGGGTATGATTGTTTTGCGGGTGACCCTGGGAACTGGGATTGTCGTAGTTTGTTTACTACCGAGGTTTGTGGATGGGTAGGGATTTAATCAAGGTGTGGTCGTGTTCTAATATGCCTATGGAGAACCTTACACTGAGCATGTTTATGAAATTCTTCAGAAATGGGATGCCTGATTTGAGGTGTGTATTGTCGTTCCTCATAAACCATGGGGTATTGAGTAACACGCAGATTTTTTTGGATTGGAACACTTGTAGTAGTTTAAGTTGTCTCTCAGAGACATACCTGTACCACACCTGTGCTCCGTTGAGGCAGATGGACTAGCATTTTATACAGTGTCGCTTTCTGTGGGATTGTAAGTTTACTTTTTTGCGGAGGAGTGGAACTAGTAGGCTATACACGCCATTTCCTTTACAAATGGCGTGCTGTTTTTGGGCTGATCATTGAAATCTGAGGTCGAACTGGAGACTGAGGTATGAAACTTTTGGAGCCATTGGATAGGGACTATCGATTTGGAGGCGATAGGCGCGGAACTCCTTCTTGCGGTTGAACAGAATAGCCTGAGTTTTGCACGGGTTTATCTGTAGCTGCCAGAATTTGTACCACGCTATCGCTTGGTTCAGTTGTCCTTGGAGATGATGAACAGACTAGAAGTCTTTTCTCTTTAGAGAGGGGATCGTGTCATTTATGATGGATAATGTGTGTTGAGATGAGCCAAGAGATGGATTGTATTTCATTTGATTCTCGATTGAATTAGCGAGGAGCTCTGATTTGTAAAAGCGATATCCGTAGAGGAATCAGCCTTCAGAGAGGGGATTACTTTTTTAGTATTTCAAACAGATTTAATATTGATTTATTTTTTTAGTCTTTACTAAACTCTTTTCCAATACAATTTTGGTAACGAATTCTTCTATTTCTTATACTCCATTTTATTCATCTATAACAATCAAACACTAATTCATATAATATTTGATAAGCTAGGTTGTTAAAGTGTGAGAAGGAAGCTCAAATATCATAAATCAGAGGTAGGTAATCCTGCCGAATAAGCTGTGTGAGCAGGTGTATTAATTTCGAAGGAAAATGACATTTTTCATTATGTACTTCAGGTCTTTTTTTACATATTTTCATTCTTACTTGCTCTAAAATGTTGTAATAAGATTCTGATTTATACATTAGGAGGTAATTCGTGAAGAAAATTAATTTTATACAAAAAAGTGAGATGCTGAATCACTTCCCAAAGAAACCTTTAAATCTGGAAAGTAGTGTCTTTAAAAATTTCAAATAAAAGCTTATATTTTGGAATTAGGTTATTATTATCAATTTACATATTTATATTTTAAATATCATATCTAAAATGCTATGACTTATTAAGAATTTGCGCCTGTATATTGGCATCCATTGCATAATTCTATTGCTTGCGAGGTTTTAATTTCACTCGTAAATTTCATCAGTGAAATTTTCATCTAATTACTATTTTACTATTTTACTCTTGTATAACTAAAAAACCTGAAAATATTGGAATTGAAGGCTGTTCCTACTTTAAACATTAAAAAAAAAATTAAACATATTTAGATTAGGCGGGTCTGATTTTCAGGGCAATTATTATTTTTAGGGTTGCTTAAGAAGAAATTAAATTGAGATAGAATGAAGAAATATGTTAAAGAAACAATCAGCGTGTATAGATAAAATAAGCAATTTAGAATAATATGTACAATTGAAATATAGTGAATAAATCCATAAACAGTAAAGGCATCCCCGGTGGTACTTCGTATTTACATATGATCAATATATATTGAAGCAAGTAAAGGTCATTCAAACGAGGGTTATATCGTTATATTTTTATATTTTAATATAAAATAGTTAAGGTGATTTAGCATTTAGCAGATGGTGCAATAAAACAACACATTGAAAAAAAATGCAATATTCTTAAAGAACCATAAATAATTAATTTAATTATTACAGTAACTCACGGAGCATCACTGGTTATAAAATTTAATAAACTTTATAATTTTCTTGCTGAATACCTTTGAGTAGTTTCCGTACCATCTATGGAACCATCTATTTCAATATGTATCATCTACATTAATTTCACCAGGAGGTATTTTTTAATGATATTTGCTTTATACAATGTAGTACAACTTTCAATTATTTGTGGAAAACAATTCCAATTCGCGATTATCGTAAAACAAATTTGCATTATTTATTTTACAAATATATTTTTTGTTGATGTTTTCTTTAGTTCGTCAATTTTCTTTATTTTTGGAGTAACTAGACATAAAGACTAAAATGGGACAATTACCGATGTTGCACTTGGTGTCTTGTTAGGACACATTGGTTCAAGTTTTGTTTGTGTAACCTTCCACGTGAACATTGGGTTGGTCCAAAATAAATTATGTGGTGACAAAATCAATATTGTCTAATATTGTTTAAGAGTAAAAATAATAGAAGCAACATAATTATATGAACTGAAAAGTCACTGGTTGCTGGTTTAAATTAAATTTATTCTTCGGCAGTTTGAATAGGTAGTAATGCCGGCTTGGTTGCTGCAGTGATAAATACGACAGGACGGTCCACCTACCACCAGTCACGCAGTTGGACTGGGTAAGATCGGATGTCTTCTGGGATGATTTCTAAGTTGGCCACTCGCCAGTTGGTAGGCTTAATGTCAAGCACCGTGGTTCGGAATCCAAGTTAAACAGTAGGTCCAATCCAGATAAAAGATAAATAGATTAATAGGAAAACCCTCAATGGTAAAAAGGAGACTTTAAAAAATGGTAAGAAATAGGTATTAATAAAGAAGAACTTAATAATGAGTTATGATATAGTTTATTAGTATCCATGTTGTTATTCTCTTTAGTTTCGACTAACGTGGATTATGAATTTTTTCGGAGGATTTTAACCTAGAGGTTATACATAATGCAGTGCATTTAGGTGAGATCTAGTTATTTACAAAAATATTTTACTTTACCTTCATTATCTGCTATAGATCCAATAATAGAGAGAAAAAGGGGAATAAAAAAATTACCCTGCTTTACCGCCTGTCTCCCGCCCACTTCATAGAGCGCCGATCGGTAAACAACCCACACACTCACACACACGCAGCCACCGCATTTCGGACCGTATATGGAACATCCGTCGGCCGTACTTTGTTTGTTGTCAAATATGGAAGCGTGAAATCAGATTAAAAGAGCGTGCGACAGTTTTTATATTGCTCAAGAGGGATGTTTTAGGGGGATTTCCGCCAATACACGGGATATAGATCAAATTTCGGATATTGCGTGCATGTGCGTCGGTATTATCACTTAACAGAAAGTTTAGGGGAGGTTGGAAGTTACACATCGGGTTGGTTTTTGATTTGTGAGTGAAAATATTTAGGGATAAAAATAAACTTAAGAGAAGTAAGATATTTTCAAGCATTCAGCCAACTTTTAAAGGATTTTATTACCCATTTTTATTCCATTACTATATGGATTTTGACATAACAAATGGGGTATTTAGGTCCCGTGGAAAGAAGCAAGTTTTTTGAAATCAAAATACGAATTGATCGATAATATTGCTTGTGGCTTGGAATTGTTTATTATTGGCTATCCCTCTGAAGTTGTCCAAAGCATCCCTTGACTTAACTGGAATGTTTTCAAGTTTAGAGTTTAAGGTGCGCGGCCTCTAAAGGCGGATTTAAATAGCTCAGCCGTGGAATATTGGAATTTAAATATACCGAAGAGTAGAGAATTACATTTCAGAAGATCATTGGAGAATTGGCGACTAATGGCCCTGTGTCAATTATAAGCTGCCGTCATGTATTCGTTTAAATATTTCAATTGTATTCGTCATGTAAATTGTACGTCATCGGCAATTTTATCATACTCGTAGGGCGATATTTCTTTATTTGTGTTTGTTTTTAAGTGATTCACACACATTGACAATATTATCTCTACCTCCTTGGAGCCAACAGGTCCTCACTTTTTTTCTTGATAAACTACTTTGCAAATTGATAAACTATGTGTTGTGTAATTAACATAATTATAAAATTAATACAATTAATAGTACTAAGTTATTTTTAATAATATTAACGCAAATTTGTAATGTGGACCAATTTCTTTATTTTGGTTTTACAGGAAGATTTCAACACCAACAGTTTTAAATCAATAATATATTTTACATGTATCATATACATTACATATTTTTATATATTAGGTTCTTACATAATCCTTTTTTCACTTTAAAATTGTTTTCGTCATGTGAATTATAGTCATCGGCATTTTGATCATACTCATACGCTGAGATTTCTTTATTTGTGTTTGTTTTTAAGTGATTCACACACATTGGCAGTATTATTTCTACCTCTTTGGAGCCAAACAACCGTCACTATTTTGTACTATGTTATTTTAAAAAACATTAACACAAATTAGTAATGTGGACCAATTTCCTTATTTTGTTTTTTTCAGTTTGGTTTTGGTTTTACAACAAGATTTAAACACCAAGTGGGTTTAGACCAATAACATATTTTACATATATCTTATACATTGCGTATTTTTATTTATTCTGTTCTTCCATGCATTTTATTCTTTTTTTTTACTTTAAAAACGCATTTAGTGAGAAAAATATATATATTAATCAAAATATTTTCTATAATTTTCAACAACCTTCTCTCCCCTTTTTGACAACATAACGATACTATATTAAAAGAGCGAAGTTGACTTGCCAGCAATTCACTCGTGTATCCATTTTCGCACTTCTTCGGCATTTCAAAACTACGTGCCAACCAAGCTATGTTGCATCGATGTGAATAAGTGGTATTTTTCATCACCGCGGAGCAATATTACCATACGTTTCGAAACGTTTTTGATGACATTTATCTGCAAATTTCTTCAAATCAAATAACAAAAGTGATAATAATAAAAGCCACAAATATAATTTTGAGAATTCTGTGATTACCGTCTATATCTCAATCAGTGAATCTCAATAATACTAATCGGGAAATTGTTATTTTATGTCGAGAATTATCAAAACCATGGAATTTAATAGTTGAATTGTTTAATAGTTATTTACATTGTTACTTCACATTTTCACTAATATCTATCGCTGATCAAAATATTACTTACTGTTTTCTCTAACATTAAAACATTTTCTATTTTATTTTTCTCCATCATGTTCACATGAGCTTCTTATTAATTACTAATTATTATTTTATCAATCCTTCAAAACATCTGCAGTTGTGGACTCTTGGATTTCATCAGTTAAACAAAGGGGGTTTTAACCCTCCAAACTACGGCACTGCAATATACTCAGTCTATATTTTTCTTTTCTACAAGTTTCCCCTCTATTTGAAACCATCTCGGGTATCGATGAGGATCGCATTGATTTTCGTTGACAAGTTTGTTGCGCGTATAAAGGGACAGGTGTCATCGGTAAAACGAGCTCTGACGTGCAGGAAAATGTTGCAGCAATCGAATGTTGCGAGGGCGTTTTTATGAGGGCGAGTGATAGAACGGTGGCATTATGGATTATGGCGTATAAAGAAGATAAGACAATGATTCATGTCCGATAGAAGGGGAGTTTTATATTATTATTAATTACTGAACTAGGGAGGTCATAGGTGAGAAGGAAATATTGCAGTCATTTATAATTTTCTCAACTACGTGTCTTATCTTATTTTATATCAAAATAAGCACCGTTAGGATTAAGATTAAAGTTAACTTCAAGTAAAGTAGACATACAGAATTGTGTAGCTTAGTGATAATACATTTTTATATAAAGCTCTTTTTTTAATTTGAATTTTTGAACCTACATTCATAGAATGGCCGATAATAAAATTTATTTTCGTACCCTCTCAAAATATTCCGCAAAAGTTTCTTATTCCTTATATCCAGCTTCAACTTCTGCAGAGCGGTCCTTATTGGAGTAGACCTTGGTTCTAAGAAGTCTCCATAAAAAAGAAGTTTGGAGCAGTAATGACAGGTCAATTGAAAAGTTCCCGGCCTCGCTGCTAGAATTAAATCCATATGTTTTTAGTTAGCTCTAACCCTCAAAAGATGCGTGTATAAATTTGACAGCTGTCGGATCATTAGTTTGTGAATTATAGCATTTTCAGTGATGCAACTTTTGTTATTGTGAAAAAATTGATAAAAAGGAATTTCGCGTGTTGATAAAATGTTGCTTTTTGATGGGAAGAAATACAGTTGAAGTAAAAATTTGACTTGATGCCGAGTTTCCGGACACTATCCTAGGAAAATCAACTATCAAGGATTGGTATGCTATATTTAGATGTGGTGAAATGAGCACCAAAGACAGTGAACGCAGTGGACGCCCAAAAGCGGTTGTTACCCACGAAAACATTTAAAAAATCCACAAAATAATTTTGAATGACAGTAAATTAAAACTGAATGAAATAGCAGACACTCTAAAGATATCAACTGAACGTGTACATCATATAATTCACGAACATTTGGGTATGAGAAAGCTCTGTGCAAAGTGCCGCGCGAAATCACTTTTGACCACAAACAACGACGAGTTAATGATTCGGAGCAGTATTTCAAAATTATCAAGCGTAATAAACCCAAAATTTTGCATCTGTATGTGACAATGGATGAAACATGGCTCCATCATTTCACTCCGAAGTCCAATCGACAATCATCCGAGTGGACTGCACACGATGAACCTGCACCAAAGTGTGGGAAAACGCAACAGTCGGCTAGCAAGGTTATGGCGTCTGTATTTTGGGATGCGCATGAAATAATGTTCATTGACTACCTTAAAAAAGGAAGGACCATCAACAGCGACTATTACATAACGTTATTGGGCCGTTTGAAGGACGAAGTCACCGAAAAACGCCGCATTTGAAGAAAAAGAAAGTGCTGCTTCACCAAGACAATGCACCGTGTCGTCAGTCAAAGTCAGTAAAAACGATGGCAAAAATCTATGAATTAGGCTTCGAATTGCATCCTCACCGTATTCTCCAGATCTGGCCCCCAGCGACTATTTCCTGTTCTCAGATCTCAAAAGAGTGCTTGCTGGTAAGAAATTTTCGTCCAATGAAGAGGTGATCGACGAAACTGAGGCCTATTTTGAAGCAAAGGACAAATCGTACTAAAAAAATGGTACAGAAGAGTTTGAGGGTCGCTATAATCAGTGTATGTATGTAAAAAATGTGTTTTACTATGGTAGGCCGTGGACTTTTTAATTGACCTGTTATCTATTTATATAGACATATACTGTTTTGAATATAGCCTTGCTGCTCAATCTCCGTTGTCAGTTTGTGTGAGTGATGTAATATTTTAGAAGGGAATTTTTATTTTCAAAACTATTCTTCACGTTGTAATAAGATTTGCGTAACTTTATAGATGTTTTTGAAGTCTTTCACTCCCAAGTCATATTCATGACTCTGCCCAAAATTATTTGGACATATTTTTTATAACTTTGTGATACCTATTCCTTTATAAAATCAAATTCATATTGTAAAGTTACAAAAGTTTTGTATTGTACAAATATTTTTTTAAGAAAATCAAAAGATTGAACATGTGACTTTTGATCGAAAACAGAAACTAGAATTTTAGAATCAATGAGCACTCCACAAAATAAAAATCCTTTATAAATAAATTGTTAATTAAAATATTTTTTATGAGAATATGCCGAATGTTTTTCACATACGTAGTTCATGATTTCGATATTTTTTTGCTATCTAGTTTCCTGGTTATTGTGTGATAGCCATAAATATATCTTTGGAAACCTGCGTAAAATCAAGATTTAATTATGCATCAATTTTGTCTGAAATTTGGTAAAAACCTTGATCATTCTTTGTTTTTTTATTTTTTGAATATTTGTTGGATGTTCTGCGTCAGCTATTGCATGATATCTAAAATGGCGAAATAGTATTAAAATGGTTTTATATAATATAATGACAATACATAATTTACATGACATTATTTACTGACAATATTTTATAATATTCGGTAGATTTTTTGAGGATTAAATGTAAAAACTTAAAACTTCTAGAAATTGTGTTTTATTGATTGTATCGAAATTATGAAAATTAATTAGTTCTATATAAGTTATGAAACTTTTATTTTACTTGAAAGTTATTTTATCTATATATCTGTATCTGAAAGAAGTGGCGACTTGTTGAGTCCACTGTAAAGATAATACTGTCGAACTATTATATATATATATATATATATATATATATATATATATATATATATATTAATATATATATATTAACAAAAAGGAAACCCTTAATTCTAAATACTTCACTGGTTGTATCTCACAATCAGATTAAACTTTTTTTGTTTGATATAATTAACATTATCATTCTATTAAATGAAAAAGTTGTTTATAGATCCAATAATTTGGTAGGATGGATACAAGAAGATACTTTTCTCGAGAAAAATAGCTCTATAATTAGTTTATTTCTCGCGACCGACAAATCTATTCCGTAATATAAACAGTCTTATTTTTAGATGCCACAATGTCCATATATCATAATCAATATAAGACAGTCGAATAAAAACGACCGTTCCCAATGATTCAGCTAAAAATGGGAAAAAAACACTCAATAACGCAAAATTTGATTTTGCACGCTCGAAACAAGACTAAGATAAATTGTGAATCGGCCTTCAAACGTCACAATACGAATCCCTTTCTGGTATCTAAACGCAAACAAAACCCAGCTCGCTTCCCAGTCATATATGTGGAGAAGAAAGGCCGAATTACCATGAAAATATGGAGTGCACGCGTCCGGAACCCCCCTCACTGTCCCACCGCTACTTGGCTTATCACGGGCCCCCTCGATCGAGGGGATACGCCACGTGTCCGAGCTTGTTGGACCATTAGACGACGTTTGAATGGGGTTTGTTTCGCTATCATTTTTTATATCAATTATTCCTCGGAGGGCGGGTGTTGTAAGATAACAGACCGTACCAGTTGATGGACTCGAGTGGATATTGTCTTTATGCATTAAATTGATTAAAATCGTGACTTTTAACTTTCTTTTTTTATACAAACCATAGAAATATAGAATAGGAACCTAAATGGGTACAAACATTTGTTGCCATATTTTAGGTACATGAGGTAAATAATTTACAGATTCCTTTTCTTTCTTTCGATTTGAAATTTTGTCGCATCTTCGTGAGAGGTTTTATTTTCCAGTATGTGAAGGTTCAAATAAGATTAATTATTATCCAAAGGATTCTGCTCTAGCGCAGAAACGGATTTTAAAAGTAAAAAATGATGAACGTTAGGAAACCTATTATGTTCTCATATATGAAGTTTTCGAACACGAAGATTTATTTTTTGCAATTTAGGCCGACCAGATGATTATGGACCCAAATGTGGAATATCATTGCTTAACCAAAATTCAATTCCTAATTGTAGTTTTAATAGTAACTTTTTCACCAAAATCTACATCGATAATCGTGTAGGAACATATAATATATGTATATTCGAAAGTCATTTACCTTAATTTATCGAAAATGGAAATATGGTTACAAGTTAAATATGGTTACACATTAGAATCTTCAAATAGAATTAGATTTAAGTACAAATATCACAATTTTTTCAAAGTAAGTAAATTGAGAGGTTTCATCTGTGCCTTCAACTTCATGCTGATAAAAACCAGGCAGTATAACACCAAAAAGACTAAGTACTATCGCATATATTGGTAATTTGGCAGGCCAGAATTATTATATATATTTTTATGATTCTGCTGTTATGTTATATTATGTTATGTTATTTAGCGGTACCAGGAACCAATTTTAATTCGTTTATGTGGAGAGCTATCTCTAGACTTCTTTATTTATTGGTTAGAGAATATCCATAACCAAATATAACGACAATTCTTCTTTGTTTTTATATATTTGTACTTACAAAAAAGATCAAGGGAAAAATAAAAAAGTTCGAATCCTCCTGGAGCTTGATTATTAATTTATGTTTGTCATTATTTATAATTGTGAGTATTCATAAGCTAAAAGTGTAAAACCCAATAAGGGTTATCTCCCGAGTCTTGTCAGTGACCAGTCTAGGAAAGACTGTACGTCTTCTGGGATGGATGATCTCTAAGTTGTTCACTTGTAAGTCGGTAGAAGCCGAAGACAATTGTTTGGATCATACGTTAGGCATTAGTTCTAATCCAGATAAGTTCAAGTTGGAAGAAATGGGATCCCTGCAGAAGGAGGTTGTCAATTGGTGGATTTTATTATTGAGAATTCTTAACGGAAAGTGTATATTCGTGTATAAGTTTGAATAAGCTGTCTATTGCCATTAGAATAATTTTTGTTGATGAAAAAATGTTTATTATTGATGACTAAAATATATTATTTGAGAATCTTTTATTTAAAAACTTGTTACTGCATGTTTTCCTTCAGTGGCTTCATATTCCCGAAAAAGTTATGGCTCATAATTTTATTAATTCTTGTATCGATTGGATTATGTAGCTCTAAGTGCAAAATAATTGTATGATGATGTACGCGCTTTTAAAACAACTGCAGTACGCTATTATATCCAGAAATTCATTTTCAAGAGCAAGGAATGCTTGGCGCATCATATAAGAGGCGAAAATATTGATTATTGCAGAATCTTTTACGTTCTGCAGTCTGTAATTTCAAGAGGTAAAACTATTGATTATCAAGACCTTTCGAGGGGAAACTCATATTTATTACGTACATACAAATAACAACACAAACTTTATTATGAGACGCCTTGTATTTTATATCTCTATTCTATATGCGAACCGAACATTTCATATTTTTTTAGACCGTCGTTAATGATGTATATGAGAGAAAAAATAACGATAATAAAACGAAAATGAAACGCTTCTCATCTCGCTATCACCTAAAAATTTTACGATTTTCCAAAACACGTTTAAAGAAATACCTCTTATAAAAGCGATCGTTTAAAACGGTTTTATGTCCAAGAATTATCGATTATGGGTTTTTGTAAGACCAGAAATCGCTTTTTATATTTTTACGAATGTCGGCGAAAATTTAATATCTACGAATTTATTTCGCTAAAAATCTGGTCCATAAAAGTCATACGCAGCCGGAGAGTCGCGAATTAAAAGTCACCCTCGTCGCTTAACCGATACAAGGGAAATGTTTCAGCCTGATCGTAAAATAAAAAGTAGCTACATTATAGAGCTGTTACCGAGTCACCCGTGTTTTATATTTTAATAACTTGTCGATTGGTCAAAAAATTATTTGAAGGTCTATCGGGGAATGTGTTGAGGTCAAAGACAATAAAAATGCGATATTGGTTGGATATTTTTTTCTATTTACGTTTTTAATCGACTTCGAAAAAGGAGGAGGTTCTATGTTCCGGAGTACATATATTTTTTAATGTATGTTCGGCGATTTCTCCGTCAATTTTGGTCCGATTTTCATTTTTTGTTTTTATTCGAAAGAGTGCATTTCTGAGGTGGTCCCATTGGATCCAAGTCAGTATCTGATGGGGTGAAGAGGGGAAATCGAGGGAAACTCTCAAATTTCAAAGGCACGTACAAAGTTTTCTTCGTATTATTATTTTTGGATTGTTTGGCTCGGCACCGCCTTCTAAGTGATCAGTGTTTATCTAAGTTTGATAATTTTTTTATTTTTAATTAGTTACATATTTATTTTTTGAAGTCGGTTCAATTTTTTTGTTATTTGTTTTACAAATTAAAGATATTAGGTGCATGCATGTCTTCGGATGATTTTTACTTCAAAAATACTTATTGAGAAAAGTAGTACAATACATGTTAATCTAACTATCTACTATCATATTCTACAATTGTTTTGTGTCTTTTTTCAATCTCTGTGGTAATATGACTAATCCATGTCGAAAGAACGATGTTGAGTTTTTAAAATGTTAGGAAAGTCCTTAGCAAGAGGAGTTCATATTTTGTTTAAAAATGTCTTAATATAGCAATGTTTTATAATGTTATCGTATAACTATGCCTAGATATTTATTAATTATGTAGTAAATACATTTGAAATGTTCTTCTGATTTTTTTTCTGTTATATTTTTATCAATATACAAACAATACAAATGAAAATTAGCACCAGTTAAAAGTACAACTCATGGAATGTACAAGATCCTTTGGTTTGCTTCGATCTTCTGATTACATGCGCATTACCCAGTAGCTGTATTATCACGTTGCTGCGATTTAGTATGCTTATTTAATGTTGTAAGGCCAAATCTTGAATAATTTCGCAGATCCATTTGATTTCGAGATTATCGGGCAGTATTTCGGTTGTAACAATAAGCATAGGTAATTAATCGAAGAATTGTGTGTGTTTTGGTAGCGTTAGATTCGACGCATTGGTGTTTTGGTCGGTTTGAGGTGTTAGTGCAACCCAATATAGGTTTCGTAACTGAATCAATCTCTTTGATTCCTTCCGACTAACCAGTACAGTTCTTTGATTTTTAGTATAGTCTTCTCTGACTTTTAATTACAGCAATGTGTTATAGAAAATAAATATTATCAAAAAAAAATTATTAACCGACTTCGAAAAAGGAGGAGCCCAAACAATACAAAAATAATAATATAATTTTGAGACATATACAAAAAATTAAATTACGAACAAAACAAATCAAAATTAATATTACTGTTTGGGTTCGGCACGGACTTCAAAATAGTCAGTTGATAGTTGTTAAAATAATATTGTAAATAGATAAATAGGTTTAGGTATTAAACTAAATTGCGTGTATATAATAGAATAAGAAATACGTGTAGTAGGTAGGTTATATTAGGTTATTGAGTATATTTTATGTAGCTATTACAATAATTATTATTAAGTAATTATTATAAGTTTGATTATTTTTTAATTTTTAGTGATTTCCTTTTTATTTTTTGAAGTCGGTTAAATTTTTTTGTTAAGAATATATTGTTTTTAACAGAAAATAATTAATTCATATAAAATTAAATGAATAAAGCTATAGCGGAAACTGCTGTGTTATATTTTCTATAAAACTATTTTAAAACACACTTTATTGTCGTTTTGTTATCACCTTTCATATCTTACGGTACAAACTAATTTTTTCGAATGGTTCATTTGTTGTCATTCATTACGACAGACGACGGCGAATTACTTGACAAGGTTTTTATCCGTTTTAATTAAAAGAAATTGGAACGTACCTCGTAAATCCGTTCTTGAGAGATTAGAACGGCACTCCTTGTTAATGTTGTTTGATCCGTTGTTCCGGAAGCCGTGTGTGAAAGAGAATGGGAGCGGATCGAAATTAAAAACAATATTTTAGCGCAGTGGATGAGTCTGTTCCGATACCGTTTAGCCTTATCGGTCTAATACAGCCGAAAACTATGGTAATCCGGCCGCAAAAGCTCATTGATCAATAAGGCTCCGGCACAGTACGGGAAGCACGCGTGGGGGCTTTGCCCTGGTGCGGTTGGCGTCGAGGTCGAGTGGGGCCTTCTGTTGATGGATTAAAATAGGATCGTGTCCTTAATACGGTGTAAAAAAATGACGCATGTCTAATTTACCTGTGGAAATACTTTCTATTCATTTACTTCGGATAGTGACAAATGAATTCGTTTTAGGACATGGTTTAAAAAGGGGGTATATTTTATTTTAAAAATAATGAAATCGATGGCACCTTGTTTTAATTTTTAAAATAATCCCACTGTGCTAACATTACTGGCAACGTACATGGTTAACTAATAGTCCTAAATATTTGAATATTGTACTCTTTACCATTTATCCAAATTGTTAAGAGTTCTTATACTATTCTAAACTTCTTAAATAAGAGTAAGCCTTTTAGAGACACCACGTTATTATTTAATTTTATTGTTATAATCCTGGTTTGTAAATTACTCCCAATCAAGTAAAAGAGTCTAGTTTTGATGTATTTGCGTTTTATACGTTCATCAATTAATTATTTATTGTAATTACCCATATCAAAATCGTACATTATGTTGGGATAAATAATAAGTTTATTCTGATTGGACATTTTATATTCATTAGAATTATAATTGTAGTATTTTATTATAATTACCCCTATTCCATATTATTTCGGAATTAATGATAATTGTCTTCTGATTATAAATTTTGTATTGACATTTAGGTATTGACAACATGTTTTCAATGAAAACTTCATCATCGCCAACGTCAAACCGCATCAAATTTAAGTTTTGGTTTTGATGTTGATATAATAAAATACTAATGTAAATAAAACAATAAATGATATATAACATTATCAAATATAATTTATTTTAACATTGTAGTATAGTATATTGTAGTAATACTTATATTTCTGATAGATTTAAATTACAGTTAACTAAACATCCAAAATAATTTGTAGGTTACAGTTGATTTATTATATTTTCAATAAATTTTTTCTCCATACCACCTATAAGGTAGGGTTTTAAGCACGTTGTTTTATGTAGTGGTATCTCCTCAACGTCTATCTGTAATCTACATTATTAATAATTGTATATCCAAATAATGTATTTTACTTTCATTAGAGACCATATTTACCTTTTTACATTTAGTTCTTGTTTACTTAGTTCCTTTGTTTTCTTGTTAGACATTTTTATATCTTTAAACTTCTCCTGAGATTCTTCTGTTACTGCCTGTATGTAAGTATGGTTTCCTTTTACGTTACCCCATTTACATACTGTGTTTTCTAACTTATATGCCTCAAGGAGCTACGTATCCTTAACTTTTCTATGGATATTTCCCAGACTAACATTTTTTTCTGAAATAATTGCGTCAAATAACATTTAGGTGCAATAAACTATTCACTGTTTTAGTTACATGTTCGGGCGCATCACACTTAATTATTTCTCTTTTTAACTAGAATAATGCTAAATATTAAAATGAGAAGGAAAAATCTGCTCCGAAATTAAAATAAAATTTACGTTTTTAAAAACTTTATTTAGCAATATATTCGATGGCACTGATGACGTGCATTGGCTGTTCTATTGGGAGGACATATAATTTAATAGCTTCATTATTTTATGTTTTTTACGACATTTAAGATATACCATAAGATATTTATTAAAATTTGCAATTATCAAAAAAAAAATAAAAGAAACAAAATTAAATTGAAAGTAAGATGCTAAAGTTAACATGAACAATAACTTTAGTCATCTAAAACAAAGTTATTGAAATTATAAAATATTCCAGGAGAATAATGGAATCCAGAATAGTAATGGTAACCTGAATTAAACCATGCAAATGACAATCTATTACATGTTACACCATGTATTACAACATTCTTCTTATGTGCCATTACCTAGACTTATTTTCATATAAAACGTAGCATCTCAATAAAATACCATTTTTAAGAACATACAAATTCATAATTAGTTTTGTTTATATGGTGATATGGTCTCGGAATTGTATCTGTTGAGCTATATTTTTATCTAATGTTTTTGCCCTTTTCGATTCTTTCGTGATATTTTTTGTCTCTTTGACCGGTGCCGTCATTTCGCGACCATACAATAGTACGATGTTGATATAATGAGGACGGGGACAGACATAAAGTGTATATATATAAAATAATAAATAAATAAAATTAATAACACAAACAGGGGAGCTAAAGGTATAAATAGTGTATATACAATGTAAAAATGAAGACAAATACAGGACAACAAACACGACCATAGCGAAGTAGAGGTTCTATCCACACGGCACACATCAGTACCCATACAGAAGTCGTAATGGTTATTCGGTCAGTAAGACTAAACTTAGCATAGGCTAGGTTCTATGGAGAAAATCAATTTCTCATGGAAATCCCAGGAGTCTGTCTGTATTTTCTTCTGTTAAGGCATCTCAAATTTTGCAGCCCATACTTAGTTCTAATCTGGATGAGCCGTGGACAGTCGTTCAGTATGTGGTAGACTGAAATAGGAGTACGGTGACAAAATTCACGGTGAGCAGGCGGGCTCGAAGTTATCAAGTGACCGTGCGAGAAACGACAGTCGACCAATCTCAGTCGATTTAAAGCTACGACATGAAGACGAAGGGAAGGAACGCGAAGAGTGGAGATAAAATCTACTTTAACCTCAAAGAGCCTGTTGTAGTTGGCCTCCTGCGCCCAACGACGTTGTACCTCTTTTTTTTGTGAGACAAGAAACGAATGAGATAGTTTCAGTATTGACAGAAACATCCGTGAGGGGAGGGGCGAGGAGGCTGCCGCTTTAGCCGTACTATCCGCGCGCTCAGTTCTCGGTATACCAACGTGAAAAGGGATCCACAGTAAACTTGTCCTGATCCCATTCAGATTATTGAGTGTGAGTCGGTGACCAGGGGATGGTTGAACTTCTGTTCCAGGAAACATTCCATTCCATTTGTTCCAGGAAGGATTGTGTTGTGATGTAGAATTGTTGTCTGTTCAGGAAGCTTGAAATAAAATGGCCGGCTGTCTACAAATGCACTGCCAAGCCCGCTACGAGATTTGGAGCCATTGGTATATATGTGCTTGCGGCCAGGGTAAGAGTGTAGGAGTTCACAGAACTTGGACCGAATAAGGTAAGGACAATGTTCTCTTTTATAAAATTGTCATAAATATATGTTTATGAAGGTTTTCAGTCCTTGAAAGAATATCAGCAATTATATGAGAAGTACGAGTGGAGTATTTAGGAATAAGACGGTGCAGGACGGGCCATGATATTTTTCTTTCTATTTTTTTCTAATACATTTTTATTTGATGTGGCAGTGTTTTTTTGCTAATGTAGTTTATATGTCCATTTTCGGACATTTTGAGTGTTTGATGGTTTTGGAGGTATAAGAGGCAGAAGATGATTTAGCATTTTAGATTACATGGAATATTTTTCTGATGCATTAATCATTCTTATGGAGGCTCATGTGTAAACGTTTCATGTAAGTGGGCCTCTGGGTCTGATTATTGAAGAGCTATGTTGATGTTGATTGGAATATTGAGGTATTCGGTTTGCGTCATACAATTTTTTAAGTATTAACGATGGATATTTACCTAGATTAACCTTTTCATCTTATTTTTTTAGTGATAAAGTGATTATAAAAGGGGTAGCAGCAACAACTCATACACACTGCTCCCACTACTTTTATGTACTACTTTAAGACAAAACAGGATCTAGTTTGTTTAGATTCAGATGTTATAGTAAAATAAAGTAACGTTCATTACTCCATGGCTCCGATTCTCCTATGTTCAAATATCTATAGCGGCTATATAGAATAAGCACCAGACATATTTAAATAAAAAAATATCTCGGTTGATAATGGATGGAATAGACAATAAATTATTTCAAATGAAAAAGCGAATGTAAAAACTTCTGTGACTAACAAATTGAATAAATGAATAGTCGTTTTATCTACAATTGTCAATATATAAAATGTTTGGGTATAATAAAAGAATATAAAAGTTAGTGAACCCCATAAACACGAAATATCCATATAACACAACCCACCTTTGAATAAAGAGTTTTCACACCTTTGAGTTATCTACAATACAAGGAAATTAACTGACTGAACGAACACATATGGCCTTGGAGAGTCATGGCAGCTGCGCGTACTTTATATTCCGACTCTGTCATGACATGTCAACATCTGACTAGTAACTAACAAAACTATTCTTAATAAAAAGAGTCAACCATATACGCTGATCCATCTATCGTTAAGAAATAGCAACCTTTTAGAAACAAATCTTTTTTCCAGGTTATAAATTATATAATAAATACTGTTTTTCTTTCTATAAATCATGTTGAAGCTAAATAAATTTCGTTCTGCTTCATTAATTCGGAAATAATCCGCACTACGATCTACGAATATATATTATTATTGTTTCTCAAACAGCTCTTTCAACGACATGGCAAGCTAATTACAGGGGAAAACAAATTTTGCATAATTTTCGAGTTAGTTATCGGGTTTTTTCGCCATTTCGCCATGGAAGCCATGCAATTTAGGTCTTTTGTCATCCGAAAACGAGCGGGTTGCGGTACGGGAACCTTTAAACAGCCGCACGTGATGGAATAAAAATCGCGGATCATTTTTATAGTTTTTTTTCTTTTCTAGCCGTGATAGTCGCGGCCTTTGACGGTTACGTTACCGATAAGGGAATCGATAGCGGTGTCATTCTTTCCGTTCCGGCCATTCTTCTTTTTATTATTGGGCTGACTTTCGATTTGCAGTTGTATAGAAATCGGGCGACTCAATGTACCTGTTTTCATTTGTAGTATTTCCAGATTGGTTGTGCGAGATTGTTGAGTTTTCTAAACGATAAGGAACAGTTTAGTACCTGATACAGATTGTTCGTCATCAAATATTTTTTATCAATATAGGCATAGTAGCACTTGATGACTTTCTGCAATATTTTGAATTAAAATATAAAGTATATTATTCCACAAATAATGTTTTGTTAGGTGTCTCTTAAATCCATATCTTGTGGCTGAAAAATAGTAGGTAGTTTACAGTTTAGTAAAGTGAGTTGTAGTAAAACGCTAATTTCTTGTTACTATTTATTTAGTACTTGCATGTATTTTGAATGTTTTTTCACTTTAAAAAGTCTGTACCACATGGAAAGAATGACATTGTAATCTGCATCTTTGAATGTATTCCTCAACTGTGCATTGACTGTCACGCCTTAAACGAATGACTTCATTTCTAACGCGATTTCTGGAAGACCGTAGATTTTGTAGATGTTTGTTGATGTTGCTGCTTCGCATTTGAAAGACATCAAATTTACAGAGGCCAGATCTCTTTTCATCAGATTTCTCTAACATCATCGATAAAAATAATTGAATATCTGAAACGAATTCATTTTGGAGAACATTTTGAAACTTTTGTTAAAATATATTTAAGATTTACAAGAAATTTGCGTCATATAATAATATTTATATTAATAAGTTTAAACGTTGCGGTTTTAATGTCATCGATCTCACCCGAACAGTTTTTATAGTTATTTCTATAACAATTGTGACATTTTGCTGGCCAATGAATATATACCGATTATATTATACTATTTGTATTTCAAAATTAACGTTTATGAAATAGATGCTTGCCTTGTATTCCTGGAATATTTTGTTTATAAATTTATAAACAAAGAAAAAACTCTTTTTTTGTTATACATTTTCATAATTTTGCCGCTGGCCAAATATAAAGTGGTATTTATATAAACTTGACCTTGTTTCTGTTTTTTAATTCATTTTCATTCTCAAATTTACTGTAATCATCAATCCATAGTCGGCTTTCGGGGAAATCGCCTATTTCTTTATCATTGTGTTGTTGTTTGTGCCTCACTATTTTGTTAATTCTTAGAATTCAGCAACGCAATGATCAATTAATAATAATCGGAACATGTTTCTAAATTCAGTGGCTGCATAAATAAAATTATTAGCGCTAAAAACTACCGAGTTACAACGAATATCAACTGTTTAATAATTGACTGCTTTTTACTATCGACTGTTTGAGTCGCTATTTTTGGTTCGACTGAACATACAAAGATTGGTTATGTTGTTGATGATTATCAATCTATAACAAAGTTTTACAACGATTTGTTTTTGCTTTAGAAATATGTCTCATTTGCGGAAGTTCAAGTTTCATGTGAATTAAATATATTTCCTAACGCATCCCTTAGGCGCCCACAAAAAAGCTAATAGTCAGTGGGGACTATACTAGTTTTTATAGACTTTTATATAGTACATTATTTTGGTGAAACCATCTTTCTTTTAATTTCCACACAAAACCAGTCGAATAAAACTAAGTGATGTTCTCTTTTCCTAAGTGCACTGTTATCAACAAAATCTACAAATAAAATGCATTCCAAAATAAGTATTTCATAATCTCGTTGTTTTATGCTTTTGGCTTTGTAAGGCTTTCCAACGAATGTCCATACACTTTATGATTTGTATGTACTAAGTGTATATTGTGTAAAAAACGGTCTAAATCATTGACACGTTGTAGTTTTTGGTGTTTTCAAATTTTAGCGGATAGTTGTAAAGAAACTACCTTCAATTTTTTTCCAAAACTATTAGGAAGCTTTTTTGTGTGTATTGATATTTGTGTGACTGCATTTAAATTTGAAGTATTCATAACGATTATTCAGCCACTGTTTGTTCTCTTCATTGTTTTAAAAAGAATAAAGCTTTAATTTTATTTTAGTATCTTCTAGAGCTCATATATATTATATATCTGGGAATGCATATATCGACGCTTAACTTGGGACAAGTGTATATTAATAAAGCGTCCTAACAACTTGGTCCTAAACTGAACCAAGTGTATTGGCCTATAATTCTTAAATTGAAATTATCCTTGCATAAGAAGGTATTGTAAGTCAATAATTGGGCGTATTTGGGTCAATGTATTAACTGTATAGGTACTACTCTCAAATACAACATAGACATTAAGATCACCTATTCAAAGATTAATTTTGGCCACCCGGCAGATTGTTGAAAATCTAAAAGAACTAAAAATATGCTTCCATTTTACAATAGTAATTTATAATGAAATGTTTTTTATAGGTTTGATTTTAATGTCAAGATTACATTAGTTTTATTTGTTATGTTTCAAACGCATTACGTTGCATTTTACGTTTAGATATTATTTAATCTTCATATATGTCCATCAAAGAAGTTGACATCATGAATAGCAGTCGTCGTGATAATTATAGCCTGAGAATATTGCTGGTACTTTTGTTCCAGATATTAACAGTAATACTTATTTAATTTAATTTAGCTTTTTTATTTTTGTTGGCAATTAAGAAAGTTAATAATACTCTTGGGGTGAGTGGTGAACCGAGAGTCATGTTGTAACATTGTTAGAGGACGCTCGTTTATTAAAGAATAAAGATATTTTGTAAGAGATCTAAAATGTGATAAAGGCTGGTATTTAGGTTAATGAGTTTAGATGTGGAAATACGTAACAAAAGCTGCTAATTGACTGGGACTATAATTTCCTTTTAAAACTCGTCATGAATATATAATAAGTGGCGTTGAGAACTTTCGACTGAAATTGACTATTGACTGTTTAATAATTGACTATTTTCTACTATCGACTGTTTCAGTCGCTATTTTTGGTTCGACTGATTTTACTACTTTTTGCCAGTGATCGTTTCAGTCCACTATTTTCGGTCACTATATTCGGTCCGACTGACTTTGTTACTATTTGATATCGACTTTTTCAGTTGTGTAATTTTTGTTACTATTTTTGGTTCAACTAGCTTCATTACACTGATTTTTAACGTTCTAGCTCTGTCGTCCTAGTCGCGAACTTGACAAAAATGTACCCAATTTATACTTGCATATATTTATATGTAATACATATAGTTTTATGATTTTTCTTGGTAGTTTGCTTGCAAATAAGGTTGATAATGTAACAGGGTAAAATGATCAAAATAGTGAATGATAAATAGTAACATACTTTTGACTGTTTTTATGACAATAACAGGTAATATTTCGGTTACTCTCTCGATTTTTGTTAAAAATATTTGCGTTCAATAACAAATAAAGTATTTACTTTATTTAAAAAAGCGCTAGTAGTTATTGTGCGAACATTTTTAATTAGTTTTTTTTCTATGATTAGGTATATGTTTAATTTTTATTTAGTATATATGGTCATTGTTCATCTTTAGTTTCTATGTTTTGTTTAAATTCTATTGTATTGTCTATATATATTATAGTATATTATTTAAAAATAGCAATTAACATATGAAAATACGATAAAACATTTGTGGGCTATTATTCCATAGAAAAATTCCATTCCTTTTTACAGATCCACAGAACATTCAAATATAATTCTACTTCCTTTAAAATGAAATTATTAATTGCATGTTAACAGTATTCAGTAATTTTTTTTCTTTTTATTTTTTAAAGTTAGTACGTGAAGGGATATGTACATCTCCGTCTCGCTCCAAGCAATTATATCCGTCCTTTCCTCACCCATAATTTATACAGGAAAAGATTCGTACATCTTTGTCTGAGATCGCGATTTAAAAAAAACAGTCTAACCGTGCATTTGACTGAAAATAGTAATTACTATTTTGCGACTATCGACTGTTTCGACTGTTTTCAGTCGATAGTTCCCAACGCTAAAATAAGTAAGCTATGTTAAATCAACGGGATATATCTTTAGAACTAACACTGTTGAATATGTCAAAAGAAGCTTCATGCAACATAGATTCAGTAGGTCATAGAAGATGAAAACTGCACTATGTAAATATTATTTATGCATTTTTAGAGGAACAATGATGTACTGGCTGAAAAACATTTTCATTATGGAGATTTTTGAAATTTAGGAACTAATATTGTCCTCTGAAATCACCATTATGCTCGCCTTATTAATTTGAACAATTGTTATAGAATGAATAAAATGTTTTGAAAAGGTTTGCTGATTTTAGGTTATTGCGAATTATATAAAAAATAAAATAAAAATATATTAAATATATAACGTATGTAAAAAATCGCACGTATTCGCAAAAATATTCCACTATAAAAATATATATGTGTGTGTTTGATGGTTTATAAATTAGTAACTGGAAAACAGAATATTTCGTATTGTTTTTCAACAATTTATTGTCGAATGAGAAACATAAAGATCTTTTTCCCTATGTCTCGGCATATATCGTATAAGAAAATGTTGCCGCTAACAGTTTATTTTATTTCCATCAAGCAATGCTCCTCCCACGTTATTACCATGTACATCTTGCAGGCATGTATCCTTGTAACCTGTTAGCCGAATCCCACAGGATGTATTTGTATATACCCCAGCGAAATTACAAAGGCCATACGTGAAAGGGACGACCTTCGAGTCGACGTTGCCGAGTTTACGCTCTCGAACGCCGTAATCCGGCCATTTATTTGAAAGAAAAAATGAGAATGGATAGGGAGGAAGGCACTAGGTCAATACGTTGATGGAGATAAATGGTGAAGGTAAATGTAGTTAAAGCTCGTTTTATGGTTCGTAAAAGATGGTTTGGCAAGGTGACCAAATACAAACTTTTACATCAGTACGGGGAAAGTGCTTATATATGTTAGCGATCCTTTCAATACTTATGAGTTTTTATGCTAACGATATATTTTATATGTTCTAAATAAATTGTGTTTAAAACCTTTGATGAAGTAAAAATACAGAATATGCTTTGAATTCTATCAGCACACGTCCTTCGTATTTCAGAATTGTTTGTCAATATTTTGAGCTATATTTTGGCATAATTTCCTGTTTTATTCATGAATTATTGGTCGTGAAATATTTTTATTGATTTTTACTCAACTGCAAGGAAAATTATCCAACAGTATCAATATTTGTACATTAGTAAAAATGATGGTCATACTACATATTCACTGGGTGCCGATATTGTTACCACCCAATGGTCCATATTGGTTTCCACTCTCGTTACTTCGTCAGGATATTAAATATTATTTTCAGTTAGCAGTTTTGTTAGAAACATAAATCAAAGACCAACGGGCTAATCTTGAAAAGTTCCGGCCCTAACACATAGATGGCGCTAGATTTATTGCAATGACTGCTTTTTTAAACAAGATTTCAATTTTGTTATTTTCAAAACAATGGATCAAAACAATTTCGTGTTTTAATTTTACACTGCTTCTTGATGGAAATCAAGGCAATTGCTTGAAATGTGTTATAAGCACTTCGCTCCACCAGAAACAACAATAAAACATAGGTTTGCTATCTTTAAACGTGGTCGTAGAGACACCGATGATTCAGAACGCAGTGGATGTCCAAATGAGTTTGTAATACCCGAAAATATCAAGAAAATCGACAAAATCGTTTTAAGTGATCAAAAAGTGAAGTTGCTTGGGTTAGATAACATCGTCAAAATATCAAGAGAACGTGTTGGTTTTATATTGCATGATAATTTTACTATGGAAGCTCTGTTCAAAGAGGGCACCGCGTTTGCTCACTGTTGACCAAAGTCAAGAACGTGTTGATGATTCCTCGCAGTGTTTTGCCATGTTTAAACGTAACCTACCGGAATTTTTGCGTCGATATGTGAGAATAGATAAAACATGGATCCATCCCTTCACTCTACAATCAAAACGATCGTAATCGTTTGGTGACAACTGGTGACAGGCCTATTTTTAGGCAAAACATAGATCGTTATAAAAGTATTTTTTTGGAACATATTTTCAGCTTTTTCAGTTTCTTGGGTACACACTTGTGCTACTATATATTATTTTTTATTTTGAAATATACTATAATAATAATACTATATTTTCTTTTCAGGTCTGAATATTGTATGATCCACTATATATAGCCATTATAGTAAGTACCTATTTAGTTTTATAGTTGAACGAGAACCTTATGTATTATTTTGTTTTAGAAAGTAGTTCAACTAAATAATTTATAACTATATATATATATATATATATATATATATATATTTCTTATTGTTTACTATATTTTATAATAAGAACTTTCATAACTTTTAGTTCTGTAATTATATTCTGTAGTCGAGCCCATCATTTGAAGAATGAGATTATTATAAAACTTAAATATACCTAAAGTACTTGTAAATTACGGTACAATAAAACAAGTATGGAAAATTACGCACTGCGTAGAAGTGACCAAAATGTAGTGACAAAAAAAGCTAAATAAGTGGAGGAATTACGGCCATATTAAATTGTAATCAATAAAGCTCAAATATTTAGTTATGCATAATTTAGATTTATGCTAGGCGGTAAATCTTCTAATCAAAAACTATAATCCAATCAACTTAGATTTAGATAATATAGCGTTATGATTGATCATTCATGAGGGGCTTATTTAAAATCATATTAAATAATGTGTGTTATTTATTTAAATTGTTTTATTCATGTTGACATTAATAATTATGATACATATGTATTTTTTTTACAAATTTAATACAAATAACTTTAACGGAGGTTATTGTTTCTTACAAAATATCGTTTTAATATCATTTATCAATATATATTTATTAAAGAATGTTACGACGGAATTGGCAACAGCAAAGGACTGAAGAGAATAAGAGAAAATTTAATAGGGCAATAAAAGAGCTGAAAGAACTAATTCAAAATGAACAAAACCAAGGCATTCAAGAATACCTAGAGAATTTGACACCAACTAAGGCTACAGGCTATTCGTTGTGGAAAGCAACAAAAAAGCTTAAGAGACCCCAGCAGCATAATCCACCTATTAAAACAAGCGAAAATGATTGGGCTAGAAGCAATAAAGAGAAGGCTGACATTTTCTCAAAACACTTAAAAAATGTTTTTAAACCTTTCCAGTCTCAGCTACATAAAGATGAGGAAAATAAAATTACTAGCTTTCTAGATTCGCCATTTCAAATGGACTTGCCGCACGAGAAATTAACGGTCAAAAAAGTTAAACAAACAATAATGAGCTCCTGGTTATGACTTAATTACTGGTAAAATTTAGAACTATCAGAAAAGAGTATGAAACTACTAACATTTATATTTAATGCTATGCTACGAATTAATTACTTCCCTAGCATCTGGAAAGTAACTAAAATACTAATGATTCTTAAACCAGGAAAAATACCAGAAGATGTGTTCTGGTATTTTGTTCGGCTGCTTTTCTAGATATATCTGAGGCTTTTGACAAAGTACGGCATACGGGCTTGCATGTTAAACTAAAGAAACTTCTCCCTCATCCGGATTATCAGTTACTAATATCGTATCTGACTGATAGACATTTTATTGTAAATCAAGGCGATGAACATACCGAATTAAATCCCATATATTCAGGAGTTCCGCAAGGTAGTGTACTGGGTCCAGCACTGTATCTTCTGTATACGGCCGATCTTCCCACCACAAAAATAACTACTGTGGCGACATACGCAGACGTCACAACAATATTGGCATCCCATGAAGATCCGGTCACGGCATCAATATACCTACAAACCCACCTGGATCAAATACAATTATGGTTGAAGACATGGCGCATTAAAGTCAATGAAATAAAATCTACCCATGTAACGTTTACCCTGCGTAGAAGAACATGTCTATCAGTGAATATCAATCATCGTCAACTCCCCAAAGCAGAGCAAGTTAAATATCTTGGTTTGTACTTAGATCGACGCCTAACCTGCAAGAAGCACATATTCTATAAACAAAAACAACTTCGTCTGAAATTATATCAAATGTATTGGCTCATCGGGCGCAAATCCAAGTTATCATTAGATAATAAGGTGTTGCTGTATGAGTCTATACTCAAGCCTATTTGGTCATATGGAATCCAACTGTGGGGTACCGCTAGAAAATCTAATATATCCATTATTCAACGGTTACGTACTGTATTTCAAATAAAGTGATACAACGCGATATTCCTCTAGAACCTATAACGAGTGTAATTCAAAGTGTTTGTGTGAAGTACTTCGAAAGAGTGTCGGTGCATCCCAATGTACTCGCTAATCAGCTAAATATGCGACGTGATAGTGAAGTGCGTAGACTAAAACGTTTAACACCGCCTGATCTGATTACTGGACATATATAAACTTTAGAATAAGCTTTAGAATATGACTAATTAATTAAGATAATATTTTATACAGAAGATCGCTTAATGAAGTGATTTTCTGCATTCCATGTAAATATAGTATAGACATAAGAAATACTTATTGCCTATAGGGCAGATTGTGAAATCACAAAGAGTATATATTTATTGAGAAATTTGAAGTTAGAATCATGAACTAATGTTTTTTATACTGTTATGAGTATTATTTTATTTTATAATAAGTAGAAAATAATTTAAAGGGATTTACAGATGGCATAATCTATGTTGTATTGCATCGAACTTTTTCGTAAATACATTGATGGTAAAGTTGTGTAGTTGTACAAATTAAAAATGCCTAAAAATTAACGAATCGAAATTATAAATCGAATTATATCATCAAGGGAGATTTTCTTGATTTAATTTTTATAGGAATCGAATAGTGGAACACTCGGTCACATGTTGAATATCCACGAAGAAACTTGGGACCGTGCAACGTTCTATACTCTTGGCAATATCAAGTGGCAACTACCAAAATCAGTTAAAATCGTTGTATTTCAGGCTATAACGTTTCGTTCTTTTTTTGTATGTCTGGCAAGTATAGTCTCGCTCTCTTTTCTCTTTTTCTCTACCCCTTGTAACAGTACCACTTCCATAACGCTTCCGAACTTCTTTTACCTAACCTAAAATCCTGTCAATTCTCCCGTCGATCACATGTATCATTTAACATCGAAATAGACATGTTTTTATTCAACCAGTGTTTTCAGTTCCCATGCGAATTCCTTCCACAAAATAGTAGTGAGTTTTCGGACAAACAATCGCATCAACAGCTACATATTCCGGTCGACCAGACGAACGTTCTTACAATATAATGTTATCTGCCTTTATCGAGTTATCTGGCTAAGAATTAACTCATTCATTAATAGTTTTCTATTTATAGCTATCAGATAGATATCAGAGATATCAATTCATAGTTTTTCCAGTTCTTGCATTCATTTCCATTGCTTTTGATTTCTATACTTCTATACTTAGTATCCATATTCTTTTAGTATCATATTCTATATGTTACATTTATTCTTTCGTTCATTAATATTATAAAAAGAGTTGGGCTTAAACTTCAGCCTTGTCTAAATCCTGCTTAGATTTTGAACTCTTTTGATTTCATGTTGTCTGCAATAACGGCATCGCTGTTTATCCTGTATATTTCTTGCTATATTGTAAAATTTTATTACTTACACCTCTTTGTTCTAATATGAAATATGTCTCTGCCAAACTAAATAATAAAAGACTAAAACTCTGTCAAATGCCATTTCCAAATCAATAAAGACTAGATATATCTGTTTTCTTAAGGTTGAAGCTTTTCCACTATTTGAGTTTTACTAAATATATAGTCTTGTATACTTTCGAAACCAGCTCTGCGATTTTGTTAAAAACTTACTTATCTACATTTTAGACGGTATGCTATGATTTTGTCGCATATATTCATGGTAGTTAATATCACAATAATCCCTCTATAATTATTAGAATTTTTCTTTTTCTCCTTTTTTATGTGCATCACAAATGCTATTTGCCAATTATTGAATTTCTTATCATGAAGTACATTTAGTCTAAAAATAATTATTATTGATTTTGGGAACCCATTTTTCTTGTTTTTGGGACTCTATTTGTTTCGATTTCCCATTATTTTCATTTTTCACTTTCTTTTATGTACATGTTTTATAAATATTTGCATATAGAACATTGGAAAATGCTAGTTCTTAGATTTCATTTAATAGGACTTATATAGTTCATATTTCCTTTTGTTATTGATGTTGATATTAAACCTATAATACAGTCAATATAATTTTCGAAATACCTTCCATACATTATACCATATTCAATGTATTCCATACAATACATTGAATATAATAAAAACAACCTAACAGGTATATTTTTTAAAATGATTTCTTATTAAAAAAATTATATTATTGTGCATACCAAAAACAACTTAGGATATAAGATAAGTCTTCAGGTTTAGGTATCAAAACTTTTCGTAATGAGGAATTTGCTAATGGATATAACTCAGGCATTTACCAATTCTTTTAAAAACTTTTAAATAAACTTAATCACTTTTTCGTTTTTTTTTTATTGGGACAGTAGTAATGAAAGCTTATGTGAGGATTTGAAATACCTTAAATTAAAGCAACTTGGCAACACAGTGTCACGCTTCCGGTTCCAAAATTCAATTTGTTCCGGTATCCGGGTTATGATAGAGGAAAACGAGAGGGGGCAGTTTGCCTCGTATGTGTACGTCTGCTTTTGTGTTGTTTTAACGATACGTAGTCAGAAAGGGAAACGGCAGGGACCGATGGAAAGCCGTGAAAAGCACGGACAAGCCGAGGAAAACCTCTAATTTCAGCCATGCTGATTTCCTGGCACTGGAATTTACAGTTGGCCTGGTCGGAATTTAGTTCGGTATCGTTGGCGGGACCGTCGGAATAAAATTGCCGGAATTAGTGGAAATAACTCGGAAAGGGGGTGATGCCGGTTTTATCGTCAGTGTTTCGTATAAACGCTTCTGTATAAACTTTAAAAAGTCGCCATTTCGGTGATTTCATACGAATAGTCTCTAAAAACAAAATCCAAATCCACAAAAATCAAATAGCTTCTGAATTATTCGAGATAAAATTTATTAAATGAAGTATAAAATGTACAAAAACAGTGAGTTTTTTTTCCATATAAATTGTATTTAAGACAATTATTTCAAGGGAAAAATGTTAGTCTGGAGAGTATCCATAGAAATAAATTGAAATCAAGGAATATTTATTATTTCAATTGATGTTACTAGACGAGGCATAACTATTTCAAAAGCGAACATTCTTCGCAAACTGTTAATAAAGAGTGTATAGCGATCTTGAGACATGTCGAATATACATTCTAGAATAACCGTTTACAAAATGTAATCCCTGATGTTGAACACGGGCGGGGTGCCAGCAGCGCCAACTAGTAAACGATTACAAAGATCTGGCAATCCTAAAACGTTTATCTGGGATTTTATTCGAGGGTACTTTCGATCATTCAGTAACTGACCATCGTTTAGTTCAGACGTAACACCATCGAGTGCCCAAGTCTCGTCTTCAGGTATATCCAGCGCCGCTTCCTTTCATCGACTTTTCTTTTCTTAATATTTCATAACACTAATAAATAACGGTCACATCAGGTAACCATAACTGTTGGATTTGCTTTTACCTCCATTTTCTGAGCCGTACAATATACCCTAAAAGCTCAAAGAGAACAAAAGTCTATGAAAGAGGTTAATGATTAGAATACCATAGATTTTATTATTTATAATTTCTATTAATGGTTGATTACAGATATGTTATTGTTCATGGTGGAAACAGGCATGTTTTGGTACTCATTAAATATAAACTAAATGTTTATGTTAAAAAAAATGTACTGTAGAAAGAAACATTGTCTACAATACTACATCTTGGCTTTGGGTAATCTCCATCAGAAAGAGAGAAAAAGAAATGTATAGATGGTGGAATCGTTAATATATTTTTCGATAGATTAAAAACTAACAATTTGGTAATTGACTTGAACAATGATTCTGATGGTGAAAGATACTGAATAATATTTTTTTTGTTGTGGGTTTATGGTCCAATAATAATTATCAGCATTAGGCTGTGTTGGTAATTAACACAGAGTGATATATAACTAAAGATGTGTATTTGATATAGGATCAGTATAGAAAATATGCTATGCAGACTATGCAGAGTGTGAAATATTTATGTGCTTATATGTTTGTGTTATTGTTTAAGAATATACATGGGTATTACATTAGAATTTATGAGTAGAGAATACTGTTTAGTTATAACTGTCTCCCATATATGATAAATGCACTGGGGATAATGTAGTGATTAAATCTAATTTTATAAAGAAAAATATACATAGGCAGTAACAGAAGAATGTCACATGACTTAATAAGGAAACACGGGAACTAAGGAAACAAGAACTAAACGTATAAAGGGCAATATACTCTCTAATGATAGTAAAATACATTACTTGGATATACAATTGTTAATTATGTAGATTAGGCCTCCAGGACGTACTACTACATTAAAAATACTTGCCCAGAAGTCTACTTTATAGATAGCTTGGAAATAGTTTAATGTAATTTAATTAATTTAACTGTAGTTTAAGCCCTTCGGAAATATATGCATTAGATGTACTACGGTGGGAAAATAAATTATATTTGATAATGTTATTTTTGTTTCGTTGTTTTATTTATATTAGTTTTGTTATGTCAGAGTGAAAATAAACCATAAAAACAGATGTAAAAATAACGTTGAATTTTATATTGAAATGACGTGAATTGGCTGTTTTATTGAAACGACTATATATTTAGTAAATTAAACGCAAAATTTAACAAAAATCTGTATTTAGTAGTTTAAAGTGGTTGTTTTTTATTGGTGGTAATCGATAAAATTCCATGAATGCTACTTTGATTTGTTTTCGAACAATCTACGCGTTGACGTTAATCTTTATTATTCACAACTTAACTGAGTGTTTGTGAAAGTGCACTACTTAGCTTTGGTAAACACAAAGTTGATTTTACTCTAGGACCAGACAAATTCGAGCATCATGGTTTCCATTGTATTGTTAAAATGTTTCTGTACTAATATTTCAACTATCATACATATAGATGTTGTTTGCTTGTATTTTGATCAACGATATCTGTTGGTGAAGATGTTAAGTATCAATCTAAGTACTGCATTTTTGATAACATATATCTATATATATTTTCTGTCTATGTTATGTAATTGAATTGAACTACTAAACGATTGGACTAATTTTGATGATTTTTTGTGTGTTATCGGATGTTGTATATGGAATCGAGAATAGTTTAGATTTCAAGTCATTATGATCTTATGTTATTTATTTTATCGTGGAAATAAATTAATTTCCCTATATAAAATGACGATTTTCCTTTCATTTAATATTATTGAGCGCATACACACGCTAATTGTAAAACGCTCATTGTCGACATTACTTTTGTTGTTTGATTTAAAGCAAACTGATTTCAGATGTTTACATGTGATGCTTTATATAACAATACCTAAATCAGTGTCAAATACTGTGAGAATCTTTTTGGCATTTGACATTTGATACCTCTAATCCATTAAAGTCACTACTAACGACTTCCCAAAAAACTTAAAAAACCTTCGGATACATTATTTCATGAGAAAGATTCAATAGAAGGGAAAATGACTACCATACGAATTGACTGAAAATGACAATTCGAACCATTTTAACATCGTAATTTTGTTGTTTACCTGGCAAAAAAATAAGATTTTTTTATGACATATTATGACTCGCGATAAAAAAGAATGGATTAGCTCAGAGGGGTCCGCATTGACATCGAACTGGAATATTCATGCCCATAAAAGCCTGCCGCGCATATAATGAGATCATTAATGATCATTGCTGATGTCGATTGAATAAATTGAACGAGATATTGTTATAGCAGCATGGCTTGGTGGGTACACAGTTTCAATATGTTGAAGAACATAATTGAATCGCTGCTAAACAAACATAGATTTTTCCACCTAATATCATCATATTACCAGAACGAGATAGTTGTAGAATATAATGGAAAATGTTTTATTTGATTTATTGTGTATATTTTAATTATATACTTTTTTAAATAAATGCCTTTTTTTAAGTAAATCTTACAACGCATCTAATTTAAATAAGTTTATAATTATTAATTGAATGTCCATATTTTTTTCTCATTTGTTGCCTTATTTTCGGTATTTTGGAAAAAATGGAAATCCTGTTCGGCCACTTTCCTTTTATGTCAATATTACTTTTATGAAGCTTACTTTTTCTTTCAGCGCTTTACTCAAATTCATAGTTCCAATTGACATCAATATTTCAGGCTTTTTTTTCTCTTTTAGTGTTTTCTGTTCAATCAAAATGTTCTTAGTCAATTGTAGTAGGTGTTAAACTTAATTTTAATAGATGTTCTTCAAGATGAAAAATATATTTAAGATAGGTATCTTGAGCTTTTGAAATGATCTTTTTCTCAGACTAGGCGAGTTTGCGATGCAATTAAGAAAAATATTTTCAGCAGAATTTCAACAAAGATAAATAGAATCATGGGAATAAATTTGTAGTTTTCTTCGTACCTATGTTCGTTCATATGTAATATGTTATAGTGAATCATATATTATATTTTACGACACCTTGTATACTCACATTTTACAAAGGGGCAAAATTACAAATCCTGAATCAAAACTCGACGTAAATGGAACACCTCAGCGAAAAGTTAATTATCCATCCATCATATTTTTGTACCGCATGGAAACCAATCACAAGCTTAGTCCAACTTAGAACATTCTGTGGAGAATTGTGATGGAGGCTTTGTATAAAATAAATTTGACGGAACATCTGCAAAATTAAGTCATATACCTAACGGAATCTGAACAATAATTTGTTCTGTGTGTTTATTATCTTTTGGGGGTTCTTAAGTATACCTGGAACGTAGATAGGACGGAAACAGTAATCCACGAAATACTTTCTGGAAAATATCGCTTTAGATTAAATACCATAAGAATTCTTCATTTGTCTCCGGAAACCCTCTAAAACAATTTACGTCGAACGATAGAGGGCGAAGTCGCGATGGACGATCCCTTTCCAGTTGCACGACATCAAACGGCGGACCGGCCGTCCAGAGATACGGTTCTCGCTGGCTGCAATTAAATTAATCTAAATTGTCCCGCATGCCGCCATAAAACACAACGAGTGTATGGTCGACGGCGCAACGGAACAGTTTCGGGATTCCGACCGTAATCTTCCGGACGCGGTCCGAGCGCTGGCAAAATGTCAATGACCATGACGTGGCTGCAGTTACGGCGGACGGAAGGATGCGTGCCTAGTCAGGTCACGGATCGACGATGGTCTATTGGCGGATTTTCGAATGGTTGCTTTTGCTGTCACATCGGATACAGATTCCCTTTTTTATACTCTCGATCCGCAACCCTTTATAATTCAATCCGTATTATAATAATTTGCACTAATATTGCAATTCTTAGTTAACTGTTAGGAGTATACGGCACGGTAAATGGAGGTAAGACAAAATAAAATGGCATGATGTAACCGTCATTTATTGACGTTATAAATTATTAAGAACATACAAATGATAAATATACAATAAAATAAACGATGGTCAGTAACTGAATGATCCAAAGTACCCTTCAATGATTTCCCAGATAAACGACTCGAGGTTTCCAAATCTTCGTTATCGTTTAGTGAACGTCTCTGCTGGCATCCCGCACGTGTTCAACGTCTGGGATAATATTTTCTAGGTATACAGCGATTGCGTGGTACAAATTCTGGCGGCTTCAGTGTAAACCGAGCAAAACTCTGGATATTCTGTTCCTAGCTCCAGAAGGTATCATACCTCGGTCTCCAGTTTGACCGTAGGTTGCAATGGTCAGCTCAAATAGAGCACGCCAAGACAATGGCGTGTACAGTCTGCTATTTCCACTCCTCTGCAGAAAAAGCAAACTCCCAATCCCTCAGAAAGCGACTGTGTATAAGATTCCGTCCAGATGGTCTACGGAGTACAGGTGTGGTACAGGTACATCTCTGAGATACAACTTGCACTACTCCAAGTGTTCCAATCCATAAAAGTCTGCGCGTTACTCAATGCCCCATAGTATATGAGGAAAGTGAACACTCACCTCGAATCAGACATCCCGGTTGTGAAAAGCTTTACGAAAATGCTCAGTGTAAGGTTCTCCCTTGGCGCCTTAAAATACGAAAATAACTTGATGGAATCCATACCCATCCACAAACCCTGGTAGTTAACTCAATTGCGACAATCCCAGGGCCTCTGTCGCGCACAAAAGTTCTCTATCCCGAATCCAAAGCGACATCAGCAAAATACCATTTGGTTCAAGCTGGTCAATCTGGAATAAAAAAAAGGTGCTATGCAAAAAGACAGAGCTTTCTATGGCGTGTTGTGAATGAAAACTGGATCTACTACGACTATCCCAAGCATAGAGTCATGAATTAGGGGAGATATACATCGACGTGTGAATATTAGGATTATCAGGGTGTTGTGTGTTACGATCTACTTAAACTTAATTAAACTGTTACTGCAGATATTTACCGATGCCAGTTGAACAAATTCAACGACGAATTGTTATTGAAAAGGCCAGCAATAGCGACTAACAAAGGCAAGGACAGCACTAGGTCACAGGTTGCAATAGTTGTGAAGGATAAACTGTTGCAGCTCGACGAGGAAATTTTATGGCATCCAGCTCAGATACAACTGATATAACGATCAGAGATGATTTCACCAGATATAACCCCTTCTGATTGCCATTTGTTCAGATCGCTGCAGCATGGTTTTGTTAGTACATGGTTTCGAATTAGTGAAGAAATGAAAAAATATTATGTTTCCAGTAATATGGGAGAAAATGGTAAAATAGTTATGTTAAGTTATTATAAATATTTTGATTAGTATATATTGTACCAATTTTTCTCAATAAACACCCTTTTAAAGTGTTAAAATGATCAAAGTACATGCAGACATCTAATCAGTTTATACATAAGGATATACATTACATAACGAATAAAAATAATCTCGCTAAGTTAGTTGTATAGTACAGTATTACTATAATATATTTAAAGTCTTGTGAACTTTCCATAAACCATTGAAACAAATTATTCGAAATTTAACATACTGAAGGAACAAATAATGTTCCTATATTATTTACCATAAACATACTTTTTTCATAGCGGAAAATTCGTTTTGAGGGAAACGTTACGCCAGAAAGAAAACTCCACGGAAAAACAACGAAAGTTGCTACCCATATTTTTTTTTCTTACACTGAGGAAGGAAAAGTTTCCTTCAAGTTTATAGGGCCCACAGAACGATAACAAACTTGCGGAAATTACAAGTCATATAATGTATTATTCGCTTGGAGCATACTTTTTTATTTGAGCGTTAAAATATTTACTCCACAAGGTCATGTGGAAATGTTTCGGTTAGACACCGAAATATTATTTATCAGTCAATATATAACTTTTTTCTTAAAACGCAATAACAATTTTGAATATGTTCAACCAAAAGTAATTTCCATAAGTTTACTTCAGCAGTTAATTGAGCACTTTTTATATTATAAGTTGATATATAATAATTTTTGTGTATTATAATAAAATGTAAAATTAAGTACATAATAAAATGAACGAGTTGTTAAAAGTGACTGCAGGAGGATTCGTGTTTTATATTTTAAAAAGCCACTTGAAAATTAATGAAACTGTGATATCAAAGGAACTTTTACTTGAATATACAGTCAAAAATTCTTGCTCAAAAATAAATGCTTCCTGCATAAATTATTATCTGTATTCTTCATATTTCATATTTGTTCATTATTTCATGAGCATCTTTTTGAGATTTTTATTCTTGTCGTTGTAAATGGTGAATATTTTTTATTTGTATGTTCGCTTTTTTTTTTAATGTCATAGTTTTGGCGTGAGATGGAGGCCATTTCAGCCGATCACCAAAAATTCCATACAAGAATATGTACAATCATGTTAATGTTTAGAGAAATGATAAAAGAATGGCGAAAAGCTAGAAGAGTATGGCACAGGACCAGAAATGCTGCTGACAAATCGAATCAAAAGATCAAAGAATATAAACAGAATTGCTTTCAAAAGTATTTAAGTGAATTAAGCCCACAAGCAGACAAAGATTATTCGCTATGGAAAGCAACTCGAAGATTTAAAAGACCAATTATTCGAATACCGTCAATTAAAAATGATCGAAATGAATGGATTCGACGCGACCCATAAAAAGGCACCTGGTATAGATGACATTTCACCTGGATTATTGAAAGAACTGCCACGAAAAGCAATCATCATGTTGACATATATATTTAATGCCTGTTTAAGGCTGAAGCATGTCCCGGAATGCTTTAAAGTTGCACAAATAATTATGCTCAAAAAACCTGACAAACCTGCAGAACAAGTCGAATCTTACAGGCCTATTTCGCTACTACCTCGCAATATCAAAGCTATTTGAGAAGCTGATATATAAACGTGTTAAACATTTAGTAACAATACCAGATTTCCAGTTTGGTTTTCGAAATCACCATTCAACTATCGATCAAGTGCACAGAGTAACTGCGGCTATTGAAAGAGCGTTTGAAGAAAAGAAATACTGCCCTGCAATATTCCTGGATGTCTCACAAGCTTTTGATCGGGTTTGGCATTTGGGATTAATCTGTAAGATGAGCAAATTGTTACCGCGTAACTATTGTCAATTGATGGAGTCATATTTATTCGGAAGAAAATTTAGAGTATCGAACGAAATGGCGTTCTCGACATTTAAAAATATCTCGGCTGGAGTTCCACAAGGTAGCGTCTTAGAACCTCTCCTGTATCTGCTCTACACTGCTGACATTCCAACAACAAAAGAAACACTTCTTGGAACCTTTGCTGATGACACAGTTATTATGGCAAAAGATATATCTCTGCTTAGGGCAATAGAAAAAGTGCAAGTGGCAGTCAACAAAATCTACAAATGGACAAAAGATTCAAAAATTCAACTTAATAGCTCCAAATCTGTCCACGTTAATTTTGCATTAAGGAGAAATAATAAAAACTTAATTATATCACTCAATGGATGCCCGATTCCTCAAGCAGAATCAGCAAAATACCTTGGAATCCATCTTGACGGTAGATTAAATTGGAAGCATCACGTTAGACAAAAAGCAAAACACATTAGAACCAAAATAAAACAACTATACTGGTTAGTCGGAAGATACTCTCAACTTGATCTAAAATCAAAGAGGTTGATCTACAATACAATTATAAAGCCCATTTGGACCTATGGGGTGCAAATATGGGGTTGCACTAAAAATGCAAATCAGTTAGTCATACAGCGCTGTCAAAACAAGATTCTTCGATTTATTACCAATGCCTATCGCTATGTAACCAATGAAGAACTGTACGATGACCTGGAAATCAAATGGATTTGCGAAGTTGTGCAGGATTTCGCCTTGAAACACGAAAGAAGATTACTAAATCATTCTAACGTGGAAGCAATACAACTGCTGGACAGCACACAGGATGTCAGGAGATTGAAACGAACAAAACCATACGAACTTGTGTGAACATTTAGTGTGTATTATTAGTGTAAACTATAGCTATAAGTTAATAATTAATTAATAATTATAATTTTATAATTGAGGAATACATACAGATGTATTTTCTCGTACTCGTCTTGCTTGTTAATTAATCCAAGCACATAGGAAAAGTAGTAATAAATTAATTGTAATAATGATAATTAAGATTGTACTAAGCGTATCTAATAAAGATGTTATTAAAAAAAATGTTAATGTTAACCAGCTAAAATATTTTAAAACATTTAGACCGGCACAAGTTCTTCAAAATTTGGTTCCATGCGTTTTTAGGTTCGAAAAATGATTTTTTAGGAATATATTGAAACGACTACTTGTATTAGTCATCTTCGAAGTTTGAAAATTATGGTATTTACACATTAGGAAAGAGACACAATAAAACATAAGATATATATACAAAGTTTAAATAGATTCTGCTATTCCTCAAAAATATTTCACACTCTTAATGAATTTTAAACAATCTTTTAGATTTTTATATGACCAATATGATAGGTTTCGGTATTTCTACTTTTGATAAAAATGATTTTTACATTTGTAGTTTTGAATTAAAGGTTTCGTAATTTCGTAATATATTAAAACATACAATGCGAATAATATACTCTTTTCCTTCAGTGACCTTCAATATATTACTCCCATCACATTAAATGCAGCATTACAACAAATAAGATAGGCTTGACAAATCATTTTCTCCCTCCATTTAAAACACGTTCTAACTGAACTGTTCTATTTTGATATCGTTAACTATGCTGTACAAATCACCTTTACCACTTCTACTATCAAAATTCTTTCCTATAGTGGAGAAACGAATTTTTTTTTCCATTGTCCGAAGCAGAAAAATTCCGAAGGTATTAAATCTGGTGCAAACGGAGGTTGAGGCATCCCCTGATTAACCCATCTTTTTATTTCGAGCGTTTCTGTCAATGTCTTGACATTCGGCTTTAACTTTTTTTAATACCAACTCTCGTCACTTATAATGATCTAATGCACCTGTAATATGGAGGTGACCAAATTTTGTATGATCTTACAAATTAAGAGTTTCAAACAGCGAGATGCTTTGAAGGCGGTTAAAATTGAAATAATTTTTTAAAGTATTTGCCCCCCCCTGTACATATATATTTTAAGGAAAAGTAATAAATTACATTGACTAATTAAAATAAGTGTTTTTATCAACTTCGTTGAAAAATAAATTTTGAAAGCAATCATGTTTTACCTTATTGCTTCGCTTAATGGAAATAAAGTCTCCTCCGGTCGTTAAAGAGAAATATATACGACTTACCTAATTAAAAATAGTAGGTGGCGATGTCATATAAAGACTCAGTCTACAGTAAATGAAAATTTGCTACTAATTAGTCGAAATCGATAGGGTTGACTTGGGGAACGGAACAGGAAAAGACGATATAACCTTATTTTGTCGCTTGTTGTGTTAATTAGACTTAATTAGCATTATTGTGTTTAAATTATACTAAAGGAATATTTATTCAAATTTTATTTTTCCTTTTTTATTTTTTAAAACATTTTGTTGTAGATTATCTATCAGTACAGCAGTTTATTCTTTTATCAATCTTTTAATATTATAAAGAGCCAACTAATTGGGTTCACACCACTTTTTAGCCTATTGTTTCAATTCAAAATCATAGTAGTATTACCAAGTATCTTTTATATTCATTCAATTTAATAATTATATTTTAGTTGTGCTGTTAAAAAGACATAATAGATATAAAAGATAAAAGATATAAAGATAAAAAAATATGAAGATATATATCAAAATGATATTGAAACTTTCCCTTTACTATATGAAATATATGATGAAGATAGAGGATTGTAGAAATTTAATATTATCTCAACCTATCATATGAAAAAAATAACCCAGGTCAGCAAAAAATGTTCTAAAAGCTGTTTAGGTTTTGTGGCGTATTCTTTATGTTTTTGACCATAGGAGGCCATATTTCTTGACAATTTAGGTAACTAAGTTAAACGAAATATTATATTAAAAGAAAAGTGGAAGTGTCTTTCTGAAGCATTCAACTGCAGTCCGATATTGATATTTTTCATATATTTTTCTCGGTGTCTTTTCTCCGTCTCTTTATATCGTAGTGAAATCATTTAGCTTGCTCTTCGCTCGTATCTCCCAGTTTTTCCGGAAAGTAGTAGAGGTGGAAGTGAAGAAAAATTACTTTTATACTCATTAGGCAACCTAATGCTTGAAATGCATTGTTTCGACGATTTGTTTACAGTTAGGGTCTTTATGATTACGTAAAAAATTCTCTATGACCTCCTTAGAAACAATCCAAAACAGTCAGTCATAATCTGTATAATTTTTGATTTAACGAAATCACCTTCCTTTTGAGAGGCCTAGAAACTATGAAACTATGTAGTTAGAGCAATCTTCATCTTTCAGGTCTGATTTTACAAATTGCTTCGTCAATCCCAACTTTACGTGCGGTGGTGATAAAAGAACTTTATGTGGAGGTACTAATGTTTCTTAGACGACGCTTAGAGAATGCTTCTTCACCATCTATGAGCTTCCACGGCTGTCAACTCTTTTTGTCCAGTAATTTGGGCGATCTCTGCTATCCCATAGACAAAGAAAACAAAGATATTTGGTAAACCCAGCTTGCTGTTCGAGCAACATGCACATAATTTAATTTGCAAGTTCTTGTAGGTTTACGGAATGATCTACAGGAATGGAAGCATAAAAAGCGCCGTTGTGAAACAGACCCACTTTAAGTCTTCTTTATGATGAATTTATGGAAAGACGACATTATGCTATATTGTATTGGACTTCCATCAAATCTTCAATATTGGTACAATAAACCAATTATTGGCACCCTGAACATTGTTCCGTGTTATTTTTGTTTGCAGGATACCAAAATACATATTGCAGACCCGTGTAATTATTTACTATTTTGCCATATTTTTCAGTTAATTTACACTTTGTACTTTTTAATATTAAATAAATGTTTTGTTGTTTTTTCGTAATTATTTTAAATCATTTGAAATACTATAGTATAATGTATAAATAAATTCCACGCAGTAAAATTTTAATTACCTATTAATTAGGTGGAATTAGAACACAACACGAGTCCATTACGACTGGAAAAATTGATTGAACAAGGCTCGGTCTAAATAGGTCTCTTATTTTCACTAATTTCTACTAATTAGACTGAAAAGTAGTTCGATTTTATAATAAATTTTATTAAAATACCTGTGAGAGTATTTTGTGATGAAAATATGAGATAGATGTTAAGAATATAAATAATTCAATGAGTTGACCTTTAACGATAATTATTAGGCATATAAATTCGTTTTAAAGGATACTTTTAAAAAATGTAAAACTTTATTGTGAAAAATATCCATCAATAACCGCTACTTCTTTCCATCTGTTTATTTCGCAATTTTTTATCAGGCAATTTACGAATCCTATCTCGAAAGAATGATGTATCTTTTGCGGCAATCCACGAGTTTTTTGGTATCTTCACAAAAACTAAGCCCCTATTCAGGCAGGCTACGACTTATATGATGGAATAAGTAGTAATCAGAAGGAGCAATGTCTAGAGAATACGGCATGTGGGGTAGCACTTCCCATTTTAACACGTGGTCGAGCGTTGTCATGCTATGTTTGATCGAGTAATGTGTTCGAATTCTCGTCTTCAATTTTTTTTGGCTGTTCAGATTGCTCTTTGTTTTCGGTGTCAAAATCACCACTAAAACGTCCAAACTAGTATTCATGTTGAAATCGACGGAGCATGCCAGAGAGAGCTTCACACATCATCCGATGACCTTCAGCCTTTCCTTTTCTTCAACTTTCCGCAAATGCGATTTATTCCGTTTCTTATATTATTCCGTCATTTTTTGTTCATACTTCGACATAATAACACATACTGAAAGTTTCCTATATCATTTAATACACAGTAACATCATCATTTAGAAACCCTTTAAAACTAATGTATAGGCTTAATATATTTTAGAATCTTTAAAAAAGCGACTACAACCAGCGTAGTTAACTTTTGTATTCAATATTTTCATTATTCAATAATTACTTTTAACTAATTAAAGACCACAATTTTTTTAAATGTTTACTATCAATATAGATACACCAATTGAAGGAATTGGAAATTAGTTTTAATTAAATGAAATGGAAAGGCCATTAGTTAATATTAACATAACTAACTAATATCAAAGTTATGGTAAATCAGAATTGCACCACAACATTAAGTCCTTTGCTTAACTTAAAATTTTTTGATTGAATTATTTCCTATATTTTTCATAGATTATAAGTGGCAATGTTTTGTTATATAAATATTTTCCACGATTAATCTGTTAGAAACAAATGTTTAACGCTGTAGCAGTGAAATATATGGGAATTAGCTCATTAAGCAACAGTAGCAACAATGCTGTTTAGAAGTACAATAGCTCGAACAACATAATTAAATAAGATTGATACAATCGAGAAACCATAGAGGAAATAAATGTTGCGTAAGTTCGTAAAGCACTTTATAAAGTTTTATTTTCTATGAAAAATTTTCAGTTGTTATATTTTAAGTTAATTTGAGTCTAATTTATGTTACTAATAATCAATAGAAATCTTTTCAATAATCAATAATCCTTATTATGATTCAATAATCTCTAATTTTGGAATATATTTGCTTAATATAAATTGGAATTGGTAACTCAAAATTCTTTAAGATATCTTGTAGTAGTGATGCAGAAAAAATATCTACATATCGATATTTTGGTAGTTAATCTTTTGGTAATTAGTCAAATATTTAGAAAAAGTATATATTTTAAGGCTAATATTTGACTGTTTTTATTTTTTATTAAAAAATATAGATATAATTTATGTAAAATACCGATATTTTATGTACTTGTTGCAAAAATATATCGATATTTTTTTTCTCCGATATATCGATATTTTTTTGGTGGCTACTACCCCTATCTTGTAGTTATGAATTTTGAAATGTAGGTTGCATGATTTAAATGTGACTAATCTACCGCAATGTATCTATATGTTACCAAAATACAACACGTTCATTTACACCAGTTTCTCGCATCTTACAAGATAATAATTATAAGTCTAATATAATAAGGTTAAGGTTAATAAATAATGCTATATTATTATAAATAATTAACTTATTCTATAAAGGCTTGTTTATTTTTATATAAAAAAGAAATTTTCACACGATAATACAATGTATCAATGACATAAGTTTAAGGAAATGTTTTAAGCCGGCATTTGGGATCTCGCTTCATCTATGGTTTTGATTAATTACTATTGTGGTATAGAGAATTTGAACGATGGGTTGCATCTTGATATAAGCAACATAGAAAAGGAAGTCGTGTTCCTTTAACTGGCTTTTCTGCTCCGAAAATATAGGTACTATTCATTGCATCAGCGTATGGCGGAAGCCGAGATCAACAGATTACTGTGTTTAGTAAAGTGTCAAAGTAAAGTTCTATTGATTTTAGTCACGTCAACCTCTTGGATTTTTGGACGTACGTGACTGGACGTACAGCTTCCGAACCATGGTCTTCGGCAATAAGCCTACCGACTGACGAGTGACCAACTTGAGAAATCATTCCAAAAGGCATTCGGTCTTACCCAGCCCGCTTACTGACGTGATTGGGATCATTTGGGATCTATCACAACAGTAGGAGGTCGCGTCCTTTACCACTGCGCCACCAAGCCGGCAGTACAGTCTCTAAAATGGAAGGATAGTTCATAATAGTTATAGAACACCTTCTTTATATACCAGATTTGACAACCTGTGACCATTTTTCAAGTTGAAAATATATTTAGTAATGAAACATGTTCAATTAGAAGATCACTCTTACTTTGGTATATTTTCAAAGAACACCTTTAATGAAGTAAGGAGATATAATACATAAAAATATAATTTTATTCATAGTATTTACATTCAAGTTATTTCAATATCATTAATAATATGTATAGAAATATTGCTTAGCGAATGAACATTTGCAAATAATTAGACTAAATTGGTAGATAATTAAATGGAACGTAATGGATAAAAAACAAGGTCTGAAACGGCACGATCTAAATAGGTATTTCTCCTTTTTTCCCGCTAATTGGTCTCGGAATTGGCACGATTTTATGCAAATATCCGACCAATGATCGAAGTAGAAAATATAATTGGTTCGCGATGGGATTGTTTTGATTTCGTAGGCCACCATTGAAACGTATGCCTGCGACTTGTTCGATATGATAATGAATAAAAAATCGTATTCTGTTTTCTGTTTTTATTGCCTAACCGATACGGTTTAAACGAAACGCGAAAGTTCCGTTTTGTTTTAATTTTTCGTCTTGTTTTGATAAATCGAAATTAAATCACTCTGAAAAAAAGCACGCCCCTAATATTTTCATTATTTCAAAAATGTATTTATTTTAATTTTCCTTTATTTTCGTTTTGTTTTAATTCACATATCGCAATATTGATATTTTGCTCCACATAATTTGCAGAATAAATAATATGAGACTTTTTTTTTGAAACAACAGTTATATCGACATTATATCGATAGCATTTAATTATTTACATCTTATTTATTAAAACAGTAAAGGAATATTTAATTAAAAATGGGAGTTTTTACCTTTAAAACAAACATCGGAAAGGAATGAAATAATTAATCAAACAATGTGCCTGATAAAGCTGCCATTTGGAACAGTTTGGAAGTGAGTCGGTCCATTTAAACTGTCTACATTTTTTAAGTTTTCTAGTAAAAAATGCCAAACTAACTTCAACTTTACTTACAACTTAAACGGTAAACTTGTTCTATTAAGCTAACAGTTGTTTTATTTTATTTCTTCAACAAATAGCTGCTTAAGAAGTTTTATTTCCGCTTTTTAAGATAACTTGAAAGATATTAACTACTTAATTAGAAAATATTAGTAAGTCATGAATGTATTCTTGATATAAGATGATGAAAACATATTATGGTAAATTATGCAACTAAGACTTTCAGGAATGCGGTATTTCGCATTTTTTGCCATAGAAAATATCATATTTTGATTAAGAACAAAAATAAATACAATTAAAAAATGAAATATTCTTCAGTTTACTGTAAATATAGATAGATGGCAATCCATTAAAATGGAAAATTAAAAAAATATTTATACAACACCATGTTTCTCGCCATCTTATTTGTATAATATAGTGAATATTGCTCTAGATTGTTTGAATTTCTCTCCAACCTTAGAATAAATCAAAATACCATGTGTGGCAGTATTAGTTTCCGGTATTGTAAAAGATTCCATTAGCCATAAGTAAAAATGTTATGATTTGATACATATACTATTTTAGTTACGTTCTACCAAAATAACAGCGTTATAGCTTTATAATTTTTTGAAAATATCGAGTTTTGTGCCTAAGATGGTACCTTTGCGACACGCATTATTTTTTAACCGACTTCGAGAAAGGACGAGATTCTATGTTCGGCTGTATCTATATATTTTTAATGTATATCCGCCGATTTTTCCGTCAATTGTAGGTAGATTTTCAAAATTCATTTTTTATTCGAAAGAGGTGGTCCATTTGGAAGCAAATCAGTATATGTTGGAAGGAAGGGTGGAATTCTAGAGAAACTCTCAAATTGCAAAGGCACGTACAAGGTTTTCAGCTGTTTTTTTATCTAAATTAATCAGTGACTAATCATGTGACGGAAAATCCGGAAGTCGTTCAGTGCACGAACCGCACTCAGTTTACTTTGTAAGCACTGCTTCTATGGTATAATAGTTAAATCATTTAGCTCCCAAACGCTTTTTATTCGTATTTTTCCTCATACGGACTGCACCTTTATTTGACCTAACCATTATAATAGAACAGCTGCGTAATTTATTAAGTCCGAAATCGAACTGTTTTCAAAAAATAAATAATAACTAAAATATATAAAAAATAAATAATTAAATAATAATATGGCTTCAAGGTCATCAGTTGGTAGTAGTTAAAATAATATTGTAAATAGATAAATAGATTTAGGTAGGTATTAAGTTAAATTGTGTGTAAATAGTAGAATATAAAATACTTGTAATAGATATGTTAAATAAGGTTTTTAATTATTTTTACTTAGTTATTATAACAATATCTATTATGTACATATTAAATTTAAATTTTTTGTGTTCAATCAGTTTGGTTATTTTTAACCTTTAGTGAGTTCCTTTTTTATTTTTTGAAGTTGATTAAATTTCTTTCTTAAAAATATAATACCTTGTTTCTTTAAAGGAAAAAAAGCAGCAGCAAGCCATTGTTTACTAGTAGAGACTTACGGTGAGTATGCTTCCACAATAAAAACATGTAAAGCGTGGTTTTAAGAATTCAAATGTGGTGATTTCAGCGTTCAATATACTTAGCGTCCACATAGTCCGAAAACGTTTAAAGATGCAGAATGTATGAGTTATTGGATTAAAACAAACTAAAAAACCATTGGCTGAAAGGTGCCACATGAATTGAATGACAGGTGATAAGAAAATCGAAAAATCGTTAGTGAAATTCTGCTTCAGAAGTATGATAGGAAGTGATCTCATAATTTATAGTTTATACTGATCGCTATCGACAACAAATTATCAATTTGAATTGTGCATTGATCGAAAGACGTCTATAATAATTTTGCACTAAGATAACGGGCCCTTTCTATAGCAAGATCAATCAAAGAAGAAAGGAGAAACTTTCCTTAACAACAGAGAAACATCTTTAAGTTATTAGATGGACAAAATGTATAGAATCAAATGTTCAATACTTAAATAGGTTTTCTACCGTATTTATACTTTATACTAGTCTTTATAGTTTATACTTAATAACGTCTTTAATGGAAAAATTGGAAAGGAATTACCGACATGCCCAACCACTACCAAGGTTCTAAATTTCTAAATTTAGAATCATACATAAATAATTAAGAAAAAAATCAACTAAGCTAGATTTAAATTTTGTTAGTAAAATTAGATTACTAGAGGTTTATTAAGTTTGTATGGAGCAAGAAACTGAAAGAGGTGTGGCTAGTTATAGTTTAATTTATTTAACAGCTGTATATTAATTAATACAAAATGATTATAAAGAACCAATGGATTATATTCGTGATTAAGATAATATACGGTGGCATTTGGTGGTTTTTAGAATATCATAATAATTATATAACTAATACAATGTATTATATTTATTGTAACAATTAAACGACATGTAGTTCCAGCACGAATAATTGGCATTCAAGATCAGCCGTTTTAACTTTTTTTGATATTTTTGATGTTGTAGGTCTATGCCAATTAGGTCATTCCAGGTCTATGTCATAGAGACACTGAAAACTTAACCACACATGTCACTATGAAAAGCGCTATGGATTTTATAAATGGTATAATTCCAAATGTTATCAGCAACCCTGCTTTATTGAAAAGCCCTATATATTGAAGGACAGGACTGGGACATTTCAACTTTATTTTTTAATTATTGCTCTTAGTAGTTCCACAATCTGCCCAGGGGGCGATAAGTATTTGTTACATACCATTATATATACATGGCATGTAGAAAATTACTTCGTTAAGTGATCTCCTGTACAAAATACCATTTTAATTAATTAATCTTAATTTTAAAGCTTGTTCAAAGTCTATATATGTCCAATAATCAAATCGGATGGTGTTAGATGTTTTAGTCTACGTACTTCACTGTCACTTCGCATATGTAGCTGATTATCGAGTACAATGGGATGCACTGATACTCTTTCGAAGTACTTCACACAAACACGTTGAATACAATGGCACGCAACACTTTATTTTGGAACCATTGTATGATGGATATATTAGACTTGCTAGCGGTTCCCCCTAGTTGGATTCCGTATGACCAAATAGGCTTGAGTATAGATTTATACAATAATATTTTGTCGTCTAATGTTAAACTCCTTATATCACTCAGTTCAAGTTGTTTCCGTTTATCGATCAACTATATTAAAAATTGTTATTGAATTTGTTGCTTTTGATGTATAATAATACTAACATTCATAACAAACACTTCTAGTACAGTTAACAAGGAAATATTAAATCTAACTTTTTTGAAATAAATAAATGTTTTCAGGACATTTTATTAAATTCCGCTTCGTTTGTTAAAAGATGAAAACATCGCGGGCATATTAATGTTTTGCAATTATGTAGTCAATTACTCTCAGCCAACAGCTTCGCTTCAAAAAAAAACTAGTTAACGTCTTGTCGTATATCGTCGCGAGCTTAAATTCATTTTCACGCGACAATGTGGTGAAAACCGAGTACAAAATATGTTTTCAATTTTCGTCGCTGATTATCCGGCGTCACCATTAAATATTTAAACGGCAGAAATAATAGCCGCCTGGAATAAGGACCTTTGGTGCGTTATTCCAGCTCCGATAGTGGGTATGCTTTATTTCCGCGATAACGTTTTGATAATTCGCCAGAATAAGAAAATACTGTTGGAAACGGTCGATGGTACGATAAGGGAGGAAATGTAATTTTCGCCATTTTATAACGAACCAATGTGTATAAAACCGTTAATAATGAATAATTTTCTATATTTTCATAATGTTCGTCGATTTTCCTTTTACGATCTTATTCGTTTTTGACAGATGTTTAACTTCATTATCCGAATAAGTATTATAGAGAAGGGAAGTGCATATATTACGGAATTATTGAGAATGTCAATTAATTTTGATGAATCTAGAACAGATATCGTAATTTATTTTACATCACATGAATCACTTGCAACTATATTATTGCTAAGCAGTTTCAGTAATTTAGAAGTTAGATAATTTCTCTCGCGTGACAATAATCTTCGAAACGTGACCGTTCCGTTCATTGTGATCATGTCAGATGAGTCGCGATGGGAACGCAATGATTCTAAACATTTTTTTCGGATTTCTGAATTATCAGGTTAGGGATTATTGCCAAAAGAGGGAAAATGACTATCACAAGATATTACTGAAAATGTTATTTCGAACAGTTTCAACTTCGCGGTTTCATTACTTTCCGGCATAAAATATGATGTTTTTGTGACGTATTGGCAATAAAAAATAATATCTAGTACAACAATTCCAAGTGCCAAATGAAAGGAAATATTTTAATTTTTAAAGTGAAAAAATGATCAAAATACATGCAGGCACCTAATATTTTGCTGATGTGCAAATAACCCATTTTTGATAGAACTGTTCTAATTGCGATGTGATAAAAATATTTTTAGAACAATTGCTTTTCCTGTTTTATTTAAGGAAAATTGTTTCTAGATGTCGTCGATAAAAATTGTAATAGTTCTCTTTTGCTTTTGGAAGAGTTAATTTTTGATACAACTGGTGAAACATATTTTCATTATATTAAAAGTGTTCGAAAATAAGTAATTATAACATCAATATAATGAAACCGATCATGGGAGTTTGTTTTAGTGAGCTTAAGCGTTGACAGAAAAATTATCGATATAAAAAAAATACCAAGAAGTAATTTTGTAACATGGAATTTACTCATCATTGATACACTATATGTAAATATTTATTGAACTTTGCATTTCTTCAATTTGTCTTAGTGTTTTTTTATTTACTTCGAATACTACCAAAGGACTGGAAAAAGGATTGATTACCTATTCAGAATACTTTCAGTCATAAGTTCAGTCATAAGTATAGAAGTTTATCAAAAATGTATTTAATATTTAATATATTTTTTCTATTTACCAATGAAAATTAATACGGATTAACATAATAATATAAATAACGTAATATAAAATATAACATAATGCGGGTACATGGGTGCCTCTAGCTTTTTATACTGTAATCGGTATATCATTAAAAATACGTTGGATAATTTGAAGTAACAATGAGAATGAGGGTTGATAGGATCTTTATTATGTATTTTATATATTTTATATATTTAAAAACTGAAGCGGTCGATGTCAAGGCATCTGTATGAATTCATATCGAATAATATTTTATATATTATTTTAGGCTTTATTCGGCTTGATTAGACGTTATATTTACTATTGTATTATATATAACTAATATATGACTAATAATAATAGAATCTAGGTATGAAAAAGCAAAATATTACATGTAATGCAAGTTCTTGTAAGTTGTGTGAGTAGGTTATCATTTAAGGGTTCCCGTGTACTTTTTCAAAGTAGTTGTAATATATAACAACCGTTTTTCGGTGAAGAAATAACAGTGATTTATATGAATCAATTTCTATTTTTAATATGTTATCAACTAACGCATTTTTTGTCAATTATTAGTGAATTTACCGCATTTAAAACTTCGAAATCAATATGTATACGCGTTTATATTATGAGTATGTTCACTGTAAATATCCAGAACTACTTGATGACTTAGTATATGTAATATTACATAATTAAAAGCACATAATTAAAAACAAATATTTAATATTAAGTTATTACAAAAGTGTCCGATATATCGAAAGTTAACTTTGTTATTATATATTTTCTATATCATTAAAAAGTTTGATCTAAGCGTCTATATTTAAGACAATTATTAACTAATAACTACAGTAAATATTATTATATACATTCTAATTCAGAAAATTCGTCATTTAAACTGTGGCTATAGGATTTTTTTATATCAGTGAATTTAAAGTAATAAATATAATGAATACATCTTTAATATTTTTACAGTTTGTTTTAGTTTGAATAGCCTAATACTATTAAACTATTTGAATAGATAAAAACACGCCTATTTAATGGAATAGAAGTATACTCAATGCACCCAAGGAGGTACCACCTCGTTAACTCTAATTGAATAGAACCACACAATCCGGTACATCGGTTAAATTTACATACAGCGCTGTACCATCCACCGACCCACGCTGAAAACATCCAAATAATTTCTCTCGCGTGACAATAATCTTCGAAACGTGACCGTTCCGTTCATTGTGATCATGTCAGATGAGTCGCGATGGGAACGCAATGATTCTAAACATTTTTTTCGGATTTCTGAATTATCAGGTTAGGGATTATTTCAAAGTTTATGTTTAGCTTTAATCGGTGCTTAAATCTGGCAATGCAAACACTATTTTGTGTTTAAACGGATCACATTTTAGCTGACTGGATCCTTTACGTGGAATTATTATGCCAATTCTTAATTGGTACAGGAAGAATAAATATTAGTGGAAGGATAAGTCAGATGTCAAATTGATATTGAAATGGATAATATGTAAAGTCAATTGAAACAAATCAAATTAAATCTAGTTCACATTATCACATTACAGTTTTACTAAAATTTACATTATTTACATTTACAAATTTATACAATTATAGTTTTATTAAATAAGACGATTAAGACATATATTTATAACAAATTAAATAAAATATATTTCGACATCAATATTTTTTTTTTACAATTTCTATGCTACGAGCATAGAAACACAACATTCACAAGGACCTAAAATACCTGCTTATGGTATATATTTTCACTCTCTACATTTGGAACATCAATGGGAATGTCCTCATCGTCTTCACTATACATATTTTCCTCCTTTCTATCATTTATTTGTTTATTGAAGAGAATTGAGAATGCCCAAGAACGCACTAACTAATTACTAATTACAATCATCGTCATCTTCCTCACTGATGCAAAAGAGATTGTTCCAATAGTTTTACATATTTTCTTGACTAAGAATATTTCAGGCCATATGTGAATTTAAAGCAGCCTCTCGTAGTCACCTGTTTCAAAGCCACGAATAAATTTTTAGGTTTCTTTGATGGGATAGATGAAAGTAGAGACTTTCGATAGTATAGTTTGATGTGTCTTATTATATTCTGATCTATTGATTGGGCTAATGCAGCAACAAACGGTGGCAGATACTTTATAAAAATAGATTCATTCTCGCTCCAACTGTATCGATGCTTAACCTGAAAGAAATATTTAGTAATTAAGCGTAAACAACTTGGGCTTAAACTGAACCAGTACCAGTTTATAGGGCGTAAATCCAAATTATCTTTGAATTGCTATATAAGTCAATACTTAGGCCAATCTGGACGTATGGTATCGAACTGTAGGGTACTACTAGTAAATACATAGCCATCCTTCAAGTGCCGGCGTAAAGTACTCTGAAGGAGTGTCAGTGTACCCGAATGCATTCACCAAACAATTAAATGTGCGCGATGTCAGTGAAGTGCGTAGGTTAAAACGTTTACTAACATCCGACCTAATTAATAGACATATAGAACAGTTTTTAGAATCATATAGAATAGTAGTTAATAATATAATAAAAATATTATAAAAAAGTTCTCGTTCTTTAATTGTTGATCTCGAGGACTACTAAGTACTTATTGAAAGGTTCTGTTCCATTAAAACGTCTTCAAAAAGTCATACCGAAGGGATAAAGCGCTTGAAACGACTTCATGAATATACTGCTCCGTCATCTAAGCAGTTTTTAAACAGTTATAATCAATATTAACATTTTTAAATGAGCGGATTTTTGTTATAAGTTAGAAACGTTATTCGTTGATTTTTTGGTTTCCTACCCGAAGAAATTTTTTCAAATTAGGGCAGCATATTTCTTTCTGGTAACATTTTCCAATAGACCTAGACTATTTCAAATTATCACATTTTCTCTCCTAAATGGTTGTATAATTCATTACAGTTTGAATATTTTAATTATTCAGTGTTTACGTTACTGAACGTCCGCTATATTTATTTTTGTACATATGATCTATTTTGACTTCAATTTAGTAGTATTTTTTATATGTTCAATTTATTATGAATCTGTCAAGAATAAGCCGTAAATATTGGAAAGGTTATAGCTTCTTTATTTTAATAAATGAATACTGAAATATTATTCATTAATTATTAGTTGTTAAAAATTATTATTCCAATCTCATTATACGTTTTATTGGCCAATTCTCGGTATCGTTGATTGTTTTTGTTTTTTGAAATTGTTGAATATTTTAATTTAAGTTTTTGGTTAACGTAATATTTTAGCTATAAGAGAATATTTAAATAACATTACTCTGGATTTCATAACCAAAGTAGAGCATAAAATGCATGAGTTCATAATTTAACTGAATATAAAATGTTAACAAGCCGTATTTCTGTTTATTTTTTCTCCCGAAGCAACCGGCTCTACAAAGAAAAAATATTATAATTACGTTGTATCATTTTTTTGATCTTCGCTGATGTTTTATTAATTTCTTCCATACAGCCCTGCTCGCTGAGGCTGAAAAAACGCCAAAAAAAAGAGGGCGAAAGACGGCGAAAACAATCCATTATCTAATTCGTTTAAACTTCCAATCAAACAGCCGAAGGCGCGTAAACAAACAAGCCCCGCCGAGTACCTGCTCACGTATTTCTCTAGAAAAGATCAAAATAAAATACACTCCACGGATATCCAGAAATATCGTCGAATATCCATAAAAGGCAGACATCGACATCAGCATTTCAAACATTTATGTATATATAAAAATCTATGACACAGGGCAATTTTTCTGAACTGACACAGTGGCGTACATTGTCAAAATGTTCAAATTTCAATATTAACAGAGAAAACATTATACTATATACATAACCATATTAGTCTTTACCATTGTTTTCATGCTAAATGATAGTATTTATATATTTTCTCTTAGTATTTAACTTCAATATTATATCCAAACAACTTATCTTTTATATTCTTGTATCGGAAATAAAACTGCATACAGCCTGACATATAGATGGGGCTACTAGAAATAAATCCATATGTTTTTTAGTTAACTCTAGCCCTCAAAAGATGTGTGAATAAATTTGACAGCTGTCGGATCATTAGTTTGTGAATTATAATATTTTGAGTGGAGCAACTTTTGTTATTGTGAAAAAAAATGGATAAAAAGGAATTTCGCGTGTTGTGCGTATATTGCTTTTTGAAGGAAAAAAATTCAGTTGAAGCAAAAACTTGGTTGATGCCGAGTTTCCGGGCACTGTCCCAGGAACATTAACCGTCGAGTATTGGTATGCGTGGTGAAATAAGCACCGAAGACGGTGAACGCAGTGGACGCCCAAAAGAGGTTGTTAGCAACGAAAACATTATAAATATTCACAAAATGATTTTGAATGACCGTAAATTGAAATTGAATGAAATAGCTAGAGATATCAACTGAACGTTTACATCATATCATTTATGAATATTTGGATATGAGAAAGCTCTGTGCAAAGTGGGTACCAGGTGAGCCAAAAACGGCCGAATTTGAAGAAATGGAAAGTGGTGCTTCCCAAGACAATGCATCGTGTCACAAATCAGTGAAAACGATGGCAACAATGCATGAATTGGGCTTCAAATTGCTTCCTCATCCACCGTATTCTTCAGATATGCCCCCAGCGACTATTTCCTGTTCTCAGATCTCAAAAGAATGCTCACTGGGAACAAATTTTCGTCGAATGGAGAGGTGATTGCCGAAATTGAGGCCTATTTTGAAGCAAAGGACAAATCATACTACAAAATAGTATCGAAAAGCTAGAGGGTTATTATCAGTGTATCACCCTTGAAGCGTATTATGTTGAATAAAAAAAACTAATTTTGGCATAAAATGTGTTTTACTATGGTAGACCTGGCAACTTTTCAATTGACCTGTTAATAACCTCTTTAAAATACATAAATATATATAAAAAATAATATATTTTTTTACCATAGATGATCAAGTTGCTAATAATCAAATCAAATTCTTTAATATTACATTTTGAACCGATATATGAAATCTAAAGCGTTATTCACACCGCACTCTTTAGAAGTGAATAATTATAAGTGATGAGAAATTGGTTGTTACACAGAGCCTCATTTAATAATATTTTCTTAATTTAAAGCGTTTTTTTTTATTAAAAAAGAAGTATTATGAACTATATAGGTAAGCTGTACAATGTATGAAAACCTAGATTAGTTTAATAATTTAATTTAAAAATCGTTATTCCTCTGATTTTAATTTAAGAAACCATATTTTGAGATTTCCTATGTTTCTGTTAAAATGAAGATATCTAATTTAAAAAGAAATATAGTGGACTTGGTGGCTGCAGTGGTTAAGGCGACAGAAAAATCTCGAATTATAGTCCAGCAAAGCATTGATGTACTTGTAAACAGTTTGTTTGTAATTGTAAACAGTGTAGGCAACAGTGTATAACAACAGTATAAATTATAACAAGAAATGACTATTCTAATCACACCAGTGACCAGGCCTGGGTAAGACCAGATGTCTTCTTTGATGGCCTCTAACTTGGTCGCTCTATGTGCCAACGACCGTAGTTCGGAGTGTACGCATTAGGTGCAGTCATTAGATCCCATCCATATAATTACATTGTAAATAAAAAAAGGACTATTAAAATATAGCATATCGGTTGTAATATCGTAAACTTCAATATTAAAATGAGATCTGTAACAATTGGCATATATAGGCGTATATATCTTATATTTAACATTGTTTTTATGTTACTTCCTAGTGCTGCCTACGTTATTATTGAAAATTATTTCAAACAAAACTAGACCAAATTGTTGAGCATATCCATGAATGAGTAGGGATATGATATGGGTAGCCGTGAAGTAATGACGCTAATTATTGACTAGTAACAATCGCACCGATATACAAATTGCCTGCTTTGAATTCTAAAACATACATGAATGATATGATACTGAAGGAGTATTTACACTTATGTGAATGTGTGAAAGCAATCAGCGAGATTTTTCAAGAGTATTTCAACAACACTTACTCAATCATCACATGGGACTCATGAAAATGTTGAAATATGGCTGATACATGAAATAGCACTGTTCATAACGTTATTGACAGTAGTCAATAATTGAATGAATGAATGGTGAATGGTGAATTTTTACTATTTGCTTTAAAATGTTTGTTTATATCATAAGATAAAATTGGTGTAAGCAAGTACGACACTGGAGGCTTTATACTGAAAAGAGATATGCTTCCAATGAATTTGGATAGACGATGATCATTTTTACCGTAATTTTTTATGTAATTTCTTCCATGGAACAAAATATGGAAATATATTATAAAGTGCATGTGTATACATTTAGAATTAAACTTGACCTTGAATGTCTTGAACGATTAAACTTGATGGATATATTAACCACATAAAATAACAATCTTTCGGTTGGCAGTAATAAATTATTCAGTGTATAAATGGAACACTCAAAATTGCAATAACGTAACACAAATTATGGTAATACAGTTCTAATCATATTCCAATTGTCGGTTTGGGTTTTCATGACATAAAAATGGCGATTGAAGTCAATGACAAAGAGAAACCTAGAGGACCAAACAAAGGCAATAAATTGTAAGACTTATTGGACCACCAAGTGGGGAAAAACCCAGGTCAAACTGGAAATGAACTTTCAGACAGCTTATTATTGGAAATTAATTAATGAGGTATTTCCACGTGATATTTAAATACGATGGAAATGATCCAAACGGAGGGAAAATAGCTACGACACGAATTGATTGAGAATGCCATTTCAAACCGTCTTAGCGTAGTAGTTTTATTGCTTGCCAGATAAAACTGAAGAGTTTTCTGTAGCGTATTGTAACAGACCATGAAAAGTGGATCTATAAAGTGGTGCAAAAGTTCCGCTACCATTTTGATTCTTTTGAGTATGTGTCTTGCTCTGGTGGCATCCAAAAGTTGCAATACTTTAATATTCTCATGAAAATGGAGTCTTTCCTCATGCCCCCTTTCAATTCTCTTGATTTCTTGATTGACTGTGGGTATCTGAAGGTCTCGATGTAGGTAGTCAGTGGGTGCACTGTAGTATTTAGGTGCGCCCACAATACTCAGCATTTTGGTCGGAAAAATTTGTATTTTGTTTATGTTACTCTTTGCAGAACATCCTCATAATTGAACTCCGTATGTCCATAAAAATTTCAGTATTTGCTTATATAATAGCAATTTATTATGTATTGATAATTGTGATTTTCTTCCAATTAGCCTATATTTTCCTATATTTCAATTCCAGTTCTTTTCTTTTTTATATGTTCCTTCCAGGGAAGTTTTGCATGAAGTTTAATTCCGAGATATTTAGCATTGTTGCTATATGTAATGATATAGCAACATGCAACAATGCTAAATATATCAACAACAATTTAAAGTTAGTGGTGCTTGTATGGTCTGTTTGTAGCTTGCGTCCAATTATTTATATTGTCACTTGCCTGTTGTAATTTTCGTGTGGCTTCTTCACTATTGTCTTCGATAGCTACTGCGATAGTATTATCAGCAAATGTAGTCATCGTAATATTCTCCATTTGTGGTATATCACAAGTGTAGAGTAGATAAAGCATTGGCCCCAGTACACTTCCTTGTAGTACACCAGCTTTAGCTTCTTTTATTGTAGAGTAAGCTTCTTCTTGTTTAACTCTTAACATTCTGGCTGTAATGTACGATTTTAGTAGTTCGGTGTATTGTTTTTGTAACATTTTCTATAGTTTATGAACAAGGCCTTAGTATGAAGGCCTTGTTAATAAACTTCTTATCGAATCTTATCGAAGACTTATGCCACATCTAAGAATATAGCTGAGCAGGCTTTCTGAATAATCTTTCAAATATCTTTCGTTAGATACATGTTTACTTTTTGTTCAGATCGATGTAGCATGGGTTAGCTAGAAAGAGTTATAAAAAGTGATGGAAAAAATTTTGATTAATATATATTACCCTAAATGTTCTCAGTAAAAGCCTTTATAAAGTAAAATCGTGATCAGAATACATGCAAGCACCTAATAATATAATTTAGGAAATAGTCTTAATACATTTTTAATACCTAGTACAAAATGAATGTAGAAAAATAATTTTCAGTAATAAAATGATCGTTCGAAGGATTTCAGAAGATTTCGGCGTGTTTTATAAATTATACGGTACTTTTAAATTGGCTATTCGATACAAACTAATATAATGATGTTAAAAAATGAACCAATACCCGTAAAATATGACAGAATTGAAGTTAACGACTAAGGTTATTGAAACGAAACGTTGCATACGGGTCATACTAAGGCCCCCCTTACATTTTCTCCTTCGTCGTTCTTGCTTCAGACCCTTTTAAACTCGATTATTTTCCTGCTTAAGTCTCGCAGCCTAGATTCAAAAGCCGATGCCGCAGAGACAGCGCAAAATATTTTTTTTTAGAACGAAACGGAATTTTTACGAGCACGGGGCCCGGCATTATCAGTGTTATTCGCGTTTTCATTTCACTTTACATATTTATGCCTTTAATAAAGAAGAAAATTACACGAAAAAGGGGCAAAATGGAGATTTGAGTGTGCGAGTGGGGCGTTCTGATTTTCCAGTATTCTTTAGTGCTCTGCCGTTTGCTCTCGTTTAGTCGCCGGCTTTAGAAAAATGGGGGGTCGTAGGAGTTGGGCTGATTTGGTCTTTATGTTGGGGTTTGTCGGGATTATTATACGCCTAAAAATGGATGTTAGTTATTTCTTCGTTTTTTTTATTTTTGTTAGAAAATGAGTTTAAATAAATTTTTAATTTAAACATGTTATTATATTATAACGTGTCAAACATAATTATTATTATTAAGCCTACAAATGATGGAATCGACCTTTCGGAATAGAATCTATAAATTGCCTGCACCATGGGAAAAAGTAGATGTTATCGATGAATAATACCTTGAATACAATACATTGTACCGAAAAAGCGGATAAATCCTTTGAATAGGTCCTTCTAACCACAACTTGACTTGATTAGTCCTGAATATTTTTTACGGAATACGATTTACTTAATTTGGAGGAATTAAATATTATCTTGCAAAATTCCATTCTATGTATTTATAAATTGCCTAAATCATTAAAGAAATTTTAGTAACTGATTAATGATATTTCAACTGATGTATACATACATATTGTTACTGAAATTTGACATGTTTTCAACAAAAATAAAAGAGTATAATTCAACGTATTAATATATTTTGACACATATGCATTCAAATTTACTAGTGATCGTCCTGCGGCCGAAATTCGACCACAATGTATTAAATTAATCATGTTTGCATGTCAGAATGCAGCAAAAAAACTAATTAAAAGTTATATGTAACTAAAAATTTTTTCACAGTATTTTCAATATTCAGTATTCACACACTCATTCACATTTTTAAATTGCATTTAATTAAATCTAAATCTCTTAACTTTCAGTAATTTACAAAATATTAATAACTGTACATTTCTACGCCACTGAATATTATAACAAAGTATCATAAGTAAGATTATTTTCAGAGCTGTAACATCTTCAGAGCATCAAATATAAGTATACATGATCTTTCTTCACTTTTATGTTATAAACATAAGTATGGAATAATTAATGAAGTAATACATGTACGTATATTAAAACAGAGAATATATGAATAAAGCAAATTTAATATTGATATTTGATTTCAGCTTATGTATTAATAATCACATATATATTAATTTAACACATTATTAAATTAACTACTGATATTCCAGAACTTAGGTCTATAAAGTAAATATACAAAATAATTGATACAATTCTCAAATAATAAAGATCATATAGTCGCATATATTATTGCATTAATCATTAAACTCCTTAATATTTAACAATGCTTTAAAATGTTTACAAATGTACTGTTAATAATTCATAATTTCTTCTATTTGTCCATTGTGTTCCATCTATGCAAATTATGTAGTTAGTTTCAGTTTAACTTCTGCATATCTTCATTACTTCATTTATATATTCATATAGTCATTATCTTTTATCTATATTTGTCATCTCAAAATTTTCTTCAAAAATTGGGGAAACATTTTCGCTAAGCCAATTAATATATAGATTTTACTTAGTCAATACTTATGTTATCGTTCTTTAGACTATACCTTATAGACTATACTGCATAATGTATGTTCTCAACAGTGGGTCTTGACTATCAGGTAATCCTAATTAATACATTAACGAAATAAATATTAACTTATAATATTTATAGATCGCCTGGTTTCAACGGGTAATTAACTTTTCTCGCATGAAAGTATAAATATTGATCCGAATCGATTCTATATGGTCTTGATAAAAATTAATCTATATATAAATTTGTCCTTTTAAACCGTTTCAGACATGCTTTTAGTTATTAATATTTTATCATTCACTGATAAAAACGAGATTTGTTTTCATTTAATTTCAATTGTATTTAATATAAACAGAAAAAATATTTATTATTTCAGTATTTTTCGACGTTAGATTACATTTAACTTCGTCACTTTAATATATTTTTTTTCATTGTTTTAATTAAAAAGCAATTTTAGAAATAGTACGTTTCGAAGTATCTCTGTGATCTTCATCGCTTGGTTTACTCTGAATCGTAGTGTTTTGCTTCGTAAAATATTCAATATCATAATGGAAGTTTTTATATGAATGCCAGGTAAAATTGCCTCTATAGTAGAGCTATTTACGTTACACAGAATAATGTATTATTGTTTTGTGCGTTCAGGTTTTGTTTTGTTTCATTGTTTGGTTTAGAATTTTGACAAAAGAAATAGGTTATATAGAAATGATGCTTTTAATTTTAACGAGAGGGAGGACGATTATAATAGAGATTATTTATACTTTAATCGAAATTCAGTGGAATTGTTTCTTAAGGAAAAGCGAAGAGTTTCGTTTTATTCTACATAAAAAAATGCATCCATTAAATCCTAGGTATAATATTAATTATTTATTCTATATATATATATATATATATATATATATATATATATATATATATATATATATATATATATATATATATATATATATAAATGAGTCGTGGTTCGTTAGTCTCGCTAAAACTCTAGAACGGAAAATTGCCACAATTGGTCCCACCACCAGATCCTTTGCGCTTTTTAGTTTCTGGGATTGGAAATGATTCTAAGCACTTCTTGGCGAACATTCAGAAATATAACAGTTGTTTCCAGATGACATCATTTGGCGCTACACATATTATACAGGAAAATTTCATGCCAACTTTCCCACAGTTGACACAAAATTGCATGCAGTAGTTACCAAACACATGATATATGGACCTTGCGGTTTTCAACAACAATATACCCTGTATAGTTGATGTTCCAAGCGATACTCAAGAGAACTGATTGCTGAAACCATAACGGGATATGATGGATACCCATTGTATCGTCAGCGATCAGTTGCGTACAATGGGCGATCGGTAGTTCTGAAGGTAAGAGGACAAAATGTTAATGTAGACAATCGTTGGATCGTGCGATATTCGGCAATATTATCCAAAGCTCTTGAGACTCACATCAATGTGGAATATTGTAACTCTGTGAAGTCGATAAAGTACATATGTAAATATGTTAACAAAGGTAGCGTCTTCTTCGCCGTCTTCGCTGTAACCAATGCAAATGATGAAATATCACAGTACCAGATGAGTCGCTATATAAGTAGCAACGAAGCAATTTGGCGTATCTTTTCATTTGCGATCCATGATAAACACCCTACCATTTTTCAGTCCATTTAGAAAATGGTCAGGAGGAAAAAAGTCGAGGATTCGAGATTGCTGAGGATCTCAATGCCACAATTCAGAATTTTCTTCCGGGACAGTTGGTTTCCTTCAAATCAGTCGACACTATTATGAACCAGGACGACGTAGTCAACTGTCCCACGGAGTTTTTAAATTCACTTGAATTGCCTGGATTACCACCTCACAATTTGAGGTTAAAAGTAGGATCAGTTGTCATCATGCTGCGTAATATTAATCAACATCGACTGTGCAATGGAACAAGACGTCATTGAGGCAACAATCATAAAGGAAAAATACAAAGGAGAGGATGTCTTGATCCCGCGTATACCGATGATTCCAACGGATTTACCATTCGATTTTAAACGCTTACAATTTCCAGTACGTCTGGCCTTTGCGATGACCATAAATACATTTCAAGGCCAGTCGTTGGAGGTTTTACGGAATCAACTTGGAGTTTCCCTGTTTCGCGTATGGACACTTATAAGTCGCGTGTTCGCGCGTCGGAAAACCGTCATCTTTGTTTATTTACGCACCACAAAACAAAAAAAAAGTTATCAGAAAGCTTTAAATTGATTAACAAGCTGTATCATAACTGTGTGTGTCTGTAAATATTGAATTGAAACCTTATAGATAGCCAGTATTTCAGGAAAACTAAGTTTTTTAAGTATGAAACATCATGTGTAATTAATAGAAAATAATAATAAAAATTCATTCATACCGAGCATTTTTTTAATTAATTACGGATTATTAGGTCTTTTATTTATCGATTGAGGCAGTACGAAGTCTGCCGAAGTATATATATATATATATATATATATATATATATATATATATAGTAGTGAACGTAACATTACATTTTTCCAATATTTCGACGATCGAAATTTGGTTTTTATTTTTTTAAACCCTTTAATTAAATCTCCTCTCGACAATGCTGATTATCCAATTTCGACAGCGTATTTCCCTTTCCCCACAGCCCCAACTCCTTTTTTTTCGCATCGCAAAAATGAACCTCCACAATTTTATACGTCGCATTTTTTGCTCCTGTCGGAATTTTAAAATTATGCTCTCACAGAATTACTTTTGCATTCCAGGACTCTCCACCGAAACTGCGGAATGTCAGAAGGAACGAGTTTAAAATTTGCGGCGTGCGCCCTCGCCATCTTCGTCTTGGCCACTAACGTCTCTTTCGCTCAAGGTAAGTGCACAAAATTTACTAAAACTATTTTGTTTACCTTTTACATTTATTTTAACAATCCCTATTCAAGAACTCTATGATTTATTATTATTATTACTAAGTAAAATATTAAGCGAGTAATTTTTGGTTTTTCTATTAATTATATCCATTATTACATTATTTTCTTAATGATCGAATACTGATATTATATCACTCAATAAGTCTTAAGAGTTCAAAATTCTGATGTGCAAGAGCTGATATATTGAAGATGTATTGCCAAATATAAGGAAGACCGGGTTTGGTTGACCAAGTTTCAGCTTAAATTTACTATTAAGATTTGGAAAAAAATTACAAAAAACACGTTATTCTTTATGATATAGAGTACAGGCCAGTTCTTGTATAATAGGAAATACTTGTCAACCTACCTCATGCTTGGGGTTGGTTGACTATTCACCTAGGGTAAGCTGACCTATGAAGTTGTAAGTGCAAAATCTACGAGGAAATATGATAATAGACACAAAGATGTATTACTCATTTTTTAAAATTGAAACCAATAGGCGATCTTTCGACACTTCAATTAAACACAATAAAATTCAAATTACGAGAATAAACAATCAGATGACATTTAAGAAAATGGCCCAACCAATCTGCACCAGCAATGAGTTCTGTATTTCATGAGTCAGGTAAGGATTTGTTTTTTTTTGCAAATTCATATGCGAACTTTTGGGTTTCATACGGTGTTAATCCATAATAAATATCTGCTGCTTTCTTCAAGTAACTTTCTAAAACAAGATCTTTCTCGTCACTAAATAGTTGTCTATTTTTTCTTTAGCCGACGCTATCCAAAGTTGATTCGGATTTCGGTAATTCTTGTTTTTCTAATTTTTTCGTCATATTTACGACGTGGCGTTTTTACGGTATACCAAACTCTTTCGACGTAAAATTAATACTTTTTTTGTCAAAGATAACTTGTTGACACGCTCGATCTATTACATCATTGGGTGTACTCTCTCTATTTGTCTTTCTTTTGTATGTTCGCATGGCCCTGAAATAACAATTATTGGATAAAATTTTAAAAAATACCGACTTCATTTTATGTGTAGAATATCCATAATGTTATGGGGCTGGTTGACTAGGTGGATGGTTAAAAGGTCATCCAGGCGCCCCGAATCACCTTAAACAATACATAAAAGAAAGAACATGAATCAAACTTTCGTTATAAATGCTTTGACAATCAATAACTATGAATAAATAGACATTATTAGAAATAATATTATGACAAAAATAATTAATTAAGTGCGTTGTCTTTCAATATTAAGTTCCTTCTTTCAAACGACGTGCGTTCTCGGTGACTGAGCGGGGGGAAGTGACGGACTCTCGTGCCTCCTGTGCTCACTGATTGGCTCAAGGCTATTGCGACTAGTTCTTGATGGTTAGTCAACCTACCCCTATACTATGATAACACTATGTAGTACATCTTGTTGCATGTTGTCAAAACTACTTTCCTGTAACATAATGTAATGCCAAGTTTTGTAGGTTATATTTTAGTGTATTATACGCGACAGATAAAATATGTAATCTCTCAGATTTTAAAGAGGGCAAATCGTTTATGCTTGGCTTTCGGGGCGTCTGTGACGAAAACAACCGTATTGTTTAATATTTCACGAGCGGCAATAGTATTCACGACAATGACAACATACACAAAACATTGTAAAACATCATTGACGAAGAGGAACAGTGGGTGAAACCCAAAGTTAACTGACAGATACATTCAAAAGGGTTATGGGCAGATAACATAAAACTATCGCGACAAAAGTAACAACAGAACTCAACACTCCCTTGAATAATACTATCTCGACAAAAACATTCATGGCAGGGCTGCGATTTCGAAACCCTTCATGATGGACATTAAACAACATTAAACTGCGAAATAAGTGGCTGGGTACTTGATGGTTGGAATAATGTGGTATAATCCGATGAATAATTGTTTACATTGTTTCCTACAAACGGCCGGTTTTATGTATGGAAGACTCCAAAAGATCCAAAAGAATGTCTACGCCAGGACTGCCTGCTTCTTACAGTCAAGCGTGGTGGAGGTTTCGTTATGATTTGAGTGGCAATACTGTTGTATTTAGCTGATTCTTTCGTTCACGTCTCTTACCGGATTACTGGGAATTAGTATCTCGACATCCTCAGTGATCAAGTTTTACTACAACTAGCATATTACTGCCAAACACTGCCATATTTCAAGATAATGCGCCCATACTCACAGCCAACATGATCCAGTCTCAGTTTGAGGAGCGTCAGAATATCATCAAACATCTTCTCTGGCCAGCACAGTCGCTAGACCTCAACATAATTCCACTATTATGGGTAGTTCTAGAGTAAAGGGTGGAGAGTAGATTCTCATTTACAATATCATTCAATCAATTGGCGGACCTTTTGACACAGAAATGGGACTACATTCGGTTGGAAAATATTCAAACACCAGGAATTTATTCTGCGAATAATTATAACTAATTCAAAAGCAAATGGTCTTATATTGTGTATATGTGACGTGTTCATATTATTTTGTCCATCATTTGGGCTTAAAATGAAAATCTATATTAAGTAGGTTTCAGCCGTCAAATACCATCCAAAGTGACAGCAGTGTTCTACAGAAAAGCACTCTTGGTTTAATTCTCAAAGAGGAATGTTTTTCTTAGACTGGGAACTAATTGAGTAATGTGTTCTAGTATAATATAAACCATAAAGCATTATCTGAGCAATTTTTTATTTAACTGACATTTATGGCAACTCTGATATTAACAATAAATATGTCATAACTATAAATTATAACCAATCTTTCGCATTATTCAAAATTAGTACCATATTCTGATTTAGTGATTCTTAAAAACCAAAGTTTAGTTATACTGACCAACATATTATCTCTGAAGCTAAAGGAGATCATTAAATATATGCCAGATTCGTAAACATCGAGTCTTAGTGCAATTACACTCGCTAATTTTACATGTCGATTTTAGATTTCATATATGCGGTGAAAATTTTGTATCCCTTCTAATATTCTATAGCTTAGATCTTCGATAATAATCCAGAATACGTGTCAAGTTCAGTCAGATCAGCGAGTCTTTTTTAGAGTTTTAACCCGTGTACTCATTTGATCTTCTTTAAGTATGTGACGAGTTGATTTATAATAGTACATGTTAATTGACTAAGTATTGTAACGCAATAAGTACACAAAATGGTGTTTTGTAAAGAGAAGGAGAGCTTCCGAAAAAAAAATCAATATAACTAGTTGATACGGGTGTAATACCCAACGTACCAATTAAATGAATAAGTATTGTTTTAAAAAACTTCTGTTTCATCAAGGCAACATTCCGTGTCACAAATTCTTGATTATAGCGGTCAAATAGATTAAACGTTGATTTCATTCAATTTGTTGAGTTGAATACTTGTCAAAGGCTTGCAACAGTGATTGTTTATTATTGTTTTGGTCTTAAATACCAAAATATAAAATACAATCAGGTATTTAATATTATGCACATTTAGAGTGTAAGAATGGAGTTGTTACAAAACAATGATTGATACAGGTAATACTCAAAGTAACATTTATACAACTCGTAATATTCCAATGGCGAGAAACAAAGTTTAACAATCGCGGTAAATAGAGAGCGAACAGTAATTTGAGGATTAAATAAACAGCGTTTCATCGGGTGGAAAAACGCAGACTAGTTGAACAACCATCGAATTGAATGCTGCGAAAATTGTTTGCAAAACATCCGATATTCAATATTTATTACTGGATGTGGCTGGAATACACTGAAATGTGGACCGGATGAAGGCAGTGGCGTGGAGCCACTTAACATTTCATCGAATTTTAAATATTCAATTGGGGTTTCTAAATTTATCCCGAATAATTTTTCTCTTTTTTTAGACAATTAAGTATTTGGAGTTATATATATATATATATATATATATATATATATATATATATATATATATATATATATATAGTTCATTTCCATACCAAAATATAAAATATAAACCATCAACATATTTATTTAAATGTAGTTTGAAGTAAAATTTTGTTTTGTATATTTTAATTATTTATGTAATCAATTATCAATGTAACCAACATTTCTCTACCTAAAATAACAGTTTTTCATTTTGGTATTATTTCTGTCACACGATTTAAAAGTGTAAATTATAAAACTGGATTTACAACAGTAAAGCTAACCAAACTGATAATTCCAGAAGATGTACGATTGTACTAAGCTTGGTTACTAGTGCTAGATCACTGTTTAGTCATGTTTTATCCATTTAATACCTTTTGAAATCATAGTAACTTATGTAAACTGAAACTAATAAAAACTGTAGGGTTCAAGATAATTGAGGCATTGTGATACTGCTTTGTATATTGTTAATTAAATGAAATATTGCAATAGTCGGTACATCAAATTATTCCATACAGTAAGTAAATACATTATGTATGTATTTGTTACAATATTTGCAATTACATTTAACAAAAAAACGTATAAATAATGAATAGTAAGACATGAATGTGGAAAGATTATAATTTTGTAAAAAGGTTGGTTGTCGCATCACCCTACTCTGAGGCATCTCCGTAGATAATTTATTTCTCTGTAGCAGCTATGCGAATATTTTGGTAATATCGTTTGAGGTTAAGTTTCTTATAGCATTAAGTGAATATTACAATTTCTATTTAATTGGTCAATTATTTTTATTACAAAACCTTAACGATTTTATCTTAATATTATTTTGTATTAAATATAATTAGTCTTATGTTAGAGTAAAATTTTTATTACAAATTACAATTGCATTGTTTCATAAAAGATTTATATATTCATATTTATTTATATAAAGTTTTTACTTAAAATATCTTTCTTTTCTTTCTATAGCTTTCTTTTATTTAATTTTTCATATAACATATTATTTTGCAATGATATAAAAATTCTTTGACTCTCTAATTATCAAACGATTGTGTGATTAATTGTATCAATAAGACCAGCACCACTAAGTCGTTCGCTTGGGACATTTGGTAGTGTCAGTAAATGTTGTTTTCTTATGGGAAAAAGAAGTGCTTGTTTATTTACCTTCCAGATTTATATTTGCCACACGGTTTTTCCGGTAAATATTCCATTTTTAACACAGTTTATGAATTTAGTAACTAGTTAGTTTACTCAATCTAGTCTAGTCTCAGTTTCATCTGGTCTACTGTAGGTGTCATGAAAACTTATATAGTCCATTAAAGGTATTAGACAACTGTGAATAGAGTACAAACAGCTGTCAATAATATTACCAAGAGGACTAATAAGTGGCGAACAAACTTGAATGCTACAAAGTCTACTTATGCACGGCAATGATAATTGGTTTTAGAGTAATTCCATATGTGATCACAGTTCAATACTTGGCCATGAATGACACTAAACGCAAAGCTCAAGTGGATAGAGCATGTTAGAAAGAAACGAGCACAACTTTGATTGAGGTTCAAAAAAAATCAAAAAATGTGATGGTTTTGGGATGATAATCCAAATTAATGCCCCATACTAAACTGTTACGCAAGCAAATATTGAAACCAGTGTGGCCTAGGGTGTGGAATTATGAAGTTACACAAAGAAATATAATTTTAACATGATACAAACTTACCAAAACAAGGCTGCATCGCACCATTGTTAATACCCTGGTACATTATAAATGAGGACATCCACAGAAATCCAAAGATTCCGACAACAAAAACGTTGTAAAAAACATTTATAGAGATTGCGTGAATATAAAAATATCGAAGTACTAGAACTGTTCGACTGGACTTACTCGGAGGTTGAAGAGACAGAAATCCTTTGAACTAATATATAAACGATATGAAGTAAAAATTACTTGATAGTTGTAGTTAATAACTTAGTCGTAATATGTGTGCCATGTGCTTTTAAATTTGAAAACTGATTCTTGCAATTTTAGAGGTGTTAGGACATGTTTTTTTAAATTAAGAATTGACGTAAAATAGATTGGGGCATTGAAACAGAGTAGTATAAATAATTAAAGATTAAGTGTCAGCAATGCTGACATATATACATAAGTAATGTCCTAGTGGTTGAAAACCAACATCTTTGGCTAAATGTTGTGATAATGACAAACAATTCATTCTCATTGATTTTAAATCTTAAAAATTAAATTTACGCCTCATACTGTTCAAGTTTGTATATGTTTATTTTATAAGATATAGGCAGATGATATTTATTTATCCAGGAATAAAATTAACCGCACGACACTGGATGTATTCTTTGATATCGATGCCATTACAGTAGCCACACAGCTTGCACGTGTCCCTTAGAATGTAATTTCCCAAAGTTAGAACATACCGAACGCCATCGTTGGATATTCGGTAGGTACAAACTCCAACCGTTAACTATAATGGTTTGTTTACCGTATGTTTCATAGTTAGAGAATAGTTGATGGGGAGATATTGAATTTGGAATTGCTAAATACGCGCGAATTGCGGAAAGCTCAAGCAATTTTCCTATATACCTTCTTGCTTCTATAAACAGTACATATATTTTTATTAAGTCAATGAGTTATTGCTGATTATTTCATTTAATTTTCCTTGCAATGGCTTTTTCACAATATTGCATTATTGAATCTTTTTGATACATATATCGCCTGAGTGATACAGTCCTGGTTGTTCAAGTAAAAACGGCGCGTTTATATCAGATTTAATGCGAATACATCAGATTTGAATACATCAGATAGGAATACGTCATATATGACTTTAGAATAAGATAGAGTCAATCTAACAAGTAACTAGTTCTTTCCGTGATAGGAAATAGTTTTAAGTAAAATAAAATATTTCGTTTTTAAATCTTATATATTTCTTAGCTGGTGCAGTGGCTAGCATTCCAGTAAGATCAGAAGGTTCTTCTCTTTAGAATTCATTAAATTTATGATATTCAGGTTGACGTTGGATTTCCAATTGTTCCGCAGTTACTCGAAGCATTAGTTGGCTTAGTTATGGTGGGTTAGTCTCACTAAAACTCGAGAACGGCTGAATCAATTTTGCTAATTTTAGTTATAAAATATTAGTGGAAGTCCGGGGAAGGTTTTTATGGTGTGTAAATATGGATTAGTTGCGAGAAAAATAGTAGAAATAACAATTTTGTTTTCGCGTACAAAAAGTCACTGTCACTGCCATCAATATTTTCACTCTACCAGAGGATCGATATTGTTGTTGATTGTCACATATTGTCACTTTATGAAAATATGTAAAAAAATTGAAGACTAATTGCATATTTGAAATATATTGAATATTGAAGTAAATTGTAATTTAGAATCTAGAAAATTCGAATAATTGCGGTCGAGTAAACATTTACCAAAAATAAAGTTGAAATATGTAGTAATTGTTTATAATAAAGCATATTTTGTAAATGTACTTCGCGTTTGTTATTATTTAGTCAAAAATATTATGCTCGAGAACTTTCTTTACTTTTATTATTAACAATATGAAGGATAATATGACCTGACTTAGGTCACCAAAGTCAATCAAATGTTCCGTCTTCGTAACTGAAGTGGGTAGTCTTAATATGCAATAAGTTTATGTGTACATCAAACACAACAATAGCGAGTACGGCATAATGAAATTGAGCGATTCCGCAGACGCAGTGCTCCGTGATACAGAAACTAACAGCTTTGCATACAATTAGGAAATGTATTTTGGTGCCAAAAAATCAGTTATAATTGGTGAAAATATATTCATTTGTCAATATTGTAAGTTATTAAAATAAAGCGATGAATATACTAGATTATGTGGTGTCGGTGAAAAAGCAAAATTGTCATAAGCGGTCCATTACATTCATTAGTTTCTGGCATGGGAGATGAATTTAATCACTTCTTGACCAACTTTCAAAAATATAATAGTTGTTTCCAAGTGACGTTGTTTGGCTCAACGTATATTATACAGGACAATTTCATGTTTGTTTTCAATGTATCATACTGTAAACTTTTTTGATAACATTCAAGTTTGTATCAGAAATAAGTTAACAAAATCGTAGACAATTGCAGATAGAAGGACCTATTTGTTACCTATGAAGAGCGCTGTTATCGCTGCCAGATGCAGGTCTTCAATTATTACAAATTTAATTTATGGATAATCCGGATGCGGAAATTGATAGGTATTGTTCAAGAACTGCAAACGTCTTTTTTTTAATGAGAACAACGATTTAGTCAAAATGTTTATATTATATATTTATTTTTTATTATAGTAAAATAGTATTAGATCGGATGTCATTTGACAGCCGTGATACCGTCATCAGACCTGACCAAACCTAAAAAAAAGGTTTAATTCGCCGACAATCGACAGGCAATGTGGAGGTGACCTTGATGAAGTTTACCCGGTCATCTAGTTCACAAATAATTTTACTATAACTATACTAAGCTAATATAACTAACTAAGCTATACAGACGCAACAATAACTAGATGAAAGTAACTAAATATGGACTACCATTTGGTTTTTGGGTCAAAAGTGAAAAACTATTTAAAAATCAACATTTTATTGACGTAATATTAATCATAGTCATATATTTTTAGATTACACAGTAACATCTTCTTATTTCAATTGTAAATTATATTATTAAAATTGAGCATTAAACAAAATTACATAATATCTTACATGCTAAATATAGAACAATTACACAAATATGGTCTATAAAGGTGAACTTAAATATCTTCTAAGAAAATAACGTTCATATAATGCTTATCTAGTAAGAAATAAAATAAATTTAGTAACTGTAAGAAATTAATTATTTTACTTACAAAAATCACATATCCAAGTGTCAAATTCTAGCCCTGCACAGTCGTTATGTGGCCAAAGTCCACACCTCAAGCATTTAAGTCAGAGATCTTCTCTTGTGTTTTCTGAAAAAAGTTGCTCGTAGAATGTACATTTTGCATCTACAGTTTCAGGGGCTTCTTTCCCTACGGCGGCACCTGGTTCAGTGTTTGAATCAAATTCCTCTTCACCTTCACTGTAGCTTTTTGATTTCTTATTTTTAGACTCTTTTTTTGTTCTTTGCCTTCATTTTTTTTTCGTACATCTCGTCCAAAAGTTGAAAAGGTATGTTCTTGCAAATGACGTTGCTGTAGGCTTTCTTAGTGTCAGTTTATCTTTATGTTGTTTCAGAAAAAGTTTTAACCATATTTATATGTATTATATAGATTTTGCAAGTTGTTAACGCTCGGCCAACATATATACCATTCTGAGAAGATCAGCCCTTGTCAATCCAGAACACTTACTTTCCGTCGTCAAAACATATTCCACTAAAACATTTTTCAACTGTGTAATTGAAGAATTGGATTGAGCCGATTGTATCGTTTCGTAAAATAAATGCTAAGTAAGCTAAATAAGTACTAAGTAAATAAAAATTCTCTTAGTAAACCTTGCGCATCTAGTAACTTATTTCACTAATGTAATAGATTATATATTCGATCTATTGCTCAGCATCAACAAATGAAAAGAGCAGAACCGCCTTAAGGACATAAAATTTCCCACCATCAAAACCATCGATATAAAAGTTACCGCGTCTCTCGCTGCTTTCATCTCACTCTATCCGTTTCACACACTTTTCCCGATGGCAACAATAACGTTTTTATCGCTGGTTCTCGATTCTTTAAATTTTTAACGTCCTGTCTCAGTAAAAACCGTCCCCGAAATGAACATTTCTGACATAAAAACAGTATAAAAACGCCGGCAAAACTTCCACTTTTCTTTACCCGGAATTCCCCTGGCTGTTCTCTTTCCGCAACCAATTTGACCCTGTCACTGGCCCCATTCATAAATAATTCGCGAAAACGGGGACCGAATCGTGCAGGTTACGATGGGGCAGAGGTAGCGGAGGTGTGGGGGATATTCAACCCCGTCCGGGACGACGCCGACCGTTATCGAACATAGTACGCCAGGGGCATCCGGTTCACCTGGGGATTTTTAAGGTTGTTTGAGTTGGACGAGCACCACAGTCCATTTTCGAATGTTTGGTTCCGTTGACGATTGTTTTCCGTTAGGGACGCTGATTGATAAGTTTCGTCTAAGGTCGACGACAGAAGATATAGAATAAAACAACTTTTTGTGTATCAGTTTATGGGGGAATTTCTCGGGAGATTTCGATTATCAAAAACTTTCCTGTTAAAATGGTTTTTGATATTATATATATTAGGTTGTTCGTGGAGCGCCACCTATTTCCCAACATGGAACAATAAATTCGGCGTCAATATTTCTTTATAATAAAATTATAATAAAACATTTTTCAGGTCTATACTATACATTTATTTAAAAGGATGTACCACAGATTATGTTACACTTGTAGCGACGTTGAGGCTTGTCGAATTTTATATTGTGGAATAACGGTCTACAAAATACACATACATATAATCCCAGATGTTGAACACGGACGGGGTGCCAGCAGCGCCAACTAGTAAACGATAACGAATATCTGGCAACCACGAGACATTTATCTAGGATATTATTGAAGGGTACTTTCATTCATTCAGTCACTGACCATAGGTGAGTGCCACCATCGACTGCCTAAGCCTAATAAGTAAGGCAGCGCGGCTCCCTTTGATTTATTTTTATTTTCCACATTTTTTTAACACATAATTTAACCTAAACACTGTATTAAATCTCATGGGGTACATTTGCAACCAACTTCATGTTAAAGCTCAACTTTTCGGTATGTGTCATTTCGACAAAGTTTTTACTTCAACTTGAACTAAAAGGCGGCTGAAGGTCATCGAAAGCTATGTAAAGCTTATGTCAACCATGCTTCACCGATTTCAACATGTGAATACTGGTTTCAACGTTTTAAAAGTAGTTATTTTGGCACCGAAGGCATAGGGCATTCTGGACAGCCAAAAAAATTTGAAGATGTGGATTTGAAATCATTACCCGATGATGATCGATATACAATGAAAGAACATGCAGAATTGTTTGGAATAACACAGGAAACCTTTTCCAATCGCTTGAAGAACATGAGAATGGACCAAGAGCTTGGATATTCTTGTCTGTATGAATTGAAACCTTTTTTGCCTCGTATTGTTACTGATGACGAAAAGCGAATCCACTACGTGTACACTATGATACCTCACTACGTTTGTGTTCGGTGGGAGCAGCTGGATGTTGTTAACTGATGAGCTTCTAAAACTTAATTAAACCATCAATGGGATCGCTGTTGACTGCAATTGGTGCATTTGAACGAGCACTGCGTCGAAAATGTCATAATACGAACAAAGGCACAACAATGTTATTCTTCAGTATGACAGCAAGGTGTCAAACATAGTTGGAAAAATTGGAATGGGAAATGTTACCCCATCCTTATCCAGGCTTTATTCTTCTGATTACTACTTGTGCCGACATATGAGTTAGAACTCACATGTTAGAAGCAGAAGCAGCGGCCTACCTGTCTAGTCAACGTTTCACCTCTTATGAATATACCAAAAAATTAATCGATTGCTAGTTAGTCTCGAAAGGCATAACCTTCTATACAATAATATTCATTTAAAATTGTTTGTGGAAGCATATTCACGTGAAGAACGTAACAAATCACTGTAAAATTACATAATATGGTTTCGGAAGATCATCAAATTTACCAATAGATTTATAGAATAGATGGATGCTCTAGGCATTTTATTAGGGGGTTTTAGGTTTAAAGCTACGTGACTAATGATTTTGCTAATAATGGAACAAAAACACTTTCGAATGGGATTTAAAAATATATTAAAAGAAGTTCATAAGTTTCATAAGTGTGAATTAATTTGACACTCTACCGTCAACAACAGGCAATTTAACGAGAGGTCAGAATTGATCAATAGGACTATGTTGTCTTCCATTATGACGCTACACTTCTTGCAAACTGACTCAGCAAATTGAAATTGGGTATAAAGTGCCGATTTCCATTTGTTCCTATACTTTTAACTTTGTTAATAATGTAAAGTGGATTTCAATACAGGATTGTCAATAACTTGGTCTAGTTTTTTTTTGTCGAGAAATCCCAGAAGTATTATAGTAATGGAATTATCGTATCACTTATATAAACAAATTTTCGTTGACAACCATTAAGAAAACCGAAATTACTTTTCTCCAACCCAATACAAGTGTTTTCAGCCGATCCTTCATTCATAAGGGAGTTTGAATTCAGAATTTGATATTGATTGCAAAATAATTTTTGTTCATTTTTTAGGCTACTTCATATACCTATACAACAATAAATTATTATATAATTTTGCATCAGTTGGATATCAACTTTTATCTCGGATTATAAAAGTGCTATATATGTGTTGTGTTTGGTTTGATTAATCGAACTTGTCCTTAGCAATTGATGGCTAGTCACTATAACATCGTCACAGTATTATTGTTAAGAGGTGAAAAACCTTAAGCACATTTCCAGTTAAATATATCGAATAACCAAAAATCTAAAAATTAACTGTTTTAGTTATTATTGCTTAGTTTTAGTTGTTGTTTTGAAAATATTCAGCCTAATTGCATAACAACATTCAATTCCTCACTTTGGATATCCTTGGAGCTGAACAAGATATTTTGTTTATGCTTTACTAAAAAAATTAAAAATCAAAAAATGTTAGTGCTTTATCAACAAACACTACCATATGTTGAATTAAACAACAATACAATTCCACATAAATACTTGGATTTTAATCTAGACTCAGTAGTGTATGCTAGCTCTTTAAAATAAAATTTCACTTATCTATACAAAATAAAGCATTGTTTATATATCGCTGATTCTATAAAAACTATTGCGATTTTAGATGGCGAATATTTTATAATGATTAGTCTGCAATAGATATTCTGCAATATGATGCTATAACAGCTCATAAGTCAGTGTCTTTACAGTTGAGAAAATTACGTTCCTAAAGACAAAGGTATTACAGTATTCCATTGAACATATTACTTATTAGAAATCTCGGAAAATTTACATTTTTTTTTATTTTATTTTAAATAATATGTTTTGGTCAATGATCATTGCAGTATGAAATATAAAAAATGGTATAAATTTAGTTTCATGTAAAATACAATTGGACAACGTTGCAATTAACCCAAGAACAAAATTAATTAAAACATATGTTTTCTGTTTCTTGCCGTGACAGTTCCAAATCGAGACGATCCATGCGGGCCATGAGCTCATGTCAAAGCACGGCGCCGATTAAGATCACAGCCTCCGTTTTTCTTTTATTTTAAACCGACTGTTAATTGTTTCTCTTGTTTTCGCCAGCCAGATGCCTCGATTAGCGCTCGTGCTTTTGGATGGCTTTTTTGTTTCTTTGTTGCCCTAAAGACGTGTTTAAGTGATTGATTGATGGATAACGGTTTATTTTTGGACGCGGACTGGTTCTGTAATTAATTTATAGTGATTATTATCAATTAATGTCGTTTTTATGACATTCCTGCGTAGTGAGGCAATAAATTTTATTTGTTTCAACTTGGAATCGTGATTTAACAAGCTTAACGACATCAAAAGCAAACAGGAGCCAAGGTTTAAAAGACGTTATTGTTCCCGATTTGTTGTCACTATAAACGAATTATTTATTTTAGTCTTTTCATGCGTGAAATAGTCTTAGTTTATTTTTAAAAAGCTGTTAATGTTCTCTAATGGGCTCTAATTTGTATGTCAGATTTAAATCGGGTAATGACAGCAGATTAGTTGAAGTAATAATAATAAATAAATTAGTAAAATTTTCAAATGATATTGCGTTTGATTTGAATTCATAATAATAATTATCAAGTAAATCTAGTATAAACAAATACAAAAAATTAAATTCAAGACATAAAGGCTTTGATTAAATCATTAATTTGGTACAAAAATGGTTTAAAACTACTGATACTTTTTAATATTTCGCATGTATCGACGTACTACCATAATTTACTAGTCAGATCTGAGTTTTGCTATGTTATTTACCTGAACTACACACATAATATAAAGAATATATATGTGTAAGGGCAAAAATGAACAGAAAAGTAACGAAATATGAACATAAACTTAAAATGTTATAAGGCATAGAATTATAGAGTACCCTATAGATTGGACTAAACCTTGCTGATCCCACCATATACACAATAGACACAAGACTTTATGGCCAAAAATATTTTGCTTCGGTGTGACAATGTTGATGATTCTTCTGGATTAACCGATGAGTTTTTGTGCTTGTGATTATCATAATAGTTCCACTTTTCGTCGGTAAACTTAATATGCCACAAAAAATCTCGTCGTTGAAATTAAAGCCGACAAAACAGACAAGACGGTAAAGCATCACCATTTCTAAAAATGTTTGGCAGCGAATCAAACCATAAAAATAATGAATGTCTAAAATGTAATTTTGAGAGGACTATGATTAATGTCTGTATGTATTAAATAACTCAATAATACTGAATGGAAAAGTTGTTATTTTCTGTAGAGAAATGTTGAAGCCGTCATTTAACAGTTAAATTAGTTTGTTTAGCAATTGTTTACTTTCATACTACTTTTTTGCTAGATATCCCATCAAAAAATCCAAGCATTTAAAATAATGCTTGCAAATTTAAAATAATGAACACGATCTTACCTTACAGTTAGTTTAGAATAATGTAATTCTAATTAAATTATTGTTAAAAACTCTAATACTTTATACTACTCTAGTAGAATCTAGTCTAGCCTTAAGAATCAAATACATGCAAGTGCAATTTTAAGGAATATCTAGATGAAATCAGTTAAATACGAAATAATTTGCTGATATTTTGTAGTATTATTTAAAAAAACAATGAAACATTTTAAAATTTCATACGAAACTTAGTGTATCCAAACAAAAACTAGATTTATAAAAATAATGCCCTTAATTTTTTTGTTCTTTGGCATCATTTTATTACTACAAAATCGTAAATAGCAATTCGGCAAGTGCCACCCTGTGCGCCGTATTCCTCAATCCGTTCGATGTAAAAAGCTGGACAAATACAAACACAATTTCTTTTTCATTTCCATACTAAACGGGTTCAAAACCTTGAATAAACAATTGCTGGGGGTTCAACAGTATAATTTTTTTCGTTGTTTTTATAAGGATTATTGAAATGTTAGACGTTGTTTGAACGATTCATGAGTTTCATTTAAATTTTCGACCGAATTGGTTATCGATATTTTGTTTATCAATATATACTCTTTGTAATTCAGCTTATAAATTATATTATTTATATATTTTGATTTAATACCGTAGATCGTTTACATTTTGTCACACCAAATGAATAAGAAAGTTGTTTCCATCACGGTATTTTTTATTCGCTAGTTTGAGATGATGGCAGACGTTTTCAGCTACACATTTCTGTGGATAAATAGATGGATGCAGTGACACTTCATTTTGCTCTAAATTGGTGGATGGTTTCCTTGACCTCATCGGAAATATAGTAAATGCTTAGCAATAGCTCTTGAGTTGTTGCAGTTTGTCACTGTTGACATTTCTCTGCAATAGGATTAATTTTAAGTTGAAATCATAATTATATGCAATCATAATTGCATGTCACTAGTTTGTGTAGTTTGTTTATATTTATTTTACGATATTAAACATACATACATACATTAAACATAATAATAAAGATATACTTAAACTTATATAATGATACTGAATGGGGTAACGAGTGACATGGTTTTGGTCTGTTTTTGTAATCAATAAGAACCCTCAGTGTCGCTTTTATCATCGTTCAATAAGTCGCTTCTTCCTTCCATAAAATAAAATAGTTTTTTAAGTAAACTAATAGTTTTTGGATTTAAAACTCTTTAATTTTTCATAACTTATATATTTGTGGAAGTAACATTCCTTCTATGTATATGTCAACAGTTAAATATACTGTCATCGTCTAGTATGATTTCACTAGTGGTATATACAGGTGTCTCTAGTCATCATTATGAATTAAACAGCGTTTTGTTATTGATTATTTAAGGGCAAAAACAGTGACACTCTTATTGAAATTTATTGTCGCTCAAAGGCTGTTTATGGTTACTTGTGATACCGTAAAATCTGCTCACGATGGGTACAATGTTAGGATACGTTACTTCACAACTATCTACGGTTTTGGAGCATGTGCATATTGATCTCCATTTAATTTTAAAACGGAGAATACTCCGAGTTTAGCGCATGCGTACATATAGCTTTATTTACTTACATTTTTTAAATCCTGATTATTATATTTAATCTCGAAAATATATAATATAAGCAGGTAAATAGGTTCAGGAGGTAAATAATAATTAAATATTCTAGATTTTTTGTTGTTTTGACTTGATTGACTATACCGATCGATTCGAAAATATAGTTTAATCTTTTCTATGGTTTATTCTATCTGCCAAATCCGGAGATAGCTTTAAAGTAACATGTGCTTGCAATGTTATCTCTCAAAGAACAAACGAGTATTGAAATTTCGCGAGATCTCAAAGCTAAGCACTGCATCTGGGTATATATATATATATATATATATATATATATATATATATATATATAATATAATAGCTATTATATAATAGCCTTATCGGTGATCATATTAAAACATAAATATATGATTTATGAGTGAGCTCAAGATTAATATAAATAATTTTATCTAAAAATTATTATAGTTATTTAAATTAAAAAAAAATTTATACAATAAAACATTAAGATTTTATAGTTAATTAAGGTAAATATGAAATATAATTTGATTTATTATAGTTTAAGTTAAGTTTAAGTTGACATTTTAAGTGTTAACATTTTCTATTTCTTAGAAATATGTTATTTTTGTGGGAAATAAAGGTTTTCAAGGAATCTGAAATCAATCAAGAGGAAACAGCGACTTGCTCACTGACATCACTATATAATTAGTAAACAATTAGATTCACTGAAAACTATCAACTTAATTTTTGATACTTATTAATTGTGATTTCCAAAGCGTATAAGTGCTGTATGTATATTCGCTAAAACAGAAATTGTTAGAGTTTGTACAGAACAATATGATGTTTGCTTCCTAGACTTATTGGAAAAATATCAATGTATCTAGAAATAAAAACAGAATATTTTCTTAAATTAACTTATTCATTGAAGGTAGTATACAATTAAGGACGATTTTTTTTCTGGATTAACTTATTAACAAATAACTACAACTTAAATATTTTGCACTGAATCATTTAGTGTTCACACGTTAGTAAGATCAAATGACTATTCCTTGAACTTGTGGTTCTGGAGTCTTTCATAAGAATCACGAAATCTCTCCATGACTATCTGAATATGTAGGTTGAGGTGGAGGTTAGAAACGCGTGAATCACTTGGCGTCACTACCGGAGTCACAGCACCTCAACTGCATTATATAGCTCCACTCAAGTCATATAAACTTCACACAGTATGTCTATGTGTGTAAAGTTACACAGTATATATCTGTGGATATATATAGATATATATAGATATATATATATATAGATATATATAGAATATATAGAATATATATATAGAACGAGAGATATGAATGAGAGATATATAAGTAGCAGTAAACAGTGAACTATAATGTTAAAATAAATGATATTTTATAACCATTTTGTTTCATTATTTTATTTGCATTAGAGTGTTGTAATATATAAAAACTAAAATAAACTAAAAGTCAAAGTTAAATGTGGCAACATTGCGACGTTTTGACGTCTTAAATTGAGATGACGTGAGTTCACTGCTATTTTGGATAAGCTATGTGTTATATCGCGAAACTGTTACGGCACTGGCTATTCAAGGAAACAGGTCTATGTCTTTTAGGGCTGAATGGTGTAAGAAGTGAGATGTCTAAAATAGATGTCGAAAAGGGGTTGATTTATTTTCTAATAGGTAAAAAGCTCAAGTGCCGTTTTGTATCGCCGTTCAACAAGCCGCCTTTTCTTTACCCAAAATAAACTAGCATTTTAAAGTTTTAAAATAAGCTATATCTCGTGAATATATGCAGCTGACTAGTATTATTTCATTAAATAATAATAATAATAATAATAATAATGCTTATGTTCATTATTTTCTACATTAATTTTTAATAAAGTGAAAAGTGTCGCCCCACTATTATTTTCATTTTAGCTTAGCGACTGATAAAAGACCAACTAGTCCGTTCCTAATTCCCGTTCTCCAGATAGGAGACCGACCGAAAAACACCGTCTCTATATAAGTTGTTAATTCCCCAAATTGCTACTAAATCGCCATTTTAATCAGGCTCGCTCAGTGACGAGGGCGTAATTAGCCTCTTTTATGAGGTTTTCCCCTCATCATTAGTGCGTTTCTATTTTAAGAGCGCTCCTCTTCTGTTTGTAATTGAGAACAGAGGACTGGATCCACCTTTAAAACTGCTCGATGACTCGTTTGTCCGTTTCCCAACTGGAAAAAATATCGCTGTGTTTGCGTATCTTCTTAAAGCACGAACTTTTTGTATTTAACTGAGTGGAGATATTTTAAAAAATAGCCATTTTTTTAATATTCGTTTTTTATCAGTTCTTAAACAAACAGAAAAGTATTCCCTGTATATTTGTAATAAATGAGAGTTATTACAACTTTATAAACTGAAAAATATTACTTAATTATTAGTAATTACTCTATATTATTTGTTAATTTTTATCAACATTATGTAGCTTCTGTTTATTCAAATGTAAAGTGAAAACTGCATACAATAATATAAAATTAGCAAAGTTCTTGTTTATAGAAAAGGAGTATAGTTTATCGAGTAGTACAGAAAGCTTAAATTTAAACAAAATATGTCTCGTATTGGAATAAAATCATTATTTACCGTGTCACCTTCACCATTTCGTTGAGAGACTAAACATATTAAAAAAATGTTCTTAAACTTTATATATTTATATACTTTATATATTATTATACTTTGTGCTTTGTAGCCAAATAAAAGAATCTATTAATAGTTTCTGTCAAAAAGAAATAAGGAAATAAGGTAAAACAAGCGTAGTGTATTTTATTGATTGAAAAGTTAACTTTAGTTAAGAGTCTTCTGATTTTTTAATAGTTGTAATGAATAAACTGTTAGGAATTGTGGAATGATTATTTGAGGTTATTTCCTCCATTTATTCGTTGGAGAACTTCGGTTATTCGAACTTCACTCTCACATCGTTCATATCTTTTAATAATATGCCTATGAGTACACTACGATATATGAAAAATCATAGATATATTATTGAAAAATATATTGGAGAGAAAGCGATATTTCTAAGTTATAATTATTAAATATCAATATCATCTAAATTTATGTTGTCAAAACGTCGCAATATTGCCGTAGTAACTCGTGACTTTAGTTCGGTTTGGCTTTGACATACCTGTTGCATTCTAATCTTTCCTGTATTGCTTGTATGCTTCGTTGTATTCTAATTCTTTAACATTCTAGTAAATCTAATGCATATATTATCGAACGGCTTAAAACTACATTTAAGTGCACAGTTATAATAGTTTGAAGGTTACAGTACTATTTGATTATATTTACATTGAACTCATTTCCATACCACCTATTACTTTGGATTCTAGGTGCGTTTTTTATGTAGTTATATCCCCTGGAGGCCTAATCCACCAAATTAAAATTTTATATCCAAGTAATATGTTTTACTTTCATTAGAAAGCATATTTAGTTTTTAAGCTTAGTTCTTAGGTCGTTCGGTACAGTGCTTTATTGTAAATACATTTTGATATCACTGTATTTCTCCTTAGTTTCTTCTGTTGATACCTGTTTACATCTTTCTTGATAAAACTAGATCTAATTACTGCATTTTCCTTAATGTATTTGTCATATTTTAAGAATTGTAATAAATAAACTGTTGGGAATTGTGGAATGATCATTGTCAAAATTTAAGGTTATTTAAAGATAGTAACAAGCTTCAGTTATTTATTTTTCTATTTATTTTCACCCTTTATTTGTAGGAGAGCTTTTGTTATTCGAGCTTCACTTTCTGTAATATTCTAGTCTATTCTAGTTTTAGAAAATTATGTGGCAAATGTTACCGTAATTAATAGTTATGAACATAATATAAAATCATCATTATGCATAACTATTAACAATTTGTCTATGAGCCCACTACGATATACGATAAAATACACTAGAAGAAAAACGATATTTCTGTGTTATGTTATAGTTTATGAAAAATATGTTCAATCGCTTTAAAACAGATATGTTAAATATTCTATCGGCTTTCACTATATCCTATCTATCATTAAATAATTTGTGATGATAGTGACGAGCTGAATAATTATCCGGTAGAGCCTTTAAATACTTTAACTACTAAATATTTGCCGCAGTATAGTTAGTACTGAAAGTTAATTGCATAGTTGATCAAAACTTAAATACAAAGGAAATGTTAGCCAATAATAGAAGAATGCGTGTCAACTATGATACATATATCGTAATCCTTTTGATTACGAAGTTTTAACTGGAATCGCTCGCAATAAGAAAATTGTTCCACGTATACATTTAGTTTATTCCAGCAATATTTTGCCATTTTAATTTCAAAGAATCAGTTTTCCAATTATACCGGAATTTGCGATAAAAATAAATAGACCACAAGAAGTAACCTTTCAAAAAGTTGACATATAATTGGGGCAACGAGCTAATTACTGATAGATATAAGAGATAAGAATATAAAATTAATTAAAATTAATATAATACATAAAATATTAATATGCACGAAGTGTATTGACGTATTTGAAAACAATATCAGATAACTGTCAAGAATTGTGATTGTAATTAATTAATTAACTCTGGTTAATTCAACGTTATATATTTCATAATGTAATAGCTGGGTCATTTAGCAAATCTCAATTTACAAATTAATTTATTACTACTTTTCTGTTGTACTATCCATATTAAAATAAAACTAAGCTACTTAAGCTAAAATTAAGAGTAACATTTATAACCCATACAAGATCAGGTGATATGATTCACTTCAATCTTCTGATTTCCTGCATGTTGTCTAGTGGCTGTATTACTTCCACGTTGCTGTGATTTAGTAACTTTATTTCATGTCTTATGGCGAAATCTTGGATCACCTCGTAAATTCATTTGATTTTGAGGTCATCGCGCAACTCTTCATTGATTACGTAGCGATAACCATTGGTAAGTAATTGTACAACTTTGTTGTAACAGTGATGGATTACTAGTTAGTTTGATATTTTAGTGCAACTCTATATTTGCACCCCATAGATCTAAATTAGCCCATTTTATGATTGACTAATGAACCAGTCACTTTGATTTTATTTCATGTTCAGAGTATCTTCCGATTGACCAGTAATTTACCAAATAAAAACGTTTTTTGGAATGAAATCTATTGCAATGAAAAATTCTTGGTTTTTATTAGTGTTAATTTGATTCATTGATAATGTTAAAACAGTAGAATTATCAAGGAATTGTACCAAAAACTATCTATAAAGTTCTTTTACATATTTCGATCAGCTATATCTATTGATGAAAATGGGAAATGAACAACTGTTAAATAACTTAACTGTTAATAGCCTACTTATTAGTTTGGTTTCAACTTTCAAAATGTAGTACAAGGATGGCCTGGATGGTCAAGAAAGTATGAAGAAGACAGCTAAACGGTTGATGTATCAACTGTTTACATTTAAAAGCATACAGGAATGATCCAAAATGGAGAGCAAATGGATACCACCCAAATTGATTAAAAATGCATGAGCTTTATGTGGCTTATTGACCTGGTGATTGAAAACTGGATTTACTTCGACAATTTCAAAAGGCCATAGTTAATCTAGAAGAGCCATACACAGCCGTAAATTCTTGTTGTTTATATGGTAGGATCATCAAGGTATGTAGTGTAGATGTGTGTCGACGTCATTTGAAGATAGTGAACAACGTGCTGTTGGAACGAAAAAACAATATCCAGGAAGTCATTCTATTATATGGCAACGCTTGACTATACATTACAAACAGCGTGTTCACCAGACATAGCGCCTTTTGCAGATGCAGCTTGGCTTGGCTCGCACAAAAATGCTGAAGCGCTGCGAAAATAAATCAATGATTGGATCATTGCGAAACCAATTCGTTATTTTGTAGAAAAGGTAGAAATGAAAGAATAATGGAGAATATTTTTATTAATATATATTGCCTCAATTTTTCTCAATAAATGCCTTTTTAAGGTGAATAAAAAGAGCAGTGTGCATATAAGTACCTACGACAAAAGAGCTATTAAATCTAATTTTTCAACAGTTTCATTAAATTTTGAATTTGATAGGTATCGCAGGGAATTAAGCTAAAACAATAAAACAATTTCAAAGTGGTATTCTAGTCTAGGAATTAGGGAAAAAATTGTCTTTATATTTTCAAAACTCAACGCTTTAAGAATATGTTCTCAAGACAGTTTTTCAAATTTTAAAATATTTTTGCAGATATAGGTGTTTTGGGTACTTTTAAATTTTTAAGTACTTTTTCCGAGGTGTTTGACATCTGTAACATTTTTTCGGAAAAGAAAATTAAAAATCAATGAGTAAAGATCCATATTTTCTTACAGTTTTACTTAAAAAATAAACACCTTTTACGAATAAAGTCACAAAAGGGGAATAGAGGGACACAAGTCCATGGTGGATGAAAAGACAAATTAAATTATGGATGAATAGTAAAAACTTTATTGGACGACAAATAATGTTAAATAGAGGATTGGTATTTTTAAGATTCCAATTTGCTATGGTAAACCGTACAAACACCAATAACATTAAACAACACTATTATTCCATATAGCAACAACGCTAAATATCTCGGAATGAATCTCGATGCAAAACTTCGCTGGAAGGAACATATAAAGAAGAAAAGAAAAGAATTGGAATTGAAATATAGGAAAATGGAGTGTTTGACATCCGTAACATTTTTTCGAAAAAAAAAATTAAAAATCAATGAGTAAAGATCCATATTTTCTTACAGTTTTACTTAAAAATAAACACCTTTTACGAATCAAGTCACAAAACGGGAATAGAGGGACACAAGTCCATGGTGGATGAAACGACAAGTTAAATTATGGATGAATAGTAAAAACTTCATTGGACGACAAATAATGTTAAATAGAGGATTGGTATTTTTCACATTCCAGTTTGCTATGGTATATAGCCAATTTCTTATTAACAAATTACTGTGGTGATGTGAAAAAAAAAACCTTGCGTGTTTTATCGATCGCAAGTCATTTCTGTTTAATACGGCGACGGTACGAAGAATATATATTTTTTGTGCGTTATTTAACATTCAGTGTAACATGTTCGCGGTTTTCCATAATTTCCTTCAGCGTCATAAAAATATCGTTTTCCCGGCTGGAAAATTCCCCTAATAAATTTTTAAAGAAATTTGGCAGGCTATCGCAAGGAAAAAAACATCCAATAAGGATAAAGGCGATCCTCTTCGAGAATGATGTTCGCGACGTTGAATAGACATTCAGGCTAAATCGTTTATAACCCAAACATGGGAGTGTTGAAAGGGATTTTCAGGTTAAATATTGGCTCACGCAAAAATAGACCCTACGCTGGACAAAGGGGAGACACAATTTTTTCTTCCTTTTTCTTTTTTCGACACCTACGCGTTATTGAGCAAACATAATAACGTAGGACATGTACCTAACGTATAAATATAATATAGAGAAAAACGGAATACTTGAAATCTTTTATTACGCTATAAATATTTATAAAAGAGTCTCATCCTTTCTGTATGGGACACGTTTCTGTTTGATCAGCATCATTTAATTTTTTTACATATTTTGACTGATCGGTTGTTTGGTTTTATTAAATTCTCTTATGGAGTTTTGCAGTATCACCGTAAATATATTGTACAGTAAGTTTTGTGAAGGATAAGAGATGACGTTGTGTAAGAAATACTTTTATTTCTTGGTAAATAAAATACAAATATTCAACAAACAAATGGTCACTATCTTGATAATATACAAGGTGTTAGAATGGTGATTACAATAGCAATCGTCTATCAACATACTCTTCGAGATACTCTAAAAAACTATCCTTTCTAGTCCGGTGTTTATACCCAAAAGTATACATCTCAGCATTCCCATCGCCCGGTCCTGATACCACGCCCCCCTCGATTAGCGAATGAGTAATCAGGTGCCCTTTACGTAATTCCTCAACAATGCCGTTCTATATTTTCTTACAGTTGTTAGATTCATTTTGAAGGAATATTCGTTTGTTCTATCGACATTGTTTGTTTATTTGAACACTCACATTCGTGGAAGGAAATTGCCCAACAAGAGTCCAGATTATCAACCAGTAAGTTTGTCAACCGGGCGATCTTTAGTAGAAGCTGACATTAAAATTAATTAAAACGATTCTATGCGCCCTTTGATCACTGTGTATGAGACTGGTGAATGGAAACTGGCAATTTGACTCCGAAATGAGAGATCGACCTGAAAGGTGTGTTAGTTCTAGTTTTTGGAATGCAAAATGTATTTTGATATCGATTGCTTTTAAATACTAAGCTCAAATTATTATTGGTGAGAACAAGAGTGAAAAAATAACGCAAAAATTATGTAATTATTTAAATTATTTCAAATTGTTGTACTTTAAATCGTTGTTTAAATATAGCTCTCTTTTACATATGGTTAAATACATACCTGGACTTAATTTTCATTGAACAAAGTCTATTATATAATTGTGCAGGCACATTTCGATAGATTCCCGTTTAGGAAATGGGTCAAGAAATTGTTAAAGATTACATAAAATATAAAAATATATTTATGGATGGCATATGCTTCCATCAGGATACCATATGTCCGCTATATGGAATGAGAACTATATACTAGGAGAAATATTTCTAATAACATTCTGATGATATTGTATTACCGAAAATTTTTTTCTTGTAGGGTTTTATGAAGTTGCAGTTCTATTCCAAGAAATTTAAATCCACCCATTGTTATAAAGTCAACATAACCCAATTCATTCATTGGCTATTCAAACTTAGTAAAATTCGTTAGTACCTCTTACGCAACTTGTACTCAGCATCAACCCGCACAGAAAAACCTTATATTATCAAAAATTTAATTCAGAATCATTTTGTTCAAGTCGTACTTATACAAAATTGTCCCTCTTTTTATTAATCACAATTTGATGTAAAGATAACTTTCTTACATATGTTTTGTCGAATCATGCAGTATCTATTTTCCTTCATTCTATGTTTTGCTTGTGGTTGTTTATATATAGCTTCTCAGCTAATTGCTCTTGAATGTCATTTTTAAATTTCATGTTGGCATCATATCATAGAGAGAAAAAACCTAATACCAACACACCAGTTTGGGTTTCAAGCACTCAACAATTGACCAGGTCCACACAATAACAGATGTTATTGAAAGAGCCTACGAAAGTCAAAAAGTATGCTCAGCTATATTCTTAGATGTAGCACAAGCCTTCGATAAGGTTTGGCATGAAGGCCTTGTTCATAAACTACAGAAAATGCTAAACAACACACCGAACTATTAAAATCACAGAACCAGAATGTTTAGAGTCAAACAAGAAGAAGCTTACTCTACAATAAAAGGAGCTAAAGCAGGTGTACCACATAAAGTGTACTGGGACCAATGCTTTATCTCCTTTACATTTGTGATATACCACAAATGGAAAATATCACGATGGCCACATTTGCTGATGATACTGCGATTATAGCTGTCGGAGACAATAGTGAAAAATCCTCACGAAAATTACAACAGGCAAGTAACAATATAAATAATTGGACACAAGCTTGGAAAATAAGAATTAATGAAAGTAAATCTGTACATGTGCAGTTCACCTATCAACAGACCGTACAAGCACCAATAACATTAAATAACACTATCATTCCATATAAAGAAGAAAAGAAAAGAATTGGAAGTGAAATATAGGAAAATGTACTGGCTAATTGGAAGAAGATCACAATTATCATTACATAATAAATTGCTATTATATAAGCAAATATTCAAACCTATATGGACATACGGAGTTCAATTACGGGGATTTTCTGCAAAGAGTAACATAAATAAAATACAAATTTTTCAGAACAAAGTCCTGAGAGGTATTGTGGGTGCACCCAAATACTATAGGACTGATTACCTACATCGAGACCTTCAGACACCCAGAGACTTCAGATAGATAGATAGTCAGTCAAGAAACCAAGAGAATTACAAGGGGGCATGAGGAAAGACTCCATTCTCACACGAATATTGAAATATTGCAACTATCGGATACCACCAGAACAGGACACAGACTTAAAATAATCAAACCATCTGATCTTGTGTAGTGTTGTGTAGTGAGGTGCATATTAAAAAAGTGTATATTAAAAAATTCAGCAGTGACATGTATTAACATTATTTCACCAGAGACTGAGTTAGGGCCGATGGGTCCTCCTAGTTATATACCTAGATTTAAGTTAGCATAAAAAAAATGTAGGTTAGTCGGAAACGACTAGTAACAATGTATTAATTAAATAATAAAAAAAATGTTGACATCATTTCATCTTGATATCGAGAGAATTTGTTCACTATTTCAAATGTCAATAAGCAAACAATTGTTTCACGATTTTTTATTTTTAAGTGAAGTAATGTTTTACTCAATTAACATTTTGTTAATTTTATTTTCTATTTTAATTCAATGACTTTTAACATAATTACCTCTATTTTTAGTTAACATGGATAATGTAAATTCACCATCAGATTTAACGAAATTAAACTTAATTCTTAATATTATAATTAATTTATCTTTAGTTTTTTCCCACTTAAGATCAGAAATTAATATATAATTTCTATCGATAAATTTTCTTTCATAAGTGATTTTCTTTTTTTGTTCTTTGTTTCAAGAAAACCATGAAGTAATTATCTCCAGATACCCAAAGAATTCTCTGGCGAGCTTTATTTTAACTAACTTCGTTGAACCTAGCATTTCTTCGATGAGAGAGTTTTCGTATTATTTCGTTAACGTTAAAAAATTATAAAATATTTTTATGTAATTATTAACATTTGACCCCTTATGTCAAAATAAGTATTTTGTCTACATTGGTTTTAAAAGCTCTTATATTAAAGAAAGTAAGTTTCAAAGGCGTTTTCTTTCTCGTTCAGTTATGCTTGGTGATGTACAATATAATGTCCACTCCCGAGATATTTATTTACACAAGTTTGAAAGGGAATGAAACTTTCAAAGGGCAAAAAAACGGGGCAAAGAAATATTTATTTGAAATATAAATTATTTAATAAAATATATCTGTTTGGATTGGGCTCTGTAAAAACAGACAAAAAATAAAGTGAACCTAATATAATTATATCTTAATTTTAATAAAAGTAATTTTAAATAATATTAAGTGCTTAATATTAATAGTTAATAAAAATATCTCACATGGTTCTTCGAATAGGTGTTTGTTTACAGTTACATTATCTACTGTATATTTAAACATTAGTCTACATTTTCATGTTAACAAAATATATAATCCTTGCATGATTTATCAACTTAGTTCAGTGGTCAAGGCGATAGAAACCTTTCTCTATTTTGGCTGTTTTATGTTTTTAACTGTTTGATAAACTCTTCTATTTCTATTACACGCCCTATTTATTTTATAAAATATATTATAATATTTATATAATATTTTTATCAAAATAGGAATTATTAAAATATTAAAACCTCTAACCCTAGCTAAGCAGGATGATGTTGTTGCTCCTTCAATATTATCTTTCCATACTTCAAAATCTTCACGTGAATTGAACTTTAATGCTTCTGGTTTAAATTTAACTTTGTTTCTAGTTGTAGAATTACTATATGATTCTGTATGATCAGTGAGCTGTGATTTTGATAAGGTATGCTCAGAGAAAGCATATAGAGTCATATTTCTCCCACTTCTCTTTCTCCTCGTCTTTTCTTTCACAGGCTTTTTATGCCTAAGTATAACGAATTCGGAATATAATTCAATTTACAAACTTAAAATAAAAATTGAATAGATAAACACCTGGATGAAATTTCCCCATATATTTCTTCACATTAGAATTGCACAAAAAGTTTTTTAATAATATTCGCAAATCAATGACTAATCCATTACTGCCTACTATTTAGATGAATTGCATTATTAATATGAATATTATATATAGTTACATGAATATAATCATAATTTAAATGGTATAAAAATAAATAAACTAGAAATAACAAAATTCTTAAGCTAACTTAATGCATCAAATAAAATATAATATACAATTATAATGACTATACTATAGTAATAAATATAACATAATAATACAAAATAACATACATAAACAATCCAGGAATACTAGAGCCATTATCAGCGCCAGGATCAAAACAAAAAGGGCTTCAAAAAGCTCGAAAAGATTCTAAAATATAGTAACAAATGTATAGTTAACAATGTTATAGTTAATAGTTTTAAATCAAATTTATCAAAAATCGATCGTTTTATTAGAAGTATAAATATAGACTTGAATTTTATAAAAAATTGTGGCGTTTTAGAGAAAACTCCCCAAACTAATCCACTCCTTTTATCTTATCGTAGACTGACTACAAGTCGATACACATTATTTCCGCCGTTCTGTCCATTTCCTTTTCCGTGTAGATGCCCGTATTTATCGACAAACTTACATTAATTTCCAATCAGGAGGAAAAACCGATGTTCCTTCAATATTAAAAGATGATTTGGTCATGTTTGACCCCTCGTACACACCCCCCGACACCATGAAAACCTTTGCGTGCAGTCGCTTTTTGCACGACATGCTTTGATGGTCGAATTTATTTTCTTGTGGTGATTTAAGATGATGATAGAAGTTCTGCGGTATATTTTCGCCTTTTCGGTTCTCTGCGCTTTGATAAATATTTAATCAGAAGATATTTTCTCATGTTTCGATTTATTCGGGCCACTTACTGGTTTCCCAATTTTCGGTATCAGTTTATATTTATTTTATAAGTTGCTAAAAATTACTACTTAATCACATTTCCTCTTAATATTTTTGACAATAATGGCAGAAGAATTGTTAATCACAACTTAATGTGGTGAGCGCATGAGTTGCGAACTTGACTGAAGTACCGGTATTTATAGAGCGACCTAAGTCTTGTCGCTGTCTTGTTGGATAGTTGGATAAAACATCATGTCTTGTTTTTGGAGACTAACAACTTTGTTTTTTTCATTTTGGATTATCACAGTAAATTACCGTTTTCGTTTCCTACCATTTCAATATGCGATAAAAAAACTCTTTCTGTTTGTTCTACTTTCAAACAAGCAAATAAATCACTGTAATTGTTATCTTGTGACAATGTGGTGGCTTTTGAGTCGTCAAGCAAGTTGTTGCTCCTTACTACTTCGTATTGGTTGATGTATACAACGTGTTTGTATAGTAAAAGTAGCTAGTAGTAAAACTAGTTATTTTATTACACCCCAGACTTTTATTGGACATATATTTTAATCTGAATTTTTTAAAAACCATATAATATCATATTCAATAATAACCATAACCATGCTATTTTATATTTTGATTACCCATATCTGTGGGTAAAATTGCGAAATATTAATTCGAACAACATAGCCTAGCTAACTGTTGAATTACTTGGTATAATTCAGTAAACTATAGTCCGAATACTAGTTCAATTGGATGAATTAAGTTGTTCTTAATGAAGAAGTTGCTCTGAACGAAACCTTATATTTGCTTTTGGATATTTACTATTGACTTAAAATAAAAGTAACTGTATATTAAATGCATATATTGTAATAATTATTAGTAACTACAGTTACAAAATAATATATTTACATGAACTAGAACCTCTTGGTTTGCCTAATTTCAGGTGGCGGTCAATCAATCAATCAATCTGTCATTTCTTTACATAAATGTTTTCTATTTATTAAGTTATTAAGAGTATATAGACGTTAATCGAAACGACTAAGACGAACTTTGAAACATCTTAGTAGTTGATGTATCAGCTGTTTCCAGACATTTACATATAATGAAAAGGTTTCAAAATTCAACATATATATTGTAACATATTATGTTAAAAAGTTTGTGGTTTACTAAACATGCTATTATGATATTTGTAATGTGGAATATCGGTGCTTATTATCGAACCATATTCTGATGCCACACTTGGTCGAATTCATGCCTAGGTAATCTTCTTTTAAGATTTTCTTATTTTTTATTGCTAAGTATAAACTTTTCTAAGGTAATAGGCTAGGCTGCGCTCATACTAGATAAGAATAAAAAGTAATAGTATTTAAACTAAGAGATTTAAGTTGTATGTGATAAAAATAATGGACAATGGCAAATGACAAATTGCTGTTATTATTTGATCAATAGCTGTAATAGAAAAATTAGTTGCTTTTAGAACTTATTTATATCTTATTTTACTATTCAGTAATATTATTACACAATATATATTAAATATTAGCCGTTAGATAGTCAAAATTAACACAATATTACTAAATTACTAAATAAGCATAAATAGATTTTACTGCAATCTTCTAAAATATACCATGGATTTAATAAAAGTGATATCAGATGTTATCTGTATATCAGATAAAAGATCGATGACAAAAACACATGTTAGACATATTTAGAGATTGAGGGAACTGATATTGAATTGTTAGTGACAGGCCACTTCTCGAGTTATAGATGTCTTTAGGTATATATTGGAATTCGCTTATAAGCAATTAGCAATATTGTATTAACAATAGAATGCATATATATATATATATATATATATATATATATATATATATATATATATATATGATAAGTAATATAACATGTCATGACTTCTTTCCGTAAAATAAATTACTTTTAATGTAAAATTGGAGTTTTTGTTGTACGATTCGACGAATTTTTCGACATTTCATAATTTATATGGACAAATATTCGGACCAATAAATAAAAATATAGTTGAAATAAGGTTATTTACATATTGATTGGTTAAATTAAGACATTATTATATTAATCCGTTGTCAATACAATTTTTTTGACTTAATAATAAATTTTATATATACTACGTATGGTTATGTTTGCATTAGAATACTATTTAATTTTCGTGCTAATTCTAATGTATTAATTATTGGTGAATGAGCAACATTCCTATTAAATTTCAAAATAAAAAAATATTCGATTGATCAAATAATTGCTGTAAGTTGACGTTATGCATGATTCTGTACATTTTACTACACCAACTTGCTCTAGAGACCTATTAACTAGAAGTACGTTGTCGCAGGTCAGCAACCTCTGTTCAACTCCCCTTTTATATCATTCCCCTGTACATACGTCGGTTCAACCCCAGGCGGTGCTCCTAACATTTGCAGAAATACTCTTTTCCGCCATTGATTCGAATCAGAAGAGCTTCGGCTTTTGAAACAAAAGGGTTATGGGGTTCGTAGTGACTCACTCGCGGATATTTGAAAGAAATATTAGGTGGAATTGCTTTCTGCTTAGCGGCGTTCTGGATATTATTTTTTAATACGAGTGAATGAAACAAAGGGCTTCGCAATCAGCGGCATCACTGCTGTGCAAAGCCTAAGAGGTTTTACCCTATATAAGTTATGAAATGTGTAGGGTTCATAAAACAAAAACTTTAATTTTTCGCAAAGAAGCGGCAAATTATTAGATCGGAACACGAACGATACTGCTAACCTAATCCTATCTGAATATAAGCACAAACTCCTGTATTTAGACATCTTACTCACCTTTAAGTCTAACATAAACACACCGTCTTGTTCTTTTGAATAAAAAGGACCATATAACTTGCGCGATAACACCTTTTTTATAAAGACGCGAACGAAGGGATATGCATGGTGTTTATCTCATCTGAACAGCTTATAGTGGTTTTGAATGTATTTGAGTATCGTCTGTACTTTTGAATAGAACTGTTTTTACTCAAATTTTCATATGAATTAATTTAATTTTCATTCAATTTATAACTTTTGTAAACTTAAATAAATATTTTAAACTGTGAAGAAATCTCGATTTTTTGAATCTGCATTCATAGAAGCAGTCTGAACTATACGACCCATTGTGCATTAATTGAGTCAAACGATAAAACAATGGAGTTGCGAGACGTCGAGAAATAAGACGAACTGTACTATTTATTGTTTCTACCGCAAGTCACTACCTATCATTGTGATAAAAAATAAAGTGTAAGTCAGTCGTGAAACAACAATAAAGCCCCATTTCATTGATGGGGATAACATAATAGCCAATTCGTTCTTGCTAATTGGTTATAAATACCATATTACCAATTATTAGAAACTGTACTTAAAAAGCATATGTTAATATGATTAACATTATAACATAACCACATCACCCAATTATGATGGATTAAACCATTATTCCATATTGGAAATATAAATCCGTCAGTTGTGAAATATCCACAGTAGATTGAAAGAATTTTTCTTGTTTTTGTTTATTCTATTATATCATATACAAATTTGGTTCCGCTGGATTTTCTTAAAATTCCAAGGCTTATTGTAATGTAGTGGTTGAGTGTTTATGTATTGTCGATATGTTGATATTTATTTTCTCTCAACTTTCTGTCAAGGGGTCTTTTGAAGCGATTCGCGAATAAATCCATTTTTTATTTCTGTAAGATAATTGATATAGCAAAAGCAGCAATAAACATTAGAAAAAATATTCAGGAGGCAGCATACGCCGCGACTCCTAATAGCGAAACATTTCCAAGAAAAAAATACATAACATATGTCACGTACAATCAGAAAAACATAACAGAAAAAGAAAGTTACGACGGATTTGGCAGCAACTAAGAACTGAAGAGAATAAAAGAAAAATTAATAAAGTAATAAAAGAGCTAATCCAAAATGAACAAAACCAAGGCATTCAAGAATACTTAGAAAATTTGACACCAAATGAGGCTACAGACTATTCATTGCCGAGAACAACAAGAAAGCTTAAGACACTCCAGCCGGATACTTACCTATGAAAACAAATGAAAATAATTGGGCTAGAAGCAATAAAGCGAAGGACGACATTTTCTCAAAACACTTAAAAAATGTTTTTAAACCTTTCCAGTCTCGGCTACATAAAGATGACGAAAATAAAATTACTAGTTTTCTAGATTTCCCATTTTAAATAATGGACTTACCGCACGAAAACTTAACAGTCAAAAAAGTTAAACAAACAATAATGAGAGAGATTAATATTAAAAAACTCCGGGTTATGATTTAATTACCGGTAAAATTTTACAAGAACTATCAGAAAAGTGTATAAAATTATTAACATTTATATGCAATATTATGCTATGCTACGAACTAATTATTTTCCTAGCATCTGGAAAGTAGCTAAACTATTAATGATTCTCAAACCAGGAAAAATACCAGAAGATGTCACCTCCTACCGGCTTATAAGTTAATTACCGATAATTTCGAAAGTTTTTGAGAGAATATACATAAGAAAGCTAAACTATATAATAGAAAAAAGACAAATTATTCCAGAACATCAGTTTGGGTTTCGCAATAAGCATGGAACTATAGAACAAGTGCATAGACTTGTAAACAAAATAAATATGAACTTGATACTGTTCGGCTACTTTCCTAGATATATCTCAGGCTTTTTCCAAACTATGGCATACAAGCTTGCAGGTTAAATTAAAGAAACTTCTCCCTCATCCGGACTATCAGTTACTAACATCGTATCTCACTGATACACATTTTACTGTAAAACCAGGCGATGAACATACCGAATTACATCCAATACATTCAAGAGTTCCGCAAGGTCGTGTACTGTGTACAACATACGCAGACTAAACAGCTATATTAGCATCTCATGAAGATTCAGTCGCAGCATCAATGAAACTACAAACCCACCTGGAGCAAATACAACTGTGCTTCAGCTTCAGTCAGAAACAGAAAATAAAACTTACAACCATAATATTTGGACATTTAGAAAAAGGTCCAAACAATAAAGCCTTCGTGATTAAACTTGCAAATCTTTTTCTGTTTTTTCATCTTTATTTTCTCTCGATTTTATGAAATGGAACTTGTAGTATCATTTATATATAAATTTTATTCTTCAATTGTAATTTAAATACTGTATTAATTAAGGTTTATTTATCACTATCTGAACTATTTGAATAAGACGTCGAAACATAATATTAATTACCACTCAAGGATTCGTACGATTCATATTAGGGTAAAGTCAAAGTTTGTTTTACTTAATTATACTTGCTTTCACCGTTATCGTTGCTCTTCTGTTTTCCACTTCTGTCGGAACTAACGAGAAACCGATGCCTACCCCCTCTCGTTTCGTGTTTGCCTATATTCAACAAAAGCAAATAAGAAATAATACAACGCAAACATTAATAGCAATTCTGTCAAAATATGTAACGTGATGTGAAAACGGTGTTTGTTGCGTTTTCATTTCGCGGTCCTGCTGTTGTTTTTGAGAAAATTGCGATTTCCTGCAGGTAAATAATCATAATTCCATTTCCAGGCATTTTGTGAAATATATATTTCAATTTAATACCGTATTGCATATTGTTTCTTACGATTGTTTGTTTTCAATATCGTCCATCTCCATCAGTATACTATCTTCATGATGTCATAGGAATCATTTTGTTATTACCAAAATAAATTAAACTAAAATATTGTGTAGCAACTTGTTTTACATCTGTATAAGAACCCCTCGATCAATACAGAGCTCTGTGCAAAGTCATCATATCATATAATAATAGTATTTTAAACTGAATTATATTAAAACATATTTTAAAATATAGTTTAGCAAAATAGTTTTATTTAAATTATTGTAAGAACGACCTTGATTTAGAAGTAGGCAGTTCAATTAAACATTAAAAACTGTTTAGTTATGGTTGTTCCATTGTTATTGTGCTTTAGCTACTGCTATATTCAAATTACGAAGCGTTAAATGGTTCCATAAACTTTACTTTTTGATATTTTGTCATAAAAAATGTCTATCTTAATATAAATAATTTCCTATATCGAATAAACAATTCCATTAACTATTAACATTACAATATCAATTGAGACTGCAACACTTTCTGATAGTCCGTCACAATTTAGTAAAAGCTATTTTTATAGGATCTTGAGGATTGTTGGATTTCTTTCACTATCGGAAAACTTTATATATATCAAAAGAAAACCCTAATAAAGATTTCTAACGCACCCTATTTGATCGAAATAACCTGATACATCGAAACATTAAAGTATTAACAGTTTCTTCGCAATCTTAGAGGGGCTTAGAACTTTTATACTTTATTATATGGAATTTAATGCAATATAATTTATGTTTTAGGATATACATCACCCAACATTGAGAAATGTTATCATATTATATAATTATCATATTTTTAGAAAATACTAGTAATTACAATTAACTGTTGATGGGTTGATCTGTTTAGATTTATATTTTAAAATATTTTACTTGAATTGTGACTTTATTTAGAGGAACTTGGAGTAGCTGACATCATATTTTATTTTTGATATTGTGTATAATTTTGTAGAAATCTAAATAATACGTTTTGTTCATCTACAAGTTAATCGAATTACAGGACATTATTTGTGACTATATTTACATTTCTTGTTCAATTCAAAACCAAACCTAAAAATCATCGAATGCTGTCGATAATATTTTATTTATAGAAACATTTATTATATTGGTGTTGAAGTTGATGGTTAAGAAATAGTTGAAATCTATGAAATAGTTGAAATAGATGAAAAGTTATGGTTATATGAGCAGAAGTGCAATAAAATTGTTTTCTAAAATGACAGTGTTTGTCCTAGTATTGTGAAAAAGCTTGTTACAAGTCATATACCATTATGATAAACCGGTAATCAGATATATCTTTAATATGGATACTTGGATGGTCTAAAAAGTCATCAATGGTCGGATTTGACGATTCAGATGAAATCAATAATTCTGGGGAAATAGAGATTGAATTTTTGTAATTTTTACGTTTCCAATAATATACTGTCCAATGCAGAATATTCATAGTGGGTGAAATTGGACTATTGTTATTAGCTACAACTTAGCATTATTTTATTATTTTAGCGTTCACAGAAAAATTTTTCCTCAGGAGTCGTTCTGGGAATCAATTGATGACATATTGGCATCTCTCCATACAGTATCTTTTTGTTTCTGATGCAGTTATATTTCACTTAGCTATATTTTATCCGTTATGATTTATTCTTCCACTTAGCGGACGAAAACATACACAATTATGCGTACCCTGTAACTTCAACGAACAGGTTACGCAATACTTTTTTACTATATTTTTTACCCTAGCATTGCAACACCTATACCGGGTATATCTAGTAATTTTACTTTATTGACATCGCTTCAAATACGACAAATTTCAAAGGACTATTAATTGTGCCTATTTTCATGTTGAAAAATATAAATTGAAAAATATTTCATCACAATCAGATTAACAGTTCAGGTACAGATCGAGAAGAAACAAATATACATTTTTACTAAGGTCAATATTACATCAATATCAGAGTTTTTATAAGTAAATATAAAACAATTTTTTATTACAAATTAATATCTTTAGAATCATATACCGGTAAATATTATTTGAATATATCGATCCGATCGATCGAACGTTAATTTCCAACAAAAAAACTGGACGGCTTCAACATAAAAACTAGCATATAGTTTATTATTCCAGTTTGGTAATTAACTTTTGCCTAGAACATTCACAAATTTTAAACAATCACAAATATAAATTTACGACCATGCCTCAGCAGGATTAGATCCCGCGGCTATCGCAACAGTAGGAGGACCGTCCCATCGCCTTTACCACTGCGCCACTAAGCCGGCTGGTAAAATTTTACATTACTGTTTGTGTAGTTTTCGGTGCAAGAGGTAATGTTACAGATAGCTGACGATATGTTAATAAGGTAGAAACTTTGATTAATTTATTTTTATTATTAATTACTTAGAACTTAATGAAATTAACATTTTATAATATATTTTTATGCATGCTATTTAACAATTTTATTCCGAAAGTTATAAATTTTTATCGAATGCAATCTTTAAATTTGAAATTCAATTTAACAACCATGAAGTGATTTATAGCTCGGTAGATTGTTAATATATTTTAAGTGGCTAGTTTTTATTTTTCAGTATTAAATAATATTAGATAGAAATACTTTAAGATTTAAATTCAATAATTATACGCCGAATTTAGTTTAAAGTGGTTTTTATTTAGTTAATGTTTGAAATTCTAACCATTGTCATGATATAAATATGATAAAAATATTCAGGCATCAAAAATACCATTTAAAATATACCTCAACAACTAGTGGTTTATTTCATCGCAAATTATAACAAAATAAAGGTTCGATGAAAATTATCTTGAAAAAAAATGCGGAGATTATTTATACGAGTAAACCGGTTTTTAAATTTTCTGCCCACATAGTTTTTGAATACGATATCTTGTATTTGCTGCTTTAAATATTATTTCTTAAAAGATGCTTTTTGATATTTTATTATTTTATTATATAAATTAGGGTAATTTTTTGTATATTTTTACCTCGTATATTTTATATTGTTGTATACTACTATTTTTTAATTATTTTTTATATTAATGATTATGATTATGTTTGGTAAATTATGAGGTTTAAGAAATGAAAATAATGTATTTAATATATATTATATAAAATATTTTATTATAAATTATAAATCAGTAGTTTTTTCAACTTTATTTATTATTTTTCTGTATATTTAAACATCAGTTTAAAACAATTTTCTCTTCAAAATATTTTCAATGAAAATTAAAGTTCGTTTGCATGAGTTCGAATACATGTTCGAAATACACTCTCCACTCTACTGCAGCCACCTCCAAAAATACATGCTATTCACAATTTTTCAAAAATCTAAAAAAATAAAAAATATTTAAATGAAATGGACGGTTTTTTAATTAATTAATTTTCTATAATAAACTGGTGTTCATTACTATCCAAATTATTTTGCTTTATATATATAATAATAAATACAAAGAAAATTAAGAATAAATATGTTAGGCATCAAATATTTCTTGATTGATTATCGTATGGCTCATATATTCAAATTTTTTTAATCTTCCCATCTGGAAAGTTTCTGGTCGATTTGGTTGTCCAATAAACAACGTCTTAATTGAAGTTTTATGTTTGTAGTTGGGAACGAAACATTTATTTCGCCTTCGATAAAAACCAGCCTTACCGGTTATTAAGTTTAATTAATATTTGTCACGAAACGATGATATTAATTTATTGAAATCGAAACGCAAGATACAATCACGACATGATATAAGGCTTTTATAGATATGCCGCGAGATAACATGATTTAAAAAATAATAAAGATGATATATAATAGACATTTATGGCTCGTATATATATGTTTGGTAAAGATTTATATTTCTTATAAATCGTTTTAGTTTCATTTTATTGTCGTAAAACTAATTGCTAGTCATAATAATGCATGTGTGGCCATAGTGAATCAAACTTATTAATTGGTAAAATTAAAATATTCTTCTTTTGGTATTATGTTTTTTTAGTATTTTTATACATTGTATTAAGACGCCTTAAACGGTAGCTGACGGTAAACGGTTTGAACAAATAACATAATATTTTTCAGAGTTATCAGAATATACTCTATCAGTATCACATATTTATAAGACAGTTATTTTCAAACAATGTATTTATTCCTTGAACGAAATATTGTAACAGTGAAAGTGTTCCAGTTATGTACTTATTATGGTATTATTGATGATTAAATATACTATAACTTATATTATATACTTATATATATATACTTATATTATTAATAAAAAATATTTAATTTTATATTATTTATTACTAATATGTGCATGTAAGAAGGAATCTATTATTTCAGCATTATATTGAAGACCTAATTTAACATATTTACCATCATGCGATTTAGGTCAAATATGTCTCATTTAGTTCGATAATTTGTTTCCATTTTGAAGGTAATTTCAGTACGCTTATTTTTTAGACGTCCTGGTGTCTATTGCGGAAAAATTGGAACAACAAAATAGTTCGTCATGAACAGGAACAAGTTGAGAAAGTTCCTGGTGCTTCTGACGAGTCAATGAGTTAATATCGATGCATCGTTGATATGGCCTGGCGGTGTCTTAATGAAATCCAATTTATGGTACATATACCCTGAGTATATTCAGGTTAAGAGATTGGGTGTGGGAGAACATCTCATAGTATATGATTCCGTTCTAAACGCAGAGCAATACCTTTTTAGACGTCAGGCTTTTCTTAGGTAGCGTTTGGTGATTGACACTTTTCATCGTCAGTCACCACCATCTACTTCAAAAATGGGTCGATTTTTTTGCGATTTGGTAGCGTTTCAGACATGGAAATTTGGGTCATAAAGATTTTTTGGTTTAACTCATTTGTTACTCATACATTCAATTTTCGTTTCTTTGAATTCAGATCTTTCTAAATGGTTCCAAAAATTTCCTTAACAGTGCGTGGTTATGATGATCGGTCTAGCCCAGTTCCATGATTTTATCCATATTTTACACAATTGGTCTCCTTCACGACTTCTATTTTGTTTGAATTATCGCAATAGAATCAAGAATATTTACATTTTCGGCTTCTTGGCTTTAACTTTTCTTCTTTATGGGAGAAAATCAGTAAAATTATAGCGTATTTTTCACTTTGTGTGCTGATGTCCATATTTGACATGAGTTTAAACAAGACTCAGTCAAACATTCATAAAATTGTCGAATATGTTTTTTTCTTATACAAGATGTGGCTTTTATAATGCCGTTTAGTGTACCGATGGGATTTTTGCAGCGCAAGATAGAATTTTTTTATAACATCTTTATTAGATACGCTTAGTACAATCTTAATTTACAATTAATTTATTACTACTTTTCCTATGTACTTGGGTTAATTAACAAGCAAGACGAGTGCGAGATAATACATCAGTATATATTCCTCAATTATAAAATTATAATTATTTATTAATTATTAACTTATAGCTATAGTTTACACTAAATGTATACACTTTATATAAGTTGGTGTGGTTTTGGTCGTTTCAATCTCCTGACATCCTGCGCGCTGTCCAGGAGTTGTATTGCTTCCACGCTAGTATGATTTAGTAATCTTCTTTCGTGTTTCAAGGCGAAATCTTGGATAACTTCGCAAATCCATTTGATTTCCAGGTCATCGTGCAGTTCTTCATTAGTTACATAGTGATAGGCGTTGGTAAGCAATCGAAGAACCTTGTTTTGACAGCGTTGTATGTTGACTAGTTGATTTGAATTTTTAGTGCAACTGCACTAACTTTTAGTGCATTTGCACCCCAAAGGTCTAAATTGGCTTTATAATTGTATTATAGATCAACCTCTTTGATTTTAGATCAAGTTGAGAGTATCTTCCGACTAACCAATATAATTGTTTTATTTTGGTTCTAATGTGTTTTGCTTGTTGTCTAACGTGATGATTCCAATTTAATCTACCGTCAAGATGGATTCCAAGGTATTTAGCTGATTCTGCTTGAGGAATCCGGCATCCATTGAGTGATATAATTAAGTTTTTATTATTTCGCCTCAATGCAAAATTAACGTGGACAGATTTGGAGCTATTAAGTTGAATTGCCCAATCTTTCGTCTATTTGTATATTTTGTTGACTGCCACTTGCACTTTTTCTATTGCCCTAGGCAGAGATATATCCATAATAATTGTGTCGTCAGTAAAGGTTCCAAGAAGTGTTTCTTTTGTTGTTGGAATGTCAGCAGTGTAGAGCAGATACAGGAGAGGTCCTAAGACGCTACCTTGTGGAACTCCAGCCGAGATATTTTTAAATATCGAGAACGCCATTTCGCGCGACACTATCAATTTTCTTCCGAATAAATATTACTCCATCAGTTGGCAATAGTTACGCGGTAAAAATTTGCTGATATTACAGATTAATCTCAAATGCCAAACCCGATCAAAAGCTTGTGAGACATCCAGGAATATTGCAGGGCAGTATTTCTTTTCCTCAAACGCTCTTTCAATAGCCGCGTTACTCTGTGCACTTGATCGATTGTTGAATGGTGATTTCGAAAACCAAACTGGAAATCTGGTATTGTTACCAAATGTTTAACACGTTTAAATATCAGTTTCTCAAATAGCTTTGATATTGCAGGTAGTAGCGAATTAGGCCTGTAAGATTTGATTTGTTCTGCAGGTTTGTCAGGTTTTTTGAGCATAATTATTTGTGCCACTTTAAAGCATTCCGGGACATGCTTCAGACTTAAACAGGCATTAAATATATATGTCAACAAGATGATTGCTTTTCGTGGCATTTCTTTCAATAAACCAGGTGAAATGTCATCTATACCTGGTGCCTTTTTAGGATTGAGATTATCAATTTTAGTGGCAACTTCCAGTGGAGAAATTAGATTTAGATCTACATCGTGTTAATAAACAGGAGATGTATCCATGGTAGATTCTATATCATTGGGTCGAAATATATTAGTATTGTATTGTGCGAACAATTCACTCAACTTTTTCATTGTCGCATCGAACCCATTCATTTCTATCATTTTTAATTGGCGGTATTCGAATAATTGCTCTTTTAAATCTTCGAGTTGCTTTCCATAACGAATAATCCTTGTCTGCTTATGGGCTTAATTCACTTACATACTTTTGAAAGCAATTCTGTTTATATTCTTCGATCTTTTGATTCGTCTGATTACTAATTCTATTAAAAGTAGTTTAGTCTGCAGCATTTCTGGTTCTGTGCCATACTCTTGTAGCTTTTCGCCTTTCTTTTATCATTTCTCTAATTTGGAGGGGGTAAAGTACTTCATATTCTGATTTCTCTCTTGCTACTTGGGCAGCATCTTTTGCAGCTGACCGAATTTGTTCAGTTATATGTTTGATTTGTTGCTCAAGATCGTCTATAGTTTTAAGTCTTACTTTTATACTGATTTATTCCTGTAGTATTAATCTGAATTTGTCCCAGTCAGTATATTTGTTGGTAAGATTAGGCTTTTTTGCTTTTCTTAAGGCAAGATACAATTAATTAAAATCATCTGTTGAAAAAATTAATCGATTTGTTTTTATTAGAATTAGTATTAAATAATGATTTTCTGTGAATTTTAACTTGCACCGTACTCTTAATTATCAATTCAAATTTTTTTTGGCTTTTTGGTGAATATGTTGTTACTAATATTGTTACTTTAGATTAGAACGTATTTTTCAATGATGTTGCAATTGAACCACGCTGCCTTTATTCTTACTTTATCTTCTATAATATTTTAGTCACAACATGTGGTCGAGCCTGGTTATGTGTGTTGTGTCTTTGCTCGTATTCCGGTCGTTTTCCGGCCGGCTTGGCTCAAACCCATCCATTGTAGTTCTAAGTAAAACCATCCCCATTGATGGTTTTATTAGGTCTTAGTAACTCTATAATAATAATATACCACACCAAGCTGATCTCACCAGATACAGAGCATTAGCTTGGACCCATGTCTTTGCCGTTGATGTTGATGCATGACCAGGTGGTCACCATCATTTTTTTGGTTTTTATCGCAAAAGATAACTTTTTATCAACTCTAACAATACAATGCAAAAACCTTTCCGATATTTTGCCGTTGAAGCAGTATTTTACACATGACCTTTAAATGCCTCTTGGCTTCAATTCATATGGCACAAAATATTTCAGTTTTTGGATCATTCCCATGTTCTTAAAGCGATTGGAAATGGTTTATTGTGTTACTTCTAACAATTCTGCATATTCTTCTTGCGTATTATACCGATCATCATCGAGGAATGTCTTCAAATCTTTTTTGTCTGTTTTTCTTCTGTATCAAAATCACAACTTTTAAAACGTCGAAACCAGCATTCACATATTGAAATCGATTGGGCATGGTTATCGTAAGATTCACACAGCACTCGATGGCCTTCAGTTGCCTTTTCTTCAAATTGAAGTGGTACAAATTTAGATAGGTTTTTTTTTCGTTTGCTAGAATGACCAGCTAGAACCAAATGGTCTTCAGCGGATGTCGCTTCAGGTTCGGGATATGATTGTTTTGCGGGCAACAGAGACCCTGGGTTACGACTGGGACTGTCGTAGTTTGTTTACTACCGGGATTTGTGGACGGGTAGGGATTTTATTAAGATGTTATCGTGTTCTAAGTTTCCTATAGAGAACCTCAAACTGAGCATGTTTATGAAATTTTTCACAAACAGGATGCCTAATTCGAGGTGTATATTGACGTTCCTCATAAACCATGGGGCTCTTACTAACGCACGGACTTTTTTGGATTGGAACACTTAGAGTAGTTCAAGTTGCCTCTTCGAGACATACGTGGACCACACCTGTGCTCCATTGAGGCAGATTGAACGGACTAACATTTTATACAGAGTCGCTTTCTGTGGCATTGGGAGTTTGCTTTTTCTGTAGAGTATAGGAAATAATAGGCTGTACACGCCATTTCCTTTGCAAATGGCGGGCTGGATTTGGGAAACAACTCGTTCACAATTCGATAAAATGACACGTACATTAATGAACATACGTGGCAATTTAATACAAAGTAACACCATCTGTTATAAATCCTTTAAATTAATTTATAGGCCAATATTTAGTTTATTTATTGTGATTATTTAAATACTTTTTATATTTTATACTTCCTTGAAGTTTCATTGAATTAAAATTTTGATTTTGTTAAGAATTTTAATTATTATAACAAGGATTCCATGTCAATATCTGTGATCTACAATCAAATCACAAAAGTAGAATTCTGGAAAGGGATTTGTCAAGCCAAGAAGCTATCCTGTTACCGCAACGATATCCTTTTCTTAAATTTGGTCAGCGTGTCAATCTAATAAATGTCGGTCGCGCAGGAATAACCGCAAGTCTTCTATGTAATGGATGTGCGACCCATTACCGTTTTAAACGGCCGCAATACGTTCTTGGAGACCGTACGAACTGTCCCAAGGCGGGTCATTTTCTTTCACGATTTATACGTTGTTGCAGTTCCGCGACCTTTAGGGCGTTTTTCGGTCTGTAAATCATGGCGCTTTTAGGAAATGCTACTTTTACGAGACAATCTCAATATTAGAACTCCTTATAAGTGATTAATTTCTGGGTTTTGCTCTAGCGAACAACTAAAGAACAAGCAATCGTTCAAAATAGTTTCATTGTTCTATTTTCATTTCTTCTTTTTTGAGTAATATGGGCTACCTGATTATATTCAATATTCTAGTAATTATAATTAATGCGGTTATAAAATAGTTATACATAAAATAAATATATTAAATAAATAAATTACACATAAATATAAAATCTCCGTCAATTGTGGGCCGATTTTTAAAATTATTTTTTTATTCGAAAGAGTGCACTTCCGAGATGGTCCTATTGGAAACGAATCAGGAGCTGTTGTGGGAAAGGGGAAGGGGGGTTTAAATCTAGAGAAACGCTCAAATTTCAAAGGCACGTACATTGTTTTCACATATTTTTTATCTATAATGATTAGATATTTATGTATAATGTTATCTCTGAGCTAATGTGACGGAAAGTCGGAGATCATTCAGTGCAAAAGCCATTTAGTTTGCTTTTTAAGCACAAACTATAGCATATATAACCTCCTAGAAACGTTATATGGAATTGATTTTATGGCTTAATTGTCAAAGCGTTTAGCTCACAAACGGTGGTCGTGGGTTCGATCCCCGGGGACAATAACTTTTTTTCTAGTTTAGTTGGAACATTTGTCAAATCACTTATTCTAGGTAGCGGATCCTGCGCTACTGTGTGTGCCTGAAACATTCCTTATTTTCAATCATTATTTGTTTATTCCCATTTTTCCTCATACGGGCTGTATTCTTACTTGGGCTATCCATTGCAATACTTAATAAAATAACAGTATAATTTATTTAGTAAATATCTAACACTAATAAAAGAAAAATAAAATATTTTTACAAAAAAATTATACTTCAAAAATAAGAAACTCCCTAAAATGTAAAAAATAATCAAAATTAGACTTTTAATATGAGAAAAAAACATTTTAAAATAAAATATGTACGATATAACAGATAAACTCTCGTTGGTAAAAGGGAGACTTTAAAATATTTAAAAAAGTGAACATTTGAAATAATGTTGAGCGTTGTTTTAGTGAATTCAAGGCCTTGAGATAGTGAGTCTCAGTGATATCTATAGTCACTGTGTTTTAGGAATCAGGGTGAATTCTATTGATCGTCTTATAATTTTGAATTCTTATAACTAGCTTCAATTTAGCTTCAACTAATATTTATACAATAGTTACTGTTGCGGCTCTTAACTCGCGATTTCGGTTTACAAAATATGTATATTTATAAAAATTAACACGTGCATCAAGTCGAAGGACAAATTTACTTTTAATGTGCTTATTCAGCCTTAACAAATTAATAATTAATTAATAAACTATATTCTCAGCTGTTTATGGATTTTATTCACCTAACTTTAATCATACATACTACGCTAGATGGTTTATTTTTCTATATTTTATATACACACTATTTGTTGCTTTTCCACATTTCTTAATACTCTATGTTAATTAACTTTTATTCATGTCATCCGTTATATCTAATTATGTCGAGGGCATCCAAACTACTTTGAACCATCGAAGAAAGAAATATTACCCGTCGACGTATAAAAACTATAAATAATATCTGCTTATTCAGCCTTAACAAATTAATAATTAATTAATAAACTATATTCTCAGCTGTTTATGGATTTTATTCACCTAACTTTAATCATACATACTACGCTAGATGGTTTATTTTTCTATATTTTATATACACACTATTTGTTGCTTTTCCACATTTCTTAATACTCTATGTTAACTAACTTTTATTCATGTCATCCGTTATATCTAATTATGTCGAGGGCATCCAAACTACTTTGAACCATCGAAGAAAGAAATATTACCCGTCGACGTATAAAAACTATAAATAATATCTGCATCTTTAAATATAAAGACGTAACAGTCACCATAACAATGTCATGGATATTTAAAGATACTGTATTTATATAGATAATATGTGTAGTAGATAGGTTAAATAAGGTTTTTGTTTATGTTTATTTGGTTATTACAACGGTAATTATGTACATATTTTATTTTAAAACCTTTTTTTGTGTTTAATTATAGTTAATTTTATTTAATGTGGTTAATTTAAGTTTGATTATTTTTTACTTTTTAGTGAGTTCCTTATTTATTTTTTGAAGTTTCAAAAATTGATTAATTTTAATACGCCTTGTTTTCATTTATTTATTACTTCTAAGTCAAAAAGATGATCATAAACAAAGTGTAATGTGATCGTAAACATTGCAAAAACATGCATTTAAATTATCCCGAGGATCATAAAAGCTTTAATTAATGGCGAAATTGAGGTCAATTAAGTTGTTGACAATTTTCTCGACAACATCGTTTAATATTTTACGATGAATAAGAAACAATTTGGCTGCATTATTTTGCATGCTGCACATTCATTTCATTATGCTAAATTTAACTTAATAAGTTGATGCTGGCGTACGTCGGTTCGAGAGCAACACATGTTAAGGATTTTACTTTTGAACGTTTAACGTTATGATTTAAATTGAAACTGAGTAAGTAAGATGCTTGTGTTTAAGATCACTCAAACTGTTATTTTTGCATTACTACTTCATGAAATCAATAACGGGGGTTCATTAAATCATTCTGGTCTAGACATTATAAAAGTTTGATTTCTGCATGTTTATTAATCTGTTTAGACTATTAAGAAAACCAGGATATTTTAAAATTCGAATTTCAATCGAGTTAGAGACGATAAACATTGCGATTTTACCTGAAGTTGAATCTCTTCAGAAAACTTTTTTATACTTAGTATGTACTTAACTCAGAAATAAAAAATATATCATTATATTCAATCATCCAAACTTTTGCTTCACAGCTTATACACTTATTCTTACGGGTTACCATTTTTAACGAAAGCTTTTTACCATTTTTAAATATTATGAACGTCATAACTGTCATTGATATTGAAGTTCTAAATACGGATGTGGTACAAAAGGCTATCCATAGTAACGTCTGGTATACATTTGATGTGGCCACGTTGCCCGTTCTTTCAAATTATATGTATATTTCGAGAATATAATTTATACAGAGTATATATTTTGGATTCACAATTAACCCTTAATTTTAATAACTCTGTTAGTATAAATTTAATTTTTTATCACACGATAAAAATACAACCAAAACTTTTTATAAATATATTTGTTTTAATACAATTTTTATTATCAATTTTCAATTTTCAAGTTGACTTGAGAGTTGACTGAATGAAATGTTGAATTTTCCGGATGAATTTTCACCAAAGGTTCAGTGGTGTGACAATATTCACAACTAAATCTATTATTGCTTACTACTAAAATTAAAATCTGAACGGTAGAAGATTGAATAAAAATATAATATTTAACTCTACATATAAAATAAGTGAATAAAAATAATGCAAACCATATATTTAAATTAACTTAGTTATTCTTAATGTTATTAATAAAATGTAAAATTAACGATAAACTGGCATTAATATCCAATAAATAATAATATAACTAAAACTAGAGAATATAAATAATAACTTTATATCACCAGTTTCAGTATTAAAATCAAAATGAAATTAAGATTTTAGCTTATTGGATTATATTTCTCGATCGCTTGTAAAATGACGCCACACAATTCCGCGAAAACTACCGAAGTTAACCGACTGCTGAGAATCCGTCAGTAAAAATATTTGCTACTGATCGGTATAACGCTGCCCAAAATGTTTAAAGGCTTTTTATATTTCTTTACTAAAGCTGCGTATTATTGTATATCAATTAGATTTATCAATTATGGAATAATATTAGATTCCTCTGTCTTCTGGTTTCTAATATGGTTTAATTTGGTTTTGGCAATTCAATGGTTTTTAATCGATAATTGACTTAACCCATGACTTTATGCGTTTTCGATTGTTATAATATATTGCATTTTCATCAGGTATGATATTGTGCATGTTAGAAAACCACTTCTGCTCTCACAACGACATAAATCATTCAAGTAGCTGGTCACAAATAGAAACTCAATATCCTTGTGTTTAAGTTTGTAATGAGTAATGTTGGAAGATTATGGCATAAGTAAGTTTTTGCTGAAAAAATTATTTAATATCAATCACAGAACTTTGATGGCTGTTTGAATTGTTTTTGGTCTTGTTATCACCAGTTTGAAAGCACGAAATATACTTTTGATACAGTTACTGAGCTTACTTTAGATAATTAAAATACGTAAGTTTTGACAGTATTTTTCCGTAATAAAATACTGTCAAATAAGGTAAACTTAGCTTAAATATTTTATTTTTTTTTAAATTTCAAAAATTACACATTCGTTGATAAAGTATCCGTTATTATTATTTTTAGTCTTTGATAAATTACACTATATCTACCTAGTCTTTTGCAAGATACTACTAATTCCAACCTCCAATTATTAAAATGTAGTATATCAACTATGTACAAATCATAACCGGGAATAGTCGTTATAACTCTTGTTTTTTCATTTAGTTTAAAATATGTTTCAGACTTAATCTAGTCGAATAGCGATAGCAACAGTAATTTGAATTGAATTTAATTAAAGTAAAATTGAATTTACCAAAAATGTTTTTTGAATAATATCCACCATCATTTTTCGTGTCTTGCATCACAGCTTCTACAATAACACATCAATTGGGTCCCTGGCCTACTATAGTAAAGCACACGTATTATTTGTCCTTGCTTCAAAATAGGCCACAGTTTCGTCGATCACCTCTTCATCCGACGAAAATATCTTACCATCGAGCATTCATTTTCTTCTAATGCGTCCGTTTTTCGGCGATTCCGTCCTTCAAACGGTCCAATAACGCTATGTAATAGTCGCAGTTGATGGTCCTTCCTTATTTAAGGTAGCCGATGAAAATGATTTCATGCACATCCCAAAATACAGACGCCATAACCTTGCCAGCCGACTGTTGTGTTTTCCCACGCTTTGGAGTGGGTTCATCGTGTGCAGTCCACACGGATGACTGTCGATTGGATTTCGGAGTGAAATGATAGAGCCACGTTTTATCCATTGTCACATGTCGACGCAAAAACCCGGGTTTATTACGCTTGATCATCTTCAAACACTGTTCAGAATCATCAACTCATCGTTGTTTTCGGTCGAAAGTGAGCTCTCGCGGCATCCACTGTGCACAGAGCTTTCTCATACCCAAATATTCGTAAATGATGTACACGTTCAGTTGATATATTTAGAGTGTCTGCTATTTGATTCAGTTTCAATTTACGGTCATTCGAAATCATTTTGTGGATTTTTTAAATGTTTTCGTCAGTAACAACGTGTTTTGAGCGTCCACTGCGCTCTACCGTCTTCGGTGGTCATTTCACCACATCTAAACTTAGCATACCAATCTTTGATGGTTGATTTTCCTGGGGCCGTGTCCGGAAACTCGGCATCAAGCCAAGTTTTTGCTTCAACTGTATTTTTTCCCTTCAAAAAGCAATATTTTATCAACACGCGAAATTTCTTTTTATCTATTTTTTCACAATAACAAATGTTGCTTCACTCAAAATGAACTAATTCTAGTAGTGCCATCTATGTGTCAGGCCGGCGATTGACTTTTCAATTGACCTGTTATTATATCGATTTTTACATTTAATAGAAAGAAGGTACTGAGTATCTAACCCAGTAAAGACAATTTTATAAAATATTCATATAAATCATTAGAATATTCAAAGATTTCAATTCCAACATTTCATTGAGAAAAAAATCGTACTAAAATTTTACCATTTATACTTATGCTTTGTTTTTTTTTGTTTCAGGTAAGAAATACATCTCGGGAACATTCTCTGATACTGGTATAAATAATCATCCGGGTAAGAATATCGACTTAATGCCTCCAGAACATTTTGTGCGTTTTCAATAAATCTACCCGTTATGATCAGCCATAAACCAGAATATTCTATCATTTAGCGTATTTACGATAGCCCGAAGTTAATGGGGGCGTTAGTTGATAATATAACGTCAGGTTTTAAGCTCGGCATCGATCCGGGCCGTAAATGTATTTCACATTGATTATCGTTGAAACATGTTTAGGTGGAAAGAAAATTGCCCTAATTTAATTTGCCTATAAATCCCGATGCCGTAAACTTTTATTTCACCCTTATAAAACCATATAAAAATCGGCCTTAATGCGTGTGTAATGCATAATGAAATCTTGATAAAAATCTCCCGAAGAAAATCGAAAAATATATATGTGTGGGGAACATTTTACGGTTCAACAGCAAGCAGATATATAAATAATGAAGTCAATATTCTGGGTATGATTTTTATTTACATGCTTGATATATATTAGATTAGCGTTGAAAAATCATATTTCAAGCTTTTTTCAGCATAACTACTATTCGACAATTATAACAGGTCAATTGAGAAGTTCCCGACCTGACACATGGATGGCGCTACTAGTATTAAATTCTTATGTTTTTAGTTAGCCCCCACCCTTAATAGATGCGTGTATAAATTTGACAGCTGTCGGATCATTAGTTTGTGATTTATAGCATTTTGAGTGAAGGAACTTTTGTTTTTGTGAAAAAAGTTAATAAAAAGGAATTTTGCGTGTTGATAAAATATTGCTTTTTGAAAGGAAAATACAGTTGAAGTAAAAATTTGGCTTGATGCCGAGTTTCCGAACACTGCCCCAGAAAAATCAACCATAAAGGATTAGTATGCTAAGTGTAGAGCGCCGAAGACGGTGAAAGCAGTTGACGCCGAAAAGAGGTTGTTACCAACGAAAACATTAGAAATGAAATCCACAAAATGATTTTGACTGACCGTAAATTGAAATTGAATGAAATCACGTATGAAATGAAACACTCTAAAGATATCAACTAAACGTGTACATTAATATCATTCATGAATATTTGGGTATGAGAAGGCTCTGTGCAAAGTGGGCGCCGCTCGAACTCACTTTTGACCAAAAACAACGACGAGTTGATTATTGAGAGCAGTGTTTGAAGATGATCAAACGTATTAAACCCGAGTTTTTGCATTCATATGTGACAATGGATGAAACATGGGTCCATAATTTCACTCCGAAGTCTAATCGACAGTCATCCGCGTGGACTGCACACGATGAACCCGCTCCAAAGCGTGGGAAAACGTAACAGTCCGATGGCAAAGTTATGGCGTCTGTATTTTGGAATACGCATGGGTTAATTTTCATTGATTACCTTGAAAAAGGAAGGACCATCAACAACGACTATTACATAGCGTTATTGAACCGTTTTAAGGACGAAATTGCCGAAAAATGGCCGCATTTGAAGAAAAAGAAAGTGCTGTTTCACCAAGACAATACACCGTGTCACAAGTCAGTGGAAACGATGGCAAAAATCCATGAATTGGCCTCCGAGTTGCTTCCTCATCTACCTTATAGTCCAAATCTGGTCCCCAGTCGCTATTTCCTGTTATCAAATCTCAAAAGAATCCTCAATGGGAAGAAATTTTCGCCCAATGAAGAGATGATCGCCGAAACTGAGGCCTATTTTGAAGCAAACGACAGGTCGTTCTACAAAAACGGTATCGAATAGTTGGAGGGTCGCTATAATCAGTGTATCACCCTTGAAGGGAATTATGTTGAATAAAAAAAACAATTTTACCAAAAAAATGTGTTTTACTATGGTAGGTCGAGGACTTTTCAATTGACCTGTTATCATTGGAAAGACAATGTTCCTTGATAATTATATATCATTAATAAACTCATTCTCGTAAGTAATGGATGTTGTTAAGTGTTTGTAATGGAATTCATCAAATTCCACAAAGATAAAAATAATTAATAATTGCATACACAAATATTTTGGTTGCAAGGTAGCATCTGTAGAACCCATTCAATAATTTCAATATATTTTGAGTCTAAAGAGACACGTTATCGCGTGGTATGATGGAGTAATAAAAGATATTTTCAGTTTTCCAATAAACGGATCAATTTTGGCGAAATTCGGTATACCAAAATGTAAAATATAGCAAAATATAATTTAATGAATGAATTAATTTTTTTTTATGCGCGCTTCATATAAATGTTAATCAATATAAGTAAATATAAGATTAGTACATTTTGTTTTTAGTAAATACTTTATTATAAATTATAAAAAAATTTGGTGTTGATTATTCTGATAATCCAATGATTCAATGCCTTACTAACAAAGAATCTCTATGGGTTATTTTAAATTTCTCGCATTAGTTAGATACTAAAACATATTCCACACTCTTTTTTCCACTTTTATCTTCCACTTCCACTTTTATTTGAAAATTAATAGTTTGAATAAATTCTTATCTTTTCAATTCCTTTAAAATCAATATTGCTATTTTCTGGGTAATTAACGTACCTGCTGTTTTTATAGCCATACAAGTACATATATTTTCTTTACGCTATCTTAGAACAATTAGGGTTTATATCAATTATCCAGCTTTTACGGCTCCATTTATTGTTTCAGGTCTCCATACTAACTATTGACTCTTCTAACTTTCTTAATAACTACTTTTAACTTTTATTGTTTCCCTTTTCCAGCGCATCAATACTTTCTAAGTTAACTATTATCGATTAATTAAATGTAAATAGGTTTTCCAATTACTGAAACATTTAAATCTTATTGAAAAGCTAATTCGTTATTTTAGTTGACTAAAATTATATATTAATTGTAAAATTAAAATTATTCTCTTATCTCGTATTATATAAAATCACATCTTCTACATATCATTTCGCTTCAATAAGTGATTTCATGTAAAAACTTATAAACTTATTATTACTTGATTTAATTACTATCCTGTGTTATTATAAAAAGTATTATATGCGTTTATTAATTAGGTTGGATGGGTGTAAACGTTTTGGCCTACGTACTTCACTGACATCGTCGACATATAATTGATTGGCGAGTGTATTCGAGTTCACTGGCACTCTTTCATAGTACTCAATACTGGCGTTTTGAGTCAAACTCGTTATATTTTTCAGGGGGATATCGTGCTGAATTAGTTTGGTATTGGCGTAATATGGGACGTCTTGATGGAAGGCAGCACTTTGTTTTGGAATATCTGAAGGGTCGCTATGTTGGATTTGCTAGTAGTACCTCACAATTCAATAACATACGGCCAAATAGGCCTAAGACTAGGCTAATTCAATACTTTGTTATCTAGGGATAATTTAGACTTAGCTAATAGTTAGTTTAAGTCCAAGTTGTTTACGCTTTATTAGTATATGTTCCAAGTTTTTCTTCCAAGTTAAGCGTCGATCCAAGTGCATTCCCAAATATTTAATATTATGTGTTTGCAAGAGTTTATAATTACTAATATTTACCGGAGGATAAGTTCTTCTATGCAGGATGAACATCACGTAAGTTGATTATGTCTCAATCGCCTTAATATGCCACATTTTTTACCAAAAATTAATTTTTTGAGATGAAGTTGAATTTGTTGAATGAAGTTCTTTCTGGTTGATATTGGATCGCCGTGAAATAATACAACAGCCCCATCGTCAGCAGTGATACATCAGCTGTATATTGGAGACATAGCAATAGGATTCCTAGCGGAATATCTGAATATATTGAAATGTAGCTCAGTTCATTCTGTTTTACAATGTTTACCTCTAAGGTATAACTTGCCGGAAGTGCGGGTGAGCCAACCTGGGAATGTTTTCTATTGTTCCATATTTTTTACGAAAACCAAAGTATTGATCAAGAATAATATTTCTTTCTTTTGTGATTATTTTAAGCTTCTTGATATATGGTTTGTTGAAGACTTTGAATATCACAGGTAACAGACTTATAGCACGATATGAGGAGACGTTTTCTGATCTTTCCCTGATACTAGGGAAATAGTTTGAATTAACTTGAACTTGAAACACTTTTCTGGGAGTATTTGTAAAACACTTCCAGTTGTTCTATTAAATCCGGGAAGGGTTATAATGGACAATGAATAGTAAATCTAAAAATTTGTTCTTAAATCATGGCATTTAAAGTCAAGCGCGGCAAATACAGCAGATTAAATTTATTGCCATTTGAATTTTTTCCTGCACTTTTTAAGCGTTGGTGCTATATGTTTACCAGAACGATGCTACAAACAGTTAAAGCATGTTTTACGCGCCTATTTGCATTTAACGCAATATCGCCTGCCTATTTATAAAACGGGTCCATTTAGATAAAATTCCTTTTTTCTTTAATGGCCTTATTTTAATATTAACCCCCGTGAAAAGCCCATTTCTTTTTACAGCTTACTTTACAAGTCGTTTACGGTTGTGTTTCGCTGGCTTGATTTTTGCTTGGCACCGTCCTCCCTCCAACACACACCCTCATCTACCTACCTACATCGTAATCAAAAGAACTGTTTAATGTGCGACGTAATGGCCCATTCCAAATTCCTTTTCCTACATACGAAATTTTATTAGTAGCGAACCGGGTGTTTACTCACAATTCAACACTAAGCCCATGATCGCATTAAAGGTCGTATTTCTTTAGTGAACCTTTAACTATAGGGATGTATTATTCATTCAACTTTCACGGAATTTGGCTTATAATACTTCTTTACATTCATCTATTTTTGATTTTCGGTGTTAACAAACATTAATCTGTTAAACATAATCCGATATTATTATAATATTAACCGTCATTGGATATATCTAGATGGCTTCCCTGCTCTCTCTATGGGGAACATTGATTTCTCTCAGGTTTTTAAAAACATCAAGTGCTCTAATGGACTTATTTACGTGTTGTGAAGTCGCCAACAAAACAGCTTTCTAATAGGTTTTATCAAATTTTGTAGGTTATTATTAGGTACTTACAGGTATAATAATTTTTCACTTAAAAAAGGCATTTGTTAAGAAGAGATGGTACAATATATATTAAACAAATTATTTTTATCACGTTATCGAATGGATCTACCTATAAGAAAATCTACATTTGTATGAAATATAAATCGCGGTAAAATATTAAACGGCTAGTGCCGAGAAATTATCTGCAATGTTTTTTTTGTCAATCAGCAATTTTAATTCGTATTCAGCATTTTTAGTTATAAAATAAATTTCCAAACGCACCCATAAATATTTAACATCCAACAAAAATGTCTCAATTATTTAATGCCTTCTCACTATATAAATCTTTTCTGGACTTTCACAAATATTTCGAAACTAAAATTAGCCAAATCGGTGCAGTCGTTCTCGAGTTTTAGCGAGACTAACGAACAACAATTCATTTTTATATACATAGAGGATTGTTTTAAATAATAAATCGTTAGATGGGATCGAATATTATTAGAGGGATCAACTTCTATCCAGCTTCATATCGTTATCGTCATATATATACGGCATTAATTTATTATTCGTACAATAAACTCACTTAATCCACCGATCCCTCTATCATCTTTCTCGATCCTGTTCGGTGGAGAAAGTTTGCCAAGAATTCCAGTCGGCTCCACATGGAAATACCTCCAGTGCGAGAGAGCGGCGTGAGGAAGGAGGGGGCGAGGCCTGTCCCTTCGCGTTGCGAATTTCTTTATCAAACACCCCGGCCCGCAGACCCAAAGTTGCTGCTTCGATTAGAAAGTTTGTGTCAACACATGCCAGTGCCATTACGGCCAACGGGCGAGATGATGCTTACGGCACCGAGTAGCGAGACGCTGGAAGGGATGGATAAATTGCGGAGCGAGGCGGTGGTGAAGGGGGGAGGGGCGTCCTGATATAGGGAGTCACATTAGGTGTATCTATGATGAATTTCTGTTGTGAGAACGAATGGGTGGCGGGTGGTAGAAACTTCTTGAGGGATTTTGTCGTAGTCTAGGCGTTGATGGAGGATAACGTGGGCTTAGATTCGATTAATACTTGTTGTTTTGTTCGGCTATTACATTATTGTAAGAGGAAATGTGTAACACCAATTTAATTACGAACGAAGTTGTCGTTGGTGTAGATTTCCAATGCATATTTGTAATATTAAGTATATTATAATCAGAATAATAGGTTTCTTATGTTCTTTGCTAGTTAATGTTAAATAAAAAAGTGGTATGCAGCATGCGCCATAGTTATTTAAAAATAGTAATAGACTAGATGATTGCAATTGCGGGGGCCAACTACAATGTGCTCTATAGAACTGCATCTTTCTTTTCTAGACGTTCCTTCCCTTGGTTCCCATGCGATAACATCGAATCGTCCAAGATTGGATCACTGTTTTTTCTCGCACGGTTACTTGTTGACTTCCAGTCTGTCTTCTTACTCCGTATTTATCACATTTTATGCTTTTATCTCACTCTACCACATACTGGACGATTGTCCACGTCACATCTATGTTATCTTAGGGCTATTATGGATTACACAGATTCGGGAACTCTAATAGGAGATAATACAGACCGACTTCTTGGATTTCAGCGAGTGATCAACTGCTTCCACGGAATCTAGGCCATATTAAAATTAATATTACTGACCAAATCGTCATTTACAACTTCAATATAAATGTTAATACGTGCAATCTAGATGGAGTTTCTATTCTATGGTGGTCCTATTTATTAGCTTGAATGTGTGTTCATTTTAAATTATATTTACTACTTATTATTTTAATTCACCCTTTTTGACTTTTTTATTATATTTTAAAGTCTCCTTTTAAAATAAACTGGGGTTTATCCGGACTGGGCAACTGCTTAACGTGGGCTCCGAACCATGGAACCATGGTCGACATTAAGTATTGTGGCAACTATCAAGTGGCAAGCAACCAGCATAGAAATCACCCAAGAAGACATCCGGTCTTACCCAGCCTGGTTAGTGTTGTGACTACGATCATTTTCATTGTCGGCTTTCGCACTTTCGGACAATCACTGCGTCAACAAAGCCGGCATGTTTGTCTTGTTGGTTTTATATTATTCATTATTTTATATATTCACTTTTTGTTTGTCCCTGTCCCCTTTTATATCAAACTCGTATTGGTTTATAGTCGCGAAATGACGACATTCGATGCGACAAAACATGTTTACAGATACTTTAACAATTTTAAAAAAATTTCTAATGTTAATAAGTTATTTTGATCTTAAGTTGTTTTAATTAAATATATATATATATATATATATATATATATATATATATATATATATATATATTTATAATATAATATCAATTAATATATTATATTATTAGGAAAGTTTATATTTTAAATATTAATTAATACTAGGTAATCTGGGTATTGATGAACGTATCTAACGTACTGGTTTCATATACTCTTGAGGAGGGGAAGTATATTTTAGAAATGTTGATTCGTACGAGGTTGCTCCAACGTTGATATACTAATACCTAGATTAAGAAGTACCATCAGGTAGTTTGCGCCTATTGTATAACTAAAAGAAAATGTACCGTAAAGGCCTAATTTAGTTATTGCGGCGTTCATAACATACACCGATAGAATAGTTGATGTGTTTCCTAGTCTATATAGACTAACCTATCTTCAGTGCTGGAGTTGATTTATCTGAAGAGCTATATGTATACATAAATGTTTAGTTCAATTCAAAGGTAGTGTTCAATACAATTATTCAATTCAAAGGCAACTGTTTGGTGCTGTTTAAAAAAGGGAACATTCAATATATTTTATACAAGAAGTAAAACCCATTTAAATTAGAAATGATTGAAGTATACTCATATATAATTTCCCATAGTTACTTTTTTTTACACTGTTGTGTGTGATAGACTGATTATAGCGACCCTCCAACTTTTCGATACCATTTTTGTAGTACGATTTGTCCTTTGCTTTAAAATAGGCCTCAGTTTCGGCGATCACCTCTTCATTCGACGAAAATTTCTTCCCAGCGAGCTTCTTTTGAGATCTGATAACAGGAAATAGTCGCTGGGACGAGATCTAAAGAATACGGTGGATGGATGGATGGATGGATGGATTTTCGTCCTTCAAGCGATCTCCAATAACGCTATGTAATAGTCGCTGTTGATGGTCCTTCCTTTTTCAAGGTAGCCAATGAAAATTATTCCATGCGCATCCCAAAATGCAGACGCCATATCTTTTCCAGCCGACTGTTGCGTTTTCCCACGCTTTGGAGCGGGTTCATCGTGTGCAGTCTACTCAGATGCCTGTAGATTAGACTTCGGAGTGAAATGATGGAGCCATGTTTCATCCATAGTCACATATCGACGCAAGAACTCGGGTATATTACGCTTGATCATCTTCAAGCACTGCTCCGAATCATCAACTCGCGCGGCACCCACTTTACACAGAGCTTTCTCATACCCAAATATTCGTGAATGATATGATGTATACGTTCAGTTGATGTCTTTAGAGTGTCTGCTATTTCATTCAATTTCAATTTACTTTAATTCAAAATCATTTTGTGAATTTTTTAAATGTTTTCGTCGGTAACAACCTCTTTTGGGCGTCCACTGCGTTCACCGTTTTCAGTGCTCATTTTACCACGTCTGAATTTAGCATACCAATCCTTAAAGGTTGATTTTCCTGGGGCAGTGTCCGGAAACTCAGCATGAAGCCAAGTTTTTGCTTCAACTGTATTTGTTCCCTTCAAAAAGCAATATTTTATCAACACGCGAAATTCCTTTTTATCAATTTCATAATAACAAAAATTGTTTCACTCAAAATGCTATAATTCATAAACTAATGATCCGACAACTGTCAAATTTATACACTCATCTTTTGAGGATTTGGGCTAACTAAAAACATATGGATTTAATTCTAGTAGCGTCATCTATGTGTTAAGCCGGGGACTTTTCAATTGACGTGTTATTACCTCAGCTAGCACCCAAATTTGCTTGAACCACATGTCGTGCCTATATTGTTCAATTAGGCCCAGGAGAAAACGTTTTTCATATTACTATAGAAGATTAAAAATTTACGGACAAGTAAACATCCACAAATTTTTGTGAATGTATTTAAACTTGGTGAACTGCTTGTAGGTTGTTAACAAAGCTATTAATCCACAAATTCGCTGTTAATTATTTTTAAAACGGAAGTTGTATTTATATATTTGCTTGCCTAATCTATTTTATATTTAGATTGATGTGACCATAGTGCCAGTAACAAGGAAACAGTTTAAAGTGTACCATAATTTGACAAACTAGATAAGAATGGAATAATAACATCATCTAATAGTCGAGATTAGATAATTCGTATCGGTAAAATCATAACCTAAGTGACGGGCATATCGCCTCTGGATATTTTCCGCCTTCCGAATCTTCACCCGCCCCCTAATACTCCGCATTAATATTCCGCGTGATGGTGTTCCTGAAAATTCCCGAACATGAAGTTTTCAACCCCTAGCGGGCACATCGCTACTTAGGTCGCGTTAAGGTAATGTCGTAATTACGAACATAATTGCCAAGTTTATAACCCCTCTCCTACCCCCGTACAGATTGCGCGGTAGCGAAAGGAATGCGCCGCGGGGGTTATAGCAGCGCCCTCTGTCGTATCGCGCGATATAAGTCACGCGGCCGTGATTGAATTCCTGGAGTGGCGTTTTGCAATTTGCCATGGGGGTCTGCGGGCCGAGGTGAGGGGCAAGGGATTGGATAAGTGTCGAACGGCGGAAGGGGTATGGTCGGGGGGACTTGTGGGATTTAATTACGACGGGGCGATGGTGGAGGACACGGAGGGATTGGCAGGAGGGGCTGATTATTTTTGTTTTATTAAATCGCGGTTTGGAATTTGGAAATTAGCTTTCTTGTTGTACGATGTATATCTGATTAGTCGGAATTATGTCGGGTTCACTTTGACAATGCTTTCTCATAATTAGTCGACAGCCCTAACAGTATTAATAACTCATTTATTTTTGTCTCTAAATTTCAATTTTAATATTTAGTGAGTTTTCAGGAACTTATGCAATTGCCATACTTTTATAATATTAATTGAAATTGATTTGATAAAGAGAATAATTGTGAAAGTTTGTCAGAGATAGTGGTCTTTTGATATAGAAAAACAAATTATTATCTTTTTACAAAATTCCTTCAAGCCTCTGCAAAGTACCCTCCAATAGTTGCCAAGATAAGATAAAGTCAGTCAAAATTATTTTACTATCTGTAAAACTGTTTTACTCTAAAATGTTAATAGCCTTAATCATATATACTGACATATTCCGATGGCTGCCAGATAATTCATCGGCAGCTCAAGGTTTTTCCACTGGAGAAGTTGTTCCACGGATCCTTCAAGACCAAAGAACCGCCTCTAGATGGCGTACCCATGACACTCAAACAAGATGTGTCTGATGCTCAGCGAGGATCTGCGCTTATTACAGATGAGTGGGTTTTCTCACTTAAGAAGAAACTCATGAGTCAATTTGCAGTGACTTATTCGAAGTCGGGAGAAGATACCTAATTTGCGCCTACCAGTGTCACGAATGTTAAGATCCTGGTAAATTTATTTTTTTACTTCGCGTAGTTTAAAGTGTGGTATAATGCGAATTTAGATTACCATGATGAAAAAATAATAGCTATCGGCTCATAATTCTATCATCTTGAGATGAATAGCTCTATACAAAAGATGAATAGGGAAGGTCATCTTTATTACTCTGTTAGTATATCACAAATTATTGTTAAGAAATAAATTAAATTTTTATTATAAACTTTATTTGGAACTCTTAAGAACGTTGAAAAAATTGGTATTTTATACCAATAACATCCTATACCCCGACTATTACGTAAAGAGCTTTTTACAGGGTTCCTTTCTGCATCATTTTTTTCGCACTTCTCGGGGCCCAATGCTATTATCAGTATGTCCACCAGAATACCCCAATAACTATCTTAACGTCCTACTTCCCGACCCGGGCCTTTCCAAAATGTGTCGAAATAAAAATGGAACCCCAAGATTTCTATTCGCCATAAAGCAAAATAAAGTTACAAGAGAACGAGCACGTAACCGATAACCCAACCCTACATCGCCACCCTCTCCGCCACCTTTCATCCGAAAGTCTCTCGCCCCTCTCCCCCCGTCTCTTCACCTTCACGTTATCCACTGCCCCCTCTCCACCCCGCCGGCACCGCCACCTGAACTTCCACCGAGCGCTAATCCGGTTCTCCTCGCACAGTGCCCGGACCGCATACAGAATAAGTCCGTAGCCCGGGTCAAAATTACTAATTTCTCGTCGTAACCCTAATTAAAGAACTCGTATTTCAGAATGGATATCTCATCAGCCATAATGTGTTTACTAATTTGTTGGTTTTGTAAACATTCTGCGACTCGTTCCCTTCCGCTGCCGCTTAATGAAATTTGATGCCCGCGGACCGTCGCTCCATCGTGGCAGTGATCTCCGTTCCGGTTTTAGTTTCGAATTTGCAGGGGGGGATCCAGGGCAGGTCGTCGGGAGGGGGGCGGGGCGGCGTAAGGCAGGATCGTAAAGGACGCGTAAATCTGCTCCTTCTTCTTCGCATGAAGTTGGATGGCCTAATTCTTGAATAAAATTATTTGTACCTTATTATGTAAAGCCATTTTTTCATAATATTCTAAATATATTATATTTCAGATAAAGTTATTTCAGGTTTTCCTAATAGGTGGTTTTAAACATGCGCAAATAAAATTTACAGGTCAATTGAAAAGTCCCCGGCTTGACACATAGATGGCGCTACTAGAATTAAATCCATATGTTTTTTAGTTAGACCTAACCCTCAAAAGATGCGTGTCTAAATTTGACAGCTGTCGGATCATTAATTTGTGAATTATAGCATTTTGAGTGAAGCAAGTTTTGTTATAGTGAAAAAAATGGATAAGAAATAATTTCGCGTGTTGATAAAATATTGCTTTTTGAAAGGAAAAATACAGTTGTAGCAAAAACTTGGCTTGATGCCGTGTTTCCGGACACTACCCCAGGAAAATCAACCATCAAGGATTGGTATGCTAAGTTTAGACATGGTGAAATGAGCGCCGAAGACTATAAACGCAGTGGATGCCCAAAAGAGGTTGTTACTGACGAAAACATTAAAAAATCCACAAAACCATTTTGAATAACCGTAAAGTGAAATTTAATGGAATAGCAGACAGTCTAAAGGTATTAACTGAACGTGTACATTATATCATTCAGAAATATTTGGGTATGAGAAAGCTCTGTGCAAAGTGGGTGCCGCGCTAGCTCACTTTTGATCAAAAACAATGACGAGGTCGTGATTCAGAGCAGTGTTTGAAGATGATCAAGCGTAATAAACCCGAGTTCTTGCCTCGATATGTGACAATGGATGAAACATGGCTCCATAATTTAACTCCGAAGTTCAATCGACAGTCATCCGAGTGGATTGCACACGATGAACCCGCTCCAGAGTGTGGGAAAATGCAACAGTCGGCTGGCAAGGTTATTTTTTTTTTTTTTTTTTTTTTTATTACTCTTCGTGAGTCCACAATCTGCCCTATTGGCAATAAGTATTTCTTCTGTTTATATTATATATACATGGCATGTAGAAAATCACTTCATTAAGCAATCTTCTGTACAAAATATTATCTTAATTAATTAGACTTATTCTAATGCTTATTCTAAACTCTACATATGTCCAGTAATCAGATCAGGTGGTGTTAAACGTTTTAGTCTAGGCACTTCACTATCACGTCGCATATTTAGCTGATTAGCGAGTACATTGGGATGCACTGACACTCTTTCGAAGTACTTCACACAAACACGTTGGATTACACTCGTTATAGGTTCTAGAGGAATATCGCGTTGTATCACTTTATTTGAAATATAGTACGGAGCATCAACAATGGCACGCAACACCTTATTTTGGAACCGTTGAATGATGGATATATTAGATTTGCTAGCGGTACCCCATAGTTGAATTCCATATGTCCAAATGGGCTTGAGTATAGACTCATACAGCAATACCTTGTTATCTAATGATAACTTGGATTTGCGCCCAATGAGCCAATACATTTGATATAATTTTAGTCCTAGTTGTTTCCGTTTAGAGAGTATGTGCTTCTTCCAGGTTAGGCGTCGATCTAAATGCATACCAAGATATTTAACATGCTCTGCTTGGGGGAGTTGACGATGATTGATATTTACTGGTGGACATGTTTTTCTACGCAGGGTAAACGTTATATGCGTGGATTTTGATTCATTGGCTTTAATGCGCCATGTCTTCAACCATAATTGTATTTGCTCCAGGTGGGTTTGTAGGTTTATTGATGCTGTGACTGGATCTTCATGGGATGCTAAGATTGCTGTATCGTCTGCATATGTTGCCACAGTAGTTATTTTTGTGGTGGGCAGATCAGCCGTATACAGAAGATACAGTACTGGACCCAGTACACTACCTTGCGGAACTCCTGAATATATGGGATTTAATTCGGTATGTTCATCGCCTTGATTTACAATAAAATGTCTGTCAGTGAGATACGATTTTAGTAGCTGATAGTCCGGATGAGGGAGAAGTTTCTTTAGTTTAACCTGCAAGCCCGTATGCCATACTTTGTCAAAAGCCTGAGATATGTCTAGGAAAGCAGCCGAACAATATCTTTTGGCATTTAGGTCAGCGTTTATTTGGTTTACAAGTCTATGCACTTGTTCTATAGTCCCATGCTTATTGCGAAAGCCAAACTGATGTTCTGGAATAATTTTTCTTTTTTCTATTATATAGTTTAGTTTTTTTATGTATAATTTCTCGAAAACTTTCGAGATTATTGGTAATAAACTTATAGGTCGGTAGGAGGTCACATCTTCTGGTATTTTTCCTGGTTTAAGTATCATTAATATTTTAGCTACTTTCCAGATACTAGGGAAGTAATTAATTCGTAGCATAGCATTAAAAATATATGTTAATAGTTTTATAGCCTTTCCTGATAGTTCTTTTAAAATTTTGCCAGTAATTAAGTCATAACCAGGAGCTTTCTTAATATTAATCTCTCTCATTATTGTATGTTTAACTTTTTTGACCGTTAATTTCTCGTGCGGTAAATCCATTTGAAATGGCGAATCTAGAAAGCTAGTAATTTTATTTTCGTCATCTTTATGTAGCTGAGACTGGAAAGGTTTAAAAACATTTTTAAGTGTTTTGAGAAAATGTCGGCCTTCTCTTTATTGCTTCTCGCCCAATTATTTTCGCTTGTTTTAATAGGTGGGTTATGCTGCTGGGATCTCCTAAGCTTTTTTGTTGCTTTCCACAACGAATAGTCTGTAGCCTCAGTTGATGTCAAGTTTTCTAGGTATTCTTGAATGCCTTGGTTCTGTTCGATTTGGATTAGATCTCTCAGCTCTTTTATGGCCCTATTAAATTTTCTTTTATTCTCTTCAGTCCTTTGCTGTTGCCAATTTCGTCGTAACTTTCTTTTTTCTGCTATCTTTTTCTGTATTGTACATGATATATGTGTATTTTTTCTTGGAAATGTTTCACTGTTGGGAGTCGCGGAATATGCTGCCTCCTGTATATTTTTTGTAAGATTTATTGCTGCTATTTCTATATCCATTTCAGTTTGTAACGGTAAGTTTAGAGAGATATTTTGGTCTAAGTTTTCTCTAAATGAGGGCCAGTTAGTTCTATTATTGCACAGAGAAGGGGGTTTATCTTTGATGGTAATTTTTGAAGAAATTGTTACTATTACTGGTGAATGATCAGAAGACAGGTCGAAACATGATTCTGCCTGACACTTTTTTGGATCAATATTTTTTGTAATACAGAAATCTATTGTATCTGGTTTTTTATTTCTGTCTGAAGGCCAATATGTTGGTTCACCAGTAGAGATATGTTGTAAGTTATCTTTCCTTATGGCTTTGAGCAGTTCTCTACCTTTTGAGGTTATTATTCTTGAACCCCACATTAAATGTTTTGCATTATAATCTCCTCCTGCTATAAATCTATTACCTAGCGTACTGAAGAATTCTTGAAATTGTTCTGCCTTGTTGTTATGTTTGGGTGGGCAATAAATCGCAGAAATTGTTAATGGTTCATGGGCTTCGTCTATGGTTATACTGGTGGCTTGCAGGTAGTCTTTGCGGAATTTTTCTTTTTCGAAATGCTTTATATCATCTGGAATTATTATGGCTGTACCTCCATGTGCTTTATCATCAGGGTGATTTGTATGATAAAGCTTATATTTAGGAACTTTCAGATAATTCTTGTCCGTAAAGTGTGTTTCGGAAACCATCATAACGACAATATTTTGTTCATTTACGAACATTTTTAGTTCCCTGGCGTGTTGTTGGAGCCCATTGGCATTCCAGACGGCGATTTTGTAGCTATTGGTTTCAGGCATTAGGCAAGTTTGCTGACGACGGTTGTGAGTAGACCAAGCATCGTACTCATTTGATCCATTAGTTTGGCCATCATATTTTCTAATCTTGAGATGTTAGTTTCAGTAGGTTGAGATATTGTCTCTCGTTTTTGTGCTGAACCATTTTCAACTATTTGGGCATAAGTTATGTCTGGTTGACTTGTTCTGGTGGGTAGTGGTAGATTGGTAGTAGTGGATTGTTTTTGTTGATGCCTTTTTTCCCTTAATGCTGGATAGAGTTTCTGCTGTAGTTGCTTGTGAACTGCGCAACCCTTGTAGTTCGCTGGATGATTTCCGTTACAGTTAACACATTTCACTTTTTCATCGCGAACTTTACGAGTACAATCTCCTGTCTTATGTTCTCCTGCACATTTTACGCATTTATATGATTTGCGACAGTAAGTCTTTGTGTGCCCGTGCGCTTGACACCTTGTGCATTGTGGTATAATTCTTTTTATATGTGGTGGTTCGCATTTAATAATATTATTTTCCAATTTGGTGATTTCATACACCGCCTTATTATTTCCATTAGGTTTTATGTCTATATAAAACATAGGCAGAGGTTTTTTTGTCGTGTGATGTCGTATATTGTGAATATTTACGACCTCGTGGCCTTTTTCAGCTAGTGCTACCTTGATGGTGTTAAAATCCGTCCCGTGATGTAATCCTTTTAATACGAATTTAAATGTTCTCTCGGATTTTGGCCTGAATGTATGGTATTGGGTATTTCTTTCATCTAATTCTTTTATAAGAACTTTAAAGTAATCCGCTTCGAACAATTGGATTTTAATTGTTTCATAGCTCACTGTTTTAATTGTGTAGTTCGTAGTAATGGTTTTCAATAAGTCATGGATATTTTTTATTATTCCTATCTTATAGACTGTTATTGGTGGTGGTTTCGGAACAACTTTTTCAGGGCTTGGTTGTATGTTCTCTTCAATTTCTTCCGACAGGTTGCTAAAACTGTTTTTTGTCTCTATCGGTTTCTGCAACCAATAGTCACTGATTCTTGTTTGTTTCCTCGCGATTTCTTCTTCTGGACTTCTCAATCGTTTTTTGTTAATGACTGTAGTCCATTCTGATCGTGGAGTTTGCGTTATTGCTGTTTGTTCTAATCTTATATCAAAGTGTGCAGGTGATTTGGTTTAATCGCTATGGTTTGCCATTTTTTAATTTTTAATATTTTATTTAATTTACTTCCAGAGGATAAAAAAATAAAATAAATACATTGTTTATTTCACGCACTTCATTTTTCACGTACGTTATTTTAGCACTAGTTTTTTACTATAAATACTATAAATGAATTTCAAAAGGACTGTTGTAAAATAAGATGAAATAATTTTAAACACTAATAAAAATGAGATGCAGTCCTTTTGTCTGGTCACGTAAACACGTATTCACTACACTTTAGGTCCACTGAGAGACGGATAGCCGCATCTGTTATGCGTTTTTAACACTCTATTAAATAACCGTAATAAAATACTGGGTTTTTTTAAAAAAAGGTATCTTTTTATAGCTTGGACCGTATTGAAAATACGTCTTCACCCTACGACGGTTTGAACTGAACTGGCAAGGTTATGGCGTCTGTATTTTCGGATGCCCATGTAATAATTTTCATTAAGTACCTTGAAAGAGGAAGAACCATCAACAGCGACTATTACATAGCGTTATTGGAAAACGATGGCAAAATTCCAGGAATTGGGCTTTAAAATGCTTTCTCATCCACCGTATTCTCCAGATCTGGCCCCCAGCTACTATTTCCTCTTCTCAGATCTCAAAAGAATGCTCGCTGGGAAGAAATTTTCTTGGAATGAAGAGATAATTGCCGAAACTGAGGCCTATTTTGAAGCAAAGGACAAATCATACTACAAAAACGGTATCGAAAAGTTGGAGGGTCGCTATAATCAGTATATCATCCTTGAAGAGAATTATGTTGAGTAAAAAAAACTAATTTTACCAACAAAATGTGCAAAATATATGGCTCATTTCTTTATTAATACTTACTCAATGTAGCTCTATCTCGTTCAATAAAACAGTAACTTCACGCCGTCTAAATTTATCACCTCAAAATGTCGCAATGTTACCGCATCAACTTTGATTTTTAGTTCTATTCTAATTTAATCTAAATAAAATAATGAAACAAAAATAATGTTATCAAGTTTAATTTATTTTAACATAATAAAACATCTAATGCATATGTTATCGAAGAACTAGAGTTACACCAGTTCACAGCTACAATAGCTTGTATGCTTGGAGTTATTTTATAATATTGACAATGAACTTTTTTCTAAACCATCTTTGTTATTCCCTGAGAACCTAATCCAGCTCATTGACAATTGTATATCGAAGTAATGCATTTTAATTTCATTTGGGTGCATATTTACCTTTATACGTTTAGATCATGTTTCCTTCGTTGCAGCCTTGTCAAGGCATTTTTATATCACTGCATTTCTCTTTAGTTTCTTCTCTACCACAGCATTCTCCTTAATACATTTGGCATATCTGCAATATAGTTCCTTCTACAAGTACTCCTTCTTCTGTCATACATTTTAACCAGATTCTAATGTATTTTCTGAATAATTATACACATATTTATGCAAACAGTTATCATACAGTTACCCTATATTAATTAAATAGTCACCTTTAGTTGTTTCCACTCTCATCACATTATCTTGTTAATTGTCAGCATTAGATCATAGTCTCACATCCAGAAAGTCATTCAGTCACTGTCACTTTCTCAGTCACTATTATTTTAACTAAGCTATTATTTTCCAATCTATCTAACGCTTATTGTTCAATCTATTTCACATGATTCTTCCATTTTCCAATTTTTTGTTTGTTTGCTTTTTAATTTCTTGTTCCTGTTTGTAGCAATAGGTACAATATATCTGCAATGAACTATTGAAAGAATATTCAAAAAGTAATCAAATGTTATTCCAACATTTAACTTTTTCTGTTTTGTTGTCTTTATGCTCTTTTTATTATCATCTTAGTGTCTCAGTGTATAAATACGTAAATTGAAATAACAAGTCTTCTTTGATTTTAGTATTTGCTTTTGAAAATTGTAATATTCTAAAAGCAATGTCTGGAAGCTCCGTTAGACCTCTTCATAGGCTACCTTTACATTATTTAAATCCTATGTTTTCCAATAATGTTTGAAGTCGTGTTCCACATCCCTCAAAGAGCTGCATAACTCTAAGTTTTCTATGGATACTTGCGAGAATAATACTTTCCTCTGAAATAATTATATTAAATTATTTTTATATTGAATGAAGTACTCACTGTTTTTATAGATTTCGTACATTTTGTCTATGATAGAGCTAACATTAGTGAGCTTGATTGATTACCCGCTTCTTGAGGATATGAGGAGTTTTTCATATTTTAGTCACAGTACGCACACTAATATTCAGTGCAATTGGAACACGATGAAAATATTTCCAAAATAAACCGCAGTAACGTAGTGTATCGATACTTCCTTCTCCAATGCATTTTACTGGCGAGGGGGACCTCTACTATCTCGTTCCTGTTTAAAGTAACTGACTAAAGGCGCATTCTTTTTCTGACTCTGATTATCTAATTCGCTTCGGCTTCGGCATTTTCAATCATTTTAATAATAAGCGGCAATTTGAAATTTATCAAAACAAGCAAAGCGCCATAACAAAGTTTGCCAGTTTATAACCTATGTAATTATCATTCTTTTTCAGACATTTGATGAGGCTGATTCGGTTACATGATCGAACGTATCAGACATCATTGTATCTCTTTTTAACGTGAATAAAATGAATTTAGAACGAATTTATAATTAGCGATAAGCAATATATTAAATTTTTTTATGATGTGAATTCACTGTTATTTTGAATAGAACTAGTAACAGAACCCTAGTAGTTATTTGAACTATTAGGGGTAGCGTATGATGGTGACACTGGTATATTTGTTGTAATGTTTATATTTATCTATATCAATTTATCTATTATTATTTTATTAGTTATTAGTTTTTAATAGTAAATTTAAAGAAGTGTTTCTGTCTTTTATCTAAATAGTGGCCTATCAGTACTATTATTACATGGATCTTTTTCATTTTATATTTAACGACAATTTAAAAAAAAAACAGTTATTATTACTGGTGAATGATCAGAAAATAAATCAAAACGTGATTCTTTCCAACACTTAACCGTGTGGAATTAATATTACCAATAAAGAGATTTTATGGAGGAAAGCAGTTAAATTACAAGCAATACCATGTTCTTAAATTATAGCCGGTCATAAATTTTCCAAAATTCCTTTTTATTTTAAACTGGATAATTTAAAATTGTACATTAATACTGTCGTAATTTTTCGCATTAGTTCGAAACGGTTCCCCGGTTGCGCAACGACCACGGAACGCCAGCGCGTATTACAAATTCATTACACACGCCGGAACTTTGTTAATTTGCCGAATTCCATCTAAAGTTTTTGTTTATCGCCGTCGAACCGGACTTTTATTTAAATTTGTTGCATGTTCGGCATCGACCTGTGAACCTACAGATAGAGTTTAATTCGGGCCGGACACGGGGGCCTCCCGCTTGTCGGTTTCCTGTTGTGCAATCGAACGAGCACTAAATGCATTCGAACATGTTCCCTATCGAACGTCTCTTTTGTTCCGGCGATGGTCCCGAAAGGGAATAGGGTGGCGACCTATCATTTTAGATCGCTTTTCTGTTACGTATGATTCGTTGCGACTCAAATGTCAGGTACCTACCATGTACATTTTATGAGTGTTAGTTTTGTTAACATCTGATATAACGAATGAACACGTTATGATGAAATACTAATTATTTTATTAGTTATTACATTATTACAAGCGCTCCAGTTTTATTTATTTTGGTTTGTGAGCTCGATCGTTATTTCTCAGCCTAAACGATACTGGCGATTTTTATGTTGAACTATGGAGTTCATATGTTATATTTTCAAAGGTACTAAATCATTTATCTGAAAAACTTCTAGCTTCGAATGTGAAAATGTATTTGAATAAAGACTTTTTAATTCTAGTTTCTGCAAAATTATCTTAATGGTATAAAATTTGCTCCAAGAGGTTTGGAAAATCACCGGGTTCAATTTTTCGTTTTTCACAAATTTCGGAAGCTTTACAGTGACGGAATTAAGGATTTATTAGAAAATGTGGTAATGGGATCCATCATCAGATTGAACTTAATATCGAATTTAATGACCAAATGGACATGAGGACTACTAGAGCACCTTACGGCGTAAAATGTTTGTGATGTGCGCTAAAAATAAGTAAATTCCAACAAAATGAAATACGTCCAAATCAAGCATCCATCATCAAGGAATAGCCGTCAGATAGGTGACACAACATATAGTCAATTCAAAATAGCAATGACATGGGAAACGTCGCAATGTTGCCGCAGCTACTCTGGGTTTTAGTACATTTTGGCTCTGACATATAACAAAATTTTAATATAAACAAAATAATTGAACAAATATTCTATTAAATATAATTTATTTTAACATTATAATACATCTAATACATATATTATCGAAGAACTTAAAACTACAATTAATTATACAGCCACAATAATATAGGTTATAGTTGTTTATTATATATACATTAAACTTTATTCCACACTAGTATAGGTAGGGTTCTAGGCGTGTTTTTTTTTATGTAGTGATATTCCCCGAAGGCCTAATCTACATAATTAACAATTGTATATCTGAGTAATGTATTTTACTTTCATTAGAGAGCATATTTATGTTTTATGCTTAATTCTTGTTTCTTTCGATGCAATGTATTCTTGTAAAGTCATTATGATATTACTATATTTCCCTTTATTTTGTCCTTTTACTAACTGTATATAACTTTCTTGATAAAACTACATTTAATCACTGCATTCTCCTTAATGTATTTGCCATATCTGCAAAACAGTTAGTATTATTTCTCTCCTCATAGATGTTAACCAAACGTTCATGTATATTCTAAAAAATAACACACATGCTTATAGAGCTTTCACACTCTATAATACAATTCCCTACAATTAAAGTATATCATTTGTATACTGACCTTTAATGTCTCCTCTTTCATCACCATGTTTTGGTAATCGTCAGCATTGAATCATAAACCAACATTCATAAGGTTTTATTGAATCACTGTCACTTTCAGAAATACTAATCAAGTGAATAACTAAGCTGTTTATTTCCAATCTATCAAAAACTTGTTCATGATTCTACCATTGTCAGTTTCTTCTTCAATGTGTCTGATCGAGCTCACACAAACCGAAGGTGCTCTTTTCAACAATGCCTCTTTACATAAATCCAGACAGTTCTGATTTGAATATCCTCCCCGACCTGAATATATATTGTAATAATTCGTTGCAATACCCCTTATCAACTCAATTGGATTAAAAGTGCAGTGATAGGGAGGAAGATGTAATACGCTGTGGTCATAACATTCAATAATCTGATATACTATATATCTTTTCTCAGGCTTATTTCTAAAAAAGTAAATTACATAAAATGCAATTCAATATTTCATTTATTATTATTATTATTTTATTATTTATTTTATATTTATTTACCGAGTAATAATTTGAAATTGTTCATTCTTTAACATGATTTCCTCGAAACTTATTTTATGTACTTTCAGCCATTCCTTAATTGCAGCCTTTGTTGATGAACTTGTTAGGATTTTCCAATTATCCAACAATGTATGAACTGATGTTCTACATCTCTCAAATAGCTGTATATCTTTTGGATCTTTGTGGATATTCTCCAGACTAACAATTTTCTCTGAAATAATTGTATTAAATTATGTGTCGATTTGATTTCTGAAACACCAAGATCGATCTTGATTCGTCACCTGTTTCGCATAAACACGGTTTCTTTTCGGCGAATTTAAGGTTATATTGTTTTATAGTGTTTGAGATATTTTAGTGACCATATCCGTACTAATATAAAATGCAACTGTAAGGCGCAAAAATATTTTCAATAAAAACCGCGTGGATTTCAAATTTATTAAAACAAAGCGTTAAAACGTTTGCCGGTTTATAACCCGTAATTATAATATTTTGAAGAATTTTCAGAAGTTTGGCAAACGGACAACTTTTGCAGGCTCATTCCAGTACATGTTCGAACTTCTGTAATAGCATTCTATCTCTTTTTAAATAGAATAAAATGACGAGTATAATATTGTCTGACTGTAAAACGAATTCACAATTGTCACTGCTATTTAGAATTGACTATATATAAACATATATTTTAGGCTTTATTTTGATTGGACCTGATCGACGCGCTGCCAGCTCCAACTTTTATAGGGTAGATTATTTATTGTTTCGTAATTATGTAGCGTAAATCAACTACCAATGCGTAATTTTTGAAATAAAAATCTGTCAGTGCTATACGCATTTGAACGAAAAGCTAATTAATGTATTTTATATTTGAAGTGATTGATATTTGAGTGAAAATTGTTCCCTCTTAAGAACTGATAATAATTGGTATGATTCTGGAGACATAGTATATCATTGTAGTAGAGATAATATTATATTATTATACTAAGGTTATTATAATTTTTCTGCAAAATTTAAGTGGTATTAACTTCTAATTTATTATAGGCTTCATTAGTAAATGCATTTTCAAACAAAGCTCTAGCTGAATACAGTAATCCCTCCTTATCCGCGGGAGTTACGTTCTGATAAGTTTATATATGCACTTAAATATAAAATTTATTTTTACTTATATTTTAGTTGCTGATAAATAATTTATAATTTGAAGAAATGATTATATTGTTGGCTGTTTAATTATTTTCTAAATATCTGTCTGCGCTTCTTTATACTGTTGTATAAACCCTCTATACCATTATTAAACTAAAGTCCAGCTAACTAAAGATGCAGGTCCAAAACCAAATCCTGCAGTTCATGAGCAGATGACAAAATCTTATGTACTTTGCCTAAAGTTAAAGACGTAGTTGATTTTCCAACTAATTCTTGAGAAGTATCATCTTGATAATTTGATTCATTATTTGAATTGCTTTCCAAAATAACAACGAGTTCCTCTTCTATGAGACTATTGTCATTAGTGGCTAAAACTTCAAAATCTGTTGACCGACGTTCTTCAATACCTTCATGTATTTGATGCATAAGTTGTAAAATGTTAGTGACTTTGGCTTCTTTTTCCGACAATGCTAAATTTTTCTAGCATGTATTTGTAGTTGATAGTCTTAAGTCAATATTAAACAATATTCAACTGTTATAAATTGTAATAAATACCTTACTTTGTGCATCAAAGCTAAAATGAATGGCGCAATTAACATTAAAAATTATAAAATGGCTTTATATAAATTTAATACCTGATTTGTTGGTGAGTTGTTATTTCCCATTTGGTACATAAGACAAAATAAGGTTAATGAAAGCCATTGAAGGCAAATTAAAGATGATACCTGCAAGGGCAGATACATGCTGTTAATTTTACAAATACAAAGCAAGCAAATGCTTGTATTCTAATATTTATTTTTTTAAATAAATATATTTATTTTTCATAATTTTGTGGTTGATTTTGTTATTATTATTATTATATCTATGTTTGGACATAAAAATAAAAATAAAAAAATTAAAATAGGCATGTGAAAATTAACACTGTAAATACAATTTTCATAAAAAATTGACGATGAGAAAAAATGACAAGTACTTAAGAAACAATTTAATTAAACATTACATTATGTATAACAATATATTAATGATGTTCTGATAGTATACAAGAAATATATCCATCATTCATCATCGGAAATAAATAAACAGTTAAAGCGGTATCAGTGGAACTGTTTATCATGCGACACACATTAATAATTTGTTTCGCTAATCCTGATTCTATTCAACAATAATCCCTTTATAATTGGAAACACGTGATAGCACTTGGATGAATATATTGTACTGATGGTTTTATCCTGTCAATGACATTAACAAAATGAAATGTATATATTCGTAGGTACGTACATACACGTATTTCTGGCTGATTGACATATTATGTTTATTTCGAATATAAATTCAAAATAAGACATGGGTATTGTAAAACATTTATTTCGGTTTATATGTGAATGGGTCCTTTGAAATTTAATGTGCCAATTATAGTTGTGTGTTCAAATTTTCAAGAACTTTCTAAAATGTTATATTTTTTCATTAATGTAATTCACTTTAACTTATTGTGTAAGAATTTACAAAACATTTGATAGTAGTTATATTTTGACTTCTATTGCTGATAGTTTTATAATTCATTCTGTATTTATCAATGGAAAGTACTAAATTTCAAGAAGAGTAATTTTTAGCTTTTATTTTATTTTGTTCCCAGAATCACTGGGGACTAAACCACAAGCCATGTCCTTATTCTAAGCTTTATAGTGAGTCGATTTACTCATGGCGTAAATATGACTGTGTTGTAATACGATTATATTTTTTGCAGCCTTCTGTGGATCTTGAGTTGATTGTGAATACCCTTATTGAAGGAAATGCATTTTATTTTAAAATGTTTGCCTTCTCTGCATAATTTATCACGCAATTATCATTTGCAGAAAATGTTGAGGTTATCTCAAATTCAACTTTTTTGTAGTCCGATTCAAAGATCCGTAATTTAATATGTTCTTTTTTGAAAATCATTTAAACTGTTTGTAATTTTATTCTTTCTCTTCCAGGGCTATTGCCCAAAGTCAGCCGTCCTATTATGTTTACCAGTTATAATTTATTTATCCTTTTTACCTGTGTGTTGATGAAGTATATTTGGTTGGTGCAAAATGAGCTAAAAATTTCAGAATTTTAAAATATCATGGTTGTAATAGTGACAACTAACTTGTATGTTCTTCAATATTCTTGTAATATAATTAGTAGAATAACAATCTTCAACTGAGCTCAAATTAAATTTATTAATATCATTTTTAACTTATTCTGTTATTTCAATTTTAAATCGAATTTTAATATTTTTATCTAATTATTTAACATAAATCGATGGCTTTTTATTTTCTTAAAATGAAAGTAAAATTATTAGCATAATTTTGTTGTAACTATTGATATTTAAAACATACATACATGGAGATAAATATTTGAGCACGTTTACTAAATCACTGATTGTTTATCTAAAAATAATTCAGTCTATGGGGAGTTGATGATGGTTTAAAAATGTTTAATATCGACCTCCAATATTTATAAAATACTGTGGTGGTGCGAATATTGAGAGACGGAATACATATTCAAAAGCTATAACAAACTATTTTTATTTTCAACGTTGTGTTATAGGCAAATATTGAATATCGTCGACGAATATTGATACTGTGCAATTGGAATTTCAAAATTGTTAAGAGTTTGTTTCTAGTCGGTTGAGTGAAAAGCTGGATTTTTTATTTTTGAAGCTTTTGTTTTATTTAATGTCCATTTTGCTCCTACTAATTGGACTTATTTAATTTATTTTAACTTATTATTATATAACTATAGGACTTATTTTAACGTATTTAGTAGTGTGAGAGCATTCTGTTAAATTCAAATAGGACTAATTATGTCGAATGTATGTATTTTATATCGTATTGACTTCATAATTTTAATGAGTTATATATACGTAAGAGTTTCTCTAATTACATTTTATTATTTTCCTCACGGTAATGTATTGTATTATGTTTATTCAAATTTTGATTTGTATTATCTTATGCATGCATGCTTATTTTGATACATCATTACTTGGTATTAATTGTTAGCTTTTGTGCCATATCTTATTAATGTTACAATAGTCAATTGTACTTTTGACGGAGCATGAGAGTTGTATCAATAATTGATGTTATATATAACAGAAATCCTATGGAATATTCCATGATAATTAAAATATAGTGTTGAAGTATTATTTAATTGTTTTTTCTTTCAAAATTAAACTATATTTTAACCTAGCTTACTCTATCAACCATCAGTCGATTCTCTTGTTACTTAATAATTTTTTTGTGATTTTCCTTATCTTTTGGTAAAGAAAAACTCTTCATCTTTATATGCAGTCGGCGTCAATGCACGATTCATCGTATTTCTTCTAAGCGATAGCGATCCCAATATCACTTTATTTTAGTAGTTGAAAACACTGAACTATATCCAATATATTCAGAAGTTCCACAAGGCAGTGTACTGGGTCCAATATAGTATACTCTTTTATTATTATGATTATTATGATTAATACAATAAATCAATTTTAGAATTTCTCGAGGACCCAATGATCATCAAGAAGATTTCAAACACTTTTAAAAGATACAACTGTGGCTGAAAAATTATTAACGTATTTTTATATTATTGCGTATTAAATCCAATGAAACAAAATGTAGCCATTTAAATGCTTGCCAAACTTGCCAAATGCACCTTACTCTTAAAATAAATAAAATTTGTGAATTCTTAGATTACACTACATTGTTTAACAAATCAATACTTATTTGTACTATCGGATACTTTTAGCAAACCTAATATAGTCATCTTTAATCGCTTTCAAAACAGTGTTGCGTGTTATAGTTAATGGTGCATACTAAGTTTCTTAGTAAATTATACAGTTATATCCCTCAAGAGCTCTTAAAGACTATAATTCAAAGTGTTAGTGTTGAATAGTTCAAAAGAATGCCAGTATATCCCAATGGACTTGCAAATCAGTAAAACATGAATAACTGCAGTAAAATGTGTAGACTAAAACGATCATTACCATTTGATCAGGTTAATGTAATTGAATTAGTTATCTGATTCTTTATTATTCGTTTGACTTGAAATTACAAAACTACAAGTGATGATATATATCTATCAGTGCCTCTGTAATCTTTTTGATCCTCTGTGTTAATAAACTACGTTGCTGGACAAAAATACTGGATTTTCAATCCTAAATACAACGCTATGTTTTTTACTAGATATTAGTAAATATCAGTTAACAAATGGTTTGGTCCAACCAATTAAAAGGAAAGATAAATGAAAAAATTGAACTGACCTGAAATAATACTTTTAAAAAGAATACTAGAACTTTTATAGAATTATGAATGAGCACTTCAGACACACTAACCATGAAATTCGGTAGAATATTGAATAACATTAAGTAAAAATACTATCAGTATAATACATGACGAGAAGCTAAATAAATGCAGGTAATAATTCTAAAGAGTAGGCAAATAATAACACAATCGCCACTTGGGAAGTCTGGGAATAGCATTGTTAAAATTAAGCGATCTATAATTGTCCAAGACAAAAGAATTTTTTTCCGATGGCAGACCTGCTGAGATATTTTATGATGATAATTTGAAAATACAGAGGAAAATGTATTTGACAATCGAAATTGGCTACCGAGTTATTTATTTTATATATTAATTATTAGGGACTCATGTACACAATAATCAAAACAAATGATGCCTAACCTCAAATATTATCAATAATATTATATACTTTATTATGTTAAATTTAATTCATTACGTTAATTACACTTTAGATATAATTAAGGGTACTTAAAATAATAAATACTTACATCGGATTGATATTATTGATGTGATTAAATTACCGATGTTCAAACTATACTAGCTGTTTCCCGCCCTGTCATATTTTTCTGCCTTTTCTTCCTTTTTTTAGCGATGTATAGCTCCATTAGTGGTCTGACGCCATCCAGTGTTACCAAAACAACTACGTCACGCATTTCATTCACAAATTTGATAAAGAATAATCTATTATTAGTTATTTTTGAAGCAAATAAATATGTTGAAATATACGCTTAGCAATAGCAGTAATCTGTAATGCTAATCCTAATATTTTGTAAAAAAAATACACCGCTGTATTTAGGATTAAAAATTCAGTATATTTGTTCAGTAGCGCAGTTTATTAACACAGAAGATCAAAAAGATTACAGAGGCGGTGATAAATTTATATCATCACTTGTAGTTTTGCAATTTCAAGTCAAACGAATATGATTACCGATGCAATTATCGTTCATCACGTTTTAAACGTATTAAAACCGGGCAGTGCTGTGCGAATAACTTTTTTTCGCGTTGTTGAAAAATACATTTGATAGATGCGCCGGCTAGCGGACACTTCCGAACGAGCAATAAACCGTAAAACAAACAGACGATATTTCACATGCCGCATAATGCGCTTTTATTATACATTCAGTCACCCCTACCTTTGGAGAATTTATCATACGGCATTATTCCCGAACCCTTATAGTCCGGCGCAATAAAGGAGAGTTAATAAAGATCAATTTTAACCACCATATTTCATTTCTAATAATTTTGTACGCATCCGGCTCGGGAATAAATAGAGCGTCAGCTCGGGAATTAATCAAAATTTATTCGAAAATAAAAAAAGTAAGGAAACGACGAACTTGGCAATATGATGCATCCATCATTCTAGTTTTGCTTTCTTTAATATTGTCGGTTGGAACAATTAATGTTCGGCGGATAGGGGGAAACTTGCCAAGAAATTCTCCCAATTTTTTTCAGTATATTCTTTCCTATATACATAGGCTCCGGTAGGACCCAAAATATACGACAAATAAAAATAACACTAAATCTCAAAATTTATTTTAATCAATAACTCTTTATCTTAAATATTGTTTTTAAAAATTCACTTTATATATTGCTGTTAATATTATATTTGTTATTCAGTTAGAATGTTAACACTTTTTAAAATTTATTTATTATATTGTTACTAATCATTGCCAACTAACCTACAATTTATCTTTACAATAGCTTGAATCTAGGTATATATTGACGAGGACCTATCGGCCGTATCTTAGTCTCTAATAATGTTTATATATTAACACTGCTGTTTTACTGTTAAATATACACTAACTACACAAGATTAAATGGTTTGATTCTTTTGATTTTGTCCTGTGTGCTGTTCTGGTGTTATCCATGAGTTGTATTATTTCGATACTGTCTCATCTCCGCTTGGTTACATTACTGCTGCTACATTTTCTTCATTTATTGAGTGACAGTCAGTATTTCAAGGTCTCGGTGTAAATAATCACCTTTATAATAGTTGGGTGCACCTACAATACTTCCCAAGACTTTGTATTTATATTACTTTTCGCAGGACATCCCCATAATTGAATTTTGTATGTCCATATAGGTTTCAATTCTTGCGCGTATAATAGAAATATATTATGTACTGATTATTGTGATTTTATTCCATTTTGAACTTCAGTTCTTTCCTTTTTTTACATTTTCCTTCCTTTCAACGAAGTTTTGCATCAATATTCACTCCGAGATACTTGCGTTGTAGCTATATGGGATGATAGGATTATTTATTGTTACTAGTACTTATGCGGTCTGGTTATTCGTGAACTGCAGATGCACATATTTACTTTCGTTAATTTATTTTCCAAGTTTTGATCCAAATATTTACCTTGTCACTTATATTATTTATATTGTACGTATTCTTCTCCATTTTCCATTGTCTCCGACAGCAAGAATCGTTGTATCATCTGCAAATGTAAGCATAGTGATATTTGTGACATATCACATTGTAGTGTTGATAATAAATTGACTTTCCTTGTGGTATACTTGGTTTAGTTTCTGTAATATAAGATTTTAATAGTTCAGTGTGTTGTTATGGTAACATTTTCTGTAGCTTATTAATAAGGCCGTCATGCTATATCTTATCGAAAGCTTGTATTACATATAAGAATATAGCTGAACGCACCTTTTTACCTTTATAGACTTTTTCAACTACATCTTTTTGGAATGTTTGTTAATAAACCCAAATTTGTATGTTGGTAGTATGTTTTTTCTCTCTATAATTGTTATCAAATGATTGTGATCTCTGTTGATCAAATGCTGTCATTAAATAAATATTTTACTCAAATATTACTTATAACATGTTGTTTCATGAATCACTTCATCGTTATTATCTTTATAAATCCTGTTATAGGTACCACAAAACTTCAGTTTCTAAATCTTGCCATCGTAATCAGCCGCAATATTATATAATGTTAGTTTGGTATTTAAAAGATTTCTTTCTATGAACTGTTCTTTCGTTCAATATTCTTTCATTTAAAAATCTATTTCGCCCTAGAAGTATGTGCCGAATTCGTTAATCTTTTATTTGATAGGTATGTTCAAACCATTTAAACCAAATCATTTATAACATGAACACGGAAAGAAACAAGAAGAATTCGTCTTAAGCATCGCTTTGGAAAAACTTCAAGGCCCATCTCAGGAACAATACAAATGATTGCCAGAATACGCTTTCGAAAAAATTCGCTTAATTATATACACTATGTTGGGAAGCAATGTAGAGACGACATCTCCTTGGCGAACACCGGCACAGACATCAAATGAATTCTGCATATAATTTCGTATTCGCGTGCGACCATCGTAAGATGCCTGAATGTCAACTGTCCATTGTGAAGGTATACAGTAAAAAACAGAAGGAAAATCAAAATAAATACTGCCTGCTCGTTTCAACTTCTTTCTTCGCGCACTTGTTGAAGTATTGTATCCACTAAATCTTTTCATAAATAATTTCTCTTTTCTTATCTTTCTCTTTTTTAAAATTTGAAGGAATATTTGCCTTTTTTATACTGATGGTTCTATTACCAATCGAAAGATTCGCCAGAGATAAAAACTTTTAAAGCCGTAATAACGCTAAACTCTGGTTAATATTTGTTCAGCAAAACAAGGTCTATTTGAAAATGTCAAATGATTCTTATAATATATCTACTACAGTATATGTTAAAACCCAAATAGTTATTCACTGCTTCATCTTTGCATCCTTGAATTCCTCCTTTAAAAAATGTTGGAGATATCGACGAGTTTGATCAACAGTCAAGCAAAATGCCACACATTGATAGGATTGTCAATTGTGTTGCTGAAAACATAAAAAATACTTAAAGTTAGGTCAGCATTGTTTTTTTTTGTATATTTTATTCTTGTTTTTATCATTTAGAGTTTATCTGGGGTGGGCCTACTGCTTAATGGGGATTCCAAACCACGGTTCTTGGCATTAAACCTACCGGCTCACCAATGACTAACTTAGAAGTCATCCCAGAAAACATCCGGTCTTACCCAGCCAGGTGGACGGTGTTACCGGAATCTTTTTCCTTATAGAATTTTATGCCCCAGTAGGAGACGAACCCGTGATTGTCGTAATAGTTGCCTTGACCACTGCGCCAACCAAACCAGCTCAATGTTTCAACTGTTATGTTTAAAATTCTCTGAGGCTACCACTGTTCATTAATTTTTTATTTTAATATATAGGAGGGAGAATCAAATATAAACAGTAATTTTATAAAATTAATTTACTGATCAATGGTATTTACTTTAATTTAATATTTTTTACTTTAATTATTTACTATTACACAAACTAAACATTTAACATTTTTCAGTTTTTTCACCGATTTGACAGCTTAAATATTCCTTCTTCATAAAAAATTTGAGGGCGCGTTGTCAGCCAATTGCCCTACATACTTCTTTCGATACTTTATTCTGATGAGATTTTTTCAATCCTTAGTCAATGCAGCATCCCCAAATTATGCCTTCAAAGAAATTAAAATTTCCGATTGTTTAACACGTTAATTGCTTAAAAACTTTATGGTGATGGATCGTGCAACATGCGAAGGTACCTCGCGCTCAGTAATGGCTTTACTGTGGATAAAATCCACAAAGAACACTCGAGTACCGAATCCTCTAGATCGGAATTACGTGCTAAGCAAAATAATAAAATTACCGTTTATATTTGATTCCCCTTCGTATTTTAATATTTGGATTTTCAAGGTAAATTTTGGATTATAACAATAACAATAAATTTATTGAAAGCGCAAATAAGTAAAAACGATAATATACTTTTTCTAAATCTATTAATATATTTTAAGTAATTTATTTTTTATGCATTCTGTGCATATTTAAATTAACCGGAAATATTAATGTACGTTTATAATGGATACAAAGCATCTGTCGATTGTCCAAAATTTATTATACTATGACGTTATGTCTGGACGACTTACGTCACCAGTTCGCCATTAAAAACGGCTTTCCGGCCGGCACTATCGCCGCCAGTCCCCGGATTCCGGAGCAATCCGGACCGGCTCCGGTAAAAACTAGAGTAAATATTAATTTCCGGACGACCCGACTAAGTCCTTAATTTTGCGAATATAATCGTTCCCGGCTATCCAGCTTAATCCCCAATTACACGTCTTAAATCCAGGCAGTTGGGATCACCCTAAGCCCGCAGGACGGCAGGATATGTGACATATCCGGGGTGGAGCAGTGGGAAATGAACTAGGTGGCCATATGTGAAGCCTAGTTGGACTGTCAGTTAACTAAACTATTTGATATGTTGAGCAAACAAACTTCTATTTAGTTTTTCTTATCACTATTTTCGTAAACCCTATGAAAATTGCACTCATGTTATAAAACAGTATTAATATTATAAAAAAATTTATATACAATTATTATTATATATTTCCCTATTTTAGTGAATTTGTTTCAATGATATAATTTAATTTTAAACAATTTACAATAGATGGTGTTAGTGGATATTAAATCGCATCCAGTACAGTGGTAACCAATTTTAAATTAAAACCTCATAGATGAGCTTCACTTTTTACTATGTATCATTTCAGCAAAATTTGAACAAAGTATTGTTTTATTTGGTTGAAAATGTGTGCCAAGTAAAACACATTTGAGGAAGTTTTGACTTTAATTTGACAAAAAGGCATCTGTCCTCGCACGCTCTGTGAAGCTTATAGCAACCATGCTCCATCGATTTCAATATGTGAGTACCGGTTTCGATGTTTTAAAAGCGGTGATTTTGACACCGAAGGCAAAGATCGTTCTGAACAGCCAAAAAAAAGCGAGAGAATCGCTATCTACTCCAATTTATGCATTTGAACCGAGCTCAACGTGAAAAGCACCAGGACAAAGGCGCCAGGCTCAACCACATATTGCCAAACCTGTGAAAACGTATTTGGAACATTAAAATGGGAAGTGTTACCTCACCTATTATATTATCCACACCTTGTTCCATCTGTGCTTCATTTCTTATGATACCTTTAAAAGATACATCGTTCTTTTGAGACGGAATCCTAAAAGATGGGAAAATGTAGATGTTATCGATGTACAACACATAGAATAAAATACATTGTAGACTGAAACCACACTATAGCGTATTTGAAGGGCAGTTCATGGAATATTCCAAATACAAAGGTATTTTTTTAAATTTAGTTTAACGTTATTGTGTTTCTAAATTTAATATTCTTTAATAGTCTTTCAATTTCATCATATTTTAGGGATAGTAGGTTTACTGAAAGAATTTTGAAAGAAATAATTACGTTTTTAAGGCCGGTCACTTGTTGAATAAGATAATATATTTAATCTACTGAAATCACTACTGAACAAAACGTTACTACAAAACAATTTTTAACGAGAAAATATTGATATTTATGCTCGATATAAGACCGATACTCCAGAGTGTCCTCCTCATCAAAATCGAACAAAAACACTAAAAATCAGTCATTCAATATTGACTTTCGGTTAACTGCCTAAATTTGATTCTGATTACTGAAACTAAGAAATTAACAGAGAAGGCGTGAAAAAGCTTTCCGTTACAATTTTAATATGTAAAAATATAGTGTGAAACTATACGGTATCGTAAATTTATCCTATAATAATAGCCATTTAAAGACCCAAAACTCTTTTCGTTTTGAGAATCTAGATTTTTCACCTATGATCCACGTAATTAGCGAAAGAAAATAAATGCGTAGACATTTATTTTGGTGGTAGGTTAAACCGGAAACATATTTGACACAAGTTGAGAAATATCGGGGCAGATCGGACTGCATATCATAGAATTATGCTAGTTAGTCGGAATATACCCCCAACATATATATAAAGAAACGAAGGACTGCACGATGTCCTCGAGTTCAAATCGATTTTATGAAATTATCCAAGATTTCGCCTGAATACATGAAAGTAGGTTACTAAATCATAGCGAAGTGGAAGCAGTACAGCTACTAGACAACACAGAAAATCAGAACACTGAAGCGAACTATACCACACGGACCTGTATGGTGTATAAGTGTTAATTTTAACTTTCGATATTTTTTAAAATATCTATAAATCGAAATATCGATATTTTTCTGGATGGCTAAGAGCTTTAGTATCAAGAGCCTTATACTTATATAATTTTATGAGCTGTGTTATGATTTTGCGAATAAGTGCTGAAACGAAACGGATTTATATCATTTTTGAAACAAAAGATTGTGGGCCATCCTGGAAAAAGAACTTGTTAAAAATGTTATGGTTGTATGCGGAGAAAGTTCATAAAGGGTTATAAAGCCCGCATTGGCGCCTAGTAAGGGTTTTAATGGGCTGCTTAAACAACTATTGCTATTGAAACAGATTATTAAAAAGAAAATGACCAGAATGAACAGTAATGACAGAATGAATAGAAAATCATAGAAATATTGACTTATGATAAAACAGTTTAGAGACATTAAAAGAAAACATTTATTTTTAATTTAAAAAAGTGATTACTAAGATTTTAGTAAATTTAGAACGTTTTAGAAACAATAGCACAAAATTTAATAATGTATTAATCAAAGTCAAATAAAATAAAAGTCATCAAGTCAATCAATTAGAAGCGTTACGTAGCATTGACGTCACTTCACGTTTTTTAATCATCAATTTCGCATCCCGTCCTTTGCATATGTCTGAAATATTTGGTGCGTTTCGATTTTGTATGATTATTTATCTCATATTTAACGTTTTAGTAGGTCTGGAAAGAAAAAGTGTCTCCGGTTTTGTCCCAAAATGCCTTATATTTAAGTAAATTAAACGAAGAAATTACAATTTTGAAGATTATTTTAATATCAGCGTTGCAAATGTATAAGAGCATATTCAATTGCAATACTTCATCAAGTTCTTTTACGAAGTCTTTTTTTGTCCAGTGTAATTATGGTTTTATCAGAAAATGGAAAATTATTATTGATTAAAACGGTATGAGAAAATAATTATATAATGACCCTATTTCAACATGTTTATGGCTATATAGTAACAATTACTTCATATTCATCAGGGCATATATCATAGACCTTCATTTCTAAACCTTAATTCCACTTTTTTACATTTGTAGTAAAATGGTGTCCGAATTAACTAACAATTTATGATCGAATTTATCGTTTAATATAAGCAAGTAGAACAACAGAAATCGTAATAAAAACTAACCTAATTTTAATTAAAACCCAAAACTTTTGGCTTACAGAATATACGCCACCATCTAAAAAGCAAACCTATTAACTTCAACAAACTATTTGTCCTTATGCTCGAACCCTTTTGCACCCGAGCAATCTAATATCAGAACGATCTCTATACTGATTAAAAGTTATTATTAACATTCAAATATACCCACATAGCCCTCATACCATCCGAAATAATATTATACGGATATAAACTTACTAAATATCGCATTATATTGACCCGTAATAACAAAACTAAACAGGATTTGAATCAATCTAAGGACTAATCCTTCTAGGATCCCACGTATTAAGTTGACATATATAATTTAGGTGAAGGGCAGGATTCTGATAACTCTGCCTGAAACACTTTAACTGAATTGCTAGTTATAGCACGATAGCATAGATACATTTTTGATTTATTGGTAATAAACGACGTTGATGAATTTCAATTAAATTTATGATCCTTTGTTTGAGGGACTTTTAGGATTTATACATCTAGATATTCCGTATTTACGTAATTTGCATTTTTAAATCATATTTTACTTTATTTCATATTTTAATTTGTTAACCTTTAATTTGTTAATTAAAATGTATACTATCAATTTTATTAGACTCTATATAGCAATCAATTATACATAGTTAATGTAGTTTGCATATCAAATTAAAAATTAATTATTTGTGGATTAAATTATTTATAGCAAGCGCTGATTCGTGTTTTCAACTAGTTATTCTAATTAATTAATTACTGACTAATTAACGGGATAATAGTCTGGATATTATTTAATACTAATCAAGATGTTAATTGTTGGTCTGATAGCGGGTCAGTAATTTGCAGTATTTAAATATCTATATGATAGTGATACATACTCGTTTAACATCATTTATTTATTGGTCAATCGTATTTTCAATAGAGAAAGCTATATTTACGAAGGTTCTTATTTATATCTCTGATGATGCCGACAGATGCCATCTGTCATCTTTATTCTAAATTTGTACGTGAAAGTCATAGAATAAAGAAACTTAGAAGCGCATCTCCTTTGTTAAAATTGGTTCTAAGTTACGCTCGGAATCCCCGTGTGAGTGCGCTTGCGCATGCGCCGTATGACAGTTAGTTACGGCGGGAAATTTAAAAATGTTTAGCGGGAATTTTAAAAATTTAAGCGGAAAATTTAAAAATGTATAGTAAAAAATTTTAGCAGGAAATTAAAAAACATTCTTTTAATTTTACTGAGAAAGTAAAAAAATAAATACATTTAAATATATTTCATTGATATATTACAATTACATTAGTTTTCCATGACCATAAAGACATTGATATAATCACAGAGATATCTCCACTACCCAAAACACGTAATCTACTGATATTATCTTCTCTATAATATTTAAAACAAACATTTAATGATTCTGTTGTATTATTTTTTATAATCTGCTAAATTAACAACCTACCTAAATTGAGGTACATTTTATCAAATATGACTACCGCACTTCGGTCTATACAGTCAAGTTTCTGAACTAACGACAAAAATTAGAGGTTACTACTCCAGCAGCAAAAAGGAACCTTATTCAGTATCTGCATTAATGTTCTTCTAGACGGCAAGCAGAATATCTTCGATAACAGTTTATATTATCTGCCACTGCATTTCAATAAGGATAAAGCCATTAGTTTTTCATCCAACCTGAAACGAAACTGATGGAACATGCTGAGTTACATGTAAATGAACATATAAATTTCAAGTTAGAACCCCCATTCTCTGATAATAAACATATGTTTCTTATTATATACTTACTTTTGGGTCTTGTTGGGGTAGAAGATTCTCCTACATATCTATCAGTCTCAAAACCTTATGTGATTGTAATATTGCCATTGGGGGCATATTTTCCTTGTCTTGTAGTAAAGGTAAAGAATCTCTATAAATATTGCTTAATTACTTCAATGCAATAAATCATTACTATTTAACAAAATACTTACTATATAAATACTATTACAATACATATTACTTTCCACATTTTGGTCTATAGTCTTCATATTTAAACTGATTAAAACTTTCGTGGACTTTCATAGGAGATCATAAATCATAAGAGATCCCCTTAAGGATATCTTTTTATTACACTAATAAATTAAAATACACAAAATAATCTAAAGTAATTGTCAAATATATATGAAAACACATACCGAAAAACTTTACGTAAATAAACAACACAAATTATATCACCTAAAAATGGCCGTTAACTGCTTAGGTTAGAATTATTAATACCGAGGCCAAACTAGAGAGAAACACACATATAGCTGTTGCATTTTTCATTTACATTTGGTCGCGTAACGGGGATTCCGAAAAGCTTAAACGTGGGGCCCGATTTTTCCATATAACTTTCACTTCTAAATTTATTTATTCTATAGTGAAAATTTTTCAAATTCGGTTCTACTATCAGGAAACGCTGATGCTGTATGTGATCTTCTAAATAAAAAGTTTCATGCAATATACAGTCAGATTGAGGAGTTATATGACAATTTTATCGTTAGAAGATTTATTTGCTTTGGATGTCGTAGATTCTGACACACTCTCAGAAAATATCATCAAATTCGACGAATTATGATTATATGCTTATGAGTCTGAAACAAAACATAAATTTGCTGTATGGGTTTTCCAAGGCAAGCCAAATTTAACAAAAACTTAGTCCAAGAAGGTCGAAAGAAGCAAGCAAATAGTTCTCCGTTTTTGTGGCATTATCGGTGACATAGCGATAAAGATGTTAGAGCAACGTAGACCGTTCATATCTGAATGGTATATATTGGTGGTGTATAGCATTCAGAATATTGTATTTATATGGTAATAATTTGTTGGCCAGAAGTTTTTGGGTCAATTTGGAAAAAGTCTAAGAAAAGGCGAATCATTCTCCATCACGACAATGTAAGCGTTAATCGGTTTAATCGCTCTCCAAAACATCGAATTGGTGAAATTGGTAACACATTAAAAACAAATTACCTTGGTCAGTGATTTTCGACGTTTGAAAAAGCGGCTGATGTAATTAAAACGACTATTTTGGAGTTATCTCAATCAGAGAGGTAATGCATCGAATAATGCATTGATTTTTATGGAGAATATTTCGAAAAAATGTGTTTATCGACATTTGTTTTTTGATATTAGAACAGAAATATAAGTAACCACGCTCATGTTTATTTGACATTTTTATTCCTTACTAAAACGCTGCAAAGTTGTCTACAAAATGAGATATTGAGTTCGCTTCGAATTCGAATAGGCAGTTAAGCTTATAAATTAATAAACATTAACGTACAGATCTGTCAATAGCATATGTCAAGCATAGGAAAGGCAATTCAAATGTTAACTGTACAATCGATATCGACAGGATTTGTTAGTACCTTTAATATAACTTTTATATAATGTATAAAGTAATTGTCTGAATTTTAATCTAAATAGACTTATTTAACTGATATATGATATAATATCAGTTTTGATTTTTATGCAATTTTCCATACTGCAGTTATTTCGACTATGCCTATGTATTCTTTATTTCAGCATCATAATAATCGTTATATGCCATGGAATATATATGGAAATTTAAGTTTTTTTATGGTACGATTTCATCCTATAGCTACAGAATAATAACACAATTTCAGAAAGTATGCACTTCTTCATTCAAAATAGTGCTAGAATGTTTCTTCTGTGAGCGTACCTGTTCCTCACTGATTCAGAGCTAAAAACCTTGATTCTTGTAACATAAATTTAATCTTAGTCGAAAATAAAGTTCATATAGAATCAGATAGAAATAATCAGATATTTATACTTGTTATGATACAAGTGTTGATAATTACAGATATTTTATTAATTTTTTTCAAATTATTTTTTTATGGATTTAAGTGAGAAGATAGTAATGCTGATAAACTTTTGTCCTCAGGAACAGTTAAATCAATATCCTATTGATCTAGCCTATCAAATATGTTTCAAATAATTCATTACATCTTAGATTAGATATGCTAGTATCATTAGTATATTTTTATTACTATTGTTTTCTTATTTTGTGCATTAATACACAAGCAAGTCAAATGCGAGATAAATAATAATTAAATTAGGCTACTTAAGCTAAAGTCAAAATTAACAGTTATACACCATACAAGTTCGTGTGGTTTGGTTCGCTTTAGTCTTCTAATTTTCTGTGTTGTCTAGTAGCTGTATTGTTTCCACTTTGCTATGATTTAGTAACCTTATTTCATGTTTTTAGGCGAAATCTTGTATAACTTCGGAAATCTATTTGAACTCGAGGTCATCGTGCTTCGTTTGTTACGCAACGATAAGCATTGCTAATTAATCGAAGGACTTAGTTTTGGAAGCGTTGGATTACTAGTCAAAACATAACGAATTTTATTATGTGGGCGAAAACAAAAAACATAAATTATTTTTAAAGGATATTTGTTTATTTTAGTTACAAGAAAATATATACACAATCAAAACAAACATCATATAAAGTACTTACAAACAACAATAAATCGATTAAACTAAAAGTAAACAGGTAAACGTTTATTGAGGAAATAGTCGGCCGACAGTTCCGAAATAGATTAAAAAAAGCATCTGAGCAACCAATTTTCGAGAATAAGAGTAAGATATAAAAACTTAAATCAGCTGTATAATTATTGAAGGAATTATCAGCCAGGTTAATCAACCAACAATGTTAATCAACGATGATGATACTAATAATTAAGGCCAATTGACTGGTAATTGAATTTGTACGTCGGTTTTTTAGGAGTTTTCAATGCCGATAGTGATAACATGGCCTAAACGTATCATTAGAGAATAATGATGAAAGACAATTGCGATATCTGATAGCAATGATAAACTGTGCTTGGATGAAGTATGTCATGTGCACACGGTACGAAGGGACAGCACGCGACGGACCAGCTTATATCCTAACACTAACAATAATGACGTGCAATGAGATCAAGGGATAACGCGCGAGATCTACTGTCACTAAGGTTTGTAGGCCTCGCTAGGATTAAGCTAAATTTTTAAAATAAATAAACAAATTAACAAATGAACAGTACTGTTACTAGTGCACTCACTTCTCCAGCGCCAGCTATAATGGACGTGCAACGCGTACAAGAGAGAAAGCTAAAAGCCACATGCTAGGTACGGTGCTATCGAGCGAGTATATCTAAGAGCGAGTAGAAACCACTTTCGGTGGCATTTATGTATGCTTCAAATTATCCATAGATCGTAACTACACATCAGAAACTTTGGCCGCTTTGGCATTAGCCTCTGGTTTATAAGATAGCTGCAATTTATATTTACAGTTGCAACCATAAAATTATTATCTTTGATTTATAGTGATTATGAGTTATAATAATTAAATAAATAAATAGCGGAGAATGTTCAGAATAAATTGATAATTGAATAGATAAATGAATAGATAACTGAATATATAAATGAATAGAATTAATATAAAAAGAAAACTGGAATACTCTGTGAAAAACTCACCATTTTGAAGAACTCGGGTTGTGCAGCATAAAACACTGTATAATCGGCGCGATATTAAAAACGTAGTTACTCTGACGGTCGTGGCTGCATAAATGAACTTTCGTAGAGCTTGAAAAGCCCTTGGGCATGTTAAGTAATCACATTTGGCAACTGCAGTTCGGGGAGGTGGCTAAACATGTTGCCAATTATGGCAAATGTTTTTGTGTCTGCAAGGGTGGCAGATCCCAATCGAACAGAGGTGAGAACCTCGCCCTTTTAGTTTCTCTACCGTTATCTTAATTTTCCCAGAAACATAAACGCACCAATAAAATATCAAATTACCCTTAAAATATGTTCGATGTTTTACCGTTAACGTAAACTTTCTAACGATCAATTCTGGGATATCCAACTCCTCGAACCACAAGTGTTTCTTTTTTGTTCGTTATTTTGGAGATGAATTTAAAAAACTATATTAAAAAATAATTCGCTTTTACACTATTTTCAGTCGATAGTTTCCAATACTACTTGAAACCCTTTTAATTTCTTTAACAAAAATATACATACGGACATATCACAAGAAGTGTACGCATCACCTCGTCGATTGTTGCATCAGTTTTGTTACTTTATAACCACATCCGGTCAGCTATACATAATCATTATTATCAACTATTCTGCAAGCGCAGTACGAGATAACTTACGATCGCGGCTTAATCACGAAACTAAATGCAACAGAATCAGGCCAGCACACTATATTAACCATTACTGTTGTTGTCCAGGCCTAGCCGCACACGCTTCGATTCGCCTCGAAATTTTCCATCATTAATCAGCGAACTTCTCGGACTATTCACCGGCCAACCGATCCACGATCGCCAAACCGGAACCGCCGCTTCTCATTTATCGGGACCCTTTCGGCATAATAATCCAATCAGTCCGATATGGTCCGAGATGTTATGGATATGGCTGCCGATTGGTCATTCGGAATCGGTTCAGTTTTGTTGGACTTAACGGGATTACTCGCTACGTCGTTCTGGAATTAGGAATGACGTATTAGATATTTTTAGATGCGATGATAAAACTTTGAGAACTGGCAGATACTCTTTCTTGTTAGTCTCCATAATGCTATTGTCTATCCAGAGTTCTTTAGTAACCATATATATAAATAATATACAAAGTTGCTTTTGTGTAATGTAAAACAAATATTGCACACAAAAATATTTCTTTTCTATATTTTCAGACATATCATATCATCATAATATTATATTTGATGGCTTTAACTATAGCAACAAACAATATATACCACATATCTTTATATATATATATATATATATATATATATATATATATATATATATATATTATCCTATCCATGTGTATATATTGAACTCTTAAAACGATTATGTAACATCTCAATTGAGAAGTCCCCGGCCCACCATAGTAAAACACATTTTTTTGGCAATTTTTTTTTATCAACATAATTCCCTCCAAGGGTGATACACTGATTACAGTGACCCTCCAACTTTTCGATACCATTTTGTAGTACGATTTATCATTTGCTTCAAAATAGGCCTCAGTATAGCATTATAAATGGCCACTTTACTGGCGTCTAATAACTGTGACGTACATCTCTTAGGCCAGTACATGCTCCAGAGCATGCAGTACAATTTTTTTTTGGTCCATATGTATTTGCGCCAAGTGAGGTGTCAGTCAAAATTACAAAGTTTCACTGGTGGGCAGGATTTTCTTCCGTTTGTCAAAGTTACTTAATCCGACCTATCTGTATTGGCTTTCATATATAGCCACTGCTCGAACCATGCTTCCATCATAGTCAGATGTAATTGGAGTCTTTCGAATGCGGAGTCATGATTATGACGTGTTGGAAGAATTGCGGTATCATCTGCATACGTTGCTATAGTGGTATAAGCAAGACTGGGTATATCTGCTATGAATTATAGATAAAGAATAGGACTCAGAATATGCTGTCTTGTGTTACTCCTGACTTACTTTGGCGCATTTGAGATGTTTCAAAATTATATTTTACTTCATAGTACCATTTTCCAGCGAGTTTGATTACATTTTTTGTGTATGTTTATGTGGACTCGAGAATAGTTTATAGTCACAATTAGAGACGGTAGGTAGCTGTGACAAGGTTCTAGGAATGTTTTAACATATTTTTAATTTCAACTGGCGTATTCGTGGTAGTGATTTTCTCATTGTAACCACCGCAATACTGACAATTCCTATATGTATTATTAATATATTACTTTAATATTAAAAGTAAAACTTGCTATGCTCGACTAATCAAGCTAAACTGAATATAATTCCTATAACACTAACGTATTCATCCGGATTCGCAGATATTTGCTGACTTACATGGAATATAGTGTGCATTACATGATACAGTTTATGTTAATTTACAGTAATATTTTGAATAATTAAAGTAATATTCCTAACATATGTTCATGTTTTAAAATATTTTCATTATTTGTTTTATCCCCAATGTGTTTTTATATTAGTGAAATTTCGTTTACCCTTTTCTTTCTCTTACTATCAATTCGAACTAGTTTTGTACGTGTGGAGATTATCTAAAAATATTAAAGTAGTAACTACAAAAACAAGACAAAATATATTTTAAATTTTGAATAATATAAAAAGGATAACATAAAAATTTGTATGATTGAAAACATATATAAATTCGGTGCATTAAAATTTTCATACGTACTATATTCCGTAAAAAGAAGATTTGATGAATTAAGGGTACAAACAATACTGATAATCTAATTCTATGCTAATATAAAGAGAAGGCTTACACTGTAAGTTTAATATTTTAATGTCGTAAAATTGTAATAATTCAGGGTTCAGCTACTACAATTTGCTTTTGGCGATAGTCTTGATTGAATGATGGAAACTTGTTCAGAGTTCCCAGAAACTGAAGTACGCTTTAGGGTGCCCTACACCTACACCGCCTTTACAGCTCTAACTACGAAGTTTAAACTACGAATCCACGAACAAGAAATGTTATTCAAATTTCGAAATTCCAATTTTCTAGAGGAGTTCCTTATCAATTTCAATTCACATTTGGTGATCTTACAGCACGAATTGCGATTCTTATACCCAAAGTCCACTCAATTATGTAAAACAGTAACTTTTTCAACAATTACTGCGAAACAGTTATCAATCCAACATCAACTTATTTTCCTTTCCTAACCAGTTATTTCTTTTCTTCTATATATGCATATCTGTTCCGGTAAATTCAATGAATTCAAGTTACACACAATATGAATATAATTACACAAATGCCATATACCATTTAATATAAACTATAATGTCTAATGTGCAACCCATAAAACTAATTTACAGTAATCCACGTTTATTTTCCATATCATATATTTAGAAATTGAAATAAAAACGTCATATAATTTTATTTTTAAGTTAAATTTACTTAGTTTATCTGTTGGTGACTGTCAACGTTTAATAAATTTAATATCAATTCCCTCGAATAGCTATACTGTATTAAAATACTGCAGGAGTAAAATCGCTTTCTTTCCTCATTCAGATTGAATTTTTCTCGATTGTCATCGGTCTGGTCAATTTCACGTCGACATAAATTGGAAAACCGCATTTTCCACTAACATAAATACCCCATGCACCCTCAATATGGGCATAGCTCGAAGGACCAGAACGAACACCGGCTTTAATAAATTCGACGCGGAAGTGTCTTGAGTTCAGGCAAGATAAAACCAGTTTTTCTTTTATCAGTTTTTCCGACTAATAAGATGGACAGTCTTTTTCTTTCCCAAATTGCATAGCACATGTTGATGTTGATCGGTTTATGTCAGCAACTAGATAAATAGCGCATTCTATATTTTATAATTCAATGGTGTAGCCATCGATTTTTGGGAGATTGAAGAATAGAGCAGTATAAGTGAATCTACCAACGAGAATAACGACAGAGCCTTCGTAAAATCTCACGAGGGGTATGGTAAGAAGAGTGGGCCAAGTGGCAGAAACGATAAGTACCACTGGAGAAACCAAACTAACAAGTATAGCAATTCAAAGGATTTTTGTCTCTTGAACCTCTAGGTTTGTCCACTGTAGTACTTCGACATTTTTGTATTCACGTAATCTCACTTGTTTTTATTTCACAAATCGCTTAAGTATCATACAAAAGTCTGCTCCTTTCCTTTTAAGATCCTTTTTCCACTTGAGTTTCGTTTCTAGTGTCATGCCCAAGTATTTTGCTGTATTCGCATAAGGAATTACTCTAGAACCAATTATTATTGGTATGTAATCTATTTTTATGAAATATTATGTGAAATTCTCAGGTGTAGAATTCGTAGCATTTAATTTTATTTACAAATTTGCACTTCAAATTCTAAGTTATTGACAGTTTGATATATTTTTACAGTTGTTTTAATATTGTTATTTGTAGCGAGTAAGGCAATATCATCAGCAAACGTGGTCATTAACACTCGCAGCATTTAAGAATATTACTGGTATAGAATAAATACAATATTTGTCCAAAAATACGCATAAATGAAGTGACGATATATGTAAATGCAGGATTTGAGAATTATCAGCTTGTATTCAAAGCCGTAAACCATACTTTATCAAATGATTGGTCCATACTTGAGCCACGTTTAGATACATAGCTGAACAATTTTCCTTTTTTTTTCATTTTCTCAATTACATACGTAGGGTGTACTTGTTTAATTGTAAGTGTTCTTGTAAAAATTTGTAGTAATTCTTGTAAATTGTAAGTACTTCTAAATCTTGTAAAAAGTAGTTAACTTGAGGAAAGTCATGTGTTGTTTAATGTGTTGATATTGCTCTATTTTTTGATATTCCTCTCAAGTTTCGTTGGTGATTTTTACAATGGGCAACAATATCGAACAAACCAATTTTGCTAGATATTATCATTGAAAATAAAATTCTGAAATATGGCAGAAAGCTTATGGTCAACAAACTCTATCATATACGTGTAGTGAAGACCGAATAGCTGTTGCGTAGATAAAATTTTTGCATCCCGCCAGTTTATGGATAGTCCTTTTCATTGATTTTTTCTCTGCTTCATAATGCTATATTCGCTGGTATAGATCTGAGACTTGTAGTATTATTCAAGACATAGTCTGCATTATTGAGTTATATGGCTTGAGAAGGATTGAATAAAAGAACTGTATTGCATATCACTCTAGCTTATCAATTTGTACATACAAGTAGATCGTATTACGAATGTAATTGAGAAAATTTTTGAAGAAAAGTAAAATGGTTCAGCTATATTGGTAGACCTCGGCCAAGCCCTTTTACAAAGTGTGGTACGTGGTCTTGGAATGCAACTTGACAATATTTTAGAAACCGTAGTTAGCTTGTATTCAAAACCGTAGTCCATACTTTATCAAATGTTTGAGCCACGTTTAGATATATAGCTGAACAATTTTCCTTCTTTTTTTTTCATTTTCTCAATTATATTCGTAGGGTGTACTTGTTTAATTGCCAAGTGTTCTTGTAAAAATTTGTAGTAGTTCTTGTAAAAATTTGTAGTAGTTCTTGTAAATTGTAAGTACTTCTAAATCCAAGTTGGTATACCGGAATGAGTTGCAACAATTGGTTTGGTTTGGTTCGTCTCATACACATACTCTCGGCGCTTCCTTGACTGGCTTTGCTTTATTAGATGGCGCGTTATCATGCTGTGCACCATGTCTTCGGGTCCACTCTGGTTGGATTTTCAATACATGGTTCACAGTGATCATTTATTGCCGGTAGCGATCACTAGGTATCAACAGTTCGTAACACACCACGGCACTCTGGTCCCACCAAACAAAGCGCATTGTCTTGCTACCAAAACAATTTGGCCTTGCAGTTGATCGGCCAGCTTCGCCAGATGATGAACTATGATTTTTTGCGCTTAGGGTTTTTCAAAATAATCATCACCGGTCACTATTTGATGCAGAAAGGACTTCCGACCACACCTGTGAAATAGCATTTCACAGACAATTTCTAATTTGTCTGTCACTCAATTGGTATGTCACCCATCTTCCCCTCTTTTGGATTTTTCCCATTACTCGGTCGACATTATCGGTCGCTTATCGTTTATTGGGCCACATTTATCGCTTCTGCCAATTGATTTTGAGTTTGGATTGGGTATTCATCTAATAATTCCTGCAGCTTCGCATCGTCAATTTTTTTCGGTCCTCCAGAGCGCACATCGAAATCGCCACTTTTTTCTTTTCATTAAATAAGAAAAGTAATGCGTGCCTCAAATGCACGTTTTCAGCCATGAAACTTACGTTTTCAAAAATATGTAAATCTAAGACGGTATTACTTTTGCAAAATATAACATGTATAGCTTTGAAGCTTGATGTCAATAGAATAAAATGACATATGGGTCAAATCATAACATTGCTTATTTAAGCCTAGCGATATCTCTTCACGATCATGGAGCCTTTTTGTCAACAGTGTATTAGTTGGGGAGGAGCCTCAGAAGGAGGTTCAAGTCAATGTGGCCAAATGAGCCAGTATCGTAGTAAGTTGATGAAAATTCTATAAAAATTTAGACATTTACCTAGTATATAATAGCGTTTCTTTAGAATGTCTCTGTTGTTCGTCTTTCAGACACCTAGAGTCTTTTGTTCGATAAAATATATTGACGTTGGGTTTCGTCCTCAACTTTATATCGACGCCCGTCCGGTATACTAAGCATCCCCATTGAAGAGACAAACTACGGCATGAGAAAAGCTTGGTCGCATCGCGCCAAAGCCCATCCCATCATGTTTAGACTGTGCCGGCAATACACACCGGTCCCTGCTGATTAATCCCATTGGAGCGTCGACTAATCACCGCAGACGTCGCTCGAGGCACGTAAAAGATTATCGGCGGTTTGCGAAGGGCCGGAGACAATGGGGCATCGCGGACCGAGGGGGTTGCCGCTTATTTTCGGGATTTAGGCCGCAAGTTTGCGTCCGACCGATGCGGGGGTAAATAAGCCGGTGGCGCAGTGGTGGCAACAGGCTGAGGGACCTCCGCATCGTCGGAACGGAGCTTGTCCATATCCATTTATGATTTATTTTATTGGATATTGCCCCTGTGTGAGTTATTTAGTATTAAGTGCAGTAACTACTCTCACACGAGAATGTTGTATTTGTTGAGTCATATAGGTAGGATCGTTTGATACGTAAATTACTTTCTCCAGGCAAGAATAAAAGGAATTAAAGGTATTGTAAAAAAATGGAATATTTTAGGTTTTCAATAAAGCAAATTTCCAATCTTTGATTTTAACATCAATTAGCATTAACTACATTATACAAAAAATGAGTCTAGTCTATTCATGTTTATTCTTTTATCATTTCATTGATTTCGCAACGAGAAAAACATCCTATCGTCCAGCATGAATATTCCCAATCATATCCACATTGTTCGATAAGCTGTTCTTAAAACGCCTCAACCCAAGTATTGCAACTTAATCGAGTTTATCAATTTGTATATACAAGTACATCGTACTGTTTAACTTCATTTATAAATTTCGATCAAGCTTTTGACAAAGTATGACACGTGGTGCTCGAATATAAGTTGACAATAATTTAGAAAACGTGGTTAACTTGAGGAAAGTAATCTGTTGCTTAATGTGTTTACAGTGCTCCATTTTTGTTAGTTCCTCTCAAGTTTCTTTGGTGATTTTTATAGTGGATAAAAATATCGAACCAACCAATTTGGCTTGATATTATCATTGCAAATAAAATTCTGAAATATGACAGAAAGCTTATGGTCAATCAGTTCTATCATATACGTGTTTAAGACCGAATAGCTGTTGTGTGGATAAGATTTTTGCATCCCGCCAGTGTATGTCCTTTGTGCTATAGTCCTTTTCATTAATTTTATCTGTTTCATAATACTATATTCGCTATTATAGATATGAGACTTGCAGTATTATTCAGGACATAGTCTGCATTGTTGAATTATATGGATTGAGAATGATTGAATAAAAGAACAGTATTGCAAATATGTCCAGCTTAACAATTTGTACATGCAAGTAGATCGTATAACGAGTGTAATTGAGAAAATTTTTGAAAAAAAAGTAAAATTGTTCAGCTATATATGTTCGGTCAAGCTTTTACAAAGTGTGATACGTGGTCTTCGAATGCAACTTGACAATAGTTTAGAAACCGTAGTTAGCTTGAGGAAATTCATCTGTTACTAAATGTGTTTGCAATGCTCGATTTTTGTCAATTCCTCTTAAGTTTCGTATCGATTTTTACAGTAATTAAAAATATCGAACATTTAAGTTTGGCTTGATGTTAGCATTGTAAATTAAATTCTGAAAATATGGCAGAAAGCTTACGGTCAATCAGTTTTATCAATTATTAAACATCATAATCAATGCAGTATTTTAATTACTTTGTATCAGTAATGTGGAAAATAAAGTGGAAAGATGTCGAATCGATCAAGTTGCAGGCACTTTTCCTTGACTGAATCACGTGCGTGTAGAAGAAAGGATACATTATAATCAAAACTAAATTCTGTCTTTTTCCACCACTTATCACTGGACACTGTCTGTGTATAGTGTCTTATCTGACATCTATACGCTTGAGGTCTTTCAAACGCAATTCTTGATGCATTGTAGTAGAGTTATTCGTTTAAGATGCGACAATCAGTGCACAGTTGAGAAACAAATCCAGAAATACATATTACAATAGTTTGAACAAGTTTTTTGAATGAGAGATGAAATAAAATATTTGTAGGGAAAAGTCTAAGAGTATCGGTTAGAAGACGCAGCGATTAGCTAAAAAAAAAAACGTATCAAAATTATATAAAGCGATCTGAAAAATAGGAGACATTGTCCGAGGCTAGAATAGTTGCGGCCGATCGCCATCTATGTGTGTTCGATGGCGATGTTATGATAGATTGGTCTCTCTCCTTAGTCGCCCATTAAGGAAATGGTTATTAGAAAGCAAATTCGTTGAAAAAGCAAGATTTGTAGAAAGAAAGTTCATGGAAATTTAAAGTATGATTTCATATCTTTACAACGAACTATCCCACATGGCTACGATTGTGTGAATGAATGTCTGACTGGAAAGTCAAATAACCGTCAAATTTACCTGACATGGCTCCGGTCGACTCTTTCTCTTCCAAAAATATAAAATTACCATTTCGAAGCACCCATTTTCAGTCAAAAGACGATATAAATTATAACTAAAATGCGATCATAATTAAGAAAGCTTAATAAATTTATAATTATACATAATCTATAACTTGATATAATAATTTTTTGATGTAATGTTCTTTGGATATTTAGTTATTTAATATTACAGTGTTTTATACAGATTACTACTCTGCATACTGTATAAGATAGTTAATATTAAAAGATATAGAACTAAATATGTTTTACTCTAATATTTAGTAAATCTCAATAAAATAAAATTTTACAAATGCTGTTTTAACAAGATAATGACTACATTTTGACAAATGTTCTTTAAGTATTTTCCTTTTGAATAAGAATATTTTGCATTTTTCATGTTTTGTGAATGCGCATGAACTAGATTTAGCGATGGATCTCGTGCCTAATGATATATTGAAACAGAATCCTTTTTAACGGCACATCTAAAACTCAAGATTTCTTTTCTCTCTTTTGATTAATCGGTTGTCCGATATTATAGTACTCCTGTCAATGTTTATTTATTTGCTTTTTTAACAAAGCAAACGCTACATCCGTCGTAATTTTTAGAACCATACGGCTTCACTTACAGACGCCATTCATCAAACCATCAATATTTACTAAAGATAATTCCCCCATCCTTTACCTTTGATTGAACAAAAACGGGTTAGTGTGTCTACCATAAGGGGACAATCAAATCATGATCCATTGAATAAAAATTTGTATCCAATTCAGTGTGCCATATTTCCCTCGAAAAGTTCTTTATTGAGTTTTCTATAAATCGGTCCCGTTGCATTTAAGTGCGACAATGGCGTCGGGATAGCGAGCTTGTAAAAATAATTGTGCTTTGGTACTTGGCGCGGAATACTAGGGGTGAGGCAGAGAGAAGGGTGAGAAGATCACAATGGGACGTCGGGTTCAATATACCCTCGGGTGAATGCATCAACTGCATTTGCGTTAAACTCACCTTTTATTATTTTTTATTTGATCAAGTGTTAAAGATTATAGTTGGATTTATTGTGAATTTCGTTCTATAAAATTGTCGCAGACGTTTATGTGACTAATATGGGATTAATTCATAGCTATTATCATAAATAAATACAGATATATAATATTAAATATGGAGTATAGATATTTATGAGACATTTTTTTCTAAAAGTTCTTTGTTTAAACACAAATCACATACATCACACACACCAAAAATATTGTTTTATATTTGAAGAACTGCTTTTAACATTTCAATTTTTATACTAGTATTGGAAACTATCGACTGTTTAGTAATTGATTACTTTTTACTATCGTTTCAGTCGTGTACTTTCAGTTACTATTTTCGGACTTACTAGTTTCATTCGACTGATTTCATACTACGTTCTATATCTTTGCCGTCCTAAACGCGACTTTAAAAATAATATGCCAAATTTATGATTACATATATATGGTTTTATATTTTGTTTGTAGTATGATTGAACATAACAATATATTCTACATTAATTTAGCAGCATTTTGGAGTTCTATTTTTCAAGATTAGTTATTGGTAAGATAAATAAATGTAAAATAATTTTGACTCCATTTATATTATCTTGGCAACTATTGGGTATCTTCTTAATTGACTTCTTCGATTTTCTAAATTCCTCGATGTTTGTTCAAGCCTTTTCAATGTTAAAACTTCTTTCATTCAAGTTTCAATTAAAAATAATATTCCTAATAATAAAATATTCATTATTAACGATAAATAAAATTATTATTGAATTTAAAAAGGGTGTAATGGTTAAATAGTTGATAAAGAATAATTGAGAAAATACGATACAAATATTTAGTGGTTATTACTGCATTCCTCATTACAATCAAATGAAAGACATGGAATAAAAACTAATTTTACATCAGTCAAAATAAAACTGATTTTTTAAGGTAATAAATTACAGCAATTGTTTCTTACCTTTTCTTTTCCCTAAGGAAGTGCAGAAAAACATATATGTATATCTCCATCTCACATATGGCACGGTTAAAAAAAGTAGTAAGCACATGTTGGAATTAAATAGACATAAACTTGTTACTTTTACTTTATTACTTTTATTATGTCATTGTTACTTGCCGAATATTAAAATACGATTGAAATCATTGTTCTATTCCTTTTTTCACATCGCCACTTGTTAATTTAAAATTATTTAAAAGTAACTGATCTGTACAACACAGAAAATCATACGATTATCTCCGTCCTTTTCTTTCTCAAAATTAGTACAGGAAGGAATTCGTACATATCCGTCTGTTATCGCTGAATAGAAAAATAGTGGAAGTGTGCATTTGACTGAAATAGTAATTACTATTTTCAGTTGCTAGTTTTTTCACTCGATAGTTCCCAACGCTATGTTATACCAATGTAATATAATATAAAACATTATAATTAGGCTTTAATGTTATGTAGAAGGCAACGAGAGGTTTGGTAAATATTATGGAGACTCTACACTATCAATTTCAAGATGTTAATTGAGTTCCGTTGGGATTCTACCACACAAGTGGTTCCGAAAAATCGGTGAAATGATATTCGACGATCGGACAATGAACAGGAGGTTGCTGGGGCTGTACGCATCTAGACTGAGAAGGTATCATATCTTACTTACACACGTGTATAGTTGCAATCGCAACAATCCATAAATTGGGCTACGATCTGCTACCATACCCAACATATTCTCCAGATTTAGTCCTCTGTGACTATTGTCTGTTTTCAACAAGATATGGGTTGAATGAAAAGGTCATCACTGAAAGGAAATTAGAATAACGCTGGACGAAACGTATTGAGTTAAAAGGAGATTTTATGTTGAGAAATGAAGTTCTTTTTTGTCGAAAAATACATATTTTATTAAAAGCTCACTAACTTGTCAAACTCGTCCCGTGTTATATCAGCAAAAAATATATAAATGGGAATTTTCCAACCATATCGGAACTAATGTAATTACAAGTTCGAAATGTGGCCGTATAATTAGCTAATTATAAAGTTATGTGTATTATAAACATATTTCAAACGAAAATTCGTATTCAGACTGACGATCACATTTTCCCGTTATACTTTTCGTTTACAATCAAAATCCATTATACTTTGTCGCTAAATATCTAACTAGATTTTTCGACGGAGAGAGATTGAAAAGCCTTCGCTTCCCCCTCTAAATTTTCTAATACAATAAAGTTTAAAATTGAAGGGTGTCTACCAAAACGCAAAATATATGACAGATTGACGGTAATCTGGGGTTTTACATGCGTTCAGCTTTTGAGAGGGAGCTCAATTTTGTTGGGGTAGTTTTGTACGAAATTAGTGCTGTCGATCGTGGGTAAGTAGTTAGTCTATTGCCTGAATGCTTTGGCATTTACCTGAATTTATTATGTCCATACATATTATATTATTCATTATGATTAAATTAACTATTAGTATTTAATATATTTACTTCTCTAATAAATTAAATTACATATATCATTAAATTAAATTAATTATATAAGTCTGCCTTTTGCCTAATAATGTTTATTTGGACTAAATAAACTACGATCACCTCCTACTTCTTACTTCTTACTTAGTAAAATTAAAATATTCTAGACAATCAGTTGTCAAAATCAATTATTAAAATATTCTAGACAATCAAAAATTCAAGTCTGCCTTTTGCCTAATAATGTTTATTTGGACTAAATATTATTATTTAGCTGCTTAAAGTGGGGTCTGACTTGGAGACCATCCCAAAAGATATTTGGTCTTACCCAATCTGGTTATTCACCTGGCTATGAGGGTTATTCCATGTCGGATTTTACACTGTTGCCCATAGACATTCATAATTACAATCTCTAGCATAAAGTACATCTATGCCCTGTGGGATTCGAACAGGAAAAGTTGATTGGACTATGAAAATTGGTTGATATGAATACTGCCTCTTGTCTCCACCATAGCAGCTTATCCTACGATCACCTCCTACTTCTTACTTAGTAAAATTAAAATATTCTAGACAATCAGTTGTCAAAATCAATTATTAAAATATTCTAGACAATCAAAAATTCAAGTCTGCCTTTTGCCTAATAATGTTTATTTGGACTAAATATTATTATTTAGCTGCTTAAAGTGGGGTCTGACTTGGAGACTATCCCAAAAGATATTTGGTCTTACCCAATCTGGTTATTCACCTGGCTATGAGGGTTATTCCATGTCGGATTTTACACTGTTGCCTATAAACATTCATAATTACAATCCCTAACATAAAGTACATCTATGCCCTGTGGGATTCGAACAGGAAAAGTTGATTGGACTATGAAAATTGGTTGATATGAATACTGCCTCTTGTCTCCACAATTGCAGCTTATCCTACGATCACCTCCTACTTCTTACTTCTTACTTAGTAAAATTAAAATATTGCAGACAATCAATTTTTCCAAATTTCATCCCTTTCAAAATAAATTTCACATGAAATAATTTGCTAACATTGCTAAACAATGCTAACGTTTTGTCTTCCAAACGGTTGTTTAATACAAATTTTATAACGGTTGTTAAAGCCTGACAGAGCTAAATCAGGTGAATCCACTAGTTCCTGAATGGTATGCCTTCATTATTTGATCAAGCGGTGGATAATAAACAATGCTGTGTAATACATTATAATGTGATAAAAACAAGAGTTTTCAACCTATCACAATATAGTATAGTGTCAACTATACTATTAAAATATGAGAAGAAATGAGCTAAATAAAAACGTTCACGATAGCAGAAATTGTCCCTTAAAAACGACATCAATCAGAGCTCCGGGTTTATCGCGTATTATGATATGTCTTACAGGGTGAGATACATATCTGATAAAAATTTGTCGTTTTATATCTCCGTTGTTGGAGTTTTTTCGCAGTATTTTTGTGCCTCAAGAATTCTAAATTGTTTTCTATATAAAACTATATAATATTGTTGCAAAATTTGTTTATTTTCATATTTATATAATTATTGTGTTATCCTCATTACCTCATCCAATTATTTTTTAATTATTTTTTGCGTATAATTTTATATATATTTATATATTCTGCATACAAATCCGATGTATTAATACATTGTTATTTTAGGAACAAATCATATCTTTTTCTGAATATGCTGTGAATGCGTGATAATTCCTGCTGATATCCTAGCTCATTAATTATTACTTAACATACCTATTATATAATATCATTTTTAGATAGTAGATACTATGATCTATTCTGTATTATTCTAAAGATTCCTCCAATTAAAGAGTTAAAGGGTTTCTTATTTATATTTATAGTAAATAAAATATATTTTTATGGACAATATGTACATGCTATTGAAGAAACTGGCAATACTATAAAATCTTATAAGATAGTGTGAGTTACTTTGTTCTAAAATATTGCTATTTTTTTTTTTTTTTATTACTCTTCGTGAGTCCACAATCTGCCCTATTGGCAATAAGTATTTCTTCTGTTTATATTATATATACATGGCATGTAGAAAATCACTTCATTAAGCAATCTTCTGTATAAAATATTAACTTAATTAATTAGACTTATTCTAAACTTTACATATGTCCAGTAATCAGATCAGGTGGTGTTAAACGTTTTAGTCTACGCACTTCACTATCACGTCGCATATTTAGCTGATTAGCGAGTACATTGGGATGCACTGACACTCTTTCGAAGTACTTCACACAAACACGTTGGATTACACTCGTTATAGGTTCTAGAGGAATATCGCGTTGTATCACTTTATTTGAAATATAGTACGGAGCATCAACAATGGCACGCAACACCTTATTTTGGAACCGTTGAATGATGGATATATTAGATTTGCTAGCGGTACCCCATAGTTGAATTCCATATGTCCAAATGGGCTTGAGTATAGACTCATACAGCAATACCTTGTTATCTAATGATAACTTGGATTTGCGCCCAATGAGCCAATACATTTGATATAATTTTAGTCCTAGTTGTTTCCGTTTAGAGAGTATGTGCTTCTTCCAGGTTAGGCGTCGATCTAAATGCATACCAAGATATTTAACATGCTCTGCTTGGGGGAGTTGACGATGATTGATATTTACTGGTGGACATGTTCTTCTACGCAGGGTAAACGTTATATGCGTGGATTTTGATTCATTGGCTTTAATGCGCCATGTCTTCAACCATAATTGTATTTGCTCCAGGTGGGTTTGTAGGTTTATTGATGCTGTGACTGGATCTTCATGGGATGCTAAGATTGCTGTATCGTCTGCATATGTTGCCACAGTAGTTATTTTTGTGGTGGGCAGATCAGCCGTATACAGAAGATACAGTACTGGACCCAGTACACTACCTTGCGGAACTCCTGAATATATGGGATTTAATTCGGTATGTTCATCGCCTTGATTTACAATAAAATGTCTGTCAGTGAGATACGATTTCAGTAGCTGATAGTCCGGATGAGGGAGAAGTTTCTTTAGTTTAACCTGCAAGCCCGTATGCCATACTTTGTCAAAAGCCTGAGATATGTCTAGGAAAGCAGCCGAACTATATCTTTTGGCATTTAGGTCAGCGTTTATTTGGTATACAAGTCTATGCACTTGTTCTATAGTCCCATGCTTATTGCGAAAGCCAAACTGATGTTCTGGAATAATTTTTCTTTTTTCTATTATATAGTTTAGTTTTTTTATGTATAATTTCTCGAAAACTTTCGAGATTATTGGTAATAAACTTATAGGTCGGTAGGAGGTCACATCTTCTGGTATTTTTCCTGGTTTAAGTATCATTAATATTTTAGCTACTTTCCAGATACTAGGGAAGTAATTAATTCGTAGCATAGCATTAAATATATATGTTAATAGTTTTATAGCCTTTTCTGATAATTCTTTTAAAATTTTGCCAGTAATTAAGTCATAACCAGGAGCTTTTTTAATATTAATCTCTCTCATTATTGTATGTTTAACTTTTTTGACCGTTAATTTCTCGTGCGGTAAATCCATTTGAAATGGCGAATCTAGAAAGCTAGTAATTTTATTTTCGTCATCTTTATGTAGCTGAGACTGGAAAGGTTTAAAAACATTTTTTAAGTGTTTTGAGAAAATGTCGGCCTTCTCTTTATTGCTTCTCGCCCAATTATTTTCGCTTGTTTTAATAGGTGGGTTATGCTGCTGGGATCTCCTAAGCTTTTTTGTTGCTTTCCACAACGAATAGTCTGTAGCCTCAGTTGATGTCAAGTTTTCTAGGTATTCTTGAATGCCTTGGTTTTGTTCAATTTGAATTAGATCTCTCAGCTCTTTTATGGCCCTATTAAATTTTCTTTTATTCTCTTCAGTCCTTTGCTGTTGCCAATTTCGTCGTAACTTTCTTTTTTCTGCTATCTTTTTCTGTATTGTACATGATATATGTGTGTTTTTTCTTGGAAATGTTTCACTGTTGGGAGTCGCGGAATATGCTGCCTCCTGTATATTTTTTGTAAGATTTATTGCTGCTATTTCTATATCCATTTCAGTTTGTAACGGTAAGTTTAGAGAGATATTTTGGTCTAAGTTTTCTCTAAATGAGGGCCAGTTAGTTCTATTATTGCACAGAGAAGGGAGTTTATCTTTGATGGTAATTTTTGAAGAAATTGTTACTATTATTGGTGAATGATCAGAAGACAGGTCGAAACATGATTCTGCCTGACACTTTTTTGGATCAATATTTTTTGTAATACAGAAATCTATTGTATCTGGTTTTTTATTTCTGTCTGAAGGCCAATATGTTGGTTCACCAGTAGAGATATGTTGTAAGTTATCTTTCCTTATGGCTTTGAGCAGTTCTCTACCTTTTGAGGTTATTATTCTTGAACCCCACATTAAATGTTTTGCATTATAATCTCCTCCTGCTATAAATCTATTACCTAGCGTACTGAAGAATTCTTGAAATTGTTCTGCCTTGTTGTTATGTTTGGGTGGGCAATAAATCGCAGAAATTGTTAATGGTCCATGGGCTTCCTCTATGGTTATACTGGTGGCTTGCAGGTAGTCTTTGCGGAATTTTTCTTTTTCGAAATGCTTTATATCATCTCGAATTATTATGGCTGTACCTCCATGTGCTTTATCATCAGGGTGATTTGTATGATAAAGCTTATATTTAGGAACTTTCAGATAATTCTTGTCCGTAAAGTGTGTTTCGGAAACCATCATAATGTCAATATTTTGTTCATTTACGAACATTTTTAGTTCCCTGGCGTGTTGTTGGAGCCCATTGGCATTCCAGACGGCGATTTTGTAACTATTGCTTTCAGGCATTAGGCAAGTTTGCTTACGACGGTTGTGAGTAGACCAAGCATCGTACTCATTTGATCCATTAGTTTGGCCATCATATTTTCTAATCTTGAGATGTTGCTAGTTTCAGTAGGTTGAGATATTGTCTCTCGTTTTTGTGCTGAACCATTTTCAACTATTTGGGCATAAGTTATGTCTGGTTGACTTGTTCTGGTAGGTAGTGGTAGATTGGTAGAAGTGGATTGTTTTTGTTGATGCCTTTTTTCCCTTAAGGCAGGATAGAGTTTCTGCTGTAGTTGCTTGTGAACTGCGCAACCCTTGTAGTTCGCTGGATGATTTCCGTTACAGTTAACACATTTCACTTTTTCATCGCGAACTTTACGAGTACAATCTCCTGTCTTATGTTCTCCTGCACATTTTACGCATCTATATGATTTGCGACAGTAAGTCTTTGTGTGCCCGTGTGCTTGACACCTTGTGCATTGTGGTATAATTCTTTTTATATGTGGTGGTTCGCATTTAATAATATTATTTTCCAGTTTGGTGATTTCATACACCGCCTTATTATTTCCATTAGGTTTTATGTCTATATAAAACATAGGCAGAGGTTTTTTTGTCGTGTGATGTCGTATATTGTGAATATTTACGACCTCGTGGCCTTTTTCAGCTAGTGCTACCTTGATGGTGTTAAAGTCCGTCCCGTGATGTAATCCTTTTAATACGAATTTAAATGTTCTCTCGGATTTTGGCCTGAATGTATGGTATTGGGTGTTTCTTTCATCTAATTCTTTTATAAGAACTTTAAAGTGATCCGCTTCGAACAATTGGATTTTAATTGTTTCATAGCTCACTGTTTTAATTGTGTAGTTCGTAGTAATGGTTTTCAATAAGTCATGGATGTTTTTTATTATTCCTACCTTATAGACTGTTATTGGTGGTGGTTTGGGAACAACTTTTTCAGGGCTTGGTTGTATGTTCTCTTCAATTTCTTCCGACAGGTTGCTAAAACTGTTTTTTGTCTCTATCGGTTTCTGCAACCAATAGTCACTGATTCTTGTTTGTTTCCTCGCGATTTCTTCTTCTGGACTTCTCAATCGTTTTTTGTTAATGACTGTAGTCCATTCTGATGGTGGAGTTTGCGTTATTGCTGTTTGTTCTAATCTTATATCAAAGTGTGTAGGTGATTTGGTTGAATCGCTATGGTTTGCCATTTTTTAATATTTTAATATTTTATTTAATTTACTTCCAGAGGATAAAAAAAATAAAATAAATACATTGTTTATTTCACGCACTTCATTTTTCACTTACGTTATTTTAGCACTAGTTTTTTACTATAAATACTATAAATGAATTTCAAAAGGACTGTTGTAAAATAAGATGAAATAATTTTAAACACTAATAAAAATGAGATGCAGTCCTTTTGTCTGGTCACGTAAACACGTATTCACTACACTTTAGGTCCACTGAGAGACGGATAGCCGCATCTGTTATGGGTTTTTAACACTCAATTAAATAACCGTAATAAAATACTGGGTTTTTTTAAAGAACGGTATCTTTTTATAGCTTGGACCGTATTGAAAATACGTCTTCACCCTACGAAAGTTGGAACTGAACAAAATATTGCTATAAGATATAATTTAGATGTTATTTAAATATTATGTTAAAATTTAAATGTAGCGACAATTATTATAAAATTGGTTTTTATATAAAATATCTGTGACTTAATTTATTATAAGATTTTTTATAACAACTTTAACTTTCTTTCTTCGTCTTTAACGTTAACAAGACAGAAGATATAAATAATAATAAAGACAGAAATAATAATGAATATAGTATCTAAATTATAACAAAATCTGTTACGTACTTACGTTAACCTTTTATTGTTACTTGTTAACCCTGTTACATTATATTCTCATCTTTGTCAAAATATGACATAACAAATGAATATTTTATAAAATGGATTACTCCTTTGTTAGGATGCTTGGTATTATTCAAATAGGACTTTAATTTATTTAATAATGTAAATTCCAACAAATGTATGCTTTGCCTGAAAATACATTTTATACAAAACACACTTTTACAAAATGAATATTGAAACAACTACCTACGCAATATGATTTGTATTCGAAACACTTGATTTCCAGGGTGAAATTCCCTCAGCCGTTATTTAATATTGTTAATTCCGCACGCCTTCCAAATTTCATTATATTTATTAAAAATCCCCAAGAAAAAAAGCCTCTCAATAGAACCTTAAAGCCCAGTCATTTCATTCATTATATTAACTACAGTTGAATGGATCCTAACACCCATGGATTTAAACCAGAACCCTCTTCTTTTATTATGCAAAATACCCTTCTCTTCCAACTCGAATTATAATTATTCCAAGTTCTTAACTATACGGCACGCGGCTGCATGCTCGAAAAGGAAAAAAATTAGGAATATTCTGAAAATTAGCTAAAAAAATTAGTTGAACAGGAAAAACAAAATTTTAAATCATTTAATTTTGTAATCGATTCAAGCGCGCTAACATGATAATTTGAATAAATCTTGTTTTATTCTTTCTATAACCGAAATGAAGCATGTTATTGTAAAAAAGTTAATTGATATTATTTAATACTGTATTTATTTATCATAATTTATATTCACTATAGTAAATATAATATATTTTCCAGTTACTAAATAATATAATAATAATTATATTTTCACAAAGTAAACATTATACGAGAATATATAGTCTGAATAAAATTTAATTATCAGAATTACTATTAAAAATTAAATTAATAAATTTATGAAATGGAATGGGCAGCTGGGAATTAAATATTAAAATTAAAGTGCCATGCTTTTTATGTCTAAAATAAAATAATATCTATCGAATTTTTCTTGATGAAAATATCTAAATTATTGGAACAAATGTTCAGTGTTCAAATAGACACTAGTTGTTTTATTAGCAGTTTATTGTACCAGGTGTCTCAAAAGAAGGTTCATGGTTGTTTAGTCAAACTAAAAAATCTCCAGGTTTCGATGGAATATCGATTACCCAGTTAAAGAAGCTCCCGCATAAGCAGCTCGCAGAACTGGCATTAACATTAACATCATAACCACCACCATTCCACCATTAACTCCATCATGAGGCTGCAACATTTCCCGGCGTCTTGGAAACGGACGCATATATAGCGGTTATACCCAAGAAAGGAGCAAAATCATCTCCATCTGATTACAGGCCTATCAGCCTTCTCAGCGCCATTTCGAAGCTTGCCGAGAGGGCAATACTATACGCTCTCAACTCTTTCACAAAGGAAAACAAGATCATTCCTGATGAACAATTCGGCTTTCGCGCTCACTACTCATCCGTCCATCAATCTACCCATCTGGCCGCACACATCCATCACGCTCTTGACCAACGTAAAAAGTTTGGAGCAGTTCTTCTGGACCTAACCAAAGCCTTCGACAAGGTCTGACACGACGGATTGATCGCAAAGTGCGTGCGGTTAGGCCTCCCAGAAGACCTAACCGCTCTCATCAAGTCCTATCTCTCGGACAGATCTTTTCAGGTCAAGATCAGGTAATCACTTTCCAGTCGTAAACAAATCGATGCTGGCGTACCTCAAGGTTCCCCGCTGGCCCCAGCCTTATTTAACCTCTTTATTTCAGATCTGCCGAGAAAAGAGCACATTGACGTCGCGTTTTACGCTGACGACACTGCTTTCTTCACGGCCACCAGGTTCGAAGTTACAATTCATGAACGTTTACAGAAGCAGCTCGATCATGCGGTCAAGTGGTTCAAATTCTGGAGGTTGCAAATCAACCCCCTGAAAACCCAGGCCATCATTTTCCATAAGAAGCGTTACGCACTGCGCGTCTCGCAACTTAAGGTCGACAACGCAATAATTCCATGGCTGGATAACGTCACGTAACTATGTTTTCACTTCGACCGGCGGTTCGGTTGGCATTCCCAAATCCAGAAAGCAATCCAAAAAGGTTCGGGGATAGCAAACCTGCTATCTTCTCTGATCTGCCCTTCTAGCAGACTTCCTATCTCCATCAAATGCTTATTTTACAAGATGTTAATTCGGCCCGTACTCTTTTATGGATCTAAAATCTACTTCAAGTTTGTTACACCCAACCAGGTCAAACGGCTTCAAAATTTCCAAAATAAGCTCCTCAGGAGAATATCAAACGCTCCATCGTTTGTCAGAAATAATCAAATTCATAGGGAAACTGACACGCCAGAAATCAAGAATTTCATATCTTATTCATTCCACAAACAACAACTCAGCTCAAGTTCTTCTGAAAACGCGCTTGTTCGCGAGCTGGTCGACATGCTGGGAGCTTAGCACCGCGTCACCGCTAAGCTCCTCCCCTTTGCCAGGCTGAAACGGCCTCATCTGTCGCTACAGTCATAACTTTTGCCTCCATATAACAGTATCCAGTTGTGTGTTAACTCAGGTCCGCGGATCAATAGAATCTCCGGACGATCGTGCCTAATAACGGCTGCCCGATCAGCGGGTGCCATATCACCAAATTTAGTGCAGTAGCACTAGCGATCCACAGGGGTCAACTGTGAGGCGGTTTCGGTTTAGTGTATTGGTAAGCCCAGAGGCAGTACCACATAACTCGGTCTAACTTGTCACTCCAGGGCAAATCTCCGCGACCAGGTATGCGTCATGCATTCCACCGCCTGGTTTTCAGGCCAGAACAAAAAAAAGGTTCTTTAGCCTACTTGAACACAGCGAGTCATTGAAACTTAATTCGTAAACTGTGAAATAATTTGTATTGCTAATAACATCGCATTTGCTACAAAACATAAAGCTCCGACTACAGGGCCTTTATGTCATAACTCACACAGTTGAAGCCCACTTTCATTTTAATGGGGCGTTAAGAAAGAGAACTGTTATCAATGGTGTGCAACGAATCTGAAATGCTTTCATTAGGAACCATATTATTTACCAAAAGTGTCCATATGTGATTTGAGTATCAACATAAGGAATAATCATACTTCATTTCTTGACGATGAAGTTTATGTTATTTGAACATTTGAATGATTTTATTTTAAAGACCTTTTTATTATCACCCTTAGTTATTCAAAAATAGCAATCAGCCCAGTGGCCAATAAATATTTCTTATTGATAATTGTTATATACGTTACATATAGAACCACTTCATTAATTGACTTCCTGTGTAAAATGTTTTATTTTAGATCTTACTCGTAAGTCTTTGTGTCCATTAATTAGATCGGATTGTGTTAGACGTTTTAATCCATGCACTCACTATCAGGTCGCACATTTAGCAAATGATTAGCAAATTGGGGTGGCTAAACACTCTTTCGGTGTACTTCCCTAAAACATTTTGAATTACACTCCTTATAGGTTCGCGTAAATAAGGCGAAGCGCCAAAAAAGGCACTCTTATTTTTTATTATTTATATTTTTATGATTTTTTATTTTTTTAAGAAATGAATTTCCAAATTGTATACTTCAATAATTATTAAACATTTTTTCGATATAGACTTTTTTTAAAGAAATCCTTACAAAATTAATTAAAATAGTTAATTTGATTTTTAACAGTTAATTATTGTTTAATTAATGCTTTTATATCAATATATGTTGAGCATTATTATAAACTGTATAATAATCTGTTTAAACTAATGTAATGTATATCAAAAAGCTATATTGTTAAAGGAACTGGAGAAAATACCGGTATAATATTAATAGTGCATAAGTCTTCACACGTTTTTGTCATATTTATTAATGTAATTAAATATTTTGGATATGAACTGAATGACTAAATTCGTTCTGAGATATTTTTTATTCATTTATTTATTGTGAAAATTGTAATATTAAATTTATCAATATATTGTAAACTGATATTCTATTTTTTTATTATTAAATAATATCTGAGACATATGACTGAAAATTGCATTCTGAGCTATACTTGTTCAACGAGTAATATAATATTTTTTAAAATTTCTTAGGTTTAATCAACTTGTTTACACTAATTTTAATGTCTAGACTAGGGGTGTTGGCCACCGAGAAAACTATCGACAATTCTATATATATATATATGAATATTTTTAATTAATATCGATATATCGGAGAAAAAATATCATATATAAATTTTATTCTTATCACTTTTAAAATTAAGTACCAAATTTAAACAGTTTATGAAATGTATGAATGAAATTAATTATTAAATAGTTTTTTATAATGTTTAGGAAATATAGTTAGTTTTAAAAAATGTCGAAAAATACCTTGCTTGCAAAAATATCGATATATCGGTCAAAAAGGTATCGTCCAAAAATATTGATATATTTGTGCTTTGCTTGTGCACTATCGGTAATGCAAAGGCTTCCATTATTCCTCCTGGGTAGTCCTTGTCCAATTCACGACGTCGAGAAACCGGCCTCTTTCAAAATTGACATGGTGAAGAAGATTTCATTCATGACTCTGGGCACATCTTTAATGGCCTGGATAATGGTATCCATTTCCAAATCTCTACGGAGATCACTATTTGTGAAGTAGCAATGATATTAATACTTTGTCCTGACACCGCTATTTTTTGTCCAGATAAATTTTCTTAACACAACCCCATATATGGCCGTTTATATCTATATGAACTTATTCAGCAATACTTTATTGTAGGTTGACACGGTGGATTCTTCCAAACAGCAAATACATTCTTTTAAATTTAATATCCCATTCTTGTTTCTTCTTCTTTATATGAGCTAGTTTATTTTATACCATCTTTATTAGAAACGCTTAGTACAATCTTAATTATAATTTTATTTATTACTATATTTCATTTATACTTGGATTAATTCACGAACAAGAAGAGTGCGAGAAAATACATCAATATATATTCCTCAACTATAAAATTATAATAACTTATAGCTATAGTTTACACTAAAGGTATACACTTTATATAAATTCTTATGATTTGGTTCGCTTCAATCTCCTGACACCCTTCTCGCTATTCAGCAGTCGTATTGCTTCCACGTTAGTATGATTTAGTAACCATCTTTCGTGTTTCTACACGAAATCTTGGATAACTTCGCAAATCGCATTTGATTTTCAGGTCATCGTGCAGTTCTTCGTTGGTTACGTAGCGATAGGCATTGGTAATTAATTGAAGAACATTGTTCTGACACCGTTGGATGACTAGTTGATTTGAGTTTTTAGCGCAACCCCATATTTGCCTCTATAGGTCCAAATTGCCTTTAAGATTGCATTATAAATCAACCTAAAAGAATAACAACTAACCAGTATAGTTGTTTTATTTTGGTTCTAATGTGTTTTGCTTCTTGTCTGACATGATGTTTCCAATTTAATCTACCATCAAGATGGATTCTAAGGTATTTTGCTGATTCTGCTTGAGGAATCGGGCATCTATTGGGTGATATAATTAAGTTTTTATTATACCTTGTGGAACTCCAGCCGAAATAGTTTTGAAAGTCGATAACGCCATTTCGTGCGATGCTCTAAATTTTCTTCCTAAAATATATAACTCCAGCAATGGAGAATAGTTACGCGGTAACAATTTGCTCGTCTTACATATTAATCCCAAATGTCAAACCCGATCAAAAGCTTGTGAGACATCCAAGAATATTGCAGGGCAGTATTTCTTTTCCTCAAATGCTTTTTCAATAGCCGCAGTTACTCTGTGGATATGAGCTAGTATATGGCGTTTTTATATTATTTACTGTGACAACACTTTACAGTTTTAAGTAGTATTGTCATTTCTGTTTCTTTTTATATATTAGCTATAAATTTTAATCTAATAGAATCGTTAATTAAATATATATATAGTTTTTACGAGTTCTTTTTTAACTTTTAGTGTTTTAAGCAGAATTACTTCAGGTAATTTTGAAATGACCTGCAAAAGCGCGTAAGGTAAAATGTGACAGGAGACTAACACTTTTCTTTCCAATTTTAAGTAGTATTATCATTTCCATTATTTTCCATATCTTAGGTACATATTTTAATTTAATAGAATCATTAATTAAGGCTGTAATTTTTACGATTATTTTAATATTCTCTTGCAATCAAGTCAAGTCCAGGGACCTGCCTACAGTTAATGTCAATTCTATGTTTTAGTCATAGTATCCCATTTATTATTAAAAAAAAAGTCGTTCAGAGCATTTTTACAATCAATAAATTGTCACCAAAGGAACATATTCACCATAGGTATCAAACATAATTCGATTATTTTCAGTAGCCCTTTACTACTATTGCCAATAGTTCATAAACGGTTATGTTTATTTAATATAATATGAAAACCTGTTGAGATCGTTGTATGTAATGTGTTATACTTTGTTAAGGCACATTTGTCGGAATCGTACAAGTGGTCTACGGACTAGAGTGTATATCGGACAGCAAAGGAGAGCCGAAAAAAACCAACGACGATTTCAGTTAAAAACGAGCCGAGCGACGAAAATGATGAATTCCCGAGGATCCGTCTCTGTCCGCGCCGCCATAATGCCTTTCAGTTATAATTCAAATAAATTGTTTTTTGCGTGCCCGTCGGCCTCGTCCACAGTGATTGATTACGCAAAGAAAATTGTAACGTTTTTAATCGAATTTGTGAAAAGCGCCTTTCCCATTGTTAATATCTTTGACGGACGTGACAGCGGCCTGATTACTTTTGTAATTTTCGAATCGTCGCGTTCCGACCTATTCGATTTATTGGATTTTTCGAATTTTCGGCCGTTCTACACGGGCGGCCGAATTATATTTCTTTTTTTTTTGCTTCACTAAAATGCCATTTCCGTCCATGCAAATCTCTGGAATTTTTATATCTCTTTATCATAATTTCTACTACCGCCATGGATAAATCAAGTAACATAAGATTTCCAAAGTAAACACAACATTCCTAGGCAACTTTTTCATACCTATCAAGTTAACTGAAGTAAATATTTGCATGTGCAATTCACGTATAAGTATCTTGGAATAAATCTTGCTGCAAGATCTTGCTAGGCAGACTATATAAAAAAGAACTGGAAAGAACTAGAGTTCAAATATAGGAAAATATATTGGTTGATTTCAAGGAAATCACAATTATCAGTACGTGATTGATAATAATAAATTGCTATTATACAAATAAGTATTAAAACCTATATGGACCTACGAAATTCAATTATGGGGATGTTCCACGAAAAGTAATGTAAACACAATACAAATTTTCCACAATAAAGCCCTGAGGAGTATTGTGGGTGCTCCCAAATACTACAAGACTGATTACTTCCTCTGAAACCTTCAGAGACCCACTGTCACTCAGGAAATCAAGAGAATCGCAAGGAAACATGAAGAGGGACACCATTTTCAAATCAATATCGAAGTATTAGAACTTTTGGATAACACCACAATAGGACAGGCTCAAAACTATCAAACCAGTTGATCTTTCTGGTGTAGTGATGTGCATTTAATAGAGAAACAGCAGTGGAACACAAACATTTATACACTAGAGACTAAGATAGAACCGATGGGCTATGTGCCTATGGGCCGATGCATAGGAACCTAAAAATTGTTAAGTTAGGCGTCAACGACTAATCACAATGTAATAAATAAGTAATAAAAATACCCATCAAATCGTTTTTAAATAACTAAAACAGAATAAACTATTAGACAAAATGCTATACATAATTATATATTTCACTCTATTTTCACCCAGATTATTTATAATTTTATTTTAAATTGTAATTTGTTTTAAGTATATTTCTTGTTTAGATTATTTTCTTTTGTTTCATTTTAAATGAAACAATGTTTCGTTTTTTTTTCGTTTCGGCCATGAAAATGTTAGTGTTAATTTTTTGGGACGAAATGGGACATTTATTTGTGAATTAAATACCAATCGGTAAAACATTAAATTAACTTTGTTATTGTTACCTTTTTCTTTTTTGTTTTTTTAATTGTATTCAAAGACTAATAAAATTGCACAGGGAATATTTACAACAAACAAATTATTTTCTAACCAGAAAGTACAATAATATAACGGAAATTGTATTAGTAATGCTTACTGAGAATTGCATTACAATGTACAATAATTTTTAGATACATAGAAGTTTTAGTTACAATTGAGAACAAAATCTTTAAAATAATACCAAATTATTAAAATTGTATTAATGCGTTCGGAATAAAATACGATCCTGATTAACTTGATGACCGCGTGATTTTGTTTAGACTGATCTAAATGAAAGATGATACACTATAAATGCAACAGATCAATTAGCCTGCAGACGTAACGGACATAACCACAATTAAATAAATACATTTTATGAAATATATTTCTTCACTAAATCTTTGAGCAGGTATCCATTTAAGTATTTTAAATTAAAATCGTGGAAAAGGAACCAATACGATTTTTCAACGATATTAGGAAAGTGTTGATTACATAGCGATAAGCATTGGGAACTAATTAAAGAACTTTCTTTTTGCAGTATTGGATTAGTAGTTGGTTTGATGTTTTAATGCGATCCCATATTTGCATGATAAACCAATATCTTTGATTTTAAATCAAGTTGAGAGTATCTTCCGACTAACCAGTAGAGTTGCTTGATTCTGAGTCTGATCTGCTCTGCTTTGCCTAAAATGATGTGCCGAGTACCACGCTTCAGAGCCACAAATAGGTTTGTGACTCAAATCCATAACTAATTAAGCACCAAAAAATTTGGAGATCTTATTTTAATCTAAATGAAAGCTTGAAAATGGAATTTCGCCTTATCAGTATGATGGAATTACCACCGGCATACTAGTAGCATGGCCTTCCTCCTGAAAAAAAACCTTAGTAAAAGGTTGTTTGCGCTTTTAGCTCACTTTGGTGTAGCTGTAATTGTTACACGAATATTTGTGAGTATTAATAACACCTTTGTAAGCCAGTTCGCTTTTGGTTATTTTCTTAACTGCAATGTTTCTACCCCAATGGTCCCTCCACTTTCTTCTTGGTCTTTATACTATAGGCTTCTGCTTGAAAAAGTGTGCTAAGATATGTTTAATATACTTCCAATTACGAGACCTATATAAACTCCAGAACCACACTAAAACTAGAGCTGGATAGTGTTTATTTGACTTCAGAATAACGAAATTCCAGAAATCCACCGACTAGGGGTATTTTTTCAAAACATCCATAATTTCGAACGTCTACAAGTTAGGGGTTATTTCAATAACTTCAGAGCGATTATATTTCAAGAAATTCTTTCATCATTTTATCTTTATCACCCTAATTGCAACAGGTTAGGCGAAAGGGTGTTTTCCGGAACGATTCAAGTAATTCAACTAATTAATAACGAATACTAAAAATAACGGAAAGACTAACAATTTGAATTATTTTCAATACCGAACTTTTATTGAGTGACAAGCCACTTTCATATCTCATGTCATTTCATCGATATCTTCTTATAACTATGCCAACAAATACAAAATATCTTTCACATTATCCTGTTAAGTTTAAAAACAATTTCACTACGTACATTTATTTTCAATTGGGCATGACAATTATCTAACAATTTGCACAGCGCACATCCAATAAGCTCTGTGCAGGCTTTATATCCGATTATACGCAACGGATAATCTTTTCCGACTAAATCAGTCGACACTTATCAGAAGTCGAACGCAAATTCGGCTAATTCCATTAACGTAAGCCGTAATGCATTTACTCGTTATCAATTAGCATCGGACGTATTGCAGGTTTCTGCACATTTTCGAGTATTAAACCATTTGTTATGCGGTTTTGAATTGAGCCTGTTTAGTGTGGTTCCCATGTGATTAAGAAATTGCAGCTCTGTGGTCGTACGTCAGCATTTTGCCTCTGCATATGTGAATTGTGCGGTAGCAACCAATCAGGAACGTATTATAATAGACTGTTAATGTTTTCATAATGACATTTTAATGTGCATGCATTAAATAACGTGTCGTTGTTTCCTGAAAAGTGTCCCCAAATTTTATTGTAATGCCGATAACAGTTATTAGTAATTGATATGAATCATAATTAGTTATTTATTGATCCACTGCAGTATGAAGACATATTGTCATGTTTGTATATTCCTTCTATATATTTTTAATAATATATAAAATGTCTACGATCGTTTAAAATATTTAGGACATACGACATGAACAAAAAGTTTTTATTATTTGTGCTGTTTATCAAAAATAATTTCTATATATGAAAGTTTTTCCTTCCATCAACTCTGAGTCAAGTAAACAATAGACATTCAATATATGTGTTATACATACATATGTTATTATATGTTTTCATATAACAGTATATTTCATTACATCTAAATTACATACGCTTAATACAATCTGAATATACAAATGAATTTATCAACACTGTTATATAGCATTTTGCAATCTTCATCATTGCAATCCTTCGTTGGTTACCTAGCGATAAGCATTAGTATTAGATCAAAAAACTTTGTTTTAACAGTGTCAGATAACTAGATTTTTGTATAATGTTTTGGTGTAGGACATTATTTGTACCCCATAAATCTAATTAGAATTCTGAGCTTGCTGAGCATTTTGTCTAACGTGATGCATATAACATTATGACTGACTTGCTTCCATGCTTAGTAAATGATTATAAAAGTGCTTCGCTTGGTTTATCCAATTGTTGTTTTACTTTCATATTCTTGTTGGAAATATTCATTCAGATAACTTCTACTTGAACTACAGAGTGTTTGTGTTCACTCAAGCGAATCTTGTCGGGGGATGTTTGTACAAACATTTTCAAAAAATATTTCGAAAATATTATCCTTTTAAAAGTAAAAAGTCAAACACTTAATAATTATTGGTCTATAATTTATGTTTCTTATTATATGTTACAATTTTGTTTTTACAAACTAGCGTTTCACTAAATTGGATATATTGGGTAATTCGAGGTTCAAACCATGAACATCGACATGAAAGTTGGCGGCGGTTGGCGAATGACCAATATTAGAGGCCATTCCAGAAGACTTACAGAATTTAATGTGATGACTATCACAACAGTAGGACTGTCTCATTGATGCAAAAAGCCCAATATAAAAAGACGTGACATTGCATGAAAATGGTGTCCTTTCATCAGTAATTGCATGATTAGACCGTGCAATGCTATCTTATCAAAACAAAAACCTAATACTTCAGTTAGACTTAATAGTTAATACCCTTAGTATAGTGGACCGAAACAGTAGGCAGTTACAACACTTTGTTGGCCATTTATTTTTTCTTTATTTATTGAACACAAACTACGATTACAAATCCAAATATTTTTTAAAATTAAAATTTTAATATAGAATTTAATATATTTTTTAAATTTTATAATGAAAATAGTGCATATATTAACAAAACGTTGAGTTAATTTTATGCAAAATTATCTAAAGCAAACATGCAGCAAAAGCAATATTATCGTATTTCCCTTATTACAGTGGACCGAAATATTTAATTTATCGAATCAAAGCTCGCAATCGACAAAATGTTGGTAGCTTGGTTGTCATGTTGTTTCCGTTTAATTATATATAGTCTACTGACCTTTATACTATACGACTCCCTCTCACCCGTCATTTTAACAAGTCGTGGCTCATCGCCAATTCTATTGCATTTGTCCTACTCCGTCTATGACTCTGCCAGTCGTGTTTCGTCTCGATTTACTGCAGTTGACCCAATTCCTACCGCTGATAATTGAATTAATATATTACAATAATTGCATTGTGTTAGGCGCCAAGCATATTTGTCACCCGCTGATAGAATTTTATTGTACACCGAGGTGCTGTCGTCATGTACATTATTAATTAGAACAATGTCCAATCGATACTATAATGAGTCGCTTTGAATGTTTTAGTGTCTGTTTTGTAATTGTGATTATACGTAATGGCTATATTTAATGATAATTCTTCAACGAATTGGATAATATCATTTTCTGGTTTTGTCCTATTCATTATGGTACAAGAGCCTTATTAATACTAATGAGAAATTATAATAATGCTGTTATACTAAAAGCAAAAAACAATTTGTATTGTTTATTATTTGTTTCTTTCGTGTTTAGTATCATAACATGAAAGTAGGTTGGATATTATAAGATCAATTAATGTTAATTAACTACAACAAATGTTGTATGTCCTTGTCACTGAATATAAGAATAGTTCTTTAGCAAAATATTATTATATATTTTACGTTAAATTTTATTTATATTTACATATATATATATATATATATATATATATATATATATATATATATATATATATATATATATATATATATATACGGAATAGTTATTCTGGCGAAATCTATCATCTCGAGGATTAACCTTGATTATTATGAAACCAATTTTTATTGCAGATACAATACGCAGGAAATTCTTCGCTTTTTTACTTGTACGACAATGGAACTGCTTTTTATGTATCCATTTTATTTGAACACCAATAGATGTAAAAGTCACAGATTGTATTTTATTTGTTTTATTTTGTCATTAACATTAAAACCTGCCGACTTGATGGCTCAGTGGTAAAGGCGACAGGGCGGTCTTCCTGCTGTTGCGATAGTCACAGGTTCGAATCTTGCTGGGGCATGGTTGTTATGCTTATGATTCTTTTTAAGCAAGAGTGAAAAATTCGACAAGGAAAATGATCACAGTCACGCCAGTAACCAGGTTGGGTAAGATCGGATGCCTTCTGGGATAATCTCCAAAGCTGATCACTCGCGTTCGGTAGGTGCTGAAAACCGTAGTTCGGAGCCTACGTTAAACAGTAAGTATAAACCCTAGTAGGTAAAAAGGGGACTCTAAAATATACAATAAAAAATTTAAAAAGAAACACATCAAAGCCATTACTTTATGGTCTGAATATGAAGATGATGATGATGTGATGCATATGAACCATGCCCTTCCTAAAGTTTTTTTCATATTTTTGCCGCAGTTTTGTCAATGTTGCAAGTTCACAGTGAAATTTGACGAGATCCAATTAATCAGTTTAAACAATAAATAAATCACTAATAGCGCGGTAAAATATCACTAGTAACAGACAATGTCATCGTTAAGACCCCGATAACATTAAAAGTGCGGTTATTGGATACCACTACAGATAAATAGAAGGATAGATAGATGTTAATATAATAGATTATATAGTTATTTTTTTACTTTCTACTATTAGTATGCACTTTTATTTAATTAATTAATTTAACCTATATATGTTTTTTTAATTTTTCAGGTAAGGTTAGAGAAGTTTGAATCAAATTGAAACATTTGTCGTGTAAGTATTTGCATCAATTATTATTTGTTTTCATAGTTAGTACTGTTACTTAATAATTAATATAGCGATATTAAATGGTAGCAGTAGACTTAATAAACTATTTGGGCCCTAATAAGTTTATTTGTGAAACCATATGTAAATATTATATATATTATAAACAATTGAAATTAGTATTGCTTTATTTAAAGGAGTAACATCCTCTAACATCTAACTAACATTTGAGAAGAGTTATCAACAATTTAGCCTCATATAATTTATCAGATTTAATTTCGAATAGTAGATTTTATCTGTTATTTTCATAGGCTATATCTTGTTATTAATTCAATTTGATACATTAGTATGACATAAAATTGGAAATAGCATTGGATTTATGTAAATATTTATATGCATGTATGTTACTATATTTTATAGTACAGTTAAGGGTATAAATTGAACTTGCGGAAAATGGAAGTTTTCAATGAAGAATATGATTATTATGATACGATATGATACGTACACAAATGGTGATGAGTATATGAGTGAAAGAATGTGTTGGAATGGTTTCAGAGATTCAAATCAGACGATATTTACCTGGAAGACAAAGCACAACCCTCAGCAGCAAAGAAGTTTGAAAAGTGAGATTGGAGGTGCTGTATTCTGCGTGGATTGTTGCCAAAATTAGCAACGATATGACCGTTTATTGAAGGTTTCTCAACAAGCAATTTTTCATCGATTTTTGGAAGAGCTTTGGAAATTCTTCTGTATTCAATATAAACCATATAAATTAATGGTGAACATTGATGTGAACATTAATTAAAATCTAACAATGGTATAGGTGAATCAGCAGTTTTTTTTTTCTTTTGTCTTCAGAGAATTTTGTCAATATGTAATCTGTATATTATGTGAAGGATGGACCAAGGTTGTGGTCGACTCTACTTCGCTGGACAAATACGTCATTTTAATTTTTTAATTTTTATGTCATACATCCTAAAATGTCGAAAAATAACGGCGGTTTAGACTCCCAATATATATATAAGTTTATATTTTTACATTATATCTGAATATATCGTTAATTAAGTTTTGAATTCTAACCATTGCACTGTTAAGTTTTGATTGTGATATATCGAATGAATAATCGAATTGAACTATAAAATGAAATCTTTGAAAAACTCGCTGGGTCATGCCATATTTCTTACATTGTTAAATCTCCAAATTATCTCAAACCGATACCAGTCGACGTTTTAATATTCGCTGTTTGACGGCACTAAAGGCGAACCCGTCGTTTGACAAATGTATTCGGCCATTTTTGACACCGCAGGGGTTGCTCTGGGACGTATTGTGAGTCACAGCGGCTGTTCTAACACCCTTAGATTCGCCGTTTAGCAATTTGATGTTTTTATTGGATCCAGTCAGCCTGTTGGTGGTGGTGTCGATAGTCGTTTTTTCGTTAGTTAATTAAGTCTTCTTTTTATTATCGCTAAGCCAGATACTCGGCTGGAGTTCTTCATTAGACGCCGTGACTCATGGAAATGGTGATCCGATAGATCGTAACACCGCCTTTTTTATGACCAGAATTTGTTTGGCCTGTGATATGTTGTATCCTTGGTTCAATTAATTTTGTCAGTGTCTTTTCAAATAGTAATTCCCCGTAGAGTTTTACGGCGTCATATTTTGGTACTCAGATTTATTTTTATACCTTTATAGTTTTTACAATTTTTTCCATGGACTTTAAAGGTATAATAAGAATTACTAAGGCTTTTGCAATAAAAGGCAAATGAATTATTTATTTTTCTAAATTTATTTCAGCCTGTACAAGGTTCCTTGGATAAATAATTATTTGGTTCGATTTTTGCACATTTTGTTTTACCGTTAAACTAATTGAGACTTGGCAAAAACTCATAGAAAGAATTCGAAATAATTGTAGTTGAATCTTTTGTTGATTTAAAAAATATCGGAGACCCAATGATGTGTGGCAAGGCTATTATTAATTATTAGTCCATAATTTAGGCTTTTTGAGCAAATAGTTTTACATTAGCGACACATAACATTAATATTTCTTATAGACAATTTAACTTGGCCGAAGGAATTTATAAATAATACCCCGATTTAAACCTTTTACTTTTTTATCACAATGTATATCATCATAGAGTTGTTCTATCCCGATAGTGATTTGTTTGCATTTGCCTCAGTTCATCGATTTACCTTCGATTCACAGATAAAAGTTGAGGCCATGAGAATTTTTTGGTTTAAATCGTATGGCAGCTTTCCTATCCATCCAGTTTCTTTTATATCCAACCTTTTCCAAATGGTTCCAAATCAGTCTTTTGCAATGTTTAGCTCCTGATTAATAGAGACTATGCTTATATGACGGTCGGACTCGGCCATTTCCATGATTTTATACACATTTTAAATAGCTGGCCTTCTAGATCGTGGTGCATCTATGACGTTGGAGTTACAGAATCGACGAAAACTGTGCTTGATTGGCTGTTGCAGTATAAAAACTAGCGTTGTGAAATATCGACTAAAACAACCATCGACACTTTCATAATTGACTACTTTTTTCTATCGACTGTTTCAGTCGTTACTCGTTGTATGATGACTAGTTATACAAATTAATTAATGTTTCGGCCTTGCCGTTCTAACATTAACCTTGAAAGTTATATGCCGAATTTATGTTTATATGTAAATATATGGTTTTATCTTTTTTTCAAAAAAATAATGTACATTATTATAACATCTTTGGGAACTCCAATTTTCACTGTTATTTATTAACGAAATGGGGTAAAAAGAATAAAATGTTTATTGATAAATTTATTATTAATTATTATTTTTTTATCTTAGCTTCTCTGTCTATTGATGTTTATTCAAGCATTTTGAATCTTAAAACATTTTTCATTGTGGTTTCAATAATATTAAAATATTCCTGATTAACCATAAATAAATTACTATTTTATTTAAAAAGGGTGTTATTTTGTTTAAAAAGAGTGATAGTTAAATAGTTCGTTTCTCAGTACAGTCAAATCAAATATACAAAATATAACAATTATATTACATCATTCAAAATGAGACCGATCTTTGGGACATAACAGAATCCAGCAATTGTCTTTCTTCAAACATAGAGAACTATTCTTTCCTTTTCTACGAAGAAAAAACTTTCGTAAATACAGATTCGAATGAAATAGAAATAATCCCACTATATTATGAATTGTGACTTTCTAGATGTTAAAATGCAATGAAACATTGAGGATCATTTAAAGTTATTTAAAATTAACTGATCTCTATGAATTCAAGTAAGATCCGGATCGCGTCCTTTTCTCTCTCAAAGAAGGAATCCGTTTATCTGCGTCTGTTATCACAATTTCAATTAAAAGTCCAAATGTGAATTTGACATTTGTGAATTAGTAATTACTGATTTCAGTCGGCTACTTTTTTCGACTATTTTCTGCCGATGGTTCTCAATACCAATAAAAACTATAGTGTTCAAACCATATTATAAATTTTTCAGTTGCGTTTAGCATCATGCATCCACATTATCATTCTTCATCTGGCGTTTCCACCCTCATCGAGAACGTCTGTAAAGTATAATGTTATTATCTTTGACATATGTTGAAATAAAAGTGGGTTAATTATTCACAAAATTATCAAATAACCTTGTTTAGTACCAAAATGTGTGCTTTTCATATGCCATCTAGTCTAAATCAATCAAACTTTTCCAGCACGAAATATAATTTATTAAATCTATATATTGACAAAAATAATGGATTCATTTTTACCAAGTATCTTCTATATACTGTACATTTAATTGTATTAGACCGCTTTTTGGCACTTCAACCTTTAATGTAGTTGCACATTCAGTGACCAATTTGGAATAATGTTTCTGTCGTTAATCTCCAGCATTGATTCGATAATAAAGTAGTATTTACAAATAATATTCCATACACCTTGTTTTGGTTTTTAATTGATTTATTTTTAACGTGATTTGAGCTTAAAGAAACATCACAAGCAGGATTTGCAGTACAACGTTTGACAAGTACAACAAGTGACTTTTTTCATTTAAGTTAGAGTTAAAATTAATTCTCTTTTAATCTAATACCCATTGACAAGCACTTCGCTATTTTAGTTTTTGTTTATATTAATTAAGTGATAATTGAAATAATATTTTGTTCACGTTCACACCTACAGAAGAGGTACTTTATATTTTTACACGAAATAGGGACCTGTCCACGTGTATGTAATTGAACTTAGCTTATACAGATGGATTGATTTTGATGAAAATTTTTGTGGGTGTTTATATGGATTCGAGAATAGTTTATAGTCACAAGTATACTAGATAATAAGGTTCTCCAATGTCGCCAGCTATTTTATTAATATATTGTTGATAAATGTGCGATAAATAAAAGTGATCGATTACAATACATTAAATTTAATCAAGCGAAGCTTCGTTGAGAGGTCTACATATACTTGCCTGCTGTCATCAGTAATATAGATGGAACAACTGAAATCGACCAGGTCGGAGAGATTCTTCATCATATACTGTTAATCCCCGTCATATGCAAGGATATATTCCAGACGCCATTACTTTTGTACGTGCGAAATTGAACTAAATTTGTTCATTATATTTACGTACAATAAAAATCTGGAATGACATCAAAATATTATTGCCCATATATACATCAATGCATCACTATGAACACCGCATGTGGGTTCAAACAAAATTCATTGATAAACTTTATTACACATCAGTCGGTATGAAAAATGACGTTTGAAGAGGACAATGTTTGTCAGGTCTGTTAGTATCCTTATATTTAATTACTTGAACGAAAAAGTGTATTATATTTCACAAAAAGTTGCGGGTAATATATTAAGACAGCAAAAAAAGAACAACATGATCTGAAATAAAATTAAATGTTCTGTGAATTTTTTTCTTTTCGCAAATATTTGAGGAGTTTTTTTCATATGGCGCCTTTTAAATCTTCGAATTACACAAACTTTTCGACTCCCCGAAAGAAATATCATTTCTGAACGGCGCCGAAAACTTTTTATGGCATTTTACAAAGCGGGGATTGTGCGAATTGAATTTATTTTTAAACCGAAGCAAACTCCGTAACCGCTTTTGATATCGGCAAAGATTAAAATCCACAACTTTCTAATTGAATATTGCTTTCATCTTCGATCTTTTAATTTCCGCAGTCGGACGCCCTGATATGGTTACGCCGCTGCCGTTACCGTCGTCGACAGCATCTCTCCACCCCCTCCATCGCGGTCGCAGCCCTTCCGAATTCCAAAAACTCCATCAGACTTCGTGCTCCACAGTGAAAATGTGGAATTAATTCAACGCTGACACACGTTATCCCTGTTGATAAACAGGACCGAATTTATATTACTTCAAATACGAAACGTTATCCTAAACAAACGGGAGCTTCCAAAATCGCGAACCCTCCCGGACTTCGCGTCTTGTCACTCCGAGGTTGTCGGCTACGCGGAGCGGGACGTCGGGGACGCGGCCGAATATCTGTAGATCACATTGGGCGTTTTACATGGCGGGCGGTTGCGGTTTCTCCTGTTTGAACCCATTCGATTTTCGGTAATGTTGTTTTTGGTAAATAGAGTTTGATTGTCACTGTTTTGAAAATTATGTGTTGGAAAATTGTTTGAATATAAATAGAAATTGGGCGATCTTCGAAGTGATATTTTCAATCATTCAGAAATCTGTCAGTTTTTACCAGAATTAATGGTAGTAATTAATTAGTCAGTCTCCACACTGACACATAGCACAATTGTTACCTATAATATTATATCTGGATATTTTTCAAATTATGTTTATATTTAATGTTGTTCTTTTTGGATCCTAAATCACTTAAAAAATAATGTTTTTATATATTGAGTTATTACTTTAAAATAAAGGGTATATAAATGGTTTCCCATATATACAAATATAGTAAATCAAATAAGTACAAACTTACTCGGCTGCATTCCTCGATATAATTCAAGCTTTTAAAAAGGTGTGACATACTGGACAAAAATTTAAATTGAAAAATCTTCTGACCCATCTGCATTTTCAACTACTAAAACCATATCTTACAGAGAGTCATTTTATTGTGAAACAGGGTGACGAATACACTGAACAACATCCAATATATTCAGTGTCCTTGGTCCATTTTATATCTCTTATATACAGATGATGTGCCGACCTCAAACACCATTACTGTGGTGACATATGTTGGCAATACGGCGTCATCTTCATCTTCATCTCAACAAAATTCATTTATGAATTGCTATGGATTGCTTCCCAACCAAAAGTTATGTTGAGATGCGCTATCACTCGGAACAACTGATAAATGGAAGAACCAAAATCTGACGACGAGAGAGTATAGGTTCTACATCCAAAGGAGGTATAACCGACTGTTAGATTTTTCATTAAAAATTCGAGAACTGCTTTCGACACTGCCGGAACAATAATGATTTTGCGATCCTTCGAACTGTTACTTGTAGAATAGACCAGGACTATGAATCATAGGGTCCCCTGGACTTGTATCGTAAATCTCCAGTTATATAAACATTCGCTTCAGTAATATTGTTGAACCCTTAATAATTACTTTTCATTAATATTTGCTGCTACATATATTGATATATTAATAACAGTAATTTTAGTTTACATAGTGCTTTAATGAACTGTGTATTTTATAGCTAATCTATCAACGACCAAATCTAAAATGACGCCAACAGTATCAATAAGATTTGCTATGATATAAGCGATTTGGGCTAATACCAGCTATAGATTTAATGATTGTTAATCAATATAAGACCATAATTTACAGATTATCATATTTTATTAGATATTTCAATATATCATTACTGTCTTACCAATTAAAATGAAAATATCCAACCAACTTGAAATTCCTATAGTAACGCGTTTCAATTTCCAATTAAATTAGTTGGTTTCAGAAAATAGCAGCTTATAAGAATCAATGGAGAAATGCATTTCGTATTTTTAGCCATTATAGCCTTGCTCAATTTTCCTAACCGAACCAATTTATTTAGCGAAGAAGAACGAGCGAAACACAACAAAAAGTACGAGACGAAAACAAAAAAACCCGTAACCAAGCTAAAAAGCTTCTTCCCGAACGCTAATAGAAAACTAGCGAACAGCTTAAAACTACAAAAGGCGCTTTCAATAAATCTGCCGCTGTCAATCGGGCCGTTCCGGAATAAAAAGCGCCTCTGGCGGCACGTATTCGAACTTCGACGACTATCCGCCACCGTCGCCGACCGATATATAATTTTGCTTGTTTAAAGTTGGAATTTATTAGCCTTATACGTCCCGTTACGTGACGCTACTGGCAGAGCGTCGCCGCAGTAACCGTTTAGTCTAATTTTATGCGGTTTAGTTTATCGTACGGCTTAAAAATTTACTGTGAAACTGTTTCAATCCAGGCGAAAGTTTACGGGCTTTCGCCGCTCGGACGATCGAGCTTTTCCCGATTCCACTACCCTGAGTCGTTCTAGTTCGCGTAGCCGTAAATCAGCTTGTCGTCCTTAAGAGATTTGGTCGATGTGTAAACTGAAATTAAATGAACGTTTTATAATACCGGACCAATATTTTTTACGGTGGCCATATGTTTTACGCCGCCCTCGGGTTACGGATTCCGTTCTCCAATATATTTTTATGAAGAAATAATATTTCTGTAACGAAGTAATGTAAACTTTTTGAAACATTTGAATATTTTTATCAGAAAGCTTTTCTGAGATATTTTTTTTTTATTAATTACATCTCACATTAGGTATGCTTAGTAGAATCTTAATTTACAAATTAATTTATTACTACTGTTCTGTTGTACTTGCCTCAATATGCAAGCAGAACGAGTATGTATTTTACAATTTAAAATTAAATTAGATTACTTAAGCTAAAGTTATGTTGAAGTTCAAGTGAATTGGTTCGCTTCAATATTCTGATTTCCTCCCAGTTGTCCAGTAGCTGTATTGCTTCTACGTTGCTGTGATTTAGCAACCTTATTTCATTTTAAGCCGAAATCTTGGAACACTTCGTGTATGCATTTTATTCCGAGCTCATCGTGAAGAACCAACGAACCAACTTATCGGTATGTAACCAACGAAGAGCTGCGTTGATTACATAGCGATAAGAATTCGTAATTAATCGTAGAACTTTGTTTTGGATGCGTTGGATTATTACTTGGTTTGATGTTTTAGTGCAACCCCATATTTGCCCCCCTATGTTCAAATTGGCTTTATGATTGACTGATAAACCAATCTCTTTGATTTTAAGTCAAGTTGAGAGTATCTTCCAGTTGAGTATATCTTAAGAGTACTTTTGCTTGACTTTGAGTTTAATCTATTCTGCTTTTTGTCTAACATCATGTTAGACCTTAAAATTTAACTTACCATCGAGATATGTCCCGAGTACTTAGCTTATTGTACTTGAGGAATCGGGAATCCGTCAAGTGATATAATTAGATTTTGGTCATTTCGCCGCAATGCAAAATAACATGGACAAAAAATCAACTGTTCATATAATATCTTATTTATGTTCGTCATATTAACACCTAAGGATGACTTAATCTCACGGCAAGTCACATGACTATCTTGCAATATAATTTCGCGTACAGCATCAATATTTCCTGGCACAGCTAATTTCGAAAGACCTTCGCGACTTTTGTCCCTGAGCGAACTACGGTTAAGAATCATCGCCAAAAGTAACTGCGGCCAGAATTATAGTCGTTATACAAGCATATCTCAGTTCCGAAAAATGGGGCTTCATCGCCAAAAGTCGAACTAAGTCAATAGATGTACTCTTGTTTTGAAAATCCGCATCGAAAGCCGTAAAAAAATTGTATGAAAATGCTCACGAACTAATTCCAATCATCATTTTCAAGTCACTGTAAGTTGTGCTTAAATGACGAAAAACGTTCCAAAAAGGCGTATGGTTATAAAGGTCAAACTTCCAATTGGAAATGTCAAATGAACCCTATCAATAACAGTATTGTCAAGACTCAAAATATAAATAGCTACCTTCGTAACATACGTTATCGATCAAAACATTTAATAATCATAACGAGCACAGCCTGCTGGTGGTGACTCTCTTAGAATAGTTCTGTATGGCCTTCCATTTTTGTATATTTATGCATTTTTCACCCTTTGCTTTTTAAAGATTATTGATTCAATCATTAACAATACTAGAACTGGGCTAAAATACATGTTTTGTTTTAATTAAAATAAAAATACTATTTCATATTTATGTGAAATATTAAATACAAAATATTTTTAAGTAGTGTATTTAAATACAAAAAAAAAACAGTATTTTAACCATTTTTATTTAAAATTCAATATAAAATGTGGTGTTATGTAAATATAATAGAACTAATCCAGCTCAGCCTTATTAATGAGTTATAAAAAAATTTCCTTTCATGAACTATATATTTTAAAGTGCGATCACACGAATAGCTTCTTGTCGGGACATGAATGAAACTTGATAAAGAAAACAATGTCTTGATGAGCATAAACTTGTGTTATATTGTTGAATACATTTTTTATATTTGGATAGCGTTCAAGGTTGGTAGGTATTTTGCTTTTATCATTTAGAAATCTGACTAATTCTAACTCAAATTTTGATGTCCGTGTTTGATTACTGTCCCTATCTGCAAAAATGATAAAATCATCATCTTTTTTACTAGTACTTATGCACACGTTAATGCCAGGCATTATTTGAGTTTTGGTTTTATGTAATTTGCCATTGATCTGTTATGATTTCTGAGAGCCAACGCATTTTGTTCCTAGGGTGATAGCGTGATGCCAGTATGGATCCATATTTTAGACAATAGTTTAAAAACTTACCAAATCTTCTTTCTAAGATCTCTTTTATTTGTGATTACAAATTGCAATCCTGCAGCCGATCTAACCTGATTCGTAGAGACATTAAAGTAGGCAGAAATTTATCGTAGTAACAATTGTTGACCTGAATTTCTCCAAGTATTCGACTTCTACGACTGAGAAAGTCTTAGTCTTATTCTAGGTCTGATGATTCAAAAGGTTGAATCCGATTGGTTAATATTTCTGGAGAAGGAAAGATACTTAAGTGTGGCTCTCTATCGTAAATAGAAACATGCGCTAGTAAATAAAACTTTGATCATTGATAACGTTAGGACATATGATAAGGTTTTTGTAGCGTATGATCCACCTGGTTAAGAGTGTCACTGATATCGGGTTCGAACTATATTCCCGCAGTTCGAGCGTTTTTACTTAAGTGGACGAGGAGCTTGAGTACGAGATGAACAAGTGTTCATGTTTATCTAAGTTAATTTCCTATAAGTTGTTGTCTGAGATTTATTAAAATGGTCGTAGATATCACTTTTATGTAAGCTAATAGATTACACTCTTAAACTGCCTTAAATAGACGTACATATTTCATTTATATGTGTGAAACAAGAAAGAAAGCTATATTTAGCGGTCGCTATTTTGTTTACGAAGGCTATAGAGCATTGTTTCTGTAGAACGCACCTATTATTAAGATTGCTAAATGTAATTTTGAAGCTATAGGTATTTGAAATACAAATTACAAATTAAATTTTTGAAATTGAAACACAAATAAAAACAAAATTAAGTAAATACTACCCAACCCTGACCATAATATACTGGTGGCGTTTGCATTGTACCTAACGGTAGATACTCATTTGTGCTTCAAGTTATTAAAGCTATTTAATCTAATTTGTTTCCGAAAAATAATCGCTTATGGAACGAAACCATACGATAACTTTTCGCGTGAATCTTTCATTAAAATCACACTACCTCCACAAACCCTTATTTTACACCTTTCCGTATACAAAACAGCATTTTTACGATTATTAACCGAGATAAAAGTATTTTATATTGTCATCAAGTTCTACTGACGTGTTCTCTCGCTGTTTGCAGCGAAATTATTTTGCTTCTTTTTTACGCTTTACGGTGTTTTTATGGGTTAGAGACGAGACCGGGCCCCTAGCGAAAGACCGACGGTTAGTTCTGCCTGTCTGTATTTTCCTTTGTTCTAATTGGTTAGTATGTTTCATGGTCACGAGTTATATTCCAAACAAAAAATGAATCTCTTCTCGAAAATACCATTCATTCCATTAGTCTGGCATTTTCAGTTTAATTGAGTATAATAACACAATTGTATATAAAACAACAAGAATAAGTATGTAGCGAAAAAAGCTATAGTCTTGTACTTTTATGGGTTTAAAATAAAGCAGGAATTATTTAATGAAATGTTTTTGTAAAAAGCAGATCATAACTTAAATTCGCCATGTTTAATGATACTATAAAAAAGTTATAAATTTTAGTAAGTCTGCCTAACTTTTTAACTATACTTAATAATTTCAGTATTACCTCGAATATATAATACTTCTGGCTTTTGATCAAATGCACCTTTTAAATATTGGAGAGATATTAATTATATTTTTCATAAAATCGACTGTTAAAATGCCTTGGATCGATTACAAATTCTTACCAATCAAAAGGCACCTAGAAGTTAATCAAGATATCATGACAAAACATGAATAACGTGGAAGTAATATTAATAGAGAACGCCCAGAAAAATAGATTATTGAAGGGAACCAAGACATATGAGCTAGTTTAAAATATATTGTAGTAAAATTGGTTGGCGCTGTGTCAAAGACTGTAGGACGGTCTTCCTGCTGTTGCGATAATCGCGGGTTCGAATCCTACTGTAGCACTCATAGTTGTAAATTTATGTTTGTCATTATTTAATATTTGTGATTGTCCTTAGGCAAGAGTATAATTGGAAAATGAGTCACAACCACAACTAGGCTTTGGTTTCAAATCAAGGCCGTATGAAGGGCGACCCATCAATTAAAATTAGTCCAATGTGAATAATTATTTTTCGTAGCTAATTGTTCATATAATATCTTATTGATGCTCGTCATATTAACACCCAAGAATGACTTAACCTTACGGCAAATCACATGACGATCTTGCAATATAATTTCACGCACGGCATTAATATTTACTGGCACAACTAATTTTGACCGGCCTTCGCTACTTTCGTCTCTGAGCGAACTACGGCCAAGAATCATCTTCATCGCCAAAAGTAAGTGCGGGCAGAATTAAAGTCGTTATACTCGTACAAACATATCTCAGTTCAGAAAAATGGGGATCCGTCACCAAAAGTTGAAGTAAGTCAATAGATTACTCTTGTTTTGAAAATCTGCATGGAAAGCCATAAAAAAATTTATGAAAATGTTCACGAACTAATTCCAAACATCATTTTCAAGTCAGTGTAACTAGCTACCTTCCAAACATACGTTATCGATCAAAACATTTAGTAATCATAACGACCACAGCCTGCTGGTAGTGACTCTCTTAGAATAGTTCTGGTAACAGCTGGTAATATATATATATATATATATATATATATATATATATATATATATATATATATATATATATATATATATATATATATATATATATATATATATATATATATATATATGGGAACTAATACCTGTATGTATACTTTTGTATACATATTGTATCTTCTTTCTTTCTTCTTATACATACATTTTCTCTTGATTTCTTCCTTGGTCCTAGATCCTTGATGGCTCCTGTGCTCATCATTTAATTCGAGGTATCATTATTTTTGTGGAATTTCAATCATGGATTATTTCAATTCTTGTTTGCTTTTCAGCGCTGTTATTGGAAATTGTACGAGTTAAATGCTTCTAAGTTAAAAAAAATCCACAAATCCAACGTTACACCGCAAATATGTTACTTCAAAGTTACTATAAATACATTTAGTATTGACAATATAGAAAATGCAAGCAATTCCCCCAAATCTGACATCATATCTTGTAACTTACGCCTCTTTTAGATTAATATGCTGAATTGAGCAGTTAATAGTATTCACGAATTGTTTAAAATTAATACTCTATGGGATTGCCAGGGTTCGTGATTTGGAGCCCACATTAATTAAATAAATTTTCCATTATTATAAATATTAATAATTTACTAATTTATATAAATTCCGATATCCCAGTTATATCATTTAATGTTGTGTAATTTAAAATACAAAATGTCAAAGATACTCAATATTATTTATAAATGATACTAAATTGCTCGGGTCCTAAAAACTATAATTGTCAGTTGAATATAGTCCGCCGATGTTATATCCATTACATCAAATAATTTATAGTTTTGTGAAATCTGACAAATACGATTTCCACGTTTTCCATTTCCGGTTTTCTATTTTCATCCATATCGTGCACATCAATCTGAGAGCGGTAGTCAAATATTAACAATTTTACCATTAGGCTTCTAGTCCCATTTTTTCCCCTAATCGCTTACGATACAAAATTGATTCTCACTGTATTTTTTGTCTGTTTTTTTAACCCAATCTAGTATAAACAGTCTATTACATATTTAGAATGCTTTTAGAGCCAGAGGCGACGTTTAATGGATCTCACTATCAGCAATTCGAAAACAATCATTGCTCCATAAAACCATAGAGACCCGCCCGATTGAGAGAGGGACGTTCGAGAACACAAACAAAGTTAGTTTCACCTACCTTAATGGAATGAGATCCCCAGTTAGTAACTAAATATATGTAGAGTATTTACTTTAACGGAAGTTTCTAATACCCGTAAAAGTTTCACGTTTTTGGTCGAACCAATTAAATCTTACGTAGGAAATCTTCGACTTGTTTTAACATATGTTTCCATGTTTCAATTAAGGAGGGAACGTTAAATTTTGATATGTTTAGGATGGAACACTTTTTTAAGAAAAGTTTTTTTACCAAAAAAGGAGTGAAGACTAGTTAGATCATTTATAATATAAGTTTTATTGTTACTACAAAATTATTCTAACATAAGCTTATCAATTAATTCATTGTAACACTTTTAGTATTTTTTGTGTTTTAAATAACAGGTCTATTGAGAAGTACCCGGCCGGACACATAAATGGCGCTACTAGAATTATCCATATGTCCATATGTGTTTTAGTTAGCCCTAACCCTCGAAAGATGCGTGTATATATTTGACAGCTGTCGGATCATTATTTTGTGAATTATAGCATTTTGAGTGAAGCAACTTTTGTTATTGTGAAAAACAGGATAAAAAGGAATTTCGCGTGTTGATAAAATATTGCTTTTTGAAGGGAAAAAATACAGTTGAAGCAAAAACTTGGCTTGATACCGAGTTTCCGGACACTGCCCCAGGAAAATCAACCTTCAAGGATTGGTATGCTAAGTTTAGACGTGGTGAAATGAGCACCGAAGACGGTGAACACAGTGGACGCCCAAAAGAGGTTGTTGAAGACGAAAACATTTAAAAAATCCCCAAAATGATTTTGAATAACGGTAAATTGAAATTGAATGAAACAGCAGACACTCTAAAGATATCAACTGAATGTATACATTATATCATTCGCGAATATTTAGGTATGAGAAAGCTCTGTACAAAATGGGTGCCGCGCGAGCTCACTTTTTCCCAAAAACAACGACGAGCTGATGATTCGGAGCAGTGTTTGAAGATGATCAAGCATTATAAACCCGAGTTTTTCCGTCGATATGTGATAATGGATGAAACATGGCTCCATCATTTCACTCCGAAGCCCAATCGACAGTTATCCGAGTGGACTGCATATGATGAACCCGCTCCAAAGCATGGGAAAACACAATAGTCGACTAGCAAGGTTATGGCGTCTCTATTTTGGCATGCGCATGGAATAATTTTCTACCTTGAACTACCTTTGACTACCTTCAAATAGGAAGTACCATCAACAGCGACTATTACATAGCGTTAGTGGACCGTTTGAAGGACGAAATCGCCGAAAAACGGCCGCATTTGAGGAAAAAGAAAGTGCTGCTTCACCAAGACATGCAGCGTGTCACAAGTCTCAGTGAAAATTATTGAAAAAATCAATGAAATGAGTTTCGAATTGCTTTCTTATCCACCGTATTCTCCAGATCTGGCCCTTAGCGACTATTTCCTTTTCTCAGATCTCAAAAGAATGCTCACTGGAAAAAATTTTCGTCGAATAACTGAAGCCTATTTTGAAGCAAAGGACAAATCGTACTACAAAAATGGAACCGAAAAGTTGAAGGGTCGCTATAATCAATGTATCACCCTTGAAGGGAATTATGTTGAATAAAAAAAACTAATTTTGCCAAAAAAATATGTTTGACTATGGTAGGCCGGGGAATTTTCAATTGAACTGTTAAGGGCCGCTACACTTATTTATATTAAGGGAACCAAAATGTAGTTGCCATCTGATCGGAGCAACTTTCACTTTGTAATATAACTTGTTATGTGTATTGATTCTTCTGCCAAAATCCAAGCTATCACGGCTAGGAGTACTTTGAGGAAATTTAGAGGCTTTTAGAAGGTAATGATACCTTAAACTCTGATGCTTCTGCCCAAATTTTATTTTAATAGGTTTAGGATGGGGGTGGTTGATTAAATTTCTTAAGACATTGAATTTAATTTATATTATATTATCAATTATTTCAACATATCTATATCTGGGAGCGTTAATAATAATACTTAGTTCTGGAACGCTGAGGCATGTCTTTTCCTTGATATCATATTAATTTCAAGATTTGTTGGTAAATAAATATTTTATTATATTTTAAATCAAATATTACGGAAATTATCAATAATAAACATTACGGTTTTATTGCTTGCTAAAAATGAAGAATTTTCTGTGGCGTATTATTACTGACAATGAAAGGTGGATCTACGAAGATAGTAAGGTGCAAGATGTCAGTGCGGGAGGACCATCCACGTAGATAACGAAATAGAATATTTCGCAAGGTCTTGCTGTGTATATGGTGGGATGTAACGTAGCTTATTAAGAACTGCTAATACCAAATGAAATTGTTACTGTAAATTTCTACAAACGTGAGGTAAAGAAATGGACAAATGGAACAAACGACCTATTGTTGCAGAAAAGACCAGCAATAGCGTGTAACAGACGTTTGGCATACAAACCTAGTATCTTCTAATTACCACTTGGTTACATAGAGGCAACATATCTCCACCTCAGAAGTGCACTATCACTGATACCTGAAAAAACTAGAGTAATGGAATATCTAGTATTATATATGACAATGTCGGTTTTTATTGGTTCTGGTTGTTAAATTAAATATAAGTGGTTCTCTCATTCTGATCACTAGCCGGATTACTTCGAATGAATATCCCGACTTTGTCAATGATAAAGGAAAGAAAAAGAAAAAGAAATTAAACCGTTTTAGGGAGTTTTTAAACAAATAATCAATAGATTTCCATCTCCGACATCATTGAATAAATTGGCGGATGAATGGGACGACGCTCCGTTGGAAACTTTTCAGATACTCTACGAATCTATTCTGCGAATAATTTCAGCTATTTTAAATGTATTTTAATTTTATTAAAAATCTTGCTAATACATAAATATTGTCAGGTGTGCATAATATTTTGTTCATCCCCTGTAATATATAGGTTATAAGTGTTTCTATTCGAATTCCGATATATAGCTACATCTAGAAATGTAATAGTTATATGATATTCGCCATTATATGTTACGTAGTGTACATATTAAATATATATAAGAAACGAAACGTTTGCTTCTTGTATCGTGCGTGTACATACGATATTCCCCGTACAGTTGCCGTTCGAAAATATACGTAGAGACAATTTGCATGAAAAATTTTATTCAACATAAAAATTCAATAAATGACATGAACAATCGCACTCTACGAGTGAAACAATGAAACAATCGCACATTACGAGCAAAACAATCCTGACATTTTATTCAACATGAAATCGAACTTACCCACCCCCCGGTGGCCCTTTTTATTTTAAAATTCCTGCTGAGCAACAATTTCCTTACGTTAAAAATTCGAACGGCAAGCGGGAATTCGATACGGGGCCATGATTGACGTGCCCCTTTTTGATGTTTTAAAGCGAGATGAAGTCCCGAGGGATGGCACACCGCGCTCCAATATGTAAAACGTACGTTTTTTTTGCCAGGGAAAAATGTTAGGATGCTGCCGGGTTAAAGGAGGGTATGTTTTTTGACGCCCTTTCAAACATTTAGTGGAAGCAGAATATTTTTTGTATTTTTTTTGCTGCGCCTTGAAACCTGAAATATTGTGTTTCATCCAGATGGTACTCCAGTGAAACAGCAGTTTCTGAAATAGAATTTCAAATGAGAAATTACAAAACGACGCGTATATAATTTTGCAGAAAATAACCACATCGTCTACAAATTAAAATATAACATACAGAACGTTTTTTTTATGTATCTGTAGATACAAAAATTAATTGCTGTATGACTAATTTTTGTTTTTAAGTATTTGTGGTGAGAAAGTATGGTATAATTGCGAGGAAAATAGAAAAAATAATAATTTTATTTTTCCATACAAAGTGTCACTATGTATCACAATCATCACATATCACAAAGGATCGACATTTTTGTCCGTTGTAAAATATTTATGGGTGCGTTTCGAAGTTTATTTTATAACTAAAAATATTAAATACTGAATAAAACTACTGGCCACTATTATGACAAACTGCGAATAGAATATATATAAACCTTGAAAACAATTTATAGTTATATACTGCTTAATACTTTACCAGGATTTATATTTTATACAAATGTGGGTATTCTTTAGGGGTATATACGATCGATAATGTGAAAATTAAGTAATAACATATATATCAAATTCGGTATAACTATGTATTAATAGTAATTTCAAATCGTATTCTAATTGCTGTCGAGTAAAACTTTGACAAGAATAGAGTAGAAATATGTAGTGACTGTTTATGAGTGACTGAAGATGAAGTGGAGAGGCTTAGATCGTAACAAATTCATATATATCAAACTCAATAGCAGCGAGCATGACACAATGAAATTGAACGACACCTCAGTCACAGTACCACTGTGATCCACATATAATTATACTATCTATACTAAATATAATATTAATAATTACTGATACTCAACGAAAAACGCTCTTTATATAACATCATGTTAGACAAAAAACAAAACACATTGAAACCAAAATAAACCAACTATATTGGTTAGTCCGAAGATATTCTCAACTTTATCTAAAATCAAAGAGATTGATTTATCAGTCATAAAGTCATTTTGACATATCAGTCATTTATTAATCATAAAGCCAGTTTGGACCTATGGGGTGCAAATATGGGGCTGCACTAAAAATTTAAATCAACTAGTCATTCAACTCTGCCAAAACAAAATTCTTCGATTCATTACCAATGCATATCGCTACGTAACTAACGAAGAACTGCACGATGACCTAGAAATCAAATAAATTTGCTATCGCATGCTGCTATATTGCAGATATATTGCTTGATGAGTTTCGTGTTTTAAATGAAAGAAGATTACTAAGTCATACTAACGTGGAAGCAATACAACTACTGGACAACTCACAGGAAATCAGAAGATTGAAGCGAAGCAAACTATACGAACTTACATAAAGTGTATACGTTTAGTGTAAACTATAGCTTAAGTTATTATAATTTTATAATGGAGGAATAGATACTGATGTATTTATCTCGTTCTCGTCTTGCTTGTGAATTAATCTTGTGAAATGTAGTAATCAATTAATTTATAATTAAGATTGTACAAAGCATATATAATAAAGATTTTATCAACATATATATATATATATATATATATATATATATATATATATATATATTATTAACTAGTGAAGGTACTTTAAATTCAGTGTTAATTTTAATTTTAGCGAAAAACAGTATTTTATCGTATATGGGAACCCCAATAATTGTAAACAATCTTTATTGTTTGTTTATATTTTTTAGCAATATTGTCATTGCTTCGGAAGGTAGATTTTTTAAATATTTAATATTTAAATAATATATCACCAATCCTGTTTTCAACAATAAGAGTGAAAATGAGAATAAATCAATGCAACTGTATAATTAATATATTTTAATGTACTACAATGAAATTAACAAGATTATCGGATAACCATAAATATTATCTACTCGTTCGATTTTGTATCTATTTATTAACAACAATTTATTTGCCTCATTTCTAACATGTTACTATAAGCCATGTTTACAGAAAATTACTTTTAATAATTTACTTGAAATTGTCACAAAAATTCAGTTTTCTAATCATCAAATTTCGGAATTCATGCAATATCCTCATTGACGCACTAGATATTTCCCATCCAGTGTTCAAGGGGACTTGGAACCAAAAACTGCCAAATTAAAAAGATGGGAATTAAATCAGTTTACATATAATTAAAAAGTGGTCAGAAGAGAAGTAAGATTCAAAAAAACCTAAAAATATCTTGCCTGATCGAAAACAGAATTGTACTAGACTTCATTCCTTGACTCCGAATAACCAACGAATTCCGGTTAAAAAGAGTGCAAAGTTTTTTGGCGTTTACTTCTACTAAACACCTACTTGGGTGGAGTACATATACAATTTGAGACAGAGAACCAGTAGGGACTTAAACATACTTAAATGTATTGCTAATCGCAAAAAACGGACTCAACCAAGATGCTATTATACATGTGTATAAATCCATAATACGTCCCAAGCTTGATTATGGAAGCTTTTAATAAAACACCTCTTGAACATCCTATTTACGAATATTTGAAGCAATTCAAAATCATACCCTGAGTCTGGCTCTTGGAGCATATAAATCTAGCCCAGTTGTTAGTCTACAATGTCTTGCGTATATTGAACCGCTTAAATATAAATGATTCAAGCTAATTCTTAGAGTAGCCAACATATTTTGCTCCATACCTCCAGCCATACTCTCCATTAGGAGCCCCATTATACGGTCATGTAGAGCACGATCTTTCAAAGACCAGTTCTTTAAGGTTGTAGACATGATCGACCTTAATATGGATAAACTTAACGTCTCCAGCTTCACATCTCTCCCACTATGGATCTTTCCAAGGTTGCCCACAAATACATCTCTAACGATTCACAGCAAAGATAATTTTGGTCCTAGAATCTTCAAGGGCCTGTTTGGCCATCTTTTATCGCTGTATCCAAGCTACAAAGTTTTGTACACGGATGTTTCCAAGTCGTCCAAGGGAGTAGGCGCAGCTGTTTATTAGTCCTGTAGAATAGAAATTTACAAGTTTCATAAACATTCATCCATACTATCGGCAGAATTAACAACTATCTGGAAGGCCCTACAGATTACTGGAGGTTGAGTCCGGCGATTGGTTCATTTGTACTGATTCCCTGAGCTCTATCCTGGCAATTGAAAATGCAACTTTTAGACACACTATTATCATTCTCATCTATAACATCTATTAAAAACTTGTTCAACGTTAAAAAAGAATATCAATTGTTTGGGTCTCCAGTCATGTGGGCATAGAGAGTAATGAGAGAGCAGGCAAAGCAGCTAAAGAAACCACTCTAAGTGGTAGATATATTCCTAGATTTCCATATTATAATGATCTATATCCCATTATTAGGACTAAAATGGATAGTCTTGTTCACCTGGAGTGGGCTTGCTAGAGGGCGATAATAAATTGTGGTTTATTAAGCCTTTTTTGCTTCTATAACATTATCTGCTAATAGGTATAAGCTATTTAAGCTAATTAGATAGGCTAATGATCGGGCATTGTCGGTTAGCACATTTGTATCTTATGACTGGCGATGTTTTTCCGTCGTGTTATTATTGTGGACCAGTAAATACAGTCCGACATATTTTACGATCACGTGAGGCTCTATAGTCTATTCGAGATAGACATAACATACTTAGAAATCTGGAAACTTTTTTTACTTCAAATCACATCAATAAAATACTTGATTATTTACATGATATTCATTTACAATATTCTGTTTAATTTCTTATCTCATATTCAATGTTATTTTGGAAGAACCAAACCATTTTATATTCATAACCTTTAAACATTTTATCTACTGATTTTCTCTCAATATATCAATATATTACGTATTATGTATTATAATTTTTTTATATTATTATTGTTTTATATTTATCCGCTGTGTTACATATTTTACTTATTATAATGATATATTTTAAATGTGTAATACTTATTTATAATTTATCTCTTTTTATATATTGATTGATTATTAATTTATTTATACAATTGGTGTTTGTATCGTATATGTATTTATGCATGTTTATTCTGTTTCGATTTTGTTAACTAGACATTCTAATTAATACATATCACAGTCTTAATAAAATAAATATACATTTAAGTCACTAAAAAACGCAACAGTGTCCAAGTGACTATAATAAAAAAAAAGCTGAAGATCTTTGGTAAACATTTCTGTCGATCTACGAAAGTATAGAGAAATTGTCACACTTTAATGTACAAATCAAATTGTTTGACGACCATCTTGATCATTCAGATGCTAGAATAAAAAATATTGGGAACCATTATTCATGAATTTTGGTGCATCAGGTTCGGTAATATTACTCAGCCAGATACTGTAGATCACATTACAAAATACCAGGAAAGTTATTTTGGTCGAAAGTCTTTGTTTTTATAACATATCGTATCTAAGAACAAAGCATTTCAACTATCCCAGAAGTGTGGATTTGATGGAACTCAAGACTGATGGAGAGATCAAGACCTTTATTTTTCTAGTAAGTTTACTATTTCTGCTAGTAGTTCTTGTCATGTCATGTTTCTTAACTAAGAATATAATTTCAAATAGGGGAAACGGTCTTTTAGAGCATCTAGAGTACGGCGTTTGTTACGCCTGAAATGTTAGGCAAACACGAACAAACAACAACGGAAACAAAGGTTTCGGTTTCAGGTAAACTGACCTCAATTTCCGCCCCTCCAGGATCGCCAGCTCCAGTTCACTCGAACGCGAATAATAATTTCCATTATTTCAGGAATAATGAACAAGTAATGCAATGCCCATTGTACGTACGTTTTTAATTCTATCGCAACCGAATTCGCCGTGTTGTCGAACAGAATGCCAAATTAAATATTGCATAAAGCTTTTTAAATAATCGGATAATGTTTGCCTTCCCCCATTCGGCCTTTCAGTTTATAATAATAACTGACATTTTAATTGGATTTGTATGAAAAAATCGTTTCTGGTGAGATTATTTTTGAATTAGTCGCTAATAATCCACCTGGATTCCGTAGGGAAATACGAACTTTCCATTTATATGCGTATCGCCATCGTCTGTTTAGCCGATGCTTTTTGAAGTTGCGTTCGTTAAAAAAAACATGTTTTAAAACGTATTAGTTAGAATTTGATTTAAAATACGGCATCAATAATATTTAAAATGTTCAAAAGGTTTTAATTACAAAAATATTGTAAACGATTCTTAGATCAAAATTGTTTTTATTAGGATTAAAACCATTATACATAATATAAAAATTAAACCATTATACTATGGACCAAAGGAAACCAAACCAAACCAAACATATTAATTTAAAATGGAAGAGTTGTCGTTAATTATCAACTATGGGGTACTAACAGCTTTCTGAAAACTGATTTTTGGGTGATTTTTTTCTCCAAAATTGATAAAATACTACTTTTTTTATAACATCTTTATTAGATACGCTTAGTACAATCTTAATTTACAATTAATTTATTACTACTTTTCCCATGTACTTGGATTAATTAACAAGCAAGGCGAGTGCGAGAAAATACATCAGAATGTATTCCTCAATTATAAAATTACAATAATTTATTAATTATTAACTTATAACTTTGCTTTGCTCTGTCCAGCAGTTGTATTGCTTCCACGTTAGTATGATTTAGTAATCTTCTTTCGTGTTTCAAGGCGAAATCCTGCACAACTTCGCAAATCCATTTGATTTCCAGGTCATCGTGCAGTTCTTCATTGGTTACATAGCGGTAGGCATTGGTAATCAATCGAAGAACCTTATTTTGATAAACTGATTTGAATTTTTAGTGCAACCCCATATTTGCACCCCATAGGTCCAAATTGGCTTTATAATTGTATTATAGATCAATCTCTTTGATTTTAGATCAAGTTGAGAGTATCTTCCGACTAACCAGTATAGTTGTTTTATTTTGGTTCTAATGTGTTTTGCTTTTTGTCTAACGTGATGCTTTCAATATAATCTACCGTCAAGATGGATTCCAAGATATTTTGCTGATTCTGCTTGAGGAATCGGGCATCCATTGAGTGATATAATTAAGTTTTTATTATTTCGCCTTAATGCAAAATTAATGTGGACAGATTTGGGGCTATTAAGTTGAATTTTCCAATCTTTCGTCTATTTGTAGATTTTGTTGACTGCCACTTGCACTTTTTCCATTGCCCTAGGCAGAGATATATCTTTTGCCATAATAACTGTGTCGTCAGCAAAGATTCCAAGAAGTGTTTCATTTGTTGTTGGAATGTCAGTCATGTCATGTCTACCTTGTGGAACTCCAGCCGAGATATTTTTAAATGTCGAGAACGCCATTTCGTGCGATACTCTAAATTTTCTTCCGAATAAATATGACTCCAGCAATTGGCAATAGTTACGCGGTAACAATTTGCTCATCCTACAGATTAATCCCAAATGCCAAACCCGATCAAAAGCTTGTGATACATCCAGGAATATTGCAGGGCAGTATTTCTTTTCTTCAAACGCTCTTTCAATAGCCGCAGTTACTCTGTGCACTTGATCGATTGTTGAATGGTGATTTCGAAAAACAAACTGGAAATCTGGTATTGGAAATACTACTTCATAAAATGGATTTCAATGGACATTAAGATTTTAATATATTAGTAGCTTGTATGCATTCCGATCCATTTTTTACCTTAAAAAGACACTTTGACAAATATCAGTATATTTTCTGGCTATTAATATATGTTTCAGTATCGATGTGGATGACTCCTGGTCTAACTCCTGCCATTTCGCATTCGGCAGTGCCGTAACAGATCAATTTTTCATCGCTAATCGTGATGCGTAAAGGAAATCTCTTCTTTTAGTTGTCAACTAGGATATTGAAGCCGTTCGAAATGGTGTTTTCAATAACATGTTTTCATGATAGACGTTTCCCTCATATTATATCTTCTATCGCATATAAAAATCTGGGAATTGTTGATTCAACAACTACTAAGCTCTTCTAAGTTATTGATAGTTTCTTCAAAGTTTGAGCTGGATTTTAGTCCAATAAGTCTTACAATTCATTATCTTCGGACTTTTTTGGTTCTCCAGACCACCCTTGGTGATATTAAAATCATCACTTTTAAATTATTTGAACTAAAACCGGTAATTGGTGTATAACGGAGCAGCATCACCGTAAGTTTCTAAATAGTCTAAATAGATGGTCTTCGGTAGCAAATCTCTTGATATCAAGAAGCAAGCAATGAAAGTCGAAAATGCAATTTTGAGCCATCCATAATTAGCGTGTGTTTACATTAAATAACTCAATAATGATGAAAAACTGTTAGTTTATATACAGGAATGTCGAAATTATCAAATTTGTAAATTGGTTAGATTTTTTTGCAATTGCTTACATTTATTTTTCGTACTTTCATCAATAAATATCGCTAGTCATAGTAAAAGTACGTAAACTATTTCTCCATATATACAAAATATGTTTATGTAAATTTATAAAGACCAATATATGAATTTAAAAATACAAAGTGCTGCCCTGGTGCTGCATAACTACTGCACACTTTTTTCCTAGAAAAAAAAACAACGTATTCATACACCCTCTCGAACTAAACATTATTTTTTCTACAATTACCTCATAACACTACTTTCTCTGTGAAAATTTATCATAATAACATCAGTGTTATTGTTTTACAATTTTTACGCAAAAATCTTATTGGAGAGGATTTTTATTACAAAAGCTATTTATTAATATCAAAACTGTTTTCAATAAACAATGAAATACTCGAATTTATTATAAAAATTGATTGAACTATGGTGTACAGTAGTTTTTTAACAATTTTTGTGCTGTAATAGTTTCGAAAATTTATTATTAATATTACAAAATAATTCTAATAGAATATTAATAATAAGGCAAGGAAACGAATATTTTGCCAGACCAGATAAGATGCGGTCTATCGCCAACTGTGCCTAGATTTAGTGAAGAATTTTCGAGACCTTGTAGCACCAATATCGGCGGCTATGGATTGATGATGATGTTATATTATATTGTCACGTTATTCTTGAGCTCTTTGAAAAGGATCAGTTAATTCAAGAACTAAGTTTTGCCCATAAAGTTGCTATAGCAATATTCCATTTTTATGTTCTGTAATACTTGATACAAATTGTTATATATTATAAAGTTATAAAATTATTATTAATCAATTCAATTATACTTTTGAATTTCTTCGAATGCATTTTAGTTATTAGAATATTATCATTTATATCAAATACTACATAAAATAATTCGTTGATAGTAAAAGGGAAAAATGTATTTTCGTTATTTCTATCATTAACATTAACAATCACCAAATATATCTTGATCTTATTTCAAAGACCAAAATTTAGAGTCACCCGATTTGTGAACGCGCCACGAATAATCGACGCCATACAGCGACCAAAATTACGTTTTAAACAGACCAATAAACCCAGATTAGTCGGTAATATTCTTTAGTTCGCGGGGTGTCGAAACGCGATAAGCCCCGGCTGTGATTCAGTCTTCACCCCTTCGTCGGTGGTTGGTTAATCGGCGCTCTCGGCTAGTCGTTGATTCAATACGACCGAGGGAAAAATTATGGTAAATGGTAACTTCCTCTTATCGAAAACTTAATTACAGTCAGTTGGTTAATTTATAATGATTACCTTAGGTACAGGTTAACATTAACATTTTTTCTACTAGATGTATGTTTATTATATTTAACATTTTATATTCCGTTGCTTTTTTAGCACAAGAGCAGAAATCGATGAGACTTTGGTCCTTATTTATTGACCCTTGAACAAAACACTGAATAATTTTTTTTAACATTATAATACATCTAAGGCACTTATTATCAGAAGACTTACAATTAATTAAACACTCACAATATTTCATATGTTAGGGCTGATTAATATATTTACATTGAACTTTTTTCTACACCAGGAGCATTTTTTATTATACTGGTATCCTCTGAAGGCCTAATTCACGAAATTAACAGTTGTATATCGAAGTAATGTATTTTACTTTCATTAGAGAGCATATTTAACATACCTTTTACCTTTGATTCATGTTTCCTTCCTTGCAATGTTTTCTTGTCAGGTCAAGCGCTTGTCATTTTGGTATCACTGTATTTCTCCGTAGTCTCTTCTGTTACTAGCTGTATACATATTTTTTAACAATATTATATTTAACCACTCCATTCTACCTAATACATTTTATCCAAATGCTCTTGCATTTTCTGAACAATTACACACATATCTATACAGTTATCATGTAGCTCTCATATATTAATTACATTATAGTTATTTTCACTCTCATCACCTCGTCTTGTTCATTGTCACCATTAGATCATATTCCGGAAAGTTTCATTCAGCCACTGTCAATTTCTGAGTCATTATTCAAGTCAATAACTAAGCTGTTAATTTTCAATCTATCTAAAATCTATTTATGTAATACGATTCCACCACTTGTCAATTTCTTCTTCGGTATGTCTGCTAAACATCCAAACCAAAGTGTTATGGTAGACAAAGCTTCTTTCCATATAGCCACACAGTTCTTACTCATGTAACATTCTCGACCTGCATATTTATTGTAATAATGCTTTGCCTTATCAATTCAATTGGATTGAATATGCAATGATAAGAAAGAAGACATAGTACTCTGTGGTTTTATTGTTCAACCATTTGATCTACTATGTATCTTTTAAGGCATATTAAAAAAAAAGTTAATTACATAAAATGCTTTTAAACATTTCATATATATTTACCGAACAATTCAAATTTATTATATGCTTTTAAAAATTATACTCTTCTAAAAACAATACTTGAAAGCTCCATTAGACCTCTTCATGGGTTTACACCATTTAAATCCTATGTTTCCTAACACTGTATGAAGGAATATTTTACATCCTTTCATACACTGTTCAAAGAGCTACTATGGGTATTTTCTAGAGTAACAGTTTCCTCTGAAATAATTATATTAAATTATGTTTATAATGAAAAAACTACACACTGTTTTTATACCTTTCATAAATTTTATCTCTAACTAAGCTAACATCAAGGTGTATGAGAATGGTTTCATTATGGTAAATCCAAGATTATATTGTTTTTTATTTTTTGATTTTTTGAGTCACAGTTTTCATACTAATATTCAGTAACAGTATTTAACAATATTATAACAGTGTATATATCGTTCCTGTTCAAAGTTTAAACTGTTTAGAGAGGCAATCTCTTTCTGATTATGGCTCTCTAAAGTCTGCGGCATTTTCATCAGAGTAATAATCAGCAGTGATTTGAAATATATCAAGCCAAGCAATGCCCAGAACAGTGTTTGTCGGTTCATAATCGGTAATTATTCTAAGCTAGCTGATTGAAATTAAAAATCAGAAAAATACTCTTAGTTTATATAATCTGTATATATCAATATTATTAACATTTTCTCTTAATTATCCTTATTCAAATATTATAAACTGGGTAACACAAAATAAAGACATTTTTTTTAACTAGAATGCATAAAACCTTTTCACATATTGTCGCGTAAAAAATGCTTTTGCCTTCTGCATTTAAATAAAGTAGGGTTGCTACCGCTATCTACACATCATTTTTCTGCATTATCCTTGTCAGTTTTGTTGCCTCATCTAATAATTTTGTGAAATATTTATTAGCCAAAACGTGGAAGGGGTTCCCAACCCCACAATATTTAATTTACCCAACTCCCCGATGGTTGTTTTTAATGCCAACCCCTTGGTATCACAATAAAGCATTAAGTTTATATGAGTCGGTCATTTATTATTTAACCAAAACCGTTTTCCTTTGGGAAAGTCCTAGTTCCAGCTTACAGAAATGGTGGGCTTGGTTAAACCCTTGGAATCCAAATAACACAAATCCTGCATTTAAATTTTAAATAGTTTGATTATCGTTGCGGTAACTTGGCATAAATCTTGGCAACGAAAAGTATCCTGTAATATAACCATAGTCTATTTTATACTTTCATTTATATAATTAAATATAATATATAACTGAAGTTTCGATAGACTTTGTGTGTTTATGTTTAATAATCTTAAAGTTCCAAGATCAAGTAGTGCCCATAATCAAATTTATAATGGTAATAATAAATTGTAATAGTAGCTAAAATATGTAATGAAATATCTATATCTATCTGAGATACCAGGTGGTTGTATATATTATTCATTATTATAGATCATTATATCATTAATTAATGACATTTCAATAGAATCTATCAGATGTGTAACTCAATATATTAGTGTGATACATTCTAAAATATTCTTAGTACACTCTAAAACACACAAAACTTAGTATATTAAACGTTCGAATTATTACTGAGTCGATTTTTATATGTAGTTATATTAGAGACCATATGAAATGTATATTGCTAGCTCTTTTAATAGCTAAGATATTTGTGCCTCAAGTATCCATTAAATGTCTCATTTTAAACGAATGAATTGTAATATCTTAAAAGAACATATCGAATTTACCTCAGTCATTGTATTTAAAAGCCTACAAGTTTACAAATGTTAGACTGTAATAGTGTTCAAGTCTTGGAGCCATATATTCGAAAGCGGCTTTTAGTCCTTGTATTTTAAATTACGTCAGTCCGTCAGCACTGTTATTGCTTTGTTTTTAATGTTAGCGGCACATGATTTTCAACAGTTATCAGACATAAGAACAAGTATTGTTTTTCATTTTATAATACTTTAAAGACTCCTTGTGTTTCTAGTCTTCCAGAGTTCACCCTCAGCCGTAAGCATCTTGAAGTTGCTATGGATGATCGACTTATATTTTATTTTTGTTCATCTTCAAGGATAGATGCCATATATCCATGCAGACTCGAAAATATTTGAAATTATATAAAAACTAATTACAATAATGGTGAAAAATAACACAAAAATGTTATTATATAATAATACTACATTCATTTTAGGTTTTTAGATACAGTCTCAATCATACATTTGTAAGTTCGTTAGAGCCCGACTCTAATTCTTTGAACTAAAACCAATTTGCATAAATATATCTTGTTCGTTTCGTTTGTGTTTGCGTGTAAATAAATTCGTTCATTTAAAACGCAATTTAATAAATTGCTTTATTCATAATTCAGGACTGGGCAAGGCATATTTTATTTCGAAAATTAATTTTAGCATCTGTCTCGTTAACGTTATCGCTAGTTTTAGTTTATTACGGTTAAACCAGATGGTATTTAGGTATTTGTACCTTTTTACGATTTTATGAAATGATCATCAATTTCATAATTCAAAATCTGCAATACTTTCACTTGGAAATAATTTTAAATTTAAGAGAAAATAATTTTATTATTATATTACATAACTTATATATATATAACCAAATAAAATAAATATAAAATAATAATATAAGTGTATTTAATACATCTTGAAAAAAAAGTTGCGAATAGTTATACGCATTATTATTGTAATTATAGAAAAGTGTGTAAAACGAAACTTCTTTTGATGTTATTAAATAGGTTTTTACGGATTTTGTTACATGTGATTGAATTGTGTTTTCGTGTTACAAAATCATATTGTCGTATCTCTACTTGTGTAACAACCGTTTACCTTTCAACGATCTGCTCAAATGTATCAATTGCAATTGACTGCGGTCTCCCATGTTATTTCAGTAATATGACACATCATATTAACTAATACGTAATGGCAGGGCTTGATATTATATAGTTATATATTCAAAGAGCGTGAATATTTGATATAATTATAATATTTCACCAATTTCGATGTTTTTGAACTCACTGAAAGATATAACATTTACAACGCCATACTGAGGCGATATATCAAGAAAAAGAACTTAATAATATTTCCCCAAACCCAATATATATATATATATATATATATATATATATATATATATATATATTTATATTTTTATCAATTTTAGAATCTATAAACTGTTGTTCTATTTTATGAGAAGCTTTATTATGGTAAAACTTCTAGCAAACCTATTTTAATGTATTAATGTACTTTCTTAATTCCCATAAAGGTTCTAGCCGATAAATGAATTGCTTGTGAATAATTTATTTTAGTTGTGCTTCGAATCATATTCTTTTGTGTTTCGAGTTTTAAATTAACAATACTTTGTTATGATTCATATGGGCTTTTGTGTAAAATAATGATGTTAAATTTTATTTCTCGCCTTTCATTTATATAAATCTAGATTAAGTAGCGCAGTATTTTTAAAGACAAATTTTTTTTTGACTTAAAATATAGTTAAATTTGTGCATTGTTTAAGTACATATTTCTATGTAGGTCACAAAATATCGAAATCAGACTAAAGTCGAAAATACCACAAGTAAATAAATTAATTTGCATCGATATATAATAGAAAATTGACATATAATCAGCAGTTTCAACGGCAGAACTGTTCTCTATTTATAAAGCACAAGGAAACAGTGAGTATAGAAACCCAAATTAAAAAAATCAAATCAAATTAATCGATGAAGAGGAACTTTGGTATGTTAAGGCTCATACCCAGCCCATACTTTCTATTTGAAAAACATCCTTTTCAAAACGACTTATCACGGTAGAGAACCTTCTCCAGAACGCGGTACTATATTAACAACAAATTATATACTAGTTGATTTTCGAATATACTATTGGTATAAACAAAAGGTTAAAATCAAATTGCGAACTTTATAGACTAACTTTCTATATGTGAATAACATATATAAATTTAATGAATTTCAATATAGAGGATACAGAGATGTATCGTTAGAAGATCGCAAACTGATAACGAGTAGATTTTTGATTGTTTTAGGTAGTAGATTTACGTCCAAACTTATTGACATTTATCGAATAAATCATAATCCTTTTTAAAAAAATCCTGTTGGAGTATATTCCTGTATATTGATAGTTAATACTCAGAATTACTTAAATATCTTCATATTTCTAATCTTTCTTAGACCAAGTGAACCCATGAAGCTGATGAACAATTACTATTTTAAAAATTTCATTTTTTAAGCTTTCATACACTTTGTTTGATACACAATGAGAGTTGAGTTTCCTTCATATTTTTGTAAAATCTTGTTAATATAAGAAATTAAATGAATCGAATAATAAAATCAAGACATATGTGATCTGATCATAATTATCTGCTTTAGGATACTCTTTTACTTTAAAATTTCGATAACACTAATAAAACCGTTGTGGCGACCGCCACGACCGTTTAGGCAACCACGAATTCACCAACAACAAGTACAAAGGTTGGCAACGCCGGTGGATTGGTACCATGTAGTTCCAGGCTATAAAAGACAATCACGACGATGTCTCGTTCTCTTTCCTTTTCTCCATCCCCTTGTAACAGTACCACTTCCACAGCGCTACCGTAATTTCTCTACCTAACCTAATATCCTGTCAATTCTCCCGTCGACCACATGTATAATTTATTATTAAAATAAACAGTATTTCTTCAACCAGTGTTTTCAGTTCTCGTGCAAATTCCTTCCAAAAATAGTAGTGAGTATTCTAACAAATAATGACAGCGGCAGCCACACATTTTGACCGACTGACCGACCCGACGAACATTCCTACACCGTTACAGAGAATAAACGATTGGATATTACTTTTATAATATTTTTGATGAAGATAATATTATAGACAAATATTTTTACTAATATTGTTTGGAGTACAAATGAATATCGTCCGTTTTATTCAACATTTTATTGATTGTTAGTCAGTAGATTTTTTAAATCTTAATGGCATACATTTGACGCTATTCATGAATAAACCCACATTTTAGTGTCAATACCTCTACTTTCTACTACGTCTTTCTACTATTATACTTCTAATCAAGTTTTCTACTATTCTGTACTATATTTATCTATCTAAAAAATATATGACTTGCCTAATCGATATACTATTATTAGCTATTATGTTTTCCAACTTTATTAAGGTACAAAGTTTATGTAACAGGTCAATTGAAAAGTCCCCGGCCTGACACATATGGCGCTACTAGAATTAAGTCCATATGTTTTTTAGTTAGCCCTAACCCTCAAAAAAGATGCGTGTATAAATTTGACAGCTGTCGGATCATTAGTTTGTGAATTACAGTATTTTGGATGAAGAAACTTAAAAAATTGATAAAAAGGAATTTCGTGTGTTGCTAAAATATTGCTTTTTGAACGGAAAAAATACAGTTGAAGCAAAAACTTGGCTTGATGTCGAGTTCCCGGATACTGCCCCAGGAAAATCAACCATTAAGAATTGATATCCTAAGTTTAGACGTCCTGAAATGAGCACCGAAGACGGTAAACGCAGTGGACGCCCAAAAGAGGTTGTTACCGACGAAAACATTTTAAAAAATCCACAAAATGATTTTGAATGACCGTAAATTGGAATTGAATGAAATAACCGACACTCTAGCGATATTAACTGAACGTGTACATCATATCATTCACAAATATTTGGGTATAAGAAAGCTCTGTGCAAAGTTGGTGCCGCGCGAGCTCACTTTAGACCAAAAACAAGGAAGTGTTGATGATTCGGAGCACTCTTTGAAGATGATCAAGCGTAATAACCCCGAGTTTTTGAGTCGACATGTGGCAATAGATGAAACATGGCTCCATCATTTCACTTCAAAATCCAATCCACAGTCATCCGAGTGGATTGCAGACGGTGAACCCGCTCCAAAGCGTGGGAAAACCCAACAGTCGACTGACAAGGCTATGGCGTCTGTATTTTGGGATGCGCATGGAATAATTTTCATTTATTACCTTGAAAAAGGAAGGACCATCAACAGTGACTACTAGCGTTATTAGACCGTTGTAAATCGGTGAAAAACTGCCGCATTTGAAGAAAAAGAAAGTGCTGCTTCACCAAGACAATACACCGTGTCACAAGTCAGTGAAAACGATGGCAAAAATTCATGAGATGAGTTCCGAATTGCTTCCTCATCCACCGTATTATCCAAATCTGGCTCCCAGCAACTATTTCCTGTTCTCAGATCTCAAAAGAATTATCTCTGAAAAGGAATTTTCGTCGAATGAAGAGGTGATCGCCGAAACTAAGGCCTACTTCGAAGCAAAGGACAAATCGTACTACAAAAATGTCCTAAAAGATGGAGAGTCGCTATGATCAAGTGTTTTACCCTTGAAGGGAATTATGTTGTATAAAAAAATCTAATTTTGCCAAGAATATGTGTTTTACTATGGTAGGCCGGAAGTGCCGGCTTGGTTGGCGCAGTGGTAAAGTCGACAGGACAATTCACCTGCAGTTGCAATAGTCGCAGGTTCGAATCCTGCTGGGGCGTGGTCGTAAATTTATGTTTGTTTAATATTTGGGATTTTCCTAGGCAGGAGTGCAAAATATGACAAGGAAAATGATGCCATTCATAGCACTAACCAAGCTGGGTACGACCGGATGTCTTCTGGGATGATTTCTAACTTAGCCACTCGCCAGTCGGTAGACTTAATACCGAGGACCGTGGTTCGGAGCCCATGTTAAACAGTAAGTCCTGTCCAGTTAAACCCTCGTTGATGAAAAAGGAGTCTTTAAAATATAACAATAATGTTAAATTTCGCCTTTCTTACGATATTCGCTTCAATAATCTTTGTAAATATAATAATAACATAATGCACTCAAGTTGTAGCCATATAATATATTTAATTTTATTAATATATTCAATTTCATAATCAAGTCCACCTTATTTTTGTTTTAATAATTTATGTGCATATTGTTTTTATTAATAAATTACTCATTGTGATTAATGACACAACATATATTTAACGCATCAATTTTAAACGCCACTAGTATTTTTTTCTTAGCTGTCATTGGGAACGTATCTAATTATTTTAAATTTTCAAATAACGTGACGTGTTCGCGTGATACTCCTCCACCTTTGAAAAAAATACTAGGAAAAGCCAACTATTTATTTAATGCGTTTTTAAGTTACTCCACGTAAAAAGCGTTAAAACTCCTATCCTGTCATGGGTATTTTGAAAGATTACCGTAACACAACGTTTTTAGTGGTTGTTATATAAATGACTAATTAAATGGACTTTTTAAAATATGGCCATTTAAAATACAATGTCTTGTATAGTAGCTAGATTTTAAAATGATAATCTCTTTATTAGCTCGGAAAAAAACTAACAATTACGTCATGCTGGTAGTTATGTTTGCGACATTGTAATATTTTTTTTCCATTAAATATTGATTGATTATATATTCTTTTAAAATATATTTGACGGAAAAATACCTTAATTATTGTAGTTTTAATAACTAATTAGTACTTATCGTATTATTTAATGAGAAGCTTAATATAATTGTTGCAGCTTCGGTGGATCTTCGATAGTAGTTTTGTTTCTATGACGTTTATTTTCAGATGGCTTATCAGGATATTCTATAATTTCATAATTTTTGAAGGGGTGATAACTAATTTATTATCGGAAATGCTTTTCTGTTTTACTTCCCTAAATTCGTGCATTACAAATCTGGCTAAAATGTATCAAGCATCAAACACCTATATAACATTGACTTGGAAAACGGTTAATTAATGAATTTGTTTATATTGCTCATAAAGGTTTTCAGTACGACTCAAATATCTCTCCGAATGATTGGAATTCTTAACAAAGTTTGGATATTGTTCTGGAATAGTAATTCCGATATTCACTACAATAAGCGCTTCCCCACGTTGCTTCTGATTCAGCTTTGGCCGATCTCCACAGTCCGCCTTTTCCCAGAGGGCTTTGCCAGTGTTAACAATACGGAGCGTTGACGACACGTACCCAACCTAACCCTTATTTACCCATAAACCCAATATTTCTGGGATTAGTTCCATTCTTCCGCTTTACGCGTGGCAGAACAATTACAAGGTCATTCGCCGGACCCATTAACGCCCCGGGACTGTTTTAAGGGACGAGGGCGACACAGAGAACAAACCGAAACGGTTTTCAGTCTTTGATCGTCCAGTTTGGTGATGTTATATTTGATTATTCTATATCTATAGGATATATAATTAAAATTATTTTCTAATTTTATATATGGACTATAAAATAATATATATTTTTTCTATTACCCTTGGGCCTTCAATGATGTGCCTAATGGGCAATAAATAACGGGTCAATTGAAAAGTCGTCGGCCTACATAGTAAAACATATTTTTTTTGGCAAAATTAGTTTTTGGCAAAGTTTTTTTTATTCAACATAATTCCTTTTAAGGCTGATACACTGATTATAGCAATCCTCCAACTTTGCTATACCATTTTTGTAGTACGATTTGTCCTTTGCTTCAAAATAAGCCTCAGTTTCGTCGATCACCTCTTCATTTTTTCCCATTGAGCATTCTTTTGAGATCTGAGAACAGGAAATAGTCGCTGGGGGCCAGATCTGGAGCATACAGTGGATGAGGAAGCATTTCGAAGCCTAATTCATGGATGTTTGCCATAGTTTTCACTGACTTGTGACGCGGTGCATTGTCTTGGTGAGGCAGCACTTTCTTTTTCTTCAAATGCGGCCGTTTTCGGCGATTTCGCCAAAATTCTAATTCGTGAATAAAATTTTGAAATTTCCTTCAACTAATTTGTTTTTTTTTTACAATAAACCAGTAATTCTTAAAATAATTTAGTATCTTATTATATTGCAAGTTCATTCTGCTCTAATCTGATGATTAGGTAGTGTTTTTCGGCGATTTCGTCTATTAAACGGTCCAATAGCGCTATGTAATAGTCGCTGTTGATGGTCCTTCCTTCTTCAAAGTAGTCAATGATTATTCCATGCGCACTCGGATAAGTGTCGATTGAACTTCGGAGTGAAATGATGGACACATGTTTCATCCATTGTCACCTATCGACGCAAAAACTCGGGTTTATTACGCTTGATTATTTTTAAACGCTGCTCCGAATCATCAACCCGTCGTTGTTTTGGTCAAAAGTGAGCTAGCGCTGCATCCACTTTGCATAGAGTTTTCTCATACCCAAATATTCGTGAATGGTATGATGTACACGTTCATATGATATCTTTAGAGTGTCTGCTATTTCATTCAATTTTAATTTACGCTCATTCAAAATCATTTTGTGGATTTTTTAAATGTTTTTGTCGGTAACAACCTCTTTTGGGCGTCCAGTGCGTTCACCGTCTTCGGTGCTCATTACACCACGTCTAAACTTACCAATCCTTGATGGTTGATTTTCCTGTGGCAGTGTCCGAAATCTCGTCAGCATTTTGAGTGTCAAAGTGTTTGAGAGTCAAATTTATATACTCATCATTTGAGTGTTAAGACTAACTTAATTGTTCCTTAGATAAAAATGTATTGCTGTAGAAATCAATAAGTAGGCATATATAGACCAACAGAGACAATTAAATCTAATATAGCTCATCATTTAGCGATTTCAAAACAAGTGTTGGGATGCCCAGTACTACGTTTTAATGCTCTAGAACCCATAACCACTATAGCTTGAAAGAGTGTCAGTGCACCCCAATCGACTTCAATAATGGAACGAGAACAAGTCAACTGTATAAATGTATGTAATAACAGTGTAACTCATACATTAAAATGTTCACTACCACCTGATCTGATCAATGAGCATTATTTAGAATAAGGCATAGATTTAGAATAACATATTTTACACAAGGATCACGTACTGAATCTATGAATAATAATTATCATAAGAAATATGTTATTTTCTGAAATTTTTTGATGATAGTTCTTGTAAAATTGTTCCAGTTACATACATTTTTCGATAATTAGTGAAAATATTAGAGATATTGTTATTGTTCATAATCCAGTCATTGTTATTATTTTAATTACTGTTGTTAGTTTGTGTGCTGTTGGTGTCTTTTAAATTGTAAGATAATGAAGTATAAATATTATTGGCTTGTTAATCCATTTTTCTGTGTTTTAAGTTTTTATCGAGAAAAAAATATATGCTTAAATCAAACAGATATCTTTTTTGTTACCTGTGTTTATGTTTGTGTTTAAAGATTTGTCAAAAAACGATAATGCTTGGTATTTGATCTTGATATTATTGGCTGACTATTTTATTTTTCCGTGTTTTCTGCTGAAGTACTTATTTTAGTTATGATTTAATTTATTATGGCGACGTTTTTGTTTACTATTTCTTTGATTTATTGTTCATAGAATAATTACATTTTTGAGATTAAACAACCTACATGTGAATATCGCTAAACAAATGCATCCACAACGTATCAGTCTTTAGGGTGGATTTTTGGCAGGTTGTATTACTTGACTTTCCCTCTATGACAATGGGATTTCAAGCTTCAATCCTGAACATGATAACCGTTCTTTCTGTCTAATTAGGCTGATATTGATAGAGAAGGCATCAACTTTCAACCAAAAGTTGCTACAATTATTTGAAGTTTTTTTTAATAATAATTTAAAATTAATTAATAAATAACAAATTAAAATCTTAATAATTTTAGGGTATCCTATACTTACAGCAAAAAAAGAAATAAAGAAGGAATTATCCACAGCATGTGTAAAATATTTACATATCTATTGTTTTTGGAATGACTAAACAAATTAATTTGTTTACAAAGAAGGTCGACTGTCTTTTATTACAAAACTATCCTGTATAAACTGATGTCAGACACTGAAAAAATATCTTATAAAGCAGTGTTAGCAGAAAAAGTATAAGAGAAATCTCCGTAAAATGCTATTTCGAATGTCCGCCCATTTCGTTTCTTGTTGTTTTTCTTGATGTTAAGTGGGTGAGAAAAAATTTCCATCCCTGTTTGCGTCTAATATTGACAAGTTGAGGGCCTTGATGCTCGGGGAGCTTTATCATGCGCCCAAATCGATCCGGAATAACTTTGCAGATACTGTCTTGAAATATTTGACAAACTTAGGTGTTTGGGAGTGAATGACGTGTAGGGCAGAATAAGTTTGTTCCTAACGCTAGAGTTGAAGTGTTACACAGGCTGTTAAACTTAATTTAATTAGATTGCCGAACTTGGAGAGGGATTAAAATAGGCCTGTAACTATTTCAAGCATAATAGATAGCTTTTTTACCGCTATGATCAGTTAGAATACTGTACTAATTTAGTCACTAAATGAACGTAATATACTACTGATTCTTGGCTAAGACTCTAATAGTTAATTTCAAGTTATTTATGTAAGTATTTTATACCAGAAACCAACACAAGTAATGTTAATAATTCTAATTTGTGAATAAAACTTTGAAATCTCCTAGAACTAATTTGTTTTTTTTTTAAATAATAAACCAGTACTTAAAATAATTTAGTCTCTTATTTATTGCAATTTGATTCTGCTCTTATCTGATGATTAGGTAGTGTTAGCACCGTTGACTTAAAGATAACGGGCACATACTTGAATATTGCATATAAAAATAAATAGTAAGAACCTAATTTTTTCTATTTAGAACTTGTGGTCTTAATTGTATAATAGCATTTGAATGAAATGTAATTTTGTACAGGTTTCTGGACTGTCACATGATATGGTACATCGGACAATATATAATATAGGATATTCCAGTTATCCAAATTTGTGCTGTCTTATTATTGCAAACTTCCAATGCCTGTTTCAATAACAATTCTTGAACAACCGCTAATTGGCATAATTATTTTTATATTGAAGTGATTGTCGATGGTAAATTTTTGTAAACTTTACCAAGTAATTGTTCTATAATGAAGAACAACATCTCTATGGATCTGCAATTATACTTAAGACTTATTGAAAATTCAAGAGTATTTTTCAAAAGGCATTTTTCCAACATTAGTAGAAATCCTATGTGTAGCAGGTGCCATTATGTCAATTGCTAATTTTGAATAAATTGTTTTTACCGTGAATAAACGGCATTCAATTTATTATTACCATCCTTGATGAAATCTGTGCGTGTTTATGATAGTAATATGACAAAAATATTTACATTTATGTTTATATACATATATTTATATATATATATATATATATATATATATATATATATATATATATATATATATATATATATACGGAGATCGATAAAACATTGTGAATGCAAAACTGGACACAGACAAGAATATAGTTTTGTCCGATAAATGTTTGATATTATGTATCTGTTAGTTCATGTTTTGATGTACACATTCGATCAATTATTTTTTCCTTCAGCCAGGGTTTTCCCTTTTTTCTGTAGTATTTCACTGATACCTTCATCCTAGATTCACTTTGGCCCTTCTCCTTTTCGTCCTCGCTTTCCAGACTCTCTTAACCTATCTTGTGTCTTCCATGCATTGTAAGCAGCTCCACCAAATGAGATGACTCTTTTTTATGTTGAGGATTTTTCTTATTTCATTGTTTCTCAGCATGTAATAGTCAGAAAATACTACTTTTCTATTTTCTTTTCTTTTGAATTAGTTAAGGAAATAATAATAAAAACTTAATATAATAGTATTTAAATATTTAAATTACTTGTCCTATCCTCTCTCAATTTATATATTTACTACAATTTATTATTTACTATTTACTATTTATATATTTATGTATTTATATATTTGTATATTTACTCTTCTGTATTCCCAAACACCATAACTTTAGTTGTATTTTTGTTCAATATAATTCCAAATTCTCTTAAGGGCGTGTTCCATCTGGTTAGGATTTTCTATAGTTGTTGTTTCGGTTATTTCATCAGCAAGAGCCCCTTTTGAAATTTCAATTTTTTACATATTTTAGCACCCTAGGTGCAATCATGACTTTTCGATCTGGCTCATCTTTATTATTTGTTTATTTATATTAATCTACATATTAACATACATTATTTAGTTTATTTACATTAGCATATTTATATTTAGTCGTTTTCAGTTATTGTTTGTAACAATTAAAAGCAAACTTTGTCAGAAAATGAATATACGGAAAGTTTTAAAATTTAAATTATGAACCCCGTATTTTCGTTCTAAAAATAAAAAATAATATTCACCTCATTAAACTATATTTCATCTAAAACACTCGATCTTTTCATCGCGTTCGCAATTATGTAAAAACCACCCCTAAACATATAGCACGTCTACGCTACCCACCAATCCAAAAACCCCACTAACGATGTGAGCCCATTAAAAAATTTCCAATTAAGAAAGTCCTATATTTTATTTGCTTTTTATTACTGTCGCTGTCCCATTTCGCTCGACAGTCCTTAACGACATTTCTCAAATTTTAATTATAATAAAAACATTTCCCATTTAAAAAGGAACACTCCAGTCGCCCACTGCTCGGCCCCCCACCACCATCGTCTCTAAGAATAAAGGAACGGTGTCTCGGTCCGGGTAGGAGAGCGGCTTAGAATTTCAACCACATTACGAAAATGGATTTTCTTTCGCATTAAACTCGTCTCTCTCTTAAGTATTCCTACTTAGGAAAGAAAAATCAATTTGCGTCCGCGGTGACAACGGAATAAATATGCGTTTCGGCAATTTATTATACGCTTTTTTTGCCGTTCAGTGGTTCCTGCGATGCCTCCGTTTTCCTGCTTTGCCAATCATGAGTGTCATAAGGGATAACAATTGAATAAATGTTTCTATCTATATATATAAATGTAAATGCTTGTTTGCGCAAAACCAATTTGAGATTTCCTTATCGATTATTGGGACATTTTGTACTACATCGTATTTAAGTGTACTATAAATATTTTACAAGTTTAAAGTTTACGTTTGTTTACTTTTGCTTTTTGCCTTGGATATATTTTTAAATTTTATGTCGAAACAACTTCATGTATCATTTATCCTACCAGTTTTATCTACATGCTTCTCCCCATGATTTCCGAGAAGTAATTGTAAAGAAATATTTATTTGTCCAAATATTCGTAAACCAGGTTGGTTGATGCATTTTTGTTTTAACTGGTATGCTGCCGGGACATGGTTGTAAATGTACGTTTGTGATTATTTATAATTATGCTTGTCTATAACGCAAAAGTGCAAATTTCAATCAAACAAAAATCACCCATCAACGTTATATTGTATTTGAATATGCGAAAAACATTTTACAAATTTGAAGTTTAGATTCCATTAACTTTGCTTCTCGCCTTAGTTTGATATTTAAATTTATATTTAAACATATAACATTGTGTCGTTGTTGTGCGGAATTCTTTATTCGTTAGCAATTACTTTACGTATGCAGTGAATAATTCTTTAATAAGCTCAAAACAATTAACAATAGTAATTAGCTTCACTAAGGAATAAAAAACAACGTATAGAGTGATGACGATAAATATCCTGGATACACCAAGTTGTAAATAATTTTAAAATTTTTCTGGGATCTTTATCAATTTCAAGTTTTCTGTAATTATAGAACAAAAATATTGTTGGTTACAAAGATTGTATAACAATATCGTATGTGAATTGTTTACAATATTTTAATTATTACTGTTTCAAATATTTCTTATTAGAAGTACAAAGTGTAAATCGTCGATATTTTTTTAAAATCTATTATTATTACACAATAACTATTACATATTTATTCTAAAAAATGCTATCCACACTCATGCCCCATCAGGTAACTTCTGCAAATTAGTTATGTTTATGCAATCAGATTTTTATCACGCTTTGTGTAATTTACAAATTTAATGATTATTTTAGACGAATATTTGTAATTTTTAATATTTTCTGCTCCATAATTTTCTTTCATGCTAATTAATTTACAAATTTCATTATTACTTAAACCACAAGTGGTTTTAAAATAAAATAAAGTACAATATGTTAAAATGTATATATTCATTAAGAATTCTTATCAGTTTAATTTGTTCAAAAAATTATGTTTCGGTTTTAGTATTTTATATCTTCGTTATTATTTGTTATAATGTATAACAAGTAAAAAATCAAACCTTGTAAAATGTTCCATCTAGACACCGAACAAGTTAAATTGAAACCAAATTTGACATTGTCGGTTGTCTTATATTTCCGATGATTATTTTTATTTTTTGTACATAGCCATATCAATTTTTTGCCGATGATCCTGGACTCCTTCTATCTTAATCGTCATCATTCTCTAGTTTCTTTTTGCCGTGACCTGCCCGAAAAACAACCCGACACTCTCCGAACAGCAGTCACTCACCCCAACGATCCGACATTCCGGCGTTCTTTTCCAGGGACGCCGGCCACCCCCCAAGCACCATCATCCCCCCTTTGTCGGTCGATACCGCCCTTCGGCTCTCGCTGACGTTGCGAAGGGATAGGGAAAGAAAAATGGCACGCTACATCGGTTTCCCGAATCATTATAGCTGATAAGAATAATCTATGGGTTTGTAGTTGTGCGGTGTTAAGTGAAAATATATTTTTTTATCGGACGGTAGACGCAACGATAGCTGAGGTGTTGTTGAGTTTTGATAATGTTTCACGCATTTGGAAGAATAATAAGGGCGTTAATATCCTTCGCTTATGTGGCTACTCATGCTCTTTTTTTATTTGCAAAATCATTTGGCTCATATATTACAACTAGTTATTAATTGCAATTATCTAGTAATTTCCAGATTTAACATTTCAGAGTTAAATTTATTTTGCATTTGATTGACGTACCTCTCACTCTCCTCCAACATAGTTTTAAAACGTGGCACAGTTTTCACACATAACTGAACTGTATTAATTCAAATGGTTTTTGCTCCTTCAACCTCCGTGTAAGTGTTCGACAGTTGTACTTCGACATTTTTATGTTCGCGCAATCTCTTTTGATGTTTTCTACAAATTTATTCGCTAGTCGTTAGTACTCTTAAATCTTCATGAATATCATCATTTCTAATATTCTACGAGAAGTTAAAACTTTCACGAAGGATTTTATTTTAGTACATTTTGGTTCATGTTAATATTAGATTTCTTTCTACAATTCCACAATTTCACTACATATGTCCTCACTGACTTATGTAGCTTTGCCTAGCTTTTTTCATATAATGACAGCTAATTTTTAGTGTTAATTTGGGTTGTCGTTGAAGTAACCCACACATTTTTTTGAGTCACTTACAAAGTTCTGCTCGTTTCTTTTAAATATGCTGTTTCCACTTGTTCAGTCTCATGGCATCATTGGCAGGTAGCCTATTTATTTCTATGTGATATTCACATGTGCAGACCTAGTAACATTTAATTTTATTAGTACTCTATTTAGAGTTGTCTCAATATTGTTACTGGTAGCGAGTAGTTTAGTATCATCGGCAAATATTTAGAATGAATACAATATTAGTCCAAGGATATTACCTTGTGGTACATTCGCTGAAATAACTATTGGAAATATGGGATTTAAGGATCTGCCTGATCTGGCTAGGTAATTTGTTTGCCAACTTGTATTCGAAGCCCTTGTGTCATACTTTGTCAAGGGCTTGGGTCACGTCCAGAAATATGGTTGAACAAATTTCCCCTTTTCAAAAGTATTTTCAATGGCACCCTCAATACGGTGTTTGTTTCTAAGTCCAAACTGGTGAATCGAAATGAGTTGGTTTTCTATAATAGCTTGAAGTGTTTTAAGAATTATTTAAGAATAATTTAGATATTATTGGCAGCAGAAATAGTGGTCTATATGACGTTATATTGTTAGGCGATTTACCACGTTTAAGGACCATCATAATTTCTGCAATCTTCAACTTAATAGGCAATTGCAATTGTAGTATAGCGTTAAGTATATTATGCTCTCTTTGGCAGTTGTTTTCAGTGCAAGTTTTTCTTAATATATGAATTTTTTTTTCTATTCAAATTTTTTTGTGCAGCTAATGAAATAGAATAAAACCAGAATTCTAACATCACCATATTTAAAAGTTTATTTGCAAGCACATTATTCATTTGATCTATACAAATTAAAATGACTTTTGTTTCTTCTGCTGATAATTTCAAATTAATTTTACCAGTGTTTAAACATAATTTTAAACAAGTTCAACTTCGTTTAGATTATCTAGATGTCTAGCATCAATCAACTGGTTAAAATGAATTCAGCAGTAGTCAGCTATCAGTTAAAATAGATACGGCTTGGTTGGTACAGTGGAAAAGACGACAGGACGACCCCCCTGCTGTTGCGGGTTCGAATTCTGTTAAGGCATAGTCGTAAATTTGTTTGTGATTGTTTAACATTTATGATTGTCTTTAGGCAAATGTGTAAAATCCGATAATGATCCCAGTCGCGCCAGTAACCAGGCGAATACCACAGGGTATGGATTATATTTGTTATAGTAATTGTAAATATCTTTAAGCAACAGTGTAAACTTCAACAAGGAATATCTAGCCCAGTCACGCCAGTAATCAGGCTGGGTAAGACCGGATGTCTTCTGGTATGATCTCGAAATTGGTTACTAGTTAGTCAGTCGAGGCCGAGGACCGTGGTTCAGCGTCCACGTTGTACAGTAGGTTCAGTCCAGAAAAATCCAGAATCAGTTAAAAGTAAAAAGTTTACATATGGTCACGCATTCCACCGCCTGGTTTTAGGCCAGAACAAAAAAAAACAAATGAAAGGAATGGAACAAGTATTAGAAAATTAAAATTTGAAAATATAATATATATCATGAGAGCTATAAAATGTTGTCGACAGGAATGCTAAAAAAGTTTAATTCATAAAACGTAAAATATCGAACATTAAAACATAATTAGAAAAAGCGCTGCTCTTACCCAGCGCCACCAAACACATTGTTTTTATTAGTTTCCGCTAAAGGCTCCGCCGTTTTTAATTTAAAAATCCTCTTTACTACACTATCGTGTGTCCCCATTTACACCGTTCTTGGTGGAAAAGGCCACCCGACCAACACCGTAATCTGCTTTCGAACGAAACGGGAAAGGACAGTTATGATGTAGCTTAACCTCTTTATCGTCGCAAAACAAAAGGGACTCATTGGTTTCGGATTTCCTTTGATCTGATTCCAGGCTTGTTTTTCTACGATAGAAAGGGTTGACAGAGATCGAGCGAAATGAAAAGGGCAAGAGCTGGGGGTAGCTTTGCTTGGCGAGAAGAACTGCTTTTAGATTATTTGTTATTTAAGGACCAGATGGATTCATTAGTAACTTAATAACTATACAAATCTGAATATATTTAATGGGAATGCAAATTAATTTAGTTCCTTTTTAAAAATTAAGAATCAAGATATTAGTAGTGGGGAGATGACAGCTTACGTTTTGTTTTGTTCAAAATATTTTTATAATGATTTTCACTAGGCATATTCAGAGGGGACTACATTGTCAATTTTTTGATATTATTAAGCAAAATTTATAGTAGCGATGAAAGTAGCAAAAGTAGTGAAAACTATAATTTTATAGTTGCGTGTCTGAAAATAAAGAAAGTTGACTATTAAATTCTAATGGTCAACTAAAGGCATCAATTACACACCATAATGATCTTTCATGGCGGTTCTGTTCAGTTTGGATTTACAATTTAGCAATTTCACGCGCTTTCGGTATTCCGCTGTATGTTCTGTCATGAGACTTACCGTATATTTCTACAAGGAATCGATGCTTAACAACCTCAGATTTTATTAAGTTATGCTTATATTATTATATTATTTTATCAGATGCTTGCATGTACTCTAATCATCTTTTCACTTTGAAATGGCATTTATTGAGGGATATTAAAACATATACTAATTAATATATTTTCCATCATTTTCTATAACTCTCGTCCTTCTGTCAACATGACGATACCGTGACAATAGAACGTTGTTGGGTTAGCAGCTATCCAATTATTGATATGCTAACATATATTGATTTGAACTAGTGGTCATCAGAAGACACTACATCTGGAGAGTATGCTATGTGACAGTGGTTTTTATTGGAACTGCAATAGTGTTTCCTGCAAAGCTTTTTCAACATGTGGCCGAGCATTATAATGGGAGACGATGAGTTTACGTCTGTTATTCGCTATTATTCGTCTTTTTAATAACAATATGTCATTCAATTTATCCAGTTGATGTTGGTAAACATTTGCAATAACAGTTTAATTCGATTTTAATAGCTTACAACGCCCTGCTGATTCGACCATGTGAAATCAAACCTTTACGGTCTTGAATATTTCACTTCGGTGCCTATCTTGATGATCTTCCTGGACTAAACCAGGAAAACTTAGGATTGTCTTACTATATCTACTATTCATCGCCTGTCACAATACGTCACAGAAAACTAAAATACAAATACAGTTTTTGCTAACAAACAAAGAAACCACGATATTGAAGCAGCTCGAAATGGAATTTTCGACCATTTAGAAACCGATAAATTAAAAGGGCTGCGAAGGTTTCTATAGAAAAAATTGGTTTGGAGAACACTACAACAGTAATAAAATAATGTTAAAATGCAATCCACTATCTAAAGCCATAATTATTGTTCTAAAATGAAATTTGCACTATAAAATTTGCAGATTGGAGGCAAGATATTATTTACAACGCGAATATCGAATTGAAATTGCTAGTAATAAATCAAAATAAAATACAAATCAAATTAATTCAAAGAAAACCTTCGCAAAATAATTCTATTAAGTCCAGTTTTAATTGAAATCGCAGAATTGAATAGTATGGAGATTGATAGATAATAAACAATCAACAAACATTAAAAATTCAATGTGTAATTCTCCGATCCCATCTCAAAAATCCATTAATCTAATGAAAGCTTAATACATTTATTAAGAGGCTAATTACTAATAATATATTAGTTCTATTTGTTTACGTAATTAATTAAGTTGCATTGCTGGACATATGGTATTTAACTGTGGGGTACTACTATCAAATCTAACACAGATATCCTCCAGAGGTTCCAGAATAAAGTATTGCGAGTCATCGTCGATGTCCCATATTACGTGTCCAACAAACTGATTCAACGCGATATCCACATAGAACCCGTAACGAGTGTGATTCGAAGTGCTAGTGTGAAGTAGTCTGAAAGACTATTACTGCATCCGAATGCACTCGCCAAAAAATGTGCGCGATGACAGTGAAGTGCGTAGGCTCAAACGCAAACTACCATACGAACTGGTTAATAGACACATAGAGTGAAATTTAATAATTTCTAGAATAAGTTAGACTAGTCATTAGAATAAATTAGGATAGACTTTAAAATTAGTTAGAATAGTATCTAGAATAAGATTTAGATTATAAATTGTACAGCAGATCACTTACTGAAGTGATCTTCTACATGTTAGGATGGTTATATTATATAACGGAAATCAAACAATAATACTGATGGCCCACGGACAGATTGTTGACGTTCCAAGAGATTAATAAAAAAAAGTTGCATTGTAAGGCATACCATGTATATCTGTATAATATAACAGGTCAATTGAAAAGTCCCCGGCCTAACACATAGATGGCGCTACTAGAATTAAATCCATATGTTTTTTAGTTAGCCCCAACCCTCAAAAGAAGCGTGTATATATTTGACAGCTGTCGAATCATTAGTTTGTGAATTATAGCATTTTGAGTGAAACAACTTTTGTTATTGTGAAAAAAATGGATAAAAAGGAATTTCGCGTGTTAATAACTATTGCTTTTTGAAGGGAAAAAATACAATTGAAGTAAAAACTTGGCTTGATAACGAGTTTTCGGACACTGCCCCAGCAAAATCAACCATCAAGGATTGGTATGCTAAGTTTAGACGTGGTGAAATGAGCATCGAAGACGGTGAACACAGTTGACGCCCACCCAAAAGAGGTTGTTACCGATGAAATCATATAAAAAATCCCCAAAATGATTTTCAATGAGCGTAAATTGAAATTGAATTAAATAGCAGATATTTGGGTATGGGAAAGCTCTGTACAAAGTGGGTGCCGCGCAAGCTCACTTTTGACCAAAAACAACGACGAGTTGATTCGGAGCAGTGTTTGAAGAGGATTAAGCGTAATTAACCCGAGTTTTTCCATCGTTATGTGCCAATGGATGAAACATGACTTCATCATTTCACTCCGAACACCAATCGACAGTCATCCGAGTGGACTGCACACGATGAATGCCCCAACGTCAATTTCCTCTTCTCAGATCTCAAAAGAATGCTCGCTAGGAAGAATATTTCTTCGAATGAAGAAGTGTTCGCCGAAATTGAGGCCTATTTTGAAGCAAAGGACATAATATAATTTTTAACATAAATTAATTTTGCCAAAAAATATATTTTACTATGGCAGGCCGGGGACTTTTCAAGTGACCTGTAAATAATAGTTTCAATACTTTTGATTTGCTTTGCATTTTTTCATTAAAAATTGATTTACCCTCTTTATTAATAATTATAATCAATTCCTAATTTGTAATATTTTCGTATATAATGAAGCAATTTTAGAATAGTTAAATTCTGCAATTAAAATCATCCTTTATTTAACTATCACGCTTAATTAACCGCCATTTCAATTAAAATTTGATCTCATTCTATACCTGTAGTCACTCTTAAAGGAAAGTTACCATGAACAAATTTTAACCCATCTTTTTATATGCAAATTCATTGGTCGTTCTGCGGTTTGAAAGTGGCGCCACGACGCTTTAAAGCCGCCGCGCAAAGTTGTAAATACAACTCGGCCTTAATTCCGTCCTTATCTGTCGCATAAATTGAAACCGCGGCAAGATTTTAATCGCTCCATGGGTGAAAATAATTAGTTTTTGCTCTCGCGATTAACAAATGCCGCAATAAAAAGCGAGTTGGGATATCTTGAAAGTAGACCATCCGCACGTGTAATAGGAAACTTTTTGTTCAGCTTGTGAAACATTTCGAACGTAATAAAGATTATAACACGCAATAAATAAATAGATTAAATATAAATGTTTTTATTAACAGAACAGTTCTTAGGTTCCCAAATCTAGAATATAGAATATCGCTGTAAAAATGCCACTCTAAGCCTTAATGAAACTATATTATGCTCAAGAATTTTACAAGGTGTAGATAACGAGAATGAAATCGATAAAATTCCTCTGCAAGGTAATTATTCGTGAGAAAATGTCACTTCAGTGGTATTTTTTAATGGAAGAACATTTATAATAACATTAAACGTGCAGCATTGAGCATAATCTAAACAATTTATTATTAACAAATAGATTAATACATCTCAAATTTGTTCTTATTTGACACTACTGTAGTTGCACAAATATATTTCATATTCCCATGCACTCAGATCTCTGTTTATTAGCCAATGTACTGTATATACTGCTGCCAATAAAATCTAAGGTTTGTGAAAAACTCCCGTTGAAAAGATTAAAACCGATCATAGAGAGAAAAAACCTAATACCAACACACCAGTTTGGGTTTATTAACAGGCATTCAACAATTGACCAGGTCCACAGAATAACAGATGTTTTTGAAAAACCTTCAAAAAAAAAGTATGCTCAGATATATTCTTAGACGTAGCACAAGCCTTCGATAAGGTTTGGCATGAAGGCCTTATTCATAAACTACAGAAAATGCTACCAAAACAACACACCGAACTATCAAAATTGTACATTACAACCAGAATGTTTAGAGTCAAACAAGAAGAAACAAACTTACTCTACAATAAAAGAAGCTAAATCAGGTGTACTACAGGGAAGTATACTGGGACCAATGCTTTATCTACTCTACACTTGTGATATAGCACAAATGGAGAATATTACGATGTGAATAGTGAAAAAACCTCACGATAATTACAACAGGCACGTGACAATATAAATAACTGGACACAAGCTTGGAAAATAAGAATTAATGCAAGTAAATCTGTACATATGCAGTTTACCTATAAACAGACCGTACAAGTACCAATAACATTAAATAATACCATCAATCCATATAGCAATAACGCTAAATATGTCGGAATGAATCTTGATGCAAAACTTCGCTGGAAGGAACATATAAAGAAGAAAAGAAAAGAACGGGAACTGAAATATAGGAAAATGTATTGGCTAATTAGAAGAAAATCACAATTATCAAGTACATAATAAATTGTTATTATATAAGCAAATACTGGAACCTATATGGACATACGGAATTCAATTATGGGGATGTTCTGCAAAGAGTAATATAAATAAAATTAAAAAATTTCAGGTATTGTGGGCGCTCCCAAATACTATAGGACTGGTTACCTTCATCGAGACCTTCAGATACCCACAGTCAGTCAAAAAATCAAGAGAATTGCAAGGGGGCATGAGGAAAGACTCCATTCGCATGAGAATATTGAAATATTGCAGCTTTTGGATACCACCAGAATAGGACATAGAATCAAAAGAATCAAACCATCTGATCTTGTGTAGTGTTGTGTAGTGAGGTGCGTATATTAAAAAATAGTACTTATATTAAAAAGCAGTGACACGTATAAACATTATTTCACCAGAGACTGAGATAGGGCCGATCTCGCTTCGCTTCTCTAAGATGGTATAGGAAAAAAGGAAAATATGTAAAAGGGAATTTTGAATACTAATATAGTCTGAAATTTATTCGATAACAATATAGAGGTAAATAACATATCCATGGAGATTGCCTGATTTCATCACGGGCTTTTGATGAAATCGATCTTTTAATGGAAGATACAATGGTGAACTAAGCTTAGAGGAACATCTGAAGAGTAGGTTAACAATATCCGATATAGGAATGGTTGTGGCGAATGCAAGTATATTCGAAGTTTTGCGGCGTCATTAGCAGTCTATCGGACTTTTTTCTAAAATTGAAATGTATTATATTATTTTTAATATAATTAGGGTAGACTATAATTATGCTTATTTTGAACGTATATTATTAAAAATGGCCCCCATTATTATTTCTTACCTGTCGCCCATCGCTAACAATAAAGATTTAATCGAAAGAACCTATTTTATGCTGTATTTAGGTTGGAAACACTACCTAGTACATTTCATATAAAACATGATCCAGCGTTATTGCAAACTCTCGGCTCAGCTCTTGCATACTTATGTGCGAATAACTTCTTTAAGCAAATCTCCAAATTCTTGGTCCTACTTGAGCTTTATTAAAATTATTATTTATGAAAATCCTAAACCAGTATTAGCATCTTAGCAATAGTCTTCAATGATTGAAAGTAAAATTATCGATTGCCTAAAACGACAACTAAATAAGTATAATACCAAACTATTTTAGCGGTGGCCTTAGTGCTACAATAGGCGTGGTTCGATTACCGCAGGGTATGGATTATATTTGTTGTAGTGATTCAAATATCTTTAGGCAACAGTGTAAAGTCCGACAAGGAATATCCATCCCAGTCACGCCTGTAATCAGACTGGGTAAGACCGTATGTCTTCTGAGATGGTCTTAAGGTTGATCATTGGCCAGTCAGTAGGCTTAAGAATAGATCCGGTCCAGATAAACTCTGATTGGTAAAAAGAAAATTTTAAAATATAATTTAAAAATGTTATTCACATAAAAATGTAAATGAATGTAAAAATTTAATGGCAATTTCTTTACAGCACGAATAAAGAGGGGCTATTCTATCGGCATTTTTGATTCTTAAATACAATAACGTTATTACATTTACGACTTTATTTCTTTAATATATGCGACCCGCAGACTATAATTGATGAACTTCATTTGTCTGAAAATATTCTCTGGGGGATTTTTTTCCTCTCTAATCTTTCAGTCGCAATTCGGCAAATTTTCTCTTCGAAGAATAAAAGAAAAATCCGTAAGAAAACAGCCGGTTATTTTACATAATGTACCGTAGTTGATTAACATCAGACTACACCGCTGACTCCCCAAAAACAAAGTACTTTACATAATGAACCCACCCGCCCCACGACGTAGTATTACCATAATATTGGCTATTTATTTCCTCCACGGTCGCGGGCTTTCTGACTTAATAACGTCATCATTGCCTGTCAGCACCACGTCAGCTCCTTCTTTTTTATTCGGCGGGCGATGGTTGTCCCACCGGGAGGCCGCCATCGCCGAATGGAAACAACCTTCTGGAATTTTATTTCCATTTTTCTTCGAATAAATCGAATTTAGGAATATGTAGGGGTATCCAATTTAAAAGCATATTTTTAATGGAAAAGTCTCGCATTTTTGTCATTTATTAATTAAGATAAACATCTCTAATCAAAACGTATTAAATAAATATCCAAGAAGCACGGCTACCTCCCGGCTGAATAAATAGGACGAAGATGAAAATGGCTAACTATACTTCTTGATTTTGGATTGTATGTAATGTAAACCGTTTTATAATAAAAAGGTGTACATCGCCGAGGGCAGCTTAAAAACACTTTTAAATATAGAAATATTGATAATAGCACCATATCTGAAAGCATTTTTTTATCGAAATAAAGTGATACAATTAAAATAATATATAGTTATTGAATCATTAAGAAAATGTACATTTTTTCCAAATTTTTTGAACATTTTGAAAATCTTGTTACACTTCCTCTGTACTGTGTAGTGTTAGTTTGGTATTTTAATTAGAATAATAAAAATATTGAATTAACTTTAAACCTTTCACTCACTTTTTCTTCACCTATCCTAGATGACATTGAAAAGTTTGATTTGGTTAACACTATCAGATGTTACCATTGAGTTTACATCCTAAAATGATATGACCATATTTACGGCTTTTCGTCGGCTTCTATCTCAAGTAATATTGTCTATCTATATAACAATTTTTTTATATATATCTACTAATTTTATCTAAAATCTAATTGTACAACGACTTAAAACTAGGTTCTTAAAACTTAATGACGCATTATTTCTGTGGTGTTTTGTTCTCTTACTTACTGTTCTTGTAACAATTGACCTAAAATAAAAATATTACTTAATTATATATTTACTTACAAATTTATAATCTGCGATTATATATTTTTTTTATTAATTTCGTTAAACAAAAAAGCATATTTCCTTTCAATTTTACTTAAAAGCTCACATTACGGCTCTATTTAATGTTTCCATGTATGTGATTATTTTCCGGTTCGTAAAACGTCAACCAGGAAGTATCAGAAAAAGAGGCCTATATCGATAAAGTTAATGTTCAAAATGAAACATTTTCCAATAAGAAAAAATAAACCTTGCCATCATCAAAGACTTTTTTCTTTATAATTTTGTTTATACAGTTAAACACTCGACGTTAAAATGCCGGAGTTTGTCATATACTTATATCCATATACAAATTATGTTTTTGTAGTTATTCTAAATATAGCCATTTTTTATAAATTGTAAATGCTACTCGTCTTTATTACGCTGAAGAATTCTGTTATGCAATATAACTGCCTATTTAATTCGCCCATCAGCTAGCGTCAGCCTTTTCAAAAAATATGTTTCTATTTATATTCTTAGCTTGTTATAATCAGTGTTAGAGTTCTGATTGTTGAAATAATTCGAAGCCTTCGGTTTTTCCAAATGATCTTTAACAGTATTAGATATTTTCAAATTACAAATTAATCTGCAAATTATGGTAGTGAAAAATCGATGCCTTATAGTTGTTGAAAGCTTAAAATGAATAAGAAAAAGGGCAGATATATTAACATTTGAGAACAGTAAAATAATAATAAAAGTTCACCTAAGTTCACAGAACCTCCGGACTATATGCCATGTTCTCAACTTTCAGTTGCAACAATGATTTCAATGGGATATTTCGTTTCTGAACAGACCGACTTTTTACAGTCGACATTTTTAAGCATAGGGGGACGGAAAGCTGAAATATCCGAAGATTGGGACTACTTTTCGTTTAAATGGCTTCATTACTGCAATTGTCAGGCGCATAATTCCGTCTCTCCGTTCTGAAATGCGTTTGGGGGAGGGTTTCGTCGAGGAAGCTATTTAAAAATAAACAATGCAGAAGAATCGGTGAATCAATCTGTGTCATTCTGATTATCGAGGATGGAATTGAGTGAACGATGGAACTATGGGAACAATAAGGGGATGCCGAGAAGGGATAATAGAACGTAATTCTGTTTCTTACGTTTATTTATTACATTTAATTTAATTAATTATTTGAAACTCATTCTTAGAGCGCACAGTGCTGCGTTATGTTCTTTATTACATTTTTTATTGTGATAATTAATTTTATATAAACATAGCTGGAATACTTGTCACTCAAATGTCGATAGAATAATGCCTAGAGAAGTCTGATTTTAAGTCAGATTTCAAGTAAATCGGTTCAATAAATCTTGAGATAGCATGTCAACCGTCTCAGAAAAACTAGTTTCCAGAAAATCGCGTTTAAAATTTCATTTTTAGACACGCCACTAAAACAGCTATATCTCCCACCTTTGACAATATAACAAAAATCGGTATTTCCAAATTTCTAAACTAAAAAACTCTCTTAATTAATTAGTTTATTGAATGAAGTTGTTATTATTTATTTTGCGAGAATGGTGTCTATGGATTTAGTAAAATATTCTTTTATATAGACTACTTTCTATTATCTTTGTATCACAGTACACTCCTCTAACCGTTGAACAAACAGGTTTTTTTTCAGTTTTGCATTAGTTAATACGTTTTAATAAGATAACTTGTAAATATTGCATCAAAAAAAATGTAAAATGTTGCTCCAGCGTTATATACGAAGTGGTTCAAGTTTAGAGATTTCAGATTTTATGAATAAATGAATAAATGAAAAATGAAATGAATACTGGCAGGTGTCAGAGGTCAACCTTGATTGTAACGCTTTAAATCTTACAAACACTTCATTGTAGAAAAGCGAGGCGACTTAGTAATTCAGTTTTTTACTTCGGTCATACAATGATATCCAGGTTGAAAGTTTTGAACTTTAAAAATAGCCAAATTCTAAAATATAGATCATATCATAATCCAACTCAGAATATATATAAACAACTTATCTATGGCTTCAAAAAAATTTTCGTTTTTTTTTTCAATAAATACAGTTTCCAAGAAACTCTGCAATACATTAATTAATAAACAAATAATTTGTTTTTAGAGGAACAACACCTATTGCACTCCAAAATCAATAATACAACGTGATATTCGTCAAAGACCACAAATTAACAATACTCATCTGAAAAGAAAAAATACAGAAAAATTTGATTATTTTGTTTTGATTTTTTATTCTGATTACTTTGAGTCTCTGTCATGTTTTGGTGTTATCCACGAGTTATAATACTTCAATTTTGATATGAGAATGGGGTCTCTCCTCATATCTCCTTACGATTCTCTTGATTGCCTCTTTGAGTGATAATCAGTATCTGAAAGTCTCGATGTAAGTAATAAGTCCTTTTGTACCTGGATGTACCTAAAATATTTCTCAAGATTTTGTTCTAGAAAACTGGTATTGTATTCATATTGCTTTCGGGGAACATCTCTTTAATTGAATTCCGTATGTCCATATAGGTTTCAATAATACAAACAATTTATTGAGAATTGTGATTTTATTCCATTTAATCAATACAATTTCCTATATTTGAACTCCAGTTTTTTTCCTTTTCGCGAAAGATTTGCATCATATCATATATATTCACTTGACTGTTTTAATTTTCGTGTAGCTTCTTCGCTATTGTCTCCGGCCGAATAAATCACAGTATCATCACCAAATGTAGCCATTCTTATATTTTCTATTTTTGTAGTATTCTCTGGAGTATTCCTCACATGTATAGAGTTTTGAGATATACAAACTGATGTATTAATCCCGTACTCGCCTTGCTGGTGTATTAATGGAAGTACCACAGAACAGTAGTAAAAAATTAATTGGTAAATTAAGTTTGTGATAAGCATTATATAATATAATTAATAAAATAAAATGTGTAGAGTAAGTAAATAATTGGGCCCAATACACTTCCTCGTAGTAAATCAGCTTTAATTTCTTTTATTGTATAGTAAGTTTCTTTCTATTTGACTATAGACATACTGGCTGTAATTTAAGTTTATGTTAGTTCAATGTGTTGTTTTGGTGACTTTTTTGTAGGTTATAAACAAAGCAGTCATGCCATACCTTATCGAAGACTTGTAATAGTTAAAACTGGCTTGTAGGTATATTCTCTCTATAATCGGTTTTATTGTTTTCAACAGGAGTTCTTTAAATACGGACAATACAAGTATCATTGATCAATGTGATCTTACAAGACTCCCTATTATTTTCAAAGTCCATAACCTTGTTTAGAAGCCGAAATTTTATACCTAGCTTTCGCAAACTATTAAATAACACCGATGTTAAGTTTAAATGTATGTTCTAAAACTTTCATTCGAATCATTAGTAGCACCCGTAATTTTTCTACAAGTTATAATAGCATTTACATTATTTGGGTTTGATTAACTAGATATTACGATAATATCGGAAACCCTTTTAGACCTAGAACCAATGAAACACATTAAATCCACGCCAAAATGCTCTTGTTATATCAACCTATTCGAATTTAAAGCTTTCCGATACTCGCACCACAGCCTACTACGGATTAATTGAATTCGTATCAGAGAGCCCCTAAATTTTACAGGCCACCATAAAATTTCTAATTTCTCGGGCCATTTATTTTATAACAAGTCAAACATCATTTGTACGTAATTTTAACATTATTAACGTTATTTAAGCTTGATAATGGCCGGCGAATGCCCTCGCAGCTCCGCTATAATTACTTCTCTGTGACTTGCACAATTCGCTTATTTCATTAGTTTATCATTTTGCGGCCGCGGCGATAGAAAAATAACCATCAGAGGGGGGAAATTTATCATTTAGGGAAGCCGTTTAGAAAAAAATTGCGTATGCGTGCTCTGGGTTATATTGGATTAAACATTAATCGCTATAACGCTCTGTGTTGTTCAGCAGTTGTGCGTTACAAACAAGTTCGTAATTACCATTTTCATTTTCGAGCTTAAACATGTTAATTTTTCAGAAAATCGGCCTTTGTTTCAACACATACACAAATCGCGTATAAATAGGTTTGAAACCATTTTCGTTTTTATGGAAAAGAATTGTTTGATGTGGGATATTTTTGTTTACTCGCGATATTCTTGAACATTTAATATACCGTTTTTAAGTAATGTAGTAACATAAGCGGACAAAACGGATGTATAGTCTATCCAAAGTTTTTTGTACATATGTCATCAAGATGTTGAATGTATTGAGAGGTGATATGACAACATTGCGACATTTTATGTACAAAAGAATTTTGGATAGACTATATGCTTGATACTAGTAATTAGCGTTTTTAATATTATTCGCTTTGCGTAAGTCGCCAAAAGACTTTCTTATGTATTTGATAATGAAATGCCTATTTCTAATATCGAAAATATCAGGTCTATTTTTCAACTATAAACTATTATATTTGCCTATAAATTAATTTCAATTATGATTGACAGGCTTCATTCAGTGCTTTGAAAATGTCTGAATTTGCGGGAAATTTTACTAAAGTTAATCAAATGCTGTGTGAAGCTGATCCATATAAAACTCAAGAAGAGTATGCAGAATTTTTGGGGGTAAAACAAGAAACAATTTCCAATCGCTTAAAGAACATGAGAATTATCCATAGTCTTCAATAGTGTGTAGCATATGCCAATAGACATTGAAAGACCATTTAAATGCTGCTTCAATGACAAAATCGAAAAGGTTTATTGCATCGTATTGTTACGAAAAAATCATGGGATCACCTGGTCATGCATCAACATTAATGACAAAACCGAATATCCATGGCTTCAAGTTAATGCTCTGTATTTGGTGTATATTTTCCTACGATTATTATAATTCCAAGTTGAACTGACACCACTTATCCAAGTATACCATATGATAAGTTAGTACAATATGAATTCTTATTGTTACATAAAAACCTAAAATGTTCAACAAATAGCTTGAAAGCGGAATTGTACCAACTGCAAATGGGCTGAAATGTACTATTATCACGTTTGTAAGTAGAACATTGTTGATCTATTGCCTGCTCATTAATACAACAAGTCCGAGTACAATTTTAATTAACAGAAATTATTTTTTTTTTAAATAGATTAACACTATGCATAGAATCCTATCTTTTCCATTCCGAATTAGTTTCAGATGATTAAATTCTACTGTAAAATTCACTCATTCTGCATTGTACGAATAGTATTTGATATATTTTATTACGATACAATTGACATATGACTTAATTGTGTGTATGTATGTGTATTAATGTTAAATGTTCTCCTGTTATGATCTAAGTTTCCATTTTTTATGGAATTTTCCTATATTAGACTCCGCTCATCAGATTGGAAAAAAGATTATGTGATTAAAAGATATTCGAAAATTAATAATGTATACAACATTTTCACGCACAAAGCTTTTAATAAAAGAACCCTCAAAATTAATTCAAATAAATATCAATCTTAAAGATTAGGTGGTAAATTCGGTTAACTTAATATTAAATAAAATAATTTAATTTGTCTATGAATAATGTTATAAATAATTTTATAAAGTTGTAGCCTCAGAATATATAATAATTTAGGTACATTACAGTATAAATCTGAAAACAATAATAATAACATAGTTAAGTGTCTATATAATAAGTTAGCAATTTAAATTATTTTGTGGCTGTGGTTAATATGATTTATGAAATCAATAAGGTATATTCTATTCAGACTGAAGATCTGATCGTCGTTTTCGTCAATCAATTTAACTTCCTTGTTAAAATAATGCATCTAAGCAGTATCTATCGTCTTTGCCTGAATGCATAAGCATATTTGAACCAGGGAAAAGGAATTTTTATAAAATTTGTTTTGTAAGATTCCCATGACAGCATGTCGTAGGTCTTGTCACAGTATTAAACCTTATTGAAGGATTTCTTGGTGAAAACTTGTTCGATGCGAGAGACGACGATATCTCGCTTGTCATGGCGTCGAATAACTACTACATGTGATTCAACGAGTTTGAACTTAAAGAGAAACAAATAATTTACTTTATGTTTAGATATTATAACATTGTATATACATTTAGTGATTTTGACAAATGATGTTTTGTATGAGTAATAACATTCTTAAAAACTATATAGAAAATATAATTCTTACTTATACTATCGGTAGCCACTAATTTCATATATAAAAAGTATTTTAAATTAAAATAATAACAATATACATGCCTTTATGTTATCTCATTTTCAATCAGTTTTCGATTATATTCATGAAAATGCACTTGAGTCATAGCAACTAAAAGGAACCCTAGTTCTTCCAATAAAGCAGCCAAAGCATGTCATAGAACTTCGAATATACTGTCGGTTATAAAAATACATATTGTAAAAGTGTAAAGTTAATTTTAAGCTTGGTTAAGAGCGGATGTTTCCTTATTATTTTACTTTAGTTAAAAAGAGACAAAATGCTGTCTGATACATCGGAACATGTAACCGAATAAGTCTATAAAATTCGATTTGTTTTTGATATTGGTTCACCCTGCTGTTAAATGTCCAGAAAATTCTTCAAAACGTTAGTGTTAATAATTAGTGGTTAAAAATTGGCAAACGTTAACAAAAATTCTAAGTGAATGCGTGATTTTGATGACGTGCTGTTGTTGGCACGCTTAGGGATATTTATTGGAAGCTATTAGTTTAGGATTAACTGAGTTAATTACAAATAACAGAAATATGAATAGGATAATTTAAGAATTAATACTAGTAATAGTAGACAAATATAATTGCGTACTTTATTGGTATTTATATTTTAAGTATGTTTATTAAATTATTGTGGTTATTTTGCATTCAGGCTAAATGAAAACTGGAAAATAATTACGAATATGACTTGTTCTACATAATGTTGCGAATATATTTAGATTTCAGAATTTTGTATTGGCATGTTATATTTTACACCATCATTCTTCAAATACGTAAGATAAGTGTGCTTGATCAGTGTGGTTCTAGATTATAGCCTTTGAATTATTTTATCTTTTATAAGTAACGATAAACCACCAGTTCTATTACTTACTAAACAAGATAACGATACAAATACTGATTTTATGTCAAATATCATTAGAGTTACATGTTTCAGCTTCATGCAGGAGTATTGACAATATTATTATCAAATAAATCTGAATTTTAGTTTTTATTGTTTAATATCCCAATTTTGAACCACTCCCCAATTATTAGGCTTCAAGACTCGTAAGAGAGTGACGAGTTGATATCCTAACTGTAATCAGTAGCCAAAGCTAATGATTTGTAGCCCATATTGAGTAGGAAGTCTAACATGTCTTAAATAAATCAGTAAAGAATAAAATAAAATAATTATTACATTTCATTTGTAACTCATCACAATTCTGCAATAGAAATATAGAGACGTATTTATTTATCTCGTTATATAAAAAAACATCTTGCAAAGAGTCGTTTTCCTTTTTATTCCGTTCCCCTGTATCGTTACTTCTGTAAGCAATGACTTTCCTTGCCGCTGTTACAACCAGAAAAAACTCTATTGCAAAAAGTATTTTAACATATACATGATTACTACCTGTTTCAAAAAGAGCAATAACAACAAAACAACTTTTCCTTAACAAGGCAATAAAACAGGGAACATCTAACTTTGACTGGTCATCGGTCGTTTTTTACGGCTTTGTATCGTAAAAACTCGCGCCGTTATCTGGTGAACCGAACGGTTCTATTACGACCTCAATAAATTCTAACTCGTTGGTCGCGATCTCTCTTTTTTTAATTTTTGAAAAATTACATTCGAGAATTTCCTCATAAAATGGATTTCGTGGTCTTGCGTCGCATCGATCAATGTTGCGGCTGGCATTGCACCCTTCTATTTACATCGGTTTTATTGGTTTTGCTTATTAAAAATAACTATGTCGGAACAGGAGATGCCGAAAGAATCTGGTCGATCGCGGATGCAAGACATTTTAGACGCCGATATTGATATCAAACTTTTGTTGGAGAAAATGGCTTTGGAGTTAAAATTGAAGGTGGAGTAATTAAGGTAATTAATTGACGAATATCGGGTATCTAACTATAGATCAGTTAATATTACTAATGAATGTTGGATATATGATGATTTGTATTTGATTACACATAATGTTATGCCCGTTCTACATAATAGCTTCATTTCAATAACATTATATTACAATCGAACCAAGAACTACAGCTACGTTCAAAATAATTCTCATCGGCATCTTCCAATCATTAAACAGAATCAATACATAATTTTATTATAAATTTACGTATTTATGACTAAATATTCAAAAATTAAAGGCGCCGAAAAATCCGTCAAATATATTTTGTGACTTTGTGATTCTTCAGATAGATCCTTTAGTGCTTTTCAATGCAAGGTACAATGATTTACTAATTAATAATGGTGGAGTTTCTCCCGAAATATATCTTTATTCTTATATTATTACGCGGATTTTGCAGAAAATTTCGCACCAATTCTCATATTAATCACTATTAATTATTTAAAATGTTGAATTTACATATTTCCGTGATTTTACCTGCTAAGACGACATTCACCATCATGTATCAATGTTAGTATCCTATTTAGCAGATCGCTTTCTGTGATCTTAACTTGAATGTCCGATTGTGAGATGTTTGGTACAACATCCTATATTCACGATTCGATGAAACAAGTTCCAAGTAGACGGCAACACCATTTCAGGCCCCTCTTTATAGTTTTAGTTTTTGCCTAACATCTATATCATCTAACATCTTTCGTTTCTATGTTTTACATCTCAGTCTTTCGATTTGAAATACATTTTACTATTTCAATCCAATTATTTATTTCATGGAGTGGCATACCATAATATATTCGTGCTTTGACATTTTAAATATATTTTTTAGAATTAATTTTGGTGAGACATAGGCTCACAGACTTGGCCACTGTTGCAGTCTGACATTCAAAGTTTGAAATCTTTCAAACCCAATACTTAAGGAAAAACTTATCCGAAATCCCATTAGATATGAATCGTTTGATTAACATGCAATAATTAGTTGAGAAACAAAACCAGAAACTCAGTTTTATATAGTTTGGACATGTCCGTCGATTAAAAGTTTTCGAACGAATTTCTCATATTCTTTTCACTACTGCTGTGGCGAAATCGATAATTTCGATGAAGGGGCAGGGAGCAACTCCAAAAAAGGCATCGATATTTACAGCGGCGAGAATTGATGAAGACTCTTCGTAGCCCGACTACATCATTAGCAACGAATTATTTTATTATAACATTAGCGACGATTGATGGAATCACCTACGGACATTTTTAGGCTTATTGAGATAACTCTTTCTGATTTTGGATTCAGCAAGTATCTCCAATTACGACTGGTTCCCCTGAGTTAGTACTGTAGCGATTTATCTTTAAATTGCGATTTATTTTTTAATTACGACTTATTTTTCAGCACTGTCTCAAATCACACCAGAGACTAATATTAATGTAATAATATTAATGCAATGATGTATTAACACTGCTATTTTCTATTAAATACACCTCACTAAACTACGTACCACAAAATAAAGTGGTTTTATTATTTTGAGTTTGTGTCCTATTCTGGTGTTATCCAAGTGCTGTAATACTTCGTACTGACATAAGAATGGAGTCTCTCCTCATTACAGTTATCTTGGTTTCCTTAGTGGCAGTCGGTATCTGATGATCTCAGTATAATTAATCAATCCTGTAGTATCTGGTTGCACTTACGATAACATTCTGCACAATACACCTTCTTGGAAACGTGTATTGTCTTTATATAACTTTTCGCTGAACATCCCCATAATTGAAATACATATGTCTATATAGGTTTCAATACTTGCTTCTATAATAGTAATTTATTATATACTAACAATTCTGATCTTCTTAATTAACCAATAAATTTTCCCATAGCTTAACTCCAGTTCTTTCCTTTTATTTTTTATGTGTTTATTTGCATTATGTGCAAGTTTTGCAGCAAAATTAAGTCCCAGATACCAAATGCTATTAGTTCATAGAATAATAGTGTTATTTATAGTTATTGGGCGCTTGTACAGTCTGATTATACGTGAATTGCACACGCACAGGTGTAATTTTTTTTCCAGGTTTGGGTCTATTGTATTTTTCCTATGGCTTCCTCCCTATTATCTCCGACATCAAGTATCACAGCATTATCGGCAAATGTAGCCATCGTGATATTTTCCATTTATGGTGTATCACATGTGTAGAGAGTGTAAAAAATCGGCCCCAATACACTGCCTTGTAGCACACCTCCTTTATTAGAGAGTATATTAACGTTTTCTGTAGTCTATGAAAAAGTAAATAATTAATGTCGCAAGACACCTTGTCGAAGGCTTTTACTACATCTAAGAATATAGCTGAAAGTATTTTTTTACCTTTATACACATTTTCAATTACATTCATGCACCTGGTCAATTGTTAAATATTTGTTCCTAAACCCAAACTTGAAATAATCGGTAATAATTTAAATATTTTAAATTATTATTTAATTATTACATTTTATTAATTACTAATCGTTTCCGACTAACCTACAATTCTATGATACCTTAAATTTAGGTATATAACTAGGAGGATCCATTGGCCCTATCTCAGTCAGGTGAAATAATGTTTATACATGTCACTGCTGTATTTTTTATTATATGCACCTCACTACACAAGATCAGAGGGTTTGATTCTTTTGAGTCTGTGTCCTGCTCCAGTGGTATACAAAAGCTGCAATACTTCAATATGCTCATGAAAATGGAGTCTTGGAGGACTATAGGAATTTGAAAGTCTGGATGTAGGTAATCAGTCCTATAGTATTTGGGTGTGCCCACAATACCTCCCAGGACTTTGTTCTGAAAATTTTGTATTTTATTGATGTTACTCTTTGCAACAGAACATCCCCATAATTGAACTCCGTATGTCCATATAGGTTTCAGTATTTGCTTATATAATAGTAATTTATTATGTACTGATAATTGTGATTTTCTTCCAATTAACCAGTATATTTTGCTATATTTCAATTCCAGTTCTTTTCTTTTCTTTTTTATATTGTTCCTTCCAGCGATGTTTTGCGTCAAGAGTCATTCCGAAATATTTAGCGTTGTTGCTATATGGAATGATAGTATTATTTAATGTTATTGGTGCTTGTACGGTGTGTTTATAGGTGAACTGCACACGCACAGATTTATTTTCATTTCATTTCATTAGGTAAAGCATTGGTCCCAGTACACCTGCTTTAGCTTCTTTTATTGTAATAATTTAAAATGATTTAATAACATTACTACGTTCGACACCTATATTATTTATGAACTAGATTTTATATGTATTGCTTGGAAACTGTTAACCCTCCTATATTCACTAAATATTATCCACTTCTAAGATAAATTTCTCATCAATTTTAGGAACCTCAAAACATGCATCGGTTTTCATTAAATTCAAATTATATATATATATATATATATATATATATATATATATATATATATATATATATATATATATAAAAGCGTCATCTTCTAAATCTCATCTGAGAAGCTCCAGCGTCTCCTTTTCCGAGCCAATAAGCAAATCGACCAATTAAACCCCATCTCTTCTCGACTTATCTCGAACCATTCCCGGTGTTAACTGTGCAATCATTTCGTCTGTACTTAAAGGGCTAAGGTAGTAAATTGTTATCGAGTTCTACGGACACCGGGGGGACGGGATAAGTTGGAGGGGGGTGGTGGGCCTGTTAATGGGGCGAGTCGCCCTCCTCGTCTCGCAATTCGAGCCTAAGTAAATTTCGGGTTTAATAGTTTAAGCCACTTTAATTTGCTATTTTACTTCTGTCAATTTCGACGGCAACGAATTATTACCCATCATTCCGCAGATAGTACGGTTTTATTTGCGTTTTTATCGGGTCTCGTATCGTAAAAATCTTGTTAAGGTCTTTATTTCAATGATTAACTTTCGGCAAATGTTAAAGACGGCGTCATTAAGAACGGTTACGATTTTATTAATACGAGGGTTGGCGGCCATATGGAATTTGATTTGGTATTCATTAAGATTAAAGGCGGCGTTTTATTCGACCTTTTTATGGATCGCCCGTTGTATTTTCATTAGGAATGTTAAAGTGGTTTTAAAGTTACGGTCCACTTTACTACTATATCTTTTTTGCCTTATTGTTCTATATATAATGTGCTAATTAATAATAGTTTCCATGCTAGTTGGCTAATATTTTATGTTATTCTAATTTATGTATTATATTATACTATGTAAGGCATATAATGGGAAAGGGTTTTAAACACAGAAAAACAATTATTTTACTTTTATAAAACATTTTAATTAAAGGAAAGAAGAGGCGACTGATTGAACAAAGTGACACTGGGGTTAAAAATACGTAAAAATCATCCCGACGTCTATTTTTAGATATATCACTGGTAATACCATTCAAAACAGATGACTCTAATACCTACCTCCCAAACAAAAGACCAGAAGTTCACCAGGAATGAACGTGATTGTTGTCTCGTCGGACAGCTTATAGTTCCGATAAATTATGTTAGAGTATCGCCTGTAGCTTCGCCCGCCAGTTTGCCTTGGAAGCTCCAAAAATTCGAAATTATAAGTAGACTCTGCTAATTCACAGCAACTTCAGTCCCGCTTTGGTATACAAATTGCGCCAGTTATCAAAGGTGCAGGGTTTGCAAAAAAACTCTTTTATTTTGCTTCAATACTATTTTATTTTAACGAAAAGAATCGGCGACTAATTGAATCGACGGGATAAACGACATATCATTTCATCCTATTCTAGTGGAAAGGAAGCCCTTATTTCTAGACACATCACTCATCACAACTCACAGTCTGAAATTATTACATTGTTTTTTTCGAACAACTAGGGTTGTATCAGTCGCACGATATAACATATATAGGTGGAAAATACAATATATAAGACGTCTTGGCGTTAAATGATTATATCGATTATTTTATATAACAGCTCTGGAGAAATGGGTTAACAAAATGGCATATAAAAGAATCGATAAAGAAAACTAAGCAAAATTTTACGTCTCAATTGCGAACATCATCGGGATTGCATTCTCTCCACGTCACGTCCGCCCGACGAAAACATAAGGCAATAATACGAAATATTTCCGAGCAGTTTTCTAGTCGGTTTGTTTGGAAAATTGCATGCATTTATAGTTTCGGAAAGGACAGAAATTCAATCCACTTCCGACTCCAGAGACGGTCCCCATACCGTCTCATACGTAAGACCGCCACCCCCCTATTTCGTCGCCTCCCCCTTTCGATACGTATCGTATTGTTTTCCCATTGAATTGCAAACACAACATGTGCTTTTCTCATATGTATTTGTTTCCCAAGAAAAACGACGAGCGTCGAGAGGGGCGAGGGGACTCGCGCCGGCAACACACTGGAAATTTTCTTACCCAATACAACTGAACAGATGTGCATTTGTTTTCGGTTCGATGATCGTTAATATTCACACTTCAACTACCAATTATTTCATTTATTTTATGGAGGAGCATACCATAATATATTCGTACTTTTAAATCTAAATACTTCTATTTAGAATTAGTTTTGGTCGACAAAAATGCTATATTTTTCACTATTGCAATTATTTAAAACTATTTTACATAACTTGAGACTTAATGAAAGAAGCACCAAAGTATTCATAACTGACGAATCGCCTGCTAGTGTAAATCTTAACGGCATCCAATTTTAAGTTCGAGACTTGTATCAGGTCAGTTGAAAAGTCCTCGGCATGACACATAGATGGCGCTACTAGAAATAAATCCATATTTTTTTTAGTTAGCCTTAACCCTCAAAAGGAGTGTGTATAAATTTGACAGGTGTCGGATCATTAGTTTGTGAATTATAGCATTTTGAGTGAAGCAACTTTTGTTATTGTGAAAAAAGTTTATAAAAAACACAGTTGAAGCAAGAACTTGGCTTGATTCCGAGTTTCCGGACACTGCCCCAAGAAAATTAACCATCAAGGATTGGTATGCTAAGTTTAGACGTGGTGAAATGAGCACCGAAACTGTGAACGCAGTGGACGCACAAAAGAGGTTGTTACCGATGAAAATATAATAAAATTGACAAAATGATTCCATTAATATTACTTTTTATTCGCTGACAAACTCTTCTTCAGTGATTCATTTCTGAAACCCTATTCTCTTGAATTTCAAAACCTTTCTTCTTCTAAACTTGCATGGGGAGTATGTTTTTATTTGCTCTAGTTAACACATTAGGTGTTACGAATATTACGCTTTCGAATATTGATCTGAGCTGAGATGTTTGGAATTGTTTAGACAGTAGCATAAAACCAAACGGATCACTCGACAGTCAATAGGATTAAGATGGAAGGCATTTCAGATGTAAGAAATTGATGGAAAATATCTTTGGTTTATAGTTCATGTTAAGTACTAGGTTCGCATATCCATAGTAGTTTAAACAGTATAAAGAAACTGTAAAATATTGTTTAACATCAAACTAAAATAATTTTAATAAAAAAAATTCATTTGTTATAATCATTTTTACCATATGAATATGTTGAAATTTCTTGTTATTATATTTTTAGACAATTTTAAATTATACTTTTAAAAACCAATAATTAATAATATATGAAATATAATAATTTTCTAATATTTGTATTTTTATTTTTAGGTACGTTGCACCACCAACATCCACGATCTTAGGGTAAGAATGTATCACATTTTGTTGGGAAAATTTGCCCAATTTCCAAATCATTTGTAATTCCACTCGAAATAAAAAGCAAATTGTTAGAACAATCAGCACTGTCGAACACAGATTTAGACCATTTCGATTGATTCCACTGGCAACCAGTCTTTCAAGCTGTCAGTTCTCGCCCGATAACGCTATAAATAATACTCCTGCTGGTTAACTTAAATAGTAACGGTGACCGACATGTCACCTACAGCGTAAACAAACTTGTCCTGCGATACAATTGCATTAAACTGGCCGATTGTGTTATTTATTTTACGGTCAGGGACCGTCCACAATCGTAATTTGGTAGCGTTAGATTATTGACAGTTTCATTTCGACATTTTCGGCTGTCATACTGATGCGTGTTTCCATTACTTGACGCTCAATGCCAGAATTTCAAAGTAAATATAAGTTTTCCAATTAATTAATGAACTAATGTTTAAACATGTTGAAAATTCATATTTATACAAATTTATGTATATTAGATGTTTGTATGTATTATGATTCGATGATTTTGACATTTCTCTGCATGAAACAACAGTTTTCCATTTAGTATCATTGAGTTATTTAGTAAATACAGGTGCTAATCATATAGGGATCAAAATCTCATTGAAATATTTTGTTCAATTTAAAAAGAACCCTAGCCAAAGCCTATAAAACGCTGTCAGAATGGTGATGCTTCTCTGTTATATCCCAAATCTCGTTGTAGTTTGTAAAATTTAGATTTGACAATTTTGATGTCAATTACAAATAACGGTCTGGAGTACCAAATACGTTCTAAGACAATTAATATCAATACTTATTGGACAAAAATTCAGTATGAACTCTAAAATAGCTTTCAGATAGGTTTTCAGCTAATACATTATCTATAATAAGATTTTTACATGGGATGGGAAAGGTCCAAAAGGAAGAAAAATTGCTACCACACGAATTAGCAATGAAAAATCAATTTTAGCAGTTTCAACATTGTTATTTAATTATTTACTAGGTCCGGCTGTAACGTCTTGTGACTAAAAATGAAAAATGGATCTTCTACAACAATCCCAGGTATAAAAAGCCATGGGTTAGTCCAAACGAGCCATCCACATCCACACGGATAAAGGATATGGTGGTTTTAGCAGTATGTAGAGTATTACGAGCTGCTAAAATATAATGAATCTGTGCTAAATGACGTATTGTTGTATAAAAGACCAACAATAGACCCAAAGCCACATTCTCACATGACAGCGTTAGGCCACACGTTATAAAAGTTAACTGTTGTAGAATTAGCTGTTGTTGCTCGAATGGGAGTTCAGCTCGATTTTAGAAATACTAAAGAAGCGCGAAAATGGATCGATTATTGGGTAGTTGTCAAACCAATCTTATAAATGCCAACCATAATAAACTCTTTAGAATTAAAATGGAACTGCTCTGGGTAACTAACCAGGTCTTTAGTCAGTTTAGGACTTTGTATAGCCTGCACATCTTCACGAATTCCTTAACAGGAGAAAATACAAACCAACTTTGAATTTCTGCGAGAGATCGACTATCCAGACAGCTGTCAGATGTATGTTGCTAACCAAATCACCATTGCCACTTCAGTGTGGTTGTTAGTGGATGCTACTTTGTCATGGTTATGTTTTTTGATTTGAATTTGTATCCATTTTTAAATTGTATATAAACTACTTAAACTTTTAGCCCCCCTCTTTGTCTTGTTAATTTTATTTTATTTGTTACTAGCGACCCGCCCCGGCTTCGCACGGGTGCAATGCTGATACTAAATTAAATACACTACAGAAAAAATATGAACGTTGTATATAAAAACATAGCGGCCCGCTCCGACTTCGCACGGGCATAAAATATATATGCCTATGTCACTCAATGAAAACATGATTAAAATCGATCCAGTATTTTTGGTTCATTCATTACTGCCCTTGGCCTGCACGCATTAAATTTGGAGTAAAACAATTCCTCTTCCCCTATACTTACTATGAAGATTTCCTGCTATCTTTGGAATATCTAAATTCATACAATTTTTATTACATTACACATTTTTAAACGCAAATTTTAAATTTGTAATATCTCCGAAAATATTTGTTTAATTTACATGCTGTAAGGAACCATATTGATCTATATTAATTGCACACTGTATTTAAGGTACTTAATTCGATAAGGATTAATGCCGTATTGCTTAAAATAGCTTCGTAAATAAGCCATTTTCTCACGTAAAAAGTAAACAATAAAAATGGTTAATGTGGGTTATCCCTAAAAGATAAACATATACCATCGCGGACTTTTTTGTAGACCTTTTTATGGTGTACAATACTGTAGTACATTAATTTGATCTAACTCGTAGGGTTAGGCAGCGTTTTTGCTAATTGCTAAATAAGCCTAAAAAAATAGGTTAATTTACGACATCACGTTAGAAACCTCTAAAATTAGCAATGTTGCCTTAGTATATTATGCATGTATTATACACATAAACCTTCCTATTGAATCACTCTATCTACTGAAAAAAACCGCATCAAAATCCGTTGCGTAGTTTTAAAGATTTAAGCGCACATAGGGATATAGGGACAGAAAAGGCGACTTTGTTTTATACTATGTAGTGATTTTATATAAACACTTATCTATTCCTGTCCCCTTTGTATAACCCCCCTGATCTATTGTCGCGAAATGACGACATCCGTGAAAGCGAGTAAAAACAGTTTATTCATATTAAGTTCGAGCACTGATCAATCATATATGTACTCAACCAAGTGATCAGCATGAACAATTGATATATGGCATGTCAGGGCAGTATTTCACTCTGTATAAATATAGTAGGATATGGATCTGTTTATGAATTATATCATGTACTATCCCTTTCCTGAATGAAAGTAGTAACTAGCGATGGGCAATATATTTAGTGTAAATTACTTATTAAAATCAGTAACTCAATCTCAAGACAGTAAAGTCAGTTCAGTTATCTGATATCAACATTTAGGTCTTCGTCGGATAAAGGAGTAAATACTTTTATAGCCGTGATGTCGTTTGTTGAGTTCAAGAAATAAGACCACGCCATTACTCAAAACATTTTGTAAGCAATATTTTGCAATGAAAAATAAAAATAACCCTTGAAAGGGAATCCAAAAACGCGAGGCCAATTTAAAAGAGCATCATAGTCTCTTTAAAGCAGCAAACCAGCAGTAAGGTATAATAACTATAAAGCAATACGGCTCCATTGAAACTATTTGTATGGCATCGTCTCTTAATTGAATTTCTTCAGACGCTTGGCGGAGACACAATTAAATAAATAAAAAGTTTGTTTTTATTACGTGGTGGTGGCGTCTACTTCGTCGGCGACCGACAAAATGTAAAAAGAAAAAAATCGCCATCAAACTGGCAACTACAATACTCGAAAAGTTTTCGGATCGGGGTTCGGCCGGTGCCGACCGCTCCGCTATTGACCTCGCTGATCGGCGGAAGTGGCTTCGATCGGAAGAAAATTGTCGGAACTGGTCGGGAAATGAGCAGCGGCGTGTCTTATTTTTATTCTCGGAAAATCTGATCTCCTGCGTTCTCTACAAGGGATTTTTGATTTATAGATTATCTACATTGAATAATAATAATGTATATAGGACGGGTTATCTACTGCGTTGCTTGTATATTATTTTACAATTTATTTCTATATGAAAATCGATCTCCTATACCAAGCATTAATTTGTTTGTAACAATTTCAAAATAGTTATCCGTCTATTCAAATTATCATTATCAGCGTTGAGAACTGTCGATTGAAAACAGTCAAAACATTTGACAGTCACGAAACAGTCGAACTAGTACATAGTCAAAAGTAATCGAGTGAAGACAGTAATTACTATTTCAGTCAGTATTTTTCCACTGGCGCCATAAGACGGAGATGTATTAAAATTAATAACGGAATTTCTTCCGTTATCAATTTTGAGAGAGGAAAGGACGGAGATAATTAGCTGGGGGTTCTTGGCTGTATAGATTAGTTCATTTTAAGTAATTTCAACTTGGTAGTGTAAAAAGAAATGTAATAATTAGTGTTGGGAACTATCGACTGAAATCGACTATCGACTGTTTAGTAATTGACTACTTTTTACTATCGACTGTTTCAGTCGTGTACTTTTATAGTCGAAGCCTGCATTTGACTGAAAATAATAATTACTGTTTTAATTCTCTAGTTTTTTGACTATCGACTGTTTTGCGACTATCGGCTGTTTCGACTGTTTTCATTCGATAGTTCTAGTAATTTCTAGTTATTCGCTAGTAATGATTATCCCAAATATATTTCATCTTATTTTATTATTTGAAAAGTAACAATAACACAATATAATAAATAATGAATGTAATTGGTTTATTTCTATATCTTTCCAATCTGTGCTTTTTTTGAAAAGAAAAGGAAAGAGGTAATTTCTGAATGCTATTATGTTCCACAGTTTCAACAGTTTAATTTTGAATGATGCAGCATCATTTTTTAAATTTGAAAGTGTCATTTATACCAATTAGGATTTATCTGGACTGAACCCACTACTTAACGTGCGCTTCGAACTACAGTCCTCGGCGTTAAGCCTACCGACTGGCAATTTAGAGATCATCCCAGAAGCCATCCGTTCTTACCCAGCCTGGTTTATTTTTCTTGTCGGATTTTACACTCCTACCTTTTGGACAATCACAATTGTAAATAATTATAAATATAAGTTTGCAACCATGCCCCAGCACGTTTCAAACCCGCGACTATAGCAATAGTAGGATAATCATCATGCGCCAACCAAATCGGCAAAATTATTTTTATATTTTATATATTTATTTAATCTTTTTAGCTATTTAACTCCCGCATCTTATTTAAATAAAATATCAATTTTATTATATTTTTCGTCATTCAGGAATATTTTAAAATTATTATTCGTTGAAATTTCATTGAAAGAATTGTTATCATTTAATGCAACATCGAGTAAGATAACAAAATACAGTCAATAATATTTTATCAAGCAAAATGTCATTCTTTTTACTCTAAATGCTGCTATATTAATGTACATTGTTATTTACATATAAGCATACATTCGGCGCATTTATTTTCAGAGGACGGCAAAGTCAGAACGTTAAAAACCAATCGAATGAAAATAGTCACGACTGAAACTAGTCGGATCGAAAGTAGTCAAATGAAATGGTCATTAGTAAAAAGCAGTCAATTACTAAACAGTTGATAGTTCCCAACGATAATCATCTATATATTAAGGTGCATCTGCACCCAAAACGTACATTGTTCAGAAGTATTTCACTGTCTGGAATACAATCCCTCCCTATAGTTATAAAAATTTTAGCCCTTGCTCGTATATCAAACTATTATTGTGCATTTTAGAATTTTTTAGAGAAAGTCATTACACATATATTCTTATGAATGAAGAAATCATATTTGAGTAAATATTTTGCAATATGTTCAACTCTATTTAGTGTCTACTAAGTTTTAGGCATTTTTTTTAGTTGTGTATGAAAGTTTTTTTACAGGTCATTATTTTTTTTCTCTTCTTCAATCAATTTAATTGCTTAATTAAATTTAATTAACTTACGTTTGGTATTGAAATATTAACATTTAGAAAAATGGCTATAAATGTTTGAAGATATCTAAAAGTGAAGAAGCCTTCAGATATAAAAGGTGTGTTTATTGTGAAGTGGTGATATTACTTAATATTTTCATTTGTTTTTAATATATTTATAATCAAATATGTAATTTATAATAAACGTGTTTTCTTGTTATTATCTAAATATCAGCTCATGCTGTTTATGGTAACTTAATATCATTTTGTGGATATTTATTCGTTTTATGAAATTATTACTATTTGTTGTTGTCCATAAGGAGGGTTATAATAATTGTTTATTGCATTTCAAACAATAATAGCTACTGTTTGGGATAGAACTCTCATAACCTGACAAGAAATGATGTTCCAATCATGTCAGTAACTAAGCTGGATAAGACCAAATGTCTTACACAGACATTAGCCAGTCAGTAGGGCCTACGTTAAACTGTAGCAGGCAAAAAGAAGAGTAAACATTAAAAATAAACTATTTAACTAGTTAAAAGTAAACTAAAAAACTTACTAAAAGTAACTTTCAAAAGAAAAAAAGATATTTATTTTTAACATATGGAATTATTTTGGTGTTACGGTAAATATTAGTTGAGATTTATTGTGTAAGAAAATGAGAATTTACTAGACTCGTCCCATCAACAAAATTACAAAAATACAAGCAATTTAAGAACAGTAACCGGAAACAGCCACAGTAAATTTTAACTGCACATCCTGTTACGTTTGCCATTCTCTCGTCCTTTACGAGCCCATTCTGCCTAGAAAGACAATTTCGCATTCTATCAAATTCGCTAATAGTTAGCCGAATATAAAGATTCGAACGATATGACCTGCCATTAAATTTTACCGTCTTCAGATGTATACCTATAGGTCATTACATTTAAACGGGGGACGTTCTTTCGGAATTAAAGAGCATTTTAATGGCAGTGAGTGCTGACCTTTTCTCTATGTAATGAAACGTCGGAATGGCGAAGATTTCGTTTAGATAGTACTGTGAATTTCTGACAAAGACGCTAAGTAAAGTATAATCTGTTATAAAATTACTTTTATTTTTATTGCTTTGATCGGCTGTTGCTTGTTGGAAAGTTTGCCAAATTCTTCTAAAATTTGAGACGTATTTCTAGAACACTTTTCTTGTTATATACAGTATTAGTGAAAGTAATATTTCAAATAAAGACTGGTGATGCCAAGTTGACTTCGGTTCACTATCGTTAAAAAGACAGAAACTCTTTACTCCTTACTTGCTACATGCAGAATAAATTCTAATCTATCCTAAATTAAATATAAGAATGTGAATAAATTTATAAATAAAAATTCCTTTTTTCCCGTTAATTTGCTCTAACTCTTACACTTTGATTTGAATAAAGAGGCTTCTGGAGGTCATCGAATGCTGAATATATATATATATATATATATATATATATATATATATATATATATATATATATATATATATATAGTTTTAATTTCATTAACATGGATATAGACAACTTATGCAAACTATATTAATCTATGCAATTTATATAATATAAATTAAGCGTGGAGGGTTTAAATTTGCAATTTTTGAATTTATATATCCCCAAGGTTTAAATAAACCGTGAAAATTGATCAAATAATGCATACTGTCGATATAACTTTTATCAATAATTATGCAAGCAGAAAGAATCGCTTAATTCTCGGTCATATATCAATGCTGAAATATTATTAGCAATGATCGATAATGGTAGCAAATATACATGAATGAATATACAGTGAGTTGAACGGCATTCATTATAATTTATCAATATTAAACACCACCGACACTGATAAACTTCCCGAAAACAGGTCGGTATCTGCGAATATTCTATTAAAACAGCTTCAAACTGTATACGAGGATTCATAAAATTCAATTCAATTCTATTCCAAAACGATTTGAATTTAAATTTTATTTTTATGGTTGGTGTAATTAATAATTAGATATTATCAAGGTTTAAATTGTGTTGTGGATCAGTAGCATCTAAGTATTCGGAAAATTCAGAAATTAGTGGATGATCCAAGATTTTGGACATACTGGTGGCTTAGAGAACATTCCTTAGTCTATACATTACTTTAGAAATTGGTATAAAATCATAATTTATTGCGAGTTAAAGATGTAAAGGTCATATGACTGTTTTGTCCATTTTCATACGCCATATAATAATCGGAATTATTGATCCTTTTCAACACACCGATTATTCCATCCAAAATTATTGACTAACATAAGATTTTATTTGAAGAAATTGGTGAAATATTGCAAAAAACTAAAACCAGTGCTAGCAGGGTGAATGTTAGTCACCTTGTCCCTTATTTTCCTAACATTTTAATTCTAAGACACACAAGAGTTTTAAATGTGTTAAATTATCATTACATCACTTTCTGCCCAAATACTTAATATCTACAAGCTTGCAAAATTCTAATGATGTAAGGCCTAAAGTTCCAGAATAACACTCAATGTATTGATTTCGCAAATTAAGGTAATTTAGCAGTTTTCAACGTTTAACAACATAAATAAACAGAACTACAGTTACTGAACTATTGCAACGAATCCGATATGCAACAATGGGAGTCTACATTCGGCTATATTATCTTTAAGAAATAATTTTCAAAATTCCCAATATATATTTTAATAATTAATAAACATCCTTTGTATAAACTTTCTTGTTGAAAAGCTTATATTACCTTCATATTATTGAGCCTGTAAGAACAAAAATATAGAATAAGAATGTTTGTTTATTATCAGACCTTAAAAAAGTAAATATGAAATTGCAGGAAAGTAATAAGAGCGGATATAGTTAAATAACAATAAATATAATGTAATATTGTATTAATATGTTAGAAGTGTATGAATTATATTACTAAAACCAGTAGCAGTTAATTTAAGGTTTAATACAATACAATGTCTCATAAACACAGCTTATTTGTAAATCAACCAAAATCGAAGATGTAATGAAATGTACGCACTTTACTGATGTTAAACTTGACTAATCTGAACCGAGCAAATAGCTTAGATTACTGTTATTAATGTATATACCTGTTGAATACATCAATGATTATCTTACATAAGCTGTTTGGCATTGTGAAAATTTGGCAACAATTTTACTCCAACAATTGATTATATCTGTTAAATAAATAGGAAGGTATTACCGATGAAGAGGTTCTTTACTAATATGTGAGTAACATATTGGAATTAGTTTATATTGTTTTTTATTAGTAAATTATTTACTTGAAAGATAATTCAGAATATTTTCTCTCTATACGGTTGACTATATTTTACGATCTTCCAATAATAAGTGAACTTTTGTCTCGACCGGATGTCATTGATTGGAGTAAGTGGTAGTCAAATGGAGCAATCTCTGGATAATGGGGCAAGTGGGGAATAGCGTTCCACTTAATCATTTCCAACTCCTTTTAAAATTATTTTTAATGGTTTCGTTTTCCTTCCAATACGTTTCATGTTCACCGATTGAGGGCAATAGCGATTACTTAAGGCGTAATTTGGTTTTAGGAGTTTATCATAGACTTATACTTGAAATTAATCTTTTTAATCTTGAAAATCAACTATTACCATATTATCATCATCAAATGGATTATGCAAATCTCTGTTATAACTCTTCTGATTCTGCATTTTCGGAGAACTTAACAAATGAGTTTCTATGCCTAAGATTATTATATACAAAAATAGCCTTTTTTATCGCTGAAGCAACTGGTTACGGATGAAAAAATATCTCTCACGATCCTTCATCACTGAACTTTGTCGAACTGTTTATATCGTTACATATCTTGCAAATAAAACTTACTACTTTTTAAAATTTTTGACACATTTAGTTTGAACATACTCTCCATACTTGCTATATTATTCATATTAGGCCTATATTTTTTTAAATTTGAAGCTTTATTGTGAAGAATCAGTACAATGTATTTAATATTCAAAGTATTGTATTCTTTCATCTATAGCCGCTACTTTCTCCCATCTTCTAAGAAATTTACGTATTCCATCTCTAAAGAAAGATTGAGATGGAGAAAGAGAAAGAAAGATATCTTTTGAGGCTATACACTAATCGATCCAATTTTTGGTATCTTTATAAGAATTGAAGCGCTACTCAAACAGGTCACGACCCATATATCGGAACAAGTAGTAACCAGACGGGGCAAAGTCTAGAAAATACGGTGGGTAGGGCAGCACTTCCCATTTTAATGTCTTCAAGTATGTTTTCACATGTTTTGCAATATGTGAGCGAGCGTTGCCATACTGAGGAATAACATTGTTGTCTTTGCCCGTATTCATCAATTGCAGTAAATAATAATCCCCATCAAGTGATGTCTTCAATTTTTTTTGCCACGCTCTTTGTCTTTGGTGTCAAAACCTCCACTTTGAAAAAGTCAAAACTAGTATTCATAGCTTGAAATCAATGGAGCGTGATTGTCGTTTTGGTGAGCATGTTCGCTTCACACAGCATTCGATAACTTTCAACCACTTTTTTTTCTTCAAATTGAAATTTAACGGTTAGAACAAATTAACTACACAAAGAAATTTTTATTTCCAATTCTCTTAACATTCTTATATTTAATTTAGGACTTAAAATAGAACTTGCTGCAAATCCGATTAACTCGGTACAAATTCAGATCTTTTAAACGCACTGAAAAAAACATTTTGATCATACTTCGATGAAATGATACATACTGAAAAATGAAGCTTGTAAGGCTTCGACATAAGGTTGGTTTAAAATGTATCCGATGCAATTTAATACACAGTAATATAGTAATACCATCTGTTATTAATAATGGTTTTTAAGGTTAATTTATAAGCCTAATATTTCTACAAATCGGGATCTAAGAGTATCTGAATTTGACCAAGAAATATTAGAGGATAACATTGAATTGTCCCATATAACGACCAAAAAAGAAACGTAACATTACGGATAATGTCTATCGAAAAAGACTGGTGACATCAACTTCCAAATACAAAATTACTTTTCCAATAACGCAATATTTCAAGACCTTCACGCTGAAACTGCTTAAACAACTTTCGCACGGAACATGCGAACGACTGGAAGGGAATCGCAGATATGGCCGCGCGAAAAAAAGAACGAAGCCGTATTTTTCAGAATATACGAAATCATCGTTGTTTCAGACCGAGAGCAGCGTTTTTTCTCGGTTCAGCAAATAGACGTTTCAATCAACAAATGAAACCAAATAACCGACAACGCCAAAAAAAAAGAGGAGAAAAGGAGAAAGGAGCCGAGACAGCCACCGAGAACCCATCTCTGCCGTCATAACCGATACGAGTTGACGTTGCTCGGGCCGGAAGATCGATGCCGTATCGTATTATGTGTCTGGCAAAAAGATAAAAAAATGGAGATGCCAAGAAACAGATGGGACCTCGTTAAACGCGGAAATAAAACCATTATCTAATCTGTGTTGTTATATTTTTAGCCGAAGGGATTTCGTTACCGAAGGACGCCGAAGCGAATGCCGTTGGCGAAAATAGAAAGACGGCGAAAGATGACAGCAGATAAATTCATCTCCAAGGAGAACAGTGTATATATATATATATATATATATATATATATATATATATATATATATATATGTATGTATTAACTATTACATAAGTTATAAAATGTAAAAAAGCAGTTTGGAAAGCAAAAACTATTAATTACTTCAAACTACAATTTCATTAAGAAAGAAGAGACACTGATGCTATAAACAGATAAATATCATCCCGACGTCTATTTTTAGATATCTTACTTGTAACGCTATTCAGCAATTGGCGCCTCAGATCACAATGCAGTCCATAGCCAGTGCAGTACTAGTGTTATAACTTAACACCTCCCTCCTAAAAAAAGACCACAGGCATGGAAGTGGTCGTCGTCCCGTCTGGAAAGTTTATGATTCTAATAAAATTGTGTTTGAGTTTTGATTGAATGTTGGTCGTGGAGGTTATACTGTTTCTACCCATATTTCTATGGTATCCTTTTATGAAATGGTTTTCAAAGCTTTAGTGACTCAAGAGTGCTATAGTTTACGGCTAAGAACTGAGCTAGTGCAATCTGCCTTGGTGGTCGTTCATCTGAACTGCAAGCTGAACAAAAACTTCAGTAATAACTCCAGCATTCTATGTGAATTCACAGCAACTTCAATCCGCTTTTGATGACCTTACACACGTTCATGTACACGGAATTCACAAATTAGGGGTGTTTTTTAAAGCTTGAATGTTTCTTACTTGGAATGGTTGATAGCTAGGTATCTTTGAACACTATTTGTGACCTTACAACTTCAGCTTCAATACTTTTGCCCGAATTCCACTTAATTACACAGATGAATTAAGGAAAGCTTCGAGTAACGACGGAAAGATAGTCAATACAACGTCAACCTATCTTCTTTGTTAGATAATTAATTACGAATTGAATAATTCAGAAAAAAATTACAAAACTAGAAAATATTTGTAAGGTTCCCAATAATGATCTCCTTAGGAAGTTTCAAACTCTTGTGGTTGTCAAGGCCTTGATATACTGATATGATAAATCCCCATTATCGTTTCTTTATTATATTCGAATAGTTTCGCAGCTGATTATTTACCACCACTTCAATATTTGTTGACAACATGGTCATTATGGCAAGATACATATCTCTGTCTAGAGCTATAGAACAATAAAAAGGTGGTAGTCAACAAGAAGCACAATTAAAGTAGAGATTGCAAATATTTGCGTTGTAGTATAAAGACAGAAACCTAATTTTATCAATTAAAGTATGCGCTTAGGTAGAATCTACGAAATAGCTAAAGCATCACGTTAAACAAAAACCTGAGAAAATTGAACAACTGTACTGATTAGTTGGAAAATATTCTCAGCTTAGCCTAAGATCAAGGAGTTTGATTTATCAGGCAGATAATAAAGCCTTTTTGGATTTATGGGTTGCAAATATGGATAATCAAGCGGTCCAGTATTTTAAAAGTGCCAAAACAAAGTTCTTCGATTAATTACCATAAAATTATTTTGCCGCACAGTATGAAAGAATGCTACAAAATCACAGCAAACCAACTAATACAACTACTGGGCAACCCGTTGGAAATTAAAATATTGAAGCGAACCAAACCCCAGGAATTTGTGTAAAATATGTGTGTTGTCTTTATATGAAGTTAGTGTAATTTAAAATGAATTTAGCAAATACTGATGTATTTAAGGTACTTGTTCCGAAGTACAAAAGAAAAGCTATTCGAAAATTAATATATTAAGAATGAATTTCACCACTTTATATATATTTCCAAGATATAGTTTTCATCAAATAAATTTGTAGGAAAATTTGAGATATACCACACTAATAGTCGATGATTTGGGAAATGCATTCTGAAGGGTACTTGTAAACTGAAAGTCCATTTCAATTAAATAAATTAATAATATAGTAAATAACTACGTAAACATTTTTCTGTTCATATAATTAGGGAGAAAGATTAAATGCTGCAATAGACGTGATCTGGAAAGACCACTAGCTTGTTGAACTGAAAATAAGAAGAGTTGAGAAGTAAGAGTTGCAGGAAATTGAACCATGAAAGAGTACTATGAGCTGCAACGTTGGCGCCTCGTTGATGATCATAAGTTTGCTGTTTTTTACACTATTGTGTTTGATCATGAGTTGTAGTTAGCGAGTATTCACAATAACGTTTGTGTATCACGATATCGCTTGTGTTTGAAATAATCATAAATTATTTTGAGTTGTTGTTTGATGGTCTATTTCATACTATTAAAAAAACACTAAGAGTATTAAGTTCCAATTTCGAAAAACGCTTTCACACTCTGACCTGACTCTAGCAATTCTATAATTGCCTTTATTTTTACGACTATATTTTTTTCCAGCAACATTGATCAAAGTAATATTTCTATTTTCTTTTCAAACAAGTTTAATAGCGAATTTATACTTAATACATACAACAGCAAGTTATTCGCCGATCCTATTAAATCATACAATAAAATTAGGTCTGTCTTTATTCCTCAATTCTAGAAAATTATATTAGAGAAATGGCGAGACGCTTGTTTCTGTCAGTTTATTTAATTTAATTATGATTTTAAATGGATTATGTTACATATTGCCCTGTCGAAATAGAAAATGTACGCGACTAAAAATATATTCGAATAAATCAAATTTAAACAAGACGTCATAAAAATAATGGTGTAATTTGATAATGCAACGAAATAATGTCTGTGTAAATAAATTTGATCGCTTCCGAGGACGCGCATATGGATTTGCGATAATAGCCTATGTCGAAAGGCATTTGAGGTTTTAAACAATGTTTATTGTTTTAAACAATTGGAAAATGGACTCGACGCGCACATCGAGGGCTTCCAATTGAATTTAGTTTAATCGGATTTGGATAAATAGAATTTTTATTTAAATCAACGGGCTGGGCTCGAATGGAATTAACGTTGTTTATGAAAAATGATGGACACGTGCCCACTTCACAAATAATCCATACAATATTTGTTTTAATACATTTAAAATTCTTAACACTTGGTAATATGAATATTTAACCCTGTGTTCCTTTTGTCCCGATTATTTTTAATTAAAAATGTTATTGCTTTTTCATCATTTCGATTGAAATTCCGTACTTTTAGCATTAAAATTCACTATTAATTTGTTTATTTATTAATCAAAACATATTTTATTTGTATTTATCTCTACCTTTTGTTATGTCATTTTGGATAAAAAGAAAAGACACCAGAAAGGAAACCAATAGCATACACATCCGGGTCATCATTCATCGTCATAGCTGGAGCTTGGTCCTGGCGGTTGCAGTTAACCTTCCATTTTTGCAGATCGCTCTGTGTCTCTATTTATTTTTTGAGGCTTCTCACTCTCTATCTGTAATATGAATCTCTGGATTTGTTTCTCAACTATTCACTGATTTTCGCATCTTAATCGAATGGCTCTGTTTTTTTTATATGAATTTGGATATATTTCCAATACTTCAAAGTTAGAGATGTCAAAGTCCAAACACCATATCAAAAAAAAAGGCACAATATGCGTTTAAAAGACCCAGATTGTAGTCCTGCTTGTGATATTAACTCTCTTTTATGCGCACCATTCTAAGAGATTTCCTGCATCGTTGTCTATTGCTTTAGTCGTTGATGACACTTCCTTCCCGTGTGTACTGATCGCAAACACTTAACCAGATGCTTTGAAATTAGTAAGTCGTCAACACTTTGGTTTTTTGTATTTATCAAGTCATTGAACAATATTGAGAAATATGGAGAATAATGGCCAAAATGAGTACTTTTGAAGACGAGAAAGTTCAACTATGAGAAACCAATCAGTATCATTCAATGTATCTTTGTCATAAATAGTAAAGATATTGTATTTATCTGTTGATAATTTGGTAGCATGTAATTAAGTTGTAAGATTAAAAACTGCTTTATAGTACAGATTTATCGATACAACTAAAATTAATTATTATGGTACATCTATCCATAACTCGGGAGTAAGAAAAATTAGTCGTTATATTACAAAATAATTAAACTAAAATTTGAAAAAGTAACTGCAGAGCAAATAGCATAACAATAGTTTAATTATAAATATAATAAAAAAAATTCTAAACACGATGACGACAGCCTTGTTGTCAAATTTGGAAGGAATTTTAAAACAATAATTACTATATATCATTTCAAAAGTCTTGGTATCCTCAGTAATATAATTATATGCAACGCTATAAGACAACTAGCTTTTTAATTATTCTACATACATCAATTATTCTTTTTCGGGTTTCGCCATTGCCAAATTGAAACAGTTGTTTTAATAAAATATGAATGTAGTGCATTTTTAAACTTAGATGCTTTCCAATGTGGACACACAACGTTCATTGTTCGTCAAAAGCAAGGATTTGCATTGAACTGTAATCGATTTACGAGTTATTAAATACTGCGCGAAGGGGATTAAACGCAACATTTCTACGTTGTTCTGTTGGTGGTATTTTGAAGAACCAAAATCAGGAGAAATAAAAAATTAAAAACCCTTAATAATTCTGTATAACCACGTGTTCAAAACTTACAAAAAAATGATATTATATTGGGCAATTTTTTAAATTTTTATTTACCTAAGAACCATCTACAGAGCTTGAAAAACCTTAAAATTAAAAAGAAAAAATTAATGAATTCGGTAAAGTAATTCTCAGTTATGACGTGACCAAACGAAATACAAATTCATTTGGATATACAATATAGTCCATTCAATAAAACAGTAATCTCGCATCATCTAAATTTATGACGTCAAAACGTTGCAATATTGCCGCATCAACTTTGAGTTTTAGTTCATTTCACTTTCATATATAACAAAATATAAATAAAATAATTAAGCAAAAATAATGTTATCAAACCTAATTTATTGTAATATTACAGTATATCTAATGCAAATAATATCTCGTTCCTGTTTGAATTTGCAGACATTTGACAACCTGGCGAATTTTGTAGGTTGATTGATGATTGTAGGTTCGGTTACATGTTCGAACGTATCATACAGCATTGTAGCTCTTTCTAACTAGGATCAAAATGAGAAGGAAAATATTGTCTGATTTTAAAACGAATTTACAAAATTTACATTAGGATAGGCGATACATTCGACATCATGTTCATGATTTCACTGTTATTTTGAATAGACTATATATATTGATATTGATATATATATATATATATATATATATATATATATATATATATATATATATATATATATATATATATATATATATTGATAGGAAATATAGCTTTAACGAATTAGTATATTAATTTTTATTAGTACTGTTTATTTTTTTTCATTTTAAGCAGAACTATAATTAATAACAATTATTCTATAATTTATTTTTTTCTATCGATTTATCTGTTATTATTTGTCTATCTGTTTTTATGGATTCCTTCATATGTTGAATCCAGACAACATTTCCGTAAACAATCGATTCATTACCCGGCCTGTTTTTTTTTCTTTCCACCGTCGGAAATTCGTTGTCCATTCTGCAACGGAAAAACTAACCACTCGAACGATTGAAAAACAATTGGCAGTCGGAACGGTCGCCATCCTATTGATTGGCATGTTATTTTAAACAATAATTCAATTATTGCTCAATTCAATTGGCGGGTCTGGTAGTAGTGTATTACTGCAAATACGCGTAATTAGTTTCGGTTTGGGTAGACAGTTGGGAAATTATACAATTTATCAAACCGAAAAATAATATTGCACCTATGGATGAACTTTTATTTTCTGTATAGGAATAATTTTTTTATTACAGGAATTGAGGTTTTTTATATATATTTTAGTCTCTTTTTACCAACTATGGGTTTATCTGGACTGGACCTACAGTTTAACGTGGGCTCCGAACCACGATCCTCGACATTAAGCCTACCAACTGGTGAGTGACCAACTTAGAAATCTTTCCATAAGACATCCGGTCTTACCCAGCCTGGTTACAGGCGTGACGGATCATTTTCCTTGTCGGATTTTGCACTCTTGCCTGGGACAATCGCAAATATTAAACAATCACAAACATAAATGTACGACCAGCAACAGTAGGTGGACCGTCCTGTCGCCTTTACCACTGCGCCAACCAAGTCAGCAGGAATTGAGGTTGAAGCGAATATTTTAATATATTAATATGAATATTAATAGCGAATATTAATTATTTAGTAAAACTAGTTTTTTTAAATTAAAAACTTGTCATCTTAAAACTACGAGGGGGGATCAAATATAAACGGTAATTTTACTATTTAGCTTAACACGTAATTCCGATCTGGAGAATTCGATGCTTACGTGTTCTTTGGTTTATGAGGAAAAGTGAAGTCGGTGTGGGTAGCAGCTGTGTTCGGTTATGTTCGCAGTACAGCAACGCATCATCACAAAGTTTTTAACCAATAAAGGCGTTAAACCATCGGAAATTTTCATTCGTTTGAAGACACAGTTTTTGGATGCTACAGTGTCTCAAAATCCAGTGTATACGTGGCTCAGAGATGGACGAGGACGTGTCGAAAATGAAAGAGAGAACTGTTTTTTTGACACAAGGGAAGTTTTACTCATTGATTTTCTTCAGGATCAACGAACAGTGAATGCGGCTTACTATTCTGAGTTGTTACAGTCGACAAAAATCGTGTATCAAAGCTAACGTCATCATCCTTCATGACAATACCAGGCCACACACAACAGTTTTGACAAGTAATAAATTGGAAGAAATGCGCTGGGAAACCCTCAAGCACCCTCCTTTTAGCACTGACTTGTCACTTTGTGATTATTTTTGTGTGCGCCCTTGAAAGAATCATTTGGAGACAAAAAACTTGAAAGCATTGAGGAAGTAGAGGGATATGTGTGCAATTGGCTGACAACTGGCCCTAAAACTTTTTATGAAGAAGGACTAAGTGACTACATCGAAAATCATGAATAAGAATAAAATTGTTTTACTAAATTACCGCTATTACAAAATTACTATTACTAAATTTTGATAAATTATTAAGTTATTAATTTTATATTTGATGCCCCCTCGTATTTCGATTGATTTTACATAGTTGTTTTCAGACCGTCGTACATTGAAATTTAAATATACTCATTAATTCTAATTTGTTTACTAATTTTAAGTATTGGCTGATTGTATGTACTGTGATAATTTTTTCAAAATCACCACTTTTAAGTTGTTGAAGCTAAAACTGAAGCTGAAACTAAAACTAAACAATTGAAATATCATGGAGCATACTTACCGCATTCGGTATTCCTCGATTCCTCTCCGATTCCTCGAGTTTTCAAAAATCAAAAGGTTTTTGTTGATATAGAATGTTTTTATAATTTTCAGAAGTTCGCAACCAAATCTCTTTATCTCTTCTTTAGGTCTAGCTTTCTTCAAATCCTCATGAATGTATTGTGAAGCTGTCATGGCGTAATAATGTCTGAACTTTCTGTCGTACTGAATCTTTTTCCAATATAAGCTTTCAATAGTCAATTATCCAATACGTAGATTTAGCTAGTTGGGTAGTAAAAACAGACCCATCTTGGTAGACGCCACACGTTCAAATCCTGATGGTGCCTAAATGTTTCTAATTGCTTATAAACCAGATTGAGTACACCAGGTTCGCATCTCTACTTTCGTGATTTGCAAAGACAAAGTTCGTATATCGGTACCGAAATACCCACAATCAGTATGAAGTCGGAATCTACTTTAAATAGTATCCTTATTGTAAATAATATTTAGTATGTAGTAGAAATATAGCTACGGGTTGTAGAATCATTAAACACTTTGAATTGAATAAGAATGCTACAAAATAATATTTAGGTATTTGCTTAAAATATTTTAAACAATTATAATGCACATAATTTTCTCATTAAATCCTTGAATATGATTATAACCTGAAAACATTTATGCCAAAACTCTGTCATTAACCTTTACTTTTTATTATGTCACTCTCAATGTCAATTAATAAATCTGAAAATACTATATTTAAATTTTTCCATTAACCAACTAATTAAACCTTCAAACCATTCAAAAATTAGTTTAGAAATACACGAAAAACTTTTTCCAACATTCAAACCGTATTTTCGTTGGGGCCGACTCGGTTTGGCAACGCTGTCTCTTCTTATTCAAATCGGAGCTATTGATTAGCAATAAATCAGATGCATCGAGAGTCATTTGTCGTCGCACGGCATTCCGGGAAACAAAAAGGCACCCGGAACGTCGTCGCTCCACGGCAAAAGTCGGGTGAAAATTAAAACATTTCTTAGAGAGTGAATCATTCGTAGCATAACGTAACGTTATTAATTTTTGCGCAGTTTGCGTTTGAAGATGATTTCTTCTAATATAATTGAATCTATTTAGGCTAATTTGTAGTGAATTGACTTTTTTATTTTCGCCTTAGATAATCAAAAAGTTATTGATACGTTTTTTTGTTACTTTTGCATTGATATTATATTTGATTTATAATTTTGGCAATCAAAATACTATTTTGGAAATACTTTTTTTAAACACTTCGATTTCAGTTTAGACTTTGTTTCAAAACAGACATATTAAACTTGTCGGTGTGCAAAACGTATTTTTCTTGTTGTATGGGAATAAACAGAAGTTATTACGATTTTAGATTATCGAATCTTTGAGTATTAAATGTATGGCTTATGATTTAATTTTGATAGAGTATTAAATTATTCTTCTTCAATTTCGAGATAAATCATTTGACGGTCTGTAAATGAATTTTAAGATAGAGCTGTTTGTGAATTATTTACATAATAATAAACTACGATATGATAAAATCATCGTCTAATTCTAAACAGCTGAAATGAACTATGGGTGAGGTATGAAGAATGAGAAATGGAAATGATGAGGTGAACAATAGCGTTGAGTTTTTTTAGAAATATGTGAATAACTTGTATTGCCAAAATATTGTTTTAAACAATGGAATTACCATTCTCTTATTTCGATTATATTGAAGCATAGTCTTCATTATAATCGATACACATAAATCCGACTTACCTTTTACATTTCGATTCTATATGAGACTCGCGCTTTGCATGGATATGTTACCTTATTGACACAATTTACAGACGTATATTAGAGTAATATGTCCATTTGAGTACATTCTACTATTCTGTGTAAAATTATGGTAGTTACCATGATAATATTTGATTGATTGAACTTCATTGTTTAAGAAACCAAAGTATTTCTTACAGATCTTGCGCTTAATGCTTACATATATAATTAATGTTTAACAAGCATCGATAAGAGACACTTTAAAGGAAAATATTTTAATCATAAAAAATATTAATTTAAATGAAAAATCTGTTCTATTTTAAGAAAGAAAATGCGAAATCTATTAGAAAACAGACCACGCCGTCTTACTTGTTCACCATTTAGATAGTTTTAAAACAGATTCGTCAGTTTGCCTTTGAAGATCTTCAAAATAGGACTGCTTCTACCCAAATTTCGATGGTGTCCCTATATGGCATGGTTTTCCAAGTTTTGAGCACTCCAAAATTCCCACTACAAGCTTCTGTCCATATTAATACACAGCAGCTTCAGTCCATCTTTGATGGTTTTACACTTTAAATTGTGATGCATGTGCGGAATCAAAATTCGCAAAGCGAGTACAGGATAATTAATACATATGTATTAGTACGTATATAGTACATATGTATTTACCAAATTAAAATAAAACTAATCTACTAAAGCTAAAGTTAAAAATACACTTATACACTAAACAAGTTCATGTGATTTGGTTCGCCTCAATCTTTTGATATCCTGCATGTTGGCCAGTAGCTGTATTGCTTCCATGTTGCTGTGATTTAGCCACCTTATTTCATGTGTTAAGCCGAAATAATTTGGATAACTTTGTGTATCCATTTGATTTCGAGGCCATCGTACTGCTCTTCGGTGGTTACGTAGCGATAAGCATTGATAATTAATCGTAGAACTTTGTTTTTGGTACATTGAAATACTAGTTGATTAGATGTAACCCCATAGATCCAAATGGGCTATATGATTGACTGATAAATCAATCTCTTTTGACTTTGAGTTTAATCTGCTCTGCTCTTTGTCTAACATGATATTTCCAATGTAACCATTTCATCCAGATATATTCCGAGGTATTTGGCTTATTCAGCTTGAGGAATCATGCATCCGTCAAGTAATATAATTAGGTTTTTGTCATTTCGCCGCAACGCAAGATTAGCATGGACATATTTGGAGCTATTAAGCTGTATTTTCCAGTCTCTAGTCCATTTGTGGATCTTGTTAAACGCTACTTGTACTTTTTCTAGAAACTTAGACAGAGATTCATCTTTTGCTTTGCTGTTCGATAACTATCGACGTATTGTTCCAAGTAATATTTCATTTGTTGTTGGGATATCGGCAGTATAGAGCAGATATAAGAATGGTCCCAAGACACTACCTTGTGGAACTCCAGCCGAAATAGGTTTAAGAGAATGTCCATTCATGCGAAGTTCTAAATTTTCTTTCGATAATATATGATTCCAGCAGTAAACAATAATTTCGTGTTAGCAATTTGCTCAGTTTGTATATTAATCCTAAATGTCACACATTGTGGGACGTTTAGGAATATTGCAAATTTAAAAATAAAATGGAAAACATGTTTATGTCAATACCATGATATAAAAAAATGGATTTGATAGTGATTAAAGAAAAGAAGACAGATTGATGTCGGATTGATATAGTTTAGTATAACTTGGAACCACTTTTATTGCTGCTTCTAAAATCAGTCTGTGTCACACCTATAGATTTTTTCAAATTAATTAAGTAAAATAAAGTCCCGGATAAATGAGATTTACACCTTTCTAAGTCGTTGAATGCGTAAGTTCTTTACATATTCTTTATATAAAATAGTATAAACGATGATATTATGAAAAAAAATTAATAAATTTTTTTTTGGATAGTAGCAATTGATTAACAATAATTGAAATATATTTTACCGTTAACGTAGCAAAGGCGTAATCTCTCTATTAGTCAATGCTGAACGTCAAATCAAAACATCCTAATAAATCCAGAACTCAGGCGGCACAGAAAAAAAGACGAAAGATTTAAAAGGCACGTGCCGCGAAGGGATTAGGACGGGAAGATCAAAAGCGAGCCTCTGACGCTGTTTGGGTTTCTAGTTTGTGATTAGTGGAGTGTAGTTTTCCTGTGTCTATCGGTTTTTTGTTGCGCCAATGGGATTTATGGAGATCGAAATTGACGGACCCATGGTTGATTTTCGTTCACGGAGGGTGGACCAGAGTAAGCCGAGGAATGGAGAAGGACGGAGAGAGGAAAATGGCTTGATTGGAGATTGATTCTCGAAATCGAATTACCATAATCTTATTTGGATGTTAATTTGGCGGGATTGTCGAATAATTGATCGGTATTTTTGGTCATCAAAAATCCAATCAGCGTTATATTGATCAAGGCTACTAATCGATATACATTTTAAAATATAAACTGCCTGTGTTGTACCAAAAAATGCATTATTTATATTTATATTAGTTCAAATAATTATCTTTCGTTAACAAAAGAGATTACCACTAACTAAATAACATAAAATTATAAATTCTTAGCGATTTTGTATTGGCATCACATTTTTTCTTCTATTTGTGTTTCGAGTCGAATAATCTCATTTATTCGAAAATTTATTTTACTTAATTCATTTGAAAAAAACTATAGGTGTGACACATTGACAATCCGACACCAACCTGTCTTCTTTTCTTCAATCAATATCAAATTTATTTTCTTATATGCTGGTATTGAAATAAACATGCTCTTCATTTTATTCTTATATCTGCAATATCGCCTCACAAGATTTGCACCGAGTATGGCATTCGGAATTACTGTCTACCTCTGAAATCATATATTTGCGAAAAAAAAATCGCATGAAGGTGAATTCTCAACATTTTCTCAACAACCTATTTCGACTGGAGTTCCACAAGTGCCTTAGGACCACTCTTATATCTGCTCTATACTGCTAATACCCCAACAACAAAAGGAACATTACTTGGAACATTAACCGACGACACAGTTATCGGAAAACAAAGTAAATGATATATCTCTGTCTAAGGTTCTAGAAAAAGTACAAGTAGCATTTAACAAGATCCACCAATGGACTACAGACTGGAAAATACAGCTTAATAGCTCTAAATCTGCCCAAGTTAATTTTGCGTTGCGTCGAAATGACAAAAACCTAATTATATCACTTGAGGGATGCCCGATTTCTCAAGCAGAATCAGCATGATAAGTTAAACTGGAAACATGACGTTAGACAAAAAGCAGAGCAGATTAGATTCAAGTCAAACAACTATATTGGTTGCCAATCCAAACCAATTAGTAATCCAAGGTACTTTGGAGTACGGGTGCGGTTAGATAAAGACAACAATATTCGGCGATTTATTTCGGTACAAATGAAGTCTAATTATATGCAGAAGGAATATTTATTTTTAGACGAACCATTATTAAATAATAAACAATATATTAACACTAAACACTAACCCACTATAAGAATATAAAAACAGAAAGAAATGCACGTGGCAGGGTTACCTTCAGGTGTTACGAACCATGGCACGTCTGATCACTTTTTTAGAGTCGGGAACCGAAAAACCTAACCTTCCAGGCGTCGCGTCATCCGCTAGCTTTACAACCCGAGGTTGCCACGTCGTACCCTCTGTCAGTACCATAGAAAAAATAGAAATTTCACGGTATAGGCGACCTTGGGGAAATGTTTTGTTTAGTTCAATCAACTGTAGCGCTGCGATCGCAAATTGTGATTGGCAGTTTAAATTGCAGATGCCGCCACTAATATGAAATGTGATTGGTCGATCAAATTGTGTGAAATCAGCATTTTCTATGGGCGTCCATTTTTATGTTTGTTGTTTGTAGGTTATGGTTTTTGTTTAGATCACGAAATTTTCGTTTTACGTTGTGCATATTTTCTGTTTTACATTAATTATTATGGGGTAATAATATAAAAATTGATGATAATACGTCAGTGTAGTAAAAGATGTAGTGTACCGGGGTAAAATTCTACTACGGAAATTAGACATCGTTTCCCAAAGAATGATCTCGCTCCTTTCCAAAAATGGGTCGATCAAGTAAATAGTAGTAAGTTACCTGGATAAACCAAAATGCAAATATATCAACGTCATGGTGTTTGTTATGGACATATTAGTGAAAAATTTAGAATTATCCTTCCTTCACGAACAGGTATTTGGGTAAATGCATATCCATCATTGGTTTTATCAGGTACATATAAAATTATCTATCTACTACATGTCTGTTTATATATTGTTTGTTTACAGAAATTCAAAAACTTATGAAGATGTTAGTAGTAATAAAATTCAATTAATCTACCAAGTTGTGCGTATGTTGTCAGTGTGATATCTCTACATAAAGAAGTCTTACAAGAAGGTAATAATTAATATAACTGGATAATTAGTAGTAATAAATACTACTTTTAATTGTAAAATACCCCTAAAATATTTGCAATACTTTAACTTTTTAGAACAATCAGTGTTCAATCATTTTATAGTAGAGGAATTATATATTTAAAATTGATTGCCTTGTTAAGAAATATTTGTTATGGTGCCATCAATTAAAAATTTATTTGCTACTTTTAGGGGATTTATTAACTTAAAGAAATCTATTTTGTCTAAATTTACAAATAACTACATTTGTTTAACAAATCTTAACCAAAATTGCTTAAAGATTTTTGTTGGATCTATTAGAGGTCATAGAGGTAGAAACAGCATCCTTCCCCTAGTATGTTCGAGAAATTTTTAAAAGGGCTCATCATTTCAATTTTTTCACATCATTCTCCCGGAGAAAATTGTGAAGAAGATGAACATGTTAGATAACTTATATTCTTTTTTAACGGGAGATCTAGTACCACTTGAGGTTGTTAAATCACCAGTTGAGTCTATATTTTCAGTTCCAGATAATTTTGCTCTGAGGAAAACAAAAGTCTAATATTACAGTCTTATTTCAGGCTATTTAACAAAACTTCTGAAAAAGAGACAACATGCAATATTTGTCTATATTCTATATTAAGTAGTTCCACAGATTAAATACTCCAAAATCTAAATATTTTTAAAAAACACATAAATTTTTAGTGTTTCGACTGTCCAATCCATAATGATTTTCAAGACAAAATTTTAAGTTATTCTGAGGTTTGATTGTATTTTTGGTTTAATAAAGTTAATGTAATATCAACAGGAAAGTATTTAAAGTTTACCTTCAATATATCAAGATAAGTTAGAACTCTAATAGATCCCATAAAATTGATGGCACTAAACATATATGGGAAGGCCTTATAGAAGAATTATAGATATTTTAATATTGCCTAGAATATAGTTCATAATTGTTTTTTTTTGCTTTTTGTTTATATATATTTATATTATTTACACTTATGTATACTTGTATAGGATTTTATTTTAATAAATTAATTTTAAAATTTAAATTTGAATTTTATTTAAATACTATTGGCCAATAAATGTGACGTCACAAAATAATCAGGGGAAATGGCAGACCAATCAAAGCAAAGTATTTTCCTTACAGGTTTCTACATAACTATTTTAAACTAACCAATCAAATTCGCGTTGTCAGCGCCGCCAATGATTGGACTAAGCGAAACTTTGCCCCACTACTTACCATTGCAGTTGCACACCCCTGGTCAGTACCCCTTGTTGCCACCTCACCGTGGGTGCTAACTTCAGGTATGTGCAACGCCTCGAGTAGATCTGTGGGCTGCTGAGAATTGCGGGAAAATTCGAAACATCTGAAGGTTGCTACAGTACATAAAACAAAGTTCTACGATTAATTACCAGTGAGTATCGCCACGTAGCCAACGAAGAGCTGCACGATCACCTCGCAAAAATCCTTAAATGGATACACGAAGTGATCCAAAAGTTCGGCCTATAACATGAAATAAGGTTGCTAAATCACAGCAACATGGAAGCAATACAGCTACTGGACAACATGCAGGAAATCAGAAGATTGAAGCGAACAAAACCACACGAACTTGTTTAGTGCATAAGTGTATTCTTAACTTAAGTAGATTAGTTTTATTTTAATTTGGGATATACATACTGATATATTAATCCCACACTACGTGTTTCAACGCAAGTACAACAGAACAGTAATAATAAATTAATTTGTAAATTAAGATTGCACTAAGCAAATTTGATATAATATGTAATTAATAAAAAAGTATTCTTAAATATTGATCTTTGAAATATATATATCTCTGACATATTTTATTTATGTATGTATGGGAAAAGGAAAAGGAATCAATTTTCAATCTTGTATGCTAAACTTTTTTGAATAACCATTGGATTTTGTTCAGAAACATGGTAGAAATATATTTTGAAATGAGTGATTAAAATTACCATCAACATAGACATACTACTTATTATTATAGAAATAAATACATTATAGTAATATAGAAAAAAAAAGTTCTATCTGTGACGACATGAAAAAATACGGATTACTAATGCATACAACGTAGTTATCAGTTATTGTATTAAAAGCGTTTCCCGTCAATATATTAGATGAATGGCAGATATAAATTAATTCTTTGAATATTTAAACATATTCTGTGATTATATTCGCAGCGAGAACCATCATGGATATCAGCGTGAAGCTAATTACTTTTCGAACACATCCTTTCTCTGAGTTGTATTCCAATGGCTTTCAGATATAGATAAGAGATAATTTGAGTTAGTTTCCTGTATCTCCGTGTGTGAGAAGGTGAAGAAATAATAATTTATTAGATTCATTTTGATAGTTGTAATGTTAATATAGGAGTAGCATATATAATGATTATAATACTGTATAGGTAATTTGGTTTAGTCAATTGTTTCATTAATTTTATTCTAAGCGAGTTCTTCTCGATATATTAATTAAGACAGTTTAATGTAAGAGATTAACATAATTGGATTGTTTTTTTTTTTCGTTTATGTTTTTATATTTCACAGTTAATTCAATTTAGAAGTGTTTTATAACTTTAGAATTGTTTTTTCAAAATCTTGTCATTTTTATACTAAGAAAAGATCTCATTGTTGCAATTATTAGTGATCTTGGGAGTATATATGATCTCACACAGGCGTTCATATTATTACTTTTTGTGATAATTTAGTTACTCGCATCAACTTGATGACATAACTGAAGTTTCCATATTATTTCTAGTCTGAATCCTTTTTAAATCATCTGCACATATAGTTTATTAAATCATGGGCTTTCAAAGGTATGCACGAAACTGTCATGTGACATGTGTTATGTCTTATATCCCAACATATTACCCTTATTGAAAGTATTATAAAAATATAATTTAAAAAATCCAGTCCTAAAAATACGGAAATCTATTTTTTTGAAGTCACTTCATTTTTAATAAAATGTATTCATCATTGTCATTGTTATACATTACTGTATATTTTCTTGTCTGATTTAAATTAAAATCGGAAAGAGTTTAAAAGGAACTAAGTTGGCTAAGGAAAATTTGCAATTCACACCTTAACTTTGCATGTGGATCACGGATTCCGTCAATATAGACGTCAACCTCTCCCCGGAGATGTTTTTTCCTTTTACCGACTGTCTAATTGCCATTGGCTTCTCTTTGTATTCAGATGACCGGTCTAAAATTGGATATTAGCATGACCACCTGCGCTGTGGCCCCCTTTTCCACCGTTCATAAAAAATCTATTTACACAACAAAAGAACATCAAAGATCGCCGCGGAATCCAATTTCCAAGCCGCCTTTGATTAATCGGCCAAATAAATGCAAACGCCGTTCTAAACAAAAGACTGTTCTACTCCAGACCGTTGTATTCTTGAGCACGGCGAACCCGTAAACCTGCATTCAAATATTTGATTAAAATTTATTTTTCTTTTGTTTTCATTGATTTTATATTGTTTTATAATTATCAGAATTTGATAATAACATAGGTTAATTTGTTGTTAATTCTTGTTAAACATACATTCTATGCAATAAGCTTTCTGGATATGGCTTTTCCCCTTTGCTAAAATGATATATTTCTACATTTTATATATTCAATTATCGTTTTGTATGTCAATATTGTTAATTTATAAGACAATATTAAAGTTTTTTCAAGTTATATCATATATCTTTAAACTGTACTTATCTCAGTTGTTCTTGTTGTCTTCTCAGTTCTTCTTATGGAAAAAGTTGAAAATATTAATATTTTTTTAATTAAATTTAATTACCCATCTTTCAATAATTCATAAAATTAATTCTTTTAAAGATTTAAAAACGAGGATAAGTTGGCCTGAGTTGTACAGTGGTCAAGGCGACTGCACGGTCCTACTATTGTTGGGGGTTCGAATCCTGCTGGGGCATGGTCATAAATTTATTTTTGTGATTGTCTATAACGCAAGCGTGCAAAATCCAACAAGGAAAATTATCAGTCACGCCACTCATCAGGCTGGGTAAGACCGGAATCTTCTGGAATGATCTCTAAGCTGGTCACTCGGCAGTCAGTAGGCTTAATGCCGAGGACCGTACTTCGGAGCCCGCGTTAAACAGTAGGACCAGACTAGATAAACTTGGATAAGATACGAAGTATTATTTTTAGCGAGTAATGTTTGCTGGGTTAACAAAGATTCTTTGGAATCTTCTCGATTTTATTATTTATTTTAATTTTATGTGTTATTCCAATATTAGTTATTTTTTGTACCTCAGAGTCAATGAATTAGGTTCTAATACAAATGTTATTAGAACTCCTCTAGTACTAATATAAAAATTCTAGTAAACATAAAATTATGATAAATACTTTACAGGTAAATTAATAAGGTTAATTGTCCACATTCATATTAATCTTTACCCACAATTAAAAACTAATATATAATATTTTTCATCTCATATTTATTTCATTTTTCATATTTAATTTAAATACAGTACCGGTCGTTTATTGAGAAACACTTTACTGAGAGACAAGAAACAAAAGTTGTCAATTTTAAATAATCCAAATATTCCTTTACATGTAACTATAACAGTTTTATTTGTTGGTGGCTTTGGAGTGTTTTTCTGTTCAAAACCGTGGTGTGGTGCTTATTGTAAATACTGAATGGTACCCTAAAAATATTTATGTGTTGACATGGCCAGCCTAAATTTAGTCTCAACTTAAAATCCATAGCATCATTTAAAATGTATTGTTACGTTTATAAAATGATAAATTTATTGATTAAAAATTTCGATGGTATGAGGATAAAAGGAATTGTGATTAGGGCTCATTCATCACAATCAAATGCCTCAGTCATATCAGTAATCAGGATAGTTAAATCTACTTTTGAGTCAGTGTTAAGCAGTAGGCCCAGTCTATATACACATATGTTATGATTAGCAAATGATATAAAAATAATATAATATAATATAAATATAATAAAGAATGTAAAAAAGCTAATAGCTTAAATTTTTATTATTTGAAGGTCTATCAATTTACGACTAGTTCTGAATAGTAATATAGATAAATAAATAGTCTATCGCTTTTTTCAGGTTTTATTTGATTTAAAATATAGTGTAATCCTTTACACTATATTTTATATATTATGTTACTAATATTTATTAATCAATATTCAATAATCCAATCATTTCCTACAGCTTTTTCCCATATTTCTGGTAGCATGGCTGCACTGTGTCGAGGAAATCAATAGGCGCTATGTCTAGTGAATACGATGCTACAGAATTTCTCAGTCGGACTGCATCAGTGTAATATACTTTATATCTCTTGCAATGTATGTAAGATTACTATTATGAAGGTGAATTACTTTACCTCTATTACACGCTGGTCTCTTTGCTGCAAAACGTTGTTAAATTTATTTAATTGACATCGGTAGATATCTGCAGTATGGACTTGCCCATTATCACACACCACCGAAAAGGAAGATAAAACACAAGAACTCTGATTCTATTCTGCCGGGAATGGTTATCACTATTTTCATTCCTTTCAGACTTCTCCCATCGCATCCAAAAATCTGTAAATAATTTATTCATCATTTTGTACACGACTCTTCTTGGATATTTTTAGAGCAGCCCTCTTCGTCGGGGAAATCTATGGGTCGTGGGTTGAACCAATGCAATGCGATTCCTCGATGGGGTTTTGTTAAAGACCATCACGTGGTTTTTAGGTTTCTCATCTGCTAGCTAGCCAATATAATATGCCAGCATAAAAATGTCCGAATATAAGTTCCAATCAGTCAAAATGTCCCCGCATGAACAGACAGTGTTTAAGAAAAAGGAAAAGGCTCTATTGAGGGTTTTCTAATGACAAGGAACTTCCTTTATTCATGCGCAGTCCAGGCAGTATTTCAACGGAAAATCAACTAAACAGTCGTTGATGTACCTTTTTTTTCATTTACTAGAATGGTCAGCTAGAACTAAATGGTCTTTGACTGTTGTCGCTTCAGGTTTGGGATATGATTGTTTTGCAGGCGACAGGCGATTTTATTAAGATGTTATCGTGTTCTAAGTTTCCCATGGAAAACCTCACACTGAGCATGTTTATGAAATTTGTCACAAACGGGATGCCGGATTCGAGGTGTGTATTGACGTTCCTCATAAACCATGGGGTTCTGAGTAACGCACGGACTTTTAGGATTGGAACACTTGTAGTAGTTCAAGTTGTCTCTCCGAGACATACCCGTACCACACCTGTGCTCCATTGAGGCAGATTGGACGGACTAGCATTTTATACAGAGTGGCTTTCTGTGGGATTGGGAGTTTCCTTTTTCTGCGGAGTAGAGGAAATAATAGGCTATACACGCCATTTCCTTTGCAAATGGCGTGCTGAATTTGGGCAGACCATTGGAATCTGCGGTCGAACTGGACACCGAGGTATGAAATTTTCTGGAGCCATGGGATAGGGACTTTATTGATTTGGAGGCGATATGTGCGAAACTCCTTGCGATGGAACAGAATAGTCTGAGTTTTGCTCGGGTTAATCTGAAGCCGCCAGAATTTGTACCACGCTATCGCTTGATTCGGTTGTACTTGGAGTCTATTGCGTATTGCGTTGAGGCAGTAACCGGTTGTGAAGAAAGCGGTATCATCTGCATAAAAAGCTCTGCGGGAAAGTTTGTAGAGCGGGAAATCAGCCATATAAAGGTTGAATAGGGTTGAGGCTAATGAAACGCCTTGTGGGACTCCTTTACGAGAGGAGACTGCGACACCGATCCTCACCTGAAAAGACCTACCAAGTATTACTCTATCAGGGATATTAGGTCATTCGGTACGTGTGGAGGCATTTTTTTCAGTCAAGACCCGCGTATAAGAAACAGATTACTTGTAGAATCGAAAAAAATGGCTTCGGTCTGAAAAATACTTCCCATCTATATGTGCTCCATATATTCATGCAAATGATTCGGATGGATCCTTAATAATGTAGGCGTAGAACGAGGCTCACTTCAAGGGAATACAGTAAATCAATAGATGAAAAACAGTAGGATATTGGGTTTTTCTTGTGAACGTAGCTTATATACTTTTTTCAATATCTTATGCGTAGTCCAAGGGAGATAAGACATTCAAAAATATTATCAATGGGAAAAATCAGGGATGTTAGGTCATTCGGTAGACCTAGCTGTTTAGCTTTAAATATTAGACCGTGGTGCCATACTTGGCCGAAAGCTTTGGAGACATCTAAGAAGATGGTTCCTGTTTTTCGATCTTTTATCATTGCCTGGTGTATAGTTGCTGCGACGCGGGCAGCTTGATGGAGGTATAAATGTTTAGCACGGAAACCGAATTGTTCGTTCGGGATTATGTGATGTGCGTCTGTGAAATCGTTTAATGCCTTTAATATCGCTTTTTCGGCAAGTTTGGAAATGTACTTTTGCGGATCCGGTGGCGTGAATTTCTGATAAAATTCTTTAAATTATCGAAATACAGGGTACGATCAAGAACACGAGTGCTACAGTTAGCTATCTGAAAGCTCTTTGTGATCTTGGACAGAGTTTTACAGTTCATTGTATTCCATACCGTTGTTTATTATTTACATCAAAAGCATCGCTTTTTAATCGTTGGAACCAAAACTAACAATTTAAATATGACGGAGCAGCATCACCGTAAGTTTCTAAAAGTGTGGAGAAATATCAAAACCATCGAAATTTACAATTAATGTAGATTGGTTACAGTTAGTTTCGCTATATTAACAAGCATCTAACATTTAGTTGTCAAAATTATTTTGTATTTTTAATCACAAAAAGAACATCACAAACAAAAATTTTGCAGCTATTTTATCCGATGATATCATATAGATCTTTTCTTTTTATATTTGCAGCTTTCATCTTATTTCTAGGATACTAAATTTTCATTAGGCGAACAAAGTATTAGCTGATAGAATAACTCTTAATGATATATTGGAGGATCGTTCGCATTCAGAGGCGATGACATCCAGACGGTTTCCACCTATCCGTTCGTATTTCCCAACATTCTCGGTCGTCTCGATTCCAAATTAGACGCGCCGGTACCGCCCCCTTCCGCACGCAACAACCGCATTGACAGCTTTAAAAATGACACGGTCCTCCCCTCGTGTCATTCGATACACCGCGCGCAGTTAAATCATGTGTCACACGTCAACGATCTGACGAGCGTTCTTTATTACCTCGTCGGATACGTGTGGAGGAATTTTTTTCAGTCGAGACCCGCGTACAAAAAACAGATTACTTGGAGAATCGAAAAAAATGGCTTCGGTCTGAAAAATACTCCCCATCTATATGTGCTCCATATATTCATGCAAATGATTCGGATGGATCCTTAATAATGTAGGCGTAGAACGAGGCTCACTTCAAGGGAATATAGTAAATCAATAGATGAAAAACAGTAGGATATTGTGTTTTTCTTGTGAACGTAGCTTGTATACTTTTTTCAATATCTTATGCGTACTCCAAGGGCGTACTCCCAATTATCAATGGGAAAACTTAAATTTAAGTATAACAACATTTAATTATTTGATTTATTTTTAGTAAAAGCTACTTGACTTTTTAGAAATGTGAAAGGAACTAAAGAAAATGGATGTTCATTCTACTACATATTAGTTTAAAAACATATAAGCCGTATCCTTTTTTTCAATATTTTATGAATACTCTAATGGATTTTTTAAAAAAATAATATATTCAAAAGTATTACTATGCAATATGAAAATTAAAATTTAACTAAAACATAACATTTAATTATCAATTTTTTTTATAAAACCGCTTAATTTTCAAGAAATGTGAAAGGAACTAAAAAATTGGATAAATATTTCAAAATGGAAAGAGATTGTACTCAAATGAAGAAGTTTTGATTTTCGTTTTTAGTTTTATCCACCATCTAGCAATTTTTTCTTAATATTTTAATTCGAGTCCAGATCTAAGATTTGGGACCAAAACTTAATTATCGTTATTTGGATGCAATGCAACTGATGCACTACATATAAGTTTAAAAGCATTTAACTTTTATACTTTTTTCTATATCTCATACAAATTTTGTACTTTTAAATTATTTTTTTATAATAGAAACCACTTAATTTTCTAGAAATGTGAACGGAACTAAAGAAAATTAATGTATGTTTCAATTTGCGAAAAACGAAGAGATCTGGTAATTTTTCCTTAATATTATTCTTCGAGTCCAGATCTAAGATTTGCGACCAAATATAATTTGTTTATTATTATTGTTTTTTTTATGTACTGTCACTGGTGCGCTACATATAATTTTTTTAAACACGTTTTTTTTTGTTTCAAAAGGTTTTTGCTCCTTCAATCTCCGAAATCCACTGTTGACGAGTAATTTTAGTTCTTCGACATTTTTATGTCACGCAATCTCATTTGGTGTTTTTTTCTCCAAACTTTTTTGTGAAATTCTCATTTCTTCTTCTAATTTTGTTTATATAATAATAATTTGTTGTAAAGATAAAATCGAATTATTCTTAACACATTCTTTCCATTAGGGCTTATTAATTACTTATTAAATTACTCTAGAATCAATAATAACTGGTGGGTAATCTATTTTTTATATGTAAACTCCACTTGTGAAGGCTTCGTAGTACTTAATTTTATTCTCAATTTCTTGACTTACTCACTAATGTTATTAAGAGTCGTTTGTAATCTATTCAGAGCTGTCGCAATATTGTTACTTGTAGTAAGAAAAGCTGTATCATCAGCAAATTTGATCATTCTTACTTCTTTATATTTTGGGATAACATTACGTTAGTCAAAAAGCATAGTAGATCAGACAAAATTAAAGAATTGTACTAGTTAGTCGGAAGTCACTCCCATTTAATCAAAGAGAATCAGTCTATTATAAAACCTATTTGATGTTATAGGGTTCAAACATGATATATAATATCTAAACAACTAGTAATCAAACTATGTCAGTACAAAGTCCTTCGATTAATTTCCAATTCTTATCATTACGTAGCCAACAAAGAACTACATGGTAAACTTTAAATATGGACTTACTAAGCTATTCAACATTACAAAATCACAGCAATGTCACACAGCTGTAATTTGGGAAATACGTACTGATGTATTTATCTCACAATCGTCCAACTTGTATGATCCTGCACTCGTTGTATTAATCCTGCACTCGCCTTGCTTGTGTATTAATGCAAGTACAACAGAATAATAGTAGTAAATTAAATTTATAAATTAAGATTTTACTGAGTATATCTAATACAAAATGTAAAAAAATATTTAGACATATCACTGGTATAAAATAAATACAATGTTGCTCCAACAATATAACCTGATGGTATACTCTCGTAGATCTGTTTCATAGAGATGAAATACAGAGATGTTAGATTTTAGAATCTGGTTCATCTAACTAGATAATTTATTTGCTAACTTACATTCCTAAAAAAAGACGTGATTGCTGAAGCTGAAGCCTATGTTCTAAATAAAACAAATCCTCGCTATGTAACTTTATTCAAAGTTGAAGTTGAATCTGGATTTATTATATCGGCTTTCGAAAAATAAAATAGAATAATATAAATTAAAATGTATTAAATTAAGTTAAATATATATTTTCAAAAGCAAAGTAAATATTTCATATAATGTATTGTTTTTATAAATTTGTGTTCCGATAAAATATAACATTTCGTTGACAATTCCTGCTATTGTTAGTTTTATTATATTTTAACAGAATTGTGCGACAAATATTTACATAATTTAATATATAATAATTATAATTAAATATTATTTTTGTAGTTACGCTTTTACATTGTTAGATCCTACGCATATTAATATTTAATTTAAACTAATAAATCTTACCTGGCACTTTTATCAAAAATAGTTAATAATACCATTGTTGGGGTTTTGAATATATTAAAACTTTAAGATATATGTTCTATAAAGTTCCAAAAAGGTAGAACTTGACAAGGAGGAAGTTAAACAACGGTATACTATAAATATATGCACCCTCTTGACATTATCAGCCATTATAAGGTGTTTAGCTTTGTATTTAGAAAAGATACATTGTGATATAAATCCTATTTAGTTATTTTAATGCCATTCTAAGCACGTCATGAATTTTGATCATCATCTTTAAGATTATATAACGAAATGTGCGATTTGTTTTTAGTTACTTATTTTTATTTATCTCACATATATTTAAATAACTCAGCTAGTCAATGTAATAGAAGTTTTGTTGTTTGATGTACGCAATGAAACTCCACTTAAAAGTAATGTTTGGTTTGAATGTTTGTTCCTAACGTAATTTATAATAATTCAAAAAAAAATGGAAATATGCAATATTAACTGTTTTAAAGATATAAAGTTAGGGTTATATCTACTAATATTTTTAAAAAGATGTTAGATGATTTTTATAAAATTACCACACAAATGAATTGAGAGATTGATGACTGAAAAGAAAAGATAATGATAAAATCATATTTTTTAGTCTTTGGTCAAGACAAGGTGTTTTGCAAATACTCCTTTTTAATAAAAAATATAAATATGTTAGACGTAAGTATGCAAATGCACAGTTGTATAACAAACATTAATCAAGGTACCACGTCCGGCGGGTTTTCCGGAATGTCTTAAGGTTGCTCGAATAATTATGCTTAAAAAACCTGACTAACCGGCAGAACTAGTTGGATCCTATAGGCCTATTTCGCTGGTGAGAAATTGCTGTTAAAACGCATTAAACCATTTATAGAAATACTAGATTTCCAGTTTTCTATTTCGGAATCACCATTCGACAATCAACCAAGTGCACTTTTTATACTTTTCGAAAGAAAATGTAGAGTCTCTCACGAAGGGGCATTCTCAACACCTTAAGATATTTGGGCTGGAGTTCCACGGGGTAGTGTCTTGGGACCATTTCTATATCTGTCATATCCCAACAGCAAAAGAAACAGTACTAGGAATATTTGCTGACGACATAGTTATAATGGCAAAAGATGTACCTCTGTCTAGTAGTAAGTAATAAGTATCTCTGGCCATAGAAAAAGTAGCTCGCAAATAGCGATCAACAAGATCTACAAATTGATTAAAGACCGGAAAATACAGCTTAATAACTCCAAATCTGTCCATGTTAATTTTTGGTTGCGGCGAATTGACAAAAACTTAATTATATCACTTGACAGATGCCCAATTCCTCAAGTAGAATCAGCTAAATACCTCGGAATATATCTCGACGGTACGTTAAACTGGAAACATCATGTGAGACCTAAAGCACAGCAAATTAGACTCAAAGTCAAGCAACTCTACTGGTTAGTTACTCTCCACTCTCCACTTGATTTAAAATCAAAGAGATTTTTTATCAGTCAATCCTAAAGCTTATTTGGATCTATGGGGTTGCACTAAAACATCAAACCAACTAGTAATCCAAAGCACCCAAAACAAAGTTTTGGTTTTTATTTTTTAGTTCATATTAGCAATGTTTATCGCTATCTAACCAACGAAGAGCTGTGACCATGTGTGACGAAACACCATGACCCTGATATTAAATGCATACACGAAGTGATTCAAGATTTCGCCCTAAAACATGAAACAAGGTTGCTAAATCACAGCAACGGGGAATCAATACAGCTACTGAACAACACGCAGGATATCAGAAGATCGAAGCGAACGAAATCATACGAACTAGTTTAGTGTATAAGTGTATTTTTAACTTTAGATTAAGTAGATTATTCTAATTTGGGAAGTACATACGCCTTGCTTGTATATTAATGAAAGTACAACAGAATAGTAGTAATAAATTAACTTGTTAATTAAGCATATCGAATATAAGATATAATTAATCAAAAAAATGTCCGGCAGATACGACATATTTGATCAAATATTCTAAGTGTTTTTTTTTTCTTTTTATATACAAAGAGTACGAATGTTATCATAGAGAAGAATAACTTTTTAATCTTGTTTTTGCAATTTTTCTTCATATTCTGGTTACGTTTTTTTATAATATACGTCTCAAACGGATCAGTTGTTGGGTTTTTTGTTGTCTAAGTTGTTTCTTATGATAAATAATATCCACATGACTTGTAGAAAAATCACTGTGATTTTCTGTATAAAATATCTTATTTTAAATATTCTTCTAAAATTTATTGCTGTCACTTCACTATCATGTCGCTTGTAGCTTAGCGCATTGGGGTATGCTAATACTTTTTCGAATTTTTTAACAAAAACAGTTTGAATTACACTGATTATAGGTTCTAAAGGAATACCACACTGCTACCATTATACTAATACCCATAGATGGATTCCATATGACCAAATAGATAGAAATATTGATTCGTACAGTACAATACCTTGTTTTTAAGCGTCTGTATGCTTGAACTTGATGAAGAAATATCTTATCTAAATATAGCATATATCGCTTGAGAGGAGTCGACAATTATTGATAAATGGTCGAAATGGGCTAAAGATTCCGAAGGTTCAAAAATAACATTTTAGCGTCTTTTTGTTTCAGTGTATAAAGCATTTAATTGCGATGGTAGTATAAGTTCTCTTGGAATTCTATCATACGGAAACTATTTGTCGAATAATTCCCAATGATTCTGGAAGCCCCTTTTAACTTTGATTCGGAATTCCGAAAGGTAATTCACTTATACAATTTTTTCTCGTTGATTTTTTTTTGTTTGGGGAGAGGCTTGTATTGAACACTGAAGTCGTAATTCTTCAATGATCGAGACCACTCTCTACATGATTTATCAGATAGAACATTGCCATTTTAAGCGTCTAGTCACCATAAAAAAGTCATAGCAGCAGAAGTTATGCTTTGAAAACGGAGCGAATTAATTTGTACTTCAAAAATAATAGTTAATTTTTTAAATTAATTGTAACTTACATTAAATATGCTTAGTACAATCTTAATATACAAATTAATTTATTGCTAGTGTTCTGTTGTATTTGCATCAATACACAATAGGTAAAGAGAGTACGGGATTTATTCATCAGTATGTATTTCCCGAGATAAAATAAAATTAAATTACTTAAAGTAAAGTTAAAGTTTACACTTACACACTACACAAGTTCGTATGGTTTGGTCCGCTTCAATGTTTTTATTTCCTGCGTGTTGTCCAGTAACTGTATTGCTTTCACATTGCCGTGATTTAGCATTTTAATTTTATGTTTTAAAGCTAAATCTTAGATCATTTCCTAAATCCGCTTGATTTCGACATCATCGTGCAGCTCTTCATTGGTTTCGTAGCGATAAGTATCGGTAATCAATCGTAGATCTTTATTTTGGTAGCGTTAAATTACTAGTGTGTTTGATGTTTTATTACAACCCCAGATTTGTACGTCATAGATCCATATTAGCTTTATGATTGACTGATGAACCAATCTCTTTTGATTTTAGGTCAAGTTGAAAATATCTTCCGATTAACTAGTACAGTTTCTTAATTTTTTTTTTGATCTACTCTGCTTTTTGTTTAATACAATGTTTACAATACTATTACAATACTATAAATACAATTACATACAATAATATAAATATTGAATAACATTTAATTTCAAGCTTGCTTATACTCTCTGATTATATGCACGTTGTTATTTTCCGGATAATAAAAGATGTATAATAGAGTATAATCTTGGATAATATAACCTAGATTCGAATAATTCTAACAGAGTATATCCGCCATAATACAAACAATATTTTTGAATTCTTCTTTCGATTGTTTTCTTCCACGACTTAATGGAAAATAAACGATTCTTTTTCACACACTACTAAACCGCGGAACGAAAAAAAGACTTCAAAGAAGAAGAAGAAAAAACGAATTATCATCCACCCCAAAAACTAAAAATATTTCAACGGTCGGTCGCTACCAGATAAAATAAATTACCCGCAAGACTCGAAAAAATCCCGAATGGCTTTTAAACAGAGATAAAAGTAACTGAAAACCCAAACAAAAACGCGTAGATAAAAAGCGATGGGAAATCCTTAGGATACAGGCGCGGATTCCTTGACGGCAACGTAATTTAGATTAGCTGTCAACGACATTGCGTGTTAACAAGTGACATATGACTCGGTCATGGATAGAGTGATGAGGCAGTTTCTTATTTTTAAACAGAAATCTTGTACAGTTCAGAAACTGAAGCTTGAATAATCAATATACGGTTTTGATTAAAACTTTCTATTTAGAACATTAGAATTTTGGTGACAGCGCTGTTGTATTTATTGTAACATATATAAGTATCCAAATCGTTTATCTTATGGCCAATTAAAACGTTTCCTTTTATCTTCTAGACTTATTTTCTTGTTCTGACATTTAATTGAACTTATTTCCAACAAAAAAATCGCTATGCATTGGATTGTTTAGTTCGAAATTTAACTTTTAAATCAATCGTTTTTATTCACTAAAAATTTAAATAGTTAAACAAATCTATTATATATATATATATATATATATATATATATATATATATATATATATTATATATATATATATATATATATAGGTATATATATATTAATTATATAGATATAATTAAAAATTTAAATAGTTAAACAAATCTATTATATATATATATATATATATATATATATATATATATATATATATATATATATATATATTATTTATATATATATATATATATATATATATATATATAACGAAAAAAGCTTTTGAAGAAAGAAGTTTTTGCTTTGTTTGATATGCTACAAGTGTTGGTGTTTATATTTTTGGTTTAATAATGAAAACACTAAAAGCTAAAATTATTTATGATCGGAATTGAATTTATTGCTTTTCAAAATCAGTATATTAATTCAAAATAAATTCGCTTTTATATAAGTTGGTATCAATTTTCAGCAGTTCAAAGGGGAAATCATCGGATCGATCATGGATTCATCAGTTCTTTTAGATCTCTCTGAAGACTTCTGGCAAGTCAATGGTCGTACATCTTTTAGAATTGAATATCCCACATTGTTTTAACGCTACTAGTTATGGTAACAAGGTGGCTTGTAATGCCGCCGAAACAGGCAACCATTTTGCCTTGATGTCTTTTTCAAACTAATACTTTTTGTTAAGTTTGTCTCGTGCTGAGAAATCCATTTAAAGTTTATACATCCATGTTCATTGTTGTAGGATATTATATAAAGCTTTTGATGCGCCTTGGGCATATTTTTAGCATTCCTTTGCACGGCGCACGATACGAATATTTTTTACGGCAAAATAATCATATAATTATTGAACTTTTAAAACATTTGCTATTGAATCACTTTTTACATATTGACTGTAAAACATTCAACAATTTGTATAAAAATTTCTGAATAAAATTGAGATAACATGATAACCAGAGGCATGAAGTTTTCACATAATCTGGAATATGGTATGAATGTGGTAGTGTTAGCCAATGATGTTGATTAGTAGCTTCGGCACCTTTTGTAGAATACTAGAATGTGTAAGACTGTCATTAAACTTTTTCACGCCTTTTATTAATAAATATGATTTTTGCTATGGTCATTCATCTGTGGAAAGATTAGACAATAATTTTCATGTATTTTGCATAATTTTGGAATATATAATAGTATCTGCAGTCGTATGAATGCCTTTTAATTCCTGAATATAGTTACCTGTATATATTTACTATGTACATAATAACTTCAGAGAATTAAATTATAGTATGTAAATGCGTAAATTATTTTTACCAAAAGTGTTCATCTGGATTAAACCTACGGTTTAAGGTGGGTTCTAAACCACGGTTCTCGGCGTTAAATCTACCGACTGGCCAGTGACCAACTTAACATACCAAACCGCCAAATACCACACCAAATATCTGATCTTACCCAGCTCAAGTAATGGTGAGACTGGGATGGTTTTTTCTTGTCAGATTTTGCACTACTTCCAAGAGATATTTACGACTATCGCAGCAGTAGGAGGACAGCTCTATCGCCTTAACCACTGCGGCTACCAAACCGTCATCTTATATTTTTGGTGTCTACTGCTTAACTTGGATATGAAATCGTGGTGATCTATACTCATATTTTATACCATATAAGTATTAAAATCTGGTAATAAAAATTATTTGAAGGTGAAATCATATTTCAATTCACCAATTCCTATTTTACACACTTTATTTACAGAATAGCAATATTTCAAGAAAAGTCCCTTTTTATTGGAAAACTTTTATGCACACATCAATTTTTTATAACATCTTTATTAGATACGCTTAGTACAATTTTATTTACAATTAATTTATTACTACTTTTCTCATGTACTTGGATTAATTCACAAGCAAGCATGTATTCCTCAATTATAAATTTATAATAACTTATAACTATAGTTTATACTAAATGTATACACTTTATATAAGTTCGTATGGTTTTTTTAGCTTCAATCTCCTGACATCCTGGCGCGCTGTCCAGCAGTTGTATTGCTTCCACGTTAGTATGATTTAGGAATCTTCTTTCGTGTTTCAAGGCGAAATCTTGGATAATTTCGCAAATCAATTTGATTTCCAGGTCATCGTGCAGTTCTTCGTTGGTTACGTAGCGATTGGCATTGGTAATCAATCGAAGAACGTTGTTTTGCCAGCGTTGTATGGCTAGTTGTTTTGAATTTTTAGTGCAACCCTATATTTGCACCCCATAGGTACAAATTGGCTTTATAATTGTATTATAGATCAACCTCTTTGATTTTAGATCAAGCTGAGAGTATCTTCCGACTAACCAGTTGTTCTAATGTGTTTTGCTTTTTGTCTAACGTTTCCAATTTAATCTACCATCGAGATGGATTCATCGAGAAGGTATTTAGCTGATTCTACTTGAGAAATCGGGCATCCATTGAGTGATATAATTATGTTTTTATTATTTCGCCTCAATGCAAAATTAACGTGGACAGATTTGGAGCTACTAAGTTGAATTTTCCAATCTTTTGTCCATTTGTAGATTTTATTGACTGACAGTAGCACTTTTTCTATTGCCCTAGGCGGAGATATATCTTTTGGCATAATAATTGTGTCGTCAGCAACGGTTCTAAGTAGTGTTTATTTTGTTGTTGGAATGTCAGTAGTGTAGAGCAGATACAAGAGAGGTCCTAAGACGCTACCTTGTAGAACTCCAGCCGAAATAGTTTTAAATATCGAGAACGCAATTTTGTGCGATACTCTAAATTTTCTTCCGAAAAGATATAACTCCAGCAATTGACAATAATTACGCGGTAACAATTTGCCCGATCAAAAGCTTGTGAGAATTCGGTCAATATATGACTACCAGTAACATTTATAAACTATAAGGGAGTTCAGAAAGGAAACAGAATTCCACTATTTAAAGCATATCTTAATTATACCATAAGCATGTCTAATGCCAATTTAGAAATGTTAAAGTGCTTGTCAAAGTTTTTTTTTTGAAGAACATGAGAAACCCACTGACATACTTTTAATATATAATGTATTTAATGTTATCTTTTCATTAAGAGGCATAAAATTTTTTTTATAATTATATTTAATGGAATTGTTATATATTTTAAAACAATTTTTATTTTTTATTACGTATATAAATAGTGTAACATATGTGGTTGCATAAAACAGTATTTCAAATATTATATTTTATAATATAGTTGAATATACTGGTACATTAAATTTAGTGTTAATTTTATTGTTAAACGGCATTACACTGAATGATATAATTTTAGTTTTATTAAAAAAAACTCACTTAATCAGGCCGAGTAATGATTCTCATTGTTGAGTAGTGAGGTATATCAGGCCGAAAAAAAAATTTTCTCAGTAATATTGTGATAAAGCGATGATATTTTGTCCAAAACTAATTTAAACCATTTAATTTTAGACTTTTGCTTTTATTTACGTATATCTAATTGTGGAACTCTTACATTTCTAAACAAAACTTTTGAATTATATAACACATCAACAATTTATATATCAACAATTTCTCTCCATTTTTAAATGCTTTTGATTCATTTTTCACTCGACAGTCTGATGCTCTTGTGCATTTCCTTTTTTCCCGTCATCTTTTTTTTAACCTGACGGTGGCTGGTGCCTTGGCCTTTAAATAGGTAGAAAACGCCAAACATAATTTGGGGAACGATCTCGTTAACTATAAATAAATACATTATTAGAAAAGCGTTCGGACTTTTCCATTTAAAATAATATATCCCTTGACTTCCTGCGATGCCGTTCTTGGATGTTTGTGCTTCCCTGGAAGCGGTTATTTATTGAATTGATTTATAAATAAAATTAATTAAAAATCAATCATTGTTAATTATACGTATTTCGTTTTGATTTTATTGGATATATTTCTAATAACATTTACTTACGGATGTGAGAAATAATTGGTATTTAATTCGCAATATCTTACATTAAGTTTAATTGCGTTGATTAATGTCTTCTTTATCTAACAATTCAGTATTAAATTCAGGATAATTCAGTCTATTAAATTATTACTAATGAATTATTGTTTCTCTTGTTTATTATTTCATATTGTATAGATATTTCTAATTAAATTATTAACCCAAAGTTAACTAACAGACACCGATGGACATTAAAAAGGATTGAGGCAAAGTAACAGGAGAGCTCAGTACTTAAATAATATTATTTCGACAAAAAGGTATGTTAGGAACTTCGCAAAGCTAATATCTATAGAAGGTGTGTGATTACAAAATCTTTTATAACGGATGCCATTCCTAAGCTGCGAAAGAAATGCTACAACAATTGTAAAATCTGGACTGGATGATGGGAATAATGTGATATAGTCCGATGAATCATCGTTTACATGGTTTGCTAGAAACGGCCAAGTTTATGTACGGATAGCTCTAACAGGAACATACGATCTGAACTACCTGATTCTGTTTCCGTTATGATTTAGGTAGCAATATTGTGGTATTCAGCTGTTTTTCTCATTCACAACGCTGGCATAATTATTGCGAATGTATATATCGACATACTCAATGATGAAGTACTTATTATCATAAATATATTTCTGTCGAACACTACCATATTCCAAGATAACAATGCCCTCATAGGAAGAGCCAAAAAGATCAAGAGTATCATACATTATCACAGGTCTTCCCTGTTCAGCACAATGGCCAGACTCCCAACATGATTCCTTATAGTGAAATTTATAGCAGAGGATGGGAAGTCGATTTCCATCTCCAACATCATTAGAGCAATTAGTGAATTATTTCCGGTAATTATTTAAACAGCTCTTTTAATAGCAAATGACTCTTATTCTTATATCTTATTAATAAATAAATATTTTGTATATGACAGGTATTCATATTGTTTTGTCCATACCTTGTATATATAATTTTCTTTTTTATAACCAATACTGCTAATATAACTATGATATACTGTATAATAATTACTGCGACAGTATCTTTAATCGTTGCTGTAAAAAGTTTTACATTATTTTCGAAGCCATCTGTGTTAAAGACTCGATAAAATTCCAAGATTCAACATGTTCGAAAATTAAAATACGAAATATATTTCTCTGCGACAATTAAGATACAACAAAATATGCTCACGATATCGTTAAACATCAAATCAACAATCCATGGACATAAACATGTTTTAATGGCTTTATTTTAAAGTCTGAAATATAACGACCCGATTATGCCTTCAATTATTTTAATAACACAAATTTATTGCGTCCGCAAAAAAAGAAAATTCCTCAACAAGCTCCCTCATAAAACACGACTAAAGTTATTAAATAAGCTAAGTTAAAGTTATTCAAATACTTCTTAATTTAAGTTTGTTTATAGAACTTTCGAAACGAAAAAAAAACCCTTAAAGTTGCTTCATATAATAATAATAAAAAACGTATAATTCGAAAATCATGTTAAAGTTGGTATTTGGTTGGTTTTTTTTTATTTAAAAGCATGATCCTTTTAGTTGATTATATTTGACTTTAATATAACAAATAAAGGAACCTCCTTTCCAATTTGCAATTTAATCTTTAGGTATGAAGAGCTTCATTAGATTCGTTATAATGTGACATTTTCTTGGGTTTATCTGAATATACTAAACATTCTACTGCACCTACTGGAATTGTTATTTCGTCAGATTTTCTGCGTCGTAATCCTGCCTATAGACAATGGAAATATATTAGGTGGGAATTCAAAAGGGGGATTGGGATTTAACAGGGCATTTGTTAAGGAACATTGGTATAATATCTATTAATTCATGGTTTTCTAAAAAAAACTTCCATCTCTCTAGCGACATGGGGATATTCCGTCAAAAGAACAATATTAGTTTAACAATCCATGAGAATACCGTGAATAAGGAAATGATGTTGGTTTGGCAGCGATCACCTAATCGATCAATTTTTACACTTCTTCAACATTTCAAAGCCAGTCATGCTGCGTTGATCTGAACAAGTGGTGGAACAATCAGAATCTATACGTGGTCAGTGCACTGGTAGTGGCAATTCATCTCATTCGCGCCGCAACATTATATCCTTCACAGCTCTTATAACGAACCAAACCGTTCAATTGGCTAGAGTAGATATTTGTTGTAATAGTTTAATTCGGATTTTGTAGCTCAGACAGTTTATTGTCCTTATTAATAGTCTTTGAAATGGTTTGGTTCTCATCAAAATGGCAATTTGTCAAATCACTGAAATCAAAGCCAATAATTGGAATATGGCGCATACCTGGTCTCATGACTTGTCGTAGAGTGACAAGCTGGACAGGGTTATGTGGGACTGCCTCTGGGTTTACATTATAATAATAATAATAATTTTATATTAAACCGAATCCTCCCCTGTGAGTCGCTACTGCTACTGCATTAAATTTGGGGATATGGCACCAGCTAACCGGGAAACCGTTATTGGGTATGAGGACCCGGCGAAAAAATAGATAGTGAAACTAACTATAGATTCGCGAACTTAACAGTTAGTTAACACACGACTAGATACTATCGTAGGGGGGGGGCGAAAGTTATGACTGTAGCGACGGATGAGGTCGTTTCCGCTTGGAAAAGGGGAGACTAGTGGTGACGCGTTGCTAAGCTCCCAGCATTTCCACCAGCTCGCGAACAAGCGCGTTTTCAAAAGAACTTGAGCTCAGTTGCTGTTTGTGGAAGGTTTGAGATATGAAGTGCTTGATTTCTTGAGTGTCAGTTTTCCTGTGGAGCATTTGAGATTCTCCTGAGGTGCTTATATTGGAAAACTTGAAACCGTTTCATCTGAATGCGAATTTGGTTAAGGTTGTTTTGGTTAAAGTTTTGGTCTTAGGCGGCATATTTATTCAAATTAAACAGCATAAATATTTTGAGCATTCCATGAATTCTTCTATAGATTCAAATGACCATAGGAATGAACAAACAAGAAAGTGAGTTATGATTAACATTGTCAATATGTATCTAATAATAGGTATTCGTTTTCTAACTTAATTTTTTGATCCTTTTGATATAATTTAGTTTAAGCTTGACAGTGATTGTTCTATATTCTATGCTATTAAATATACTAAATCTATTTCTTTTTTCATTGCAGGTCAGTATAGCTTCTTGAAATGCAGCATTTGTAAGTACTTTATTTTTTATCATAAAGATTAAACTAATTTGGAATAAATCAATTTTTAAAGTTTTAATATGAATTCATATTGAAATCCTCAATTCAAAACAATATATATGATTTGTAAAAACAAACATTATTTAAATTATCACTCAAACTAGATATTTATACTGTAGTCAAAAAATTGTAAGATTTCTAAAAAATATTTCATCCCCTTCGGAGTAACCGTGTTTGAAAGTAATGCATTCGATTTTGTATGAGCCTATGAAGTACGAATAAATCTAACAAAACTAAATCACGAGCAAATGGCAGTTACAGAACAAATATATTGCATTTTTTGAATTTGGGCGAAAGGAACCAATTCTGTATGAAACTTCGTATTATCGTGACAAACTGAGAGACCTTTTGGCTTGTATTTTAGTACAGTTGAAATATGAACAATGAAGTTTTCTTTTATGTTGTGCCAGAAAGATCGCAAATAGTTCTAAAGAGTGATAGAAAATATATAGATTAATATATATTGTACTAATTCTTCTCAATTAATGCAATCATGTTGGTACTAGTATGGTACTTAATATTTTTATTTCACTCTCTCTCACTCTCTCTGAACAATTCATAGTTCTCGCTTTCATTAATGCTCAACATATTATAATGTTCATAATATAACATCAATAAAACATGCAACTCTATTCTAATATTTTTAATTACATTTTGCATTAGATATGCTTATTAGAATTTTAATTTACAAATTAATTTATTATTACTGTTCTTTTGTGTTTTCATCAATACACAAACAAGGGAAGTGCGGAATAAATAAATCAGTATATACATATTTCCCAGTAATAAAAATTATGAATTCTATTTATATGAGATATGATGAATAAATTCTGATTATTATATTCGATAGTATACTGTCACTGATTGTTTCATAACAAATATTAATATACCATCGTCCATTTTTTCCAATCTTTCTGCCAGCATTCGATATCTTCTTTGAGAAAACGACGCAGGTTTTAGAGCTATTTAGGCCAAGAGTGAGCAATTTTTCGGGTATCTTAAAAAAGCGGCTCTCAATCAGATTATATTGTGTCTGATTGATTATCCTTTTATTCTGACTTCTGGATCATAAAAATATGCTGATTTATTTTAAACAATTCCTAAGAATGTAAAGTTTATCTTTATGTCAACGGCAAAGTAGGTTTTTTGCTAGGATATTTTCTTACTAGTTTATTAATGGAATTATTTTATGGATGTTATTTTTCTAAACCTTCCGGGATTTGGCAACATAGCTAAAAGAAGTGTTTTCAGTATTTGTTTAGAACCCATGCTTTTCACTATCGATTAAATTTGTCTGTAATACTATATTAAATGTTTATGCATGTATTATGCGCGTATATTCCACGTACATTCACATATACTATCCACGTGCACATATGGTTAATATAACATTTATATAGCAAAATGTTAAAACCAAGATATTGATAGAGTTACTTTTAACAGTTTCTTTTGAGTTTGATTATATAATTTCGCTTAAATTGTTTTTTCTTTATTTGTAATTCAATTTTCCTCGCAGATGAGAGAAAAATATGCCAGTTTACACTGGCTAGCTTATAGTAACAGGGACCTGATTTCAGTTAAGATGATATCGCTTCTATAAATATTTGTAGTATTATGTGTGTTGCAATTTGTTAAAAAATATTGAAAGACTAGAAATAACAAGGCTTCGAAATATTAAAAAATAATTTTGAATTTGGGCCAAAGGAACTGATTCTGTATGAAAGCTCGTATTATCGTGACAAACTGAGAATCATATCCATCGAGATCTTTTGGCTTCATTAGTACAGTTGAAATATGAACATTAAAATTTTAGAAACGATTTTATATATATATATATATATTGAATATAGGATCCAGTTTTATTATTCAGTGGTCATTGTAAATAACTTTGATCTAAAATATAAATTAGAAAAGAACATCCATCCAACTATTTTGTAGTAACTAAACGAGTAACACTTTGGCTTATTAATGCTGTTGAAAAGTTTCGATAAAAACATTTCGGAATATTTTTCTGAATTAGGATAATCGTGGTCAAATTTCGACAACTGAAAATAAAAATTTGACCTGAAATATCTGATACTACTTCCGCTACATCATTAACAACAGACAAAGAAAATTACTTTTTGTACGCATTAATTATAACTGTCATAGAACACAACCCACTTGATGAAAAATAGACCGAACCAGATACAACGTTTTAAAAATCATGGAATTCAAAATAAAAAGTAAACATTTACAAAAGCGGGGACCACCCTCAGTGAAAGAATTAACACTAATCATCACTCACGACGTCCGAAACGTTGATAGAGCTACATTAAAAAGAATGTTGTAAAATCCTGTTGCTCCCCGTACGCTACACGAAAATAAAAAGAAATACGGTGCTTTCCATCGGAGAAATTAGTCATTCAAAACGGCATCAGTAAAACAGTCGTTTAATTTTATCTGCAGCCGACGCTTCCGAAATAAAATCGTTTTAATTATGACTTTTCACGGTTCCTATTCTTGAGAAAACTTAAATTAGGCGGAGCCTCTGAAAGCTTAACGATCACTTAAATAGATGGGACTAGCGTTAGATGTGTCGTAAACAGATTTAGAGGCGGGTACGTCGCGACGAGGCGGGCACCAAACACATGCAACATTGAAATATTTAACGTTAATAATGAAAAAATTCCACGGAGGAGCATCATGTTACATAGTTAAATGTTTTTATATTCTTAAGCTTAGTCATGATCGTAAATATATTAATCCAGAAGGAATAAGAGTTTAATCAGTAACATAATTTGAATGTATACTTCATTGTCAGTATTTAATTAATAACTGGATGGCTCGGTGAACTCGATATCACCTACAACTAATTTGCAAATTTTCTCCGACTACAATAATAGCTATTTCGTGAGTTAAACTGCGTTTACTCATCGAGGACAAACGAGGTCATTTGGAAACAATTGTTATATTTTTGAATGTTGGCTAAAAAGTGATTAGAATCATTTTCCATAAGAGAAACTAATCGGTCTAATGGATCTGGTGGTGGGATCGACTGTGGTGATTGTTTTTGTTTTTTTTTGGCCTGAAACCTAGTAGGGGAATCTCTTTAAAGATACCTGGTCGAGGAGACCCTAATTAATAAGCGAGTGTAACTGATTATGTGGAGACTGCCTCTGGGCTACCCACTAAACTCCACCATATCAGCTGATCCTGTGACCCTAACTGATATTTCTTACTGTTAGTAAGGAGGGTGCCCATAACCGGTAAAACCGTTAAGAGGCACAATGGCCAGGCAAGGACATGGCGTCGTTATCACACCATGCAGCTCGCGGTACCTGAGTTCATTGCTCGCCAGAGATGGTCAAGACAATTTGGAGTTAGAGCACGACGGGACGGTGTCAGCTGTGATAGAATAAGGCCACGAAGAGCCGAATGAGTTATTGGCCTAAAATATCGGCCACCTCGGAGTGGAGAAATATCTGGAGTAGAGCTCGGATATAAAATTGTGAACTTGGAGGACGTCTCTTTCTCTATGAATTTAATTATTCCTGACGAACCAGGTGGCATTAATTATTCTCGTGAGAATTTTGTTCTGAAAAACTTGAGAGAGGAAGCCTGTTGGCCTGTTGGCCTGGAAAAGCAAATTGATAATACCTTGACCTTTCTGGAGACACCTTTGAATCTGAGAATTCCACTTAAACTAGCGATCGAAGACAGACCGAGATAGGCGGCTTCTTCTGACCATGGGATTTCGGCGTTCTCTATTTTAAGACGCGAAATGCTCAGTGCCAAATGCTTTTTGTGGAAGAAGATTATGGATTGACTTGCAACCTCCAGAAGTGTGACCACTGGACCGTCTCATCGAGTTGTTTTTGGTGTCTGCCTTGCATGTGCGGTGCAACAACGTTACAAGCTTGAAGAAGCAAAATAAACAGTGTCGTCTGCGTAAAAAGAGTCCTCAACTTGTCTCCTAATTTTACTTTTTCACCAGCACACATAACCCAGTAGATTATTTTATTTATTTACAATATTGATAAATTATTATATTTTCTCTTTATTCTTATGAATTGTAACTATATTTGTACTCGGTCCTAAATAGCCCAAGAGGCGATGGGCCATAAAATATAAATAAATAAATACAGCTTCTCTAATTGTAACTGATTTTTTTGGCACCAAAATTCATTTGTCGGTTGAATTCTTGATTATAGGAGCACTGCATCTTCGGAATATATCAATTTTTTTGTGACTTGTTCGCTGTTGTTGTGTTTAATATGCATGATCACGTACTGATAGCCACTTTATTTATAGTTATTTTCTAACGCAATATACCAATACAAGTCACTTTTTCTGTCTCTTGCTGATCATCAGTGCGGTTAGCACGTGAGATAACTCCTCCCACATTTGATTGGATTTGACGACCTAACTCAGGTCATATTTTTCTTAGCATTGTTAATAATAAAAGTAATAATTGATAAGAATTTTACTAGAAGTGAAAAAAGTTCTTGGGCTGTAAATTTCTGAGTAATAAGTAATAAGTAATAACAACCGTGAACAAATTATGCTTAATCATAAACAGTCCATATTTCAACTTCATTCTTAGTAAATTTTTTTCACTTGTGTTTCACTTTATCAAATGCCTGAACCTACCAAAAATATCTGTATTTGTATGAAATATAATAGTAGTATAAGATAATAATAATAATAATGGTGATATGGTATTAAAAGGTCAGTTTAAACAACATTTTTAGTCGATGAGCAATCTTTTATGACAGTGAAACTATTGATAATAGTGACACTTTGTATGGGAAGACAAAATTGTTGTTTTTACTAGTTTCCTCGCCATTGTTCTATATTTTCTCACCACATAAACCTTCCCTGGACTTCTAAAAATATTTAAAAACTCAAAATTAGCCAAAATGGGCCAGCCGTTCTCGAATTATAGTGAAACTGACGAACAGCATTTAATTTGTATATATACAGAAGATATATGAAAAATTGTAAAATTCGCTATACTTTTTATAAATGGTTATTTTTAATGTTGGCTTAGATCGAATTTGCCTCATAGTCTTTCCAAAGTGCGTATTCTATTTATAATGAATTTATAAATATGTTCCTTACACTCTAGGAAAGGGTATCACCCACCTCTAAATCCATTGGACTAACTTATACTCTTTATTTATTAACTGTATTGCTATCTTTTATCCAATCATCTTCACCCAGTCCTCTTTTCCTACTGCCATTATCTTTCCGGCGCTTTTACACCCACTTTAGACTACTCTTTTTTGTTTTATTGTTGTTATTGCATCTACTTCTACCTTATTCAATGTTTCTTTTGTATTAGGCTATTAATCTAGGCTGTTATATACAACAGCTTCATATTAAGTATTATTTGGTTATTTAGTGTATACAGTGTCACTAATCATAGAAAGCTCGATAATATTGTTTTATTTCAAGAATCTGTTGCCGAAGCCAATTAAATATTTTCAGAAACTTATAGTACTTTAGATTCGTCATGTCCCGATTGTCGATTTTGGTTTTAATGATTTAATACTGGTGATTTTGTTCTAAATGGCTAAAAGCCGGTTGGACGACGAATTGCAAGTTGATATAGTAACTTCCGATTATTACTTGTTCAAATGGTTTGGTTGGCACATGGTTTTGGAATGGATTGATAAATGAATAGCTGCCAAAATAACATTTTCAACAGGATATCGCTATATTGTGCCAGAAAGATCGCAAATAGTTCTAAAGAGTGATAGAAAATATATAGATTAATATATATTGTACTAATTCTTCTCAATTAATGCAATCATATTGGCTAGTATGGTTCTTAATATTTTTATTTCACTATCTCTGAGCAGTTCATAGTTTTCGCTTTCATTAATGCTCAACATATTATAATGTTCATAATATAACATCAATAAAACATGCAACTCTATTCTAATATTTTTAATTACGTTTTGCATTAGATATGCTTATTAGAATTTTAATTTACAAATTAATTTATTATTACTGTTCTTTTGTGTTTTCAACAATACACAAACAAGGGAAGTGTGGAATAAATAAATCAGTATATACATATTTGCCAGTAATAAAAATTATGAATTCTATTTATATGAGTTATGATGAATAAATTCTGATTATTATATTCGATATTATACTGTCACTGATTGTTTCATAACAAATATTAATATACCATAGTCCATTTTTTCCAATCTTTCTGCCAGTATTCGATTTCTACTTTGAGAAAACGACGCAGGTTTTAGAGCTATTTAGGCCATGAGTGAGCAATTTTTCGGGTATCTTTGAAAAGTGCCTCACAATTAGATTATATTGGGTCTGATTAATTATCCTTTTATTCCGACTTCTGATAGTAAAAATATTTAGTTTTATTTTAAACAGTGTCCAAGGGTGTAAAGTTTATCTTTATGTCAACAGCAAAGTAGGTTTTTATAGAATATTTTCTTACTAGTTTATTAATGGAATTATTTTATGGATATTATTTTTCTAAACCTTCCAGGATTTGGCCACAAAACTAAAGGAAGTGTTTTCGGTATTTGTTTAGAACCAATACTTTTCACTGTCGATTTAAATATGTCTGTAATAATATATTAAATGTTTATCCACGATTTATGCACGTATATTCCACATATATTCATGTATACTATCCACGTGCACATATTATGGTTAATATAACATTTATATACCAAAATTTTTATATTATAAATATAAACATTTTATAGATATTAACATATATAAACATATATATAGATATTTTTATTGGTAGATTTACATTTAACAGTTTCTTTTGAGTTTGATTGTAGAATTTCGCTTAAATTGTTTCTTCTTTATTTGTAATGCAATTTTCTTCGGAGATAAGAGAAAAATATGGTAGTTTACACTGGCTAGCTTATAGTAACAAGGATTTGATTTCAGTTAAGATGAAATAGCTTCTATAAATATTTGTAATATTATGTGGGTTGCATTTAAAAAAAATATATTAAAAGAGTGGAACTAAAAAGCCTTCGGAATATTAAAAGATAATTTTACGATAATAATATGAGAATATTATTATAAATTATCTTGTTACTTCAGTTTTATTCCGACTGAGTTATTCATTATATTAAAATATTTTTGGAGTTGTCATTATAGTGAATATTTACAAGGAGATGCTTATTTCCCAGGTTGTACATTTTCAGTTCTAAAATTAGGTAGAAAAGGGACTGTATAAAAACAAATAATGAGCTGACGGTGATATTAATCATTTCCCATTGTAGCCCCCTTTCAAGTAAGTAATGAATATTCTGATGAATATCATACCTTCCCGCCCATTTAGACAATACGCTAATTTATAAAATTAACACCGCCATTTTTCCTTCTTCGCGCAGTTCTTAATCAGAAACGTCAACGAATTCGATTATCCGATGGAGACTTCGCCGAAGAACGGTCTTGTTTCTCCGGGATTAAATTTGTTCGACCTTTCTCGGTGCCCGGTAATAACGGCAGCATTCGCCAGCGTCTTTAATTTATTAAAAACGGGTCCTGTGTACGCAATTGCACCGTGTGTGGAGATGGAATTGTTTAATGTAGAGGAAAGCGGGCGTGGTGGAAGAGCAAATGTAAATTTCTTCCGTTAGAACGGAGAAATGGAGCATAATTGAGTAGATTATTGTTATTGAGGCGGCGCTGAGAAGGGGAATGAACATTTTCAGTATCCGTTGTTATCGTTATTAACATCATTGGATTCAGTGAACATTAGATGTATCAATATAATATTTATTACGTACAATTACTTCCCTACTATATATTTGTGATATATTATTAATATCTATGAATCTAATTAAATGTTTTATTAAACTGAATTAGAAAAAATGTGACTGTAAGGTTATTTGGACAAATTTAGTTAAGATTTTTGTTACCTTTATAATTTTTTAAACATTTATTTATTGCATTGTTACTAGTCGTTGTTACTAACCTACAATTTATATTTACAATAACTTAAATCTATATAGATATATCGGCCTTGTCTTTGTGTCTAATAATGTTTATGTATTAGCACTGCTATTAAATGCACCTCATTACACTACAAAATATCAAATGGTTTGATTTTTTGAGTCTGTGCCTTGTTCCGATTACAGGCTGAGAAGTTACAGAGTTGTATTACTTCGATATTCATATAAGAATGGAGTTTTTCCTCATGTCTCTTTGCGATTCTTATGATTACCTGAGAGACAGTCGGTATCTGAAGGTATCGGTGTAAGTAATCAGTCCTTTAGTAAATGGGGTGTACCTACAAAACTTTCCAGGACTTTGTTTTGGAAAACTTGTATTGTATTTATGTTACTTTTTGTGTAACATCCTCACCAATGAATTGCGTATGTCCATATAGCTTATATAATAGCAATTTATTATTGAGTATTAGAGAAATTTGTTTATTTTAGATTTATGTGTGTGCGGTTTGAATATAAGTGCACATATTTACTTTCATTAATTTCATTTGTAAATAATAATAAAAAACGATTTTAAATCATTTTTGTGAAGATTCGTAGATATTGTTGTTACGTCTTGCAGTGTGAACATTACCGCTTGAAATCGGGATGTTAGCAAAGAACCCAAATATGGATCAAGGACGTTTATTGATTTATTAAGACTTCCCTTAATTACAAATTAGTTTCCATATGTTTCCATTGTTTCCAATTGTATAAGATGACATTAGGGTAGTAAAGCGAAAGTTAATCGAAATAAACTATTATTGATGCTGGAAGTTTATTTTATGAATTTTTCAATTATTTTGTTTGTGAACTCATAGAATATTATTTTAACTTCTTATAATAGACACGCTTGTTTCAAGAGGAGTTTGGGATAAATACATCTGTATGCGTTTCCCAATTTAAAATTAAATTACTACTTAAGCTAAAAATAAAAGTAATATAACATATAATACTATACAAATTCGTATGATTTGGTTCGCTATAATTTCGGCAAAATCTTGGATGGCTCTCTTGGATCCATTTTATTTTGAATTCATCCTGATGCAATACTTTGTTTTAGCGAAAAACATGTATTTTAACATGTATTTATGTTTAGTGCAACCCCATATTTGCACGTCTAAAATCCAAATAGGCTTTGTTATTAACTGATAAATTATTCTCTTTTATCTTAAGTCATATTGAAAATAGCCTCTGACTATCCAGTACATTTGTTTAATCATGTGTTTGATTTCCATATTTTAGAGTAAATGATGTGGCTCGGTGAATGGAGGTAAAACGAAATGAAACAGTGGTGTTTACATTATGTGACCGTTATTTATTGGCTACATTAAAAAAATGTGAAAAATACAGTTAGATAAAACGGATGGCAGCGGTGTTACTTGGAGACGAGGCTTGGGTAGTCGATGGTGGCACGTCTAAACCAAACGATGGTTGAGCACTGAACGAATCGAAATACCCTTCAATAACATCCCAGATAAACCTCTCGGGGTTGCCAACTATTCGTTATCGGGTTCTAGTTGGCGCTGCTGGCACCCCGCCCGTGTTCAACATCTGGGATTATATTTCTGGGTATTTTGTAGACCGTTATTCCACGATGTAAAATTCGACATGCCTCAAGGTCGCTACAATATGATATTACTCAGAGACCAGTGGTACTTCTGTTTCCCGATGTATTTAGTTTTATTGATGTACCATGAGATATTCAGAATAATTTTCGACTGCTTATTTTAAGGCACTTGTATTTTTCAAATTTCGGTTCGCTTCATGAGACGAAACTACCCTTTCGGATGATATAAAAAAAACAGGATGCACATTGCCTAATGCACTGTTTGCTTCGCCTAGACAGGATATTAAATAATAACTTGCTGAGTTTGAAATACATCTCTGTATGAGAAGATGTAACTTTTTGAAACCATGGTATATAAACTTGTCCAATCAGTAAATTGTTTCAGTGCGGGAGTGTTTACAGTCGAATTATGTTGCTTGATTTTTTTTTGATAGATTAATAATCCGAAATGTGAGCCATTTTATTGTTATATTTTAAAAACAAGAAGTTGTGGTTTTGCAAGCTATGTGTTTCTGCAGTTGATTGTGTAGAAAGAAAGCAGATATACCCCCGTATTTCTTTGCCGTTATTACCTTAGAGATATCCGCCATGTATATCATGAACAATATCGGGACGAATGGAAAACTGAGTGAAACTACACACTGGATGAATCTTCTAACCGGAAAAGAATCACCGACATGACTTTGACTTGGAAGTGGAATAATAAGGTGAAAATATTCTGAATCAATTGGCTGGTCAAGTGGCACAATAAGTGAAAAATTCATGATGTAAAGATATAATACAAATCCACTTTCTTACATTTAAATAACATGTTTCAGATTTTCGATTTTATATTGATTAAGCTAATAAATACAGATCATCATTTTGGGTGCCAAAGTGTTTTCTTCCTAATGTAGATCGCCTTCTAATTATCATATTTGTCAGAAGATATATTCCCACTGTTTCTGAACATCTTTTTGATTGTTAAAGGTTCTTAGTATTGTCATTGTGTGCAAACTAATTTGCGCAAATATATTATTGTATATAGACCTACGCATCCAGTTTGTAAAATCCAAAAAGTTTGACTTGTGTAAGATATGTTGCGGAGAAATTTTGCCTATAAACCTATAAATGAAAATGCTTCTCACACATCGTAATGCCTCTGTTACTTCTCTCGTATTAACCACTTATTTATGACTTCAAACATGTATATTCAGTACATTGTTAGAGATCTAACATTACATTTCACTAGCTACATCAGATGTAACTTTACGTCAATTGTACATTGATAGAGTTTTTTTAAATGAAATGTTCATTATTGCATTTTCGACAATTACTAACAACTAGCTACTAATAAACGGTTCGATTACTGTTTAGGGGATAGCTGAAAGTCAGAATGAGCTAAATCAGGCAAGTTGCGGAGCGGTATAATTTTTAAATGGAAAAATTCTATGCTGATTCTTGAATATGGCCTAGTATAGTTTCACTTTCAATAACACTTTCAGCACTCAAATAATATTTCTTATTGTGATCCTTTTTATGTGTTTGAAAGAAAAATACCACCATTTTTATGTTTTAACTATTTTTAATTACAGTAGTTTCTATTTTTTTCCATATATCAATTTTTTTTATATAACAATTAAAAATATTTTTAAAATCAATATTCACCAGTGTTTTTGTTCCAATTAAAAATTCCAATATATAAAATAAGATAACCATTTCAATCTGTTTTTTATATAATTTATCAGCCCATATTTCAATAAAAAACATACGGCCTAATATTCTTATTTCAAAACAGCGTTAATTTGATTTATAACGCTCCATCGTTCCGCCAAACCATATTTAACGTCTTAATCTTGAAATACCACCGGGCGTTTAACTTCTTAAGTAGCGATAAGTCATTCTTTTTTATGATGTTTTGACGCGCGGCAAGGACCTTTCCAACGGTCGCTGTGGCAATTCCGGGGACATAAATCGGGAGGGTAGCGCGGACGTGGGCGGGTATAACTTCGCTAAATCGAGACCGATGGCCGCGAGGGCAGGTTCTGTTTTTGGAAACGTACCTTGGCGGAAGTGGCGGATGGTATTTTCGATTTTAAAGCAGATTTAACGAGAAACGTGTCGTTTGGGCTAACTATAAAACGGCAAAAATTATTTTCAGCCGGCGATGAGCTCATTTGGCTTTTAAAGCGGCATCTGGTTTTAGAACAGTTGTAGTTAAAACAGTTTACGAGGAAGGTGTCTGGGGTAGATAGGACTAATTTTCTAACATTATTTTTACTGATATTACATGTATATATAATTATTATACATTGAGTGAAATTGTTGGTCTTTCTTATAACTAATAACGATATTTCTTTCTTAGTTTTTTTAGTTTGCCACTTTGGTGTTATTTTGTGATTACACAGGTCCACAGTGATTAAATATTTTCTGTAGATAACATCAAATAGTATTATTATATTATTGCAGTATATTATTAGCATTAATTATATTTAGATTATTACAAATCATTGATAATTATGTTTTGTTACTATTTCTAAAATGTTGTTAATATATTAGATATATGACTTAGTTAATTATTGGAACACATAATTGTATTTATAATAGAGCTGTTATTACTTTTTGTGGTTTTTCCTCGAATGTATATCTAACTAAAAAATGCCAACTCTACTTGATACATAACTTCCCAAAATAGCACATTTTACTAAGGGAACTGACAATTCATTAATGTATTCTGTACCAATTCCAACAGGGAAACATATTTCGAAAACGTGAATTCTGTTTATAATATTATTGATATTTTTCAACTTTGGGTGTTCTGAAACAAGTTCATAATTACTAGTAAAAATATTTTAATTGTGTCTATAACCAGTTGCACATTTGACACCTTGGAAAGATTGAAGGTTGCTAGACGATGTTAGACTACAGATTAGGTACATACATAATATTTCATTTACATGGAATATATGATTCAATAATGGTTAGATAAAGAGCTATTTTTTTGGAATGTTTTTCAATCACTTGACGTATACCCAGTTGCTCTAGCAGAATCAGCTAAATAACTCTGCATCCATTTCGATGATAAGTTAAATTGAAAACATCATGTTAGACAAAAAAAAGCAGATTATACTTAAAGTCAACCAATTTTACTGGTTAGTCGAAAGATGTTCTCCACTAGGCCTAAGATCAAAAAAATTGGTTTTGTTTGGTATGATTTATAAGTCAATCATAAAGCCAATTGCCAATAATGAGCTTTTATGGTGTAAATATCAAATCAACTAGTAATCTAACGCAGCCAAAACAAACTTCTACCATGTTTCATTTCACCATTTTCTTATGTAAATGGTTCAAAACTGTTTCATGGACCATGTTTAGTTCCTTAGTAATATGGGATCTGTCGGTCTACCTTGATATTTTATATAATTTCATCAATTTTTTCAATTAGTCGATCATCTTTAACATCGAAATTTCTGGAATGAAAGCGACCAAACTAATATTGACACTGGCTTTCATTTAAGTATTCATCAGCCTAAACAATTGTGTACGATCCTGCGTTGTATTTTTTCCTTTTCTCTAGTAAAAAAGTAAAAATTAAATGACGAAAATTAAATTCTAAAATATCGCAATAACGTCTGACTGAATAAATAAAGAACGCTTCTAATTAGAATGTTCCATGAACTGTTATTTTTCAGATGCTCTATAGAGTTGATATTCGTTGAATAAGCATTGCTGGAGATATGGATACACCTTTAAAAATTGAAATTACTTTTCCCTCAACTTTTTATGTACATTTTCCATAAGATCAAGGACTTCTCCATTGTCTTTCCAACTATTTTGTTTAAAATTCATTTTATTTTAAGGATGTTGAAATAAAAATTTTTAGCGGAAAATGTAAATAGCAATAAAAGTGTCTCAATATTATAAATTTAAAAATGTTTGATATATATATCTCGGAAAGATCTTCCGTTTTATGTGTTCTGCATTCAGTTGGTTTTTATGACCTTTTACAATCTAGTATGGCATAAAATCTCTTATAGTAAAATGTAAAACTTCTAGCTGCTGTGCAGTATTGCAAGTTTAATTTTAGCGAGCAATAAAAATATGTTTCGCAGTTAATAATCCTTTCAGTGGTCTATTAATTTTCAGTTCCGTCATAATTCTCTTTGTGGTCTGGTCGACAACTTGAAAAAAAAAGGGAACCGGCAAATGACAACGTCTTCACTCGTAAACCGAAACCCGTAGAAATTCCATTGCCAGATGTTTTCAATTAGTCATCTTTCAGCTGGACTGAAACATACGTTTGCAGTAATCATTTTAACACAATATTTATGGGGTTTTTATAGTGTGTTGGTTTTTCTTTTGCACAGTAGCAAATATTTTATTAACATTTTACTATTTTCGTGATACGCAATTATAATAATAGAATAATAGACAAGACACTCAATAGGGCTCTTTGGAGAAAAGTTTCCCTACGTTCTAATATATATTCAAATTATTTGATTGGCCAGCTTAAATCTTCATTATAGACATCTGTAAGGATAACATTTCGCTGTGAAGACATTAGATTGGTTCTTTGATATAGTTTAATCGTTTTTTAACGTTCTGACTTCACGTTTAATTGACTAATGGAATTTAAATAAAAAACAATTTAATTCTCAAAAAAATTTTTTGGACCTATGGGGTGCAAATATAGGGTTGCGCTAAAAATTCAATTTAACTAATCATACAACACTGTCAAAACAAGGTTCTTCGATTGATTACCAATGCCTATCGCTACGTAACCAACGAAGAACGGCACGATGACCTGGAAATCAAATGAATTTGCTAAGTTATCCCAGATTTCGCCTTGAAACACGAAAGAAGATTACTAAATCATAGTAACGTGGAAGCAATGCAACTGTTGGACCCCCGCGCAGGATATCAAGAGATTGAAGCGAACCAAACCATACAAATTTATTATCTATTAAAGATATATAAAATGTAAATTTGTCTATAAAATGTAAATATAATACATATATCCATCAATTTCATAGAATCTATTAGAGTTGTATCTTCTTTCTGTGTTAATTTTATTTTTACTTGTTTGATCCAAGAGTATATAGGACACCTTCTTATTTTTAATATTTTCACTGGAAGATCATTCAATCATATATACTGTGCAATTAAAAGACCTACTAACAGTATAATAAAACAATTTTGTCTGAGTCTAGGGCATGAGATATTGCCTTGCCTCTATAAAATCAGTCCCATCTTGTCGGTCTACTGAGTTACTTATAATTGAATGCAAACAATAATTACAATATATTTTATTTAATAGTCAAGAGTCAAGTTGCAACTTGTCAACACTTATGCTTATTGTCAATATGCTTGTTAAAAGATGTATATTCCTGAATCCAGGAGCTCGAAAATGTTTCCAAATTATCTTGGTTGAGTGGCCTTAGTCCAATATATTTATTCTTTAAAGAAATGAACCCCTTCAAAGTAGCTTAAATTTTTAATTGATGGTACTTTGATAAAAAATTTTAGTATTGTATGTTGTGTACTGAGCTAACGGTTAATCGTGCCTTAAAATGTTTCCATTCAAGCGCTATTTTTTTAGTGGAGTTTCAACCACTAAATAGTTGATCTAAGGCTAAAAGAATATCTCTTGTTTGCATATCTTCTTTCGAAAGAGGATTAAATTCTGAAATTAAAAAGTAAATATATGAATTATTATTATTGTGTATAAACTTTCCGTAACTTACAACAACAAAACACACGATAACGATAATAAATTTCGTTCATACCTATTAGTTGCTAATCCAGTCACTTTGGAATTCTTAATATTATCAACCCATTTTTTGCAGGTTATTTCAAGTTCAAAATAGTAACATATAGAACATATTGGACCTCGCGAAATATTTCTATAAAATTGCCTATAAACTTAAATCCGTATTTTCTCTGTGGTTGTTACACTTCATTTGATTCAATTACATTTTCTTTCATCACTTAATAAAATTTAAATGTAATGAATGAAAACTGGCAAGAAATTGGAGCAAAAATGAGACAGGACCTACAAGTTTGACTTAGAATGATAAGTTTATATAGTAAAATAAATAATATTTATTTAAACAAATTCGAAAATAACTGGTAGCTGCTCAATTAACTTGGAGCAAAAACCCCATAATCTTTAATACCCAATTAAATTTTATAAACTTTCTAAAAAATGCAAGTCATAATATTAAAATAAAGTAATTATAACAACTAAACTATTTCATTGATATCAACATCTGGTCTTACTCATTCATTACCTGAAATAATGCTTCTTATCTAAAAATAAATCTCAAAAATAAACGAATATTTGGCATGTACCCATTCACAAATGACCGTCATGATTGATGATATTTTAGATTTATGAACGTAACTGTTATGCATTTTCAGTTGTACAGTTCTATAACGATTCGACACATTAAAAAGTATTAACGAGACAACACTAAACGTCATATGGTTTAGCGTCGCGTAAATTTCGATAAAATTTATTATATAAATTCCCGTTTGGTTGACTGTTTGCATATGTTTATAATTCTCACATCATAAATCCATTTTCTACATTCATGTATCAAATAAATTATACATAAATTCATATTTTATTTGTTATAGACATGGTGGTGCTACTTTCGAGATTAAAAATGGCAGAAAAAGTGGTGTTTATTAATTTTTTTTTGCATTGCTTAAAATTATTATTACGTTTTAGCGTTAGTTAAACTAGTATCATTATACATTAAAACTTCTTTGAGATATTAATATTTAGCAATTTGTTAAGGATAGTAACTGGTGTATTAATTTGTAGCTTTAGCGATTATTGATCGCAAAATATTTAATTTCAAGCTGCAAAAGTTCACTAATATTTAAAATATTAGGTGCCTTTTCGGTCAATTCCAATTGTGGTTGTCATTTTTTCATCTTTCCCATGAAGCTCTTCCATTACACTTTTAGAAGTCCGATGGTGTTTGGCCATCCGGGTCATTCTTATATCAAAATTACCACTTAAGTCGTTGAGCCAAAACTGACAATTGGAATATAATAAAGCATCATCACCATAACTTTCTAAATGTGTTTGTTGGAGATGATTAGCAGCAGATTTGAATGAACAATAACGAATGTCGAAAATCCAATTTGACCTTTCCATAATTCACGTCTATATATCCTGAATAATTTAAATATTGGAAAAGTGTTATTTTATATAGAGAGATGCCATTGTTAAGTTAGGTTGTTTATCTACATCTCTACTATATATACAACTTTATTATGACTAATTTTGAAATAACGTTTGTAAGAAGAGCTGGCGCTTTAAATATAAAAATAAAAAGGTCATCAAAAAGTATGGGAATTCAACTTCTCAAAGAAATTTCTCAATCCTACTGTAAGAAGCAGTTTTCTCCAATGTTTGTAAAATTGTCCACCTAATACTAAAAGAGATTTCATACATTTTCGTTATTTCGGATAAATATTGCTCGACTTTGTCAGTTCATCACAAGTTTATTGTTGCAATGGGTTGAAAAACATATAATGGATTAAACAATATTGAAGAAATAAAATGTCGTTTTGCCAAGTGAAAAAGTTTTGAAAGGCCAAGTTTAAAAAGAGCATATTAAAATCAATAAAAAATAATGTTACCTTGACTGTTTGCTTTGATTATCACAGTGTTCGTCACAAGTATTTCTGGTTAGAAAGTCTGACGGTGTATAAATTCAAGCACATTACTTGATATATATTAGATTTAGGATGAAATAAAGCTCTTAGATTATTTAACACGACAACGTGTTACGAGGAGAAAAAATAGGAATGAATTTAAAGCTAAAAATTTAATAACCACATAATAACCTGATATAGTCCTGAATTACTCTTTTTTTTTAAATAAGTTACCACTTTAGGGCATCTATATTTCCGGCCGATAGAAGACATGAAAGGGAATGGTTTAGTGGCCAAAACTGAAGTCAAATTGGAAAAATAATCTAAAATGTTTAAACAATTACTTATTTCAAGACAATTGACTAATGACTAATTTCTTGTACTTTTTTGACATAATGTATGTTATTACCGTTTTGAATTTAATATCTATTGTGAAACAATGGAGCCCAATGTAATTTTTTTCTAATATTTCTATAAGTATATTGTTAGAACATAGAAAGATGCTTGATGTTTTAAGGGCATACATGAAGATATCCAATTTTTGGTATATTTAAAAGAGATACTGTTTAGAGGTTTACTTTTATCTCAAGATAAATAATTAGGTGAAGCAAAATATGATGAATGTCACCTTTAATAACTTCCATGTAGATTCTCACAAGCTGAATAGGAAATACATTTTGCTGTAAAGACATTTGATTGTCCCTGATAATGAAATAAAATTCAATGAATGAAATAAATATAATCCGTAAAAATAAATAGTTATTTTAGTTCAAAATAATTGAGTTTAAAAGTTGTTCTTTTATGATCATTAGCAAAGAACTTTGCAACATCAAAACTATCTCTTCTGTCTTTTCCCTTTTTCATATTTGTTTAGTGCCATCAATTTAATGGATATATTAGAGTTCTGTCTGTTAAAATTTTTCTGTTAAAACAGGTATTTTATACAAAACCATATACACGTACTTTATTATTTTTAATACTCTATCTGGAGGATCATAATGTAATGTATAAATTAAAAGGTTTTAAATTTACGTTTGGTTAAAGATATTTGACAAAAATATGTTAAGCTATCGACGTGGCAATATCGCGGGATAAAATAAAAGAGATAGCTCAAAGACCTATTACAATATAACAAAACAATTTTCTGGAGCATAAGATACTGCGTTGACTTGTTTTTTCGAATAGGAACATCTAGAATTGAAGTTATGCTGCAATTTCTCAACTCCTAGTAAATACATCCCCCTTGATGTGGAATTCAAATTATTTAAAGAGTCCTCATGTTCATCCTCTTCACAATTCCTTCAAGGCGAATGGCGAGTATGAGAGAAATTACCTTATGATGAGCGCTTTAAATGATTTCTCAAACATATTAGCCGAAGGATGTATATTCCTGAATCCATGAGCTCTATCTAATACATCCAAAAAAAATTCCAAACTATCTTAATTAAGTAGCTTTAAGCCAATACATTTATTGGGATAATTACACAAATTATTTTCTTTAATTAAATGAATCTCCTCAAGGTAGTTATTAATTTTTTAATTGATAGCACCTTTTGTTCACAATTTGTTACTTGGCCAATAAAATGTAAGCAAAATTTCCTATAAAGTTAAATCTCGATTTCCCTGTCATTATAATATTATGTATCTATCCAATTTTTCGATATATGTTTTACACCAATTTTGAAAATTTTTACGCCTAATAAAATAGTGGTGGTCGAAAACTATTAATTGAAAACCCAACATTTCGTTTGGAAATAGCATATAAGTAGAAAAAAAAAACACTATGTTCCCGCTCTGCCAATCTCTTCATGTATCTGGTCCAATATCGGAGTTAATCAAGAAAGGCGGTTTTCCCCTCGAGGGGGCGGCAATTTGGGGGCGGTTGACTTCCGGCCTTCGCTGCATATGCATCGACGCCGTACAATGTCGAAAATGGAATTTCAGAGTAAGTTCGTTGGGGCAAAACAGCTCCCCCGATCGGGGGTCTGGAAAGGTGGTGAAGTCGATACACCCCAGAGATTTGTGGATTTGTGTGCCGTCGGAATATTTCGACCCTTGCATGGTAGCAATTTTGGGGTTTGCGACCAGAGAAAAGCCAAATTTTAGGTGAAAGACGATCGATTTTGGAATAATGTGTTGAAGATGGAGAACTAAATACGTATTTTCGCATACCTTTAGAATTAATACCTGTAATATTTTTTGATACATATATTATTATTGCTGTCGGTTTTATATTTAGTATTTACACATTTAATAAATTTATAATGTTTTTAAAATATTGAGCATTATTTTATATATACACATACTGAGTTTACAGGGTTTAAAGATATAGTTTTCACTAGTGCTTGTCAATTTAGTTATTTATACATAATCTTATCTCTGATGATATCTGCTAGTCCCAGACCTATTAATTTTCCTTAACTTTCTCTTTTTTTCTCTTTTGCACATCCCGTTTGTCTTACTTTTATCTTAATCATGTTTTATCACACTAGTCTTTCACAATTCGTTGTGTTTTATTTGTATTTTCTTGTTGTTGAGTCTCTATTTGACTTAGTTGGATAGTCGCCTGTTACACTGTTAAAGCTAAATATTCACTGTTATAATTCGCGTGATGTGAGCAACGAAATGATGATTAACTATTGAAAGTTACTGAAAGATTTAAAATTTTTAAAGACTAAAAAATATGGAACTTTTATATTGAAAATGTCTTAATGATTAAATTCCATCGTTCCACATATGTTTTAATACTTGCTTGTATAGTGCTAACTTAATTGATACTGATAATTGTGATTTTCATCCAATATATTTTCCTATATTTAAACTTCAGTTTTTTCCTTTTTTTAAATGTTTCTTCCAACGAAGTTTTACGTCAATACTGATTTTGATATACTTAGCTATGTGGATTCATAGTAATATTATTGTTAATGGTGCTTGTGCTGTCTGATTATAGGTTCCAGTTTTGGGTCTCATTATTTATATTATAATTTTCGAGTGGCTTCTTCGCTATTTTCTCCGACAGCAAGATCCGCAGTATCAGTAAATGTAGCCATCGTGATATTTTACATCTGTGGTATATTACATGTGTAAAGTAGCTAAAGAATTGACACTTCCTTGTAGTACACCTGCTGCAGCCTCTTTTATTGATGGGAGTTATTCGCCTGAGAAGCTTGTTTTGGAATACATGAAGTTGTTTCACCTATTAACGTGACAACCGCTTAACATCTTCTGTAACAGGTACTTAATTGGGATAAGTAGTCCAGAAAAATACACCTAGATACGTAGCCTTTTGAGCCATGGAATGGTGACTTTGCTGTCTATGAGCTTCGAAACGCGCGGGGTTAATTGCTGCTTGTGAAAGATACCGTCCTGATTTTTCTATGGTTTGGTTTGTAACTTTTAGAATTTTAACAACTGAACAGTTTCATTAAGTTAATTATGCAGCCCAGTGCTCTGCATGGAGAAAGTAACAGTTGTCCTGGTCTTTTAGACCCTCTAAATGCATTACACCAATCCTCGAGCATTGCTAACCGCAAGTTCTATGCTGGTTGCCTAAGAGGTCATAACAGTCGCATTTCGGAACTTACGTCATCTATATATCACGCACGGACCTTATTGAGACATGCGTTTTAATACAGTGCATTATATAAAGATAGTAAAAAATATTTAAACATATTTTTAACTAGTTTATATAATAATTTTTAATAATTAGTTCAACTAAATATATATAGATATTTTAATTAAATATTAGAGTTACTTTTATTTTAGTGGAAATTAAAATGATGAACAGTGTTAATTAAAATTAAAGTAATTAAAGTTGATTGTGTTGTAGCCGTTAATAAATATAACAGGCTGTAATTGAGTAAAAACCATTATTACGTATTACATTTTTCTGCTTAACCTATATCTAATTGTATTTAATTATTCGATATTATATTGCATTTCTGCTTAATACGCAAACGTTCAAAATATTTTAAATATTGCAAATTTGTAATAATAACACGTTTTATTAATTTATTAAGTATTTCCATTATTTGGATGTATGTATGTACTAAATGAATATGTTATACAATTAACTGATTATTATTTGTATTACTTATTATTAGTTTTCATCAATTAGTATTAATATATAGCAACAACATAGATAATTGATTATGTTAATTTTATTAGTAATTATGTAGCGAATTGAGGCATGTCGAATTTTACATCGTGGAATAACGGTCTACGAAATACCCAGAAATATAATCCCAGATGTTGAACACGGGCGGGGTGCCAATTGGAACCCGACACCGAATAGCTGGCGGCAACCCCGAGACGTTTATCTGGGATATTATTGAAGGGTATTTCGGTCATTCAGTGCTCAACCCTCGTTCGGTTAAGACGTGCCACCATCGACTGCCCAAGCCTCGTCAACAGGTAACTCCGCTGCCATCCTTTTTATCTTTGTATTTTTCTCATTTTTTATATTGTCAATAAATAACGGTCACATCATGTAAACACCACTGTTTCATTTCGATTTACCTCCATTCACCGAGCCACATCATTTTACCCTAAAGTGGTGACCCCGACGTGATCTTTCGCAAAATTGGGTTTGGACTCGTGAATGGAGGGTACGTAGAACATGGTGTTTGGTATGTATTTTACGTGGCCGTTATATTTTTTTTTTGTTTCAAAATTTTAAATATTTTTAATTCGATTCCTTTTCAATTTTACCTTCTAGATTCATTTTCATTTTATTCCGATTAATTTCATTAATTCCAATTCATTTTTTTAAATTTTTTTTTGTCAAAATTTTATTTCACAATCTTTTGGAATATTTTTACGTCACTGCTTAATCATCAGCGTCTCGGCTAAACATTTCTTTCGGCGCTATGTTTAAATCATAATGTCTTCCTTCGCTCGCCGTCTCCGTCATAATGGCAGATATTTTGATTTAAAAGGCTTTGGGCAGCTTCGGTCGGATACCGTCGTTATTTGTTTTTTATGAATTAACCTAACGTATGTGACTACGGATTAGTCACAGAGCAGCTCCAGAAGCTAGGTACCGATTGCAGTCACCGTAGACTCGTCATGTCTTCGCCGAAGTACCAGAATTGCTAACGTCTCGTCGTCGAAGAAAATAAGCTACCACGTCGTCGAACAGTCGATCCTCCCACAGCGTCGATTACGGGAGCCCTGTCTGAAGAATAGCTTGTTTTCAACGTCGTCGATGGACCACATTCATGTGCCAAAGCGACGATGATGCAACGGTATCTGTAGGACCGGAAGATATCAACAGCCGTACCAGATCACAACCGTTTCGAACCATCATATTTTTTCAAAGCCCAGTTTACACAGCACATTTTGTTTGGTATATGTTTTTTTTTGTATTTGATATTTTTTGCAAACATTTTTGTATTTTTGTTGAAGTAATTTTATGTAAAATTCTGGCAGGGGAGTATTGTAGCGAATTGAGGCATGTCGAATTTTACATCGTGGAATAACGGTCTACGAAATACCCAGAAATATAATCCCAGATGTTGAACACGGGCGGGGTGCCAATTGGAACCCGACACCGAATAGCTGGCGGCAACCCCGAGACGTTTATCTGGGATATTATTGAAGGGTATTTCGGTCATTCAGTGCTCAACCCTCGTTCGGTTAAGACGTGCCACCATCGACTGCCCAAGCCTCGTCAACAGGTAACTCCGCTGCCATCCTTTTTATCTTTGTATTTTTCTCATTTTTTATATTGTCAATAAATAACGGTCACATCATGTAAACACCACTGTTTCATTTCGATTTACCTCCATTCACCGAGCCACATCATTTTACCCTAAAATTATAATATTGATTAGTTAGTGCCTTTGCTATAAAAATGTTAAAATTCTATAACTCAACAGCATGTCTTCAAACACCAACTTCCATTACTTAAAATTGTTGTACTATATCCTAAACTATTTCTCTTTTAGATCTAGCATCAAGTGTTTATGCTGAAAATCCGAAGATTCACTTTTAAGGATTTGTAGTGTAATACATTTAGTTTTTTTTTGTACATTTTGAGGTTTCATTTTGCCAACTAGGATTTATCTGAATTGAACCTACTGTTTATGTGGGCTCCGAACCACGATCCTTGCCATTAAGCCTACTAGGTGGTGAATTACCAACTTAGAGATTATCAAAAAAGCCATCCGGTCATGTCGGATTTTGTACTCTTATCTGAATCACAATTATAAATAATCACAAAAATAAATGTATGATTATACTCCAGCAGGATTCGAACCCGCCACTATCGCAACAGTAGGATGACCGTCCTGTCGACTTGACCACTGTGCCACCTAAGTCGGCTCCTTTTTTAGTAACATATATGGCGCACACGAAGGCGTGTAGTATCTGTTAGTTTACATGGAGAACTGCAGATAACTAGAATTTATTTATGTTTAATACAAATAGTTCAATTATTTATTATGACATCTCAGAAAATTGGTCGTTGTCTCATTTGGGCAGCTTAGAGTTGTAGTAAAATTATTTGTGTGTATTGCGTATAACTTCAGCGGCCAGTTAGCTTATAATAATCTTCTGAACACCACTGCTTTTACCCAAATCTGCATGACATGGATAGCTTTCAAGTTTTGGTAACTCGAAATCCCAATAATCTACGGCTGAGCAACTGAGCTACAACAATCCGCCTTTGTTGGCTTTACATCCTGAACTGCGATACTTGTATCAGGAATCAAGGCACTAGTGTATTTTTCAAAGCATTGATGTTTCCTTATTGTAATTGTTTATAACTAGGTTCTTTGATTATCCTCAATAAACCTTTTCTATTCTTACAGCTTCAGCTCCAATAATTTTGCCAAAACTTCACTTAACTGAACCTAGTGAGTGAATGCTATGAGTAACTACGGAATTGTAGCACACTGTCTAATATTCTTATGATTCCACTGGGTTCCTACTGACTGCAATAGTTACGGAATGTAATATGTATAAAATAACCAAAATCTTTTGATTTATTTTGAAGACCCTTTTGATTTTACTGAAAGAAATACTGACTTGTTAAACGGCAATACAATGTGATACTGCCAGATATTGATACTGAATATCTAATTTGTTCTAATATACCCGAAATCCCTATGTCTAGACAAGTATGTAAAAATGTATGTAAAAAGCAAGTATGACAAGAGCAAAAATATCAAGCAGTGCATTTTCTACAAAAACAAACATGACAAAGTGATATAAAATAAATTGTAATCCTATAAATGAGTTTTAAAGAATGTTTTAAGTTTGAACCATTATTATGAAAAATATGTAGAATACACTTTATTCAAAGTGTAGTCCATCGATGGCCGCCACTTCTTTTCATCTTTCAGGCAATTTACGGATTCCATCTTGACAGAAAGACTCTTCGAGGCTATCCACCTATCTATCGATAACTTGATACCTTCAAGTACTGTTGGTTGTCCAGCAAAATTACCACTATGTTGAAACCATTATTTACATGTTAGAATCGATGGAGCATGGTTGTAATCAGCTTCACATAGCGTTCGATGACGTTGCTTTTTTTTCAAGTTGAATTAAAGAAATGGAACTTTCCGTAAATGCGATTCGGCGTATCGCATTTACAGCGTATTTTACGGCGTATATTATAAGTCTTTTAAATTTATCTGAGACCAATATTTAAAATGAAGCTTTCTATCATCAAAAGATGGAATGGACTTCGTGGCAGAGTTTTAATTAAAATATTCTCGAAAGGTGTTTACCACAGAGTATTATTAAATATTTTATTAGTTAATTATTCTTATAATAAATATATCATTCAGTCTAAATCCAATAGAATTGAGAATCATTAAATAATTTTCTAAAGTTTTTAAGAGTATATTAATTGAAGAATTCACGGGGCTTCCAATTCACGTGATATTTAAATGCATATTAGACATGATTAAATTTTAAACTGCATCTGCATTAATTTTCTTGTCGTTTTGCACTTATTTCGAACCGCTAAATTGTATTTTCGCCGTTAAAACTTAAATATTCGACGTCGAGGCTATTCCCTTCGAGCGCGGTCTGACGGTGTGAGCATCCAGCCAGCATCCCTGTCGTCGTCGCAGCCAACCTCGCGATTAGCGCGCCGCCACTGAACTCGCGGCAATACAGTTAATTAAAGTAATGTCGGCCCGAGACGTTTCCCTGACAGGCAACACTGGAAAGTGCTGTTCATTAAGCCAATTATTAGTTTTGAGGCAGCTAACTTCTCATTAATTAAATAAGTTAGATTAGTAAAACGCGTTTCCGCGCCAGACCGGCTGCCATGATATGAGGAATTTAATTATTTTACAGGTGTACAATAAACAACTAGTCTGTAACACGCCCCAGCATTAATAATACTCGTCTAACTAGTTTATTGAGTTCAAATTTCAGAGGCAGATCCCCGAACCGAAGCCGTTGGTGGGCTAAGGGAATGTTCGTTTATCCAGATCTGTGGCAGCCAGTTGCCTTGGTTGCTTTTGTAAAGAGTTTCTGTTAAACTGTATAGCTCAGTGGATTGGAGGCATTTATTTGGTTCATATAATTGTTATTTTCGTCGTAATTATCTGAACATTTTTTGATACGTTATGTTATTTTACAAATATAAGACAATGACCTTTCTGTACTATTTCATCATATTAACCGTTTTTTATTTCCGTTGAAGAGACCATCTTTTTGGGTTGTATTAAGTGTTTATATTTAATATTGCGAAATTTTATTATAATTGTGTAGGGATGTTCCTCGAAAAGTAACTTAAATACAATACAACTTTTCCAGAACAATATCCTGAGAAAGGGTAGGTGCAACTAGATACTACACATAATACCAACTGTCACTCAGGAAACCAAGAGAATCACAAGAAGACATGAGGCGAAACACCAGTCTCATGTCAATATTGAAGTAACACAACTGTTAGATAACATATGAATGTTATGATAGGCATAGCATAGTCTCTAAAGAATCAAAGCATTTGATATTGTGTAGGGTAGTGAAATGCATTTAATAGAAAAAAAACAGTCTAAGGTAGAGGGAATGGGTCTCCTTAGATTCAAGTTATTGTAAGGATAAATTGTGGGTTAGTCGGCAGCAGCTAGTAACAGTGTAATACATTTAAAAAAAATTAATACTAGTTTCAGATATTTTTTAAATTTATTTATTATTTTAATCTATAATTAAAAATTAGTCCTTATTAAACTAATGTGGAAACTTTAAATAAAAAACTTCAACAAGTAAATGTCATAATTTTACAATATAAACTTCCTTGTCAAACAATAATGCTAATATCAGTAGCAAAAAATGTATAGTATAACATATAAAAGAACTCCATAATTATAAATATGGACATATGAAGTTTTTTTATTTCATAGCATTTATGTCAACTTATATTTTGGGTTTGGATATCAGTATAAGTTTTATATTATGTTAAAAAATATGCTTGTTGAGCACTAATCCCGTGATAGAAAAATGGGGAGGAAATATTTGAAATTCGAATCACTATTTTACATTAGTGGCAAGAAGAGGAACTAAAGATTAGGTGCTTGCATGGAGTATGCTGTTTAGTTTTTCATTTTAAAAATGAATTGTTTAAGAAAACTTATTACAATATTTATTAATCAAAATGTTTTGCGTTATTTTCTAGTGAGTGAGTAAGTCAAGTGAATGAAGTCAAACGTTATGATTCAAGAGAAATATTAGTGTCTGTTACTTGTTATTGTGGCGTGTTTTTGCAATAATAGATCGTTCAATTTGTTTTATGTACGTCTGTAGACATCTAGAGTAAGAGTTTACTCCGCCTTGCTGAACCAACCAAATACATGGCAAGACTTTATGACCATGAATATTCCACTTAATTTACTTTAGGTTAATTTATGTTTTTCAGATTTAAGATTGTCGTAGTAAATCTACTGGTCATCGCCAGTCATAATACGCCACACAAAACTCATTTTTGCCTGTAAAGCAATAAAATCACCATATTGAAACGCACAATTTGCTTGATGGCTATTTTCGCGTCTCTTGGATCTTCCGTTACATGTGAACATCTAAAAATAGTTTATTCAGCAAGTGCTAAGTTACCTAAAAGCTCTTTGAAAGTTTCAGTTGGGCGTTTTTTTAAATAAATCTTTCAAGGCTAATGCGATCGAACGATTTTTGTTCTTCAGACTGTTCTTTGTTGTCGAAGTCAAAATTACCACTTGTAAGTAGTTGCAACTAAAATCGACAATTGATATATTGGTAATTGGTATTGGACGGAGCGGCCTAAGTTGCTAAAAGTTTTAACGGATGATGGATGTTTGGCAACAGATTTCGTCAAATCAAACAATAAAAATAAATTAATATTGATAAGACAATTTTAAGTATTCCTTGATCAACGTGTGTATGCCCTGAATAGTACTAAATGAAAAAGTATGATTTTAAGTAGAAATGTCAGCATCATCGAATTTAATAGTTGATTACCTCGCATTTTCATAAAAAAGTGTTGCTGATTAAAATACATCCAAGCCCTTAATGATATTGAACTTTTAATTGGAAGACTGAAATAAAGTTTTACATAAATTGAAGGACAATCCATCGCTAAGAAATTAAATGTAAGTGAAAGTCAATATTGTATAAAAAATCGCGGGTTAAAATATTTATATCAACAAACACATTTAGTTAAACCATTTTGTCAAATTATCGTCAATATTAGAGGGAAAGTTAAAAGAGGGACTTTCATAGCGATTTTCTTGAAGCTAAATTATAATTATTGAAAATCAGATTGTTATATTGAAATTAGAAAGCCACTATCTCTCTCTTAATATATCGTTACCCTAATATATGTGCGTTAGACAACTTTATACTGAGTGTTCGAAAACCCATCTCAATCCTTTTACATCAAGCGTTAAACTTTCCTAATATATTACATAATGCCATCTACGAAACCAGTCGTCTAATGACAAACCAAAAAGGAACCAACAAACCCATACAACTCTAATAAACTAAATTGGCGTCGTGTTTTTGTTGTTTATTTGGTATGTGGCGATGTTCCATGTCTAAACACCTGCTGCGCATAGTTCCTGCGGACGGCGTAGGCGCGTATCGTCTGCCAAGAAAATAACCTGCGCCCGTCACTTACACGCCCGCGCTTAATCTTGTTGTTCGCTCGTCAGGGCGCTGACACATAACAAGAATACGAACACGTGAAATATGAGGTACAACCGGAAACGGCGGCGGCAGCTGCCTCGCAGGCTTTAAATAAGCTCGTCTCGGTTTTGCCGAAGAAGCATCCGCAGGAAAAAGTACGGTTGGCTTGACGAACCACCGATATCGACCAAAATTGCGCTCTTCGCTCTTCGATGCGTCGCGACGAACCTTCGTCTATAAGAGATATCGACGTACTTATACTTTATGCTGCTTTATCGCTAGACGCTATGTTACTCTTTAACACGAGTTTAAAATACATTAAAAAATTATAACATTTTTAAATATATGGCTTATAAATTAATTTTAAATGATTTAAAACAGATCGTTTTACGGTGTACTAAATCGCATCGGATACATTTGTAACCAACTTCGTGTTGAAACATCACCGAGCATGTGTCATATCGTCGAAGTATGAACAAGAAATTTTTTCAGTGCGTCGAATATGTTTCAATTTGTATAAAGTAAATCACATTTGCGTGAAGTTTCACTTTTTATTTCAATTTAATGAAAAAGTTGATGATGAATGACACAAGGAACTATTTCCAATTGCTTGAAGAACTCAATTGAAAGTAATTTCGTCATGTGTGAAATGCTGCTTCAACAGCAAAATTAGAGAAGTTTTTTTCATCACATTGTTACTGGCGATGAAAAGTGAACTGATTACGATAATCCAAAGTGAGTAAAATGATGGTTTCCACCTCATGGGGGTTATTCAAGATGAGTATATATAGCTCCAAACAAAGTGCTCTATTTGGTGGAGTGAGCATACTATGAGCTGCTAAATCCTAATCATTGAGATCACACCACATGTTGCAAAACCCGTGAAAACGTTCTTGGAAACATTAAAATGGCAAGTGGCAACTAATTGTTCCGATATGAGTCTTAACCTGTCTGAGCATCACGTTTCTTGTCATAGAGATGCCAAAAAATGGGTCGATCCGTGTATGGCCTCAGATATATCATTGTTTCAAGATGAAATCAGTAAATTCCCTAAAAGATGGGAAAATAGCAGCTATCGATGGATAATGCTTTAAATAAAATACATTCAACGGATTTTTCACAATAAAGCTACAAAGAAAATAAAATCATTTAAAACTAATTTATGAGCCTATAGGTATATGGATAGGAAGTTTGTCATCCCAATCATTAAGTATTTTTTTATTATTTTATGGCAACTCCTCATTTAAATATTTATATGATATTTAGTTTCTTGCTCTATTAGTCATTGGTTGTAGTTTTTTAAATAGAATTGATAGCTGATGTAGGCAGAAGAATATTACATAACACATATGAATTAATATATCATTAGAAGGAGCGTCCATAACCAACTGACACTTTACAGTGGTCACTGGTCAAGACAGTGGAACAATAATCACACAAACGCGATACCGCGGGTTCGAATACCGCCCAGAAATTGAGTGTTTTGATTTATTAATGTGTTTTTGGACTATGCAGATCGGAGCTTTTCGAAATTTTCCATGAATGCTGCTTTCTGTACATATTTACAGTATCTTCAAAACGAGTTAGTTAATTGTATGAAGTCAATTAAAATTATTTTTTAATGTTACAGGCCCTCAGCTATATATCTATTTATAAAATTAATAATTAGTTTCGTACAATATTACGATATCATCAACCCCCCTGAAAGTAAATATATTTTTCGCTTTGGTAGCCCAGTGGTTAAGTATTTCTTGCAATAGTCGAAGTCTAAGATAGAGGCAAATATTCAAGATATCTTAGATGCAACCATTCCAGTCGTGCCAGTTGTAACGAAGCTTCGTGAGACTGGGTTTCCCCTGGGCTGATCTTTAAATTGTAAATTTTAACAGTATCCAATTAGAGAAAATGCAGAAGTTTAAGTACCTGGGATCAGTAATTCAGAAGAAGAAAGTGGCATCTACGGCTGAAGTAATAAAACGTTGTGGGAGTTTTGGTTTCTATAAGATAGCGTGCGAAGAAGAGGAAGATATAACAATCAAAACTAAAATACGTTTGTTTCGAATGTGTAATTTAACAATTCTTCTGTATGGCACTTGGATATTGTTACAGTCTACATGTGTAAGCTTGAGGTCTTTGAAATGCAATATTTAAGACAAATTCGCGTTTCTCTCTGAAATCGTACTTGACCCAAAGATACAAGTAGCCATTGTGGATACCTGTTGAATAAAAAGGGAACCAATTCCTCACAGACTTCATTTATAAAATCGGCCTTGTAGACGAAGAATACAATGAGCTGCAATATAAAGAGATGTATGAGATTTCAATACAGGCCAAAACGATTGCAACGGATCGTCAACTGTGATGAAATTAAGTAAAAATATTCGAAGAAAAATAAATTTAATAATTGCAGTTATGTTAGTTAGTATTTTTAAAGCTTCGTTTATTCTAAAGCAGCATAATTGTAAAATCTTTGAAATATTTATCATATCACCAACGAAGAAAACTGATTTATCTTATTTCTTATCATTTATCATTTTAACATTATTCATTTTAACTGATTTATTTATATGTAAATATCACCTATTAAAATGTTTTTGGGTGCTGTAAAAATTCATTGTAGATTTTTTAAATATTTTGGTATTCTTCAACATTACCTTAATAATATTTCTTTTAATACATATAATAATGAAACCATATGATATGTTAATTCAATTCAATTCTTTTTAATGCTTCAAATAAATTTTATGATAATCTCTGATGATATTGTATAATATGATATTAGATGCTGTTTGGTTTTTTATAACGAAACATATTATATATTAAAATTAAAAATTATAATTAAACATATTATAAAATATATTAAGACATTATCATATATTATAGTTTGTTAAATCATACTAGTTCAAAGTTTTTAATTTATGTTATCTTCAGTTTGGTAATTTATAAAATACAACGTTAATATATCAATTACTTACGTCTGAAAGCCTTAAAGAAGGTACTAATGTTGAAGTTACAATTAGAAACATTTTTCTTTGAAAATAGTTGTTTAAAATTAGGTCGAATTAGAATTATATAAGTTGTTTAATAGTCAGTTTTTAATAAACTTAATTTTAATAAAATCAGTTTAAATAAAGTAATAGGCTTATTTATTCACGCTATGTTGTTTTCCATTAAGGCAAAATAACTTATTTTCGTGTCGGTTAATTTCTGCACACCACCCTTTGCCCTGCACTTAATAGCTTTTGGGTTAATTTTCGAAAATAGCGGCAACTATTTTCCGTAGACGTATTTTTAGCTAACCTCGGATCCCACTTAGGTCCGTAATTATCTCAAAAATCACTTATTAACCTGATGTTTAATTAGTAGGGATTAATTCCGCTCCTTTTTGAATTTTCCGGATGGTGACTTTTCTTCTTATCTATTTTTTATTTTATTTTTGATTTTAATTCCGGACATTATTATTTAATATTTAATATTTATTATTAGATTGTTTTATTTAAATTTATTACGTTTGTGTTATGTAGTTTGTTAATTATTTGTGCATATTTTATGTAGACTATTAATTTTCTTGTATCAATATATTTGCTTTACATATACACAATAATTTTTTTATTGATCTCTTAGAACTTCAACAATCTATCCGTGGTCAATAAGTATTATCATATGATTTCCATTATATAATATAACTATCCTGACATGTAGAAAATCGCTTCAGTAAGTGATCTGCTGTACAACTTATGATCTAGATATTCTTATTCTAGATACTTTTCTAATTTATTTTAAAGTCTATCCTATCTTATTCTAAAGACCATTCTAACTTATTCTAGAGATTATTAAATCTCACTCTATATGTCTTTTAATCAGTTCGTATGGTAGTTTGCGTTTAAGTCTATGCACTACGCTGTCACCGCGCACATTTAATTGTTTGTTTGGTATTGGGATGCATTAATAGTCTTTCAGAGTACTTCACAGTAACACTTCGAATCACACTCGTTCTGGGTTCTAAGGGGATATCGCGCTGAATCAGTTTGTTGGAGACGTAATATGGGGCATCAACGATGACTCGTAACACTTTATTCTGGAACCTCTGGAGGATGGCTATGTTAGATTTGCTAGTTGTAGCCCACAGTTAAATACCATAGGTCCAAATGGGCCTAAGTATTGACTTATACAGCAAAACCTTGTTATCTAATGATAATTTAGATTTACACCCTATCAGCCAATATATTTGGTTTAGTTTAAGTCTAAGCTGTTTGCGTTTTGTCACTATATGTTTTTTTCCACGTCAAACGTCGATCAAAATGCATTCCAAGATATTAATGTTATCTGCTTGTGGAAATTCATGAATATTCAGTTTTACTGAGGGACATGTTCTTCTACAAAGGATGAATGTCACATGGGTAGATTTTGTCACATTTGCCTTAATACGCCACGTTTTCAACCGCAATTCGGCTTTGTTAAGGTGAAGTTGGAGGTTTCTTGTGGCTGATATTGGATCCTCGTATGATGATAAAACCGCTATATCGTCAGCATATGTTGCTACAGTAGTGATTCTTGGGGTCGGTAGGTCAGCTGTATACAATAGATAACAGTATAACGGCTCTGGGGAAAACCCAAATATATTGGGTGTAGGTAAGTATATTCGTCATCCTGTTTGACAATAAAATGTCTGTCGGTGAGGTATGATTTCAGTAGTTGAAAATGCCTATGGGGCAAAAAATTTTTCAATTTAACATACAGTCCAGTATGCCACACCTTGTCGAAGGCCTGAGAAGTATCGATAAATGCAGCGGAGCAATATTTTTTATCGTTTAAGGTCTTGCTTATTTAGTTGACTAATTTTGTGTTTAATATGAAAGCCAAATTGATGGCCTGAAATAATATTTCTCTCCTCTGCTATTATTTTGAGTCTCGTAATGTAGAGTTTTTTGAAAAGTTTTGGAGATCACAGGTAACAGGCTTATAGGATGATAAGAGGAGACGTTTTCTGATTTTTTCCCAGATCTAAGAATCATAATGATTTGAGCCACTTTCCAAGATACACAATAATAATGGTAAGGACAAGTATTCATTTATACCACGGTTGATATATCAGGTCGCATTTAGATGTACTGTGTCTAATTCTCAAATGTAGCAAGGCATGTATTTCCTTGATATATCAAATTGTCGTATGTTACATCATTTTCATATTCAACTCCTCGTTTTTCATTTCCAGCGTTTTTTTTGTTAAACGGCGGGTTTCTCTAGTAATATATTTTTAGCTTTTGTGTTACATTTAAAAACATTTCAAATATACTTTTTTTAAATTTATTTCTATAATTTTGTTTCTTATTTCAGGTAAGTCAGTCATGAGTCAGGTAACTTCTTCTTAGTACAATACACAAAATTGTTTATTAAGGTAAGTAATCGGAAATTGTTTATTAAATTACAGAATAATTATACTATAGAAACATAATTTTTAATTTTTTTAAACAAAAAAAAAGTAGAATAGCAATAGTTAGAAAATTTATAGCAATAATTATCCTATATCTTGATTAACTAAATTTTAAATTTCTTTTATTAGATAAACTTTTATGATCACCTAGAAATATTTTTAAGTAGTCTATGTCAATGCCCTTTCACTCATGTTTTGCCAGAGAACCGTGAAATCTAATGTTATTTTTAAGGATACGTATAATGTAAACATCGTCATTTGGCTTGTTTCGTAGCTATATCTGAAAGAACTGATGGTCTATAAAATTTATATATACAATGTATTGAAACCGAACAAATAACAGATGATGTTGATATAGGCTAATGCAACTTTATTGCTTTTTTATAAACTGTAAATGTAAACGCAATAAAAACGTAACTTTTAATATTAGCTAAAATTATTTCAGAAGTGTCAACTCTACAATTTTATCTTTTATGGGTGAATCAAACAAAGTTGTGTGAAAAGTAACGCACGTAGTAAAAATACTTATATACAAAATCACATGATTTTTTAGTTTAGTTATATTTAGCGATGTCATAGGAATGGATACATTTTTCTGAGCGTTCAAGACGTAATGACAGCCCTTGATAATACTAATATTGACCCAAAGAAAGATTACTTCTCAGTCCTTTAACATCTTGAAAATTGTGAAATAAAAAATGATATCACTAATTTTGAATATTATTGTAGGAGCATTCAAGACGTAATGACAGCCCTTGATAATACTAATATTGACCCAAAGAAAGATTACTTCTCAGTCCTTTAACATCTTGAAAATTATGAAATAAAAAATAATATCACTAATTTTGGGTATTATTGTAGGAACAGCAATAGTAACTTAGCTAACATTTTAGGGTATTTTATGAAACTTTCAGGTTGAATACCTGAGCTTTATACTATTCACTATTGCATTAATATATAGGTGTATATTTTATTTTGATATTATGATTATAATTAGTAAAAATAAATGTTTACTATTTTAAGTCAAATATAAGCCGGCAAATAACTTACTGTCCTTTGTCCTTATTAGCAAAATAGTTCGCCATTGATAAGAGGATGTGATAATCACTTGGTACCAGATCCGAATTAGAGGGTGGATGCATAACAGTATCTCAAACAAACTCCCTAGGCCTTTAAAGAGTCGCTATCTATTATGTGTGACCCGACTTTGTCTCAATGAAAAAATGAATTCCTGTCTTAGTGGTCAAAGTTGAGCACTTCTGGGCGATTTCTTCCTTTAGAGGGTTTATTTATTCGCAGTAGAGGTTCAAATTAAAGTTTGTCCGTAGGGGAGTAGTTTATAGTATGAATCCCTATTATTTAATAGTATAGTCATAAATCCTGGCTTGGTCACCGCTTGTATCAGCCCTCTACGTTTTGTGAGTGTGTTTCACTTTTTATCACCGCCCGCTTCGATTTTGTTGCGACTCACAGATAGATATTCGGTCCATAAGGAATGTGTGGTTTTTATTCCTGTCGCACAAATACACCCAGTTTATTTTTGTTCAGCCTTTTCCAGATGATTCCAAATGATTTTTTGCAATGTTTAGCTTCTGGGCAATATAAATTGTATTTTTATGGCATAAATTAACTTTCCATAGCGTGGTGTGTCTGTGATATCGAAATTGCTGGAATGAATGAACCAAAACTGCGCTTGATTGGATAATATATATCTTTAGAGACATAAACATTATTCACATTTCAGCCATAGGCCTTGCGCTTTCATCCTTAATATATATATATATATATATATATATATGTATATATATATATATATATATATATATATCTACGTTTGGTCACTCACATGTCGATAGGTTTAAATGGCAAGATCAGGGGTTCGGAGCCACCTTAAGCAATAGGTCCAATCCAGATAAAAATCCCAGATAAAATATAAAAAAATGTTTTACGGACGCATGATGTCACTATTAAAATTAATTTTTCGTTTTGTATCAGTCATGTCAAAATTAGAGAATATTTTACAATAAGAACAATAAATCTATATCTTTATGATAATTATCAAGAAATAATAATTCATGATGGTAACTAAGAGTTACATATATTTTTACTTCGTCTTGAGAATATTCTTGTGATTTATAATTATTATTTCTTCCTTTTTGCGTCAAGCTGACTCATATTATCACACGAAGTACAATATGCATGAACCCTGAGCTGACAAGCTACAACTCTGAGGACAGTATTTGACATCATCCTAATTGGTAAACGTATAAATACTCGGCAATTCTAGTTACATTGTTACAATTCTATTTTAATTTACATAACATATTAAATGGACACGTTGCTTTTCAAGCACTAGTTTGTTTTGAATCTTTACGCTGATATACTCATCACATATAAAAAACTATTACTTGACTGATACCTGATTCCTCAAGCAGAATCAGCTAAATACCTGCGCATCCATCTGGATAATCGGTTAAATTGGAAGCATCATCTTAGACGAAAAGCAGTTAAGATTGATCTCAGGGTCAAGCAACTGCATTGCTTAGTCGGAAGATATTCTCAACTTTACCTAAAAGCAAAGATATTGGTTAATCATAAAGCCAACTTGGGCCTATGGGGTGAAAACAGAGGGTTGCACTAAAACATCAAACCAACTAGCAATCAAACGCACCTAAATCAAAATTCTACGATTAATTACCAAAGCTCATTGCTACGTGACTAACGAAGAGCTGCACGATAATCTCAAAATTAAATAGATATACCAAGTGATCCAAGATCTGGCTTTAGCAACCTTATTTGATATTTTAAACAACAGCATCGTGGAAGCAATACAGCTAGTGGACAACAGGCAGGAAATCAGCAGATTAAAGCGAACCAAAGCACATGAACTTGTATAGAGTATAAGTTCTTTTGCATGTGATGCATTACACTGATGTATTAATCCCGCACTCGCCTTGCTTGTGTATTAATGCAAGTACAACAGTACAACAAAGTTGCAAATTAAGATTGTACTAATCATATTTAATGCAAGATGTAATTAATAAAAAATATATAAAGAATTATATTTTACTTATTATGATTACATAAATTACATGATTGGCATGTCATATTTGGCATGAATACTAACATAATTCCGTTATGATTTATCTACTCCAGTATTTCCACATAACTACTAGTATTTCTTTATATTCCATAGAGTTGTGGACAACTAGAATTTAAGATAATAGAAATAGTACATACCACATTTTGAGAATAATAACAATGCACAGTTTGTGAGCTATGCAAAAAACTCATAAATAGAAACAAATGAGAAATTAATAAACAAATAATTAATTCAACAAATTTGGGCAGTATTTGGTACAAGTAAGAAATATTTTAATAACTTTTTATTTATTTATATATTTGGTACAGTACTATGTTAACGCAAAAGGAATTAGTCAATTAAGTGTTCCTAAGTAATATAAATATTCAGGCAATAATTTTGTTAACTATCTCTCTTACACAACTAACTACAATAGAGTGTCCAAATTTATTAGTTTTAAACCATTAATGATCATACATTTTGTAGATGGTGATAGAGTTCCTAATTTTATTAGTGTAATCCATTATACCTTTAAATTACTATACCATTATAATCGAGAGTCAGATGTCATTAAGATATGATAATGGAAACAAGTAAAAAAACATAATTGGTTTTTTAACACCTTTTTAAGAAAATTATTTATGATGCGTTCCCCGTTTGATTTCGTCGGTGTTATATTACCATTATTGATATTTTTTGTTCGCCGTAACGTAATACATCATTACAAAAAAAAAGAAATATCGTTCACGAAAGAATTTATGCTATACCGTAACCAGATATTTCATCGTGAGGAATAAAAGCAGCAAAATGGGCCGAATTAAGAGAATGGTCTGGCGCTCTTGGACATAATAAATAAGGAGAGGCCCTACGAGTGGTCGTTAGCCGATATTCATCTTTATTTTTTTTAGCTTATTAAGACGCTCGTAGTCGGTTATTGGCCAACGGTTCGTGACTGTACAATAGGGAGTTATTAAAGGGTTTGTCGTTGGATTGCGATCAGATAATGAAACAAAGGATCGAGCTGGAAAAAATTAACTTATTTCACGTCCGAACGATGTTGGTTTACCTGTTGCTGTTGATGTATAATTCAAAATGAGTTTGTAATAATTTGATTTTATGTTTATTTCGAAATATACTTTCCCATCTCTTTAATCAATTATTATTAAATTCAACCAAATATGTTGTCAATCAGCTTCTACTTATTGTCAGTGGATATTGCGTAACTAATACGGCCTTGGCTGCGGATTGTACGTTCGAGGAAATGCGCCCATGCATGCAAATGCTTTTGTTAACACTGAATACCAAGCAGACTACGCAAACGGCGTTCTTCGTCGGGACAATCTAGGGGTTGTCGGTCGAAGCAAATTCTCGAAGAGTTTGCTGAATGGAAAAACGCGAATGTTAAAATACGAATGACGTGTCTCAAAATAAGACATCGATATAGGGGTTTTGTTTGTTTCCAAATACATAAAAACCGTCGGTCTCATTTGGTAACTTAGTAATATCCAGTTTGGATTTCGAAATCACCACTCAACAATCGACCAGGTTTAGGGTAACAGTGCGTATTGAAAGGAAAAACAAATATTGCCATGTAATATCACTAGACGCCTCCCAAGTTTTGGCCGGGTATAGCAGTTGGGAATAACGCAGAAGGTGATGGGTTTGTTACTTTTGTCAGTTGCTGATGTCATTCTCAACATTGAAACCTATTTTGGCTGCAGTTCTGCAGGGTAGTGTTCAGGGACCATTCCTGCATCTGCTCCCCATTGCTCAAATTTCCATAATTCCTAAGTTTTGATTCCCAAATTTCAACCGGCCACAGTTGAACAACTTTATTGCTGAAATTCATCTTTGGTGACCATAAATCCTCACCTAATTTTAACAGATCAGGTTAGTTCATAGTAACTTCAGCCTGGCTTTACATTCTGAACTATGTGTTTATGCCAAGATTTTATAAAATAGGGACGTTTTTCCGTGGGTTTTTCCTAATTCTGTTAGTTTATGGCTATGGGAGTTCGATCACTTTCAATTCACCTTTAAAACCTCAACTACAACAATTTAACCCGAACTCTACTAACAGTCTCAATAATAGCCGACAAGGCATCCCACAGATAGTGCATATAACATGTAAGTATTAGATTGCAAAAATTCAACAAGTATAAAAAATAATTACATTTGAAGAAAAATAATGTAATTGGTAAAATCCTAACGTATAATGGATAAATTACATTACTCAAACCTGATTAAATGATGTCGACATCGTCAGTTCGTGAATGTCAAAGGAATGCAACACTTCTGGTTCTTTTCATAATCTCATCCCCGCCACATCTCTGCCTTTCGTATTCCCTTTCCTCCGAGTTTGCATTATTGCATTAACATTAATGCATACGAGACGCATTGCCACGAACAAAACCTAAAACCCGTCTTATTCCCGCCGACCCCTCCTCAGCGCCGTCTGTCGGCGGAATGACGGGACCAACCCACCATTTCCCCGACACAAATATTCATATTTTCCGTTTCGCGATGCATTAGAGGGCCAGCATCTTCCGAATAATTAATAGCGAATGTAATTCCCGAGTTCAGCAACGGGATAGAGTCGGATTTTATGACGTCTGCTGGGGAATATTTTCCACGTGGAGTTCGCAAAGTATCGCCGTGTTCGTTCTTCAGTTGCCCGATTTTAACTATTCGAGTCCATTTCGTTTATTAACCGATGTCTGGCAGTGACGTTAGTACCCGGACAGGGACTAATCAAATTGTAACTCTCTCATCAGGGAGCCGTAACACAGGATATGGAACCTGTCATTTTTATTGACTATTGTTTTACTTGGAGGTAAATAACCCAATAAAGAAACAATTTGTCCTGCTTTCTAGTTACGTTTTAGTTCTACTTGGTATTTTATTTATATAATTTAATATAGATTTGATTGGCATTTGACAAAAACATAAATAAATTGAAAAAATATCTCTAAATGAATCTAGGCAAAAGTTACTACATTTTGAAAATGGATATTCTGCGAACATTTTTTTTCACTTCCTCAAAAGGAAACATGTAGCATATGCACATCGAAAATAATCGCGGTGTTTACGGCGATGAGTAGTGTTGGGAACTATCGACTGAAATTGACTATCGACTGTTTAGTAATAGACTACTTTTTACTAGTGACTGTTTCAGTCGACTGTTTTCAGTCGCTATTTTCGGTCTGACTGTTTTCAGTCGCTATTTTCGGTCTGATTTTGTTACTACTTACTGTCGACTGTTTCAGTAGTACTTTTAGTTACTATTGTTGTTTCTACTAGTTTCATTCGACTGATTTTTAAAGTTCTGGCTCTGTCGCCCTAGCCGCGACCTTAACAAAAATATACCCAATTTATGCTTACATAATAACAATATATTGTATATTAATATTATAGCATTTTGGTACGATGTTTTTCAAGACTGTAATACTGTACTAGGGTACTGTAATAGAGTGTGTAGTTAATAGTTAATGTAAAAATATTATTCTCTCGATTTTTGTAAAAAAATATTTCCATTCAATAATAAATAAAGCATTTATATCATTTCATTCAGATCATTTTTTAATTATGTCGTGGATTAGTTTTTTTTCTATGATTAGGTATATGTTTAATTTTTATGTAATATTTATGGTTTTATAGGTTTATGGTATTCCATTCCATAAAAAAATTCAATTTCTTTTTACAGATCCACAGAACATTCAAATATAAAAGTAATTCTACTTCGTTTAAAATTAAATTATAGATTGCATGTTATGTATTATTATTATAATGGTATTTAGTAATTATTTTTACCTCCGTCTCGCTTATACTACCGTTGGAAAATATAACCACATATAAAATTAACAGCTCCAAGAAATTATCTCTGTTCTTTCTTCTCTCACAATTTACACAGGAAAGGATTCGTACATCTTCGCCCGACATCATGATTGAAATGATATTGAAAAAATCAGTCGAACCGTGCATTTGACTATCGACTATTTCGACTGTTTTGCGACTATCGACTGTTTCTACTGTTTTCAGTCGATAGTTCCCAACAGTAGTGATGAGTGTTTAAGTGCACTTCACAGTTAGATTTACTGTTCTCGTTTTCGTACTGGACATTTAGATATCAAAAAATTAAACAACGGCAATAAAACAATTTTAAACTATTTACAATAACATTGCATACTTAAAGAAGTAAAATACTTGCGTTCCATATCTTTTTTGGTTTATTTATTACATTGTTACTTGTCATTGACGCCTAACCTGCAATTTGTCTTTATATTAACTTAAATCTAGGTATATATCCAGCAGGACCCATGGGCCCTATCTTCGTCTCTGGTATGATAACGTTTAAGTATTAACACTAGTGTTTTTCTATTAAATGTGAATCGCTGTTGAAATAAAACAAAATCGAGTCATTGTTTTTAAATCAATGATGAACGTTTAAAAGTGGATCAGTGAAAGTGATTGCAGGAAAGTCAAGCAAAGTGTTTGGCGGTATTATAAAGAAATAAAGGTCTCGAATATTAAGTTGATTCTCTACTGCGAACAACTAAAGCGATTGAAATTGATTATTAAAAAATCAGAGTTGATTAATGGGAAATACGTTGTTTTCTATTACAAGTCACATCTTTAGTAACTCTCGAATCTTGCTGAGTTCAATTGCCATTTTCTATTTGCAAATTTCTCATTAATTGCACAAAACTTGTAAAGGCGTTTTTTGGAATTATCAAGAAATTGTTTGAAATCAAGAAATTTTGTTGAGAAATTGTTGAATCAAAAGTTTTTTTTAATTGATTCTATTTCTTGCTTAATTTATAATTGATTATTACGCTTCAGTTAGTGATGTTATCGGATGAATAAAATATAAAATGGCTGCTTGCTTTTAAGCCTCTATAAAATAGTCTGCTGTCTGCAATTCAAAATTACTTCAAAATGTGCACTAATTAAATATTATGGGGATGGAATTTCATTTGGTGGCGCTATACGTACGTCGATCTAGATAAATCTAAGAGAGGAAGGTTTTGGCAATCTCGAATTCAACCGTAAACTCTTATTCTCGAATTTATTGAATAGGCTTACACATTTTTTGATCTTCAGGCCTATTTTTGTGACAATCCAATTAATGGGGATCTCTTAACTCACTGCTTAATTATATTAGTCCTCGAAGACTGGTAGATAGACAGTGCAAAATATTTAGCGCATTTTCAAAAACGCATATTTTTCTGACCGGCCTGTAGATTATCAGCCATGTCTCTAAACCTCTAAACCATGCCCCACGACATTCGAACCTGTTGCATCACAGCATAGATCATATCGTCCTATCGTATAATTTTTCTTAGCATTATCCATTATTAGCTATGAATTTTCTTCATGTCTGCAAATCATATATTTTAATACTACGTAGTTTTCAGGTTATCTAAGGCTATACTCAGTTAAACGCGTGTACGTATATTTTACTGATTTTGCAGTTCGTCGTTTAGCTCATTATTTTGTATTGTTTCTGATGTATTTAAACCGTCATTTCTAAAACAAAAACTTCTTTCAATCGATGAAAATTATTGTATATGTTGTAGCGACCTTGAGGCATGTCGAATTTTACATAGTGGAATAACGGTCTACAAAATATACAGAAATATAATCCCAATCCAGAGAACACGGGCGGGGTGCCAGCAGCGCCAACTAGAACACGATAACGAATAGCTGACAACCCCGAGACGTTTATCTGGGGTGTTATTGAAGGGTATTTCGATGATTCAGTAACAGACAATCGTTTGGTTTAGACGTGCCACCATCGACTGCCCAAGCCTCGTCTCCAGGTAACACCACTTCCATCCGTTTTATCTATTTTTCATTTTTTTATATTGCCAATAAATAACGGTCACATAATGTAAACATCACCGTTTCATATCGTTTTATCTCCATTCACCGAGCCATATCTATTTACCCCAAAATATTATAAATCTTTCGACATAAATTGACAGTTTTAGTCTTTTTACTCACTTTTTATCATCGCAGAATAGATATCAAACGGGAATTAAAATGGTCGAAATTGTGTATTTCCTTTTATACTTTCCGTAACATATTTTCTGTTGCTAATAGCGTTAACTTTATGCCATCGGAAACAAAATGGCACCATAATCTTCCATTTCCATATATCCCACGCTATTGTAATTTTATAAACGATTTTCAGAAAAATTATTCTAGGTGGTCAATAAATTTTCTAATACCAAATCAGGATTGTTTTCAAGCAGATTTCCTTAAAGATAATATAATATTTGATTATTTTAATACGGGCACAAGCAGAGCTGGTAGATTTTATTGTCATCCATAAACTATCATCCAAACTCGGTTCCATATGCCGCCGTTCTATAAAAAGGCGCACAATGTAACTAACATTGGGAAGGACTAGATAAAATTTACTACGTTTGAGCTCCTGGCAAAACCGTAAATTCCTTGGCCAGCAGTAAAAGTCCTGATCGATGGCCTAGATGATATTTAAAGGATATTTATTAGGGATACCGTGGATATTGTTCAGCAACGATTAAATTGATTGGACGCGTAGAAAATGCGATTTATTCTTTTGTTTAAATTTAATAAAAATAGCTTAATAAGTTTTGTTCTTTCTCTGTTATACATTTGTTTTATAACTCCAAGCTTTGGTCTTAAGTAATTAAGCAACAACTTTTAGGCTAATTCAGCAGCACACAACAGGAGGCGGGCCAGCGTTTCTTTAGTATTTTTATACTTTTTTCGCAGAATAATAAAAATTCATCTTTGGTTTCGAAAAGGGTTTCGACTTTGTTAATCACTTCTGGATATCAATCAAACATGTTTCCTTGAAACATTCTTTTGAAACAGTTATTCTACAATATGATATTAAATTTATTCAATTTCTGTATTCTGTTTCGTTAGTTTAATTCATTTTATTGCAATGTGGAGCCATTTATCTGTATTTACTTTAACATAAGTCATTTATTCGTGGACAAGCTCTGATTAAAACTACATGCACATAAAAGATGCAAGATGCTGCACTTTGCTTCAAAATAGGCCTCAGTTTCGTTGATCACCTCTTCATTCGACGAAAATTTCTCCCCAGCTAGCATTCTTTTGAGATCTGAGAACAGAAGATAGTCGCTGGGGGCTATATTTGGAGATTACGGTGGATGATGAAGCAATTCGAAACCCAATTCATGGATTTTTGTCATCGTTTTCACTAACTTATGACACGGTGAATTGTCTTGGTGAAGCAACACTTTCTTTTTCTTCAAATGCGGCAGTTCTCGCCGATTTCGTCCTTCAAACGACCCAATAACGCTTTGTAATAGTCGCTGTTGATAGTCCTTACTTTTTCAATGTAGTCAATGAATATTATCCCATGGCATCCCAAAATATAGACGCCATAACCTTGCCAGCCGACTGCTGCGTTTTCCCACGCTTTGGAGCGGGTTCATCGTGTGCAGTCCACTCGGATGACTGTCGATTGGACTTCGGAGAGAAATGATGGAGCCATATTTCATCCATTGTCACATATCGAGAGCAAAAACTCGGGTTTGTTGGTCCTCTTCTTGTTTTTGGCCAAAAGTGAGCTCGCGCAGCACCCACTTTGCACAGACCTTTCTCATATCCAAATATTCGGGAATGATATGATGTACACGTTCATTTGATATCTTTAGAGTATCTTCTATTTCATTCAATTTCGGTTTACGGTAATTCAAAATCATTTTGTGGATTTTTTAAATGTTTTCATCGGTAACAACCTCTTTTGGGCGTCCATTGCGTTCACCGTCTTTAGTGCTCATTTCACCACGTCTAAACTTAGCATACCAATCATTGATGGTTGATTTTCTTGGGGAAGTATTCAGAAGCTCGGCATCAAGCCAAGTTTTTGCTCCAACTGTATTTTTTCCCTTCAAAAAGCAATATTTTATCAACACGCGAAATTCCTTTTTATCAATTTTTTTTTCACAATAACAAAAGTTGCTTCACTCAAAATGCTATAATTCACAAACTAATGATCCGACAGCTGTCAAATTTATACACACATCTTTTGAGGGTTAGGGCTAACTAATAAACATATGGATTTAATTCTAGAAGTGCCATCTATGTGCAAGGCAGAAAATGATGATACTGAAAATATCAAAAAATATTTAATGACTATTGAAATTTTATAAAAATATATTTTATTAAATCTATTTAAAAAAGTCTTTTTCTGTAACTTGATGCTATTGTTTAAATACAATCAACAATGGAGGACCCTTGATATAACATTATTTTTTATCTTTATATTGATTATCAATAATTGTGGAATTGATTTTATGAACTTAAAGAAATATATTATACAAATTACATGGGTTAGTAATTATTATAAGCAAGCTTGGTAGCCGCAGTGGTTAAGTCTACGGGACAGTTCATGGGTATGGATGTACTTTATGAGTGTTTTTGTAAATGTCTTTAGGAAAAAAACAAAACCCGACCAGGAATACCCATTCCAGTAACATTATTAACGAGGCTGTGTAAGATCGAATGTTTTCTAGGTAAGCTTAATGCCGAGGATCATGGTTCGCAACCCATGTTAAGCACGAAGTTTACTCCAGATAAACTTTGATTGGTTGAAAAGATACTTTAATATATAACAAAAAAAATATAAGCATCTTAAAAGAAACAAATATGTCTCATAAGTGATTATTGAATAGAAAAGTAATAAAATTCAAAATATTTTAACCGCATGTATCAGTTATGTCTTGTTGATCTGTTGATAACTAACACAATCAGGATATCTAGTCTAGTTAACTATATTATTATTAAAATTAAAAAATGAAATAATATTTTTATATGATCGCAAAATAAAAAATATTCAAATACTTATTGTTGGAAAGAAATTTCCAAAAAATATATCAATATAAAACTATTTTTATCTTCCTAGATATTCTTCCTGTTAACATCCGAGCAGTAAAATGATAAATGGGCATGTTCAAGACTGACGGTGTGCGTAGAAGCTTATAGTTTCTCTAGAAATAACTCCGATACATTAAAAGAAAAAAGAAATTAATTTGGGTTGTGGAAACTTATGTTAAAACTTCGGTGTTCGAGTATAGCATGATTGATCATAGTTATTATTTAATGTATTTTTCAAAAATGTTTTGACGTTTAAAATAACTAAAAGTTTAAAGTAAATAAATGGACCGTAGAAGCTTTTAGAGAATGGATTTGTGCTAAAATGCCACTGGTCTTGCAAGTGTTTTATTGTTTACTGTTAAATATATATTTTATTAAGATTTTATGAATTAATAATTTACTCAGAGATAATGGACATATTATTATAATAATTATATAGGATAGAGAAATTATAATAAACATAGAAAACATATATAGAAATAGAATATAACATTTAAAAATTTGCGTTATTCCATCATTTGTGCACGTCTGAACTTTTTGGTGCACTTTGATTTTACTTAATTTAATCTTATATTATGCATGAAATATAACAAAAATTAATAGGGATTTATCAAGACAAAGAACCGAAATCTTCGAAATCAAAATGTTAAACTTTCAAAATTTAATAATTAATAATAATTAAGACACAATGATTTATTAAATTACGTATTTCATTATTCGGCGGTTATACATAAGCTTTTAATATATATAATGCAGCAACATATTACTACTATTTTTGTTTATTTCGTTACCGTTTCGTTACGTTACCAATAATCTGATACATAAAAAATAATTGGGTAAAACGTAATATATTTAAAGTTTTCTTTTTCCATTTTCCCGTCTTTTTTCGTACACGAAAGTTACGGTTGTAAGAAATCAGATCACTTGGTTCAATAACAACGGTTACTAGGCCAAAATTCTCGACGCTGTAGCCGTAAACAGTGGAAGTATATCGTCGGCTGTGAGGTCTGAAACTGCTCTAAACACGACCAGATCGATGGCGGTAGATAGTGAACAGACAGAGAGGCTTCATTTACCAAGGAAATTTAAGAGTTTAAAATGGCTTTTGTTCGAACAGGAAATACAACTGTCGGCAGTTTCGTTGTGCTATTTACTGTTCTTGCTAGCTTGAGTATTGGCATTTCAGCTTCTTGTACATTTCAACTATCGAATGTGCCGACTTTTACTATATATTGATTGAATAAGTTACTGGTAAATTTACTGTTGTTTTGTATATTTATTTTATGTTTAACTGTATTTACGAGGACTGTGAAAGTATTTTTGAATATGTTTGATACATGATAATAATATAATGTAGGAATATTTTGTATTCTGTTGAAATGTAAGCAAGAATTTTTTCATAGAATTGATGCTGCCTTTAATTGACATCCGCAATTAATGGAGTTATACGTTTTGCAATATTACCAGTTCAACCATATTCTAATAGAAAGAGATCTTTATAATGTAAACATATTACTTTTCATCAGCTTCATCATCAAAAAAGTTTCATTCATTCACTACCACTTTCACTTTCAGAATCACTGCTAAAGTCAATTACCAAGTTGTTAATTTCTAGTGTATCGAACACTTGTCACAATTCCACCATTTGCCAATTTCTTTTTCGGTCTATCTGATGGAGTTTATCCATACCGAAGTTATTATTGCAGACAACAGCTTTTTCTACAACGTATATTTTTCAAGCTTGTTTCTAAAAAAAGTAAATTACATAAAATACAAACATTTAGTACATTTCCTAGTGAATAAACACTTGCTCAGCTCCAAGAATACAGCCATACCTGTTTCCAACATGAACGATAATATATCTGCAATTAATCATTAAAAAATATTATTACTAACAAAACCTAATAAAACGTTATTCTATCTTTTACCTCTGCTCATTAACTTTGATAGTTTTTACACCCTTTATTTTTTTAAGTGTAGCCTAATGTTCTTTTTAAAACATTCATGTCTGGCTTCAATACATAAATTGAAATAATAAATCATCTTTATTATTTGATTTATTATCATCTTTATCATTACTTTATTATATGATTTTAAAAATTATTTATTTTAAAAGCAATGTTTTAAAGCTCCATTAGACCTCTTCGTGGGTTATCTTTACACCATTTAAATCCAAAAAACATACCAAAAAAGCCATACAAAAGCATAATTGTGTTAAAATAGGTTTATATCGAAAAAACTACCCACTGTTTTTATAAGTTTCATAAATTTGATCTCGAATTGCGCTATCATCAAGGTGATCTTGATCGTCGCCTGTTTTATATTGTGCCTTTCTTTGTATTTATATTTAGTAGTGTCAGTACTTACCTTTTTAATGCATTTTACTGACAAGAGAGGGCCTCCATTATCCTTCTTGTTCGAAGTAATTGATTAGAAATGCGTTTCCTATTATTTATATTAACTATGACCATTTAATGACTTCATAATAATTCTGATAATTTACAAATGTAATTACAAATAGAAAGCATAAAACAAGCGCCCAAACAACGTTTGCCGGTTTATAACATCTAATAATAACTACTACCAACACAAATCGAATTTTTTTGATTTATTCGGTTACATGTTCCGACACATCAGTCAGCATACTGTCTCTTCTTAACTATAGTAATATTAATTAGTAAAGTGAGAAGGAAAAATCGAGTTTAAAACAAGTTCAAAAAAGTCGAAATTCATTCGGCAATACATTCGACTTCATTTATGACATGCATTGGCTGTTTTCTTGGAAGGTCTATATAAAGATGACTCGTTTATATGTTTTTTATTATTGGTATATTGCTGGATGTACTGCAGTGATTTAAGTAATTCAGTTATTAATGGATTAAATATATTATTTATAGTTTTATCGAAGTTCATAAAGTTTAGGAAATTCATTTATGTTCTCACGAGATATTTGATAGAAACAAAAGAATAAGAAAATTCCACACACACAGTAGTCCCCTTCCAATCTCTAGACGATACGGAGCACGAACCAAATCAACTTCGTCGAAACTCCCGGAGATCAAACTGATGAAGCGGCAAAGACGCCACACTGACAGTCTTATTAAAAACGCAGGAGAGTAAATTCATTTTCTTGTTAATTTCGTCGGCTGCTCAAATATTTAAGGTCAAATAGAATTACAGCACGAGGAACATGCCGGAGACAACTTTTATAATAAGGTTTATCCACCGGGAACAGAAACGTGGAAGCGGGACGGGGTGGAGACCGCGGGGAGGTAGTTGTACAGTTGGAAAGAAAGGTGGGCTGGTTTGTTACGAATCGTGTTTGCCGTCGAAGACGAATAAAAAATCAGCTCTTGGGTGGGATCCGTGTTTTTTTTATCAGGAGTTCTGTTGATTTTTAATTTTTCGGTTTTATCTATTTTGTTTCTTTTGCTCGAAAAACATCGGATTTAGCCATTTTTCTTAGAGCGGTAATTTGTTCCTTTCCACGGAAGAATGAAATATTTTTAAAAATATTTAGTAACGAAAATTAAATTTTTATTTATTTTTGTTATTTTAAGTTTAATGTAACACTTTATTCTTGTATTTTTTTGTATATTCTAAAGTTTCTTTTTTTGTAACTAAGGTTTGAACCACGGCCTTCGGCATTAAGGTTACCGATTAACGGGTGATCAACTAGAGATCATTCTAGAAAATATCCGGTCTTACCCAGCCTGGTTACTGGACTGACCGGTATGGTTTTTCTTGTCGGATTCTCTATTCAATGGACAATTTTATTTAAAAACAATTACAAAGATACATTTACAACTATACTCAGCAGCGTTCGGACCCGCGACTATCGTAATAGTAGGAAGACCGTCATATCGCCTTGGCCACTGCGCCAACCAAGTCGGCAATATTAGATTTTAATTACATTTATCTTTATTATTTTAAGTATTTTTTGGGGATTTATATTTTTGTTGTATATACCAGAACCCTATTTGGTGTTACATTAGACTTCAAGTTCTTGAACAATAATATTTTTCTCAGATTTAGAAAAATTTTGCCTACTTAATTCTTTTTCATAGCCAACATGTGCTTTCCAATACTTTAAGATACAGTTCCATTATCATTCAAAGTGCAAGCTAATAATAATTGGCACATTCCCTTAATCTTCAATTGATTTAACTGATTACGCAGTTCTCATTTTATAATTTTGAGTATATCCTAAAATAAGTTACATGTCAGATTTCATAGATATTATAAATATATTTTATTAGTGTTTCTTACATTTAAAAAATTTTACATTTCATACTTTTTATTTGCAGTCATAATATATATAATTGCTTTCTTTTTTTTCATTATTTGCACAATACACATAAATAGCATAACTTACGTACGCCAATCAAGTTGATTATTATCTAGCCCGACGACCTTCTTTCACCTTTGCCTCTCAGAAGCCTTGCAACTTTAGAAGTATGTATTTGAAGCAGCATCCACCTTTGGAAATGGTTTTATAAGTTGTTTCATCAATCTCAGGACAACTTTATGTCCTGTGATGGTAAAATAATGGAGATATAAATATTGCTTGGAGAATGTTCTTTTCACAAACTTTAAATTCCTGTGATTTGCTCGGTCTCTGCTATCTTATAGAACAAAAAGCATCGGATTTTAGTAAACCCAGCTTGTTGTTCAAGCAACACGCACAAAATTTTAAAATTTCCGCATACCTGGCCTTCATATTTGAATTTGCGAAGAACCAATTTCTTATATAATCTATTCAAAATAACAATGAAGTAACGTCATCACGTTGTCGAATATATTGCCTATCGCAATTTGTAAATTCGTTTTAAAATCAGAAAATATTTCCTTTTCTCATTTTATTCTGGTTGAAAAGAGATACAGTGCTGTCTGATACGTCGCAAATTTTAAAATCCCGAAGCCATCACATAGTCATGGTCAAAAACAGATTCGAACTTCAAAAAAACTTCGAACAGGAATGATAACATTATATGCACTACAATATTAAAATAAACTTGATACATATGCTATTTTATTAATAAAATCACTATGTAATGATAATCATAATATTATTTATGTTTCATTATTTTATTTAGATTAGAATTGTTGTGTATCAAAGCCAAACTGAACTAAAACTCGGAGTTGTTTTAATGTTACAAATTTAGATGACGTATGTTCGAAACTTATTTGGATGGACCATATATAGCTATTATTATAAACTAGTTCAACTGGACCTAAAATTGCATTCTAATCTAAATAAAATAATTAAACAAAAATACTGTTATCAAATATAATTTATTTTCACATTATAGTGGATCTAATTCATATATTATCGAAAGGTTAAAAACTACAATGAAATACACAGTTATAATAGTTGGTAGGTTAGGGTTATGTTTGATTATATTTACATTAATCTCTTTTCTATACCACCTATAAGTTAGTGTTCCAGGCGAGTTTTCTATGTAGTTGTATCCCCTGGGGGCCTAATAGACTTAATTAATAATTGTATATCCAAGTAATAAATTTTACTTTCATTAGAGAACATATTTACCTTTTACGTTTAGTTCTTGTGTCCTTCGGTACAGTGTTTCCTTCTAAAGACATTTTGATATTACTGTATTTCTCCTTAGTTTGTTGTAGTATTACCTACATATTTCTTGCTACAACTAGATTTAGTCACCGCATTTTCTTTAATGCATTTACCATATCTGTAAATTAGTTACTATTCTTACTCTACAGGTACAGTTTAACCAAATGCTCATGTACATTCTGAACAATTACATACATAAACCTTTTACACTCTACAATAAAATTTCCTACAGTTATGATATATTAATTATATCTATCTATTAGATTATTAGAAATTGTCAGAATTGAATTATCATATTCACAAAGTTTCATTCAAGTGAACAACTAAGCTGTTAATTGCCAATCTATCTAACATTTGTTCACAATTCCATCATTTGTTAATTCCTTCTTTAATGTGTCTGATCGAGATCATCCAAACCGAGGTATTATTAACCATTCCTGTTTCGAGTATGAAGTACAATATATTTGCAGTGATTTATTAATAAATGTAACTAATAAAGCCTAAACAATCGTTATTTGAACGTTTACCTTTTTCTATCAACTTTTGTTGTCATAACACTATTTTTTATTATCATCTTGCCGTGAGTGACCATTGGGTATATTGGTCCCATTCTGAAATATCCATGTCTCATCTAAATACATAAATTAAAGTAATGAGTCTTCCTTTATTTTATACTTTTAAAAATTGTATTCTTTTAAAAGCAATATTCGGAAGTTCCATTATACCTCTTCCATACTTTTCAGACTAACAGTTTCCTCTGAAATAATTTTAATAAATTAATTTTGTATTGAAAAACTACTCACTGTTTTTATATATTTCATATATTTAATCTCTAATAGAGCTAATATCGGGCTGATCTTGATTTGACACCCGCTTCGTATGAGGATTTTTTTCAGTGAATTCAAGATTATATTTTCATTTTTTGAGATATTTCAGTGACCGTGTCCATACTAATATTCAATGTAGCTGCAACATGCTAAAAATATTTTCATCAAAAATCGCAGAAAATTGATATTTAAAAAAAGTAACTGATTAGAGATGCAATCTGTTCTGTCTGGCCTCTAAATTTTCAATCAGAGTAATAAGCAACGATTTAGAATTTATCAAAACAAGCATCAAAACAACGTTTGCCGGTTTATAAGATCTTATCACTATTGTTAGAATTTTGTATACTTTTGACAATCGGACGACTTTGGCATTCTAGTTCGGTTACACGTTCGAACATATCAGACAGCATTGTGTCTCTTTTTTCCTAGAATAAAATAAAAAGGAAAATATTGTCTGATTCTAAAACGAATTTACAAATTACGGCGCTATTCGCGACACACTTCAAGTCCAACTGAACCAGGCGATTGCGTGGTATCGCTATCCCCTGGCTCCAGAATGTATTATACCTCGGTCTCCAGTTCGACCGCAGATTCCATTGGTCAGCTCAAATACGTCACGCTATTTGTAAAGGCAATGGCGTGTACAGCCTACTATATCCACTCCTCTGCAGAAAAAGTAAACTCCCAATCCCCCAGAAAACGACTCTGTAAAAAATGCTAGTCCGTCCAGTTTACCTTTACGGAGCACAGGTATGATACAGGTATGTCTCTGAGAGACAACTTGAACTACTTCAAGTGTTCCAATCCAAAAAAGTCCACGCGTTACTAAATGCCCCATGGTTTATGAGGAACGTCAACACTTACCTCGAATCAGGCATCCCGTTTATGAAGAATTTCATGAACATGCTCAGTGTAAGGTTCTCCATAGGCGCCTTAGAACACGACAACATCTTGGTTAAATCCCTACCCATCCACAAACATTAAATTACATTAAACACCTTGTTAATGTATGTTCAAAACTTCTTTGTATAGGCCTTGTTCGTACATTATCAAGGTCAAGAATTACTTAGTTGTAGTAGGCTGGAAGAAAAACTATTGATTAATTCACTCTTTAAAGTAACCATTTATTAGGAAAACAATTTTAATATTACTTTTTGTTATAAATTATCGATTATTGATTTTTCAAAAAGCAGTTCCTATTTCATTCTTTCAGATTTTAAACAAATACTGGTAAATTCATCGGCACTAATGCAGACGATGAATAAAAAAATCGAATTTTTGGCCCGAAAATTTAAATAGCAGGAAGTTATTTGTTTTATTTCGCGGTAGATTTAGTTTGCTTTTCGGACTGTTTTCGTTTTTCGCTTTGGTTTTAATTAAATGGGATTTCGGTTTTAGTGGTAACCAGTATCGAAACGTTGGGTTTTGTTTTTCGATTATGTTTTATTCATAATTTGTTTATGGAGGTTATGCGATAATCGAAAAAAACGATGCTTTTTCATGGTTTAGGATTACAGCAATTAAAAATAGCATAAGCAGTAATTTAAATTTTTTTCGAAATGTTTTTCAAATTATAGTTACTGATAGATTCCATATTGTTAATAGAATTTTAAAAAGCTTTCAAAATATAGTGCATGAATATACCTTTATTTCCATAATATTTTCTAAAACACGTTTTAGATTTTTAGGGATATCGTTATATCTTGATGGTCGTTCATTAATTGACAAGAAGAAATAAAAATTAAAAAAATTGAGGGTACTTTAAATAGCATATTAATGGAATAAATTTATTTAGAGTAAAAGGCAAGAAATCAATTTAATTTAAAATAAAATTCTACTGACATAAATGTCGCAGTGGAGTTTTGGGATGATTTATTTATTTTATAATATTATATAATAATATCAAGTGAGGTCATAACAAATTTCCTTTTCTGGTTTACCAACGTTTTCTAAAATTTTGAAACAGTTGTTCATTCATGCTTTGAAATGACTTCTAAATATTTCTTCTACGGATTTCAGTCACCCTAATTAAACCAAAACGATATTTTCAAAGCAGGTTAAGTTTAGGAAATACAAATCAAGTGAAAGGAGTGTTTGTGAACGGTAATAGTTGAGGTTGTGGTAAAAAGTAGCGAAGAAAGAAAACAGTGGGGCCGGGCGTATTATAGTTATTCAAAAGACTGACTGGTCCCCAATTCTGATATGTTGAAACAAATGACACCTAACGCTAAAATAACGTTCTTTTTTATGTTGTCTAAGGAAATCAGTTCATATTGAGTAATACCACGATAGTCAAAGAACACTCTGTTGTCAGTTTGGCAACCTTGGTATTCTATTTCAACGGACGCTCATGATCGACAAAATTAAGGGTTTGGTACCAACTAAAGGAAGAGATACAAGATTCCTTTGTTGAAATTATTATATCAGTTATTTAGTGGAGACATCATTTTCATCAATTAAAAAGGGATCCTCTACAACAGATATAATTAATGTACATATATTTATCAAATTGTGTTTATATTGCATATCCATACCCTTGATGACCCCTAATCAAGTATTTGAATGTATCGTTTTACTACGGACAATATATCTTAATGAGCCTTTTTAATAAGTTCGTCCGCTGGGAATTGGTTCTATACGTTCATAATTCTGGTGAAAAATCAGGTAGCTGTTTGATATTCAACAGGACGCCACATCAAACACAAAACCACGTAATCAATGCAAGCCCGAAACAAACATTAAATTTAATTGAAATTTGCGCAGCTTTCAATCCCGCCTATGTGATTATAAATATCGAAACAAAACTGGAATTACCGGACACGTGCTCGGAAATGCTAGTACAAGATACGGTCGTTGGGAAATAGGGAGTTTTGGTTTTGTATTTGGCTGGCGTCACGAACCAGAAGCAATTATACATTATTATCGCGCGTATAATATCTATATATATATGTATATATATATATATATATATATATATATATACATATATATATATATATATATATATATATATATATATATATATATATATATATACATATATATATATATATATATATATATATATATATATATATATATATATATATATACATATATATATATATATATATATATATATATATATATATATATATATTAGAATCTCCTTTTTACAAACTAGGCTTGACTGGACTGTACCTACTGTTTATCGTGGGCTTCTAACGATGCTCCTTGCACTGCATGCACGATTCTTTGATTCACTGCATCTAACGAAAAATTTATTTTTAGTAGCTCTCAAATAACTTTCATTTTGTTTTTTTTTTTCATAATTAGTTAACTATTTCTTTTAGTCATCTATAAAATTACATATTCAGACTTCCTTCTGTACACATTATGTGTTTTGTCACGAATCGTATCAATTTCTCTATTTTTTAACAAATTTTCTATCTCATCTGCTAAGAAATGCACAGTTTAAAGTTATACTGATTTTCTAATAGGTATTAATATGGTATGATTTTAGTTTGTAGGAGGGATTTCTACGAGAGATTGTGATGAGATATGAATCTTTTCCTTAACTCCTAATAATTATCGTTTGTCTTCGTATACTTCAATTGTTTTACCCTTTGACATTTCGCTGTTGATATTACGTCATTTTGCTTATACTCAAATTTTATCGATACAAACTTTGTTTGTCATATATTTTACTTTAATTTGTTGTTTTGAGCGCAAAGTCATAATTGTGGAGTCTTTATTGGATTTTACATTTTTGCGTCTGGAAAACCATAAATATAACCAGAAACCTATTGTGGTTTTGGGCACTGCAACTACCAAGTAATAAGCACCTTATGTTAATCTTCAAGTTCTTCCTCTTGAGCCATAATAGGGTTGTTTCTTTTTAAAATCTGTTGGATTTAAGTAATCCAAAATTTATATATATAAAATTTGTAACATAATCCGAGAGACACGTATTTAAAACTTCCTGTCAGTGATACAATATATCAGGATAACAATTGTTCAAATATAACAGGATTTATTCTATAAATTTTGTTTTAATTTTCAATTTATGTTTAATACCTTTTACTATTATCCTTTCAATTTTATATTGTATTAAATATAAGCTTCTAAAACATAGTTGAAATACCGTTATTGTTAACGTATGCTTAAAATGTTATTATATATGATGAACTATGGTATTATTGTAAGTGTTCTATTGTTGTTGTTATCCATTGTTTATATGAATAGATTGCTCCCCGGTTATTTTTAATTGGTTATACATCTAGCACCTATAGCACATATAGCAAGCAAATATCAACATAAAAATTTAAATTTAAACTAATTCTGAATAACAGGAGATATCTAAGAATGGAAATTGTATTTTTGATTATAACTTATTGCTCAACAAGTCTCAGATCTGAAATATTAATGATCTAACTTTTGTAAATAAAATTTTGTATTCCTAACCTAATTTAATAATAAATTTACATTTACAAAATGACAGTCTACGGATAATTTAACAATTTTGGAGTTTTCAAAACAATATACCGTGTCACCAGTCGATGATGGGTGAATATTTTGCGACTCGAATTGTTGTTTATTTTTCTTCGGTAAGGATGGCATGGCACAACCAATTATTCCTTAACTGAGATATTTCCAACTTATTTTCGAAAACAAATAGTTCCGAACCAGCTACGGACTGCAAACAGTAGTTTTTCTTCATGAACAAACTAAAAAATGGGCCCATTTAAACCTGCCGACTATATTACGTCGACTTGCGGCGCGAAAGCAGTTAATAACAATTAAAACGGTAGTCGAAGAGAGGGGGCGGCGAGACCGGAACCCTCCCCTCCCGGCCTGACCTGCGCAGATATTAAAAATGATAAACGCTTCGTCGTTAGTCTAATTGCGAATTTTTATTTGCAGCGAAATGTGGGCATATTAAAATTTTAATGACGACCTCCGGCCTGAATAAATATGATAAGTTGGCACTTGAAAAAAATGGCGTCGGAGCGCTACCGACCCGTTGGCCGGTCGAAGGTAGGGAGGGGGTTTTCTGCAAGGGCAACTTGATGAATGACGCAGAACGGTCGGAAAATCGACTTAGTTGTTTTCGGTTATGGTTTGATTTTGCTGTTTTGAATATTTTTTGATAATATATTTTCCGCTAGTTTAAATTGTATTCAGATTAAATTAAATTATTCCAAATCAATTATCTATCTATTAATGGGCTTAGCAATATTTTGCTTCCCACTTTGCACAGAGCTTTCTCATACGCAAATATTCGTAAATAATATGATGTACACGGCCAGTTGATATCTTTAGAGTGTCTGCTATTTCATTCAATTTAAATTTAGGGTCATTCAAAATCATTTTGTGGATTTTCTAAGGTTTTTATCGGTAACAACCTCTTTTGGGCGTCCACTGCCCTCACCGTCTTCGGTGCTCATTTCACCACGTCTAAACTTAGCATACCAATCCTTGATGGTTGATTTTCCTGTGGGGCAATGTCCGGAATTTCGGCATCAAACCAAGTTTTTGCTTCAACTGTATATTCCCTTCAAAAAGCAATATTTTATCAACACGCGAAATACCTTTATATCCATTTTTTCACAATAACTAAAGGTGCTTCACGCTATAATTCACAAACTAATGATCCGACAGCTGTCAAATTTATACACGCATTTTTTGAGGGTTAGGGCTAACTAAGAAACATATGCATTTAATTCTAGCAGCGCCATCTATGTGTCAGACCGGGTACTTTTAAATTGACCTGTTATTATATGACATTTTGTTCTTTGACCATTACATTCATTATTTTGATTATTTACTCTATAAACCGAAATTCTGGAAAATCAATAGTTAATTTAATGATTGTTCATTATGAATGTGTCATTACTTTAATATACATCTCCAAATGGTAAAAAATAATTTACCTGATTGTGTTCGTTATTGTTTTAATATAGATGCTAAAGTCAAATATCAACTTGTTCAATGTTTATAACATAAAAGTAAAGAAATATCATGTATACTTATATTTGATGCTCTGATGTTACAATTCTAAAAATAATTTTACTTATGATACTTGTTATAATATTCCGTGACGTCGTAATTTACTAAGTGTTAATACTTTGTTGATTATTGAAAACGTTTATTATTTTAATTAATGTTATATATCAAATACTTTTCTGATCTTGATTGAAACATTGTAATAACTTATCATTTTTAAATTATTCCTTTTACTCTATTATACGAAAAAAATTATTAATTTAATACTTTGTGGTCGACCACCTATATTCGATGTGTGTGTGTGAAAATCTTTCCCAATAAATATATTTACTTAACCTAAGTAAATAAATAGAAAAAAGCTAATTAAATCCTGCGGAACTTGGCGGTCCCTTTTCAGATATTTCCCATTCAATTAACCACTTCAGGATGCTCGTAGAGTGTATTTACCCTAGAAAAACAACCTTTTAGACATCTCGGTACATGCACCCAATAAAGTTCGTTTTCCAATTGAATTTTAAATCCAATTTTCTCCTCGGTGGGTGTTCCCTCTTCGTTTTTCCTACTTCCTGCTTGGCAGTCTATTGATTTTTGGCGATGTTCGAGTGCCGAAAGCGACGCATTTTGGTCGGTTAAGTGGATGCTGTAAATCACCGTTCATAGCTCTGTGTGTACGGTTTATTGCGCACTCCATTGAACCTTTGATCTTTACATTTTGTGGTCTGACTTGTTCCCGGGCTTTCGATGCAATATCTACATGAAATGTCAAATAGTGCTATGCAAGTTTATTTCTGTTTTAAATTTTATATTTTTATTAATGACGTATATTAGGGTTTTGTAGATAGTTAATAATGATTCGAGAAAATTGTTGCATTACTATTTCACTGGTATACTAGGTGAAAAGGCGAAGTATCAATGTATACAATTTTTAAAAAGCTAACCTCACTGTTAACAGTTTTCTATTTAGTGTTATTTAGTGAATACAGATTCTGGTAATTGAATGCCCAGAATTGCTTTTTGCTATTCTTGTTGTTAATATTTTGTTGCTTTGAACTTTTGTTGCTTCATTTAAAGAACTCTGCTGTCGAAACCAATGAAGTACTTTTAGAAGCTTATAGCGATGCCCTTTTATCATATAATTATTGGTTTAGGTTTCAATAATTTGTAAGTAACAATTTTGATGTTAGGCTTAGAGGCCCAAAAAAATCGAATAAAATGAATTGCAAGAGTTATTGGAGTGCAACTCAGGGAAGCTCAGGGAACTCTCAGGAAGGTTCAGATAGTTTACTCGTTGATGAAAACTATTTTCAGATATTTATATGTGATTAGCAAGTTCCAAAAGAAGTGAAAATACCATTTTGAACGGTTTCATACTTGAACAGATGTACCAGAAAGTCATACCTCTTTGAAAATGTCAAGTTTCGTGCCTGAAAACGTGTGTTTACGACTTTTCCTATTTAATCAAAAGAAAAAAGCCGTTTAAAGTCACCGTTTGCTGGTAAAAACTTACGGTTAGCATGCTCTAGCCATAAAAATATGTAAGGCGTGGTTTCGAATATTCAAAAGTATTTGTTTCGATCTTCAAGACAAAGAACGTTCTGGTAAACCGTAAAAGTTTGAAGATGCTAAACTGTAAGAGTTATTGGATGAAGATTCATCCTAGACTCAGAAACAATTTGCAGAAGCATTAAATGTGGCCCAAGAACGATTAGTGCGAAAATCCAAAACATAGGCAGATGCGTCAATTGAATGACATGCAAATGCAATATCGAGAATAGGACGAGTGATGAAAAGTAACTTTATTTTGAAAACCCTAAGCGCAAAAAATCGACCGACCGATCGCCGACCAAGGCGAAATCGTTTCGGTCGCAAGACAATGCTCTATGTTTGGTGGGTCCAGAGTGACATGGTGTATTACGATCTGTGGAAACCTGATGAAGCATAAATAGTTATCGCTACCGACAAACAATGATACATTTGAATAAGTTTGTAAAGTGATTTTACAGCACGGTAACTTGCCATCTCACAAAGCAAAACTGTATTTTCGTCTCATAAAGCAAAACCGTATTATTGCACCCGCCGTATTTTCCAGACCTTGCACCATACGACTATCAACTTTTCACATTAATGGGACACGTGCTTACATAGCAGTACTTCGACCAGTTTCGAGGAGTCCTGGACAATCCGAAAACAAAGAAATCAGAAGATTTAAGCAGACATAACCACACGAACTTATATAGTGAATAATTATTACTCTTATTATTATTAATATTATTAACTATTAATTTAATTTTAATCTAGTTATAATTTACATTTAATTTTCTTGGAAATACATATTGATTATTCACTTTTCTTGGTATTGAATCGATGCATGTACAGCAGAAAAAGTGGTCCATAAGAAGGATATTTATTACTATTTATAAAAAGGAATGAACTTTATTATTCTTTATAAATTTATTAAATTACTCTGAGTTTATTTGTGTAAAATCAGTATTAAAAACTAAAAGAATGTGTAATCGATTAATACGAAAATTATACTTAACTGGCGGTAATGGGTGTTCATCAGTTGTTACTACTATGAACTCAATTGTGCCGAGAATTTTAATTTTCAATTGATCGATGCAACTTAATCTAAATAATTACGCGGCAAACTTTAGCTGTACGGCTCGATTCAAACTTGAAAGTTTTCCCTTCCTGTTCCGGGATGGCGAAGTGCAGGAACGACGCTGCCGCTGCTGCTGACCTCCAGCAGCAAGATAATTGCCCTTTTTTTCTTGCGTCATTCTACGATCTCGAGGCGCCTTAATGCCCTTAATTCCTCCCCGTCTTAACTTTTCAACGCGAAAATAAACGGTTCGAGTCGATTTTTCACTGTATTAACTCGCTTCATTGTCGTTCCCATTCGCCGGTTCTCTGTAGTTTTTGCCTGAATTTTAAAATAAGCGACGCCCAAGGAGAACGACAAATTATTTTGTCGTTTTTCACGACGACGTCGACGAGATCCATCCAGCGGTAATTGCGAGAAATCGACGGAATCGACAACGTTCTTATTTGATTGTATTCTGAGATGAAAGATGCAAATGACTGAATTCAGCGTTTCAGTTGTTCTTGTTCTTCTCTTATCAGACTCTCACTGGTAAGATGTATGTCCGTATTTGATATAGGTAACAAAATATCTTATAACAAATACATAAATATAACACATTACTACATTACATAGTTGTTATAAACCTTTTTTAACACCGCTTAATAAAAATAAATATTTTCAATTTGGTCAAAATTGTCTCTTTTGTTGGCAATAGACCATGTATTTGTTATTTTTTAAACGTTTAAATTTTTTTACATTAGTCGATCCATTTGGTCTTGTACTGTCTATGTCTATGTCTTCAGCAACTTTTACATTTAAGTATTATCACTATTAGTCCCAAAACCACTACCATCATCATGACCACGCGTAAAGTTATCATGATTTCTAATTTTAATTTGTCGAATAGTTTCTTTTATTGTATTTTAGGACTTTGAGATTTAATATAAACATAGTCCTAGTTGAGCTTTTTTAACTTCCTGGTGATTGATATAGGATGATTGGTTATGTTAAAAAGCGTGGCAAGCAGTTAACAACGTCTCCACAAAAGGTTACTGTTTTAGTGAAGATTTTCAGTCGAACATTCGTCGGTCATTTTTCATCCCAAGAACAGTGAAACAACCGATTTCTTTTGGCTTAACAACGCTACATTCCATATAACGAACATTACAATGAACATTCATGTACATTGGACCAAAGACACGAATTTGCTCCTGCTAGACTTTTGGTTGTGGGTTTTTTTAAGTTACAGGTCTGTAACAATAAGCAACAATATATACTCTTAAAGTCAATATAGCACAGGCTATCGATCATATTCAACCATCAGTGGACAACCAAAATTGGATCATCCATTATATCAGATACATATCAATACCTTTTCGATACCTTTTTTTGTATTAATTTCTATATAAAAAAATGAATTGCTCTTAATCAATCTTGCTAAAACTCGAATACGGTTAATTTTAGTTCTGAAATATTTGTGGATTTTTTATATGGTGGTATATATAACCTATCGATTAACTATGAGGATATATATATATATATATATATATATATATATATATATATATATATATATATATATATATATATATATGTATATACGTATATAGAAGATAATTTCTCGGCACTCAACGTAAAATGTAGTTTTTCTATATAGGTATATCGATTCGATAACAAATATGATATAACTATGTACTAATACGGTAATTTTAATACGGTTTGTAGTAATACTGTAAAACTTTGTACGGTAATTTCGAGTCGTATTTTAATTGCGAGTAAGATATTTTATGATTTTTTTAAGGCAAAGCATACCTTGTAAATACATTTCAAATTTGTTATTATTTAGTCACAATATGTTTTGCCGATGAACCACTTTTTGATCAAACTATAATAAATGTTTTCATATGACGTCATTTGGTATAACGCATATTGAATAGAACAATTTCATATTCGCTTTCATGGTATTATGCCATAAGTCCTTTGGTAATTTTCAAATTTGTATCAAAAATAAGTTAATAAAACATTAAGCAATTACAGATACAAGGACAAACTTATTATTTGCTAGGAGCGTTGTTACCGCTACCAGACGTAGATCAATTGTTGTAAATTGATTGGCTTGCGCAGTGGTAAAGGCGACAGGACGGTCCTCCTATGGTTACGATAGTCGCGGGTTTGAATTCTGCTGGGGCATAGTCTTTAATTTATGTTCGTGATTGTTTAACATTTGTGTTTGTCTTTAGAGAAGAATGCAAAATCCGACAAAGAAAATAAATCCAGTCAAGCCAGTAACCAGGCTGGGTAAGCCCGGACGTCTTCTGGGATTATTTTTAAGTTTGTCACTCGCCAGTCGGTAGGCTTAATGCCGAGGACCGCGTCGTTGGTAAAGGGAGACCAGAATATAAAAAAAATTCTTGTAAATTTATTTTATGAGAAATACAGATGTCGAAATTGATAGACGACAGACAGTGAAACTAACTATTTTCCAAGAAGTATAAACTTATCTTCCTAAGATCAACAATGTATTCCTTAATACCTTAATATCGTTCTGACAGATATAATATTGTATATCATATAATATCCTTTGCAAGATGTAGGTGATACAAATTTTTCCGGGTGATCACAACACAACATATATTAACCCAGTTTGTTTTATAAAATATGAAATTCGGTTCGTCCCTAGTTAAATAACAAGGTTCTAATGATGACAATTATGGGCACAAATTTATTGATTTTCGGTATATAATAACAAAAAGACTAATTTACATTTTCCATGAAACAAAGAGAATTTAAACGTCGTGACCGTAAAGTCAAACTCTTTATTACAGTATTCAGAAACACCCGAAATGCGAAACAATAAAAATACTGTTAAATAGCTGGGGAATTCGGATAAAATCGAACGTTTAAAACGTAAAACGGTCGCCGTCTCCAGTGAATCCGTATAAGAAGATCGCTGCCGCCAATGTCGTCATTTCGTACCATTTCGAAATTAAAATTCTTGCAAAACTTTTTCATCAGATATCAGTTCCGAGTCGGCATCTAATTGAATAATTATAAGTTGAGAGTCATCGAAGAAAAGTTCAGTTGCGCTCTTTTGCAGTCGACCAACGTTACCTATTTCCGAGACGTCGCAACCCATTGGCGGCGGAAATAAAAGGAAAAATTAAGTATGCATTACCTCATGATCGGACAGAATGCGATTCTTCGAAGACAGAGGCTTACTATTAAAAGACGGTCATTTTCTTTCTGCAATTTTGTTACAATAATTGTCTATGAATTTAAATTATGCCAATTAAATATTAAATAAATTAAAAACATCTTTTTTACACTTTTACATAATATTTTTTGTGTGATTCAGGATTATTTTTTTATACTGTTTCTAACAAGAATAAAAGTACTAATGTGTCGTTGATGTCTATTTCTTTTCTTTGCTAAATGTATTTTATTTTGGTCATTAGCTTTTCCAGTTTTCTGTCAGTATTTTGTTTTGTTTTTTGAACTCATCATATAATGTGAAATGCTATTCATACAGTCAATGAATTGTTGATTGAAACAAGTACTACACACAGATTGTGTCACGTAGAGTTTCATCCGCTGGAAGCCTAATCCACCTATTTTACAAGTAATATACAGGTCAATTGAAAAGTCTCCGGCCTACCATAGTAAACCACATTTTTTTTTTATTCAACATAATTCCCATCAAGGGAGATTATAGCGACACTCCAACTTTTCGATTCCAGTTCTCCAACTGGGGGCCAGATTTGGAGAATACGTAGCACTTTTTTTTCTTCAAATGCGGTCGTTTTCGGCGATTTCGTCCTTCAAACGGTCCAATAACTTTGTAATAGTGGCTGTTGATGGTCCTTCCTTTTTTTAAGGTAGCCAATGAAAATTATTCCATGCGCATCCTAAAATATAGACGCCATAACATTGCCAGATTACGGAGTGAAATGATCGAACTATGTTTCATCCATTGTCACATATCGACGCAAAAACTTGGGTTTATTACGCTTGATCATCTTCAAACCCTGCTCCGAATCATCGACTCGTCGTTGTTCTTGGTCAAAAGTGAGCTCGCGCGGCACCCACTTTGCATAGAGCTTTCTCATACTCAAATATTCGTGAATGATATGATGTACACGTTCAGTTGATATCTTTAGAGTGTCACCGTCTTCAGTGCTCATTTCACCACGTCTAAACTTAGCATAGCTTGATTTTCCTGGGACAGTGTCCGGAAACACGGCATCAAGCCAAGCTTCAAGCTTTTGCTTCAATTGTATTTTGTCCCCTTCAAAAAACAATATTTTATCTATAGTTATTTTAGATAGACTATATATCTGAAAACTAATGATGATAGAGCTCTTTTGACACTTACTTTGTGTATTATTAATATGACCAAGCACTTATATTTGGTTTAGTATTTCATTAACATGTTAAAGTTAAAACGAAACACAAAACGGCCATTATGTTCTGACACCAGAGCAGGCATAATTTTATTTAATAACCCCCTTAAGTTTTAAATGGGTTTTTGTACTGTTACTCTCCGCTTGATCAACATTGTTTTCTCAAACTGATACTAAAATATGGATTATACGCATCTAACACGATCATCTAATAAATATTTTAGTGTTTTTCCTGCATTAAAGTTCCAGCGTTAATTATAAAATGACACTTTGTGGGTATGATATGTTGTTCTTGAAAATAAAAATGCGTTTCGTATATTCTAAAATTATGCAATGTTAACTTGGTTAAATGTTTTTTTATTTGTTGGTATTGTGTAAATATAAAAAAATGAATCATAATATAAAAGAATGATTTGGGTCTGAGGTGATTTTGTGTGCCGTGCATTGATTACTGAGTTTATCGTTTTCATCTAAATGGATGCAGGAATTGTGTTTGTAATATTTTACATTCAATTGATATGTATTGACTTAAATAAATTATTTTATAACTAGTTGAAAACAAAATTCAATTTTATTTATTGATGCCAATCTCAAAAGTACCCAAATACTTAAGGACAATATAAAGTAAAATATAATAGTACATACTAAACTTAATATTAAGTAATAGCTGGAGTTACTAATTCTGTATATTTTCAGACTTGTCATTCATTCGTTTTGTTATTGAATGGAAATTTGTTTTATTATCTTTTTTGCTTCGTGTATAAATTCATTCCATCTCTGCTCAGTCTTCTTACTTTGGTAGGAGTTGTTTCCTTCTTCTGAAGTTTTTCTCTGGTACATTCATCCCAGTTTCGTTTAGATCACCTAATGATTTTTTGCTTCACAATCCTTGCTTCCAATATTATCTTTAGATGTCTGTATATTCTGATGCATGATATATATGCTGAGTTTTCTCATTTCTATATATCCTTTCCTTGATTCAATATTAATGTCTTTTCTTATTTTTTTACATTTATTCTCTCCATCTTTTTTACACCCTGACTCTATGATATTTTGCTATTTATATTGCTTGTATTTGACTTTTATCACTCTTTGATAATATCCATGTATCCTAACTCAAAGTTAGGATGAATCTTTATTTAGTTTTAGTTTTAGTTAGGAATTTTAGCTTTTCTTGATATTTCTTTTTTATTTATAGATTAGCTATTTATAATGATGTACTAATCCATATTTTTCCAATTCTGAAATTCATTTTCTTCTCCTATTAAGATTATTGCATGTGCATATGCACTTGCATTTTATTCTTTTGCTTTCATAGTCTATCCATTGTTATTATTACCATCTGTTGTTATCAGCTGCCAGAGCTCCCATCTTCATTTCTATTTTGTTCAATATTTTTAAACCCTCTATATCTAGTCTATTTATTTTATAAACAGTGTTGAGATTAAACCTCGGCCTTGTCTTAGTTTTGCTTGAATGTTGAAGGTTTTTAAGTTAATGTTGTCTGCAGTTGCTTTTACAGCTTTGTTACTTACACCTTTTATTTTAATATAATCCATAGTGTTTCTTTCCTTACTCTTTCAAAAAAGCTTTTACAAATCAATAGAACCTAGATATATCCGTTTCTGGGGGTTAAACTATATCCACTATTCGTCTTATACTAAATATATGGTCTTGTATACTTCTGTCCTTTCAGAATCTGCTCTGAGATTCTGCTAGCGATCTGTCTTCTAATGGTTTTAGGCGATTGTATGTAACTTTCTCGTATTTCTTCATTTCTTTGTACAACGGATTAACCTCTCTATATATCTATGTAATAACTTAATTATTACAATTTATTTTAATTCCTTTTTTATTTATCGGGATAATAAGTGCTATTTACTAATCTTGCGGGATTTGTTTCTCTTTCCATAGTCTATTGTAAATTTTCACTAATAATTCAGCTTTCCGATACATTTTTTCAACACTTATATTATCGTATCGCTCCCGATGAATTTCCACTTTTAATACACTCTCACACGCTCATTACACAGTTATTGAATTTTTATCTACTGTATGCTGTTGCTTTCTTTTCATGTTGGTCGATAAATGTTTTCGTATGGTGCTTTCACTGAAAAAAGCAATTCTTGAAAACATTCCTTCCATTTCTGTATCATTTTTTCATCTTCAGTTATTATGTTTAATTTTCTATTAATAGTTTAATCTATTGTTATATGATTATTCTCTTCTGAAAGTTTTTAAAACTTTATAAAAAAGTTTTTGGTTTTGTTTATTATTTGTCTTCATCCTTTCTCCAAATTATATTCTTGTTTCTTTTTGCTTCTTGTACATTCGTTTTGTCATGATCACGATTGTAATCGCTTCCTATTTTTGTTTAATGTTCCACTCTTGTGTCTACAGTTTGCCTTCTTTCGGTTTTCCCTTTCTACCAATGTTTACTCTAAGGTCATCTACTGTTCATTTTTGCTTTTTGTTTCCTTTGTTTATTGATATCCGTTTCATCAAAGTGTGTATTAGGAATATAGAATGAAATAAGTATTGAATTATTTAAGCTCATATTATAAATATTCGACTGCTGTCTATCTATTGCCGTCCGCTCACTGATCCCAAGCCAATAAATCGATAAACAATCTAATAAGTTGGAAAAACTGAACGGCAAATAAGGAAAACACGCCCGCACTCCCTAGTCTTATCCAGGGAAATCGATACAAATGAAGTTCGGGCAACTGGGACTCGGCTAATTTTATCGGAATCCTGAAGGATATTAAGTTCTAGCCGGTCTAGACGCGAAACGGCGGAACTTGACTTGTTTCGCGCGCTTAAGGACGTCGCCACGTCAACGCTTGTTTAATTCCTCTAAAAGGAAAATGGTGTTCGTGCACCATCGGATTGCGCAAAAACGCCAAACGAGAATTTTGCTACGCGATGGTAATCTGAACGGGGCTTAATTTGTTCGAAAGTGCTTTTAACAGGTTCCCGGTTTTGTCCTGAATTATTTTGCGGTATTGTTGTTTGTTGCGGTTAACGGCGGGATATTTAAATCGGCGTAGATGGCGTAATCTGAATATGGTTTAATTTTACATGTTTTCTCGGGTTTCCCATTAACTTTTTCTCTAACTTTATTTGTTAGCTGTGCTCGATTTTTTTTGCCTTTTTGTAATGAACTTTTCCTCTTTAATTTCGTGTTGTTGCGCTCTTACGTTTCACACTTATAATGGCATTTTTAAATCTCCAAAGTTTATGGGTCAAAAGCTATAATTATCGCGAATAGAAGGTTTCATACACATTTATTTTAAACATATTCTCAATAATAAACTGAAGCATCTCACCCCATAAACCAACCATCGTCTTAACAGTATCTCCTTTTATTGTTTGAAAGAGTTCAGCTAATTATCTTTGGGAATAAATATGAAAAAGTTACGTATTGTCACGCGATTTTGTTTTCAACATATATTTACCCTTGATATTAATTCTTTTTATAAATAAAAGACGATAAAACTACAAACATTGGAGAGTCCGATATTTATCTACTTTGGTGATGATGGGGTTGTGTATGATTGATTATTTGACACAAACTGTATGTTTAAATTAATTTTTGAAAAAATATTAATGTTGATATGAACATTTAAATTCTGCCTCCAGTTTGAATAAAATTACAGACAACAGAATGTTAAATAAAAAATACTGATACTTTTTATGCTCTCAGGTTCGTTGTATGCTTCAATACATAAAAATATCCAAATCATATTCAAATATGACTGGTACTCACGTGATAGGGCGGCTTACATTATTGAAGTTTCTTTGTCTATTGATACATTAATTTCCAGTATGTTTGCCAGATTACCGGATATTTTCAGACTTTTGTTTTGCTCTTGTACATGTAATGTAAAATACTTATGATATTCGCTAAATTTTTACACATACATTGTACGACAGAAATTTCAAAGTTCTCATCTTACTAAGTCTAAACTCACACGTTATCAATGGTTTATTGACACTAGAGCAGTTTTTTTTTTTGAGTTTGGAGTACTGTAGGTTTGGCCGATATGATAATGCTGATCAACTTGGCTAACTTCAGTAGTCTAGTGTCCGCGCCAATAACGTAGAGTCCCACAAAGAAAAAAATTGAGGCAATGCAGATTTTGAAGCTCTACATAAGGTCGTGTAAAAAGTAAATCTGTTGGAGTGTAAACATCAGATATTGGTAACCCTGACGCGAATAAAGCGCCATAAGTATTCCAGAAACTAAAAATATCCACGTATTCGACTCTATTACAGAGAAAATGCACGAGAAATAAATATCGCCTGGTCTAGAGGAGTAAGACCCTCAAATCATCTTAAGTAAGGATACATCCATATTCCTTGAAGCAGTCATAGGGTCATTAATATATGTGTAAATATGTTGATGCAAGACGTTTATGAAACTTCAAATACACGATGAAACTTTCCGCATTAGTTTCAGTCGGAGGGGAGTAGCGACTGATACGACCCGTCAGGCAATCACACATTTACCAACATGGAACCAGCGTGAGTTGGTATCATGCTGTCCAAGGGGATAAAAGACCAGGACGACTACGTCTATTTTCTTTGCCTTTTACTACTTACCTTCCTAGGACCTAGACCTGGCCTAATTATCCTCCCGTCGTGCATTTATAACGAAACATCTAAATAAATGCATATCAAGATTAACCAATGTTTTCTGTATCGGTATAAACTTCAAGATCAATGAATAGTGATGCTTATTAGTAATCACCGACAAACTTAAAATTTGTTTGTACAGTGATTTAAAATTAGGTTCTTATTTAAGTAGGCTAACTTCTTACCCTTAGCTCTTACCTACTTACCTTATTTAGTTTCTTTCAGTGTTCAGCACGCACTAAGTTAATACCTTTTGATATATTTACCATTACACTTCTCTGCACAACTACACAAGATCAAACGATTTCATTCTCTTGAGTCTGCGCCCTATTTCAGTGTCGTCCAAGAGTTGGAGCACTTCCGTGTTAACGTGCGGAGAGGGGTCTGCTCATGTCTTCTAGCGAATCTCTTTAATTTCCTCTATGATATTTAGAATCCGAATGTGTCGATGTAACTAATCATTTTTTTAGCATCTGAGGGCTTCCTCAATATTCATCAGGATTCTATTTTGAAATACATGTATTATATTGATATTACTTCTCGCATAATATCCCCACAAAATTCCATTGATATAGATAGGATTTAATATTTGCTTATTCAGCAGCAACTTATTATGTACGTCTAAATTAGATATTCTTCCAAATAACCAATATATTTTTAAATTTTTTTAAATTTTTTCGTTTCTTGTTGTTCAAAAGTTCGTTTCTTGTTGCTCGTTGTTTATATTTATTGGTGTATAAACAATTTAGTCTTGTCCAACAGTTTGCAAAGATACTGATTTATTCTCCATGTCTAACTCAACTTATTTATATTATTAATTGCGTGTTACAGTTTTCAGGTTGTTTCTCAGCTATAGCCTCTATTGGCAATTATTTCAGTGTCATCAGCAAAATGTAGCCGTCTATTTCTGGTATGTTGCATGTATAGAATAGGTAAAGAATACTATATAAAATACTTCGTATAACAAGTAAATACTAAATATGAATCGATGGATCACTATAATACTTCCCATTGACTCTATAACAATTTTATCGGTGTTAAGTATGATTTCACTAGTAATTTAACAGTTTGGCGCTGAATAAAATATAACAACATATTTTCACTTATTAAAGGTTTTAAATGAGAATAGTTCCAAAATCGTTTTACGTTGTATTTCTATATTTATAAATGAAGTTATTTAATGATCAATGTTGATCTCTTTACCGATTACGATACCCGTTCAGGTCGTTAACCTTTGTCCCATGGGACCTACGGACTAACAACTGACCAACATAGAACACCCCTCAAAAGGCATTTGGCCTTAACCAGACTGATTAGTGGCGTGACTGAGGGTAATTATCAGTAATTTCAAACTCATGTTAGTAAGTTTCAAGGGACTTATATATTTTTACATTCTGTCTATATTTTATTAGTGTATTGTTGCTGATTAATATACTTCATTATAATTATGTTTATATATAAGTAATAACGTTGATAAATGTAATATCCATATAATTGGGTGTTATTTAATCAAATTAATATATTTTTCTTTTGCAGGTAAGAATCAGCATCTACTTTTGAGGTATGTAGAAAGATGACTTTGAATAAGGGATATTTTCATACCGTAATATACATTTGTTTCCATCAGTTTCACATAGATTATAAATGTACAAGTACTAGTACTACAATAACTAGTTCAAGATAAACAATAAATTAATGCATGTTAAATTTTTCGAAATTCTGTTTCAATTCTTTAAAAATGCGCCATCTAATCCCTAACTACCTGTAGATTTGTTAGCGCTATTTTGGCGTAAAGAGTCTATGTTAGGAACATAACCAAGGAAAGTAATATTACAGGTTTGAGAAAATACCTAAAATTATTTCTTGGCCTTAATGATCTATACAATATGTCAACAAAACTGCAAATAGAAGTCCAGCAGAAATTATCGTTAATTAATATTTTAGGGTAAATGATGTGGCTCGGTGAATGGAGGTAAAACGAAATGAAACAGTGGTGTTTACATTGTGACCGTTATTTATTGGCAATATAAAAAAATGTGAAAAATAGAAATTATAAAACGGATGGCAGCGGAGTTACCTTGGGCTTGGGCAGTCGATGGTGGCACGTCTATACCAAACGAGGGTTGAGCACTGAAAGACCGAAATACCCTTCAATCACATCCCAGATAAACGTCTCGGGGTTGCCGCCAGCTATTCGTTTTCGGGTTCTAGTTGGCGCTGCTGGCACCCCGCCCGTGTTCATCATCTGGGATTATATTTCTGGGTATTTTGTAGACCGTTATTCCACGATGTAAAATTCGACATGCCTCAAGGTCGCTACAATATTATGAATAAATCTATGCTTCTTTTATTTATCCCATTGGTGCCACTGTTCGTCCACTGTCTATTTCATGAATCCCCCAGCTAAATCTTTAAATGTTCAGATATATATATTTTATTAAACTCCTAGAACGTCAACAATCTGCCCGTGGGCAATAAGTATTATTATATGATTTCAGTTATATAATATAACTATCCTGACATATAGTAGATCACTTACTGAAGTGTTCATATTATAATCTAAATATTATTTTAGATACTACTCTAACTTATTTTAACGCCTATCCTAACTTATTCTAAAAACTATCTAGATTATTCTAGATATTATTAAATCTCACTCTATGTGTCTATTAATCAGTTCGTATGGCAGTTACGTTCATATATGGCAAATAAACACGATTGTATCAAAGATGTATACATCCATGTAATAGTATGATTATATTCCATTATGATTACAAATAGTGTGATGTACGACTCAAGAAAGGAATGTATTTTTTCTTTGCAGTTATTATATTTCCATGACAACACCTTTAGCAAATCTGTCAATTCATCTTGGTGAAATAAGCATGCGCAATCCCATCCAATTCTAGCTACTAAGACTTTTTAATGTTTCATGTTTGATTTTCTCCTAAATCTAGGGGGTATTTTAGTATAGGGGCATGACTTTTGAAAATGAAACAAAAAGGAATCAATATTTTTACTATTTATCCATATTATTACCACATTAATGTTTAAAGAGCATATAATTTATATCTATAGAGAAGGCTCACACTACATTTCAAGGAAATCGGTTCTGTTCAGCTCTCTACTGTCTCTGCTACTGCTTATATTGCCATATCACCAGGAAAGGTAGCAATTCTGCTATATAATGTTGTGGGGAGATTACGGACGTAAAGGAGATGAATCACGGCCGGTAAGCCTTATCAGTTTGAGATCAGAGCATGTTCCTTCATGTTTAACACGGAAGTATCGAGTAGTCAAATAAGATTTTAATAGCAGGTAGAAATGCGTAGGGATAAATTACTTTATTTTATACAGAAGGCCTTCATGTCATACTTTATCAAATCATGCGTAACATCGAGAAATATAGTAGAGCACACACCTTTATTTTCTAGAGATTTTTCAATTACTCTAACTTGATGTACTTAGTCGATTGTTGAATAGGCATTTCTGAAACCAAACTCGGGAGATTGTATCAGCTTTCTTTGTGTGAGAATAGGTTTGGGGTGTTCCACAGTCAATTTCTCAATATCTTATCTATTATCTCAATTATACAATATCGTCATTTAGATTTTTATTAGGTTTTGGTATCATTATCACTTTACGGTAGTTTTCCATGCATCTGGTACATAGCTTAATCGAATGAAAGCATTAATCAGGTTGGGCTTTCTTTGGAGTTTGTTAAGGGCCTCCCCTGTAACAAGGTCATAGCCTGGTGCTTTTTCAAATTGAAGTGATGCTTAATTTCTTCCGAAACTTCTCTAGTTGTAGCCATTGCAATCCTCTCATAGCAGTTATTCGTATTGAGACATGAATCTGTAAGTGTTAAAAGGATTTTTTTCATATATGGCTTGTTTATAACCGTTATATTTCAAACTGTTTAACTTAATATTAAAGACAATGAATATATCCAGCAGTGTATTATATATTTTATAAAATAATTCTTGCTAATTTACGTCGAATTATATGATATTTCTAATACAAAAATAAAAATCAGTTCTTTTTGCAAGTAACAAGCCACCCTCCGTCTACATGTTAATGAAAGAAGAGCAGAAAAAAATCGGATTCGAATATTGAAACGGCTCCCGACAGAAATTTCGGTCGCCATTATTTTTTGCTCGTTTTTTCGAAAAAGTTTTTAATATTCTGCCTTCTACCGGACGAATAGAGTATTGTAAAAATGTTTTAATTATGAACGATGCGAAAATTAGTTGCTGCCAAGTTTTTTTCTGTTTACAATTTTCGCCTGGCTTAAAGGCTATTCGAGAACTAAAGCTTTTTTATTACTTTTTTTCAGAAAAGAGACACATTTTTTCCTTTGAGTCAAAAAAAGGCCGTATAATTAACGTGATTTTCATTTGGTATGATTTGCAATTTTATGGAGAGATTTATAATTACGCGTTTCAGAGAGATTTTAGTGCAATACCGCGATATAAGAAACGGTTGTTACAACATTTTATTGTTTATTATCATTTGCACGATTAAAACAAACACTTATTTCTGCCATTTTTTGGTTTGAATCACGATTCATTAAAACTACAATTTCAAGGTGCTCCTTTCAATAAAACCTTATCGCCCAAGAGATTTTCTTTCAAGTGGTTTCATATCTGAAAATAAAAAAGTTATATCTGAGCGCTGGCAAATATGGTGAAGAAGTGAATAATTCGTGTACACATGCAATTTTATTTTTGGCAGTAATAATGCATAAAATTTTGCAATTTAACATTTAAGATTATTAATTTGATTATCAATTGGCGAAGGGGATCTTAATTAGCGTTTATATATTTCAATTCAACCGTCGTGACACAATAAATCTTTATAGCTTTACTAATTCTACTTTTAATCCCATCACGTGTTTTGTTAACAAAATTAGAGAACAAAAATCTAGCAGAAATGGTAGAAATGGCAAATAAAGTTATTGGAATCGCAATTGGGAATGCTAATGGAATCCACCAGTACCAAATTGATTTAAAAATATTCCTTACTGATAATATATATTTAGAATTAAATATTTGCTTGGTATCCGAAACCCATCTGACATAGGGATCTGTTATTAGAGGATATATTTTTAGTATACGATACATCCAGGTAAGACCACAAGATAAGGAGTGTAATAATAATCAAAAATAATATTTTTAACTCAACGAACAGAACTCAGTTTAGTTGAAAGTGATATAACAGCGGTAACACTAGCTGCGATTTATTGCCCATTGGCCTATTACTGTTATGAAAATTCGTACCAACGCTAGAAAAGCACCTCGATACGGTTTAATAACGGGATATGTGCACCAACTTGATTAATGTATGATTTCGATTAAGATATATTCAAGGATTTAAAGAATAACCGAAACTATTATGGTCCTAAGGATTTTAAATCACCAAAAGAGGCAAATACTAGGACCTAATAGTTACAAAGAAATAGGAAGCCAATTATAGAAAAAGTTTGTTTATATAAATAAATATTCAGAAATTAAGCATGTGCATAGAAACACAGGCATAGGAAAAACCTTTCTCTCTCTCTCTCTCTCTATATATATATATATTGTGGCGACCGCTACGACCCTTTAGGCCACCACCAATTCACCATCAACAACTACAAAGGTTGGCAACGCCGGTGGATTGGTACCATGCAGTTCTGGAGTATAAAAGGCCATCACGACGACGTCTCGCTCTCTTTTCTTATCACCGCCCCCCTGTAACAGTACCACTTCCACAGCGCTACCGTACTTCCTTCACCTTAACCTAATATCCTGTCAATCCTCCCATCGACCACATGTATCAATCGCAAGTTAAAATAAACAACTTTGATTCAACCAGTGTTTTTAGTTCCCGTGCAAATTTCTTCCAAAGATAGTAGTGAGTGTTCTGATAGATAATCGCAGCGGCAGCCACACATTTCGACCGACCGACCGACCCGACGAACATTCCTACAATTGGTGACCCCGACGTGATCAAAGTGCCTAACAGGTAAATCGACTCAACATAAGCCACTCGACAGGTGCTTGACACGTGCATGGAAGGATAGCACGAGGAACAGAACTCATCAACATCACGTGATCGACGACATCTCACGAGACTAGCCTGATGGACGAAAACCACAGAAGCCCATCATGTATACCAGCAACACATGAGCACCATCGCATCACGAAACGGGACACGTAACATATTTACAGGTACCCTCAAACAAAGCTAAACGCCTCAAGACGAACGACGTCCTGCTACAGCTCCGATGGCAGCTGATCCCGTAAAACTCCTCGCTCAGGTTGGGATCCCCATCTCATCAGCAGTCCCCGGGCGTTTGTTTGCGTGATTGCGGGTGCATTCCGGAACTTGCACCACATATAGGTACGTTCCACGGCTGTTCCACTAGGAGGGGAGTTATGTGGCGACCGCTACGACCCTTTAGGCCACCACCAATTCACCATCAACAACTACAAAGGTTGGCAACGCCGGTGGATTGGTACCATGCAGTTCTGGAGTATAAAAGGCCATCACGACGACGTCTCGCTCTCTTTTCTTATCACCGTCCCCCTGTAACAGTACCACTTCCACAGCGCTACCGTACTTCCTTCACCTTAACCTAATATCCTGTCAATCCTCCCATCGACCACATGTATCAATCGCAAGTTAAAATAAACAACTTTGATTCAACCAGTGTTTTTAGTTCCCGTGCAAATTTCTTCCAAAGATCCAAACACAGTCTTTCTTTCCAAAGTAGTGAGTGTTCTGATAAATAATCGCAGCGGCAGCCACACATTTCGACCGACCGACCGACCCGACGAACATTCCTACAATATATATATATATATATATATATATATATATATATATATATATATATATATATATATATATGAAATTTAGTTCCATATCAATTTTATTAATTTATTAATTTATTTGATTTATCTCTTTTTACAGCTTTGTGACTGTACGCCTCTTTGTGCATGTGTTTGTCTTTCGAAACTACAGTTTAAAAATCCGATTAATATGAAACAGAAATTATTTCCGCAACAACCTAATATATAATATTTTGAATTGTGTTACTTTAAAGTTTGCATCAATTAAAGTATAAAACTTTACGGTTATTGCCGCTGTATAAAAGTTTTTAAACGAGGAACTGATGCTTCCAAAGACATTTACAACAAACTATCTACGGTTTATGGAGAAAATTCTCGGAAGTATTTTGCCGTAGAAATTGCGTCAAAACAATTTTTAGATGTCCCATCTGGTATAGCGGAAATTTAGCAAAGTTTGATTGAATATACGAAGTTAACGGTGTAATTTTTCATTGGATTACATTTTAATACATTTATTTTCTAATTTGATTTAAATACGGGCAGAAAGTAACGTGAAAAATTATAGTAATTTTTAATTATGATATTAATTTGATATAATGTAAATTTTAATCCATTTATTGAAGTAAGAAGTTTAATGTTTTAAATGTCGATTTTTTAAAATTAAATCAAATCAAATACTACATAGGAGTTTTTAATTGATCGATCTTCGATTCTTTAGAAAATGATGATCCTGATCCATGCTTTTTTTACAGTTGTTACAGTTTTTGCAGTCCAGACTACATCAAAGTGAACAAAATGTAGTATACATAAAATTAATAACATTTCTATTTAGTTTACATTTAGGTTATGTTTGACGTTTTTGTTATTTACAGCTTCATATGTCGTTGAAAAGTTAATTTAGCTAACGATGTTGTTTCTTTTTGTAAAGCAATTCACCACAATGTGATTACAATTATCAATATTTAACACAAAATAAAATCAAACCTGTATCAATGGATACTTAATGTTGTTCAAATTTACCAATATATACCTTTGTTCTTCAGTAAATAGATAAATAGCATCTTTCAAGTCCGGCATTGAAAATGTTCCAACAGCATCGCTATATTAAAATATTATTGATGTATGTATTTTCATTTGGTTTTCATTCCAGACCACCAGCATGCCCTAAATTTTCCTTGAATAGAATCTTCTCTTGTAATTTTCCATCTAGTGGCCTCTATGAACTTAACATGTACAATAGTATCTGCAGCATTGTTTTTGAACTTGAACTTTTGAACGTTTACTTTTGAACCCAGGGCGTAAAATAAAGATTATATTTAATAAAACAATAATAAAAAAATTCATAACAAATAAAAAAACATCTTAAATGAACAAAAGCGGAGCTTATAATAAATGATATAACAACAAGTTACTCAATAAATGGAAAAATAAATTATGCAAACATAATAAAAACGTACCTGACCAACCAATTTTCAGTGACAACGGTGAAATTAGAATATAATTAAAATATTACGTAGATAGATAATTCTATTGTCAGGTAATTTTGAAATATAATAATACTGGCAGTACTGGTAATGGAAGGTATTAGTAATCTCAATAAAAGACGATGACAATGGTAGGCAATAAAATGATAGATTAACCAGGATGGATTAGCAATAATCTTAGTCCATAGTAGTCAACAAATGACGAGCAATCATTATAAAACAGACAGTAACGATAATTGATTGCAATGATAAACTATGCTCGGTGAATGTGCTCACGGTAAGAAGGAAAAATAACGCACGACGTACCAGCTTACACGCTAAGATCAACAATAATGGACGTGCAATGAGATCAAGAGTAGCAGACGCACGAGATCCTGCCATTAGCGTTAGTAGTACTCGATAGAGTAAAGCTAAAATGTTCAATATATAAACAAGTAAATATATAAATGTGTAAATCAATAAATAAGCAACTCTGTTGCTGTTGTGAAGTCGCTTCTACTAACTCCGACTATGACGAACGTGCAATGCATACAAGGAAAAAAGCCAGAGGCAAACACGCTAAATACGCTGTCACCAAGAGCCGACCGGGACCAAGTTCAGTGGAGTTTATGTATGCTGTATATAGCGAACATACTAATGATAAACTGTACTTGGATGAAGTATGACATGTGCACACGGTACGAAGGGTAAGTAACGCACTCGTCATCATCAACTTATGTCCCAACACTATCAATAACGGCATGCAAGATATCAAGGGTAGTAACGCGCGGGATCTGCTAAACTAAGGTAACTAAGGTTAGGAGCCCTACTATTTTGGATTAAGCCAAATTTTCAAAATAATTAAATAAAAGAACAGTTCTGTTAGTAGTGCATTCACTTCTCCAGCTTTAGATATAATGGACACGCTAGATACGCTGCCACCAAGAGCCAGCGGAAGAAACGTTCGGTATGCTTCAAGTTATCCATAGCTCATAACTACGCATCAGCAACTTTAGCCACTTTAAAGCTAGTTTCTGGCTTATAAAATAGTTATCATTTATATTTACAGTTGTAACCATAAAACTATTATCTTTGATTTGCCATAATTTAAGAATTATGGAGAATATACGACGATTCGAAGAAATAATAAAATAGAGTAGAATAGATAGATAAGTAAATAAATAAGTAGAGCACAATGAATATAGAATAATCAGTATAATATAATAAATAGAGAATTATAAATGGAAAATAATAAATAGAATATCAGAAATGAATGCTAATAAATATAAAATAATAATTATAACATAATAAATGGAGATTTAATAAATAATAAATGATAATTAAAAATAGAAAACTGGAATACTCTGTGAACAAACTCACCATTTGATGAAATTTAGCTTAGACGTCACAAAACACAATAAAACTGAATTAGAAGAACGTAATGAATACGCAGCTAATATATACGTAATACTTTGGCCGTCGCGTCTTTGGAAATGGACTTTTATGAAGTTCTAACATCGCTAGGATGTGATCACATGGCAAATATAACTCCCGAAGAGGGATCAACAATGCTGTGCTCTGTCTGTGTGAATGTGTGAGGGTGTAGCGACCTTGAGGCATGTCGAATTTTACATCGTGGAATAACGGTCTACAAAATACCCAGAAATATAATCCCAGATGTTGAACACAGGCGGGGTGCTAGTAGCGCCAACTAGAATCCGATAACGAATAGCTGACAACCCCGAGACTTTTATCTGGGATGTTATTGAAGGGTATTTCTATTCATTGAGTACTCGATCATCGTTTGGTTTGGTGCCACCATCGACTGCCCAAGCCTCGTGACCAGGTAACACCGCTGCCATCCTTTTTATCATTTGTATTTTTATATTTTTATATTACTTCAATAAATAACGGTCACATAATGTAAATACCACTGTTTGATTTCGTTTTACCTCCATTCAAAGATCCATATAACTTACTCTAAAGTGATAATTATTTCTATTGATAAGTATTCGCATAGGCGACAAATTATAGAATTAAAAGGAAGCGGCACTCCCGCCTAGTTCCGTTACATTATTTTTTAAACCTGTTTTTAGAAAACACTTGAACGATCCAAAAATTAAAAGGACTAAAATATCGAACTACTACGTCTGAGTTTTAGGAAAAAAATATATCTAGAAAATATAAACAAATATAACTTGCTTTTACAATTTCCTGATTGTACGCTATGAAATACATTTTAGCATATGCTTTCTTATAAAATAAAGTTAGATGTTATTTATTTGCGTAGACCATTAACGCACATCATTAATATATTGTTTCAAAAGCAGTTTGGATTTTGTACGTTTTAGTGCTGGTAAAATTAACGAAACAACTTTTCATTCAAACGGAAACAATGAAATCTGATCTTGGATAGAGAGAACGGCATCGACTGAAGTAAGTTATTTTGAAAACACAAACACGTTTTGGAACGGTAGACATAAACATGTGATTAAAATTGTTTACAAAAACATACTACAAAGAAAATTCAAGACTGCTGACGATTTATAGCTTTCAAAGAACTTTAAAGAATGTGTAAAGTTGCTCTGATAATTTTCTTTAATCTATTTGATATCATTTCATGATTTCTGGAAGTTTATAGTTCTTAATATTTTCAGTATGTCAGAGTAAACTTAATATATTTAATATCTATTCATTGCCTAAAAACCTAGAGTTTCTAAAGTCAGCTATCTCTTTTTTCATTGCAAATATTTTTATCAAATATAATTAATATTATTCGAATCACTAGATAAATTGCTTGATTGATTTTATTTTTACAGTTTGTCTGCAAGATTGCTGATAAATGAGGTAGACGTCGACTTATATATTTTGATAATTGTATGTGTCTACGTAATAACAAGTCAATTGAAAAGGCCCCGGACTACCATAGCAAAACACATTTTTTTGGCAAAATTAGTTTTTTTTCTTCAACATAATTCCCTTCAAGGGTGATACACTGATTATAGCGACCCATTTGATATCATACCAGCTATATCATTTTTATAGTACGATTTGTCCTTTGCTTCAAAATAGGCACCAGTTTCGGCGATCACCTCCTCATTCGACGAAAATTTCTTCCCAGCAAGCATTCCTTTGAGATCTGAGAACAGGAAAGAGTCGTTGGGAGCCAGATCTTGAGAATGCGGTGGATGAGGACGAAATTCTAAGCCAAATTCATGGATTTTTGCCATCGTTTTCACTGACTTGTGACAGGGTGCATTGTCTTGGTGAAGCAGCACTTTCTTTTTCGTCGATTGATTTCGTCCTTCAAACAGTCCAATGACGCTATGTAATAGTCGCTGTTGATGGTCCTTCCTTTTTCAAGATATTTAGTGAAAATTATTCCATGCGTATCTCTAAATATAGACGCTATTACATTGCCAGCCGACTGTTCCGTTTTCCCACGCTTTGGAGCCGGTTCATCGTGTGCAGTTCATCCGGATGATTGTCGATTGGACTTCGGAGTGAAATAATGGAGCCATGGTTCATCCATTGTTATATATCAACGCAACAACTCGGGTTTATTACGCTTGATAATCTTCAAGCACTGCTCCGAATCATCATGTCGTCGTAAATTATACACGCATCTTCTGAGAGTTAGGGCTAACTATAAAACATACGGATTTATCTTTAATTCTATTAGCGCCATCTATGTGTCAGGCCGGGGACTTTTCAATTGACCTGTTAATTGTTCATAATAGTAGTTTCTAATATTAAATGGAATACTTATTTTTTTGTTGTGTACAACAGAGTTGCAATAAATTATTGGTAGTACTTTCACACATTCTACATACCATACGCGTTTAAATTTTTCTTAAATTATTGTAAATAATTTTCTAGTAGTTCCTTCGTGACAATTGAGAGTTGTTTCTCCTTTCAGGAATTTAACGAAATATTTTTTCGATAATAATCTGACTTTCTTTGTCAACGTTTTTTTCTAAACAAACAGTCAATTTAGTGTTAGAAATATATCCCATTAAGTTTTTTATGATGCAATTACGTGACTTTCATACATTATTCTATTTGTGTCCAAATTTTTGCAAGTATTTTTTATCTTGTCAGTATTAGATAAGAATCAAATATTAGTATTAATGGGAGAATCAGATACTTAGACACACATAAAAGGCGTTTTTTGGTGAGGTCAATAAATTTTAAATAGAATACAACACAACGATAAATAAAAAAAAAATATAGGAAAAAAGGAAAAGGATAATAGATACGAGAGTATTAAAAATGTATATTATAAAGTTTAGTAGAGTCAATGATGTAGGCTGTTGTCAGATAGATAGGCGTTATTTAAAAATCATAATATTCCGGCTAAATAATATATGAAGTATTCTTTAAAAATAGCTTAATAAAAAAACATAACAGTACAACCTAACTTTCTGACATATATAGGATGAGTATATCATATCTTGAGAAATTATGAATTAGTTTATTGCAAAAACTTTTAAATGTTTCTAATTTTAAATGAAGGTTACGTAGTTCAAAACTCATAGACATCTAACTCTTATCGAATAGGTATCCAAGATGTGGTGGTGCATATACCAGTTGTTTTACATGATATTTGTACTCTTTTGGAAACTTCTTGAGCTTGCAAAAACCTATTTCTTATTGAAGTAAGGAAGTCACAGTAGGATATATATCTCTCGTATATAGCCCAAATAAAATTAGTATTTTAATTAAATATGTGGCGATTTGCATCATCTCTACGTGTTAAAACAAAACCTACGAGAAAATGAATGGGGCCGAAAAAATCGCAAAAACGTCTGCAGAACACATGAACAGCAAACACCGTTTAGTTCAATTATTCAAAGGAATTTTTAATATAAATGGGATCCGTCTTTCACAGACATAAAAATTCATCAGTGTCCAGGTCACTAACCCCTGGCAGGGGGTAAAAAGTAGGCACATTTATTTTCAATGAAAATCGTAAATATTTAAGAGCTTTTTATTACAGCTTTAAGGAACGCGATTTGTGTCTTAATTAAGTTAGCAGTCACATCTCCTGTCTGGAATGTTATTTTTGCGCGAGAAAGGAGAAACCGTTATGCGACATACAAAAAGAATTTTAATAACTTAGCGTATCCCTAATTCCGAAAAGGGAGTAAAGAAGATGTGCGGCGTGTTTTTCCCTTTGTTACGCTTTCCAGCTTTTCATTTTAATCCGGTTAAGGAGCGTCGTAGTGATGTTTTTGGCTTTTGTTGGGGCGCTTTAAAGAAATCTACGATTTCCTTTAGATCTGCTGTAAAGTACTGTTTTATCGTTGGACAAATGTGGGTTTAAATGGTATTCTAACGTCCTGGTTTTTGAGAAATTTGATATATAGTCATAATGTGTTTCGTTTATTATGTACTATTCTTAAAGATAAGTTCAGCTGAATAATAAAGGAAGACGATTCGCTTCTGTAATATGTTTAATGTTATCTTAACCGGCAACAATATTGGCTAACAATATTTTTGAGAGTAAATTGAGTTGGATATACTTGTGTTATGTTTGTTTATATTAAAAATGCGTTTATTGAGGAAAATTGGTATTAGAAACGAGTTTAAAGAACTATATTGGTTTAGCAGCAATCTGATCATCTATCTGTTTTCGCTGTTCTTTCGTATTTTGAAACTCTATGCCAGAAAAAACCTGACTGCATCGATCTGAACTTCCTCCACAATGTATCCTTTGGAATTTTTACAAGAGGATGAAGTCTTTTTTGCAACAATACTTCCTTTATTTTATTTAATTTATATCGATGGACATCCGTGGTAAAAGTTTCATTCGATTTTAGCAGCTCGCAACTTATCTCACCATATATACTCGCAAGGTTTATGGTCAAGAATATTCCGCTTCTATATCGATGTGGATAACTCTTCTGGATAGATTCACGATATAAAACTAAACCTTTTGGGCATAACAAGTAAAGAAACATCGATGTTGAAAGAATTCGGAATAGCATTTCCAGTCAATTCTTCTGACAACCATTCTCCCTCCTTTTAGATATTTCCAATCGCCTGAAAATAGTTGACTTCTCAACTGCTACGCTGTTTGAGGAGTAAATTCTTTAAGGGTTTGGACTGGGATTTCTCTAAGGCTTAAAATTCATTGTCTTCGAATACTTTTAGTCTTCGTTCTTCTCTTTTTTTTCTCCTTGTAGTCAAAATAACTTTAATATTTATATCGTCCAATCAAAAAAAAATCATCATACATGTTTAAAAGCATTTGATAGGTAACACAAATTAAGTAACAAACTTAATGAATATTGAAAATGCCATTTTCACTGTCTCATTAGCGTCGGTGTACACCGAATAACTCCATAATACTGAATGGAAATTTATTATTCTATGTAGATTAATTTTAAAACTATCTAACTCTATAGTTAGATTAGGTATTTCAACCATTTTTTACATTGATAGTTCATAGTTTTACTAATAAATAGCGCTGATATACGCGCAAAATACATGTAAGCAACTTATATGTTGTTTATATGGTTTTTATTATTTTACAGTTACATTAGAACAATGTAGGGTAAAAAGGTTTGCTCAGAAATACGCAATAATTATAAAATTTAAATAAAAAGATATTCACTATTATTCAGTACTTAATATAGTAATATAATAATACTTACTAATGTTAAATGACCGAGTGAATAATAGCCAACTTGGTTGGCTATTGGTTTGGAATCTTATTGGAATATGGTCGTTAAATTTATGTTTGTGATTGTTTATAATTGTGACTGTTCTTGCAAGACTACAAGAGTGCAAAATCCGACAAGGAAATTTATCCCAGTCACGGCAGTAACCAAGCTGGTTAAGACCGGGTGCCTTCTGGGATAATTTCCTAAGTTGGTCACTCGCCATCGGTAGGCTTAATGCCGATGCCAGTGGATCGGAGCCCACGTTAAACAGTAGGTCCAGATAAACCCTAGTTGGTAAAAGGGAGATTTAATTAATGATTTTAAAACATTGTTCTATATTTATTACACATACAAAGGTTCTTATTACTATTATGCCTTTATTTTCAAAATAAAAACAAACTTAATATTAAATTGTATAATCTATATAAATTATAATTAAGACAATTAATGATTTATTTTAATAATATACATGATAAAATATTATGTATATATTATACATTGGTTAAGTAGTGAAAGATGTAAAAACATTTTAATACCAGTTTCAGTAATATAATATTTCGGTTGTTTTAAAATGGAATATATTATAAATTTTCACTTAGTTATAATTATTTAAGGAAGTGAAGAAATTCTAATGCAAATGATACTAGTCAGTAAATCAGTCCATTCATAATTAAAGCCAGGACAGAATTACAAGTATTTAAATCCAGTTTCTCGATAAGGTACCCAAGCAAAATTTATGGTCCTTTGCCGGACGACTCGAGAGGAGTTTTCCTTCGGAATAAATTACCGCCACGAAAACTCTTCCTCCCCTGGAAAAACTTTATTATAGTTTATTTAAAGTGGCGCTGAATATCAGGACCGGAGCCTTAATAAATTCCGGCGACTTTTCACTTTAGAACAGCGTAATGGAGAAAAATCGCCAATTAGGGGCTTCCCCGTCGACAACTGGAAATTCCATCATGGAAAAGTTCACAATGTGGCGCGGGAATAAGACTTTTTGTTGTTATAACTTCACTCCGTCTTGCGGTATATTGATGTGTAACTAAAAGTAGGATTGTTTTCTTAAAACTGGAGCAACGGGAAATATAGATATAGATTTTATTTAAACAAGTATTACTTAATTGTTTAATTAACTAATGTTATTAGAGAAGTATTGAATAATCCTTCTAATTTTTTTATTCTTGAATGTAATCTTTAAATTATATATACTTTTTTGATTCTGCTACTTTTTCTCTAAATCTAAACACCGATATTTCACATAGATATGAAACAGGTATTAGTTTGGACGATAATATCCTTGTTGGATGTAGTCCTTGCACATTAACTATGGAATATCTTGCTAATGTCATCATGAATGGCCATTGCCACCTTGATTGTGATAATAATATATAGTCTATACAAAGTAGCAATAAACTCATATCCTCTTGCTAAGGACGGCCTAATGTTCCATTTTGATATACCTGTGTCTGTACACTGGAAAACTGTACATGAAGTAAAAAGTCCCTTAATATTATTATATGCTCTTAATAATGGTGTTCTTTTAAAAGCAGCATCTAGAAGTTGCGTTGGGTCTCTTCCTGGTGCATCTTTATACTAGTTAAATATATCTTAGCAGTGTTTGAAGTGATGAGTTATGATGCATATCCGTAAGATTTCTATGGATACTTTACATACTAATAGGTATCTCAAAAATAGTTATATTACATTATTTTTATATTTAAAAGACTACACCGTTTTTATACATTTCATAAATGTAATCTGGAATAAAGCTAATATCAAGGTATGTAGATATTTTCTTTTAGATTTTGGATTCGATAGATATTTTAGTTATAGTGCCCATACTAATATTCAGTGCGGTTGCAACACAATAACAATATTTCCAATAAGATACCCAGCAGCTTAATATTTAATAGTATCAATACTTACCTCTTAACGCTTTTTACTGGTAAGAACGGGCCCCCATTACCTGGTTTCTGTTCGAAGTCATTGGTTAGAGACGTAATCTGTTTCTGACTATTTATTTGGCCAAGGTATTTTCAACCAGAGTAATAAAAAATATTGAGCAGCTATTTGACATTTATCAAAACAAGCAAAGTGCCGAAATGACGTTTGCCGGTTTATAACCTCTTATTATCACTAATGTTTTGAAGAATTTTACAGACATTTGACAACCGAACGACTTTTGCAGGCTGATTCCGTTACATGTTCAAACCTATCAGGTAGCATTGTATCTCCTTTTAACTGAAATAAAATTAGAACGAAAATATTATCTTGTATTAAAACGAATTTACAACCTACAATGGGCAATACATTATACATTTTGATGACGTAAGTTCACTGCTAATTTGGATGGCCTATACATTACCCAACATTAAACCCTATATATAAAGCCTATACAACCCCAAAAACAACATTAAATTTTGCTAACATTTTGGAACGAGCCACTTTCGACATCTTTTGTGGACGTACAACCATGTTTAAACTGTTTCAAAGAATCTAGACTTTAGGCCAATTCTTGGCTATTTGCTTCAAAAAACGGACAACATTGGTTTCTATGCTACCTGAAAGATATTAAGAAGTTATAGTAACCTTTGAACATTATTTCAGCGCTACAGAAATCTCGTTTATTCATACGCACGATAAAGTATCCAAGTTGAACATAGCAGGTGGACGAACTTCTAAACTCTGCTTACTGATTGTTTGCATCCTAATGAAATAGCTTTACTTTATTTATTATTTAAAGATATTTATAGATATCACTTTCTTCACATATTGCTGAGTCCAAGCATTTGAACTTTTTCAGTTGCTCTAGCTTGATGGTCTTAGTATTTACAACAACCGGTCTTCTGCTAGTTTTTACTATTTTTCATTAATTCTTTGGACATATGGTTATCTTTCGACTAAAATCGTGTAGCTTAACGCCGCTTCCACTTTGATGATACTTGAATAGTCGAATGACTTTTGAATAACACGAAAAGACATGGTGTTTATCCAACGCCGAATTGGTATTCTGTTAAAATAATTAATGTAAGTTAATAAGAATTGATCTAAAAAAAATTGATGGTTACTGATGGACTATATTATAAAAAATTAGACAAATTTTTTTACAACAATGCCTTGAATTTACAAAAAATATCCCTCAAATATTAATAAACCTTATATTTTTGATTTATTACATAAATAACCGTTTACTGTTAAATGTATCCTAAACATATTTCGCTTCATAACAGACTATCACACGTATCTTCTTTTTGTAAGCCGAACCGGAGTATATTCTATATTAAAACTGATGAAACTTCTCGTTCTATTGAAACGGCCTTTATGTTGCCGAAGCTTTACGAGAGAATATTAAATTGATGCAAATTTTAACTCTTTATATCCACACTTTATGAGATTTAACTAAAAGCCATAACGCGAGAGCTTGTACACAATGAGGGGGTAATTTACAAAGTTTATGTGCGACTCTTCTTTTTTAGAATCGCCCGGGTCCCGTTCTGCTTGTGCGAGTGTGTGTACATTTTAATTAGCGACGGCCTGCATTATACTTCGTTGCACGTGAATATTTATTTGCCGTAGTGATTAGAACTTTTAATCTGATTGAGGAGAATGCAAAAATACGGTTAGTTTGTTTCATTGTGCTGTTTTCGTCTGTAGAGAGTTTCGAGTTTTTTTATTGTTGTTCTTTTAGTCATCATCAAAGGTCCTGCCCAAGAACAGGGTAAAACTATACAATAAGTTTTTACTACTTTGCTCTCTTTTGTTTGTCTAAAGAAACATACAGACTACACTATTAGTAAAATAAACACAGCCGGCCCTGTTCTGTTGGGTTGATATAGTAAGTTGACGTTGGTTCAAGGCACTGCTGAGTAAATGGAATTTGTAGAAAAGAGTACAAAATATATCACAGAATAATTATCTTAGTCACATCAGTCGATAATGTAGGGTATTCAGCATGCTATAAGATAGGCCTATAAACTAAATTTTTTTTCATATCCCAGTTAATGTAAATGGTTAATCAATAATTATTAATAAATGATTACACTCATTATTTTCATTCATGATAACATTATAATGTTCTTAACTCAAAATTTAACTTAAAACTATATACAACACATATGTTTAATATATAATGTTTATTTAATTAAAATACACTACTTTTCGAGTAAAAGTTGCAAAAAAGTTATATGATATACATATTATATATTAAGTTTAAGTACTACAGTTTAAACCATAAAAGTATCAGTAAATCAATCTCACTGTATAATTTAAGTTATTTTTTAGTTTTTTCCTTTATGTCGTATAATTAAAAGTGTTACGGTAAGTCCACCAATAATATACGGTAAATCCTCATCTGATATGGCGCATTTTCAGGAAAAAGGTCGAACAGCCAGCCCAAAAAATTAATTTTGAATGACTTGTTGCGTTTTAGAACTTTATTAGCAGAAAATAGTTTTTTAATGATCAGCTTTTGTATTGTCTAGATCAACATGGCACACATGTTAAGGCAGAACAAGCTCTTTTTCTGCTCTGGTTAACTTCGAATTAACAATCACAAGACCTAAACATTTTTTTTATTTCGGGTCACTGATTCCATGGATTTTTGTTTGAAGATATTGTAAGCCTACAAAAATTTTTCATGAGTCCCTTGTCATGAGGCATTATGTGTGCTTTATGCCAAGAGGTGGTGGAAATTTTTGTCACTTGGTACTAACAGTTGTTGAGATACGTGTTTGTCCTGAGCTATTAAGCCCGTTCTTTTTTTGGTAAATTTTTCACTTTTCAAATATTCTATAGATATTGAGAATTCTTTTGAAGTATTACATTCATATTACCACAATGTTCTTTCGTATTAGCTGCTTGTGCAAGGAGCAGCGATTAGTATGTTTTACCATTGTGGAGTAAAACAGCTTTCAAAATAATCTTAGACGAATCAATTAAAAAATCTTCATTCTTCAAATCTTTGTGTGAAAACCAATTCCTGTAGAAGCACTGCAGCGTTATTATTAAACAGTATCTTCTTGTCTTCTAGACAAATATGAAATTCTCTTATTAATATCCAAGAAATGACATTGTTTCAATCTTGTTCGGAGTAATTGGGCCTTATATTTTGGTAACCATAAATCTCTAACAAGATAATTCAACCCAGATTGCTTAATGAAATAATTTCATGTAATTTATGATTAAAATAATGTTTATAATGTTGAGGAAATTCTCTTATTAATATCCAAGAAATGATATTGTTTCAATTTTGTTCGGAGTAATTGGGCCTTATATTTTGGTAACCATAAATCTCTAACAAGATAATTCAAACCAGATTGCTTAATGAAATAAGTTGTTGTTTTCATGGAATTTATGATTAATATAATGTTTATAATGTTGAGGAAGTACTTGTAGAACGTAATCTTGATTGAAGCGGTAGACAGGAATTAGTTTCATTATCTATAGTTTTTCATTTATCAAGTAATGCCTTCAAATTATTTTTTGCGTTTTCAGAACGGTTTTTGTCTTCCATGTGAAATATGCTACCTTTAAAACGTCGACACCAATATTCACATGTTGAAATCTATGGAGCATGGTAGCATAATCTGCACACAATATTCGAAGACTTCCAGTCGCCTTTTTCTTTATGAATATTTATCGCTGAAAAACACACACTGAAAAATTAAGCCTGTCAATATGAGGTTAGAAATGTACTCGATGCGATATTGTAAGAATGTTCATTTGTTGTCTGTATAGATTTTGTTTGTCACTACTATTTCAAATGGAAGGAATTTGAATGAGACCAGGAAACATTGATATAAACTTCTTTATTTAAGTTGTTTAAGTTTACACATGGTCACTGGGAGGATATAAGGTATATTATATTAGATCAAGGTTATTTTAGAATCCAGCCTGTGTAATTGCGATGGCTTAAAGATTTGTAGTGGTTACTACAATTTAAAAATAGTACATCACCCGTTGTAAATCCTTTAAAATTAATTTATAGGCTTGATTGGTGCACTGGTAAAGGCAATAGGACTAGGAATCCTACTAAAGCACGGTTGTAAGCTTATGTTTGTGATTGTTTAAGATTTGTGATTGTTCTTAGGCAAGAGTACAAAATCCGACAAGGAAAATGATCTCTGTCACACCAATAACCAGACTGGGTAAGTCCCGATCTCTTTTGAGATAATCTCGAAATTGGTCACTCGCCAATCGATAGGCTTAATGCCGAGGATCATGGTTCGGAGCCTACGCTAAACAGTAGGTCCAGTCCAGATACACCATAGTTGGTAAAAAGGGGACTCATCAGATAAAATATAACAAAAAAGTAATTTATTCAAAAAAACTGATTTCAAGATAATTAATTTAATACATTATTATTTAATAAAATTGCAGTACCCTTTCTGAAAATAACTCTGTTAAATTATTTCATAGTATGTAAGGTAATTATCAGATTAATATGTTTTTGATTTATGAATTAAATAAAGATAAATGATAAGATAGTTAGAATGCGGCTGAAGACCTTAGAGCTTCCCGGGTAATTACCCTTTATTCTGGCTGGGGACCGCTTCCTTATTCTCCGTCCCCCTACCGTTTTTTTAATATCCATTAACTATTATCGCTAAACTAAACAAAGTACGTCGTCGAACTGCCACCGAAATTTGCTTATAATACTACGCGAGGCACGAGACGAAAAAGAAATTTGTCACCGCTAATTTCTCCAGCAATTTTGTCCCGTCACGGCGTGTCCGTAGTCTTTCAGTCCCCCCTTTTAAAATAATTAAATTGCTTTCTTCATCACTCCGCCCGTCTACTTTTCTCTTCTTTCATTGCGGCGCTCTAGATGTCAAAACGTAAAAATTGCTTGTTTTTAAAGGGTTATAAAGGAGGAATTAGCCCAGTTTTAAATGGTTTTACAGGCAAGGGTTTTTTGTCTGTTTTTCGTTTGCTTCTTATTTTTCGGTATTGGACAGACGACATGACCTCATTTACATGCTTACAACGGATCCCTCTTTTGTTCATTTCCCTCCTTCATTTAATAATTAGCTTCTTAGTGTCTCTGGACAAACGAAGAATATTTAAACATCGTTTAAATATTCTTCGATTGTAAATTATGTATTTTTTAAGCTATAATAGTTACTAGTGATCGCACAGTGGTCGAAATTTGACCATGATTCTCACATAATAGAGTAAAGAGAATGAATAATTTAAAAATGATATGTTAGGTTACTAAGATATCGAGTATATTTGATAAAACTTGCAAACTATCTCAAGAACTCACTAACAGTCACTAACCTTTTCAAATTACATTTAATTTCCATTAAGTTTTAATAATCAACAAATTATTGACAAGTTTAAATTAAACTATACTACTGAACACTATAACAAAAGTATCATAAGTAAGATTATTGTCACAACTGTAGTAAGAATTATAGCATCAAATATAAAGCATAACAGATTATTGAAAAATCCCCGACCTACCATAGTAAAACACATTTTTTTGGCAAAATTAGTTTTCTTTATTCGACATAATTCTTTTCAGGGGTGATACACTGATTATAGCGACCCTCCAACTTTTCGATATCATTTTTGTATTACGATTTGTCCTTTGCTTCAAAATAGGCCTCAGTTTCGACAATCACCTCTTCATTTGACGGAAATTTCTTCCCAGCGAGCATTCATTTGAGATCTGAGAACAGGAAATAGTCGCTGGGGCAGATCAGGATGATACGGTGGATAAAGAAGAAATTCAAAGCCCAATTCATGGATTTTTGTCATCATTTTCACTGACTTGTGACACGATGCATTGTCTTGGTGAAGCAGCACTTTCTTTTTTTCAAAAGCGGCCGTTTTCGTCGATTTCGTTCTTCAAACTGTCCAATAACGCTATATAATAGTCGCTGTTGATGGTCCTTTCTTTTTTCACGGTATTCCATGCAAATTCCATGAAAATTATTCCATGCGCATCTCAAAATACAAACGCCATAACCTTGCCAGCCGACTGTTGCGTTTTCGCACGCTTTGGAGCGGGTTCATCGTGTGCAGTCCACTCGGATGACTGTCGATTGGACTTCAAAGTGAAATGATGAAGCCTTGTTTCATCCATTGTCACATATCGACGCAAAAACTCGGGCTGATCATCTTGAAACACAGCTCCGAATCATCAACTCTCAATTGTTTTTGGTCAAAAGTGAGTTCGCGCAATATTCGTGAATGATATGATGTACACGTTTAGTTGGTATCTTTAGAGTGTTTGCTATTTCATTCAATTTCGATTTACGGTCATTCCAAATCATTTTGTGGATTTTTTAAATATTTTCGTCTGTCACAACCTCTTTTGGGCGTCCACTGCGTTCACCGTGTTCGGTGTTTATTTCACCACGTCTAAACTTAGCATACCCATCCTTGATGGTTGATTTTCCTGGGGCAGTGTCCGAAAAATCGGCATCAAGCCAAGTTTTTGCTTCAACTGTATTTGTTCCTTTCAAAAAGCAATATTTCATCAACACACGAAATTTTTTTTATCCATTTTTTTCACAGTAACAAAAGTTGCTTCACTCAAAATGCTATAATTCACAAACTAATGATCCGACAGCTGTCAAATTTATACACGCATCTTTTTGGGGTTAACTAACTAAACTACATATGGATTTAATTCTAGTATCGCCATCTATGTGTCAGATTCGGGACTTTTCAATTGACGTGTTATATGACTGTTATAAACATAAATATGGAATAATAAAGGAAGTAATAAATATTTGTATATTAAAACATTCATTTATTTTTTACAATTTAGAAATGTATATTAAAAGAATGTATATACAACAATTAAATAAATTATTAACTTATAAAAACGTTGGTCTATAATAGCTTTTAGAAAGCCTTTAGAATACCCCTAGTACAACGATATACTCTGTTTCCAGAACTATATAAATTACAGTTCATCAGTTCTTAGGCAAGGATAATTTTTCTTAGCTGTTCTGTGTTCGGCAGATATCAAATTAAATCAAAAGCTGCTTGCGAAAATCTATATACCTTCTAAACAAAGAGGGCAGACTATATGGGGATGAAATTTTCGCATATATCGCGTTTTTTTTACAACTGTAATTAGATAAAGCGGAAGCTTACTTGTTAGAAAATGCGAAGTTATTGAGCTTTGAGATAATTTGTAGTTTCTTATTAAATGTGAATCTTATTATTTTTCTATTAGCTGTGTGCAATAGCGAAACTTTAGGTCAATGCACATCAAGAAGATGTCGTGCCTCCATTGATTTTCGTTATAGTAGTGCGACAAGAATTTGTATGGGATTTGGCGTTCAATATGATGTTTCAATTCAAGTTCAATATGTAATACTTGTATATTATATAATAATAAACAATCTTGATTGATATATTGTCTACTTATGATATGACGGCACAGCATTCAGTTAGAGCAAGTGTAGGATTTCAAGTCCGTCTAGAGCTGAGGTGATAAAGTGAATCATCCAAAATACACGTACTTACACGCTTCTTTAAGACGACTAAAATGAGTCAAAAATAAAATTCTGCTCTTTTGAATGCTTATTTTGCCAATCCTTTTACACAGCTTCGAGACTTTTTTTGCAACCTGATATCTGTAATTTTGACATTCGACATTCTGTGATATCGACTTTTTGGAACTAGCAATGTCATTTTACTAACAACAGTCTACAGTGATAAGATTTAGTAGAGATATTTTAAAGTTCTGCGGCACCAACAGCAGTATATTGATTGATATTAGTGCAAAATAAATCTATGACAACTATGTTTCTATATAAATAACACTATGTATTAACTGATAATATTCAACAATGTATCAATAATGAATGCCAACAAATCAAATCTCGACAAATGAGTATGTTAGCAAAGCCGTCGATGACATTTTTTCTGATGTTCTCCGATGTTAACCCTATTATTTAGGTTATGATTGAATAAAATAAATGAAATTCAAAAAAGAACTGTTTTCTATTTAGTTAATACTGTGTAAATTTTTATACTTCGTATACACTTTAAAATAGATGAATTTTTCCTAACTTCATAATCCTGGTTCTATCAAGCAATTGATGCAATTATGATAATGATTATAAAACTTTTGTATTAAATTTTGAAAATATCATCGCAGTTTAGCTACCGTCAAATTTTCAGATTATATTGTGTTTAAAACGTAAAAAAGTAATTGATGGTGCTAATAATGAACTAAATGAATTAAAAACGGGTTTCTATCAATAACTGACGACCTAATTTGAAATAACTTACAAGAAGTTGAAAATAGAGATACGTCTCAAAATGTCAGGTTTACGTATAGAGACTGGCTTTGAAAACTGTTTTGCATGTACAAATACAAATTGATATAAAATGAATATTTTATAAAAAGAGTTGTTCGAAATTGTAAATGGTAAATGACAGTCGAATGTTTGTAACCTCACATGGCCAACTCTACGGTTTTTTCACGTTTTGGAAAATTGTCGGAATTATTTGTGTACGTATGAGTTCGAAAACCAAAAAAAAAATATAACCAAAGATGTTTTTACTCCATTTGGTATTGCAACGCACATCAGGTATTTTATTGTGACATGACAACATAAAAATGATGAATTTGTTTATTGCCCGTATTTTACAGCAATATTTATGGAAATATTTAAATATATACAAAAATCACATAACTAACACAAAACATAAAAACAAGATTTTTCAAACCCAACACACAGACATACACAACTTTCATACCCTTTTTTTCGCTCGGTTTGAACAAAGGCCGATCCTTCGTATCCGGCAACGTACCAAAGCCAGTCCTGCATCCGCTGTTCCGCGTTCTCCGGGTATTTTGAACAAATCAAAATTAATACACTCCCTTGTTTGCTATTCCATGCGGCTGGCGGCATGTTTGAACGTGCACGGAAAACGTTATGGCCGACCGACGGATGACGACGGAGGCGGTGGTCGCTAAGGGGCGCGGGCGAAATGTAGAAAAAATATAATTAATTTTTTTTTGCGGTACGGTCCTGGATTAAGCCAGGCCCGAGTTTTCGCGAAATGCGAATAGATTCTTTGCAAACGGAGAAATGGAAGTGCGTGGTTGGACTAATTATTTTTAGAAAATTAACTCTCTCTGTGATGTATATTATGATTGTGAATTAATTTTGAGGGATTTATAGAATACGATGTATTACTTTTAAACGACAAATATAATCCCATAAACAAAAGTGCAAATATTGCTTTAGATATTTCAGATGTTTTGATGTCGATACAGTTGAGAAAAAAATGCTGTTATTTATAGGAAAAGTTTCTTTTATTACATTTTAAAGCCTTTTATGGCATCTAGGTTTTATTTGGACTGGACCTACTGGGCCATAGTCCTCGGCATTAAGCCTATCAACTAGAGAGTAAGCAGGACTTGGAAGTTATCACAGAACATCCGTTGGTTACTGGTGTAACTGGAATAATTTCCTTGTCGAATTTTAAACTCTTACTTTTTGAGATAATCCTAATTATCAACTATTATTAAAATTACAAACATAAGTTTACGACCACGACCAAGCAGGATTCGAATGTGCGGCTATCTCAACAATAGGAGGAACCGTCCTGTCTCCTTGACCACTGTGGCAAATATGCCGGTATAGGAAAAGTTTGATGAAGAAAACTCAAACTTAGTTGCATGTTCACATTTGAATCGAATATTGAATGATATTAGAAACAAAAAGCGACTAGTTGATTTTAAAATGAGACCATGCTGAAAGGTTGTAAAAACTTTGACATCTTGCATGGAAAACCTTAAACTGAAAATCCCACTGAACTGTATTGATTAGTGTCTGCCTTCTTCAATCATCTTTGCTCCGGTAGCCTAGCTCCGTGTGTCATAGTCTCCAGTAATAGAAAAGAACAAAAGAGTTTTCAAGTTTCCAAAAAAAAAGGAAACTAGTGACTGGTAATAATGGAGAATAATGCATACAGATGTTTGTACATAATCCAGTACATCATTAAAAAAACATCAGTTCATAGTCCATATGTAAAAATCATCAATCCTCAAATAAAATAGTTTATAGGCTGAAATGATTTCTGAATACTTCTATTCTGTATGGCTACTAAAACTTGATCTGAAGAATTATTTACACTTATTTAAGCAAAACACTTGTTTACATTTCACTAGCTTTTATGGCAAACGAAAGTCACTTCTTAAAAAACCCTACTATATGCTATATAATTAGGGTTGTGCAGTATTTGAATTACTTGCAGTTAAAACGTAAATCCATGTTGTGTATTTATAATACAATTACTTCTTCAAAATGTAATTTGTAATTGACTTCAAAATATTCTTGAACAAAAATATATTCGGCGATTTTATTAATGGATGGCTTATACCGAAAATAACACTGGAGACTTGTCGTAAGACATAGATTTGTTGTTTGTTAATTCAATGCGTTATTTATTGTTTATTTATTTTTATATCTGAATATGTACCTTTGAGCACACATTCTAAGGCAGTTTAAGATATAATCTATTAGTTTATATAAAAGTTATATACGACCTATTAGGCATTCACAAAATACGACTTGGATAAACATAAATATTTGTTCATCTTGAACTTAAAAAGGGTCGAATGTTAATGTAGTTCAAACTCAATATTAATATTACTCTTAACTAGGTGATCATATCCTGTAAAAACGTTAGTGGAACAAAGTAAAATGAGAATTTTAAGACTTACATTTTCTAGGCCATAGACCTAGAATATTAGGAGGAACTTAAAACCAATTGCTGTAATTTTAGTTTACATGACAGATATGGAAAACTTCTGCCTACTTTGAAACCTGTACGAATCCGATTAGACCGGCTGCAAAATTGCAGTTTGGTGCATTTTGATAAGATTAAAATATTGCAAAATATTTCAATTCATGCCTTAATGCAAAAACATGAGGCAATGGCTGAAAGTAAAATAAGTGAAAGTTTTGCACTTACCAAAATGAGTGGTAGTCAGATGAAGGAAGGCATTCAAAACCCCATTTTAGCGAATGGGGGCAATTAAGTAATTACCGCACAGTTTTCAATAAATATTTTTGTGCTTTCAGAATTTGTTTGTAGTTTAGGTAGCAGTTGGTTAGCCTTTTTTAATAAGATAACTTTCAAAAGTGCAACACCTAATTGTTCGAGGTTAATATCTTCAATTTCTTAAAAAAGTTTTATTTCCTTATTAAGTACCTAAGATTAAATAAATTGGTTTATTATTGGTTAATACTAAAGCCACTTTGGACCTATGGGGTGCAAACGAAGTGATCCAAGATTTTGCCTTAAAAAAGGTTGCTAAATCACAGTAACGTGGAAGCAATACAGCTACTGAATAACATGCAGGAAATCAGAAGATTGAAGCGAACCAAGACACACGAACTTGTTTAGTGTGTAGCGACCTTGAGGCATGTCGAATTTTACATAGTGGAATAACGGTCTACAAAATACCCAGAAATATAATCCCAGATGTTGAACACGGGCGGGGTGCCAGCAGCGCCAACTAGAACCCGTTAACGAATGGCAACCCCGAGACGTTTATCTGGGATGTTATTGAAGGGTATTTCGATTCATTCAGTACCGGACCATCGTTTGGTTTAGACGTGCCACCATCGACTGCCCAAGCCTCGTCTCCAGGTATCACCGCTGCCATCCGTTTTATCTATTTTGTATTTTCCACATTTTTATAATACTTCAATAAATAACATAATGTGTCACACCACTGTTGAGCCACATCATTTATCCTAACATTGTATAAGTATATTCTTAGCTTTAGCTTAAGTAGATTAGTTTTATTTTAATTTGGGAAATACATAGTGATGTATTATGTAGTATAAAAATCGATTTATTCGCTAGTAATCTGCAAATTAGTGTTACCAAATGATAATATTTTACTAATAATTTATATCTTCACAAGTTTTCGTTATTGCCTTGTTTTATATTGTCGCAAAATAATGCTAGCATGACACCAAACCATTTCTCACTGAAATGGCAGTTAGAAATTCCGGAAATTGAAGTAAATGCACAGAATACATCACCAATGTGTCTGGTGCAGTTTCATGTATACTCCAAAGTTAACTTACATGATATCCGGGATCATCGTCTCCGAGTTGACTGATCTTTGTTTTCATTATGCTGCATATACTTATTAAGATTTTTAGTTAAACTTCTTCATTTATACTTCAATTTGGATCAAATTGATAGTATTATTAAATGTGCCACAACTTAAAAAGATAGTATGTTGTTCCTAGAAAAAGAAATGAAATATTTAATCGCGTCTTATTATCTTTCTTTTTACTATCCGAAACTATTCATTCTTGTTAAATTTGCGAATCGTTTTTAGATCGAGTTGCAAAATGTTTTCTTTCGATCACGAGCGTTCGCCCTTTTCCGAAAGTTACACCATAGAAGGCACAGCCTCTGTCGCCTTATAATAAAGGCATTACGTAAAAACTAATAATCAGTTTTTGCCCTTCCAGTTGCAGACGGAGGTAGGTAATAGTGTCGGGACACGCTACAAAGAGAAATGTTTAATAAACATTTTATGGAAGTCGTCGGATTTAAATTGTCGTCTAGACATTTGATTTTGGTGCGCGTCACTCTGGAAAGTGCCGGAGCAAATAAAGATTTATTTCACGACATGTAATTGAACGAATTGTTTCTTTTACCCATTTGGTCGTTTGTTTATTTAATCTCGTTTTCGTATAACTCCTTGGCCTTTTAATAATTGTAAATCAACCCTAATATGTGTAGAAAATGAAAAATGGCTATTGAACAATTCGATATTGCACAGACATAATTAACATTTTGATACTATTAATGATTTCGAACTATATAATTTTTTGCTATTTTATTTATATGAATTATTAATAATTTCTAAATCACTATGTATATTTTAGAGTTTCACTACTTATTTTAACATGAGATATTACATCTATAGATATTAAAAAGCATCCTCTATTGGAATTGCTTTTTATTGCAATAATCTTGCATGTTTCTAAATTTAGGCACAATTAACCTTAACTCATATTTTTAACATTTTAAACTTATTTTTTGATATTTATATACATTTAACTACTATAGTCTCTTCAAATTTCTACTAAAACTTTAGACGATTCCTAGGTTCCTAGGTAGGATTTTAAAACCTATAAGTGGCGAATAAAAAAGAATCGACGTTTTCGAAACTTAATAGGACCAATGAGTGGTACTCGGCATAATAGAGAATAATCTATGAATACTGAAATAAAATAAACACTGTACATAGTTATAAGTACCATAACATTATATGTATTCGACTACAAGATTTCTTTAATATCACTGAAATAATACTGAAACAATTGACCCAATGTTAGATATATTCAAGGAAAACTATGATTAATTATAAAATATATAATATTAAAAAAATATATTAAAAAATATATTAATATATATTAAAATTAAAAAAAATATATATTGTGACACTAACAATAGTAAACATCCTTGTAGTAATATACAAAAGTCTTCAATAGTTAATTTTTTCAGCGTTTAAGTTCAGAGGAGTCATATAGTCATCCAAACTAGCAGAAAACTCACGTCATCAAGATGTGTAATGCGTTGCCTATTGCAGTTTGTAAATACGTTTTAATACCAGACAATACTTTCCTTCTCATTTTATTCCAGTTCCAGAAGTACAATGCTGCCTAATACGTTCGAACATAACCATAACTGTTCTATAATATTAACATAAATTATATTTTTTAAAATTTTTGTTTTATTATTTTATTTATATTAGAATATTATAATATATCAAAGCTAAAATAAGTTAAATGTCAAAGTTAAGTGCGGCAACATTGCGACGTTTTTATACATAGTCTATTCAAAATGAACAATGAACTCACGTCATCACGATGTCGAATGTATTGCCCATCACAATTTGTAATTTCATTTTAAAATGAGACAAAATTTTCCTAATCATTATTCTAGTTAAAGAGATACAATGATATCTGATACGTTCGTATATTAACCGAAACAACCTACAATAATCTAATGATTATAGTTACAGGTTATAAACCGGCAAACATTTTGGTGCTTTGCGTTTTTTAATAAATTTCAAATCGCTACTTATTGCTTAATTCTGATTGAAAATGCCGAAGCTATTGCGACTCTAATCAGTTACTTCGAACAGGAATGAGATAATATATGCTTTAGATGTATCTATTTATTTATTTATGATATCTGCTGACTACAGTGAGAATTTCAAAGATTAACAATTATAAATTACAAGAATATATGACATTATTTAGATTAAAATTTTGTTATCAAAGCATATCAAAGCGTAAAATGAACAAAAACTCAAAGTTGATGTGGCAACATTGCGACATATTGACGTCATCAATTTAGATGACGTGAGTTCACTGTTTTATTGAATGAACTACACAATATATTTGTCAGTTTACAGAAAACTGTAAAAATGCGGTGAACAATTGATAAAGAAATAATTAACTAATATATATTTTAAGCTTCAATAATATCCGACAATATTATTTGGTTGATTTCAATAGATGTTTCATTTCCCGTAATTTACCAATTTTGACCAACTATTAACGTCAGAACGCCAACGCGAATAAAGCTATCCGCGTCGCCATTTCTATCAAATTATTGCCGAATTATTGGATGTACCCGGAAAATGGATTCATAATCTTTATTTAAACAATTTCACATTCGAACTGCAATTTACCAATTCTATTATGAATTAACTCACACGTCAATGGTAATTTTCTTCTTTGTCGGGTAAGTAAATTGCCGCATGTGTTTATTTCGGTTTCTATTAAATCATTTCACACAACATGTGCATCTGCATATATTACAGAAATTCTGTTTGATATTTTGACATGTCTTCTCGATTTGATAATCGTTTCTATTCATTTTTATCATTAAAATTATTGTTTTCGTTTAGTTTCTATAAATCTAGACCTGTTTAACCAAGGAGAACATTATTACAGAAACTCTGTTTAATATATTGAGATGTCTTCTCGATTAATTCACTGTTTCTATATATTTTTATCATTAAAATTATTGTTTTCGTTTAGTTTCTATAAATCTAGACCTGTTTAACCAAGGAGAACATTATTACAGAAACTATGTTTGATATATCGACATGTCTTCTCGATTAATTAACTGTTTCTATACATTTTTATCATTAAAATTATTGTTTTAATTTAATTTTCATAGGCCTAGATCTGTTTAATCGAGAACATTTTTTTTGTAAATTCTACTTTATCAATAAGTGAATGTATCACTCGGCTTCAAGATTGGCACAATTTTTCTTTGTTCTCAAAATGGATGTCGGTTTCTGGTTGAGGAATTGGGTATCCCCAAAGTGATATAATTAGGTTTACTCCATTTTCCAGTCTCTAGTCTATTTGTGGATCTTGCTGACTGCCATTTTCAGTTTCCATTTTCATTACCAGATTTTCTAACAGATGTCGCTAGGCTTAAGTATGCAATGTTGTAATTTCACAATAATTTCAATATGTCATTTTATTCTACTGACATCAAGCTCAAAGGCTTCAAATATATATTATATTTTGCGAAAGTAACACCGTCATAGATTTCTACCTCTTTGAAAAAGTTGAAGTTTCGTGCCTGAAAACGTGCATTTCCAGCATCCATTAATTTTTTTATTTAGTAAAAGAAATCCGCCGAAACTCATAGTTTGCTGGTAGATTCGGCATGTTCCGTACGGTAAGCATGTTCAAACCTTAAAGACATTTGAGGCGTGGTTTTGAAAATTCAAAACATGTGATTTCGATGTGCTGACAAAGAACGTTCTGGTAGACCGAAATAGTTTGAAGATGCGAAACTGCAAGAGTTGTTGGATGTAGACGCAACCTAAATTCAAAAACAATTGGCAGAAATATTAAATGTGACCCAAGAAACGATTAGCGACTGATTACGAGTAATGGGGAAAATGGGAAAGATGGGAAGATGGTTGCCACATCAATTGACAGACAATTGGACATTGGACAAATGGAATTATCGCATCTACCGCACACTGGTGTTGTCTCAAAAAGCCGGTAATGACTTTGGGGTACACCTTACATTATAAAACTATTTTATTTTATTACTTAATTATTGTGCATATGAAGACGACGCAGAAACCTGAGCATTTCGCGAAGATAAATAACTGCAAAATAATAAAGAAAAATAACAGCGTCAGAGAATATACTATAGCTGAAGACAATAAGAATGTTAAATCAAATTAAATACCACTCCTCCCATCTTACATCCATTCTGCGTAGAAGAACAGGATAACTAGTGAATATTAGTAATTATACTCGGAATGCTAAGTATCTTGGTATGCATATCTAGATCATCACCTAACCTGGAAGAAGTACAGAATTGCTAAACGAAAATAACTTAGACTCAAAATATATCAAATGTATAAACATATCGGGCGCAAATCCAAGCTATCATTAGATAACAAGGTATTGTTATACGAATCAATACTTTAGCCTTTTTGGTCATATGAAATTCAACTAGGGCGTACTGATAGCAGGTCTACCATAGCCTACATTTAACGGTTACAAAACAAGGTAAAGCGCAATATTCCTCTAAAATCCATAACGAATGTAGATCAAAGTGTTTTTAAGTGCTTTTGTATTATATTATTGGAGTGTTAGTGCATTCCAATGTGGTCACTAATCAGCTAAATGTGCGGCATAATAATGAAGTGAGTAGATTATGAACATTTAGCACCAGCCGATCTTATTCTAGGGCATATATACTTTAGAATAAGGCTACTTTTTAGAAATTATTTTACACATGACTTCACTTAATGAAGTGATTTTCTACATGTCATATATATATTATATAACAAAATCATAAGAAGTGCTTATTGCCCATTAGGTAGATTGTTGAATGACTAAGAGTAATAATTAAAACATATTTTGAAAAACATTGTCACTAATTATATGGCGACTAACAGTATAAAAATAACGATCCGCCCGCTCAAAATATTCCTCAAGCTTTAACTCCTGGTAAACGGATAGAAATCCAAGGCAAATTTTGAGATGATTTATTACGGATATAAATATGCCGGATATTTAGGCACGCTCGAATTTGTAGCTATGTTAATTAGGAAAATATTCTGCATCCGGAGAGATATTATTAACGTTATTTGAAGTGAGAGCCCGCGGCATTTGCATATTGTGAGTAGTGATTTAATTCAATCGATTTTAGGCATTTCAGCGTGAAGTTGTTGGGGTGAAAACCATTTATTATCGAAAACGTTGTTAAGTCATGTATATTGTATACTCCATTTTGGTGTAAAGGTGTGTATATGTAAATGAGAATGTTAAATAGATCGATAAGGAATTTTAAAATACTAAATCATGTTCATGTTGTGTTTTAGTAGCATTATATTTAAAAATGAGCCTTTTAAAATAGTAAACTTGTAAACTCAAGTCTGTTTTCATAATAAATCGTTTATAACAAATTTATTTTAGCAAGTTTCTTCACTTGAATCAAAATATCTAGATATAATAAATGAACTGATCAAATATCTTGTCCTGTTCTATTTGATTTCCATAAAGGTGAATAATAGTAGGTGACCTGACTGTTGGTTAAATGAGATCATCATCAAAAACATACATTAAAAAGAAAAAGAATAGAACTTTGAATAAAAAAAGTGTATTGCTTAATTGTATATAAATCTTAATCTGTACGTAATAAGTGCCTGTTATATATATCATAAGTAAATTCTAAAACTCATATATATTTATGTAATCCATTTGAGGGGATGGTGTGCGAAAAATAGCATAAAGAAAATACATTTTTTTTCAGAACAAAGTCCTAAGATACTATAGGAATGATTACCTACACCGAGACCTTCCAATACCTATAGTTATTCAAAAAATGAGATCTTAGGATTATGAAAGCAAAGAGACTTATTTGATGGATAAATATTTTCATATTAAGATTGAAGTATTGCAATTCTTGGGACTCCCGTTGGACGCAGACTGATTTGATATAGTATTGAATTTAAGAGAAGAGACAGCAGTGTTAACACGTCAACATTTTTACTATAGAGGCCAACTAAGGATCGATGGGTTCTCCTAGAACAGTTTTTACCTTATTGTAAAACACAAATTGTGGGTTAGTCGGGAACAACTTGTAACAATGTATTAACAAAAAATTAAAGTATAAGCGCGGATACAAAAACTTAAAAATTTGGCTTCGGTGAATCATCTTGTTTAATTAGTTTTATTCAATTGTCGATTTTCGAGCATAATTTAATGGCACAGTCATCCGCAATCGATTATTGATCATATTAATTATGTTTACAGCGTTTTAACATTTATTGCAAAAAAGGGCTTTGAAAAATATGATAAATCGAAACGGTTGTGATATCTTCCGGTGCTACAGATACTGTTGCTTCATCGTTGCTTTGGCACTTGAATGTGGTCCATCGACGACGTTGAGAGCAAGCTATTTTTCGGACAGAGCTCCCGTAATCGACGCTGTGGGAGGATCGATTGTTCGACGACGTGGTAGCTTATTTTCGTCGACGACGAGATGTTAGCAATTCTGGTACCTCGGCGAAGACATGACGAGTCTACGGTGACTGCAATTGGTACCTAGCTTCTGGAGCTGCTCTGTGACTAATCCGTAGTCACATACGTTACGGTAATTCAGAAAAAATAAATAACGACGGTATCCGACCGAAGCTGCCCAAAGCCTTTCAAATCAAAATGTCTGCCATTACGACGGGGACGGCGAGCGAAGGAAGACATTATGATTTAAACATAGCGCCGAAAGAAATGTTTAGCCGAGACGCTGATGATTAAGCAGTGATGTAAAAATATCTATGAGTTCAAAAGATTGTGAAAGAAAAATTTGACAAAAAATTTAAAAAAAATTAATTGGAAATAATGAAATGAAATTTAAGCTTTATTGTTTCAGCACTAAAATAAAATTTAATGAGGAACAAATGTTTGAATGAATGTAATATTGAAGGAATTTGAAAAGGAATAGGAATAAAATGAAATACACTATGTAAAATACACCATGTTGCACGTACCCTCCATTCACGAGTCCAAACCCAATTTGTGTGAATGGAGGTAAAACGAAATGAAACAGTGGTGTTTACATTATGTGACCGTTATTTATTGGCTATATAAAAAAATGTGAAGAATACAATTAGATAAAACGGATGTCAGCGGTGTTACCTGGAGACGAGGGTTGGGCAGTCGATGGTGGCACGTCTAAACCAAACGATGGTTGAGCACTAAATGAATGGAAATACCCTTCAATAACATCCCAGATAAACGTCTCGGGGTTGCCAGCTATTCGTTATCGGGTTCTAGTTGGCGCTGCTGGCACCCCGCCCGTGTTCAACATCTGGGATTATATATCTGGGTATTTTGTAGACCGTTATTCCACGATGTAAAATTCGACATGCGTTAAGGTCGCTACAGTATCAATGTTTTTCAGTAAGTATTTCTTCATTATCGACTATAATTTATATATGAAATCCATAGTATACCTTTAAATCTAAATGAATGTAATGTAAAATATGTAAAATCTAATATAAGCAAATAATATTAATATATCTAATATATGTAAAAACGGTTTGAACCTTTTATTACTTTTGAATTAGTTCTAGCAAGTTCACTGCTCAATTCCACATTTTCTTGCTTTTATAGAGTGAAGAATTTCATTTTCTTGAACACTTATTGCCAGTCTCTGTATTTTTATTAACATCTAAAGTTAATGCCGTTATGAATTAAAATAAGTATAATTTGATTGAATTTTTATTTGCCACCTATATGTATTAATCAGAACTTAGGAGTGTTAAAACTCAGTTATCAGGCTATCATGTTATGATTATCAGACCATCATTATGTAAACAATATATATTAATATTAATATTAATATATTTTATTGCCACCATTCCTCTATGCATTATCTCATAAGCAAGTTTTTATGTAGCAAAATTACTCAATCATACGTAATATCGACTACTGAGCCTAAGTAGTTTCATATTCATAATGCGTTTTATTTGACATCTTGATAAATCCGTTAGAGAAAGCAAGAGAGTGAGTGAGAGAGAGGGAGATACATAGGGGGACAAGGTAACATTATTGTGTATGTGTAATGCAATTAATTTCTTTATAACGGTGAATAAATTCGCTTCAGATTTAAACAAAACCAAATCTTTTAGCATCAACTGAATTTAATAATTTCCAAGAGAATAAATACATTCTTCCATAGCGAGCAACGCTACATACTGTTATCGATTTTTGCCGCACTAGTTACCATAGAAAAAAGCTACGGGCATCATAAAAAGTAATAACCAGATTTCCAGGCCGATGCTCGATACAGTTGGTTTTCCACGCTAAGTAATCTGATATACTCCCGATGAAAAATTACGGAGCTTCGGATAAAAATAATAAACTGCCAACCTTGATTGGGGCCGTGTCAGGTAAATAGATTCATTAAAAAGGGTAGGAAGTCAGCCGTGTTGTTAAGAAATATGAGACGCGTTGGGTGGGTATTGTGTTTAACCGCAAAGTAATCAATTCTCTGGTTGACACTATTAGATGTTGATATCAGGTCGCGTATTAAAAAAAATTGGTTTTGAATAACTGAATTATGCGAACATTAAACTCTCGTATAATATAAAACAATTTTTATTGTAATATATGTATTTTGATGTAAATATCATTTTATAACGTATAATTTTTGTTACAGGTAATCACACAGCATCCCTATTTCGGTTGTTTTATAAATACTGTAAGTAATAATCAATAATAATCGCAAATTGTAACTTGTAAAGTGTAATATATATTTTCGAAGGACATTTGATGTACAATAAGTTCCCAACATTAGACAAAAGACATTGCCTCTTTAACCTATATCGAAACAGGATTTTATCCCAAGAATCTTTTATATACCACTAAGATCTGATAAAATCATTAATGGCATTTAACTAAGCACTGCAGAATGGTCAGGTGTGACCAGAAACAGTAAGTCACAAGCTAAAATTACATGTGGTTTTCATTGGCCTAAGTTATTTTCTTGTTTGTTCTGAAGCAACGTTACACTGATGCCTAATATCCCAAGGAAACTTTATTTATGTTTAACCAGCATCGAAAAAGGAGGATGTTCTATGTTCGGTTATATATATTTTTTTAATGTGTATTGGTTGAGTTTTCTGTCAGTTATGGATCGATTTTCAGAATATATTTTCTTTTTTTTTTTATTTGAAATAGTGTACTGCCGAGGTGGTTCCATTGGAACTAAGTGAGGATCTGTTGGGGAGTACAAAGTTTTCACATATTTTTTATCTAAAATAATCAGATATTTGTGTATAATGTTATTGCTGAGCTGATGTAACGGAAAATCGGAAGCCGTTTAGTGCAAAAGCTTTTTAAGCACTAACTATATCATACACTAACGTCGCAGAAATATCGTAGAGCTGGCTTGGTGGCGCAGTGGTAAAGGCGATGAGACGGTCCTCTTGCTGTTGCGATAGCCGCGGGTTCGAATCCTGCTGGGGCATGATAGTAAATTTATGTTTGTGTTTGTTTAAAATTTGTGAATGTTCTAGGCAAGAGTATAAAATCCTATAAGGAAAATGATGCCAGTCACGCCAGTAACCAGGCTGGGTAAGACCGGATGTCTTCTTTGATGATTTCTAAAGTTGGTTACTCGCCAGTCGGTAGGCTTAATGCTGAGGACCGTGGTTCGGAGCCCACGTTAAACTTTAGGCCTAGTCCAGATAAACCCATAGTTGGTAAAAGGAAATATATATATATATATATATATATATATATATATATATATATATATATATATATATATATATATATAAGAAATATCGTAGACAATTGCTTCTATAGAGCAATTTTAAAAGCATGTAGCTCTCAATCGGATGTCGCTGGTTCAATTTCCAGCACGGAAAGTAACTTTTTGTTCTAGTTTAGTTAGAATATTTGTCAAATCACCTGGGTTAGGTAGCGGACTACGGGGTCTGAAGCGCTCCTTATTTTCATTATTTCTTTATCTCTATTTTTCCTCATATCGCACTTTTAAAATAACTGCCTAATTTGTTGAGTAAATATCTAATACTAAAAAGAGAAAAATAAAATATTTTTAACAAAAAAATTATATAAAGAAAATAGTCAAACTTAGATTTTTAATAAAAAAAAAACATTTTAAAACACAAAACACAAAATTAAATTACGAACAAAACAAACTGTTTTCTGTTAAAAATCTAAATTTGATTATTTTTTAATTTTTAGTGAGTTCCTTATTTATTTTTCGAAGTCAGTTCATTTTTTTTGTTAAAACTATTTTTGGCTATGTACTTATCATTTCTCATGTTGTTTGGACCCCTGACTCTTTTGAAATATTTGGTTTCTGCTGCTTGACTGTTTAAGATTTTCTGTAGGTGGTCTGATCTGAATTTCATGTTTTCTACCATAACGGTACATCGGTATTTATGCTATATATTTATTGAATTATTATTCTCTTCATTCTAATATAACCCATAAAATGTTTTTACTTACTCTGTCTAATGCATATTTCAAGTTAATTAATGCTAGGTATATCCGTTTTTTTTTTGGTTGTAATTTTTCGAGTTTTCTGAATATTTTTTAAATATATTTTTCAATTTTAAAGACCTGTCAACTTTTTGGAATTTTTAGGATCGTTGTTACATGTTTTGTAGCGTATATAATTTAACAATAGCATTTATAAATTAAGGGTAGCTACATAAAGGAGTCAAAACTTTAGTAGTATTTATAATTTCAGGTAACATATATACAACTATAATAAAAATAAATAGTTGTTGGATACAAATACATGGCATACAAATACATTTGGATATAAATACAAATAGAGTATTCGATAATGTAGTAATTCGACTCCTAGTATTTGATTGATGTGAGTGATAACATTTAGCGCTGATATTAGCTGATAATATTTTTTATCTTGGTGAAGATTATTTTATTTTAATAATTTATTAGTATAGTAGTAATAATTTAATTATATGTAGGTTAGATTCATTCTGCTTTTTAACTCCCAGAGTCGATGGTATGATTTTTTGTACTTATATAATAAGCCAGAGCCTCTGAGGAGTGTGATCAAGTTATCCAGATTGCCTATATCAAGAATGTCTTTTAGATTCTCCCCAATACCATATTTTTGTCTTAATTGTTAGTATTTTCTGCACGATGTCAGTATATGCTTGACTGTGATTGTTGAGCTGCATACAGTGCTATGTGTCAGACTACACTGTCCTATCTTCAGCCGGGATAGTAACGGAATCATACCAGCAAGGTAGTCTGCTCGTTCATTTCCTCTGATTCCTGTATGGGACGTCGGACGGCAACCACATAAAGGTTATGGACTTGTCTTTTAGGGCCTTAATTTTGTTGATGATGATTTTGATCACTGGGTATTTGGGATGATTTGACATGAATCTTTTGATGAGCTCATAGAGTCTGCGGTGATTACATATATTTTTAGTTTACCTTTTTGAGCAATATTAAGAAATTTGTATATGGCAAACAATTCAGCTATCAGAATGCCAGTTTCCAAAGTTAAGCAGAAGCTCTTTTCCTCTTCCAAGGTCGTGTAAGAAGCTCCGACATGTTCTTCTTTTTCTCAGATAAATTGATATTTATGGTTACTGCATCATGTGAGGTCAGATTGTCTTTTGCAATAAAAGCAGGTATATAGGTTAGATTAATTCTGCTTTTTAACTCCCAGAGTCAATGGTATGATTTTTTGTAGTTATCAATTTTTGGAGCATTATATTTCGGGAAGAATGTTTTATGTTGATTCAGATTTCTCCGGAACCAGCGAGAGTTTGCATATTTTAGTAGTAGTATTTCTTACTGCTCTTTAGAGAGATTATTTCTGCTTCACAATACAGTTTCCTGAATATATGGTATTATATCATCCCTTTCAGAATCCGAGTTGCTATTCTGTTATCATCTTGGTTTAATTTGAAGAAATGTGTAGTTGATTGATGAAAGTTGATGAATAATAAAAGATTTCTTTATTTAAATAATATTGCAGACAGGTCATTTTAATGTTGCTGCTACTGCGTTTTAGTTATATTAATGTAATGTCTAAATATTCAAGGGATACGGGGTATTTTATATGTTTAAAAACTTTAAAAAGCTTTAATTAATTTGAGCAAATAAGCTCAATAAAATCAAATAGTTATAATAAAATCTGTTTTTATAGAATAAATGTATGTATGCGAATGAACAGATTAATAATAGATGTCATATTTTAGCTCATTATTTTAACTCAACAAAGGTTTAAATAGACCTAATCAAGTATCATAACACTGTGTAAGCTCAGTCATCTAGTGTTGCTTTTTATAAATAGTTGCAGTGGCAACAAACTCAGAGTTCTATAAATAACTGTAGTAATTATCGATGTTAATCTATCGCATTTCATTGGCCTTAATTATTAAACTATTAGTAAAACATTAATTAAACCTTACTCAAGCTGTTACCATCACTGTTACTGTCATTGTAATCAGAACATTGATGCTATACGTAATTTTTGTCCGTCTTTTAATTGAACAAATAATTTAGCATCTACCTAGTCACAAAGTATAGCGTGATTAGACGCTAATACACTGATTTCATAGAATATACTGTGGCGTAGCGATTCCACATTGCTCGAAACTTTTCAGCCCATGTTTTATGTATCGCTTTCATCCCCAAGAAAACGACCGAAGAGTTATTTTCAAAGAATTTTCCATAAATATCAGTTGCACCCTCATCCGTCAGTTCTCTTATATAATGATCTTCTGTACTTAAATTGTTTTATCAAAAATTTTCATAGTATACAATCTGCTATGTGGTATTTTAAACTTTATTTTCTATTACATTATTAGTCATTACTGTCTATTAAAATCTAGGTATATATCTACGAGAACCCACTAATCCTTACTATATCTATTTATAGTTATAGTTATCTATTAATATAAAGTTCATATATTAATTAGCACTGCTCGTTTGTGTTAAATACTTGTCACTGCACTACAAGAACAAATTTTTGCCTGCTCTCGTTTAAGTGTTCAGTATCGAGTTTCAATAACAGGTCAATTGAAAATTTCCCGGCCTACCATAGTAAGACACCTTTGTTTGGCAATTTTTTTTTATTCCTGATAATGTTCTTCAAGGGTGATACACTGATTATAGCAACCCTCCAACTTTCGATACCATTTCTGTAGTACGATTTGTCATTTGCTTCAAAATAGGCCTCAGTTTCGGCGATCACTTCTTCATTCGACGAAAATGTCTTCCCAGCGAGCATTCTTTTGAGATCTGAGAGCAGGAAATAGTCGCTGGGGGCCAGATTTGAAGAATACGGTGGACGAGGAAGAAATTCGAAGCCCAATTCATGGATTTTTGCTATCGTTTTCACTGACTTGTGACACGATGCATTGCCTTATTACAGCAGCACTTTCTTTTTCTTCAAATGCGGCCGTTTTTCGGCGATTTCGTCCTCAATCAGTCTAATAACGCTATGTAATAGTCGCTGTTGATGGTCATTGTTTTTTCAAGGTAGCCAATGAAAATTATTCCAGGCGCATCTCAAAATAAAAACTCCATAACATTTCTAGCCGACTGTTGCATTTTCCCACGCTTTGGAAGAAGTTCATCGTGTGCAGTCCACTCTGATGCCTGTTGATTGGACTTCGGAGTGAAATGATGATGCCATGTTTTATCTATTGTCGCATATCGCATATGATAATCTTCAATCACTGCTCGGAATCATTAACTCGTCGTTGTTTCTGGTCAAAAATGAGCTTGCGCGGCACCCACTTTGCACAGAGCTTTTTCATACCCAAATATTCGTGAATGATATGATGTACACGTTCAGTTGATATCTTTAGAGCTATTTCATTTTTTAAATATTTTCGTCGGTGACAACCTCTTTTGGCCGTCCACTGCGTTCGCCGTCTTCGGTGCTCATTTCACCACGTCTATACTTAGCATACCAATCCTTGATAGTTGATTTTCCTGGGGCAGTGTCCGGAAGCTCGGCATCTAACCAAGTTTATGCTTTACCTGTATTTTTTCCTTTCCAAAAGCAATATTTTATCAACACGCGAAATTCTTTTTGTCAATTTTTTTCACAGTAACAAAAGCTGCTTCACTTAAAATGCTATAATTCACAAACTAATGATCCGACAGTTGTCAAATTTATACACGCATCTGATGAAGATTAAAGCTAACTAAAAAATATATGGATTTAATTCTAGTAGCGCTATCTATGTGTCAGGCCGGGGACTTCAATTGGCCTATTACTGCGATATTAACATGTGAAGGTCTCGATGTAAGTAGTGAATAGTATATATCTGGATGCATCTGTAATATCTCCTAGGACTATATTCTGAAGAAAAAATATTTTATTTATATTGCTTTTATCGAAAAATCCCCTTAACTAGATTCCATTCCAGCAACTTATTATGTACAGATAATTCAGATTTTCGTCCAATTAACCAATATATTTATACATAACAAATCAAGTTATTTTGTTTTCTTTTTGATATGCTCCTTCCTCTAGAGAGTTTTTCACCGAGAATCATTCGAAGGCTAATTGCTATTTGGATCTATATTTCTATATTTGGATTTGCTAATTGGATTTGGATGGTGTGTTATTCAAATAGTGCTTTTCATTGTTACTGTTGTATATACAATTTTAATATTACTAAATTCAATATGTACCGATTCGCTTTAATTAACTTTTATTCTTCTTATTCAGTTGTATATAATATATCCAATGTTATCTATATTCAGATGTTGTGAAGGTTGAAGATCCAACTGCAGATTCCAAGATTATTAAAGTATTAATAGTCATTTTGATACATACATAATTTTTTGATTGCATATATACATATATACATATAATAAATAATCGCAAAGCGAGAATGATCTCGATGCAAACGGCCCATTGTTAATAATTTTTCCGCTGTTCTGATTTTGTTCGACCCTAATGCAACATTCCGTTCCTGGAAAGCTGATTATTTTTTAAACAAAATTATTCGCGTCCACGTCAAATTCTAACAATATTGTTTCAATTGCGAATAAATATTTTGAATGGGGTGACTGTCAGTTAGCCGGCTACGGCCGTTTTTGGATGCACAAATATTTTTTTAATGGTGCCAAAACAATTTCGCATCGAAAATGAGAGCGAACAAATTGAAATATGAGCGCTTTTTCAATTAAAATATTATTTTTTTAAATAACAAAAAATCGAATTCTTTGTTATTTTTCACGATTAAAAAAATATACATCCATTCAATAGATTTTTTCATATATTGAAGAGTTTTTTTATTAGATATCGAACAATCAGCAAATATTGTTAGTGTATTTGTTATATTGATACATAAGTTTTGATTAAATTACAGTTAATTTTTAAACGAAATGTCTCATAAAGAAACATAGTGTCTTATAAAATAACATAACTCAATAATGTTAGTTGAATAATATTATAACTATTTGTAATTTGCTGATGATGTTGCGCAGTCTTTGTCTTATTTAGAAATAATTCCTACTTGTGTATGTGGGGATGGTTACAAACAAGCTACCACCTTCCCCACATTTCTAGCAGAAATGTTATAAGAGGTACCAAGACTTCATCATGGATAATTGCCAAAGAACTAGTATGATCCAAATTTAAAATTAAAAAGAAGAATAGTCAAAATATTCGAATTTAAGTTATCATGGAAATCGAACTACTTAGAAATTAATAGACAGTCTCTGAATCACTTTCAAATTAGAATAGATATTTGAGCACATGTTGGTTATTAAGTCATAGCTCGGTGCATTCTTTCAATTGATATCATATTTTATAACTTTGGTACAGATGTGCTTCCATCAACTGCCATCATTTTTCAAGTAACACTACCCCGCGCTATCTTCTTCTCTATATTCTTTAGATTTCATATAACGACAATAAAAAACCACCACTGTTTTATTGTGTTCTACCTCAGTAGATTTTATTCAACCCAGTTTCATTTGGCTTAAAAATGTGTTCTAAATGATCGGACTTCACCTTTTGTTTATTGTTGCATTTATTGTTTATTATTATGCAACTTGCGCAATATTTCCTTCACCATCACTTCTTCATCACTTTTAGACTTCACAGATAATTATTTATGAATTTGAGTTTGATTTCCAATATTTCTCTTTTCAATATTTGTGTCATATTACTTATTTTTATTTTCAGGTGTCTATTTTGTTGCCTTTTTTCTTCGTAGATTTAGTTCTTATCATTTGCTTAATTTCCTTGAATGAATTGATTCCTTTGCTTTTCTGCTTTTTCCAAACTTACTACCATACGTTTTTTTGCTTCTAAATTTAACTGTTCGGTTGTCTTTAGTATTGCAATCCTTCCAGCTTGTTAAGCTTATTGAACATAGGTTAATATTTTCTTCAACTTCCATCTACTCAGAAGATATATTTCAGATTTTAAAAGCATTTAATAGAGGTCTGAAGTTTTATTTGTCTCAACAGGCCAATAAACTTGAATATACACATAACATGGCGACGAATCATATCATAATTATGTGCAAATATAGGGTATCCAAAAAACACCATACACAAACATAAGCTCGCACCTCGTCACTCATATAACCATATAATACTCTCTCATATAATACTCATAAAATTGTATCTTTGGTGTTGTAAATCATACGAATAAGTAAATAGGAACTTATACTTCTTAATTTTACCATCTTTTGGTGTTCATCCATTTCTATACGATTATTCCGCTATAAAATACTGTTTTATTTTTTCATGGTTGACAATTTTTCTTGGAGAAATTGTGTAATATATACCCTGAAATAAATGTAAAGATATTTTTCATAAAATAAATACCCTGAGTGCATTAACTGCTCAATTTTGAGAAACCGTTTTATGACATTTGAATGTATTTATTATTTCTTAAAAGTATATTATTTCTGCAGAAAATAAAGTTTATAACATTTTTTAAAAAATGCGTTTTCAGTTTGAATTTTTTTTTTGATATAATTTAGATTCTTTTTTACCACTTCCCGTTGGTCGCAATACTAGAAGGACCGTCCTGTCGTCTTAACTACCGCGCTACAAAGCCGACTGATATAAAATTTAAAATTGATCCAAAAGGCTCACTAACATAAACAATTAACTTTGGGCGTGAGAAAATCGAAATAATTTATTTTACGTGTTAATTATGAATTTTAAGTTATATAAATAATATGTGGTCCAATAAAAATCTAAAAATGACCAGAAAATAAATGAAGAAGTATGTGAAGTATAAGAAGTAATACCTTTTTATAAATCTATTAATGGCCTTTCATTAGCTAAAAAAATATCTTCTTTATAATTGTTTATTGCTGTCGTCACCCCAATTGTAAATATAAGCAAGTGTAGCATGCGGAAATATTCGTACGTTATCGGAAATACATGTTTAAAGCTTTGAATGGAAATTGTGGAAACTTTGCTTCCTAAAAGTTAACTTGATTAGTTAAAATTTAACCAATGAGGCTAGTTTCAAATAAACAATATAAAACAAAATATTATTATTAATAAAAAACGTCCTAGATATATTTTGTTATAGAACTGCTTTAACTCTACAATTGCTTCTGCCAAATGGAAAGGCCATTTCTATAACAGATACAATTACTTTATCGATAAACTAATATAACTGGCGTGAATTAGAGAGTGTTAGTATCACGACTATCGAACTACCCGCGCCACCTTTGCCAGCCCCAACTTTTTATATATTCTTGGCATCAGTCCGTATATTCAATTTTGAAAGTTCGACTCCTGAGGCGTCGGAAATTGGGACCGATCTTTTCCCGACGTCACAGGCCGAAGTATAGATTTTATTTAAGAAATTTGCAATATTACGTTTCCCTCGAAGTTGTAGAACAGTGTTAAATCGAATAAAAGAATTTTGACGAAAGTTGTGTTTAGACTCGGACGATGGCTGAATGCTGAACAGGTCCGTAGAAAAGAGAGGAAAAAATCTTTTCGATTTTTTTTCTGCTGCGTGAGGATTCGGCGGGGGTTGAGAGGAAGGGGGTTGGGATTGGAGGAGGAGGAGGGTTCCGTGGAATGGAAATCGGCACAAATTTCCGCACGTAACGTTGGCTTATAAATCATACGGCAGGATGTTTATTATTAATCGAAAGGAGTGACGAGGGTCCCATTGAAAATGATTTAATGGCTTCGCTTTTCTTTTTTGTTTCCAGGGAATTCGATTACGCGCTGATATTTTAAATTTTAGTGTGGCTGAGTTGAAAATGTAATGGTTTCAATTGCTAACGGTACGTTAAGTCTTGCACTTTTTATAAATCTATATTTTATTGAAAAAGAGCGATTTCTTCTTTGGAATACTTTCGGAGATTCATAATCATCACATTGTAATATAAAATCTAATATATGTCATTTCATATTTCATAAAACAACTTTTTAATTAACCATTTTGAATATATTTTGCACAATCATTTTTACTGATTTAAGTGGAAGATATTTGCTGGAAATGGTTTTGTGATTGTTCTTTATTGCTTCTTTGATTCTGATTAAAGAAGACTTACATTTAGTTTTTTTTAAATTTATTAGTGTATTATTACTAGTCGTTGTCGACTAACTTACAATTCTCTCACTTTTTTACACTCATTTTCTACTCATCACACATTACAACTCTATAGTGATTTAAAAACAGCGACTCTTGGAGAACCCATTGGCCTTTACTTAGGTGTAAATATTTGTTCAGATAATATTTGCATCCGCAATACTTGATTGTTTCATAGTATTTATTTGCATAGTAGCAACTTGTTATGAATGGATAACATATGTTTTCTCGGAGTTTTATACAGTTTTTAACCGACTTCGAAAAAAGAGGGGGTTCTATGTTTGGCTGTATATATATTTTTTTAATGTATGTTCGCTGATTTCTTCATCAATTGTGGGTTGATTTTCAAAATTCTTTTTTATTCGAAAGGGTGAACTTCCAAGATGGGCCCATTGGAACCAAATCAGGATATGTTGGGGGGAAGGGGGAAATCGAGGGAAAATCTCATATTTCAAAGGTACGCACAAAGTTTTTATATATTTTTTTTATCTAAAATAATCAGATATTTGGGTATGATGTAAGGTTCAGTGCCAAAACTATTCAGTTTGCTTTTTAAGCACTAACTATAGCATATAAGACCTCGTAGAAATATTATAGACAACTGGTTCTATGGAGTAATGGTTAAAATGTTTAGCTGCCAAACGGAAATTGCGGATTCGATTCCTGGCGCACCTTATTTCCAATAATTATTTCTTTATTTCTAGTTTTCATACGTACCTCGTACGGGCTACACTTTTACTTGGTCTACCCATTGTAATATTAAATAAAATAACTGCGAAATTTACTGAATAAATATTTAATACATACAAGATAAAAATAAAATATTTTACCCTCGGCTTCACTTTGAACCAGTAGGTAGTAATTAAAATAATATTGTAAATAGATAAATGGTTTTATGTAGATATTAAGCTAAATTGTGTTTATATATTAGAATATAAAATACGTTTAGTAGATAGGTTAAATAATGTTTTTGTTTATTTTTATTCAGTTATTACAGTTTTTAAAACTTTATTTTAAAAGGTTTTTCTTGTATTAAAATTTTGTTGATTATTTTTGATTATATTTTAAATTTTAGTGAGCTCCTTATTTATTTTTGGAAGCCGGTTGAATTTATTTGCTAAAAATATCGTTTGAATTTCAATTCCAGTTATTTTCTTTTCCTCTTGATATGCTCCTTCCGCGGTTTTACTTCAAGTTTTACTTGGCTGAGATGTATTGAGAGTAAATAGAGTTCAATATATTGCTTCAGTAACATTTTATATATATATATATATATATATATATATATATATATATATATATATGTATACATTATTAATATGCCCTTAATATTTAATCAAGTGAACTCATAAAGTCATACGTATTTTTGTATATTTTTGTGTATAAAATATCTTTTTAACCCCTTTCGCTACTACTTTTTCCATTCTCTTTCTGCTCCATCGTCCCTTCTGGCGAAACTGGTCCTCAAAGATGCGCGCCGGTTAAAATCGAACCCCGAGGTGAAAAAGCTCAAAATTTAAATTCGAAAGATGATATTAAAAAAAATATCGTTTGTAATTTAAAACATAAAGGGCATCAGGACTTACAGACAACCGAATTTTAATTAAAAATTAAGATTTGTTTAATTACGGAACCGAACGCCTTGTTTTTGTTATTAACTAACTTTGGAACGGACATCTGGTTTCGATGGGAAAGACGATAGTTAGCCAAAACAGAACAACATCGACAACTCGTTGCTTATTTTGATCATATCGATATTCGGTTTAGGGTTATTGACTTACAAACTTATATTTATTACATAATATTTAAGTTTTCATAGAAATTGTTTCATAAAATTTTAGTTTTATATAGATTTCTGACAGCTGAGTAATTGCAGTGATGAAAGCGATAGGACGATTCTCCTGCTACTGAGACAGACAAGACCTTGGCTTGTGATTGTTTGTAATTATGATTGTCTATAAATATAAGTCTAAATTTTGATAATGAACAACCATACCAATGCCGCCATTAACCAGCCTGAGTAAGAGTAAATATCTTTTGGAACGGTTTCTTTTCTTTTATAAGACTATTTTACTGAATGCAAATCGATATTGCAATAGATTTGAGTTGTATGTTAACTAACAAAAATTGAATACCAGAATATTCAAGCTCCTAGTAATCTTATTTTCAGTGATTCTGCGTCACAGGTCTGGCTAAATTTGAGGGATGGTCTTGTATTAATTTGGTATGTACCGCCATCCAACTGGAACCTCATGTCGTCTACGTCCATATCATTTAGTTTGGCTCAAAAGAAGTCGCTTGTAACAGCTCTCTCTCTTTCGCTCTTGATAGAATAAAATATACTGACTACTGCTGCTACTGGTCTAACCACTGGTGCATTATAAGCTCGAGAACCTCGAGTAACTTGCTGTCGTTCCGTATATGGCAATCAGGCTTACTGACATCGTTTTTGCGTTCACAATAGCTCCTGATCGGTAAATATTATTCTTCGCTAAAAATGGGGGTCTTCAGTGGACACTAATATTAGTATTAATAAAGTTTTATCATTTAGACGTTGTAAATGGCAACAAAAGAGAACACGTGAAAATAAAAATACTCTAAACAATATAACCCAAAGACTGAACAGGAAAATACTGGAAATTAAAAACTAATCTATAAATGACTATCGTAGAAATTTAACACATGATAAAGATATTGATTATTCACTGTGTAAAGCCACGAAATATCTAAGCGCTCATGTCTACACAGTCCACCTATAAGAGACCTATGAGGGAATTGGGAACGTGACAATCAGCAAAAAGCAGAAGTATTTGCTGAATATCTAGAAAAAACTTTCAAACTAAACGAAACTAATATCGAATATAATTTGCCGGACAAAGAAGCTGAAAATTCGATGATTGAATTAGTCACGCCGAAAGAGCTAACCAAAGTTATTAAAACTGACATTAATCCTAGGAAATCACCAGGCAATGATTTAATAACAGAAGAATTACGCATAAATGGACAAATGTTATAATTAATCTAGAACAACAAAAAATTATTGTCCAAGCCGGGAATCGCACTCACGACCTTCGATTTACACCATAGAAGCAATCCTTTACATTATTTCTACGAGGTCTTATACGCTATAGTTAAAGCTTAAAAAGCAAACGAATGGCTTTTGCACTGAACGACTTTCGATTTTCCGTCACATCAGCTCAGTCACATCATTATACCCGAATATCTGATTATTATAGTTAAAAAATATGTGAAAACATTGTACGTGCCTTTGAAATTTGACGTTTTCCTCGATTTCGGCTCCCAATCAACCCCCCGCCCCCTTCACCCATAAGATCCTGATTTTGTTCCGATGAGATCACCTCTGCAGTGAATTATTTCGAGTAAAAAAATAATTTTGAAAATTGGTCCATAATTGTCGGAGAAATCAGCCTATATACATTAAAAATATATATATATATATATATAGCCGAACCTTCCTTTTTCGTCGGTTAAAAATACTTGACTATAAGGGACTTGAACATGGCAGATTCTAGCTACACGTCGTTACTGTTAATGTAGACTGACTTTATACTGCTTTTATAAGACAAAGGCTTGCTTCTTTTGTTACCCAATTGATTATTATTCCTCGTGTTTCTTTGTGTATCTGTTTACCAGTTCACTGTTTCATAGGCAGTCGAAGAGGGCCACTTAAACGAGCGGAGAAGGAGACTTCGAAAATTGCACTGTCACAAATAGAAAACAGAAAGTCAATTACGGAACCTAAACAATTTTAATATCTTAAATTACTTTTCTTGTTTGCGATCGCGAAAGATGCCCTTTTCGTAGCGTTTTAAATGTAAATAAGCGTTTTTTTGCCGCGTTTGGGAACAAAGACCGTTAAAATTAAAAATTCTAATTACGTCTGCAGTAAGGGGAGTGCGATCTGTTTGATTTTTATTTCTCTTCGGCAAATATTTATGCTTTATAGAATAGCACAAACGAAAAAAAAAGTATTCGATTATTTATGTTATTATTAAATTATTTTATTTTTGTACATGCTGTTTCCTGTTATTAAACTGCTATAATTATGAGAAAACATATTAATTTTTCAAAATATTTCTTAGCAAGAAGTTTTTATTTTAACTGAATTAATATCTGCCAACATACTGAGTTAAAATGTAATACTATTTAAAAGAAATAAATTAATTAATATATTTATAAGCATAATGAGGTCTCGAAAATCGTTAATTTCACGTAGCATAGAATATTTAAAAGCAGTTTTTCCCTTGAGTAATAGTCTAGACTTGAATACTTGATTGAACTAATGAAATATTCTTTACGATAATTTACACTTTATTACAGCAATATACATCTATAGTACAAAAATATAGACAATTATTACATATTTTAATTCAGTTAATAAGTTCTCCAATAGAAAGCGTTATCAAGGATGTTTTGTATATAGTTTTCGGTATGGCAGGTCATCTAACAGGTCAATTGAAAAATCCTCTACCTGACACATAAATAGCGCTACTAGAATTAAATCCATATGTTTTTTTAGTTAGCCCTAATACTCAAAAGATGCGTGTATAAATTTTACAGCTGTCGGATCATTAGTTTGTGAATTATAGCTTTTTGAGTAAAGCAACTTTCGTTATTGTGAAAAAAATGGATAAAAAAGAATTTCGCGTGTTGATGAAATATTGATTATTGAAGGGAAAGAAATACAGTTGAGGCAAAAACTTGGCTTGATGCCGAGTTTCCGGACTCTGCCCCGGGAAATTCAACTATCAAGGATTGATATGCTAAGTTTACACGTGGTGAAATGATCACCGAAGACGGTGAACGCAGTGGACGCCCAAAACTGGTTGTTACTGACTAAAACATTAATCATTAATTAAATTTAAAAATCCACAAAATGATTTTGAATGACCGTAAATTGAAATTGAATGAAATAGCGGACACTAAAGATATCAACTGAACGTGTATATCATATCATTCACAAATATTTGGGTAAGGGAAAGCTCTGTGTAATGTGGGTGCCGCGCGAACTCACTTTCAACCAAAAACAACGACGAATTGATGGTTCGGAGGAGTGGTTGAAGATGATCGAATGTAATAAACCCGAGTTTTTGCGTCGATATGTGACAATGGATGAAACATGGCTTCATAATTTCACTCCGAAGTCCAATCGAGAGTTATCCGAGTGGACTGGACACGATGAACACGCTCCAAAGCGTGGGAAAACGCAACAGTCGACTGGTAAGGTTATGGCGTCTTGGACCATCAACATCAAATATTACATAGCGTCATTGGATCGTTTAGAGGACGAAATTGCCGAAAAACGGCCGCATTTGAAGAAAAAGAAAGTGCTGCTTCACCAATGCACCGTATCACAATTCAGTGAAAACGCTTGCAATAAACCATCCATTGGGCTTTATTGCTTCCTCACCCACCGTATTCTCCAGATGTTGCCCCCAGCGACTATTTCTTGTTCTCATATCTCAAAAGAATGCTCACTGGGAAGACATTTTCAGTTGAAGAGGTGATCACCGAAACTGAGGCCTATTTTGAAACAAAGAACAAATCGTACTACAAAAATGGTATCGAAAAGTTGTAGGGTCCCTATAATCAGTTTAAAAAAATAATTTTGCCAAAAAATATATTTTACTATGGTAGGCCGGGGACTTTTCAATTGACCTGTTATATGTAACAATTTATCTCAAAAGAATTGTGTACCTTTTAATACAGCACTAATTCTTTTCTGCTTAAAAATTATTCCTAAAAAATACATTAAGATAATCATTTTGTCTTGTAACCGCTTGATCACTTCATCAGATTTATGGTTAGTCTCTAAACTTCGAGGTCGATTAAAGAGTTTAAAACCGAACAGAAGAGGACGTTCAATGTCTGTTGCTGATAATTCTTGTTATTAATATTTCAAACTTTGCAAAAACCAAAGAAAGACTAAAACATTAATCATTAATTAAATTTAAAAATCCACAAAATGATTTTGAATGACCGTAAATTGAAATTGAATGAAATAGCGGACACTAAAGATATCAACTGAACGTGTATATCATATCATTCACAAATATTTGGGTAAGGGAAAGCTCTGTGTAATGTGGGTGCCGCGCGAACTCACTTTCAACCAAAAACAACGACGAATTGATGGTTCGGAGGAGTGGTTGAAGATGATCGAATGTAATAAACCCGAGTTTTTGCGTCGATATGTGACAATGGATGAAACGTGGCTTCATAATTTCACTCCGAAGTCCAATCGAGAGTTATCCGAGTGGACTGGACACGATGAACACGCTCCAAAGCGTGGGAAAACGCAACAGTCGACTGGTAAGGTTATGGCGTCTTGGACCATCAACATCAAATATTACATAGCGTCATTGGATCGTTTAGAGGACGAAATTGCCGAAAAACGGCCGCATTTGAAGAAAAAGAAAGTGCTGCTTCACCAATGCACCGTATCACAATTCAGTGAAAACGCTTGCAATAAACCATCCATTGGGCTTTATTGCTTCCTCACCCACCGTATTCTCCAGATGTTGCCCCCAGCGACTATTTCTTGTTCTCATATCTCAAAAGAATGCTCACTGGGAAGACATTTTCAGTTGAAGAGGTGATCACCGAAACTGAGGCCTATTTTGAAACAAAGAACAAATCGTACTACAAAAATGGTATCGAAAAGTTGTAGGGTCCCTATAATCAGTTTAAAAAAATAATTTTGCCAAAAAATATATTTTACTATGGTAGGCCGGGGACTTTTCAATTGACCTGTTATATGTAACAATTTATCTCAAAAGAATTGTGTACCTTTTAATACAGCACTAATTCTTTTCTGCTTAAAAATTATTCCTAAAAAATACATTAAGATAATCATTTTGTCTTGTAACCGCTTGATCACTTCATCAGATTTATGGTTAGTCTCTAAACTTCGAGGTCGATTAAAGAGTTTAAAACCGAACAGAAGAGGACGTTCAATGTCTGTTGCTGATAATTCTTGTTATTAATATTTCAAACTTTGCAAAAACCAAAGAAAGACTTAAATTACTTTTTTTACACTTATTAATATTGATAACGCATGATTTTGATGATCTATATTTTAATTTTTACCAGAATATACCAAAATAGGTTATTAGTAGTGTTGGGAACTATCGATTGAAATTAACTATTAACTATTCAGTAAGTGACTACCTTTTGCCATGGACTGTTTCAGTCGCTATTTTTGGTTCGACTGATTTTACTACTTTTTACCAATGACTGTTTCAGTTGACTGTTTTCAGTCGCTATTTTCGGTCGGACTGATTTTGTTACTATTTACTATCGACTGTTTTAGTTGTGTACTTTTAGTTACTATTTTTGGTTCTACTTGTTTCGTTCGACTGATTTTTTACGTTTTAACTCCGTCGTCCTAGCCGCGACCTTGACAAAAATTTAACCAATTTTTGCTTACATAGATTTATATGTAATATATGTAGTTTTATTTTTTTTGTAGATTGCTTGTAAATAACAATATATTGTATATTAATATAGCAGCACTTTGGTACGATATTTTTCAAGGTTGTTAATGTAATAGGGTAAAAAGTTTGAAATTGATAATGGTAAATAATAAAGTATGTTGACTGTTTTTTGGCAAAAATAGGTAATATTTCGATTACTTTTTCCATTTATGTTAAAAAACATTTCAATAATAAATAAGACATTTACATCATTTCATTCAGATCATTTTAATTATGTCATGTTTTTTTTTCTATGATTAGGTATATGTTTAATTTTTATATAGTATTTATGGTTATTGTACATCTTTAGTTTATTAGTGGTTATTGTACATCATTCTTAGGTTTTGTTTAAGTTCTATTGTATTGTCTATATTTATTATAGTATACTATATAAAATAGCAATTAACACATTAAAATATGATTTATTTTATTACTGTTAGTAAATACTATTTTAGTTAAAATAGTAATTACCATTTTATAAATTTTATACCATTTTTAGTTAAAACAGTAATTATTAACTTAACAAAAATCTATAATTTTTTAATAAAAATGATAGGAAATAATATTTGCCAGTCACAATAGTTTCATTAATATATTTTTTACCTCTTTATAAGTTATTTTTGTTATATTACATTATATAAAAATATTTGGTTGTTTAAATTATATTATGTCTATTTTAACTTTTTAAATTATATATTTTGAAACTGCTAGTGAAAGATAGCATACAGTTAAATATTGTTTTATAACATAAATATGAACTAATTATAAAATAAATTGGTTAGATTTTTGTTTTCGTTTGCGTATATTATTATGTATGTTTAGAATTATAAATCCAACGGTAACAATATTGTCAATTTTCCTTTTTTAAAGTAATATGTACTGGAAATTGAACAAGTATATTGAAATATTTTAATAATTCGTAGGTTTATATCAAAATACGTGTTTTAATTATGTTGTGTAAGCCATATTTAACAGATTTATGATGCACAAATTTAATTTTTGGTTTGTTTCAAAATTTAAACCCATTAATTATGCATATTGTAATTAATATTTTTGTATTAAAATCGAGTTTAACACAAAACTAAATTGCATGACGACCATATTGATTCTGTATTAACTATAAATGTTTGTAGGCACATAATAAACTATGTTATCGCTTGTTAGTGAAACGTGTATTTCTAAAATGTAAAATATATTTAATTATTGATATACGTGTTATAATTCCTATATATAATTTACCTATGGATTTATATAGGGGTCGACATTTTGCATATTTAAGCTGGTGAACATAACTGGATTCATTTAATTTTCAGCTTTGGTTTCATTGGGTAAGGTGTCATAATTTTATGGATTAGATTAGATAAAACCTACGATATTATAGAGAACCTCTAAATATATGGAATTACATTAAAAGTAAAATATCTCAAACACTCAGGTGAATGTTAAATTATGTTAATATTGTCTCCGATCTGTCTTATCATTTTATTGTGATTTTAAGGAGCCTTGTTATCTTGGAGCTTTAAAAAGTAAATACTTATAGATAAAAAAACTTCACAATAGTTTTTTTTTGTGCACAAACTGGAAATTTTGAAGCTTTAGTATCTTCAACTTTATAAATATTCAAATTGCAAAACGATCTCTCGATTGTTTTTAAAAGTCTACCTATGTTTATACACAATCTACGTAATAATTAAGTATACTTTCATTCTTTTTTTCTTGTTTTCTAGAAGAGGTCTTTCTGATAGTGGTTTTGTAAAACGCATTTAAATAATAATAATTTCAAATTATTAGAAGTACGTTAGGAGTTGGGGACCAATTTTAAACTAAATTAAATAAAATAATTGGTATCATAGCAAAAATTAAATTTCTCTTTATATCACAAACATAATTTTAATTATGGAACTATTTTATATATCAGTTCATCCATAATGCGCACATGTTAGACGGTTGAATCAAGATTGAGTTTTTTTGACTATGAAAAACAGTATATTTTACCACAATTTATGATGAAAGCATCATCATAACAGCTCTAAAATTCATAACCTGATAGCCATGGTTATTTAATAATATCTGCAGATTTGATTGTTTCGGGAGTCTTAAAGCGTCCTTGGTATTGCTTTCAGTATTACGATGGTCTTCCATTGTCCAAGATTACGCAGAATTAAGAACCATTATTTTCTCGAATTAAAAACTCGAAATTCATCTCAGACCAGACTCAGAATATTTGATTTTCTACATTTACAAGAATTCATATACATATTTGAATCTTTATCGAGTTAGTCACTATCATCAACATCTCAGATGTCATGATAATTAAGTCATTCGTCTAATAAACTGATATTTACTACACTGATTTTATATTTTTATTTGATACCGATTTTACATTTACTTTTTAAAAATTTTTTAACAATTATTTTTTGCTCTAATGTTGTTTATATATTTATTATCGAACCCTTCAAAAGATTGATGAATCTGAAATATATGTAGCGGTATAGAATTTCAATGGCCATAAAAAGTAAAATGGAATGATTAGAGCTAAGCGACTCTTGGATTCGATCCACACAAAGTTATTTCCATAAATTAAGCTTCCTTAGAAATTACAGCATTATTATAAAGGTATCTTAATACCCTCAATTTGTCTTTGAAGATCTCAATACATTTCAAACTAAAAATTCAGCAAAAAGCGATGTGAGGAGTCTTCGTATTTCTCCCGTGTCTTTCTATACTACATCTAAACAAAATAAGATTTAGCTTGTGTGGATATACGTAAATTAGAATAGTTTTCATTGCCCCGTGCTTCCCTGCTATATTTTATAATTGATAATTACTCTATCTTACTTCAGTGCAATTATGCTGATTATGAAAACTCCAAGTATCATGTATGAGGTTTTATGTCCAATTTCTTTAGATAATATCATGTAATATAACCTAAAACTTGGGCTAGAAACTGTAATATAAGTTATTTCAATCCAGGGTCACATCAGACGTGTTAGAACAAGATAGTAACATATCGGAGCGTGACTTTTTCGTTATTCAATGACGTTATTTAAAACTGTCGCATAAAACACACGTAAACTCCCGCCAAACAAGGATATACGTGCGCCATCTTAAAGTGAAATAAAGGGTCTCCCATCCCCTGACATTATGTAAATGCGATGCCATTTTTGGCAAGGCTCAGACGTAATATATTGGCCTTGACATCCAATGTAAAAATTATTGCTTAAAATGTTCCATATATCATTCCTACAGGGACAGGTTTGGACTTACTAAATTTTTCTCTTTTTAAATTTAAACATAGCGAAGTTCGAATTTTAGAATTATAACTTGAGTTGTAACTTTAAGTTATAAGAATTTCAGTAAGAGATTATAAGAGTTAAGACAAATAAAAGGTAATTTTAACGGTAGATAATTATTGTTCAATCTTTTTTTCGTATGAAATTTTGCTATACCACTTTTAAATATTTATAAGTTTAGACGTTAGAAGGAACTATTGGTATAACATTGGATTATCAATACAATTTAATTGCCAGGGTGCATAATATTTGATGTGCAGCTTTATATATCATTTATCATTTATCATCAACTGTATCCCTATATAAAGATCTATTAATTAATGTCTACATATCACAAAGATTCTTGATTGAAAATGTTTGTATGCAAGCCTTTCGTTTTTCCTTTGCAAAAAGTTTTAATTTTCAGCTTGGATATGAAAGAAGTTTACGATTAAGACTCATCTAAAATACGTAGGAGAATATTTTAATGCTTCAAGAGTGATCGTTATAATACAGAATGGGGAATTTTAACCACTCCAAATAATCATTAGAATGCCATTAATTAATGAACAATCAGTTGAATTTTATGATGAATTGATTTACATCGAACATTAGAATCACGTTATTTTGTAAAATGAAAATCTAAACTTTTGCAAGGTGTGATCGATCATTATTATGCAAGAGAATTACTTTACATCTGAAACTCCCATCTGAAAAGTGTTTGATTGGGTTCAGTAGCTGATTTCTTGAAATCGAGCAATAAAAGTTATGAATGTCGAAAATCCAATTTTAAACATCACCGAATTTAGCAATTAGATTAGATTAGATTGTTTAATGGTTGTTTATACGGACTCTTCATATTTTCAGGAATATATATCGCTGATCAAAATATATTCAAGCGCCTAATATATATATATAGAATTTAATTCATAAAATATAGCATGCCTTTTATTATCAAATAATCACATTAATATTTTATGATCTTATTAACAATTTAAAAAAACATAGTCGCTCTGTCGAAGATAGTAAGTTCTTTACTGATGTTCCTTACCTTTGCAATGTGCCATATATAATTTCTTCAATAAGTTTTGGGTTATATTTAGTTTTAATTTTTAATCATTAAAGTTTCGACGTGTATTTCTTAGTCCATCCCTGTGGCAATATGTACTATACTTATCGAGACATCCATCCCTTAAATATTTAACGCCTTTCCTAAAGAATTCCACCCCCAGAGTGAAATATGTACTGCCGTTGCTACTTTGAGACCAATAGTCCAGCATACCCAGCCGGATAGTGAAATATATTCGTGTACATAAATATATTTTCGGTCATATTTGTCAGACGTATATTCGCCTGTTTGTGCGCCTATTCCCTCCTGTCAAGATTAGATGCTACTTTATTAAATTTGCATATCTGATATTTGTAGTTTCCAAGATTTATGACAAACAATTGTCCGTATTAAAGAGACGCCGCCTTTGCATCGGAACGATGCTGGAATCGATGACATTTGTCGCACAAACCGTTTGTTTTCGGAGCACATCTTCAGAGATGCAGCATGAATATTGTATTTAGTATATGGAAATGGACCGAGTTATTCGATATAGTCAACAGATGGGTAGAGAGAATTTTGATAAAAATTTACTTTGTTTCTTTTATGGTTATATTTATTGGATTTCTCCATTTGATCAATTTTATACAAAATTATAATAAAAATATTATATTACGGAATAGGTAATGAAATGCTAGACTTATAAATTAGTTCTAAAGGATTTTTTTTAATTTGAGGATTTATAATGAAAGTCGGTATAATTTTGAGGTAATTTACGAATTCCATCGCGAAAGAACGATGTATCTTTTGGGGCTAACCACGTAGGTATCCTCCTAAGAAGTGAAGTGCTACTTAAACAGGTCACGACTTATATGTCGAAACAAATAGCAGTCAGAAGAGACAAAGTCTGGAAATTGGGATTCCCATTTTAAAGTTTTCATATATGTTTTCACTGGTTGTGCAACATGTAGTCGATACAGGAATAATATTGTTGTGGATTTTTAATGATAACTGAAGTTGATAGCGATCCTCATTGATAATTTCATTAAGCAATACCTTCATAACCTCGTTTTCAATTTTTTGTGGATGTTCAGAACGCTATTTGTGCTACGATGTCAAAATCAACACTTTTGAAACGTCGATACCAATGAATCACATATTGAAATTGATGATGTAAAATAGTATAACTTCCTGCAAATGCAATTTACTCGGTACGGATTCAAACACTGTCAACGTACTCAAAAAACCTTTGGTTTATAATTCCACGAAATAAAATTTTCCGAAAAGTGAATGCAGTCAGTGAGTCTTCAACATAAAGTCGACAAATATACACGATGCGATTTAATACATGTAGCACTAGTTCTTGTAAATCCTTATAAATAAAATTAATTTATAGGCATGTATTAATATAATAGTCTGGAAACATTTTTTACAAGTTAAGTGTTATCTATGTTAATCTAGTGAGGCTTGAGATTAGTTAATACAAATGTCAAATTTAATCTAGTGGCTAAGAGAAAAATAGAAACCACATGTAACCACTGGTAATTTTCTAATTTATTCGTTTGTCAATTTTAGATATGTTAAGGAAAGGTAATTGTTTTTGGTTAAATTAATGCTTTAATTATTATTCATCTTTTCCTCTAACGTAATAGATTTATTTTTTACATAAAACAATCATATTCACTTCCTTCCACATTGATATTCGATGTTACAGTACCAAGTTTAAACTTTTTTAAATGATGTCCTATAACCACCAGAAAAGTGTGAAAGTAAATTCTGTTTTAAAAATTTAATAACAAAATATAATAGTTGAATTAAGATAACGATAGTGTATTCGAAAAGTATTGCATTATTACAATATTCGGTTTTTTAGTCAAATTGATTTAGTTGTATGTCTTTATGCGCAGAAAAGTATATCTCAGCTAAAAATAGAATTAAACAAATAATTGAACATGAATTAACTCAATAAAGCGCATTGATAACTTAATTAGACCTTTAGTAAAAAAGCAGCTTAAAGGAACTAGTATCGATGTTTCCCTTCTTCACGTCTGACCATCGTTTACCTTGACAAATTTTCAACATTACAAACTTGCCTCGATTGTTCGAAAACATATTTCGTCTGTTATACTAAGTTAACATACTTAATTAAAATAAAATAAAAATATATATCTTAAATTATATTGTCTTAAAAGGAATATGAAAAGCAAAACACAAATCTATCCAAATAACTTTTTGAAACATAAAATCCTTTATTAAAAAGGGAGTTAATATAATCGGTCATATAGCCGTTATTTCATATCTGTTGATGTATTTTAAATCCTACATGTCAACAGTACAATCCTAACAGTAATTTGTGAAAAATAATTAGGTTCGTTAAAACATATTAGTAGAAAAAATAGTTAATTTGTTAGTTAATTATTGAGTAAAGTAGTATCGTTGTAAATAATTTCGCAAATAACGTGTTTAATAGAATATTCTAAATTCGAATTGCATAGAGAATAAAATAAAAAAGGTCCGTTAGCGATAATCGCTGCCGGCACAAAATAGCTGGTGAACCAGAAGAGTTCAAAATGGGAAAGCAAACCGTACAGTAGCAGTGTTAGTTTCAAAAAGCGAACGAGCTTTATTTGACGGTGATTTTTTCGATTAAATGGACGTTGTGGTTGGGAAAAAGTCGTTTTGTTTGTTGGATCATTACCGGAATTGCTTTGCAACGGGGCCAGTTTTGCATTTCACACAGGCGATGGCATTCAATGACTATTAGATTAACGTATTCGGATTCCGGATACTATTAATTTAGTTAATTTTATGAAACAAAAATGTACCAAAATACGAAGAGAATTCATAATAACGACCATGAATTTTGTACTTTTTACTGATTCTAAATTAAGTTTTACATAATTACACATTATCCGATACTCACTTCTCACAGGATGTTTTATTATAATGTATATTTTTGTTTATATTTTCTTTATTTGAACATTTACTGACATCACGGAATAAGATTTCAGTGTTACAAACTTACATTTGATTACTAGAATAGTTATATTTCGAAAACTTTTTCTGTTTCTGAAACTCTTCTTCCTCTCATTGTTATAAGATGTTGGAAAAAGCTTTAAATAGAAGACTACTCAGACTTCGTTCGAAAATCGACGAAAACAGCTGAATGTGTAGCGAGCAAAATACTAACGGTTATGATAAAGAACACAAAACATGGTAAAACATCATGGGTGAGGGGGAATAGTGGTCGAAACTCGAAGTCAACTGACAGAGACATTAACAAACATTAAAAAGATTTATGACCAAACACCATAAAACTACCGTAGAAAACGTGACAGCCGAACTCAATACTCATTTGAGTAATATTGTTTTAATAAAAACAATACGCTAAGAGCCCCATGATGCTAAAAGTGATAAAAGGGCTGCGATGCGAAACCCTTTATAACGGAAATGCTAAACGGCGAATGAAGTGGTGAAACGATCATAAAACCTGAACATGGAAACCTGATCAAAAGAATGTGATATAGTCCGATGAATTATCGCTTAGATTGTTTCCTACTTTTGGGGTTTTACGTATCGGAAACTCCAAAAGAAGCCTACGGTCCGGACAATGCCTAATTCCTACGATTAAGTGTAGACGAGGCTTCGTTATGAATTGGGCGACAATATCGTAGTATGGCAGTTAATCAACTCATTCCCATTACTAACCAGATAACTAATAAATATCTTGACATTCTCAATGCGCCAAACACTACCATATTCCAAGATTCCACAGCTAAAAAGGTTCAGGCTTGGCTAGAAAAGTATCATATATTATCAAATATCTTCTCTAACCAGCACAATCACCAGATTTCTACTTAACTGCATCGTTATAAGGACTTTTACAGCAGAGAGTGAGGTGTAGATTCCATATCCAACATCATTGACATTTTTATAGAGGAATGGAACAATATTCTGTTGAAAATGATTCAGATCCTCTACTAATCGATTCCTCGAAGAACTGCTGCTGATTTAAAAGCAAATGATGGCTCAAAACCTTATTAATAAATAAACATAGTATATATGTCAGGTGTTCATATTATTTTGTCCATCCACTATACATCAGTTTGAATATTTCAGTTCGCAACTGGTGTTCATAGTTTGTCAGGCTTAATTATAACCCTCCACCCTTTTTTGTAATTCGGATTTTTGTAATGGGTTTATTTTTGCCCGTAAATAATAATGCGACGTAAATGTATTTTCCTCTTTATCATTAAACAGCGTATCATAGTTCAAGAAAGTCCTGGATTTCAATAGTAAAATATTCAGTTTTCTTCCTTGTTTATCATTTCCTAGACATTTAGGCGAATTTGTCTCTACTGATATTAATTTCAAGTGTTTTAGATGATTTGTGAAGTGCTTAACGTGAGCTTCGTGACAGCATTTTTCTCATTAGAAGTGTGAAGAAATACTCATTGTAAATTCACGTTATTTGAAATAAAATCTAATATTGTTTCACACTTAATATCAGCATAAATCAACAGTATAAATTATCCTTATTAAGTATAAATTATTACTATACACTCTATCATCCATAATTCTTTCAAACCATCAAATTTAAAATAAAATAAAATAAAGTCACAAAAACACCTAATATTACTCTCTATAAATGTTTGTTATATCGCCATTATTTAATTTTGGTAAAATATTATTTCTTCCATTAATTTTCGATTTCTTAATTAATAAGATAAACTTACTGAGTTCTTTTAATGTGTAGTAATTCGGTATCAGAAACTATTATTTATAAACAATTTTTAATCGTTGTTCAAGAGATATATTAAGAGATAATTCACTTCAAGGGTGACATACTGATTATAGCGACCCTCTAACTTTTCGATACCATTTTTGTAGTACGATTTGTCATTTGCTTCAAAATAGGCATGAGTTTCGGCGATAACCTCTTCATTCGACGAAAATTTCTTCCCAGCGAGCATTCTTTTGAGATCTGAGAACAGGAAATAGTCGCTGGGGGCCATATCTGGAAAATACAGTGGATGAGGGAGCAATTCGTAGCCCAATCCATGGATATTTGCCATCGCTTTCACTGACTTGTGACACGGTGCGTTGACTTGGTGAAGCAGCACTTTCTTTTTATTGAAATGCGGCCGTTTTCAGCGATTTCGTCCTTCAAACGGTCCAATAACGCTATGTAAGAGTCGCTGTGGATTGTTCTCCCTTTTTCAACGTAGTCAATGAAAATTATTCCATGCATATCCCAAAATACAAACGCCATAACCTTACCAGCCGACTGTTGCGTTTTCCCATGCTTTGGAGCGGGTTCATCGTGTGCAGTCCACTCGGATGACTGTCGATCGGACTTCGGAGTGAAATGATGGAGCCGTGTTTCATCCATTGTCACATATCAATGCAAAACCTCGAGTTTATTACGATGGATCATCTTCAAACACTGCTCCGAATCATCAACTCGTCGTTGTTTTTGGTCAAAAGTGAGCTCGCGCGGCACCCACTTTGCCCAGAGCTTTCTCATACCCAAATATTCGTGAATGATATGATATCGGAATGATATATTTAATTAAATTTCAATTTACGGTCATTCAAAATCATTTTGTGGAATTTGTTAATGTTTTTTTCGGTAACAACCTCTTTTGAGCGTCTTCGTACACCGTCTTCGGTACTCATTTCACCACGTCTAAACTTAAGCATACCAATGCTTGGTGGTTGATTTTCCTGTGGCAGTGTCCGGAAACTCGGCATCAAGCCAAGTTTTTCATTCAACCATATTTTTTCTAAAAGCAATATTTTATCATCACGCGGAATTCCTTTTTATTAATTTTTTTCACAATAACAAAAGTTGCTTCACTCAACATGCTATAAACTAATCACAAACTAATCATCCGACAGCTCTCAAATTTGTATTTAATATTGATTTAATTCTAGTAGCGCCATCTATGTGTCAAGCCGGGGACTTTTTAATTAACCTGTTATTTGTTGACCTGTTATTGAAATGAGTTAATAGAGTTGTGAAAAAATCCTCGAATATATTGGTAATTTAGTTTTATTCTTTAAGTTACTCAGATACATTTGTGCCAAGAAGCCTTTGGTTTTTAAGTGATGTGTTATATATAGGAAATATACTAATAACCTCCATATAAAGTAATTTATGGTTCATTTGCGAAGCTCAATATGAACTGGATGGCGAAACAAAACAATGAAAAATAGAGCCAATACAAAATTGCCACAAGAACATCTCTGATATTAGAAGAAAATTAAATTCACCACACGTCTGTCACCGGTGTCACGAAACGCTCATTCTTTTCCCGTCCTCTCGATCGATCCTCCGGCTCTAATATAATAAAATGCGACACGGGCGTCGTTTGTAAAGTATTCCCGATAAAATGGCCGTTCATTGTTTCACACTGCCGGAGCGTCGCCGTCAAGATACCCGCTTGATTAATGATTGGAGATGGAGGAGCCGCCACATTTGCCTCTTCTTGTTCCGTCTCGACGTGGGGAAGAATTTATTAAAGGTCCTGTTTCTTATATTTCGGAGATACTGTCAGGGAAGGGTTTGTGTATCCATCTCTAGAGGAATTTACTCGTTGATTGTGTGAACGTATCGGTAGAAGTGAAGCATTATTCCCTACGGTCCAGCTGAAAGCGTTCCAGTCACAGGTTTATACTTTTTAATTTCAATTTCTTTATCTACTGTTATTTCTTTTTGATTAATTACATCTTACATTAGATAACAGGTCAATTGAAATGTCCCCGGCCTGACACATAGATGGCTCTACTAGAATTAAATCTATATGTTTTTTAGTTAACCCTAACCCTGAAAAGATGCGTGTATAAATTTGACAGCTGTCGGATCATTAGTTTGAGAATTATAGCATTTTGAGTAAACTTTTGTTATTGTGAAAAAAAAATGGATAAAAAGGAATTTTGCGTGTTGATAAAATATTGCTTTTTGAACGGAAAAATATGGTTGAAACAAAAACTTGGCTTGATGCTGAGTTTTCAGACACGGTCCCAAGAAAATCAACCATCAGGGATTGGTATGCTAAGTTTAGACGTGGTGAAATAAGCACCGAAGACGGTCAACGCAGTGGACGCCCAAAAGAGGTTACCGACGAAAACATTAAAAAAATCCACAAAATGATTTTGAATGACTTAATTGAAATTCAATGAAATATATCATTTAGATATAATATCATTCACGAATATTTGGCTATGAGAAAGCTCGGTGCAAAGTGGGTGCCGCGCGAGCTCACTTTTGACCAAAAACAACGATGAGTTGATGATTCGGAGCAGTGTTTGAAGATGATCCAGCGTAATAAACCCGAGTTTTTGCATCGATATGTGACAATGGATGAAACATGGCTCCATCATTTCACTCCGAAGTCCAATCGACAGTCCACTCAGATGACTGCACACGATGAATCCGCAGTCGTGTGTATTTTGGGATGCGCATGGGATAATTTTCATTGACTACGTTGAAAAAGGGAGGACCATCAACAGCGACTATTACATAGCGTTATTGGACCGTCTGAAGGACAAACTCGCCGAAAACGGCCGCATTTGAAGCAAAAGAAAGTGCTGCTTCACCAAGACAACGCACCGTGTCACAAGTCAGTGAAAACGATGGCAAATATCCATGGATTGGGCTCCGAATTGCTTCCTCATCCACCGTATTCTCCAGATCTGGCCCCCAGCGACTATTCTCTGTTCTCAGATCTCAAAATAATGGTGGCTGGGAAGAAATTTTCGTCGAATGAAGTGGTGATCACCGAAACTGAGGCCTATTTTGAAGCAAAGAACAAATCGTGCTACGAAAATGGTATCGAAAAGTTGGAGGATCGCTATAATCAGTGTATCACCCTTGAAGGTAATTATGTTGAATAAAAAAACTAATTTTGCCATAAAAATGTGTTTTACTATGGTAGGCCGGGAACTTTTCAATCGACTTGCTTAGTACAATCTCAAATTTCAAACTAATTTATTACTAATGTTCTGTTGTACTTGCATCAGTATGTATTTCCAAAATTAAAATAAAACTAATTTACTTAAGCCAAAGTTATTCACTTATACACTAAACAAATTTGTGTGGTTTGATTCGCTTCAATCTTCTGACTACCTGCGCTTGACTTTGAGTCTAATCTGCTCTGCATTTTGTCTAACATAATGTTTCCATTTTAACCTATCATCGAGATATATTCCGAGTGATACAATTAAGTTTTTTTCATTTCGCCGCAATGCAAAATTAACATGGACAGACTTGAAGCTATTGAGCTGTATTTTCCAGTCTCTAGTCCATTTGTAAATCTTGTTGACCGCTACTTGTACTTTTTCTATAGCCTTAGACAGGGATACATCTTTTGCCATTATAACTGTGTCGTCAGCAAATGTTCCAAGTACTGTTTCTGTTGTTGTTGGGATATCAGCAGTATAGAGCCGATATAGGAGTGGTCCCAAGATACTATCCTGTGGAACTCCACCCTAAATAGTTTTAAGTGTTTGAAAATGCCCCTTCACGCGATACTCTCAATTATCTTTCGAATAGATATGATCTCTGCAGTCGACAATAATTCCGCGATTACAAAAAGCTTGCGGGACATCCAAGAATATCGCAGGGCAGTATTTAATTTCTTCGAATGCCTTTTAACAATCGTTGTTGCTCTGTGCATTTGGTCGATTGTCGAATGGTGATTCCAAAATCCAATCTGTAAATCTGGTATTTCTATAAATGGTTTAATACGTTTTAACAGCAGTTTCTCAAATAACTTTGATATCGCAGGTAGCAGCGAAATAGGCCTGTAAGATCCATCTTGCTCTGCCGATTTGTCAGGTTTTTTAAGCATAATATGCTTCACTCTCAAGCAGGCACTGAATATATATATCAACATGATTATTGTTTCTCGTGGCAGCTCTTTTAATATACAAGGCGAAATATCATCAATTCAAGTCTTTTTAGGATTGAGGGTGTTGTCAATTTCTGTGGCAACTTCCATTGGAGAAATCAGATTTACAGCTACATCGGGCTGATAAGCAGGATTTATATCTATTGTAGATTCTATATGATTTGGGTGGAATACGTTAGCTAAGTATTCTGCGAATAATTCCGATTTTCCATTGTTGCATCGAACCCATTCATTTTCATCATTTTTAATAGGCGGTACTCGAATAATTGGTCTTTTAAATCTCCTGGTTGCTTTCCATATCGAATAATCCTTGTTTTCTTCCGGGCTTAACTCTGTTTATATACTTTGATTTGTCTGATTACTTATTTTATTAAATAACTAGCGACCCGCCCCGGCTTCGCACGGGTGCAATGCTGATACTAAATTAAATACACTACAGAAAAAATATGAACGTTGTGTATAAAAACATAGCGGCCCGCTCCGACTTTGCACGGGCATAAAATATATATGCCTATGTCACTCAATGAAAACATGATTAAAATCGATCCAGTATTTTTGGTTCATTCATTACTGCCCTTGGCCTGCACGCATTAAATTTGGAGTAAAACAATTCCTCTTCCCCTATACTTACTATGAAGATTTCCTGCTATCTTTGGAATATTTAAATTCATACAATTTTTATTACATTACACATTTTTAAACGCAAATTTTAAATTTGTAATATCTCCGAAAATATTTGTTTAATTTACATGCTGTAAGGAACCATATTGATCTATATTAATTGCACACTGTATTTAAGGTACTTAATTCGATAAGGATTAATGCCGTATTGCTTAAAATAGCTTCGTAAATAAGCCATTTTCTCACTTAAAAAGTAAACAATAAAAATGGTTAATGTGGGTTATCCCTAAAAGATAAACATATACCATCGCGGACTTTTTTGTAGACCTTTTTATGGTGTACAATACCGTAGTACATTAATTTGATGTCACTCGTAGGGTTAGGCAGCGTTTTTGCTAATTGCTAAATAAGCCTAAAAAAATAGGTTAATTTACGACATCACGTTAGAAACCTCTAAAATTAGCAATGTTGCCTTAGTATATTATGCATGTATTATACATATAAACCTTCCTCTTGAATCACTCTATCTATTGAAAAAAACCGCATCAAAATCCGTTGCGTAGTTTTAAAGATTTAAGCGCACATAGGGATATAGGGACAGAAAAGGCGACTTTGTTTTATACTATGTAGTGATGTTTTGTCTACAAAATTTCTGGTTCTGTCCCATACTTTTCCAGCTTTTCGTCTTTCTTTTATCAATTCGCTAATTTCAAATGGAGTAACTACTATTAATTTTATATAGTTAAAGGTATTCTCAAAGTTATTTTTTCTCAAATTAGTTTTTTCTTGTTTAGTTTTATTTATAGAAATTAGTGCAATGTATTTTGTTCCAAATTATTTATCATTAATTCATAGCCGGTGCTTGGAGGCAGTGGTGCTGCAGAACCAAATCTCACCACAGTTGAGTCCTAATCCTCAGATCGCTAAGATTTTGAAGAAGTCTAATTCACAGAAGTCTGTAAAGAATTCATTCACTTTTCATTTAACAGATGTTGAAACCATTATAACTGTGTCTAAGTCTCGAAACCATACAGAAATATTGGTACTCAGTGTCTTCATTGTAATATTTCATTTTTTCCACACGCTCCATCTTAGAGAAGTAAAAGCTCCACACGTTTATTATATATATATATATATATATATATATATATATATATATATATATATATATATATATATATATACTGTAGCCATGCTGTTTGCTTATCAGCTGATTAGGGTTGGGTTAAAGCTATTTGTGGGTTTTGGCTTATTTGGAAATTGCGGAATTACCTGTGAATACAATCGACAGGTTTCAATTAAAATTGTTTATTCTAGAGGGGGTTGGGAGAGACACCCCTTCTCCAGTTTCTGTTGTTAACGCTACGCTAAAACAAACTACTGGGGGTTAAAATTTAGCGAAATTCACGGATTCACGGTAAACCCATAACATTAGTCAAGAATATTTTTAATTTTATATACATATCAGAATATCAACATTAATTTCTCTTGATTAGCTTACTTAAATTAATGAATAGGTTTCTTGGAAATCAAAGTTTTTCTAATTTTTTTGTTTTTTTTTTCAGGTAAGAATTAATTTTGATGAAAATAAATGCTACTATTGCTGCGCTCTAGGTAAGATATATATAAAAATGTAATAAAATTTTGGAAATAATGGTCGCTTAAAATGATTTTATATTATAGCATGTCACTTTTGTAATCCAATGTTTAGCGTAATCGCATTTTGAAGTTATATTACTTATATTGCACGTATTAATAATTTTATCATTATATTTTAATATTTTATTGAATTTAATTAATGAAACATTGGTTTATAATCTATTTTGCTTTGGCATTATCGGGATATTCAGGATAACACTGGGGCTAGAAAATGTATGTCTGTTAGAATTATTGCTCATTGTTGAATGCCGGTTATTTGAACATTAATGGAAACGATCACATCAATCCACTGCGGCTAATCAATTTACGCTATAACATTCCGACCATGAGAAGTTAACTTTTCATCATCAAACTGAATATTACAGGCTTTGGTCAAGAAGCCATTCGGCAAATGCCAGTTTCTATTAGGGTAAAATTACAATTTGCCTTTCTGAAAGGCTGTTATTAACTATTATATTGTGGGTGAGAGGCTGGTAAACTATTTGCTATATTGCAGACTCCATTATTATGACCGATACGGTCTATTATATTCTCTTTAGACATAACATATTCCCGACAGACAAAATAATACCGTGGTATTGTTGCTTGAGGCCGGAATGATTTCTATTGATGAGTAATATGCGAAATTATATTGGATTTTGTGATAGTTTGAAAATATTTTCAGAATATCTCAAATTACAATTTCGTCCATTGTTCAAATTACAGTCGATGTTCATTGTCTAAAACTCTATTTCGTTATGTATAAACTTCATATTAAATGAACTAAAATGTATTATACGTAAGTTTTTGAATAATCGAATATCGAATTTTGTTTCATAAACTTGTTCTATTTTATTTTGTATGCATTACATAAATGTGATAACTTCTCATTCAATAACTTAGATTCTATAAATATATGAAACTATTATAATACCAAAATACTAGTCTACCGATCATTGCATGGTTATATTGCATCTATATATAAATAATAAAGTCTGTATATAAAGGATTGGACTGATCTTAACTTTTTTTTTATCTGAGGCTTTATTGTGTATATTTTTCAATATGTTCCTGAAGAATTGATTCAATTTTCGAATATCTTCACAGATAAAAAGAGTTGTTCGTTTTGTAATACTTTTTTCTCTAATATTGTAATATGTAAATATCATGTAATTTGGAAAATTACTAGATACCATTATACCATAATTCAAATGCATCAATATTAACTCAATTATTGATTATTCCATAATTGTTTTTCCTGTGCAAAGCTGAAGGCTGCGAGCTTCCCATTCCCCATTCTCAAACTTCATCGAAATTTACATTTACACTTTAACATTCATGTTCAAACTGTGTTCAGCGAAAATTTCCAACAGAAAAGATAAATTTTATGCAGTGTTTCCAACAGAAACTTTGATTGTTTTCACAGTAATTAATAGATCAATCTTCATACAATATCAAGTTTATAGGGTCTCATGTCTTTAGATAAGCTCAGTATTAGTGTAATCAAATATATCACATATTATATTGTAGAGCATGAAATAGATGCTTGCATGTGTTTTGATTAAGGATATCTCTTAATAAATATGCAAGATATCAAAGTAAATAACTATTAAGTTCCACAGTTTTGATATTTCTGTATATAAAGTTATTGAGTATATTATTAATAACTAATTATTAATATAATTATTCACGATACTCCAAATTATATTTTCGACATGAGTTATTTTTGTTATTTAATTTGAAGAAATCTCCTACGGAATTCATTCACTTTTACACTTTTAGAAACTTAGGGTAATGGTTTTTCGTATTACCCCATTTGTAGATTTTGCTTTCGACGATTTAAAATTGACAAAAAATGGCTTGATATGTATTTATGGGACACATTTCAAAATAGCAAAATTTTTATAATTTTATAAGGCATGGTTGTTTTTTTATTGTGTTTGTGATTCTCTTTAGTATAACATCCGATGTTCCTTAACCATCCCAATCATGTCAATAGTTAGGCTTCCTAAAATAGTCTTCTAAAATAAAAACTCTATTTGATTTAAAGATATAATTGTTGTGATTTATTGTACTTATTCTAAACTATTCGGATATGTCGATGAGAATATGAATGTTGCAATTTTTACCAGCTAATTTATTTCTATAGTATTTAAGTTATTCATTATAGACAGTTGGTGGTTGCCAACTTGAATGCTTCAGCTCAATTTATCCAAACAAAAAGGAAGCAAAAACGTTTTTGGTTCCGAGCTAAGCTTTTAAATTTCCCATTACCTCCCGGACCGCAAACTGCATTAAAAATTCACGATTCGAATCGGGTTTTTAATTAATCGTCGTCAAACTTCCGAAACATTCGATGAAATTTTAAAACACCTCCGTTGAACACTAACAAGTTTTTTTGTTTAGTTCTATTTTATTCGGAGGAACTTTTTGTATAACCATGCAACTAGCGAAAAATGTAATGTAATATTATAAATTTTCTATGGCAGTTTGCGTTGACCGGCTCAAAATGCCGCTGTAAAGAACGCCTGAAACGGAATATAATGATAATGAGTTTCCAATCCATGATCTGATCCATTATTACAGCCTTTCTACAAAGTGCTATTGACTGAAATAGGAGCCAGACGGAGCAAGATTAACCGGTTTTGAGACATATAGATAAATATTGCCAGGCTCAAAAGAAATGTTGTTTTGTCTTCCGGAGTATTCCGACTGCTTTCCTTCAAATGAATCAGTTGTAGTTGAGTCAAATCCCAAGTGTGGTTCGATTGGGTTTTTTTTTCTCATAATAAGTTCATAGTAGTTCGTAACATTGATCTGATCATTTCAAATGTATATTTCACTTTGCCACTGATCTAGCTCATGGTTTTCTAGGTTCTTTTATATTCCCATCTTTTTCTATATTTATTTTGTTTCTATATAACCCCATGAAAATACTACGTACTTTTTTTACACTGAAGTAGTATGCATAATTTAACAATTCGCATTTGAATATTCGAGGTTTCGAAAATTCCCCAAAAATATAAGCGTTTGCCTACTGTTGAAAGATAAACGTGATTTACTTTAAATAATTTTAATAATTTGCGATATTCATTTCGATTTTCAATCAAGCAATTCTTTCAATTTTTATTGGCTTTATAAGTCTTGCCTTGTGTTCTAATCAAAATTACTATTCTTAAAAGGCACATCGGCAACTTTTTTTCTAATATTAAAATAGAGAAATAAAATGAAAACGAAAGAATGTCTTCAGTACAAAGAAAAATATTATTTACTCCTTATACTGTAAGTTATCAAATATGAGCACAAAAGCATTAATTTAGTTTAATGAAAGTGTATTAAGTGAAACTGAGGGTTCCTATTCTCTATCATCACCATCTTAACATAAGCACCCCGCCTTTTAGTAGCTGACCTGTTCACAACTGCGTGATATAAACGCCTTTTTTTTTTTGGCCTGGAACCGGCTAGGGGAATCCTGTTACGGATACCTGGTCGGGAAGACCCGCAAGAATAAGCGAGTTGGACTGGTTATGTGGAGGCTGCCTCTGGGCTACCCACTAAACCCCACCCTATCAGCTGATCCAATGACCCTAACTGATACTTCTTACTGTTAGTAAGGAGGGTGCCCGTAACCGGTAACACCGTTAAGAGGCACAAGGGCCAGGCAAGGACGTGGCGTCGTTATCACACCACGCAGCTTGCGGTACATGAGTTAATCGCTCGCCGGAGAAGGTCGAGACAATTAGGAGTTAGAGCACGACGGGGTAGTGTCGGCTGTGATAGAATAAGGCTACGAAGAGCTGAATGAGTTATTGGCCTGAAATATCGGCCAGCTCGGTAATACATCTATTGTCCGAGAGACGAAGAGTGGAGAAATATCTCGAATAAACCTCGGATATAAAATCGTGAACTTGGGGGACGTCTGTTTCTCTATGAATTTGATTGTTCCTGACGAACCATGGGGCATTAATAATTCTCCTGAGAATTTTGTTTTGAAACACTTGGAGACGTTCCACCTGGCTAGGGGAGACGTATTTTAGATAGACACTGGAGCCGTATAGAACGACTGATCGAACCAGCATCTTGTACAGGAGAGATTTTATAGATAATAGATTTTAAATATAAACGCCTCCCTCCCTCTAAAGAAACGAGAAAAGGAATATAGGTGGTTGTTCTCCTTTCTGGGCAGCTTATAGTTGCAATAAAATTATTTTTGAGTGTCGCCTATACCTTTGTTCACCAGTTTGTCTTTAATGACATAATAATTTAATATTCAAAATTACACTGTTTCTATTCAAATGTCTATGCTATCCCTGTATGTACGCCTTTGTTGACTATATACCCTGAACTGTGAGCTCTGTACATGATCTAGAGATTTTCGTTTTAAAGCCTAAATGTTTCCTAGTTGGAACATTTTATGACTAGGGGTCTTTGAGTACCTTCAATCCACCTTTTGTGACTTTACAGCTTCATCTGCGATACTTTATGCTTTTGCTTGATCTCCACTTAACACCCAAAAAGGCTTGGATAACTGTGTAACGCCAGTCCAGCCTTGACACTGTCTCCTGTTCTTTATAATTGATTTGATTTCAGTTAAATGAATGGATTCAAAAGCGAGCAGCCTTATGATCTTCCTATCCTACCGACCGCGCCAGTTATGAACTAAGTGAAAGGATTTAGAACACAATAACTATTAATTTAGTTTAAAATGCTATTCTATTTAAAGAAAAAAAAATGAGACTTGTTGAACGACGATACAAAACGACCATGAAAGTATTTATTTATTCGAATGTAAACTGAAACTGGCTATGCCTAGAAGTCGCACTCCTAACCACCTTACCAAAAGCACTCCGCCTGGTCTTCGAATACATAGTTACCGTAGTCAGGCCCGTTCAAAATCGCCTGATATAACATATATACCTTATCTTGCAAAAAGCCAAGAATTTCAAAAAAATATATATAATTTCACTGAAATTTGATAAATAATTAATTAAATATTGTAATATTACCATTTATAAAAACATATAGGAATATTTCTAGTACTAATATTATGCAGTTTTATTGTAATTTAATTTAGGGGGTTGGAGGAATACAATTTATTAATTTATCATCAGTACAAATGTATCTTACAATACATTAAAATCAATAATGCCTTGAACAAAATTCATTTCCGCAGTAGTGCAACAGTAATAGAACTGACACTACGTACAGCTAAACTGTCTTTTAGTCATAATTAGTAATTTATACCATTTTTGCTAACGTTTGAATTCCATGTCAAAAGGACGATGAGTCTATTAAAATAATCGAAGAGTCAGCTCATCTAAAGAACTGACCATCCGAAGTTGCTATATGTGGGCAATATGCTCACTTTTAAAAATCGAGTACTCACTTTTTTATTTACTTAATTTTCTCCTTTCCTTTCTTTTCTAACTTTTTTGAAGTTTATTTTTTACGTTTTTATCTTTTTACATATTTTTATTCTAATAACGTGTAATTTGTTAATATTTTTAAAAACTGAATTTTGAAGAATGATCGGTTAGAAATATGACAAGCACTATTATTATTACTAATTAGCATTTGTAATCATAACATTGGCTGCGAGAATTGTTCGTTATTTATTACTCCTTTGTCATAATGCCTGGATGGAGCTGTTCATTAAATAATCATTGTTACGGATTACGAGTCTAATCTGTATTGCACAACCTTCAGGATATCTTAAATATTAAATCTCCCGTGTCCTAATTACGAAATTTCCGTAAAGTCTTTAGAAAAGCGAAGCCGAAAACTTTTAATAAGAATATTAATCTTGGATTAAGTTTCTACAGCTCGATATAAGGGCGGATTACGGTGCTTGTTGCTGCCTCGCGAATGTTTAAAAGGAAACACCTTATACTTCTTTGCATTCGTAATAGAACGTTTTATATTCCCTGTTTTGCATATTTGAAGAAAAATATATTTTTAAATACGTCTCACTTTTCATATTTTAGCTGAAACGGGCTTTAAAATGTTTACTGCTATTAAGGAATTTTAATATATATATATATATATATATATATATATATATATATATATATATATATATATATATACATAACTGGTTTTATATTGGTTTAAACTGTTTATAAGGTAAATTGTGGAGCTGAATCTAAATAACCGTTTTTTGACATAAACAGAGATTCATCTGAGTCTTTTATGCTGCTTGGGATTTGTTTTATGGATTAGTGTCCAACAATAATCGCACGTCATGTTTTCGTTACAAAATTCTTGTGCGTTCCAATACTTTGGTGAAGTCGCTTGTCGCGCGTGTTGCGCAAGTTTAGTGGGAAAAAATAAATAAATATCAACAAATTCTCGATTATCTGATTGTAAAACCAGTCGTTTGTGGTTCCAGAGAAAGTTCTGAACAACACTTTGAAAGCATGCCCACTCTGATATTTCATCAGGCATTAAACATTTTGTAAATTTTGCGTCACTCTATAGTTTTTGAATAACACGTTCGACAAATATTCCTTTTTTATTATTGCTTATGACACTTTTGGAGTTGAAACTTGGTTGAGTACTGTATATCCAGTCGTTCGCGATTGAGCGAATTTAATGTGAAAAAGTAGCAATAAAACGGCCAATGGGGAGAGAAGTGATACAGAGAACACGTTTTATTGGCACGACTCACAATGGGTACAACTCGGCTACACCTTTATTATATAATGATGGCCTACTACAAGGCCATCCTATATAGACAAAAACTCATTGTATTTAACTGATTTGATTATAAAAAATGGATAAAACTCCTTGATAAATGATGAATGTTTGCTCTCAGTATAGTATAATCAGAGTAATGTGGTCAGCTTTATACAGAAATACAATAAATTTCCTCCAAAATGTTTACGCAGCTGCACAGATTGCATTGCACCTTAAAAATCATAAAACAAATATAAAATTATAACAGGTTTGTAAAATAAGTTTATATTCAAAGGTAGCAATAAATCATTTGTGATTTTAATGATTATTTTTGTTATTTTAAAACTGAATCATTGTTTATATTTTTTTAATTATTCAGGATTAGCGTTGCAAACTATCGAATTAAAATAGTCTATATTCCCTAGACATTCAAACCGTTTGTTAGTCAAAAAGTAGTTGAATGTAGATAGTAATTACTATTTCATTTTAATGCAGCTTATGAATAAATTTTTCCAATCGTGACATAAGACAAATATGTATGAATTCCTTCACTCTCTAACTTTGAGAGAGAAAAGGACAGATTCATTTTAAATTGACAAGGGCTGTGTTAAATTAATTGTGTATTTTAGTGTTACTTTGAATTTGTAAAGATGGATAGATCAATTATGTATATTTATAATAATTGACATTTATCAATGACATAAGTATAATTTGTTATTGTTATTTCATTCGAATGTGTATTTATGATTTTTTTTTAGTTTTTCCAATCGTGCCGTAAATAAGGTGAAGATATGCGTATTCCTTCTCCTACTAATTTTGAGAAATAAAGAAAATATATAGTTGCTGGATTTTACCGTATTGCAAAGATCCTCTCTTAATTTTAAATAATGTAAAATAAATTTTTTTAGTGTTGCTTTGTGACAAAAACGGAATTGCCACAAATCTTTTATCGTATTTTTAATAATATTATAAACATATGTCAATCCTCTTCTTGTTGTCTTCTTACTTCAGCACTTTTAATTAAAATAGTAATGTTATTTATGGTTATGGTTATTGATTAAAATTTATTATTATTCGTTAAAACTTCACAGCGAACAAAATTTTATACATTCAAAAAGCTTCAAAAAGAAAAATTTATCAAAAAGAGTCAATAATAAGTACTTATCAAGGTAATATAAAAATAGTCAAAAATATTTTACTACTTATATGTGAAAACTTACACGTGATTAGAGAATGCCAAATAGTACTGCGGGAAATAAATTTTCTATACATAATCAACATTATCTAATTTGTCTTTCTGACCTTCTTTTTTTGATATATTAAAGTCTCCTTTTTACCAACTAGAATTTATATGGACTGGTCTTACTGTTTAACGTGGGCTCCGAACCACGGTGCTCGAAATTAAGCCGATCAACTGGCCAGTGACCAACTTATAGACTTTTACCCAGCCTGGTAACTGGCGTGACTGGGATGGTTATTCCTTGTTGGATTTTCCATTGTTGCCTATAAAGACATTTACAATTACAATCATAAACATAAAGTACTTCCATGCTCCAGCAGAATTCGAACCCGCGACCGCAACAGTAGAAGGATCGTCCTGTCGCCTTAACCACTGCGCCTCTAAGCCGGCTTTTTGACATCTAGAACACATATGGTATGTCTCTATAAATTTCGCACGTTATCTGCAAGGTCACGGGTAAAACGATAAAGCGATAACTAATAACTAATAAAAACTAGTCAGTATAAAACTAGTAACGAATGAAATATTTAAATGAAGTAGTCGCGAATAATAACAGTAGATATTCGAATGTTTCATTCGATAGCAAAAAGTAATCAATTACTAAATATTCGATGTTTCCCAACGCTACTCAACATGATTATTAAACATTCAAGTTAACTTGTAAATATTAACTTCAAGGACACGTTTCGATTGACCTGCCAATACCAATATTTGATTTTTGTCAATTATGACGAGCAACCGACCCGTTCGACCATTACCGAAATTGACTGCTACAATATTTGTTCGTCTTTTACATGGACGCATGGCAAAGTAGCCCGTTTTAAAAATTTATTAATTTGTTTAGGAGCCAGAGGGGCAGAGCAGGCAATTTTGGGGGCAAACATTCGTAACGACGCGCTTCGAAATAAAATAGGAACGAGAGTTGGTGTGTGTGTGCGAGAACGCGCGTGTGTGTATGTGTGTTACTCCTGAAAGTGGAAGGAACTGTTTAAAGCCGGTTGTTTACTACCAAAAGATCGAGTGCTTTAACAGACTGCTGCAAGAGGCGAGTTCGAAGAACATGCCGCCTGTAGAATATTTGATTTATAAAGTTTGTGAACCTGTAATTTAATTTAACTGTTTACGTTCGAACATATTTGTTTTCTGTAATAGTTAAATTTGTAATATAACTGGCAAAAGTTGCGGGAATTCGAATAGGAAATTCTCATTTCGATTCTTGTATGCTGTGGCTCTGTTGTAAAACAATTACATTTCGAGAAATTTGATACAATTAAATATATTCGCTTGTATAGAGATTGTTCAGTTTCAATTTGAATATTTTACAGCAATTAAAATATAATTGTTCAGAAATTACTGGTCTTCATATATTCGATAACCATTAAAATAGTAACTCATTGTGATGCTGTTGTTATATAACCCGTCCATTTTAACAAATTCATCTTCAAACTTTCTGAACGGTTTCCACTTACATTTGATACTAGATTAATTTAAAATTAATATTTCTGCTTTTGGCCAAAATATTTATAATATTTGTTCTATATCCATTGGTTTATTTATACATTTATTTTAAAATTACACTTTAAATCGATAGGAGTTTCGCTCACTGATAATAAAGGTGTTTTCCATCAGCTGTAAAACACTGTAAGCTGTTTCTTTACATCCTCTCCATTATTGGTCGACGCACGTTAAGAAAAGAAAATTCAAAAAATTACAGAAGAAAGCAGAATTTTTGTCTTGTATACCGCGTTATCTTCACATCATCGTCGCCTTAGAGCGGTAAAAGCTGTTGCAGGAGGCATTATCGCATTCATTCAGCGTATTACAGATTACAGATTCTAAGTACAACTACATTTGCTTTAATGGATCACTAAGATTTGTAATTGTAGTTGATGAATGCTCGAAGCCGCAACATATGTACGATTAAATAGTGCTATTGCCAGAAGCCATCGGATCGAATGTCAGAACGGCTGCCTTGATAAACAATGGTGACAGGACTTGAAGAATGTTCCAAGTCTCCCGAAACCGACAACAACATGTTACTGAATGGGTTTCCCTGAGTGCCGTTTATATATTTTGATGATAATTTATTTTTTAAACTAACTTAAAATATTATATAAATATTTTATGATAAAAGTGAATATGAGCTTTTAAGGAAAATATTTAACTATGTGGCTTTATATAAGGCATTTACTTGCTCGTTGACATTCACCTAATTGAAACGCAGGAAAAAAGCCGAAGGATAGTATTTCGAATTCATATTGGCTTTTAATTGAACTGAACTAAAGTAAACTTACAAAATAAATTATACGTTGATATAGATAAGATATTTTTACTGTATTATTATTGAAATATTTTCAGAAATGATACATGTTAAACCCTTATTTGACCAAGTGAATGTAGTTCACTATGAGCTGCTGAATTAAAGAAAATAAGGGGATATTACTATAACTTTTTTCGTTAATCTCCTGCACAACCTTATAATATTGAACTTAATTTAATTACTATTCTAATCAGATCGGATGGTAGCAAAGGTTTTTACTTACGTACTTCAGCACATACTAATAGTTTAGCGAGTGCATTCAGGTGCATTTACACTCTTTTGGAGTATTTTACACTAGCACTTTACATCACACTCTTTATAAGTTCCAGGTGGATATCGCGCTGAATTCGTTTGTTGCACATATCAGGCATCAATTTGTATTGGAGACTCTGAAGAATGGTTGTTGTTGGATTTTCTAGATAATAGAATATTGTGAGCTGATTTAATCGCCATATCCTCATCATATGTTGGCATAATAATGGTTCTTGAGACAGACAGGAAATGTAATAATCGACCAAGGGCACTAACCAGGGTGTGCAGTGAAGTATGATTTTAACAGCTGGAAGTGCGGATAGGTCACAAACTTGTTAAATTTAACTTAAAGTCCATTGTCACAAGGTTTAGTTTACTGATCTGTGAACTTGCTCTATCATTTCGTATGTGTTACGGATACCAAATCGCCTCTCTGGAATATCATACTTTTCTGTGATTATTTTGAGCCTCTTGGTTTATAATTTCTCAAAAACTTTGGATATCACTGGTAAAAGACTTATATGTTGTTGTTTCTTCTGATGTTTTTTTCACGAGAATCATTAGATGAAACACGAAAACCTTTCATGTCAGCCTGTCAGGATTGAGATTCATTTTATGTCTCAAAAAATCTGTCACTGTTTTGACATAGTGTTTAAATTAGGGGAAGAAACGAGTTTTCTTTTCAATTTTACATTGTAATATGATAATTTAGTTCTATTTATATGTTTTTATTCTATCTAATTCTAGATCAGTAGGTTGAAAATAATCATGTACATTAAAATGTTTGATAAATTATTTTCAATAACATTCAGAATGTCTTTTTGCAATGTCAGGAACAAACTTTAATTGCTATGGAAATTTCCGGAAGTTCCAGGCCAACAAAATATTCACCGGAAACAACTATTTTGATTATGCTTGTAACAGAAATGCCCAAACTATTATTCAAAAGCGGCGAAACTTTCGAAAGGCCGCACCGAAAGTTGTGCTGAGGAAAAAGGAAAAAAGTTCAGAACAAAGTAAGCCTAGTAAAGAATGCTTGTTTGTTATGGAGCTAAAAGTATAAAAGTTGCCATAAAGATATCTTGTAGTTTTATGGAGATAAATAGGATTTTTGCTCTTTTACGGTTCTGGTCAGTTTTTTCAGGGCGATTGTTGACGATCTAATGAATACATTTGTTTGGAGTTTAGTATGTTTTTAGATGTTTACATCTCATTATTCAATATTTCAATAGAAATATATATTCATCTATTGTTGCGAAATTTATAAATAAGAATTTGAATAAGTTAGATGCTATGGCATTAGAATAAAGAGATAAGACACGTATAACAAATAAATTATACCAAAAGAGCCTTATAGACACATATCAAAAAGGACAAAAAGTATATTAAAAAGATTGTTTATTCTGTTTGTCATAAATGAAATAACAAAACAAGGTGAAGATTATTTAAAGTATTAAAACGAAATATATTAAGTGATAGTATACTAGGATCCTTACAAATATCAAAGTATGAACACAAAGTGATAATATAAAAATGCATTTTTGTTGAGAAAAATTGAGACAATAAATACATTTCTACATTTTTTGGCAATATGGTAATTCGTATTGAAAGAACAATGTTGGTTTAGCAGCGATCCAATTATTGGTCGCCCTTCTTTATCGTTTCTAGTAAATGTCTATGTCTAGTATATCTGGTATATATGTTGGGTGCGGTAGAAATTCCTGTTCAAGCTGGAACAGTGTATCGTTCTATGTTTGAAAACAATTAATTTCATCAGCTGCTAACTGCTAAAATGAGTTTGACCTGGGGTTTCGTTTTCGTTCAATAAATCTTCCAATTCACTGTCTTCGATTTTTTATGATTCATCAGTCTGTTATTTGTAAATTACATCAATATCACCACATTACCATATTCAAATCAACCAATGAAAGTAGTGAATGTCAAAAATGGAATTTTGAGGGTTCCATGATTAGCATTTGTATAAACTGAACAACGAAGTAATATTTTATGAAAACTATTACTCCATGTAAAGAAGTATGAAAACCATCAAATGTAATAGTCACCAACGTCACTTCGTATATTCAATAATAGATGTCGCAATAAATGCAATAAATGCAACTGCAAAAAAAGTCGAAAAGTTTCGCTAAATCAAAAAGTAAATAATCCAAGCATATTTCCATGTGAGTTATTGGCCTATAAATTAGTTTTAATTTTTTTATGTTTTTTATTTGAAACTTTTTTCTGAAAAATCTGTATTTATATTATTTTAAGTATTGTTCATCGATAGCCGTTACTTTTCCCATCTTTTAGGCCATTTACGGATTTCATCTTGAAAGTACTATTTATCTAGGGGTTTATCCACCGACTATATTACGAAACTAATAGTAGTCACAAGGACGACAGAGCGGATGGGGTAGCACTTCCTATTTTTCCAAGTTTCCATGTATGTTTTCACTGGTTTTGCAACATGTGATCATGCGTTATTATGCTGGAGAATAACATTGCTGTATCCTTGGACGTACTCCGGACGGCTTTCGCGCAGTGCCCGATACAAACGCATCACTGCACTTCATCGCGTCTTGCTTTAATTTTTTTTTTCGTTTTCGAGAACGCTCTTTGAATTTGGTGTAAAATTCCTCAATTTGAAAACATCAAAACCGGTACTTATATTTGGAGATCGGGGCATGGTTGACATAAGCTTCACACAGTATTCGATGACCAGTTGCCTTTTTCTTCCAATTGAAGCCAAATAAATCTTCCTGAAAATGCGATTTACTCGGACACATTCGGACATTTCCAAAGCACTGAAAAAACAGTTTATCCATATTTCCACGGAATGACACTGAATATTGAAAAGCGAGGCTTCAACATTGAATAGTTACAGTTCAAGTTGTCAGGGAGATAAATTAGTACATTTGTTTAATATGTTTATTAAATTGCGGATATTAAAAAATACCGATTTTGTAATATCCGCATTTTTAGAGCTTTACTATGGTATTCGGGTCTCTCTGGCCAAAGCCAAAGCCAAAGTCAGAATTTCACTTTTTATCGCCGCTGCCTAGCCTTATTTGGAAAAGGAAGAAACCCTTATAAATAGCTGTTGGTTCCAAGAAAAGGTGAATAGCAGGTACAGTATATTTTCAGAATGAGTGTGACATATACACCACCTTAAATAGGGCGAACCAAGAGGTTCGTAATCACTAAAATACAACACGCAGAAACAATGGCATATACGACCTACTATTTCCATTCAAAAAATTCCATGCAGAAAAAACAAAGTCTCAATCCCCCAGAAAGCGACTCTGAATAAGATGCTAGTCCATCCAGTCTGCCTTTACGGATCACATTTGTGGTACAGGTACATCTCCGAGAGACAACTTGCACTACTTCAAGTGTTCCAATCCAAAAAAGTCCGCGCGTTACTCAATACCCCATGGTTTATGAGGAACGTCAACACTCACCTAGATACAGGCATCCCGTTCGTGAATAATTTCACGATTCTCTGTATAAGGTTCCTAGGTGCCTTAGAATACGACCCATCCACAAACCTCGATAAATAACCAACTACGACAATCCCAGTCGTAACCCAAGGTCTCTGTTGTCCGCAAAACACTTCACTATTCCAAACCCAAAGACACATCAGCAAAAGACTATTTGGTTCCAGCTCGTCATTCTGGAACAAAAATAGGTTCACAAGCATTCACAATTAGTTATTATTCAAGTTAAGTTTATAAAATAAGATCGTTTATGTTAAGTTTATAAAATAAGATCGAACCGTATGATTGAAGATAGTTGGGGTATTTAATAGCATTGTATTTTAATGATGAACTTTATGAACGGCTTATTTATTAACTTGAACCAGCATTCCGAAAGTTATTTAGTGAATTATATCAAATAATTCAACAGTTACATGACATATATATACCCGATGTGATTTAATAGACAGTAACACCATCTGTTGTAAATCCTTTAAAATTAATTGATGAGAAACGTAGATTATTTACTGTATTATGAAAAAGATTAAAAAAATGAAAATGTTACTTAAAATATTAAAATATATTATTTTATATAAAATCTTGTATTAAATACGCTTAGTATAATTATAAATTTGTTCTGTATTGCTCCTTTTTTTGTAATTTGATTAATTCAGGCGAAATAATGTGGGATAAATACATCAGTACGTAATATTTCGCAAGAAGTTATACTATGAAGATAAAAATAAATAAAGTTGCCCTAAATATAGTGCAACACTGTGAATATTTCATGAAGCTATTGGGAAAGTTACATTTTAATAATATCGGATATTTTTCTCATATACAGAATTAAATTTAATTTACCGCGCTGAAAACTGACATCGAAAACAAAGACAAGATGTCGGTTCACCCGAGATCCGGATGCAATATTTCACGATCTAGCGAAAACGATAGGTCTTCCAGCACCACTTTTCAATATATTATTCATTTTCCATCAACAGACATCATTAATAACGGGCCAACGAGAGAAAACAAACTGTTCGATTTAAATAATTTAAAACGCGTCCACAAAACCGGTAAATTTATCAACTTTACGTGCCGTAATACGGCGAAACAAGCGGCCGTTTTTGCACAATCGTGAGTGGCGTGTCATTATTTTCGTCCGTATTCTTCCGCTAAAACATTAGCGGAATGTCTCCCCCGTTCTCGAGGTGAGATCTGATGATAAATGAACCATCTTAGAAAGTTTCTTTTTTCATTTGCAACCATACGATATTGTTTTCGAAGTTGATGGTTGGTTAACAATTTATGAAAATACGGATGGCGGAAGGGAATAATGAATTTTCTTCATTTGAGATACTCCCGGATTACCCACCAAGTAATCCCGAAGCGAATTAATGATTAATTAGCCATTTATTAATGTTTTATCCCAGGAAGTGAGAAAATAATTAAATTATTAAATGTCTTTGTCTTAGATCGTGAGAACATTCTTAATTAATTAATCATAATATTAATAATAATATAAAAATCAAAAAGCAGTAAAAATTTCGCTCAAGTAACACTCATGCTACAAGACTTAGAGGTGTTAGTGATTCAACAAATCTCCTGTCTAGTCAAAATAAGATTTTTTGTAGAAATTAAACTTTGTTAATCAATATACCTGTAAGCTGAAAACCTGTAATTATTACTTGAAATAACATGAATATATTTCTACGATCTTGAAATCATACAGATCTGTCAATTGTGGTGTTATCCATGCGTCAGATCAGAGATTCATTAGTGAAATAAGAAAAAAATATTTGGTTGTTAAAAAGCGTTCGTTAATATATTAATTGATTAATTATCATCTTTTATTTTTATTATACTAATCGATACCTGGACTCTACCAAACTTTTTCTTTCACTAAAACATTAGAAGAATGTCTCCCACGCTCTCGAAGGTGAGATCTGATGATAAATGAACCATCTTAGAAAGTTTCTTTTTTCATTCTCAACCATACGATATTGTTTTCGAAGTTGATGGTTGGTTAACAATTTATGAAAATACGGATGGTGGAAGGCAATAATGAATCTTGTTCATTTGAAATACTTCCTGATCATCCCACCAAGTAATCCTAAAAAAAAATTAAATTATTAAATGTCCTTATCTTAGATCGTGAGAATATTCTTAATTAATTAGTCATTAAAAAACTTTTAAAATATAAAATCTTCAGATAAAAATGAAAAACCAGTAAACACTTCGCTCAAGTAACAGTAATGCTACGTGACTTAAAGACTTAGACTTGCATCATCATCATCCGGTTGCTATATTATCTTTTACTTTCATTATTTTAATCCCTACCTCTGGACTCTACTAAACTTTTTCTCCCACTAAAACATTAGCAGATTGCCTCCCCCGCCCCCGAGGTGATTATGATGATAAATGAATCATCTGAGAAAGTTTCTTTTTTTATTTGCAACCATATGATTTTGTTTTCAAAGTTGATGGTTGGTTAACTATATGAACGTATGGATGGTAAAAATAATATATTTATTGGTAATACTCACAGATTATCCACGAATTATACCACTTTCAGGACCATATATGGGTGCATTGATTTTTAAAAGCATGTTTAATCTTTCTATACTCAAGGACAGCGTCATATTGGTCTGTAGACTTGGAAATATCCTGATATGGTAGATCCGATTTTCATCAGTAATAATATGTCATAGAATATATTCACCCAGCGGATAACTGTGTGGGTTAAGAGTTTAGCTCGCACAGTCACCATGACCGAATCTTGCTAGGGCTAACGGTCGGTTTAAAAAAAGTTTATAATATAAAATTTAGAATAATGTTCGTCAAAATTAACTTGTTGAAATTTTTTGAAGTCGCTAAAATAACACAATATAATTTTGAGGTGATTATAAATTAAAAAAGATTGTTGTAAAGGAGAATATCGAACTTTTAGTTGCAAGGTAAAAAATGGCTAGAAAAGCCGATAGTTTTTTAATTAACTGTTACTGGTTAAACACTGTTTCACTGTTTGTTTACCATTTTACAGACCACATGAAGTTGCATTTGTAATGGGTAATTTAAGAAAAAACTTTTTTAATGTTTTATAGCGTTGTAAAAATAGAACACTGTAAATAAACTAAATGAAAATTTGAGCGGCTTTCTCCAATGTTTAATTCCTGGTACTTTTTTTGATAGAACTTATATCAAAATAAGAACCTCTAAAACATCGAAAAAATTATTTTATATTCTCTGGATAGAAAACATTTTTATATTCTTAACGGAACTCGATGGTATTTAGCGTTTGACGAAATGTAAAGCAAGCTTACAAAAATGGTTTGTAGCTTGACACCTTTTTTGACAAGGATAATTATGTTGAAATTATGTTTTTAATTTAATCATAATTTATGATAATCATTTAAACATATCTATTATAAATTCCATTAATTTACAATCCTAGTTACATAAAATATTATATTTCATAGAGAAATATATTATAGGTTGGTTCTTGTTATTAAAACCAGAAATTACAATTAATTTTAAATAATTGTTTGAAGTCGCTAAAATATCACAATATAATTTTGGGGTAATTATAAATTAAAAAAGATTGTTGTAAAAGAGAATATCAAACTTTTAGTTGCAAGGTAAAGATGGATAGAAAAGCCGATAGTTTTTTTTAGATACTGTCGAACTTTTGTTTTAGGATTTCTTTCACCCGGTCATTCAATCAATCATTTTCAATCAAGTGATTTTGCGTGGGAAACTACGACTAGAGCGGAAATAATTCTATGCGTCGATATTTTTAAAGGGTATCAAAATATCGATATTAAGTGGTAAAATCTTCTATTTAGTTTGAAATTCACGCGTTAAGCTTGAGTACCATAATGCAAAACAAATCAGTATGGCCGACATTAGCTGAGGCTTATGCCGATAGTGTTAAGACCAGTTGGTAAATTGTTCGACATTCACTTGTTTATTTCGTCGATTTAAAATATTTGAATGACTTAAAGCTTGATTGATTCACTACACACTTATATAAACCCAAACAATAACTGAATACTAAGGATGATTTTCTATTTTAAAATTTACAAAAGAATAAGAAACACTTGTTTGCGCAATATCCGCCTGTTTTATATGAATAATGCCGAAACAACATCAAGTTACTGTTATACGAACTAACTTCCATTATGTCTTTTTATAAATACATTAAAATGGAGCGTTATAACAACTGCTCTGTTACTCCGTGCTTGCTAATGAAATATCTTACAAAGCTAATTAAATTTAACCCTTATATTAATCCCCACTTTGCGAGCTCTCATGATTTAATTAAATTCTTGTTTTGCATTATTCGAACTTTACCTGTTAAGAAATTAGCTGATGCTTTTCTAATCAAGTACGTATTGTTTCAGCTATAACGACAATATAAGAGAGTAATGTTTGTTTTTTCTCGTTATTTATTAAAAGCGATCGCTAATGGTTGAAAAGTGTTGAGAATGAGAACATTAATGGGATATTAATGTTCTTTATATTAAGGCATACTTTTTTTTGGGTTTTTCTTGTTTGAATGGTAGACTAATGTATTTCCACTGAAATGTATTATTTCTCTTTTCACTAATGGTCTTTACAGTATGTTTATTGTGGTTCAGAACTATTCATTAATATTTTTGTAGAAATAAAATAAAGAACATATCAATTTAGTACTGCTTAATAAATAATAGCAGTAATAAAGTATAAATTAGCTTCACATCTCCAGCATCTCCTTTATAGCACTATGTATGTACTGCTTATATAGATTTTTATATTTTTATTTTAAATTATTTCATATCATATACAGAGTACTATTGATTTAAAGGTAATCACTACGGTTATCAAAGCTGATAGTAGTCTACTAACTCACCTTCAATATTCAACTCAAAAGCATCAAATGTTATACTGAGCCATCATCCGTGACAGTATGGTTTTTGTTGAGCCTCCAATTTCTCATGGTCCATTGTTTTCCTTTTGTTAGTGGTTTTTCTTCAACTGATAAAATACGGAGGTACTCTTAGAACGAATAGAGGGAGCGACCCTTTAATATGATTCTAGCAGAATATTTAGCTGCTAAAATTCTGACAGTTATCCTCACTCGATGATGTTCCCGGTAGAGTATTTAGTACTTCTTCATCGTTGTTTTGTTAGGATAATTTTCCTATAGATCATCACTATTTTCTTAGCTTATCCTTTGCTTTGTTGACAATGGTAGTCTTGTTAAATGTACGTTGTGCTACTGCGAAATCCATAAATTTTCGTTCCACACTCTCCTCAAACTTTAATAGCGATTTTCAGTCATCATTTCCTTTATTCAGTAACTTCAATTGAAGACGTTGATAACCGATCAGATGGAGATAAATCTTCGTCTATTTCTCATTTTATGATGTTGAATGCACAACAACCCCTACATACAACTGTTACTGGTTAAACACTGTTTCACTGTATGTTTACCATTTTACAGACCACATGAAGTTGCATTTGTAATGGGTAATTTAAGACAAAACTTTTTAAATGCTTTGTAGCATTATAAAAATAGAACACTGTAAATAAACTAATGAAAATTTGAGCGGCTTTCTCCAATTTTTAATTAGCAGATGCTTTTCTAATCAAGAACGTATTGTTTCAGCTATAACGACAATATAAGAGAGTAATGTTTGGTTTTTCTCGTTATTTACTAAAACGATCGCTAATGGTTGAAAAGTGTTGAGAATGAGAACATTAATGGGATATTAATGTTCTTTATATTAAGCCATACTTCTTTTTTTGGTTTTTTCTTGTTTGAAAGGTAGACTAATGTATTTCCACTGAAATGTATTATTTCTCTTTTCACTAATGGTTTTTACAGAATGTTTATTGTGGTTCAGAACTATTTATTGATATTTTTGTAGAAATAAAATATCAATTTAGTACTGCTTAATAAATAATAGCAGTATTAAAGTATAAATTAGCTTCACATCTCCAGCGTCTCCATTATAGCACTATGTAAGTACTGCTTATATAGATTGTTATATTTTTATTTTAAATTATTTCATATCATATTCAGAATACTATTGATTTTAAGGTAATCACTACGGTTATAATAGCTGATAGTAGTTAGTAGATTTTTATACGTTAAAATCGCTTTGATGTATTTCTACCAACTCACCTTCAATATTCAACTCAAGAGCATCAAGTGTAATACTGAGCCATCATCCGTTACAGTATTGTTTTTGTTGAGCCTCCAATTTCTCATGGTCCATTGTTTTCCTTTTCTTAGCAGTTTTTCTTCAACTGATAAAATACGGAGGTACTCTTAGAACGAGTAGAGGCAGCGACCGTCTAATATGGTTCCAGCAGACTATTTAGCTGATAGAATTCTGACAGTTATCCTCACTCGATGAAGTTCCCGGTGGAGTACTTGGTACTTCTTTATCGTTGTTGTGTTAGGTGACTTATTGATGTTGTAGATAGTGTAATTGCGGGCAATGACGATGTTGTTCTTTTTTTTTTTGAATAGTCGTGGATAACTTTCCTATAGATCATCACTATTTTCTCAGCTTGTCCTTTGCTTTGTTGACAATGGTTGCCTGGTTAAATGTAATGGTTAAATGTACGTTGTGGTACTGCGAAATCCATAAATTTTCGTTCCACTCTCTCCTCAAACTTTAATAGCGATTTTCAGTCATCATTTTCTTTATTGAGTAACTTCAATTGAAGACGTTAATAACCGATCAGATGGAGATAAATCTTCGTCTATTTCTCATTTTATGATGTTGAATGCACAACAACCCCGACATACAACTGTTACTGGTTAAACACTGTTTCACTGTATGTTTACCATTTTACAGACCACATGAAGTTGCATTTGTAATGGGTAATTTAAGACAAAACTTTTTTAATGTTTTGTAGCATTATAAAAATAGAACACTGTAAATAAACTAAATGAAAATTTGAGCGGCTTTCTCCAATGTTTAATTCGTGGTACTTTTTTGACAGAATTTATATCAAAATAGAAACCTCCAAAACATCGAAAAAATTATTTTATATTCTCTGGATAGAAATTATTTATATTCTTAACGGAACTCGATGGTATTTAGCTTTTGACGAAATGTAAAGCAATCTTACAAAAATGGTTTGTAGCTTGACACCTTTTTTGACAAGGATGATTATGTTGAAATTATGTTTTTAATTTAATCATAATTTATGATAATCATTTAAACATATTTATTATAAATTCCATTAATTGATAATCCTAGTTACATAAAATATTATATTTCATAGAGAACTATATTACACGTTGGTTCTTGTTATTAAAACCAGAAATTATAATTAATTTTAAATAATTGTTACTAGAACAAATACGCAACATTTTTAATAGAGGAATGGGAAATTGAATTTTAATAGCAACTGCCATTTGCCATTGGCAAAAACAACGGTCGTTATTTCACATTTATAACATAGTTACATTCAGGATTATTGAAATATTAACACATGAGATTTTAAAATATATATGGTTTAAATCATTTTTGCTTTTAATTTGTTATAATTACGATATATTTAAACGTTTTGATTATTAATTATGTTAAAATATGTGTTAAACATAAAGGTATAATTTAATTGTTTGATCTTCAATATATGTCGTAAGTATAAATAGAATTCATAATTTGATTTCGATACACCATATAACAGGCCAAACAACACTGGTCATAATGTGGCCATTATATTTGGAGTCCAACTCATTAAAAACTTTTAAATATATAAAGACAATATGTTTAATAAATGTAACAAAATTGTACCAGTTACTTATTCAAATATACATTATATTTTTGACATGTTAATCTTTTACCATAATTCGATTTGATTTTGTCTAAAAGTTTTATTGTAAAACATTATTTTGTTTAAATTTAGGTACATTTTTGTTATAGTTTCGAGTCTTCATTTTACCAACTAGGGTTTATCTAGTAGGCTCTCTATCGACTGGCGAAACCAACTTATAGAGATCATCCCAGAAAGCTCCCCGTTTAATTCAGCCTGGTTTTTGCTATAATCATGATAGTTTTTCTTGTCTTATTTTCCAAAGATATAGATATTTCCATACAGACAATCATAATTAGAACTGTAGTGACCGCTAGGACCCTTTAGGCCACCACATATACGATGGTGACTATTTATATTTTGGGGATTGGTAACACTGTTGTAATGTGAGTCCATCTGACAGTTCCATAATAAAGTTTGACATTTTTGACGATATACGTACTCAGAACATTTTGTCGCACGCACGCTATTTGTTTGTTTTATATTTAGTGGGTAGTTTCGTCTCGGCAAAAAATGGAACTGAATCTTGAACATTTTCGTGCGATGATTCTTTACGACTTTCGTGTATTATCACAACAAGAGTGCACCAATCAACTTAATTTGACTTTTGGCGATGAAGCTTCATCAAAAACCACCGTGTATCACTGATTTAGTGAATTTAATCGTGGTCGTGGTTCGCTACCCGACGAGTTTCGTGAAGATCGTCCAAAGTCGGCTGGTGCTGTGTGCGAAACATTTAAGCAAGATCGCCATGTCACCTATTGTGAGATTGAGGTATCCCTAAGCATTAGTTCCACATTACATGAGATTGTTCGCATTGGATGCCACACAATTTTACAATCGCTCCAAAAAGGGCACCTGCCGAATGGTGTAAAGAAATGCTTAAGAAATTTAATCGATGTGCTTCGAAAGACGTTTATAAAATCGTGCTAAGTGACGAATCATGGATATATTCGTATGAGCCCGAAAGTAAGACTGTAAGACCCAATGACTTCTTTTTGTTCCCATCCATGAAAAATAAACTGCGTGGTCAACGATTTTCATCGCCAGGAGAAGCTACTAAAGCGTTCAAAAATCATGTTTTGTTGATAAAATATTGCTTTTGAAGGGAAAAATACAGTTGAAGCAAAAACTTGGATTGGTACGCTAAGTTTAGACGCGGTCAAATGATCATCGAAAACGGTGAACGCAGTGGACGCCCAAAAGAGGTTGTTACCAACGAAAACATTTAAAAAATCCACAAGATGATTTTGAATAACCGTAAATTGAAATTGAATGAAATAGCAGACACTCTAAAGATATCAACTGAACATGTACATCATATTATTCACGAATATTTGGGTGTGTGCAATATGTTGGTGTTCTGTGCAAAGCGGGTGCCGCGCGAGCTTACTTTTGACCAAAAACAATGACGAGTTAATGATTCGGAGCAGTGTTTGAAGATGATCAAGCATAATTAACCCGAGTTTTTGCGTCGATATGTGACAATGGATGAAGCATGGCTCCATCATTTCACTTCGAAGTCCAATCGACAGTCATCCGAGTGGACTGCACATGATGAACCCGCACACGCACAGTCGGCTGGCAAGGTTATGGCTTCTGTATTTTGGGATGCGCATGGAATAATTTTCATCGACTACCTCGAAAAAGGAAGGACCAACAATAGCGACTATTATATAGCGTTATTGGACCATTTGAGGGACGATATCGCCGAAAAACGGCTGCATTTGAAGAAAAAGAAAGTGCTGTTTAACCAAATAATGCACCGTGGCACAAGTCAGTGCAAAAGATGGCAAAAATCCATGAATTGGGCTTCGAATTGCTTCCTCATCCACCGTATTCTCCAGATCTGGCCTCCTGTTCTCAGATCTCAAAAGAATGCTTCCCGGGAAGAAATTTTCGTCCAATGAAGAGGTGATCGCCGAAAGTGAGGGATATTTTGAAGCAAAGGACAAATTGTACTATAAAAATGGCATAGAAAAGTTGGATGGTCGCTATAATCAATGTATCACTCTTGAATGGAGTTATGTAAAAAAAAGAAACTAATTGTGCCAAAAAAATGTGTTTTACTATGGTAGGCCGGGGACTTTTCAATTAATATGTTATATCTAACTATATTAAATTCAAAGGTTGGCAACTCTGGTCGATTGGTACCATGCGGTTCCCGGCTATAAAAGACCACCACGACGACGTCTCTCTTTTATTTTTCTCTACCCCTTGTAACAGTACCACTTCCATAGCGCTTCCGTACTTCCTTTACCTAACCTAATATCCTGTCCATCCTCTCGTCGAATACATGTAGTATTTAACACATGAAATAAACAAGTTTTTATTCAATCGGTGTTTTCTGTTCCCGTGCGAATTCCTTTCACAAAAATAGAAGTGAGTGTTCCGATAAACAATCGCATCGAAAGCCACACATTCCGACCGACAAGGCGAACATTCTTACAGAACCAATCACAAACACATATTTACGACAATGCCTCAGCGGGTTTGGAACCCGTGGATATCACAGCAGTAGAAGGACCGCACTGATTCCTTCACCACTGCGCAAACCCAAGCAGTTACTGGCCTGTACTTTTTTAATATATTTTTGGTAGAATTTTAGATTCCATAGTTTTACAAATTTAGATATGCTCAGGGAGATCATGAAACATTAATTATGAATAATAAGGTCAGGTGATTCTGCTTTTCTTTTAATATAACTCTGCTTGTATAATAAACAGCATCTGATAGCTTTCTTTTATAAGAGCGACTTTTTTAGCTATTTAACTACATATACCCCCTTTCTAAGATCTTTAGTTGTTTCACATATTCGAATGTGCATGTAAATATGTTATTGTGATTTGTGCAATGTGATACAGGAAGATGTACGTCTAAATGACTAGTTACAATATCAGAATAAATTCATATTCATATATATATATATATATATATATATATATATATATATATATATATATATATATATATATATATATATATATATACTACGAACGAATGACGACTTATACGTAATATACCTTTGAAGAAGTATCAAAGGCTGTTACAAAGCTTCTTCTGAAATACGCATCCTAAACCAAATATATAATATTTGGCATTGACCAATAGCAAGTAAAGAAATACAGGTAAGTAAATGTATAAGAAATGGACATCTTAAAGGACCTCATTATGCATGCAAACAATTTCGAGTACTAAACCGTCTTTATACCAGTAACGTACAAAAAAGCGAGCTTCAAAACGGTTCTTATTAATAATCCTCAACAAAGAGGAAGTTATCATTCAAGACGAGACAATAGCGGCCTCAAACGTCTGGATGCTTTGTTTTGCGTCGGCTTTTGGATACAGAAACAGCTTTCGAATTAATTTGAATAATCAATTAGAGGTAGGCGAGAGTAGTTCGTTAGATTTGTGCTGGAACTTTGCGAGATTGTTAATATTTTCACTCTGGTGGAGCACTATTGGGAATATATTAATTAGGACAGCTGGGCGTGACGGTTTGCACAAACTTCGGATATTTTACGAGAGTTCTGCAATGTATACCCGAATCTTTGCACTTTCCTATTATGAATTGATAATTGTCTTTTATTAATTTAAATTAATTAGTTCTAGGATTGAATATCATATTTCGCTTTTATGTGACACGTCAATATAGGAAAAGACAATAAACTTCTAAATTTAAAGTTTTCATACATAATTAAGTAGAAATTATGCATATAACATTAAAAATGACCAATTTATCCTATTCAAAATCATCCGTATATTGAATATGTTTGCCGAAAGGTAGCGTTAACACTGACTATGTTTATCTTTAATCAACTAGTATAAGCAAGGTTGATATTGTATCTGTCATATATTTTTTAAAATATAGAATATGTCATACTAATAAAATATTTTAACGAAAAAATTGAACCGACTTCAAGAAATAAATAAAGAACTCACTAAAAAGTAAAAAATAATCAAACTTAGATTTTCAACACAAAATAAAACGTTTTAAAATAAAATATGTACATAATAGTCGTAACTACATGTATTTTATATTCTACCATATGCACACAATTTAGCTTAATACCAACCTAAACCTATTTATCTATTTTCAATATTGTTTTAACTACTACCAACTGACCGGTTTGAAGTCGGTGCTGAGCAAAAAATTAAATTTGTTTTGATCGTAATTGTATGTCACAATATTTAATTATCTTCTGCGCCCTCCGCGTGTGATCTGAATGCTGTAACTATTACACCACTGATGCAGTTGCCTGCAATATTTCTACGGCTTCTCATATGATATGGTTAGTGCTTAAAAAGCAAACTGAATAGCTTTTTCACTGAACTACTTCCAATTTTCCGTCACATCAGCAATAACAATATACCCAAATATCTGATTATTTTAAATAAAAAATATGTGAGAACTTTGTACGTCCCTTTGAAATTTGAGGGTTTCTCTCGATTTCTCCGGATTGTGCCATCAAATCGTGACTTGGTTCCAATGAGACTACATCGGAAGTGGACTCTTCGAATAAAAAAAATAATTTCGAAAATCAGTCCATAATTGACGGAGAAATCGTTGAACAATATACAGCCGAACATAGGACCCCTCCATTTCTGAAGTTGTACTAGTACTAGTACTTAATTTTTATTAATTCTCAATTGTCTCATGTCGAAGATATTGAGCAACTGAGTAGCTTTAAAACATTTGATACACTTTTAGTCTTCCAGCACGCTCTTGCCATTCGAGGCCAAATCTAACCTTTCTTAAGTTAACTTAAGACAACGCATTTCACTTACTTCGATGTAGATCTAAATCTAATTTCTCCACTGGAAGTTGCCACTGAAATTGATAACCTCAATCCTAAAAAGACACCTGGTATAGATAACATTTCACCTGGTTTATTGAAAGAACTGCCACGAAAAGCAATCATCATGTTGACATATATATCTAATGCCTGTTTAATGGTGAAGCATGTCCTGGAATGCTTTAAAGTAGCACAAATAATTATGCTCAAAAAACCCGACAAACCTGCGGAAAAAGTCGAATCTTACAGGCCTATTTCGCTACTACCTGCAATATCAAAGCTATTTGAGGAACTAATATTTAAAGGTGTTAAACATTTGGTCACAATACCAGATTTCCAGTTTGGTTTTCGAAATCACCATTCAACAATCGATCAAATGCACAGAGTAACTGCGGCTATTGAAAGAGCGTTTGAGGAAAAGAAATACTGCCCTGCAATATTCCTGGATGTCTGCTTTTGATCGGGTTTGGCATTTGGGATTAATATTTAAGATGAGCAAATTGTTACCACGTAACTATTGTCAATTGCTGGAATCATATTTATTCGGAAGAAAATTTAGAGTATCGCACGAAACGGCGTTCTCGACATTTAAAAATATCTCGGCTGGAGTTCCACAAGGTAGCGTCTTAGGACCTCTCCTGTATCTGCTCTACGCTACTGACATTCCAACAACAAAATAAACACTACTTGGAACCTTGGCTGACGACACAAGTATTATGGCAAAAGATATATCTCTGTCTAGGGCAATAGAAAAATTGCAACTTTCAGTAAACAAAATCTACAAATGGACAAAAGTTTGGAAAATTCAACTTAATAGCTCCAAATCTGTCCACGTTAATTTTGCATTGCGGCGAAATAATAAAAACATAATTATATCACTCAATGGATGCCCTATTTCTCAAGCAAAATCAGCTAAATACCTTGGAATCCATCTCGATAGTGGATTAAATGGAAACATCACATTAGACAAAAATAACTATACTGGTTAGTCGATACTCTCAACTTGATCTAAAATCAAAGAGGTAGGTCTATAATACAATTATAAAGCCAATTTGGACCTATGGGATGCAAATATGGGGTTGCACTAATTCAAATCAACTAGTCATACAAAGCTGTCAAAACAAGGTTCTTCGATTAATTACCAATGCCTATCGTTAAGTGATCAATGAAGAACTGCACGATGACCTGGATATCAAATGGATTTGCGAAGTTATCCAAGATTTCGCCTTGAAACACGAAAGAAGATTACTAAATCATACTAACGTGAAAGCAATACAACTGCTGGACAGCGCGCAGGATGTCAGCAGATTGAAGTGAACAAAACCATACGAACTTATATAAAGTGTATACATTTAGTGTAAACTATAACTATAAGTTAATAATTAATAAATAATTATAATTTTATAATTGAGGAATACATACTGATGTATTTTCTCGCACTGGTCTTGCTTGTTAATTAATCCAAATACATAGGAAAAGTAGTAATAAATTAATTGTAAATTAAGATTGTACTAAGTGTATCTAATAAAGATGTTATAAAAAAAACCTAAAAAATTCACTAACTTTAATATTACCATATGCTTTTAAAAACAATCTGAATTTCTTGAAATTTAAGTAAACATTTCTTCGGTAAAAGCTCATCAACAATGACACCAGTTCGAATTAAAACTCGAATTAAAGAAATATATAATATTTGTATTATAATACTTGATTTATTGACATATGTTGAATTTTGTCATGTAATATTTTAAATCAGACAATTTTACAATAATTATTTGGCACATTTGGACATCTTCTTTGGTCCGGTTTATAGACCTAAGAACTTATTCTTCAGCACCCTCATAAAGCTAAATTTTATAATTCAAAGCTTCTCCTTTGATTTCTATATTCAAATCGAGTGAGACTCTGCGGAACAACGTTGTCCATTGCAAAGTGTTCATGAAATACAAAATTATGTTAGGCTGGTCCAAACGCGGCAATGTGAGTTTGATGCACGCATGAACGGTAATACTTCTCCATGTATTGCAGATTTCATAAGCACTTAGTAAAAATATCATGAGAAGTTAATATCTCCTCAGAATTACTTGCCTCAGTAGAACATTCTCAAAAACATGAGAAATACTAGAAAGGGTAGAATTCAAATGCCGACTAACAATAGAAAATACTTTACTCTTTTTCATAAATTTATATTTAATGCTATATTTATAGATATTTTTAGTCATAAATGTATATTTTTATTCATAGGTCTAAAATACGCTATATTATAACTGGAAGGGCCGCTGAATGTGACAGTAAAGTGGCGAATGTTTGCGGAAAGTTTGAAACTGCCGAACTTTGTCGTTAAAAAAAGATAAAAGATGATGGTCGCCTGGACAAACTTTTGTTGTTGTTTTCCAAAAACCTGGAAACACTTGAAAATATATAGATCTCTCTCACTGTCTAATCTATAATTTATATTTATATTAAATTTCGACTGAATGAAATTGTCTAGAAAATCAACAATTTATTACATAATTTCTTATTTAAAGTGTTTCAAAGTAGATATAGATACATAATAAAGAACTAGTACGTGACTTTCGAACCACGGCCTTTCGCATCAAGTTTACGGACTGGCCAATGACCTAGTAAAAAATCATACCAGAGGACATCTGCTTTACGTAGCTTGGTTGCGGGCCTAATTGATACAGTTGTTCTTTGTTGACTATCACAATTACAAATATATAGTACACCCATGTCGTGGCGGGAGTCGAACCAGCGGCTATAACAGCAGAAGGAGGATTATCCTGTCGCCTTGACCGAGCATAAACAATAATTTTTTTATTTTTTCTGGCCGTATTGGAGGTGCTAATAAACATTTAGTCCCGCAGAATACACGAAGATTTGTATTTGCTTAGTTAATAGTTAACAAATTAAAATATGTTACAAGATATTAATCTTCAATTTTATTATTATTTTTTAGTATTTTATGCTTTATTAGATTACTTTAAAACTATGAAGATATGATTTTATAATATAGTGCTTAATGTAAGATTATAAACATTAAGAGTATGATTTTAAGAAATACATCTTATATTGCAATTTAAATTGGGTGCGTTTTTTAAAGAACGTGAGTATAAAATGGGGGTAATAACATAATAGTAGCTGTTGGAATTAATTTGTAGCTTTTTACAAAATATGCCGTAGAAAATATAGCTGCAATAAATATCGCCTGCAAAACAACCGTTGGATCAGACTATTGAATGTATTTGATAGAATCAAGAGGATACACGACCTCAAATAGAATATTCAAATGAAAAGTATTCAGATTACCTATTGAGGCACTTAAATGTATTTTGTTCAGCAAAATATGTGAGCGAAAATGTGAAGTATTCGATTTAGTATTATTGAGTTACTTGTATATACAGACGCTAATCGTGGAATAGTCAAAATTGCATTTTCCAGATTCTTTAATTTTGTTGTCTTTGAAGAAATTGATTAATGATTTGCAGAAATCTGGACAAGCTCATAAAACACTATTAAAGACTTATGTTAATGCTTTTTCGTAAAATTCTACTGTCGCTTTCATTTCATTTTTGGACTAAGAACCATACAATGAATACCACACGAATAGACGGTTAAGGAGTTAAGTTAAGTTTAAACCGGTTTCAATATCTTAGTTTTAATGCTCGCCAAACAAAAACAGAAAAGTTTTCTGTGTCGTATTTTGATCAGAGGTGAAAAGTGGATATTTTACAATAAGCCTAATTCATGGCAGAATATACATGGTCATAATATCTTGATATATGTTACATATGGTGAGATCACCATGGTGTCGTGTATTATGAGCTGCTAAAACTGAATGAAACTACCACTAAATATATCTACCAACGTCAATTGAACAAACTGAATTACGTATTGTTGCAAACAAGACTAGCTCCAATTCCAACGCTCGGCCGCTTGTTGCGAATGATGTATTTTTGTAGCTCGAATGAGAAGTTCTGTTGCAGCAAGTGTACTCACTAGACATGGTGCCTTCTTTCTGATTACCACTGGTTCAGATTTATGAAAACTGGCTTGGCTGGCTTACAGTTTCGAAAAGCTGAATAAGTGTTAAAAAGTTCAAAGATTGAATCGCTGCCAAAGATAGTTTTTTCGATATGGTACCACCATGTTACCAATAACATAGAAAAAAGTAAAAAATTATGGAAAATATTTTAATATATGTTTTACCAATTTTTCTCAATATGCTTTCTAAAATGAAAACATGATGCAAGCACCTAATAATATATTTTTTTCAATTTTATTTTAAATAAACTTCTTGGATCTAATGGTTATTGAGAGACATGTATATGCGAGCACTAAAAACAAAAATATGTACGTATTCGATATTAAAATGAATTATTAAATAATACGTAATTAAAATACTCACATTTGACTTGCAGTGTGGAAGTTTTTAAATATCTCATTATGAACTACCAGTAAATAAACACAAATGAAAACAATTATTTCATTTTCGATTCCGGAAGGTCCATACAGCAAAATTTATTCGGGAAAGTCCGGTAAAAATGTATATCCCGCCGTTATTTGTTCGACCTCGTTTATATTCCCGCCATTACTTAATATATCGGGGGACTCGCAGAATCCGGGAGATATTTATGGATCGCACAATCGAACTTGTATACAATAACATAATCTGCGCGCTATAAATTACGTTTAAAGTTAAAACATTATTCGACTCGTTGTGATTTATTTTCGTTCGCTGAACCTCCACAGTTACCGCCTCTGGGCTCTCGCTCTTTCTCTTTTTCGGACGTGCCGGGGATGGTAAGATGTGTCGTGGATGGCGTTGTTTTCGCTATAACAAACTTTTCTTTGTCGCGTGAACTTCGTATTTCGTGCAGATTACTTCTGGTCTTAATGCATACGATGAATTTGTCTCATCTAGGTTATTATTAGTTTTCGTGTTTGTTTTTTTGAAAATTTTGAAAGCGTCGAAAAAGTTATTAATTGAATAGTTATTGAACACAGTATTATATTTTAGTAATTCAGATTATTAGGTTACTATATATAATACTGGATGTCAATAGGGAATGTTTATATTTCATATTTGGATTGGATGGATACGGGGTAGTAAGGAGGCATTTAGTAACTAAACACGCTTTTACGAGTGAGATATACCTTAACAGTGATAACATTTTTAAAAAATTGATAAGAGAATTCCTTGGAACAGGTTCTACACCAGGGACATAAAACAAAGAAACATAGAATGAGATCTCCTTATAAAATTATAGCCAAGTTTTGTGCGTCTTGAAGGACCATCCGAAGGGGCGTCAAGCAGGAATATTTGTTACAGAGGGAACTAAAAAATAATATTTTAATGAAATGTTATATTTAAATACCATAAGTTTATATAAATCAGCAAGTAGTCCCATTTAGAAACACAGCCAAATATCTTAGCATGATCCTTAATGTACTTGTTAAATGTACTTGTTATTGTAGATATTCAACGCTGTCTGTGTATAATATGCTGTTGCTTTATCAACAAGTATTGAAAGCAGTGTGGACTGATGGTGATCAACTCCGAGGTTGTATCAGCTAAAACAATAGAAATATCATACAAATATTCCTGAATAAGGTACTGCGAGGTATTGTTAAGAGCATAAGGGCCCAAAGGTAGAAAATATCGATAACGTTATCAGCGACTATGCCCACACACATGAACAGAGACTCCATCAGCACACCAGTCAGAATATTAAAGAGAGTAAAACTATTCGATCTAGTTCAGTGAAGTTATAAGCAATGTGCACATTAAAAACGGGGACATTAGTATTAATTTATTAGGTTGCTATAAAAAAATAAATGCTAGTTAGCATTTTATAAGAAAAATTTTATCTGGCAACTGATAACTTTTCTCTTGATGCTTTTGTTTTTAAGGAAAAAGCTAGCTGGCTGATTAACTAGTTCTCTCTTCGTTCACCTCTTCGATAGCTCTCTTAGTGGACTGTAGTTGGAGCCCTTTTATTTGTTGCTAATTGACTCAGTGCCCTGATTGCTCTCAACTGACGATTTCAACTAGACTTTCTTGTGCATTAATGAAACACTTTACTTTACACTACTTAATTTATTTGTACTAATTACAATTTAAATGAACCAAGGCGATCTTTCATATGAGTCTTTCTATCTAGACTTGCCAAAAAATCCATACCATAAAAGACTGAAGAGGTGAAAGGGGATTGAATATCTTGGTTCGAACTATTTAAGGTGGCATGTATGTCACGCTTCCTCCCAAAGAATATTGTATTTGCCAATCACATTCTCTTCTAGGCTATGGTCAATTATAAAGGTTTTTCCATATCCTAAATAGGCCCGAGATCAGGTAGCGGTTACAAAACATTATCAAATATTGACTAACAATATGCTGAAGAGACCAAAATAGCGCAGACATGCAGATATTATAAAAGCAGTATTTTAAACACATTTAACAATTTTACCAAATTTCTCTCCGATATCTTTAACAGCCTTAATGCCTTGTTATTGTCTTTAAAAGCTATTAAAATAATTTGTCGGAAATATACTTGAAAATACAATATTTATATAGTCGGATTGGTAGCACAATGGTCAAGGCGAAATGATTGCTTATTAACTTTCTGTGATTGTCGCTGTCTAAAAAGCAAGACTGTAAAATTTGAGATGGAAAATAATTCCAATCAATCCAATAACGAGGCTGGTAAAATGAGATTCTAAAATTTAATAAGCATATTAATATAAGGACTAATACTAGAAGATTGGCCACCATCCATGCTATACATAATGTTTCATTTTTATATTTCTTTTAACCAACAGAACAACTAATACCTAATTAATTTTTATTACGTTGTCTTGCTCAGGATGCCATACTCAATTAATCGTTTCAAAAGAAAAAAGTACTTCATATTGCTCAGATTTTCATATTATTTACATTTACATTAGTTCGTTGGGTTAATACAAAACCAACGAACCAACATTCCTGCAATTGAACAATCATGTATAACAATATATGTAGTGCTCAAACGTGGTTATCAATCGTTTCAAATTAAATGGATCTTTAACTACTGGGAACAAGTAATTAGGTTAAGATTAAAATATAAAAATAATTATTATTATTAAGTCCCATTTATACGAAGGTTTATCTGGACTGGACCTACAGTTTAACGTGGGTTCCGAACCACGGTCCTCGACATTAAGCCTACCAACTGGCCAGTGACCAACTTAGAGACCATCCCAGAAGACATCCGGCCTGACTTAGCCTGGTTATTGGCGTGACTGCGTTGGTTATTCCTTGTCGGATTTTCCACTGTTGCCTATAAAAATATTTACAATTACAGTCACAAACATAAAGTACATCTATGCCCCAACAGGATTCGAACCCCCATCTATCGTAACAATAAGAGTACCGGCCTGTCGCCTTGACCACTGCGCCAACGAAGTGGGCTAAGAATTATTTTATTATTATTAGTTTTTTATTAAACTCAAATAGTACCGAAAGAATTATACTATACAGGTTTTCTGTTTATACAATATTTCAATATTTATTTTAACAATGCAAAAATGAAATAGTAGCCCGAATATTAGGTATGAAACTAAGTTTAAACCTCCAAACTATGAATAAATCATTAACAACACCACTCTTTGTCAAACAAAAGCCGGCAAAATCTTAAGAACGGGTGCGTAGAGGACAGAGCAGTGAAGAGAGACGGACAATAATTAAAGTAAAGATTTGTAGATGACTGCGTGAATTATTAACAATCAGAATATTTGATGAATAGGTAGAGAGGAGCACTGGCTGGTTAAAACCTCGACTGCGAAAATCCATAGAAAATCTCGACGAATTTTCAGTTGTTAATTATTAAAATACGGAAAACTTCTTTATAGAGCTAAATGTGCAAGTTTCGTTGCCTCCTTTAAATATTACATTAATCTTTGCTCTGGAAGTTTCTGGCGCCTTTGTTACGTCTCGGCTTTTTATTTTCCACAATTTCTCTGCGAATTATTTACTTATATATATACACATCCGCTATTGTCGCGAAAGAGATATTGTGGAGATGTCTAAACCTAATGGAAGTAATAACTTTCCCAACTTTAATGGCAGTCATATCTCTATGCATTTCGCTATAGAGTCGGGAGTAATTCAAATGAATGAAGTACATTTTAATAAACCTTTAAACATTTTTTAAACAAAAATTATTCAATTCAATTTAACCTGATATTACGAGGGTTGCATTTATATTTCTAACCTAATAATGGAAAATATATATTTTTGGAAACGATTTCCGTAGAATTATTTTTAACTTCAACCTCTTCTTCGGGTGTCAAAAATTGGTAACGTCATTATTTAATTTTAAGGTACGAGAATTATAAAATCAATGGGTGACAAATCAGGACTCTACGGAGTTTCTTCAGTTCGATATTTTGAGAGACCAAAACGCCATTGTTTGAGACAACGTGTGAGCGCTTGCATCATGGGGTATCATTAACTAATTGGAGTAAAATTAAATCACATAATAATTTTTTTATTTCACAAATTCAGAAACAGCTTCGCTATTATATTATTATAAATTATAATATTTAATAGTTATTCTACTATTTATTACTATTATTTACAAACAATTACTTTTGGCAATGTTTCATAGCTGTGTCATAAGTCAACCACATGTTATCAGATATGCACAAACGTTATTAATGTTAAATACCTACCTTAGCAGCAACGACACTGTGCTAAATTTAAGATTTATGAGATATACACCTCATACTAGCTCACTAGAGTAACAGAAACAATCGGATTCCATCAACCACACTTTGCATATTCCATACCTTACTGAATATTGGACGATCTGTAAACCTTTCGTAAAATATTAATTGCCGCTTAGCCTTCCTACGCCACTTTGCACCAGATTACTAACAGAGATAATTAGGATAGAGAATAATGTGGAAGGAACGCGAATTAAATCATAAATCTACTCGACAGCGAATATGAAAATTATATTCCCACAAAGTTCTTAAAAATAAATATACCTGAAAAATAGTATATAAAGTTTTTTGTATTATTTTTAGTTATGTTACTAGATATTTGATTTACCATTTAAAGAAAATAGAAATGTATAAAAATATATGTTAATGCATATAGAATGAGTGGCGTCTGGGGTAACAATGACATATTGGGGGAGACAGGAAATGTGTGAATGTTGATAAAAGGTCGTATATATCACCATAGTTGGTGATCCCTATAATGACGATTTTATAGTTGCATCGCGGGCTACTGACATTTATTCTAATTTGAATAACAATAGTATCACTATAATTGTGAGTTTATCATAAAAAGCAAGCAAGACAAGAGAATAATTAGTTTTTATCCAACACCTACCCACTGATTGTTTTAAATGTAATAAAAAACATGACATGAAAATTATTATATCATATGTCTATAAAATTATATCAAAATGTCTAAGAACTAAGCAAAAGAAGAAAAAGAAAAAGGGCTAATCATTCGAGAAGGCGCCAAAGACAACACATCGAGAATGAGTAGCGATTTCAATAGATGATCCAGCGTGTACAGTATGAATAGATATAGCCATTAGTTTCATCTTCAACAATTTCTCTAAAAATGATCACCTATTACCATTGTTGTTTTTTTCTGATAAATATACTTCGCTATACTACTAGATCAAATAGTTAGATCCCTTTATGTTTGTGTCCTGTTGGACTATTATCCAAGAGTTGCAATACTTTGGTATTAACATGAGAGTGGAGTCACATCACATGTATCTTTGCGGATCTCTTGATTTCCTGAGTAACACTAGAAAGGCTGAAAGTTTTGGTGTATGTAATCATTCCTATAGTATCTGAATTCATCTACGATATTTAGACAAATTGTTCTTGTTGTTACTTCTCGCGAAATATTGCCGTAGCTGGATTCTATAGGCTCATCGATTTTAGAATTAACCAATTAACTATATATCATTTCTGAAGATAGTAGTAACGTTCCCGGTTACGTATGGTAACTTGTATTTTAATAAATAATATTTAAGCTGCGTGAATAAATACTAAAATGGAGCATCAAGTTTACTGAATATTCCATTAATTATTGCTGTTGGTTGGTGTACCATTATAACGGGAAAATTGAAGTTCACATTAAAGCCAAACGTTATTTGGCGGAAACAATACGGCCGACAACACTCATCGCCACCATCAGCACGTCCGATAGCAGGAAGGGTGGAAGGGGTGTATAATGTCGCTGTTATTTCCTAACCCGCATTAATAAGGAACAATATAATACGTATCATTAAATTTAATTAAAATATATAAATAACAATTCTTTTAATAATGTGAGTATAATAATGTAGTATAGTATTTTAGCTGAATATTAAAAAATTGAGGTGATAGTACATCTTGTTGCATTTTGGCAACACTGCCTATATTTGAATAATGCGACGAATATATATGAGATTATATTTAAGTGTACCAGGGTTACTATTTATATTTCGGGAATAGGAAAGAAACAAATAGTTAAGCTGCGAATATATCTTTATTGTTTTTCAAAGTACTCGCTACGATAATCGATACACTTTTGCATAGGCTTAAACCAATTTTCGAAGCATCTATTCCATTCCGAATCAGGTATCTTCAAAACGTGATTTTTGAACGCTTCAATAGCTTCTTCGGGCGATGAAAATCGTTGACCACGCAGTTTATTCTTCACGGATGGGAACAAAAATAAGTCATTGGGTGCCAAATCGAGGCTGTACGGCGTATGACCCATCAATTCGATGTCTTTAGTGCTCAAATAGTCTCTTTTTTGAGCCGATGTGTGAGAGCTCACATTGTCATGATGAAGACTTCTGGCAAACAAATGGTTGTGTACTAATCATTTTCTTTGAGGTGCTTCGTGCGCGAACAACTTTTCTTGGATTTGGTTCATCTTGGAACGCCCATACAGTCGACTGCTGCTTACTTTCAGGCTCATACGAATATATCCATGATTCGTCACCTGTCCCGATTTTATAAACGTCTTTCGAAGCATCGCGATTGAATTTTTGAAGCATTTCTTTGCACCAATCGACACGAGCATTTTTTCATTTTTTCATTTCAGTTCATGTAAAATCGCATATATGCTGGTGGAACTAATGCTTAGGATGCCTTAATCTCACAATAGGTGACATGACGATCTTGCTTAATCATTTCACACACAGCATCGATGTTTTCTGGCATAACAGCCGATTTTGGACGACCTTCACGAAACTTGTCGGAGAGCGAACTACGACCACGATTGAATTCACTAAACTAGCGATATACGGTGGTTTTTGATGGAGCTTCAACGCCAAAAGCCACATTAAGTTGATTGATGAACTCTTGTTGTGATAATCCACGTCGAAAATCGTAAAAAATTATTGCACGAAAATGTTTACGATTCAGTTCCATTTTTTGGCGAGACGAAACTTTCAACTAAATATAAAATAAACAAATAGCGTCCGTGCGCCAAAATGTTCTGAGTACGTATATGGTCAAAAATGTCAAACTTCACGATGGAACCGACACATGGACTCACATGACAACAGTGTTGCCAATTCCCGAAATATAAATAGTGACCCTCGTAGTTTTTATTAAAATAGTCCATGAGGCTGATGGGCCTTTAATAAATAAATAATAATAATACTATGCTATATATTTTGTTCTGAGATTGTTAAAACAAGCGATTGGTATATTGTTTATTGTTTCATGAGCGACAATATCCTCTGTAATGGCAGTATACACACGATATGGTAAAGCATCATCGGCGAAAATGAATAAAAGTATTATGATAAGACGAGAAAAAAATTAGCACATATTACTTGTATGAGATCCTTTATAATAACTTGAACAAAATATATTATTTGTAAAAGAACTTTGCATATTTTTTTAAATCAGTGTAAGACCCCTAATGATTTATTTAATTTATTAAGCAGTTCCTTATACTTATTCCTTATACTAGGTACTAAGTGAGACCAATAAACTCTACTACTATAAATCTACTACTGATGTTTGTATTCGCGTTTCACTTAACTTTTGCCATTTCATAACTAAGTATCAACTGTTTGAATGAGTTGAAATAAACAATGTATAGGCCGAAAATGAAACCTCAAACATATTATATGCCAAAATATTTATATGCCAATTTCATATGCACAACCCTCATAACATCATATTAGAAAGAATTACCGTCGTATAATAATATAAAATAAATAAATGAAAAGTTCAAAATATACACAACACACTCAACAAAATATTCTCTAAGTAAAAAATATCGTCCGTTCATCTTACAAATTATCTCAAAACTAGCCAGTTGTTATTATCCCTAACACAAAATAAATAAGCTCGATCCTTGAACACAGAAAAAAAATCTTATTTTTAAGCTGGTTTAGCTACTGAACACTCCTTAGAAATTCGATATCGCAAAAAGTGCCTCTATAAAAAGATCTTATGTTTCGAAAAGCAATTTTCATATTCAATATGGAATCATGTTTTATTTGGTTTTCTATTTGTTCGAAAATAAAAAAAGGAAAATTGACTCCGGCTTATTTCAAATTGATGTAGAAAGGTTTTATTCGTACATTCGGGAAATATTTTTCTTTTCATATGTTCTGTTTGTTCTGCCTACAAGGACGCTTATATTTAATATACCTGAATGTATGTAAATATTTAATATAATTAATTTGTACTTTTATATTTTCTTGAATATATAGGATCAGTAATTCCAGCTGATTTAAATATTTATATATTAGAAAATGGATCCGGAAAGATAAGAACAAAATTGATTTATTACCATATCAATCCATTATATTAAACTAGAACTGTGCTGCCTGAACTGAACTGAACTGAAATGCCGGCAAGCATGAATATAATAAACAACCCATAGGTGAACCACTATCAAAATAGTATTAATAGTGACTTGAAGGTTATATATTATCATCTAAATTATAAAATCTAATCTCAAAAGCTTTTTAAAATGAAAATACTGCTGCAACTCAAAACAATGTTCTCAGAATTAAATCTACTGGCTAGAGGGTGGACGATATGGGAATCACCGTAGAATATATTAGATCTTGCACAATTTAGGGACTGGGATTCGAGCTGTCATAAAGCTTTGCCCGATTTTACACTATTATTTATGAATAATTACATTCAAAAACTTAAATTAAAAACAATCAAGGCTTAAGTGCGACTCGAACAGATGAAAAGAAACACAAATTAGATTTTAGTAACTATATATTTAACTTTCAACGATTTTTAATAATAAAATATTTACATTTATTCAATATCACTAATATTTATAGTTTTATCAAAGTAGTTATCAAAACTTGTGCTAATACACACAATTGACTGTAACTATGTTAATAAAACAAAAAACGCCAAATTTAATAAAACAAAATATTTTTAGTATCACTATTTTTATTTTGGTCCCAGCAAAACATTATACATACCAGTATTCTAATTCTTCTAAAGTATAACATATTTTATTACAATATTATGAAATACAATATGTTTTTTATATATCTTAAAGTCTCTTTTTTACCAACGAGGTGTTATCTAGACTGGGCCTACAGTTTAACGTAGGCTCCGAACGACGGTCTTCGGTATTATGCCTACCGACTGGCGAGTGACCAATTTAGGAATTATCCCATAAGAAATTCGGTCTTACCCAGCCTGGTTACTGGCGTGACTAGGATCATTTTTTTTTGTGGGATTTTCCACTCTTACCTAGGACAATAACGAATATAAATTTACGACCATGCCCCAGCAGGATTCGAACTAGCAACTATCACAACAGTAGGTGGACCGTCCTGTCCTTTACTACTGCACCAACCAAGCCGGTCCTTTTATAATATTGAAAAAATGCTGCGAAAGTTGATTCGAACTCTTGGAAATTATATTTACCCTTGAATAATAGTAGAATTTATTAAAAAAACCTCCATATTTTCATAAAATAATTGTTTTATCCTCACATTCCGGCTTACAAAATCAAACCTTAGTGTAAAACAAAACAAAATATATATTACTTGTGTATAATTTGAATTTATTAGTTAAGGCACTTTGATCATTTTCTTTACTTTAGAAAGGCATTTATTACGCAAATTTAGTGAAATATGTCTTTATCAATATATTTTCTTTACAAATATTCCAAGACGTCATGCGAGAAAGTGAGTTTGTGTTACTTACCCTCTATTGCTAGTCTTTTTTGGCAGAAATATGTCATTCAATTTGTTGCTATAAATTCATAGAGAGTTTGCTTCAATATCGATGTGGATCGCTTTCCCGAGATAATATATCTTTTCTTGCCAGTTAATAAGCAACAGAAAACTTTTTTTGTCCGGTATAATTCATTTGTCAATATGTAACAGATCAATTGAAAAGTCCCCGGCCTGACAGATAGATGGCGCTACTATAATTAAATCCATATGTTTTTTAGTTAACACTAACCCTCAAAAGATGCGTATCAGAAGTGTATCAATTTGACAGCTGTCGGATCATTAGTTTGTGAATTATAGCATTTTGAGTGGAGCAACTTTTGTTATTGTGATAAAAATGGATAAAAAGGAATTTTGCGTGTTTATAAAATATTGCTTCTTGAAGGGAAAAAATATAGTTGAAGTCATTTGTTGAAGTTGAAGTAACGTAAACTTGATGCCAAGTTTCCGGACAATGCCCTAGGAAAATCAACCATCAAGGATTAGTATGCTTAGTTTAGACGTAGTGAAATGAGCGCCGGAGATGGTGAACGCAGTGGACGCCCAAAAGAGGTTGTTACCGACCAAAAAAATAAAAAATTTCACAAAATGATTTTGAATGAGCGTAAATTGAAATTTAATGAAATAGCAAACACTCTAAAGATCTCAACTAAACGGGTACATCATATCATTCACGAATATTTGGGTATGAGAAAGCACTGTGCAAAAACAACGACGACATCATGATTCGGAGCAGTGTTTGAAGATGATCAAGCGTAATAAACTCGTGTTTTGCGTCGATGTGTGACAATGGATCAAACATGGCTCCATCATTTCACTCCCGAGTCCAATCGACAGGTATCCGAGTGACAATGAACCCGCACCAAAGCGTGGGAAAACGCAACAGTCGATTGGCAACTTTATGGCGATGATTTATTGGGATGCGCATGGAAAATTTTTCATTGACTACTTTGAAAAAGGAAGGACCATCAACACCGACTATTACATAGCGTTATTGGACCGTTTGAAGGACGAAATCGCCGAAAACGACCTCATTTGAAGAAAAAGACAGTGTTGCTTCACCAAGACAATGCACCGTGTCACAAGTCAGTGAAAACGATGGCAAAAATCCATGAGTTGGGCTTCGAATTGCTTCCTCATCTACCGTCTTCTCCAGATCTGACCCTCAACGACTATCTCCTGTTCTCAGATCTCAAAAGAATGCGCACTGGGAAGAAATTTTCGTCGAATGAAGAGGTGATCGCCGAAACAGGCCTATTTTGAAGCAAAGGACAAATAGTACTACAAAAATGGTATTACAAAATTGAAAGGTCGTAATCAGTGTATCACCTTTGAATAGAAATATGTTGAGTAAAAAGAACTAATTTTGCCAAAAAAATGTGTTTTTTTATGGTAGGCCGGGGAATTTTCAATTGAACTGTTGTGTTCTATTGTGCTAGGTTTTCGTCAAATAAGCCCTGTAATTGATTATATTTTTTCACGAACTTTTTCGGTTCTTCAGTCCGGTCTTATTAACATAAAATCACCAATTTGAAATCGCTAAAAACAATAATTCGGATATACCGGAGTAGCCTCAATCTAAATTTCTAAAAGATTTTGATGTGTTCCGCTAGCAAATTTCTTCATATTAAATCGCAAATGCAATGAATGTTAAAATTGCAACTTTCAGTGTTTCGTGATTAATGTTTGTATAAAGTGAATAATTCAAGAGTAGCAAGTGGTAAACTGTTATTTTATAAATGTAAAATCTTCTCTATCCTTCCATCGACCATGTGAAACTTCTCAGTAAATAAGTATTAATATTAACCAGAAAGCGCTGTTCCCGAGTAAAGTTCAATGAGCTATGATTATGCTTAAATAATTAACAAACAAACGACTGAATATAAAATCGTCACAATGGTGATCCGACAGAATTAGAGTGCCCTAAAGAATCTAGAAATGAAAAAAATCCACGTGCTTGGTCGATTACGGTAGGAATACACGAGAAACCTATCGAACGCTGCCTGGTTGGCGTTTCTACTAGACTTCCTAAAGAGAAGGAATACACTTAAACCAGTAGAGAGCATAGCATTGCATAAGTATGTGTACCATCCGAACCAGAATCTACAACCTTACAAACTGCCAAGTACCCAGTTCGCAGAAAAATCTCCAGACGATACACGTTCTGTTAACTTGGAGAACAGCGAAATTCTCAAATAAATCTAGCTGAAGACGGTTACTTATTCATCCTAGCGAGCATAGGGCCATTCATTCTGAGATGCATGTTTGTGGATGCAAGACGCTTAACGAAACTTTAAACGCGCCAAGAAATGTTCCGCAGCAGCTTCACTTCGGGTGTAGTATTGTAGATAGCGGTCGCTACACGGCCTATTAGGCAACCAGCGGTTGGCAGTTCACGTGGTCCGAGGATATAAAAGACAGCAATCGTTAGTCTGCAGACTCTGTACGTGTAATCATGTACTCATGGCCCATACATTTTTATTGCCATATATTCGGCATTTGGGATGCAGCATCCAAGAAAAGTAGGCCATTGTGGTTAGACTTCTGGTACTAAAAGTTGTCTGCTGTTTAAGTTTTTTTTCTATGTTCATTATTGGATGATGCGTGTTTACTAGTGGGTATTAGATTAGTGATTGAATATTAATCATGTTTGAAGAAGGAAAGAAAGTCATTATTAAATTAACTACTTGGTTAGTTGATTTTATTTAATTAAAATGATTATTTAATTAAAAAATATGAAAATTTTATTGAAGAATGTTGATGAACAATTTTGTTAAACTATTTGAGGTTAACATTGTCTTTATAGTAGTTATGAACTAATTTAGTTGTGAAAATAACTTATTGATGATACTAACTAAAATTGGTGGAATTAAATATAAGCAAATGTAAAATCAAAACAGTTAATATGATGACAGGTGATGGCAAAAGTAACATCTTAATCTGACTTTATTTAAATGTCTTTTTAATTTAGACATTGACATGAAGACCAATAATTTTGTCAAATTGTAAATATGAATAGAATTGTATTAGAGTAATATGTATGTTGGTTTGATTGTTATTTTAACTGAATAATGATATATACACTCTTTATAGTTTACAAGGGTATTACAATAGTTAATTAATAATAAGGATAAAAACACATATTGAATTGTAAAATTTGATTGGGATTTAACAAATATTCATGGAAAGTTTTATAGTAACGCACAAAAAATTATAGAAAAGGAAAATAATCTTTTTAGTTGTATCTAATCTATAAAAGTAATTAAATTATTAATCAAGACATCACTGTATAAAACATGAACTCATTACCTTTTTTATTTTAAATAGAAAGGCTCTTTGTTCCGCTTTTCTACCTTTAGAGTAGTAGCTGTTAGATCATTAGGGTGTCGTTAACAATTAATGTTGTATTTTTCTGAAACGATTTGTCAACTCTTGTCAACACAATTATCCTTAGCGTATTATTTTCTACCACTCTGCAAAATTCTATTAATAGTTATACCTGTAGTCAATTGATCTTTGAGTTTATTCTCTTCGGCTTTTGTCAATTTTTTGTAACAAATCTCATACATGTGTCTCAGTATATTCAAGGGATACTTGACCTAAAATACTAAAACATATAACGACTAAAATATAGTTCTAATTGTTACCAGTCAATGCGATTTTTGTTACTATTCTTGACTGACAACTCCATTAATGAATTGACCACCTCTAGCTGGTGGCTGACATACTGTACATGTATTTTCATAACGTTAGTTCAAATAGGGGATTATATCCAGGAATGTTTTCTGGCAGAATTGGCAGCCTAAATTCTCTCTATAAATATAATATTTATTTTAATAAATTTATTCATAATAATTTAAATAAAATCTTTTGGACTTTAACCAATACAATAAATGACCAGGATGACTATATCTCTCTCCCTTTATAATTAGGGGACAGCTTTGCCCTCAACCTAATTATTCATCCACCCATCGATCATGTGTAGCTTATTAGCTCGGTAGCGACCTTGGGGCATGTCGAATTTTACATCATGGAATAACAGTCTACAAAATACCCAGAAATATAATCCCAGATGTTGAACACGGGCCGAGTGCCAGCAGTGCCAACTAGAACCCGACAACGAATAGCTGGCGGCAACCCCGAGACGTTTATCTGGGATGTTATTGAAGGGTATTTCGGTCATTCAATGCTGAACCCTCATTTAGGTTAGACGTGCCATCTTCGACTGCCTAAGCCTCGTCTCCAGGTAACACCGGTGCCATCTGTTTTATCATTTGTATTTTTCACATTTTTTATATAGCCAATAAATAACGGTCACATAATGTAAACACCACTGTTTCATTTCGTATTACCTCCATTCACCGAGCCACATCATTTACCCTAAAGCTCAATGAGCAAGTATTAAAATCGATAACTATTTTTTGTTCGCATATAACCTTCAATATCAATGAGTAATGCTTATGCACAAGCAAGTAACAACTAAGCACAAATAGTTACACATATAATGTTTTATACTACTATAATAAATGGCAATAAAACAAACATGTTTGCATAAGCTATCAAGGAACATATGTCGAATTTACAAAATCCGCCGATATACCGCGTCGCATTTAAACGGGAAATACTTAACGGCTAAAAAGAGTTTTGCGTCGACACGCACACCCGCAGAAAACTAATAAAAGTTGGCGTTTACAGATTGCCCCTGTCCCGATGAATTTGTAATTCGCCAACGGCAATTTTGAACTACAGGCGTCGCACCCGAATAGGCGCTTTTTTCCCGCCTTCCCACGACGATAAAAAATGAGCCAAGTTTTTTTTTTACTGAATATGAATCGAGCCCACCCCACAAAGGTTGAGAAAACTTGATGGTCTTTTAAGTTTTGGTAAAGTTCTGGGCCTGACGTGTCGAGAAATTCGGAAGACGGCGGCTAAAGATTTTTTCATCGGAATATCTGACATTCACCTTATTTGGTAGGTTTAATTAAAATTTTCTTCTCAAACTTTTTTTTGACGAGTATTGATATATGTTCATTCTTATCCCCGTACTTCATGAAGTATACTGCAATAATAAACTATCTTTTGCCAGTTAACATGTTTACTTTTTTTTATTTAAATAATACTATTACCTAAGTTATCATTTTATAAATTCTCGACTTCATTACTAGTTTATCATAGTTTTATTATATCACACGTTTAGCTGATATGAAATTATTACTCCCGTTAATTTAGTTAACCACATAGTGTATTATACAAGTGTGTGAAGCTTATTCCTACTGAAGCACTACAATCTTTACCTTTTTGTGCTTTGACCGCAGCTGTTCTGGCCTAGGACAATATTAGTTTTCTATTTTTAGATCGCCTTCTGTGATCGTGCTCTATATCTTTTTCAGTTCTGTTCTCTGTATCTTCCATCCATCCGGATGTCTGTATTCACATCAGGAATTGGTTCACTTTTATTTCACCTGGGATGCCCAGACTGTTGTAATCTGCGTCTCTATTTGTATTCCTCAACTATGCACTGATTTTGGCATCTTAAACTAATGACTTGACTCTTGAGAGAAACATATGGACTTTGTCTTAAGCATCGCATCTGAAACACTTCAAGCCGACAAACCCCAGGCTCTAACAATGTCCATATCTCGTAGCAATGCATTAGACCCGGATTTTGATCTTGATTGTAATATTTCATTTCTTCCACACCCACCATCTTAGAGAGGTAAAAGTCACTTTCTTCTCTTCTAATACTGTTCCCAAATGCTTGAACTTCTGCCCTCTCTCTGATTGGATCCCGTTCGGTCAATACTTTGATCTCCATCAGCGAATATCGCGCTATTATTAGCGAATATCAGATCGAACAAAGAGTTTGTAGCATCAAATTGAATGCCACGTCTGTTTTTAAATACTTCGGATAATTGAAACCTCTAATATGTTGAACAATAGTGAAGAAGCAAAATTTCTTTAGTAAACACCAACTCGGACCTCAAATTGATTAGGCGAATCATTTCGCTTTCGCACACAGCCACTTTAACTATCGTTAAACGCCTGAAGAGGTTTTATAACATTTACTAGCGCATGTTCAGCTTTCTAAGCTGCACAAAGTTGAGGCCAATGTATACAGTCGAAAGAAGAGTGAACGTTAAGAGCGACAATCTCACAAGGCGACATAATCGCAATAATCGACATTTTAAAGTTTCTTAATGTTGTATATGTGTGTTTTTATAGTCTATTTATAGTACAGTCTTTAAAAATTCGTTCCTTTTTCCTTTTGGTCTTTTGGTCCTTTTATAATCACATTCAGTTCATTCTGATTTTTTCGATCTAAATGTAATCATCAAAATCCAAATTATATAACTGTTATTTAGGTTAAAATAAACAATAAGCTATTTTTTATTTATAAGTGACTATATATTTAATGAATATACTAAGGTATTAAATAATGTACTAAATAAACTATAATAAACAGTCGTAATGCCAAGTGAACAACAGACAACTAAAGACGATACTATGAGATACTAAAGATAAATAAGCTGCAATAATCTTCATAGCAAAATTTTGTCATTTTGTAAAAGATAGCACCAGCGGAAAACGGAGGCTCAATATGGCGAATGGATTTTCATATGTCAAGCCGAAACTTGTTTAAAATTTCTCATAAACAACACTAAATGTAACTAGTTTTAAGCCCAATAAGCGCAATTTGCCTTTTGCTTTTAGTTACAAAACTGCAGCGGAAATGTGCAGAATGATAATAGAGACATGGTGAGTGTATTAGTGAAAGAATGTGCCGGGAATGGTTCCAGAGGTGAAAGGCAACGAACACCCCACAGCTGTAAAGAAGTTCAAAGATGCGAGATTGGATGAAAATTAACGAACTCAGCAAGGACCTGCCCATTCATTAGCGATTACTAAATAATTCATTTCTCAGTTTTTGGTAGGGCGATTCTAAAAGAAGTACCTAAAGAAATAGACTAAAATATAAAGATGTTGAAAGAAAAACGGCCGCTGTATCAAGAAAATTTTGACAAAGTAATTTTGTTACATGACAATGCCCATCCTAATATGGAATAAGAGATTAAAACTCTTTACTTTCACCCGCCATATTATCTAGATATTGGTCCATCGGATTATCATATATTGATCAGTGGCACACGATCTAACCAAACAGCAGTTCCATTTTTTGAAGGTTTCAAAAGTTGGGTTGATTATTGGAGCACTTTAAAATAATACGAATCAGCACGGAACTTTCAAGTTACTTGAAAGAATGACCAGAGTGTTGTCAAAAAGTTTTGAAATTTGACTCTTAATAATTAATGTAGAGTATGGCTTATTTAATTAATTTTGAGTTAAATTTTACATTAAACTGTTAAAATCATATAGTTTTAAATATTCGTTAGTCAAACAGTATGATTTATTCAACTAATAAAACATCGACGAACTGAAATCATTTCAACCATTGATTTTATCGATCGTGTTCCCGAGGGGTAATTATTCCAGAACTGATTAAAACAACATTAACCATATATTAACCGCAACGTTTTCTCATTCGTCACGCGAACAATTTAAAAATTGAATGGTTTCTGTCGCAATTAGAAAATCGATCCTCGAAAGTAGCGGTGGAAAATCACTTTATGAAAGGTTTGCGGGCGAACCGGCACGAGAGTCTTTTCGACGACATGGAAAACGAATTTGAGGAATCGACTACGGGTAAAGCATGTTGGATGCGATAGTGTATCGTTTTCGTAATGCGTTTGTATACGATAAGATATTGATGATATTACATCGTAAAAAATTTGCTATTTACGTAACCTATTTATTGCTCCCGAATATATTTGTTAAATTTTAGATTATTATTATGTTCTTTCAAGTGATCAGTAACCTTATTTTTTTTAATTATCAACTAATAAAACGCATTTGATGTTTTAATCATGAGCAGTGTTATTAATAACATATTTTTAACAAGATTATTGAACCGACTTCAAAAAATAAATAAGTAACTGACTAACAATTAAAAAATAATCAAACTTAAATTTTTAACACCAGCTCCACAGAATAACAGATGTTATAGAAAAAGCCTACGAAAGTAAAAAAGTATGCTCAGCTATATTCCTAGATGTAGCACAACCCTTCGATAAGGTGCGGCATGAAGGCCTTGTTCATAAACTACAGAAAATGATACCAAAACAACACACCGAATTATTAAAATCATACATTACAACCAGAATGTTCAGAGTCAAACAAGAAGAAGCTTACTCTACAATAAAAGAAGCTAAAGCAGGTGTACCACAAGGAAGTGTACTGGGACCAATGCTTTATCTACTCTACACTGTGATATACCACAAATGGAAAATATTACGATGGCTACATTTACTGATGATACTGCGGTTATAGCTGTCGGAGACAATAGTGAAGAAGCTTAACGAAAATTACAACAGGCAAGTGACAATATAAATAATTGGACACAAGCTTGGAAAATAAGAATTAATGAAAGTAAATCTGTACACGTGCAGTTCACCTATAAACAGACCGTACAACCACCAATAACATTAAATACTACTATCATTCCATATAGCAACAACGCTAAATATCTAGGAATGAATCTCGATGCAATACTTCGCTGGAAGGAACATATAAAGAAGAAAAGAAAATAACTGGAATTGAAATATAGGAAAATGAACTGGCTAATTGGAAGAAAATTGCAATTATCAGTACATAATAAATTGCTATTATATAAGCAAATACTGAAACCTATATGGTCATACGGAGTTCAATTATGGGGATCTTCTGCAAAGAGTAACATAAATAAAATACAAATTTTTCAGAACAAAGTCCTGAGAGGTTCTGTGGGTGCACCCAAATACTATAGGACTGTCTAGTCTTAATGTTAGTGCCATAAATGACAATAATAAAATAAATATGCATCATAACATTGTTACTTATTACTATTGAAATTGTGAAACTGTTCGCCTACTTCACTCATATTAGTTGTTCGCTTAGAAAGCCACGTTAATTATTTGGTCAGGTCGAAACATATCATTACAATGTCTTTCCGATCCCTCGAAAGACTTAGCATCACCTTCATCGCCATTATTTATTCCGTTTTAACGGAAACGAATAGAAACTTGGCCCATTAATATGTCCACTATTAATTCATGTGGAAACTCAACTTCTAGTGTGATGGCGTTAGTTGAAATTTGTTAATCTATTTCGATAATTCGAGGAATTTTGTTGACTTTTTCAACGATTGGTCGGCAAGGGCGAAATTGAGCTCTTACATTAATATTTCCGGCACTGGCATCACATCAGTACTCGAAATTTTTGTAAAAACGTGAATTAAACTATTCATTAAATAAAAATGATTAATAGAGAGAACCAGAGACTAAATGAGATGGAAACACAATCCTCAACGTCAGGTGAAGCTTATCTGGCACAACAGAATCAAATCTTTTGTCAAGAAAACCATAAGAGAACGCAAAATGAGCAAGCTCTCTATAATGCGTATATTAACGAAAAAACAGCCCGACGGAATCTGGAAATTGCACTATCAAATATGCAAAAACAATTAGATGCACTACAACTCCTAATAAAAAACCAAAACACATACAATCCAACTAGCATTCCCGTAGTGAACCAGTGCACTGAAAACAAATTGCCTGTAAACTATGAAACAGACGAGGAAGAATTGCAAAAAGAAGTAGGCTGGATAACAGTTAAAAGAAATAAGAAACGAAAAGCAAACTACACACCTGAAGCTTCACCACAACAACCAAAAACCATTAAAGCACAAGAATTGAATAAAGAAATAAAAGTGCCGAGACCACCTCCAATTATAGTAAGTAATGTCACAGACTTTGACTTGCTATATGAAACAATGAAAACAAATAATATACTATTTAGAGCAACAACATTAAACAATGGACAAATCAAATTAAACGCCGAATGTCGTAAAACTTTTACGAAAATTGCTGAGTGCTTGGAATTCCTAAAATTACAATGGCACTCGTATGAAGATAAGCAAACCAGAGACATTAAAGTAATGGCAAGAGGGCTTCCACCGACAGCTAAAACTACTAAAATAGTGGAAGAGTTAATAAAAAATGGACTTAAATGTACTGACGTCACAAATATCCTGAAAAAAGAACGAAATAAAAATAACAATGGAGAAATAGTTGTCCAGAAGAAGCCTTTACCACTGTTTATGTTATCATTCCAACATAACACGGACATAAAAGCAATTTATGAAATTAAACAAATTCTAGGAGTCGAAGTAAAAATAGAACCTCTTAGAAAGGCAAATCTTGTGCCACAGTGCAAGAGATGCCAATTACATGGACACACACAAAAATTCTGTAAAAGGGAACCAAGGTGTGTAAAATGCTCAGGAAAACACATCACGGGAGAATGCAAAAAACCCAAAGGAACAAAAGCGAAATGTGCGAATTGCAATGAAGCGCATCCAGCAAGCTACAGAGGATGCGTAGTTGCGAAAACATTCCAAGAGAGAAGAAATAAAATCAGTCAGGCTAAAGAGCAAAAAACAGTGACTCAAAATAAACAACCAAAAATGTACAACGAAATCAACGATGAAATGACCTATGCTCAAAGCATAAACCAAACCGCTCAAAAAGAAACAAAAAAAGAAGACGTTACAACCAACGAACTGCTATTGAAACTTATAGCAAAGCTGGACAACCAGGAAAAGATTATTGAATCGTTTTCTGAAAGATTACTTAAACTCGAAAACAATAGGGCGGTGGCCTCAAGAACTAAAAATGGCAAGTAAAGACATCCGCATCGCAATTTGGAATGCTAATGGGATTCAGAAACATCACGCTGACCTACAAGTATTCCTAGAATTGCAAAAAATAGATATTTGCTTAATATCTGAAACCCATTTGACAAAGGAATCCTTTATTAAATTTAGAGGATATTACTTTTACCACACCATTCATCCAGCTAACACAGCAAGAGGAGGAAGTGCAATAATAATAAAAAATAATATATGCCATCATCAAGAACCCGGACTCAGTTTAGCAGAAAATCAGGTAACGGCAGTAACTGTTATATCTAGCAAATACAGGGTTACATTAGCTTCCATATATAGCCCTCCAAGATACAACCAAAAAAAAGAAAATTACTTGAATGTTCTAAACAACCTAGGAGAAAAATTTATAATCGGTGGTGATTTCAATGCTAAAAATACAAGATGGGGATCTAGAATGACGACAACTAAAGGTAATGAATTACATAAAGCAGCTGCTGAGCTAGGGTGCAGTTACATGTCGACAGGAAAACCAACTTATTGGCCTACCGATCCAGAGAAAACTCCAGACCTGTTAGACTTCTTTATAGCTAGAAACATAACCACTAACTACATGGAAGTTGAAGAAAATTTTGACTTAAGTTCAGATCACACACCTGTGATTTTGACGCTGAGTGAAAACATTATAAGAAAACAACAAAATCCAACATTAACCAACAAGAGGACAGACTGGGAAGGATTTGTTGAAGAAATAAACAATCGAATTCAACTAAATGTTCCCCTTAAGACAGAAGACCAATTAAATTATGAAACCGAAAAATTCGTTGCAGACATCCAACAGGCTGCTTGGAATAACACTCCAGAAATTAAAACTTCAACCAAAGGAATAAATTACCCGAAAGAAATCAAGGAAATGGTAGCTGAAAAACGAAAACTACGGAAAAAATGGCAGCAAAATAGAACACCTGAAAATAAGAATATCTTAAACAACATAACACAAAGGTTGAAGAGGGAAATTTTGGAAATTAAAAACAATTCCATAAATAACTATCTACGAAATTTAACAGATGACAAGAACACAGACTACTCGCTCTGGAAAGCCACTAAATACCTAAAACGATCCTGTCTACATAGTCCTCCGATAAGAAACATGCATGGAAGTTGGGCACGCAGCAACCTGGAGAAAGCAGAAGCATTCGCTGACCATTTAGAGAAAACTTTCAAACCAAACGAAAGTGAAATTGAACATACTTTACCGGACATAGACGGCGAAAATTCGACAATTCAATTAACAACTCCGAAAGAAGTCACCAACGTTATTAAAACTAACATCAAGCCAAATAAATCACCAGGCTATGATTTAATAACAGGGCAATTGCTGCACAATCTGCCAAGAAAGGGTATTATAAAGCTCACTAACTTAATCAATGCAGCATTTCGACTGAAATATGTCCCAGACGTTTGGAAAATGGCTGAAATAATAATGGTTCCAAAACCTGGAAAATCACCAAATGATATAAAAGCTTATCGACCTATCTCACTGTTACCGATGATAGCTAAGGTATTTGAAAAGCTCCTCTTGAAAAGATTAAAACCAATTATAGAGAGAAAAAACCTAATACCAACACACCAGTTTGGGTTTATTACCAAACATTCAACGATTGATCAAGTGCATAGAATAACAGATGTTATTGAAAAAGCCTATGAAGATAATAAAGTATGCTCAGCTGTATTCTTAGATGTAGCACAAGCTTTCGACAAGGTATGGCACAAAGGCCTCGTCCATAAGCTACAGAAAATATTACCGAAGCAACACACCGAACTATTAAAATCTTACATCACAGCCAGAATGTTTAGAGTGAAACAAGAGGAAGCTTACTCTACAATAAAAGAAGCTAAAGCAGGTGTACCACAAGGAAGTGTACTGGGGCCAATTCTGTACCTACTTTATACATGTGATATACCACAAATCGAAAACATTACAATGGCTACATTTGCTGATGATACTGCTATTCTTGCTGTCGGAAACAATAGCGAAGAAGCAACCCGAAAACTACAACAGGCTACTGACGCTATAAATAAATGGACCCAAATCTGGAAAATACAAATTAACCAAAACAAATCTGTGCATGTTCAATTCACCTATAAACAGGCCGCGCTTACACCATTGACCATAAACCACACTGTCATACCATACAGCAATAATGCTAAGTATCTCGGAATGACACTTGATGCAAAACTACGGTGGAAGGAACATGTCAAAAAGAAAAGAAAAGAACTTGAGTTAAAATATAGAAAAATGTATTGGCTAATTGGAAGAAAATCTCAATTAACTATACATAATAAATTACTTCTATATAAACAAATATTAAAACCTATATGGACATACGGAATACAATTATGGGGATGTTCCGCAAAAAGCAACATAAATCTAATACAAGTTTTCCAGAACAAAGTCCTAAGAAGCATCGTAGGTGCACCCAGATATTACCGGACCATTTATTTACATCGAGATCTTCAGATACCGACTGTCAATCAAGAAATTAAAAGAATTGCAAAGAGACATGAGGAGAGACTTCACTCTCATGTTAATTTCGAAGTATTACAACTCTTGGACAACACCAAAACCGGACGCAGACTCAAAAGGACCAAACCATTTGAACTTGTGTAGTGTGTTGTAGTGTAGTGCAGTGAGGTGCATTAGAAAAAACTCAAAGTGTTAAAACAATTATTATTATGTTAGAGACTATGTAGGACTGATGAGTCCTATTAGATATATACCTAGATTTAAGCTATTATAAGGACAAATTGTAGGTTAGTCGGCAACGACTAGTAACAATGTATATAATTATAAAAAAAAAAAAAAAAAAAAACATCAGTACTCATAACACATTACACAGTTTGCTATTGTTGTAATAAAGGAAACTCTGATGAAAATTGGGTTCTAGAATGTCAAGTTTTCAAAATTCAACAACTTTGGTTGAGCAAAAGAATGACACCGCCTTCATATCTAGGATATTAACCAAACTCTAAGAGAAAAAAGCGAAAATCATTTTCCCACTTATATTAATGTTGCGTCTTTAGATTTAAAATTATTATATATTATTATTTGTGAAGTGTAGATACAGCTGGCAATATTTTTGCCTTATGTGATATGCAAAGTACTTCTGATGTCCTTATCATGATTAGATTTAAGCTTTGATATGTACGTACGAAAAAGTTAGGTTAAGATAGTTAAGATATTAAAAAGCGTGGTAAGAAACAAGCCGCCTCTAAAGAAAATAATAGTAATAAAGTTCATTAAGAAAATGGTTTATATATTTAGGAACCGAAATCGCGAGTTGAAAACCCCAAGAATACTTTTCTTACTTATATTACACGTGCATTAAAAATCTTGTTACATAATATATTTGAAATCGGTAATAATTAATAAAAAAACGTTATTTGAGTAGGTCTGAGCTAACAAATAGATTAATCAAATTATGTTAGTCAAATCAATATAAGCGTATTTCTATTAATTAGATTACTAGAATTTATATATTAAAACAGCTGGTTTGTTTCGAAAACAATTTATGCTTATAAAAAATAGACCGTTAAAAAGTTTGGCCGAGAAAAAATGATAGATACAAACTAACCGAACATCATTCTCTTTGTAAAAGGTTTTGAGATTTATAGCTAACCGCTCCCTGATTATTCCAGAATTTTCAAACTAAATATTAAGGAAACGAATTTCGACGACGAATATATTAAACTGCTACTCTTTGTTTGGCTGCTCTCAGATTTTTTAGCGGAACAGTCAACCATCGCAGTTATAAATTCGCCACAGTCTAGCGCAATTAATGTCCCTTAACTCCTGAAAACTCTTGACGCTCGAAGCAGCAGGAAAAAAAGGCCGAAGAAAAATGTCGTCTCAGGCCGGGAGCCGCGCCATAAAAATGGCGGTTTTCCGGAGGCATCTGGCACCCGAAGACTGATGAACCAGCTCCGTAAACAAACAAGTCGAAATTATACCGGAAAGTTAACAATGCGGAACATATTTCAAACTGGGTCAGAGCGGATAGGGGCATCGGTTATCAGGTATGGAATAAGATGAACAATATTTCAGAGATTCTGTTTTTTTTTATTAGCCGGATAACTCCGCTTGGAAAAACAAACATATAAATATGTTTTTAAATTAATTTTTTTTTCTACAAACTTGTTTCGGTTTTAATGGGAGGGTTATTTCTGAATCGTGCTTGTTTTGTTTTTACGTCTACAAGCAGTTTATTTTAATATATATTTTTTTACAATGTTTACGAAAAAAAAAAAAAAATATATATATATATAATTTAATATATATTTTCGAAGGTAATTATTCAGAAATTCATTATTTTCCATAGCTTTTCTTCATATTTCTGCATTTCAGCATTTCGAAACCACCAAGCGGTAATAAGAAAGCGCTATCAGGTCAATTGAAAAGTCCCCAGCCTACCATAGTAAAAGACATTTTCTTGGCAAAATTAGTTTTGTTTCTTCAACATAATTCTGTCAACTGATTATAGCGGATCAACTTTTCGATACCATTTTTGTAGTACAATTTGTCCTTTGCTTCAAAATAGGCCTCAGTTTCGGCAGTCACCTCTTCATTCGACAAAAATTTCTTCCCAGGGAGCTTTCTTTTGAGATCTGAGAACAGGAAATAGTCGCGCAGGAAAAAATCTGGAGAATACATCTACCGTATGGAGGAAGCAATTCGAAGCCCAATTCATGGATTTTTGCCATCGTTTTCAGTGACTTCTGGCACGGTGCATTGTTTTGATGAAGCAGCACGTTCTTATTCTTGAAATGCGGCCGTTTTTCGACGATTTCGTCCTTCAAATGGTCCAATAACGCTATGTAATAGTCGCTGTTGATTATCCTTCCGCCTTCAAGGTATACCTTGCTAGCCGATTGTTGCGTTTTCCCACGTTTTGGAGCGGGTTCATTGTATGCAGTTCACTCGGATAACTGTCGATTGGACTTCGGATTAAAATGATGGAGTCATGGTTCATCCATTGTCACATATCGACTCAAAAACTCGGGTTTGTTATGCTTGAATATCTTCAAACACTGCTCCGAGTCATCAACTGGTCGTTGTTTTTGATCAAAAGTGAGCTCGCGCGGCGCCCACTTTACACATAGCTTCCTCATACCCAAATATTTGTAAATGATTTGATATACACGTTCAGTTGATATCTTTAGAGTATCTGTTATGTTATTCAATTTCAATTTACGGTCATTCAAAATCATTTTGTGGATTTTTTTAATGTTCTCGTCGGTAACAATCTCTTTTGGGCGCCCACTGCGTTAACCGCTATCGGTGCTCATTTCACCACGTCTAAACTTAGCATACTAATCCTTGATGGTTGATTTTTCTGGGGCAGTGTCCGGAAACTCGGCATCATGCCAAGTTTTTGCTTCAACTGTAGTTTTTCCCTTCAAAATGCAATATTTTATCAACACGCGAAACCTTTTTGTCCATTTTTTTCCCAATAACAAAAGTTACTTCACTCAAAATGCTATAATTTACAAACTAATGATCCGACAGCTGTCAAATTTATACACGCATCTTTGAGGATTAGGGCTAACTAAAAAACATATGAATTTCGTTCTAGTAGCGCCGTCTATGTGTCAGGCTGGGGACTTTTCAATTGACCTGTTATGCCTGGTTGAGTATGCCTGGCATGGCAGAACTTCCCGTTCTGGCTGTAATAGTGCCTTCCTATAAGATACGTAAAAATTATAGAAAATGATGGAATTTTTTTGGTTAATATAAATACCAACTTATTTTAATAAAACATTATTTAGGGTCATAATTTTAGATTACTAGATTAACAAGCATGTGTGTATTTAAAATGCCCGAAACCATATTATGTTCACCGGTATACAATTCTTACCAAAAAGTTATTGTTTGGCGATACTTTTTCATCTAGACAAAACGAGCGCCAAAAAACGAACGCAACAGAACACCATCTCTACCGGAACACCACCGGATTTATGAGTCATTGGAAATTGAACCACCGAACTCCTGTCAGAGTAACAAACCGAGACTGGCATTTGAACGATTTTATATTTCGCACATAATAGCATAAAGAGGACTTTCAAATGAAAAAAGGAATTCGATATTAATGGTGAGATATTAATCGAGGCCTGTTTTATTCCATCTTAGCATTGATCCAAACTTATTAGAAAAAGTCTACAGATATAATTTTTTATTGCCTTATTGGCAAGTAACAGAATAGCTTTTAACATAATAAAACATTCGCATACAGACAATTGATATTTAAATTGAAATTATTGAATTTATTTTGAAATTGATATTTATTTATAGATATATTTTAATCAGCGATGTATATTGTTTAAAAGCTATTAAACAATCTCACTTACCTGTTAAATATTTTAATTTAATAATACTCAACATAAAATAACAGTTTTTATTTTATCATTATTGAGCTACTCAGTATATAAAGACGCTAACCATGGAATGGTGAAAATTGGAAAACACAAAATCTACTGCCGAATCCCATCAAAAGCTTCTAGAAACTTATGGTGCCTTTGACCAGTGATATTTCAATGTCAGTTTTGGTTTTAATGATTTAAAAGTGGTGATTTTGATGTCACTGGCATGAGATCTAGAATAAAATTCGAAGACAATGAATATCAATTCATATTGGACGAAAACACAGCCCAAGCTCTCAACATTTTAGACAGCAATCAACTGTTTCCACATGCTAAGATACGATAGGAATTATCTAATGGGATGGAGAACGGCTAGCACATGAACTAACTAAAAATCGTGTTTAGAATTGTTTTAAAATTGTGGTATCAATGCTTATCAAGCAGCAAGGAGTTTTCTGTGATGCATTGTGACTGGCGATGAATAACGGATCCTCTAGCTAATGTAATACATCAAGTGGTCTCAAAAGGACAGAACTATAACTTTTATTTTATCCATCACTGTTATGCGTTTCCTCATTGGTTGTTCGCCAAAAATTCAATTAAATTAATTTCACAATTGCCTTGTTCACCCGATTCTGCTACATTGGGTTTCAAGAAATTCTTTCGAGGATATCGTTTTGAGTCAATTGACTAGTTGTAGTTGAGGAATTGAACCTAATTTGAAGAACTATATAAAAGTCATGCCAGAAATCCAACTTAAATGTATTGTTAACAGAAATTAACTGTTTCAAAAACGGAAAAAAACTTAGGATTACTTATAAGAAATAACACATTTGCATTTTATTTTAAAAATCTCACTGGTTTTTGTAATAAAAATATATGGCTATTATTATGGTTTGAGACAAATAAATGTTAAATCGACTACGAATGTTTATCTCAATTAAATTAATCTTAATAATGCATATTTTTTCTAATCTTCTAAATTACCAGACTCTTCGTATGCGCATGTGGCCGAGCCATTATCTCTGTTATTAATAATCTTCCCTTTGCCGTACGACAGTATAGAGAAATTTAAGGACTTAAGAAAGAACTCGAATTGATCACTTGCACTTGGTTTGTTTTTGCGACGTCATTTTAACTTTATTATAGGCGATATTTTAGCGCTTTTTAAAAGCAGTCTGCAGACAAGCAAAAAGGAAGATGGTTCGAAAAATATGGCAGGTTATATTTTACTCTATACCAGCTGAGAAAAAGTTTATATCCGAAATGTGGTCTATGTATTTTGTCATATACGATCTTACATTTCCCATTTATGGCGCTTCCGCTTTTTATATTGTTATTTCAGATGTATAACTACTAGAATTATTTATGATATAAATGGAAAAAGGTGCAAATAGTTTGCTACTTCTTACTGTTTTAAAGAACAATGAAGTGTAAGGGACTTTCGAGTTTATGGTGAGAAATAACATTGTTTTGTTGTATTTGAATTTAAACACAGCTTAATAAAGATATTCAGTTCACACTGAGCTATAATGTATTGAAAGGAAGCACTATTAATTAACAGGTCAATTGAAAAATCCCCGGCCTGACACATAGGTTTTTTTTATAACATCTTTATTAGATACGCTTAGTACAATCTTAATTATTATTATTACAATTAATTTATTACTACTTTTCCTATGTGCTTGGATTAATTAACAAGCAAGACGAGTGCGAGAAAATACATCAGTATGTATTCCTCAATTATAAAATTATAATTATTTATTAATTATTAACTTATAGCTATAGTTTACACTAACAATAAACACTAAATGTTCACACAAGTTCGTATGGTTTTGTTCGTTTCAATCTCCTGACATCCTATGCGCTGTCCAGCAGTTGTACTGCTTCCACGTTAGAATTATTTAGTAATCTTCTTTCGTGTTTCAAGGCGAAATCCTGCACAACTTCGCAAATCCATTTGATTTCCAGGTCATCGTGCAGTTCTTCATTGGTTACATAGCGATAGGCATTGGTAATCAATCGAAGAATCTTGTTTTTACAGCGCTGTTTGACAAACTGATTTGAATTTTTAGTGCAACCCCATATTTGCACCCCATGGGTCCAAACTGGCTTTATAATTGTATTATAGATCAACCTCTTTGATTTTAGATCAAGTTGGGAGTATCTTCCGACTAACCAGTATAGTTGTTTTATTTTGGTTCTAATGTGTTTTGCTTTTTGTCTAACGTGATGCTTCCAATTTAATCTACCATCAAGATGGATTCCAAGGTATTTTGCTGATTCTGCTTGAGCAATCGGGCATCCATTGAGTGATATAATTAAGTTTTTATTATTTCGCCTTAATGCAAAATTAACGTGGACAAATTTGGAGCTATTAAGTTGAATTTTCCAATCTTTTGTCCATTTGTAGATTTTGTTGACTGCCACTTGGACTTTTTCTATTGCCCTAGGCCGAGATATATCTTTTGCCATAATAACTGTGTCATCAGCAAAGGTTCCAAGAAGTGTTTCTTTTGTTGTTGGAATGTCAGCAGTATAGAGCAGATACAGGAGAGGTCCTAAGACGCTACCTTGTGGAACTCCAGCCGAGATATTTTTAAATGTCGAGAACGCCATTTCGTGCGATACTGATGACTCCAGCAATTGACAATAGTTACGCGGTAACAATTTGCTCATCTTACAGATTAATCCCAAATACCAAACCCGGTCAAAAGCTTGTGAGATATCCAGGAATATTGTGACCCATATGTTGCACTACTAGAATTAAGTCCATATGTTTTTTGGTTAGCACTAACCCTCAAAAGATTCGTGTATAAATTTGATAGCTGTCGGATCATTAGTTTGTGAATTATAAAATTTCAAGTGAAACAACTTTTGTTATTGTGAAAAAAATGGATAAAAAGGAATTTCGCGTGTTTGTTTGAAAATATTGCTTTTTTAAGGAAAAAATACAGTTGAAGCAAAAACTTGGCTTGATGCCGAGTTTCCGGACACTGCCCCAGGAAAATCAACTATCAAGGATTGGTTTAGATGCTAAGTTTAGACCTGGTGAAATGAGCACCAAAGACGGTGAACGCAGTGGACGCCCAAAGAGGTTGTTACCGACGAAAATATTTAGAAAGTCCACAAAATGATTTTGAATGACCGTAAATTGAAATTGAATGAAATAGCAGATACTCTAAAGATATCAACTGAACGTGTACATCATATCATTCACGAATATTTGGGTATGAGAAACCTCTGTGCAATGTGGGTGCCGCGCGAGCTGACTTTTGACCAAAAACAACGACGAGTTGATGATTCAGAGCAGCGTTTGAAGATGATCAAGCGTAATAAACCCGAATTTTTGCGTCGATATGTGACAATGGATGAAACATGGCTCCATCATATCACTCCGAAGTCCAATCGACAGTCATCCGAGTGGACTGCACACGATGAACCCGCTCCAAAGCGTGGGAAAACGCAACAGCGGACTGGCAAGGTTATGGCGTCTGTATTTTGGGATGTGCATGGAATAATTTTCTTTGACTCGCTAATGTAATACATCAAGTAGTGTCAGTGGAGGAGGAGGAGGGTGTATTGCTTCGAGGATATTGTTTTAAGTCATTTAAGTAAAGTGAACCTCATTTAAAAAAAATTAAAGACGATACCTGAAGTCGAACATCCATTAACCGTTAACAGAAATTAACTGTTTTAAAAATTGAAAAAAATAGGATAACTTATAGTATGCAACACATTTGCATTTTTGTTAACAAATAAAACTAATTTTAAATACGGTATGATTTCTGTATTTTTCTAGTGGCTCAATAGCAATACGAAAAATAACAATACGATTTATTGGTTTATTTAATTTAATGTTTCGTTAAGCATAATTCGATTGCACACCAATGAACATTTCCGATATTTTTTCATCCCGACACCCCAAAATTAAAACTCGTTGTCATCAAGTGACCCGTTTTGATATCTCTGTTTCGATTATGAACTTTTCCGATAATTCGTAACTAGCGACTAGTATGGATGCTGGCCCCATACCATTCAGCTTCGACTTATTATTTCCGCTGTCCCTTTTCTCTATTTAGTTTTTGCCGAAAAGCCCGCCTGTTTTGTTGGATTTTTTCATCATGTTTTGAGATCGGTAGTTATTTATTGGCAATGTGTCGCGTCACACTACGGCCGTCGAACGCGTACTGGAAAAAATCCGATTAAAAAGGGATATAACCCGATTTGTTTTGCTTATTTTGTCCGACACGAGTATGGACACGAATTTTGTTCGTAGGTCGGATCCCGTCAGCGTCGCGCTTTGGTTTAAATACTGTTTGATAAATAAGTTTCAATTTTTCTAGGATTTTACCTTCATTCGTGTTAGATAATAAAACGTCTTCGTCTACTAAATATATAATATAAAATAGAAACATGTTACCTTGATAAATCCAATGTGTCACCACTTCTTATTTATTATTATAAAAAAATTTAACTGACTTTAAAAAATAAATAACGAACTCACTAAAAAGTAAAAAATAATCAAACTTAGATTTTTAACACAAAAAATAAAAAAATAAAATATGTACGTAATAATCGTTTCATAATCATGTAATATCTAAATAAAAATAAACAAAAACTTTATTTAACATAACTACTACACCTATTTTATATTCTACTATATACACACAATTTAGCTTAATAACTACCTGAACCTTTTTATCTATTTGCAATATTATTTTAACTACTACCAACTGATCACTTTGAAGGCGGTGCCGAGCAACAAATTAGGTATGTTTTGGTGGTAGTATAATTTTGTGTATATGGCACAAAATTATATTATTATTTTTGTATTGTTTGGGCTCTGTACCTTTCAAGTAATAAGAAGTGGTGTATGTTTACCTAAATCCAACATATCATTTCTTTTTATTCTTTAAATAACACTGATTAAGTAAAATAGAAACGTGTTTCAATTTATAGATATCATAATAATGTAGATGATATCGTAATAGTGTAGAAATCAAAACTTCTAAACCAATATTTCTAGAATTTTTTTTCAAAAATATCTTCTAATCTCACATATGATTGTCGAAAAACAAATTCATCCACACCATTATATAGTGCGGATTTTTGGCGTGAGACATTAGTCATCTTATCAGGAAATGAGATCTAGTGCTGTTTTAATAAACCAGGAACAATTAATTTCATTCAAATAGAATCATAAGCAATCAAGAATATACTGCAAAATTGTATTAAAAATATTGCTGCTACTACTAGTCGACTAATCGCAGCACTTGTTTCACTGAAATAATTATATACAAATTACTGTTAATCCTAAATGAATAATGACTACTCTACTAATTACCATATACCATTTACTAAAATTATATTATCTGTAGATGAAACAAAGGTTAACGCTATTTCTTGTCGTAGATTTTAGTTTGCAACAAAATGTCCGCCCGTAATTTAATATGTCAATATACAGTTATGAAAAAAATTAAGTTTGTAGCGAAATAATCAGTCATTTATTTTGCATGTTAATTATAAATTATATAGTTTAATTCTTAATTAAGGTTTGAGGTCCTATAAAAAATGAAATAAAAGGATCAAAAAACCTAAAGATTGTGGAGTTTCATTCAGAACAAAATGTCGTTTGTATCCTAGCCTTGTTAAAAAAATATAGATATATCTATAAAAACTATGAAAATATTTCAAAAACGATATTCAACATTCCAGAAATCGATATATTATTTTAACAAAGCATCCTATGTCCTATTCTCATGGCGGATAGACATGTTTTGTAGTTATATTTTACTAAGTAAATTATATTTCTCCGTAAATTTGAAAGTGAATTATTTCTTAGAAATCCATTATTCTATTTCATTAGATAAATAATATATTATTGTTGTTGTTGACTATCCTGATCCCTATTTAATAAGCCAATAAGGTCGGTCGAACATTACTTCAAGGATCATTTACTTTTTCCAATATAAAACTCACTGGTTGCCAAAACGCCCTGAACAATAAATGATGCTTTAATTGAAGGTAAACTTATTTTCGGAAAGCAAGCAAGTTGTATGTACAATGTCCTTTTATGTTATAAAACATATTTTGAGCATGTATGTCTGAATTATAATACATAATTGCCATATTTTTAATGAAAATAAATCTCTTTCCTCTTCTAAAAACACGCATCCATTTAATTTTCATCCGAGCTTAATACTTAGACTCACCTTTAGTTCAGATCAGGTTTCCAGCCACTCGGCAAATCACTGAAATTATTCAAAATTGATGTGAGCCGCTTTGCATAATCCTCTCTGGCACATGCAGATCCAGTCGATTAGACGTTTATAATTCGTGTCTGCCGCTATTAAAACTGACTTTCCCCCGTCGAACGTTTTGCGGCCCACGTCCTGGAAATTCCAGTCTGGTAGTTTGCAAAAAAATTAATGAAATCTCTAGTTTATGCGATGCGTCAGTTTGTTCATTGTGATATTTTTATAGTGATTTAAAAACGCCTGGAAACTTTTAGAACAACGCCGAATATACAGTTTTAATGGTCTATTTTACGGAATACTCAGTTACCCGTCGGTTTTATTGATAAAAGAAGTATTTACTAATAAATTACTTGCATTTTCTTAATATATTTGGATAGAAGGTTTTGGCTAGAAGAGTAATAGCATGCGCACTAGAAGTTCAATTGGCAACGTTTCCAATTATTGCAAATAATACCAACATTTGAAGAATATATTATAAATAGAATAAATTATCTTGAATTCACAAATATTATCTCTGTTGAGACTCATGTTAAAATTTCTTGGTACATTTTTCATCTTCTATAATATAAAAAATTTAGTAAGAAGAACTATGTAATATAAACATATTTCATTTTAAAATGATTTTCATAAGAAAAAATAGAAAATAAGGCAATATGTAATTATTTTTCAATATATAAACATTACAATAACAAACCAAAGTTATAGTTCTTGTAAATTATTCGTATACTTAAAGAGTATAATATATATTCTCGAATTCACAAATTAGCCTAAAATAAGTTTCAATCAAGTTTAAATTTAACTAAGTTTTTTTTAACATATTTTATTTTAAGGAAAGAAAAAAGATAAAATAAAAAAGGCATGTAAGGTAATAACAGGTTAATTGAAATGTCTCCGGCTTACCATAAAACACTTTTTTTGGCAAAATTAGTTTTTTTTATTCAACATAATTCTCTTCAAGGGTTATACACTGATTATAGCGATCATCCAACTTTTCGATACCATTTTTGTAGTACAAGTTGTCCTTTGCTTCAAAATAGGCCTCAGTTTCGGCGATCAATCGACGAAAATTTCTTCCCAACGATTCTTTTGAGATCTTAGAACAGGAAATAGGCGTTGGCGGCCAGATCTGGAGAATACGGTGGATCAGGAAGCAATTTAAAGCCCAATTCATGGATTTTACTATCGTTTTAACTGGCTTGTGACACGGTGCATTGTCTTGATGAAGCAGCACTTTCCTTTTCTTCAAATGCGGCCGTTTTTCGGCGATTTCGTCCTTTCGGTCCAATAATGCTATGTAATAGTCGCTGTTGATAGTCCTTCCTTTTTCAAGGTAGTCAATGAAAATTATTCCATGCATATCCCAAAATACAAACGCCATAACCTTGCCAGCCAACTGTTGCATTTTCCCACGTTCTGGAGCGGGTTCATCATGGGCAGTCCACTCGGACGACTGTCGTTTGGACTTCGGAGTGAAATGATGAAACCATGTTCCATCCATTGTCACATATCCATACAAAAATTCGGTTTTATTACGCTTGATCGTCTTCAAACAATCTCCGAATCATGAACTTGTCGTTGTTTTTGATCAAAAGTGAGCTCGCGGTACGCCCACTTTACACAGAGCTTTGTCATACCAAAATATGCGTGAATGATAGGATGTACACATTCAGTTGATATCTTTAGAGTGTCTGCTATTTCATTCATTTTCAATTTACGGTCATTCAAAATCATTTTGTGGATTTTTTTATGTTTTCGTCGATAACAATCTCTTTTGGGGGTCCACTGCGTTCACCGTCTTCGGTGCTCATTTCACCATGTCTAAACTTAGCATTCCAATCCTTGATGGGTAAATTTGCTGCGGCAGTGTCCGGAAACTCGGCATCAACTCGAGATTTTACTTCAACTGTATTTTTTCCGATCAAAAAGCAATATTTTATCAACACGTGAAATTCCTTGTTATCCATTTTTTTTTTCACATTAACAAGAGTTGCTTCACTCAAAATGCTATAATTCACAAACTAATGATCTGACAGCTATCAAATTTTACACATATATTTTGAGCGTTAGGGCTAACTAATCTAGTATCGCCATCTATGTGTCAGGCCGGGGACTTTTCAATTGATTTGTAAGATATAATTAATTTATCATTATATAAAAACACAAGCATCCATTTATCTTTAAAATTACTCTATAACATATCTATCACAGCCTAAAAATTCAATAGTTTTTGTTCAATTTTAACGGTGTGAATTGCCTATATAATCAACAAGCTGTGATTTTGATCAGATATACTCACATAAAGAACATCGAGTCATATTTATCTGTACATTTATTTTTAACTATGGCTAAAATATGACGGTATACAATTGAATCCAATTTGGAAAATTAATATTAAAATTGGTGGTATGTTCTCATACGTTTGTTGAAATTAAACGTGTTATCTACTTTCTAACTAATTTAATCAGATGATACTAAAAATGTAATTTGTCATTAGGAATAGGAACGGAAGGAATTATCGAATGTAAATAGAAAACTCTCATTACGTGAATATAACGTGCAAAGCGAATGCAAAAAAATGAAATTGGGTTGTATAATAAATGGTGTGGTATAAACATTTTATACTTGGTATCTACATATCTTATTTATTTATATTTTTATATTTGCATTACACTGATTAACATGAGCATATAATATATTAGATTGATAAAAAACAACATATACTATTTTAATAGTATAATAGTTAAAAAAATTATATATAAAAATATATAATATATAAAACAGTATAAAATTCCAATATTGGATAAAGAACTTCAACAATATTGCTTTTAAGATCAATAACGTCTAGATCGGTTATAATAGTGGATTTAAATTCTAACCATGAAGCTGTAAAATCAACATAATATCGATAAATCTGCCTTTCGTGTTTCAAATTCAGTCGTATTGAAATCCCCGAATAAAATTTCGGATACAATTAAGAATTTCACTGTTAAAACCTATTTTAGTAACAAATGGCAATTTTAACAGCTCATGCTAACAATCTTCTCATATCTATAAATCAGACCTTATATTATATATTAAATAAAATGTTAAAATCAAGCTATTAGTCTGCACAAGATCAGTTGGTATTTTCACGTTTAATTTTATCAACTTGAAATCTATATGAAAAAATTATTTAATGAGATATATTGTATTCGAGTGCCCCCTTAGGGAGTATTGATTTCCACAGTAACCTAATAGTCTAACTGTATGTTAGATTAAATAACTAACGGACAGGAATTAGTGGAGTCAGTAAAACAATAGCTCATATACATACTTTCAATTATTTAAATTTTATATATTAATTTTACTTTAATAGCTCAAGATAAAACAATCATTGCTTTTCTTGTATAATTTGAAGAAAACACCACTTTAGAAATGACAGCGGTTTTACGGCGTTTATGAATGGAGGTGAAAAGGATCTACTACAACAATATTCAGCGAAAAGTCTTAGTTTAGTTCAGATTAATACCCACACCAACATCAAATCGAAATATTAATGAGTTTAATTTTGCTATATTCTTGTGCATATGGTGGAATCAGCAAATTGTAATGTAGTGTAAGCTGATTAAACAGAATAAAGTTGTGATTGCTATTATATATTGTTGTCTTCTAAACATATTGAACAATGTGTTGACAAAGTCCTATATTCAGCTACATATTTTTTTAATGTATGTTCGCCGATTTCTCCGTTAATTGTGGACCGATCTTCAAAATTCAATTTTTTATTCAAAAAAGTGCTCTTCCAAGGTGGTCCTATTGGAACCAAATCTGGACCTGTTGGGGGGAAGGGGAGAAATAGAGGGAAACGCTCAAATTTCAGAGGCACGTACAAAGTTTTCATAAATTTTTTATCTAAAATAATCAGATATTTATATATAATGTGATTGCTGGGCTGATGTGACGGAAAATCGGAAGTCGTTCAATGCAAAAGCCATTCAGTTTGCTTTTTAAGCACTAACTGTAGCATATAAGACCTCATAGAAATATTGTAGACAACTGCTTCTATGGTGGAGTGGTTAAAGCGTTTAGCTCCCAAACGGGGATCGCGGTTTCGATTTTCGGTGGGGACAATAACTCTTTGTTGTTTAGTTTGTCATAATACCTAGGCTAGGAAGCAGACCTCGGGGCCTGAAGCGCTCCTTATTTTCAATCACTATTTCTTTATTTCTATTTTTCGTCATACGAGCTGCACCTTTACTTGGCCTACCCATTGTGGTACTAAATGAAATAACTACGTAATTTATTGAGTAAATATCTAACACTAAAAAGAGAAAAATAAAAAAATGAATCGACTTGAAGAATGTAAAATACGTGTAGTATACATGTAGTAGATTTATTTTTTGAAGTCGGTTAATTTTTTTTTTTTGAATCGTTTTACTTATCTTGAATGCATGCCTTTTTAAAATGAATAAATGATCAGAATATATGCAAACACCTAATACATTCCGTCATAGGCTTAAGCTAAGCCTAAGCCTAATATAAATAATAGTTAAAAATAATCTATAAGTAAGCTACATTTTATTTATGTTATCAATAATTTAGTAGGCAAAAAGGGAAGAGTAATTTTTTAAGAGCCATTAATTCATCCGTTCATATCGTTTTATGAAATTATTTTTATACTATAGGGAAATGGCCAAAACCCATTACGATTTCCGTATACGTTCAGTTGTTTTGACGTACATTTGCGGAATCAGCATAACGTTCCATCATTATCTGATTGGCTATGAAGCCGGTTTGCTTTTTATGTTCTTTATGTGTCATGTTTGGTTGCCACTATCTCAGCTTCTTTTGTTTTTATTTCACAGTCAGCTACACAATTCTTTTTTTAATGTTTTCGTACCGAAAATAATGTTACTTCAACAGTAAATTAAATTATTAAATACAGAAAATCTATAAGTTTAGCCCAGCGCATTATTTGTATTTTTTATTGAAAAAAAATCTATATGAAACAAATGTATGTCTAAATGTTAACAATGTATTGTCCATCACCATTACCTTGCCTCATATTTTAAGCAAGCATCTATAAGAGTAATACATGAATATCTCCATATTAGCGATATAAACTAGGGATAATCAAATTAAGTAATATCTGGAATATACGGCAGGTGGAGTACGATATCTCATTTGATTGCTTACATATATATTTTTTGGTCAACTTTGAAACGTATCGATTAGTATTCCGGCCATATTCATTTAATATAATATTCCAGTATATTTGGTGTGAATAGTGATTAATGTCGAACCTCACTTGTGATTTTAGTTGGGTTTTCTCATTTCCTACAAACACATTATCAACTATAAGATTATGTGTTTATTACTAATTAATTTTAATTCGAATGGGATGGAACTGGAATTGATAATACCACTTTTGGCTTTGGAACAAAAGAGAAACTTTATTTACATTGCTGCCATCTTATATCTTTTGAACAGCGGTTCAATACTACTAGTTCTTGTTCTTTTTCTACACATTAGGAATGGACATTTTTATCGACATAAAACAGATATTTAACAGTCTTATCCCGAAAAATTCTTCATCACAAAATCATTACTTTTTTCATCTTCATGCTTTAAAACATTCTTTGACAACAATTCCAGACCACAAACTCGGCGTATTTGATTAAAAAATATGTTGTGTATAGATTTTTGGAGGGAATAATAAAGAGTGCTTCATAACTTACAGCATTTTTTATATAACGCTACGAATTAAACATCTAACGTACAACCATTTGTCTTAAAAACAAAGTTCCTTTAAAATAAAGTTGAAGCAGAAGCAAACAATATTTTCTATCTGCAGGAAAAGTTCTCTGTGTAACTATCCAGAGTCTTTAAATATTGTCGATACATTGAAATGTACTGGCGAGAAATTAATTTTCTAATTTCAGTTTAAATTTGTTCGATAACTTAGTTCAAAAGATATTGAAAAAGTTACGGTTTTATTAACTTCCCAAGAATGTTTCCTATAGCAGGTATTACTTCAAATTGGTACTTAAAATTTTCGGATATATTTGGATCAATTTTTATTTATGTTTGATTTTTATGAACCATGTTGAAAATTTAATAAATTATTTTTCTAATATTTAAAATTACTAAGGCTACAATAGCATAATACTATATATTTTATACGCTATTACTACGCTATTACTACGCTTATACATTATACATAAGAAATATAAATACGTTTAAAGTGATGCCTTGAGAGATGTTTTCTTACGAGATAATTTGTTCTTTCTACAAACGTCATATAAACTGGAATTTAGAAGAATAATATGGATTTTTAATTTGCGTACACTTTATACTTTCTCCGCATGTTTTACATGTTATTGTGCCTTATCAAACTATGCGTGCCGTTAATGCTAAATACCAAGTTATTCAATAAGTCCATAGACCATAATCTATCCATCAACAATTCGTAGTGGATTTAGATATTTAATTCTATTTTATATTTCATCTTCCATAAAACGTAACCAAATAGAATGTCATTTCGATATGTCAAGTCAAGCGTTATTTTCATTTAGAGTTGACATTTTTGAAAGTTTAAAAGTCTTTAAGTTAGACACAATATTATAACTGAAGTTTTGGATTACAAAAATCTTTGTGCAACATTCGCAAGCAATACAATAAAAACATACTCGAAAGCGACTTTTTAGCTACATCCCAAATGTTTTAACAAGGATATTGTTCATTCAGTATAGGTGATCAATGATTATGAAAGAAACGAGTTCGTATTCAGATAAAGGCCTAAAAAAGCGCCACTTCTAAAATGGCAAAACAATAATCTTACATTATTATTATAATAATGTATCAATTGAAATTCACAATGTCCTGAATGAAAAGAGAACTTAAGAGATAAATAATTTTAATTAAGATAACATTAGTGAATTAAAATAAGAATTATTTCAACCTTCAATTTATTGTAAAATTTAGTTCTAGGTCTAACTCAGGGCTTAAATAATCTTCGGTATAACTATACTGAAATTTTTCTTCATTAATGTATGCAAATAAACTTTAGATATAAATTTTGTTGTTTTTAAGTACAATTTTATTGATATATCGATTAGATGCAATATGTTTAAGAACGAAAAGGCTACCGATAATCTCTATTTTATTTGCTTTTTAGTAATTTGAAAATTAGAAGAATTGAACTTGTATTACAACATATTATTAACTGTCTTATTAAGTTATGTTATTTTTCTCAAACTATCCCCTTGCAAGTAAACTAATTTAAAATGCCTCCGAGATCATTCTTATTTTTATTTTTCAGCGTGATACGGGAACTCTGCTAAATTTCCATTGGATGTTATGTTATTTGCCTATTGTACTATTCTATTAGTCTTAGTCAAGAGTTAAGTAAATAAATTCATTATGACTATTTTAGAAACAATTTTAAATTTACCTTTTTTCGGGGCGATCTGAAGCACTAGTATATATATATTTATATATATATATATATATATATATATATATATATATATATATATATATATTATATATATATATATATATATATATTTATATATATATATATATATATATATATATATATATATTATATATATATATATATATATATATATATATATATATATATATATACTAAAACACCGGACACTTACACTATATGTATTTATTAATAAGATATTGAGCCGCCATTTACTGCAATTTTGTCCGTGAATGTCGTCCCATTATTGCACTTAAACATCCGTCAATTGCTTCAATGATGTTGGAGATGAAAGTCTACTCCTCACCCTTTACTCTAAAAAATCCGATAACTGTTTATGAGATTGGTTTATGTTGTTTTAGTAGATATATGCTGGTCAGCTGGTCAGTTCAGTCATCAGTAGAAATCAATTATTGGGGATGTCGTGATATTCAATTCGAGTTTTGTATATCATGACCGTGGATACTGTCACTCGTGAAACGTACTGTTCAAGAGATGTATCCGTCGATCCTGCTTCAACGATTGGCTCTTTTTCAAAGCCGGAGAGATCACACTTTTTACCTATTGCTTGTTTTAAGCATCGCTGAACAAAGGGTATAATACGTTAAAATATAACCTTGAAGACTTGACATGTAAATTAAGTAATACATGCATAGTTTATATATTTATTTCATACATTATTATGCATATAGTATAGTAATTATTTAATAGATTCCGTCTATTCTGATATATTAGATATTTATAATATTTTAATTTTAACTAACATGTTTATTTTCTTTTCAGGTAAGAAATGAAAGAATATATTGCCCCTAATTAAATATAGGTAAGTAAAATTGCTATTTAACAATAAGGGCTAGTAGGCCCAAATTTCATTACGAAACAATTTATCTTTGGGAACAGTTATGAACTTATTCCAATGAAATTAAATTTAAAACTTCTTAATTTATCTTATTATGTCTCAGACAAAAAGCAATACGTACCACGGCGCAGGAATTAACTCTCTACGGCCCACTCGTCTTTTGTTTACACTCGCGAATAACCCTTATCAAGTCGCCCTGTGCCATACTCCCCTTACCCTCCGGCGTCGAAACGCAGGTGATGTCGCCGAAAACTCGAGGTTCAGATAAACCGTTCCTTTTGTTCCCCGGACGGCCGCCCTCTCCCCCCTCCTCTCTTCAACACGCCGCCCTCCCCCGACAAGCTGCTCGTCCCCGTGTCGTCGATTCCGCTGAAATCGCACCCGATAAGTAAGTTTACTTTGGAGATTGAGTTCACAAAAGCGAATTTATATCATTTAAATTTACAAGGTTTCTTGAAGTTTCTCGGTTTATCTACCTATCGGAGTGTTTGCGTTGAATTTATCTCATCGGTTGCAGTGGCGCAGATCTTCACGTGATCTTTCAGGGATACACACAGAAGCTGATCCGCTGTAGTTTCTCAATTCTGTCACGAAATGCATACATTCAGATCTAAACGAGTGCGGTTAATATCGCGAGTAAGTTCTACTTCCTAGTGTTTTTATTTATAACGATTGGCTTTTTGTTATTTAGTTGAGGAATTAATTTTGTTTGTTGTCACTACTTCGTCGGAAAATTAATTCACAGTTGTTGTTTGAATATACACCGCCGTTCGGAAATTTAAAAACACCCTAATTTTAGCTGAAATGGAAAAATACTGTAATATATCTTTAAATAGACATGTTGATATTGGAGTTCATTATATTTATTACCACAAAGGTCATTCATTCGCACAGTCATTCCTCTTATATCAAATATAGTCTAATATTAAATGTGGGTTAACCCCTTCAAAAACTATTAGCTTAGAGATTAGAAAAGCTATTAGCGTTATTAGCTTATTCAGTCTATTTTGTGACGTTAATATGACGACACACGTTTGCAAATTCGGGTCAACTTTTGGATCCAAGCAGATAAGAACAATTTTTAACGTTATTTAATGCCTTGAACCCACATCTTCAATCCGTGTTTCAAAATTGGTTTTAGTTTTCAAGTTGTACATGATTGCAGCTCTGCGCTTTTATAACGGATGTCAGCTTATGACGTTGCATTAAATATCATTTGAAACTATTTTTGTGCCGTGATTTTGCTTTAGAAGGGCCGAAAATGCATAAACGTTGCAAAGCGGATAGAAAGTGTTTTTGTAACGTTTGTAGATGTCATATGCTCGGTAACCGTGCAAAAATCATGACAAAGTCACTCAAAGATGCATATTTATACTACTTTATTTGCTGTAGTAAACACTATGGATACCGAAACTGTTTTGTAACGCATGTAGTACACAGTTGTACAAGTGGTCACTTGGTGAAAATGTATACTTTCGTTTTCTGTGTCAACATTATAGAGAGAACAGCAAAAACATAAAGATGATGGCTACTTTTACTCGATGAATGTCGTGCGTATAAGTTCCACGTACGAACAGTGATTCATTGACAAATTTGTTCAGATAAAAGTGCAAAATATGTCTTAAGAACTTCATCTTCATAATTGGCGAGCAATGAAAGCAATTTCGTTATGGAAGAAAAGCCTTTAATTTCATTTTAACTTCATAATTCATTGCTGACGCACAATACAAAATGTTTAAACTTTTGTTCAGAGCTTTCTACGTAACTGCAAATCACCAGGTAACAAGCACGTAATCGACTCTTTATTGCAAAATTATCACAGAATTGGAGCTCGAATGTCTCTCTACATATATTTCTCCTTTCACATTTTAATGTTTTCCCATAAAACTTGAGCGATACAAGTAAGCAGCAAGCAGAGCGGATAGATCAAGATACAGTGAACATCAAAAAGCGATACCAAGAATTTTGGGTTGAAGGTCATCATACCGTACGTTATTACTGTTGGACCCTAATACGTGAATCAGATCTCAAGCAGTATAAAAGTCTCAGTTCAACCTATGTTCATTTCTGATTTATACTTCTTAATTCAATAAATTCTATATTTATTGAATATTTCTAAAACAAGAAGCAATTTTTAAGAATAGGCTGCTGATTTGTATTCAGCCTCCCAATTTATCTTAAAAACAGCTTTCGGTTGCTGAATTACAACAGCCCCTTTTATGTGTTTATAAAAAGGAAACAGATTTATTTTAAACAGCGTAGTATTAATCTAGAACTTGACATTATATGCGCCAAGTTGAAAAAGGGGCCAAAATGTGATGTAAAGATGTACACTGTACTTATACACCAAAAAACTTACATATATATATACGTACCTATATTACACTAAGCATTTCAAACGTCTTAAATACTTAACTGTCTTTCGATAGATCTCTAATGTAAATTATAATAGTAAATGAAATAGAAGCTGTCCTTTAATTGTTCCCATATTAACAAAGTAATTAATAAAGTTAAGCATTGATAGGATAATATATTAAGCCATAACATTATATTAATAAATTAAATATATTTTCAATAAGTAGAAGTAAAATTGATATTACATAGATACTACTACAAATTCACCTAACTTTATATATATATATATATATATATATATATATATATATATATATATATATATATATATATATATATAGATAATACGTAGATACTGTTTTAGTTCGATCCATGAACTGTGTCAACAAATTATTCTTTTGGTAAAACTCCACATTTAGTAAATTAATTTCCATTATTTCAATATTTATACTATATTATTCATACTAATATATATATATATATATATATATATATATATATATATATATATATATATATATATATATATATATATATATATATATATAGATAATACGTAGATACTGTTTTAGTTCGATCCATGAACTGTGTCAACAAATTATTCTTTTGGTAAAACTCCACATTTAGTAAATTAATTTCCATTATTTCAATATTTATACTATATTATTCATACTAATAACCTATAAGCTAATATTGAATATCAATTTTACTACCAATAAATCAAATTACATTTACTATATTATTAACCTTTGTTGAATATTGTATTTAATATAATAAGTTTGGAACAGTTCTGAATATATTTTTATAAAAATGCGAATGTTATTCTGCCTAACTAGTAATAAACTTATCATAATAACTAAATATTTTGCGTTTAAATTTTCCGATGCGGAACAAGTAGTTGATTGATGCTGAATTACACCGAGCATGATAATAATATGAGTACATTATTTCAAATTTTCTCTATTGAATGTCTCAAATCTCAATTTTGTTCAAACGAGAACCAAATTTGGATCTTAGAAAATTGAGTTAAATTTTTAATTATGAATGTTTCAAAATGGCGTATAATGAGATGCCTTATAGGACATTTCCTTAGAAACTGCATAATGGATTTTGCTATTATTTTTGGTATTGGTACACTTTTTGTGACATGTATATTGTATGAAACTTACGATTCTATATACTTTTAACAGTCAAAAAATAATTATTTAATTATTGCGCGTTATATCACCTCTTCCTAATTAACAAACGCAGTTGCGATATAAGATTAAATGGTATAAAAGACTAGAACAACAATCGAACAATGTTTCTCTTTCTCTCTATTTTTGTCTTTCCTCTATTTCCTATTTCCGAGATACTATAACCTTAACCCTAACGTATATTCCTATTCATCCTCCTGTCAAACATGTGAAAGCTAAAAGTTAACCAAATCGCATTTTGGATATTAAGGTTATACTTACTAAATAAGTTAGTTACAGCAGCTGTACTCTTAACCATAAACAAATTTTATTTTTATTATAATTTATAGTTTAGATATTTCAACAGAAATATTTTTTACATCTTTCGTTACATTTAAATATTATTTGAGTGCTAAACTTTATTAATTCATTTTTTTTTATTTAGATAGCTATTGTATGTTGGTCATGTTAGAATTAGAATCAATAAGATAATTTATCAATTATTAATATTTTAAGTAGCTGAATTAATAACAATATATAGTGATCAAAAACTACTCAAACATGTTTATTTTCCAAAATGTATCTTCCACTTGAAAGTAATAACATTATTTCCAGTCTTGAAGCTAGTTAGAGAAATTTATTTCTGGAATTTCCTCATTTCGATTTTAATATCCTCAATTGACTCAAAACGAGGTCTAATAGAGCTACATCTGACGAATAGGGCAGCCGTCGAATGCTATAACGATAAGAAAATTGTTTAATTTCAAATTTACGAATATTATGTTTTTTCTTTTATATGGAAAAAGAATTGCGACTTATATAAAATATCGCATTGTATCGAATGTCAGGTGAAGGTCAGGTGTGTGGTGGTCAGGTGTGTGGTGTTAGGCCAAGATAAGAAAGTAACCGAGTAAACAGAAAACACGTGGCTAGTAAGAAGGATGTCTCATTGGCTCGTTGTCGAGTGTTCCGAATAATGGGGGTTTAGGTACCGAGATTAGAAAGAAGCGTGTTGGAAGTTAGTTCTAATAGAGGACCCCTTATGGTAGTTACAGCCATTACAACTTCAAGAATGCTACAGATCGTGGTATTTCCGAGCATTTCTTAAAGAGTCCATGACACACGTCTTCCGTCGGCGTGAGAAGTTCCTAGCTGGTTCTAGTCTAGTTCTAGTTGCTAGTCTTTCCTTCATCGAAATTATGAGTGAATCGAGATGCGTAAAAGGGTTTCTTTAACCAACCTTCTCAGCCACCGTCAAAAACCCGAGGGAGGAACTTTGGCGATAAAGCACGATGAGATCGATATCATCGAGAATGAAAATGAGAAATTAAAAAATTAAAGAACTAAAAACAGAACAGAACAACAGTCGAAACAGAATTACAGCATAAGTCAGAACAGTCAATTGTCGAGACTGAGGACAGAAACGTTAAATTAAGAAGACAGAAAAATACAACAATAATCGAAGAACAATAATAGAATTTTTAATTGTGAACAATAGTAGAATATTTATATGTCGTGTTTATAATCATCATTTGGGTCCGATGAAGGAATCAATATTAACTAAACCAGGCAGGTGATTTAGTAAGTCATTTCCATCCAATTATAATTCTTTTATCATTGCGTATCAATTTTACATCTTTCATTGTATATATTTTTATACTAATCATTTAGTAAACAAATTCGTCGTTGTTTAATGCAAGAAAGAGAGAAAATAAATTGTATTTCATTTACAAAATTAACATCATGTTAGACAAAAAGCAATACACATTATAAAACCAAAATAAAACAACTATACTGGTTAGTCGAAAATACTCTCAACTTGATCTAAAATCAAAGAGATTGATTTATCAGACAATCATAAAGCCAATTTGGACCTATGGGGTGCAAGTATTGGGCTGCACTTTAGAAAATTAATTTAAAATTTAAATCAACCAGTCATTCAACGCTATCAAAACAAAATTCTTTGATTAATTACCAATGCCTATCGCTACGTAAACTATAGCTTAAGCTATTATAATTTTATAATTGAGGAATACTTCTTGATGTATTTATCTCGCACTCGTCTTGCTTGTGAATTACTCCAAGTACAAATGAAATGTAGTAATATTAATTTATAATTAGCATATCTAATAAAGATTTTATTTTGAAAAAATTACAAAATTGTTTTCTCTCCATAAATCAGTTATAACGAATAATGCCACTATTTTTTGTTCTTATTATTTTTTGATTAACCTACTCTAGATATTCATTCTTGTAGACAATACGTATTATTAATTATGCATCATGTATCAACATCAAAATGAAAATATTTTAGGATATAAATGATGTACAACAATACAAATATTCATAAATACTGCCATAGTCATTCCCCTGGATGCTTGGCGTGTTTTATTCAATTTCTGGAACACTAACCGAATATTTAAATTAACCCATATAAATACCATTAAAGTGATTAATGTATATCAAGTTGGCGATGTTGAGTTTTCTCCGGGAACCGTTGTTATCGGTTAATGAAACAAAAAAAAAGCGAAGCCATGAAAAAGAGCCCCGACACAAGCGGACGAAATGCGAAACGAAAACCCATTCGGCGTTGTCGAAAATCAGCGTGTGGCGAAATTAAATTTTGTCGCCCCGGTCGCCGCTAAATTGTCTGTTTTTGTTGCGCTTCAAGGAATAATTGTCATTAATTTCCGCACGGGACACTTGCCGGAGACGCCACTAACCGGAAGCGTTTTAATTTATTCCGACAATGGGGGTCCGAGTGTTTTTATCTGCTCCGGTCAGTTCGGACGATGTTTCTGCAATTTTCCACGCATCGGCTTTTACCGCTTAAAATCAACACTGTTAGACTAAGTTTTACGAACGAGGGTCGAAAGCACTTTCCTATGTGGTTTCCGCACCTGAAAAACCTCTAGTTTGCTCGTTATTTGTTTCAGTTCCTCTCCATAATACTGAAAAGGTTTTTATTTTTAATTAGCGCCTCTTTTTTCTTCACTTTCGAAACGTGAACACTGCGAGAGTTTTTCATCAGATATTAACTCATTTACTAAGAGGACATGAAGATATGATGAATATAATGCAAAAATTTAAATATGATTCCTCTTTTTAGTTCGTTTTTATGTTGCAAATTCACACTCCATTAGTTAATAATTTTTTAATCATATTTTATATGTCTAAATGTTATCTATACATTTATTAAACCTAATGGTTTGATACTAAAAATGTTCATATCAATTATAATATTTCATTCAATTTTTATTCATATATTTAATGATTTTATACGTTATCAAATATGTAGGGTTTAAAATAAAACTGAAACCTTTTTTATTTTAATGTAAACAAGTGACGACTTATTGGAACGACTGTATGAACAATACTGTCGGTCCAATCATATTCTAATATAAATGAAACTATTATAATATAAACACATCACGCCGCCAGACAACACACCGATATCTTTCTGGGCAGCTTTCGGATTCAGAAAAATTATTGGTAGATATCTTCGTCCGCCAGTTTGCCTTTGATGATCTTCTATATTGCACTGTTTTTTACCCAAATTTAAAAAAATAAAAAATAAATAAATAAAAGTAAACTAATGTCATCAAAACTTGATTCCGGGTTTAATTTGGCTTTGATATAACTGGCCAATTGAAAAGTCCCCGGCGTGACAAATAGATGGCGCTAGTATAATTAAATCCATATATTTTTTAGTTAGCCCTAATCCTCAAAAGATGCGTATATAAATTTGACACTGTCGGATCATTAGTTTGTGAATTATAGCATTTCGAGTGAAGCAACGTTTGTCAGTGTGAAAAAAATGGATAAAAAGGAATTTCGCGTGTTGACAAAATATTGCTTTTTGAAGGGAAAAATTGTTGAAGCAAAAACTTGGCTTGATGCCGAGTTTCCGGACACTGCCCCAGGAAAATCAACCATCAAGGAGTGGTATGCTAAGTTTAGACGTGGTGAAATGATCACCGAAGACGGTGGACGCAGTGGACGCCCAAAGGAGGTTGTTACCGACGAAAATACTTAAAAAATCCACAAAATGATTTTGAATGACTGTACATTTAAATTTAATGAAATAGCAGACACTCTAAAGATATCAACTGAACGTGTACATCATATCATTCACGAATATTTGGGTATGAGAAAGTTCTGTGCAAAGTGGGTGCCGCTCGAACTCACTTTTGACCAAGAACGACGACGAGTTGATGATTCGAAGCAGTGTTTGAAAATGATCAAGCGTAATAAATCCGAGTGCGTCGATATGTGACAATGGAAGAAACATGGCTCCATCATTTCACTCCGAAATCCAATCGACAGTCATCCGAGTGGACTGCACACGATGAACCCACTCCAATACGTGGGAAAACATAACACTCGGCTGGCAAGGTTATAGCGTCTGTATTTTGGGATGGCATAGAACAATTTTCGTTGACTACCTTGAAAAAGGAAGGGCCATCAACAGCAACTGTTACATAGCGTTATTGGGCCGTTTGAAGTACGAAAGCGCCAAAAAACGGCCGCATTTGAAGAAAAAGGAAGTGCTGCTTCACCAAGACAATGCATCGTGTCACAAGTCATTGAAAGCGATGTCAAAATCCATCAATTGGGCTTCGAATTTCATTACATAATCATTGTTTATTGACTATAATATCCAGGGAAATGATGACGGAAGAATTCTTGAGTTTTCTAATGTCAACGAAACAACAGGCATCATAACCAGATATACGACATTTGTTATTTAGAACTAATAATTCATAATAAAGAACCTTTTTTTGCTTGAAATGTATTTGTATTTTTAATTTCCTAATAAGGCAAGCAAACTGTTACAAGTAAATATAATACTGATTCAAATTGTTAATAGAAGAAAGAACATTTTTTTATGAAAAGCTCCCTAAAAATAAATATTCAAATAAAATCAATTTACAATTTTTATTCTTTAAAAATTAAAATGGCTTCAATTAGCCTTAAACAATAGATGTCCTTAAGAGGCGAAGTATATTAGAAGGTATTCGCTTCAACGACATCTGTTGGTTTAATTAATAAAAATCAGCTTAACTAGGAGAAATCATTATTATTAATTTAGAGAGGGTCGGCCTAATGGCTGCCGGCGATCGAAAAGGGGAGATAAAAAAACGTTGAGACTATTTCGTCCCGGAAAAAAATGTCTACCGTTGATACTTGATGTTGAGACAATGGCGTAACATAAAATGTTACTAGCACAATTTAAGTGTTGTCGTTTAAGTGTTAGTAATATAATATGTTAAATAATAAGTACATATTACATTAATACAATACATATTATTTTATATTAATTGTAATTTGATCACTCGAGCATAACCAAAATTAATTAATACTAAAATTCATATTGGATTTGTACAAAAAACATTTTTAGTTAAAGTACCATATATAAGGTATACAATTCTAAAACTGATTTAGGAAATTTTGATTTCATTTTACGAGGAAATGGGCAAGATATTGGGAATCGGACTAAGTGGGCAGAGAGAAATCAAGAATATAGTCATCTTGAATGTACTCCAACTTCTTGTAATTTTCATAATGTGATTAGTATTTTAGGGTAAATGATGTGACTCGGTGAATGGAGGTAAAACGAAATGAAACAGTGGTGTTTACATTATGTGACCGTTATTTATTGAAGTAATATAAAAATATAAAAATACAAATGTTAAAACGGATGGCAACGGTGTTACCTGGTAACGAAGATTGGGCAGTCGATGGTGGCACGTCTAAACCAAACGAGGGTTGAGCACTGAATGAATCGAAATACGGTTAAATCAGGTTACGTAGCGATACACATTGGTAATTAATCGTAGAACTTTGTTTTGAGTGCGTCGGATCATTATTTGGGTTAATGTTTTAGGGCAACCCCATGTTTGCACCCCACAGGTCCAAATTGGCCTTATGATTGACTGATAACCAAAACCAAACCAAACCAATCTCTTTAATTTTAGATCAAGTTGCGAGTGTCTTCCGACTAACCAGTACAGTTGCTTGACTTTGAATCTAATCTGCTCTGCTTTTCGTCTAACGTGATGTTAAAAGTCATGATGGATTATATTATTCAATAAAGATGTTCCTAAGGCATATAAAGTGTTTTTTTAAGTAAACACTGTTCTATTGTCAATCCATTATTGCGTGAACAAAGAAACAATTTTTACATTTTGCTTAAAATAGCTTACTCATGCTAGTGCCAGTGATTTATTTACGCTGGTACAGCATCGTAAGTACTCTATATTTTTTAGAAAATTATTTCCCACAATCCTCCTAAAGGTACACTTTTACATTGACGATTCTAATAATAGCCTTCCTAGGTATTGTTTTATTAAAGAGTTCGCAAATTATCTTAAAAGCCAATTTCGACTCGATATTGCATTTATTGAATCCAATAACTATGTACCAATTTTTAACTAAAAACTACTCTATAGAATTAGTAGATAAAGTAACTTTTTCCTTTTGATCTTAAAACAAATGGAGCACTAATTTAGCAGTAATAGTAAAGTTCACTAATATCATGGGAACCTATTATTTCGATCATTTGAAGAAGTTAATTAATTTTTATATTTTTTCCAAAGAGAGAATCACATTTGTATATCAGCATTTAGATAGATTGTTATCTTATGTTTTTGTTGTCGCCGCAAATCTTTGAACATATTTCACTAAACTTTTGTTGCTCACTTTAGCATCGACACATATATTGTAAAGTTCATCTACTTCGAATTAATGATATCAATCCATATTAATATTGAACTAGTAATACAATAATACAATATAATGCAAAGGACAAACCTTGCAAGACTTTCTAAACCAAACCACTGCAATTTGTGTTTTTAGATCTGTTTACTACTATTCTTCTGAAGTTATATAATTGTTTGGGATACGATAATTTTAATATTCAATGTAATATTTCCCTCTTTGTAGATTAACTTCAATCAATCGACTCCTTCTATATATTGCATCTAAAATAGTTGTCTCGACTGTCAACGGTTCTATCTTCTCCTACATTAATAATATGATCGAAATATATAATTACTGGTAACCCATCTGTTGTTGAAACATTGGATCTTACCATACATATAACCATTCTATGCCAAGTCATATAATTCAAAGGCAGTGAAGATACTTAATGCGTGAATCTTTTGATCGCCAAATTTAACGCGCAATGCATGATTTTAGTTATTTGATGAATTTATTATTTTGATTCCATTTGTTTAATTGTATTTATTGTTATTGAATGTTATTTATTCATATTTATTTATTTTATATCTAGATGTTTATTGAACTGGAATCATGAAATTAATAATTTCATGATGTACTGAAATGTTTACACCATTACAAATCTATTGAATGCAATGTTTCTAGTTTGTAAAGGTTTCATACGTATTCATATAGAAACTTCCACTAAATCAGCTACTAGCTAAAAATAATTTATCTCATATTTTATATATTTTTAACTCCTTTATCATCGTGTTTCAGAAAACTCTATCTATCTGTCTTTGAATATCAAATATGGTTTTATCGAGAAAAAGTGTTAATAAAGGAACAAAATAAGGAGTAATATTCTGTTAAATGTTATTAAAGGCATTTATATTTTTTCTGATAGTCATATAGTTACGCCATAAATCTTAGAGAACGAGCTGCCACTGAAATCATTTTAATTTCACCTCGACTTGTCATTTCCCCTTCTTCTTCAGCCATTTATAAAGACCATTAGAAATAATGACCGTTTCATTTCGTCATTTATATAAATGGAAATAGGACTTGCCCATTCATCAAAATGCTGTCAAGTTGTCAGACGACCAGGACTACCTGGTGGAAATATTAATATTTAATATCTGGGAAGTAGTTGCAATATTCGATATGGATGATGCCATAATAATATTAGTCGTTTTTAAAAACAGTGTGTTCATGTATATCGCATATACATAATTTGTATTATTTTAACTCTGTAATATATGCATCGAAATGCAAAATGGTTCAAGGACAAAAATGAAATAATAAATCTGACTCTCTATTAATCTTATTTCACCAATTTTTCTATATGGCTCAAGGATTTCTATTGGCTATTGTTATAATAGCTTAACATCAGTATTGCCTTTCAAATGCGATGCTATGAAAAATTTTAGAAAATGAATACATAGTGAGGAATAAATTGATGAATGCAGATGTGATGCAGATTGTATATGGTTTGGACATGTATATCGAATGAAAGGAGAAAGAGTCCCTCACAGACTTCTGTGAGAAAATTGACCTTTTGAATGGAAAACGCAATGAACAACTTGAATAAAAAAAGAGATTGGTAATCAATATATTCCTTAATGCATTATAAGTCCTGCGACACCAGGATATTAGTGTGGGTTGAGAGCTAGACACTCTCTACAAGCACTGGCTATTGGATAATGCTTACATATAATGCTACCATGAATGTAAACACATATATAATAATTTAGGCACTACTATTAAATATAATGACTTTATAATTTAAGTTCTTTCAGAAGTATTAAAATGGAAATATAATGAATTTATTTTTAATATTCCGACATCACATTCCTAACCAGTAATTTCAAATCAACGTGGTCACTAGTACAAGGTGAAAGTTGACAGTTTTCCGGGAAATATTGCACGTGGCGTGACCAGTGGCAGTTAGGGACACCTCCAACTTCATATTTCAAAAATAATTAACTTCTCTTTATAGACAAGAAAAAATAACTATTAAAATACACGATAAGGTAAAACGCCTTTCGAGTAGAACATTATTTTTTGTCAACACAAATATTTTTCACGTGCCCATATCACACAACGATAAATAGAAACTAGAATGGTTAAATTATTATATGATACAAGTTTTCGTGATCACTTTGTTACATTAATATGGGCTTTGTTAACAACATTTCTATTAAATTATTTTAAACAGTTATTCAAAATGTGAACTAGTAAGTTTGATTTATAGTGTAAAACTCTTTTGGATCTGAGCAACGAAAAGGTGTTTATAAAGTAAATTGAGGAACTGAAAATATCAATAGACGTTGGTTTTCAAATAAAAAAAATTGGTTTTAGTGTTTAAAATATTCAGTAAATTCATTATTTTACTATTAGTGGCCATTTGCCAATGCCAGTGGTCATTTATTGAATTAAAAAGTGTAAGTCAGAAATGACCAGAGGTTGAGCTGAGTCTTTATACTACTCAAGATCTGTTTCACGTGATTGGGGTCTAACAGTAATCGTTTATCGTACCTTCGTCTCGAAATCCTTAGTATTACCTTTCCATATTCACTATATCTTGGTGTAGCCGCTTTCCTTGCTCATCGCTCGTGTCCTCGACATTCGAGCTCCAATCTTATAATTTTGCAACAAATTGTCGATGACGTGTTTGTAATTCGGTGATTTGTGGTTACCACTTTTTGGTAAACCAGAAAACCAATTTTTTTGATGGTTATTATAATATGTTAGATCATCTAGAGAGATGTATAATCATCTTATAGAAGAGTGCACATATATTCGAAAAAATTAGTTAATACTGTGGCCTTTTCTGTAATTGTGGTATTTTTTGTTATAATCAGTTCAGGGTTTCTATGGAATGGTTCCTAAGAGAAGTATTGTGGTTGTGATAACGTTTCAAATGTATTGTTTTATTGAAAATTAATATAAATTCTATTTAAATAATTACAATCAGAGGACTAATTTTGATTGTTCATTTTCTATTCAGGAAATACTAGAAAGAGTTAAGTTGAGCATTTATTAAAAATGTTCATAATGGAGGAATATAAAATGACTAAGCCTTATTTTTCTTTTATTTTTCATTTGTATTACTAATACTAATCAATAATCAGTTTTACAATCATAATTATAACAATTTATGAATTACTTACTAATGGAACATATATTTTTCAATATACTACAACAGGTTTGTTGCTTGTTTTTAATAACAAACATGTGTTAACATGTTTCAAATAACACTATTTTTGAATTTTCGTATATTCGTTTAAAGTATAATCGGTAAATTTATTCGTTCTTAGAACCGTTCTAATATTTTTTTGGATCTAATAGTAATCACAAAATCAGTAAATTGAAATATTCAATATTCAAAATTACAATCGTTCAGTTACTGGTTACATGTGTTCAAATATTGTGCCTTGGACTATAAATCCATGACAATCCGCTGCCGGATGTCCATACGACCGTTTCGTAAAACTACCATTTCCCCAGTTATGAGCAGGGGAAAACCCTTTCTAAAACAGGGTCCTGGCAGACCCATCTTCTTAATCCTGCGACGACGTTCACCATAACTCCCACAATAAAAGAAACGGCGCCTAGAGCGACGCCTAACGGCATAAATTTTTCAATATGGTCGGGACCTTTCGCTAGATAGTTTGCATTAGAGATAGTCGTGAAAGTTTAATACCATGGCGCTTTTAGTCTGCAAAGCTGCCGTCCTCCAGAGACGGCGCTCGTTTCCAGGCGCTCCTTTTGGCCGCATCCTGCAGCGCTGCTGCGAATTTCGGTGCCTTTCGACTGCGAGTGATGAAGGTTTATTTGGCCATAAAATATGAAGACGTAAACTTATTATACGGATCATATTTGAACTCTCAAGGGAACTGCCAACCAGGAACGTTCTTGATATATGTTTTTTCTTTTATAGCTACAGATAAATTAAATATACATCTGTGCATGCCTCCTGTATCATTATTAATAAATCTAGTATATATAGTACAAAAATGCACCTAAAATGCTTCTACTTATTCCACTATTAATGTAAATCATCAAACTAATTTCGTATCTATATGATGCAGCTTCAATTTACTTCTATTAAAGTAACTATTCCCTAATATTATAAAATATTATATTTTATCATATATGGTCATGCATGTAGCATGTAGGAAATCACTTTATAAAGTGATTTTCTACATGCCATGTATATATAATATAAACATAACAAATACTTATTGCCCTCTCGGCAGTTTGTGGAAGGGTAATAATAATAATAGTATTAATAAATATATATATTATTATACAAGTTGCATTCTGGCGCAATGTTAGTGCCTTGGTTGTCATGGTGTCAAAGGTTCTAATTTTTCCACTTTAATAAGGAATTTACTGAGAAAAATTGGAATAATAGATACTGATCAAAACTTCTTACCATCTTTCTGACAACTTGGCGATCCTGCGTGAAAAGAACAATGTTGGTTTGACAGCCACCCAATCATCAATCCCCTTTCGCAATTTCTGCAACATTTCAAATCCCAGTGCTATGCAAGATATGATACGTTGATCTGAATAAATGACAATCAGAAGGCGTTATGTATGGTGTGTATCTTGGGTATGGAAGCACTTCCCAATCGAGCTACAATACTGTATTTTTCGCAACTATTGTGCACAACGTGTAATCGACATGCAAAGCAGTGACTTTACGTCTATTATTAGCTGTTGCTATTTTTTTTTTGAAAAAATACATCATTAAAATCGTTCAGTTAACGTCGTTTGTCATCTACCGTAACAGTTTCGTTCAGTTGTAGCAACTCGTAATACGCCACACTTTGCTGATTCTTCAATATCGATAAGTTTGGGTCTCCCGGACTAGCCTATTATTTTTTGCATTTGATTGTCAATATAGGTTAAGTTTTTATTATATTAGAATATATAATTAGAATACGCCACAGAAAACTGTTTTCTCGAACGAAACCACAATGTTGAAACGGTTCGAAATTGCATTTTCAGTCAATTTCTTTTCTTTTAGATATTTACCATCGCTTGTAGACATCTAAAGATAATTATCAAAAAGTCTTGATCATTCAGACGGTTTCTTGCCTTTGACATCAAAATCATCACATTATATCTTTGAAACCAAAACCGACAATTGTGGTATGACGGAGTAGCATTACCACAAGTTTATAAAAGTGTTTGATGGATTTTAATAGAGAATATTTATTCCCATCAAATGACTAGAGTTGTGATTGTCGAAAATGAATATTGAGTGTTCAGTGATACACTGAATAGTTCAATAGTAATAAAATGTTATCTTATATAAAAAGTGTCCAAACTATCTAATTGAGTACTTAGGTTAGGTTGTTTAATACTTGTTTACGTTAGCACATAAATTATATTGTGTACGTTGCATAGGTTCTAAAACAAATAACAAGTAAAGAGCAAACCTTACATCATTTTTCGTAGCTAGCGAAATTGTCAAAAAAGTGTGTGGTATTGAGTGTTTAACTCATAGTAGACTTTATGAGTGGTATAAACATTATAAAGATGTCATTATTGAAAGTGCCATTAAAGCGGCGCGTAAGTTAACTAAAGATTGATATTTAAAAGCGTTTTGTGTATTGTATTGGTCCTATTCGCTCAAAATTGTATGTAGAAAAATGTTAGTAATTTATGACAATATGTTAACTCGCCGACCTAAATTTGTATTGATTTTTTGATTGATAATTGTATTTTAGACCGCTGCAAGGCGTGATTTAGTACCATGTGTTTTATTTGCTTATGTTCTTTTATTTATATAACTTTATCTAAATTTATAAAATATTCTTAACTTACTTATCAAACGTACGAATACAAAGTATTAATAAGTCATTAAATTGGATAGTATCGACGACAGTCATGGATTCGACCCCCACTCAGGTTATGGATGTCTAATCTAATCTTAATTTATGGTTGTTTCTGGACAACATAGCATAGCCACGTCAGTAACCAGGCTAGGTAAGGAATACAGATATACAAAGCTTCTAATATCAATAGATCATTATTCTCTGAGTTTTTAAATAATTTCATTACTCTTTGTCACCATTCTTCACTTTTCTCGATGTTAATTATTAATATCTTAGTCGAAATAATTATTGATTGGATAATAATTATTTTAAAAAAGTAATGTTCTGGCTTTCATGTAAATGTCAAATGTTAATGAAGCGAATAGAGGCATAACCTAATCATTCTAGCTGCTTATTTCTTAATCTTATCAATCCAAGCTCTTTCAATCTAATATCTTTTAAGCGGTTTATTACTGATAATAGAAGTAATAAGTTTTCACTATGAATATATTTCGTTTTAATTAAATTGAAATGCAAAAATAAATAACCTACTTTTTCCTTTTTCCCTTAATTGACATCGACAACTAATCGAACGCTAATTACCTCGTATTTAATGTTTTTCCCAATAATTGCTTTAGACTGGAATAAAAAATATTTCTATGAGGCCAGAGCAAATTTCAGCATAATTACCTTATTTAAATGCCAATAAATTAGAATTAGCAGGAACTGGGCGACAACATGCATCAAATACATAAATCCTGCAGTAGCCTAGAACGGGGTCGGTAAAACAGGATTTTCTCGATATAGGTCCGAAAACATCGTCAAGTATACCTTGGAAATTTAAACAGCTCATTAAAATGTATGTCCACCCAGAAAGAAACATATTTATTGTTAAAAATAATATTTACTGTAATAGTCGTTTTATTTAAAAATATACGATCTTCTCAATAGTTTCATCAATTAGTTCATGATAAAGTCCGTCCTTCATATTCCACCAGATACACAGAAACCCCTTTTCTTAACATTCTTTTTTGTTGTCAAGGTTCTCCGAAATGATCCCACAAAATGCCCATTTTTACCTAATTATAATATAATTAAATAATATTATAATTAAATAATATATATATATAATATTATAATATATAATAATATTATAATATAATTAAATAATTAATATACTTACACATTGATGTGGACTTTTTTTAATCAATACAATACCGCCTTCCAAGTTTTTAAATTTCTCCCGTTCCCAAAAACTGTTTAAGTAACTTGTCGTTTTATGTCTTCAAAGTTTTGTGTCCGATCTGCATTTCAATTAGGTATAGTAATTATTTACTTTTTCTGGATAGTGTTAATATCTCATTAAAAATCTACTATAATTTTTGTAGAGGCAATTCTAAATGTAACCATTACACATTTTTATTTATTAAAATCATAAGGTCATATCTTACAAAATATTGTTTTTTTTTCTTTTATAATCACACAATGCTGAAATATTATCATCATTATAACAATGAATTTATTAGTGGTTCTTCACCACGTAACTTAATATTAAAAGTTATTGTATCGTATATTGTATGTTTATTACGTTTATTGACCATAAACTTCAATGAAGAGTGTTTATTAAACACACCTTGTTCAGCAAACATTGACTTCTCTTTGGCCGCTTCTGACTAATATAATCATATTTTTCAGTTTGTCGCTATAAACTATTTAACAGTAGTAAGAATAATATACACACGGATATATCTATATTGGTAAAATATTTACAATTCATCGGTACTTCATTGGAATGTGAACTTCTTGCATCAGTCACTAACGAAACATGTAATAAATTAAATTAACTAAAATATGTATTTGAGTTATGGAATACGTTTGAAAGACAAACATTGTTAATTTACTTTAAAATTCTATTTTATTTTATATAAAAAAGAGGCGACTTGTTTAACGGCGATACAAGACGACACTGATGGTTTTTTCTTTTACAAAACAGACCAAACTCTATCTCGATACAGGAAACAGAATGGAATTTTCGATATAGCAGGTGCCCATTTTGATTTATTTGAATTTATAGTTTGACGGAACAAGAGATCTTCTGGCAAACACTGCTCAAGCGCATATACTTCATTTTTTAACTGGTATTGAAAATTTTAGTCTAATATATTTTTCTTTGTAAATCGCTCCGCGTCTGAGAAATTTAGCCCCATGAAATTAAAAAGCAATAGTCAAACATATGTTAAAATAGGCAAACATAAATATTTCCTTAAGTACTCGGAATTTAAATGCTAGTAAAGATAATATGATAGATTATCATTAATTTTGTATGAAATATTTTAAATTAAGTACTAATTAAAATGCACATTTTAATACTTTCATTCATCATCATGTCATTCATCTATGTTAAAGCAAAATCTTCATCATGCAGACCATCATACTTTTATCCTGAAATAAGTTATTATTTTTATAAAAAAAATTAACTTATTTACATATGCTCTTTTATAAAAATGTATTCTATTTTCGTTCTTTGTTTCACACCTCCACACTGAGATTAGTAGTCATTAGATCATTAGGGTTTTATTGATGATTAATGTTATATGTTTTGTTTATTTGATTGAGGTCAATTCCAATTAGTAAACTTGCTCATTTCGAAGTATGGTCCTCCACTATTATTGCATGCTATCTAATTTTTCCTATTATTCTAATTTAACTTTCTTCAGCTTTCACTCAACAAATTCTAGTAACATTTCACCTTTAAAAGAAAAATTAAATCGTTATTAAAATATATCATGGTTACTCTATTATTTATGGACGAGGAGTCTCATTAATGAATTGACTATTGAACTAACTATCTAACTTTAGGTTGACGTAATGTACTGTTATTTACAACAAAATTTCAAATTTTTAAATTATTGTCTTCTTTGTTTTTTCCTTATTGTTTTGAAATATGAAGTTGCAGGTGAAATTTTGGCATATGTTGACTTGTATTTGATGTCCTTGAAAATGTTTTGTTGAAACTTGAAAAAAATTTAGTAGTTAATATTCCAACTATAAACAAAATTGAGGCTGTGTAGAAATTTAAACTTTTAAGAATTTAACCTTACATTCCGTAGTTAGCTTTGTTCTTCCGTATTTACACTCCGCACCACAAAATTTAAATATACTAAATTATTTGTTGTTTTCGCTTGATCAACACTATATTTTAAAATAGCCGATTATACACATGCGCTAGTCCGAATCTTCTGTTATCTTCAAAGTTATTTTGTACGTACGTCATCTAAATTTGTGACGCAATATTGCCGCATCAATTCTGAGTTTTAGTTCATTTGGGCTTTGATATACAACAAAATTTTAATCTAAATAAAACAATTGAACAAAAATGTTATTAAATATAATTTATTTTAACATTATAGTATATCTATAAACTACGGTTAATTAAACTGCCACAATAGTTTATAGGTTAAAATTATAACCTCTTATTGCTTTCAAGAATTTTCCATACGTCTGACAACCGATCGACTATGACAGGTTCATTCGTTTACGTGTTCGAACTAATCAGACAGCATTGTGTCCTTTTTTAACTAGAATAAAATGAGAAGGAAAATATTCTCTGATTCTCACACGAATTTACAAATTGCGACAGGCAATACATTAAACATATTGATGACATATGTACAAAAAACTTTGAATAGACGAAAGAATTCATCGGTAGTTGCAGGATGCTTCAGTGTAATATGAAGTTCTTATTCGGAAAACAGTGTTAAGCACCAACTCACTAAAGAAACATATAATAAATTGAATTAACTAAAATATGTATGTGAGTTAGGGAATATGAAAGAGTTTAAAACACAAAAATTTTTAATTTAGTTTCAATCTTGTACAAGATACAACACAAGCACTGGTCGATTGCGTTTCCTCGAATACTAGTTACATGATATAATATGCGTGCTTACATTATTTTTATGTACAATAAATAATTATCATACAATGTAATTCATATAGACTGTAATATATATGAAAATTTCCAAAATTATGTAGATCGATCCCGTAAAGCATTAATATTAAACAAGACCCAAATCGATAGCTATGCAAAAATGCCTTTTTACGTAAAATTATCGCTGGGAATTTCAAAAACTTTGTTAGTATCCCGTAAAATAGTTTCTTTAGGCGAACGTGACTGCAACTCAATATCAGGGGGGACATTTCCATCTAGCGGCTTAAGCGGGATGGCGTACCCCCTTCCATTTTAAAATTTTACGTGCTATAAATTTGGATTAATTTTCAATAACTTATTTGCATCGGTTTTCTTGAACTGCACCGATTTTAATTTCCTACTCGAAATTGGATTTTCTTTTAGAACATTGCACAGCTGGATTTTTCGATACGATATTTTTATGGGTTTTCTTTTTAGATTGTGTCGAGATCGCTAACCGTTATAATATCGATGGAAAAACAAAAAAATAACCGATTGCCTTACGGCTGAGTTATCTTTGATATCGAATTTTTAAATTTGTTTATAGTGTTTTGGAAGGGAACTATTTTTCATTACGACAATAAAGCAAAATAATACAATAGGGCAAACGCTTAAACAATTAAAATTAACATGTATATGCGCATATAAATTTTTTTTTTTTTTTTTTTTTTTTTTTTTTATAATTATATACATTGTTACTAGTCGTTGCCGACTAACCTACAATTTGTCCTTATAATAGCTTAAATCTAGGTATATATCTAATAGGACTCATCAGTCCTACATAGTCTCTAACATAATAATAATTGTTTTAACACTTTGAGTTTTTTCTAATGCACCTCACTGCACTACACTACAACACACTACACAAGTTCAAATGGTTTGGTCCTTTTGAGTCTGCGTCCGGTTTTGGTGTTGTCCAAGAGTTGTAATACTTCGAAATTAACATGAGAGTGAAGTCTCTCCTCATGTCTCTTTGCAATTCTTTTAATTTCTTGATTGACAGTCGGTATCTGAAGATCTCGATGTAAATAAATGGTCCGGTAATATCTGGGTGCACCTACGATGCTTCTTAGGACTTTGTTCTGGAAAACTTGTATTAGATTTATGTTGCTTTTTGCGGAACATCCCCATAATTGTATTCCGTATGTCCATATAGGTTTTAATATTTGTTTATATAGAAGTAATTTATTATGTATAGTTAATTGAGATTTTCTTCCAATTAGCCAATACATTTTTCTATATTTTAACTCAAGTTCTTTTCTTTTCTTTTTGACATGTTCCTTCCACCGTAGTTTTGCATCAAGTGTCATTCCGAGATACTTAGCATTATTGCTGTATGGTATGACAGTGTGGTTTATGGTCAATGGTGTAAGCGCGGCCTGTTTATAGGTGAATTGAACATGCACAGATTTGTTTTGGTTAATTTGTATTTTCCAGATTTGGGTCCATTTATTTATAGCGTCAGTAGCCTGTTGTAGGTTTCGGGTTGCTTCTTCGCTATTGTTTCCGACAGCAAGAATAGCAGTATCATCAGCAAATGTAGCCATTGTAATGTTTTCGATTTGTGGTATATCACATGTATAAAGTAGGTACAGAATTGGCCCCAGTACACTTCCTTGTGGTACACCTGCTTTAGCTTCTTTTATTGTAGAGTAAGCTTCCTCTTGTTTCACTCTAAACATTCTGGCTGTGATGTAAGATTTTAATAGTTCGGTGTGTTGCTTCGGTAATATTTTCTGTAGCTTATGGACGAGGCCTTTGTGCCATACCTTGTCGAAAGCTTGTGCTACATCTAAGAATACAGCTGAGCATACTTTATTATCTTCATAGGCTTTTTCAATAACATCTGTTATTCTATGCACTTGATCAATCGTTGAATGTTTGGTAATAAACCCAAACTGGTGTGTTGGTATTAGGTTTTTTCTCTCTATAATTGGTTTTAATCTTTTCAAGAGGAGCTTTTCAAATACCTTAGCTATCATCGGTAACAGTGAGATAGGTCGATAAGCTTTTATATCATTTGGTGATTTTCCAGGTTTTGGAACCATTATTATTTCAGCCATTTTCCAAACGTCTGGGACATATTTCAGTCGAAATGCTGCATTGATTAAGTTAGTGAGCTTTATAATACCCTTTCTTGGCAGATTGTGCAGCAATTGCCCTGTTATTAAATCATAGCCTGGTGATTTATTTGGCTTGATGTTAGTTTTAATAACGTTGGTGACTTCTTTCGGAGTTGTTAATTGAATTGTCGAATTTTCGCCGTCTATGTCCGGTAAAGTATGTTCAATTTCACTTTCGTTTGGTTTGAAAGTTTTCTCTAAATGGTCAGCGAATGCTTCTGCTTTCTCCAGGTTGCTGCGTGCCCAACTTCCATGCATGTTTCTTATCGGAGGACTATGTAGACAGGATCGTTTTAGGTATTTAGTGGCTTTCCAGAGCGAGTAGTCTGTGTTCTTGTCATCTGTTAAATTTCGTAGATAGTTATTTATGGAATTGTTTTTAATTTCCAAAATTTCCCTCTTCAACCTTTGTGTTATGTTGTTTAAGATATTCTTATTTTCAGGTGTTCTATTTTGCTGCCATTTTTTCCGTAGTTTTCGTTTTTCAGCTACCATTTCCTTGATTTCTTTCGGGTAATTTATTCCTTTGGTTGAAGTTTTAATTTCTGGAGTGTTATTCCAAGCAGCCTGTTGGATGTCTGCAACGAATTTTTCGGTTTCATAATTTAATTGGTCTTCTGTCTTAAGGGGAACATTTAGTTGAATTCGATTGTTTATTTCTTCAACAAATCCTTCCCAGTCTGTCCTCTTGTTGGTTAATGTTGGATTTTGTTGTTTTCTTATAATGTTTTCACTCAGCGTCAAAATCACAGGTGTGTGATCTGAACTTAAGTCAAAATTTTCTTCAACTTCCATGTAGTTAGTGGTTATGTTTCTAGCTATAAAGAAGTCTAACAGGTCTGGAGTTTTCTCTGGATCGGTAGGCCAATAAGTTGGTTTTCCTGTCGACATGTAACTGCACCCTAGCTCAGCAGCTGCTTTATGTAATTCATTACCTTTAGTTGTCGTCATTCTAGATCCCCATCTTGTATTTTTAGCATTGAAATCACCACCGATTATAAATTTTTCTCCTAGGTTGTTTAGAACATTCAAGTAATTTTCTTTTTTTTGGTTGTATCTTGGAGGGCTATATATGGAAGCTAATGTAACCCTGTATTTGCTAGATATAACAGTTACTGCCGTTACCTGATTTTCTGCTAAACTGAGTCCGGGTTCTTGATGATGGCATATATTATTTTTTATTATTATTGCACTTCCTCCTCTTGCTGTGTTAGCTGGATGAATGGTGTGGTAAAAGTAATATCCTCTAAATTTAATAAAGGATTCCTTTGTCAAATGGGTTTCAGATATTAAGCAAATATCTATTTTTTGCAATTCTAGGAATACTTGTAGGTCAGCGTGATGTTTCTGAATCCCATTAGCATTCCAAATTGCGATGCGGATGTCTTTACTTGCCATTTTTAGTTCTTGAGGCCACCGCCCTATTGTTTTCGAGTTTAAGTAATCTTTCAGAAAACGATTCAATAATCTTTTCCTGGTTGTCCAGCTTTGCTATAAGTTTCAATAGCAGTTCGTTGGTTGTAACGTCTTCTTTTTTTGTTTCTTTTTGAGCGGTTTGGTTTATGCTTTGAGCATAGGTCATTTCATCGTTGATTTCGTTGTACATTTTTGGTTGTTTATTTTGAGTCACTGTTTTTTGCTCTTTAGCCTGACTGATTTTATTTCTTCTCTCTTGGAATGTTTTCGCAACTACGCATCCTCTGTAGCTTGCTGGATGCGCTTCATTGCAATTCGCACATTTCGCTTTTGTTCCTTTGGGTTTTTTGCATTCTCCCGTGATGTGTTTTCCTGAGCATTTTACACACCTTGGTTCCCTTTTACAGAATTTTTGTGTGTGTCCATGTAATTGGCATCTCTTGCACTGTGGCACAAGATTTGCCTTTCTAAGAGGTTCTATTTTTACTTCGACTCCTAGAATTTGTTTAATTTCATAAATTGCTTTTATGTCCGTGTTATGTTGGAATGATAACATAAACAGTGGTAAAGGCTTCTTCTGGACAACTATTTCTCCATTGTTATTTTTATTTCGTTCTTTTTTCAGGATATTTGTGACGTCAGTACATTTAAGTCCATTTTTTATTAACTCTTCCACTATTTTAGTAGTTTTAGCTGTCGGTGGAAGCCCTCTTGCCATTACTTTAATGTCTCTGGTTTGCTTATCTTCATACGAGTGCCATTGTAATTTTAGGAATTCCAAGCACTCAGCAATTTTCGTAAAAGTTTTACGACATTCGGCGTTTAATTTGATTTGTCCATTGTTTAATGTTGTTGCTCTAAATAGTATATTATTTGTTTTCATTGTTTCATATAGCAAGTCAAAGTCTGTGACATTACTTACTATAATTGGAGGTGGTCTCGGCACTTTTATTTCTTTATTCAATTCTTGTGCTTTAATGGTTTTTGGTTGTTGTGGTGAAGCTTCAGGTGTGTAGTTTGCTTTTCGTTTCTTATTTCTTTTAACTGTTATCCAGCCTACTTCTTTTTGCAATTCTTCCTCGTCTGTTTCATAGTTTACAGGCAATTTGTTTTCAGTGCACTGGTTCACTACGGGAATGCTAGTTGGATTGTATGTGTTTTGGTTTTTTATTAGGAGTTGTAGTGCATCTAATTGTTTTTGCATATTTGTTAGTGCAATTTCCAGATTCCGTCGGGCTGTTTTTTCGTTAATATACGCATTATAGAGAGCTTGCTCATTTTGCGTTCTCTTATGGTTTTCTTGACAAAAGATTTGATTCTGTTGTGCCAGATAAGCTTCACCTGACGTTGAGGATTGTGTTTCCATCTCATTTAGTCTCTGGTTCTCTCTATTAATCATTTTTATTTAATGAATAGTTTAATTCACGTTTTTACAAAAATTTCAGTACCGGTATTTGTTTCAGAACCGTTATAACGCCGCATTTGTGGTACAGATGATGCACCTCCGACCCTTAACAGCCCCCAAAATTTTACCTTTGTTACTTTATTGCAGTGACCATCGTTTTAAACACATTTTCACTAAACATTTAACGCGCAGTTTTAACACTGTTATTGTCGTCACGGTTTTTACTTATTTTTTAAAATCGCATTTGTGGCACAGGTAGTACACTTTCAAATTTATTACACTGACCGTCGCTCCAAACACGTCTTTACTCTACGAAGGTCGAACGACAACTGCGCGCATATAAATAAAGAATATCTTCTATTTTATGGTAGACACTAACAGGTCAATTGAAAAATCCCCGGCCTACCATAGTAAAACACATTTTTTTGGCAAAATTAGTTTTTTTATTCAACATAATTCCCTTCAAGGGTCATACACTGATTATAGCGACACTTCAACTTTTCGATACCATTTTTGTAGTATGATTTGTCCTTTGCTTTAAAATAGGCCTCAGTTTCGGCGACCACTTTAATAACGCTATGTAATAGTCGCTGTTGATGGTGCTTTCTTTTTCAAGGTAGTCAATGAAAGCTATTGCATGCGCATCCCACAATACAGAAGCAATAACCTTGTCAGCCGACTGTTACGTTTTCCCACGCTTTTGGAACGTCGGTAACAACCTCTTTTGGGCGCCCACTGCGTTCATCGTCTTCGGTGCTCATTTCACCACGTCTAAACTTAGCATACCAATTCTTGATGGTTGATTTTCTTGGGGCAGTGTCCGGAAATTCGAGATCAATCCAAGTTTTGCTTCAACTGTATTTTTCCCTTCAAAAAGCAATATTTTATCAATACGCGAAATTCCTTTTTATCCATTATTTTCACAGTAATAAAAGTTGCTTCACTCAAAATGCTATAATGCACAAACTAATGATCCGATAGCTGTCAAATTTATAAACGCATCTTTTGACGGTTAGGGATAACTAAAAAGCATATGGATTTAATTCTAGTAGCGCCATCTATGTGTCAGGCCGGGAACTTTTCAATTGACCTGTTTATCTTATCGAGGAACTTAAACACATTATATGGCTTAGAAGAAATGAATATGTTTTCTAGTAAAGCTAGAAAGTTACAAACTCTTCTAATGAAATATTGAGACATGCAGGACATGGGAAACAAAGAATTAACTGATTTATGGATGTATATAAGAGTGATAGTAAAAAAACGATAAATGGTGAAGACTGCGAGTATAATAGAATATGCAGAAACAATTGTGTATATAAAATGCAAATGACACTGGAAGTCTTTTCTAATTTAGTCCTGATGTGAGCATCCTCACTTCATTGATTGATCTAGTGATCAATCAATCAATATATTAGTATATATTATATTACAAAGCTATTTTCCCATTTATAGCTTATAAGATCTTATTATAGATTATAAGTCTGGTGCAGCTTGCGTGGGAACTTCTGGAGGGGGCTAACAATATTTGGCGCATCAAGGGGGGCTTCTTTTCTCCATTTATCCCTCTATTAAGGTAGATACCCACAAACAAAGCTAAATAGATTGCTGATTCTTCTCTGATGTGGCGAATTCTGATGTCGGTTGAGCAACTCCAATATTTAACTTATAGCCATATACTTCTTCTCGATAGGCTGAGGGAAACGGTCTGTGAGAATACAAATATTATGTATTCCAATTCGATTAACCGACTTCGAAAAAGAAGGAGGTTGTATGTTCGACTGTATACGTTTTTTAATGTTAAATCGCCTAAGCTAGGTAGCTGACCGCGTAGTCTATAGCGCTCTTTATTTTCTAGTGTTGTTTCTATATTCCTATTTTTTCACATACTTTGGCCACGCACCTTTACTTATCCTACCCATTCTAACATTAATAAAATAACTACGTAATTTAATGAGCAAATATTTAACACCAAAAAGAAAAAATAAATCGGTACAATTTTTTTGTTAAAATTATTTTTGAATGTAGATTTTAATGAAAGACTTGTTATGAAAATTGTATTTGGAAATTGCATCTTGGTTTAGAAATCTTGGTAAACCATCTGGTCGGTTTAAAATACAAAAATTTGATTAAAAGCTTAATTATGATTTTGTATTTAAACAAATAATATTTATCTTAAAAGCTACAACAATAACGTTATAATAACAAAGTTATTTACAATTATACACAAAAATAATCAAAAACAAATATAACCTGTCACAAATATGTGACAAAATTTTAAACCTGAAGAATGAAAGGAAATCTGTAATTTTGTTACCTCCGACCCTCTAGTTATTCAAAGGCGCAAAACACAGTTACGAGAAGGTCCCATTTAAGTTTCCATATATTTATTTCCTATATTTCTATGTTTTGTGAATTCTGGTAAAATTACTATTTTAGCCATTACATTTTAATTTCAATGAACATTTAATTGATACCATTAAAAATGGTTTTATATTTACAGTGTTTTCCTTTGCGCATTTCTTGAACTATGTGAAATGCATGTTCATGCCGTCATCATCAATTTACTGAAATAGCTTAATAAAATTAGTTAAAGTGAACGTTAAAAAGTTTAGTTGAGTAAAGGAAAAACACTTATATTACCGTTCATTACTCATTCGGTTTTCCAAAGCCCTTTTACTGTCGACATTAAAATAACGTCGAAATAAAAAGTACGTATTGTACGTTTACGATTCATTTAAAATTCTTTCGAACATCAAAAAGTAATGGGAAATTTTGATTGGTTATGTAAAATGTATGTTTTTATTTAGATTAGATTCTCGATAAATATTTTGTTTTGTTTTTGTATCCATCAAATGGTTATAAAACCATGAAAACCGTAAACGGAAAATCCCCATTAATTGTACATAGTACATTAAAAACCTTTTAAAACTTTACTAAATAGAAATTGATTTTGAACAAAAATTAAATACGCATTCAAGCAAGTTTTTTGCTTCGTAGCATTACGTCTATTAAAATTAGATTTATTAACTTTTTTTTCTTTGGGACTTTTAAAATATAAAGAATTTCAATCGTTGCCAAAAAAATCGTTAATTAGGTAATTTCATTTATTAATAAGAGTCAAGAAAAAGTTTAAGGTTAAAATTAGGTCTTGTATTTCCTTTTTTTGTATATTTAATTATATATACTACTAATTTAGTATGAGTTAATTATAGAAAGTTATATAAAAGTTTTACCCTTTGTTCAGTCTTCTAATCGATTAGGCATTAGGAACATTTTTCGACATTTAGGTAGTGGTAAAGTAAATCGTAACAATGTCCACCTGATTTTAATAAATATCACAGGTTTTGATACACTAAAGTGTTGATAATGTTTCTTGATGCTTAATTCCTGTTTTTGGAAAATTAATAATCTTGATGGTGCACCACTAAATTTGTATATCATAGATTCAAGTAGATTAGAGAACTTTTAAACGGTAATAGTTAATTATACTATTTGTAGATAGGCGACTATTTACCAAATAGCCAAAATATTTTTCGCCTTTTGAATGAATCTGAATTTGATAATTTTATTTATAAAGCTACATTATATGAGCCGACTTCTATAAGTTTACATAAATATTAATATTTATAGAAGATAGTTTGATCGCGTACATTACGATTAATGTATTTATACTCTTGATCAGATAATTAAATTTGTGAATTATGATGTTACCATGAATTCACCGAGATATATAAACTATAGTATTGTATAACTACGTACGATAAAAACACTCTTCTTAATGTTTATATGTCATTACTTTAGCATTTTTCAGATTAACAATATTTAAGCCAGCTTGGTGTCGCAGTGGTCAACAGTCACAGTCCTCCTACTGTTGCAACAGTCGCGGGTTCGGATCCTATTGTGGCATGAATGTACTTTATGTTCGTGATTGCCATAGTAAATTTCTTTATAGGCAACAGTTGAAAATCCGACACGGAATAACCATCTAAATCACGGATGTCTACTGGGATGGTCTCTAAGTTGGGCACTGGCCACTCGGTCGGCTTAATGCTGAGGCCCGTGGTTCGAAGCCCATGTTAAATAGTAGGTCCAGTCCAGATAAAATCTAGTTGCTAAAAAGGATACTTTAAAATATATTAAATGTCAATATTTAAGCATTTGAGAGGAATACTTAGTAGTAGTATTATTTGAAACAAGTTAAAAATCTCAAAAGTTTCTGCGTGTAATAAGTATTTTTCTCCCGTCTATAATCATGTATATGTTGATATTTAAATTTTGAGCTGAATTATAAAATGTCAGTATTTTTTTAACAAGCATGGCTCTATTATTTTTCTAAGTATGCTCCATGATAATTCACTATTGTATGCGCCTGCGTAACTCTTTTTCTACTCTGATACCGACAAAACATGGTTTTTGAATACATAAAGTGCTTCTTCACGGTATAAAAAATATTGTCCACCCAATTTTTTTCGAATTTTACGGAGCAGTTCTGGTAAACAAATGGTTATGCACCATTAATTATTCACCGTTCTACGTTGCTCTAATGGCACGTTTGTCACATGTAGAGTTATTTCGAAGAAACAGACGATCATTTGTGCCAAATTGGTTCCCGCACGAATTACTTTTGTCGAGTTTGGCCGGTCTTAAAAGACCAGCAAAGTGAATTACATATTTTGTTTGGAACCCATACGCATAGATCCAAGATTCGCCACCTGTGTAAATATTTACACAGCTTTTGATGCACCGCAATCGTATTTCTTTAGGTCAATTGATATAAGCACATTTTTAGCTTTTACCAAATTATGCGGAATCGGACGTCAACAAATCTTTTTTACGGCTAATTATGCAATACCTTATTGATGCCCACCATAACAATACCCAAGTATGAGTTAATCTGATGCTGAGTCACGTGGTGCCCGTGCAATATCATTTCAAGCACAGCATCGACGACTGTTGTCTTAACGGACTGAGACCGCTTTTAAATTTACTTTATATCAACGTTTCACAGTACGCAAGAATAGGGCTTCATCACCAAAGGTCGAAGTAAGTTGATCGATGCACTTCTGTATTGATAATCCACATTGAAAATCGTTAAAAATCATCACAGGAAAATGTTCAATTTGTTAACGTGAGTTGTATTTTCACTGAAATAAAATTTTCATGTCACTGTAAACACAATTTGTTTTCAGATAACAAAATATCCTTTTTTTGATATTTTAGAATCTCATTTTTACCAACTAGTGTTTTTGGTCTTCGGCATTAAGCCAACTGCCGAGTGATCTATTTAGAGATCAGCCCAACAAAACGTTCTGCAGGAGGTTACGATTCTAAAGGCCCAAATTTCAATTAGAAACGTCAGCAGTAAACCTAATCTGTAAACAATTTATTTTCGCAATAAATATTTATTTTTTATCGACTTCAAATATTCATTTCAACGTTAAAATTCTAAACATCAACTACAGATAGTATAACAAGAACAAATATAATCCACTACAGTTGGTTACTAGTTGATCGATTTACCTAAATCAGTATATAAGTAGATTAAGAAATGAAAAAAGACAAAATACAATAAGAATATAACAGCTTTATAGTCTTATAAGTAAGTCTTATTTGTTCCTCCGATGAAAGGAGGTAGCTCGTTGACAAGGAAGATTCTATATAATTTATAAGTTTCTGTCCGTCCATTAAATTTACTTTTAACAGCGCTAAATTATGCGCCTAAAAAGCGTTCGTCTCGCTCTTGTGGCGCCCCCTAGAATTATTAATGGTGGGTGGAACGTAGACAACTGCGACACTACCACCCCACCTGGACCTTCGAGTAAAAGTTTTGACCATAGTTTGGGAATTTTGTTTCTGTTTGATGAAAACTTCGGGATGGAAAACATAGAGTGGAATTAAACTGGTCGTATATGAATATTAGAAAGTAAATGGTTAATTAGGAACTAATAGACGTTTGTGTGTCAACAATTTGTATGTTAAATTCGTAGCGTTGATAGGGTTTCACTAGATGATGGTGTGACTTATTAGGGTCCTTTGTGTTGACAGTTTCACGTACATCTTCATTAACCCGAGTAATTAAAATATTATTAAGTACAGTTTTATAAATGAGACATCACTTAATTATCAAAGTTTTAATTTTGTGGTTAGGTTATGCTAATTTTCTAATTTTAAGTTGGCGACCCTTATAAACAAGAATAAATGTTACTTGTGAAAGGTAACATACTGACCAATTAGACCGCAAAAACTCATGGTAATATTTTAAAATATATTTAATTAATATCTCTTTGTGGGTAGTTCTCATCTATATTATTTTACTGACCTCAGAAATGTAAAATAAAATTAAATATTAGATTTAACAGAAATATAAGTCATGATTCAAATATTTTTTACCTGAGCATATGAAAACGATTCTTCAAGTTATTTAATGCTCTGAACTCGGATCTTCAATCCATGTGTCTAGAGGTTCTAGTTTTCGACTTTGGGTTTAATAAGTTTTAATACAAGTAATCAAGTAATCAATAACAAGTACTGAAATTGGTTTGTAACGTGTGCAGAATAAACTTGTAAAAATGTACAATGTATACTTTTCTTTTTATATTCCAACGTTATGGAGAGAATAGAAAAATCATGTAAATGATTGTTACTTTCACTCCACCAGTTGTGAAGGACGTTCAGTTTCAGGACTTCAGGATGTTTTATTTTTACTTCTTCACATTACATTTGGCCTTATTAAGAAATTAAGAAGTTAGTTAAGTTATCATACGTAAAAATAGAAGAACTATCGGACCTTATACTCTAAATCTAATCGTTAACAAAGTTTACAAAATTCTTAACGCCTGATAAAGCAGCAGCATGGGCATCTTTTTAATGTGCTGTTCATAAGTTTCTCGGTAACTACCAATCACCAGATTACAAGTACGTAATCGACAGTTGTCGAATGTCCCTCAAAATACATTTTCTGCATTCACATTTCATCTTTATTTTCTTTGTTCGAAAAACTTGGCTATACGAACATTGAGCAAGAAGAGGAGCTGCACGAAGATATAGCATAAAATCGAAAGGCAATACTAAGGATTTTGGGGAGGATGCATGATGAACGATTACTGTTGGACTCTAATACGTAAACCCGATCCCAAGCAGTATAAAAGACTCAGTTCAATCTCTGTTCATTTCTGATTTATACTTTTTAATTTAATTAATAGCCGTTAATGGCGAAAAATAGTAAAATGATGCATTCATTGGATATCTTGAAAACCAGAACCAATGAACTAGAATGGGCTGCTGAATTGTGATTGATCCCCTCAATTTAGCTTATAACAGCTTTTCAGGTCCAAAACCCGGTGTACTTGTGTTATTTATGAATTAGTACTCCTTATATTCTTAATTTTTTTTCTGGCCAGCAACGCATTACATAAGTGTATATATTTTTAGTTGCTTGCATATATTCGCCGGAATAATCACTTTTAAATCGTCGAAATCAAAATCGACAACTAGGATACAATAAAGCAGCAGCATCATCATGGGTTTCTAAAAGTATATGATGGGCTTCGGTAGCAGATTATTTTAAAATCAAATGACAAAGCTGTTCTTAAGGTGTAATAGCTACCAGCGCATCTGTTATCCATGTTCAGTGAGATCCATTACATGATCAAGACTGCTTGTAGAAGTCGTGGAAATCACATTGTGTTTTTGAGTATCGTTTTCGAGCACTGTACGGGGGAGAGAAGAGAACAAGTTGAAGAGTATCAACTGTAAGGATAGGCGTCACCTAAAAAATGATAAATAAGAGGACAATGGGAAATCCTGTGAACTCTGGACACACATTGAAAGTGTGGGAGATAGCAGAACAACTATATTTAAATAAATGAAAAAGTCATGAATGGAATTTAAATCTGCATTTGCTGTTATGCACTGTCTGACCAAACATGGTATCACGTGCAAAGGACTAGTTTAAACATGTATTTATTTGGGATAACCTCCTTTTAGCACTTCTTTTATAACCAACAGCTTAAGCGGGTTAAATGATAGTATTAAGAATATTCCCCTGTTAATTTGTTACGTAAATATAATGAACAGTTTCTGATTGAATAGTTAAAATAATTCCACGAGGTGAACTTGCATATGATATGATTGTCGGTGATCGATTTTTGACGTCAACGCCCAACCGCACCAAAACAAACGGAATTAACCGGTGCGGCCTAATAAGAAGTTCTTCGCGGAGCGGCCGGAATCTGCCAGCAAAAACGATATTTCATTCGGCGCGACATAATTTGGCTCACTGTGCGGACATCATTTATTTTATTAAAATGGTCGTAAAGCAAACGTCTTCTGCAAACGAACAGGGTTCCATTATGTTTTGTTAATATTAGCCCCGGGCTTGACGACACGGGAATATCAGACGTTATTAATGACTGCGAAATTTTAATTTAGCGTCGTCGACTCACGAGTCAAACGAGAAAAATAGCCGCACAACGGTTGTTTGTTTTGTACTGTTTGATTTTGCGGATGCTGCGGTCGCGAAAATATTTTACCCTCAGTGTTTTTTTTAGCCGTCATTATTTAGATTAGACAACTCTTCTTTAATCACTCTCCTTAAAGTTAATTGTTAATATTCATATTTTTAAAAAGAATCACTCAATCACTCAAAAATCGATATATGGATATTTCTTTCAACAACTAGATATTAATTTACTAATCGTTTCTATTTCATGGCTCATGTTTCATTCTCAATGATCATCAATAAATGTAAATTAATATAAAGTTTATATAGTTACTATTTATATAGTTTATTCAAAGTTTTTTGTAAATACGTCATCAAGATATTTAATGTATTGCATGCCGCAATTTGTAAATTCGTTTCAGAATCAGACAATATTTTCCTTCTCATTTTATTCTAGTTAAAAAGAGACACAATGCTGACTGCTTAGTTCGAACACGTAAACGAATAAGCATGTCAAAATCGTCCGGTATGCAAAATTTTTTAAAACAATGGCTATAAGAGGTTATAACTAATTTGTACACTATTGTGGCTGTAGAACTAACTGTAGTTTTTAGATGTATTATAATGTTAAAATAAATTATATTTGATAACATTTTTGTTCAAGTATTTTGTTTGGATTAAAATTTTGTTGTATATCAAGGCTAAATTGAACTAAAGCACAAAGTTGATGCGGCAACATTGTGACGTTTTGATGTCACAAATTTAGATGACGAATGTACAAATTAACTTTGAACACACTACGTGTTATACAGCGCGACTGATACATCACTTGGTTGTTTGAAAAAGAAGGCTTTGTTCAGTCTAGCTGTGAAATCTAATGAGTGAAATGTTTAGTGTTATATATATATATATATATATATATATATATATACATATATTTTATTATTATTTTCCTAACTTTTACCCATGATTTTCTTCACTATTCTGACAGCATTATAAATGAGAGATTGGTATAGGATAGAACTTCTGACGCTATTCTTTAAGTTAACTGACCTTTTAAAATATAAAGCTTTAACATCAAATTAAAACTAAAAATTATAATTATTTGATACAGTTCTGCCCTTTCGTAACATATAATATTGATAACTATTGGTAATATGACTAGATCTTCCATATATGTGGATGTTTGGAAGTACCAGTAAGTTTATGAATTCTTTTACTACCGTATATTTTCTTTAATTTATCATTTAACTGTCAAATTCTAACAAAAGTATTACATTCTTTTAATCTTCGTTAATTTTTTATTTTTAAAAAGAACCTATTGAAAAAGAACGAACTGAATATTTTATCTTGTAAAGTACATATAAGTGTGTTTATATAATATTTATTAAGAGCACGTTTCTCATATAGAATTCACTTAGACATTTATTTCTAAACGTTTTCAAAAATAGAAGAACTTTATAAAGCTCTTGGAAGGTTTTATTATTTACCACACATGTTGATCAGATACAATCTAGTTTAATGTATGAACACATTTCTAATTCACTGATTACCCGGCAAACAAAAATAGTATAATATATAATTTTTCGGTTGGTAGCAGTTTTATTTTTATATTTATATTTTTTTTATCAGCACGTTATCGCCAAAACAGGACAGCTACTTAAAAAGGTTTCTTGTATGTATTATATGATGGAACATTAAGGGGTGCTTGATTACGAACTTCTGGAAACTTTTTCTTCTAGTCAAAGGGTGATTGAGAAATGCTATAAACAATGTTGGAACACTTTAAGGAAATTTTTATTTACACAATAACTTTCTGCTATTAGTAATTTTCGTACAGCATTACACATTTATTTATATTCGAAGAAGTTTTGTCTCAGTAAGCCTTATTTACAATTTACTAAAATTACTTTTTCGACGTTTACTAAACAATAAAATCGCTAGACGATGTACTTAATTCAATTTTTACTTGTATGTTATCTACTTTTATCTGAAATAAGTTCTGAAGATTCTGTGAGTATCAAGTTATAGGCGTGATACACGCGCCTATTTACAATATTATGGGTATCTCAAGTTCAAGTATTTGATCATGAAAGCCAGTCAAGCAAAATCGCCCTTTGCCCAGTGGACGAGCGATCGAGTGACCCTCGCTTCGGATAATATGAAAATGTTGACGTCCGAGCCGACAAACGAGGGCGTTTTGTAAGACGGCTGTCATCTTGTGATTGCGCCAATTGGATGCGGATCTCGCCGATTCGGCACTCGAAATTTGTTTGTCGCGCAAATTGGTTAAATCGAGCGGGTCGTAAATCCTGGATACAGGACGAAGGATTAAGGAGAGGACCTTTATTGACGCGCGTTCCCGTCGCCTACATAAAGAATCGGTTCGCTGGCGCTGAGTTGTTGACGATAGTTTACATTTGCACTTTAACAGGAAAGCACAAAATCTAGATAAATCCTAGAACACGGTGATTAATGTTTTCAGTAAATTAAATTTGGCTTGTTACTTTTAATAACGAAAAAAAGCGAATAACCTTATTGTTTCTCTTTTCAACTTGGTAGATTAAAAATAACAAAAAGTTCCGTCAATTTATCCAACCACTATGATTTATTTACACTTATTTTTATTTAATCATAGCACACAGAACATCTTATATATGCAAATATGAAGACAACTCTCTCGAAACATCACGTTATGAACTACCTATTCCCAGGTGTCAATTAGATGGTATATATGATACCATGATGTGATATATGATGATGGAGATATGATCAAAAGTTCTCGGCCTGACAATGAAGGACTACGATTTTCAGTTAAACAATTTTTTTAACAATTAGTATATTATTACTGATTAGTGCCGGCTAACTTATAATATATCTACAGTGATTCAAATCTAGGTATATATTAAGAAAGACCAATTGGGCCTTACTTAGCCTCTAATAAAATAAAATTTAGTGGTAATTTTCAGTATTTTTACCATTTAGTAGACTTGACTACACAACTAAACAAGATCACACCGTTTGGGATTTTGTGTTTGCATCCGGTGTTGCCCAAGCATTGCAGCACTTCGGTGTTTACATAAAAGTGGAGTCTTTCCTCATGTATTGTTGCCAATCTCTTAATTTCCTCTGTGGCAGTTGGAATCCGGAGGTCTCGGTATAAGTAACTGTTCCAGCAGTATCTAGGTGTATCTACAACATTTCTCAGCACTTTTTTTGAAAATGACTGTATCATCTTGATGTTACTTCTCGCGGAACATCCCTATAGCTGAATTCCGTAGGTCCATATTGGTTTTAATATTTGCTTGTGTAGCAGCAACTTATCATGTACGGATAATCTATATTTTCTCCCAAGTAATCACTATATATCTTTTGTATCTTAATTCAAGTTATTTTTGATATACCCCTAGTTAAACAATTATTTTATTTTTCTATATAATTCCACACATATTTGGTCCACTACTTTGTTTTCATCATTAGTATTCCTTTCCAAAACTGAGGGTCTGAAAGGCTGCGAAAATGTTGCTAGCTCTCTCGGCGACAAAGTTCCGGATAATCTATAATTCTACATGATTCAAATAATTCTTTGCTTTTTTAAATTTTTGTTGATATTAATCGAGTATTCGATATTCAGTATGATTGCCGTAATATTCAGTAATTACATAAATTAAGTATTTATATATTTCCGGATATAATGATGACTTAAATGAATACATTCGAATCATCAATATTTATTAAGTCGCCTTTTAACTATCACCAATTTCCTATAATCGGTTGAAGTACTACCATATGCTTCGTCATATGTATAAAGTCAAGTCAAAATCCCTTTCATTTAACAAATATTAATTGTTAGTATGTATTATTTAGTATTATATATATATATATATATATATATATATATATATATATATATATATATATAATTTAGTTCCATATCAATTTTATTAATTTATTTGATTTGCTTCATATATTAATATATATTGCTATTATGTATTTAAAAAAATTAATTAAACTATTAATTTATATTTTGAATTCATTAAGAAATGTGTTTTTTATCCTTTTAATAAAGTAGCATTGTCTTAGAATTGGATTAAACTTTCGACTAGAACCCTTTTAGTCTTATTATTCCACGGTATAAACAAAGGAATTGACCCTCGTATTGCGTTCAAATCTATTTTATCTAAAATTGGGGCTTATCCCGAAATTACCTAATTAGTGAAATGGACAGTAAGTAATATACATTTGCTATTGTTTCTAAAAACAAGTAAAGCGGCAATATATTTGCCTTATTGCCTTACGCCTGGTTAAATGTAATAATTTGGCTGGTAGAAGTATTCATTAGTAGATAGAATGTACGTGGGTAGGATAAACTTCGGATAAAAGCCTTTTATTTAATGGCGAATAAATTATGAAGTTTCTGATTTTATGTGGAACTTTCTTAAAATAAATAAATTATATACTCCGTTATTTTGTGAATTTTGAAGTTTAGGATTATATACACAGGAAATAATGAGAGGATAACAAATTAGTACATACCCGGCGTTTTCTTACTTTGAGATTTTCCGGTTTAATTATTTATTCAACTTTGAAATTCTATTCCATTTAGCATTTTTTTTGTTACAGGTATGGATAAATATTCATAGTAAATATGTAACCAAACAAAAATATTATTGGGGATAAATACAGACAGGTAAGTACATAATAATATTAGATAATCTTAATACAAAGTAACGACTGCTACATTATTAGTGTAATTAAAAAATTCTAAGACTTATGATAAAATTCGAAAATTTTATTGATTTCATTTGTTATATTTAATTACATCTTGTGGTAACAAATGTAATTTATTTATCAACATATAAACATTCGAGGAACAGACAGAAATTATAGTTCTATATGTATAAAATAAGTATATAATAAAAACATCTGAAACATAACACATAATGACTTATTTGAGGGTGGTTCAAATATGATCGAGACAAATACTCTGGCACGTTTATTTACTTTTGAAAAATGTACAATTTTTCTAGGTATTTCCCCTCACTAGTCACGAATTTTGTCCATCTTTCCGGCGGTTTTTTGATGCCAGAATCGAGGAATCCCTTGGGAAACTTGGACAACCATGTGCGCATGAACTGCGAGGGCTTCTTTCAGTGGTCCAAACATGTGATAGTCACAGAGCGATAAATCCGGAGGTCCAGAACCCGCTGGTCTCAGAACACCGTACAGAGAACCTTACCCGTGGATCTGGTTGTCTTCTCTTTGACTGGCGCCCCTTCCTCCACTCTTTAGATGACATCTTGCTTTCGGGAGTGTAATAGTGTACCCATGTCTCATCGGTAGTGGAGATTTGCGTTAAAAAAACTGCCCCCCTTTGCTTCGTAACGCGCTAACAAGCGGTGACTCAACCGCGTAAATTTTTGCTTGGGGTTTAGAACCCGATTGCACCGTTATTTTGCGATATTGAAGGTGTTTGTGGATGACAGACTCTACACTACCAATACTGATTCTGAGTTCAGCCCAAATGTCTCGAACATTCATCCTACGGTCCTCCAAAATGACTCGTTGGTTGATGTTGGTTCCTGATCGACGATCATGCGGCCCATTCTTGACGGTTTTACGGCCATCCTTGAACGCCTTTTAAAGAAAAGTCTTTTAACGCCTTTGCACGGTAAACATACGTTGCGGTCGGCACATAACGTTCACTCATGGTTGTCGCACGCGCGTGAAACATGCGCTCCCGACGAAAACTATGCCACTGTTCGTAAGAGACTCAGCTATCACATAGTCAAGCCACGACCTTCAAAACATACATGCGCGCCATCTACAGCGTTTGTCTCCATCATATTTGAACCACCCTCGTATATTCAGTATTTTTTTGTCCTTAAATATTCAAGGTTAACCACAGCAATCTTTGCTTTCTGAATATTATTATATAAATATTTAGGAATCACTAAATATAATCCTTATTATAATTCTTTTCTCTGATATGATCAATATCATTGCATTAAACTTGTCTAAGTAATTTTCATATCCTATATGTGCTTTAGTGTTTTCTATTTCACACTTTCTTCTCTCTTGTATTTTACACCAGTTGGATAGTAAGAGTTAATTTTAATACCAAATCGATGGCACAAAAATCTAGATCTGCTAAAATTTTGGTCAACATGAGTAACTTGTAACTTTGGTAAAAACTGATTTCGCCTTTTATTCTTTCAGTGTTATATTTCCACGTTTTAAAATACTCAATTGAGCTAAATTTAAAAAAAATAAAATTGTGTTTTTAAATTGCAAAATAGTTTTTATCTCATACTTCATATTAATGATTAATCAACTATGATTTTGATGAAGTATGCTCACATCGAGTATGTAGAGTGTTTGATATTATTTTATTAGTGATTTATTTGATTGATATTATTTGATTTGATCATTAAACTCTATAGCGATTTCTTACACTGGTTTGATCAAGATGATGAATACCTCTCGTAACAATTTTCATTGAACTAACAAGAAATACAAAACTTCGATCCAATTATGTACTCCTAATCTTTGGTATAATATATTCGGCGCTGAAAAGACTTGTTTGTTTGTAAATGCATCATCTTAATGCTATTCATATTAATGACATAGTTATGTATTATTTAATAAAACGATTCCACCGCACTATCAACCAAGTGTGGAGGGAAATATTTTATCGGGGAGAAAAGAATCAATTTAACGGTTCCGCTCAATTTCTCAGGGTAGAACAACCAGTTCGTATTACGTCATTTTAATAATGAATAAGCTATATTTCTTGTCGTACGTGCCGCCTCTGGATAAACACATTGCTCAGTAGACTACGCGTCAAGAGCACTAAAAATAATTTGACAAATATATCTGCTTAGAAGTTTGCCGGTTGCAAATGCACCAGGAAACACCTCGAGGATACGTGTCGGGATGCTTTTGAATAAATGTTGCGCGACAGAGTTCGGGGAAGGAGGTTGTTTCTAGTTAAGGGGTTGTTTACAACGGGAGGTCTGACTGAAATGCCGTTTTGCGTCATATACGTATGTAAGCTTTTTAAAAATTAAACTTTTATAGAAACTTACGTAATTCGATTCGTTTTTATATACATATTACGTTAGGTAGGTGGACGTTTACTCAAATGTTGTATTTCTATTGGTAAACATGTCTTGAAAGAGGCAGACATATAAGAATTATGCATATCCCTTTTCATTTTATTTATGTGCCACTCTAACTATCGCGGTTTCTTTAATAACTAGGAAAGACTACCGGAAAACGAACAAGATGTGACAAATGTCAGGGTGAACATATAGTTGGCTAATAGAGCTAATATGCGCGCTTTAATGAATTGAGTAACATTTCAATTTACTTTGATTATGTTTGACATTTTTATTGTTTAATGGTCTATATTTTGTTAAGGAGTAAATTTCTTTAATGATATTGTTTACACTATTATTTAAACTCTTTGTCTTTGAAAGGCAGTCTAAGACAATCATAATTACTAATACTTTAGGACAATAATGGAATTAAAGAAATAAAATCAATCTTGGATCTAGGAATACTTATTACTAAACTACTTTATTTCATTAATTAAGTTAATATAATGTAATAAAAGTTTTTAACTAAGGTATTGAAAACTTTAATGATAATAGAATAACAGAATTGATGTTAAATATGGTATATTGCTGGTTCGGTTGGCGTAGTGGTTAAGGCGACAGGATGGAATACAAAATGCAATGTCCAAAACGCAAGAATGCAAGATCCGACAAGGAATAACTATCCCAGTCACGCCAGTAACCAGGCTGGTTTAGACCGGATGTCTTGTGGGACGATTTCTATGTTAGACAATTGTCATTCGATAAACTTAATGCTGAGGACTGTGGTCGGAGGGCACGTCAAAAAGGAGTCTTTAAAATATAACAAAAATGGTATATTTTAATATGAAAGTAACAGCAATTTGCAATTACCATTTTCCAAACATGTAAATTTTGTTTTCAACAGAAATATATATCACTACATATATTTCTTTTATAATTTTTTTTAAATTTGTATGCTTCTACATCATGATTTTTAATAACTACTATGAGTTAACATACCGTACGAAGCAATATTAGGTAATTTTTTACATGTTACATTTTAATTTTAGTTATTTTTTTTTAGTAACTGTTTTAATCAAAGTTACCATACCTAAGCAAGTGTCTATGGCGGCCTGAGTGATCAGCTGATACGGATCCTGCCATGGTTATTAATTAATAATTAAAAAACCGGGTGGTCCTGTAGCCTTTGTCTTTATTGATTTTATTTTGATATTTGTAAATTTGGAAACCTTTTGAATGTTTTGTTGGATGGCAACACAGCTTTATGGAATTGCCAAAACTTCGACTTTATTGAAGTGAATGTTGTGGCCAGTATCTATACAGTTTTCGGCTAAAGGTGACTTGACCGTCCGTCAGTCACAGAGGACTTTGTAGACTTCAGCCAATCCCTTTTAGCTTTTAGATTATAGAGGGCCTAATATATCTTCTTGTGTAGCTTGAAGTTAAATTTCATGTTGGATTCCTTCAGTATTGTTCCAATATGGTCAATTGTCCCTTGAAACATTTTGGAAATTTATTTATATAAATATCAGTAATAAAAATGAAACCATATGATGGAGTAAAAGTGAATCTTTACAAATTATGAGTCATGATGTTTAATAAAAATAAATATGTTTCATTTCTGTGGCATTTTCCACAGTTTTCTGTGTAAAATAAAGATGAAAATTTTTAAAAAATCATCAAATAAAAGAAATAATTTGTATTTCTGCACTATATTTTCATAACAATATAATTCTATGTCTTATTATAATTATATGAGCTGAAAATTGAACCAATATTTGTGGAAATATTTATAAAGAATAGGCATCAATACATAATCACATCAAAATGTTGTGTATATCTATATTACCAGATGGCGAAATATATCAAATACTTCTTTATTCTCACGTTTTAATTAATTTTATATTATAATTGAATAGTGTTTAACTTTACTTGACTCACATTCGATAACAATGCAAGAAAACATATAGAAATATATCAGAATATATAATACCAATTGGTTCTATGTGTGCAAATAATGTTTCTATTCATGTAAGCAGAATGCTGTTAAGGGTAGCAGTGACGACAGTAAACATGAAAGGCTACAAACGATAAGTCTGTCTCCGGATTTTAACGACCATTCCCCAACGATTTTAAAAATCTCCACAGACCAAATTGTTCCCGTATTCAGCGAATATTTATTTGGAGCACAGATCGACCGTCGACCTTATCGCCAGACGTCATAATAGCGTCGCTTTTCCATTTAACAAGCGTTGATTTTTCCGCCTTTTCCCAGCAACGACAACTACACTGATAAATGGAAGTTTATTTTGTGTGTGTATGTGTCTGCGCACTGCTTTTATTCTGTCGCGGTATCATTATCAGTTATTTATACAGGTTAACAGTTTCAGTTGTTTAATTGTGTTGTATGGCAGTAAATTGTTCTATTTTCGCTGGTCCGTGTTTCACTGGAAAAATGCTTGATTTATTATTCATATATGGCGTTTAAAGTAGGTGTTTATAAGGGGTATGATTAACTAATTTGCACTAATATTTATTAAAATTATTTAAATGGATGTTATAATTATAGAGGAAATTATGTTAGTAGGCTATAAATAAATTTAAATACTATGCACTTTAACTTATTGTTACCAAGAACGTAAAGGATGTAGATAAAAATCAACCTTTCCTGGTAAAAATTTCACATACCGTAGTCATGAAAATTAAAACTCTTCGACTAAGGCCAATTATGAGTTATGTTGAAATTTTCCATTTTTAGAGATTTTTTCTATAATGATATATTCAAAAAAAAGTTTGTTGAAAATTCTGAACTTCTAAAGTTTCTTGAACATTAAAATTAATGTCTTACAGTATAAGTTATTCGCATGGAAAACTAAATTGATTAAACTATGTATATTAATACATTAATAACGTATTTCCTTTGCATTACATTTTTCACACTACTTGTGTTAAACTTGTGTTGAACTCCAAATGTATCTTCATTTCTGGATTATTCTCTTGTATCTTTATATTTCTAATCTAGTGGCATCTATGTTTTATACTTTCAAAACATGTACAATATTGTCTGCAATAGAAATGTATACCACGGCATACATTTTTTATATGTTCTATATTCAAATGTATATGTTTATAAAAATTGTTTATTAAAATTTATTTATTTATGTTTTTTAAGTTCTATAAATTAGCACACCATAATAAGAAATGTTAGATAATATTTTACAATTACCAATTATATAGTAGATATTATCGTTTTTCTGTAGTCTAGCCAAGTTACTTACGATGAGACACACACTACTGTTTTCCATTTTTTCCTATTAAATTACTCAAAAGAATTTGTTGAGCGATTTTGACTTCTGGTCTTCCTGTGACCTGAGGAGATTGCAATTCTGGTCTTCTAATGTCTTTTAAATAATAAAATTAGAAAATTTACTTTTTTTTTAGCTATTATTAGCTATTTTTAGCTAGTTTAGCTATTACTCTTACTTTAGCTATTTTGGCATTATAAGCAACTTTTGCATTTGTTGTCTTTGATCAGCATTTGTTGTTAGTTGTATTTGTTTCCGAGTTAGCCAGACTAATAAGATACGTAAATTTTTGGATGTATATTGTCCTTATGCATGTCACTTTATTGTATTTAAAATATTTCATATACTTTAATGGAAATAACGCTAGAAATGTATGTTAAATTCATGTCATATTAAAATTATATGTATGCATAATTGATTTATTGATGAAATTTATTTTTATAAGTTAAAGGACTAATTTTTTCTGATCTTCTACATTAGTTCTTGAAAATTACCAGTAAATAGTTATCTTATACTCAGGAATATATCAACTGAATGGGACTGTATATCGTATATCCACCCTAGTTACATCTGGATTGTTTTAGAACTCCGTAATAAGAACCGAAACTATCGGATATCATAATAATTACGGATAACTTTAAACAATAAGCTCCAGAAACCAATTATTGGGTCTAATTACTTATTGGGTCAGGTCCGACGAACTATTAAGAATATAAAATGTACATGTGACGAGAAAACGAAAGATACCGATTGTGAGGTTGAAGTATACAATCAGTTCATAGCTATTCATTGTTATCGAGAGAAAAACTAAGACTAATAGTACCAGTGACAATATTTATCACTAACTTATTGTCAAAACGCTATCTGTGTGGTAACATAGCGACACCATAGTTTAATGAACGTTGATGTTTTAGCACTGATTCTATCATCTATCCATTTTCATATTGTATCGATATGAGCAAGTGATAATCAGAAAACTCTAAGATGAGTACACTTGCTACTATTTTGTCTATTTTCAACTATATGTCGTTTACTTTGTTCAACTGACATCAGTAAATATTTGCAAAAGTTTAATTGGGATATAGCAGCTCGTAATACATTATACCTTCCTTATCCCACCACTACGTTGACACATGGTGTCGATTGTTCTTTCGGCTTGAGGTTGTCGGAATAGATCCACTTTTTATCGCCAGTCATAATACGCCACAGATTATTCACAAAACTCCCTTCCCAATTTTTTTTCTCACACACAATAAATGAAGCTGCAATATTTAAAGTTACATTTTTAGTCAATTCATATGGTAGCCATTTTCCTGCTTTTTGTATTTTTTCTGTATCATGTAAACCTTAGGAGTCAGTTGCTTCATCAACTACTGAGCCATCTAAAAATCCTGAGAATTTTCAAAATTTTAAATTTTGGGATCTGAACATATTGGAAGTTTTGGCTGGCTTTTCATCCAATATGTCTTGCAATTCGTGATCTTTAAATTTTTTTGATCCTCCAAAGCCAATCCTCGACGACATCATTAGTCATTCAATTATTGAGTACAAAACCGGCGATTGTAATATGACGTGGAAGCGTCATTATCATTACAAGTTTCTAAGTGTTTGGTTTTGGCAGCAGATGTATTAAAATCTAATAACAGAAATAATGAATTTTAACTAATAATAATGAATAAGTAATGAATCACTAATTAAAATACCACAGACCTTATAATATACTATAAATGCAATAAAGGATAATTTTTACTGACCTGTTTTTACCAAACTTTTTTGTCAATGTGATAGGTCCTTTACGATATTAGTGCATGTTCCTCAATCTTATAGTTCCTGCCTCTATTTCATTCAATATGATTTCGTGAATACCATGAAACCTAGTAATTAAATTGTATTTTTTATTAGTCTATTAATGACGCGATGAACTTTTCTAGACAGGGTTTTCATAGTTTCTCTGGAATGTCTGTTTAGTTTTAATTAGAAAGTATCTATCAGTTTACTCGTGAGACAGGGCAGCTGAATATAAATCAACGGTTTAACAATTCATGATAAACTAAGATTTTCCGATAATTTTATGTACCCACAAGTTAAAACAAATCATACGCGGGTTGGGTATTACAGATAACAAATCTGGCTTTAAAACTGGACCACGCCAACAGAATTTTATGTGCAATTAAACCATTGTGAACCAGTTTAGGCCGACAAAAGCTGGGTAGATAATTGTTTATCAGGTTCATGTGTTGGTGGGCATTTTTGTTTATTTCAACGTTGTGATAATTCTGTGGCTTTCTGAATATTTTATATACATTTTTTATCTGAAAAAAAAACAAAATATATACGTAATAAAATTTATGACCCAGAAATAAATCAAAATGTGGAATGATGGCGTAATAAATTGCTTTGCATGTAAACAAATATAAGCAATAAGTATAAAACAGAAAATTGAAATATTTTTACATCGATATTTTAATTTCGATGTTATTTCAATTATAAATTGTATGTATTATTTTAGAAAAACATGTATCCTTATCCAAAGAAACTGTTATGTATGAATTTTTATTTATATTAACATACTATCGTGGATTGCTAGACTATTTTACGATAATTAGATACTAACATGATAAGATATGATTTAAGATATTTATAAAAATTTTATTTTACTCCGTGCTTCTGATAAATTTTATGAAAATTATGTTTTGTTAATCAAATTTTTGCATATTCTAATAAATATTCATAAAAAATTTCATAGTTGTTAAAATGTTTTCTTGCAATTGTTGTTTCCCTCTGGTCGTAATTTTGCATAAACACATGTATAATAAAAAATTAGGAAATGTTTTATTAATATTGATTAATGTCAAAATTAATTTGATTATCATTTGTATATTAATAACAGAAATTTTATAATATTTATATCAATACGGTCTAATAAACTGTACAAACGCAAATTCAACAAATATGTGATTTTCTCTCTTTTAGATTGGTGTTAAAAGACACTTGTTAAGTATTGCTTTGTTTTTCGTTTTTATTAGTTTTGTTGAATTGTGGTGAAAACAGTGGTAATATCAAAAATGTCAGATATTGTATTAAATATTATTGGCATAATTAAATGTTTTTTTTTTACTTTTTCGCCATCAAGTATCACATATCTCTTAATATATATTTTGTTTGATTTTAGCTTAATTCCGTATGGCAATACAGATAGAAAGACTAGTAATTTTATACTTTTTTTTTTATTTAAAAGGCTGTCATTTGAAAAAAAAAATTTAACGTTACATTTAATTTTGCTGTTTTATTATAACTTTTAGTTCTTGCTAATATGTTGACTAAAGTAGAAGCGAAAATATGTTTATAGCACTGACAGTAAATAAGGCTGAAAAGGTGGTGCTAGATTTTCCTAATAAATAAGGTAAAATTCTTTCTTTGACAGACTGTGTCTCCATCTTTAAGAGATGAGCGATACGAAGGTGTTCAGTAATTTACTCGATGACATTATAGTGGTTAATTAAGTGGACCAGATGGTTATTCTTAAATACTTATCAAAAAGATTGTAGCTACAGAACTAATCTTCTACTAGCGATATGACTATATATTATTGTTTATTGTTACACATTGGTAAAGAGACCTATACATTATGCATTTTAAAGGTGTCATGCTTATAAATTAGTTTTAAATGGTTTTTGAATTCGAAGATTTTTATACTTTTTATATACAGCCGAGAATACGGCGGATGGAATAGCACTTTTCCAATTTTAATATTTCCAAGTAGTTTTTCACCGGTTTTGCAACGTGTAGTCGAGCGTTGTTATGCTGAAGAATAACATTGTTGTGTCTTTGCTCGTATTCTGGTCTTTTTTTCACGGTGTGAACGCTCGGTTTGATCGCATTTTTTGTAGTCAATAGCGATCCCTATTAAAGGTTTCATCGAGTTTTGCCTTTATATTCTCGTCTTCCAATTTTTTTGACTGTCTAGAATGTTCAATGTCTTCGGAATCAAAATCACCATTTTTTAACGTCGAAACCAGTGTTCAGATTTTAGAATCGATGCGGAATGGTTGCCATAAGCTTCATATAGGATTCAATAACCTTCAGCCGCCGTTTTCTCCAAATTGAAGTTAAAAAGTAAAACTTTCTGCAAATGCGATTTGCTCGGTACCAATTGAGACATTTTCAACGCACTGAAAAAAGTTTTGTTCATACTTTGATAAAATGACACATATTGAAGTTCTTTAGTGAGACTTTAACATGAAGTTTAAAATTCTTTAAAAATTATAATTTAATAAATACACCGAGGCTGAGGGTCACTATTTATATTTCGGGAATTGGCAACACTGCTCTCATGTGAGTCCATCTGACAGTTCCATCGTAAAGTTTGACATTTTTCACGACATTCGTACTCAGAACATTTTATCGCACGGACGCTATTTATTTTATATTTAGTTGAAAGTTTCGTCTCGGCAAAAAATGGAACTGAATCACACAGCAAGAGTGCATCAACCAACTTAATTTGACTTTTGGCGATGAAGCTCCGTGTGTCGCTGGTTTAGTAAATTCAATCGTGGTCGTAGTTCGCTGTCCGGCGAGTTTCGTGAAGGTCGTTCAAAATCGTCTGTTGTGCCAGAACACATCGATGATGTGTGCGAAATAATTAAGCAAGATCGTCATGTCACCTATTGTAACATTGTGAACACAAACAAGACGGATTGTTCTTCATATTGATAATGCGAGCTCTCACACATCGACTCAAACAAGATACTATTTGAGCACTCAAAACACCGAATTGATGGGTCATCCGCCGTACAACCCTGATTTGGTACACGATGACTTCTTTTTGTTCCCATCCATGAAGAATAAACTGCGAAGTCAACGATTTTCATCGCCCGAAGAAGCTATTGAAGCGTTCAAAAATCATGTTTTGAAGATACCTCATTCGGAATAGAATAAATGCTTTGAAAATTGGTTTAAGCGTATGCAAAAGTATATCGATCATCTTGGCAAGTACTTTGAAAAACAATAAAAATATATTCGCAGCTTAACTGTTTTTTTTTCCTATTCCCGAATTATAAATAGTGACCCTCGTGTAAGCCCCACGCTATAGGAATGGTACTAGACAGTTCAGAGTAGCATATATCAGCACGACGACGTCTTTTTTTTTCCTCTATTTTATTTCATTTCTTTCCTCTATCACTTGCACATAACCTTGGTATAACCCCTCTGTTCATCCTTCTGTCAACTACTTGCGGTCTTTAATATCGAAATTAGAAAGTTTTAAATTAGTTTTTTCTGTTTTCATGCAACTTCCTTCCACGAAATATATGTGTTTGAACAGACATAGACTTTGTACAATATACAACAGTCGAATAATGTATGGTCTGATTATAAGTTCATCTTCATAAAATACTGATTTTGAATGATTTTCTTGTAGCACCAGTAATACCTAGTCGAGTCGATAAACTTTTGTCCGCACCGGATCATTTTACGTACATCCAATTGCATACCGGATTCAATTGTGTCGTCCGGATGCCACACAAAGCCTTTCCGGGCCGAGATGAGCAAAGCGGAACGGCCGCCGCTACAAATACCGCCAACCAGCCACTCGATACGTCCAAATAAATCGTCTTGGTTCCCTTTGACCTGGGCCTCGTTTCGGGTTAAACAAGGGCGACCGTGAACGACGCAAAACAGTCATACGAGCAACCGGTAATGTGACATGGATAAGGCAGGAATGTGAGACTGGGTAAGCGACGGATCCAATTTCATTCGTTTACGTTTCGAACGTTTTTCTGGGATGGGGGAGTAAACAGGTTTCGCCTGTTTATTTTGACAGCATCGATGTCCGCCAAAATATATTTGATCAGCTTTACTGTTTGAGGTTATGTTATTCTGTAAGTAAGCCAGCAACACAAACAACACGTATTTGTTTGTGAAACTCAATTCTGTTTGAGTCGTTTATAGTTTCGCGTGAACTTTAATTTATTTTTATCGATAACTTATCGATGAAATCTGTTTGTATAACCCTTGCGAAACATTATCTAACAGCGATCGTATAATGTTTATTACTTTTTTTATGTTCCAAATATAAGAAATATATTATTTTAGTTAAACCCCACCATCCTGGCAATCTTTATATAGAATTTTAAGTCAAATATAATCTAGTTTTATTATAAAATCGTTTGTTTATAAAACATTTACAACATAACTTGAAATACAAATGTGTATTTGGTATTTGTAATTCAATTACTTTTTAAAAATCTAATTTGCAAATTGTATTTGACGCTGAGATATTTTGTAGTTTTTTTTACGAATTTTAAATACTTATGACTTAAAAATACATTTGTGCATAAATACATTTATCAATTTTATTAATGAGTCCGCTTTGCATAAATAATGTTCAATTGCTTTTGTAAGCTAAATAACACCGTTAAATATGTCATTCTTTAAGTTTGTAACACTGCACCTGTCCTGTACGTCAAATTGTAAAATATTTTGAAGTGTCTTGTAAGTCAGTAAAAATGTAAAATGTATCTTGTCAATTATGAAATTTGATATTTATGTGTATTAGTTAAGTTTATTAGCATGAATGTTACGATTGATGATTAAATTCACCTCACTTGTTTATCTACAAATACGGATGACGATGGAGATTGACTGAATTAAGGTCAATAGCATCTATAATAATGCCCAGGCAACTTATGTTAAATGTAAAGCTAGAATGTAATTTTTGAATGTCTGATAAGTTTTCTAAACTGTCATCTAAAATAAATAGAACCATATTGGCGTCATGCCCTCATATTAGTTACAGAACGTATTGGTTGCCAGAAAGCTTCACAACAGATGACAAGCAAATAATTCAAAATCATACAATTCATGCCTTGGAGACAAATTACAAAAGAATTTTTTTTATGACTCTTAGTGATTCTTTCTGGTTCTTAGAAGCATTTCTTATAATTATATTGTATATATGATATATAAAGAGCTTCATTAAGTGATCTCTTGTATAAAATATTATTTTAATTAGTTCTATTCTAAATATTATCCTATAACCAAATCAGATGGTGTTAAACGTTTTAGTCTAAGAATTCACTATCATGTCGCATATTTAACTGATTAGCAATCTCATTGATATTTACCTCACTCATTTAAAGTGCTTGGCACAAACATTTTGAATTACATTCGTCATGGGTTAAGGATATTGTGCTATATCATTTAACTAGGGACATATTATAAAGCATCGGCAATGACACTTTGTTTTGGAACCGTTGTCTGATTATATTAGACTTACTAGCAGTATCCAATAGTTACAATAGCTTGTTTTCTAATGATAAATTGGATTTGCGGTAAGCTAATACATTTGATATAGTTTAATTTCAGGTTGTTTTCATTTAGTAATTGTGTCCCAGATTAGGCCTCGGTCTAGATGCATACCAAGATATTCCCCAGCTTGAGGAAGTTCTACGCATTGTAAATGTTACACCAATCTCGTGAATGTCGCCTGCATATATTGCTCTAATCATGTAATGTGTTGGAGTAACTGAAGTAGCTGAACTAGTAAAGGATATAAAGATATTATTGTTTTTTTTTTTCGTACCAGAACGGTGATCAGGTATCAAGAATTGAGTTAGATTTAGTCAGCTTCCTAAACGTTTAAACATAAAGTTTTTCTTTAGTAGTTTTTATTCATTCTCCGACAAGATACTGTTTGTCTGATATTGTTAATATGCTAATATGCGGCTAATGTTCGTGAAAGTTAATTTTTTTTATAATTAAGTTGGGATGAATTAGTTCTATTCTATTTAGATAATCTAACACCTAACTGTCTTTTGAATTTTATATTTTAAATACACAACTTAAATATACTTTGTATTTCGTATTTCAAATACATGCGAAATAGTATTTTGTAATTTGTGTGATATAAAATTTGATATTTGTATGTAAATAAAAGGATATATTTTATGTAGATCTGCGTATGAAAATTTATTAAATTAATATAATAAATTAATAAAATAATAATATAAATAATTAATTTAATAAATTAGAAAGAATATGTCTTGGCTTGGTTTGTAACTCTTTGAATTTTTGTTCTATTTATGATAATTTAATGATCAGAAAATATTTTTCTAAGTAACAATTACTGTAATAAAGGTATTGGCAATGAAAAATGAAAAAAAAACAACTTACCTAACATAATTTCATGTACTATGATAACCACTTTCTCTTTACTGCATGCATATAAAAAATATGTCACAAAAATATTTTTAAGTAATGCACCGTTGCTAGGACTTAACCGTTCCTTTTAGCCACCCATTTAATCGGCTAACATCCACCCTCCGCATCATTCATCAGCCCCAAACCGCATGCTGAAAGAACGTACTAATTACTGCCCCCGAGCTTCGCAATCCCTACGCCCGTATATGGCGACAAACGTATCAGTAGCGGGGATTGATATTAGCCCCTGAGGTGACGGAAGATCGGTATAGATCTGGACTTGTTTTCTACTATAGGCAGGTTTAGAGGACAGCCATAAAAATTCTAATTAAATGAAATTGTCCATATTGGAGTTGTGTTGTGAAATATATATTAATTTTAGTGTATTATTAAGTTCATTATATCTTAATGCTAATATGCAAGAATGTTTCTTATTTATTGTTGACTACATTATACTTGTGTAGCGACCTTGAGGCATGTCGAATTTTACATAGTGGAATAACGGTCTACAAAATACCTAGAAATATAATCCTAGATGTTGAACACGGGCGGGGTGCCAGCAGCGCCAACTAGAACACGATAGCGAATAGCTGGCAATGCCGAGACGTTTATCACTGATGTTATTGAAAGGTATTTCCAATGATTCAGTATATGACCACCGTTCAGTTTAGACGTGCCACCATCGACTGCCTAAGTCTCGTCACCAGGTAACACCGCTGCCATCCGTTTTATCTATTTTATGTTTTCTTAATTTTTTATATTACCAATAAATAACGGTCACATAATGTAAAGACCTTTATTTTATTTCGTTTTACCTCTATTCACCGAGCCATATCATTTACTAAACTTGCTTTTGAGTTTGCAGAATTATTTTTTTTAGTATAATAACTAAAGGATGAATTTCAATTGTTTCTGCGTAATGGAGTAGTCTCAGGTCGGCATATAAAGGCAAAGGAGAGATTTCAGGAGAGTTGGAAATTTACAAATAAATCAAGCTACGCTGGTCCTTCATTGACTTGGTGAACAAAAGAATCACCAAGGTAAATAAATGTATAGCGGATAGACAGTATAATATGGACGCTCTGTAATATGGTAATACGAGATGTTCGTTATATGTTGGTAATACTGCTTCCATAAAAAATTTGCGATTTAATTAATTAATCAGTTTACATGCAAAGTTTTGTTGGTTATATTTCAGTGTGTTATCGCAGACGTTGAAAGACGGTAAAATGTTGGTGCTCGATCAGGTTTACGAGTTTATGTAACCCGAAGTTAACTAAAAGAGGCTGACGAACGTAACATAGAATTATGGTCAGACATCATAAAACTGGCGTAGTAAAAGTTGACAGCAGAGATTAACACTCAGTTAATTAATACTTTTTATTCGAAAGGAGACTATTGCAGGAGCTCCAAAAATCCACCATTCGTGGGTGGACTGCGTTTGCAAAACCTTTTATGGCATATGATATGGTCATCCTCATTGATGAAATTCTTACTGAGGAGAGCATATTGCTGCCAAATACTGGCATATCCCAAGATAGCAATGCGTCTATACACACAGCTGAAAAAGTTTCATCTTCAGAGCAGACCTCAACACAGTTGAGCCGTTATGTGAAATTTTAGATCAGAAAATGAGGAGTAGATTTTCATCTCGAAATCCATTGAAGCAATCTACTACACGAAGAATCGCAGCTGTTTTAAAAGGAAATGGTGGTTCAACATCTTGTTAAAAAATAAATACATGTGTTCATATTATTTTCTCCATCCCATGTATATTATGTATATAAGTTATAAAATGGGAAAGGGTTCCCACAGAAACTATTAATTTACTTGAATAGATTAAAAGCCAAAAAAGGCGATATTTGAACGACGATACAAGTACATACAAATCGTATAAACTGGTAGAAATTATCCCGGCGTCTATTTTTAGATATGTCATTTGTAACACTTAATAGATGGCTTCTCAGATCACAGTGCGGTCCGTAGCGAGTGCAGTACTAGTCGTATAATATAACATATATATCCTGATCAAAAACTAATTATCAGACGCATAAATAATAGCAGACTAATTTTCAAATCACTCATCCATACTATCTCGATTTCTTCTTACACAGGGGGTAGGTAAAGCAGAAGATATGAATCTAGAAATGTTGAAACCTGAAATAAATATAGAGCAAGGGGTATAAAAACATATAATATAAAAACATAGCGGCCCGCTCCGACTTTGCACGGGCATAAAATATATATGCCTATGTCACTCAATGAAAACATGATTAAAATCGATCCAGTATTTTTGGTTCATTCATTACTGCCCTTGGCCTGCACGCATTAAATTTGGAGTAAAACAATTCCTCTTCCCCTATACTTACTATGAAGATTTCCTGCTATCTTTGGAATATCTAAATTCATACAATTTTTATTACATTACACATTTTTAAACGCAAATTTTAAATTTGTAATATCTCCGAAAATATTTGTTTAATTTACATGCTGTAAGGAACCATATTGATCTATATTAATTGCACACTGTATTTAAGGTACTTAATTCGATAAGGATTAATGCCGTATTGCTTAAAATAGCTTCGTAAATAAGCCATTTTCTCACGTAAAAAGTAAACAATAAAAATGGTTAATGTGGGTTATCCCTAAAAGATAAACATATACCATCGCGAACTTTTTTGTACACCTTTTTATGGTGTACAATACTGTAGTACATTAATTTGATCTAACTCGTAGGGTTAGGCAGCGTTTTTTCTAATTGCTAAATAAGCCTTAAAAAATAGGTTAATTTACGACATCACGTTAGAAACCTCTAAAATTATCAATGTTGCCTTAGTATATTATGCATGTATTATACATATAAACCTTCCTCTTGAATCACTCTATCTATTGAAAAAAAACCGCATCAAAATCCGTTGCGTAGTTTTAAAGATTTAAGCGCACATAGGGATATAGGGACAGAAAAGGCGACTTTGTTTTATACTATGTAGTGATGTATTTAGATATCATATATTGTATTAATAAATAAGTGTGTGAAAAAACGTTTTCAGAATGCTTTGTTTAATTTTTCACATAAAAACTTCAATTATTTTTGTGGGTGTAAATTGACATTATATCGATTATATTCATTGAGACATTACTACTTGTGTAAAAAAATGTTATAATGAGTTCTAAATTTTTTATTCTTTAAAGCATTTCAAATTATTTTTCTAATATTTCTTTTATACTAAAATTGGAATTAAAATGGAAAATTACATTTTATATTCCGTTTAAATACGTATTTTCTCTTTAAAAAGCTCGGCCAGATTTTTTCTAGTCCATCTAACTCCGCTTTAGATAAAATACAAAGTAAAAAAATCCACCACCTGAGCGTGAAAATAAAATTTAATGGTCGAAAACATAACTTTAACATCGACGTAAAGCACACACGAACGCCCAGAAAGAAAATTAAATTTTAATACAAATTCGACCGAATGTATTTTTAAGTTCTATTTACTCATTGCCATATTTAAAAGCTGAATAATTTCCAACGTTCTAAGGTTATTCGTTTTGTATGTTCGTCTACTCGTTTTGTTCACTTATTTAAGTAAACATTTTTTAAAATGTACGTGCTTCTGACGGTAACGAATATTAAAAACTCAGTTCCTCTTTTTTCTAACGTCAAACCGGTATTTTATGGGAAGTGGTGCATCAAAGAATTACTTACTTTTTCGCCGACGGAAATAGTTTTTAATATTTGTGTTAAAAATATAGTTTAATGAAAGCAAGCTTTGTAGCATAGATGAACTGGGGTTGAAAAGAAATAGAATTTTTTTCTATTTTAATTTAGTAGTTTCTAGCTTCTTTATTAATTTGATTTTTATGAATTGAAGTTAAAATTTTAACAGGTTAATTGAAAAGTCCCAGGCCTACCATAGTAAAACACAATTTTTTGGCAAAATTAGTTTTTTTATTCAGCATAAGTCCCTTTGAGGGTGATGATTATAGCGGCCCTCCAACTTTTCGATGCCTTTTTTTGTACTACACTTTGTCCTTTGCGTCAAAATAGGCCTCACTTTCGGCGATCACCTTTTCATTCGACGAAAATTTCTTCCCAGTGAGCGTTCTTTTGAGATCTGAAAACAGGAAGTAGTGGTTGGGCCCCACATCTGGATAATACGGTGGATGGGGAGTCAAAAGTGAGCTCGCGCGGAACTCACTTTGCACAATGCTTTGCCATACCCAAATATTCGTAAATGATATGATGTACACATTCAGTTGATATCTGAGTGTCTGCTATTTCATTCAGTTTGAATTTACGGTCATTCAAAATCATTTTGTAGAGTTTTTTAATGTTTTCGTCGGTAACAACCTCTTTTGGACGTCCACTGCGTCCGTCGTCTTCGGTGCTTATTTCAACAGGTTTAAACTTAGTATACCAATCTTTGATAGTTGATTTTCCTGGGGCAGTGTCTGGAAACTCGGTATCAAGCCAAGTTTTTGCTTCAACTGTATTTTTTCGCTTCAAAAAGCAATATTTCATCATCACGCGAAATTCCCTTTTATCCATTTCTTTCGCAATAACAAAAATTGCTTCACTCAAAATGCTATAATTCACAAACTAATGATCCGCCAGCTGTCAAATTTATACACGCATCTTTCGAGGGTTAGAGCTAACTAAAAAACATATGATATTTAATTCTAGCAGCGCCATCTATGAGTCAGGCCGGGGACTTTTCAATTGACCTGTTAAAAGCATATTGTTATTGATATATTGGAATAAGATTAAATTGGAATAAATTATATATATTATATATATTATAATAAATTGGAGTAAATTAATGTAACTTGTAGAATGCGAACAAGAAATATGACTGCGCAGCTGGGTTGTGTTGCATTCATCTATGCTACAAAATAAATGTAATTTTTTCATCGTATTTTCCCATTTATGTTTAATCGTTACATATAATAATGTTTATATTTTGGCTTTTCAGCTTGCTGTTTTTATTGTTTTATTTTACTTAGTTACTTCTTACTTCGTATATTATTTCTATATATTTCATGAAGTATGATAATAAAAAATATTATTTGTATTGTAGTTTCAGATATTAAAACGTAATAATAATAATAATAATAATAATAATATATAATCAAAACATATATTTTCTAAGTAGTGTGGAATGTTTAGTATCTTTTCTCTCTTACTCTATATATAAATTCTGTTATTTTCTTCTATCTCTACTCAGTCTTCGTGGTTTGAGTAGAATAACTCTGTTTCTCCCAATCCCTGGTTCTCCCAAGTCGCCCTCTGATCTTTTTCCTCGCCGTCCTTGCATCTCATATTCTCTTTACCTGTTTTATGTCTTTCATTCGCTGTAAGTTTCCCCCCAATCGTCTCTTTTCTATGTACTGTTCCTCTTCTTTCTATTCTTTGAAATTTCTACTGCTTATGTCTGACAGTACCTCGAATGTTAGGGTTCCACTTCCATTTTTGTTTTGCTTAATTTGGATACTTATTTTTCTAGACCTTCCCATCATCTTTTACTTTTATTCATTGTCATTTCGTATTCTTTTGGTGCTTTATAACCCGTATTTAAGATTTTCTGTAAGTGATTGTGTATATGTTATTATTAAGAAATCGCTCGCACAATCTCCTACCGTTATATCACTATTTTAAATTTTTAATACCATATAGATAGTCCTATTTTTTCTATTTGATATTACTTTATTATTTCATCCATTAATATTATAAACAGGGTTAGGTTTAAAGTTTAAGCTTTGTTTTTATCCTTCTTGGGGTTTGGATGAGGTTGATTTGATGTTGTCTGCAATAACAGCGTTACACATGACCCCATATATTTATTGAATTATTTTATTTAATTCAATTAATTTTATTCTACGGATAGCTGGCTTTTTGGATTTTTTTTACTATTTGTCTTATGCTGAATATATATTGTTGTCTTCCCTATCAGACTCCGCACCACTATTTTATTAGCTTACTATATAGTACGGATTTGAGAGCATTTTTTGTTATTTTTTATATATCCCCATGGCTGTACATAATACGGTAATATCTCTATAATTTTTTAGTTTACAAAGACGAGTTTGGACCCGAGATGACAATGATTCTAAACGTTATTTGATTCCGGAAAGTCAGATATTCAATCCGCGAGTTAAGATTTGTTTGAGTTAAATTTTCAAATTCGCGCATGATGGTAGCACTACGCTCTTATAACAGCTATCAGCTAACGACGTTGTATTAGACATCATTTGGGACTTGTGCAGAACAAAAGTGCAAATTTGATACAAAGTATTTTTGTTACGTTTGTGGGGGTTATATGCCCGGTAAGCGTAAAAATCTTGACAAATGCTTTCAAAAATGCGTATTTGCAGTACTTTGGTTTTGCTGTAGTAAACACTGACAAACAATGGGTACCGAAATTTGTTTAAAAAAATAGTACAGGGTTTATAGTATCCTGACGTATCATCGGTGAAGAAGCCATTTACGAACAAGAAATGTGTCCAGGTATATGTGTAAAAATGTCTTAAGAACTTAATCCTCAACACCGGCAAGCAATGAAAGCGATTTCATTAGGGAAGAAAATAATTTCACTTATTAAATAATATTTGTCGTATCTGATATTCGAAAATTAATGGCTGAGTCAAAGTTTACAAAATGTTTATCGCCTGATGAAGAATCAGCGTGGGCATCTTTTAAAATTATTCAGTAACCACAAATCACTGGATTAGTAGCACGTAATCGATAATTTGTTGCAAAATTACCACAATATTGGAGCTGAAATGTCCTTCAAATACAATTTTTGCATTTACATATTAGGGCTAGACTAAGCTATAGCAAAAATCGAAGGCGATATTAAGGATCCTAATGTGGCGCTAATGCGCGAATAAGTAGTATAAAAGACTCAGTTTATGTATCTACTGTTGATTTGGATTCAACCCCCCAATTCACCTTATAAACTTTTGGTTGCTCATGTCCAAAACTAGTTATTTTTATGTGTCGGAACAAATAGTAATACTTACCAATCTTGTGGGATTTGTTCTTCTTTCTATACCCTATTGTAAATTTCCACCAGTAATTCAATGGCCTTCTAACGATTTTAAAACATTTATGGTACTATTTTATCTTGACCCGGTGCTTTTATATTCTGCAGCTTTCTAAGTACAGTCTGTAATTGGAGTTTTATCTCATCTGTGCTTTCATTATCATTTCTTGTGGGTCGATGTATCTCTAAGTATGTTCATTCTACTTTTCTCTTCTCTTCAATCTGTTCATTATTTTTTCATATTCACTTTTTATGTCTCCTTAAAAAAATCAGTTGCAATGACTGCTCAAATTTCAAGCCTGGTTTCAATATTATTATTGATGGGAGGGTACATATTAAATGTAATTTTTTGTATCCCGTAAAAAATCTTCAGAATCATAAAAAAGTGTTACCAGACGAAGAAAATTAAAAGAGAATACGAAACGTAGAAAAGATTTATATTATAATAACGAATTGAGCAAAACGGTTGCTGGCTGTTAAGCCACCATTTAATTTGTTTTATTGTTAATATCAGATCAAAATCACATTCAGAAGGGATCTGACATTTCAATTTCTTTACGACAAAATTAAAGTTCGGCTCGTCACACACATAACATCTCTTTTAATATTTGAAATATACCAACATCAAAGATCCTTTCTATATAGACCCGGCTTCCATTTTCCCGTTTCAATATCTCAAAAACAACGTATTTTAATCTCGAAATAATTGACGCGTCGAAAATGAGAGTGCGTGTTTGCCTCGGAGCATCGGAAAAATTAAGTGCGTACGCGCCGAGCGTATCATCACCGTGGCCTGAGGCTCCTACCACCAGAACAGATTAAAAAGGGGTGCAGAGCTCTATATGTGACAAACGCAGGGGCAGATTGATACGGTTTGTCAAGTTAATTCAATTTTTTTCAGGCTTAAAAAACATCATTTCCCGTACTTATAGAAACAATTGCTAATTGTTAGAAAATGTTTCATTTCATGTTATGTCTTTAATATCAAATTTAAAACGTTAGGTTTCATTTCTTGAAAACATATTTTACATATCCAATTAAAATTCAACAAAATAAAATAATATAACTTAGCCGTAGTATATCCAAAATAATAGAGAACTCACGTCATCAGCATGTCGAAGGTATTGCCGACAGCAATTTGTAAATTTGTTTTAAACTGGGAAAGTGTTTTTACTACTCATTTTATTCTTTTTAAAAAGATATAGAATGCTGATATGTCCGAACATTCCAGCGACTCAGACATTAGAGATGATTATCAGAGGCTATTCGCCAGCAAACGTTGTATTTGCGCTTTCCTTGTTTTAGTAAATTTCCAATCGCTACGTAATATTTCAAAATTATTACTCTAATTAAAAGTACCAAAGCCGATAAATAGTCAGTCATAAACAGATTGCGTCTCTAGTCATCTACCTCGAACAGAAACGTGAAACGTGTTAATAGGGGGGTTCTTGCCAGTAAAAGCTCTAGGTAAAGTAACATAAGTTTCTGCAGTTTTATTGGAAATATTTTTAGCGCGTTGCAGCTGTACTGAATGTTATTATGGATACCGTGACTGAAATCTCTCAAAAATAAAAAACATACATATGTAGCGGTCGTATTTCAATTTGTTATGTAGACGATACTTGAAAAGTGATAATTTAACAACTTATAAAAGAGATACAATGCTGTCTGATGCGTACGAACATGTAACCGAATCAGCATATAAAATTCGCCTGGTTAATGCCTACCAAATTCTTCAAAACTTTGGTAATAATAGTTACAGATTACAAACCGGCAAGCATTGTTTTAGCGCTTTGCTTGTTTTGGTATATTTCAAAATGCTACTGAATATTTGTGATTACTCTTGTTAAAAATTTTTGAAGCCAATCAATTCCTTCGAAGAGGAACGAGATAATACTCAAAGTTTATGCGACAACATTGCGACTTTATGACGTGACTTTACTGTTATTTTGTACGGACTATACATCATTATTCCCTATACATATTATTTCTCCTTTAATATACGGCTCAAGTAAATTCAGTTATACTTACTAGCTATCTTCAGTTGGGGTGATTGTAAAAATCTGTTTTTGGTTCTCAAGAAAGAATTATTTTTTGTTATTAATAACCAATTTAAATGTCTATATTTATGACACATGAATTCGAAACAGGTGATAATTTAACTCTGAGTGATTTAGATAATTACTGAAGTGTAAATTGCAAATTTTATTAGAGTAAATATTCCAATTCTACATCCCTGCACTTTGTGGGCTATTCGGGCTGCCCCTTACCTTTTAAATCACCCTTCAAACGCATAATTCTAGAACCCAATTTTATATTACTTTAAAATTGTATAGCCAATCTCTTTCAATTTTTTCAAGTCACTGTGTCCAGCCTAGTATTGTCGTCATAGAATACAGCGCCTTTCTTATTGATTAGTTCATGTTTGTCCGTGTTCAAGCAGCTCATGATAAAAAGTTCCTGTCTAATCGCCCCAACTTGGCCAACATTCCTCGGCGTCAATATGGGTTTTGTAACCATTGTGATGTTTCACACTTTTCCACGTTCTTTTTCATATTGTTATTGTGGCCAAACCTTATTCACTCTAATCGCCCAAAATCGGTCCTTTCAAAAAATGGCCATTTTGTTCCGTTGGAGCACCGATTCACACATGGAAAATCGTTCCATTAAATGTTTCGTTGTTAATTCATTAGAAGTTACTTTTATGGTTAATTTTTAGTTGCATAGTAATGTCGGTGAAATATGTCGGTCTACCTCGAAATTTTTGCCTAGACTTTTGCGACGGTGGTCACTTAACTACTCGTCACAATAAATTCCCCACAATTCTTGTGGTCCGGTACTTCCATTTTTTTCTGAAGTAATAATGCAAAATATGACGAAAATGAAAATTCAATAACATTTAACTAAACAACAGAATGACACTTTATATCTAGAATATTATATACTAATGAAATATCCCTTTAAATATTTGCTTATAATTTCGTTGTTATTTCTAAATTAAGAAAGATATACCATGCTGAATGTATTGCGTATTATTAACTCAGAGGTAGAATTACTTATGTAAATAATGGCCAAATGTTTTTGTCACGGCTTTTCATGGTAGTTTCTTTGATTTTTCCTTGGTTTTCATGATCGTTTTACTTACAACTATTAAATTGTAACTAGTATCATATTAAAGACGGTTTTAACATTATATTTGTTCTTTAAGTGACTTATTGAAATTTTAATATAGCGGAAATCTAGAAAACAAATAATAATCAGGAAAACTGTCGAAATATTCTACGACGGTTTCTATTATCTCTTATTATCTACATTCGATGGGAATTGCTTTCACCGCATTATTTTCTTCTGATTAAAAATAGACTGTTATTGTAAATTAAAAAAACTCACAATTTTACCAATGTGGGGACGATCTAGTAGTTTTCTTTTGCATACTAAAGAAACTAATGCATTTTCATGACATTTTCAGTCAATTTCTGACGCGCACGCATATATAAGTATGGACGTATTATTAACTCGCTTTACCTAATAAAATAACTAAAACTTGTACTAAAGCTTTCTCAGTGTCCCGATAGTACAAGAGCATTCTCTTATAGAACATAATACTCATTGAACAATGGATCATCAAAGGGTCATATTTAACTTATCTCCAAAACAACACGTTTTAAATAAATTTCAAAAATGTTTTTTAATATTTATGTATAGGATATACCAAAGCTGACTATTTAAATTATATCATATTTTTAAGCTTGCTTTATTTGTAATAAAAAAATAAAGGAATTCAGGATAAATATATTGCTCCGGTTATTATGAGTCCACCAACATTGTTATCATTGTCTGCATTAATGAGTCTTAAACTACTAATAAGAATAAACATTAATCTTGTATAGGTTCTATATCGATGACAAATTCGATAATCAAAATCACATCGTATTTAATTTAATTAACAAACTATATGTTTCACTGCATATGATCTACAGTAGTTCTATTGACCGAGGCAAATTGGATATGCACAGCGCTTTCGGTAATATTAGGTATCGTATAACAAGAAGCGTAATTAAAATCACAAATATTAGTAAGGCACGTTGAGTTTTGATTTATGATATCATATAATCCAGCTAGCATCCAGTAATGTTGATAATTGATGGTCCAAAACAAACTATAAAATGATAAGCTACACTCGGTGGTTAAAGAAAACGCGATTGAAATTTCAAACAGCGTTTCCATTTAGTTAGGAAAATAATAATGTTGCAGATAACAGGTCTGGAACGCGTCCAAATTCGGGTTAAACTGGCATCGGATCTGATACAGGCGGGCGTTTAACCTACTAAGTGGATATATTTCGGTTTTACTGCTTTCGACTGGATGATGTTTGTTAAATAGTAAATAGTTTTAAATATGTTTGTGCTCAATTTCGAATGTAAAATATCGAATTAAATTATTGTTATTTAGACTGGAAATTAATTTTGAGTGATTTACGATGTCTGAAATAACGTAGACTACCCGAATGCATCAGGAAAAGCGACGCTACATATTTTTTTACTGTTTACTGTTAAATCGCTGTATAGAGAGATGAAAGAAATTTATTTTATGAGGATGATAATAGAAAAATGAAGCTAAAAGACGGACAGCTAAAAAACTGTTAAATTGGATAATTTTGGCTCTTCTGTACATAATATAACAAGTTTCCATTTAGTTTTATTAAGTTTTTCAGTATATACGATGCTTGTAATGTGATTTTAAGAAATATGTTACCGAAACCCATCGATCATTTTATGAAACTTTTGTTCATGCTACTCCATGCGCCAAAAAAGTTCAAAGACAACAAGGAGGAGACTTATTGCACGCAATCCCAGATCAAACTCACAAAGAACTCTCAGACAACTTAACAGTTGATGAATCAGCTATTCGCAGTCGTTTAAATGCGCTATGAAAAATCCAAAAGAAGGGAAAATACCCATCAGATGAACTGACTGAAATTGTCATTTTGAACAGTTTTAACATCGCGGTTTCATTGTTTGCCAGGTAAAGAAGAAGAGTTTTCTATTGCGTATTTATATTACATATTATTTAGTAATTGGCGATGAAAAATAGATCTACTAAGAGAATCCTAATTGCAAAAGGTAATGGGTTAGTTCAGGAGAGAAAACCATCCACATTCATACCGAAAAGCCTTTTTAAAGCGAAGGCATAATGTATACATGCAAGTGTCTAATAATAAATAAATATACCTAATTTGTTTGAATTTGGTATTTCTATAAATGTTGTTTTCATATTAAATAAGAGTTATCCGATAAATAATAAGTGTTAACGTAGAGTAACATAAGTTTAACATAAGTAACAAGTTTAGAGCTCTTTCTGGATATTACATTATACATGCCGTTATAACAAATTACACTATTTCCTCTAAACGAATTATTAAGCAAAAAAAAGACTGTAAATATAATTGAAATAATAGCGTGTCATTAAAATGAGAAATGGAAAAATAATTTTTCATATGATTTATGTGGACAGGTCGTCTAATTTATTACCAATTGACATATAGGGTTTATGAATATGAAAATTTAATAAAATAATGCTCTCTCCGTTTTGCATTATTAATATTGTTCTACTATTTCAAACAATGTTGCTCGTTTTCCAGACAATACAAAGGTATTATTTTCCTGGAATAATGAGAGGTTAAAATAAATGCAGATATTGATCAAGGTAAGTCGGTGGGCGTATGCGAGGAAATAGAACTACAATTTTGTTGAATATGAAATAGAAAATTGACTTTATTTGTAGTAATAACTGTGCAGCAAAAAAGCCAATATTGATTTATTTTTAATGTATGCCGGTAAATCGTTTCAGTTTAAAGTTCAGTGACCCACAAATGGGGAAATAACCACAATATTAATTTAATTTAATAGACGCTCTATCCTGTGTAGAATAATCCTTAATGCTTTAATTAAATTACTGGTTAAGTTCAATAGGTTTATTCTTGTAAGGGCAGCAAAAAATACCTTTTCAGAGCATTTTTTATTATATACACTACTTCAAAAGTTTTAACAATTGGTTACCTTTTATATATTGAAATTCATTTTGTTGTAAATTATTGTTGATGGGCTTACAATATATCAACTCTGTTACGTATTATTTTTTGTTGCTTCTGACATAGTTAAGGTGTAGATGTGCTATATTTGTCATAAGTTTCTAAAATCCGTTAAAAAATGGATATTTCAAAAATAGGCTAGCATACTTTTAAATTAATTCAAGACTTTGCTTTTCCGTTATGTGGTGCGCATGATGACAATAATAAAGAATCACAGAAATATTATACAGAACATATTTTTAATAACAATAATAATAATATAGGATAGAGAGGTTCTAATATAAGATTATAATGTAATTATTAATATCATATTAAAATATTAGATATAATTATAAAATATTGGTATTAAGTTCGTTTATTTCAGATCTTCACAACAATCGTGTGTTCATAATTTAGTTAATATAAGTGTCAATAATAATGTTTCAAAAAATAATTAAAACTTTTACAGCACTGATAATGGAAGAAAATATTCCGGACATATCAGCTATGAGATGGGGTTGAATATTGACAAAATAGTAGTATAAAATACTATAATAATAATTATTGGCAAGAAAATTAACGATTGCAGGCTCATACTGTCTAAAGAGAACCCAATAATGAAAGAACAATAATAAGTTGAGAACTGTGGGAATGCTATTATTAATATCAGGTGTCCCACAATTACTAAGACGTATCAAAAATTGTGTTATTAATGGCAAACCTACTGAAAATATTAAACAATTAGTTGATATATTTAGGTAGATCTACTGCTTATCGTTCTTGCAAATTTTAACCGCATATCTCTAAAATGTTTCTGCTTCAAAATTAAAACAAAGTGTTTAAAGATTTTACCAATGTATTATTATACTGAGTAACTGCACATCACCGATACACAAAATCATTAATTTAAAATAACATTATAAAAATTGTAACCATACAAACTATCGAAACACTTACGTCTCAGACAGTTTAGGATCGTTTTGGAGAACATTTAAAATCACCTTAGTTTGAACGTCAATTTTTCCTTCAAACATATTTATTTTTAATGAAATAATATTTACTAGTATATAAAGTAAATACGTAAAAAGATCCTAGAGTAGTTTTTGAAAGGTGGCGCCATTCATTACATGTTCTGTCCATTCATATGCTATCATAGGAAGGTAGAATATACTTGAAAAATTAACTTGTATACAATGATATACACTTTGAAATTATATACTTTATTTTTCAGAAAATGTTATTAAATTTCTTTAAATTGTGACGAATGGATATAATAGGTATGTACGTATACAAAAGTAACATGTCAATACATTCTAAACCATATTCAACGCATTTATTTGTTGTTTTCTAAAATATTACTATATAACTAAAGTTAGTGGTTTGTGATATTTTTGATATATTAATTTAATAAAATCATTCACAGTATTTTATGATTATGTAAATATTTTTTTTTTTACTTTTGACCAGCAAGTTTTCTTTTTACTCTTTGTGATTCCACAATCTGCCCTATAGGCAATAAGTATTTCTTATGTCTATATTATATTTACATGGCATGCAGAAAATCACTTCATTAAGCGATCTTCTATATAAAATATTATCTTAATCAATTAGTCTTGTTCTAAAGCTTATTCTAAAGTTTATATATGTCCAGTAATCAGATCAGGTGGTGTTAAACGTTTTAGTCTACGCACTTCGCTATCACGTTGCATATTTAGCTGATTAGCGAGTACATTGGGATGCACACACAGACACTCTTTGGAAGTACTTTACACAAACACATTGAATTACACTCGTTATAGGTTCTAGAGAAATATCGCTTTGTATCACTTTATTTGAAATATAGTACGGAGCATCAACAATGGCACGCAACACTTTATTTTGGAACCGTTGAATGATGGATATATTAGATTTGCTAGCGGTACCCCATAGTTGGATTCCATATGACCAAATAGGGCTGAGTATAGACTCATACAGCAATACCTTGTTATCTAATGATAACTTGGATTTACGCCCGATGAGCCAATTCATTTGATATAATTTCGGTCGAAGTTGTTTTCGTTTATAGAGTAGATGCTTCTTCCAGGTTAGGCGTCGATCTAAGTGCATACCAAGATATTTAACTTGCTCTCCTTGGGGGAGTTGACGATGATTGATATTCACTGGAGGACATGTTCTTCTACACAGGGTAAACATTACATGGGTGGATTTTGTTTCATTGACTTTAATGCGCCATGTCTTCAAGAATAATTGTATTTTGTATGTTGTATTTTGTATTTTGTATAATTGTATGTTGCCACAGTAGTTATTTTTGTGGAGGGAAGATCGGCCTTATACAGAAGATACAGTATTGGATGCAGTACACTACCTTGCGGAACTCCTGAAAATATGGGATTTAATTCGGTATGTTCATCGCCTTGATTTACAATAAAATGTCTATCAGTGAGACATGATTTCAGTAACTGATAGTCCGGATGAGGGAGAAGTTTCTTTAGTTTAACCTGTAAGCCCGTATGCCATACTTTGTCAAAAGCCTGATATATATCTAGAAAAGCAGCCGAACAATATCTTTTGGCATTTAGGTGAGTATTTATTTTATTTACATTTCTGTGCACAGTGCCATGCTTATTGCGAACCCCAAACTAATGTTCTGGAATAATTTTTCTTTTTTCTATTATATAGTTTAGCTTCTTGATATATAGTTTCTCGAAAACTTTCGAGATAATCGGCAATAAACTTATAGGCCGGTAGGAGGTCACTTCTTCTGGTATTTTTCCTGGTTTAAGAATCATTAGTATTTTAGCTACTTTCCAGATGCTAGGGAAGTAATTAATTCGTAACATAGCATTAAATATAAATATTAATAGTTTCATACCCTTTTCTGATAGTTCTTTTAAAATTTTGCCAGCAATTAAGTCATAACCAGGAGCTTTTTTAATATTATTTTCTCTCATTATTGTTTGTTTAACTTTTTTGACCGGTAATTTCTCGTGCGGTAAGTCCATTTGAAATGGCGAATCCACAAAGCTAGTAATTTTATTTTCCTCATCTTTATGTAGCTGAGACTGGAAGGGTTTAAAAACATTTTTTAAGTGTTTTGAGAAAATGTCGGCCTTCTCTTTATTGCTTCTAGCCCAATTATTTTCGCTTGTTTTATTAGGTTGGTTATGCTGCTGGGGCCTCTTAAGCTTTCTTGTTGTTTTCCACCACGAATAGTCTGTAGCCTCAGTTGGTGTGAAGTTCTCTAGGTATTCTTGAATACCTTGATTTTGTTCATTTTGAATTAGTTCTTTCAGCTCTTTTATTGCCCAATTAAATTTTCTATTATTCTCTTCAGTCCTTGCTGTTGCCAATTCCGTCGTAACTTTCTTTTTTCTGCTATCTTTTTCTGTATTGTACATGATATATGTGTATTTTTTCTTGGAAATGTTTCATTGTTAGGAGTTGTGGAATATGCTGCCTCCTGTATATTTTTTGTAATGTTAATTGCTGCTATTTCTATGTCAATTTCAGTTTGTAACGGTAAGTTTAGAGAGATGTTTCGGTCTAAGTTTTCTCTAAATGAAGACCAGTTAGTTTTATTGTTACACAGAGAAGGGTGTTTATCTTTGATGGCAATTTTTGAAGAAAATGTTATTAGTATTGGTGAATGATCAGAAGACAGGTCAAATAATATGTAAATATAATCATGCAATAATTATACTATTTTTTTCGATTAGAGAAGTTAAAATTAACATTAAATAAAAAAAATTATTAAATTAACTACTTAACATTCAACGCACAGCAACGTTTTATCTATTTGACTGATTCATGGTTGCGGTCGTAATATAATCCTCCAGTAATACGTGTTTATTGTAACCCTCACTGTATTCTCCATTAAATCATCATTGTATGTAATCGCTTTGAAAGTTTACATCTCTATCTAATATACTAAAAAAGCAGAATTAAATTATGAATTAATTTTACGGTAATTATTATACGTCTTACATTATTATATATGTTATATCATGAGACCGATTGACCGATGTCATACAGTGAGATATGAAAAGGGAGATGCATTAATATAGGATTAAACTCACAGTATGATTTATGTAGTCGAATCAATAAAATAAAATTGATAGTTTTTGGTTTTAACTTTGCTCATATTTATATACAACATTTTTTCTTTCTGCTCAATTTTATATTTGATCTGAGAAGTTCATCGATGAAAAACTTACTTCTGGTTGATCAAGGTAATTTTTTCAATTACCTGGCTTATTCTTATAGACTTGAAAATGAAGCATCTGATCATCAGGCAGCTAATTTCTCGATCTGATCACACAACATCGCCTTTTTGGAGTCAATCTTGACCTCGCAAACTTCTGTAATAATTTTTCACCATAACAAAATCACAGATATTACTTCGACTTAAGATGTTGTTCGCGCTGGAATGCGAACATCGAGCTTTTTCGGCATAAAAATTGAAAAAATATTCATCCTACTCAACGAGAATATTTTCACACAAGTTTGCTCCGAAAGGAATGGCAACAGCTAAGAACTGAAGAAAATAAAAGAAAATTTAATAAAGCAATAAAAGAGTTGAAACACAATGAACAAAACCAAGGCATTCAGGAATACTTAGAAAATCTGACACCAACTGACACTACAACTGACTTACGAAAACTCAAAAAGCCCCAACAGCATAACCCTCCTATTTAAACGGATGAAAATAGTTGCAATACTAGAAGACTAGAAACAATAAAGAAAAGCTTGTCAGAATATTTTAAAAATGTCTTTAAACCCTTCCCATCTGAGCTATCTCATGATCACGAAAATAAAATTACTTCCTAAATTCGCAATTTCAAATGGATTTACTATATAAAAAGTTCAGCGTTGAAGAAGCCCAACAAATAATAATCAGAGAGATTAATTGTAAAAAAGTACCCAGATATGATCTAATAACTGGAAAAATATTACAGGAACTATCAGAGAAGGGTCACCCCTTACTAACATTCATATTTAATGTTATATTACAAACTAATTATTTTCCCAGCACCTGGAAATTAGCTCAAATAATAATCATTCTCAAGCCAGCCGTATCAGCCGAAAGTACCAGAAGATGTCACCTTCTACCGGCTTATAAGTTTATTACCGATAATTTCAAAAAATTTTGGGAAACTGTACATAACGAGGCTTAATTGTATAACAGAAAAAAGAATTGGAACAATTCAACAAGTGCATAAACTTGTTAACAAAATAAATATGGACTTAAACGGCAAAAGAACTTGTTGAAGCTGCGTTCCTAGACAAATCCCAGGCCTTTGATAACGTATGGCATACAGGACTGCAGGTTAAATTCACAGTATATACACATATTCACACAATATATTCAGTTCCGCAAGTTAGTGTACTAGGTCTAGTACTATTTTCTGTACACAGCTGATCTACCTACAACAAAAATAACCGATGTGGCAACATATGCTGATGACACGGCAGTCTTAGCCTCTCATGAAGATCCAACCGTAGTATCAATTAAACACACCTACAAATACACCTAAATAAAATACAAATGTGGCTGAAAACATAGCGTATAAAAAGCCAACGAAACAAAATCCAGTCATATAACATTTACTCTGCGTAGAAGAACATGTCCACCAGTCTATAACAATAATTGTCAACTCCCGCAAGCAGAGGATGCTAAATATCTTATTATGCACCTAGATCGATGCCTAACTTGCAAGAAGCACATTCTTGCCAAACGGAAACAACTTTGACTTAAACTCTACCAAATATATTGGCTTATCGGGCGCTAATCCAAGTTATCATTAGATAACAAAAGTACTATTGTAAAATCTATACTCAAGCCTATTTGGTCATATGGAATCCAACTATGGGGAACCTCTAGCAAGCCTAATATATCCATCATACAACGATGATATTGTACTAGTACTATGTTTCAAATGAACTGATACAACACGATGTTCATCTAGAAACAATAACGAGTATAATTCAACGTGTTTGTGTGAAGTATTTCGAAAAAGTTTCAGTGTATCCCAATGCTAATCAGCTAAATATGCATGAAGTGATAGTGAGGTGTGTGTGTAATTAATTAAAATAATCTTTGGTACAGGAGATCACTTAATGAAGTTATTTTATACATGTCATGTATATATAATATAAACATAACAAATTCTTATTTCCCTTTGGGCAGATTGTGGAACTACTAAGAGTAAAAGGTCCCGAATTTGTTTAGACATAATATTTTTATACACTATTTATGGGAAATTTTACTGTTCGTATTTTAGAGCATCGTTAAGGACTCAAATACTTTGATGAGTTGTTATTAAGTAATCTGTAATTTACAGTACATATTATACATACACATATATTTCTTACTTTTACTTTTCATAAAAAGAATTACTAGTTATATCAGCAAGATATTTCAAACGTAACTGCCAATTTCTTTTCGTCGTATAATAAAATATTTCGTTTGCAAATGACTGTTCTGTTCCAGACAAAAAGACGGATTCTGTTCACAACAGATTAGATTTGCAAATGTGATACGGTAGTGTTTTTGTCCATACGTAATGAGAAAAAAATTGTATATTTTCCATATCGCTTTTGGGAAAAAGATCGCTACAATGTCCAGTCCACGTTTGCCAATAATTTTTTGCTTTGATTTATGGTATCGAAGAGCTGAAACGGATATTACGATTCTGTACAGTTTTTACTCCTCTGCATTTGTTGGAAAAAGCTTTTTATTATTGCTTTCATAGAACAACTTTTTGCGTTCTATATACAATAAATAAGTTAATACGTTTAAATAATATTATAAATAGTTTATTTATTATAACAATAAATTTAGATTTATTTTATATACATGAATTTGTATAATTTCCAAATTTTTTTGTCTTTTCTGGTTCATCCAATTGTGCCATTATGAAATTGAATATATAGTTTCAAGTATTAGGACGTGTTCCAATCTTTTAAAAACAAGTTAAATGGGCGTTAATGATATATTCAATAAGAACAATTTGGAATATATTTATCTATTTATATTTTCGACTGGCTTGATAGTAGTTAAGGCAACGGAACTGTTCTCTTACTGCTGAAATTGTCGTGGATCCGAGTTCTATTGAACAATTGATATTTTAAATCCGACAAAGAACAATTATTCCAATTACATCAGTAACCAAGAATTTCAACGGTTGAAAATTTAATAACAGCACGGCATTATTTAAACTCGTTAGAAATAATTATCATCATATCACTAGAATACATACAAGGCTGTAGCAATGTCGCAAGATAAAATATGTCGGTCTGCCTCAATATGTTTCATCAACTTTTTCAATGAGAGGCCTTTTTCAACCTCAACCTGACTAGCTTTAACGGGTCCGAAACGAAAATAAGGAAATCATTTATTTATTCTCTCATTGCCATAAACACCACATAATTTCCGATAAACCTGCGTTACCATTACAAAAGGGACTATCTTTTAGGAATAAAAAAGTATATGGCACGCTTAGAATGATCTATAGACTATTACCTTCAAATGTGCTGTACTATGGCTTCATTAAAAAGTACCACTAGAGATATGCGACTTTAAGGCCATCTATTAGAAAAAACCGAAATAATTTTTTCTTAAACTCATATTTATTTATATAATATTTTTAATACGGAATCATTTTTGGATTTTTTTAATTTATGATTATTTTGCTCTTAACTGACATTACATTATTATTAATTATGCTAATATTGTTTTTTCTATAGTGTTAATAATATTTATAATATTATAATTAATTTTGCCTTTCGATATAATCATTGTCAATATATTTTATTGGATATAATATAATTTTAACATTTTTTTAAGTAATAAATACATTTGCTGATATTTTATATTCGTTTGTTAAAATATTTACAATTTTTATATTTGTAATGCAAATTATACTTTTACTTATACTTTTTATTAAATTATAATGCCGCACACTATACGTAACCACATGTAACTCGTATTTCGTCAATTGATACCTATTAACCGTAGTTGCGAACAAATAGAAATCAGACGTCACAATATGTAGGATAGAATGTATTTTTGTATTTTGTTTGTTTCCACTGACAAATTGATCGGTACTGTAAACTGAATCCAAGCGATAATATCGAAAGGATTCTCGTGTCATTTAATCGTTTACATGATGTTCATTTGAAACCGCGTCCGCATCAAACACGACTCGCCAAAATGTTGGTTAATTAAATCTAGTTTAATTAACATTGCGGCGTCACGAGAGGATGCACAGTCGACGATACATGCGAATAGGATCAAATAGATCATCTTTACGACTCGAATAATTCAAATTTGATAATTGTCTATTATCAGCTTTACCCATAAAATTTTAATGGAATCTGTTGATATTTTGATTTTCACTGCCGTTTCTTTGGTTTACTTGTAGTAACAGGCTGTATAAAGGTGGAAATTATTTTATTACGTTTATTTTTTATTACATCTTATACTAGATACTTAGTACAATCTCAATTTACAAATTAATTTATTATTATTGTTCTGTTATATTTACAAGAGTACTCGCGAAAGGCGAGTGCGGGACAAATACTAGTACCATAAATAAATCAGTATACATTTCTCAACTTCAAATTAACTTAGATTACTTAAGCTAACGTTTAGAGAAGAACTTATACACTATACCAGTTCGTGTGGTTTGGTTCGCTTCAATCTAATGATTTCACATTATGCAGTAGCTGTATTGCTTCTACGCTACTTCTTGGAATGAAGTTGAAATATAACTGGGATAACTTCCTAAATTCACGTAATTTCAAGATCATGATATATGTCTTCGTTGTTTACGTAACGATAAGTATTGGTATTGCTTGAAGAACGTCGTTTTGGTTATATTACTAACCGTTTTGATATTTTAGTATAACAGACCTCATATTTACAGCTGATAGGTCCAATTGGGCTTAAAATTAACTAATAAAATAATCTCTTTGATCTTAGGTCAATATATTGCAGCTAACCCATATAGTCTAACTTGTTGTTAGATACTTGATACTTGACTTGTGAGACGTCCAGTAATATTATTATTACCAGTCAGTAAGGTACATTATAATACAAATATTAGACAAGATATAAAAAGGACTAACTCCAAGGCATATTGGATATTCTTCTTTCTATCTTTAATTGCTGTTATGACTACATTCTAAAATGTATTTGTTTCTGTTATGGTATGATACCGTACATAACTATCTAAATAAAAAAAAGATTTTTCTTTCTCGATGTTACGATTTGGCAGCTAATATTTGCATAGTGTAAAATGATAATTTCAATTAAATATGTACCGTAAAACTTTTGAGCACTGGATTTTTTTATGTATTTATCTATACATTATCAAACATCGATGAGCTTAATTCGACTACTGTTGATACAAAATAAATAATATCTTATTAATTTGGGTTTGTTAATCACCGTGTAGTTCTGTGTTGTCACTTATTGACTTATTGTTATTTTCACTTGTTAATATATTTGGATATATGAAGAGTTATTGTATTCAAAATGGACATTTTCAGAATGTTTTACTTGTGTAGTGAAAGCATGCAAAAGTGTAATCAATCGTCACATATATCACATCATCATAATCTGCAATTATTTGCAAACTTGTCTCCTTATGTTATAACCCTTAGTGGTTCAACAATTTGCCGGTGGTCAATAAATATTTCTTCTCATAATTATTCTATACATGATATGTAGATATGAAAATTACTTCAGTAGTGAACTCTTATATAATCTTATTTTCAATCTTATTCTCTTTACTAATTCGGGTAGTGGTAAACGTTTTAATTAATGTAATACACTGCCATCACGCATATTTAGCTGATTGGCAAGTACATTAGGATACACTCACACTCTTTCAAAGTACTTAACACTAACACTTTCATTACTGATTACACTCGTTACTAAATTACACTGTGGAATGTTGGCTATATTAGATTTGCAAAAGTATCCTATAGTTGGATTCATACATATACACATTGATTTGTACAACCATATCTTGTTATCTAGTTATACATATGTATAACTGTTATCTATATATAACTTCGATTTGTGTCAGAAAAGCAAATATATTTAGTTTAGTTTTCGCCTAAATAAGGCATCGATAATTTTTTCGATATAACATTAATGAACTTTATTTATTTTTAAGGTTTTAAGGATCGATAGTTTATACTAAATAGTAAACATTTAAAAATGAAGTGTCTTCCTCTTAGTGAAAATATACGTATAATAAACCATTTCATCGAGAACAACACTTATCTTGACTATAATCCATATAATCATGACCTCATTAATTAATAATCATTATCCAATTTCTCACATCCTGAGAAATAACAGTAATTAATTAATACCTTACCTTAATATAATAACCTAACCTATATAATGCCCTTACGTTTCTATCTAAAATGTACTTTCGATAAACAGTCATTCTTCTCTAATGCGAACACTTATTTTCTCAAATGCGCATTCACAGAAAACTATTTAAAATATTTTATTTTGACTTCGTGCAATTTAGAATATTTCTTTGTTATTTCTGAACACGGAATATCTCACAATATTCCCGGAGAGTTTTAAATCATGACAACGAAATTTATGAAGCTTTCAGTTCGTTTTCTCTACTTTAACGGAGAACGGGCAATATTTGCAATTTATGTAATTTTTGCAAATGTTTTGACACGATGAAAATATGACTTTTGTAATACTCGTATTACATTTATATGTGACTTGTCCTATATTTAGATAAATTACCTTTAGTTTCAGAAAATGTCAACTTTCTACTCTACGCTTGACTGGTAATCAGTATGTAGTAGACATACATTCACGACAGGTATATTGATTTATACTTTATTACTTAATGTATAATCAGTTATTTTTATATTAGCAATAAGACATCATTAAAAAAATAAACAAAGGTATCCGTATTATAATATTTCATCAGTTTCTATGAAAGAGCACAGTAAATTTTTATTAATTTATTTATCGAGAAAATTTTGGAACATTTCGCCAAGAATCACTAGATATCTCTGATGAATTTCCCAAATTGAATCTTATTTACTAGAAATTGTAATTAGTGAAAATGCTTCCAGTACGATCCATAAACAAAATACCAAAGCTAAGCCAAAAAAGGTAAAATATTCACTTATTCACTTTATAAAGGCACTCCTTGAAAAAAATTGATACAATATATATTAATAAAGCTACATAGCTGTTTAATGGATGATACTCAAGTATTTCTGTGATTATTGTCAAGCTTTTCTATGAATAATCTAATTATAAGACACGTTTGAACAAGCTAACATAACAATTGCTGAAAACATAGGTAGATGTGAGAGTAGGTTTTATTTCGGCGTTTCTATGTAAATTTTCACGGTTGCATGTTACTAAATTACAGAATCGCTAAATTACAATAATACTTGAATGTTACATATTTTTGACATATATTAATTCTATTCATCGATGTGACATTTCACATCAGACAATTTTAACATAACTTATAGAGGGCGTCTTGTTTTTTCGAAAGTTTAAAATTTATTTATTCTCATTATACTTGTGCTTGCAATATATATAACTGTGGAGTATTTCCCTAAAAGAAAAAAGAGAAGCAACCACCTCATCAACATCTTAATAATGGTATTTATAATAGCTGCGATTTAAACCGGAATTTCCCAGGACAGTACGAGTAAGGACTGAAAAAAGAAACAACCAAATTGGTCCCTGGGACTCTCGAAAAGACGGAGTGGGCCGCAAGCTCGGACCGACGCATAAATCACCGAAAACAAAATGAGAACTGTATATCATAGTCGGCGGCGGCGGCCTTTTGTGTTCCAGGACAAAAACGCCACCCGGACTAGCCCCCGTTTTGCGCGCGGATTTGTTAGGACGAGGCCAGCCTTACAACGTACCATAAATAAAGTGGTGCGACGCCCGCTTGTTCTTCCAGACTTTTCAATTAAGTTTAAAATTATTTATTTTGAGGCAGTATCGAAACCACTATAGATTTCCGTGTCGAAACTAGTTAAAAGTACGAGGAAGACGCGATTTGGAGGTACAATTAATTTTCATTCGAACGCTATAATATAAATTGCTGTATTAACAAAATGTCGAGAATATAAACGTAACATAATTCATATTGAAATAACAAGGATTATTTAGGAATCAAGGCGCACCAGATCAAATGAACTGTAATATCTAGAACAGCACTACAACAATCTCTTCAGGTGTCATATAGGTTTAAATCAGTCAAAATATGTTTTTGTATTCCAAAAATTATATTTATTTCTGGTTTTGGAGTTTAAGTGTTCATGAAACATTGAAGTAACTTAGTCGTATGTGCCTAAATATGTTTTAATGCCAAGTGATATTAGGGAATGTTGAATAATCTTCATAAAATCCATTAATAATAATTAGGGAATGTTGAATAATCTTCATAAAATCCATTAATAATTAATCATTAATCGATAAAATGCCACGATACGCGATAAACATGATTTTTTTTATGTAACTGACTGTATTATATTCGACAAAATGTTACAAAAATTAGGGACAGAAACTTCATGAGGTATAAAGTTATAATAAAAATATTTTTGCTTAAATATTTTGATAATTATTTTATTGTATTCCAAAACGTTTAAATTATTTATGCATAACAAAATAATTAGATGAAAAACTTTTTACATCAAATACTGATTATATCGCTGATAAAAATACATACAAGCATTAGTGAGAATTCGAAGTATCAATGTAAATAACTGTCAAACAAACTAAACCAAATGTTAAGTTCGATTATTTTATATTTTCCGTACCTTACACACAGTTTTTTATTTAGAATTATTGTGTTATTTAGTTTTTACAGACGCTCAACATAGAACGCTCTAATTGAATTTTAAATTTTAATTACTCTTGTTACTTGAAGAAATCTACTGCCGAAGAGCATCCAACATCTTTTGAAATTAATGGTGATGTTGCTCCGTTTGAATACAATTGTCAGTTTTGGTTTCAACGATTTAAATGTGGTAATTTTGATGTCACTTCCAAAGAACGCTGGTGGACCAAAAAGGTTCGAAGAAAATTTCAGCAAACAAAATAATTGCAAGACTTACAGGACGAAAACACAACTTAAACTCTCATAGTAACTGAGCTTATGGCAGAGAACCATCCACATTAACACTGAAATGGAATAGTCATGACTATAAAGATTTGATATGCATATGGTGGTTAATTTCAGCAAGATAGTGTGACGCATGTTGCAAAAATTGTGATTGGGAAGTTCTGTCACATCTAGCGTACTCACCAGGCATAGCGCCTTCTCATTACTACTTGTTCAGATCGATGCAGTATAACCTGACTGTCACGCGGTTTTGGAAATGCCGAAAATGTGCGAAAATTAATCGATGATTGTTTAACCGAAATCCTTCTTTCAATACGACATTATCATGTTGCGAGAAATATGATAAATATTGTTGCAATTTTTTTCAATAAATGTCTTCAACATGAAAAAATTATCCGAGTACATGCAAGTACCTAATATAGTTTACATTATAAATATTTTTCGTAGATCATAGAAATTGTAATAATATTAATAGTACAAATTATATTTTATTAAAATATCCTGCTACTATTCCATTAATTATTTATTTTATTAGTATTGGTCAAAACATAAAAAGATAAAATAAAAAAAGTTAAAAATTTAATGTAATGAATAATGATTAAAATTTAATCATTAAAATATAAAATTAAGTTTCTAGATCTTGCTGACATATGCACTATGTTTGTTTCATTGCAAAATCAATATTTTTATAATATTTTATAAATTAGTATAACCTTCCTCAAATTCAGTAATTTTTTTCTAGTACACTTCTTTACATTTTTTAAAATTAATTGTGGGAATTTGCAAAATCAAGTCCCTATACCCTAAATCGCTTCAAAACGGATGTACCTAACATCAACCAATCAACCATGAATATCATGGCACTGTCAAATGAGATAATTCAACTAGATTACTCTCGGCAACTATGTACGTATTGTATATGCATATTTGTTTCCATTTACTACTTTCTAAGTGTAAATGATAGAAAAAAAAACCTTTAGGCTATACTAATACATGTTTCTTTACTCATTCTTAGGGTTAATCAAATACTCAGTCAATCAACAGTTTGTCCTTATATAATTTTTCAACTTCACTAATTAATTTTTAACAACTGTTCTTGATTCTCATAACCCTGGACCATAATTATTTAAACATTTATTAAAAATAAATTGTGAATAAAACGAGTGGAATTCCATACTACAATTAATTTGGATAAAACAAAATATTTTAAGAAAAATATCCTGTATATTTAATTATAATAATTTTAAACTATTTGGCCAAATTAAATAATGAAATAGTTCCTTATTTATTTAATATAGTATATTTAAACGTATAATTTAAAATAGCCTCGAAGATATCCTTCTGTTTCGAATCCAATTCCAACTTAAGAACTTAACATCGGTTAAACAAAAGCTATTTAACTTTGCAAGGAAAAAAGACTGAATAACGAAGATATTCGAGCCCGCGTTTAATTCACTTTGTATCAGCGAGAGCAAACGAAACTATGCCGCGTTTAATTCAAACAAGCGGATACTGCAGATTCCTGTATAATCGTCGAAATTGCGGTCGAATTCTGCGAATTATCATTCCTATACGCCCCATGGTCCGCACTTTCAAATCGTGGAATACGAAAGGTTAAAACGTGCCATCGTGTCATTTCGCTATTAAGAACCTGTTAAAATTTAACATTTTTTAAACATTAATAACAAAAAAATTAAGTGTTACGTCTCTATATTAGTTCTGATTAGATGATTGCATATATTCTGATCCAGGTCTACTTTTGTTAGCAAATTTAATTATTTCAAAGTATCACGGTACACTGTTCTATATCTCAGCAAAATGCTCTCTAATTTATTCTCTGAATTTCACATTCTTCGACTTTTACTCTCAACAAGTTCTAGCTACATCTTAGCTATAAAACTAAATTTAAATCATTACTAAAATATATTATGTTTAAACTAAATATCTAATTCTATTACCAGTTACTACAGCTTTTGCTACTATTCTTGATGGACAAACCTCATTAATAATTGGACTACTTCCAACACAACAAGAATCATTTTCTTCTTGTTCTTGTTCATTATTAAATTTTGGCATATGTTGATAGCTATTCCAGGTCGTTGAAAATTTAGCAGCTAAAATTCCCACTATAAATAAAATTGATGCTATTTGGATTTTATAACTTTGAAAAATTTAACCTTATATTCTGCACTTACCCTTGTTCTTCCGTATTTTAAAACCAATGTATGTTAGTAATGTAAATTAATTATTAATGTAACACAAAATCTAAATATTCTAGATTTTTTTGTTGTTTTGATCTGATCGACCGTACCGATCGACCCGAAAAGAATGGACAGCCATTAGAAAACGAAGACAATATAGTTTTCATATAGTTTATTCTTGTCAATGGGTTATTTTATGCAAGAGAATGCGCATGCGCCAAACCCGGAGATGTTGTGGAGCAATGTGTCCTTGATTGAAAAAACTTGATTAGTCATTAACTGCTGGTCTGTCTGAAAGTTCTTTGAGAGTTTATTTTTAATTTGATTTGTTCGAAGTTGAGTTTGAAGAGCTGCATTTTCATCCAAAAATCTTGCAATTTGTTGTGTTTGAACGTTTTTAACCCGCCAAAACATTATTTGTCGTTGATATAAAAATCGCCACTTCTAAATTATTGAAACGAAACTGCTTAAATAACAGTTGTTTAAGAGAATTTATTAAATCTCTTTGATTTTTTATCAATCTCTTTGAGTAGTAAATAAATAAAACCAATAAATCCTTTCTTTCAATAAAATCAATTATTCTGTCGTACCTCTGATTAACAGTCCCAACCATTTTATGACCTAATAATATCGTTAATTAACAAACAATCGTAACACGTAATGCAACGAAGCGACTACTGGAAAAAAGAGTCCGCTTATCTCGAAACCCCAGCGAGCTTTAAATAATAAAAAAGGAGAGGAGAGACAAAATCGTTCACTCCATTGTTTAAAATCGCGAAAAAACGAAACGCCGCCTTTTTCAAATTACTTTATTAAACCGATTATCTTTCCCCTTTAATAACGCAATTTTTCTTTTCAATTACGTTTTAAAAGTCTTATCTGGAAAAATCCTTGTCGTTATAAAAGTCTGGAGTGGCGACGGCGTATGCTGCCGGGCTTTCCACCACTGTCATTATACAAATTAAATTAGGCCGCTGTAGCATTAAATCTATAAGATGTCGTGGACGTGAGAGTTTTTATTCCGGCTAAAATGAATCTGAACAAATTACGATCCCTACATGGCGATAAATCGTGAAAATACTGTAGAAAAACTGGTTTTTCGTGTTACAACTAAATAACTTTTTTTGTTTCCCATTTATATGTAATTAGGAAGTTATTGTGCAATAATATATGCAGTTGTTTTGGCGTTGTTGACGTGTTTATTGGTGTCTGTGTCAAACCTAACAGCAGGATATAAAAACCTAAATAACTTAACAATATGTAGTCTGTCAGTAGTAAAATAATAATAGGAGGTCTGAGAGTGATTGTCTCATTAAATTCTTATAAACAATTGGAACATTAATGATTTGTTTTTACAAGTGATCTACACACACTTGTATAACATATGCACATCGGAACATTTTATAAAATAATATAAGCCACTATTTAAAAAATTAAGGTGTTTATTGAAAAAATTAACCTGCTAATTTTTATTTAAACAAACACATGATTTAAATAATTCAGCTAGCATATTTTTATTTTTAGACAAAAATTAAAGTTAGTTTCAAGAACGTGATATAATAGGCCTCAAGAAATAATATACCATAAAAATAGCCGTCGTTATAGGTGAAAAAGTCACTGAATTTGTTAAATTTTCGAGGTTTTTTAAGAGATACTCCCAATAATTCATCTATGTCGGTAGAATTTCCAAGTTCTCCATTTTATATCCTCAGTTGACTCCAGATCTCTGCATGTTTGTAAGCCTTCTTCTCATATGATATTCTTATATAGAAAAGGGAGCGAGAGGGGGGGGGGCAGATACCTCATCTATAAAATAATTTTATAGATTTAGGCTTCAGCATAGTACAAAGTGTATCTTTGCGATGTAATAATATTTTATGAAAATATTAATCAGCTACGTTTTTATGTAGTATGTTCAGTTTTGATTGACATTATTTTATATGAATTTATTACATATTTTATTTATATTTTCAATCCTATACAATAATCTCATTTTTCATTATGCGATATGTTTGATGTAAGGCCTTAGTTAATATACGTTATACGGCCATATACGTTATATAACTAATAATCGAACATAACTATAAATAATAGTTAATAATATAAGTAATAACAACGCTATAATATAAGCTTTAATCGTCAATAAATAATACAATTTTTGCATCCCCTAATTTTTGTTCTTTGTTTCAGGTGGGTTCTTGATATAGTAAATCTTCTTTATTTATAATCACGTGCAAGGTAAGTTATAATATAGTTATTATTAGAATTGCCCCAATTTGTTTTTATATTTTATTATACCTATACATTGAATCAAGAAATAATATTAATTCATGAGTACCGAATGGTCAATATAAAGTTGAGCATTCGGTTGACCATAAAGTTGTTACTATAATATGTTAAAACAATTGCTAGGTTGTTTAATAAATTTTGTCGCCCATAAGAAAAACTCAATTTTGAAAATTATTTTTCCTGAATTGCAATAAACTTGTTTTACTGATTTTTCTCATTTATCGATTCCACGTGTACAGTAATCCTGTTTATATACCAATGAAAATTATGTTTCATTCTTGATCTGTTGGATGAGATATGGAGGAGAATAAGTTATCTGATGATTATTTTTGGTTGACCTAAAAACTAAGTCTTCGTCCAAATTTTTACAAGAATTTGGTTAAATAGTTTGAATACATATTCAGATTTGTTTTATTAGATTGAACATAATTTTCAGGCGTTCGAATTAGGTCAATTTGAGGTTTTTGTTCATAAGTTTAAAGCTTTATTAGAAATTGTAAGAAATTAAAGCATACACATTTCTCGTCTTTTGACAATGTAAAACTAATTTGAGTTTTGACGTCTTCTTCGGGAGGAAAATGGAGAATATTACCTCAAAGTTGTAGTTAAAATAATATTGTAAATAAATAAATAGGTTTAGGTACGTATTAAGCTGAATTGTGTGTCTATAGTAAAATATAAAATACGTGTAGTAGATAGGTTAAATAGGGTTTTTGATTACTTTTATTTAGTTATTACAACGATAATTATGTACATATTTTATTTTAAAATGTTTTTTTTTGTGTAAGTTTGATAATTTTTTTGAAATTTTTAGTGACTTCCTTATTTATTTTTTGAAGTAGGTTCAATTTTTTCGTTAAAAATATTTTATTTTTATCTTTTTAGTATTTAGAAATTTACTCAATGAATTACGCACTTATTTTATTTAATATTACAATGGGTCAAATAAAGATGCAGCCCGTATGAGGAAAAATAGGAATAAAGAAACAATGATTGAAAATAAGGAATTCTTCAGGCCTCGAGATCCGCTAACTACCCTAGGTGATTTGATAAATGTTCTAACTAACCAACAACAAAAAGTTATTGCCCTCGCAGGGAATCGAACCCACTACTTTCTTCTGGGAGCTAAAGGCTTTAATCATTACATCATCGAATTAGTTGTCTACAATATTTCTACGAGGTCATATATGCTAAAGATAGTGCTTAAAAAGCAAACTGAATAGCTTTTATACTGAACCACTTCCGAGTTTCCGTCGCATCAGCTCAGCAATAACAGTATGCCCAAATATCTGATTATTTTAGATAAAAAATATGTGAAAACTTTGTACGTATATTTGAAGTTTGAGCGTTTCCCTCGATTTCCCCCCTCCCCCACGCAGATCCTGATTTGGTTCCAATGGGACCACATCGGAAGTGCGCTCTTTCGAATAAAAAATGAATTTTGGAATCGGTCTACAATTGATGGAGAAATCGGCGGACTTACATTTAATATATATATATATATATATATATATATATATATATATATATATATATATATATATATATATATATATATATATATATACAGCCGAACATAGATCCTCCTCCTTTTTCGAAGTCGGTTAAAAATGGGAAAAAGTAACGCGTCGACCGATGGACAATACTTACAGTTACAATACAGATTTTTCACAATTAAGTTTCAAATTAAAAAAGTCCTTTGCTTTAAAACTAATTCATAGGCCTGTGCTATAAAATTATTAAATAACTTAAAACAAAATCGCAAAAGTAGCAAATAAAGATGTGTATTATAGAAAAGCGTAGAGCGATTGTTGGTTCACTCTGAGCATTTTGTTTGTTTCTTTGTGGTCTGTTATGTCTATTAAATTATTAATGAAACAATTTATAATAAAAATAATATCATAATATTATTACAGGTATGGTAGTAATTAGCCGCGGCAATTAGAACGGGAATTTAACTTTGTTATCGGTCACGTCTTGAACGTGTATTTCCCGTTCCCGCTAACCGATCCCTATTTAAATAATCGTTCAGATCGGCGTGAAAATCCGCTTTGTCCGACTTTTATTCCCGCCAGGAAATAACGTGTGAACTGTAGCGAAAACCGCCTCGACAAACGACACAAAATAGAGTCGAATAACAAACTTGTCGATCCTATTTATTAACGCCATAATGAATTGTTTGGGTTTGCATTTCCGCCTGGCGCTTTTGTGACGTTTTATGGGTAAGCCGTCGTAAAAGATTGCCAATTTGCCATTGAAAATAAACCTTTTCAAACGATCGTATCGATGAAAGCCCGTCTAACATACATTGCAGATCTAATAAAAATGATTTTTCTGCCTTGTGAGCGGTAAAAAATTACGTTTTACGTTCAAACAGGTCGGTTATTAATTGTGCTTATGATTAACTTCATATACTTGCGGGTGTGCTAGTACCATTGCATTATTTTAAATTAATTTTAACGATATGCCCATGGGCTATAAGTATGATTTCCCTTATACAAACCTTATATAACTATACTGACGTGTAGAAGATCTCTTCAGTATTTGATCTGCTGTACAAATTTATAATCTAATTTTTATTTTAGAGACAATTCTAGCATACTCTAAAGCCTATCCTAACTTATTCTGAAGTTTATTCCAACATATTCCAGAGATTATTATATATCACTCTATGTGCCTATTAATCACTTTGTATGATAGTATGCGTTTGAGCCTACGCACTTCACTGTCATCGCGCACATTTAACTGTTTGGCGAGTGCATTGGAACTAAGAGTATTTATATCTCTTTCAGAGTATTTTTCACTAAAACTTTATATCACACTCGTTATGGGTTCCAAGGGGATATCGCGCTGAATTAGTTTGTTAGAGATGTAATATGGGGCATCAACTTTGGCTCACAACACTTTGTTCTGAACCTCTGAAGGATAGCTTTGTTAGATTTGCTAGTAATATCCCACAGTTCAATACCATAAGTGCAAATGGGATTAAATATTGACTTATACAGCAAAACCTTGTTATCTAAGGATATATTAAATTTACGCCCTATCAGCCAACACATTTGGTTTGGTTTAGACACAAGCTGTTTGCGTTTTGACACTATTATACTTAATAACATTTTTGTTTCATTATCCTATTTGCATTAGAATGTTGTAATATATAAAAACTAAAACAATTCAGAGTTTGAACTTTGGGATTTTCATCCATAAAATCTTACAATTCATTATCTTTAAATACATTTGGTCCTCCAATCTGTTCATTGTCATTGACCAAAAAAAAAAACACTTTTAAAATTAAAAATGTATTACAATGTCATAATTATTTAGTTATTAACTCACCGACAATACTTGATCTATTGATGGTTTTTAGCTGCAAAATTGATGTTTGACTGATTTATAGTCAGGCTCTGTTATATCGCCAAAATATGGATAATATGTATCATTTTTCTGATCTTAAAATATCATAAGCCTTTTTAAATAAAAGTTAGACCATTTAAATAAAAGCCTAATAAAAACTGAATGTCGTTCCAATAAATTTCTACAAAATTCCAAATTAAATGAAAGTTCATATTCCAATTGAAATTTAATACTTGTATTACTTAATTCATTGTTCAATTAACTTTACCAATTGGTAGTTTCACTATTACCAGTCAATGAACCCGTGATGTGTAACATGGCATTTTCAGTCAATTCGTGGTGTAGCCATTTTTCCATATAAATGTCTAAAAACGTTGAAACAAGAACCGACATTTAGTTTCCATGATTTGGATATTATAGAGCAGCATCATGAACACTTTTCCATTATTTTAGGAAGAGAAATATCAATCCATCGAATATGACAGGACAGGTTACATTGATCCTCCCAACCAAGGAACCAAGATTGCCAAGGAACAAAAATTCCAACTAGTTAAAAGAAAAAATCCAGAGAACTGTCGTTCAGTTAATTAACCGAATGAATAATTACACTGGACGTTATTTCGTCTTATTCTTATAGCCCGAAATTTAATAAACATCAATAAACATGGTTTCAATTAGTGCGCGATGAAAGTTTCACCGATATATTAGACCACATTGTTCCCAAATATCCGCCATATTTCGATATATAATTACAAAATCACGTGATTACCAATGCGAATCGAGAATTTTAGCCGCATTATTGCGATTGCAGCGGATTTTAATTAGGATTTAAATATATTTGTTTGAGATTAATTAAAATCATCATTGTTAATTAGGAATCTACGCAAAAATAATTATATTTTAATATAATTCCGTTCACTATTTGTACACGAATCATGAGTTTCGTTTGGGGAATATTGCAATATAACGCATAATAATGCGAAACGCTATCGGCTGGTTTCGTGTTTATTTTATACAATTAGTGGCCGGTAGAAAAAAGGGCTCAATTACGTGTATCGGTAGATAAATAACTGAAAATTATCTACCGAATATTCCCTAGATTTTGATATTTATGATAAAATATAACTTGATTAATCAATTTTTGTTACAGTGACTCTCAATTTCTATTGACGCAGTATTATTTTACCCATCTTGGTTTCCCTTGTTGGATTTTATACTCTTGCTTATGGACAATCACAATTACAATCATAAACATAAATCTCTTATGTCGTACGACTGGTACACCATGGATAATTCCTTTATAACTATAGGAAGATTTTTCATTTCAAGCGGCGGCAAGTGTTAAATAATAAATAATTAAATTACTTCAAAAAACTTTTATAAATATACAATTAAAATTAAAATAAAGTTCTAACCACAACTCTTGATGTGACTATGAAATATGTCAAGCTAGTTTAGATTAAATGCACATGAGCAGTTCTGACCAATTGGTATGTACGCCAGTGTCTTTTTACTGTCGTCTATTGTTAGGTCCTCGTTGAGTCCAACATGTCACCACTTCTTACTTTCGAAAGAAAATTGTTTCCGTTAATGAAACGTATATTTTCATTCATACACAAATCCACAATAACAGGTCAATTGAAAAGTCCCAGCCTGACACATAGAGGGCGCTACTAGAATTAAATCCATAAGTTTTTAGCCCTAAAGCTCAAAAGATGCGTATATAGATATGACAGCTGTCGGATCATTAGTTTGTGAATTATAGCATTTTGAGTGAAGCAACTTTTGTTATTGTGAAAAAAAATGGATAATAAGAAATTTCGCGTGTATAATTTTATAGGGAAAAGATACAGTTGAAGGAAAAACTTGGATTGATTCCGAGTTTCCGGACACTGCCACAAGAAAACCAACCATCAAGAATTGGTATGCTAAGTTTAAACGTGGTGAAATGAGCAACGAGGACGGTAAACGCAGTGGACCTCCAAAAGTGGTTATTAGCGAGGAAAACATTTAAAAAATTCACTAAATGATTTTGAATGACCGTAAATTGAAATTGAATGAAATCACAGAAGACTCTTTAGGGTAAATGGTGTGGCTCGGTGAATGGAGGTAAAACGATATAAAACAGTGGTGTTTACATTATGTGACCGTTATTTATTGGCTATATAAAAAATGTGAAAAATACAATTAGATAAAACAGATGGCAGCGGTGATACCTGGAGACGAGGCTTGGGCAGTCGATGGTGGCACGTCTAAATCAAACGATGGTTTAGCACTGAATGAATCGAAATACTTTTCAATAACATCCCAGATAAATGTCTCGGGGTTGCCGCCAGCTATTCGTTATCGGATTCTAGTTGGCGATGCCGGCACCCCGCCCGTGTTCAACATCTGGGATTATATTTCTGGGTATTTTGTAGACCGTTATTCCACGATGTAAAATTCGACATGCCTCAAGATCGCAACAACTCTAAAGATACACATATACGATCACATCAACTGAACGTGTACATCATATCATTCACGAATATTTGGGTATGAGAAAGCACTGTGCAAAAAACAACAACGAGTTGATGATTGTGAGCAGTGGTTGAAGATGATCAAGCGTAATAAACCGGAGTTTTTGCGTCGATATATGACAGTGGAAGAAACATTGCTCCTTCATTTTACTCCAAAGTACAATCAACAGTCATTCACGTAGACTGCACACGATGAACCCGCTCCAAGGTGTGGGAAAACGCAACAGTCGGCTGGCAAAGTTATGGCGTCGGTATTTTGGGATTCACATGGAATAATTTTCATTAACTACCTTGAGAAAGGAAGGACCATCAACAGCGACTACTACATAGCGTTATTGGATCGTTTGAAGGACGAAATCGCCGAAAACAGCCGCATTTGAAGAAAAAGGAAGTGCTACTTCACCAATAGAATGCACCGTGTCACAGGTCAGTGAAAATGATGGCAAAAATTCATGAATTGGGCTTGGTATTTCTTCCTCATTCACCATATTCTGCAGATTTGGCCCCTAGCAACTATTTGCTGTTTTCAGGTCTCAAAAGAATGCTCGCTGGGAAGACATTGTTGTCGAATGAAGAGGTATGAGAGACAAATCGTACAACAAAAATTGGGTCGAAAAGTTGGAGGGTCGTTATAATCAGTGTATCACCCTTGAAAGGAATTATGTTGAATAAAAAAAAATTAATTTTGCCAAAAACATGTGTTTTATTATGGTAGGCCGGGGACTTTTCAATTGATTTGTTAGCTCATTCTGGTGAGATCATAAGTATGTTCTCATTTGAATTCGTTCAGTTAAAGTTGTGGGACAACGGTACATAATTTTTAGTAAATTTCCCCCAAAATTAAAGTTTATCTGAAACATTTAAAATTATTTTTAACAAAACATAAATATTTAATTTTAATAATTATTTGTAGTTTTATTGAAACCAGGACCGTAACAGATCCCTAACGTTGTTATGACCTCAATCATCAGTGATTCTTAAAAAGTAATAGGGTATTTCAATTCACGTAAAAATCAAAACAATTTACAATTTGCAATCATGCATCAAGGCTAATCCTTTCGGGTTGACCACTGTGCTTACCTCCTCCAACCAAACCAAAGTAGCAGCTTCAAAAATATCACAATGTTTACTTTTATAAAGAAGAATTGTATAATGTGAATATAATTAGCAGGAATCCTAATTTATAAAATAACTCGAGCATAATATTTCACCCCCTTGGAACGTTCTTTTGTCGGTAAATAATTAAATTAACACAGTTCGTAACATTTTATCTTTTGTTGCGAACATTTTATTAAGGTGTTGTTGCTAACATTTCTCCATATTTATAGTGCCATTACCTTTTATTCCTTTCTCTAACAATAAGTATAGTGCATAAAATAGCGACAGCCATTAGGAAATAACTCTACAAATAATACAAAGGACAGTTTTATTGCCTATTTAATAACTTTAAACGGGACGCTAGTTCTCAGTTCGTTCAATTATTGCGAAGTGCAACGAAACATAATCTAATTAATTGGGTAGAAATAAGTAAATTGAATATTTTTAGATGGGGTTTAATATTTTATTTATTTGGTAGGAGCTAATTTATAGTTTGTGTTTAATTAGAAAATGATAAAATTGTTAAAACCTTGCTTAAATAAATATTCTTATTTTATCAGCACAGAAATGCTTCTGTTATACTGTTGTATGTATATTTATTGAAAGAACTCATCGACTTTACCTCATTGGTGATGGACGCATTCGAGTATTTTAAAATACTTTTTGATCGAATTTAAGACGTGCAAATTAGCATTTAAAAATTATGCTGACAAATGACTGTCAAATTTTTCATTGTATAATGTCATCAATCCACAATTTAAGCACATATCTCTGTTATTATTTAATTTACAGTAGATCACATATTTTTAAAAATAGTTTGAATATTTCACTTTGCAAATAATATTTATAGTTTTCTGTACATAATTTATGATCCTTCACTTTTACAGTTGTTGTAGCAGATTTATTTTTTGTTCGTGAATAATAATCCGTCCAAAAAATATTTTCCTTTTTGTCATTAAAGGAACGACTTTCGATGTTCCTGCACTTTAACAGTAAGGAAGTTACTTTTCTTTCTTTATCATTCCCAAGGCATTTAGGTGAGTGTGTCTCTTCTGTTAGTTTAAAGTTATTTAGACAATTTTCGATCTTTTATCGTTGCGTCATTTTTTCACATTTTACAAAACTGTAGAATAATACTCACCACAAATACGCATAAATGGTATATATCTAACATATTTGTTGAACGAAAAATTATTATTATACACTCTCCCGTCAAATTTAATACAAAATAAAATAAATTCAATGCATAATATTATTTAATGTAAATGTTTATAATTATATGCCCATTTAATTCGTTTTAGGTGAAATATTATTTCTTCTATTAATGCTAATTTTTAATTTCATAAATGATATTATGATAAGCTGAACATTCATTCCATTAATTAAATTTTATCAGAATTAAAATAAACTTAATTATTTTATATGTAGCAATTAGGTATCAGAAATTATAATTTATCAGCAATAATGGTTAACTGTTTTTCAAAAGATTATCCATAAGTTTATTTGTATATTTGTTTTTTTATTTTTGCTATGGAAATCTTTTTTCATTGTGGTTTTAAAATCGAACTCTCGATAAGCAAACAGATTGATTAACCGCAATTTATTATAGATCTGTTAATATAGTTAAATAAGTAAGTGTTACAAATGCTCTAAATATGAATTCGACTTAATTTGTTAGAGCTCGCAAAGAATAATCGACATTTAAATGTCAAATATACATGCATATATGTCAAACATTATAGGCTGCCATCAGCAAAAGTCAACATAAATTAATAGAGAGATAAATTAATAAGAAAATACTCGAAAATGTTTATGGTTTTGCAATATATTTCAAAATTACTGAGATATAACGCAAATAAAGTTTGTCAAGAAATTCTTAGCTTGTTAAAGTGGCAAACTTTATAGAAAAGTGTAATTTGTCGTCGCAAACTTCAAAATATAAAACGCTTACCTTAAAATATGTGTTATTATAATCAAAAAAATACTCTGCCCATGGTACTTCGAACATATACTTACACTTTGTAATACTCGTTACAATGAAGAATGCGGAATCCTAACTTTGTAGTTTTAACAATTGAGAAAATTTTGTCAAACTTTCCTCCACTGCTTTGTAAATGATAAGATTACAGCAGATCAAGACCAAGACGACTTTCGTCAAAGGAACGTCTACATTAAGTTTTAATTTTTAATCTTATTTCATTTTCAATTTTTTTATTTTTCGTGCAACACAACTTCTAGACGGACTTAAAATATTTGCATTAATTATTTGGAATATTAATGTAATGTTTTCATAATAAAACTGTTTTATTATTAACACCAATTAAATAATAATCTTTATACGAAGTCAACATTTCTAGTCATTCCCCCTATCATTTTATAGTGATTTCTAGAGATTAACACTTTTTTTATTTTCAAAACTCAAAATTTATAATGACAAACTGTATTAATTAAACATTGTTTTGGTGGGGAAAAATACAGTTAAGCCAAATAGTGTATATTTGCACTGATGTTTTTAACCAAAACATTGCACCGTGTAACAAATTTATAACAACGATGGTTAATTTGAATTAATTACGAATTGGTTCGCTAACATACTCTTCGGATCTGCCTCCCAGGGACTACTGCTTTTTGCGAATCAGATCTAAAAACAATTTACCATACAAAAAATACACCAAAAATACAAGGAACAGTTTGAATGTATCACGATTAAAAGAAGAATGCAAGTTGATGAATTAATAGAACCATTACCATTAGAATAATTTAAAATATTTTCAGTTTTAGCTTCTATAGCATTATCAAATCCAAACTAACACCATATATTTAAACGCGAATAAATTTTATTTCAAAATGTAAATAACGTAATTATTTAATAATTTCTGTAAATGCTTGACGCTTTTGCAATAGTGCAGTGTAATTAAAATTAAAGCATGCAGCAAACAAGTTTTTAAAACGCAGTCTGGGTAATTATGTTTTTTTTTTCTAATGGAGAAATAATATTTGACTTCCTATGTTTTCAAAAATATCACCTATGGTCATTAAGGCTTTATTTGTAGCTGAAAATCAGTAATTACACACGGATATAAATGTAGTTTACGTGAATTTTCTATCCATTTTCGAAACGAATCACATCTAATGGTAATAAGGAATATTAATAAAATATAATTTCTATTGATTTTAGTTTGTTATTTTTAGCATATGGGTAAACTGAAGCAAAAGTTTGACAGTAAACAACACGATTCATGAATATGTTATTTTAATATGAAATATGATAGAGGCAAGTGACAAGTTTTGTTTTAAAGTTTAGTTTAGTACAAAAAAATTTAAATGATATATGCATTAAAATTTGGCTTTAATATGTTTAGTTGACTTGTATTTTTCATTACATCTTTGTTTAACAGTTTTCGAACTGTATTCTACAAACCTCAGTAATATATAATAACAATCATATCACTTTTAACGACTATTTTTAAATAAATATCTGGTATATAGATATTTATTTAGTCGATTTACTAATTTCTTATTAATTAAAATAAAATCTTGCTTTATGTAAATATATGTTCACTTATTCAATATCAAATTTTAAATTATTACTAATTATAATGATGCTAATTGTTGGGGCGATTAACCTGCGATTTGGGTTCACCAAATAATACACTGTATTTTGAACTGTTTATGGACTTTATTCACTTATTTTACTTTCTAAACACTACACATGTTATCTCAGATGCTAATATTATATAACCTAACTTTTCACAAATGTCAAACATTACAACTAATTACATCGAGGACATTGGAACTATCTTACCCATCGAAGAAAGACCTATTGCCCATCGACGTGTAAATCATATATAATTAAATGCGTCTTTACATATAAAGACGCAACACTAATAACAGCAATAATAGTGTAAGTGCCCAATCAGTACGCAAAAGACGATTACTGCGTAGACATTACCTAGAAAGAAATGCTAGAAACGTTAGCAATCCGCTGTCATCTCAACAATATCATGTATTTCCGTACACGACTCGTAACATATGCGTCGCCCCCTTATTGATCTGCCTCTTATTAAAACATAACAAATAATCAGCTATAAACGTTGAGACATAAATAGGTATTTTAAAGAAACTGCTGTCAGGGCACTTTTGGAACCGACGCTGGGCTTGAGTAAGGGCACTGCAAAATTGGATCACTTAAATAACAAAGTTTACAGACTTAGATCCTCAATCCGTGTGTTAAGATGGGTTCTGATTTTCGAGATCGTGCATAATGGTAGCACTGCGTTTTTATAGCGGCTGACGGCGCTAAATTAAACATAATTTGGAACCAGTTTTACCAGAGTACTGTTATTGTGCTTCGGAAGCTGTGAAAATGCAGAGACAACTTTGCAAAGTCGATTCAATGTATTTTGTTACGTCTATGAATATTATATAGTCTGTAAACGTGGAAAATCATAACAAAATGATGCGTATTTGCTATATTTTGCTTTTGCTTTAGTAAACACTGACAAGCCATGGGTACCGAAATTGTTTTATAACGCGTGCAGAAAGAACAAAGCTGTACAAGTGGTGATATTGTATGCTTTTCATTTTCTGTTGCAACATTATGGATAGTTAGTTACAAAATGTTTAACTCCTGATGAAGAAGCAACATGGACAACACAAACTCAAAGTGGTTTTCACAACTTTCTCGGTAACCACAAATTACCAGATTACAAGTACGTAATTGAGAAAAGTAAAGAGAAAATGAGAGCTCTAATGTCTCTCAAAATACATTTTGTGCATTCACATCATGATTTTTTTCCCACCAAAACTTGGGCGACACGAGCGACGAGCAGGGAGGATTGCTACGCCAAAATATGGCTAAAATCGAAAGGCTATACCAAGGATGTTGATTTGAACAGATCCAAGCAGTATAAAAGTCTCAGTTCAACCTCTGTTAATTTCAGATATCACACTTTTTAATTCACTAAATGGCCCGTAGTTGTAAAAAATTGTAAAATTATGAATTTACTGAATATTTTCAAAACTAGAACTAATTTCGAAACTCGGGCTGTGCTGATTTGGATTCATCGCCCTCAATTTACCTTGTAAAAAACTTTTGGTTGCTTAGGTCCTAAACCGTGTCTACTTGTGTAGCTATAGCTATAATTTTATCTGCTGATGGTGCTCCGAAAATATCTGATCTAACACTATCTACAGCGGGTAATCCTGCTTAGAGAGCACCGAAAATGGATAGTCCATGAATAATCGATATGCGCATAAGCGATAATGCGCATTTACTACAAATTTCTGATTTGGTGAAGAGAAATACCTAACAAGTTACAGAACAACGGATAGGTACCATCAGAGTTTTGTCCTTAGTTATTAAATATCTAGGATAAAGTCAAGATTTTTCTTATATGAATTAAGAAAGCCTAAATGAGTAATAATTTTATATTGAAAAATGCAAACAAAACAAATAATGTTCGTTCAGAAGTATAATTATTTACCGAGAAATATTTTTGTAACTTTTCAATTTTCAAGCACTTCTATCCAGTCAGATAAAAACAGAGCAGTTATTTCACAATGGCTAGATTCACCGATGAAAAACCACGAAATTTTTTAAAAGTTCCATAGACCATCGCTCCTTTCGTATAAAAGCAAAATCTCGGCCACATTATCTTTTCGAGGAAGAAAGTTTTGCGGAACGAAAGTCCACTCCGAAATATTTTAATACTTTTGTCGAAGTTTCGGAGTCTCACCCCGGCGTCCCGACGCCCCGCCGACGCGAGCAGCGTCGCGATTAGATGCTCAATTAGACCAGATGATAAACTAATAGATTTCAAGCGGAGCGTCCAAATTTAATTTGTATAATGCCGGAGATAAAAGTTCTTAAACTTTAATTAAAAAAGCACTTTGTTAAATCGGCCCAGGACGCTGTATTACGAATGGATTAATGAATCTTTGTCGGGACGCTAAGGAAAACTCTAATGGAGAAAAAATACCATTCGAATTTATTCCTTTTTACTTTATTTATTATTAATTTTGAATCATTGATTAAAATCGAATTTAGTATTCTGCTGTCCTGACTAATTAATTAAGCACAAATCGATAATCAACCTAAAGCTCCTCTAATCTTGTATCTTACTTTTACATTAACTTCATCTGTGAACTTAAAAACATCTTAAAACTTTAGAAAGGCTAAGTATTTTTTAAAAAAACGTATTAGTTCTATATATAACATAGCAGTGACTTCTATATTTTCTCCTAAATTTATTATGTATAAATTATCTCTAATTGTATTGTCCATATTGCTCTCATAAGTCTACTTTTTACCATTGAGGGTTTATCTGGATTGGACCTACAGTTTAATGGGGGCTTCGAACCACGGTCCTCGGAATTAAACATACCGACTGACCAGTGACCAACTTAGAAACCATCCCAGAAGACATCCAGGCTTACCCAGACTGGTTATTCCATATCGCATTTTTTACTGTTGCCTAAAGACGTTTACAATTACAATCACAAACATAAAGTACATCCATGCCTCAACAGGATTCGATTCCGCGACTATCGCAACAGTAGGAGGATTGTAGACCGTCCTTTTGCCTTGACCGCTGCGCCAACGAAGTCGACCACCAAAATATTTAAATGTAACACTATTGTAACCCAGTAATGTTTGCTTTATAATAAAATCTTTAGTCTATAAATACAATGCAAAGATTGCAAGCTTGGTCAAAGCGATGGAATTGTCTTACTAATTATATGTTCGAAGATTCGAGTTTTTGTTTACAAGACTGTAAAATTCGACAAAGAACAACCATAAAAATGTTGTAAGAACAGCTTAATAGACTGTGGGTCAGAGTCTTCATTAAGCATTAAATCTATTATAGATATGTAATCAAAATAATATAAATATTATCTACAATTGTTACGTGATATTTGTTTTTTAACAAAAAAGAAAAATCAAAGGCGCAAAAAGTCTTATTTTATATTTAACTATATTATTTTTGATTTCTTCATAGTCCTAGTGTTTTCTATTGTTGTTTGTATCTATTTGTTGAATCTGTTTGTTGTTGTTTTCTGTTTATTTCTGTTGTTGAAATATCACACCTTTTTATGTGTAATCTAACAAAAACTAATATTTTAGCAATACATTCTTGATAATGGCCTCTACTGTTTATGTACCTATCCTTGTGTAGTCGCTTTAAACTTGTAATATGTCTCCGAGTGTAGTTTAGGCTAGTTGAAAAAATAGTTTCATGAATTAATTACTTGAGAAAATTTTTTAACAAACATATGTGCTTTAATTTTAATCACTTTAATTTTTTATGCTTATTTGGGCTCTGAACCCAACTTAGGCCATTTAACACTCAATTAATGGACCTAGAAAGATCCACAAAGGTTTTACTCAGCCTAGGGGTAAAACTTATTTTACGTTAAGGAATACACATACATTCTTGTGTTAAACTTTTTTTTGTTAAAAAAAATTATAATATTAACATCAAGGCGATAGGACGGTCGTCTATTGCAATAGTCGCGGGTTCGAATCCTGCTGGGGCATGGTCGTAAAGGTATATTTGTGATTATCCAAAAGGCAAGAGTGCGAAGTTCGACAAGGAAAATGATTCCAGTCACCAGTTGGTCACTTGCGGGCTAGTTCGAAGCCCACGTCAGTACGTTCAGTCCAGATAAACTGTAATTGGTAATGTACGGTGACTGGTATGTATAAATATACATAAAATCTTAACATTTTATGTAGCGATGTATGTTTCATGTGGCAACCATTTCGTTACCAAATAGCTGGCCTATTATGTTTTGCCTAATATTTTATATAAATATTTATAATATTTCAAATACGTACTGATTAAACGGACTTTTTAAACAATATATCTGTATCTATTATGTTTTCAATTTCTGAAAATTGTTGTATGTATAATAATCTGATAGTTAAAATTAAAGTTTTGTGTTCCCCGTCACAAAATCAAGCTACACTAATCTCTTCAGATGAATGTTGCGGTTGTAAAGCGCATATTTAATAGAATTATTCAATTTGCATTTTAACGCTGATATCGTCTCCGCCTATATCATATGATCCAATTAAAAAAGTAAACGACAAAGTACCCAGTGCCACTATCAGATCGTCGACAGCTATAATTGCCTCGCGAACTAATTGTTCAGTATGCAATTCACCTGTCTCTGTCAGGAGCACGATTTAGTGGCCGACCGACAAGAGGCGGGGGACAGAAGCAGCCTGTGCGATGGCTGTAGCTGAAGAGGTGCGGGTGGCGACGAAGGGGGGAAAGTAGATCGCAATAATGGCGACGTGTGTGTACTTGCACCGTTGGCAACTTGTTAAGCAAACTAACTCGAACAATGTTATAAACTGCGGATCAGAACGGTGTGCAATGTGTCGGACAACTCTCCGCCAATTAGTTGAGGGCCCGAATGACACCTCAATGTCGTTTGAGTGGGGTTGTGTGGATATTTGGGTTTGATTAGTTTGGACGGCTTTGCCATAAAGAGAATAACTTGTCACTATAAAGCGAAATTATCAAATATTCTAATTAATTATTGGATTTGGGGTTTCAATGCTCTTAAAACATCATTTTACTTTGAGTTTCAAAATATTTGCCAGTTGTTCTCATTTTCTTAATTAATTCTCAATCATTTTTATTAAAAATAAACGATATTAATCCACGTAATAGCTGAATTCTGATATTAGGTACTTCCTATTAGCAGATTTAGATAATAATTAGTTGTTACATAGCGCTAATGTAAGTAATCTGGCCAGTGAATAAATCTTGCAAATCAGAGATTTCTCACTGCTACTACACTGCATAGAGAATACTTCTAGGGCCATTCTACACGCTATCCTATTAACAAATTCTTAACTATACTACACACCCATTTATTTTTTATATATTATTTATCCTATTTTATCCTTTCTTTCGTATATCCCTTTTTAGTTATTAGTTTGCTTTCTGAGAAAGCATACAAAGCGTTAGAATGATCCAGAAAACAAGAATATCGAAACTACATAATTTAAATAAATTTAATATTTCTTAGAGTTGTTTTTTTTTGTAAAATCTTCGAATGTCAGTTAGTTAAAAGACGTCTTTTGTTTTCTGTATGTGTAAAATATGAACCACTACCATAAATATTTATTCGTGTAACACTGTCAATATTTTATGATATTTCAGTAGTTTTGATTCAATTATTCCATCGCTAATCGCATTACTTATGAGATATCGAACATAGAAATATTATAGCTTATTTTTATAAAAATTGTGAATGTGCATAAAAGTCCATAACTAATTTTTATATAATGGTTTTTTGTTCAAATTTTGACGCATAACCAATCGGTTTCGTGAATATTTAAGAGTTTTTCTTATTTTAGCGATATAAGTATACATATATTTTTTCGCATCATATTAAATCGTATGCTTACCTAACAGTCCCAAAAAAGTACACACAGCTTACTTTCAAATTTACCTAAAGATGATTCATATGATTTATATAATAAACACCATAATTTTAATGTACCAAACTAAATATTTCGAAGCTCATTCTTATGTAATCTAAATTCTGTATGTTTTTATGAGATGGTACTCAAAATGAGTTCTTTTTCTAAACAAATTCTTCACATTTGTGGCAAAACCGAGGTTTTGAATTGGAACCCAATTAGAGAGACACAACAGTGTTCTTGAGGATGAATATTATAAAACTATTTAAAATGATTATTACGTTATATGAAACATAGTAGTATAATTTTGTTGTTTGAAAATCTGCCCTTATTCAGAGTATATTAAAGATTATCTCATTTTAAATTTATTATTCATGAAAGCAACAAAACTAGTTCTTAGCGAGTATATTAGTTTTCCATAACAAGAATACAAGAAAACCGTTTCTCTCAAAATATTAATCGCTAGCCCCTATGTCATTGTACTTTAATGTACTCCTTATTTATGTTTTTCAAAATTTCAATGTTATTTTTTGCGATTGATTAATTTTTAATGTGATTAAATAATGTCTGATGATTTATTTTCCAGCCATATATTATGTGTTTGATTTATATTTCAATGAAAATTCTAACCAAAATAATAAATATAAATAAATTGACATGTTAACACAATAAATGGTCGAAAGGGTATGGCGTTAAGCCGTTATTTTGTATGAACAAATTATAACTTAAAGCATCTCAGCAAGCAGCCGAAGAATGTTAACAAACAAAAGTTGACAGTTGACTTATGGCAACGTAAATAAACCATTTCACAACGAGCGCCTAACTTTCGAACATCGATTTCTAATTTAATTTATTGCCTGAGAGACCGAAATAAAGTTTTCCCGAAACTTTGTTCGTTTTCTTGCGGATAGAAATCCCACAACTAACCAGTGCAGCGAAATACATCACACCGGCGGAAATTTTATCGAAAATTCATCACCTGGCTTTAGTGTTAGATTCGCGACATTGTCAACAGCGACGAACTAAAAAACCATCGTCGGTTTTAAATATTTAAGCTGCGAGTTACGCGGTGCCAGACTCGACTTTTCAATTTGGAACTTTTCAATTTTTGCCTCGTAACCCGTCGACTTATTTGACTAAAAAAGTGGGATATTTATTGTCCGTGTCCGGACAGGCTGAACTTTGCATTTTTAGGATCGATTGCATCGTTTAAAAATGTATGAAGTTCAAGTCACCGTAAACGTGTTACATAGAGGGCCAGTATACTTAAATAATCCTAAAATAAAGCATTTGCTAAATTGTTAACATTAACTTCATATTTTCATTTGATTGACTATGGTTAAAGCTGCATTACAATTAACAATTAATGTTGCTACATTTACAATATTTTTAAAAAATCTGTAGAATTTATTAGATTTTTTATTCGGAGATACCTATTGGTAAAATGCAAAATATCAATGTAACTGCTAAATAAAATAACACTTTTCCATGAAGTATTAACTACTCAATTGAATTTGCAACATTTTTATACATTTGCTGTTTGATTTGTGTTTAAACTCTTTTACCTTTAACTTTCGAGATTATCTTTGTTCGATTTATCAATTAGTACAAATCATTGAATAAATATATTAATTTATATTTATCTTTTTGATCAGAAATTTTAATTTGATTCGGTCGAAAACCAGCTTAAACAAGAAATTTCTGACAGGATTTTATCCAATTTTCTTAGTTTTAACTTTCAATTAAATTTCAATTGAGCACCTTCGCATACTTCTCATTTACAATTATGTTTTTTGTCCTCTACATTCTAAATTCGTCGCCTTTAAGCTTTTGTAATCTCTTCAGATAGTCTCTTTCATTTCGTTCCCGTTTACCTACCAATATATCTATAAAAATGAAAGTAGATAAGTCAAAACGTACAAGACTCAACTTAAAACGTAAATAGCATAAAAGAAAAAATACGATGCTCATATCAACTCATTACTTATATATAATATTTTAGACGCTTAAAAAATAAAGATTAAAATATTCAATAAGGTGGCGATGGATAACTGGTTATTTAATGTAATCAGCTAATCAAACTGAATGATCGCTAATAATTAATGCAATAGCAATGATAACGTGTAAAATGTAACAGAAAATGTCTTAAATAGGAAGCGACCTGTCTCCATTCACGAGGCACAAGTATCAGTTGTTTCGATATATGCCATATAATCTAGTCAAGCATTTTCATTCGTTTTCATGATGATATAAATTCAATAGTCTCAAAGAACGTAACGTATATCAGACATAAAATATAATCAAGTATAACCAGTAAAATGTGCAAATGTGGTGGCTTACGGTTACTGACTCAAAATTGGTAGCAAGTTTACTGGTCATGTTTGTAAAACATACCTAAATATGTTTTTAATCGCAAGACTCAAAGAACAGCTCGACCAGTTCTGCTATTATTTTTCAAATATCCGAAGTGTAATTTCGAGAAATTCGAGAAAAATGGAAAAACACGTAAAAACCTTTTTCTTTTCTCCAATGAAGTAATTACAGACGCAATAGACGCAATTAATAACTTACTTCAATTAAAATACAACCAATTCCAATGATTTCGACCTTAGCTCTGCTAATCGAAGGATTGATTTTATTTTGTTTTATTGAGATAAAACAAAACAGATTAAGAAGTCATAATAAGCAATTAATTTAAATATTAACTTTATGATGACAAACTTATTTAATTAGGACATATAATTTGTCAAATAGCTTTGTTTAATCAATCTAACGTCACATATTTAATACCTTAATTGCACAGAGCAATGTTTCAAAAATGAGATATATCTCGTTCGTATTCAGACAGGCTGAACTTTGCATTTTCGGGATTGGATAGGGCGTATAAAAATCTAAAAGGGAAGTCAGTCTGGAAATGTAACTTCTACTGTTGGCGCTTGTACCATTTTGCCGAATTGCATCATTATTTATGTAGAGATAAAGAAATTGTCTCTATTTGATACAGCTAGTGGACGTTATGAACATTCCTTCTAAAAATAGAACTACATGGCAGTATTTCAAAATGGCAACATATCCGTCAATCATAAAACACAATAATAGTTTACTAAACAAAATTACTTATTCGTGTTTTTGATTATATAATGGCCAGTTTTATTTTAATGCTAGGCACAAATATATCAATTTAATTCGATAGCTAGCTCCCGTAGTATTTTATTTAAATGTGTTGGGATCACGAACGTTTAAACAGAAAACGTAAATTTTCTAAGTAAAGTAAATGTCTTGTTGAGTCGTAACTCTACTTCAGAACTGAATTATTAACTGAATTTATTTCCGAATTATGTCCTTTCTATAGAACCACCCAAAATATAAATTTTTTAGCTCTCTATGGCCTTAACTTGCTTGGAATAGTTCTTGAAAATGTGTTTTGTAATGACCATTATGTGAAGAACTGCTTAGACTCATATATCAGAACAAGTAGGAGTCAGAAGGGGCACGGTGTGGAGAATGCTGCTTTTTTAAAAGTATATTTTCACCAATTTTGCAACATTTATTCGAGTGTTATCATGCGGAAGAATAACATTGCTGTGTCTTTGCTTGTACTGTGACAGTGCAGTGACTGTACAGTGATAGTTTCAATAGGTTTCAACAACTTTCCTGATCCCATCAAGTAGAAAGTATTCTTGTATTACTCCCAACATTTCTGCATATTATTCTTGCTTTTTTGTATCATCATCGACGACCATGCCTTGAAATCCTCGTCTTCGAATGTTTTTGGCTGTCTGGGATGCTCATTGTCTTCGGTGTTAAAATCACCGCTTTTATAACTTCGAAGCCAGTATTCATATGTTCAAATCGATAGAGCATGGTTGCCAAAAGCTGCTCACAATATTCGATGACCTTCAACCGCCTTTTAGTCGGTACAAATTCAGATATTTTTAACTCCCTGAAAATTTTTTTTGACTATATGATATATACTGAAAATTGAAGCCTATCGGTGAGAATTCAGCATGAAGATAGTTGCGAATGTACTATATATATATTATAAATGCAATGCTACATTTGTAACCAGCTTCATGCATGTAGATGCAATTTAATACACAGTAACACGATATGAAAATCTGAAAAGAGATTTTTTCTTAACGTATTAATATATAAATTGGCTTAATTATTTTAATTTCAATAGAACTACCTACTTTTCCACCTGTGTATAAATCCAGCTTTAATTCTAAGGAACCAATAGCGAAAATGTACCAACATTAATGCCACGTGTTATTAAAATCTCAGAGATATTGATTAAAAACTGTTTAGTCATTGACTGACTGCTTTAATGTGATTATTCTTGTTTGAGTACTTAATATTTTTTTTCTTGTATTTTCATGTAGTTACTTCGAGGGTAACTTATTGATACAGTTCAGTAATTCAAATACTTTAACAATGATGATTGGAAGCTAATTTACTAGTACATATCGATTTAGTCGTATATTATTATAAATTTGATGACATTTATCTTAATTTTTAGTTTTATCTTTGTTTAACCCATTTTTAAACCTCATTATTTTAATTAGTACTTATTTATTAGATGAAGGAGAATACTTATGAACCGTAAGAAAAAACCTAAAGTCACGTCAATTATTTTTTTATTTTTACAGTGATGCATATTTTTGAATATATATATTTTTGAACTATAAAAATTGTATATAGCGCTTGGAAGCATTGTAAGTAAAATATATTTAAATAACTATATAAAAATTAATCTTCATCTGTACTTGACCTAGTAGGACCGCCGTTTTAACTTTATTTGTCCGAGTCGTTCTTTCACAATTTCAGCAGACCATTGTTTTTTCTCCCGTTGTTGTTATCCAGGAAGTCCGACCGTTGCGGTTTCCGAAACACGGGAACAATGAACGGTCCCGGAACGCCCACCTCGCGGTAATAAAACGATTGTTTTTCGAACAACGGTCTTTTGTTTCGAGCTTTTTCGGACGCGAAGCGTGCCGTGAGAACGTGGCCAGTGCGAATTAAGATCGTTGGAACGAAACACAATTAGACTGACCCTCTGCCGGTAGAAGGGGGAATGAATAGCTTTTGTACCTGATCTATTTAAGAAAGTCACTATCGTTCAATATTTACAGGAAGGGGCTTTCTAATTTAACTTCATTAAAACTAGGTAAATCGTATTCATTAACATATATATTTATAAATTAGTTCTGCAGCAAAAGAAAGGACGCCAAAATCATAATAATTTTCATTATGAAACCTTTCCGCCAGCTCAAAGTGTCAATAGAAAATAAGCCGATAACTTTTGTTTTCCTCCAAGTGCAGAAGGTATTATTTTGAATCAAATGACGAGATAAAATGAAATGGAAGTAGACTTCAAAGGTTATTGAAGAGCTACGAAAAATTACTTGGTCATCTTTCTTTACAATGTGTTGTTCAATTTGTTCGATTAATATCGATAGACAACGGCAGTATTTCTATCTCCTATTGTATGACCTTTTGCGTTTGGAATTGTTGCTATACAAAGAGCTGAGCTTTTTTTGTCTAAGAAGCAATTAAGCCGCAATTCATTTAGCAACCATTATTCCTCGTTTTGGATCTTTCCCATCGCATATGTTTATTAATCAACTGCTATCCGAAAGTTTGTATTGAGTTTTCATCCAATACGTCTTGTAATTCATTGTCTTCGATCTATTTTGGTGCTCTATGTTGTTCTTTGCCATTGATATCAAAATTACCATATTTAAATCGTTGAAACCAAAACCAACATATAGGGTGTTTAACATATAAGATGCACCAGTACAAGTTTCTAAAACTGACTGTAGGACTAATTCAAGTCAAACAACAAAAGTAATCAATATCAGAAGTGTAATTTTGAGTGTTCCCTTACTGATGTGCATGTGCTCTGAATATGTCAATAGAAAATGGGAAACCATAATTTTATGTGGAGAAGTCATAGTATTTAACTGTTAGGTTATATTATTTAAAAGTTGTTTGTATTAATACCTCGCATTTTCACTAATGGATATTACTGAAGAAAAGACATGCAAGTATTCCAGATTGATTGTATTGTATTCCAGGTTGATTACTTTGAAAGGGATAACAAAAATTTTGATCGATAAATAATTAATTAGGCTTTTATTTTAAATACATTGTATCGAATATATTGTTTTTGACTGCATTAGTATTCTCGTTTAGCCTAATCAGAAAAGAAAATTACAATTAATTATTGAATTATTAGTTAAATTATTGAATTGAATATTATTATAATTATTGAAGATTGAACATTGTCCTTACCTTATTCGGTCCAAGTTCTGTGAACTTCTCCACTCTTACCCCGGCCGCAAGCACATATAAACCGATGACTCCAAATCTCACAGCGAGCTTGGCAGTGCATTTGTGGTGGACAATCGGGCATTCCGTTTCAAGCTCCCTGAACAGGGTTCAGTATTCAAATTCGCGATATTCAAAGCTTTATTCTACATCACAACACAATCTCAATTCCCACAACAATTCTCACGTTGGTATGTCAGGAAATGAGCGTGCGAACAGTGCGGCTAAATCGGCAGTCTTCTCTCTGCTCCCCATCACGGATGTTTGTGTCCATACTGACCTTATCCCATTCGCTTCTTGTTTCGTAAATAACGAGGTACAACATCGTAGGGCCCAGGAGGCCAACCATAATAGGCTCTTTGAGGTTAAACCTGATTTTTTTCTCCTCTCTTCGCGTTCCTTGCATTCGTCACCATACCGTAGCTTTGATTCGACTGAAATTGGGCCACTGTCGTTTCTCGCACTGTCACTTGATGACTTTGAGTCCGCTTGCTCACTGTGAGTTTTGTCTGCGTGCCGCCATTTCAGTCTACCACATATTGAACGACTGTCCACGGCTCATTTATGAAAAAAATGCTTTAACAGGACTCCTCGGATTCCTAAGAGAAATCGATTTTCTCCATAGAATCTAGCCTATGCTATATTTAGTGTTACTGATCAAGTAACCATTACCACTTCGGTATGGGTGCTGATGTGTGCTGTCTGGATAGAACCTTTACTTCGTTATGGTTGAGTTTGTAGTCCCGTATTTAAGTTTATTATAAAATTGTATATACACTATTTATACTTTTTATTATTATAATTATTTTATATATACACTTTATGTCTCTCCCCGTCCCCCCTATATCACCACCGTACTATTATATAGTCGCGAAATTACGAAGCCCGTCAAAGCGACAAAACAAATTATTGAAGATTAACAATTCTACGCGAATTACTATTCATTGTTTCAATTTTATTTGTTTATTCCTTGCTAAAATCTAATAGATAAATAGATAATATGTTGCGTACGAACTTTGTTGCCAGAATTTCCTAATATATATTATCCGGCAAATACCCTATTCCATTATTATTTTTCAAAATTAATAAAAGAATATTTTATATAAAGACCGTGGAACTGACAATTTTGTAAAGAAATCAAAATGTTTTAAACCGATCTATAAGAATCCGTTTGTTATTATCGTTCTATCAAAGGTTCTATTCGTTCCAGAAATCGTTTCTGTTGATACCCGGCGAAATAGTCGATGTTTTGTTTTGTTTGTTTCTCATTAAATTCGTGAATCAGTCAAAGATCGATTTGGAATCCGAACAAAATCCCTAAACGATTCCATCCAGTAGATTTCCAATTCAGAGCATTCAATTAAAGTCAGTGGTGGGTGATTTATTCTATTACAACTATAAGAAGTATTTCATAGTTTGTGTAGTTTCCTTTACAATATTTTATAAAAATTAGATATAACATAGAACAAGTATATTTAGAATACTAAACGAAAATTTTATAATGTTTCTGTTGTGAATTTAATAATATTGCTATTAAATAAGTTCATACAAACTTTCAAAAAATATATTCGTCATTAAGTCATATTTATTAAGAACCATAAGTAACATAATAGAATAAATAATAGACATTTGGAAAGTTTGCTTCAAACATTTTTCTCATTTGGTATAACTCATGTTGTTTCATTAAAATATAATCTAAAATGTATAAATTAAGGACACAAACGCATTTTTTTTCCTTCAAAATTATTTATATCCATTCAAACGTTTTCGAAATATTATATAAGACTAACTGGCAATAATATCAAATATAATTACCTCAACAAAAGACTTAAAAATATAGTAATTTAATAACTAAGTTAAAATAAACAATATAACAAATAGTCAAATATATATTATGATAAATTATTCATCATAAATATCATCTGTATTTAATGCTTAAATATAGTTCATTGTTATATTTTTATTCTTATTATTGTTATCGTTATAAAAAATATCGTCAAACAGCTTCAGTATCAAAACACCCATCCTGAATATGCACACTGCAGTGCAAAATGTCGACTCGTTTTAGTCTATAAACACAGCTCTAATTTGAAAGCTCCTAGTTCAGATATGAGCGATCGCGCAAGTCTCAAGTATAAAATTATCTATCTATTCAAAGTTTTTTTGTATATGCGTCATCGAAATATGTGACGTCAAAACGTCGCAATGTTGTCGCATCAACTGTGAGTTTTAGTTCAGTTTGACTTTGACATAGAACAAAATTCTAATCTAATTAAAATAAGTGAATAAAAATGTTATCAAACATATTTAGTTTATTTTAACATTTACAGTACATCTAATGCATATATTATCGAAGGACTTAAAACTACAATTAAGACAACAGGTATAATAGTTTGTAGGTTAGATTTGTTTTACTATATTTACATTGAACACTTTTCCACACCACTCATAGGTAGAGTTCTAGGCGCTTTTTTTATTTAGTAGTATTCCCCTGGAAGCCTAATCCACCCAATTTATAATTATATATCAAAATAATGTATTTTACTTTCATTCGAGAGCATATTTATCTTTTTACATTTAATTCTTGTTTCCTTTGATGATGTGTTTATTTTTTAATCCTCTTGATATCACTATATTTTTTATTTCTTCTGCTACTATCTGTGTCCACCATTCTTGATAAAATTAATCACTCAATTCTGCCTAATGCATTTTTATGTTTAATACTGAACAATTACACAATTACAATTTCTACACTTATATTCTATTAATTATGTGTATACCTTTAGTTATTTCCACTTTCATCACTCTGTCTCAGGAATGTGCAGCATTATCACATATCCTGAAAATTTTTTTAGTCACTTTCACTTTCCGAGTCACTGTCCAATTCAATCACTAAACAGTTAATTTTCAATCGGTCTAAAACATGTTAACGATTCCACCATTTATCAATTACTTCCTCTGTATATCCTATCGAGTTCATCCAAACCAAGAAAAGAAGGTGTTATGGTCGACAATGCTTCTTTCCACATATCCAAATAGTTCTTAGTAGAATATCCTTCTCGACCAGCATGTCTATTGTAATAAGTCTTTGCTACCCCCCATATCAACTCGATTGGATTGAATATACAGTGATAGGGAGGAAGTCCTAATACTCTGTGACCATATTGTTCAGCCATCTGATCTACTTTAATGAATCATTTCATTTATATTTACCTAGTAACAATTTGAAACAGTTCATTCTTTAACATGATTTCTTCAAATCTTATTTATGTACTTTGAGCCATTCCTTAATTGCAACCTTTGGTGTTGCACTTGCTGGGATCTTCTCCACCAGTGTACTAAGATATGGTGAATTGTCCATAACAATAACTGATGGTTCCTCCAAGTTCTTTGAAAGTTGATTTTCAAACGACCGCAAAAAAAAGCTATGGTATATTTCTTAATGGTAGTCACCCTTGGATGTCACACAAACACTTGTCTATGTTCTTCATGATATATAGTGATGTCTTCAATGAATAATTAATAAATTTTATGACTAACAAAACGTAACTGATAGTTATTCCCGATAGTTTACCTTTTTCCATTAACTTTGGTTGCTTTTACGCTATATTTATTATCATCTTGATATCAATCTTTTGAGATTTATTTTTTATTTATTATTTATTTATTTTATTTTATATTTTAGAGACGCTGCCCGTACCAATATTCAGTGAAGTTGTAACACGCTAAAAATATTTTCAATAAAAACTGCGGCGATTTGAAATTCATTAAAACAAAGCCTTAAAACAACGTTTGCCGGTTTGTAACCCGTAATTATAATATTCTGAACAATTTTGCGTACGTTTGACAACCGGACGATTTTGACAGGCTAGTTCGGTTTCAGGTTCATTGCAAGTATCTTCACCACAAGATGTTTTAACACTTTTGTTGCTTTTGTAACTTCAGATTTTATAATATAATTAGCCGCCTCGGTTGACGTACTTGTCAAGGCGATAGGATAGTCCTGCTACTATGGCTATAGTCTCAGGTTGGAATCTTGCGGGATATGGTTGTAGCTTTATGTTTGAGGTTGTCCATAAAGCAAGAGTGATCAGAACCAGACAAAGAAATTCAGCCTCGTCCATCTGTAGACTTAACATGTAGGATAGTGGTTTGGAGGCAATGTTAAGTAGTAGGTGCAGATAAACCCTAGTTTACAAAAAGGAGACTAGAATATCAGCAAAAATATATAAGTATTTTATTACGATTTCGGTCAAATTTGACCATTAGTGAATAGTGAGACCTACATAAATACTCTAACTGTATAAAAATCCGTTTCTAGTTAGCGCAATAGTACATATTTTTTGTCTTCCTACATTCCTGTAATTCTCAGATTGTTTTTTTTTTACTATTTTTCCTAATAAATGTTAATATTCAAGAGTAGCTCCAGTGGCATTAACATTTTTATATGATTAAGGAATCATATAAGTGTCAGCCTTTAAAATTTAATATTTTAATAATTTAAGTATTTAAAATTTTTGTTTCTATGCCGTAAAATTATTTTAGAAATCATTATTAGTTAAAAAATGTATGTAAATATGTAATATAAAATATGTTTTTTTTTAATGTTATACACAGGTAAAATAGTTAATGCAATTTAAAATATTAAATTCTAACAAAAAAGCTTGTCATCAATCCCATAAATTATCTTACCAAAATACGATCATTGACCTCTTATATGTTAAAGACTTTTGCGATGGTTCAACAACATATTTTTCGTTGTAACAATATATGGATTAGCAGTCAGCGTGAACGTTAAAAATGTAGTTTTCTCACGCCAAAAAGTCCGCGCCGTTTGCTTATAAATAATTTTTCCAGTTGTGTTCAATCGCGGACGAGTTTTCCAAACGGTTTCAGAGCACGAAACCTATCGCGACGAATCGCTATTGACATTAAATTGGAGACAACATAGCACTTCCAACTAATAACATTTTCTCGGTTGATATTAATGGGATCGATGACGTCCGTGTAGATTTTTGCCGGCCGACATAATTCGTAGATTGAACATAATTTTCTCAATTGATACTCCTTGATCTTTTCCAAATATTATTAGAAACTATTGTAACATTATATAATAATGTAATATATAAGTTTTTATTTACTATATTGTATTGTTTTCTTCTTGGTATTATTATATTTTAGAATAATTTCGTTTTTTTAACAAATAAGATTTATTTAGATTCGATCTGTTACTTCAAAAACGTAGAGCTCACCCCAGAAGACATTCAGTCCTATTTAGTTCCTTGTCGGATTTTACTTTTTTTCTATAGACAGTTTATACAAATATAAACGTTAATTTAAAATAACCATATTCAGGATTTGAACCTACGACTATTGCCTAGTCCTTAAACTGTTACACTTACTTGTTGCAACTTCTCTTACTTTTTTTGATCTGGTTGGTCAGCTGATTTATTTTCTTACTGATGATAAGTGATGTTAGTGGGAGTACCTGCGAAGTAACCAGTTTGAGATGTACAAGAATCTTAAGAGGCGATTAAAAGACAAAAGAAAAGAGAAAGAAGCATACGGCCTTTTATACCCTAGGCCTGTGTGGTACTAATTTTCGCGCATTTACAACTGTAGAATCCTTTATAGAGACGGAACTCATTGAATGATGTATTGTGTCGTCAAAATACAAATATTTACATGGATATTTTGATTAACAAAATTAATTTGAAATGGTTTTATAGTAATCAAATTTAATTTAAATTATTTTATAATATTATTAATTGTCGATTAGTTAGCTCTTCAGCTCATTAAAACTCCCCAAGTTTCAATTGACATAGAGCAGACTTCATTAACTCTGAATAAAATGTAATTAAATATATAATCATTGATTAGATATAGCAAACATGGTTTCTGAATCTTAAATGGCTAAAATTTTCGTTATCTTTTAAATTCACCAAATGCGCGCCAGTTTGCAAAACAAATCGGATTGAACCGTTTTTTCCTCGGGATAGTTCCTCAACCTTTTCTCCTTTCGGCCCACGGTCGTATTTCCATATATTTTAATAAAAGACCGACCGAGATTTATATAATCACCCGAAGGCCCTAAACAAGCCATTTTCTACCTCATATTTTGGTATATCCCGAATCCCTGCGTCAATATAGGCGCACATCCTACTTGGATTCTGACCGTAAAAAGAAAACCTTCGCCGGACCCTAATAGATTGATATAAATCTTTAAAGTCCGAAAGGATAAGACCGACCGGGGAATACACTAGCAGTAAAGTCTTAAATGCCGTGTCCAGATTTCGGACCATTCGATGTTGTGATTTTTCCTTTCGTCTATCACCAGCAAATTTATCATTAAATGTCAATATCCAAATCAATAAGATATAATATATAGCAAATCAGTTTATCGATACATAATCAATTAAAATATTATTAGACAAATAATTTGTAGTTGTATTTTTATAACTATTTAATTTGAGTTGTTTATATATCGGAAGATCTTGTGTGGTTCTTGCATGTCTTCTAATCATTTCTTCATTTTAAAAAGGCATTTAGTGATAAAAATTGGTACAATATATATTGATCGAAATATTTTCTATGATTTTCTGCATTTCCGGTTGCGACCTTCAGGCAACATGGCGTTAATGTGCGGAAAGAACGATGTTGGTTTGCTAGCGATCCAATCATTTTCATCCAATATATTTTCGCACTTCTTCAGCATTTCCTAATGGTATATTTCACGTCAAGTCATGCTGTATCGACCTGAACAAGTAGTAAGTACTAAGGGCTATGTATGGTGAATACGTTGGGTGCCGCAGAACTTTCCATTAGTGCTGTAGCAATGTATTCTTCACAGCTCTCGTAACGTATGGCCGGCCATTGTCATACAACAGAATAGCTGCGTTTGTTACTTTGTATTACTGGTCTTTTTCGAAACAGGCGTAATATGCAGCAACAGTTCCGTTCTGTTTTATTAAGCCTATAACTTTAAAGGATTTCTTTAAATTTGAAGTTTTATTATAAAAAATCGGTACTCAGTATTTTATTTAAGGTATTGTCATGATCACGACTCATTTGGGAACAAGTAATTCTCAATATCTAGCAATATCTAGATTCCATTGATGTGTTCATCGAGTAATCAAATTTGTTGGCTGTTCAGAACGCTTTTTGTTTTCGGTGTCAAAATCACCACTTTTAAAACATCGAAACCAGTATTCACATGTTGAAATCGATGGAGCATAGTTTCCATAAGGTTTACACAGCATCGATGACCTTCAGCTGCCTTTTTCTTCAAATTCAAATAATAGACATTTTCAACGTACTAAAAAAAGTATATACTAAGCATATACTGAATAATGACTCTTCTCAACGATACTTCAACGTGAAGTTGGTTCCAAATGTACCCGTTGCAATTTAATTCGCAATAAAATCATCTGTTATAAATCCTTTAAAATTAAAATATATACCTGATAACAAATTGATCCTACACAACAGAACTTTATAGCCCTGAATATTCCGCATCGGTGTCGAGGTGTATGATTCTCCAGAAGTAACCTATGACTTTTTGCATGTAGAATTGTCGTAGCATATCTGATACTTCAGAAAACTTAACTGAAAGTAAACCACAATGTTGCTTAATGCAAAAGCTATTTTTGGATATTTCCCATTGCATGTAAATATCCGGAAACATTTGGTTCATAAAATGTTAAATTGTTAAGTTTAAGCTGTGGTTTCGTGCAATAAATCTTACAATTCAATGTCTCCGAACTTGTTTGGTCCTTCAGGATATCAAAATCGTCACTTTCGCACCATTAACACAGCAGCAGCATCACCTTTTTTTGAAGTTTCTATACATGTTTGACATGTTTCGGCAGCATATTTCTTCAAATGTCAAAAATTTATGAACATCGATAACCATTTCGAAACCATCGTTTAGGAGTTTCGAAGCCATAGATCTAATTGTGATCAGTGGTTGCCCGCAAAAGTTCCTTATCCAAAAAACAAATATAAATAAAAGGATTTTTTACTTTATGTTCTTCAATATATAAACAGAAACTTAGCCGAATATCTAGTTGTAAAGAAACCATCCATTCAGTTTTACAGCCTATTTATTGAAATGCGTTGGCAGATACATTATTTTTTATGCTTCTGTTTGGTGCGTATGGGAATTAGTTAGATCGTTTCCCGATATGTATGTTTTTTACATGAATATACGGGGCGTATACATATCTGTACGCAAATTTCATAATATGTTTGGATACGGTTTTATATATGGCGTCATTCCATTAACAATAACAAAAACACTGTACCACGCATTTTTTACTAAGTAAAATGTAATTGCTCTGGAAATAGAAAACGTAATGGGAAAGTTTTCTACTATTGTGGATAATGAATGCTCTTTATGTTCTTAAGTTGTGCAATTTTTACATTTAGAGCGCGTTAGACAGCACTTTTAGATAACACATTATTTAAAACGTAAATGAAAGATCTAATAATTCATTAAGGAAATTTAAAGATACTTTAAATAACAAATAATTTACAAAAAATTAAGTTAAATGTGTTACGTCGATACACACATAAATTATTTGATATTTTCTAGTGTAATTGCCCCTTATGTTATCATTTTACAATAATTTGCATATTTTTGTATTAATTACTGCATCAATACTACACTGATTAGTACTCTAGTTGAAGGTAGTAAAGTTTACTTCTTCCTCTTCTTAATCCATGTATAAGTACAAATTCAGAATTTTTAAAAACCAATATGAGTGTATAAATATAAATTAAGGCTATCGCTGAATGTTTCTCCAAACTGAAAACTGGAAATATGATAATGGGGTATTTTATGTTTATTAAACGAATATATTTCCAAAATATCGTAAATACCTACAAAAGTCCAATAACTTAGTGAAAGTTTTATATTAGTAGACAAAAACAGCCGATATCAATACTATTAATTGCTATACAAGTTCATAACGAAAAACGTATTAAAAATAACATTATTTTTATAATATTATTTTGATACATATTAATAATGTCTATTTTTTTTAAATAAAATGTAAAAAATATAATTATATTATTCTTTTTAGAAAATATATTTTTATTTTTATTTAAGACACGAAGCAGAAAAGCGTAAAAATATGTGTTTAATTTATAACACAGCCTTTTATACTATTCCCTCATTTTGGTCGGCATTACCAAAGTAATCTTTCATCAATGTTATAAAGCGAAAAAAATATGCCGCAATTAACTCCTTACAAATTTTCATGAAATTAGCTAGGGGCTTAATCGGTGTGGAAGTTTTTCAAAACTCCGCTGGAAGTTTTAAAGACAAACAGTCACGAAATTATTCGATGTATAACTTGTTAAGAGCTAATAAAAATTATTTTTTATAACCCTTATATCCTCATCTCATTTTTCACTAAGGGCGTTTAAATCGTTAATAATATTTACACTAGTCATAAAGTTTCTTTTAATTTGTCTGCCGTTTAATGAGTTGTTTTTATTAATGCCATTTTACTGCAAGTAAAGTTAATTTGCAGTGGAAAATTTAGAAAGAAGTTTTAATGTATTATTATCTTTCTTTGGGATCTGGTATTCCAGATTTTTCTGCGTTTTTTTGTTATTTTATATTTTAGGTATCTGATTTTACAATTAATGTGATCAACGGAAGACAAACTTCACAAATTTTATTGAAAACCGATATCAAGCTGATAATGATCATATTCATTGAGCTTTGATATTTTCAGCACTTATTCATTATTTTTTGTTGTTCTACATATATATGTATTTATTACTGAATCACTATATACTTAATAAAACATCATTATTGTTTAGCTAATTACAATATAATCGGTATTACACTTCAATACTTGTGATTTATGGAAAGATTGAGTAATACCATAATGGCCATAAAATACTACCATTACTATGATAATCCTATATTATTATTCAAATTTCGAATCTATAAACATTGAGTTTAATTCAATCAAGCTGTGGTTATTGCTATTAACTGTCATGTAATGATGCACTGATTGCATTGCATGATATGTTAGCTGAAGGTAGTAAAGGTAATTTCCCTCTTCCATGGATCTTCCATTGATCTATAGATAGAAATTTAGATCCAAAGCAACATAAGCAACGCTACAACATTAATATAAATTGCTGCTTTCAATTGGACCGCTAATTATTCTGAAATTGCTCAATATCCTGAACTTAGTCTATTAGAATTTAGGCAGCATGTTTCAATCAATTATACATTGTTTACATTGTTACTAGTCGTTACCGACTAACCTACAATAATTTTAATCTAGGTATATATCTAGGAAGACCCATCGGCCCTATCTTAGCCTCTGGTGTAATAATATTTATTAACACTATTATTTTTATATTATATGCGTCTCACTACACTACACCAGATCAAATGGTTTGGTGCTTTTGAGCGTGTGTCCTGTTCTGATGTTGTCCAAGGTTTGTAATACTTCGATATTAACAGGAGAATGAAGTCTCTCTTCATATCTCCTTGCAAGACGTAAGTCAGGATTGATATATTTAATTTAATTAATTGGCATAATTTTGTTAACCGAAAAAGGAGGAGGTTCTATGTTCAGCAGTAGTTTTTTCTAATGTATGTTCGCCGATTTCTCCGTCAATTATAGACCGATTTTCAAAATTCTTTTTTATTTGAAAGAGTACCCTTCCTAGTTGGTCCCATTGGAACTAAGTTAGAATCACATAGCGGGGAAGAGGGAAAAATCGAGGAAAAACCTCAAATTTCAAAGGCACGTACATTGTTTTTACATATTTTCTGTCTAAAATAATCAGATATTTGGGTATAATGTTACTGCTGAACTGATGTGACGAAAAATCGGAAGCAGTTTAGTGTAAAAGCCTGCCAAAAAAAAACTGCCTGTAAAAGCCAATTTGTTCTTAAGCACTAATCATATCATATCAAGCCATAGAAACAAGCCAAGCAAATGTTTCTATGGTGTAATGGTTAGAACGTTAAGCTCACACTCGGAGGTCGCGGGTTCAATTCCCAACAGTGCTGCAGATTTATTTTTTCTGTTTTGGTTAAAACATTTATCAAATCACCTAGACTAGGTAGCGGGCCCCAGTGCTTGAAGCATTCCTTGTTTTGAATCATTGTTTCTTTATTCCTATTTTACGTCATACGGGCTGTAGTTTTACTTGGGCTATCCATTGTAATACGTATTAAAGTAACTGCGTAATTTATTGAGTAAAAATCTAACACTAAAAAGAGAAAAATCAAATATTTTTCCAATAAAAAAATTGAACCGACTTCAAAAAATAAATAAGTAACTCACTAAAATGTAAAAAATAATAAAACTTAGACCTTTAACACATACAAAAAATATTTTAAAATGAAATATGTACGTAATAAACTTTGTAATAACTACATAAAAATCAGTTTGAAAAAAAATAATCAAGATATAGCATCATTTACTAATGAATTTAAGATACTTGGCACCGTAAAATAATATTTATATAACAACATTATAATAATAGTAGAATATATACTTAGTTCTTTGTTTTTTTTATGAATACAAACCAACAATATCGAAATCATTTTTAGCTTAAATGCTATAAAAATAACGAATATCATAAATAAAAATTTCCTTAAAATTATATACTAAAGTATTCCCTAAGATTTTTCATACCAAAGCGTAGAGCAAAAACTAAATCTGTCAATTGTTGTTGCTTTTATACCTCCAGCCCTCTGCTGTCTAAGAGGCACAGTATGAGCATGTTCCACCTTGTTCACCTGATTTAGCTCCTCAAAAAACAGCAGGCGTATCCAAGGCTAATTACTTTAAGATGAGCCAAATAAACTTGAAAAAAGAAATAATCTGTAACTTTTTATTTCAATAGACTTGCTATTTTTTGATTACTGAAGACTTTGAATAACATGTGTTATATATACTGCATGTGAGTCAAAAAAAAGTTATTATTTCGTTCTGTACCTGAAAGAAACGTATATATTTTTAATACTTCTGGGAATACCTAAAAAACAATTCATGTCTTGCGTGTTACACGAAACTGGAAATTTTAGCAGATTAGATCTTCATGTCCTGCGAATTAATATAGTAAGATTACAAGAAACACACCTTATCCGAGAAAATTGTATTTAAAAAAAGCTGCAAAATTACCGATATATATTCCAGATATTTTATTTAAAAAAATAGCTACAAGATAAGGAGCAGAAAAATGCCCAAATATTGATAACGCCACTTTAAATGGTTTCCCGCTTTAATATGTTTTATCAAAAATCTTATATTAATCTGAAAATACTTATAACAGTTGCTTAACTTATATTATTTTAGATTTTATCTCTCAGTACCTGGAATTAGAGCGAACTTTACTATCAATATTATGAAATTTCATGATAACATAATGTTATTTAAATACAACATTTTATTTTGTGCATTTCTTTTTTGGAAAGAAATAAATGTATTTTTACAGTTAAAATAACAAAATATTTTAATTAAGAAAAATAATTTTAATTAAATATATTATATTGATATTACATTTTAACATTTGTAACTTTTGTTTGTAACTCATCAGTATAAATACTATATTGGTAATTCTATTTTTATCTAAATTTTAATACATTAAAGTAATTCTCTATATATTGGATTATTTCCTGCCAAGAAATTTAATGTTGTCCTTTAGCTTTTGTCGCAAGATCAAGTAGCTTCACCATTTTGTACGGTAGCATTTTTTTATTTACATGAAATTTTCGGGAGATTTTCTTAATTTTATTGTAATATATAAGCGGTTAATAATTTGTATTGAAATATGTTCCTTTCCAAATAATCATCGTCAATCATCGTCTGGCTCTTCTCGTTTTTTTTGTGGATTCCTTTAAGTCTGTTTTTTACAATTAAAATTCTATTCTAATGATTTTATAATTTTCATACATAGTTTTCTTACAATTAATAGTAAACTTATTCCTCACTATTATTTATAGTGTTTACTAGCGTTTTTTTTTTCTAATATTGGAACATTTAACACACACATTCCTGATAATAATAAAAAAAAATAATTATTTTTAGGGACATAGTGAAATTGATAAAGCTCCTGTCAAATAATTCATAAGGTTACAGTGAAATATAAACATTTTTTAGGAGCTACGATAGGAATTGATTAAATTAAAATTCAATTCTTTTTTTTTATTAATAGTTTTTTATACTTTTGGAACATTTTTATATTATACAATGTGGATTCATAGGTTATTTCATACTCACATTTGCAATATAGACAGTAATGTATTAATTGCAATATATAACAATTAACTTAACTAAAAATGCTAGTACACTTGGTAATGCAACTGTCAAGTACATCATGATTTTAATAATGAATACGACTTCGTATTTTTTAGGATTTATAACACTTGATATTAATTGGTTATATAAAGCAGCAATGTTTTAATTCATTTGTTTTCCTTTGTCTTATCCTTGTATACTATTTTATCATTAGGTTGGTAATTCAGCGAATGAATGAAAAAAAGAAATGGAACACAAACTATTATTTGAGAACAAAAGGCTATGGTTTCACCAATACTTAAACCAAATGGGTATATAAAAATCAAAGAGTAATTGTCATTGACAATACTAGAATTATCATTAATAGTATATAATAAAATGTTCAGTGTCATCTTAGGTTTATTCCAAAGTAAACTAAATTATTTCAAAATCAGAGATTCTATTGGAACTATAGGTGTTTTCTATAGGATATTCTAGATGGATCAACTGATGCCCTGGCCAAAATTTTGCAATAATTGAAAAATACTACTCCAATACACTAATCTCACTTTACTTCGACATGCTACTTGATTATCCAAATAATAAAACTATCCAAGTATAAAGAGTTGTCTTATACATAAGTCTTGATAAAAAATATGAATAAAACTGAATATATTTTGAATTCTATATGATACCACTCAAACGAATTAAAAGGACCAGTGTGCGTATTGCCACTATTTATGTTTCTATTTCGAACAAAATTGGCAACGATTCCGGAATAGAAATAGATGAAACCAAATGCGGATATTTTTGTTTAAAAAAAAGGGCACGACACTGGAGTATCCCTTTGACCCGAATATATTCTTATGGGAAAAATAACGGCGGAAAAATCTGCGACTTAGGGTCAGATCTCTAGTCCATTCGTTACAACAATTGGGAGATTTTCTCGGAAATGTTTTCTTTCGGATTGTTCGTATTGATTGATGGATCGCTTAGGACTTAAGTGCCCGGCTCTGTATAGATGAGATATTGTTTTATTTCTATACATTTTTATATTAAGTATGTAATAAAAGTGGATTTGGGAATAATAAATTGGCGCGAATGATTTTCCGAAAGGATTGGGTCGGCTTTCGTTTTGAAATCGAATTTAACATGTAATCAATACCTATATCTGGAATATTAGTATATATATATATATATATATATATATATATATATATATATATATATATATATATATATATATATATATATATCATTTTCATACTAATAAATCTACCAAGAGTAACGGGTGATACAAATAATACATTTACCAATAATAAATGCACCTCCCAGGGCACAATTCTTAGCCAAACCATGTGGAACATTATATATGACTTCTGAGTCCGAAGAGAGATAGTGGAATACCTAATGGTAAAATAATTGGGTTTGTGGACATCAGAGCTTTTGTTGTTGTTGCCCCAACTGAAATCGCATTAGTTAACCAGTTAACATGGCTCGTACGGAGTTGCTTCAGATTTATAGGTGTATAAATGAGAGTAAACTATCTCCAGCTCCCTAAGAGACAGAAACGAAAATCATCATCAATCCATAACCGACGATCATGTGTCTACTTCTCCAGCAATATTTATCACACCGCTATTGGGTTATTGGTGCTACAGTACTCCAAACAATCTTCACCAAATCTCGCCACCGTTGGCGATTGGGCACAACCGTTCTCTCTTCATAATCAACTCGTTTACTTTTCATTTCGATTTGATTCAAATTTGTTCCTCAACTGTGCACTGATCCCTGAAGAATTTGTTTTCTAACAAGGTTCTTATGGAAGAAAGGAAACATTTTAATCAATATTAAAATTCGCTTCTTCCAAAACCTTATCATGCTAATCTTTGAGACTTAGACATTGTTATAGTGTAACTGATAGTTTAGTTTTTTAAACACGATGCTTAAGGCAAATTCTACATGCTTTTTTCAGAGATAGCATTACAAACCAGTTGTTAAACAAATAACTAAACATGAAGAGAAAAGAGGTCAAAGTATGCCTGAATTTCAAATACCAAGTGATGACACGGTTATTCTAATAGTCTTGTTAGAAAAATACAAGTTGCATATTTTGCAGAGAAGAAGGACACGGAAAATATAGTGTTTAAATTAGCATACAGTTATCACCGATTCCATACTCTTGTGCATTCTCAATTATTTCCAAATTTCCTCTGTTCCTGCCTATCAATTCAGTACCTAGTACCCACGCGTTGTTGTTTATGATAGTAGTGGTTAGGTGGTATTTTTTATTAATTTTATGTTTATATTACTTCTGAATTAGTTTATATAATTATTTATTACTTAATAAAGAAAATTTTCAGCAGACAATATGCGTGCAAAGTTCGAATTGTAGGTCAAATATGATAATTTGGTAACACTAACTTTGTAGATTTCTAAGGAACAAAAGTTTATTTATATTAAATAATATGAAAATACTGAGCAATATAATTAATATACTCCATTTAGATGTTATTAGAGAATTTTATATAACAATATCCATTTTTCAATTTACTTAATACTTACTTTATATTAATTATGTATCAGACAGGTTTTATAGAGCTACTAGTGTCTAGCTAAATCGTCTTGGTATCAAGAAATGTGCTATGTATAAACCTTAGTTAGTTGTTAGCCTTATCATTAGTTAAACTAGCAATTAGTGTTGTATATAGCGAATTTATGCTGCTCAAACAACGCCCTATAACTGGTGCAACTAACAATTAATCTCTATTTGTAGGTAATTGCATTTTTTTGTCAGTTTATGCAACGTCAAATCTTACATCGTTTAGCTTTACTGATTTTATGGAGGAACAAAATGGTGATTCGGTTATTCGAAAGGCTTTAATTTATCATAATGTGATCATAATATGTTGGTCATAAAATTATTGTTTGTTTTTCCAACGATAAATGATTTTTTAGTTATTTAATTTATGTTTTATGTTTATCTACCATACTCCGCTTTTACTTCCTTCAATGGGAATAATGGTTGAGCTTCAAATATTGCTTGAGATATGTTAATAACATTACTAATTAAGCTAGCTGTATTGAGAGTAAATGTTTTTTCTGTCTGCTTCCAAAAGATACCTGTTGACTACGAATGTTTCATAGTGACAGTTAATCAACCAAGATGGTACCCTATCATCCATGTAATAATAATCCATATAATAGTAATTTTATGGTGTAAGATAAACTTCATTCAAGATAGCCAAGATTTTTAAAAAAACACGATTTTTTAAAAATTAACAACCCATGTGATGATAATTTGTGGAAATAATCAAAAGCCAATATTCCTGATTTCAAAAATTATTCCTCAATTACATTTTGTGAAATATATAAAATATATCTATGGATATATGAATAATTTGAATATAATAAATATCTCATTTATATAGTAATTTGTTTCTTTCCTTTTTATATATTTTTTCTAAATTGATGTCATTATAATAATATGATGCAATTATTTATAATTCCATTATATTAATATAGTATAAGTAACGAAAGATAATAAGAGCATGAATAATTTAAGTAACAATATCTTTCCACGCATCACGTTTTCTGTTAAATATTAATTCGTCATTATTAAATAGTATATTTTAATATATATGTAAATTACTAGAATTGTGTTTGGTATATTTATATTGATTTTAAGATCATTAATTATGAAATACAAATTAAGCTCGTATTTGGTTTAAATATTCATACATCAATTTGACTACATAATATAAGTTAGTGGTTTTACTATAGTATATTGAAAATATTTTACTCTTAATTTTTTAATAATATATATAATTTAGAAATAACATAATTTTAACTCGATATTATTTTATAATACGGCACATTCTTCACAACAAATATATTAAGTCAAAGAATGTTTATCTCTTCAATCTGTTGTCCGCTGTTCAAGTCCACTGTTCTTGAGCCGTTGTAGTACTGCGGTAGAACTTTGGCTCTCTTGATACCTTTTCACAATTTTTTTAAGATCCTTGCTGTCCTCATTTCTAATGTATGGTACATGGCGCGTTAGCAAGGCTGCGGAGATATTTGTTTTGGTAAGCTTAGATGACTTAACATTAGACTTCTTCCCATAATTGCAAACTATAGGTCCACACTAGATTCAAAATTTTGTTGTGTTATAAAGGTTTATTCTGGAGATTCCAAATTAGATTGTCATCCAAGCAACTACCATATTTTTCCTCTAAAATTTTGCTCGTTTCTTTTAAAAATATTCTTGATTATGAAGTCGCAACTAAATTAACATAGTTCTTTAATAAAAAAAATATATAACATGATTTTTTATACTGTATCCGAGAACTTCTATACTTATGAGAAAATTATTGTGATTCTTACTTTAATCAGATTCTATCAATAATCATCCTCAATATCAACTTTCCCAAAAATAGTTTACAATACTAAAGACAATTGTTTTATTGCAGCAATTATTTTAGGTAGTAATAACTCATACGGAATAGTTTTGCTGATATATAAGTAGAGTGTATTTGAGAGATTTTCAATTTCAAGGTGGTTCCAATCTATTACACAACTCTTTATGGTTTGTATGCAAATTACAATAAAATAGTAGCTAATGTATTAACTCTATGTAATATCAATATGGTTTCATATAAATATCGTTATTTTTATTGTATTTTTAGTTATGTTTAAATTTTAAATAAAATTAGTAAATGAAAATTACCAATGCCCACTAGAAAAAATTAAGATCAAGTAACGGGAAACTTTATCAAATGTGTATTGATAATATAATTAAAAAAAAACATGAATAGAATAAGAGATATTCAAACCAGCGAATAAATTGCTACTATATTTTTTCCATCACTTTACGTCAAAACAGTTCTCCGTTTAACGCTTTAGTGACTTTGTAGGGACCTAAATTACTATTAGACTATTCGGATTACATCAATTCATCATAAGATCACAACGTCTGCGACGAAGGATAATTTCGTTTCGTAAATCAACTTGCAACTCGGTGACGGATGAATGTTCGGCGAACCAATTGTTTCGGTCGTGTTTCTCAGCTTCTCTGACATTAGTTCTCGCATCTTTCGAAAGCATTTAGAAGCGGACTGTACGTATGGCTCTCTGGCGAACATTTGATACCAATGAAATATGCTACTTTATCTGTACTCTTTATTGAGAATCAACGATTAAGTGACTAGTTCAGAGAGTTGTGCAATCTATACAGAGTCTAATACGTTGTTCTATGATTTTTGTTTTCGAAAGCAGATTGCGCTATTAGATTCGTTCGCATTTTAATTAATATTTGTATGATAATGCATATGCCGGTATAGAGTTAGCAATAATGTAGGTGTACAAAAGATCCACGCGTTGAATAGATTACTGGACATCAAGTGTATATAGTCGAAATTAGAACTCATATAGTCGGATTAGAAAATCAATAAAAATAACGACAGCACTCTTCTACATCTAATACGTTCCTCCGTAAACTAGCAGAGTCGGAAAATAAGAGTATTATCGACACAACCGCGATTTAGTCTAAATCCAAGTCCTAAATGCTCTTCTCGGATTTTTTTGACTCCTTGAAGTCTATTTTTTATAATTAACTTTTATTCTAATGATTTTATAATTTTCATACATAGTTTTCTTACAATTGATAGGAAACTTATTCCTCATTATTATTTATAGCGTTTACTCGCGTTTTTTTCAATATTGGAACAGTTGAGGCCACAATCTGTATTTTTGACAATATAAAGAAACGTTCGTCGATTAACCTTCAAAACTGAAAATTAATGGGTTATACCAAAGTGACCATAAAAAACGTTGGTAGATATTTAGACTCTCATAAGACTATTTTCAACAGTACAGTCCCAACTTCTCCAGGCAACTGCAGTCTGGCACGAGCTAGGAAGCACGTTCTGACGAGCTGCAACAAGTACCATCTCTTTGGACTTAGGAGACGACCTGGAATTAAATGGCATCGAAGTAATGATGACGATCTTAATACTTACATACGTTACGTCTATTCATACAGTTTCAAGTGGAATATATTGCAGCAAATTAGTTATATTGCAATTTAGTTAAATTCTCAATAATTAAAATATACTAGTAACTCATATGTCGACTGTAACTAAAATGGCCAAGAGGCTGACGGGTCAAAATAAACAAATAAGAGACATTCAAATTCAATCCAAGACATTTCAACATTCAATAGTTCAACGACAGTCAACAATCAAGAGAAGAGGTAAACGAGGGGTATAGCTTAGAGATTATTGTAAACTCTAAGACGTATTGTATTCAAAAATCCGTAAAATTATACCTAGTTTATCATTAAAGTTATCAATTTATATCAAGACAATGAACCCCCTCATATCTCACAAATATTCGTGAAAGAAAATACGTATTATTACAACATCCGCAATATTAGCTAGATCTGGCACCCTCTGACTTTTGGATTTTTTTACATGTAGTGTGAAACATGTGTGTTTCACACAAGTGCGGTGTATTGAAACAAATTCAAGGAGATTATAGTTAGTGATCCTTATCAAATAACAAAACATATGGACCATCTAGTAAGAGAACTGAAGTTTTAATGTGGTTATTATAAATATGAACAAAAATATAAATTTTAAAAAATGTTTATATGCATTTAGATTAATATAAAAAATATTATTGTTCAATTCGAATCGTAGTATTAAATATTAAGTATTTATAGAAACCTTAAACAAAATCTAATCAAATAAATTAATATTTTAAATATCATATTATATCTGTATAACATTATCATAAATATGAAGCGAGTCGCAATATTCATCAAAGCTAACCCATTTATAATCATTCAACTGCACACGGAACAAGCTGGGGAACAGAACGTTAGGAGTAAAAGCCCCCACAAGGTATGACTGTAACACGATTTAGCGAATCAGCATGTAGCCGAGTCGACTGAGAATATATTACCTGGTTGATGGCATCCTTTGGCGCCTGCCTCAAGAAATAAAATTAAAGGGAAAAGGGTTGGATCCCTTCTCTTCATCGGCAAAGGAGTCGATTAGTTATTTTGAACGAGAAGGAAGACGTTTGGCGCCCCCTGTTAACAGTCGTCGCAAGCAAAACGCAATTATACCTGCGCGCCGAAAGATTAATCGCAAAATTTCTCAGATTTAATGTTGATGAAGTATGTCGATCTGTTTCAGATGGAAAATACGAATGGTGAGGGTTATCTGTTACGAAAACGTATAACATGTTCACTATTAATAACAAATTATTCTATTATCTCATGTTCTATATATATATTTAGTGACGTAAAAAATATATAATATCCTTTTATATTAGACGTTTGCATATGTGATGATTATTTTTTCACTTAAAAAGGCATGGATTGGGAAAAAATGTACAATATATATTAATACAAATAATTTTCGTTATTTCCATTTTCATATAAAGTTTTCCTACCTTCCTGGCAATATGGCTAAACCGTATGGAACAACAACTCGGTATCAACTTTGCGTTTCTTCGGCATTTCGAAACCGTGTGCCAGTTGCATCGATCAATGCATCATCATCAAACATTTAATGGCAATTAAAAGACGCTATGTCTGGTAAGCATGCTGGGTGTTGCAGAAGTTCTTATTCCAGTAGCAACGGTATACAAATCTTCACAATTCTTGAAACTTATAACCGAGCGTTGTCATACAAGAGGATGACTTTCTGTCTGTTATACATTACTACTGGCCTTTCTTGCAACAATGCGTAGTTCAATTCTTTCAATTTACACCGGTAGACATCTGTAGTAACAGTTTCCTTCGGATTTAATAACTCGTAACAGCTAATGCATAGTAATACTTTTTGGCCATGAATATTTTGCTTTCGCGTCGATGTGGATAGTTCTCCTGGCCTAACCAATGACTTTTTGCACTTTGAATATTTCTCAAATGTATGTAAATCATTTAGCTCAAAGCTAAAACTGATTCATCAACTACTAAACCGTTTGAAAGCTCCTTAAAATTAATTTTTTTTCAATAAATCTTGCAATTCATTGATTTTTAACTTTTTTGTCCACCATGCCATTCTTTACCAATGTCATTAACATCACCATTTTAAAATTATGGAGACTAAACCTAAAAATTGGGATATGACAGACCAGCGTCACAATAAGTCTCTTAAAGTATTTAACAGACTTCGGCAACAATTAGTTTTGAACTGGAAACAACAAAAATGCAATTTTGTGAATTCTATAACTAGCGTTTATATACACTGAATAACTTAATAATACTAAATGGAAAACTATCTAGGGAAATGTCAAAACCATCGAGCAGCTAGGTTAGGTTGTTTAACAAACTTGTTTAAAAACGTATTTGTACCAATAATCAATATACATGCAAGTACATAATATATAATAATTATATAAAATAAATCTGAAAACTAATTTATTTCCTAGTATAGACAGCTACAGGATTTTGGCATCCTTGTAGAAATAGGTAGTGCATGACTTTTGAAATGACTGATCCTTAAACGTAATTTTGCGACCTCTGTAATTATTGGTGTTTTATTGAAAGTGAATATCAATAAAAGCAAGTGCCATGCATTTATTAAAATATCCCAGAAATGTTTGTGATCCCATTTCGTTACATGTTATTTATTATACATTTAATGTGTGTTAAATATTCTCTATTATATATGTATTATTAACACTTAATTATCGGCTATATCAAAAGTAGTAACAAAACTTTCTAAATGGAAAATATCTAGATCACCCAAAATATTAAAGGTAAATATTTAAAATTTAATGAAATTTCTATAATATCGAATGCAGTCATAATAGATACAAATATTTTCATAAATATTCATATTCATATTCATATTAATTTCATATTCAATTATAATTCAATTAATTAATGATTCCTCCTAGGAGTTAGTTTGATGGAAGGCTTCTTGATATTAAATCACACGGTATTTTTTTATTATTTAATTAATATATTGTTACTAGTCGTTTCCGTCTAACCTACAATTTGCCTTTATACTAACTTAAATCTAGGTATATAACTAGGAAGACCCATCGGCCCTATGTTTATACATATCACTTCTGAATTTTTTAATATATGCACCTCACTACACAACACTACACAAGATCAGATGGTCTGATTCATTTGAGTCTATGTCCTGTTCTGGTGGTATCCAAAAGTTGCAATATTTCAATATGAGTATGAGAATGGCGTCTTTCCTGATGCCCCCTTGCAATTCTCTTGATTTCTTGACTGACTGTGGGTATCTGAAGGTCTCGTTGTTGGTAATTATTCCTATAGTATTTGGGTGCACCCACAATACCTCTCAGGAACACGGTATTGATACGAATAAGTAATACTCAAAAGAGATAATGTCTGTCAGATATGAAGAGTGAATTAGAACTTCCTATTTAAACGTTTTCCTGTAACTTTTCTCGAATTATAAATATGGCAATGTCAAAAAAACCTGCTGTTCTGATTAAACATACATATATTATATAACACCTTTTACTATTTTTACGACATAAAATCGTATGATTCTTATAACTTAAAAGATATAGTCGATTATTATTTTCATTTGATCGTTTCATGCGTTGCTTTGGCTTTTAATATTTTATAATCTAGGATTGCAGAAAAAATATCGATATTTTTGGCCGATATATCGATATTTTTGAATAGATATTTTTCGATATTTTTTCAGAATAAATTAAATATAACTTTTAATAAACCTTTAAAATTGGGTTTAAACTTATTTTTAAACGTATATAAAAACATCACTACTTTCTAAGAGATTTAGAGAAAATATATATTTTTTAAAAATATCGATATTTTTTTCATAATACTGCATTAATAAAAAAGAAGAAAAATACTGCCGTTTGCTTCGTAGACATTTTTTCTATCAGTTAAACGAAGCCAACAATGAAAAATGGCATCAGATCGTCGCGAATTCATGTTTCTTAAAACATAATCGACCGTATCAAACAAACATCAGTTTTTGTGCCCATATCGTTTTGTTGTTCATCCGTAAAACTACATGATAAATAAAATGGCAAATAGTGTGTGTATATGAGTGTGTGTCATTCAAGATCGCATCGAAACAAACCTCCGCAAAGGAAAAAAAAACGTGATCGTAATGGCCGGAATATGTTAAGTAAACGGCAACTACCACTCAGTGCGGAAAAGAAAAACGGCTGCTGGTCCTATAAGAGCCGGATTATAAATAAAGAAAGAAATTTGACCTTTAGACTGTAAGTAGTTTGTTGTACGCCATTTTCCCGGTTTTAGGGGCGTAAAAAATGCCCCCGATTATTCCCAGCTGAGCCCGTCGCCATTAATCAAAAATATTTATTTTATGTGTGTTGCTCTTCGTTCTGTCCCTTTCCCGGCTTCCGTCGTTCCATGTTCGGACTGAACGGATGAAAAACCGGGTTGATCCGGGGGTTAGATAGAGGGGGGGGGGGGGTTGGTGCGGTCTGAACGTTTCCACCCACCAAAAAAAAATTACACGTTAAATTAATTGAAAGAAATTATTTTAAATTGAATAATTTGGCGAGTTATAAATGATCGTGGATTAGTGTGATTTATACATTATCGGGTTATTGCGAATATTACGAAGAGTGTAGCATCGGAATATCGGTTGAATACGATCATAGCTTTTAATGAATTGGTTAGTCTCAAATGAGGCCTTGCGCAACGAACGATATATTTTCTAGTAGGTTTAAGTACGAAAAGAAATTATTTTTGTATTCTTATTACGCTATTTGTGCTAATATACTCTCTTTGAGACTGTATTTGCTCAATTATTTAATATTTCTCTTTTAACGGATATTTGGTTACAAATTGTTACAATCTGGTTACATGTTACAAGTTCGGATCCACTTTTGGATTCTAGCAAATGGGAATGATTCTCAAAGTTATTTGATGCCCTGAACTCAGATCTTCAGTCCGTGTATGGGATATATTCCAGCTGAAAAGTTGCATTAAACATCTAGACGCGGAAAAATCATGACAACCGCTTACAAAGGTGCGTATTTGCAGTACTTTGCAGTACTTGTTTTGCTGTAGTAACAACTGACAAGCCATGGGTACCTAAATTGTTTTGTAACTCGTGCAGAATATAGCTATACAGTGGCCACCTGGTGAAAATGAATACTTTTTCATTTTCTGTGCCAACGTTGTAGGGAGAACAAAAAAAATCATATATATAATTGCTATCTTTGCTTGATGAGTATTGGTATAGATGCAAAAAAAATAGCACAGTATAACTATCTTAATTTATCATCAATGACGAAGCCAGTTCTACGCACAGACAGTGATCCACTGTTAACTTATCCAAGTAGAAGTGCAACAAGTATCTTAAGAACTTCGTCTTCATCACCAGCGATCAATGGAAACAATTTTGTTAGGGGAGAAAAGCATTTAATTTAGTAAGGAATATTTATCGGAAGTAATGTTCGAAATGTAATACCTTACCCAAAATTTACAAATTGTATAACTCCTGATGAAATTTTTCCCATAAAAGTTGGACGACAAGGGCGACGAGTAAGGAGAATGGCTACACTAAGGCATAGTGAAAATCGACACCAAGGATTTTAGGGCGATAGCATGATGAGTGGTTACTTTTGGACCCGAATGTTAATTTAATCTCTGTTAAATGGGCGTTAAAAAAATACAATTCTAAAAAACGAGCTTATTAGGAATCAGCAGCCCCTCCTCCCTCAATTTACATTAGAAACAGCTTTTAGTTGCTCAAAACCAAAACCGCGTATACTTATGTAAAGCTAGCACCCTGAAGTTTTAGTCAGATTGCCGGCGCTATCCCATTGACCGAAATTTCTATACGTAACTCTAAACTTAAGCATTCAAAATACACACCGCTCATTCACTACCCTTCCACCAGTTTATTGCGGCCATAAAAACCAATTCCCGGTGTACTATCCAAAATCTTCATCGGCTGTGGCCTCTACTTTGCGACTGTTGTCCTCTACAGCTCAAGGTTGCTATTTGTTGTCGCAATATTTTATTTGAACCTGTAGGTCACTAAAAACTATTTGGAACTAATTGTATACCATTCAGATTTTAGATTAATTTCCAATCATTCTATCAGACTATTCAAGCTCCTCTAAATTTTCATCGCAAATAATAAGGATATCTTATCTTATGTTTTCAGGTAGATTTCTATCGATAAGATTCCTATTGCTTATTCTGATTTGTCAGTACCTGGTAGTAATTTCATTCATCTCAATAATTAGCTCAGTTTATCTGCAGCCATAACTTTATTTAAATAACAATATAATAAGTTTTGGAAATAATTTAGAGGAAAGATGCGGAAGAGTAAAAAGTAATCGACATTTCCCTAGGGCTTTTCGATCTTCATTAACCTCCTGAAGTTAGTCAAAAGGCCAGCACTGTCCAATTGGATTGATATCAAGAAATTAAGACCAAAATGCTATTGATTATTATTTAATCTTAACAATATCAATTTGTGCCAATTTGGGTTATCATTGTCATATTTTATTTGTAGGTGTTAATTACTGTAATTTACTTTATTTACCTTTACTATTAGATCACATTATAATTAAATTACATATTACACAAAATTTCACAATAATGTTTATATATTTCACCTATATGGCGCTCTTCAAGAAGACCTGTTTGTAATACACTTAATTTTACTTACACTGACGTAATAACAGAACGATAACTTGAACAGAGGCCTCCAAAATCACACATTGTCACCGGCTGTCAACATTAACCCACATTTATTAAGAAGCCCTGTATATAATAAATTAGCAATATTAGAGATTTAATTAATTTGCCTCATTATATTTTGGATAATAACAATTTCATATATAATATACACACTACCCAAAATGATTTTTGTCGAATAGGTGTCGAATTGTGGTTATATAATTTGCCAATTCATATAATTTAAACAATAAATTAATATATATTTTTGTTTCAGGTAATATTTTATATGTAAATCATGTATAAGTTGGGTAAGTTTTTAACGAATTTGTTTAACTAACGAAGTAAATCATCAACAGCTATAAATACGTAAGAAAATGAATAAATGTAATGAATCAAACTTTCGTATTTGAAATTCTACGATCTAGTTTTCTTTCCTCAGAACAAGAAAGTAACCAAAATACAATTATCATTAACAGAGTTTTATCGATAAACTATAACTTAGATATGGCAATACATTTTCTCGTCCAATTTCGTCCCGTTCCTAAGCCGATGCATTAGTCTTAGACATCAGCTGCAGCTACGCCTTCAGCCTCATTTCCCCACCACCATCTCTACAAATCTTTTAATTTCCTGAACCACTTAATCACACTTCCCCACAATTGACTCGTCGACGTTCCAAATACAGATATACTGCCCCTTCGTCGATAAAGAGGTCGCTTTCCTCCTACCAGCACCAACTTAAAATAATTGCCGATTTGGGTCCCCTCGATTCAACCAGCTCGCGTCCAAATTGATTTCGTTCTTCTTCGCACCTTTTTGGAATATTAAACACGTCGGCAATCGGTCGAAATAGGACTGAGTGAAGTTTGAGATGAATGTTCGTCGAATGGATGACGACTGAACCATACAAAAGAAGTAGGGGTCGATTGCCTTGACAGACACGAAGTTTGCCGACACTTTCTCATGATTTCCCTTAATTTTTTCAAATAAAGATTCTATTGTATATATAGATAGGTAGATAGATTGATAGATAGATAGATTTTATTGCCATTTAATAGCTAATTTCAAGTACCATCACAAGAATAGCATTATTTGTTATAAATACATCAATAGAAAAAAGTATTAACTAAAAGACTATTGTTTGATAACTAGAATACTTGAAGTAAATGTCATACAAATTGCCTATTGAAAAAATAAAAAAGCATAAAAATATTGCTTTATAAAGTACAGATGACATATGATAAACAGTGGCAAATATTTTTTTAATACATATAGTACTATAAAACTTTTAAACAATAGCAATTTATAGTATACCTACATGAATAATAATTTTATTTTCAACTAATATTTATTCGATTCCAAAACTACTAATAGTGCTTTACATTGTGAAACGTAAATTCCATCTTCTTGAAGCCATTTATGAATGATATGCTTATTAATTCTTGCAGGATTTTCTTCCAAACATGTAAGAATGCTCTATTTTTTCCAATAATCAATGATAGTAATTGATCTGGTAGATATTCAATTGAATTTTTATAAAAGGTATTTGCTTAAAATATTTTATATAGTTTAAGGAGCATGTATCACGTTAGTGACATAAGTTTTGAAGCTAAAATCAAGACTAAGCAAGTAGTCTTCAACTTTGGGGACCATCGCGCTCCTTAAAACGCCAGAATACTTAAAATGAGTTATAATAGTTTAGATTTTTACAATTCGTCTTACTTTGACACGAAACCAAAACTATAATATTGCTATTACTGTGTCTAAACGCCCGCTTGGTAAGGCAGTTGGTCTTTCTACTGCTGTGATAGTCGCGGGTTCGAATTCCGCAGGGAATGGATGTACTTTATGATCATAATTGTAAATGTCTTTAGGCAATTACTGAGTGAGGCTGGGTAAAACCGGCTGTGTTCTGGGATGGTCTGCGAGTTGGTAGCCTTAATGCTGATGTCCATGAGCTCACGTTATGCTGTAGATCCAGTCACTACAAACACAAGAGATTATGCCCACACTATGTCCAAAAGTTAATTTTTGGTATTTACTTTAGATTTTTTCGTTAATTAGATGTCTTCCCACTTTATTCTATCTTATTTTTACAATCAACAACCGACTAAAACACATTTCAGGCTTACCGGTTCATTTTTTTTTGAGAAGTGGTGAGTATTTTTTATAACAGCATTAATTAATTTATCAGTGTTCCTTAACACTTATTGCCTCTAGATATCTCATACTTCAGTACATAGCCATAATACTAACACTCAAACTTTTTTGTAATCAACACTTTTATTTAAGTTAATTTATTATATTGTTATTCAGTAGGAATTCAGAAAAATTCAAGCAATCAACAACACTTTTGGAGTAAGAACACTTCTCAAGATGTTTACCAGGCACTATTGAATCCTTAAATATACACTATTTTGTAAAAATACGAAACGAATTTCTTTAATAATAATTTTGATGGTTTATATTTCTTTAGAAGTAGACATAATCATTATTTTTTAACTCAAAATTATATTTCAAGTAAAGAATCAAACTTAACAGGTCAATTGAAAAGTCCCCGGCCTGACACATAGATCATTAGTTTGTGAATTATAGCGTTTTGATTGAAGTAACTTTTATTACTGTGAAAAAAATGGATAAAAAGGAATTTCGCGTGTTGATTAAATATTGCTTTTTGAAGGGAAAAAATACAGTTGACACAAAAACTTGGCCTGATACAGTTGACACAAAAACGCCGAGTTTCCGAATACTGCCCCACTAAAATCAACCATTAAGGATTGGTAAGCTAAGTTCAGACGTGATAAAATGAGAATCGAAGACAGTGAACGCAGTGGACGGCCAAAAGAGGTTGTTACCGGCGAAAACATTTAAAAAATCCATTAAATGATTTTGAATGACAGTATATTGAAACTGAATGAAATAGCAGCATACACCCTAAAGATATCAACTGAACGTGTACATCATATCATTCACGAATATTTATGTATAAAAAAGCTCTATGCAAAGTGGGTGCCGCGCGAGCTCACTTTTGACCAAAAACCACGACGCGTTGATGATTCGGAGCAATGTTTGAAGATGATCAAACGTAATAAGCCCGAATGTTTGCTTCGATATGTGACAATGGATGAAACATGGCTCCATCATTTCACTCCGAAGTCCAATCGACAGTCATCCGAGTGGACCGCATACGATGAACCCGCTCCAAAGCGTGGGAAAACGCAACAGTCGGCTGGCAAGGTTATGGTGTCTCTATTTTGGGATGCGCATGGAATAGTTTTCATTGACTACCTTGAAAAAGTAAGGATCATCCACAACGACGAAGGACGAAATAGCCAAAAAACGACCGCATTTGAAAAATAATAAAGTGCTGCTTCACCAAGACAATACACCGTGTCACAAGTCAGTGAAAATGATGGCAAAATCCATGAATTGGGCTTCGAATTGCTTCCTCATTCACCGTATTCTCCAGATCTGGCCCCCCAGCAACTATTTCCTGTTCTCAGATCTCAAAAGAATGCTCGCTGGGAAGAAATGTTCGTCGAATGAAGAGGTGATCGACGAAACTGAGGCCCATTTTGAAGCTAAGGACAAATCGTACAACAACAATGGTATCGAAAAGTTGTATTATTTTGTCAAAAAGATTAACTTTTCAATTGACCTGTTAATTTATAGTTAGATTCAAAAGCATTCAATATTTCAGACAGGTAAATATATTTTTAAACATGAATATAAGATAATTTAATTTCTATATTTTCATTATAAGAGCGTAACTTTCTTTTATGTATAGATCATACCATTTCCTTCCACAGTTTGTGACCTTCTATATAAATCATAAATCTAGATTTCGGTGTTACATAACGCATAAAAATGGTTTACCATTAATGCGAACAAAATATAACCTTGAAGAAATAATTTATCATTTCGAAAATTCAGTCCGAATCCTGCCAGATTCTGAGAATAAACACTTTTTCTCGCGTTTTTACGCGGGATTATGCCATGTGGAGAAGGCAATATTTTAATTCGCGCCTCAAGTAATTTTTTATCGATTCAACTAGACCGAAATCCCTTTCGAGAACTACAAGAGAGCTGCGAAAAAATCCCGTATGTAAAAGGTTTAAGAAATTGGTTTCCGTTTCGACGCACTGACACCTTGCAACATCAGACGGCAGGGTAATCAACTAAAAAGGTTTCCATTTTATATTCGTTTAAAAACAGAAAAGATACCGATGAAAAAGCCATCGTTATTCATCTGTTTGTTTGTTCTTTTTTCTTTGTTGTTGCCTTTTCCATTTTCGGACAAGAGGATTCGCAAATTCATAAGTATTTTTACGAAATTAAGAAATACGGGAAATGGCGGGGGAATCTTAAAATAGAAAATGAAAACGCCTCGTTCATAAACATAACTCTCATTGAATTCAGTTTTTTTTTGTGAAAGTATGTATGAAATATTTCTTTTTTTTTTGTAAGAATTTAAAATTTTTTAACTTTTTTAATATCGAAAATTTTCTTATTTCTTTTATTAAACGAAATATACTTCTTACGTTAAGGACACTGAAAATGTTCAAATTAAAAACAAAAACGCTAAAGCATATTTTGTCTTACGTTCTTTTTTTTTATTTAGGAACGATTAGAATTATAAATTAAGTAAAAATGTAAAAGTAAAAGAATTGCAGATTTAAAAAAAAACCTTTTTTATTGTATCTCTGATACCGTAAAAATTCTTTGAAATCCTCTTACTGAAGAGAAATGCAAAAAGGCACCAAACAAATGAATTACGATGGTCTTTTCATCGATTTGGGTTTTTAAACGCTTTTTTTTCTTGCTTTACTGACCCCCTCTCCCGATATCACAAAAAAGAAACCTTTTTAGTTGATTGCCTCGCCGGCATGATATTGCAAGGTGTCTGTGCGTTGAAACGGAAACCAATTTCTTAGAGCTTTTACATACTGACTGTTTTTTGCCTACACATCGCCCGTCCAGTTTTAAAAGTGGATTTTGTTCTAGTTGGATCGTAGAGGTATAGTGATAAATTAAAAATATATGTATTTCGATTTTTGTATTACTCACATTGTACTTATCTAATCTAATTAAGGGATTTTTACAGCTTCTAATATTTTCTTTTTCTATGTTTCTAAGTTTCGAGGAACTATAATATCACTAACATATATACTATCACCAATATTTATGTTCAATAATTTTGTTGTTTTCTCATTTAAACGTGTGACTTTTACGTTTTTCTGTTGACTTATACATTTTTGATATACTATGCTGTTATTTTGAAAGACCATTTTGTGTTCTTTCAATTCATTTTGTTTCTATTAATAATTATATTCTTGTGTGTATTGTGATATATGATAATTTCGTAACTCAATTTACAGATAGAAAAGCTAAAAAACATATGTTATTGAAAATTGGTCCTTAACAGGCAGATATTGAGTCTGAGGGATTTTTCCATGATACACTGTTTCGAAATGCTAAACTCCACACTGAGTCGATATGAACAAGTGTATCCTTCACTATTTTTGCAATGCGGTATTTTTTGTAGTCGAGCATTGTCATGCAGGAGAATAGTCATGCAATAATAGTTTATTTCAGTTTTAGTAGGTCGCAATACATTACACTTTCATTCATATCATCGCCAAACACAGGAAGTTTTTGTCTGACAAGCAATGAAACCGCAATATTGAAATAGTGTGAAATGGTATTTTCAGTCAATTATTGTGGTAGTTAATTTAATTATTTTTAAATCATTCGCATCATATATAAACGTCTGGAAAAAGTTGATTCATGAACAACTAAGTTGTCCTAAAGTTATTTGTTAGTTTTATCTGAATTTTGCACCCAATAATTCTTACAAATAATAATCTTTGAAAAATTTGGGCCGTTCTTTGTAATAGATATTAAAAATATATAATTTTAAATCTATTAAAGCAAGAAGTTTCTAAAAGAGTTGGGTTTCGGCAGTAGGGGGGCTTTTTGAAATCAAGTAACAGAAGTAATAACTATCATGTATTCATAGTATACATATATGTCGTTATATACGTATGTTAAACAATACGACCCAGACTATCCCGCCATAGGGTTGGTCTGTTTTTACCCTCAATATCGATTTGTAATGCCATTCAATCAGTCGCCCTTTCTTTTCTGGAATAAATTGGATTTTAAGTAAATTAATTTTTTTTGTATTGTTTAGAACCCTTTCACAATATATAACTTGTATGGTTCAATTTCCAATGACTCTCAATTGCTCTCAATAACCTTAGTTATATTTACATTAAGAGTATCGTTCTACCTGTGACTTCAGAAAACCAAAAAAAAACTATAGAGGAATTAATTGGCCCTGCTGGAACCACATGTCGTCAACACCCATATAATTCAATCTACAGTCCGTTCACTAATACAGTGAATTCATGTCATCTGACTTAATGACGTCAAAACGCTGAGCTTTAGTTTATTTTGACATCGCCATACAACAAAATTCTAATTACTATGTTACTACATTTAAACATATTTCTTAATAAAACTAAATTTAATTACTGCATTCTCCCTAATGCATTTACCATATGTGCAAAAGAGTTAATATTCTTTCTCACCTCACAAATTTTAAACAAATGCTCATATATATTCTGAACAATTACACACATATCTGCGCACATAAATATTTCACACTCTAGAATAAGATTTCCGACAGTTACCTTATATTAATTATGTACTCTCCGTTTATTGTTTTCATTTTCATCATCCTGTCTTGGAAATCGCCATTGAATTGCATTGAATTAAATTCCCATATTCAGAAACTTTCATTGAAGTGAATAACTAAGCTATTAATTTCCAATCTATTTTTCAATTTCTTCTTCGATAATTCTAATCGATTTCATCGAAACCAAAGGTGTTACTAACAATTACTGTTTCCAGCATGAAGAACAAAATATCTACAATGAATTATTAATTAATGTTATGATTAATAAAACAAAATCAATTTTTACTCCAACGTTTACCTTTTTCCGTAAACTTTTGTTGTCTTAATATTATTTTTATTATCATCTTGCCATGAGTGTCCATTGGGTATATTGGTTCCATTCTGAAATATCCATATCTAATCTAAATACACAAATTGAAATAATCGACATAATGAAATAAGTTTTAATTGATTTTATTATATGCTTTTAAAATTTGTATTATTTTAAAATCAATGCCTGCAAGTTCCATTAGACCAGTTTGATACTTTTCAGACTAACAGTTTCCTCTGAAATAATTTTATTAATTTAAGTTTATATTGACAAAACTACTATCTGTTTTTATAAACCTCATATGTTTGATCTCTGATAGAGCTAACATCAAGCTGATCTTGATTCATCACCCGCTTCGTATGTGAACAGTTTTTTTGGGTAAATCTGAAATTATATTTTTCATTCTTTTGAGATATTTCAGTGACCATGTCCATAATAATATTAAGTGCAGCAGCAACACGCTAAAATATTTTCAAAGAAGCAGCAGCAAATTAATATTTAACAGTAAAAATGCACACCTCTCTAATGAATTTTATCTCACCTCCATTATCTCGTTCCTCGAAGTAACTAATTAGACACGCATTCTGTTCTGTCTGACTTCGGTATTTTCAATTAGATTAATAAAAAGCAGCGTTTTTCGAAAGCGAAATTCATTAAATTAAAACACATGCATTAAACAATACATTAAACATCTTGATGACGTGGGTTCAGTGTTATTTTGAATAGACTATATCTTTTAATGTACATTCTTAACCAACCTAGCTACTGGCGTGACCGGAATTGTTATTGAGAATTTTGCGCTGTTTCCTGGTGACATTTACAATTACAATTGCAAACATAAAGTGCCGTCCATCAGAAAATGTTAGGAAAACTTTAATGATTACCCAATTTTATTTTCCGGGACCATATTATTATACTATCCGAACTCTGGCGAGAAACGGAGACCGGGCGAATAATAATAATGCTGAAAAAAAGGAACGACGACCGCGGGTACGAAATTGCTTTTTTAAATTGCCGCCTGCGACTTCCAGGAGTGGGGAGCCGCAATTAGCCGGCGGCAAAAATGAAAATAGATCGCCGGTCATACGTTCTCATTCACCCCGATTAACACTAATAAACAGATTCTCCCTATTTTCGTACAGTTAATTTCAATTAGATCGTGCCGTTCCGGCTGCGTTCCGAATTTTAAATGATCGCGCCTGAAAAATTGAAATGTCTTAGAGGAGCGCGCGGAGCTGAGGGGGCCGCACGGGCGTCACTTGAGGACGAACAAAATGGGAAGCGTTCGAACGTGGTCGGAATTCGACTGAAAGAAACGACAGATGTAAATTACACGGTTACTGTCGTTTATATTTTTTTCCAGTCAATACGCCATCTTAACCCGAAAAAATGCTTTAAAATGATTAAAAATTTACTAAAAAGAAGGATTATTAATAATATTTAATAATTTATTATTGATTATTAATCATATATTTTATAATCATATGACTGGGTATATAATCATACTGACAGGTAAATTGAAAAGTCCCCGGACTACCATAGTAAAACACAAAATTTTTTTTTATTCAACATAATTCCCTTCAATGGTGATACACTGATTATAGCGACCCTCCAACTTTTCGATACCATTTTTGTAGTACGATTTGTCCTTTGCTTCAAAATAGGCCCCAGTTTCGGCGATCACCTCTTCATTCGACGAAAATTTCTTCCCAGCGAGCATATTTTGAGATCTGAGAACAAGAAACAGTCGCTGGGGGCCAGACCTGGAGAATACGGTAGATGAGGAAGCAATTCGAAACCCAATTCATGGATTTTTGTCATCGTTTCACTGACTTGTGGCACGGTGCATTGTCTTGGTGAAGCAGCACTTTCTTTTTCTTCAAGAGCGGCCATTTTTCACCGATTTCGTCCTTCAAACGGCCCAATAACGCTATGTAATAGTCGCTGTTGATGGTCCTTCCTTTATCAAAGTAGTCAATGGAAATTATTCCATGCGCATCCCAACATAAAGACGCCATAATCTTGCCAGTCGACTGTTGCGTTTTCCCATGCTTTGGAGCGGGTTTATCCCATGCACTTCACTCAGATGACTGTCGATTAGACTTCGGAGTGAAATGATGGAGCCACGTTTCATCCATTGTCACATATCAACGCAAGAACTTGGTTTTATTTCACTTGATCATCTTCAAACAATGCCCCGAATCATCAACTCGTCGTTGTTTTTGGTCAAACGTGAGCTCGCGCGGCACCCACTTTGCACAGAGCTTTCTCATACCCAAATATTCGTGAATGATATGATGTATACGTACAGTTGGTATCTGTTCATTAGAGTGTCTGCCATTTCATTCAATTTCAATTTACGGTTATTCAAAATCATTTTGTGAATTTTTTTAATGTTTTCTTCGGTAACAACCTCTTTTGGGCGTCCACTGCGTCCACCGTCTTCAGTGCTCATTTCACCACGTCTAAACTTAGCATATCAATCCTTGATGGTTGATTTTCCTGGAGCAGTGTCCGGAAACTCGGCATCAAGCTAAGTTTTTGCTTCAACTGTGTTCCCTTCAAAAACCAATATTTTATCAACATGCGAAATTCCTTTTTAAAAATTTTTTTCACGATAACAAAAGTTGCTTCACTCAAAATGCTGTCAAATTTATACACGCATCTTTTGAGTGTTAGTTTTATGATATTTATTTATAATGATATGTTTTATATATGGCATGTAGAAAATCACTTCATTAACTTATATCCTGTATAAAATACTATTTTAATTAATTAGTTAATTAGTCTTATTCTAAAGTCTAGATATGCCCCATAATCAGATCGGATTGTGTTTGCGATTATTGAATAGCGAGTATATGGCATGCACTGCGACTTTTTCGAAGTACTTCACACAAACACCAGAATCCTTTTACATTCTATAACGCATTTCCATTTACACCCCTTCACATTTTGTTTTATTTTCCGAGCCGTTACTTTTTAATCGTGATTTATTGGTTATGATTACATTTTATTTTTTGATTCACTTTTCTTCGTTTAAGCAGCGAATGTCCAGCCTTGAGAGCAAAGTCTTTTTAATGTTACTCTCAGCTAGTTCCAGTTTCACTACAGTTATGAATGTTGAGTAGAAGATAGAAAACTGTATATTTTCTTCTTCGCGGTATCAAAATCAAGTCGACAACGAAGTAAAAAAATTCCTTCATCTAATTATAGTAAGAAATTATTTGACATATGGTAGCTGTGGTTATTTAGTTTAGATATTTAAACAAAGATAATATTTATTATATTTAGATATTTATAATATATTTAGATATTTAAGCAAAGCCATATCTAGCCGGCTTGGTTGGCAGAGTATTCAAGGCGACCGAACAGTCCTTCTACTGTTGTGATAGTCAATGGTTCGAATCCTTCCAGGGCATGGTCCTAAATTTATGTATAAATATGACGAAAAGTATCTTATAGTATAGTAGTTCTATGTCCTAGTATCTTCTGAAACAACGTAGGCTAATAGTAATAATTAAAATAAGCATAAAGATTTAACAGAAAAAGCAAAAACTTCCAAACTGCCTGGTACTAAAGGCAATCTTTGTGTCCACTAATAGTAAATCGAGAATTCCTAATTGTTGTTTAAATAGTTTAGAACATTAATTAAAAATTCCACATTAACGTAAACACAAAAGCGAATTATAATAGATTATATTTATTGACAGTTTAATATATAACACTTAAACAAAAAAATTATAGCACTAATATTCACTTAGAGCCGGCTTAGTTGATGTGGTGCTAAAGGCGACAGGACGATCCCCCTGGTGTTGCTATAATCGCGGATTCGAATCTGGCTAGAGCATAGTCGTAAATTCATGTTTGTGATTGCTTAACATTTGTGATTATCTTTAGGCAACAGTGCAAAATCCGACTAGGAAAATGATCCCAGTCAGGCTGGATGTTTCTAAATTGGTCACTCGCCAGTCGGTAGGCTTAATGTCGAGGACCGTGGTTCGCAGCCCACATAAACAGTACGTCCAGTCCAGATATACACTAGTTGATAAAAAGGAGAATTTGAATATTAAAAAAAATTTTTAAAAAATAATTTGGTATATATGTTATATCATTTGACTGTAAACTAGCCTAACTACAAAAACTGTTATAGAAAATGGGGCGGTGTGTGTTACTGAATGGTGGTGATGATTGAGACGTCTAGAAATAGGCAGTTTGGTTTATGTCCGAATATATTTAAATCTTCAGTGTCGTTTTGTATTGCTATTCAACAAGTCGCCTCTTGTTTCCGTAAAATAAAATAGTTTTTTTTTCAAAATGTTCACTTACGATGAAGTGGGAACAGATACATTAACCATTTTTATATTTACATATTAACTAATAAATACGAAAATGTAATTTTCCAATAACAAATCTAAACAGGCGTCATCTTCAATTTACAGAGCAAATATTAATTTTATAGCAGTGCAAATATTGTTTGCGAAAAAAGAATAAAAGCATATTGCGACTGGCACGATACGAAATAATTGAAACCAGTTCTTCTCGCTTCTTGTCCCCCGGTCCACGTTCCTCGATGTTTGTTATGAAATATGTCGGCGTATTCAAGGGCGTTGTACGAGTAACTACGCCGAAACCAATTTTTACATCCTAACAAATAAAAGACGAGTAACACGAAAACGGGCGAACGTGTCAAATTTATAATGGACGATTCTGTCAAGTGTTTCGCCGTTTGCTGTTTTAGTATCGCTTACAAGCATCGATGGGGAAGGAAAACGAGGATATGGCCTGTTTATCTTGATCAGACAATTTAGGAACTCGTTCAAAACTGTTTCTGGAATTTTTGTTTGTTTTATCTGCATCATTTAAAATAATCTTCTTAGTATAGAGACCATAAATATGGCATCTATGTATATCAATAACATACTACTCATGCTAATACACCTTCTAAGAAATTTACATTAAAACACTCGGGGCTTGAATATTTTTAATGTATACAAAGTTCACTTTTAATTTTAAGGACGGCAAGAGCTGTTTTAAATCTGCAAGAGCTTAATAAATAATAACGAAATTATGATAACGTTATAGCAGGGCTACCTCTTGAACACTTAGCGGCATCATTCAGATCATTAAAGAAACATTTCCTAGAAAAGTGATTTTGAAAATGTGATTCAGTGTTCAGTAGCCACCGTACCCATCTTCTCCTGATTTCTTTTATGAGGAAAGCAGAGTTTTCAACGGCACCCCAAAAAATCTAGGCAAACTCAAACAAAACATTTGATTTCCATAACGACTTGCAGGAGGGTGTACCGGCTGTTTATCTTGACGATTCATTTTCAAAAATTGAATTGTAAATGTTCAATATATTTTAAAAATTATTTTGTTAACTGCAGAACATTATTTTTAACATTTTAATGAAGTATAACACGGTCCAAACCTGTATTTGTAATACTTTATGAGCACGAATGTAAAATCGGTTAAGGAATAATAATTCTAGTCACATCGTTAACCAGGTTTTGTAAAACCGGATCACTCACCACCATGCTAAATAGAACCGAGTTTTAGATCCCACGTTAAGCAATAGGTTCAATAAACAATTCTATAAACCCTAGTAGAGGAAAGTCAATATATACCTAATTAAAACAATAATAATAAATATTAAAAAATCTCACGATACCGTTCTTTTCTAGGTGTTTCTGAATTACTAACCAATTTTGTTATTATTACTGACAAGATTGGCAAGCCGTATATATCTTACAACTTTTACCACTAATTGCTTATAGTATATTTATGTAGATTTTTTGTTGAAAGACGAGCTGTCTATGGAGCCAGATCTTCAATTGGAACAAGGTAATAAAAAGATGACAGTAAAAGAATATTAGCGTGCGTACGGATTGACCAGAACTGCTCATGTGCATTTATTCTAAACTAGCTTGACATATTTCACAGTCACGCGTTGTTGTTTACAACAAATAAGTAAGGCTAGGAAGTAAGTTTTAGGTTAATTTTATCTTTACAAAAGTTTGTCAAGGCAGTATAATTATTTATTATTTAATAAAGAAAATTAACAGCAGATAATGCGAAAATAAGTGCATAGTTTTATTAGATTTGTTAGGTGATCTGGAAAAGGATTTTGGAGATGAACGACCAAATGCTGATAACTGTCAAGATTATCTAGCATATAAGATGGCAGAACTTACAAAAGATAAGTACCAAATTCATATAGCTTTACAACATTCAGGCAAATTTGAAATAAAATATCACAATAAAACATGCATTGTAACATTGTCTTCTTATTAGTTTTTGTAACATTAAGAAACAAACTATAGAAAAAAAGGACAAAGGATCCCTTTTGTCTTTTAAATTAATAAATATGAATAGAACCAATTATTTAAAGTTTTGACGACCATAAAAGAAACTTATAATCTTAGATTAAATTCAGTAGAATTAGTCTACAACTTTTTAATTTTGGATTGTGTGCCCTTATCATTCATTTCCTTCCCCTCTTGTTCTCATTCATTCTGCCCTTTCTGTTTGAAGACATAAAGAACCGTCGCCAAGCTAATTTTTGCCAGGCCCTGGTCCTTAATAGCACCGTATGATTTATGCGATTTTTTCTCGTTGCCTTTTCACTTTTCATAAGTGTCGCTTGCCGAGGAAAATAGTTTTCCACGACATAGAAAAGTTAAATATAATAAATTTCGAGTTTTTTGCGTTTTTCTCTTCATCGGCCTTCGAATTGCCAGCGTTCAATGGACTCTAGATATTAAATGAGTCGGTTTTTCCGTTAATAGTTTCTGAATGTAGGTTTTATTGTTTTTTTTAATCATTCTAGAAGCTTTTATTATACTTTTCATAGTATGTTGTTTATTGGTATAGTGTGATGCAAGGCTGTAGATCATTGTTTTTTAAAATTATTGTTTAGTAGTATTTATTCCCGTCATCATATGTTTTCTGACAGCTATTAAATTAAATTTAGGTAAACTAACAACAGTGGCATTAATACGATATCTGCAAGAATAAATAATATTTTGAATGAATAATGTCTGGTAATTAGAGAGTAGAAGGACAAAAGTTCTCTTTTCCAAATAGAATTTTGGACTGTGTGATTTTCTTACATGTCCAGGTCATGCTGTAGTATTCTTTTTCCCATATAACGGAGCTGTTCTTTATAACAACACACAACTGTTTTAATTGAAATTGAAAAGTCATCGACCTGACACATAGATGGTGCTACTAGAATGAAATCCATATGTTTGTTAGTTAGTCCTAATCCTCAAAAGATGCGTGTATAAATTTGACAGCGATCGGATCACTAGTTTGTGAATTATAGAATTTTGAGTGAAGGAAATATTGTTATTGTGAAAAACTTGGATAAAAAGGAATTTCGCGTGTTGATAAAATATTGCTTTTTGAAGGAAAAAAATACAGTTTCAGCAAAAGCTTGGCTTGAAGCCGAGTTTCGGACACTGCGCTATGAAAATCAACCATCAAGGATTCGTATGCTAAGTTTAGATGTGGTGACACGAGCACTGAAGACTGTGAACGCAGTGGACCCCCAAAAGAGGTTGTTACCGACGAAAACATTAAAATAATCCACAAAATGATTTTCAATGAGCGTAAATTGAAATTGAATTAAATAGCAGACACTCCAAAGACATAAATTGAATGTGTATGATGTACACATGAATGTGAATGAGCCCACTTTTGACCAAAAACTTTCGGATTCGGAGCAGTGTTTGAAGATGATCAAGCGTAATAAACCGTAGTTTTTGCGTCGATATATCACAATGGATGAAACATGGCTCCATCATTTCACTCCGAAGCCCAATCGACACTCATCCGAGTGGACTGCACACAATGAACCCACTTCAATGCGCGCGAAGAAGGAAGGACTATCAACAGAGATTATAACTTAGCGTTTTTGGACCGTTTGAAGGACGAAATCGCCAAAAAAACGGTCGCATTTGAAGAAAAAAAAGTACGGCTTCACCAACGCACCTTGCCACAAGTCAGTGAAAACGATGGCAAAAATCCGTGAATTGGGCTTCGAATTGCTTCTTCATCCACCGTATTCTCCAGATCTGGTCGCCAGATCGCGTCTTTGTTTTTCAAGTGCTTTTTCCTCTTGGTTTTTCTGTTGATTTTACACACCAACAGCTCAACAGGTAAATAATAGCTGTTGGAATAATAAAAAGGAATACCTCTTTATTTTAGGTTCGTTTATCATTTAAAGTAGCACCTGGTTAATAAAGGTATGGAGGGGTATAAGGGTATAGTTTGTTAACAGCTTATGAATGAAGCAAATTTTAAAAAGGAAAAGAGATCTTGTCGACAAGCTATTAACTGCTGATATATGGATGTGATTATATGATTTCCTAGTCATAATTTATAAAGTATTAATAAATAAAATTAATTAATGTCTGATAATAGTACACGGTACAGAGTAATCTCCATTGCTACTGTAGTAAATTATTTCAAAATGTCATCAGCCAGTTAGCGCAATGCTAAAGGCGACAGTGGTAGGATGGTCCTCCTGCTGTTGCGATAGTTACGGGTCCTAATTCTGCTGTGGCAAGGTCGTAAATTTATGTTTGTAATTGTCCTTATGCAAAAATGCAAAAATTATCCCAATGCCGTCAGTAACCAGGCTGGGTAAGACGGAATATCTTCTAGTTTGCCACTCGCTAGTCAGTAGGCTTAATGCCGAGGACCGTGTTCATGTCATCAATATATATTGTAATGTGTATAAACATACATAATCATAAACACATTGATATTGTAATAATAGCAATATATTCAGCTTATTATTTATATAAATTATGCTTCAGAGTGTGCACGTTTCGTCGTTTTAGAAATCTTATGAAAACAATTGAATTAGTATTTTAGTGTGTTAACATATATATGTATTCTTTATAGGACATGATGGTGGTGCAATATCAATAAGATGACATGGTACAAAACCATAAAGAAAATAGAAAATATGTCGGATGTGCCTGATATGAGTATTTTATCAGCTCTAAAAAGAAATAAAAATATACGTTTACCTCAACGATATGGCCACTTAGAAGATGTCGGAACTTAACCGGATCCAATTCCTTGTTCGGATACGGCTCAACTATATAAATAAGGCGTGTTATTTTTCGCTATCCATTACAATTTTCCAGCAAACAAATATCGAGGGAGAGGACGTAGAACCAGGTCGAAGTGGGGGAAGGCGGGGGAGAAAAAAACGAGCCCCAGTTATGAAGGTATAATATTCCGGGTATCCGAACTGCCTTTATGTGCTTTTATATCGTCCGAGAAAGAAAAATAAAAAAAAACACATGTTTCCATTGCGATCGGGCTGATCGCTATTTGGTTTTTCGCTTGACATGTTCCTTGCCCACTAAGCGCATCTTGATATCCGATCGTAATTCATTAGATAATCAGAAACAAAAATAAAATGATCCCAAACGAAAACAATGTTCTGTGTATAAATATATATCCAGTTGCGTGATATGCAGGATAAATATCAAACAATAATTGATACAATAAATAAATGACAGAAAAGATAATGCATTGAATGTAATATGTAGACGGAATTAAATTTTCTATTAACAAAAAGTGCAAAAATGTGGTTACAACAGTAGGTTTACACATGTTTTGACAATGAAATTGAAAATCGTGTTTCTTCTAATTCTATTGCACTATTCTATAGGAGCTTGCATATATGTTGATCAGAGATATCTATTGGTGGAACTTTTAATGATTAATGTAAATACAACTGTTAAACAACCTAACCTAACTGATAAATAGATGGTTTTCATATTTATCTCAAAATTATACTTTTGATACTCCTTACTTTTCCTATTTGATTTGAAGCAAACTATTGACAAAGCCCATTAAACCCTTTTAGAAATGTCATATCCCAATAAGTAGTTTTGATTTAAACAATTTAAAAGCGATTTTGATATCAATGATGAAGAACGATCTGTTTCCATGCATTTGCACGCGTTGGGAAAGATCCGAAGGAAGTAAAATAGATTTTTAAGCATATTATGACACAGTTTGATTAAAAATGCCATTTGGAACCGTTTCAACATCACGGTTTCATGCCATAACTGTTCCAGCTGCTAAAACCGAGCGAAATTGTTACGCAAATATCATTTGAACAAATTGAACTAAGCATTGTCGTAAAAAAAGAGCAGCAATAGTGAGTAACAAATACAAAGTCTGCATATTCTTGCAAGACAACACTGGGTCATTAGTTACAAAAGTTGTGAAGGATTTTGCAGCTAAAGCTGCAACATTGTAAAGCTCTGCTGCATTCAATCAATCAATTCTTGACTGGAACATGGAAAATAATTGAATTGGTCGATGATTGGATAGTAGTTAAATCAACATCATTCTTTGTCATGTTGCTAAAGAGAAGGGTAAAAGTTGGTCATTGGCTAGTTTGGTCACAGCTAGTTCGTCGAGAATAATCGATGACCTTTAGTAACAGTTATATCTGAATTAAACGTTAAAAAAGAAGACTTAACGCAGACGGTGTTTTAGTAATGTGTTGCTTTGATATCTTTTAAGTTACAACGATGTATTCAGCGGTATCTGTAGCAGACATCTAGAAAGGAATATTTAATTAGATCGGTATTATATGTATGTACACTTCATTGCTATCGACACCTATATAATTGTATAGCTTAAGATGAATAATACTAGACTTATTAAGTTTAGCCCCAATTGTCGAACTCAAATGTACCTTTGAGATAATTTGATCTATAACGATTTATAAAGTTTAAATAAGTTTCAGCTTATTTGCTGTCCAAATTTTTTAAATTTTATACGTCTTGTATGTACACGCTTCTTTCAAGTTGGACATTTAGTAATACATCTAGAACTATTTATTATCATCTGCCTGAGGATTTAAAATTAATTAAAAAAATATTGTCATTATTTGAATCGAATACAAAACAATAAAAAATATCACATTGAATACGTTAACATTACGGCTTTGAGCTGCAATTATATTAAATCAGCGCAGGAATATTTTCCGGAATTAATTCTTTAGATCACAAATCAAGCTTAAATAATAAAACGTTCTAAAGAATGTTAAGATCTAAAATAGAACATTAGATTCCGTCTGACAATATTTACTATTAGAAAGGTTCAAAATATAAATTGTGTAAATATCAATAGTAAATAATAGACATAATCATAGTGCTTTGGACAGTTTTTTAAACTAAAAACTATTAATATATTTATTATATAATATATATAATATAATATATATAATATATATATATATATATATATTATATGTATATAATACACATATATATATATATATATATATATATATATATATATATATATATATATATATATATATATATATATATATATATATATATATATATATATATATACATCTTAAATAAAGGAATTCCTTAATTAAAAAAACATCGAAGATATATAGTATAAAATCGAAAACCCAATATACAACTGTTGTGCAAAAACTCCCATTTATTGAGTCCATTGAATCCAATCCAGGGACACTTGTTCACATAACGAAACTCCACGGGGATCCGTCGAATGAGTTTTCCGCGTTATGGCATCCCGGAATGCTTTTTGTGGTCCGTTATCGACCTTATTGGACTTGATTCTTATTGGCCTCGGTCATTTAGAAGGTCGCGGGTCGCCATTTAATGACATCATGACCCGATTTACATGACCGTTTTATTATAGGGAGAAGGCAGCAGAGATATAGAAAGAAGGTAGTTTCCGAAACGATCGGATTCTAAGGCTTTACAGGATTGCTCTTATGATTTGAAGGATATTCTTTATTAGATTGCTCAATATCAGATTACATAAGATAAATTAAATTTTATCTTAACTAAATAATAATTTATTAAAATAAAATATAAAGGTAATATGCATGTTTAATTATATAGAAGAAATATTGTCGAAAAATATTTTCTTAATATCGTTCTTTGACATTCCAAAATATCAACTGTAAAATGCGCTGTAATGTATAGATATATATTATCTATATATTTAAAAAGGCCTTTATTGAGAAAAACTAGTACAATACATATTAATCAACATATTTTCCACCATCTTTTAGAACTTTTTCACCATCCCCACCCATCTTCAGCTACGTTTGATGAATGCGTTGAAGGCGGCAGAGCTTACCATTCAAGCTGAAATAGTTTATTCTTTATAGTTCTAGCAACGTTTGGCCAAGCGTTATCATGCAAGAATATGACTTTTTGTTCATTAGTCGCTATCACTAGCATTTTTTGCAACAAGACGTCTCAACATCTGCAGTAACAGTTTAATTAGATTTAGATGCTTGCTGATCGCATCATATGCAGAGTAGGACTTTATGGCCATGAATTTAACTTTTCATTTTCAATCTCGATGGCCGATTCGATTTCTATTTCGGCTCGATTTCGATCGAAGAGGGCCATCTTGGACTAAAAAATCATCAATCACAGTTTAACACAGAAAACTCTTGTTTTACTTTTCATCAACACCTAAATTGTCTAAAATATCTTTGAGAGATTAAGCTGGGCTTTCTTCTAATAAATCATGCATTTTATAAGACTATACGATATTATTTGTCCTAGACATCAAAATGACCACTCTTAAATTATTGAAACTAAAACCGAAAAGTGAGATATAACGGAAGAGCATCAAGATAAGTTCTTAAAAGTGTAGGCTTTGGAAGCAGGTCTCTTCATATCAAACAACACAAGTAACGAGTGTCGCGAATACTTTTGAGCATTGAGTATCCAGTGTTCAGTCATAGCTAATGAAACCGTGTGTCCATATTTCACACAACGTTGATATCTAATATGTGCAGTTTTCAGACCTTTTTATCGTATGTCTCACTTTTCTTAACATTGACTAGAGGGGTGTCCTCTTTACCGAATCGCTTTTAGCTTTGCTGGATTACAGAGAGTCAAAGACAACTATTTATATAGTTTAAATATCATTTTGATGTTGTGCTTCTTTAATATCCTGTCTGTTACATTTTAAAAGGCGACGGCAATAAAAGGCGAAAGTTGTGCAGCTACGCTTTGTTGTTTGCGAGAGTTGTGGCACGGAAGTATTTTTTTAAGTTAATTTTGTATTTACAAAAGTTCATTGAGATAATATAATTATTTATTATTTAATATAGAGAATTTAAAGCAGAAAATATGAAAATAAGTATATAAGGTGTGAATTATTATAGTCTTCTATTAAGTCTTCTTCTATATAATAGTCTTATATTATGTCTTCTAATTTTCTAACACTAACTTTATAAATTATTATTGGACAAAAGGATATTTATATTAAATAATATGAAAACAGGATTTATTTGGTTTTTGGTAAAGCACCTTTACATCTATAACTTTCTCATTTTGTAGATATTTCAAAATATTAACAAAGTACATTTTTAAATTAAATGTCATGCATTTTCAGGAGGATCGTAGATGATAGAAAGATAGATAAATAAGATGTATTTGATAGGTTTTGTTAAATAAATTGATAACATAAGGTTTAAAACTTTGTGATATATTATGTCTTTCGGTTTATATAACTCTTCGGAGCAGATAAATAATTCATAAAAATTGAAATTATATATCGTATAACACATTTTATTTCCATAAAATGAATAAAATAAACAAAAAAAATCTAAGAAAGACAGAACTGGAGACACACACATACATACAAGCAATATAAATAAAATATTAAAACGAAAATTAGAATAAATACAATTTATATTAACATAGTGTTTATATCTAACACATTGATAAAAGGAGGTATACCCAAATATTGATCGACAGCAGGTTGTTGAGTTGTATTTATATTCTTATTATATTTACAATGAACTCATCTCCACACCACCTATGAGGTAGAATTCTAGGCGCGTTTTTCTATTTTGTGGTTTCCTCTGTAGGTCCACCTTTTGTAAGTTTTATTAATTGTCCTGGCTGATATTTAACGCTTTTGGTAAAACATATTTCCCTTTCTACGTTTGGTTGTCGGAAAGTGTAGCTGTGTTTCCATATTACGTTTTTTTTTCTGCTGAAATCTCTGAAACATCTTCACATGTTCTTCACTATATCGATTTGAGATTCTTGATCGATTGATTTCGAAAACTTTCCTAACAAACGTACCATAGAAACGTGACCCAATCAGATCCCGTCGCGGCTTATAGCGTAGCGATTAAAGCAAGTAATAAGTTAAACGTAGCGACATCTAGATGTTGGTCATCGCGAAAAATCCTATAAAGTTAAATAAATATTTCTCTATGAAGACAGTTTTGAATAAATGCGCATGAGGAGCACGCACGCCTTCCGCCTTTTACTGTCTCGTTTAACCAAAACGTCGCAATCAAATTTAAAATATAAGCTTTACCAACGGATACTCTATATAGTTTGTAATTTTTCTATATATAGTTGTCATTAATTATTTAGGACTAATTACCATTGTAAATATAGAATTTTCTATTCATTATTTTACAAACAAAAAACAAGAAAATAACAATGAGTAATTTATTTTCTTTAACCCTTTAGTGTTTATATATAATGATTTCATGTTTTAATGAAAACTAAGAACTAAAAGCTAGTACGTGTTAAGAGAATACAATTCCTGTAACTTTAACAAATCTGAATTCTTTGGGATATCTAATGCGTTTCTGGATACGCGGAAATGCAAAACGGGCAAAGTCCTCGACCAAACCGAAATCGCGACCACTATAAATTCAAGTAATCTGGGCTGTTGTTTGTCCTGGTGATACCAAAGCGGTACACAATACGTATATGGGATGTTTGCGATTTCGAAATTCTTGTTCGCGAGATACCGCATTCTGTCGTAGATTAAATGCGACGTTTATTCTTCGCAGTCAGGGCGGCTGTGTGCTACAGAGCTGTGGACGGGGTCTGAAGCCCGCTGGAGTAGGCGGTTATCTACAAACACAGATGGCAACTTGACTGGCTGGCGCGAAGTCAAAAATAGGGTTAGTGTGTTGTTGCATTTAAGTACCCCAGACGATGGTTTAATTATAAATGAGCTGAAAATGCTCGCTAGCAAATTACTAAATATTATTTATTACATATAATGAGTCGATTTCATTTTATTTGATTTCCATATTAATAAAAATGTGGATAAAATAATGTATAGTCTATTCAAAATTAAAGTAAACATTGAACTATAATGTTAAAATATATTGTACTTTATAACATTTTTATTTCATTATCTTATTTGCATTAGAATGTTGTAATATATAAAAGCCAAAATAAACTAAAAGTCAAAGTTAAGTTCGGCAACATTTCGACGTATTGACGTCTTAAATTCAGATGACTTGAGTTCACTGCTATATATATAGAATAGACTATATATACTAACTACTAACAAATATGCAAAATTATTAATAAAATTATTTTATTAGCTGTTACTTATAATATATTGGTACAATATATATTAATCAAAATGTTATACAAGTCATTTTCTATAACTTTTTTCAATCTTTCTGCCATCATCATGACTGCATATGTGACATATGTAATCTCTTAGATATTTCGACAGATTTTTCACTTTCTATTTATTATTTACACGCCCTAAGACTATTAATGATTCACCTCATATCGTCCCACATGTTTCAGTAAAGCAATAAATGATTTAGATTAATGCTCTATAATCAAACTATTCACAACTCTGAAGTGCATATTTTTTATATTCTGATAGAGTACTTCGACATAGAACTCAATTTTGTAGTAAAGTTGTTTTAAACAGAACTTTTTTTTATAGTTGGCACTTTACAGTTTAACATGCAACATCAATTGCAAAAGTACAATAATTAGATGACGGATTGGAATAAGTCGTAAAATTTTCAGAAATATTAATAGAGTTAAAATAGATATATGAGAAAAATTTTGTTGAAACTTAATCAAATAGGTTTCTTGTTTTGAAAGCAATAACATTTATAGATACCGTAACAAAATGATACTCGGTTCGTACTTTGTATGATCTTTAACTAAAAATGTCCGATCAAACTCTGACGAATTGCCCAAGGCTGCTCAAGGAAGTGTATGAGGATAAAAATATTATCAAGCAAATCAGAATTAAAATAGTAGTTTTTTTTCATGATACACTAAGTACGGTTATTACAAAGATTAGTTTAATAGCCCTGAGGCTAGTTTTTTCCTCCCATGGTGATTGTTTAGTAATATTGTATATATAAATAATTTACAAAATCGTTACGCTAAATTGTTAAAATTATTTTGTAGAACCGACACCAAGAAAATCGAAACGGAAATTTATAAATGAGAATCGTTCTCGTAAAACCGTTCTCTATGCAAATGGTTTCGAACGGGTCTCTTCTAAAAACGCTCTCAACTCTCGAACGATGCCGGGATTCGTGAGACGGCGCCTCTGCGTCAACAAGCGAACCGACAACCGGATATTCCTCCTCTATCTTCCGCGATTCGTCTCTCTCCCAACGCAAATATTACTTTGTGTACACTACTAATTAAGGGCCTGCTAATTAATCTAATATTCTATTACCTCCGCAGAATCCGAACCAGCTCATCTTGATGTCATCTAATAAGTCTTCCAGTCCCCTAATCGTTTGTTAAGCTGTGTTTGAGATTGTTATTAGATAGAAGGGTGTAAATGACGACACCAAATCTTTTCCAGTTTCTGTTATCTTTACATTTTTATTTATCCGTGATCATACAATTGGCTGATCGATAATTTATTGAGATCAAGTTCAATCATAATTAAATATAAATGTTTTCATCGAAAAAATTAAGCCAAGAAATTGAATTTGTATTTTAACCGACTTCAGAAAAGGAGGAGGTTCTATGTTGGGCTGTATATATTTTTTATGTATCTTCGTCGATTTCTCCGTCAATTATAGGCCGATTTTCAAAATTATTTTCAAAATGTTTTTTGTACATTTTTTATTCGAAAGGGTGCACTTCCGAGATGGTCCCATTGGAACCAAGTCAACCAACGGGAATATAATCAGATATTTGTGTATAATGTTATTGCTGAACTGATGTGACGAAAAATCGAAAGTAGTTCAATGTAAAAGCCATTCGGTATGATTTTTAAACACTAACCATATCATATGAGACATCGTAGAGGTACGACAGCCAACTGTTTCTATGGTGCGACTGTTAGAACGTTAAGCTCACACGCGGAGGTGGCGGGTTGGATTCCCAACGGGGCGAGCAACTTTTCTTGTTCAAGTTTGGTTGGAAAACGTGTCAAATTACCTAGACTAGGTAGCGGGCCCCGGAGCCTAAAGCGTTCTTTATTTTTTATAATTGTTTCTTTATTCGAAATTTTTCATACGGGCTGCACTTTTACTTGGGCTCTCCATTGCAATACTTAATAAAATAACTGCGTATTTCTTTTTTTATATAATTTAAAGTCTCCTTTTACCAACTATGTGTTTATCTGGATTGGGCCTAAAGTTTAACGTGGGCTCCAAACCACGGTCCTCAGCATAAAGCCTACCGACTAGCGAGTGACCAACTTTAGAAATCATCTCAGAAGACATCCGGTCTAACCCAGCCTGGTTACTGGCGTGATTGGGATCATTTTCCTTGTCGGATTACACTCTTGCCTAGAACAATCACAAATTTTAAACACAATCACAAACATAATTACGACCATTCCCCAGCAGAATTCCAACCCGCGGCTATCGCAACAGTAGGAGGACCGTCCTATCGCCCTTACCACTGCGCCACCATGCCGGCAACTGCGTAATTTATTGAGTAAATATCTAACACTAAAAAGACAAGAATAAAGTATTTTTAACAAAAAAATTGAACCAACTTCAAAAAATATATAAGGATCTCACTAAAAATTAAAAATAATCAAATATTTTTAACACAAAAACACGTTTTAAGATAAAATATGTTCATAATAATCGTTGTAATAACTAAATAAAAATAAACAAAAAACTTATTTGACCTATCTACTACACGTACTTTATTTTCTACTATATACTCACAATTTAGCTTAATAAAACTAAACCTATTTATCTATTTACAATATTATTTTAACCATTTTAACAAAACAAATCGAATTTGTTGCTATACAGGAAATGGCCATACAGGAAATCTATTTACTATACGTACTACGTACTAGGGATGCAGAAAAAATACAGAAATATCGATATTTTTTGAAAAAAACATCGATATTTTTGCCCGATATTTTTTTGCCCGATATATCGATATTTTTTAGCCGATATTTTTCGATATTTTTTAAGAATAAATAAATAAAATTTTTAATAAACCTTTAAAATTGGTACTTAATTTTAAATATCGATATTTTTTTCGGTGGCCAACACCCCTACTACGTACATACTATGTTAATTTTTATCAAATACTTTGTTACTACATTTGTCGAACTTAATAATATAAGGTAATATAAGGTAAACATCGCAAAACTATCTGTATTAACTTTCTGCCCATATGACATCTACTAAATCATTCATATCATCAATTTTCGTCTATTCTAATTTATGGTAGCTACCGAATAAGGTAAGCTAAAAATAAAATTGTAATTTTCCCAGAAAAAAATATATTTCCGTATTAAATCAATGTTGGTTTTTGTTTACCTAAACATTTTCGTCCTCTGCCATAAAAATAAAAGTCCATTATAAGGTCGTTTTATCTTATATGTGGGTGATAATATATAACACGATCTGAAAACCTTTTTAATACCTGGGTTGCCTACGTCGGCTTTATTGTCAAATTTTATGCGGGTTGCAGTATTCCTAGAAAAAAAAGTTAAATAAAATATATGATAGGTACTAATTTATTATAAAAACCTGGTTGCGTAAATAAAAGATTATATGGACAATTTTATTAGGATTATTTGATTTTAATTATTTTATTCAGAATACTTTTGGAATTAAAACTTTAGTTTATTTTATAAGTAAAAAATTTAATTAATACTTTATATAATTATTAATTATTGGTAATTAATACAAAAATGTCATGTTCATATACTTCGAATATTATTATTAGTATCCCTTACTATATTCTTTTTATGTTACATTTTTAATATGTAATATAATATGTTGTCTCATTATGTTAAAAAATTGTTATGTTAATATATTTATGTTGTAAAATTTGAATTAAAATTTGAAATTTTGAATTTGAATATTAAACATAATAATATAAATAAAATCAAAATAATATCGATCATCAAATAAATAATATTTATATTTAATAGTAAAACCAAAACGTGTTATATTGTATAATATATGGAATAATGTTTTTTTTTTCAGTATTTTATCATATTGTAGGAATGTTCGTCTGGTCGGTCGGTCGAAATGTGTGGCTGTCGATGCGATTGTTTGTCCAAACACTCACTCCCCTTCTAGTGCAGCTGCCGTGGAACGTACTCTATGTAGTGTAGGTTCCGGTGTGCTCCCACAATTACGCTATGAATCGCCTAGGGATTGCTTATGAGATGGGGATCCCAACCTCAGCGAGAAGTTTTACGGGTTCAGCTGCCATCGAAGTTGTAGCACGACGTCGTTTGTCTTGGGGCGTTCCGATTTGTTTGATGGTACTTATATGTGTGGTGCCTCACGTGTCCCGTTTCGTGATGCAAGGATGTTCATGGGTTCATGCTATGCATCATGGGCTTCTGTGGTTTTCGTCCATCAGGCTAGTCTCGTGGGATAACGTCGACCATGTGATGTTGATGGGTTCCATGCACGTATCAAACACCTGTCGAGTTGGTTTACCTGTTAGGCACTTTGGTCACCAACTGTAGGAATGTTCGTCTGGCCGGTCAATAAAATTATATTTTATTTACGTAGCTGACTTAATTTATCTTTTATCTTTATTAGAAAGATAGCTTCAGTTTTATCTATCTTAGTCTATGAAAATACAAAAACACTATAACTATAATAAAACAATCGATAAGTTTCACCATTTTATGCCATAAAATTATGACGGTGTCATTATACAGTTAAACCGAAAATAGGTTAAAATATTACGTGTTGCCTAACGAAAATTTTCCTATAATAAGATCCGCAATAGGGCAAAAAATGGCCATTGGCTTTAATAGACCACGCAAACCTCAAATGCCATAAATATGGCATAAGTTAAAATTGAGTTCAATACAAAGTATTGATGGTATTTAATCTTGATTTTTCTCTATAACCTATATAAATGCTATTCGAATATTTTCTCTGATAGAGCAATCTATATTTAGCTCAAATATTTATTATTGGTATTTATTATTATTTTACGATATATTTTAACTTCGCTTAAGGTCCATATCCTTAATTATTATGTATGTATTATTATGTACGTTATGTAGAATAACGAAAAAAAAATTTTTTCCTAATATAATCAACCTAATACTAGTATGACCATCGCCTATCAGAATCAGTGATCAGAATGACCAGTTTGGTAAGCTGGAGAGTAATAAAAACTTTAAATGTACATAATTTAAATAAAAAGCTTTTAAATAATCAATAACCAAAGTTTGGATTGACCAGAGCCCATAGTTTATTTTAGCCAAAATGTATTTTATTTTACTGTTTCGAGCACATGAGTAAATATATTTATCATTTTTATCGATTAGTAGCCATAAATTCTAGATTTTAAGCAGTTAATTAATGCTCTATTTCTTAAATAAACTATAATCATTATTTAGAGATTTGAATATCGGAATATAAATATACGTGCAGTCAAACAATGTAAATGGAAACGTCAGCAAGTAAAAGTCCATTTCAATCTCAATGCCTGTCCAAACAGTCTGATATAATTTACCGATACGGAACATCCACCGATTCGAACGTAGACAAACTAACAATTCCGTTTACGTAAGGCAGTAGCCCTAGGGTGGTCATAGACCTATTAATATCAGTGTGCGTCATATAGATCAGAGAAAGCCCGATAAATAGATGTCAACATTTATATCTTGAAGTTATACATCTGTGTCTAGGCTGCTGGGGGTTTGTCGTATATTGGACGACTACATATCAAGTCAGAGAACGATGTTGGTTCATGCTGAAATATTGCTTTTCGAGGTTTACAAGATCTTCATCTTCATACATATTCGTCTTAAGCGGTTTGGTTATTAATCCTAAATTTCTCATCAAAATTGTAATGTAATTTTAATAAATATTTATTAAATATGGATAAAAATTGCGAAGTATAAATATATTATTAAACCAATAAATATCATGGAGGTTGAATAGTGTGCAGAGTCGTATACTTGGTCATTTTATTCTAAAGACATTACAACTTCAATATGCCACTGATGTTTTTAGTTTTTTATAAAAGGTGCTTCGAAAATGGGACAAAGAATTATTTTTAATTCTACTACCAACCAAAAATAATCAAAATATTGAATATGTTTGATATAAAAATCTGTTTTAAATACGCTCTTCTCGATTATTGGAACATTTGTCAATTTGTTTGAATGTATTTATTTCTAAATCAGTGAATATGTATTTTTAGATTATTAGAGATTATTAACATTACATTGCACGTGTTGATTTGAACAAAACACCAGCAACATCATCGCCAGGATATGGACGAAATAATATTAATTCCTGACGTATACAAAATATATATGTATTAATAAGTTGTCGAGTCACTATTTGGTTTCAAAATAGCTGCAATTCAGCATTGTCCGCGGGGTGGAGATTCGTAGGGTGTCTCAATAGTTTCCAATAGAATATTGTACCATTCTTGTACCAAAACATCCGCCAATTGCTTCAATGACTTTGGGAGATGGAAATCGTCTCCTCGCTCTCTGCTCTAAAACAACCCATAATGGCTCGATTAAATTGAGGTCTGACGATTGTGTTGGCCAGGGAAGATATGCTCCTCAAGCCAAAACTGAACTTTTTTACATACATGTATGGTCGAATTATCACCTTGAAATATGGCAGTAATTAGCAGACATATAGTAGTCATAGAAAGAACTTTATAATTGAAAATTTCGAGAGATTCATTCGCAGTAATCCGACTAGTGATGTAAATGAGAGGACCATATGTGTACCATGATATTGCCTGCCAAATTATAATGGACCCTGCCCCATGCTCTAGTATAGGAAGCAGATAATTTGGATAGTTTGCTTCCTTTGGGATTCTCTATAAATAAAATCCACCTATGTAGAAAACAATGTAAACGATTAATCATCGGACCATAGCACATTCTCTCAATTACCGATTGTATAGGTTTTATGATCGTGGCATCATCACTATCATAACTTAACGTTAAGTTCCATTATAATGGGTTTCACACTAGAAGTCTTTCCATGAATATTGCCTTAGTGTAGCTACTGCCGCATTGTTTTTGTTGAAACAGTATTACTAAAATGACTGCTGAGCTGTTTGTGCTGTGAGTGTTCTACTGTCACTTTTGCCGCAATAGGTTTAACAGGTCAATTGGAAACTCCCCGACCTACCATAGAAAAAAATTTTTTTTTGGCAAAATTAGTTTTTTTTATTCGACATAACTCCCTTCAAGGGTGATTCACTGATTATAGCGACCCTCCAACTTTTCGATACCATTTTTGTAGTACGATTGGTCCTTTGCTTCAAAATAGGCCTCAGTTTCGTCGATCACCTCTTCATTCGACGAAAATTTCTTCCCAGCGATCATTCTTTTAAGATTTGAGAATATGAAATAGTCGCTGGGAGCCAGATCTGGAGAATACGGTGGATGAGGAAGCAATAAGAAGCCCTATTCATGGATTTTTAACACGGTGCATTGTCTTGGTGAAGCAACACTTTGTTTTTCTTCAAATGCGGCCGTTTTTCTTCGATTTCATCCTACAAACGATGCAGTAACGCTATGCAATAGTCGCTGTTGATAGTTCTTCCTTTTTCAAGGTTGTCAATGAAAATTATTCCATGCGCATCTCAAAATAGAGACACCATAATCTTGCCAGCCGACTGGTGCGTTTTCCCACGCTTTGGAGTGGGTTCATCGTGTGCAGTCCACTCGGATGACTATTGATTGGACTTCAGAGTGAAATGATGGAGTCATGTTTCATTCATTGTCAGATATAGACGCAAAAACTCGGGTTTATTACGCTTGATTATCTTCAAACACTGCTCCGAATCATCAACTCGTTGTTGTTTTTGGTCAAAGGTGAGCTCGCGCGGTACCCCACTTTGCACAGAGCTTTCTCATACCCAAATATTCGCGAATGATATGGTGTACACGTTCAGTTGATATCTTTGAGTATCTGCTATTTCATTCAGTTTCAATTTTCGTTTTCGGTCGTCTTTTGGTCGTCCACTGCGTTCACCTTTAGATATTGCTCATTTCACTACGTCTAAACTTAGCATACCAATCTTTGATGGTTAATTTTCCTGGGGCAGTGTCCGGAAACTCGGCATCAAGCCAAGTTTTTGCTTCAACTGCATTTTGTTCCTTCAAAAAGCAATATTTTATCAACACGCGAAATTCCTTTTTATCCATTTTTTTCACAATAATAAAAGTGGCTTCACTCAAAATGCCATAATTCAGAAACTAGTGTCCCGACAGCTGTCAAATTTATACAAGCATCTCTTGAGGGTTACGGCTCACTCAAAACATACGGATTTAATTTTAGTGGCGTCATCTATATGTCAGGCCGTGGACGTTTTAATTTACCTATTATGTTGTCTGGCCACCGTCCTTTTCAATGTTCATCGGTCTCTGACAGTTAACTTTAAGTTTCACCCAATATTCCTCTTTGACAAAACATTAAGCCATTCAGTAGTTTTCAAATACTTCACAGATCGCTTGTTTAAACCCTCGCAGAACAAAGCATATAATACGCTGAAATATAACCTACAATACTTAGCATATAAAGTGAGCAATGAATACGCCTAGCATTAGTTACATATAATCACCATTTGACAATCGATTAAGTGTTCAGAGTAACAGCGGTTGCTGAAAACGCATTCAAAGAATAGAAATATTGCACTGCAATATTCCTGGACGTCACACAGGCATTCGACCGGGTATTGCATTTGGGACTGATATACAAAATGAGCAAATTGCTACCGCGTAATTACTGTCTACTGCTGGAATCATATTTTTCCGAAAATTTAGAATATTTTAAACCTATTTCGGCTGGATTTCCACATGGTAGTGTCTTAGAACCACTCCTATATCTGCTCTAGACTGCCGATATCCCAACAAAAAAGAAAGGATACTTGGAACATTTGCCGACGACACAGTTACCATGGCAAAATATGTATATCTATCTAAGGCTATAGAAAAAGTACAAGTAGCAGTAAACCAAATCTACAAATGGACTGGAGACTGGAACATACAGTTTATTAGCTCCAAATTTGTACATGTTAATTTTGCGTTGCGGCGAAATGACAAAAATCTAATTATATCACTTGACTGATGTCCGATTCCTCAAGCAGAATCAGTCAACTACCTCGGAATATACTCGATGGTAGGTTAAACTAGAAACATCATATTAGACAAAAAGCAGAGCAGATTATACTCAAAGCAACTGTACTGGTTGGTCGGAAGATACTCTCAACTTGACCTGAAATTAAAGATATTGGTTTATCGGTTAATCATAAAACCAATTTGGATCTATGAGGTGCAAATATGGGGTTCGACCTAACTAGTAATCCAACGCACCCAAAACAAAGTTCTACGATTAATTACCAACCCTTATCGCTACATAACCAACGAGGAACTGCAGAGTGACCTCGAAATCAAATGGATACACGAAGTGATTCCAGATTTCACCTTAAAACATGAAATAAGGTTGCCAATTCACAGCAACGTGGAAGCAATACAGCTACTGGACAAAACGCAGGAAATGATAAGATTGAAACAAATCAAAGCACACGAACTTGTTTAGTGCATAAGTGTATTCTTAACTTTGGCTTAAATAAATTGGTTTTCTTTTAATTTGAGAAATACATACTGATGTATTAATACTCGCCTTGCTTGTGTATTAATGCAATTAAAGCAGAACAGTAGTAATACATTTATTTGTAAATTAAGATTATACTAAGCATATCTAATGTAATATGTAATTAATACAAACAAATATTTACACGGAATGCCAACATGCAATAAGATGTAATTTTATTGATTGTATGGTCTTCATATCATTTTGCCTATCCCCAATATTATAAAATGTTTATTAAATATAACCTCTAATATCATTTCAACGAATATATTATTTTTAGTTTAGTATATTTGAGCTTACAACACAAACATACATTCATTTTACATGCTATCAATTTTTATGCATTTTTGTTATTTTATCTTACAACATTACCTGTCTGAAACAAACACATTTATTAATATAACAACTAGTAGTTGTAACACGCTTGTTAATTTGTTTTTTATTATTTACGTGTAAAAGTTTCATAAATAATTGCAAATAACTAGCATGTAAGACATGCGAGGTTTAATTAATAATGAGCGGCATGATCCATTAAAAGTGACTAATTATTCTAATGGTAACCTATTATAGATTTTTTTTGTATTTGACAATAAATATAGATACAGCTATTAAAAATATAGATATGTGATGATGACTTAAGTAGTGAGTATAAATTTATAAACAAAATAATTTTTGTTAACCGTTTTTATTGATAATGAAACAATACATTCGACAATTATTTACTGAAAATTTTTGTTTCTTTACTAATTAATCAATGATCATTTCATTATTATAGATGATCCAAAATGTAATAAAAATTATCTGAATCTGTTATTTTGTTGAAGAGTTTGGACGTATATATATATATATATATATATATATATATATATATATATATATATATATATATATATATATATATATATATATATATATATATATATATATATATATATATAAGGAATGAGCACTTTGTGATTGAACCATTGTAATTTTATTATTTTTCAAAACTGATAAATTTTCCAATCTGATTTTAAAGTTTTACTTAGTTTGGAAGCATATTCTAAGAAAACTGTATTTTCTGGACATTTAATGTATTGCAGTCACTTTGTTCACATCACAGCACTTCCAGTCACTTCCATAGTAGGCGCATTTGAATTTTTATTTAAGAGATTCAGTTTAACTTAAGGTTTTCTGGTGCAATTCAGTAAATTTAAATATTTTTAATTCGATTTTTTCCCATTTAGCTTGCCAATACACATCTGCATTTATGGTTGGTGTAGTTAGCGTAAATAGGTTTTATCTCCTTTAATATGAACTCCATATTTTGTTCATAAATTTTTTTTAACATGTATTCTATTAATATATTAGCTTGTAACCAGAAAATTATATGCCTTTCTTTGTTAACAAGTGAAATTATTTATTGTTATTTAGAATTAAATATAAAAAATTATTTAGCTTAGGTTTAGTTGTCTTAGTTTAAGTTACATAATAGCTTAAAACGCATTAATAAATAGTAGAGAAATAGATAAAAAATTGGCAACACAAATTGGCAACGAAAACTAATAGAATATTGCAAAACTCGTGGAAATAACTAAAAAAGTATTATTTTACATTATCGAGAAAACTGCAATTTAATTACTGAACAAACCCGCCTCGGGTTAAAAGCCTCATAAAATATCAACAGGATTTTTCCAGATAAATAAATCGGATTTGCTATCAAACCAAAGCCGATGTCTCCCCGAGACGTCATGAAAAATGAACAAATCGGAGTTTAGCGTCAACTTCACGGCATATTTACGGATTTCTGAAGTTTAGCTGAGGTTTTCATAGGAAATCATTAAATCGAAACTATTGGCGCTAGGATAAATCGGAAATTTCTCTCATTTTATTTGTGAAACAGAATAACAAATATAAATAGAATAGGAAAATGGCAAGACTTGAATAATAACACACATCTTTATTCACAAATTGTACGTATTTGTGAGTGTGTTCAATAATAAATCATGTTCTTCCTTGAAGATTTTAAGAGAAAATGGTATCCTTTCATAAAACAACTCTATCAAAAATCCCTACAATGTTCCAATGCTATATACACTGCAATAGCAAAATATGGCCATCTATCTCCCATCATCAACTAACCCAGGGAATTGAAAGACCGAGCCACATATCCATAATCAAGTTTTAATAAAAAGCAGAATATATTCCGAAAATATTTAAAATTATATAGAGAGATTATAAAAAGATAAGATTATATAAAGATATACGCTCCATCAAAATCAAGGACCTTTTAAACAGACGATCTAAGAAAAAACAGTTATCTCGTTTATAAATGGAATCACCTAAAAACATATTACATATACTAATTTATTTTATTAATAGATTATATAGCAAACAAATAAATATAGGGTAATAAATATTCATTTAGATAAGTAAATGAAAAACAGACATTATACGCTATAGGTAAATATAAAATAAATGGTGTAAGTTGCGCGTATAATCAATAATCATCATTTTCAGATCCATCAGCAAATATAAGACTGTGCTTTATATCATATATATTATATATTGAATATATATTTCTCACATAACAGGTCAATTGAAAAGTCCCCGGTCTACCATAGTAAAACACATTTTTGTCAAATTTTTTTTTATTCAACATAATTCCCTTCGAGGCTAATACACTGATTATAGCGACCCTCCAACTTTTCGATACCATTTCTATAGTGCGATTTGTCCTTGATAGTGTCAAAATAGGCTGCCGTTTCGGCAATCACCCCTTCATTCGATGATTTTTTTCCCATCGAGCATTCCTTTGAGATCTGAGAACTGGAAATAGTCGCTGGATGCCAGATCTGGAGATTACGGCGGATGAGGAAGCTATTGGAAGCCCAATTCATGAATTTTTGCCATCGTTTTCACTGACTTGTGACACGATGCATTGTCTTGGTGAAGCAGCACTTTCTTTTTCTTGAAATGCAGCCGTTTTTCGGCGATTTCGTCCTCCAAACGGTCCAATAACGCTATATAATAGTCGCTGTTGATGGTCCTTCCTTTTTCAATGTAGTAAATAATTCCATGCGCATCCCAAAATACAGACGCCACAACCTTGCCAGCCGACTGTTGCGTTTTCTCATGCTTTGGAGTGGGTTCATCGTGTGCAGTCCACTCGGATGACTATCGATGTTTCATCCATTGTCACATATCGACGCAAAAACTCGGGTTTATTACTCTTGATCATCTTCAAACACTGATCCGCATCTCGTTCTCGAAACTCCTCGTTGTTTTTGGTCAAAGTGAGCTCACGCGACACCCACTTTGCACAGATGATATGATGTACACGTTCAGTTGATATTTTTAGAGTGTCTGCAATTTCTCGGTCGTCTTCGGTGCTCCTTTCACCACCTCTAAACTTAGCATACCAATCCTTGATGTTTGATTCTCATGGGGCAGTGTCCGAAACTCGGCATCAAGCCAAGTTTTTACTGAAACTGTATTATTTCCCTTCAAAAAGCAATATTTTATCAACACGCGAAATTCCTTTTTATCCATTTTTTGACAATAACAAAAGTTGCTTCACTCAAAATTCTATAATTTACAAACTAATTATGCGACCGCTGTCAAATTTATACACGCATCTTTTGATGATTAGGGCTAACTAAAAACATATGAATTTAATTCTAGTACCGTCATATATGTGTCAGACCGGGGATTTTTAATTGACCTGTTATGTGTTGATAATTAAGAAATATATTTTGTGAATAGGATATTTCAATAATATGGAAACCTAATGTTAATGTCATTAATAGTAGAAGTAACTCAAGCACAGTTCTGTCTACTAATTAAATTTAAATATATTTATTACATTACCAATATGTTACTGTATGCCTCACTAATTATTATTAGTTAACATACATTGATAGTAAGTCTATACCATTGTTAAATGTTTGATGCTATGTTGCCTCCAGTAATTATAATTTTCTTCGACAACTAGAAAGCAGAGAGAGCATAAACTTTGAATATTAGATTATGGACGGAAAGCTGTACTACGGAGTTAACAAATACGTCTCGGTAGAGTTAAGTTTTATTTCAATGTTCCTCTTAAACACACGTTTTATTGAAGTTTGGTCATATAATCTTTAAAAATAACAAGTGAACATTAATAAAATCTATTAAGGTTAGATATCATATTTCTGGCTTTTCTATGAATTATTCCTTTATTTTTGAATAAATAAATTTGGGGTAAAAGGACAATAGTGGTTTCGTTTCTTTATTTTTTGACAAGTTCCCTTTTTCTGTTTCCAAGCCCTTTTGACAGGATTTGAGACTTTTGAATTAACATAGTTTTGATTATCGTTTTATTTGATTTTAATAGTTCATATTAAATTATACTACCTTCTCTTTAAAAAGACATTTATTAAGAAAAATTGATACTAATAAAAATATGTTCTATAATATTCTAGAACTTTATCCAATATTTTTGGTAACTTGACGTACCGTATCGAAAGAAAGATATTGGTTTAGCAGCGGTTCGATTATCATTCTATTTTTAGTGCAAAAGTGCTTCAGCATTTCGAAACCACGTATCAACCTAGTCGATGCAATATATGGATCAAGACAAGTGGTATTCACCAGGAGCTATGTCCGATGAGTACGTTGAGTACAAGTTTGGGATATCGAAGTCACTGAAAAACTACATGGTGCCCATAAAACGTAAGTCGATCAAGGAATGGTCGCATTGGTTCGACCAACGGCCGATAGATTTTCCCAACGAAGAGCTCCGTTTACGTGGCCTGATTACGAAAGCACCAGTTGAAGATCATCCGACAAAAAATCAGGTTACAAGTTTTATTCGGTTTTAGCAGCTTGTAATACCCCACACCTTGCTGACCCCATTACATGGACAGCAAGACTTTATGCATTCGCCGCTTTTTAACTTAGTAATAACCTTCTAAAGGAAGCTGTTAAAATGTAATGATATTCTACTCATAGGTTTGTGAGTTATACTGCTAAGAGCGATACTACTTTTGTTATCTTCAAAACAATGGATCAAAAACAATTTCGTCTCTTAATTTTACACTGCTTCTTGATGGGAAAAAATACTGTTCAAGCGAAGCAATAGCTTGAAAAGTTTAAAAAAAGTGTTAATTAAATAAGCACTCCGCTCTATCAGGAACAACAATAAAATGTTGGTTTGCTGATTTCTAACGTCGTCGTAGAGACACCGATGTTGCCGAACGCAGTAAATGTCCAGATGAGGTGGTAACACCAGAAAACACAAAAAAAATCCACAAAATCGTTCTGAATAATCGAAAAGCGATGTTGCCTAAGTTAGTTAACATTGTAAAGATATCAAAAGAACATTAGCTTTATATTGCATGAGTATTTGACTATGAAAAAGCTCTGTTCAACGTGGATGTCGGGTTTGCTCACTATTGGCCAAAAACAAGAACATGTTGATGATTTTGAGCATGTCTAAATTTAGACATGGTCTTTGACTGATAAACTGATTTTTATACTGCGAAATATCATTAGTAATTAAATACATACAACTATCTAATATATTTCACCATCGGCGATAATTCGATTAAAAAACCCCTTCCTTTCTTTCCAGGCTTAGGATTGCTGAAACAGATTTTTCTAAAATCCTTGTCTATTATTCCAGTTCGACCAAAATATTTTATGCACGTTAACAAGGCAACTTACTCATAATTTTGAATAAATCAGGACAATGGGAATTGGTAAAATCAATGAATTAAGTTACGATTTCAATAGATAGCATCCAGAAAACTCTAAAATATATTTTCAATATAATTTAGATTTATAATTTGTAATTATTGAATAATACTACTGTACTCCAAATAATATTTATACGTCACAATCTAAAGTCGATATATTCTGTTAGTAGAATATATTAACTGTAGATTGTAACTTATATATATATATATATATATATATATATATATATTCGACAATATTATATAACATATACTATATAAAATAAACTTGAAATATTACATGGGTATATTAAAAAACTGAAAGGAAAATTAGTCTAGGCCTTCGAAAGGGTATCCTATATATTGAGCCATATATCATAATAATGTGTTTTACGATAACGTTCTTTATAGGATCGCTGGAAAAAAGGAAAGAAACATAGCTTCACTTCATTATTGTCCAAATCCAACGGAAATAGATGGTCGGTAAGCGTCGTCTCGCAGATGGGGCCGACGGTGTCGCGACTCTTCGGATCAGGTGTACCGACCGTCACATTTAATACGCATCTTATGTGCTGCAGGATTTATGACGTCGAAGGGCCGATGAGACACCGCCTCGGGACTTCTAATTATGCCGCCATCGGGACAGCCAAAAATTGATATTAATAACGGCCATCAGGGTATTACTTAACGTGATATTTCCGGCTTTTCTATAAATTATTTCTTTATATTTTAATAAGTAAATTTAAAGCAAGAGATATATTGCCTTGTTTTTGTAAGAATACCACAGTTTTTGAAATAGTAATCTAAATATTATTTTGACAACAGGAATTGCAAGACTTATTTACCTAACCAGCTCAAACTCTGAAAGAACTTTCAGATAACTTAGCAGACGGCGAATCAACCATTTACATGGTGATAGAAGAGGTTTTAAACCTTTGGAACTGTTTCTGAATTGCCGTTTTATTGTTTACCAGATAAAAAAAAACAGTTTTCTATAGCGTGTTGTAAGTGGTAATTGAAAAGTGGATCTAGGATGATAGTCACAAACGTGAACATTTATGGGTTAGTTCAGGAGAACAATCCCCATCAACACGGAAGCTGAGTATTTATGACCATAAATTCTTGCTGTGCGTTGCAGTTGCTCAACCAAAGGAAACTGTTACTACATATGTCCATCGGAATCAAATGAATAAATTGAACGAAATATTGATGCAAGAAAGACCAGCAACAGACGCGAAATAATCCTGCTGCATGACAACTCTAGGCACCACGTTACAAGAGTTCTGAAGAACACACTGTTGCAGCTCAAATGGGGATGTTCTGCCTTCTGATTACAACGTGATTGGATCAATGCACAATAGTTTGGTTTCGACCTGCCGAAAAAGTGCCAAAATGATCGATGATTGGATCGATTCCAAGCATTTATTCAACACGCAACCGCTATAATGCCAAAAATATCGAATACAGTTGTAAAAAATTGTAAAAAACCTTTTCATTAATATATATTGTAACACTGTTTCTTAATAAATTCCGTTTTAAAATGAAAACATTATCTGAATACACAAAAGCAGCTGCTTTTGTCTACGTGCCAGAAATCAATGATCTCTGTGTACTGAAGTTTCAAAGATCAAAGTGTTGAAATTATTTAGTTCCTGCTATCAATCGAAAAAGTATTGCCTGCAGTGTTTTGAACTCAGAAGGTATACTATTATTGTGTTTCTTATTATATCATCGAATGAAGATTACAACATCCTACTCACAATTGTTAGATGAGATTAATACTCCTTAATACAACATATTACACTAATAATAAAGGATTCAAGTACATTTACATACACAAAAGCAGCTGCTTTGGTCTACGTGTCAGAAGTCAATGATTTCTGTGTACTGAAGTTTCAAAGATCAAAGTGTTGAAATTATTTAGTTCCTCCTATCAATCGAAAAAGTATTGTCTGCAGTGTTTTGAACTCAGAAGGTATACTGTTATTGTGTTTCTTATTATATCAACGAATGGAGATTACAACATCCTACTCACAATTGTTAGATGAGATTAATACTCCTTATTATAATATATTACACTAATAAAGGATTCGATTACATTTACACTGAATATAACTACTACAACTCTGGGTCATCTGAATGAAGGAGAAGAAGGAAAATTATCTTTCTTTTCGACGAGACCAAATTCGAATTTAATTCTATACAGTATTCATTATGGACTCCAAAAGTCGTTTGAATGACGAAATAAACTTCGTGATACAAATATACTATAGCAGAGCACGTTTATTTATAATAGGAATATATAATGATCATACGATTGCTTGGAAACATGTAAAAATAAATTTTAGTCAAAGAAAACCAGTGCCTAGTTTGTGGAAAACCTCTCTTGTGTTAAAAATAGATTTTTCGTTTCTAAAAGGACCATGATGCTATCAAACCTGTGAACTGTTTTAATTCGAACCTAAATATAAAATAGCATAGTCTATAAAAATCCGGAAAATTTCAAATTAACTTTAATCTAAACAAAAACGCTTAAAACCCGCTATGTAAAAACTGCAAAAGCCATTTTCAAACATACATGCATCTATTATATTTTGTCCTCGTCAAAGGAGAACGGAAGGAGGAAGAAAAGGAGCTGGTCGACCTAGTTCTGGCTATCGAGTCTCTTTCCTTCCAAAAAGGAACTTCCTCGTTTACCGTCAAGGACGATCCCATTCACAGTTGAAAAACAAGAGCCCTCCAATGCGTAATTTGAGTGAGAGCGCTCCAAAGTTCCGTCGTCGGTTTAAACAGAAATAGAGAAAGTAAGTGGGAGCAAGTGAATAAGTATCATTTAGCACAAGCGTCTTTTATTACCGGGGTTGTCGTTTTAAAAAAACGCGTAATTGACACTTTTTCCCTGCCAAATGGAAAAGAAACTTTCTCGGTTACTGACTTTTATTAAATTAATTAAAGCCCATGAAAGGGTTGTAAAATTACTTCTTACTTCATTTGAAAAATCAGTTTTGTCAAATATCTTAAGGTTTAATGTTATTTATTAATTGTAAATTTGTATGTATTTACAGCATTTATTATATTATTATGTATTTATTATTATTATATTGTATATTATTATATATATAAAACAAGCTGCATACCTTGATGTATCATGATAAGTGAGTTTTGATATTCCTTGTATAACTTTGAAGTCTTATTCAAATACATTATTGCAATATATTTTATTCATAGCATTGTCCATTATTTCACAAATTCTACGTTAAATAAAATTCCTCGACATTTGAGATGACCCAAAAATGGAAGTAAGGCCCTGCTCAATTAGACCACGAGTTATCGACCGGAATAAGTGATATTCGGAAGGACCAGTGTCTGGTATGTTGACTTAGAGCTCACTTGTCTCCAATATCGTACTAGGATATCACTGGGGTTAGTGATCATTAAAAAGTCTAATGTAATATTAGGAATAGAAGGATTTTGATCGTTAAAAATAAATACATTTTTGAAGTTATCTAATAGCACAATTTTGTAGGGCAACTATAATTAAAATTTAACAAAATTCTATTTACATACATTCTAAACAATTTGTATTCACTGCTTGACTCAAACTTATCAGTTTTAATTCATACCGATAACCCATAATGATTTTTAATGACTTTAGACTTTCAATGTCGCGTCTTCGTTAGACTTTTTGCTGCATTTTTGTCCTTTTGGTCTGAATTGAAAAGGTTCGAGAAATAAAAGTTCAAACGAATCGACATACATATCTAATCATGCCGCTATTGAATCTAGTTTACTACATGGATTCAATAAATGATTGACCACATTGGTTCATGTTATGCAAGCAGAAACGCGACAAACTTATTCTGTAAAATGACAACGCTTGATCACATGTTGCAAATTACATCACATATTCATGTTGATCGACTGATCTTCATGGTAGACTTACCGTTCGTGTTCACCAATTCGTACAAAAATCGATTTTTTTCCTTCGTTTATGTCAGATTTTACACTATTATAAGTAGTATTGCAGCTTTATAGTCACATACAGAGGATGAATAAAGTAACAAAGATGTTAGAGATAGAAATCTACTCCTCATTCTTTCTTCTTGTTCAATTATGTTAAGGTTTGGTGGCTATACTGATCAGAAAAGATATTCGATGATATTATGATACTTCTCAAATCAAGACAAAACCTTTTTTGCCTGTGTGTATGTTAGCACCTTAGAATACGGCAGTGTTTGGCAAAAATATCTTAGACATAGTAAAAACTTTAGCTTTGGAGATGTCGAGATACCCATACCCCAGTGAATACTCGCTGTAGTCCGGTCAGTGATGTGATTCAGAGGACCAGTTGAGTATGGCGATATTGCGACCTAAATAATAACGGAGCCTCCCCTATCCTTGACGGTAGGAACCAGGCCATCAGGATTCTAAGCTTCTCCATACATTAACTCGCCTGTTTGTAGAAAACAAGGTGAGAGATTATTTATTGAACCATGCTACATTATTCCAATCATCAAATGTCTCGGTTTTATGATTGTGGCGCCACTTCTCTTGCAGTTTAACGTTGGATTCCGTTATAATGGATTTTGCAATCGCAGCCCTTCCATGAATATCAGCTCTGTGGAGTCCCTACCATCCTCAAACTATTGTCGAACTCTACTGTCACTTTTGCTGTGGTTTTATTTTGTCTGACCATAATCCTCTTCAATTTTAGTCGCTCTATGTCAATTAACATTCGATTGCGCCCACTATTACTCTTTGCGGATGATTGTCATATTTTGCGTATGCTGTCATTACCATGGATACTATCGCTAGTTAAACATTTGATAAAGTCTGATGGATTTTAACCATCGCAAAACCAAACAAAACAAAACATAACTTACAAGACTTGGCATATAAACTAAGCATTACATATGCCCCCCATTATTTGCATGGAATCAGTGTGGCCAACATGGAACCATATGTACTATGTTTTAATTTTTATTATTTTTTTATTTTTTGTATTCTTTTGTTTCAATTATAACATTGTTGATATTATTACTGTAATTAAAACTCTTTTTTATCTTCAGGTAAGGACAATAGATAGCAACAAGAATAATTTCAACACTTGTAAAAATAATGTAAGTACCCATAGATTAAGTTAATGTAAAGATTTAATTTCAAAAACGTTACTTTCTCCGCTTTTTTAAATTCACAAATATAAATCTAATGGAAAAACATGGAGTGAAACAGGGCGGATTGAAGCACAAAACAATTTATTCTGAAAGTGTCTACATACACAGCTCTGCTCCGGTTATTAATATTTTTCTAACCATTGCTGTCGCGACAACATCCACGTGTAATACCTGCAAAAGATTTCATGTGAACATGGCCAGGCCCGGATTTATATTGATGATACTATGTAAGCTTCCTCTTAATTGTAAATAATATTCGCACATCATACTTGCATACTCGTCAGCATGTTCTGTTCGTGTATGATGTGATGTTTTCAATTTTTTCATATTTTTTATTCAGGTTTTTTCTCGCGTAACATATTTTGTTTAAAAACACCACATCCTTCTTAAAATGTTTAAATATTACGGTAAAAAGGATGATATTTTCAATATATATTTTAATATAAATGTAGAAACTTTACTTAGTTATAATTGCCATTATTTCCATAAAATGTCGGGAAAAGTTATTTCATGTAAAAATTATTTATTTGGTTTATTGCTACGTCTACTTTATACATATTAATTAGTTTTATTAAAATGTAGTATACAGAATATATTATACAAAATAAAATTACATAACAGGACACAATTCAAATAAATTAATATTAAATAAATTTAAAATCTTAAATAAAAATAAAATGCGTAGAAAGTGCGTTTTCATGTATTTTTTAGGGAATTTGTTCATATAAATTTCAACCACTAATTAAAGATACATTGACGGTTTTGATGTATGCCCTAGTTTTCTGGTAAAACCATTATTAAATTATCATAAAAATAATTCAAATATTTGGTCGAAAAATTGAATGAATCTCTATTTCTATTTCTATTCATAATCATCGTCAGGCATCATTAAATCAATTTTTTATAGACCAGAACATATGAACGGTGTACAGGGCAAGATCCGGGCTATACTGTTGATGTGCGCTTCAACCGTATTAGTCGTTGAAAGTGGAGACTCGAACTGATGGTTTAGCCATTTTCTGGCAGCTTAATGCCTGCCTGTCAATGCCTACTTTGCAATAGTTCGTGAAGCTTCTCTGAGCTTTGTCAACTATTTTTTTCCAAATATTATTATCGTGCGTGATCCACTCTTCATCATCGTATCTATTTACTTCTAAAATAGCTCGGTATCATTTCATTTCAACAGCGATTGAACAGCAATGAAGAGAACTTGTAAAATTGTAATACTATACACTTAATGGTTACATACATTCTCTATTAACACCAGGCTGATCAGCAGCAATTAATTATCTCGTACATTATAAAACATAACTGCAAATAATTTGGCATAGAACTATATATTCGCTGGTACGATAGAACCACTAAAGAGAAAGATAGAAGAAGATAGTTTAACAAATTGCATAATTCAGATTAAATACGGGTTCTTTTAAATAACTTATGTAGTCAAATAAATTTAAAGACCTCAAATTTTAGCCGTCATCACAAAGAATTTATTATGTTTTGGTTACTAATAGGCAAAAAAGAATGAATATTTATAATATATTCTTAACAAAAAAATTTAACCGACTTCAAAAAATAAATAAGGAACTCACTAAAAATTAAAAAATAATCAAACTTAAATTTTTAACACAAAAAACGTTTTAAAATAAAATATGTACATAATGAACATTGTAATAACTAAATAAAAATAAACGAAAACTTATTTAACATATCTACTACACGTATTTTATATTCTACTATATACACACAAATTAGCTTAATACCTACCTAAACTTATTTATCTATTTACAATATTATTTTAACTACTACCAACATATCAGTTTGAATTCGGTGCTGAGCTACAAATTAAATTTGTTTTTTTCGTAATTTAATTTTGTGTATGTATCACAAAATTTTATTATTATTTTTGTATTGTCTCAATAAATCCGACATTTAGTAACAATATTCCTCTCAGTACCAGTCAAAGACATCAAATCGTGGTAGTACTGCAATTATAAATTCATATTTTTCTACAGTATATTAATTAGTTTTTTCTTATACATTACAATATATAATAAAACAATTTTCTCCAATTGGTGAGCAAATCTTCATTTTTACCTGCTGGGTTTGTTTCTTTGGTCGATTTTTCCTTTTTTCTTGATTCGCCCCAAGGAAGGGCGATTTTCTAAATCCAGTGGAGCGGTTACGCCACTGCAACTCACCCGCTGTATCTAAATAAACACGCGAAGCGTAAACATAAAACAATTAAGGAACAATCCCCGAAAACCATTACTCGCAGATAAAAACGTCAAGTTTATCCCTTGAAAGGGGATTTTTTGTGCCGGTGCCGAGGCTTCGTATGGAGAGCCGGCCTTGGTTTCGGCTTTTCTATTTACTGCACCTGCTGCCGTCTTCTTCCGTATTTACCGATTTCGCCATATTAGGGGCGGCATTGCCCGTAAGTCCAGCTCCTTATATTTTTTGAAACAGACAAAAATGGTTCATTAGAAAACCCTCAAAAATATGTAGCATGAATCCAAAACCATATTAATTTATTTATTTAACTCTAGTCAACAATACAGTAATTTGTAAAGATTAAATTAAATTAAATTAATTACATTAAATTATTATATAAAATAGAAAAATTTCTAAAAATGACTTGTCGTGTTTCACATTATTTGCAACCCAAATTAAATTATAATTATGTCAAACCTATTTCACCAAAAAGGATCACGTCAAACTTGGGATCAGTTGAAAGTAATTTAGAATACAATTTTATCATGGAAAATAGTTGATATAATTCTACTATTAATCTTGTCTTGAATATTGTGGAACTTCTTGAATTGATTAAAATCTTATGAAACTTATTTTCACAAAATAAAACTAAAAGCAATAGAACTGTAATATATAATAGAAAAGGGAAACTGTTATTTCACGTAAAAAGATGTCAAAACCATCTAATTAGCTTTTCGGTTAGGCTTTTTTACACTTTTTTGACACTTTTTTTTTATAATGATCAGAATACACGCATCGATTTTAACTTCGTCATCCTCATTTCTATTATCTATAACCTCACATATCTTTGCTTTTTGGCATATGTTCCAATATAAAACTAGAGAATTATATTAGATTGATTATACAAAAATCATTCCAAAAGAATGGAAGTTATTGGAATCGATAACTTACTTTTTTCTTATTTTTTTGGCATCTTTATCTACGTCGGGGAAAAGATAAATATATTTTAAGGTCATCCAGGAATGAACTCATTTATAGGTTTTGTTCAGGGGTATAAAAAGATGCTTAGTTAGATTTTGACATCGATCGATACACGACATAATCATAAGAACAATGTCTAGTAAATAGTATCGATGAGGTAGTACTTTTCCCAAGTTTTCTAAAATTTGACAATATATGATATTATTACATCTTCAAGTATTATTGTGTGTCACTCCGGATCAATTAAAGGCGAAACAAATACTCTAAATTCTGTTAAAAATCATTAACTTTTTTTGTATTACATCTTACCTTCTACATAGGTTATCCATACACAATATATTGATAATATAATGATAACACCAATGCACAAGCAAGATGAGTGGAGAACAAATATATAAGTATGTCCAAAATTAAAATTAAATCAGACTACTTAATCTAAAGTACTTAAATAATTATACACTATGCATGTTCGTGTGGTTTAATTCGCTTCACTTACAGTATTGCTTACACGTTGCTGTAACATTATTTTATGTTTTTCGTAGATCTATTTTATTTGTGGTTATAGTCCAGTTCTTCATTGGTCACATTGGGATAAATATTAGTAATTAATGGAAGAGTTTGGTTTTTGCAGCGTTGGATTGCTAGTTACTTTGATGTGTTAATACATTTCTATATTTTCACCCCATAAGTACTAAAAGGCTCTATAAATTACTTACAGCCAAACCGATACCTTAGGTCATTGTTGGGAGTATTTTCCCTGTAACCACTATAGATCTTTAATTTTGAATCTGATATGCTCTGCTTGGTCTAGTGCTGATGGAAATTTTCATCAGCATTAGAGGACTCTGAGTATAACTTTTATTTAAATTAAAATTGGAAAAACAATTTGACTTCATCGTCTCACAATTAAGTTATGAATTCATAAGAAAAATCCCTCAAAATCAATTCATAATCATTAAAGCAGCAATAGTTTAATCCGTGTTTTAAATTTCGAATTCAACAACTACTTCGATAATTGGGATAAATATTAGTTACATCTTACATTAGATATACTTAATACAATCTTAATTCAAAAATTAATTTATTACTACTGTTCTGTTGTAGCTGCATTAATACACAATCAAGCCGAATACGGGATGATACATCGGTATGTATTTCCCAAATTGAAATAAAACTAATCTACTTAAGCCAAAGTTTGAACAATACACATAAAGTAAAGAATACACTTATACCCTAAACAATTTCGTGTAGTTTGGTTCGCTTCAATTTTCTAATTTTACTTATTGTCTGCTTTTGTCTGCTTGCTGCTATTGTCCAGTAGCTATATTACTTCCATGTTGCTGAGATATAGCAACCTTATATCATGTTTTAAGGTGCATCTTCCAATATCTTTGATTATAGGTCAAGTTGAGAGTATCTTTTAAAGAGTATATATTTTAACTAACCAGTACAGTTGCTTGATTTTCAGTCTACTGTGGTCTGCTTTTTGTCTAACATGATGTTTCCATTTTAACTTACCATCGAAATGTGTTCCGAGGTTTTAAATCTCGAATTCGATAATTGGGATAAATATTTGCATTGTATCCAAGGGGAATAATTAGAAGTAGACGAAATAAGTTTGAAAAATAAATAACCCGTTAAAACATTAACATTATAACCATTACTCAAAATAGTCAAACCTAATGCCCAAAGTGGCAAGTCAAACAATATATCAGTTGGTGACAAAAATTGATATTTAACAAACTTTTGGCAATTTTATAACGATCTAAGTTATTTTAAATTATTTAATTTTGTTATCATCAAACTTATGTGTGAAATATCTCAAAATATCTAAATAAAAATGTAGTTTTCGGGACAATTGGTGTCGGCAATTTCGAAAACTTCCACATTTGATATCGCAAACGGTTTTAGTAGCGCCCACCCCAGATTTATTCAGATCCGGTCCAGATAAAAGCAGCAATCTTGTCGGAACGCCGGCGGCCGCTGCCTGGATGACGGTCATCGTGGAATTTTTCATCGGCGACATCCAGCTGCGACAGTCCGACAAGGAAATAAAGAAAAAAATGCGGAAAGCGACCAAGGAAATGAGGTAATTTCTGTTTTTATGTCGTCGGGGTCTCTTATATTTTTCTCTTACGAAGGGGCGATTTTTTACCGAGATCAACCGTGTTCCGATGCTGTTTTTATCTTGTTCTTTGCATAGATTTTTCTGTTTCCTTTTTCCTGCGGTATCAATACTAAAAAATTTATGATTTTATGATGTTTTAATATAATTGAATTGACGCGATAGAGTTAATTTTTTTTATTGTTTCACATCAATAAAAATGTTTCTGAAATGTATATTAAAAAAGTTTTGAGGTGTATCTAATGTGGTTTAATACTGATAAGTGTATGTTCCTATATTTTCTTTTTTCTTCAAGCATGCCTACAATTTTAAATGTGATGTACGACGAAATTTATGAATGTATGTAGTTATCTACTAACACTCAGTACAAATTTCTTGGAGAATTCAGGTAATTTGTTCTTGATTTTCTGTCTTAATGACTGCCTTTTCTTCTAATGCAATTTAAATAATATGATAACCGCATTTTTTTGGAAGATTATAGTAAAGGCAACAATGAAAAGTGGAATACTTTTCGAATGCTTTTACCTATAACGTTCTTATTTTGCAGATATCTTAAAGGATTACTAAAAAATTGATGTTTGAATGAATTTTCATGCAATTTTAAGATAGTATAAACATAAGATGTAGTTAACACATAACAATAGTATAACAATAGTGTGAAATAGATTGATAACATAAGATTTGAATTTTTGTGATCCATTATTTCTTTCGATTTATATAACTCTCCGGAGCAACTAAATTACGCAGAATCATTGAAATTATATATTGTATAACAAATTGTATCGCAATAAAAATAATAAAATTAAATAAAGTAATGAAGTAATCTAAGAAAGGCACGATTAGACACCCACGTATACACAAATATAAATCTTTTATTAAGATAAAAATTATATTTTTACATAATATTTATATCTAACACATTTTTTATAAAAGGAGACAACTATACCCAAATGTTGATCGACAGCAGGTTGTTAGGTAGTATTTATATCCTATATTTTTTATTTTTGTATTATATTTACAACGAAATCTTCTCCAAGACACATATAAGGTACAGTTCTAATCGGATTTTTTTATCATTTGATTGTTTGATCTACAGGCCTATGTACCTTCTGTAAGTTTTCACTAATTATCCTGACTGATAAAACACCAAATGTGAGAGAAACTATAAGGTAATATATTGCGCTTCTGATAAAACATATTTACTATTCTACGTTTGGAAAGTATTGCTGTGTTTGCATCTTACGTTTTCCTTTTGAGTCACTTTTTTGTTGAAATGTCTAAAGCATCACCTCCATATTTTTAACTATTTCTTTTGATTGATTGATTGATACTTGGTTGATTGATTTCAAAACTTTATATATATTGTCTATTGGTACCAATATCATTCTCCTTATTTGAGTTTTCCACTATTCCCTGTTTTTTTCTTTTAATTTCTTCCTTATCTGGCAATTTAATCACTGCCTAATCCTAAATTTAATCCTTTAATCCTCGTAGATACATGCTAAATACACAAGCTTACACAGAGTATTCTTTATCGTATACTCTGGACAGTTACAGATACACATTAATATAACTAATATAACTTTACTCTCAGTTATATCAGCAATAGTCTAAATGAATTCTAAATTTAACAGACAAGCAGCAATATGTTCTAAAGTAATTTATTATATGTTATATATTTGTCTGAATTTTGAAAACAAAATTGTAATATGAAAATTTGAATAAAACGTTCAAATAAAAAATTACAAATAACTTACGTTACAAAATTACAATTTTAAATTCGTTTCTTCCATACAGTCTTAGCCACTATTTCATTTCTATTTTTCTATCGTTTTACGACAGGATCGTTTGTTTTTACAGCACTACCAATATAAAAATGTAATCATATCGAACACATTGAATTTTTACACCCTTGTAAAGAAACAGGTTTCTCCGTCATTTGGTAAAGAATAAACATTTAAAATGTTTATTAGCGTCTTGTTTTCTAATATATTTTATTCAATTTTACATCCACAAAACTGGATGTTTTTAGTTTGCAATTGTCTTTAAACAGTATGATAAAATCTGACATGCAACAATAATTCCAGTTACACCAATAACTGGGCAAAGAGTAAGACTAAATATCCCATTGTGTCTCATCAATAACCGTAATATACATCTTTTTTTTTTCGAATAATCTAAAGTAAAATTTTTAATTTTACTTTAGATTTTTTTTTTAATTCGCATAATTTTTGTAACCAATAAATATAACAGTTTCTTATTAACTTACTGTAGTAAACTGCCAATGTAAATCGCCCAAGTTAAATAGATTTATTTAATTATTTCAACCTTAGGTGCCTTTAAAGTTATATTTACTTACTTTAAATTATTGTGATCGTTGATTAATAAATACCAAATCAATATATTTTTATAAGTGCCCGCTACAACTATAAATTCCGCTTTTTTATGTTACCAGTTGCGCCATACGTTCAAATTAGTTTTAGTTTTAGTCAACTCACTTTTAGTCCACTGGTACATTCTTTTAGGCTGAAAAAATAACTTTCTTTTAGGAACCATCCTTGGAAATGTTTACAATTTAACACGTTATTTTACAATACAAAATTATAAATTTTATAAACACTGCGCCAATGTATTATGCTGAATTGACGTTAGACTTTCGGAAATTCACAATGGCACGCCATTCAATTATTATGTTAATTAATACTAATTTAGTAATTAATTAGTTAATAAATAATAATTATATTGTAAACCATATCCAAGTTTCGTATATATAAATATGGGTTAACAGGTTAATTGTTTTACACTTTATGTATTATAAAACTAGTTAAATTAGTATTTTCAGTTATACTTTTATATATATATATTTAATTAAATAGTTATTTGGAATAAACTATTAAGGTAATGTCATGAATCAAGTTTTTCATACTAAAAATGTTAAAATGAAAAAAATGTGAGAAAAAATTAATCGTATTTTAATAAATTATGAACAAATATCAAAAGTTAAATGTATTTAGAAAATGTATAGATTTTAACATAAACTACATCAAAACAAACTTTCAAATAACATAATGCAGACGCGGATTTGAATCCCGCAGGGCATGGACAACTGTGTAAAATGCGACAATGATTTTTGGAATGATATCTAAGTTGATTATTGGCCAATAATCGGTAGATTTAATTCCAACGACTGTGAGAGGGACTTGAAGAAGGAAAAGGAAATATAATTAAAAAATCTTAATTTATAAACAGTTTAGTGTACACGACAATATAGTAATGTGTTTGAAACAACATTCAACAAAACGTTGATTTCTGTATGCTTTCTATGCTATTTGAAGTTTAAATGATGTTATTATTTTAATTAAAACATTTCTTATGGCAAAGCTATATTTTTTCACAAATTGTTCTTGTCCTAATATATGCATATAATAATCAATTAATTATTATTAATAATGTAAAATGTGTTGGATTTTTTAACGAGTAGTTTAAGATTCTAATATTTAATTGCGAGTCAGTTATTCCACTGTTTTTTGTTGAAAATCAAAGTTTGATAGATTGCGTTCCGATCCCATATAAACATAATTTCAAATCTAATGACGATCAATCCATAGCTGGCGTCCAAGAAGAACGTATACTTCTCAACTAATACACTGCTGTTGGGACGGCAGAACTTTCTTAACTAAATTTTTCATCGCAGCTGTTAAGGCCTCGGAGAGTGTATATATTGAGGAGAGTCTCCTATTTTCAGACCGTTTTCGATGATGTTTGACATGTTTAAACCATTACAATCTCCGCCTTTTAATTTAACCTTTCCTCAACTGTGTTCTGATTATCACATCTTTAACGGATAGCTTTATTTGCTAGTGCACATGCTCCAGCTGAGAGATTTACAACATCCAGCGATCCGTCAATTATCAATTATTAATTCTCAAGCCATATAGTTCCGTTCCGTTCCATATGGTGCGAGCTATATCATAAACCTATAATATCTATAATACTTATCGTTTTTATGATATACTCCCAAAATATTTGTTGGCGCCACCATGTTTCAAATTTGATTTTAAATATTTAGAATTCAACCTTTCTTATTGTTGCCTCAGAACTGCAATAACTGGACAAATAATAGAAAAGCTGATAAAAATGATTTGATCTATTTCTTTGTAGCGTCAATGCGCCTTTTATTAATTTACTAAGTAAATTTAGTTGCCATTTCTCATATGTTTAGTATTTACTTGCGATTGTTGCCGACAAAAAAAACCGGATAATAAATCAACCGGGCGGGAGTTTTCACACGTAGCCTTCGGCCTCTTTGCAACAGCACGCACTTAATCTCACCGTTCTTCGCCCAGCACGGAGCCGTACCATTGACACTCGACACCCCCGGGGTGCCTGTCGACTGCGCTTTTATTAAGGACTGTTGCTGGATCGTCTTCACGGATTTAAAAAGAATTTTGCAACGAAAAATTTCGTTTTCTGTCATGTTGGTTAGACGTGAGTAACGTTTTTTTCGTCTTCGAATAAAAGGCGTCATTCGAATAAAACTTTTGATGCAGGCTATGCGTTATTCTGCTGGTGTTATCAAAGTAAATTTCAACAAATCCTTTTGCATTTTCTTTATATGAGGTGGTATGCATTTGATATAAGAAAAATACGAAGATATCTGTTTGAATTTTATGTTGTATGTTGTTCTAAGTTATGTTTGTACCAAATCATAAAAGTAAATTATTAAAATATATCAACTTAAGTCCAAGGAAGCTTGTCGCAGTTTTTGATCAAAAATAAGGACGTTTCCGCATATATATTATTAAAAGTTAACTTTGGAATTCAAACTTATTATGCATTAAATATACATATTATCTGCAAATATTAATTTTTATTACGCTTTCGACGATTTTATCGTCATTCGGCGACTAGACAATTGTGCCTTGTGCTTAAAACTGTACATTCCATACATAGGACCTGAACAAACACAAAATGTTTATATGTATAAATATTTTATGATAAATTATGTAAAATATGTGACTAACAAAGTGTGTATATAGAAAATTGTTGATATAGATAGAATGAACGTCAACAGCGAACTGTGAACGTTCAGGATGACAGGAACAGTGGTGAACAGTTAAAATATACATAGACAAATGACTATTATTGACAGTTAAGGGAACAATTCATATGTTATTTTTTTATAATAATCGATCTCACGCAAGAATCCCATTAATCGATCACTATTGTCCCCGACTAGAGTGTTCCTATAATTATTTAGTCCGAATCTCATTCTTATAGAGGAAAAGCAGTCGCTCAAAAGGTGGAAGAGAGAGACTGGGGCTTGGTCACAGAATCCATAGCTGGATGCAGAGCTTGAGGACATCAAGTGGCTGTGAGAGAAATAACAGTATCCCAGTGTCAGGCGATTAAGTTTGACTATATACTAACGGGTAGCAGGAATAAGAAGGACGCTGAAAAAAAAAGTGGAACGCTTTACAATTTTGCGTGTTATCATTGCGCAAATGACATGCTAAGCTTCTCTGTATAGTTCCAATTTTAGTATGTGTACCACCGAGACGAGTACTCCATTAAATTTATGATAATCATAAAAAACAAGTATATCCTAGAATTGCCACAGTTTATTGGTTATCAGAGTTATTAACTTATTATTATCAGAGTTATTAACTTATTATCATATAGGAGAGTAATAATCTATTATTATAATTATTACTCCTGAAATCGAATACAATTTCCATGAAGCACTGGCAATCTATGCTTTGAAGCCAGCTTAATTTTATAGTACTATTGCTATCATTACCACAATTATAATTTTGTCACATCCATCTCATACATTACATAAAACTAAATTGTTGCTATACTCACTACTTTCGAGCGAAAAAGAGACGAAGGGTCTTTGTTCTTTTTAAATTTTTTGATATTTTTTTGATTTAGTGAAGTATAAACATAGCAAGACTTACATAAAACACAAGAATTGATAATTATTAATTATTGACTGTGGTAAAACCAATAGTAATTCTTAAAACCGAACTGTTCAATACGAACTCCTACCACTTGGCCAAACTGCCAACAAGGAATATTATTTGTGTTGATTGTGTTAAACGTGAAGTCCGGGAATTTTTCTAATAAAAAATCAGCTCATAAAATATCTGCAATCATCCTGTTCTCCTAATTTTCTAAATAAAGCCGTAAACATCGTTGCGAGTCAATTAAGAAGATTACAACCAAATAAACTTATCGGGCGAATTTTACAACTGTAGCTTGAAAGGCATAAATAAATAGCTCATGTTCCTTTTAAAAGTTATAATATTTTAATTTTGCTTCCTTGAAAAAACTGTGACACCTCAAATACAGAAGAAGCAAAAATATCCGTCAATATTAAATGTATTATAATATAATGCAGGTAATAAAACAAGGTAATAAATTCTTTTTAACGGAATTTAATCAGAAGGACTAATTTAATTTATATTTAAATGTATCCTTCGTTTGTAACGAAATTATTCGCCTTTAATTAAGTTGGACCTGGAAAAAAAAGAAGACGAAAAAGCCTTCACAGGCAAAATTACTCTTCTAAACCACTAAATAAGACAGTTCTATCCGCACCGAAAAGCCCGAAAGAAAATAGAGCGCTTTCAGCCCATAAGCCGCATCATTAAAATGCAAAGCGAAGTTCCGAATTCGGCCGTAAACACTGCTTCTGGCGCTATGCGCCGGGACCCCGGAGACGAATAATCAACCGAAAAATTGTCAGACCGCGTTCGAATAACCATATCATTAGGAGTTGTATTACGCGATGTGTATGGGGGCTTTAGAATGGATACGCGGATTGGAAATTACGGGTTGAAGGTAGCAAATTTCAAGATGAAAAATCAGGTTGCTGTTGTACACTTGATATTCTGCCGACGATTTCATATCAATTAAATAAATACTCTAGTACTTAAACAATGAAAGCTTTTACAACTTAAAACTATAGTTTTCTATCCAAAAATCTGTACTATTTATATAATTAAGTCTAATATTACAATGTTGCAACGGAATTCGAATAATTCGTTTCGTATTATTCTTATTCGTATCAATAATATTATAGTTACTTTGTATAGAAGCTTATAAATTTACCTATATGACAATTTGTCTTAATATGTCTATTCTGATTTATTTACAGAGTTGTTACACACACTTTGATTTTTTTCCTTTAAAAATACATTTTTCCATAATTATCTACAATTTTTATCCATCTTAACATAACATTTCAGCAGCTCGTTATACACTACATCTTGCTGATTCCACTAAATGCACATCAAGACTTTATTCCACTTTGATGTCGATGAGGGTGCCACTCGTGGACTAATCAGTCAGTTTTTGTGCTTGTAATTGTCGTAGTAGGTCCATTTTTAATCGCCAGTTACAATACGCAACAGAAAATATAAAATAGAAAGAGAAACCTTTCCTAAAAAAATGTCCAGCCTTTTGAATTTTTCCAACGTCTTGAAACAATTAATTCATCAACAGATAAGTTGCTTGAAAGTTTTTTGTGATTTTAAGATGGGTTTTCGTCTAATTTTCTTGCACTTTATTGTCTTTAACCCTTTTTTCGTCTCCAAATCATTCTCTCAGAATCACAACTTTTTAGTCGTTAAAATCGACAATTGGGTTGTGACGGAACACTATTACGTAAGTTTCTAAAAGTATTGAATAGGCTTCAGAAAATTTCTTCAAATCAAACGTATAATGAATATCGAAACTTCAATATACTGTACTAAATGTTGCAGTAAACATTTAGTATAGTATACTATGTATTTCAGATACACTGTACGGTGCAAATTATTATTTTTTGTTAAAAAAACATTTAATCGGAGGTATATAGGTCACCTTTTAGGAAATACATGGAGGTAGCCTAATCATTCAACTATTATTAGAGCGTATAAGAGCTATGTGAGTACACATTCAAACAGCTCTTATACGCCTATTGCCTAAATATCACACGAGGTATCCATGAAAATAGGCATTTAGGCAATAGGCAAAATAGGCCATGAAATAAACAGTATTTCTCTGTAGGTTTTGCCGGATTTTACATAATAACGTATAACCTAAGCATTGTTATAAACTCTCTATATTGCATTTCGTTCGCATATAGTTTTCAAGATTCGAATTAAAGACATCATGATCAACACACCCAGATACTTAATAATAAAATATTATTATCATGAGGTTCGGAAGTCATACATTGACTTTCCCTCGCGTTTTTATTTGGATTTAATAATACAAGCAGTATGTGCCCCAAATGACATTTATTTGACTCCAGCTCGACGTATTTACTACACGTAGCAAATCGAGTTTTTTTTCAACTCGAAATTGCTCAAACAATGACGACATTTGAAGAGGCTATATCGTAACAACAATATTATATGATATATTAGACGGGGGAATTTCAAAAATAATTAAATAAAAAAGCCAACCACAATATTTTTAAACAAATCATGTAAAATTATATCATATACTCCTTAATTATTACCTTAGTTTTACCTTAAAGCATTTGTGCAATGATATTGCACAGCTGATTAATTATATTGAATCATAATCCCATATCCCGAAAGTTTACGAAAATATGAATTCTGCTCCAGAGTAAAATCATTCTTGTTTCCAGCATGAAGTACAATATATCTGCAATGAATTACTAAAACACATTAGGCCTATCAAAACCCAATTAAATGTTATTCTAAATTTTATATTTTTCCATCAACTTTTGTTGTCTTTACTCCATTTTTATTATCGGCTAGCCATGAGTGTTCAAATGTTCCCTTTTGAAATGTTGATATCTCGTTTAGATATACAAATTAAAATAAACAAACTTCCTTAACTTCATTATATGCTGTTAAAAATTGTATTCTTTTAAAAGCAATGTATGTGGAAAATTCCATTAGACCTTTTCGTGATTTATCTTTACACCATTTAAATCCTCTGTTTCTTAACTCTCAAAGAACTGCATATCTCTAAATTTCCTATAAATACTTTCCAGACTAACAATTTTCTCTGAAATAATTCTATTAAGTTATATTTATATTGAAAAAAACAATCTACTATTTTCATATATTTTGTAAATTTAGCTAGAATAGAGCTAACATCAAGGTGATCTTCATTCGTCATTCGCTTCGTACTTCGTCAGTGCCTTTCTTTTTTCGTATATATGCTAATATTCGTAATTTCGTACATATATAAGTATATATACTAATATTCAGTGCAGTTGCAACAGGCTAAAAATATGTCCAAATGAGACCTCAGCAACTTAACATTTAGCAATATTAATATTCCTCTCTAACGGCAAGAGAGGGGCTTCATTATATAGTTATTCTTCGAAGTAACTGATTAGAGACATAATTTTGTTTCTGACTCTGACTATCTAATGGCTTCGGCATATTCAGAGTACAGAGTACAATCACAATGATTAAACGGCGATTTGAAAGTTACCAAAACAATCAAACACCAAAGCAATGTTGGCCGGTCTAATGTTTTGTAGAATTTTGTAGACAGTTGACAGCCATACGAATTTTCTAATTCGGATTAAATGTTGGAGCATATCAGGAAGAACTATATTCTATTTTTAGTTAAATATAAAATTTAAAGGAAAAATACTGTCAGTTTTTAAATGGAATTTGCAAACTGCAATTGGAAATAGATTGATGATTTCGTTTGTGACGAACACTTGAGTTCACTGTAATTTTTATTAGAGTATAGATTTTTGTTTTCGTACATGACACAATTAATGCCATTAGGTAAACGCATAATTATATTTACCTATTAACTAAATTAGTTAATCAAACATGTAACCACTACTATCTTGATTGTCGGGACTGATACGCATACAGCCATCGACAGTTACATAATCGATCAGATATTATGCTCTGTCACCTCTCGCACAGCAGAAGCCGCCATTTTAAGATCGTCCAATCCGCCACTCTGCACCTTACTCACCGATCCATCCACCTTATCCTCCCAGAAACCATCAGCTAATTAAAAGCCGCCCTCTGCCGTCCCGACGCTGCCGGTGCTAATTAAAATGTATAACATCGCACCAGGCTTAAATCAAAAAACGATTAATATTTCAGAAAGGATATAATCTATCCCTTAGGGAACGCGGAAGGCGTATCCTTTCCAAGGAAATACGGAATAAAGGATAAGAAAGCGTCTTTAGGGCTTTCCGTTGTTTTTATAGAAAACAATGGAGGTTTCCATTGATCTCTCTCCGGTTTTTACGGGACTCCAGGGGAAGAGAATGGGGGGTCGTAATACCGGGCACGATCCAAATAAGTTTTTTCCCTTTTTATTTTTTTATGGATCAAATTATTAGAATCGGGAGAAAATTAAGCGTTTATCGATAATTTTTGCACAAATTGTTATACTTTCATGTCAAAAATTATTTCCAAACAGTTTTTTTTCAATCTCTACTAATTATATAAAATCAACACTCGCAAATATCGTATTTATCTAATGAAAATGGGATTAATTAATTTAGTGGTAATTTATTTTAAAAAATATAACCAGAAGATAAAATCAACTCTAATATATTAGGTTGAACACCAATCACAACGAATTACGTCAGTCTTCATAATGGTTACGGAAACTTTTTTTCTATATTTTAAAGTCTCCTTCTACCAACTAGAGGTTTATCTGGAGTGGATCTACAGTTTAACTTGGGCTCCGAACCACGTTCTTCGGCATTAAGCCTACCGACCGAGTGACCAACTTAGAAATTATATCAGAAGATATCCGGTCTGTTACCCAGCCTGGTTACTGGCGTGACTGGGATCACTTTCCTTGTCGGATTTTGCACTCTTGCATAGGACAATCTCAAATATTAAAACAAACATAAATTTACGACCATACCCCAGCCTGATTCGAACCCGCGACTATCGCAACAGTAGGTGGACCGTCCTGTCGCCTTTACTGCGCCGGCGGAAAAATATTAATAACGTTAACAAAAATATAAATGCACTGCCTTGAAAATGTATTGGATTATTGAATAATATGAAAAATGTCGTTTTTGGTACCATTTCGCCATTCGAGATACAACATAGCGACATTTATTGTTTACTAACTGTATAATGACATCATATGATGCTGGTGCGCCTTTTGGCGCGAACTTGAATTTTAAATTAGAAAATAACTTATTTCCAGCAAAATAAAACGATATCTTAAAATTTTTCATCATTCCAATTCAAGAATGTTTGCATTCAGTTATCCCAAAAGGTTACAATAATAATTTCACTTTATTGTTTTACTAATTTGTAAATAATTCATGAGTAAAGCAAATTTCTTTTACATTCCAAAAGCTTCGACACTTATGGATACGAAATGTCAGTTACATAGTCTTTAATTTTCATTCAGAAATATAACAGAGAAACGATGAAGATATTGAATTGATTAACATATTAAATTAATCCCATTTTTATTAGATAAATACGATGTTTGTGAGTGTTGATTCTTATCATCACCTCCGTTAAGACCGCATCTAATCACATAGCTCAAAAGAAATTTTAATTAAATTGTTACAGTATCCAAAATATTGGCCAGACTTGAATCCATTTACTTTTTGTTGAAAATTGAAATAAAGTTTCTAATGAATCAGTCAATATCTAAGTCAGTCAATAATCAAAATTATTCCATTCTAATTTTTTTATAATGCGCTACCTCATCAATTTTGACTTGTAAACAGAATTAACAGGTCAAAATTAAATGTTTATTGTATTCTTATGTTTGAGGTCAGCATATCCCAATATTGCCAAATAAATACGATCAAAACAAAGATAACGTCAAAACAATGCTTGACAGTTTATAATCTCTAATTACTATTACTAATGTTTTGAAAAATTTTGAAATAATTTGGCAACATGGCCAACTAGTACCATACCAAATAGAATTTTATAGACTGAATCGTTTACATGTGTAAACGCATCAGACAACATTATATCACTTCTTAACGAGGACAAAATAGGAAGGAAGAAAACCCACTTTGGGTTTAAAACGAATTTTACATTTTTGCAAACTTAGACGGGCTATATAAGCGTTTTAATTTTTTGACTTATACTTACCCAATCCTCCAGATAGCAACCCTGTATAAAATACTGGTCCGATCAGTCTTTTTCTATCTTTTTGAAACACAAATGTGATAGAAGTACGTCTCTGAGAGACAACTTGCACAACTGCAAGTGTTCCAATACAAGGAAATCCACGCGTTACTTAATGTTTCGTGTTTTTATAAGGAACGTGTACGCCCATATCGAATCAGGTATCCCACTCGTGAAAAGCTTAACGGACATGGTCAGTATGAGTAGCCAGAGAGTGCCAAGGTCTCCCTTGGCACCTTGCAACATTCCAATAAGGTTGACTAAAGCCCTAGCCACTCATCATTGCCCGTAGGAAAATAAAATATGACAATCGCAATGGTATTCCAGTGGCAAAAGACTAATTGGTTCTAGCAGGACATCTTGGTTGTACCAAAACAAATTAACTTATACCGAAAACTAAATGAGAAAAAACATTATTAATCACTCACGATTCTTTTTTTATTTAATGTATGTCATTTATTCATTAATTTTGACGTTCAAATATTGTCGCATGATGTATTATAACATTGTTTTTATGACTGATTGGTGTGCCGATATTATCCTAAAGGTGTCATACTCAATGTCCACACAACAAGAAACCTCCATATAACACGAATCGAATGAACGTAATGAAATCGAAATGAAGCCAAAGAATCGAATTCGAAACTCGGCAAAATTGATTCGCCCGCCAAAGTATAACCCCAATCAGAATTCCAATAAATAGACGAACGTAGAGGGCGCTTCAATTCACGCCGGCGAAGCTTACATCACCGTAAAATGCGCCCGTAAAACCGGCAACAATGGGCCGTATATTTTACTCGGCCACTTATTAACGGAACCTTAAGTTTGCGACCGAATTACTTCGGATGGGATTGTCTTTCGAGACATGGCAAAATTTATACGGCAATGTACCGGTTAATGGATCCGCTGGTTCCCGAACTACTACTTTATATTTTATTGGATTGTTCCAAGTAATTTTCTTTTGTTCGCTCACAAAATAATATAAATATTACCGTAATTTATTTGTATCACAACATATTTTTTATTATTGTTATAATATTTACCTAAGTTAAGGAGTAGGAATTTAAAACACAGTTTCACATTAGTTAAAATTAATATTTCATTTTGTACTTGTATTGACACACATATAGAAGATGTTACTATAGCTATATTTACTAACGACACTGCGATACTTGCTATTAGAGACAATGGCGAAGCAGTAACCAGAAAACTACAACACGCAAGTATAATATAAATAAGTGGAGTCAGACATGGGGAATAAAAATTAAGAAGAGTAAATCAATACATATTGATTCCACCTACAGTCAAACTTTTCATATATCAATAACGAACCTTGACGTAAATCTTCGTTGTAAAGAGCACATGAAAATGAAAAGAAAATAACTCGAGTTAAAATTTAAAAGTAATTGTATTGGTTATTTGCAAGAAAATCTAAATTACCCCTACATAATATAATTGTTGCTGTCATATAAGAGATTCAGCTATGGGGATGTTCTGCGAGAAGTAATCTCAAGATGGTACAATTATTTTAGAATAAAGTGCATGTGGATGCACCTAGAACTGCAAGAACATATAAAGACCGAAATGTTCCAACTCTTGTAAAACACTGAACTAGGATGCAGATTCAAGAGAAGCAAACCGTGTGATCTTGTGTAGTTGTGTAGTAAAGTTCACTAAATAACACAAATACTGAAAAGTGATATTGGCTTTTATTACAGAAGTAAGAACCAATGGTCCATCCTAGATAAATATCTACTACTTATATTAAGCTACTACTTATATATATATTAAGCTACTGTAGAGAATTCTTATATTGGTAGTCTGGGCAGCTTTTAGTTCAATTGTTTCAGTGACAAAATTACTTCTTAGTATCAAGTAATAATTTTACCGACTGTGCTTTAAATAGCTGATATATAGATGGAAAACTCTTTATGAGCGGTCCTTATTAAGAAAGCTTTGTAGAGACAGGTGGTAATCGGGCAGGACTAGTTTCGTGTTATACAGTTAATGTATCAAAACTCACAAACTTTACAACCAATCATCTCTAACGAGTGATAACGACTATTATCAATTTTGGGCATTATTTTTATTTTCCGACTTTAATCGCATCATTTGTTGACAATAGTGAGTCGTATCAACGATTTGGTCAGATACTAACAGCTCATGATAAGCAATCAGTTTCCAATCTCACCAAATAATTCCTTGGCATCGGAGAGGATTTTTCAATGATCTATTTCACGCTTTATACATTTACTTCATACATTATCTGCTTTTCATCGCTAACTACTGACTTAATACATGAAAATTAATTCAAGTGCAAATCAAAAACCGAGCTTATTTGGGTTTCAATCCAAAAAAACCTGCTTTATGGTCGATGTTTAGTTCCGTACATATTACAAGATAATATATGACGTCTACCTTGATTTTATTTTAACATTTAACCGCCCTTTTCAATGATTGCCAAGTCTGAATGAGATGAGACACATTTAACATCAACATTTCGGGGATGAAAACAAGAAAACCCATTCTGAGACAGGCGTCCACATAAGTATTCATCGTCATAAATACAAAATGTTCTATAATCTTGCGCTACATTTTTCCTTTCTTGAAAGTAAACAGCAGAACCTGATGAAGGTGGCCTTCTATGCAATTGTTTTTGGGCATCCCAATTGGCTGAATAAGTGAAGTGGTGTTACTAATTGAAAATGAACCAATTACTTGGTAGAAATTGACCCCCTATATAACAAAATTATGTAAACTTATAATCATTAAGTTTTATGGGATATATCAGAACTGACGCTCTATCTATAAAATTAATATACTAATCAGCCAGAGATTGTTTCTAACTTCTAAAGAACAACAAGTGGCTACAAACTTTTTTAATTAAAATGTTTTATTTACTCACAAATTTAACTAATGTTTAATTTAATTGATAATCTTTTTTTGTTTTCAGTGTATTGTTCCAAATTAAAAAATAAATTAAAGTACTAAATGAATGTAAAATATTCATTTGTATTTTGTTAAGCTCGACAAAACAATTAATTAAACGTCAATATACTTATTTCAACAATTTTATAATTTATAGATTTCGTCGCTGTGATAGTTTTCCAGGAAGCATGTAAAATAGGCCCTACTTAAGCTCTTAAATATTCGTTAATGTTTTCAAAAGTTTGGAAGTAATCTATCAACAAGACACCTTTTGCGTTCAAGAATGTCTTGAATACAAACAAACACATTAATACAATCTCTTCTGAGGTAGATTTATACCACTCGTGGTCCTCTTACTTTGATTCGAGATCATGATCAAATGGCGTACCAAATCTTTTTAAAATCATCAATAGAGTATTATTTATAGGACTTTAATAGAACAAGAGTGCCTAAGGCACCGTAAGAAAGCCTGAAATGGTAACCGTGTTCATACCAATCCATTCGAAGCATATTCATATGGGAATTGAGGGTGGGCACCTGGTGACTATCAACAGAAACTAATGAGATTGCTAATAATTTATTCGAGTAATTGATAATTTACAATTGCCAACACAGCTCGAGTAACCGAGTAACACACCCACACACACAAGGAAATATCGTCGATTATCTGTGTCGGTTTTTTTATAGATCAAGCTCCAACAATGGGTTCTTGATTGAGAACGAATTCGAATTGAAACTCCTGTGAAATTCCATACTATTTGAAAACACCAATTCAGATTATTATTGCTATTTATTCTCATACAGAATGGATGATCACATGCATGTTTTAAGAATGTTAAAAAACCGCTGCGTGAACAAACCTAGAAACTGGTCAAAACAAAAAAATTAATAACCATATTCGTCAGTTGCGTATGCTCGCAACCCATACGAAATAATACAAAAACAACAACAACATTTTAAAGTTTAATTAGAATCTACAACTTTATGTCTCGACAAAAAGTTTTTTTCCGCGTACGCAGTAAACAGAACGGAAAGTATTTCCACAATAACATTTAAAGCAGCCAGACGGTTCGTCAATTTTTAATGGGATTTTTTTCAGAGGCAGCCTCGCTGCCCCCATTTTTGTGACGAATGGGTCCGCCGCCTCTCATAACCCTAAAATACGGCAGAGCTGTCGCCGTTAGAATTGCTCTAAGTATTTCCCCACTGAGAAATCCATATTTAATGACCGTTTTTTATGCGCTGGCAAGGCACTACTTAGCTTTATGCGTATATGTGTGTATTCGGTAAAGTGCGATAATGGAAAACTGTAATGTTTCGTTTTGGGTTATTTGTACTAACGTTGTTTATATCGAGGAAATTGGGTCTATTTGTTCGGTATTTGTATACTCAGTTAGATGCTTATTATTTAGTTTATTTCATAAGAATCCTAAATTAATTTGATTGATTTCATTGGAAAAGTAAGTCTTGACATTATAATTAAGACACTTATCAACAGTATTACTTCCAATTTTCAGAATTAGTTATCGGTTACCTTCCCCATATTTTTGGTAACATTGGAATCCTCAAAAAAACGAGTTATTTGAGGCTACTTCCGTGTAAATAATGCGTATGTCTGTTTACATGGCATATTTTGTAGGTCATATTTGAGTATATTATACACTTTGTTATGCGATAACTAAATTAAGCAACCTGTGACTTTTTTTCCTACAAACAACTGGGTTTATATATGGAGAACCCCAAAAGAAGGCTATGACCGGAACTGCCTAGTTCGTACAGTTCAACAACACGGGGGAAGTTCCGTTATGATTTAGGCGGCAATATCGTTCAGATTACTGATACAAGCGAATATGTCTACATCCGCAATATTGAAAAATTCTTATTTGGACTAACATATTTCTACCGAACACTGTCATGTTCCAACACGATAATGCGCCCATACATTGAGATAAAAAGGTTCAACTTCGATTTGAAGAGCACTAGAATATCAACATAACAGGTCAATTAAAAAGACGTCGACTTGACACATAGATGGCGCTACTAGATTTAAATTCATATGTTTTTTAGTTAGCCCTAACCCTCAAAAGATGCGTGTATATATTTGACAGCTGTCGGATCATTAGTTTGTGAATTATAATATTTTGAGTGAAGCAACTTTTGTTATTGCGAAAAAATTTGTCCTTTTCTGAAGCACCAGATCACTAATCGTTTTTCATTTCTTTTTTCAAATGCTTTTAAACTTTTGCCAAATTTCGAACGGAGCCTTCATCGAATAATTCCTCTAAGTTTTCCTCGCCGAACGTTTCCTTGTCTTGTATATCAAAATTTCAAGCACTAAATGCTTGTTTAGTGGTGCTATACTTTCAACAACAATTTTCATATTAAATTAATGTGTAAAACCTTATATATTGTATAAGGTGCAAAATCTAACATATTTATAGTATAACAATTATTATATATTCTTCAACCAAATCAACCATACGAGAACAGATACCTAATAACAGCTACTTTGAGTGAGAGCTCTAGTTTAAGAGTTCTAAATTATCTATGCCATTCTTGTAAAATGCCTGAAATGACCATGACTACTTCCAACGTCTAATAAAATCAGTTAATAGTTGTAATGTTAATAGTAATTAATGGTTAAAAATGATTGAATAAGCGAGGTTACTTGATCTCAATCACAGTATAAATATAATAATTATTACAATAATATATTTCAGTTCATGTTAAAATGAAGTAATAATTTTACGTCATATGAAATATATCATATAAAACGCATATTACCATACTTTAACACTTTTTCCGTACTTTTGTAAACTTCGCGGGTCTTCAGCTAAATCCGCAAGCGTCACACTGTATGTACCAAAGACAAACAGAAGTCGGTGCAAAGGTCGACGCTTTCTTCGTCGAACGTGTCTCGAATGTAAATAGCAGCGGGGTAAAATTGAAAAAAAAGAAAGGTTACGCCAAAAACGAAAATAATTGAACATTTGTTGACTTTCGCACGGCCAAACTCGGCCAGCGGCGATAAAAGAACAATCGAACGCCAAAAACGGCGACATGGATATAGGAACGCGCACTAAGGCTCTATGATAGAATTTTAATTGAATAGTTTAAGGCATTTTAAGCAGTTACATCCATATCTATTATGGTTCAATCTTTTTAACATATCAGCTTAAATGTTTTAAATAGATATTAAGTTAATACAGTTTTCTTCAAGTTGACCACAAAAGAAAATTATTTGGTAAAAGTTTACTTAAATTTAAAACGTTATTTAAAAAAAACTGTAGCATCCAGTACATTATTAGGTAACCGGTACTGCAAGTGTATTGTCAGCATGTATTTTTATTTTCATTTCGTCATTAATATTTGTAACTTCATTACGTTCGTTCTTCTGTCAATCATATATTGCTTTATGTTTTATAGGAGTTTGCATGCAGAGATGAGTTTAGATGCTTTAAAAATAATTATTTAGTATGAAATGTTCAGTTGTAACAGACGTCTGAAAACATTGATTCATAAGATGTGTGTCCCTACCAATGGGTAAAAAAAACTAGCAAAGATCTTAATATTATTTATTTTTTAAAGTTGACAAATACTGATGTGGCGACCGCCACGACCCTTTAGGCCACCACGAATTCACCAACAACAACTACAAAGATTGGTAACGCCGGTGGATTGGTACCATGAAGTTCCAGGCTATAAAAGACCATCACGACGACGTCTCGTTCCCTTTTCTTTTCTCTATCCCCTTGTAATAGTACCACTTCCACAGCGCTACCGTACTTCCTCTACCTAACCTAATATCCTTTCAATTCTCCCATCGACCACATGTATCATTTAATATTAAAAATAAACAGTATTTCTTCAACCAGTGTTTTCAGTTCTCGTGCAAATTCCTTCCAAAAATAGTAGTGAGTATTCTGACAAATAATCGCAGCGGCAGCCACACATTTGGACCGACTCAACGACCCGACGAACATTCCTACAATTGGTGACCTCGACGTGATCAAAGTGCCTAACAGGTAAATCAACTCAACATAAGCCACTCGACAGGTGCTTGACACGTGCATGGAAGGATAGCACGAGGAACAGAACCCATCAACATCACATGGTCGACGACATCCCATGAGACTAGCCTGATGGACGAAAACCACAGAAGCCCATCATGAATACCATCAACACATGAACACCTTCGCATCACGAAACGGGATACGTAACACACTTATAGGTACCCTCAAACAAAGCTAAACGCCCCAAGACCAACGACGTCCTGCTACAACTCCGATTGCAGCTAATCCCGTAAAACACCTCGCTCAGGTTGGGATCCCCGTCTCATCAGCAGTCCCTGAGCGTTTGTTTGCGTGATTGCGGGTGCACTCCGGAACCTGCACCACATAGAGGTACGTTCCACGGCAGTTCCACTAGGAGGGGAGTTATGTGGCGACCACCACGACCCTTTAGGCCACCACGAATTCACCGACAACAACTACAAAGGTTGGTAACACCGGTGGATTGGTACCATGAAGTTCCAGGCGATAAAAAACCATCACGACGACGTCTCGTTCCCTTTTCTTTTCTCTACCCCTTGTAAAAGTACCACTTCCACAGCGCTACCGTACTTCCTCTACCTAACCTAATATTCTGTCAATTCTCCCGTCGACCACATGTATAATTTAATATTAAAATAAACAGTATTTCTTCAACCAATGTTTTCAGTTCTCGTGCAAATTCCCCGACCCGACGAACATTCCTACCCTGATAATAATGGAGGGACTGACACATATGAATTGGAATTGATAAAAATATTACAAACTATGCGTTTCCCTGTTTAACGATTGTGACTAAAGATTGATTGACTATTAATTACATAAATAGATTTACACAAATACCCCAAACCCTCTCTTTGGACAAACGCGATTGTGGAAATATTCCTGTTCCATATTAAATTATGTTACATTCTTTTTAAACGAAAAATCAAAGACTTTGTTTAATATGACTCTGAATATGATTATTACTAGTGACACATACTGGGTGCTCCGTTTCAACAAATTATTGACCAAGATCTTCTCTTTCAGGTTTGATTACGCGTTTTAACTAGTTTTTTTTGTATAAAGTCTCTAATCTGATGAGATAATTAGAGAGCATGTTACTATTTTACTGTTTCTCCTACCTCAGGTTTCTGGTCACTAGAAAATATAAGAGATTGACAACTTCATAAACATTGGTCTTTGGTGTTGGTTTAGAAGGTTGTGCCATATTCCTGCATGTTGGTTTGTTGAGTTATTTCCAAAACTAGAAAACAGTTGTAATTCTTATTTCATCGATGCTACTTTAATACAGATATCTAAGCACATAATCTTTTCAATGTTTTATTGCGTATTATCACAATAGAAAGTGTTGAAAACAACTTGTATAATATGGTTAAAAATTTGCATAGCATGACATATTTTAACAGTTGGAGTTTCATTGTGGAGGTTATATTAATTTTTGATAAAAGCTTTATTCAAGTGCGACTTCTTACACTCGGCGTTAGTTATTAGTGTTGGTATTTTAAAAGTCTATTCAAAGGTTTGTCGATAATTCCGGATAAGAAATCATGTTTTACTTTATCCACTGTTAATTGTTACACCTAGATTTAATATAGATTTTCAATACGAATTAACTCCAAAATAAAATACGTACCAAAAATAGTCAGTAAGTGGCATAAATAGTAAAATAGTAGTAGTAGCAGTAAATAGTCTTGAAAACTGTTTTGTTTCCTAAAAAAGTCTCTACCCGATACTGGGGACTCTAACTGACGAACAATGGCTGGCTTTCCTAAACAAAGGCATTAAAATTGGTAGGACCTTATTTATCGTGAAGATCTCCATCGAACAACTTTCTTCGTATCGCCTGCTAACTGTATAACGACCAAAATGGCTGAGGATTTTCAGTTATTATGTTGTTTGCTCACTTAAAAGGCAAATTAGTTTTGTGAGCATGCAAAATCCTTAAGAAATTGCTTCTCGACTGTAGGCAATACTCTCTGAAAGGGTGGGATTTTTAGATTTATATATATTTACAACGATTCTGAATTTTTGGGAATAATTTTCTTTATTACGCTTTGACTATAGCTCGGTAGGTTTTCGAAAGATTTTAATAGAATTATTGAAAGCTTAAATATACAATAATAACGCATAATAATGACTATCAATCTAATTAAATACAAAATTATTCGATATATCATGAGAATACACATATACCCTTTTCAAATAGTAATAATTTTTTTATTTGAAAATATATTATGATCATTTTAATGAGGCATTTATTAATAAAAATTAGTACAATATAGTGCACTCTTTCCAATAAAAGAATTTTTAAAATTGGCCCTCAATTGACGGAGAAATCCGGACGTACATTAAAAAATATAAGTCGTTTATTTGAAATGTACAACACACAGTCAGGTGTCATATTATCGAAATAGTATATAACTAATCCAGACCAGTCTATTAATCAGTGAAAGAAGAATTTCCTTTCATGAATACTAGATTTTTAAATGTAGTACCAGACAAATCGCCTCTTGAAATCAACCTATCTACAGTCCTGATGAGCACGAACTTGTGTTGTTACATGAACATATTTTTTATATTTGGATACATTTCAAGAATGGTAAGCTTTTTGCTGCTCTAACTCAATTTTTGATTCCTGTCCCTATTCGCAAAAATAATCAAATCTATCATCTTCTTTAGCAGCACTGCTGCTCCTGTTCCCCCCAGGTATTATTTCATAGTTTTATAATTTTCATCTAACGCATTAATTGCAAGATATAGAATTCTTTACCTCTCTTCTCGTAGTTTTCAATCAGTTATTTTCTACAGAGCATACACATTAATAACATCACTAAATGTACTTATGTTCAAATGTATTTTGAACCCTACTAAAATACTAATTATAAAATACCTGAGCGTTAGATATTTGAAATACAAATACCAAATATATATTTGTATTTTAGTTACGTAACAGGTCAGTTGAAAAGTCCCCGATCTACGATAGTAAAACAAATTTTTTGGCAAAATCAGTTTTTTTATTCAACATAAATCCCTTCAAAGGTGTACATACGATTTGTCCTTTGCTTCAAAATAGGCCCCAGTTTCGGCTATCACCTCTTCATTCGATCTGAGAACAGAAAATATTCGCTGGGGACCAGATTTGGAGAATACGGTGGATGAGGAAGCAATTCGAAGACGGTCCAATAATGCTATGTAGTAGTCGCTGCTGATGGTCCTTCCTTTTTCAAGGCAGTCAATGAAATTATTCCATGCGCATCCTAAAATACAGACGCCATAATCTTACCAGCCGACTGTTGCGTTATCCCACTTCAAGGTTCATCGTGTGCTGCATCGTTGTCGATTGGACTTCGGAGTGAAATGATGGAGCCATGTTTCATCCATTGTCATATATCGATGCAAAAACTCGGGTTTATTACGCTTGATCTTCTTCAAATACTGCTCCGAATCATCAACTCGTTGTTGTTTTTGGTCAAAAGTGATCTTGCGCGGCACCCACTTTGCACAGAGCCTTCTCATACCCAAATCATTCGTGGTCATTCTGTGGATTTTTGTGTTTTCGTCGGTAACAACCTCATTTGGGCGTCCACTGCGTTCACCGTCTTTGGTGCTCATTTCACCACGTCTAAACTTAGCATACCAATCAGTGTCCAGAAACTCGGCATCAATCGAAGTTCTTGCGTCAATTTTTTTGTTGCCGTTCAAAAAGCAATATTTATTATCACGCGAAATTCCTCTTAATCCATTTTTTTCACAATAACAAAAGCTGCTTCACTCAAAATTCTATAATTCACAAACTAATGATCCGACAGATGTCAAATTTATACACTTATCTTTTGAGGGTTAGGGCTAACTAAAAAACATATGGATTTAATTCTAGTAGCGCCATCTATATGTCAGACCTAGGACTTTTCAACTGATCTGTTATTTTAACTTCAAGTAATTAAAATTCTGCTCGACCTTGGGTAGGTATAATAAAATGTATGGAATTATTATTTTACATAAGGTCATAGCTTTTGGTCTAGGCAAGAACTACGAAAAGTACTCTAATATAATAAACATTCCTATAATAGGCCCTTTCAAATAATTTGAACAAAATAATTTCCAGAAAATGATCCCATTGTCCAATTCAATTTCCCGGTCTATCGAGCACGATATCCATCGTCGATTTTTCCATTTTGCTTAGATAATTTGAAAAAAATCCGAAACCAATAATTTCTTCTTAACACGAACAAAATCAAAAGGACTTCCCTCCCCAACCATCCCGGTGCCGTCGTCCTCGTCCTCCCCCGCCACCGCTTCATACTCAAACTCGGTAAATCAGGCATTTCAATGATAATACTTCGTTCCTCCAGTTCGATGGGGTCCGAACGGAAAAACTTCCAGACCGGAACTTCGGGTTTCGCTTTTAAACTTTAAGAAATTTTATTTCGACTCAGCAAAAGAAACCGAACGGCCTAATTTTTAACTGAAACGACGTTTCATTTCTATTCAAGGGGACAGTGGGAAGGTTTCCGGCGAATAAATCTACTTTTATAGTTTGCAAGTATCTTTCGGAAAGTTTATACAGTAAATGTAGTTTTTGTCAGGTCGATATTAACTTTCTTTAATAAATTTTAAGTTTTTTCTACTTCTATAGTTTATCAAGTTATATTATATCGCAACTGCCTATTCACTTTATTTAGTCTCCTTCATAGGTTTAGGCTATTCCTTAAACTCGACGAACCTTTCCAAAATTTGAATTCAACAACTGTTTCTATTTCCTGATTGCAGTAGTAATGGCTGCTCTACGATACTAAATATAAGCACCTGGTATGAAACTGCCACTTGCATTGATTCTTCTTGATTCGTGATCTTGACACTTAATCTTCTTAGATCATTGATAAATTTTTATATAGTTTATTGAAATGTTGTATAATCTTTATGAATTGATATATAACAATTTTTAATTCGCTGTTTGCCTAATAGCTTAATATTTAATTTAACAGTAGTTAACATATATTCTTAGTATTGTACATTTTGGAGTAACATTAACTAAAACTGTGGAAGCACTTTTAGTTTCAGGTAACATAGGTTAATTGGGAATTGAACAGTAATCACCATAATAACAGCACTAATGGATGTGTTAAATTGTTGGATGTGAAAAAATAATACCATTTATATTAATTAAAATAATAATTTTGCATCACTTTCTGCAATTTCTCGCATCTTTCTAGCAAAAATTGTTTTTTTTTTGCAAAAATATATTTTTCAATTTATTGCTCTGATGTTATCTGACATTGACTGTTGGTGTACATCTACAGTAACAGTTTAATTCGAATTTTACATTTACTACACTTTGCTGATCCCACCATATGCATAGCAAGATTGTATGGTCATGATGTATGATTGTATGATTGATGCCCGAAATGACATTTTCAGAAAATTTGTGTGATATTATATTTTATCTCCTTTTGGATCTTTTCCATCACATGTAAACGCCTGGAAATAGTTTATTTTGAAACTACTAAAACTGAAAATACAGTGGCATAAATACCACTGCTCAAAATATTTCTTATTATATAGGTGTTAACTCAACAACATTCACTGTAAATTAGGGTCAGATTATTAATTTACGTAATAATGAAAAATCAATGTCTCATTTCATAAAGGAAAACCATAATAAATCTGCATGATAAAGAACAAATGGCAATTTTAAACCATGCTATATTCTAATATGGTAACTCTGTACTATTGGTTTCAACAGAAAGAGACAAAGAGAGGAGTGTCAATCGTCCTATATAGTCATTTCTCTACATTGATTACTCGAAAACAGAAGTCCCATGTGCAAGTTTCTAAACACAACATAAATATGATTTAATCAGTAATCTTATATATAAAATTCTAATGTCACAATGTTCGTTCCCATACTCCTCCGAAACGGCTTGACCCATTATTATAAATCCTTTATGCATATTCAGTGGGTCTGAGAGTCGGCTGCTATCTATTTTTCGATGCCCTAAGTGATAAGGGGTGTCACTATCACTGTCACTATCACTTGATAAGTTGGTAGGAAACTGGATGCGTAAAATTACCTACTGATTTCTGCACAATTATTGAATCGCAAGATGCTCTCATTGAACAAATATTTCCCGATATACACACGAATTACATAAATCTCGAGTGGCTTGCAGAAAGGGCAATTTTAGCGGAAAATTATGTGGACGTTGATATTTTGAATCTGAAGATACAAAAGTTATTGCTAGGGGACTTGTTATCATATGAATATATCGATACAGTTTGCGGTGCCACTGAAGCTGCAAATTTTGTCGTTTTTAACATAACATAACATAACATAACTTACAATTGAAGGTTGGATCTCCCATTATTTTGCTTCGTAATTTCAACTCGCCACGGCTGTATAAAGGTACGCGATTAGTCATTAAAAGATTAACGCAAAAGTTTCGAGGTGAAAGTATATTAATACCACAAATACCTATTATACACATATTCAATTTCCGATTAGATTGGCATTTACAATGACTATTAATAAACCATGTTTTTCACACAGACAATTATACGATGCATGCTCTCGAGTAGGTAAACCATCAAGTTTGTTTGTATTAACTAAAGACTGTCTAACAAAAAATAATGTTCATGCTGTAGAATTAAGAGATTAATATTATGTAATGAATTAATGATGTAAATAATTATTATTTAAAATAAATTATAGTAAATTAAAAAAAATAATGTCCTACATGTGCACATATATACAAACACAGCAAAATATAAAGTAAAATAGAAGAAACATTTTGTTGAAACAACCTTCTGATGTAGCATATATTATCTCATTATGTGTTGGTTAAATAAAGAAAACCAGCTACATCAGTTATGAAACATGTAGTGTTTAAGAACACTTTGAATTTGCGAATTGTTGCGAATTATTTTATTTTAATCGAAAAAGTGGCGACTTATTTATATAATGGCACAGCCTACATTGCTGGTTTATTCCTGTTCTAATTTAAACGAAATCCTGATAATGTTCCATATCATCACACCGCCAGATATCGAACTGATACCGATCCAGAGCTATATTAATCGCCTATTAATCATATAATCTTCCTCCTGAATAAGCGACCATAGGTATGTATTATACCTGATACTCTATGGGTATCTCCTCTAATGATCTTCTGAATTGTACAATTTTTACCAAGATATTCATGGTGTTCCATATGTAGATAGAATAGTTTCCAAAATTTTGGTGATTCTAAATTGTAACCAACTGATCCAATGCAATACGCATTTGTACACGTACACTAATAAACTTCAACCTTCTGTCCAAATTTCAGTAGACTATATTAATTACTATGCATGTGCCAACGTTAATTGTGGAGAGGAGGTTTATATTTATTTTAAATGAAATATCTATTAGTTGATAAATTATTAAAATAGTTGTTCAGAAATTCTTCTATTCTATCGACTTTTTCAGGTTAAGGATATGTCCATAGATAACTTTAAAGAATAGCATTATTTAATACAATTTAACACACTTGGATTAATTAAGTATAATATATCTTAAAACAATTAAAAAATCATAGATACATTAGACATAGATTACATAAATAGATAATAATAAATTTGAGCACAATTTAAACTCACATAACAATATGCTTGTTATGCAATAGTAAAAATTAACGTGGTTGCTCAGAAGTCAATAGTATCAAATAAAGCTTTCAATATCAAAATAACATTTAGCATCATTTTCTTTAGAATTAAGAAAAAATTATAGACCTAATTATCTGTCGAGTTTGAAACTATTAGATATTGTTTGCACAAAAATTATCTGGTACATTATCAAATATATATTAAATTATCTACATATCACAAATAAATATATTGCATTTATCAAATTAACATTAATTAATCACGTTAGACAAAAATCAAAACACATTAGAACTAAAATAAAACAACTATACTGGTTAGTCGGAAGATACTCTCAACTTGATCTAAAATCTATAAGACTATTATAAAGCCAATTTGGACCTATGGGGTGCAAATATGCGGTTGCACTAAAAATTCAAATCAACTAGTCATACAACTGTCAAAGCAAGGTTCTTAGATTGATTACCAATGCCTATCGCTACGTAACCAACGAAGAACTGCACAATGATCTGGAAATTAAATGGATTTGCGAAGCTATCCAAGATTTCGCCTTGAAACACGAAAGAAGATTACTAAATCATACTAACGTGGAAGCAATACAACTGCTGGACAGCGCGCAGGATGTCAGGAGATTGAAGCGAACCAAACCATACGAGCTTATATAAAGTGTATACCTAGTTATAAGTTATTATGATTTTATTATTGAGGAATATATATTGATGTATTTTCTCGCACTTGTCTTGCTCGTCTTGCTTGTAAATTAATCCAAGTACAAGTGAAAAGTAATAATAAATTAATGTATAATTAAGATTGTACTAAGCGTATCTAATAAAGATGTTATTAAAAAAAATTATCAAATTTATTTAAATGTTAAATCCAATGAAGGATTTTTCAATATCATTTTTACATTATTTAGTCATATTAACGAAGTTAAAAGAATAAATAATATATATTAATAATAATATACTATATTAAAAGGCAAATGTTATTTTGTTTAAAAAAAAATTCTCTTACTGTATCTATTTATTCCTAATGATATTTTTGAAAATGTAGTTATAATGGTAAGAAAAAAAACCGCATCGACTTAAGTAGCTAATATCTCATATTCGTAATAGCAGTACATCAGAAAGCAAGAAATCTGTCTGGATGCCATATAAAATGCCAGACAGAGAAGCTACGACAAATAAATAATTCAATATTTATTTTTGAGTAAGAACTGTTTTGAATCTCTTGCTCGTTTCTGCTGGTATAAAATATGTATTTCCCGAAAATACCTTTGAAAGGCTTCTGTTTGAACAATTAATGGGCCGAAAGCTTCGGGAAAGGGCTTTTTCCTGACTTAGTGCTTAAAGACGAGGCACTTTGAGGTATATTTGCAGTAGAAATCTGCATTGGAATAGAATAATGAATTCGCTGTTTTGTCTATAGTATTTAAATTTTTCCTTATTAACACTGATATTATAGCAGATGAAATAGTTAATCAGCTTTTTCTTCCAAAATAATTATTGTCGTGATTTTGAAAATTATTTGTAAAGATTTTCTGATTAATTTTTTCTCTCTTCAATTATTTTTTGGGCGTCCGTCATTATTTTTTATTTATTTTACGGCCTTGGGAAAGATTGACTGGGAAGTATTGATGCATCCACTGTATAGACCGGACTTTTCTCCGTCCAGCTATTATTTGTTTCTGTAGTTGCAAATTTCTAGTAATGAAGTAAAGCTGGTTTTTCACTTTCACGCTGGTAAAGCACTTTCCAGAAAATATCAGAAGGTACTATGGCTATACATAAATGGAACTATGGCTATAGCGGAACAGTTACAAAATATAATCGATGAAAACTACAGATATATTAATGATTATTTTAGGAAATGTATATAAATAAATTCGTCTTAAGAAAGATTAAATTAACTAAAATTACTTTTTCTCCAAACCATTTTACTTCGTCGACAATTGTAGTCCGGAATTTTTTTTCGTCACGCTAATGCTTCTTCTTGCACAGCATAACTCATTTAATTACAGCATTTAATAGATTTCTTTTAAATAGAAATAGAATAAATTAAAATAATGTTTTACTCTAAGTTTGTTATTTTTATAAAGAATGAATGGAATAATTATTTTGCTAATATCTGGTAAATCTAATTTGAAAAAACACTAAAAATAACATCGAGGCAATATCTTAAAAATACATTACTGAAATAATACAGCTGGTTTTCGCAAAAGAGGACCACAAAACGGTCGAACGAGTGGTAGCTTCAAAGAACCAAAATGACTAATTTTTAGCATCAGAAACAACTGATCTGAAGCAGCCGGTAGTGGTTTACTGTACAAACCTCCTTACCATTTAAATGAAGTAAAAATATTAGTTGGGCCTTAATCGAGGAATGGAGCTGCGAGCCAAATGGGAATTTAATTAAGTTGTTGGCAGTTTTATTTTGAAAGTGTCTGTTCAAGAAATTGTACAGTTACAGCAAAGCAATTTAGTGAAAGTTAAAGTAGCTATTTTTTCTAGTGGTAAACATACAAAATTGCTCTAACATATATATTTTAGTGTTATATGGATATGACATTAAGTAAAAATTAGGTTAATTATCATTTTATTATAAACACTTGTTTTTAATTTAAGTAAATTTCAATATTAATATTATGGTGTAAGATAACGTCAAGGCTTTATTTTTATATTTCAAATTCTATTAAAGTGTCGTTTAAAATATCCCGTACCATTAAGTTTATTTTATGTGTCTTTGTCTTAATTAAAAAGTAAGCACCATTCGCCTATACTGCGAACCCTGCTATCGCAAGGGCTTAAGCTCACAGGAGGTATTTTAAGAATCTTTAGCAACGTTAGGGTGTTTTTTCTGATAATATACTGCATGAGGTTGTTTTACACTTGCAGCTGTGGCTTTATTTAAATGGTATTGGTGTCGTAAATTTTAGACGAATAAATCGGATATGCAAAGAAGCACAGTTTACTGATGAAGTGTATAATAAAACTGAAAATAATGCACATGGGATAAAACGATAAAAGTAGCTAAGATGATCCAATTATTTTAAAGTATGTTTTATATAGACATTTAATTTTCTTTCTAAATCTGTAATATGTGACATTTTCTAGTTTATAATATTATGATATTTATATCAAAAGTATTTTAAAATTATTAGTTACTGAATAAACTGAATGAATAAACTATTGATTTTTACGTTTGGAAAATTATCTTTTTTAGGATTTTCTATTCTCAAAAGTACTCAATAGACATAAATGTTCTGTGATTGTTTTTTTAATCTCAACCTCTGGATATAAGGACTCATGAGTTCATGTTTTGACGCATCAGAGAATATTCTGTCTATCCGTTTTTAACTAGGATGAAATTAGATGAAAAAATCGGTCCCAAGTTTAAAACGAATTTTACATTTTTACAAACTGCAATAGGCATATTGGCTGTTTTCTTCGACTGGCTATATATATCACCAAATACTTTCTGCTATTTATATATTCACATGCCAATCGGTAGGTTTGATGAATTGCCAAAGATTAATATCCCGTAAAATCATTGAGTAAATTGAGCTTCAAGTACCAAGAGCCCAGGAAGTTGACTCGACCAAAATCAATATACATAACAACTGTACTGGTCATTTAGATTGGAATTAATTCATTACCTATGTGCTGACTGACCAGAAAATCTTGCCCATTTTCGGTACAGAAATGTTTATGTTGAACCTGGCTCTGGTAGGCCAATGGTTGAAGAAGTCGAACAAATGCACAAAAAATATGGAGACAGATGGATAATGACCACCGACAATGAAAAGTATATCATATACAACAATGTTGTGAGCGAAGAAGCTTGCGATCGAAGCACGTAGAAGCTTCAAAAACGATAGTAAAATCAGTATTAACTCCAATATGTAGTGGAGTTGGAAAGGAAATGTTTGTGGATTGTTCTAGCCTGACTAAATCATTAATTTGACTCCCTAATATCAACAACTAATAATATTGAAGCAGGCCATTAAAAAACCGGGCAGAACTTATCAGTAGAAGCGATTAGAGAAACTAGACCACATACGTCTTTAGTAAATCTGGGAAAATTGAAAAATATTGGCTCGGAAGTTTTAATACATCCACCTTATAACCCAGATCTTAGCCCGTCCGACTACTATTTATTCTAAACTCTCATTAGTGTAAATGAAATTACTTTTTTTCGAAACTATTATATATCATTCCTACTAACTGCTGAATCTTATCAACAATATAAACCAAAAAAAAACAAAGATTTTTAATTTTATTAATCATTCAGTCTATTTACTCGACATATTTTGTAAAAAAATAATTCTATTTATATCTGCTGTTTGATAACATATCTCAAAATTAAAACTTAAATCTTCTTCGCTCGTTTTGACGAAACTTTTTTGTATTCTCTTAAATTAAATTTTGATTGAAAGCCATTAAATATTAAATGTTGAGCACAAAGAAAGTAACGGAACAATTTAAATCGAAATAAAATTTAAGAATAACATTTTAGACAGATTTTTTTGTCTCAAGAACGGAAACTTCCAATTAGCAACTTCGTATCTCCACTTCCAACAGCAGGGAAAAAAGAAAAAAATATTATAATTAAAAATTTTCCTCGTTTTACCCGGAAGTTTCCCCGTTCGATTTTCTCATCACTCCCGTGTCAGTCCACTCCATGCACCACTCCAGAAAATCTCCGCGTCGTAAAAGCAACATCCTCAAATCCCGGGGGAGTCTCGGCGACGGTCGTGGCCGTCTCTCGGCACACTCCCCTATCGGTTTGACCAAGCAACTAGGTCTCAGGGGGTGTCCCTTTTGATCTTCCGATCTGTATACAAATCTTTCATACTTGTGGTTGATATTTCGTCACAAATCGAAATATGAAAAAAGATATATATATATATATATATATATATATATATATATATATATATATATATATATATTATATTACAATTTTCATATATATTATTATAATATAATTTGTCATAATATTTAAGGAAAAAATCGAACCCGTTATATAACCAATTTATTGAGAGAAAATTCTCAATTTGGTTAAACAATAAGCAATTAACCTTGAAAATATATGGTGCGCTGAAGCACCATATATTTTCTGAATCTCCGACAATCTACACACATTGTGCATCGAGCTGAGAACAATTTTGGTGAGTTTTTATTCCTTTTAAAAGCATTCAACGGATCTGGGACAGAAAACTAATTAGCACCAGTTTACTCTCAAATCAAACCTGGGCCATCAGATTACTTTTCAAGTGAACCAACCAGTCTTAGGCAACACCAAACTTCAGTTCTTCTAAGCTATAATATGAGTAAGTAGTAAGTTTTTGAAAAGCTAAATACATAAATCTGGAACAAGATCTGATTCTGATCTTCTTCGCTCGCAAAAAAACACGATCTTTGCTCCAAGGAAGTGTACTACCTACCACTTAATAAATCATATTCATGTTAAAGCCACAGGCTCTAGTCACACAAAATCCGAAGGAAGCACGCAATGGTTAATTCTCACTAATCTTGTTATTCAGCCTATAGCTCCAGTTTGTATTTGTTACTAAGCCATCATTATACTCCTAGCTGGAGAACCTCAATTAATGTGTTAACAGTTACTAACCTCAGGTCCTTATGCAAATTTTCATTATGAATGTACTGTGGAGCATTAAGAATACCTCACAGTACGTTGTTTTAGAATATTTATATAATATTTCTATTGATTTTGGCTGGTAAAACCCCATATTTTGACTCCCTAAGGCCACAAGACTTGTGGGTTTGGACTTGCAATTAAAGATGAAGCATATATACTGACAGGGCGGAATGTATATGCACTAACCACTATATTTTCAGCTTGCTACATTTTTCAGTACTTCAGCTTGTGTTCTTCACATTTTCTCTTAATATATGGCATCTGCCTAAGTTCAACATAAAAGATCATGAAGAAATTTCCATACGGAAGTACTAGCCAATTTATATATATTGGTTTGTGCTTGTTTTTTTGTTGATGAAAATACTATGACTTGATTTATTTTGATGCGCCTTTTTTCTATCCAGCATTGTATTTTGGCAATGTCTGTAAATTTTCGGTTGATTCTTATTGATTCTTCGGTTGGTATCTTCATTTTTATTGAATATAGGGAAGTATCAAATGTTGAGCGGATAAAGGACTAGTCCCAATACATTACCTGCTTGTATTTTCTTTAATTTAGAATAAGCCTATTCTTATTTGGCTCTGAAGATATCGCTCAGTTATATATGACTTTTGTTGTAATGAAATTTTTGAATATTTGTCCGGGAGAGGCATTTTAATCTCATGCCTAAAACCCTTATGCCAAACTTCGAAACTATCGAAAGCTTGAGCAACGTCTGAAAATAATTTATTTTTATATGATATTATAAATGCCTGATACTAAGCGAGGATTCACGTTCCTCATAAACCATGAGGTTGAGTAACGCGCGAACTTTTTGGATTGGAACACTTAGGGTAGTGCAAGTTATCTCTCAGAGATATACCTGTGTCACACCTGTGCTCCGTAGAGGCAGACTGGACGGACTAGCATCTTATACAGAGTCACTTTCTGGGGGATCGGGAAAGTGCTTTTTATGCAGAAAAGTGGAAATAGTAGGCTGTAAATACCATTGCCTTTGCAAATAACGTGGTGGATATGAGCTGATCATTGAAACCTACGGTCGAACTGGAGACCGAGGTACGATACCTTCTCTAGCCAGGGGATAGGGATTTTTTCGGTTTGGAGGCGATAAGCGCGGAACTCCTTGTTACGGTGGAACAGAATAGCCTGAGTTTTGCTCAGGTTAATCTGCAGTCGGCGGAATTTGTAACACGCAATCGCCTGGTTCAGTTGGACTTGAAGTCTGTCGCTGATGGCGTCGGGACTGTAACCAGTAGTAAAGAAAGCTGTAGCATCTGCATAAAATGGTGTGTGGGAATGTTTGTGAAGTGGAAAATCAGACATATAAAGGTTGAACATTGATGGGGTTAGTGGATCATCGTGCGGAACTTCTGCGAAGATCTGTTTTCGAGAAAAGACCGCGTCGCCGATCTTTACTTGAAGGGATCTACCATCCAAGTATGAATGAAACAGGGACATTAGGTCATTCGCTAGACCTAACTGGTTCGCTTTGAAGACTAGACCGGTGTGCCATACTTGATCGAAAGCTTTAGAAACATCTAGAAAGATGGCTCCAGATTTGCGACTTTTTATTAATGCTTGGTGGATGGTTGCTGCGACGCGGGCAGCTTGATGAAGGCTTGAGTGTTTGGCACGGAAACCGAATTGTTCGTTCGGGATTATGTGGTGTGCGTTAGTGAAGATATTTAAGACGTATATCAGGCACTCAGGCTGATGGGCCTATAGTCAGATGGAGCTTGCGAACATTTTGGTTCGACCTATTTAAGATGGTGACTATGTCACACCCGTTCGGAAACTATACGGTATCTGACAATCACATTTTCTTGCAACAAATAGTCTACTTATAAGGGTTTTTCCTTTCCTAAGTAAACTAGAGGCCAGACAGTGGCAATAAAGTGTTCTACCCGAGAGGCCCAAAATACCGCCATAAAGCTATAAAAAAGCAGATGTTGTAAAAACGGTTTTTTGGGAAATAAATATAAGAATTTTATAAACATATTTAGCAATGTTTCTAATTTATGTTTCTGACCTTCTGAACACTTCATTCGATCGTTCCTACAGAAGGGAGGTATTATATATATACCGCTAATACTGGTAATTCTAAGAAATCGATGTGGTGTCTAGTAATGTGATGTGACAATTGATGTGCTATATAATTACATTAGAATATGATAGGATCGGCAGTATAACAGCACAAACATATGCAATCGATTCAATATCGCCCCTTCTTTCCGTTAAAATAAAATTTTACACGTTTCATAATTCATATTGCAAAATGTCATAATATAAAATATTATAATCGTTCGAAAGATTTCAAAGCCATAACATTACTCTTAAACAAATTAACCTATTGTGCAATAAATTTCGTACATATTAGAATTTTCTAGTTTAAAGCTGTAAATTCCATCGGACGCGGAATGCAAGATATTTTAATCCGAACCGAAATAATCCTCATGCACAACACACTTTAAATAATGGAATATTCAAGCTAAGGATAACTTTCGCGGCATGAATAACGGAAATTCCGGGCGGAAACGGCCGCCAATACGTTCCCATCTCGATTTAATATATCGTTCGGTAAAAATTATCTCGAACTCGATCTACCTCAAAACGCCATCAATATATTGAACTAATGCAGTGCAATACTTCATCTATTCCGACCACTGGGCCGACATATAAATATGAATAGACCATGCGTATACATAATAAATCAGAAGCTCCCAATAAAGCGGGGATATAAGCTTTCAAGTCCACGAGTATGACTGATACGAATTCCCAGAAGATATTCCCGTGAGATGAGGTTGCATGCGGGAGTAAAGCGTGGGCCGGGGGGTCAGGACGCGTCTACTCTTTTGGTCAAAATAAATAATGCGAGGATCAAAGTCAGTTATTACTCATGGGAATATTTTCTTCTTATTTTTTTGTGGAAACACGGTGATTTATATACCCTGATTATAAGATTGTGTAGCGTCTATAATAAAGGTACCAGTAATATGTGTTTTTAACACCAAGCATCTCGAGGGCATTACCGAAGATTGTTTAAAATACTTAAATCGTTCCTACGGTATACCGGGCATGGGTCAACTTTAATGTATGACAGCTATTTTTTATATTCACTTATACCTAAAAATGTGAATTAAACATTTTCGCTTCAGAAGAACCTTTTTGTAAATATATTTGTTTCTTCTGTTTGATTATTTATATAAGAATGTAATTTTAATTCTGAACTTCCAGAAATCCAGAAATTCTGGGAATCAAGCATCAACTTCGAGTACTGAAGACAAACGTTTAAAAAACTCGTTTTTTTATATTTCGTCAGTCTATATTATGTAAAACAGTGTGCCATTTTCCAAAATGTTATCCATTATTATTCTTTCCGTAGTTCTAGTAGCATTTCATTATAGTACTATTCAATTAGTAAAATGAGTTCAAATTTTATACTACTGATTTTAATGATAATAATAACGATCATCAATTTTAGGGGTGTGATCTCACTTTAGCAGTAAGGCATGTTCCAATAATACCATATCCGGCTATAAAAAGTACGCCTAAGGATACTTTCTGGTAAATTAAGATAAATTTCGATATGATAAAACATAAATTACACCATGTATTTCTTCAAAATTGATTTACTACCTTTTGATTAAAAATATGTATCTATCTGATATCACAAATATATATTTTGGTTAGCTAACATTTTATTTAGCTCTAAAATATTAATCGCTCATTTTTAAAGTATAAAAATTCTTTCTCTCAATTATAATATGGAATTATTCGGAATAATGTGGAATTATTCGAACTCCTTATCTGCGAATTAACAATGGGTAATCGTCATTCATAAATTCGAATTAAACACATTCTTTAACCACCATTTATCAATATATCAACAACAAAAAACATAATTTCTTTAAATACGTCATGAATGGATGTCTATACTTTTAAAGAAGCTATCCTAAAACTTAAAGTGGTAGAACAATCTACTTTCAATACCTGTCCTTTTCTGTTTCTTTCATTTATGAATTGTCCAACATCTTTTTTGCGTTCCACTTACTCTGGATTTTTTTTAGTTCTTTGCGCTCTATTTTTTATCTACTTACGTCTTTTGTTTCGTATTTATCATCGATTATTAATTCTTAGTTTTCTTCCTTCATTTTTTCTTTTTAAGTGTGTTATTATATGTTTTGTTTCTTTTTAAATATTTAATATCGGTGTCTTTTATTTTTATTTCTTCCTCTACATCTTTCCTTTTATCTTCTTTTTGTTGTTTCCTACCTCGTCCAACCTTATCCCCAATTTCCCTCCTTTTCTTTTCATGCAATTATGCATTTTTTTCTTTCTCTTAGACATGGTTTTACTAATTATCTCATATCTCTAATTGTTTTTATTACATATTTCATTATTTCTGAGTTTTTGAGTAATTTGTTTAATTGTTTTCTGAGTAATTTGTATTACTTATTTAATACTTATATTTTTATTATTATAATCAATGTCTTTTTACCATATCCATTTCCCTCTTTCTAATGCCTATTTTCACCTGCCTTCATTTGTTTCATAAATTCCCCGATTTTATTTTTTAGTTCTGTTAGACCAAATATTGAGTTTTTATCTTCTTATTTTTGTCCAGCTCTTATATCCATTTTTGTTATTTATGTCTATCATTTTTCTATTTTGGCAATTGGGAATTCATATTACTAATTATTTTGTAGTTTTTCGATAATATCCCCTAATAGAAAAAAAAAATCTTCTGTTCTCATTATTTTCCTTTTATTATTGGACCTACTCTATCGCATACATATCAATACATTACTTGTATTGTATATAGTCTATCCAAAGTTATTTTGTACATACGACATCTAAATTTGTGACATTAGAACGTCGCAATGTTGCCGTATCAACTCTGAGTTTTAGTTCAATTTGATATACGATCTAATTCTGATCTAAATAAAATAAATTAAACAAGAATACTGTTATCAAGTACAATGTATTTTAACATTATAGTACATCTAATACATACATTGCATACATCAAAGGACTTAAAACTACAATTGAGTACATAGTAGTAATAATTTGTAGGTTAGGGTATGTTTACATAGAAATCTTTTCCATGCTACCTATGAATTAGAGTTCTTGGTGCATTTGTAGTTGTTTGCTCTGGAGGCCTAATCCACAATTGCCTAATTAACAATTGTAAATCCAATACATTTTGCTTTCATTAGAGAGCATATTTACATATTTTACGCTTAGTTCTTGATTCCTTCGGTACAGTGTTGCCTTGTAGATACATCTTGATTTCACTGTATTTCTCCTTTATTTATTCTGTTAATACCTTTAGATCCATACTTTTTTGCTAAAATTAGATTTAGGCACTGTATTTTCCTTAGTGCATTTACCATATCTGCAAAACAGTTACTATTCCTGACACATCTTAACCAAATGCTCATGTATATTCTGAACAATTACATACATATCATTACATACATACATATGTGCACATAAATATTTTACACTATACAATAACATTTTCTACAATTATAATATATTAATTATATACTCACCTTTATTTGTTTCCATTCTCATCACCCTGTCTTAGAAATTGGCAACATTGACTCATATCATATTCATAAAGTTTCATTCAAGTGAATAAGTAAGCTGATAATTTCCAATCTATCAAACATTTGTTCACAATTCCATCATTTGTCAATTAGTTCTCCAATGTGCCTTATTGAGTTCATCCAAACCGAAAAGGTGTTATTAACCATTCATGTTTCCAGCACAAACTACAATATATCTGCAATGTATTATTAATAAATGTTATAATTAATTAAACCTAATCAACTGTTATTCCAACATTTATCTTTTTCTACCAACTCTTATCCATGACTCATCTAAATATATAAATTGAAATAATAAATTTTCTTTCATTTTATTACATATTTTTAAAATTTTATTATTTTAAAAGCAATAACAGTTTCTTTTGAAATAATTGTATTAAATTAGAAACTACTCACTATATTTATACATTTCATATATTTAATATCTGATAAAGCTAACATCAAGCTGATCTTGATTTATCAGCCGCTTCATATGAAGAAGGTTTTTTTTCGGAGAATTCAAGATCATATTTTTCATTTTTTGAGATATTTCAGTGACCGCGTCTATATTAATACACAGTGCAGCTGCAACACACTAAAAAATATTTTCAATAAAAATCGCAGCCAATTAATATTTAACAGTAATAATACTTACCTCAGCAACCAATTTAACTAGCAAGAGGTGGCTCTATTATCTCGTTCCTGTTTAAAGTAACTGATTAGAGATGGCTTCGAAATTTTCAGGATCATAATAAGCATCAATATGAAATTTATTAAAACAAGCAAAGCATTAAAATAACATTTGCCGGTTTATAACCACTTATATCTATTGTTTTGAAAAATTTTGCATACGTATGACAACCGAACGGCTTTGACAGGCTAGTTCGGATACACGTTCGAACTTAGACAACATTGTGTCTGATTTTAACTAGAAGGAAAATATTGTCTGGTTCTAAAACGAATTTACAAATTGCGGCAGGCAATATATTAAACATCTTGATGACGTATGTACAAAAAAATCTTTGGGTCAACTATAGTTACCATTGCTTATATAGTTATTTATTATTTCTAATAATTGCTAATTCTAATTGTTCTAATTTTTCAACTGTTTTTCGTTTGCGCTTTCACTTATTTTTCTTTTTATATTATATTTTTTCCTCGTACAATATTCATAGCACGTATGCTGACTGACCATCACTTTGTTTCCATTCCGAAGTGCAGATTTTCTACTTCTTTCCATCATTAAAAGAATTATTCTCAGATATATCTTCATTTTCAAGAGATTTGAACATTACAAAACTATTTTTCTATTTCTATACATTCTTTATAAAATTATTATTAATCACTTCCCATTTAAGAAACATTTGTAATAGTCTAAAAATCAATTAGATTATCAATATAAAATTCTAGAATTACCATTAACATAACATCGCATTATTATTTCGCTCCAAATAATGTAACAAATGGATTAGTATTTTTCTTTATATTAATTATGTTTATGTATATTTTCTTATAGCAAGGGCATTTATCAAATTAATGAAATTCGGAATAAAATATAAGTTATGCCGCGTTCACTCAGATTTTCTTTTATTACTGGTTTATCGTATCAAGTCAACTACTCTACGATAAAAACACAAAGACGCTTTTATGGACCTGATGATGGGACGTAAATTCTAAATCTCCAAATTGCCCTGTCCTATATTTTTTCAATAAAAATGATGGAATGGATGGCGCATCTTTTATATTCCATCAGGAATAGGGTAATAAGAATACATTAAATGTTAGAAACATAGGCAAGTAATTTATAACAGAATTCGTTTCTCCGTAATATTTATCTTCTTTTTCGTAGCATATATCATCAGTAATGCTAATAAATGAATAAAAAGAGTTTATTTCGAGATCATTTTATATATTTTGGTTTCCATATTATGTGTATTTTATCAGAAAATCAGTTAAATATTGAGTATAAATATATATATATATATTTATCGTTCATTGCAATATGCAGATGTTTTTACTATTTTTATTGCTAAAGCAAATTTTTTAGGCATTATCGCTATTATCTGTAAGGTTTCTAATTTTATAGTTTATTGTAAGAGTTTATTTCGAGATCATTTTATTTATTTTGGCTTTCATATTATGTGTATTTTATCAGAAAATCAGTTAAATATTTATTATAAATATATTTATATATATATATATATATATATATATATATATATATATATATATATATATATATATATATATATATATTCAATTGATATGGCACCTATCTTCCTATCTTTTGGGTTTTCTCCTTTGCTGGTAATCGGTTGCTAGTCTTTTCTTGGGCCACATTTAACGCTTCTGCCAATTGTTTTTGAGTTTGTGTTGGGTCTTCACCCGCATCTTCAAACTTTTTTATATCTACCAGAAGGTTCTTAGTTTCTTACATTGAAATCGCCACTTTTGAATTTTCCAAACCACGCCTCACATGTTTTTAACGTTAGAGCAGGCTCACCGTTAACTTTGTACCAGAATATAATGACTTTCAGCAATTTTTTTCTATTAATAAAATAAGAAAATGAATGCGCGTCGCAAATGTATGTTTTCGGGCTCGAAATTTGACATTATCAAATAGGCATAAATCTATGAGCTCTGAAGTTTGATGTCAGCGCTGAAGAAAATGACATATGTGTCAAATCAGAACATTGCATGCGTAAGCCTAGCGATATCTATTAGAAAAACCGGTAATGACTTTCCGGTACACCTGGTACTATTTTCCTCCCAGTAATTCCATGTTTTCTCACTAATAGGAACCTTTCCTGGACTTCCACAATTATCTGAAAATAGAGATTATCTAAATCTGTCTAGCCATTCTCTAGTTTTAGAGAGATTAACGCGAAATGAATAAACAGCAATTCATGTTTATATACAAAGACGATAACAGTGAAATAATAAATATGTCGTATTTACCAACTGATGTTTATTAAAGGAAACATTGATTACATTAATGTGTGATGATTCCTTACTTATTTGCTGATAATAGGCCAGGCCTGTTTCGGGATTAGACCCAATCGAGGGTCCAATTTCGACCGAATCTCCTTCGACAACGTAATCTCGTAATGCTAATGGAGCGAATGTTGCAGCAAAAACGTCCATTTGGCCTAATGCATCCCGCGCCTAATGATTTCCCCGTCGTCCATTACGTCACCGTCGCGACGCTTCCACGAAATTCCGACCGGACCTCCATTAAAATGCCTTCTCGCTCTGTCGGACGTAAACATATTTAAATATTAAAACAGCCCTCCTCCCTAGCCCGAGGGAGCGTTTGACCGCGAAAAGCCGCGAGCACCACCGCAAAATTGCAATGGCGTGCAGTTTTCATCATTCTTTTTTTTGTTATTGTTTATTTAAGCTAACTCTAACGAATAATTGATGATAGTGGTATGAGAACAACACTATTTATGCAGAATATGAGTAATAGTGTGAACATTTAGTAAATTCTATTAGATATACAATAGCCCTAACAAATATTTGTATGAGTTAACTATTCATTTAATTTCTCCTACTTTTAGCAGATAAGGTTTGAACGAAGGAGAAGATACCAAAGAACTTCATATGTCGCGTACACTAAATGTTAAATATGTACAGAATTAAAGTGCATAATTGCTACACAACAAGCACACATTATACAGTTACTATAAATACTCATAAAATATATATTCAGCGAATATCACTAGATAGAAAATATCAATGGCATGGAATAAATGCAAAATAAATAGGACTGGAAATTGATGTTGTATGACTATGAAAATCCAGCTAATGTTACTTTTTTATAGATTTTTCATTGCCATCAAATTAATTATTAAAAAATAAAAAGGTTTTCAATATCTCTCAATTTTGCTTTTAGACAACAATAACTAGCAACTTAGCCTGAGTTTTAGAATAAATTTGAATCAGTCAATAGGACATTGGATATCATAAAATATTTTTAACAAAAAAATTGAACCGACTTCAAAAAATAAATAAGAAACTCACTAAAAATTTAAAAATAATCAAACTGTGTGTTAAAAACCTATAACACAAAAAAACATTTTAAAGTAAAATATGTACATAATAATCCTTGTAAAGACTAAATAAAAATAAACAAAAACCTTTTTAACCTATCTGCTATACGTATTTATACTCAACTATATACACAAAATTTAGCCTACCTAAACCTATCTATTTACAATATTATTTTAACTACTACCAACTTATCACTTTGAAGTCGGTACCCAACCTAAACAGTTATATTAATTTAGATTTGTTTTGTTAGTAATTTAAGTTTTTGTATATGTCACAAAATAATTGTTATTTTTTATTTTTTGGATGCAGCCCGTATGAGGTAAAATAAGAATAAAGGAACAATGATTGAAAATACGGAGCGTCTCAGGTCCCGGAGTCCACTAACTAGTCTAAGTAATTTGACAAATGTTCTAACTAGAGAACAACAAAAAGTGATTGCCTCCGCCGGAAATCGAACTCTTGAAACTTGGATCAAGATGGATTTCTATAAATGTTTTAACCATATCGCCATGGAAGCAGTTGTTTACAATATTTATACGAGGTCTTATATGCTATATAGTGCTTAAAAAACAAACTGAATGGCTTTTGCACTAAACGACTTCCAATTTTCCATCACATTATTTCAGTAATAACATTATACACAAATATCTGTGGCGTTTCCCTCGATTTCCCCCCTTCCCTCCAAAAGATCCTGATTTGGTTTTAATGGGATATCTATCTATATATATATATATATATATATATATATATATATATATATATATATATATATATATATATAGAACAACATAGAACCTCCTCCTTTTTCGAAGTGGATTAAAAATCACTATCTATTTCACATTTTTGTCGATGGAATGTATTTATTACGCGTTTTAAAAACTTTTTTTTGATAATGTTTTCAATTTTTTTGTATGAAAATGAAGAAACAATAGGATTATTAATTACAGTTCCATATTAACCTTAAAATATAGATTTAAAAACATTATTGATTTTAATAATATTCTTCGTCTATTACTCTCCGAGCAGCTTGGTGACCACTAAAACTAAGTTGTTTATTTATTCCTCTTTTTTAAATGAAACTTGTTAGTTCTACTATCGTCTAGATAGCGTTATAATAAATGCCATTAGTATATACTGATAAGGGAAATATTCACAATATTTCTCGATTGAAATGAAAGAAGAGCGAAGAAAGAAAAAAGTAGTCGTTACTAATTTAATTTCATTAAATTTTCATAATTTAATTATGACTTAATAATTTAAATTTATTAGAATCCTTAGTATTAGCATATATCATATCTAATATATAAAGTTCATTCCAATATATTCAGTTTTAGATATTTGGGCCATTTCTATTAATTTGAATGAATATTTTGCTTGGATTTTGACTTTTACCTATCTGATATTCACCATAAACAAAAGCCAGGACGTGCTATTTTGACAAAATCCAAATTCATTCCTTTCCTATAATGTAACATTTTTGAAAGAAAACTATTAACATTACTATTGTAAAAAGTGCTTAAAAGAATTTATGTAAAATGTGTCAATAATTTTAATAATTTCAAATCGTTTATGCCGTTTTATAACGAATTGCCAGAATGAATAAGAAGCTTATAAAAATTATATTAGGAACCAAAGTTCCGAACCAAATATGTTAGTAAATAGTTTATTCTCTGATGTTTTCGTATAAATTCTTTTTATAAGAAAAACTAAAAATTCTAATTAATTAACGGTGAATGTAGTAATTATGTAAAATCGCTGATAGAATTGATGCTCAACGTAAACGAACTGTTTCAAACTTTAGGCAACGAAGTTCTATAATAAAAGTAGAACAAACATCATAATTGTAGTAATCAAATTAGACTGTTACAGTGGCTCTACGCCGCTGATCTACAGTACACCCCAACGAACTAACTACCTCCTTTCCCCCCCATTCCTTAATATGTCCCTTTGCCAAGTTCGTCCGTTGTCTGTTCGTTGGAAAATCTGGCAAAATTACTTCGTATAATATTCGAGGACATCGAGAAAATGGTGGCTGACGAGCTCGGTTCCTAATTAAAATTGGGCTTTAAAATTCCTAACCTAATGAAAACCGGGACTATAACTGTATGTAGAAAGCTGGAACGTCGCTGCTGCTTCGGTCACCATCAAGATTTTTTCGTCGTGGGTCGGAATAATATCAGTAGATATTTTTTGTTTTCAACTGCCAGGCTAAATTCACTGAAATATTTAGGGAGCATAAAAGATAATATCATTGACTTAATTACATTCTATAATAATACTATAATATACGACAATATTATTGACTAACATTAAGTTAATATTAAATTATGATTAATTATAAGCCAAATAATAAACAGTACAGTGTTGAAATACATAGTTTAGACAAAACCGCATTAAGTTAAAATATAGAAAGTTAAAGTTATAGTTAAATGACGAATGACAATACATTTACATGGAATATTCTAAAAATGCATAGCTTTCAAAGGCTCTATAATATGATTTCTTAAAATATTACTAAAGATCTGAGATTTTAAAACAATGTTTTAGAGAACACCCAAATTAGAAGATATTCGAAAATTGTTAATATTCGTGAAGGGAAGCTTCAAGAAAAAATAGATATGGAAATTATATTAAGAATGAATCGTGAACAGTTTGATAAATGATTATTTAATTTTTATTAAATTTTATATTTTATTTTATTTTATTAATAATTTTTTATTCCTTCCAAATAATATGTTTTCGATCATTCATTGAGGATGAGGTAGTTTGCAGCCCGATTTCCAACTGTGTCCACCGACAGATACAACTTCAAGATTATTATGAATTTTTGTTCTTCTCTCGACATATTTGCATTTTGTTAATTATATACTAAAATATATTTGATTCGAGCGCATCACTTCTAGTCACTTAGGCTTAACAAGTTACCCACCAACGAAGATGTCCGACATTGAGAAGCCTAACATACGGGATACTGATCTAGAAAGATAATTTTGCTATTCAAAATGCTACTGCTATTCTTGATAAAAATGCCTGTTGTTCTTCAATAAAAAGTTACAAGCCAACTATAAGCCAAAAATTCCCTTTAGTTAATTATGGATAATTTCAATTAAAGTGAGAAGGTAAAAATAGAATAAAATATAAGTTATTCCTATAAATATACTTAATATGTCTATTCACTTTTACAAATATGGCGGAACTAACTCCTTTTTCTGTTTCAGGTATGCAAGAAGAAACTATAGTTTAACACTAGTAAAACCAACCTAGGCTGTGGTAAATATAAAATTAATTTATACTAATTTTAAAATTCAAATATCTTATCATTTAATAAATACCTTACTTTAATACATAAAGTAAATTTGTATTTATATAAAAGTAGGTATTATAAATTCCAGTTTATACATTGAACCGGTAGCAATTCAACGGGAACAAGAATTGTTCCTTGTAAGCTAATTCCGGCAGTTTCTTTTGTTTCGCAGTTTAATCTTTAGTCTACATCAAAAACAACGTGGGCGATGGTGTGTTAACGAGTCAAAATAAAACAACAGGTAGCAAAAGCGAACCTTTTATCCGATTAGAGGCGAGAAAGTTAAATCCGTATGCGGAAAAAGTAGAACCGATTTGAGCTTTGAAAAAAAAAGTAGAGGCTGTGTAATAATGTCTATTAAAAGAATATTAAAAATGGCATAGTGCTTAAACTAAAGAAATTTTTCAAATTAAAAGAAAATCGTGAAAAAAACTAATTTATGTAAGTAAAAGTCATTCGTACAAAATATCGTACTTGTTTCTTTCAACATCCAGCTTATTTTCTAAATTTAGCTCCTTCTAATGTTTGACTCTTCTAATATCTCAGACAATTATTCATTATCATACAGTTATAGCAGTTACTACTGAGTTGTTTTAAAGTTTTTCGGAAAGACACTAAACTGATGCTATTCATAATTTGGAAGTTGGACTAGCTATATAAAAGTTGGGAGTAATTGCACTGAATAATGAAGTTAATCATGTTTCTTTCATGATAGAGTAGAGTATTTTCACGGTATTTTCAATATGATAATATTTCAAATTAAAAATGTCTGTACATTAAAACATTAAAATATGTGCAAACTATCTCAAGAGCTAACACTCACTAACATTTTTAAATGGCATTTAATTAAATCCAATTTGTATTAAGTTTCATTAAACAACAAAGTGTTGATAAGTTTAAATTACTACGCTGAACGTTGTAAGAAAAGTATCATAAGTAAGATTAGTTTCAGAACTGCAACAACTTCAGAGCATCAAATATAAGTATACATAATCTTTCATTACTTTTATGTTATAAATAAACATAAATATGGAATAATAAATGAAGTAACAAATGTTTGTATATTAAAACAATAAGCAATTAATTTAAATATGTATATTAATGGAATGTAATTGCCATCATTAAATGGACTATTAATTTTTCAAAACATAGGCCTATAAAGAAAATTATCAAATAATTGATACAAGTACAATATTTTCGCTGTACAGCGGCATCATATTACTCGTCCGTGGTTGATAGAAACAACAGAAACAACGAAATAACCTACCGTAAAAGTGTGGCAGCTGGCAACGCGTCGCCCGTAACCTAAACTATTTGTTTAAGTATTTTATCTCCGATCTGACGGACATTCCGGGTTGCTTGATTTAAGCTTATCTTGTTTCATAGATTTAAGCTTATTTTGTTTTATTTAAGTATTTAGGGTAAATGATGTGGCTCGGTGAATGGAGGTAAAACGAAATGAAACAGTGGTGTTTACATGATGTGACCGTTATTTATTGACAATATAAACAATGTGAAAAATACAAAGATAAAAAGGATGGCAGCGGAGTTACCTGTTGACGAGGCTTGGGCAGTCGATGGTGGCACGTCTAAACCAAACAAGGGTTGAGCACTGAATGAATCGCAATACCCTTCAATAACATCCCAGATAAACGTCTCGGGGTTGCCGCCATCTATTCGTTATCGGGTTCTAGTTGGCGCTGCTGGCACCCCGCCCGTGTTCAACATCTGGGATTATATTTCTGGGTATTTTGTAGACCGTTATTCCACGATGTAAAATTCGACATGCCTCAAGATCGCTACAAGTATAACGCTACAGAAAAACTTTAAGCCTAAAAATTCTCCTCGATATATACTTTAACCGTACCAAATTTTTTTCACGTCTCCTGGTGTCCCCGTTTTTCTCAAAAAGGGAAGCAAAATTTTCGCTAGGCCGATTAACATATAGATATATAAATCTAATACAGTTTTAAATCATTTTAATTTGGAGATCACTAGAGAATTCTTTTATAGAATGCACACCATAATAATAGTTATGTGACGCTTACATGATCTCTAGTTACTAGTTAGTTAGCTCACTAGATATTTTCGTGATGTCTAAGAATTGTTTTATTATTTTCAGTCCTCGAATACGTCTGTGAATGTTATTATTGAAAAAACTTAGGAATAAAAAATATTTTAAGTAAAAAAGAGAATTTCTTGTTCTATACACTGAAATAAACCGAAAACATTTAGTGAACGTTCTCGTATTATTTGTTACTTTGTCGAGTCATTAGCAAAAAACGTCCTAACATTCTTGCAAATGATTATTTTGGTCTGCTGTGCATAGGTTGAAGTAATTAGACATCATGTAAATGCAAATGGGGAGCTGGTGCACCGGCAGCTTCCGATTACCGGCACCTCGAGCACGCCAAATGGAGCGTGAGTCGGCTACACAGTGTCGGTTTCGGAGCCTTGGTGTGCACGTGGTCGTGTTGCTTTATTTCGGTTTTACGACGCCCCACTGCCTTCAAAGGGGCACCTAATGGGATTGTCTCGGACCGAAGTCGTAGCGCCGGAAACTGAATGGATATTATTCTTTTCCGTAAACGGCTTAACGTTTAAACAAGATTCTCTTTTGTGGATTGCACTTTCGTCGATGTACCTGATGTACACCGGTATTGAAATAGCTTTAACAGGATTACGTCGCAATAGCTTGTAGGGGTACAAGTAAAATTTTATTATCTGGACAGTCATTCATCGAGTTCCTTTCGGTTAGCACATGCTCACGGTACAACATAAAGATAACATTAAGGGCACTTTAAATAAATTTAATTTCAAACCGACGTTGTATATTGCTTTTCAAGCTTGATGAATCTCTGGTCAATATAAGATCTTTATAAAAAATCTATCAGTCTCTATCGGACACAAATATTTCAATTATTGTATGTGTATGGTATCAACCCATTTTTGCAATCTTCTTCATCTGATCTTCCATTAATCTAAATAAGTAGCAGTCGACAGAGAAACTGAAGAAAATCTGAAGAAAAATCATCACATTTAAATTTTTTTGTACCGTTTTATCGAATCAGTTGGAATCAATACTAATCCTCACTTACGATTTCATTTAATATTTATCAATTCATTATGTTGACCAAATGCAGAATGATCACAAAAATCGGTAGATATATCTACTGGCAACTGATGCTGATAAGTTCAAGCCAGCCTTAACCTGTAATTTTCTGCTTTTTTAAAAATACCTTTGTCAACTTTATTTTTTATTGAAGAAAATCCAAGAGTTACTTTCCTTCTTTTCTTATTGCTCTAAAGTATTCTAAAGGTCTATATATTATCAATACGTCATCTCTCAATGACTTAAATAATTCTTGAAGATTTTCACATCAGTCTTGTATCCACTGTTATCAATCGATCTCAAAATCAGTCGAGATAGTTTCTTAATTTGAAAAATTCACTCATAATATGTTAATAAAAGGAGCTTTTACTCACTAGAATACCATTACGTCGCGCAACACTTATTTAATATTAAAATAGTAGAACCATTCGCAAAAAGTATTTATTCCGCACAAAATTCGACCTGTCACTACGTATTATAACACAAAGTCTCTCTCACGCCCCTTCTGCCTGTTCGCGATAAACTCAAAAACTGCTGAACGGAATGTCATGCAGTTTAGATGTGGTCTAATATCACCAATGAGGGGGTTTAAACTGTATAGTTTGTTAAGATTTTATGTAAATCGTTTGAGATATAGCGATAATTGTTAAAAATGTGGAAAAATTCAAGCCGCCTAATTTCATCAGCCTAATTCAGCCGAAAAAATTCATCAAACGCTGCCTAATTTATTTTTTAAATTTAACCAAACAATATATGGTGAATAGGTTTATACAGAAAAACCCGCGGTGGAATATATATATCTTTTAAGGATGAGAATAGCTTCCAAGAAACTATAAATAAAATTATTTATTAGGCTCTATTCTATTAACGTTTTTATAGCTGTCATAAGTTATGTTTAAGAAAGTAAATACTATAAGATAAATTATTTATAATAAATTAATAAATAAATATTCTATACTCAGTGAAGAAATTATAAATTTAAATATTTATTAAACTATTAAACTGTATTCTATTAACATTTTTATGTTAATAGGCAGCCATGAGTTGCCTAAGAAACTAAATAAAAAACTAAATTAAATTATTTATAATATAAATAATACTAAAAATGACACAACAACTTATAACGAAAAACTATATCAGAAACAAGGTAAAACCTAATCTTATTGAGAGTTGGTCAGACCATTTGTAGCGAACAATTAATAATAAAAAAAGAATCACAATCGTTAAAAGCTAAGATAATGGATAAAGATGTAGAAGTCGAAGATAAATATTGGACTAAATAACTGTTATGAAAATTGAGCCTTTGATAATTCATTTTATAAATATTTCAGGTCGGATTTCAGTCAAACAATGATAAAGTCATTAGACTATTCTACTTCATAGTTTTACATTTTTCTTCAAAAATATATAAAGATTATAATTACATCCAGGTATTCCATATTTTTGTTTTTTAATTTGTAGTAGCACAAATATTATGAATAAACGACAGATGATATCATAAAATAATCCTCTAAAATTAAAGAATATAAATCTATTTAAACTGGAGCAAAACAAAACGACCTATTTTACTGATTCACAGCTCGGTAATCTTTCAAGCGCACCGAACAACTGTTTCAAGTTGCATTTTCTTGGTTTCCGAGCACGAATTACTATTAATAAACATTAAACCAAGTTTTCCCATCCGGATAAGTGCCCTGGCAGAAATTAAGGCAACTTTCCGTGAAACATTCGCAGCTAAAGACCCCGAACTATCGTCGCCTAGATACAGTACTACACAGTTCAGGAGTCGTAACTTTTTTCGACAACTATTTACATTTATGGACTTAATGACGCGATTTTCTTACAACTAATTTTCACTATCGGATATTATTGTTATTTAGCAAATCGGTAAGCATTAGAAGACATTAAACTTTTAATCTTTATAATATACATGAAATGCAATACTATTAAAATAAATATCATTTTATTACTACTAAACTTATCAATTTAATAAATGAAAAGTCAGTTATTTACGCAAGCATTAACCAATGTAAAATGAGAAAATTCATTTCAGAAGAGATATGAAAGAAATATTTTGTATATTTTTCGCTACAACTTTATTTGAAGCTAATCTATTTTTTACTTACTAAATCTGATAAAAACGGTGAAAAGATACGAAATGTTACATTCGTATCATTTTCAAATATATTTTGTTCAAACCAAATTTTTGTAATATGTATTTTTTGACTATAAGCAACATAGTATTGACCAAAGTTTTTCTTATATACTTATTTTTCTATAAAATACTTACTTCCCCAAGCATATTCTGCAACTTCAATTTACAGCCATTAGAAATAATATTTTAATCTCAGATTCGATAAAAACATGTAAGAAAAGTAGTATAAATCTTATATATGAATCAATATTCAATAAAATTATTTCAGTAAATCAATATGTAATTCCCACAAGGAATTCCAACATTGTTACTCTATTCCTTCTAGACTTGTACTAGCTCTCTTAAATATATAATTATACATACTATATATACATACTATATATATATATATATATATATATATATATATATATATATATATATATATATATATATATATATATATATATATATTCCATCAATATTTGTTATTAGTGTAGTGTTAACCTATAGTAACCACTATTTTTACTTTTAATACCTTTTGTGGCTCAACAATCTGCCTATTAGGTAATTAGGTATTTTTTACGATAATCATTTTATGCCCTAAATCTTATTCTATCTATATCTCTCGATAAATTAGATATCGCACACATTTAAGCCATTAAGCCAAGTGTATGCTTAACATTGTATTATATTCGTGATGAATTGTGGGTTGTGGTATTGAATCACCTCATTAAAAATACTATAAGAAGTATCAACATTAACACTTTTATTCTCTATAATTCCATTCTATTTGAACAAATGGGTCTAAATATTAATTTATACAGCAATACATTGCTACCTACAAATAACATCAATTTGTGCCTGATAAGCCAATAGATTTGATTTACTTTATATTCAATCTGTTTTCGTTTTTCAAATTTATGTTTCTTTCAGATGAGGCATATGTTCATAACTGTTAATAATCAATGATGGGATGTTCTTCTACGAAAAGTCAGACTTACATAAGTAGATTTTGTTTAACTGGTATTAACACGCTGTAATAAGTTATCATCAACAGTTCTATTTTATTAAGGTATATTTAAAGTTTTTTATTGTAAATATTGTAAAGCAAGCAAGCATTTTTATTGTAAGTATTATAAATTATTGATTTTTATGGTCAGAAAATCAGCTTTAGGCAGGAGATCGAATTTTCTAATTTAAGAAGATCCTAAATGTATTCGATATAAATCAATATGTTCATCATCATATTTTATAGTGAACCATCTAGCTGGAAAATAAGCTTCCCGTAATTGAAACTATTACCACTTTCAATCGCTTTTATATAGGGTTCTCTTTTAATGCGTAAACGTGTAACGAGTAATATCTTAAGTCTTGCCACTTTATTTGATTTATGTAGTCTCGACATACTCTTGTTATAAGCACGTATTACAAAAACTTAAACTGGTGCTTTGAAATATTTTCAATTTCTCAAAAACATTGTTGATCTTAGCTAATCATCATCACTAGCAGTTCATATCCAGCGCTCGGGAAGAGGTTCTGGATTTGTTCCTCAGCTGTACACTGCTTGTCGTATATTAAACCAATTACTTTATTTCTAATACGATCTTGGAGGTAAATATATTGAATTTGATTTAACCTTATGTCTAATAATATTATAGGTTGGTTTAAGATAACATTTGATTTGAATGATTTGAGGCAATTTTTTAAATATTAGAAAAATAATGCGTTAGGAATATTGCATTCTTTACAAATATTATTAGTTTTATATACTTTTCTGAGAATCTTTATAAGAGTTGTAATTGGTAAAATAACAGGTATTAAAAATATCTGGGAGTTTCCATGCTTAATTATATTGTATTACATAAAACATTTAGTAAGTAAAAAGATTCCTATTTTTTTAAGTAAGGTGTATCATGAAAACAGATATATCAATAAAGACGGGAGAAAAGAAATATTCTTTCCAACAATCTGATATTTAAGAAAATAATTCTGAAGTAAAAAAATATCTTAAAGTTGCTAAAAATATATTTTTTACAAAAAGTTAATAACTACGGTTGAAAAAACTCTAATATCTGTAAGTTATAAGAGTTTGTTTTCTTTTTTCCGTTTTTTTTTCTGTTTTTTTTTCTATTATAGTTAAATATTTTTTGTATTTAAAACAGAACGAATATTAAAATTCAAAGTTTAATAAGAATAGTAAAACCAATATTAAGCCCTTATTATTTTGTAACCTTTAAGTATACCTAAATAATCCACGTATGATATATAAGATATTTTCGCGGTAATAAAACCATCTACTTCCCAGTCCATCTTACCCATTTGGGGCCATAGAGCCAGTGCCGCACCAGGCGCTTCGTTAATCCAATGCATATTCAGTCGGGGAAATTCAAATCAACGCGGCCCCCGCCCGCTTTAGCAATTCATGTTTTGCGATGCCTAATCCTGCGATGAAACATCGAGACAGCCGCTGCAGGATGCTTAATTTATCCTGAAGTTATCCTCGAATTAGGCAAGGTAATGAGCCGCTACTTAAAACAGCGCCCTCGCGGGGGAACCGTGATGTTCCTAAGTCCTTGCGCATTCAGACACAGACTGGCATAATGGAAAATTAGGAGCCTTTTGCTTCATCCACGACATTTGCTCTAGAACTAGCTATTTTGCGGTTATTATTTTATGAAATTAACAAAAAACGGCGGCAAAAGGCGACGTATGACTGAGTACACGAAGTGTGAACACCAACACCGTTTACTAGATCTCAAACTGCTGACGTTATTTAATATATACAACATGCATGTCTTCTGAATGTTATTATGAGTATTGAATCCAAAGGTTTATTCATCCATCAACGTAAAAACTTATACTGAATAGTTATATTACTAGTATTTACTTTTATAGTAATGAATGTATTTTTAAAGACAAGTAGAAACAATTCTTTTTAAATATTTTTAACAGTTACAGAATATAGTACAGTATAAAATATAGTGTATTCGAAACAACAGTAAACTCACGTCATCACGATGTCGAATTTATTGCCTATCGCAATTTGTAAATTAATTTTAAAATCACGTAATATTTTCCTTCTCACTTTATTCTTATTATGAACCTGATGTCTGATACGTCCGAACATGTAATCGAATCAGGCTACAAAATTCGCGTGGTTGTCAAACGCCTGAAAATGCTTCAAAGCATTAGTAATAATAATTACAGCCTATATACCGGTTAAAAACGTTGTTTTGACGCTTCTTGGCGTTTTTTCAAAATACATTTCAGATCGCTGCTTATTATTATTCTGGTTGAAAATGACGAAATCATTAGATAGTCAGAAACAGATTATGCCTCTAATCAGTTACTTGGAACAGGAACGAGATAATATATGCATTAGATGTTCTATAACGTTAAAATAAATTATTTTTTAATTATTTAACAATTTTTAATGTTTCATTATTTTATTTAGATTAGAATTTTGTTATATGCCAAAGCCAAATTGAACTAAGACATAAATTTTGATTACACAAGTTCACTGTTTTATTTAACGGACTATACATATAAATCATCCCCTCAAATATCTAAATATACTAAATCAGTACATACTAAATTGTTCGAACTTAATAATAAAACCCATAAAATAATGTTCAATTTATCATACTAATAATAAAAAAAAAATGTACCACAAGTGTAGTAAAAGTAAATCAATTTTTTAACATATTTGGAATGATTTGATTTAAATCGAACATATGCCATTTTTTTCGATAACGAGTCGTCATTTTGAAGGTAATTCCATTATGCCTCTCCCATAGAAGCACTTATTCCTATTGTCAAAAAAACTGGGACTGTAGATTTCCACAAATTTCTCTTTTCTTAGGAAATATTTGACTAGCAAAATTGTATGGATAGGAACAGGTAATAATCACTTTGTGGCAGATTGAGGCTATAAGATGAATGCATAAGAACCTCCCAACCAAGCTCCCGGAGCTTCTGTGGCGTTGTCTTGGCAATATATAATTCCTATTTTAGAGGGTAAAAGCAGTCAGCGTCTTATTATATCCAACCTTTTCCAAAATATCCAGACTATGTTAAACATTTCCTAGAAAATAGAGACAATGTTTATATGATGGTGGAATTCATCTATTTCTATGAACTTTTCTAATTCTATATTTCTATAAAAATGTGGATAAATATTTTCGATAATCGACCTTTGATATCAAAATTACTGAAATGGAAGTGACCAATTTAAAGCTGCGCCTTATTGGCTATTTCAGTATCATAACCAAAAAATACTATTCACCTTTCCGGTCGGCTAGTTCGCATTTTCATCTTTATCGAAGAAAAACTGTAAAATATAAACTGTATATAGTGTATTTATGTTTACTGATGTAATTGTGTACTGATTTCTGTTCATCTTTCGAGTGAATTGAAACAAAATTGAGTCAAAACTATTCACAAAATTATCGAATAAGTATTTTTAGTACGATATATATGACCCCCTAGGCCATCACATATACACCCACATAGGAATTTACGGTTAGTAACGCGCGAAGATTGCTACCATGTAGTTCAACAGTATATAAGACCAGTACGACAAGGTCTCTCTATGTTCTCTTCATTCCATTCCTTTATCATATTCAAAGCATCTCCTTACCCTTACCCTTAACGTAATTATGGTGCTTATCCACAATTTTCCTGTGCAATTTATTTCCAATAAATAATAGTGTGTATATAGATGAACAAATACTACTACAAACGATCATTCCTACATTATTGTGGTGACCTCTACAGTCTTCAGGCAACTGCACATTCACCAGCATAACTATCAGTTCAGAATACTTGGCAATTGGCAGCGTTGGAATTTAGAATATATAGGTTATATGACACCTATGATTATTTCTATTTTGTTGACATCGCTGGCTTTTGTTATATTTCAGGTAAACGTAAATAAGGTCTTAAGCTTAACCAGTATTATCTTTCCTTGTACCCAAGAAGATCCCATATATCAAGAAGACCACAATATCGCCATTTTAATAACATCCAGTGTAAACCGATTGAACTTTTACAGCCTTAGATACAATTTACTAAAAGCATCTATTGGAAAAATAATGGATTTGTTTACTAGATCTATTATAAATATAAGTAAAGCACACATAACAAAATTAATGCCTAACTTATTTATGGAATAATACATGTACAAATATTTCCACTATAAAAAGTTTGACTGCAATTCGCAGAGATATGTACATTATGTTATATATACACATTAACTATCTCAACTATCCTAATTAACTTTTTATGTCATTCCAATCAGATATACGACTTCACATTATGCAAATATCCGATCGAGTTGTATTTCTCGTGAGAATTAAGTTAAATTATGCGGCGGCCATTCGTAATTTCGCAAATTCATATTTCGCACGCCGTCTGGCTTATTCCGGAAACACATTTTCCTATCGAAAACTTGTTTGTGTCGATAATTAAAACGAGAAACTATTGACAATGCTACAATTTGCCATAGTGAAGTTAAACAGGTATGAAATTTGCCTTAATAAAATCGAACTAAATATATTTTCCATATTCTACACATTTTCCGTTTGTTTTTCTTTTGTTTATATTACTTAAGGGGTATTCTAGTCTAGAAATGTGTAAGATAGATTCTTAAGCTTTTAAGAATATTAGCCTTAAGAGGATATCTTTAAATTTAAATTATTTTCCGATATATTGCTGCTTTAGTGACGCGGCATCTAAATCGGCCCGTGACTATATCCGAAACTTTGTTCTAACCCAGAAAATAAAAAAAAAATATTTTTCCCATATTTTCGTAGGTAAACTCTTGTAGAATACACCCTAAACATTTTTCAAAATTCAAATATAATTTGTTGTATTCTACTATATTTTTTTAACCTATTACCAAAATTACTTTTGCATCTTAACAAAACTGATCCAATTATTGGACTATAAGGATATGTGACTAAACTATACGCAAAATTTGTTTAGTCATTCTAATGGAGCATTGGAAACATTTTTATTATACTGTTGGCACACAGCTTTCTGAAATCCCAAACTTTAACCAATATATATGGCCCACATTAAATACTTCTTCCTAATCATCAATTAAAAACCAATTAGAGTCGTATTCTTGTACCTTCACTATAATTTCTAGCGCTAATGGACATTTTGAGAATCCTTTACAAGAAACCATTTCTTTTCTACAACTGTTCAAACTCACTTCAATAATTTTGAACAACTAGTTAAGGAGATTAAGAAATATACATTAAACTTTACACGACTTCATAAAAAAGTAGTACTGCTTATTGAAAAATGTAATGTACCTGCGTGTATTTTGATCAACAATATATATTGGTGAAAATACGAAGAATCAATCAACTGTTAAACAACCTAACCGAACTATTAAATACCATTTAGACATTTATTTACATAAAATAACACATTTCCATATTATTCTGTTATTCGGTATATACAGATGTTAATCATTACTTTTGTGGCATAATTTAAAGAAATCTGGTGCCCAAACCCTTCAAACAGTTCTGGAAATTTACGGTGATGCTATCCCATCATATCCCAATTGCTGGTTTTGATTTCAATGATTTTAAAATAATTATTTTGATGTTAATCACAAAGCGCTATCTGGATAACCAAAAAAGTTCGGGAACAACAAAATTTTGAGAATTTCAAAACTTCAAATGCACGAAAAATACCGGAGAACTTTCAGACAGTTTACCATTTGATGAATCAACTACCTTAAGACGTTTATATATGAAGGAAACGATCCAGAACGAGGAAATATAGCTACCACATCAACTGATTGAAAATCTGACTGAAAAAAATCTGTTTTATCACGCGGCTTCATTACTTTGCTCGCTTTGTCTCATATTCATTCATATGAACACACAAGTGGAATATTTATGGATTATATGGAAGTATTGCCGTGCATATGATGGGATCATGTAAAGTGTATAATATTGAGACTACGAGCTACTAAAATCGATTTAAAATGCTACTGCAGATGTTCACCTAGCTCAACTGAACAAGTTAAACGACGTATTGTTGCAAAAAGGCTATCACAAGTAACAAACGCATCTTCTTGTATAACAACACTCAGTTGAAAAAGTTACAAAGCACCCGCTTGTTCACTTTTAATTGGCATTTGTTTAAATCGATAGAACGTGGTTTGGCTGGTACATGGTTTCGAATTACTGAAGAATTAATGATTCGATCGCTGCCAACTTCATTTATTCGATGTGGATAGTCATGTTCTCAAAAATATGGGCAAAGTTTTATAAAATGATGAAGAATATATTTTTCAATATATACTATGCCAATATTTCCCAACATAAGCAATTTTAACGATCAGAACCACCTCAAAAAGACAAAGATAATAGCTAGTATAGCTAGATATTATGTTATTTAAACTTATAAGAATGTAAGTAATTATTTATAAACAATAATATGCAATTTACACGAACAACATAAGACACAAAATACTCTTGCAACCAGTAGAATATTCCCTGATTTGAAAATGTCTAATTCATTCTTGGCACAACTTAACATCATTCGATTTCATTTCATTGTCCTCAAGCCATTCTAATACACCGAAACGTTGATGGGATGTGATTCAAACAAACATTATCCATAATCCCTTTCTGTCCCGTACGATAATAATCTGTTTGATAATCGCCCACGCGTAAAAGGGATAAGTTAAATCTTCGTCCTCCTTTAAAACCTTATCAATTTTTAATGTTTTGGAGCTTAATAGCTTGTTCTGCCCCTTTTAATGCCTATTTGGCCTAGAAAAGCGAAAAGCGCTCGTAATTGAAATCAAAGTACGAACCGACTTATTATTTCAGTGTTTCAGCTTCCTGCTGGAAATTAATGTTAGGTTGTAGTTCGGGATTAGAGACAATATTGTTTATTACGGCCAAAATCTATTCACCGTACCGTACGTAATCATATTAAGAAGATAGAATAAAATTACTTTAATGCATTATTAAACTACGTATTTCAATACAATGTATACCACGCGTACGAGGATTGAATGTTTATCAACTGAGCTTTGCAAAATAATTTTTTATATATAAAATCACCTTTCTGTTCGATATAACGTAGGGTCTCCATTGTGAAACACGCTTAATAACGCATTAAAGCATATTGGTGATCACGTAGTGGCCAACATTCCATCGTAACCCATCTATTGTTTTAGTTGCGAACATAGAGAGGATGGACAAAATAATATGAGCACCTGACATACTGACATACACAATATGTATTCATTAATAAAGTGTTGAGTCGCCATTTACTTTTAAAACTGCTGCAATTCTGCGTGAAACAGATTCGTAGAGTAGCTGAATAGTTTCCAATGGAATGCTGTACTATTTTTGTACCGAATCATTCACCAATTGCTTCAATAATGTTGCCATCGACTTGTCCTCTTTTGATCAAACATTTCACCGATCTTTTGTTTTAGCCTTTTCAGATCAAAGCGTATAATATACTGAAGTATAATCTACAAGGGTTGGTATGGAAACAGAGCAATAGATAAATGTGGCGGTAGTTGAAAATATAGCATCACTGTTGATTGTCATCAATGCTGAAAAAATTTTGGAAAGTATATCGGTTTGTTGAGAAAATATTGTTTTCGATATTCGGAAATAAATAGAGATTTCAACAAGAAAAGAAAAAGAGCAAACGTCGTTTTATTTGATTAATCTGCATTATTAGAAGATCAAGCATTCTTTATAGACTCTATAAGGATCTTATAATGAACTTTTTTAATACACAACAGTGTTATAATGAAGAAATCACTTTTATCAACACTTTTATTGCTATCAAACACTTTTAGTAACTTATGGTAATAATGCTGCTCCATTATATCTCAATTGTAAATTTTGCTGGCGATTTTGATGTTGATGACAAAGAACGGCCTGGAGGGCCAAAAAGTTGAACAAAGTTGTGGATTGCTACATTTATTGGATGACAACACAGCTTTGATTCTTAAATAATTTTCAGAAAATTTAGCTGTTCAAATTAATTAATTGGTTAAATTAGCTGAATCAAATGTTTTGAGACGTTTGCATGCTATGGGAAATATTTAGGAGGATTAATGAATATCACAAGAACTGACTGTAAATGCTATTTCAGATTATGTCAACATCGCATCTAGATTGCCACTTATCGGAAACAATGTAAACGATGATTCATCGAACCATACCACATCCTTTCAATCACAGGGATACATAATTTAAAAAAGAGACAGAATTTGATGCTTCAGAAAATGTAACCGAATCAGTTTATAAAATTCGATTTGTTTTGTTACCTGTCGACCCTGTTGTCAAATGTCTAAAAAATTCTTCAAAACGTTAGTGATAGGCTACTGTTTTAAACCAAAATCCTAAACAACATTCTTCAAAATCCGTTGTTTTGAAGTTGAATTTCCTATTAATTGAGTGCTTACATGTCTTCTGATAATGTTTTATGGTTAAAAGGATATTTTTATAGGCGTCAAGCTACAACAATCAATTCTGCAACGTCGACCGAGCGTTGCAAGAGAATGACTTTGACGTTACTTGACTGTTACTTGTTATTGCTGGTCTTTTAGGTAACAATACGTCATTTAATTTGTTTAATTGAAGTCAATAATATCTGCAATATATTTTTGTTCGGTCTGAAGAAATAGTAAGACACTACACCTTGCTAATTCCATCATATGAACAGCAAGACTTTATAGTCATAATCATTAAATCTTTCTGTGCTTCAGTGTAGATGTAAGTAATATTTGAAAACGGGGAATTATTTACGTACTAAATCTGGTGAATATGATGAGTGCGAAGACAATTAGTGAGACTCATAGAATTTTGTCATGTCGACAATATGATATTAATATGAAACAAACACTATCTTTCTAGAATACAATTTTGGCTCCATTAATGATGTCGCGTTATTCAAGGTAATCAACGTAATCATTTTGCATATATCCCGAAATAATATAACAATACATTTGAAGTGTCACACAATTTGCATTGACACACGTATACATTTATTGTGAAGAAAGCATATTAAATCCGAATAGTGCTCTATTACTTGCTCTAGTTAGCTAATTTATGTTTCCTTTATTGCTGACTATGTGTTTCGATTAATAGCCAATAGGACAGCGCCATATGCAAATATTGCAATAACGATTTCGTAATTACGTATGTATCACTGAGTTAATAATGTATTGAATTCTAATCTTTATTCCATATCATGATGCAGCTCAAACGTTTGAATGGCCAAATATTTCTGATTGACTTTCAACTTTGATGTCTGACCGCTATTAGATTTGGCACAACTTTACTTTCAACATGAAGGTGTAATTAAAGTACACAACTGTAAACACAACTTACAAGTAATTAGGCCTATAATGGATATATCCATCGCATTCTTTGCAAAATAGAATTACAAACAAAACAACGTACCATTAAATTAAATTAAGACAATATTCTTATCTAACATTATAGCGAAGAAGTCGTTTTATACATGTGTTTAGGAAGGAAGAAAATTTACATTTTTCAAAAAAAAAGGATTTTTCTAGATTTTAACTCTGTACTGACTAACTATTAAACGTTGTTTTATAATATTATAATAAAAGCATATAAAATTATGCGGCTATATCAACGTCAAATAATAAATATAAATTATTTTATCTGAATTTGACACAGCACAATAATGACTTCCAACATTAACTTTCAATTACCATCGAAACGAAAAGTATATAAATGTTCTCGACCCCTTTTTCGGTAAAACATAAATCAATATAGACGGAAAAGGAAAGGGCAAAATAAATTTAAAAAAACGCCTAAAACAATCGACCAATATCACAAACCGCCATTACCGATCCAGGTAAAGTTTGCCACCCTCTACCACCTTCATTCCCCCCACTATATCCGCCGCGCGCTATCACGCGTAATATACCCAGACCTGCCCCATCCCACCCCCATTCCGATCGCTCTATAATTTAACCAATAAGGGTTTTTACCTTTTGAATGTTTAATGGGCCAATTTACTAGTTCAAAGTCGATGGTTGGCTCTTAAACAAAGTGAAGCGTCGCTGAATTATCTACACTGCTAGTTTCGTTCGGTTCGATGAAAACACTGAATTAATTATTACGTACGATGGCGAGATCAATAAGCGTGTGTGTGTGTGTGAATATGTATGTTTAGGTACACACATATATAGGCTCGTTGCATTTTTATCATGTTGTCGTTTATTCTCCTTTTGTGTCTACTAACTTACGTGTTTTCCTTATTCTGATCTTTTTCTGTTTAATATTACAAGGCATATTCACTAATTTAATATTACAAAGCATATTCTCTAATTGTACTTAATCACGAATATTGTTAACATGATGATTTTTTACATTTTTCTCAAAAAATATCTAATTGAACCTGCAATGAAACAATATGAACACTAACAGTTTCAGTAGATAATACTAGTGAAAATTTAATTTCAATGTGGACAAAGAATGCTTTTTGCCTAATACTTCAAATCACCTAATCTAACTTGAAAATGAAAGTCAAAAACAGTACTACACAATCCGTCCAATGTATATAATATGTTTAAGTCTCCTTTTAACAACTAGGGGTTTATCTGGACTGGACCTACAATTTAACATGGGCTCCGAACTATGGTCCTCGGCATTAAGCCTACCGACTGGCGAGTGACCAACTTAGAAATCATCCCAGAAGACATCAGGTCTTACCCAGTCTGGTTACTGGCGTGATTGAGATCATTTTCCTTGTCGGATTTTATACTCTTGTCTAGGACGATAACAAATATTAAAGAATCACAAACATAAATTTACGACCATGACCCAGCAGGATTTGAAACCGCGACTATCGCAACAGTAGATGGACTGTCTTGTCGCCTTTACTACTGCGCCGACTAAGCCGACTTTAAACCTTTTTGGTTCTTCAGATCGTTCCTTGTTATTGACATCAAAATCACCGCTTTTAAATCGTGGAAATTAAAATTAATTAGAATATGATGGAGAATGGTGAAGAATCGCCATAACTTCCTAAAAATGTTTTATAGGCTGCAGCAGCACATTTTTTCAAATTAATAATTCAAAAATTTAGATTGTTCCCTCATTATTAACTGAATAACTCTTACCCGAAACTGTTACCTTTATACGAAAAAATGTTAAGAACAATTGAATTTAACAGTTAGGCTAAATGGTTTAACAGTTACTTACATTAATATTTAGATTTTTATTGATTATCTAAATATATAGAAGCTCCTAATATTAGTTTGTTCGACAGCGTTCCCACCGCCTAACCATGTTATAACTCGCGTTTTCTCCTGTTGTTAAAGTAAAATATTACCAAACAGTAAATTATAAGCATTATAAAAATAACAGGTCAATTAAAAAGTCCCCGGCCTGACACATAGATGGCGCTACTAGAATTAAATCCATATGTTTTTTAGTTAGGCTTAATTTAAGACAGCTGTCGGATTATTAGTTCGCGAATTATAGTATTTTGAGTGCAATTTTTGTTATTGTGAAAAAATGGTTAAAAAAGAATTTCGCGTGTTGATAAAATATTGCTTTTTGAAGGGAAAAATACAGTTGAAACAAAAACTTTGCTTGATACCGAGTTTCCGGACACTGCCCCAGGAAAATCAACCATCAAGGATTGGTATGCTAAGTTTAGGCATGGCGAAATCAGCATCGAAGACGGTGAACGAAGTAGGCGCCCAAAAGAGGTTGTTACTGTCGAAAACATTAAAAAATTCCACAAAATGATTTTGAATGACGGTAAATTGAAATTGAATGAAAAAGCAGACACTCTCAATATATCAACTGAACGTGTACACCATATCATTCGCGAATATTTGGGTATGAGAAAGCTCTGTGCAAAGTGGCACCCACAAGCGCGTGCGTGCTCACTTTTGACACACACATCACAAGCAGCCTGACAATCTTTAGCAATCACATCACAGCCTATACATGAAATTATTTTGTGACTGTGTACATCAAAATGTATTATCAATAAAAATTATGGAAGAAAAAAGATTTCGTGTGTGAATTTTATAAAGAGACAAACATGCTGTACTAAAGCTTGGAATCGTTTAAAATTTCATGCATTCAATGTAACGACTTAATGGCTTAATACATCTCTTTTTAATTCACCATTATTTATTTAAATAAAATGTGCAATAGAGCAAGTTATATTTATATAGTGCAGTATTATATTACTTGCAGACAAGCTTTTTATGGATTTATTATAGCGTATCATTCAAATGCCTAATGCTTGAAGCCAAATCACATCTCATGCCACAACTCCCATCACAATCGATATATAATAATGAAAATAGCTGAAAATAGCTCTTACGCTAAAAATAATATAAAAATTCAAACATGCAAATAGAGAGTATAGTAACTAAATTAAAACAAAATGATCGAAAATAACCTATTTATTATCAAACACTATTATTTATCAAAACTAATCCAAAATAAGTTTAATCCAGTAGTATATCGAGCTGTCACTTACCAAGGACTCTTGAAAAGATTAAAACCAATTATAGAGAGAAAAAACCTAATACCAACACACCAGTTTGGGTTTATTACCAAACATTCAACGATTGATCAAGTGCATAGAATAACAGATGTTATTGAAAAAGCCTATGAAGATAATAAAGTATGCTCAGCTGTATTCTTAGATGTAGCACAAGCTTTCGACAAGGTATGGCACAAAGGCCTCGTCCATAAGCTACAGAAAATATTACCGAAGCAACACACCGAACTATTAAAATCTTACATCACAGCCAGAATGTTTAGAGTGAAACAAGAGGAAGCTTACTCTACAATAAAAGAAGCTAAAGCAGGTGTACCACAAGGAAGTGTACTGGGGCCAATTCTGTACCTACTTTATACATGTGATATACCACAAATCGAAAACATTACAATGGCTACATTTGCTGATGATACTGCTATTCTTGCTGTCGGAAACAATAGCGAAGAAGCAACCCGAAACCTACAACAGGCTACTGACGCTATAAATAAATGGACCCAAATCTGGAAAATACAAATTAACCAAAACAAATCTGTGCATGTTCAATTCACCTATAAACAGGCCGCGCTTACACCATTGACCATAAACCACACTGTCATACCATACAGCAATAATGCTAAGTATCTCGGAATGACACTTGATGCAAAACTACGGTGGAAGGAACATGTCAAAAAGAAAAGAAAAGAACTTGAGTTAAAATATAGAAAAATGTATTGGCTAATTGGAAGAAAATCTCAATTAACTATACATAATAAATTACTTCTATATAAACAAATATTAAAACCTATATGGACATACGGAATACAATTATGGGGATGTTCCGCAAAAAGCAACATAAATCTAATACAAGTTTTCCAGAACAAAGTCCTAAGAAGCATCGTAGGTGCACCCAGATATTACCGGACCATTTATTTACATCGAGATCTTCAGATACCGACTGTCAATCAAGAAATTAAAAGAATTGCAAAGAGACATGAGGAGAGACTTCACTCTCATGTTAATTTCGAAGTATTACAACTCTTGGACAACACCAAAACCGGACGCAGACTCAAAAGGACCAAACCATTTGAACTTGTGTAGTGTGTTGTAGTGTAGTGCAGTGAGGTGCATTAGAAAAAACTCAAAGTGTTAAAACAATTATTATTATGTTAGAGACTATGTAGGACTGATGAGTCCTATTAGATATATACCTAGATTTAAGCTATTATAAGGACAAATTGTAGGTTAGTCGGCAACGACTAGTAACAATGTATATAATTATAATAAAAAAAAAAAAAAAAAAAAACTTACCAAGGAAACTACTATAAAAATAATATTTCACTTTATTTGAAGATCCTCTTACTTCCTTAAGCAGCTTTGATTTGAAGGCACAATACCGAATGCACCAACCCTATATGTCAAACGAATATCTTCTTATATCTATTCTTATGTTACTAGATGTTACCGAATAGTAATTCAAAACAAATACATTTATCAAAAAAATGAAAATTATGCAGCGGATAATAATATCTAGGAAATATCTCTTGTATTTAGAATTTGATTAGAATTTAAAATAGAATTTAGCCGCTATCATAATTATAGTATATGAAAGTAGAACTGTAACAATATATTATGATGACAACGTTAAAAAATTGTAACCGAGAATAAAGAATTATACTTTAGCGCGGTTAGTGGTAGGCGAGTAAATCTTGTTTTTCAAAACCTCTTTTTACTCGGAGAGAACGGGAAAAAATCGGCTCTTTTGTGAAATCGAGCAGCTTTACAGATAAAACCACCAGATGAACAAATTCGCACAGGACGGTCCACAAAAGCGGCGAACATCTTGCGACGTCGGATTTGGAACGTCTTATAAAACGACGTCAGGCTTTCGCGATACGGTCGACGAACAAACAGGACAAATCTACCCTCGGTCTGATCGTACCATGTCCATTTTTATTGAGACGATGTTCTTAGAAGGGTTTGTTAAGGATATCGACAGGAATACGAAGTATTTATGTTACTATTTTTGTTTGGAACTTTCCAGAACATGAAAACGAAAATGAAAAATGCTTGTATAGTTGTAGAAATGACTTTATTTTCAGTATAATTTTGCACACTTATTCTAACAAATCTACAACTTATATTAGGTGCTTTAATGTATTTAAATCAGCGATATCTATTAATGAAAATCTGATATATCGATGTAAACAAAGTTAAATATTCCAACCTAACTCTTTAATTTGATAGTTTTGACATTTCTCGGTTGATTTCTTTAAAGAAACCTGCCGTTGTATCCCACCAAACCCTCTTAGAAGCTTATAATAACGAAGCAGTAGTCAAATCCCAATTGTCGGTTTTGGTTTTAACCATTTGAAAGTGTATATAATAATTTGAATATAATGAATTGACTTATGAAGACTTATTAGACAAACCCCCAATTAAAATTATCTATTAAAACTGTCAAAGAATTTAGCAGTTTATGTACCATAGAAAATGTGCCAAAATGTACAGTTTATGTACCATAGAAAATGTGCCAAAATGTACCAAATCTTGATGTACCATAGAAAATGCCAAAAGATGAGAAAATGACATAAATCGTCACATGAATTGATTGAAATACCATTTCGATCATCTTCAACATTACATCAGTTTCATTACTTACGAGGAATAAAAGAACAGGTTTCTGTAGCGTTGAAAAGTGGACATGCTATGAGAGTTCCAAGTGCAAAAGGTCATGAGAGTCATCAACATCAGCACCAAAACGGAATATTCAAATTCAAATTCTATGAATAAGCAGGATCAGCAAAGGGTACTGTATTACAAAATATTAAAACCGAATTAAACTGTTATATCAGATGTCTATAACCGTAAATTGAAGAAATTTTCCAATGTATTCTTTTAAAAAAGACCAGTAATAGTAGATAAAAGACGCAACGTAGTGATGCAGCTTGAATGAGAACTTATACTACTTGTTCAGATCGGTGCTGCATGGCTTAGCTATCACCTGTTTTCCCGTTTTCTCAGTAACATTCCACAAGTAGACATCAGATCATCAGACTAATAGTAAATTACTACTAGTAGAGGATAAAATAAGTAGCAAAATTATGAACAATAGCTGGCACCGATGATAAATATATATTCCTAATTTTGGTATATACTATAATAATGCCATGATCTAAAAGTAGTTAAACTGGAAAGGAAACGTTTGCCTGGTTTGTTTTTCCCTCTTCAACGTATTTTCTAGTATTTAAAACAATTACTTAATTCGATTTCTGGAATAGCCTATAACACTTTTGAGTGTAGGGAATAATGTGTAGCCAAAATTGCATAAAAAGTCATCACATCACATCACCAATAATTAGTACTAATAATTAATTAAGTTTCATAATGTATTAAGAAATTCTTTATTATTTGTCATAGCATACAAGAGATACAATTTATATCAGATTACGATAGCAATATTTCCTTTCAAAATATACTAAATGAAATAAAAAAATATCCATACCTTAAATATGCGTACAATAAGATGTTATCATTGAAATTAGAAAAAACGTTAAAATATGTAAAATACAAGGCAAGGCACGGACGGCACAAAAACGAATCCCTTTCTGTTCTGCTAATAAATTTATTGGGCGATAATTATCGAGAGAAGCAAAACACACGGAATCATCTCGGTGCGCGATTACCGCTTTTTGCTGCTGGTCTCTCCCAATCATTCCTGACGGTAATCCTCTTAAATAATGTTGGCTTTTTGCTGGCGGAGGTAATCCGAACATCTTTACCGTTACTGATGCAATCTGAAGACGGGAAATGGAGATTGAAGGCAGTTAAATTGGCGAATTTACTGATACAAATCGTTCTGCCAGGAAGGATTAAGTGCTTTTAACTGATAAAAAACAGTATATCAATGTATTAAACTTTTATATTTTAAAATAATTTACCTCTTTTAATAACCTATCTCACGTTCATTGATAATCGTCAATATGCCAAGAAGCCACTCATACCTCCTTGTTGCGAATTATACTGTATTTATTATCACTGAGAAGGATGATTAATAAGTGAAATTACATTAAAAATCTAAAGTTCAGTTCACTTCGTTCACTTTACACACTTTTTCACTTTTTCTGGAGTTACATTGATCTGAGCAAGCAATATAAACCCGAAAATATTCAAAATTATTTAAAAAGAACTTCGATAATTATTTCACTTTAAGAGAGCTATTATTGATAAAAATTGATATATTATGTGATATATTAATTGATATATCTGATTAATTGTTAACCAAAATATTTTCCATTACTTTCTGCAATTTTTCCACCTCTCTGGCAACATGGTGTTACCATGTTGAAAGAGCGTTATTGGTTAACAGCAGTCCAATCATGAATCCATTTTTGCACTTCTTGAGCAGCCTCCACAACCTTTGCAATGTATGGCAACGCATTGTCATGCAAGAGGATGCATTTGGATCTATTTCCCGCTATTACTACTTTTTCTGCAAATACAGTGTAGTAAACATCTGCAGTAACAGTTCAACTATATATTTTACAACTTCTCAGTGAGACAATATTTTAACACTGAGAATTTTTTATATTAATGAGAAATAAATTTAGCTAATAAAACTAAATTTTTCATTCGGATATATTCTGTGAAAAACTGTAAAATATATAATTCAAAATGAAACTAACTCCACGGCTTTGGCATGATATTTTTTTTAAATCATTTTCAATATCATAACATGAAATATACACAGATAATAGGAGAGTAATTAATGATCTTTATATGTTTGAAGGATTTCATAAATAGACGCAAGCAACTACATTCATCAAAAGAAAAACTTTGAGAATCATCAAAGCATCACCAAAATTCCAACTGATTTTTGTATGAACTGTAATTAAATATTCTTTATTTTATTTAAAATTGGTATAATTTAAACTTTTAATAAGATATACTAATAACCAATAATAACATAGCTCGTAGTCGCTCAGTGATCAAAATTCGACTTCAATTCATTCGTGTTAATTTTTCCTCTCTAAAGCTCTGGATGTGATACATAATCAAAATACCTTGAGGTATATTTCTATACTAAAATGCGCACCTATCTTAAAATAATTTTAACATTATTTTTAAGAATTTTTTCAAAAATTATTTAATTCCTAACAATTGGGATATCACCAATAAATACATTTGTAACATATCAATTATTATATAATAAACCATCTAAAATAAATGGTCCTAAAGCAAAGTGCAAAGCAACCTTTGAAATAATAAAATGTACTAACTCACACTCACTCACAGTTATGTATAAATTATGTTCTCTATAAAGTAGAAAATATGTTTTTATAAAATTGTAAAGGTAATCTCTTTACGACTATTTTGTTTGACCAAAAGCCACAGTTTTAAAATATGTACAAGGTAATATGTTTCATATAAAAATGAAGGCTTCTAACATAATACTATAATGTTATATAATATTCTATTTTTTATAATATGGAAATTTATCATATAAGAATATATATATATATATATATGTATATATATATATATATATATATATATATATATATATATATATATATATATATATATGTATATATATATATATATATATATATATATATATATATATGTATATATATATATATATATATATATATATATATATATATGTATATATATATATATATATATATGTATATATATATATATATATATATATATATATGTATATTAATATATATTAACTAAAATTTTAATTATGCGAAATATCACACTATCGTACTAATGGATGTGAAAGTATAATAATAAAAGTATCCAAGAAAATAGGCTTATTTGAAAAAGTCAATATACGATACCAATATTTATAATACTTTTTTGTAAAATAGCTAAATAAGTCGTAGAACTATGGATAAGCACTTTTATGCGTGTGTAACAACCCTCTAAGGTATCATTTAACAAGCGAAAATATATTTCAAAATCATCTCGGGCAATCTTGATGCATATCTTGAAAGGATGTAGTTAGGGACTATTCAAGCAAATTATACACCAATGTTTCACATTTACTGTAGCGAAAGAGACTGCGAGAAAGTTATGTTTTGCGGTTAATTTCAAACCTATTCAGCCGTTCGGCGTGAATTCGATCCCAGTTTGTATTTTTATTCTATGAAAATAGAATGAACACGAGTTTTAACTTCAAATAACTAAAATAGGAAACATGTATTTTACTAATTAGACATTGTGTAATATCTGGAACTATTCAGTTATCTTGGTTCTATAAACTTTATATTGTAGATCCTTGTATACGTAGTTAAAACTTGTAGACTGAAGCTATAATTTTTGAAAATTAAATGAAACTCTGAATTTTGTAATATAATAATATTGAGTATAATACTAATATACCATTGAGTCAATTTGGTTTATCAGGACGTTCTCGGTGAACTGTATAACACCGCTGCTTTAACTCTGAAACTAATACTCATACGTTATATTCCAATGGAGAGTGTTTAGTGACAATAAGATAATGTCTTTTCACTTTGGAGCTTATCTATGAACAAATTTCATTTTGTATCCCACAGAAATTGACCCAGAAACGTATATAGCCGGTTTCATTGTTTCGAAGCATTGTAGTAAGTCCATTATCATCGACAGTGATGAAACGGCACAAAATTGATGAAATGCACAAAATTACTTTAACTATGGCTATGGCATGGTTGTAAGTTAATATTTGGGTTTTTTCATAGGCCAAAAATGAAAAATCAGATAACAAAAAGTTGGTATATCAGCCTATAAGCAGGCTGAATAATAATGGATGTCTTCTGGGGTGATCTCATCTATCTTAGTTAGTGAAAAGTGACTTTAAAACATGCATTAAAAATAATTCTTACAAATGCATTTTCTTAAAAACATTTTAATTAGCGTTGGGAACTTTCGACTGAAATTGAGTATCGACTGTTTATTAATTGACTACTTTTTACTATCGACTTTTTAGTCGCTATTTTTGGTTCGACTGATATTACTACTTTTTGCTAGTCACTGTTTCAGTCGACTGTTTTCAGCCGCTATTTTCAGTCGGACTGATTTTGTTACTATTTACTATATTAATATAGCAGCATTTTGGAATTTATATTTTATAAGATTGTTAATATAATAGGGTAAAAAAATAAAATTGCGAATGATGAATAGTAAAATACTTTTTATGGCAATAATAGATAATACTTCGATAACTCCCCCGTTTTTTGGTTAAAAAGTATTTCCGTTCAATAATAAATAAAGCATTTACTTTATTTAAAAAAGCTCTAGTAGTTATTGTGCGATCATTGTTCATTATGTCAAGGATTTTTTTTTACGATTAGGTATATGTTTAATTTTTATTTAGTATTTATGGTTATTGTACATCTTTAGTTTTTAGGTTTCATTTAAGTTGTATTGTATTGTCTATATTTATTATAGTATTTTATTTAAAAATAGCAATTAATATATTAAAATGCGATAAAGCATTTGTGGGGTATTATTCTACTCCATAGAAAAATTCCATTCGTTTTTACAGATCCACAGAACATTCAACTATAAAAGTAATTCTACATCCTTTAAAATGAAATTATTAGTTGCATGTTAATAGTATTCAATAATTCAATAATTATTTTTTTCTTTTTTTTTAAGTTAGTACGTAAAAGAATATGCACCGATCCTCTCGCTTATATTATATTAGCGTTGGAAAATATAAGCACTTGTAGAATTAACTTCTCCAAGCAATTATCTCCGTCCTTTCCTCTCTCACAATTTATACAGGAAATGATTCTTACATCTTCGTCTGACACCACGAATTGAAAAAAATGCAGTTGAACCGTACCTTTGACTGAAAATGGTAATTACTATTTAATAGCTAGTTTTTTGACTATCGACTGTTTCGACTGTTTTCAGTCGATAGTCCCCAATGCTAATTTTAATATTAATCATCTTCATTAAAATGTTTTGTTATTGTGTGCGTAATCTGTATTTTATGTTAAATTAAACTAATCGTAAAATTTTGGTTATATTCTTAAGAAAGAATGGAATCGAATTTTTAATTATACCCAGAATTATTATACAGCTACAACAAATATACGCATATAACAAATATTCTGTATTTGTTAGTATAACAACAAATTATGTCTTTCTGAAAATATTTTATAGAACTTGGAAGGTATTTGCCAACATCAACATAACATACATTGTTTGATTTGCATCTATAATTTTGTAATTTTTATTTATTCTGGGCCTAAATACTGATTTCTTTATTAAAACCTTAATATATTGTTTAATATTGTAAATTTTTCACGTTTCTCAAAAGTTAATATTTTCCTTTCTAAATTCCAGTTCACTTTTTGAAAATTCAAATATATCTTTCGATTTTACACCGCCAAGTAATTGAGGATAAAAATCCAAACCAAGCATTACCTTTGTTACATAATAACCAAAATGATAAATATTTAAATTTAGATTTAATTCCGTACATTTCATTTCCATGAAGACAAACATTATGAATATTTAAATATTTTTATTAGTTACTTACGAGACGAAAATAAAACACCTTAAATTTGTAACAAAGTACGAGTTCTAAAAATGGCAATATTGTATTTATTTTCATGAGCAACTGGCGTCTCTCGCTTCCTTTTGCATCTTCCGCATTATGCACAGAGTCGTTTTTACTCCCCCCACGAGACTGACCTTATTTCCAACATCAGTCAGTCAGCGTGCCGGATGGAAGGGGTGGGTACAAGGAACGGAGGCACCGCCACGTCAGCTTTATGGAAATGGGGCAAAAAACCAGTAAACAAAAGGGCCATTCGGAGGGCTAATGAGGGCCGCGCTCCAGCAGGACGTTGCCGAGATTTGACGTTCGACGGCAAAAAAGAACTAATCGGAAGGAAGTTTTATTTGCGTTTTTCTGTCGAGATGAATGAGCAACGTTTAAAATCAAGATCTCGGATAAAAGGGGAGTGAGCTTTTTTCTACCGAGCCAGTCGGTGGAAGGAGATTTTCGAAAGATTTACTCCGGATTTGAGGGTGGCTCAGCGCTTTTCTTTCCTCAAACGCTCAGCATAAGTTTAAAAATAATATACATGTATATCAGGAAGGACGCGCGAACATGTTATTTTAATGTATGTATAATATGTTATTTTGAAAGGAAAATACGGTCCTTTTATTTCTTTTCGAAGTTTATTTACTTTTATAGATCTATTTATCACTTTCTAAGGTTACTTTCTCTTCTTCTACTTCTTTATTTATTTCTGATTCTCTTTTTTATTTCTCCTGTAATAAATTTTAAAGATACTGGAAATAAGAAGGACTACATTTTAGAACCCATATCACTTTAGTAACCATAACAAATACAAAATACACAGAAATTTAGTTAGCCAAGTTTTGCTTGCCTAAACCACCTGAATGCATACTAAACTGGTTTATTTACTACAGGGGGAAATAAAAACAATGTAGTGAAATATTTTGTTTAAATTCTAGTTAACAATTATATAAAACATTTTCAAAATACATTAAAAAACATATGATAAGTTATATATAAGTTATTTTATAATTCTGTATTATTACTGCCCTAAAAATTATAAAGTAAAAAAATATAATTTAAAAAGTTATTTGTCCAAATTATACTTAAATATATAATTTATGAATTTACTGAATATAGTAATTAGATGTTACAATTTTGATTGCGAAATTTCGCATTCTTTTTTAGTTATTTTTAGTACTTAATTAGACATTATCCATATTATATGTCGCCATTCAAAATTTTTCATTTTTGCAATCCTATTTTTTTTTCATCCTTCAGACTAAGCAACACCTGATTATTATTTTTCCTATTTTACCTTTCTTATATGCTCAGGGTGTTGTACACAATTAAAAAGGTCGTGAGTTATTGACATCTTAATGACTTCTAAATTATGTATTCTCATTATAAGTATTTTTACTGGCTTATGGTATGAAGACACAAATTCATCTGTTTTAAAAGAATTTGCCTTGTTATGATTTTCAATTTTCAAACCTCTTAATGTATTTCTTTTTAAAAAATTTGTATTATTTATACTTCTAATTATTTGTGAACCAACTGCTGATTCCAATATATAAATTGTAGCCACGTTTTTTTTCAATAGGTTAACGGAAATGATCTATAAATATACACACATTATTTATTTCAATTATCGATATAGATTTCACGAAAGACTTACTATTAAAATTACAACTAAACATTGCATCTTGGTTGAGCAATGATATTCATTTCATTCATACCTTTGGGTCCATATCGGTGCAAAATGCAATGAATAAACCTATATTTCATTCGAAAACTTGTAGAATGTAGAATATCATAAGAGAGTCCTTCGGAAAATAATTAATTTTATTTGAACCTTTACATCCTAGAAAATAACACACCTATTATGATTTTGCATGTATCCAAATAATATTTACCTGAAATACTACCAAAATAACTCCATATCGACAAAATAATTATTTTTGTGTATAATTAATATTATACACAAAATATAACCTAATAGACCGTACATAATTTCAAATAAAAAAAAGAAATATGTCATCTTTTATCATTTAAGTTCCCATTCCCACGTCAAAACAAATGTCAAACGCAAAGTTAAATCAATTCAATTTATTTACAAATAATATTTCCATCTACTCCGATATTACAATTGTTTAATATTTTATTTTGATAAATCTGCGATGAAATTCAAATTAAACTGACAAAATAACCCGCTGCAAAACCTCTTACAATGTCTACTATAAATATAATTACAAGTAATTGATTATCAATTTCTTAAGTGAAATTTATGAACAAAGTTTAATGGATTCACAAGTCCGTCAAACGCCTTAATTATATCTCGATTTTCTAATCAATCTCTAATCGTCTGTCGATATAATTCCAACTGAGTGTTGTTTAATGATGATTAGTTACAATTATCTGCCATCGATAATTAAATAATTTCCCTTAAGCATATTTAAATAATTTGCTTATTAGGTAATTAGGTAAAATTATATACTAAATTTTATTAAATTGTTCGTTTATTAATATTTTTTTTTAAATATTTACATATTATGTAATGCTTTACAAGTATATTAGTTACGAAATGTAAAGGATTTAAAATAATAAATCTTATTAAAAGAACTATTTTATTTCAAAAAAAGAAGTGGCGGTTTGTAAGCCCCTATCTTTAGACGTCTCACTTAACACACCATTCAATCTTAATATAAACACATTGCCTTGTTGCCTCGCATACGCACTCTTCATAGCCACGACTGTAACAACCGCTTTATATAACATACTTACAAATAATAAGAAAAATAATAAAAACGATAATTGATGTAAATTATTTAAAAATTAATTAATTTTATTCAAGAAGTTTACAATTGATATGTCCAAATTATGCCTGTCTATAAAAATTCTCCAATTCAAAATATTTAAGAAAGTAGCTGTTATATTTTTTAGATGTCACTAATTATCTATATAATTTTTTTTCACTTAGTATCTTCATTTTCTTTATTGTTAAACTAAATCCCCGTAGCTCATGAGTTGACTCCTGTGTCCTTTTCAGCTTTCGTTAATCTTTTGCATTATAACTTGTCTTCATAGTTTACATGTATTTCAACAAAACGAACAAACTCTCTACTGTTACTCTCTTTACTGTTACCAGTTTTTCTATCATTCACTTTTACAGTTGATGTATAACACAACATGACTTACTGTATGTAACATTTGGTTAGTGATTTATGTATTTACTTAAACATTACCAACTTTACTTAAGAAACCTGACATGACTTCGACTGAATCATAACAAAACTGAAACTAATATCTTAATAATATTTTCAATACTTCTTATAACTCACTCTCATTTCTTCAGTCAAGAGAGGACACAAGACTATTTATTTTCGAATTTTGTTAATTTATTTCAGGATGGATTTTTTGCATTTATTATATTTTTCACAACTGAATATTTTACAAAGCAAAAAATTGTACTTAAAAAAGCATACATTTTTTAAACTTGGTCTTGGTGGTCTTATACTATTTGTAATATTATCTATCTGAACTTACATTGGCTGTTCCATAATCCTAAAATAGGCGTTAATCGAGAGGTGAATTGACACTCTTTTCTGTGTAATTGTTATTTTATTTAATTTGATTTATTTGTAATATGTGTGCACTTTTTCTAGATATAGACTTTTAACTATGCCAAATATCCTCCTCCTTTAAAAATAAATAATTTAAAAGAAGCTTATTAGTATATATATATATATATATATATATATATATATATATATATATATATATATATATATATATATATATAGATATATATATAGCCTAAAATATGACGATTCTTTTAAATTTCTAGAGATATTTACAAAAAGAAATTTCAAAATGAAGCCACAATCCTCCTTGATGCTAACATTTTGTAGCCACAGCATCCTCTCTCCGACATTGCACAAAACATTGTCTGATAACTAAGACGGCGTAAAACGGGATGAACGCGCAATGAAACAAAAGAAAAAGGAAGTATTTAGCGCACTCTCGCTTTCCTAATGCGTCAGTTTTTTCGCGTTTTTTTTACGACCCTTCTTTGAACCTGGCAACCGGAGGGTGATTATGTGACGAAATGCTTCATTATATGTCGCATTTTGAAGTTTGCCGGCGGAAAAGAAGGGTCGCGCCAAATAGGCCGTTTGGGAGGCGGAATGTCGCGTAAAAGGCAAAAATGTACCAGTTTAAAAGGTTTCGAGGGCCGGGTTACTAGGCCAGAAAATAACCTAATATGTGTTTTAACTTTGAACGATGTATTTCAATTTTTCGGCTTGGATGACTTTATGTCTGCTGGATTTTACGCTGTATCAAAAATATGTATGAAAATTAACGATGTTTTTGCTTTTCAACTGTCCGCTCTGTAAACGAAGCTGTATAGTTACCACCGTTAATTAATATTTATATACTCAATTAAGAAACAATTATGAAAGGCAATACTTTTTGGAAAACCGAGTAAACGAATAACTCATTTATATATAGAATATGCTCTGAACTGCTGGACTTTTCACGAGTAAAGACACGGGACATTAAAGCCGAAGTTACTTTTTCACCAGTAGCATCCAATATATTTAACAATTATCAATATGTTTCTTTTCAATGAACGCTTTTTTGATACCTCCGATGGAATTTGATATGTTCTACAGATGCTCTGCACATACGGATCCTGACAGTAATATTGATATGTGCAAATCTAACATGTCTTACAAAATAGTGTTCAATATTAATCAAAGTACATGAAACGTTGTTAAAAATCTTGCTTTATCTTTAATGAAATTTTATAATTTAAAATATTTTAATATCAACTAGTTTTTTTCTTGCAGAATAATCCTATTTTAATTCTTAGTTTATTCTATAATTAGTAACATATACCATAGTGTTATATAGATAATATATACAGGTCAGACAACTTCTTGGTTTCTTACAGCTGAAAAACTCATATGTTTTTCTAGCGGTTCAAAACATAAGCATACTTAATGGACGAATAACTGTCTAAAAATATTTCACTATTTTTAGAGGTTGTTGTGTCAAAAAAACAGGTCCATGATTATGGTTATTGTATTTCACGAAGCACTTTTGGCAAACAAATTATTGTATACTATTCAAAATTCATTGTACATTTATCTAATGGCATGTTTGACACGTACCCAGTTATTCTGAAGAAACAGATGATTATTTGCTTCGATGTGCTACGCAGAGTTTTAGAAGCTTTAGAAGTACCGCCATTGTATTCATCACATATCTTTCGCGGTCAATGCCAAAAATGTCTTCTTACGACCTTCCTCTAAGTCACATGACGATTTTCAATATCATTAGTTAGCATTAGTATTATTAGTAGTGTTGGGAACAATCGACTGAAATCGACTATCGACTGTTCAGTAACTGACTACTTTTTACTATGGACTATTTCAGTCGCTATTTTTGGTTCGACTGTTTTTACTAGTAACTGTTTTCAGTCGCTATTTTCGGTCTGACTGATTTTATTACTATTTACTATCGACTGTTTCAGTCGTTTACTTTTAGTTACTATTTTCTGTTCTACTAGTTCATTCGACTGATTTTTAACGTTCCGTTCCAGCCGCGACCTTGAAAGTAATGCACCGAATTTATGCTTAGATTTATATGTAATATATGTGGTTTCATGTTTTTTTGTAGTTTACTTGTGAATAACTATATATTGTAAATTAATATAGCAGCATTTTGGAACGCTAGTTTTCGAGGGCCAAAAAATTAAATTGTTAATGATAAATAGTAAGATACTTTTGACTGGCATAGTAGGTAATACTTTGGACTGGTATAATAGGTAATACTTTTTTGAGAAACTTTCACGATTTTTGTCCAAGCCTCTTATTTGTTGAAACTTTTTTCCTAAAATCCTGAAAACCAAAATTAGGTTCTAAAGGTTTTAGAAATTGCATAGATCCAAAAGATTTGAAATTTTTTTTACAGTAGCAGTTGTTAAATTTCTTTTAAAAATATTAACCGTAAAGGGGTGAATAAAGTATATTAAATATTTGTAATAAATACATTTTCTGATAGGAAAATTCTACTTTAATATTCAGCAATTTATTTTGTTGGTTATTAAGAAGAGCACCACAGTTTTTATTTGTTAACAAATGGGCTATCTTAACTGCGACATTCCATCAAATCCAGGATTTTAACAAGTGGATGGAGAAAAAATTACAAAATTGTCTATTAGAGTCATCAATAAAAGACTAGCAATTTTAGAAATGAATACGATATGCGGGAAATCCACATTTTTAGATCCTAGATTTAAAAAAGCAGGATTTGGTATTGCAAATAATGCTGTGGCGATACTAAAAGGTAACACAAAAGAGGTATCTTCCATTCTAACTTCAAAATATAGTTACACAACTCGAAATTCAAGACAAAACTACTGACCAAGAATGTATTGACATCGGGAGATATTTTGATAAAAAAAAATGGCTAGAATGAAAGAAGTAACTACTCCCAAGTACTGCAGCAACTTTACAGATTTAGCAGTATTTGGAAATTCCATTTATTAGGCGTTTAGAAAACACGTTGGATTTTTGGCAAACCCATAAAATGAAACTACCTGAATTATATCAGTTACACCTAAAATATTCCTCTATACCCGCAACATCTGTCCCCTGGGAACGAATTTTTTCAAAATCTGGGCAAATAATTAAAGATCGTAGAAATCGCCTAGTAATACACAGTAATTTAAAAATATTTCCGTTCAAAAGTAAATAAAACTTTTATTTAAAAAGGGTGTGGTAGTTATTGTACGATCATTTTTAGGTTCATCATGGATTAGATTTTTTTAATGATTAGGTATACGTTTACATTTTATTTAGTAGTTATGGTTATGGAAAATTTTTAGTTTTTAGGGTTTATTTAAGTTGTATTGTACTATTTATATTTATCATACTGTTATTTAAAAATAGCAATTAATATATTAAAACACGATAAAATATTTGTGGTGTTATTATTCCATTCCTTTTTACACATCCACAGAACATTCAGTATAAAAGTAATCATACTTCCTTTAAATTTATTTTATTTATTACATGATAATAGAAATTACGAAATTAGTAATCTTGTTTTTTTTTTCTTTTTTAAGGTTATCACGTGAATCAATATATATACATCTCTGTCTCGCTTATAGTACCATTGGAGAATATAAAGACAGTTAAAATTAACTGCTCCAAGCATTTATCTCCGCCCTTTCTTATCTCACATTTTATACAGACAAGAATTCGTACATCTTCTTCTGACATCACGAATGGAAAAAAACAGTCGAACCGTGTATTTGACTTCAGTCTTCAGTCGCTATTTTTTTTGAGTATTGACTGTTTCGACTGTTTTGGGACTATCGACTGCTTCGACTGTTTTCAGTCGATAGTTCCCAATGCTAAGTACATCACACAGTATCAATTGTGTGAAAATTCAACTGACTTTAGATAACACACTTTTATCCCTCAGCAAATTACGTCCGTGATTAAATTCGTTATGTCAACATTTTACAGTGGCCAAAGATAGGCCTTCATCGCCAAAGGTAATAGTTAGTTGATCAGTCCTATCTTCATAATCCACGTCGAAAATTGTAAAAAAAACATCGCTCTAATACGTTCACGAGTTAACTTTTTCACTGAGACAAAATGTTTAAGTCATTGCAAGCAACACAAGTTGTGATCAAATGTTCTGATGAAGGTTATGGTTATAAAGGTCAAACTTCTAATCAAACCTAACAATTCCTTTGCGTTTTTGTTCTGAAAATATTAAAAATCAAAATATGTTTAGAAACATTATTATTTTAAGTTAAACTATTACTATACATAAATGTTATTTTATACGTTGCCACGTCCATCTTATATTAACTGTTGCGTTAATATTGAATGAAATATTATCTGGTTTTGCAATAAGCAGTGATACAACTAATTGGTGTGACTTCTGGCAAAGGAACCCTTAAGTACGGTTTACCGCCCAGACGTTGTTATCCGAAACCGCTTCCCGTTTGTGATTTTCGCAGCAATACGGGTATCATATCATTTAGAGTGCGTTGTAATTCAGCCCCCGCAATGCCGTAACTCTCCCTTTTGAACCGTCCGACCACAATGGGCGGTAATTGCGATAATTTCGAGTAGCGTAATCCGGCCGCTACTCCATGCAACAGGCCGATTTACGTTCCGGTTGCTTTGGTTACCGTTCGCTTTCTTTCCCACTCGACAGGGGGCAGTTTCCGTTACAGACGGATTTAGTTTTTGAATAATTACGACAGAGGTCACCCGCATCACTAAACCAATTTAAATTAATAATAACGTTAAATTAAGTACAAGTTATATCAAGTCAAAAAATTATCAATTAATTACCATATTGTTATTCAACCTAATTTACTTCCTAATCATTCCTTTAATTATTTCTATTACTACTGTACAGTGTTTACTCCAGCCACAGTAATATGTCACATTATTGTATTATTTATTTATTTCAACTTAATGTAATCAGTCACGGAACATATATCGATCAATGTCTTTAATATTTTAACAAATAGATATAGAATCCGAATCCAAAGGATGGAAATCGATTGTAAGAGAGATACAATGTAATTGTTGAATATTGAAAATGTGGGCCCATATTGGAGATTTTTAACAGTAGCAATAATAGTAATTAAAAGACAATAACTTAATGATGAACATTATTAAATTAATATTTAGAGATAAATTAAATATATATTAAAATGAACTAACAACTATGAAAGAAAAAACAAGTATTAACGTTAAAGTCAAAACAGACGGAGAAATAAACGATTACATACAGTGATTACGATAGATTCAGGCATATAAATGTTTGGTTTTACAAAATTTTGTTCTCCAATAACGGAGATATTATACCAATCTAATCATTCTCCACCTTACTACATTGTCCGTTCTCCAAAAATAAACTAATAAAACAAGTATACAAGCTTTTGGACCTGAGCAACCAAAAGCTGTTTATAAAGTAAATTGGCGTTCTCAACTTAAATCAACAGCCGTTTTTTAAAATAGGTTCTAGTTTTTAAAGTTTTCAATAAATTCATTATTTTACTATTTTTTAACACTAACTGCCTTAACGAATTAGAAATTATAAATCAGAAATAAATAGAGGTTAAACTGAGTCTTTTATACTGCTTGAGGTATGTTTCACGCATTTGCGTGCAACAGTAATCACTCGTCATGCCTTCATCCCAAAATTCTTAATATCGATATCGCCTTTCGATTTTCGCTATATCTTAGTGTAACTGCTCTGTTTGCTCGTCACTCATATCACCCAAGTTGGGTAGGAAAAAATCAAAATGTATATGCAGAAAATGTATTTTGCGAGACATTCGAGCTCCAATCTTGTAATAATTTTGCAACAAATTATCGATTACGTGCTTGTAATCCGGTGATTTGTGGTTACCGAGTAAGTTGTGAACAATATTTTGAAACAATGCCCACGCTGCTGCTTCATCAGCGTTAGATATTTTGTAAACTGTGTCAGTCATTATTTTTCTAATGTCAGCTCCGACAAGTATTCCTTCTTTGATATTTGCGCTTTTGCTCTTAAGGCATTAATCGAGCAAAAGTAGCAATTATCTACATGATTTTTCTGTTCTCTTCATAACGTGGGCACAGAAAATGAAAAGTATACACTTTCATCGAATTAAAAATCTGAATTCAGAGCATCAAATAATATTAAGAATCGTTCTCATTTGCTTCCATCCAAAAGTTGACCCGAATTTGTAAACTTGTGTAATTAAAAAATAAGTGACTTAGTATAAATGAAAGAAACTCTCTGTGTGGCTCTCATCAATATACAAGATTCCTACAAAAGAGAGGACTATTTTTCTTAACAGAAACTTTGCTTGACCACATGTAAAGAATATGAATATCAATACGGAAACTGTCACTACCCACTTTATTCTCCTGTGATGCCTCCGCTTAATTACTGCTTAGTTCATGCGAAAACACTTAACTTGTCATAGTAGTATCGCATGTCCTTTTAAAATACTGAATCAAAAAGTACTGAATAGCGATTAACAATATTTTAAATAAAACCACAAGTCCCGTTGTATGACGATAAATGGTCAATACGGGGATAAAAAAAAAACGGGGATTACCTCGTACTGTACAAATTTTCTTCCAGTTTTGGTCTATTTTTTTCAGTAGCTATATAACACAAAGTAAAAAAACTGTGATTGTCCATAAACCTAACAGTAAAATTCGAAAGGGAAAACGTCTCAGTCACACCAGTAACCTATGTTAGTTGGGTAAAACGGGATTTTTGGACTCATCTCTAACTTGGTCACTCGCCAATCGGTAGATTTAACGCCAAGAACTATGATTCGGAACCCATGTTAAGTAGGTGGTACCTAGTAAGGTGTAGACTCAATAACAAAAAATCCAAGACGTTGACCTGACTATAATCCATATTCATACAAATTATGAAACGTGAAATATTTAAAATAACATGTACTTATATTTTACCTCAAAACCATTTTATTTTTCGACAAGAAGCGACGACTGTTGAACGGCGAGCACAAAATAATCTGAGGGTTTAAATCTTTTCTAATATAAACCAAACCTATACCTTTCAGTCTCATATATACACCCATACTCATAACCAGCATCTAGTAATGTAATTATCTTTATATGTTTTAAAATCTGCAGTTGTATCTTCAATAAAATTTCGTACCAGTGAACAAATAGCTAAATTTAATATCGAACCAGCAATATTTTCATAAATATAGCGATTAAGATTCCATATTATTTTATATAAAAAAACACATTATTGTGTTATAAGATTAGAACCGTAATAAAGAAGAATCACATTTCAAAACAATATGGAGTCATAAAACGTGAAATCGAAATCATAGTCACCGATATTTCTTTCGGAACAATCCAATTATATTTATGTCAAAAGATATTTTATTCACCATTAATGTACAAACTGCCTATAAAATTGTTAAATAAATCATAGATTTCTTTAGTACTGACACTTTATTGTCTACTAAATGTATCGTATATTATAAAAGAGATCATGTTAAAATATTGTAATACAATGTTTGACGACCTATCAATTCTCAAAACAATTGTTATCTCATTTAATTTAATAGTTTTATAGCCGAATAAATACTTAAATAAAAAGTGTCAGAATCCGACAGTTTTATTGTCATCATTACACACATATTATATGGATTTTTAATATTGATCGTAACTTTTAGATTATGCTCAAATCTATATATCGTCAAAAATAAAAACGAAAATGACATATGATAAGTCAATGTAGTTATTTGTCAACGATGTGATAGGTTATTGTGTTTTACGATTATTAAAATCAATTTTATATGACAGCTTAATTCTTTATGTTCACATGAAACAAAAACAAATGCCATTCTTTTGTTAAAATGTTTTATATGTAACAGTTTTTACAGTATAATAATTTTTACTAATATACCTTTTTACTATTACCTTTATCATTTTTAAAAATGAATGGAGTGAATGAAATGTTTTTAAAAAATCCTTATTTTTCATCCTATCTCAATCCGAGTATGAAATGTGTAGGGTTTAAACGGTTAAACCCAAAACTTACTTTACTTTAAAACTATTTTATGCTATAAAAAAATAAGTGGCAACTTACTCAATAGACTGCATTTGAAGAAGTTCAAATTACGAGGCTGAAATAACTCAACAGTCGAATTGTGATAAAGTAATTATTTTTTTTAAATAAAACTAAATGATAGGATTAAAGAAATACATTCATTTAAATTTTGTTGGAAACTCTACCTCCATTATCAAATATTCTACAGCTGAATTAATTATTACAAATCTAGGTGAATTAACAAATATGATTAAAGTTTTGTAAATTGATTTCTACTTTAGAAATTATTTTAAGAATGTTCACGATAACATGATAAGACTATAACTATGTGATTATTAGATAAGTTTTTGTCTTTATTCTATTTATTATATTCTCTTTATTATACGCATTAGGATTCCAGGTACGTTCAAAAGGTATAAGAGCATTCTAAATTTCGTGAGTTGTGTTGGTTGACTTGGAATTTTTTGTGGTTGGCTTGACAACCTTGTTCAAATATTATCTGTAAATATTTAGCCATATTGGTATTGGTGGAGATTTTTAACTTATTAAAGGATTAATTATTGATGATCACCAAATTAAGTTCGGATATCAATTGGCTTATGCCTTGATTTTTCTAATATTTTGCGTAAGAAAAATTTTGCATTTGCAGCAATAGCAGAACAACATTCTAATAATATCTCAGCCTCATAATTCGGATTTGATTTATTTCTCATTTATTTATTATCAACAATAAATCTATATAACTTAAAATTTTACAACTATACAGACCTATAATTCGGGTACATTTGTGATCAACTTCATATTGACAGGCATGAGACATTTTGTCAAAGTGTGAATAAGAAATGTTTTCAGTGCGTTGAAAACGTCTGAATTTGTACCGAATAAATCGAATTTCCGGAAAGTTTTACTTTTTTACTTCAATTTGAAGAAAAAGGCGTCTGAAATGCTATTTGAAGCTTATGGCAGCCATACTCAATCGATTTCAACATGTAAACTGGTTTCCACGTTTGAACAGTGGTAATTTTGACATTTGATACAAAAAGCATTCTGGACAGCTGACAAAATTTGAAGACCCGGATTTGACAGCATTACTCGACGAAACCATCAAAGGCACCGTCGACTACAATGGATATGTTTGAGCCGAACACTGCGCGAAAAATGACCAGAATATGAGCAAAGACACATGTTACACATGTTAGACACACATGTTATTTTCAGCTTGATAACTCTCCACTACATGTTTCAAAACCGGTTCAAACATATAAGGAAATAATAAAATGGAAAAAATACTAACCTACCCGCTGTATTTTCCAGACCTTGCTCCTTCTGATTACTACTTGTTTCGACACATGAGTCGTGACTCATCTAAGCAGGGCTTTACTTCTTATGAAGAAACCAAGAAATAGTTCGATTAGTGGATAGTCTCAAAATACACATTGTTCTTGGGAAACTGAATCCGTAAATTGCCTGAAAGATGGGAAATAGTAGCGGCTATCGATAGACAATACTTTGAATAACATACATAAATAAAATAAATAATACATATTCAAAATAAAGCTTCAAAAATTAAAGCAAATGAATTTAAAATTAACTACCAGTCTCAATTAAAATTGTATACCAGGCCATGTTACGTTCCGATTTTCTATATGTTTCGCAACTGTGTCTTCATTTCCTCAAACCTGAAAGTGTCTAGAATGAAAATAAGATGTTGATGATGATTTTGAATGCTCCATAGTATGTCAGAAACTACCAAATATAACAGGTCAATTGAAAAATCCCCGGTCTACTATAGTAAAACCCATTTTTATGGCAAATTTTTTTTTTATTCAACATAATTCCCTTCAAGGGTGCTACACTGATTATAGCGACCCTCCAACTTTTCGATACCATTTTTCTAGTACGATTTGTCCTTTGCTTCAAAATAGGCCTCAGTTTCGGCGATCACCTCTTCACACCGCATTCTTTTGAGATCTGAGAACAGGAAATAGTCGCTGGTGGCCAGATCAGGAGAATACGGTGGATGAGGAAGCAATTCGAAACCCAATTCATGGATTTTTGCCATCGTTTTCACTGACTTGTGACACGGTGCATTATCTTGGTGAAGCAGCACTTTGGTTTTCTTCAAATGCGGCCGTTTTTCGGCAATTTCGTCCTTCAAACGATCCAATCCTTCCCTTTTCAAAGTAGTCAATGAAAATTATTCCATGCGCTCGCCAAAATACAAACACCGTAACCTTGCCAGCCAACCGTTGTGCTTTCCCACGCTTTGGAGTAGGTTCATCGTGTGCAGTCCACTCGGATGACTGTCGATTCGACTTCGGAGTGAAATGATGGGGCCATGTTTCATTCATTGTCACATATCGACGCAAAAACGTAAGTTTATTACGCTTAATCATCTTCAAACACGTGCTTCGAATCATCAACTCCTCGTTGTTTTTGGTCAAAAGTGAGTTCGCGCGGCACCAACTTTGTACAGAGCTTTGTCTAACCCAAATATTCGTGAATGATATGATGTACACGTTCAGTTAATATCTTTAGAGTCTCTGATATTCCATTCAATTTCAATTTACGGTCATTCGAAATTATTTTGTGGACTTTTTTTAATGTTCTCGTCGGTAACAACCTCTTTTGGGCGTCTACTGCGTTCACCGTCTTCGGTGCTCATTTCACCACCTCTAAACTTGGCATACCAATCCTTGATGGTTGATTTTCCTGAGACAGTTTCAGGAAACTCGGCCATTTTCCATTTTCCAATCCATTTTTTCACAATAACAAAAGTTGCTTTACTCAAAATGCTATAATTCACAAACTAATGATCCAACCGCTGTCAAATTTATACACGCATCTTTTGCGGGTTAAAGCCAACTAAAAAACATGTGGATTTAATTCTAGTAGCGTCATCTATGTGTCAGGCCGGGGACTTTTCAATTGACTTGTTATCAAGCCCCTGCTTCCTTGATTCCATGAATCCTTTGTTCACAAACACAATCACTGAAAAGTTAATAAAAGTAACCTCATAATATATCCGGCATCAGTAATATGTTAATTGATCCATACCAGCTCTGAAACCGTAATGTCATCTTGTATAATTTGCAAGGGTATACCGATTAGTAATTAAGGAAGATATTCATACCCCTTCTGGTATATTAAGTCCGAACAAGACTCTCAAAAAACAATTATTAATAATTAACGAAACGATTGATATTAACGAATAATTAATTCAGGAAAGCTACTTATTACTACTTAATATCCAATATAGAACATGCTTTCTATAATTAACCAACGTAAAAATAACAGGAAACTAATTTCTCATTTCAGTATGTAAATGAGGAATGTACTTTATAAAATTTTAACGTTTATTTTAACTCTAGCAAGTTAAAAATTTGCTCGGCACCGAACTTCAAAGGCGAATTAACGAGACCGGTTTCCGTCACGAGACGACACCGCCCCCGCTCTCCCCCGTCGTTCCCGCACAACCGCCTCATCCCACTTTTTTCGCGCTTTTTTTGCAGTCCGTCCAGTAGACTTAAATTATTCATCCATTCCTCGTATTTCAGTGAATATTCATGAGCAGATAGTTTTTCTCGAAAGAAATGAGTCGCCGTTAATGCGAAGTCAACTTGATTTATTATGGAAAAATGTCGGTGACTTTCTAACAGAAGTTTCCATAGTGTAAAAGTCCAATTAAATTTCGTAGAAAAATCTGTAACTGGGTCGAAGAACGTACAAATTTCGCATAAAAAATAACGTAGAGAAAAAGTAGAATCAATTTTAGTTTGCGATTGAGCTAACGAGAACTTTTAATAATACAATTTATTTTATATAAAACTTTCATGTTCTTCTTGTGTTTAAATCTGCACAAGATATCAAATAAAATTATCTCTTTTATTTTTTATGTTAGTTTTACTAAAGCCACAATGTACCCTTTTTTACTCGACTATTAGTCTTCCTTGGAAACCTTGATTATTGGGACTTCGTTTTCCTATCACCCTGTGATAGAACACCTTTCATTTCCACCCTATCCCAGTGGTTCACATCCTTATTCTGTACAATATAGTATAATATCTTCAACGGAATTAGACCCTTCTTGAAGTCTTGTCCCCGTCCTGAAGAATATTTAATTTTTGAGATTAGTTGCTTTTGTTGTTTGATTTGAAGAGATGCTGCTGATGATGCTGCTTCATCATATTCCGAATGTAAGTTTCAATTTCAAAATTTTAAAAGTAGCAATTTTGAAATAAATGGTATAGAACCACCTGGATAGCCAAAAAAGAAGATATATGTACCTTAAATAGTAGGAATTTTTGGGCCAAAATCTCAAACTCAAACTCTCAAAAAATTTTCAAATAGCTTAACAGTCAATGAATCAACTATTTCCAACCGTCTGCATGTGATGTAAATGATCCAAAAGGAAGAAAATTATTACCGTACAAATTAAATGAACATATAGTTCGAACCGCTTCAATATTGCGGTTTCATTACTTGCCAGTCAAATAGAGGAGTTTTGTGTCAGATATTGTGATTGGCAATAAAAAGTGGTTCTACACAACTATCCTAAGTATAGAAATCATGAATTACTCCAGGAGAATCATCCACCATCGACACGAAAGCGGAATATTCATGACCATAAAATCTTGCTGTGTACATGGTGGAATTAGCAAGCAATTATCCCTCATCAAGTCATACTCTAACACTCGGTCACATGTTTTTGCAAGAATTTGGAAATAATGCACCATTGTAGCTCGAATGCGATGTCCTGGCGCACCCAGAGTACTTAACAGACATACTACCTTGTAATTATCTCTTATTATCTAACCAAATCAAGCTAAACCAACATCATTCTTTCGAATTGTGAAAAGAAAATGATAAAAAATATTTTGATCAATAAGTATTGTACCATTTTTTTAATGAAACAAAAGTATCACAGAATATCTAATACAATTCATTTCATACAAAATAATCTCTGAATATTAGCTCTCAAGATATTAACTCTCTTGGTTCCAATAGAAAATAGCTTGGAACTTGGCTAATTTACGTGATATCTTAATTCTTTTCTTGATTTAAATATTTTTCTTTCTGTTAGTTTTCAACTAGCGGATGTTTGTGTATTTTTAAACTAACATTTTTTAAGTTGTTTAGGTCATAAAGGATTGTATTTATACATTTCTTGCAAACTACTAAACCAATAGACTTACATTGTCATTATAAATTTGGCACATAACAAGTCATCGTGAGATTTATTCATTTTATCAGATTCTATGCATTCTATGATTTCCAGAACAGCACAGTAAGTACGAAGTTGTCTAAGATTTCGCTAAACCATGAAAGAATGGTATTATATCCCAGCAGAATATGGAAACAGTACAACTACTGGATAACGCGTAGGAAATCAGTAGAGTGAAATATAATAAAGCCACACTAAGTTGTATGAAGTGTACAGTGTCTTGACTTTAACTTAATTTAATATCATTTTAGGAAATACATACTGCAAATATATACATACTGATAAACGAAGAACTAGTAATAATTTAATTTGCAAATTAAAATTTTACTAAACATATTTAACGTAAGATGTAATAAAAAAATTAAACGAAGAGTAGTAGCGACCGAGTTGTAAACATCCTTCGACAGCCTTTAAATTATGTCTTCAGGTATATACTCCATAAATTAAAACACCAATAAAACAGTTTCATTAGAATGATATTGAAATATATTTTTTAGTGAGGGAGAAACAAAATTTTATTATATTTCGTTAACTTAAGTTACGTTAAAACATTTGATTTGAAATTACGAATTCAAACGTACTAAAGATCATTTAAAATAATCGCTTCATTGATATTTTACCTTAGTTAACATACTATAAACATTATCAGATATCGTCCAATTAGGCATCAGATACCGGACAAGGTTGATTATACAGTATATGAGACCGTACGGGCCATACATCGGCGACAATACAAGATACAAGACCGAACAGGAAGATGACGATCGGAATCGATATGCGAAGACAAATCGTCGCCATAAATTCACGAATTCTCGAACGCGCCACCGCCCACGGCCGCCCCCACGTCCTTGCCCCCGCCGCCGCCGTCGCCGATGCCGCCGAACATTTCCTTTGACAACGCCGAGGGTGGCAGTTTGATTTCCCCTGGGGGGCGGGCGGGGGTGAGACGGGCGCACAAAAGACGAAAGGCGATCGCTTTCCGGTGCCGATATATTTGCTCTCCTTTGTCACTTGCAGATGTTTTAATCAAGCTGGCCAGGACGGTCGTCCTTGTTGCCGGATTGTCAGACAAATCTTATATCGGAGGCCAAGACATCACCTAAAATTTCTTGGCGATTTTTAAATTGTTAGTTTCATCGATAAAAATTTAATTATGATATTTATGGAACTAACTGCTATTCACTATTTCATCCTTTGACACAAAAATACAAATGATTTTGCAATCAATTATTGTATTTTTCTATTTTGAAATTATTTTTTTTTTATTATTCATTTATTTCTTAGAACTAGTAATTCAACTAATAATTAACTTTAATATGACTTAACCTACTAACAAACAGGTACAATTAATATTTTCTACTGAATCACTTAGCGTTCAAGCATGCAAGATCCGAAAGTGTTTTCAGTGTAAGACGTCTAATGATATTATCCACATTTAGAAGTCTGGGGGCTTCCGTGCTGACGTGGTTCCAGAGTCTTCTTTGACTAGACGCATTCACAAAACACTTCAGCACCTTATTTTGAAACCTCCGAAATTCATTATTAAATTGAATATTAGTTTTTATTATTTGTGTATCTATAGTATCCTTTGGGAAATTATATAAACATCCATGCTCCAAGCAAAAGTAAGATTCACAGCATCTTAGTAGCCATGCGAGAAGTCAGTAGAATGTCAGCACCCAACATCCAAATATAATTGTAATTAACCTATTAATTATAATATTAATTGTAATACCAAATATATTAGTTAATTGCATATATTTTGATCAGCGATATCTATTGGTGAAAATGAGTTATAAAACGTTGTGTATCAATGTAAACAAATGTTTATCTACATAAACTAACTGTTAAACTCCATGCTTTTCATATTTCTAATCATGAAACGTTTAAAATTGATAAACTTGTGTGATTTAAAGATTGGTTTCAGAAGGATGATGATTCCGCCCCGTCACATATCTATCAATTGTTTTGGTTTCAACTATTTAAGAATAATTTTAATATAAATTGACAGATAACGGCCTGCAGAACCGAAAAGGTTCGAAACTAAAAGATCTTTCAGCTTATCAGTTAATGAATCAACATTTTCCGACCGTTTACATGCGATAGGAACTGTCCAAATGGCAAAAAAATAGCTACTACATGAATTGACTGAAAATGTCATTTGAAAAAGAACCGTTTTACCATCGCGATTTTATTGTTTTCCGGGGTTTTAAACCAGTTTTCTATCGCATATTGTGACTAGCGATGAAAAGTGACTCTATTACGACAATCTCAAGTATCAAAATATCCAGGTTTGTCCAGGAGAGCAATTCATATGGACACCAAATCGGAATATTAATGGCCATAAAGTCTTGTTGATCATATAGTGGGACCAGCAGATGTCTACCCACGTGATTTAAATAAATTGAACAACCCATTATTACAAAAAAATTCAGCAGTAGCGAGAAACATACTCAAAGTAATCATGTTGCATGTTATCGCTCGGCTGTATATTGCAAACGTTGTATGAAATACACTGCTATAGCCTTAATGAGAAGTATCATCCTCACTCGGCGTACTTACCAGATTATCACTGATTCTGATGATCACTTGCTCAGATCGATTCTGCATGGCATGGCTGGAAAATAGTTTTGAAATACTGAAGAAGGGTGAAAATTAATCGATGATTTGATGGCTGTCAAACCAACATCATTCTCTCCATACGGTATTAACCGTAACAATAACGTACTCAGCAATAACAACACAATAATATACTCAGCCGGTTTCGAAACGTGACTTGAAATTGTCGGCAATGGGTCACAGATTTTTTGGCGACAATAGGTCGCATTCTCGAAGCAGCGATTGCTTCATCGACTCCAAACTTTTATGGCGTGTAAGCCGTAACGAGAAATAGTATCGGTGCCAGTCTTGCGTCGGTTTGGTCTTATGGTCTTATGGGCCGGAGCGGAGTCCTGTTGACAGCCCCGACATATCGCAAGGATATACTTTTTGATTGATTTGACCAGTTCATCCGCAAAACGATGACCGACGTACCGACAGCCTTAACAGTCCAGCTTCTGTCATTTTTGTGGATGTGTGCGTGCTCAACGGTGAACAACATCCCGCCCGTGAAGATGATACGGTCCCATAGCTGAGTAGCAGCCCAACGCTTGAGTTGGTGACATCTTTCGAGTCATACCCACTTATACGAGTGAAATCTCATCTATGAAGAGCTGAACTTTTTGGAGATTGTACGTCTTCTGGTTGACCTTCCTTTTGATTATACGATAACGTAAACCGACAACTTGTTTATGCCAGTTTCACGGGCTACTTTGCCATTTCGATGCACTCACTTCTTGATAATCTTGCAGTTAGCAGAAGTATTGGCATATTACATTAATGTACACTTTCTTCCACTTCCGTGATTCCGACCATCCTGGTCAAGTTCTTTTAAACAATCGATGGCGTGAGAAACAGTCGACTGCAACAATGAGCAAATAAACAATTTCACATTGTGTTTTCCTTGGCGAAACAGATCAAAAATGGCATTACGGTTGTTTACATCCTAAAAACACAATAAAATGCGTGAGCATAGAGTTGGAACTTAACACAATGGTACATAAACACATGGACAACCCAATGAAACAAAAATTAGTTTATTACATTACAATAATTTTGTGTTAGGATAAATTAAATTTTCATGTAGTTTTTCTGACACCCTGTATATTGTACCAATTTTTCTCCATAAATGCCTTTTTAAGGTGGAAAAACAATCAAAAGTTAGACAAGAGTATAAAATATCTAATAATAGTAATCCCATTTCGCGTAGAGTGTATCTCCTTGGCAGACGTATATTTAAATCAAGAAATTCCGATCATTTCTTCATCCGCAAACCAAGCCACGCACGTTTTGGCTAATATTATTGCATATCTGGGCGACAGTGACGTATTGTCGGCCGCCCACCACTGCTCCGTACGTCTAGAAACGCACGGCCACAGTAATGGATATTACCAGTGGGTTGAAAAATTGCCAGAAAGAAAATGCACGTTAACTGCAATCGTTTAGTCTGAAATATTGGTCAGTCGTGACCGAGAAGATTTCGAATTGAATATGTGGTATCGGTTAGCTTCTGGGCCTTCCTTTTTTATTATTGTGCTGTTTCCTGCATAAAAATACTCTATTTTCCAACGTTATTGGCGATTTAATCATTTAACCTCGTCATCATATATTAAACACTAAATGGTTATTATTATAAACCTTATAAATCAAAATTTGTCCGTTCAATAAAACAGTGAATTCACGTCATCTGAATTGATGACGTCAAAACATCGCAATGTTGCCGCATTTACTCTGAGTTTTAGTTCATTTTGGCTTTGACATACAACAAAATGTATTTTACTTTTGTATATATATTTCTATAATAAAAAAAGGATAAAACTAGATTTAATCACTGCTCTCCCTAGTGCCTTTACCATATATGCAAAACACTTAGTATTATTTTTCTTTTCACACATTTTAACAAAATACTCATGTATATTCTGAAAAATTACACGCATATCTATGCATATAAATATTTCACACTCTACAATAAGATTTACTACTGTTATCATATATTAATTATATACTTACCTTTAATTATTTCCACCTCATCACCCTATCTTAGAAATTGTCAGCATTGAATCATAATCTCATATTCAGAAAGTTTCATTCAAATGAATAATTAAGTTATTAATTTTCAGTATATCCAACATTTGTTTACAATTCCATTGTAGCTAATAAAACCTAATCAATTGTTATTCCAGTATTTACCTTTTTCCTTCAACTTTTGTTGTCTTAACACTATCTTTATTATCGTCTTGTCATGAATGACCATTGAGTATATTGATCCCATTGTGAAATATCCATGTCTCATCCACATACTCAAATTGAAATAATAAATCGTCCTTGATTTCTATTCCGTCTGAAATAATTGTATTAAATACGTTTATATTGAAAAAACTACTGTTTTTATACATTTAATATATTTGATCTGTGTTCCAGATAACATCAAGCTGATCTTATATAAATGTAAAATATAATCTTTTTTATACTGTGTAATATATAATATTATACAGTATATACTATATAATATTCAGTGCAGCTGCAACACGCTAAAAATATTTTTAATAAAAACCGCAGCAACTTAATATTAAACAGTAAAAATGCTTACCTCTCGAGCGAATTTTATTGACAAAAAGGGGCCTCCATTATTTCGTTCTTGTTCGAAGTGACTGATACGAGTAACAATCTGTTTTGTCTGACTTTTTCAATCAGAGTAATAGTAAAGCAAGCAAAGCGTTAAAACAAGATTTGCCTGTTTATAACCTGGTGTTATTATAACTAATATTTTGAAGAACTTTGCAGGCGTTTGACAATCGGACGACCTTTGTAGACTGATTCGGTTATATGTTCGAACATATCAGACAGTATATAATAAGAGAAGAAAAATATTATCTGATTCTAAAACGAATTTACAAATTGCGGCAGGCAATACATTAAACATCTTGATGAGTTCACTGTTATTTTGAATAAACTATAGATGCACAAGCTTAGGTGATGCAGTGGTGAAGGCGACAGGACGTCCCTCTTACTGTTCGAATGCCGCTGGGGTATGATTATACATTTATTTTTATGAAAATCCGAAAAGGAAAAGCATCTCAATCACGCCTGTAACCAGGGTAAGACCGGATGTCTACTGGATGATCTCTAAGTTAATCACTCACCAGTGAGTAGGCTTAAGACCGACGATCGTGGTTGGGAACTACAGACTCAAATATCAAACATTACTAAAAAAAGTAAAATATTGAAGGTCGCTGATTTCAATTCTAAATTTTAAATCAGCTTTATACCATCGGTAGAGTTTTTTAACCGGGCAAGAACCGGGCTATATGGCGAATAACTACATATATGGCGGATCTCTGGACTTGATCTTGATGTTCCACTGTTAATTGTTTAGTTATTAGTTTAGTAGTTAGGTTTTAGTAATAAGTGATTCAAAACTATTTTATGATCGATATAATTCGATAGCAATGTCCGAGATGAAATATGTCGGTCTACATCGATATTTCTTTATTAATGATTTTTTCAACGATTGGCGGGCTTCGCCAACATGGAAAGGTCATAACGAACAAGCGAGTTCTGATTCTAACGTTCGCTTTAGGACTAATCTCCATAAAGACCCCGTACATAAACTATTAGTTTTCAAGGCAGCATAACTTCATTTGAATAAGTGTTACTAGAGATATACGAATATATAAATACCTACTAAGGAAAACATTATATACCTACAAATTTATAAATAATTATTTATTTTGTTTTATGTATTTGGTTTTTACAGTTTTGTCGCTACTTTCACTTTTTTATGCTATAAGAAGAATAAATAGTATAAAAGTATATATATATATATATATATATATATATATATATATATATATATATATATATATATAATCTCCAAAAATGGCAACGCGTTAGGGAGACTCAGTATTAATTAATCCATTGCAACTGAGTACAAACTTTTGTTGCAGCTGCATCCATTCTTAGTCAACATTTCAGTCAACAGCCCTCTTAATTACAAGGAATACGATAATAAAAACTGAACGGTTGGCGACTGGAAGAATTTGGCATGCCCCGATGAATCATCGTTTACATTCTTTCCTAAAAATATTGTGTATGGAGAACTCCAAAAGAACCTACTTTCCATATCGTGGTTCAATCTGATTTGAAGAGCATCAGAATATCATCAAACATTTGTGTTTCATTAAATTGGCAGATGGGGAGTTTTATATCAGTTAGTAAGAGAAAAATCAATTCTGTTCTAAGAGGTTGTGTTACTAACGTAAATTTGTTATCTATTCTGAAATTATTCAGTTTTTCTAAAACTTTTAAGCTTGAGTAAGAAATCTGTAAAAGTCGTCCATGCAATAAGTGCATACTACCGGTCGCACATACCACATTACCCGGCAAAACACAACAACAATGAGAATTAATTGAAATTTTACTATATCTTAAGTTTGAATGTTAAAGGCATATTATAGAAGCAAAAAGAATAAATAGAGACCATTATTTAGATCGGAAACACTATGGGGAGTAATTGCACTTTCAGCTTTCGGCTGCAATCCCATACTAAATAATCTTAATAATCTGGAAAATGTAATGGCGTCGTTAAGCTGGATAACCTGCTGTTGCAAAACACGCTATCCCGTGCTGTTCCTCTCGCAATTGAACTGGTCGAAGGACCCGATTTCCGCAGCTTAAGCCTCAATTTGGCGTGCGCATTATTACTTAGACCGTAATGCGGGAATCCGATATGGCCTTATTATGATCAATAAGGGGTGGAGGTGATTATCCTAACTGTGGGGTAACTGTGGTGGTCTAGCACCAGTTGCTAATATTTTAGAATCTAGTCTTGAATCCCTCCCTTGTATATTTTTTTCTCTTATATTGTGTATTAGTTTTTTTATCAAGATTCTTTTAAGATTTAAAATTACATTTCACAAAAATAATTCCAGATTTGCTAAAAAATAACAGTAATAGTTAGAATAGATTACAGGAACTGTAAAAAAATCAATTTAAATTAGTGGGGGGTACAAGTACTTCAGGGTAAATCACTCCATCACCCACCCCAAAAAAATTTCATCTTGAATTTCGTAAATTATGAAGTCTTCATCAAATCTGAATTAAGTTTCTAAAAGAATCAACTCAAAGGTGCTTTCCTCAAATGAGGAATATTTACCTTTTAGGACTGGTGAGTGTATTAGTTAAAGGTACTTTTTCTACTTTTTAACTGTTTTCATTATAATATTCTGTTCAGATTTCCAAAAATCCATTTATCGACTACTTTGAAAAAAGAATAATTTACAAAGATTAAATTGAAATCATAATTCTAATTTCTTTCATAATGACGGCTAACTATTATAATGGTTACCATAACAATATCACTATGACAAATTATAAAACAAACTAAAACCCTTGGAATTTTCCATTTCCATTGGAGCTTCGGAGTAAAAATGTACATAAAACACTCTTGTTAAAGTACAATAACTTTTGAAAATACCACATTTATCCATCAACTATGTTCCGAGCTTTGTAGATACAAACATACGATAATTGAATTTGTATATATAATCTCACTGAATTTCATTAAACTCATTGTACTAATCTTCTAGTTTACATCACAGAAGTGCGAATTCAGATGTTATTTATACAAACAATATTATACGAGGCAAAGTCAAATATAAATGGTAATTTTTTTAAATAAATTTATTGATCAAAGGTATACACAAACTAGTGTAGTAACATTTTTCAGTGTAGTCACCTCCGCGCCCTACACACTTTTCCCACCGATTTGGAAGTTGGAATTTTCCGTCTTCATAAAAAGTTTGGGGGCGAGTTGTCAACCAATTGCGCACATAATCCTCCACTGCTTCATTGCTTTCAAATATTTTGCCTCGAATTGATTCTTTCAAAGGCGCAAACAAAAAATAATCACAAGGTGATATGTCAGGGCTATAAGGAGAACGCCCGAGAGTTTCCCAACGTATTTCTTCCAATTGATTCCTTGTTAAAACTGCGATGTATTTTTTAAAGCCAAGTTGATTAGTGATGGTGGATTAACACTTCCATAGCTGATATCCGATTGTGATGAGATTTCTTCAATCATTAACCGGCGATCACCTTCAATAATTACTCGAACAGCACATATGTTGTCATTTGTGAGACTTATTCGTGGACGTCGATTATGACTTTTATTTTCGACACGTTCCCATCCATCCCTGAATTATCTGACCCATCTATACACTTGATTCTGAGATGGTATAGCATCCCCAAACTGTGTCTTCAAACGGGCGAAAATGTCCGATGGTTTAAAGTCTTTATTGGTTAAAAATTTTATGATGATGCGTAGACGTAAAGAGAAAGTATGCGCTCAGTCATGGCTGTTCTGAACAGAACAGGATACAGAACGAAGCACTGCTGCTACATAGACTGGTTCCCCCCTGATAAACCATAGGACACTCGAGAATATTTAGATCGGTATTACGTGCTAAGCTAAATAGTAAAATTACACTTTATATTTAATTCCAATTCGTATCTATACCATTTAAATCTAAGGTGTCTGAGCAAGAATATCGTCTTAATTATTCAGAATCTCCACAATAAAGTACGGAGACATATTCTTAATACATATTAGTGCACCAGAAACATCAATACCTTGAGATGGACATTATAAACCAGACCATCGAAAAAGTTGTCACCAACAATGAGTTTTACTTAACAGAAAACAGGTCACAAGATCCAAAAAATAAACCAGACAACCAGTCCTATACTATTAGAAAAGATGTAAATATTATTAACTTTTATTCCTTAAAAAGATGTTTTTAACAGCATCAGATAATGTAACATCCCAAATATTATTAAAGGGGCATTATTAAAACGAAATTTGACCTGTTCAGTAACATTTACTTAATATAACACCATTATGTCCAAATTAAACACGATACTTTTCAGTCATTTACTCCATACTCTCAACTTTTTATTTTCGGGAACACTTCATCATCACAGTTTGCCGAATCCATTACCGAATTTCGCATGAAACATTACACCAATAAATTATCTTCATACATTTTGAAAGTATGCCGCATTAATTTTACAAATATGTTACAAAAATAGTATATAGAAGGAATATATCAAAAATATAACGGTAAACACAGGAAATAAAATAATGCGAACAGGAGAAAATATGAGACACTCAGGATAACTTATTTCAATCTCTGTTTTTATCTCAAGTTACTATGTGTATGTACATTTTTTTGTGAATCGTACATACGTTGAGGGACTAGCTTTTTGTGGAAACATACGGCACCCTTCAATTTTTGTTGTTTTCAAAGGCGGAATTTTTTTTCGGCGTTTTCTGATTCTAAATGTATTAAAGTTGCATGTAAAATCCATCTAGCTTTCATATCCTTTGACATTGTCGGCGGGCGTAAGTATCAAAAAAATCTTTTTGAATTAAATATACCATATACGATGTACTAATGCCGTACGGTAAACAGAATCGTGGATATTTATGTTGTTTGTCGAAACAAAATGGAAAATATATTTTGTGATGTTGAATATAAATGCTTAATAACCGACTAGTGGGAGATTATTTTGAAATTTTATGTCTTCAATAGTTTATGCAGAAATACATAAAATTTTAAAAAATCTTAATAGAAAGCTTGTTTTGCTTAAAAGCCTTACAAAAATATTTAAAACACGTAAAATGTAAAAAGGAAATAAGAAAACAGATATTCTCAATCGTAGAAAATAATAATAGATATCAAAGTACAAAGTTGGGAAAAATGTAATGTCGTTTTTTTTTCTAATAGATGAAGCTATAACATCATCACCATCAATCTCTAGCCGGTGTTCGCTGCTGCTGTTCTAAAACAAATCTCAAATTAATCACTAAACTTGGCGATTGACCGAAACTGTTAAACTTCTATTTTACGGATCGCTTTTTATGTTCTTTATGCTCGTAACACACACATCATCTTAAAGAAGCAGAAGCCTCTGCGGTTTGTCCGATTCGGCTTTTGTTTTTTTTAAACTTTTTGCATATTAAAAAACAGTGGAGAGGCAACATCTCGTTGGCGAACAACGTGAACCATACTAAGATAGATGCCTAAAGAAGTTTAATAATTCCTAGGGGAACAAGTTCAGCTTTCAACATGAAGACCAGTGAACAGTGGCACAATCAAAATTTGTTTAAAATATTTGTCGCATTAATATCTGTAGTATCCTAGTGCCTGGAATTTATTGGTCGATTCGATTTGAAACTTTGTCTAATGTTTTTGATTCTGCAAGTAGCTCCATTACCCATTGGATCCTTAGTTGCAGTGTTGCATGGAGAAGAAGAAAGAGAGGTCAGATGCACAATTAGGTTCCCGCATTGCCCTTACATGGTTGAGAGTCGAACGAAACCGAGAGTTAACCAGAACATAATCCAACCCCGTTAAATCAGTGCGTCTTGGATTTCGCCATGTTAATTGATGCTTCGGATGGTGTTGACGTACAATGCTACTCATCACAAAATTATTTAATGAATAGCCAAATAGTCTATAGAACTTTTTAAACAGAATGGAGAAGTAATAGCATTTTGAAAATATCTTTAAAAAGTTCTGCTCTTCCTTAATTATTTAACCAACTATTTAATTAACTATTTTGAGTTTTAAGCCTGTGACACTTGATGGGACAATTAACCCCAAATTAGAGAATAGTTTTTTTTATGAAAATTCCACTCTTTTATAAGCCTCATAATAATATATGATATTAAGTTCTTTCTTCGTCCATGTAAAACTTACGAAAATATACTGTATATTAACTATAATATGTAGTTTGTAAAGGGTAACTGTTTCATACAAATGTCATACAAATATAAGCTGTCAGCTAATAGATAAAGTACTGTGAATATTAATAGATCAGAAATGTGTATTGATCTTTGATGAACACCGTACATCAGACCAAATTTTTCGAATAATTTATTGATAATGAATTGTTGCTTATCCAGCAAGAAAAAGAGAGAAACTGAAGAGTTAGTGCCAGTTCCAATATCGAAATAAATGATTGTGCCATGTTTTTACACAATACTGCATTTTTGCAATACTGCAATAATGCATTTTTGTAAATCTTTTGTATACTGTATTATTAAGCAATACTTTTGTTATCGTGTTTTGTATCTTTCAATATATATATGAAAATATAAACAATTTAATTGAAGTGTTCCTATTTAAATTAAACATGTTATTCTTAGAAATTATAACATATCCGTGTCATTATTGTCTGAAAGAAAAAAGTCTTGGTTAAATATCTAATCATTGTTTCAGTTACTAACGATAACTATAGAAGTAAAATTTGTTTCTATTAAATATATTAATTAAATAAAATATTAAATTAAATTTAATTTGTTTTTAGAAACTAAACAGATCGTATGGCAACTTACTAAAAAGTAAAACATAATGGGAATAATTTTATGATAGCGACATTAATCCAAGAATGTTTATATAAGGTTGCACTAATATCCAACTTTATTATATGGTATCTGGTCGATTATTTCTGTTAATAATATATTATATATCGACAATAAAAATGGTGGAACTTATGTTTAAATTTTTTTTTTATTTGCCCATCAATTGAAATTGAATTGTTATTGAAAAATACAAAGACTTCTAAAGTTATTGTTTATTGTTTTAGTTTTATAACTTCCGTCAAGAAATTAAGAAATTCCAATAAAAAAAAGATAAAGCTCACTTTTTTTCTTCAGCTTTCCATTTGCTTATAAGCGAGTATCGGTCAACATATCGCTAACCACACATTCTGATTGATGCCATTGAATATCAAACAACTGTAGTCATAATTACGGCAAATATCAGTCCAATAATGTGTATTTTAGGTCGCGATTACCGATATCTTGTTTGTATTTATGGCTATTCGAGTTTTATTCGATGTTTGCTATCGCTCACATCATTTGCATATTTGTGCATTCATAACCGTCTAATACAAAAACGGTTAATACGCCACGAAAACCTAAGCTAATTAATCATCGAATGTATATAGGTATTAATCAATAATTTGATCATCAAAAATAAAAGTTAATAAGAGGGCATGATTTGTATAAAGTTTTTCAACTCGGGCAGAATATATTTGTGGAATAATTGAATTAATAGCCCATATATGCTATTATGTATGAAATATAACATCATTCAAATAATCTCCGCGACTTCTTCTAGAGTGGCCAGAATAGGGGTAGATTGCATTTCAATTACTTTTCTGCATGGATCTAGCTGAATTCTAGCAATAGCTTCGGTTATGTCGATCAATCACTGTTCAGTAATGCTTCCTATTGATGGAAATGCTTATGACTTGAAAATTAATGAGGAAAATACCAAAGTATTAACGATTGACGATTGATCAATAACATCTATATAGAGTGTCTAATATACAAGTACTTGCGAGCAGTAGTATAGGAGAAAAAAATGCCATCCAATTCTCTCTTCTCTGAGATGGTTTCTGTCCAGGAGAGGAAATCTTACAAATCCAGACTAAAACCCGCCTCTTTTGAACTATTATATCGCCAATTGCACATGTTTATCTTCAAGATCGTTTTAAAAATTAAATAATTAGATTGAGATGCGACAGTCAGTGCAAAGTTAAGAAACAAACCCAGAACAATCAACGAATCCCTCACAGAGTGCCGTGGCGAATTAGACTTTTTGGATCGAGGACGCACTAACATTATCTGAGGGTGTTGAGGGCGATCATCAACAGTGGCGAGATTTGATGAAGGATGTCAGAAGTCTTGTGGCACCAATACCAGCGTTGATTAAGACGTAGACACTAATAATGGAACGCCCGTCACTGTTGGAGTGAAATTGTTGTCCTCACAAACGTTTTCCATTTTTATAATAGAGTTTGATTAGTTATACATAATGGTCAGTTCTATATATTTCGTTAAAAATATCGAATACTTCATCTAGGATAAATATAACCAAATTAATTAAATCTTCCATAACATTGAAGCTTCTTAAACTGTATGAATTTAAATAAATATGTTTTATAAGTGTATATACATTTTATTCGATCTCATCAGTAATCATGTTAGAGATAACAGTTTCTGGCCATCCAATACAGTACCACCATTCGACTATTCCATTTTACTACAGCATTTTGCACCTCTAACTATGGCAGTTTATTAAATAATATTATTAATATAATAATTAATCTAATTAACAATAAATATAAACATAGGTTTTAAAATGAATTTTCATAATGTTTTAATATTTTATTCATTAAGTTACATAGATAAAAATTGTCTAAAAATTACAATATCTAGTTTCAAAAATGTTTACTCTATTTATAAAAAATATAACATTGTAAATAAAATATTAATTGATTGCATTATATAATTAAATAGGCATATATAATTACTTCATTTCATCCGTTGCCTCAGGTACTTCATTAAATATAACACTTTGTAGTTTAAATTATCAATCTCTACCCAAGAGATATGATACCCAATATGATACGATATATTCCTACAATGAGGTATTAAAAAACCGAAAAAACGGAAATAATACTGGTCGTTTCATTTTTTATTCACTGGCTTATTTCAAAATATAATGTAGATTCTTATAATAAATTATTAATACATAATTTGTCATAATACATCTTTAAAAAATGTCCGATTTTCAAACAGACATGTTTTTAATTGTAGCTACATATCAATGGAATAAACACAGTAATATGGTCGAACGTATCCCCTGGTAGTAATAAAAGATCGATTTTCAGCAAATATAGATTTAACAGCTGGTTCCAAATGGACTAAAATTGCTTTAGATAGTTTTTAATATCTCCCAATTTTGATATCGTTTTTGTGTTTATTTTTCCGACCTCCTATCTTTACTTAACCAGATATCATTTTAATTTTTATAGGCATATATAACTTACAGTAGAAAATATATTATTAGATGATAAGTAAAATTCGTTAATAATTACTACAAACTCATTTAAAAAATACATTACAAATAAATACTGCCGAAATACTGCTAAATATAAATATTCCAACCTCTTGGATTCTTTAATGAGTAGACTTACTGCTGAAGAGAAATCATCCGCTCTTACACAACCTGGTAATTGGAATAGATGATATATAATGTTTATGTACATTATGTCATGTTATCTATAGTCTTTTGTTTCTGTTTTCATTTAGCCAGAAGACTTTCATGCCCACTAGGATAATGGTGACTTATTCCAGATATTTAAAAAAGAATAAAAAGAGTAAGCTCGGAAGGCAATTGTTTTAAGTGTAACATGTAAGATATCATTAAGAGATCTAACTGTTTCTTCATTATCATGGGTAATTTAATTATTTTTTGTGTGTTAATCAATATCAGGATCAATGGCAGGACTTATTATTTCTATTATTAATATGTTATGTTTTTTCATAAAAACAAAACAATTAAAGCAATGTTAAAGATTTATGTTTATTCTTAATTTTAATGAATTTTTTTGTGCAGCAACCTGCCATAATAAATTTTATATAGATGTTAAGTGTCTTATTTTAAAATTATTTCAATATTATTTGATTTAAAATTTATTTATTTAATTAATAATTCGGATATATTAGAGAGAACCTCACATTTTCTTGGTATAAATTTAAAAGCTTGTTAACCTAGAAAATTGAGTACGGAGTAGTTATTGTCGTAAAAATATTAAGGTATCACCGCAAAATGGTCCAGAGCGCATCCCCACGGTGAATATAATGTAACTTAATTATTTTTATTGGACACTTTAGCTCTCCTTTAAGTACAACATTAAACCGCAAGATCTCTGGAAAGGGTTACTTTTGTCCTTGAGACTTACGACGTTGCCACGCAGCAAATATTAACAATATAAGGTTATTACAGATTTACTAATTTTATATTTAAAGTTATAATATTAGTATTAGATTAATTTTTACTTTTTCTATTAGATTTCGAAGAAAAAATAGTAATGTCAACTAATTTATTAAAGACAGACAGACTGATCTAATTCAACAAAAGAGGAAATAAAAGATACGAGAAAATGAGCAAGTCATTACAAAGTATCTTTATTACCAAAATATCTTTGTTTATATGCAAAAATCTATGAAAATCTAAATGGAATCTCAACTAAACATTTGAAAATCATAATAATAATAATAATAATAATCAAGCAACTGTACTAGTTAGTCTAAAGATACTCTCTAGAATTTAGCTTAAAATCAAAGAGATTGGTTGATCAGTCAATCATAAAGCCAAAAAGCTTTTTTAAGGGAAAAATACAGTTGAAGCAAAATCTTGGCTTGATGCCTAGTTTCCCGAATCTTGGCTTGATGCCTAGTTTCCCGAATCTTGGCTTGATGCCTAGTTTCCCGATACTGCTACAGAAAAATCAACCATCAAGGATTGGTATGCTAAGTTTAGACATGCTGAAATGAGCACCGAAGACGATGAACGCAGTGGACGCCCAAAAGAGGTTGTTACCGACGAAAACATTTTAAAAATCCACAAAATGATTTTGAATGACCGTAAATTGAAATTTCAGACACTCTAAAGATATCCACTGAACGTATACATCATATCAATCACGAATATTTGGGTATGAGAAAGCTCTGTGCAAAGTGGGTGCCGCGCGAGCTCACTTTTGAACAAAAACAACAACGAGTTGATGATCCGGAGTAGTGTTTGAAGATGATCAAGCGTAATAATCCCGAGTTTTTGCGTCGATATGTGACAATGGATGAAACATGGCTCCATCATTTCACTCCAAAGTCCAATCGACAGTCATCCGAGTGTACTGCATACGATGAAACCACTCCAAAGCGTTGGAAAACTCAAAAGTCGGCAGGCAAAGTTATGGCAGTCTGTATTTTGGGATGCGGATGGAATAATTTTTATTGAAAAAGGAAGGACCATCAACAGCGACTATTACATAGCATTATTGAACCGTTTGAAGGACGAAATCGTCGAAAAACGGTCGCATTTTAAGAAAAAGAAAGTGCTGCTCCACCAAGACAATGCACTGTGTCACAAGTCAGTGCAAATGATCGCAAAGGTCAATGAATTGCTTCCTCATCTACCGTATTCTTCAGGTCTGGCCCCCTGGACTATTTCCTGTTCTCAGATTTCAAAAGAATGCTGACTGGGAAGAAATTTTCGTCGAATGAAGAGGTTATCGCCGAAACTGAGGCCTATTTTGAAGAAAAGGACAAATCGCTACAAAAATGGTATCGAAAAGTTGGAGGGTCACTATAATCAGTATCACTCTTGAAGGGATTTATGTTAAATAAAAAAAACTAATTTTGCCAAAAATAAAAGTGTTTTATGACCAGTTCTAAGTGTTACTCTTAACATTAGCTTAAGTAATTTAATTTTATTTCAATTTAGGAAATGCATAATAATGTATTTAGTATTCGCCTTTGATGTGTTGATGCAGTAGTTGAAGTATAACAGAGCAATTGTTATATATTAATTTGTTAATTAAGATTGTACCATGATGTACATCTGATGTACGATGTAGTTAATTAATAATATTCAAAATAAAGCCCCGAAATTATAAGATGAAATCTTCAAAGTTAGTCAAAATTATATAACCATATAACGATATAATTCAACACATATTGGTGTTACGTAAATCTAATTTTTGGAGAAAAAATAGCCAATTTGGCAACAGTGCTCACGAAACATGCAAATTTATTAACAAAAAAAAGCACCCCAGCATAACGGGCAGGTAATTAGTACCGAAGGGAAAACTCTAAGAAGTTTGCCTTAATATGCACTTAATCTAATTTATCGTTTTGGGAGGCCCGCGTGTGGGGGCCCAGTTAATTTTGTTACCTTACAGGGGAAGAAAAGAGTTGGAGGTGGGAGAGTGTAGAGTTCGAAACAGAACACTAGACTTTAATACTCCGCAAAAGAAAATTAAATATATCTTAAAGTATTATCATAGTTTAAAATTAATTAAAATTGGAAAATGTTCCAGTTTTAAAACTGACTAGTTTTCGCATTAAATTTTCTATTTACATTAAATTGAACTGAAGCTTCCTTAATATAACTAAAAAAAACTTGGAATAAATTAATCTTTTTATGCAATAGTTTCTTGAAAGAAAATTTTTAAATTAAGATTATAATTAGCACATAATTATCACCCTATTTTATGAGTTTGAAAAACCATTTTCTTTTAATCCCTATTTTCCACAGAAAAGTTTTCCCATTTACTTGAAATAGACTGTTAAATAATGAATGGTATTAATTATTTCATACCTGAACTTTAACTATGATTAAAAGAAAATACATTGGTATTAAAATACTGATTATTTATTAGAAATAATCACGATGAACAGATAAATACGAAATAGTATTACTATGATTAACATTAAAAAAATACTCAATATTTATTCAAATGCTCTACAGCGGCAATTTCTATGCTTATACTAATACTTTCCCTAAATAGCTTATTGCTTCGGAGCTAATTATATTACGTGAAAATGCGAAGTAATTGCATGAAAACTACTATTAAATAGCCTAAACTTGATGATTTTGACGATTTTCCACATATACAATAACATTTTTTCATTTAGTACTATTGAGTTATTCGGTGTATACAAACGCTGACCAGGGAATACTCAAAATTACATTTTCAATATTCATTATTTATGTTGTCTTATTTGAAGAATTTTTTGTCAAATTCCATTAAACAATTTTGGAAACTTATATTGATGCTGCCTATGTCATATTCCAAATGGTGGACAATGAACTGCAAGATTCAATAAGGACGAAAACCCAGACTCTCAAATATTTTCCAGACATTTAGCAGTCTGTATCTTGCGTGTGACCTTGCAGTTGTAAACGGATAGCAGCCATATCCTTAGTTAATTGCAACAGTTGTTGGTTCAGACCCTCGTTATTCGTTCTTAATTCTTCGTTTTCTTTCAGTAATATATTCAAATCCATTATGTTGTATTGTTATAATTAAATATTTTTTCACTAACTTTCACTTTTTTCTCTTTTTGGAAAACGTGGGACCTCTTTTGTTTGAGAGCACGTATTTACTTCACTTTCGATTGGCCTTTTTACCGTACCCCGTATATGGGAGTTATTTGAAACTGTTAACCGTAAAAAAATATAAACACGTCTTGACTCTATGAAGGTCGAGACCGAACTGCCACAGTAAAAATGACGGTAAACAGTACGGTTGGAGCTTTACAAAACTAATATCAGTGGAACGCTAACTCTAAGCTGCGAAAAAAGTGGTGCAACGGTCATAAAACCTGGACAGTTGATCATTGGGGAATATAGTATGGTCCGTAAATCATCGCTTACATTGTATCCTACAAACGTGGGGATTCATGTATGAAGAACTCCAGAAAATCCTACGAACCAGACTGCCTGGTTTCTAAAGTCAAGCATGAGAAGTTCCGTTATGGTTTGGGCGACAATATTGTGAGGTTCAGTTATTCCTTATTCACATCATTAGCCCGATTACTTCGAATCAATATCTCGACATACTCAATGATTAAATTCTTACTATCACTAGCATATCACTGCCAAACAGTGTCATTCAAATATGGTAATGCGCTCATACACACAGCTAAAAAGGTCCAGTGTTGATTTGAGCAGCATCGGAATATAATCAAACATCTTCTGTGACCAGCACAATCACCAGACCTCAACATAATTGAACCATTATGGAGAATTATAGAGCAGGCAAAGAGGAATATATTGCCCTATCCAACATCATTGGTGCAATTGGGAGATGTTTTGATACAAGAATGAAACAAGATTCCGTTGGAAAGTACTACACCCTTACGAATCTATTTTATGGAGAACTGCAACTGTTTTAAAGGCTAATGGTGGCTCAACAGCTTATTAATAAACAAATAACAAGTCATTTGAAAAGTCCCCAGCCTGTCATAGTAAAACACATATTTTCGGCAAAATTAGTTTTTTTATTCAACACAATTCCCTTCAAGGGTGATAAACTGATTATAGCGACCCTCCAACTTTTCGATACCATTTTTGTAGTACGATTTGTCCTTTGGTTCAAAATAGGCCTCAGTTTCGGCGATCACCTCTTCATTCCACGAAAATTTCTTCCCAGCGAGCATTCTTTTGAGATCTGAGAACAGGAAATAGTCGCTGGTGGCCAGATCAGGAGAATACGGTGGATGAGGAAGCAATTCGAAGGCCAGTTCATGGATTTTTGCCATCGTTTTAACTGACTTGTGACACGGTGCATTGTCTTGGTGAAGCAGCACTTACTTTTTCTTCAAATGCGGCCGTTTTTCGGCGATTTCGTCGTTCAAACGGTCCAATAACGCTATGTAATAGTCGCTATTGATGGTCCTTCCTTTTTCAAGGTAGTTAGTGAAAATTATTCCATGCGTATCCTAAAATACAGACGCTATAACCTTGTCAGCCAACTCTTCCCACGCTTTCGATTCATCATGTGCATTTCACTCGGATGACTGTCGATTGGACATCGCAATGAAATTATGGACCCATGTTTCATCCACTGTCACATGTTGACGCAAAAACTCGGGTTTATTACACTTGATCATCTTCAAACACTGATCCAAATCGTCAACTCGTCGTTGTTTTTGGACAAAAGTGAGCTCGTGCGGCACACACTTTGCACAGAGCTTTCTCATACCCAAATATTCATGAATGATATGATGTACATGTTCAGTTGATATCTTTAGAATGTCGTTAGAGTGTATTTCATTCAATTTCAATTTACGGTCATTCAAATTCATTTTGTGGATTTTTTTAACGTTTTCGTCGGTAAGAACCTCTTCACAATAACAAAAGTTGCTTCACTCAGAATGCTATAATTCACAAACGAATCTGACAGCTGTCAAATTTATATACGCATCTTTTGGGAGTTACGGCTAACTAAAAAACATATGGATTTAATTCTAGTAGCACCATCTATGTATCAAGCCAGGTCAATTGACCTGTTATTGTGTATATGTCAGGTATTCATATTATATTGTCCTACCTATAGTATAACTTCATAGAACATATATGTTCAATGTCGGAACGAAGAACACTTCAAAAAGATTACAAGCGACAATAAGTAGCGGAATCGATTTACTGAAATTGCGTCGCGCTTATCCTTTAGAAACTCGGCTAATCAGACAACTACTTTGTAAACAGCTCAAAAATAGGAATTCAATGCTGTAAACTACTATTCCGCTCGACAACTCTCGCGTCCAGGTCCTTTATTAACGTAGCTCGTCCAACTTAACAAAAGTTTAGAAAAGACGTTAACCTGCCGCTAACTAAGTTCATGGAAAAGTTCGACGCAACTATGCATATGAGCACAATGACGTCGTGCTTCCAGGTTAAGTATGCGGATAGAAAGTTTCGCTGATGTGCGGTTGAGTTACGTAGCAGCAAATTTATGTTGACAAAAGAAGAGAAAAGACGAAACAGGAAGAGGGAGACGAGAGAAAAAGATAAGAAAATATCGTCTTAAAAATACCAGCAACGCTTTATACATACAACACGTAAAACACTTAAGAAATAATCTATAATTATAAAAATAAAAATATAAAAGTTCCTTTATTTTGAAGACAATTATTTCTAACAGTCACAATATTCGATCAGAAATATAGATAAATAAGATCTACTATTTTGTGAGTTTGGTCATAATCCCTAAAAAAATATTATAAATATTATAAACATATTTTCCTCTTGTCGTACCTTTAGTGATATATAAATAACTAATTATATTAGGAGACAGGCATGCCAACAAAAATTTAAGGACTGAATATTTTAGGATTCATATTGAAGTATCGCGTAATTTTATGAAACATTTCTGCATTCATTTTCTATTTCCGTTTCGCATACTATCTGGTCAATATTTAAATTAACTATAGAAAAGTATTTATATTTATTTATTTGTTTGATCAGTTACAACAGTTGAAAATGATGTTTCAAATTAAATTTATTGTATGAGTTCATTAGATATAATAAATTTTACTGACATATCTAATAAAGTTAAATTTTACATTTCTACGGGCTAAAGTTATTATTCAAAACGTACAGAATACATGAAATAGTTTTATACTACTAATATAAAATACTTAACATTATGGAGAGTAAATTAAGGTAGAGCCTAGTAAATGACCTAACTAATAATGATGGTGCCGCTTACTAGCCCCAGTCCTGTTCAACCTTTATATGACTGATTTTCCACTTCACAAACATTCCCACGCAGCATTTTATACAGATAATACAGCTTTCTTCACCATCGGTTACAGTCTCAAAGCCATCCGCGACAGACTTCAAGTCCAACTGAATCAGGCGATTGCGTGGTTCAAATTCTGGCGGCTGAAGATTAACTCCAGCAAAACTCAGGCTATTCTATTCCACCGTAAGAAAAAGTTCCGCGCGTATCGCCTCCAAATCAAAAAAGTCCCTATCCCCTGGTTCCAGAAGGTATCATACCTCGGTCTCCAGTTCAACCGCAGGTTCCAACGGTCAGCTCAAATACAGGACGCTATTTGCAAAGGCAATGACGTGTACAGCTTACTATTTCCTCATCTGCAGAAAAAGCAAACTCCCACAAAAGCGACTCTGTATAAAATGCTAGTCCATCCAGTCTGCCTCTACGGGGCACAGGTGTGGTACAGGTACGACTCTGAGAGACAACTTGCACTACTTCAAGTGTACCAGTCCAAAAAAGTCCGCGCGTTACTTAATTCCCCAAGGTTTATGAAGAAGGCAAACACTCATCTCGAATCAGGCATCCCGTTCTTGAAGAGTTTTACGAACATGCTTGGTGTAAGGTTCTCCCTAGGCGCCTTAGAACTCGATAACAACTTGATCAAATCCCTACCCATCCACAAACCCCAGTAGCTAAACCAAGTACGACAATCCCAGTTGTATCCCAGGCTATCTATCGCCCGCAAAATTATCCCGAACCCAAAGCGAACAGCAAAAGACCATTTGGGTCTAGCTGGTCAGTCTGGAATACGAAAAAAACCTAACTAATAATACAAACACGCCAATAAATAGTCCAAACATATCATGGATCTAACATCAGTTGCAAGCTGATATTTTCTTCAAATTCCTTGTAGATTACTTTTCAAAATTTAAGGAAAAATATATAAAAAAATATAAAAATAAGAATTTCAGATCATTCAGATACATTTAAAACCACTCAAAGAAATTCACGCGCATTCAATATATTTTCATGCATACTTGAAAAGTAATAATCAATAACCGTAACACTATCACAGATCATTGGAGGAAAATTATTTCGGTCTCAAAATCGCATACCTCTAATAATACTTATTCAACTCAATGAAGCGCTCATATAATATAATGCTTTAAGTAACATAAAACATTCTAGATAACTTTACTTCCGCAAAATGAGAAATATAATGCAAGTTTAACAAAAATTGTGTGATATTTATAGTGCTCCTTAATAGTAAATCCTTAACACGTGCACTGCCAGTCGCATTTTATTACCGCATTTCAAGCGCCAACAGTTTAACAACCGTTTAAACGAGTTTTGAGCATAAACGCGACATCGCGTCTATAGCGTTCCAAATGCAATCGCTGATATGCGAATTCACGTCCTTGGCAGTAAACGCGTTAAGTAACCGTCAGGGTTCGACTCTCTGGCCTTCTAGTCGTTGAGAATTTCGATGAAATTCTTAAACAAATTGAGGTAGACCGTTTCATATCATAACATTTTTATAGAACTGGATACCGAAGGAAGTTGGTACTGTGGTCCTACATGAATTAACAATAAAAATATCAATAGGCCACGTTTTGATTCATGAATTGAATTGTTTGCTGAAGCCAAACGAAGTCTCAAATAAAGGTGACTAGTATTTGGGGAAATTGAAAATCGACTGGCTTCAAAAGAGACTTGTGAAATCACATTTTTTGTCAAATTTCAAGTTTTTTGCTCAGAAATTTCAGATGTTCTACAGTGACGGAATTATGCCTTTACCAGGCAAGTAGCAAAAGACCAGCGATCAAGATACAATAAAATTACGATCAACATATCGTTGGTTATCGTCGGATGCTATGTGAATAAGTTCATATTTAAAAACACAAAAAAGAAATAACAATACTTTTCCCCAGCCCAATATCTATACGAAAATATACTACATTTTATTACTATATAACACAAACTCGTTTAAGTTTAATATATAGTAAACATCTACTATTGAGTCACTCCAGGTATTTTATATTATTAATGCCGCTGAAAGTTGGTAAACTTCCGATATTATTAAACGACATATAAAGATGTACGGAACTTTTTCTCCGTCGCTACTTATACAATTGATTTTCACTTACAGTGAACCATATCAGTTTGCAAAACTTCAATTGGAATCATTCGAGGAAACTTATTCCCAACTTTCTCGCCTCATTGTTATCAAATCTTTAGATATAACTGCCTTGGTTACAGGTCTTGACGTTTTTTTTATTACCTCTTACGGTGACGCTCTTTCAACTTTCTACTATATTCAATAAGTAAAATCAAATGCTGTTTTCAATCAGAATACGTTTATTGAATTTCAATAAGTTTTACGTTTTTCTTTTTACTAAATTTTTTGTACTTTCTTTCGTATGTGTCCATACGAATTCAAACAGAATATAAAAATTTTCTTAAACTGTGAAAGACAAAGAACAATAAAAGCCCACCATTGTATTTGTTCTTCTATTGTACATTCATATACTCATCTTGGTCGAATAACTATGTAACTGTATTTTTAATCATATAAAAATATGCATAACTTTTTCTTTAGCGTCGTATTTCGAACGTACAGACTATAGCACATCCCCACAGAAAAATTAGCAAGACAAACCTTTCGAAGATCCTGTTTTTGGGTTTGATTATAATTTGAATGATGTGTGGAGCTTATAGCAACCATACTCCACTGATTTCAGCATGTGAATACTGGTTTCCTCATGTTAAAATTGGTGATTTTGACACTGAAGATAAAGAGCGTTCTGGATAGTCAAAATAAATTGGAAGACGAGGATTTGAAGGCATTGATTAATGATGATTCATGTAAAACGCAAGAGGAATGTACAGAATTGCCAATTGCTTAAAGAACGCGTGAATTATCGAAAAACCTAAATATTTTGTGCCATATGAATTGAAGCCAATAGATATTGAAAGGCGTTTGGTCATGTTTCAAATACTACTTCAACGGTAAAATCGGAAAGGATTTTTGTCGTATTGTTACTGTGCATTTGCACCGTACTGGCGATTAAAAATGGATCCATTAAGATAAATCAAAATGAAAAAATGAATGCGGACATTAACATCAACAGCAAAGACGAATATCCATGTCCCCAAGCTAACACTCTATTTTTGATGGAATAAGTTTTGTGTGGTATACTATTAGTTGCTAAAACTTAATGAAACCATTAATGAAAACCGTTATCGATTAAAATTAATGCGTTGAACTGACCACCATGCGAAAACGGCGGGAATACGAGCAAAGACACAACAGTGTTATTCTTCTGCATGACAACGCTCGACCACATGTCAATGAAATACATACTTGGAAACATTATAACTACAGACATTGCTCCTTTTGATGCCGATTTTTCACAATTAAAATTTTCAAATTAAAAAAATCCTTTAAAACTAATTTATAGGCCCATTGTGAAGACTAATCGAAGCGTTGTGTTAACTAACTTGCAGAAAAGAGAGCAACCACTTACCCGCATGACTAATAGTTCGAATCCTTATATTACAACAAGTTTATAATAAGATGCCCTGTAAAACGAGAAACTGAAACCTATATATTCCATTTAAAATGCCTTTAATGGTTTTATTAACATCAGCTTAATTTATACCAACGATTATTAAGAAGCTACGTAAACATGATGTTATCACTTGAAACGCGCTTATTGAAAATGAATGAACGTATTTTAAGTTTCGTTATAAATCACTTTTGAAACGACCAAATTGTGCCATTAAAGTTGTTTACCAAGCAATTTCTCCTCTCTAACAATTCCCTAACGACTCGTTTCGCCAATTGAACGAAAAAGAACATTATCTAAAAAACATATCGCCATACATAAAGTATTTTTACCATCGACAAGACAGGTTTCGTGTGCTATCATCGCCATTTGAGTACTTAACGAACGAAACGTATCATTTTAGAGGAAAAAAGTTCAGCTGCGAAAAGAGAAAAGTTCTTTTTATTATTTTGAACGTAATTGCCGATCAATTAGGTTTACTTTGTCGATCTTAACGCTATTTTTACGATTCCAGTGAATAATAAATTTACTCTATTTAAAAGTACATTAACCACTGGAATTATGTTGAAATATATCGATGGACTGAAATGTTTGGATTACAACCTATGGTGATGAATTACTTCATATAATAACAGGTCAATTGAAAAGTTTTTTAGTTAGCACTAACGCTCAAAGAATGCGTGTATAAATTTGACAGCTGTCGGATCATTAGTTTATGAATTATAACATTTTGAGTGAAACAACTTCTGTTACTGTGAAAAAAATGGATAAAAAGAAATTTCACGTGTTGATATAATATTGCTTTTTGAAGGGAAAACATAGAGTTAAAGCAAAAACTTGGCTTGATGCCGAGTTTCCGAACACTGCCCCACGAAAATGAACCATCAATGATTGGTATGTTAAGTTTAGACGTGGTGAAATGAGCGGCGAAAACGCCGAACGCAATGGACGCCCAAAAGAGGTTGTTACCGGCGAAAACAGAAAAACATCCCCAAAATGATTTTGAATGACCGTAAATTGAAATTGAATGAAATAGTAGATACTCTAAAGATATGAAGTGAACGTGAATCTAGATTAACGGATACCTTGAATAATTTTGGGGATGTTAAAGTATATTAGGGGATACACGTACGTTTTCTCCTATTTAGTTTTAGAGTGTTCATTTTTACAACTTAAATTAAAATTTCAGACGAGTTAAATTGCAAATACAATACGATAATCCTTAAAATACAGATCTATATAAAATAATAGGATTTCTAAGATAAAATTAATAAGATATGAAATGGAGGAGAATATGATTCCAAATTCAAGAAAGTTTAAAGTAACTCACAAAAAGGTAAAAAATAATAAAAGTCAGATTTTCAACACAAAAAACTCGTTTTAAAAAAATATGTACATAATAATCGTTACTACCAACTCATCACTTTGAAGTCGATACGAACTCCAAATTAGATTTGTTTTGCTCGTAATTTAATTTTGGGTATATGTTACAAAATTATAGTATTATTTTTGTATGGTTTGGGCTCGGTACTGACTTCAAAGTGATCAGTTGGTATTAGTTAAAATAATATTGTAAATAGATAAATAGATTTAAGTAGATACTAAGCTAAATTGTGTATATAGTAGGATATAAAATAAATGTAGTAGATATATTAAATAAGGTTTTTGTTTATTTTTATTTAGTTATTACAACGATTATTATGTACATATTTTATTTTAAAATGTTTTTTAAATGTGTTAAAAACCTAAATTTGATCATTTTTTACCTTTTAGTGAGTTCCTGATTTATTTTTTAAAGCCATTCAAGTAAAGGTGCAGCCCTTATGAGGAAAAATAGGAATAAAGGAACAATTATTGAAAATAAGGAACGCTTCAGACCCCGGGATCCACTACCTAGCCTAAAAGATTTGAGAAATGTTCTAACCAAACTAGAACAACAACAAAAAAGACCCTGACTTGGTCTCAATGACACCACCTCGGAAGTGCACTCTTTCGAATAAAAAATAATTTTGAAAATCGGCCAATAATTGACGGAGAATTGACCAACATGCATTAAAAAATATATGTACAGACTAACATAGAACCTCCTCATTTTTTGAAGTCGGTTAAATATCTAGTTTAAATGGCGACGAACTGCTTTTATATGAAAGCGATTATTGCATGGTATGCTATACGCTTCCTTGAGATGCGGACCATATGTCCCCTTGTAAATGTCGTAATCAGAGTACGCCTCACGTGCTTAATATGAAATTGATTTGTTTAATTCTGTATCAACGGAGACTCTCCTTTCTTAATATAGATGCTTACTGACGAAAATCTTCTTATGATAGGTTTGTTTCAACGATCCTTTTGGTCGACTCTGAACAAGATTCTCTGTTGACAATCAATTGACAGAACGGTTACGTGATTGGAATGCCCACCTGTTATTACTTACAATCAGTTACAATCGTGTTGTGGGCATGTTTATTCATTCATAATGGAAAAGTTAAAGTAGATATAACAATGAGTACTGTATTTTATAGAAATTTTGTTAGAATTAAATAACTCTATTAGATAGGATCAAGATAAAGCTTGATAAAAAGTTATAATAAATGCAGAACACTTCCTATATTTAAATAGATTGAATACATTGCATATCTCGAAAAAATATTTAGAAGTACTAGTTGTTAAATAACGTTTCAGACAACAATGACTCTTCGGCAAGTTTATGTAAAAATCGAAAAAAAACATCGAGGTGTTTCGTGATCGTATAAACATTAACTATATTATTAATAATTAGTCGATTTTAGAATAATTTGTAAATATTTCATTTAGTTATTCCTTCGTATATTGCAAAATATTTGTTAAAATTACTTATTAAAGAACGATAAAGAAGTAATATGAATTTAATTTATAATACATATATGATTATCGTTAAATAAAATAAAACCTGAGATATACAACACATATTTGAACAAATCTGTATCGAATTTGAAAATTTATAGTTATTTATTATTAGTTTATTTATTATATTATACAATTATTTATAATCTCACTTTGGTTTGAAAATTATTCCCACAACAGAAAGTACGCATGTAGGACTAGATTTACTTTTAATGTAGAAGTAATTTGTTAAAATATCTATCAATAAAAAAATAAAAAATATAATTTGTAGGATAAGCAGACATTATTATAGACATTAAGGAATATATTTTTATTATTTAATTAATACATTGTTACTAGTCGTTTCTATCTAACCTACAATTTGTCTTTATGATAACTTAAATCTAGATATATAACTAGGAGGACCCATCGGCCCTATATCTCTGGTGAAATAATTTTTATACATGTCACTGTTGTATTATTTAATATATGCACCTCACTACACAGCACTACACAAAATCATATGGTTTGATTCTTTTGTGTCCATGTACTGTTCTGGTGGTATCCAAAAGCTGCAATATTTCAATATTCTCATGAGAATGGAGTCTTTCTTCATGCCCCCTTGTAATTCTCTTGATTTCTTGATTGACTGTGGGTATCTGAAGGCCTCGATGTAGGTAATCAGTCCTATAGTATTTGAGTGCACCCACAATACATCTCAGGACTTTGTTCTGAAAAATATGTATTTTATTTATGTTATTCTTTGCAGAACATCCCCATAATTGAACTCCGTATGTCCATATAGGTTTCAGTATTTGCCTATATAATAGCAATTTATTATGTACTGATCATTGCGATTTTTTTCCAATTAGCCAGTACATTTTCCTAAATTTAAATTGCAGTTCTTTTCTTTTCTTCTTTATATGTTCCTTCCAGCGAAGTTATGCATCAAGATTCATTCCGAGATATTTAGCGTTGTTGCGTTGCTATATGGAATGAAGTATTATTTAATGCTATTAGTGCTTCTACGGTCTGTTTGTAGGTAAACTACACATGTACAGATTTACTTTCACTAATTCTTATTTTCCAAGCTTGTGTCCAATTATTTGTATTGTCAGGTGCCTGTTGTAATTTTCACTATTGTCTCCGACAGCTATAATCGCAATATCATCAGCAAATGTAGCCATCGTAATATTCTCCAATTGTGGTATATCACAAGTGTAGAGTAGATAAAGCATTGGTCCCTGGACACACTTCCTTGTGGTACACCTTCCTTAGCTTCTTTTATTGTAGAGTAAGCTTCTTCTTGTTTGACTCTAAATATTATGGTTGTAATGTACGATTTTAGTAGTTCAGTGTGTTGTTTTGGTAGCATTTTCTGTAGTTTATGAACAAGGCCTTCATGCCAAACCTTATCGAAGGCTTATCCTACATCTAAGAATATAGCTGAGCATACTTTCTTACTTTCAACAGAAGTTTTTCAAAAACCTTAGATATTACTGGCAGAAGTGATATAGGTCTATAGAACTTTATTTCGTTTGGTGACTTCGCAGGTTTTGGGATTCTTAAGGAATATTATCAGTAAAATCCATAAACGGAAATGTACCAAATTAATTAAATATGTATTCAAAAATAGAACATGGTCATAAAAATATCAAACGGTAACGATAGAAACGTTTCTAGATATGTTCAAAGAACTTATAATACATGTCATTGGATCTCTTGGATTTCTCTGCCATTTTGTCTACTTTAATAATCACCATGTCTTGGTAATTACTCGCATTGTGGCTTTCTATATTACATCTATATTTCATTATCCTCAAGCTCTTCCAGTACATCCAGTAACTTTCCTACTATTATGGTACAATTTTTTGAGATTTATCTTCAATAAATTGCTCGAAGGCTCTATTGTCATGTTCGTATTTACACCTACATTTTTACAACAGCAGTGAGTTCAAATCTTAATATACAGTATATTACCCTAAAAATTGTTTAATATAATTATATCTACGTTAAGCAGGTTATAAATTCTACTTCACCAGTTTCTGGAAGTTTCATAATATATGAATTTACTAATTATTTTTTTTATAAAACTAATAAATACTAATAAACGGATCCGCCCACAACATGATTGTACACGATACCACGTGACTGGTTCAATCGCGTGATCATTCCAATCAATTGATTATTTAAATCACGTGACTCGTCTGTCAATTATTCTCGCTCTATTAGACTTAAGCGAATTTCAGATTTAAGCGAACAATAATTACGATTCTCGATATAAACCAATGAAAATATGGCAAGCCGAATTTTCGTGTCGTCTCGTCAAACCCTTTTCTTTTCTAATTCACTTAATACATTTTTCGAGTCCGAATTCAGTGCTGTGCAAAAAGGCTCATTATCGTAATGAAAAAACAAATGCTAACACAAAGGATGTATAACACTCATATAATATACCTTGTTGACAGTTAGCAGGACTGCTGGCAGAATTTCATAACGGACAACGCCGCAATTTTTACGTCTTGTTATTGTTTAAAAAAGTAGTAAATACCAAAAAAAAGATATTAAGCATATTAAATATGTGAAACGATAGTAATGCTTTTTGGATATTAGAAACAGAACAAAAGACAAGACAGAGGACCAAAAATCGATCGATGCACGCTATCTAAGATATAAAGCTTGTATAAAGGATCCCAAAGTGTCGCATTAAATTGACTACGGTCTAAGGTAAATTTAAACTCGCCATCAGCACGACGATGAATGCACCACCTATCGACTTATTTTATAACTTTGACGTAGAGGGCTGATGACGCCGTTAAAGAAAACTTCCGAAAGTTCCAGAATTATGATTGATAGCGGTCTATCGTCTCATTCCATTGAAACGAAAGTGAGTTAATGCCGCCGCGATATGAACGAGTTGGATGACTAATCGAAGACTGATTATACTGAAAGAGATTGGCTTACAAACTAAGTATTTGGGTGGAATGGATGAAGTTGAGCGATAAAATATGGACGAAAAAGAAACCCCTAATGGTTTTAAAATATGGTACTTTGTTTTGATTTATCGTTAGTTAGGTTACCCGTATTTTTCAATAAATAAGGCGGAACGTGAATATAAGAGGGTTAGTTTTAATCGCTTGAAGAGATTTTCATTTAATACAATTTAACAATATACTTGGTATCTTATTAGTACTCCCACATTAGAATATTAAATTGTGTATAAACAAAACAAATAGGAAATTCTTATAGGAATCATCAAAACGCTAAAAGCTAATATTTTGTAATTTGACCGTGTTATGTTATTTACAGAAAATATCGATAATGTACAAGACCTTATAACACAAAATCATCATATGTGAGAGCATGTTTAGGTATCCTTGGGCATTAATACGGAAAGCATCAATATATGTTAAGGGATTTATTTATTAAATAAAATATTTGAAGAATACCTTGAAGTATTGTCAATTGTAGTATATAAAAAACTGTACATAGCATCTTGACAGGATATCAGTAAAGCAATATTCGACTGTATGGGTCTTCCAAAACGAACCAAACCTAACAAAAATTATTTGTGGAAAAAAAAACATCGAAGCAAATGATTGGCTGTTTCTTCGGTATTGTCGGTTACAAAGCGACTGTGACATTAGAGTAACGTGGGTTGATGAATTTTGAATAGTATACCATTTTTTTCGGGAAGTCTTTGTAGAATATGAGAAAAAATCAAAGAATCATTCAACCCCGACATAAACGGCCGAAATATCGAATTTTTTCATTATTATAAAAATAGAAATGGTATATTATAACAGAACGCGAAATGAAGAAGAACCTATTGTGCTCTAGAATAAATAAGAAAACGGATCAAGGCTTAGGCAACTGATCAGACTTATCATACAACAAGCTGGTTATACTTACTAGAACATAAACATATGCAGTTGTAGTGAATTTATACTACTGATAAATGGCTGATTATATAAATAGTGGTAATCAACAATAAACACTAATCTAAATGGCAATATTTCACCAAACAAAAAACATATTAACCTAACCGTCCCAAGAAACAGTATCTTCTTTTAATATGTTAAATATCACCAACTCATATCCCGAGCTATCAAAAAGCTCAAGCTATTAAAAGTTTTTACTTATTTAAACACATAATTTCTACTAAAAATACCTTTAAAACAATTTAACGATATTCTTCATTAGAAATAAAATATAACTTTCATATCACATGGACGAATTTTAGATTATATACAGAGGATTATATATGAAGTTGCTGATAGGAGATATATGGGGTATACACAGGTGTCGAACCACCATTTGTTTTAAAAACAGCTGGAATTCTTGAATGCTTCAAAAGCTTCAGCGATGTTGGAGATGAAAAATTACTCTCAGTCACTCTCTATTCTAACACTCCCCACAACGGCTCAATTATACTGACGCCTAGTTATTCTACTGGCCAGGGAAGATGTTTGAACCTTTTTGGCTGTTTGTAGGGGGGCAATATCATCTTAGGATAGAGCAGTGTTTGGCAACAATAAGCTAGTCATAACAAGAACTTCGTCATTGAGGATATCAACATTCATTCGCAGTAATCTGGTCAGCGATGTGAATGAGACAGCGATATTGCCGCCCAAATCATAACGAAGTTATGGAAGTTCTCCATACACAAACGCGGCCGTTTATAGACCACAATATAAACGATGATCAGACCATAAAATATCTAATCAATCTAATCATCAAGTGTCCAGGTTTTACCATTTCTTTCGCAACTTAGTATTGGCTTCCGTATAAAGTGTTCCCAATCACAGTCCTTCCATGAGTGCTTTATGGAGCTCCCGCTGTACTGTTTTTGTGGAAACTGTATTGAATTCGCGTACTGTTCCTCTTCGCCGATGATGTTTTACCATGTTTTGTTTATATTATTACCGTGGATACGATCAATAATCACAAGATTTTTTTGACACCGATCGCTTGTTTGCCATGTAATCTGAGCATAGGCGTCATAATATCCTACTGACACATAATGGTATTTTTGGAGGGATCAAAATCTAATGAACACTAAGACAAAATTTTATTGTAATTGTTAAATATCAATGCAACGGTCCTTTCGTTAAATATTGAAGAACGAGCCAAGATTTATAGCTTCTACTTTTCGAAACGAAAATTTTTTTTCGAAACGAAAAAGATTTTTACTTGTAACGGCAATTTGTCTCTTTCGAGTAAAATTTTTCCAGGATATTCTTGCTTCGCAACATTTTTTCCTACAGTATTGTTAAACGAGATTAAATAATTTGAAGCAATGAAATACATAATTCGATGTCCAAAGCATTAAAATATTCCTTGGTCAGTATCCAGATATGGTGTACAAAAAGTACAATGAGTTTTATTCAAAATATTTTCTGTTTATAAAACATGTAAAAAGAAGAAGAAAGAGTTTTAAATGAAATATTGACAAAAACATCGCGTATTTTTGTGAGTACGATATTCACCAAAGTCAAAGGGCAAAAATCATCCCTTTCATCGCGGCCTTGGGCAAGAGAATCTAAACTCTGTCAACCGCACCCGGATACAAATTCTGTAATTACTCGAGTGATATGGTTGAAACTATGCGACAGTGGTGCGGGGATAGTAATGGCACCCCTCGACGTCCTTTGTGGATGGGCTACTGGACGCCCGCGGGATTTCAGGGAGAAAAGCTCCCCGTTTTTCAACGTTGAACTTCCGCAGGCATCTTTTCTAGCGAGCGCTTTGAAGTGACGTTTGGTTGTTTGTTATATTGGCTCAGATCGGCGAATTCGATACAATAAATATTGCTTGTTCAACGCGGTACAGAAAATTATTACGCCGGGAATAATAAAGAGATGCCGTATGGCTATTTCGGAACGGTAATCGATTCTGTGTTAATCCGCTCTCTTTGGGTTTTTTTTAAATAGCCAGAAAGCAAAAAATTATATCCTATCGTAATGTAAAGGTTTTAGTACAAACAATAAAAAAAGAATACTGTGATGTTATTAAATCTTCTTTTAAACGTAAAAAATTTAATATTCCAAGTAAAACTAGTTGTATTCAACAGATCACGCAAAACAAAACTCTGAACAAAACTGATAATGTAATTTTAAATAGAAATATGGTAACAGGTCAATTAAAAAGTCCTCTGCCTACCATAGTAGAACACATTTTTTGGCAAAATTAGTTTTTTTTATTCAACATAATTCCCTTCAAGGGTGATGCATTGATTATAGCGACCCTCCAACTTTTCGATGCCATTTTTGTAGTACGATATGTCCTTTGCTTCAAAATAAGCCTCAGTTTCAGCCATCACCTCTTCATTCGACGAAAATTTCTTCCCAGCGAGCATTCTTTTGAGATCTGAGAGCTGGAAATAATCGCTGGGAGCCAGATCTGGAGAATACGGTGGATGAAGAAACAATTCGAAGCCCAATTCATGATTTTTGCCATCGTTTTCACTGACTTTGACATTGTGCATTGTCTTGGTGAAGCAACACTTTTTTTTCTTCAAATGCGGGCGTTTTTCGGCGATTTCGTCCTTCAAATGGCCCAATAACGCTATGTAATAATCGCTATTTATGGTCCTTCCTTTTTCAAGGTAGACAATGAAAATTATTCTATGCGCATCCCAAAATACAGACGCCTTACCAGCTGACTGTTGCGTTTTCCCACGCTTTGGAGTCCATCGTGTTTTCCCATCGTGTGCAGTCCACCCGGATGACTGTCGATTAGACTTCGGAGTGAAATGATGGAGCCATGTTTCATCCATTGTCACATATCGACGCAAAAACTAGGGTTTATTAAACTCGTCGTTGTTTTTGGTCAAAAGTGAGCTCGCGCGGCACTCACTTTGCACAGAGCTTTCTCATACCCAAATATTCGTGAATGATATGATATACACATTCATAAATTTAGATCGCTAATATATTTAGAGTGTCTATTATTTTATTAAATTTCAATATACGGTCATTCAAAATCATTTTGTGGATTTTTTAAATGTTTTCGTCGGTAACAAACACTTTTGGGCGTCCACTGCATTCACCGTCTTCAGTGCTCATTTCACAACGTCTAAACTTAGCATACCAATCCTTGATGGTTGATTTTCCTGGGGCAGTGTCCGAAAACTCGGCATCAAGCCAATTTTTTGTTTTAACTGTATTTTTTCCCTTCAAAAAGCAATATTTTATCAACACGCGAAATTCCTTTTTATCCATTTTTTTCACGATAACAAAAGTTGCTTCAGTCAAAATGTTATAATTCACAAACTAATGATCCGACAGCTGTCAAATTTATACATGAATCTTTTGAGGGTTAGGGCTAACAAAAAAAACATATGGATTTAATTCTAGTAGCGCCATCCTTGTGTCAGACTTTTCAATTGACCTGTTATACTGACATTTTTATTATTTAAAACATTAAATATGACATATAAATTCCCTTTCACTGAACATTTCCATTTTTACACACACAACAAACAACACTTAATTATCATTAATATCCTGTTGAAAATGCTCGGGACAATTAATTGTATTAAAAAATTGAAATATTACCTGACAATTATGATTGAGAGTTTCAGTTAAAATAGACATATAACTTGGTTTATCAATGTCATTATTCAGTAACGAATTAAAATAGATTCCTGGCGATAGATATAATACATGGGCTAAAAAGTCACAGACGTAATAAAGAAAAGGGGTTGTTTTTGTTCAAAATTGGCTTTATTAATCAACGTAATCTCCATAAAGAGCCACACAGTCATTCCAAGGCCACTCTAATATTTTGTTTTCTTTGTCACATGCGGTCGTTTCTTTGCAATTTCGGTTTTCAAACGTTCCAATAACGCTATATAATATTTACTGTTGATGGCCCCTTTGTTGATGAATATTACATCACGCACATTCCAAAATTGCGAGGCCATTACCTTTCCAGCCGATTGTTGAACTTTCAGGTGCTTTGGACGAGGTTCACCAGTTGTCCACTCAGATGACGATCGTTTTGATTCCGGACTGAAGTGATGGATCCATGTTTCATCCATTGTCACAAATTGAAGCAAAAATTCCGGCTTGTTACGTTTAAACATGGCCAAACACTGCACAAAATCATCAACACGTTTTTAGTTTTGTCAACAAGTTCTTTTGATATATTCACGATGTTAACCAACTCACGCAACTTCACGATCATCTTTTCGATCATTCAAAACGATTTTTTGGATTTTTTTATGTTTTCTGGTGTTATCACCTCATTTATACGTCCGTTGTGTTCTACACCATTGGTACCACGTTTACCACCTCTACGACCACGTTTGAAGTCGGCAAACCAACATTTTATTGCTGTTTCTATTGAAGTAGAGTATTTTTTTTCCATCAAGTAGCAGTGTAAAATTAAAACACGAAATTGTTTTTGATTCAATGTTTTGAAAATAACAAAAATAGCGTCACTCTTAGCACAATAACTCACAAACTTATGAGTAGAATATCATCACATTTTCACAGCTTTCTTTTAAAAGTTAGGACTAACTGAAAAGCGGTGAATGCAGGAAAACTAGCACTATCTATGTGTTAGGTCCGAGACTTTTCATCCCATGTGTTAACATTAAATGGTAACAATGAAGAGCTATTCAATATATATAAATATATGTAACAATTCTTGCTTGCAATATTCAATATCACATATACAACTTAGTTCTTGAACTGGTATTGCCTGATTCCTATCTGCCCGAAGTTAAGGCACAAATTTGTTCTGTTTCAAACACTTTGATGAACTGTTTCTTCATACCTAGCTTGGTATGGAAGGGAACAGGTATGATCTTCTTTTTATTTAACAGTAGTTCCTCGATTATATTGACTTTACAAACAATTAAGGAGTCTCTCAAGAGCCTACTCAAAACTTACTACCACTCTACTACCCCACAAGCAAATAAAGCAAGGGTATTTTGTCTAGCCACTGATAATTTTTAAATTAATAAAAATTATTTATTATAATTGTATTTTTGAAGATTTTCAACGGAATTTCAACCAAGATATCAAATACTTAATAATAATTTGCGTTCTAAAGAGCCGGCTTAATCTGTTAATATAATACAAAATACGTGAAAATCCTGAAACCTAGAGCCAATTCAATTTTTCGTGAATTTATACGAAAACTGTGGACTTAAAGATATAGAAATCAAATATGTGCATAAATAAACTCATAGAAACGGCTTATCAACACTGAATTGCTCTAGCTGTATCATCAGGCCAAATTGTGCATCAACATACAAGGATGCTCAAACAACTACGAAAATAATGCGTTATTTGCTATACTTTTAATATCTAAATTAACTAGTTTTTATATCTGTTTATTTCTACAACATTTAATTATTAAAATAACAAATGATTTATGTTAGGTTATTAATATAATTATCTGCTCAGTAAATATAAGAAACTAAAAATATATATTTATGAGAACTTGACTAGCTAAAAATTATTTACCATACATTATAATTTTCTAGTACAATTCGTATTCTCTCAAGTCTTTACACATCTGTAAATCTCCCACCTATTATCTTATTGAATCACTCCTATTGTAGTGGATTTTACCCTAAAGATGATCGAGGAAGGTCATGAACTAAACACAAAGGTTCCGACTGGAAGCAGCACGTCAAAGGTCCGTATTTACCTTCATACTAGCTAGCATTGCGTTATCTCGACCCTTTCACAATCACAGATGGTGAGGCGTTCGGCTTGGGGCGACTTGTTGCCCAAACTCCATAAAAAAAACCTCTTCAAAGCAGTACACCCCCTTTGTAAACAAGAATCGCAATCTAAACAGGCAACTGCATTACCGGCCCGTTCCGTTTGTAAGCGAATTGGCCGCAATTGAATTTCGACCACTGGATTACATTTAGTACAGCAACTGAGGTTGAATTTGAATGGGTCACTTTTACAGAAGTAAATTCCATTGAATCAATGGAGATATTCATACTAGTTTAATTTTTACTAATTTATAGAAATGCGAGTTTTAATTTATATTTTACTAATAGATTTATTTTGTTTTTCAGCTGGTTGTCAATTCAAGAAATCGTGGCAAGGAAGATGGTTCCAAAGTGGAGTTCCAACCCTGCTTCTTATAAACAACACCCACATAGAAACCAAAGGAGAGTGTTACGAAGAAAGTGGAGATAAATATCTGGTTTATGATAAGTAAGTAAAAAAGAGTATAAATATTAAAATGTTTTACTGTTATATATCAAATAATCCATAATATAAGTTATTATATATAAAAACATATAAAAACGAATGTAATCTCTCACCTGCGGTATGTATCAGTGATTAAATAAGAACCTGGTGGAATTGATTTATTAGACAGTCTAAGCATGCAAACTATTATATTAACAAATACGTTTTTTTAACACCAGTTTTGTTATGAAATAATATAGTTTATATTTAGCCTTATATTCCTGGCCATTTAAAAAAACTCTAATAACACTACATTGAATTAAAAGTACACGAATTGCTACTAATGTCAAATGCATAACGAAAATAATAATTGCGGTACCTTTTTTTCCAACTGGTAGTAGTACAAATGTAAACAACATGCTACGAAAACTGGTATTAAAAGTTATTCTAAACTAAATTCTTCCCATCGGTCCCTTAGTTGTTAGACTAGTTTGACCATTTTGGTCCACTTTAGACGTCTGGTTACCCACGTTTAAAAGACCAGACCCTTCTGTATTAATGTAGTGCTCAAGTTAATGCTAATACGCTGCAATGATAATTGCATCTTTCAGCTCCTAGTTCTTTATGGAGGTCGTTATAAGCTTACCATCATGTTTATACATGAAAATGTTATATTATTCTGATAACGCTAAATTGTATCAATATTTTTTCTTGTATATTTCGATAATTAGTCAACATACGTTTATGCTAGACGCAGCAATTGTCTATAAAGGTGCAGCTTCTTTAGCAAGGACATGAAATATATTAAAGATATGAATTGAAATTGCTATTAGCATCATTACAATGTCGTTTGCAAGTATATCATCCAAAGTTACTGGCAAACGATTAATATTCAGTATATAAAGAGTTCACCCTGGTACATTCGTAAATTTGCTAAAAAATTATTAACCAATCATTCCATTCTTAACTCAACTATTTTAAATGTATATATAAAGGTTATCCTTAATTTTCTTTACTTTACTTTCTCCTTTATAACTCTAAACAAAAATTTAAGTTAACCCCTTAAAAATTAAATATTTAATTGATACTACTTTAATATAAAACTTTTCAGAGGACAATACAATTTATCATTATTCGTATATTGAATGGCTTTGCGATAAACACAAGTACTATTAACATTTGCCTTCAATATAAGTTTTACATTGTTTCATTTAAATATATTTTAGGTTTATACTTTAGGTAACATTTTTACCACAATTAACTATTTGTTGGTAAATAGGCGAGAACTAGGTTAACTTAAAAAAAATATCTGTATACAACAAAATATCAGAAAACAAAACCAACAATGTTGTGCATCAAAAAGCGTTACAATAAACTATACCAATAAACTATGTTTTCGAAATATGTTTTAATTATTTGTTGCGGTCCGAATTAGATATTCATAGTTCATACAGGACATCTGTCAATATATAATAGTATAAAACAAAGGCTCAACAAACAAAAAAACACATTTACAACACAAATAAATAAAAGAAGGCAAAGATAAAACTAACTATTTCCTACGTTATGCCTAAATATAACGTAGACAAGAAATATAATCTTGGTGGTATAACAAAGAAACAAATTAATAATTAGTTAATTCTAAAAATAGAAATGTTTACGTACATAAAACATAAATATGTATGATACATTATATACATTGTAATAGTTAAAACGAAACAACAATCAACAACCAAAATTAATTAAAAGATTAAAGGTGATGAACACAGACATGAATTATTAGTATGAGTATTACCCGAAAAAATTTTTAATCGACCAAATAATTAATTCATATACCTACTGTCAATTATCTTTTTTTTTTTGGCCTGGAACCGGGTAGGGGAATCCTGTTACGGATACCTGGTCGGGAAGACCCGCAAGACTTCTCTGTCACTTATCACTGTCAATTATCACAACTAAAATAACTTATTAGAAACTATTAATTAAAGCACGTTGATGCATTCTTCAAAGTCTGGTCATATAATTAAAAATCTTGACTATGATCTTTCACGAGAGGTATGTTACCTGTAATAATTTTGTACCTTATTTAACAGCTGAAACGAAACAAATAAACAATCATATTTCATTAATTAATAAAATGATTATTAAGAGTATGAACATGGATTATATGAAACACAACTGCTGAAAAGTTCCGGGCGTAAATATTTTTTTTGTTCAAAATTGACTTTATTCATCAACACGTAATCTCCATCAAGGGGCAGACAATCATACCAACACCGCTCTAACATTTCAATACCACTTTTGTAGAACGATTTATTTTTTTCCTTAAAATAGGCCTCAGTTTCAACGATAACCTCTTCATCCGAGCGAAATTTCTTACCGGTGAGCATATTTTTGAGATCTGGGAACAGCTAGTAGTTGCTAGGGGCCAAATCGGGCCAACACGGTGGATATAGGAGCAATTTGAAGTTCAATTCGTATAGTTTTGCCATTGTTTTGATTAACTTGTTACACGGTGCGTAATCTTGATAAATCAATATTTGTTTCTTTGCTACCTGCGGTTATTTCTTTGCAGTTTCGGCCCTCGAACGTTCCAGTGACGCTATATAATATTCTCTGTTGATGATATTTCCCTTATCAAGATAGTCGATGAATATTACACCACGTATATCGCAAAATACCGGCGCCATAATCTTTTCAACCGATTGTTGTGCTTTCGGGCACTTTGGACGAGATTCACCAGTTGTTGTCCACTCAGATGATTGACAAATGATCGTTTTGATTCCGGAATAAAGTGATGGATCCATATCGATGCAAAAATTTCGGTTTGTTACGTTTAAACATGGCTACCAGTGAGCAAAAAAGTAAAAAAGTGAGCAAACGTGGCACCAACTTTGAACAGAGCTTTCTCATAGTCAAAATGCTCATGCAATCTAAAACCAACACATTCTTTGTCATTCTTAACACAATAACTCACAAACGTATGAGTAGAATAATATGAAATTGTAACAGCTTTCTTTTGAGGTTAGTATTAACTGAAAAAGCGACGAATGCAATAAAACGCCATCTATGTGTTAAGTCGGCGATTTTCAGCCTATGTGTTATTGCCTGAAACATTTCTTGATCAAAGTACATATCTGATATTGTAATCGACCAATTTTTAATAATCAATGTACAAATAATTAAGTCATATATCTACTGCCAGTGATCACAACTCTCCACTTGGAAGCATCCACCCGTCCTGGACCGTCTTATCCCTAGCTACTCCACTCGTACCTCTCACATAATTGCAGATCTTCTGTCCAGGGCTGGAATTGGCTTGTTGCATCCCCTCCTTGTCCACTACCCAAATTTTCCCTCTTGCACCTTCACTACCCTCTTCATAAACATATCATTATGTCAATTTTATAAAAAAGAACATTGTCCATACATTATTCGGTCCAAGTTCTGTGAACTTCTCCACTTTTACCCTGGCCGCAAGCACATATATACCGATGGCTCCAAATCTCGCAGCGGACTTGGCATTTGTGGTGGACAACCGGGCATTCCGTTTCAAGCTTACTATGGATTCTTTTTCACGTAGGTATACCAGGAAATGAGCGCGAATAGTGCGGCTAAATCGGCAGCCTCATCTCCACTCTCCATCACGGATGTTTGTGTCCATACCGACCTTATACCATTTGTATCTTGTTTTACAAATAGCCAGGTACAACGTCGTTGGGCCCACAGGCTGTTTGAGGTTAAAGCTGATTTTTCTCCTCTCTGCGCGTTCCTTCCCTTCGTCACCATCCGTAGCTCTGAATCGACTGAGATTGGTCCACTGTCGTTTCCCATCACTTGATGACTGCGACCCCGCCTGCTCACTGTGAGTTTTGTCACCGTGACCCTATTTCAGTTTACCACATATTGAACGACTGTCCACGGCTCAACCAGATTAGAACTAAGTATGGGCTGCAAAATTTTAAAAATGCCTCAACAAGAGAAAATACAAACAGACTAGTCGGATTTCTACGAGAGATTGATTTTCTCCATAAAATCTAGCCTATGCTAAGTTTAGAGTTACTGATCAAATAACCATTACCACTTCGGTATGGGTGCTGATGTGTGCTATCCGGATGGAGCCACTTCGTTATGGTTGTGTTTGTAGCCCTGTGTTTGTGTTTATTTTAAAATTGTATATACACTATTTATTCTTTTAATGCCCGTGTTTGTATTATTAATTTTATTTATTTATTAATTTTTTTTATATATTTTTAAATCTCTTTTTACCAACTATGGGTTTATATGGAGTGGGCCTAAAGTTTAACGTGGGCTCCAAACCACGGTCCTTAGCATTAAGCCTACCGACTGGCGAGTGACCAACTTTAGAAATCATCCCAGAAGACATCCGGTCTTACCCAGCCTGGTTACTGGCGTGACTGGGATTATTTTCCTTGTCGGATTTTACACTCTTGCCTAGAATATTTACAAATATTAAACAATTATAAACATAAATTTACGACCATGCCCCAGCAGGATTCGAACACGCGGCTATCGCAGCAGTAGGAGGACCGTCCTATTGCCTTTACCACTGCGCCACCAAGGCGACTATTTATTAATTTATTATTTTATATATACACTTTATGTCTGTCCCCAACCCCTTTAGATCATAACCGTACTATTGTATAGTCGCGAAATGAGGATCACAACTCTAACAACTTCTTAGAATCTAATAATTATTTCCATTCATTTTCAACGCCAGATCACATATTTAAATATCTTGACTGATCTTTTAATATATATATATATATATATATATATATATATATATATATGTATGTATGTATGTATGTATAATAAAATGCTGACCTGCCGACACACCCGCAGACAGATAATCTGGGATCTAGATAATTTAAGATTTTTAATATGATCTAACCATTTATTTAAAGGAGCCGGAAACTTCTCAAAAAGGAGAACAGTGTTTCGTTTCTGTGTTTTCTGTACATCCGAGTAAAGAACACCAATAATAAAGTAATGCCAATGATCATAAATAAAGCAACTTTTTAGATTCTATTATTAAATTCAATGTTCAACCACGTCACGCCAGATCACGTATTTAAAAATTTTGACAGATTTTTTAACATACGGTCTATTCAGAATAACAATGAACCCACATCATCATGATGTCGCACTTATTGCCTATCCGAGATTTTAAATTCGTTTTAAAACTAGACACTATTTCGTGGATCGAGGATGTATTATTAGGAACTAATATTGATTATTGATTATATAATTATATAAGAGAAACATTATTGAATGAATGAATAATGACTTACGGTCAAATTTCAACAACTGTGCATACTAATGAAAACTATGTATGAATATAAAGACCGAAATCCATCTTAAATAACTCAAAAATAGTAAAAGAACTCCCCGTACTCGTTCCCATAGTAGCTAACCCATCCAATTTCCTCCCTTGTCCGTCGTACGTACGAGTTTCGGTTACAATTACCATTCTTATTCTATCTTTTCCCCCTCCGGTCTGGTGACGCTCCGTATACGATACACGTTATAATAACGAGAAATTGCGAAAATCTAGTTATTCCGCTGCATAAAAATATTTCAATTTCCTCGAAGCACGCGAAGAGATTTTCATATTGACGGACGCAGTAGACGGAGTAAGAGAGACGAAGAAGAGGAGGACGTGGAACGGGACGCTTGGTGAACTAGCTAGCTTGGAAATATATACTAGTCGCGGGTCTTTCCTTTCTGCTGCGTCGGATTTTAATGGGTGGTAGCGTGGGAAGGGAACGTGGAAGGATTGGGGAGCGGTTTCTTTTATACGGTTCGTCGCTGATCCTTATATAAAGTGCGGAACCGAGGAGATGTCAATATTACGAACAAAGAACATCAAATAAAGTATTACCGATTGTGTGAAAAGGAGATAATGTTAAATATCTAAATGCTACTCGCTTTGGATTGAGTTTTGCTTGATTACTGTTAGATTCATTAAGAATTAATATCTTCAAAACGCCCGAGTCCAGATTGCCAGCGGTTAAGCTTATTACATAACATATATTACAACATTAAGGACTGTAAATATGTAATGCAGATATATAAGGACTGTGAATTAATTTTTTTAAATTATTATTTGTAATTGGTTACATTCGTATTTTCAGTATTACCCATTAATAGCCACTACTTTTTCCAATATTCTAGTACCGTATACATTCCACACCACGTTTTTTCAGACTATCCAACAGTCGATTCATTAAGTACTGGCATGTATTTTGACCAGCGGTATATATTAGTATCATTACATAGAGTAATATATAGTGTTAATACATTTCATTTCAAAATTATTTTGCGTGGTCTCAGCAAGAAGAGGTTTAGAACGTCATTTCGCTGAATTTCATTGGTTAGTTTAAATTACCATTACAGGAAACAGTAAAGAAAATATTTTACTAGGAAAGCATTTCATTGGTTGAGGATATGCGAGTCGCGTGACCAACATCTGACGTCACATTCTACTGACCAATTAAATTTGAAATAAAACATAAATGTAGTTTTTCAAAACAATTTATTAAAATAGAATTCTAATAACCGATACTAACTATAACCGATATACTTATATTTTAATTTTTTGATATTTTTATAATATTAGAATTAGTATATATATATATATATATATATATATATATATATATATATATATATATATATATATATATATATAGAGCAGCGCAGATGAAAGTATGTGTCTGTTAATATCTTACTTGTTCAACACAAAAATGTATTGAAGCAAGTTATAATCATGTTTACAATGTTATTGTGAAAATTGAAAAAAAAATTAAAAAGGCTAAATTGTATGATATATGTCAGAATAGAGAAAACATACCAAAAAGTAATACTTTAAAAAACAGTAATAAAAAATTTAAATGTATAACATATATCAAAATTACTGCTGTATTTTATTATGGTAAAATCGACGAGTTAAAGGGATTGCTTAACAATATATTAAAACAATCATAAGATAATCTCTTGTCTATAAAATCAAGCTCATCTTGCTGGTCTACAAATTGCATTCTTTTATTTTATATTAATGTATTTTTTTAACATCTTTGTTGAAAAGGTTATCTCAGTTAACGATACTTAAGCCAAAATATTAATTATAAGTATGACCAATATATGTTTGTTTCAAGTAAATGAACACCATCAAAATAATTAAGTTTTTAATTGATGGTACTTTACAAACAGCTTTTTAAAGGGCAACAAAAACGTTTCATATAATATAATCACATTTACCTTCAATGTAATTTTGCTATCGCCCAATTGGGACACATTTGCTAAGTCACACACACACACACACACACATCCTTAATGTAGCTAACTTGAGTTGTTCCTTCCAAGGAAAAAGACGTCTGGTTATTTTATTGCCTCACATACACTGGATATACAACACTTTTGGGAATGAAGATACATTATTTTCAAATAATAGTGATTTTAATTAAGGCACAAAAATACTGATCGTACTCAATGCCATACACAGACAAAAATGGCATCATGAACAAACCATAGAAACAAACCATCCGGTTATAGAAATTAGCCAATCAAAAGTCTTTGTAGGGAAATTCAAATGAACCAATGAAAAAAGTGATCTCAGAGCCAGCATTAGTCGGACCACGTAAAACATTTCCTCAGTTTCGCCTATATGACTAAAACCTCTATATATACTTTATGGTATATATTCCATGATTTTGATATTTCTCTATATAAAATATGTAGTATTTTACAATTCGGAGTTATTCGGTGTATGCAGATGAATCATGGAGCACCCAAAATTTGCATTTTCCCAAATTTGCTGCTCAAGTCCATCAAACATCTTTAGGAAATGAGGTTGATGCTCAGGTGAAAATCTTAATTGCAGTTTTGGTGACAACAATTTAAAAATGGTTATTTTGATGCCATAAATGATAAAAGTTTAAAGACAAACGGACTAAAATCAATCTCAGATTTTCAAAAAACTTTCCGAGAGTTTCAATTGATGCATCAATGGTTTGAGGAGATTTAGATGAAATGAAAAACACCCAGAAGGAGAGAAAATGGCTACCGCATGAATTGGCTGAAAAAGTCATTTGAAACCACTTCATCAACATTACGGTTTCATTGCTTGCCACGCATAAAAAGAAGAGTACATTCGGCTGCAACACATTCCAAAAAAGATAATGTGGAAGGTATAACAGAGAAACAAATAAGAATTATTCCATTCTAAATTTCTATAAAAATGCGAAGAACTAGAAACAGTTAACATGAAACATGTAACAGTCAGCAATCAGATTTGATTAATTAAAAAATTAATAAGGGAACAGTAAAAAAAATACTTATTAATTAATACTAAAATATCCCGAAAACTTCTGGATTAAAATAAAGACCTGTAATTTAATCGACCAAATAATTAATCATTATATCTACTGGCAATTATCACAATTAAAATAAGTTATAGAAATTATTACTTTTTTAATTTTCTTTACTTCATTAAAATTGAAATCAAAATAAACCTTGAATTTAATAAATCCAGAAGTTTTACATCCAGCTTTTGACTGAAAGATTATCAACATATTTAAAACTTGGAACCTAACGAAAAAGTATGTGGTAAAGTATTTTTGATATCTTTTAAATAAACGAAGTACCAAATAACTCCGAGATATATTCAAACTGGCATTGTTTCCGATAAAATAGTAAGAGTTTGCCAAAATAGTCTACTCTTTGCTCGAACAGCTTTTCAATTTCCACGGAAAAGCATCGATGAAATGGAAACGTCAAAAGGCGAACTTGGCGGGCTTTACAGTTATTACCTGAGCCGGGATTCCTGAGATAGGTTGTACTGCGATTTTTACGTATCTTTTCGTATCTACATAAAAGCCCTATCTCGAGCAGGTGCGATAAAAACCGCTACAAATAGAAATCAGTTTGTTTACGAGGAAATTCGAAAAACTTTCACGAAACTTCGTGATTTTCGGGATTCCTGAGAATTACCGAAACTACATCCCATGTTTATTAAGTTAGAGTATTAAAGAATATAAAAAGAGGCATTATTTTCTATACGTTATATGTTTTTACGTATTTCGATTAAAATATAAAACTTTATATTGTATACACGATTAGTTCAACAAAAAGTTTCCGTTCAAACTTCTATAACAACAAAACTATTAAAATTATATTGGGATCCAAACCGTTTCGAGTTAACTGACTCGAATTTTGGTGGCTTGGTTGTTTGTACATCCAATAGAATTAGTTTTCTGTTTGAGTTGGAACATTTATTTTGCTCGAAGTATATTACTTCTAAATTCCATTAAGTATTAAAACAACATTTTGTAATTTTCAAGTAAAGTGTGACATGCCTAATATGTGAAAAACTAATCCACCTATTTAACGTTTAAATATAAAATATATTATGTTTTGCCAAAATAACTTTTTAACAATACAAAAAAAGTTTATTTTACATTAATACAAATGTTAGTTCAATTAAGCAAAGAACAATGACAATTAATTATCTTTTAATCAGTTGAACTGCTTATTAATGAAAGACATAGAAGACAAAAATAACAAAAGACATAAAACAAGAACAAAAATAACCTAGAAATATTTTGGTACTTTATGATGAACGAGGTGATATCCAACGCCTTCATCTATTTGATTCTAAAATGTCTCTAAAAATACATAGTTACATATTATGTTCGCTTAAACCCTTAACCCCATCAACATCACATATTTTTTACGAGCATGTGTTGCATTTTTTGCTTTTCATAAATATAGAAGCAAAATATGACGACAATAACCTTCGAATATTTTCATTTTCAAGGTATTAAACCTTTTCACTGCTGAATGATACTACGTTGATATCTAGAGTATTTTATTCACTGTTATATTTTAAACATAATATGACTTCACCGAATAACTATTAGTAGAGATATGAGACTCTGAAGCCATCTATTAGGAAGAACCCAAAATACTTTTTACCCAACCTTGTATTTTCTCGTTACCTTAACAGTTTTTTTATTGAAATTACATTGAATTATTTAACAACAAATGTCTAATAAAGAATATCTTTTTTTGTTATTTTAGGAGTGATGACTGCTATAAATGTATGGTACTTCATGAGAAACATCCTAGTGTTCTACAATATAAAGAAAGTAAGAGATACTATTAATATCATTTAACAGAAACTTAATTTATTTTTTAATACAGCATACTGTGAACCAAAAGATTCTTTGACTGAAATATGCTCCAGAATAGTAGGTGATGCTGCACTATATAGCATGTTTAGGAAACATCCAGAAGTGAAACCCATCCCGTGTCCATTTAAAAGCTCCCCGTATATATTCGAGTAAGAATCTAGATGTTATTCCTGCAATAGAAATATTTACATTAATATCATATTTGTAGATACAACAGAGGCACAGGCGACTGCAGCAATCCACCAAGTAGAGCTGAAAGCTGTACTGACGACTCTAGGCTGGTATTAAAATATCAAGCATGCCCTGATGTTCAAAGCACAGAAAGCAACGGTATGCATAGTATCGCTAGGAATATGTATATATTATTTCTATTTATATCAATACTATTGTTTAGTCGAAGAGCTGATCTGCTTGGCGGCATGGAAAGAAGGTTCCACTAAATATTTAATTGGAAAATTAGCTCAAGGAAACAGACGAAGCCTGACAACCGATGAGGATCAATATCGCTGCTTCATATATAAAAGAAGTACTGAAAATGGCAAAATTGTATATTACATAGCTCAGTCTGGTGATGCTACTTGCTCTGGTTTGCAATCGTCTACAGAAGGAAGCAGAACTATGAAACTGACCATTGGTAAGTTATAGACGTATACCACGTTTACCAAAACCACTAATCGGCGTTATTCTATTAAAGTCGACGATCAGCATAAACGCTGCAAGTTCCCTGTATGGATCACTGAACATCACACATGGTTCAGTCTGGATCATCATAAAACATTTAAATTCTCTCAAAGAAACGCAACATTAAAAATTGTCGATGACGAAGCATCCAAACCAATCAAGGTACATCAAAACTATGCGCAACCGCAGTTTGCTTTCCAAGATTTAGGTAAGACTTTTGAAAGACTGTAAATTTTCAAATATTTTATTACTTATTTTGACTTATTTCAGGTTTCGAATCGCAAGACTTAAAAATGCAAAACTCAGAAATGAGACTTGTTTGTCACGGAATACTGCAGCAACAGGAAAACAAAAAAGTTCAAATTGTGGCTCATGTAACCGCTGGATGGTAATATATTATCCATAAAATAAAATATTTCATTAGTAATATATTTTTATTCTATAGCGATAGTGGCTATGTTTGCATGGTTTTCTATAAGAGGGACTCACATGTTATTGAAATTCAACAATCAGGTAAATAATTTAATACATTTCAACAAAAATATTTAATTCTATATTTAATGTATAATAGGCTAGATGCCATTTTAATAATAGCCATATAATACTATTAACATGCGTAGTTTACAAAATCTGTGTTTAGACATGCTTTAACATATCAAGTTCTCATATGAAGTCTTAAACTAGATTTCTGCTTAGTTTAGCAGTAAAAGCTTTTATTTTAAATAACTTCAATGACATTTCTATCATACAATGTCTGTATTTTAGTATTGTTCGAAATGTTTGAAATTCTGTTTGCCACAAAACATATACAAGGCTGTAAAAATTTGATAAAATCACATTGTTCAATCAAATTTGTGTTGCTACCCTTAACCTGGTGAAGTTGCATCGAGCTATTTGATGTATAAAAAACAGATATTTGGTATTGGCTTTTCGTAATCTAACCATTATGGAAATTGATTGACATTTGCTGAAGGTTTGAATTTAATTCATATTTTTCTTTGTATGTTGAGAATATATGGTAATTTAATGTTGAACAACAGTGAATGTCTAGTGAATTCAGTTAGAAGCCCATTTTTTTGTTTAGTTGGCATTCGAATCTTGTAAAAACGTACACTGAGTTAATGCACACTTGTACGACTAAACCACTCACATTATATTAACTATAATTTTCTATATACTATATTTCTATACACAATAGAATAACAAATTAGGCCTAACCTCAAATAATCCAGTTATCCATTTAATACCACTCGATAGTACGATTATTAATTACACTTTAGACATAATTAAAGGTACTTAAAATAATAAATATTTACATTAGAATGACCTTATTGCTGTGAATAAATTACCAATGTTCAAATTATACTGGCTACTTCCCCCTTGCAAGATCTGCCTTGGAACGAAAATACGTAACTTATTTGAGATTATACTTAGGGACCCTGACACCATCAATAAACGATAAATGTCATAAATTATAATACAAAACTATTAAAATAGTGTATAAATAAGACCTGTACCTATACAAACCGTCTAGTGCGACTAAAACAGTTACGTCATGCGCAAATTTGGAACGTTTTAGCACTCATAAAATTTCACTATTTCAAAAAAATTTTTTCAAATCTAATTTTTTTGCAGAAGTAACCTTTATTCCGGGTAAAGTAAATACGTAGAATTGTCATAAAGTAGTTTTACAAAAATTGTCACCTAGCCTATTAACATTACGAATGAGATATTTTATAAAATATTGATCAAAATACCAATATAATTAAATTAGAATTTGAAGTATTCTTAAAGTAATTACTATTACTTTTTTAGAAAATTATGTTGAGAATCCAGATGATGCATGTGCCGATTTTGATCCTTCCAGCACTTCATATACAACATTAGTCAGTAAGTCTAATTAATCGTTAAAATAACTTTACTTGTAGGCACATATTATATAGTAAATTATTTACTTTAATCTATTTCAGCTGCCACATTTCCATCAAAGAAATGTCCACATCTAGGTCGCTATTCAATTTCTCAAGCGAATTCATTCCAAGAAAAACGCAAAAGAAGAGAACAGCCAGGTATATAAAAGTATTTAGTACCGTTAATAAAAATTTAACTATTGTTGTTTATTTTTCAGTTGATTTAAAAATGAATAATCCCGAACCTGAATGCGTATCAAATGAATATGAATCACTATTAGTTGGCTGTAATGAAAATCATCAAATGGAATTTAAATCTACTTGCCCTAGTCAATCAATTCACTGTAAGTTAATTTTCACATTTATAGTTCAATAAAATATACATTAATTTTATTAGCATATGCGTGTCATGGAAGTTGGGAAGAGGATGGTATATCATATGTCATAACGTCCCCTGGAATATCTTCCTGGAAACAAACTGAATCAAGATATTGCCTTATATTCCAGCTTTCCAATCAGATACAGGCTGCTGTCATAGAAGGCGGTTTAGGTAAATAGATTGAAGGTAACAAGTATGTTCAAATTTAACGCTTATTTATTTGTTTAAGGAAAGGGAGCAGGTCCGCCAATTCTAAGAATGTCTAAAGTTACAGAAAGCTGTGATCGACGTGTTAAGCCAGGTATTGATGGAGGATGGGCTTTCAATTTCACCAGCAATGGTATGATAATTTAATAATACATCACATTAGATTTATATTAATACCCAATATTAACATGCATCAAACAATTTCATATTTTCTATTCACATTTTATATATAATTCATAGAGTCATTGATTTTTAATATATTTTTATCAACATAATATTATATATTTTATATTTAATATTAATTTAAATGATAATATAAACATTTAATCCAATTAATGTTCTTATTTCAGGTACATGTGACCAATCGACCGCTAATACTGCTAATATTATTTTGATTCCTGCAATCTTCTTGGTAGTTATGTCTCTACCATTGATGTTATGTCTGAGATGATGAAAGACGACAACATTACATACATTGAGCAACTATTAAATCTCGAGTGTACCATGGACTTGACCTACTTCTTTTATCGTTATTATTTATTTTTATATACGGAATATTATGGAATAAGTACTTTTTTAAAATATCGACCATAAGGGTCATAAAAATTGATAAAAAAACAATATAAAACGTAAATTTCATAATATTTCAAATATTTTACGTTATACATAATTAGTCAATTTTTTGAATGGTTAAAATCTTTTTATAATTGGAAAAAACAAGGATGTAATTATTTGATCCGCATTGATAATTGTGATTCAAGTTGTTGGGCTTTATGGATAATATAATTATTTATTTTTAAGTATATATGTATGTTAGGTTTAGGTGTACTATAAAAATGATAAAACCGAGAAATAATGGCGGGCAAAGCTTACATTCAAATAATGTGACTTTTGACTATCCATTTCTCTATAGGGCGTCTTAAAAAGCATAAGAATGTTCAACAAATAATTAAAAACTTAGTTGGGCGACATCCTTTAAAACGCCCTATAAAAGTGTACCAATTTTTAGCTTTGTATAAAATATTAGGTTCGACACTTAACCAATACTGTGGGACCTTTTTAAATGCACTTCAGGGCAATTTTAATAATGCAGGATTTTCTAAACATTAATTATCAAACTGTTACACTTTCCTGTATTACTCACAATAACTTAATACAACGAATATGACTTGACCACTACAAATAATATATGTCGTTATAAATTAATAATTATATATCTCGCCAATAATTATAAATAAAATGTCATAAGGGCACGTATTATGTAATCAAATTATGTTATACAGGGTATAATATAAACAAACTGACGAAAAATTATACTAAACAACGTTTTAAAAAATATGTATATTATTAGCGAAGTGCATTTAAAATACTTCCAAATAGCTTTTATATTAAATAATAACTTAAGTTTTGACAAGGTTTCAAAATGTGAGGATTGTTATTTATTTTGGTGGACAGTTTTTACATTATTTCAGACTTCCTGAAAAAGACTTAAACGCCATAGGTGAAATAATAGTAGTCACCAAAGGAATAACCATGTATTAAATGAGAATGACCTGACATATACCGTTTATACTCAGAGGACAAGATAATATTTATGGAGTCAAACAGGGTCTCACATAATTCACCAGAACAACAACCTTTTCAAAACTTATATCAAGTATAATTTACTAATTTCTATTTATGTTCTGGATGTGAGAGGCTAAAAATACTGTGATTTAGAAAACAAAGCAGCTAGAAAAAGATAGATATATCCAGAGGGTTGCTAACAAATTTGTACAGGTAGGAAAAGAATGCGAAGATGGTTATATGGTTTTGACATATGTTAAAACTCGCGTACTTGATTTGAAAACGACTATTTTAATATTATTTCTAATAGTATTGACCAGGTTTAACTACCTACAAAATATGTAAAATATATATACTAGAAGATTTTTCAACAGATTTAAGAATTTTTTAATCTTAATTTTGACGTCGTAAGTGAAGTATTTAAATAAAAATTATTCTAAATGTATCTACTGTGTGCCCCCCTTATAAGAAATAATTCTGCCTAAATGTAGCAAAAATATGGCAAGTGACAAGTTTTTAGATAGGATTTTGTACACCTCAGTATTTAAAATAGATAACATTAAATATAGGAACATATTTTTTGTTGATAAAATGCCAAAAACTATTTGAGGGTTGATATTCAACGGCTGTTGATCTATATATGTCATAGTTGTTTAGTTTTTTGTAATATTGTTTTTGTGTATTAACTCATTGATTCAATGTATGTATGTTGAATATATTGGTGCTCATATTTAATAGACAACTCAACAAATAGTTTAACACTATTTTAAAATATTACAAATTATTAAACAATTGTGTGACATCAATATAAATGCCGTTAGGAAATCAATATGAAACAATTGATGTTCAACTTTGGACAGTTCTCCCACCTTTTCCCTGTTTATCTTATATTTATTATCACTTAAATGGCATCGAGATAAACGTAGAAATAGCATTTGCACTGAAATTGTCGAAAAATAAACACATTTCAAAAAGCCATAAAATAAACAGGGAAAATAATAACAAGCTAAATATTATTAAGACACTAAGAAGAAAGAAAAGGGTATATTTTAGAAAAACAAACGACTGTATAGCTTTTTGTAAATAAAAAACGGTAGCCCGAATAGTTTATTTAAGAATGTTGAAATAATGAGATGATGAAAATAAGATGGACGATATTGATATATGATTTATTTTTTGAAAAAAAATAAATATTTCATTTTGTTTAAGCTGATTTGTAAAGACGTTCGGCGTTTAATGTTAAGGTGCTTTTTAGTATACCTAAAAATTACAGCATCAGTCCTTTGATTTAAACGTAATAAAATATTGCTTTATAACTCTAACAGTTCATGTTTCATTCAATTATAACCACCTCATACTTCTTAAAACGTTTTCCTCCAATAATAATTTTTTTCTGAGTGACCAATATTAATTAACCTTCAATTTTTCTTGATACACCATCTGCGTTATATTCAGTTAATATCAACTCAACATCTTAACCACCATAAAACTTTCCTTTTAAACGGGAAAATAGTTTTATTTTTTGTATATTACCTGTATATATGTGTTATATAAATGTTTCCATCTATATAAAAACTTAATATTTTATTTTGTTTTTGTAACATATAAATGTAAAAAGACTGTATGCCAATACTTTTCTTTTTTTGGTCCAATTTTTAACAGGTTTCATATTAAAGGAATTTATAATTCCTTTTTTGCAATTATAATTGTGTTCTTTGTTAATAACAATTGTAACATTTATTTGTTGAAATAAAATATCTGTTTATTTTTGTGTCTTTGGTTAAGGCTATATTTCTTTTATGAGATATTGTCTGGTTAAGAGGAATTAAGTCTTAAACCAAATATGGAAGAATTGCTGAAAGTAGTTTATTAGTTTTTCAATGGATACTTATTTTTCGCTTATTATTATAAATATAACTATGAGGTTATGTATTTTTTAATTATTGCATTTCTCAAGTAATAGTGTGTCCAACTTTTTGCTTATCATGTATAAGGTTATAATTCTTATATTTTGACTATGAAAAATAAAGAGCAAAAAATGCACAAGCCTTTTTGTTTTACCCTATGAAAGACGGTAGTATACAGAGTTGGTTTGAATACAGATTTGCTAGAATATTACATGTAAAATTTAAGTTAAAAGCAACAATATAAAATCTAGCAAAAAATTATTAGTCCCGCTGGGTAATATTAGATTAGCCTTTTGTTTTTGATTTATCTTTATTGCGTAACTATAACTACAACACATATGTTGCAAAAATCTCTGACAAATTATTGCTGTATTATAGATGTCAAATCAAATTTAACGAAAGTAAATTTCCTACAAGAGAGAGTATTTAGTATTTACTATCTAGATGAATGGTTACTACCTAATTCTCAACTAATATGCTGTTCTTGATGCCACAGAAACTTAATTTTATGTAATATAATTGTATAAGGGCACACCACCGCTGGCGATCTGCTGGTATCTTTTCTGGCCTCTAATGTTGTTAATATCCCGTCTAAACTTATCCCACTAAAGAATCTTTTTTGGGAATCTATCGTTACATATTCCTTACCAAAAGTCAACTTGGCCACAAAAATGTACAAGAAACACATTCAAACATAATAATTCTCCAATTTGGATCAATTCATCTATCTGTTTCTTGATTTTTTTCCTCAAGTATGAACGGTATTTTAACCATCAACCAACAAATATTGGTAAAATGAGGTTGCAAAATTTTAGCCTTTATAGTAATTCGTTTTTTGGGTATACGGCCCAACAGGTGATATAGTCTTGTGTTCCAGACTCTTTTTTGCCCAGTCAAGGTTTAAATCGTATCAGACCAAACAGCAGAGAACAGCAGAGAACCACAAGACACGGGCTAAAACATTCGTCCCTCTCAATATTATTCTTTCCCCCGGGTCCAACCAATTAAAGAACTTCTTTGTAAAACCCTTGGAAATATTTCTTAACATTTTTTTAATTATATTTATACTTTTTATTTCGTTAATTACCATGGTTTTTATGCAATTACCGAATTGACGATCAAAATATCTATAAGTTGGGTCCTTAATTATATTTGTATAATAATAATATTTGTGATTTAGAAATTGGACCAGATTTTTGAGATTTTATTAAACGAAAATTTTCATTTCTCAGTAATTCATCGTTATCATGCTGCCGATACGACTTGTACCTTACGTACTTGTAACGCAACCACAACTGTACGCCGTTGTTGACGCCGATTATTCTAAAATGAATCTCGCCACAGCCGATCGGCCGCGAGTATTCTGGTTTCGAACGTTAGTTATCAAACCATTGTAATCTGCGTGTCCAAATTTGCTTCTCAACTGTGCATTATTGCATCTTAAACACTTCAAATCTTATCACGGAGAGGAATACTTAGAATTAACCTTTAGCCTTGCCTTTCAAAGACCTCAGGCCTATAGATTCAGTCTGTAATAAAATCTAAGTATCAACAAGAGAGATTGATAAGATAAGATTTCGAGAGTCTGTTAGCGCATTGTAGTCTTACGGCTGACATTATCATGACCTTAAAACTTGGAAAATCACCCAATTAAATAAAAGCCTATAGACCTATCTTTCTGCTACCAGTAATATATAATAGTCATATTTTATAAAGAAAAAAGAACTAATGCCTACACATCAGTTTGGGGTATTAACAAACATTCGAAGATTGACCAAGTGGATACAATAAAACATATAATTGACAAGCTTCAAACCTATGAAGGTATAAAGGTATGTTCAGCTATATTTTAGATGTGGCACAAGCCTTCGGTACGGTATGGTATGACGACCTTGTTCGTAAGCTACAGAAAATGTTACCGAAACAATACACTGAGCTATAGAAATCTTACCTTTAGATTTACTATAGCTATAATATTTAGAACCAAACACGAGGAAGCCTACTCTACAATAAAAAAAGCTAAAGCAGGTTTACCACAAGGAAGTGTATTGGGGTTACCTTTACCTAGCCTGCACATGTGATATACCACAAATGGAAAATATCACGATGACTACATTAGTTGATGACACTGCGATTCTTGCTGTCGGAGACAATAGCGAAGAAGCCATACGAAATATATAATGGGCAAGTGACAATATAGATAATTGGGCCCAGACTTGGGAAATAAAAAGTAAATCTGTATATGTGCAGTTCACGTATAATCAGATCAATAACAATAAATAATAATATATTTCCATCTAGCAACAACGCTAAGTAATTTGGGAATGAATTTTGATGCAAAACTTCGCTGGTAGGAAAATGTAAAAAAGAAATAGAAAGAACTGGTATTAAAATATAGGAAAAATATACTGATTAATTAATTAAATAATAATTAAAACTAATATAAATCCAATTTTATTGGAACAACGTCCTGAAGAGTATTGTAGGTGCACCGAGATACTACAGGACTGATTATTTGCATAGAGAACTTGAGATACTGACTGCCACCTAGGAAATTAAGAAATCAAGGAGACATGAGGTTAGGCTCCATTCTCATGTCAATACTGAAGTAATACAACTCTTGGATAACACCAGAACAGGACACAGACTCAAAACAACAAAACCATTTGATCTTGTGTAGTGCAGCATAATGAGATGCATTTTGTTAAGATGCAGCATGTTAATACATAAACATTATTACACCAGAAACTAAGATAGGGCCGCGGTATCCTCTTAGATATGTAAAGACAAATTGTACATTAGTCGACGACGATTAGTAACAAAAATTAGTCTTTGCTGCAATATTTCTTCTCTTCTACAAATACCATCATAGAGAAGCAAAAACACCTGCATCTTGGCCGATTCGACATATTACTTCAGCAGTAGATGTTTTCTTCTGCTGTATTACTGAAATCCTGAACTTTCTCTAACTAGACGCCTTTAATGTTTATAAAGCCACACGTCATTTCTAAATACTTTGATATTTTCATCATTAATTCTCAAGCTATAGGCCTCTACAATGTGAACTTCATGATAAAATTCTATTACACTACATACTATTACATACTATTACATATAAAAACTATTCTTCATGATAAAATGCGAGAAACCTTTATCAAATATGAGTTAAATACAGAATGCTATTTTATAAATTCTATTGTAACACAGTCAGTTCAGCTAGTATAATGAGAAATAAAGGACAAAAAAGAAACATCTGAAGATATATATAGGTTCTTCTAAGAACCAAACCTGAATGTAAACCAAGAATACTACTTCAACACATATATGCATATACAAAACAGTTCAAATTTTTGATGTAGACTGGGTCAAAATTAAAAAATAACCTTAAATATATAAGCAATATTTTTGTTCGGCTGTATAAAAGAAAACATGAACAATCTTGATATAATAGTGGGTTAATAATTTGATATATACAACTTACTATATGAAACATATCTTTATTGTTAACATGATACTCATTATATTATGGTATAAATATTGGTGGAATATAAAAAAATATTTCTACTCAAAATATATAAAAATGGCACAAATATTGGAGAAAAATCCTTACAATACTTTTATATGAGAGAGCTAAAACTGTTATATTTTATCGAAGATATTATATAATCTTCCAAGAGTGATATTATTACATTAATAAACCTTAATGTGTGAAAAGTACACATTGGATGATAAACATAAAGATATATATTTAGTGAGAATTTATTTTCGTTCTCTCTAAAAAATTAATGATAACCAATAAAATAAATATCTACATAATTTATTAAATAGTACTCATATTTTGGATTACCAGATTTTGCATTTAGGAAAACTAAATAAGAGCTATACTAAAATATACCTATTATTCAATAAACCCATTAATAATTTTTGACGCCATTAATTTTTTTAATAAATAAAAATCTTTATAATAATCACCCAATATTATAGATATATAAAAACTTGAATATAATGATGCTATAAATCTGTAACACTACATATTATCTATGATTTGAGCTGATTTATTGTCCTTCCCCTATATATATGACACATGAAGGTTCACCATGAAAGGAAAGACATAACATGAAGTCATAATAAATTGTCTTTTTTGCAAAATTTGGCAAAAATAACCATTCGGGCGTATTTAAGATAATTCGATTATTTTTAACATTCTCAAGTAACATACCTAATAGATTTATATAGATACAGATCAAGAATCAATTGATATGGCCAACGTGGTTCATGAACAAAATAAAATTAGTAACATTTTTATAAAAAATAACATAAGGAAACAAATGTATACCTTAATATTCAATTACAATAATCCTCTTTTGTTGCGGCAATATATTCATCCACAAGGTCTTGCACTACTTCCCTACTTGAATCCAATTCATCTAAATTATCTTTGAACATTTCCTCCTTTTTAAATTGGTCCAAGAATGCTTCACGTTTTCTTAATTTGTCATACTGTATTAATGCACGGTCAAATAACTAAAAAATACATATTAACACAGTAATTATTGAATTAATCATGATTGTAACTGATAATAAATGAAAGTAAGCCTTTTTACTTACTGAACTAATGTTTGTATGATTGGCTAACATAAGCCCTGACACTCTATGAGCTGTTGAAACATAAGGAGACTTTCTCGATAAAGCAACTTGTATACTAGCTGGCCCCCATGGTATAAATTGTGCTAGTTTACGCTCCCTGATTCTTTGCAATGATTTATGAACTTGAGTGGGATCCACTTCACCCTGTTTTATGACAAAAATAAATAAAAATATGATTTAAATTATACCCTAATGTACCTGAATGATATTGAGAATAGAAATATAACAGTGTTGTGAACTTCTATCCTGTGCTGTTGAAACCATCATATTTTTTGGTTGTAATAAACGTCTCATAACATCCAAAACTGTTGTTTTCCTTACACTAACTTCATCTGTGTCAGTTGATAAAGGAGTATAACCAGTCATTAGAAAATGTAAACGAGGAGTGGGTATAAGGGGAGCTAATAAACCCATAAGATCATTATTCATGTAGGACGGATATCTTTAAACAAAATTCAATTAACATTATCATAAACCTCTAACTTATACTATTCCAGATATACCTCAATGTTGTTGTAGAAACTGACATAATAGTACTAACTAAACTGTTGATTTGTGTAAAAGTTGGATTTTGAATTTTCAACCTATCTGCAGCAATTCTGTTCAAAGCAGTATTATCCAGCACAACAACTGAATCTGCTGATTCTGTTAACCTCTTTAAGGTTAAAAGAGAATTGTAAGGTTGTACAACCACATCACTACAAACATAAAGTTTTAAAACCGAACAAAATTATGTTGACCTTATTGATCTAACCTTATTTCATCTAAATTTGGAAAAACACTGTAAGTCTGAACAAGTTTCTTCGGAAAGCGATCTGATAATTTTTCTAAAATATTTGATCCCATTCCAGAACCTGTTCCACCCGCAATTGAATGACATAATACAAATCCCTCTAAACTATCACTTCCATCTGCTTCTCTATCTATAATATCAAAAATTTCCTCATTTAGCTTTTCACCTTGAGAATAGCCTGAAGCCCAGTTGTTTCCTAAAAGAAAATGACTTCTTAAGATCAGTTTTTATTACACGCAACTTACTTTAAAACAATTGCTTATTTTACCTGCACCACCGCCATTTTTAGATAGAAAAACATTTTCTTGATTATACAATTTGGAATAAGGAGAATTCAATATTGTATTAATAACTCTTGGTTCTAAGTCAAGTAAAACAGCTCTGGGTATATAATGTTCGTCATCAGCCTGGTAGAAGAATACATCCTTTCTGTCAATACCTTGAAATAGAAATAATTAGGAATCATACAAAACAATTTTCTATATAAAGTTACCTTCAGTTGCAAAATCTTCTAATATGCCTTCAGGATTAATACCATGTTCAGTACAAAGCCGTTTCCAAAATTCAAAGCCAACTAAAAGTTTGATGATAATCTTAATATATATTAAATTACTACTAAATTGACTCACTCTGATTGCCACATTGCCCAAGTTGCAATGTTATCATTTCACACGGCATGTTTGTACTTTTTATATACTCTTTCAACAAAAATTTTTAATTAATCTCATTTAATAAAACTGTCTGAAATTCGTTTTGTTTTGACAGATTATAAATTTAAACTGCGCAAAGACGCTGCTATTGGCGGAGAAACGCGGCTGAAACCCGCCTGAAGCTAGGAAACATATAACCATTACAACGGAAATAAATATTGATAACATATATATTTATAAAATATTTTCAAATAATTTTAAATTGTTTTGAAATGAAACAATTATATTTATTCAGCCATATTTAATGTACTACAATTATATATTAGTTACAAAATATATACTAAAATAAAACATTCCTAAAAATGAGGGTAAAGAAGGCTGATTTATATATTGTTTTGTCAATAATTGTATATATATAAAAATGTCTCTTGCTGTAGAAAACTCTTTAATTAACGAAAACAACGAAAATACAAATCAGTATAATGCGTTAGATAATATTTATAAAGGCCCAAGGTAATTTTACAATTATTTCTAATAGCAAGTCTATATTTTTTTTTTCAAAGGATGACTAAAGAATTCATTAAGAAACACTGTAGAGAACAGAAATTATATCAAACTCCCCATTTAAACGATGTACTTTATTTACATTTCAAAGGATTTTCATATATAGAGAATTTAGAGGAATATACTGGACTGAAATGCCTTTGGCTGGAAAATAATGGAATTAAAAAGATAAGCGGCTTGGATAATCAAAAAGGCTTAAGAAGTTTATTCTTGCACTATAACTTAATTAAAAAGATCGAAAATTTAGAAAATTGCCCAATTCTTGATACTTTGAATATATCTCACAACCAAGTGAAAAAAATTGAAAACTTAGGTATCTGGTATCAGGCTTTTAAATTGAAATAATTCAAAACTATAAGTACATCATTATTTTAGAATGTATTAAACCTCTACACACCTTAAATATGGCAAATAATTATGTGGAAGTCGTTGAAGATTTTGAGCACCTGGAAAAACTGTTAGAACTCGCTGTTTTAGATCTATCAAATAATCATATTGACGATCCACTGATAGTTCAAACTTTAAGTAGAATGCCAGGTTTAAGGGTATTAAATCTTATGGGCAATCCTGTTATTCGGAAAATACCGGCGTATCGAAAGACTATTATATTGGCATGTGTAAGTTTCTAAAAATAACTAAATAATTGTTATTATTTAAATTAGTCATAATTTTATTTGTTGGATATTTTTATTAATATTTGAAGAAAGACTTACAATACTTAGACGACCGCCCAGTGTTTCCAAGGGAAAGGGCCTGTGTTGAAGCATGGTGAGTAAACGAATTAAATAATATTTTATTGTTAGTATTAATCAATATGATATATTGTTAATATCATGTTTTATCACCAATCACTATACGTTTATAGAATCATTGTGCAAAAAGCAGTGGCAAATTTAAATTTCTACACATTAAATATGGCGCTTGATGTGTTTTAATAATCTCGAATAATCAATACCGGGACTAATTTATAATATTCAATTATTCAACAGTAAATATTTTAATTGATAGTTTGATTATTTAGAAATGGTTCAAAACATTACACTTTTAGATCTCCATCAATATTTAATAAAATTCAACTTTCAACTGATATCTTATAAGAGTAGAATTTAGGAAAAATAAATTAGATAATGTTGGTTTAGTTAGAACAATTCTCAAACCAGGAAAAGACCGTCATGATGTCACCTAATACCGGCCTATAAGTTTACTACCGATAATCATCTGAAAAGTTTTTGAGAAATTATACATAAAGAGCCTTAATAATGTAATAGAAAAAAGATTATTCCAGGTAATCAATTTGGTTTTTGTAATAAATGCCGAAAGATATCGTTAGGTTACATTCCTGGACAGGTAAAGAAATTAATCCCTCATCCACATTTTCAATTACTAAAATCTTATCTAACCTATAGACATTTTACTATAAAACAAGACGATGAATTCACTGGCTTACATCCAATATATTCCGGAATACCGAAAGACAATGTATCGTAACCGAGTTAACGTAACACTTTGCGATGCCCACGAGTGAATATCAATTATTGTCAACTTGAACGAAGCACATACTTGCTAAACGAAAACAACCTTCCTTAAAATATATCAAATGTATTGTCTAATCGGACGCAAATCCAGCTTATCATTAGATAACAGGATATTGCTATACAAATCAATACTTAAGCCAATTTGGTTATATGGAATCTCTCTCTAGACTACTTCTAGCAAGTTTAATATATAGTATATCCAAAGAAGATTTGAACTTACGACATCTAAACGTCGCACTGTTGCCGTATCAACTGTGAATTTTAGTTTGGTTTTGTATTGACATACAACAAAATTCTATTCTAAATAAAATAAAATAATTAAACAAAAATACTGTTATGAAATATAATTTATTTTAACATTATACTAGATCTATATATATGCATTAGATAGATCAAAGGACTTAAAACTACAATTAAGTACACAATTATAATACTTTCTAGGTTAGGGTTGTGTTTGATTAGATTTACATTGAATTATTTCCCATAGTAAAGTCTATGTATGTAGACTTTACAATAACATTTAGAATATTACTAACTAATTAGATAATATTTTACTCAAGGATCACTTGAAGAAGTGAATATTTACTAGCTGTAGATTAATCCACTCTCGCATCTCATCTCTTTTATTAACAAAAATAATAATTTTTAAGAGCATCCTCTTAATGTCTACAAAACCATGGTTCTAATGATTTCTAATCAATCAAGCTAATTGTGCTAGAGGTAATGACTGATTGAAGAAATCACAGAAAAACAGGTCGAAAATAATAGTGAATCAAAGATAAATCTTTTATTTCTGTCAGTATAATGCGTATTATAATTTCATTATTTCATATTACATTACTTCTTGATGACTTTATTTTTTATCGTCATCATTGACACTGATTTTGCTGCCGCAGCACTATATTCTTCACAAAATCTCGTCACAGTTGACGATCGGCCCCAACTCTTCTGGTTTCGGACTATGTTACTCTCATGTTTCTAAGATCACTTTCTATGATCTTGATCCATGCTTTTTTGGAAGCTGCTCGACGCGCCTTCCAACCAAAGTCTGCAAAGGATTCGTTCACCTTACATTCAAAAGGCACAGATATAGCATGTATATGTTCAAGTCATTGTAATCTACGCTTCTGGATTTGTTCCTCAACTATACACTTATCTGTCACAATTTAGGCGAATTACCGAAGAATTACCTAATTTCTAATACGATCTCGGATAGAAGCATATTGATTTTATCTTACGCGTCGCATTTGAAAAGCCACAGATGTACAGATATCAGATTGTAACGGTATCCAAGTCTCGGAACCATACAGAAGGTATATGAGTAAAATAACCATTAAGAAAGAGACGGGTTCTTGTCTTGATTGTAACACGTCGTCTCTTACACACCCGCCATCATAAAAGCAATAGCTACAGATGAAGCTTCAGAAATAGATGCCAATTTATTCCATATTACTGATAGGTTACCCAAGTAGTTCAACTCCTGCACTCGCTCTAACTGGATCCCATTGATACTTATAATAGCAGGCGACCCGTCAGTTGTTAACAATTTGGTATTTTCTTCGTAAATTGGTAAAGCATATGGCTCTAAAATGCGAACTATACCATGAAGAATGCTCGGAGCCTTAATGTCTGTATCTGATCTGATCTATTGTCCCATCATCTCTGTCATTATCATGCCTGCTTTTAAAAACTTTTTACGTAAGTGCATCTACTATCTACGAAAAGCAATAGAGAACCGACATCACATTGACGAACACCGACTCGGATCTCAAATGAACGAGGATCAGTGTATAGTCAAAAGCAGACCGAAAATCAATAAAACTTCAACTCCCATATCTAATTTATTAAAATATAGTCTATAAACTGTCCTGTAAGAGAATACATTAACTAAATCGTGTCTGCTCTTCTCGGCTTGTTTCTTTGTGAGCTTCCTGAAGTCATACTTTTCCAGCATATGATAGGAGACGGGAGATTTATTCCTCGATAGAATCCTAGATATATAATTCTTTCTTTTTTCAATATAGCGACTTTCTTACATGGTAACGGTACTCTTCGATCGCCAAAAATTATTTTTTAATTTAAGTTCAACCTAATAGTTAGTTGGTTATTCCCTAAACTCAGCAAAACCAACACTTCATACCAGCAAATATATTTGCAACATCTGTTTCGCGTAGGAATTTCTGCTCTTCATTACATCCTTTTTGGTTTTACCGTTTCCTTGACAGTTTCTTGTACACATTAACTAATTTTGCATTGAAAATAGCTTACTTTAATAAATTTTCAAGCATTATTTCGAATGATCTTTAGTTTTCTTCTTTTTTACCGTAGAAATGAATTTAATAAAAATATATGGTTCGACCATCTGCTGACTAATTAATCGTTCCAGCTCTCCAATAAATAATTTTATTCTTGAAATTAACAATCCTTCATATTATAATTAAAGAAAAATGACGGTGACGTCATAAACTCGATTGATATACATACATTACATTATATTCAAGTTATGTTGGAGAAATTAATAACTTATTTCCATTTTATATCAAAAGTCTACTTGTTAACAAAATTGGTATTCATTAGAAATAGTTCGTGGTCGATCTAATAGATATTTTAATTGTTGAGACTCATGTCTATTACGTCATAGGGAAAGAGGTGGAATTGCCGAAGAACAAGCTGAAAGAAAGCGATGGATTGATAGAGAACGACAGCGAATAATGGATAGTGTCAATGGTATATTATTTTTCCATCGTTATTTTTTAAATGTCATACATTTACATTATTATTATTTTATTAGCACTCATTGAAATGAGAGATAGATATAGAGCTGAGAGGCAACGACAAGAAATGGCTCAGCATCCGGATAGTGGATTTGGTACGTCTGTAGGTGATTCTGAAAGCGAAACTGACAGTTTATCTCATCAAAATCTAGAAAATTACAATGAAAATGGTAACGTAGACTTCAATTCAGGTAATTTAAATATTTTAATTTCTTAATTTCTCTCAATTATTTGTATATATAAGGGTTACAACAGGTTTTTAAGAATTTATAAGAAACTACATAGCTACATCATTTCCTTATGAAAATTAATATATATAGGTCTCTTTGTCACATTGCTCACTTTGTGTTCTAACCATAACGACTTTTTTTTTATCAGCGTTGCTTTTTTATTCTAATTTAAAGAAAAGTACAGAATATTTATGAAAAGTAGTATTCGCGGCTAAAATTTTATTAATGCTTGTTCATCTGATGGTGTCAGCTTGAAGTGATCTACTGTTATATGTTAGATCTATATTACTCTAACCTAACAAGATCATCACTCGGAAAGGTCACCCACAATAATTAATGCAGTTGAGCCGAATATTGAAACTGAAATTTCCCCAATATATCCAGACATGACAAAGTTCACCTTTAGCACTACAGAGCACGGTTCTAAAAGTAACCTAATACCCATTATTTTTTTATCTAGATATAATTTTTTAAATTATATGTTAAAGCTCTTGTTAAAGTTATCTGGGTTGAATATTCTGCCTAACGCAGTTTTCGAACCACGGGCTTCGGCATTAAGCCTACCTATAACTAGTGACCAACTTCAAGACCATTCCAGAAGACATCTGGTCTTACCCAGCCTGGTTACTGGGGTGACTGAAGTGGTTATTCATTATTGGATTTTACGCTTTTGTCTAGAAATTACGTCATCGTCTTCATCTCTTCATCTTCATTCATCTCTTTAATTTATCTTTCTTAATTTGAATACTATATATATTTGTTTTTAAAATGTAGATAAATGCCATCCACATTTAACCCGAATCGACAACAACCCACACAACGTTCACCATGCAATAATGCATTCACAGAAATGTATTATTTGGTACAGATTTTTGATTATACTTTTCATCTTGTCCATTAGGATTTTGAGCTCCGTTAATTTAAAGTTTTTCTTGTACCGTTTTCTGAAATCACTTTTAAAGTCAATATAACCCAGGCCATCATTCAAATTCAGTCGGATATCTGTGACGAGTCATTGAAAATTATTTCACTCAAAACCGTGGCACCATGAGAAGGTATGACAGACATTAGAACGATATTATATTTCATATATAATGACCCTTTCAACAACTTGCTTTATTTATTTTTTTCAACCTCGACCAACATTTGTTGGATATATGATGATTGATTATTTAGATACACATTTAAAAAATAATTAAATGAATTGTATACTAATGTATTTATAATAGGCTGGGTAGTATTAATGTTTAGAATGTTTAAAAGAATACACTAGTAGTGTCAGCTACTTGATGTACCAATATACTGTAATAGTCGTTTATTAATATGTAATCAATAAATTAGACTATCATAGATGCTGTATTATTCTCACTTAACACATTCATTTCCATGGTCAAAACGATGCTTTCATTGTTAAGAAACTTTCACTGAGATTTAATATTTGCCTTAACAGCTGTCATTTGTATCATTCATACTATTTTTAGTCTTTCCCTAAGCCCTAGCTTTTTCTTAGTAGCACTTTACCATCAATTTTAAGTATTATGTGTTTGAATATATTTTGATCAACTATATATGATGATGAAAATTCGAAATATCAATGCAAATAACTGTTAAACAATCTAACTATTCATTTCGATGGTTTTGACATTTCTCTAAGTAAAGTAATAGTTTTATATTATATTTAGTATTATTGAGCTCATCACAGACGCTAATTTTAAAAAGTTTTTTGAAAGGATTTCTGATAAATGAAGGATAAAAGGAAGATCTGGAACAACAATAAACTCGGCAAGTTATTGTGCAATTCTAAGAAAACTTAATCGAGCTAGTTATCCAGAAACGCCATCAAGGACGAGTGATGCTGCCACTTTAACGCGGCTTCAAAACAACGCCCGTCTCCCGTCAATCACAGGAATTTTTTGAAGCTGACAATTGGGATATGACGGAGCAGCACCACCATAAACTTTTATGTGTTTGATATACACTGAATAACTTAATAATACTAAATGGAAGTCCTTACTTTATTTAGAGAAATAAATATTTAGATAGATATTTAGAAAATAAATATTTAGACCATTGAATTTAACTGTTTAGTTAGGTTGTTTAAGAGTTGTTTACGCAAGTTGTATACAAGTACCTAATAACTTAGCTGTGTTTTTAGAGTTGAATAGATAAAAATATATTAAAATTATTTTCTTGATAACGTAATGCGTAGATTATGTTGATACTAATTAAAATATTTACATTAGAAGCTGAAAATAATAACGAGTCATCTGGCGAAGAAGACGAACCGATTTATAATTATGGAGCAAGTTCAACTGACGATGAAAGGCGAAATACCGATTCCTCTGACGATGATAGCGATACCAGTTCCGACGATTTCATGAAAGATCAACAAATCAGCGATGACTACTCTCAATATCGAACAAGAATATTTGATTACTCACGAACAAGTACGTTTGGCTTTTTTAATTTAACATTTACTAAATTTAAGCAATGTTAATTTCAAGGAAAAACAGCACCGCGAAAATTATTAATTGAAGAACTGGAACCATCGACTAGCCAGCAGACGGGCGAACAAGATATTTCCTCAAACTCAACGCACAATAAAAACGAAGAGAACCGGAAGACGTTCGAAATGATGCTTGAAGATATAAGTAAAGTAAGTTATGTTCAACTAGATGCTGGAACAAGTCAGGACGTACAAGGAGCTATCAATGAAATGACGAATAAAAAAGAGCAAGAAAAGGATCAAAACGTAAATGATGAACCACAAGAATCACCATGCGAAACAGATATGGAGATATTAAAACACCCAGCCGGAAATAGAGAAACTCCAGATCAAGTTGAAATGGAGCTCTTCAACGACAAAATTAAGGAAGAGAATGAACTATCTGAAAATATGGGGGGTGATGTCCAGGAAGAATTAAATAATGAATCCCTACCTGAAGTAGAGACTGATAATGTATCTGACAATGAAAATCCGATCGAAAATAGAGAAGTTCAAAGTCAAGCAGAAACCAAGAACTTGACAAACGACAAAATTAAGACAGAAAACGAAATATTTAATAATACTAGTGATGATGTAAGAGATGGACTAAGCAATGAACCTCTATGTAAAATAGATGCTGCAAATATATGTGAATATAACGAAAATAGGATCAATATGGAACAATTAAAAATTTTGTTGGAAAATAATGAAATCACACGTTCTTCTGATAGCGCCAAACCGGTACAGTTAGATATTCCGTCCAGGACAGGTATTATTAGCGAAATGTCAATAAGTAATAATACCACCACCCAGGACTGTCCTCCTGACAACACGGACATACATTTTGAACAATGCTATTCGCACAACATGGACAACAATGATTTACAAGCGAAACTGAAAAGTATATTCACAATTTATGACTCCCAACAAGTTTATGAAAATCAAATTGATAGTGATGACAGCGAAAGCGACGATCCTGGCTCTTCGGGATCAAATAACAACATCCGTGAAGAGAACGATTTCATTCAAGAAATAGATAGGTCTGATCTTCCAGCTTACGACATACCAAAGGAAATCGGTGAAGGCGATTTTACAGTAGAGGCAAAGACCAAAGAAGAACTATTAGTTGACCTAGCAAGCGGAAAAAAGAGAATAAACGATGCGGAAGAAGACAAGAGCTACATGGAGCTCTTAACTTGGAACATAGAGGTTCCGAAAGAAAACAAAATTATATTAGAGCCAATACAAAGGAAGAAGGCGTCAAACGAAAACGCTTTTAAAGACGAGCTTTGCGAGATGATATTACAATCCAAAAAAATAGAACAACCGGAATACGAAGTTACTTTGCCGAAGGATATCGTTGAAGAAAACGACAAAATCTTGATTCCAAAAAATATCACCCATAGCATCTGTTATCAGAGTACCTACTCACAAAAAGGTATTGATTTAAAACAAATCGATATAAAACCTCCGTTGGTCCATAATATGTTAAGAATGTCCAAAAATCATCCAGTATATCAACAAGTAGATGGTGAAATGTTACCTTCAGAAGAGGTGGCCGAAGACACCGACGAAATAAGCAACGCGTTAACGGTGTCTAACAAAATATCCGAAGTTCGTGAAGAAATAAAAGAATTTAACAGACTGTTTGACGAATTTAACGAGAAATCCAGATTAGCCAAAGAGAAAATATTCAAAGATTACAACGATACTCTGGAGAAAGAAATCAAAATCATAAATAAATTTATGTCATTGCAGCAAGAAGCTACAAACAAAAAAATTATATGGCCGAAAAAACGAAGTACAGTGGCAAAAGTTGAAATTACAGACGAATACCTCAAAAAACACTTTGGTGATATGGGAATGTACTTACCTGAAGATCTCGAAGATAACCCTCATCTCATTAGGAAAAGTTCAATTAACCAATCCGTTAAAGCAGTTGTTGAGGATGATGTGAACGCTGAGCTACAAGTAAATGATACGGAAAAGAGACTTAAAGAACAACTGGAAACGATAAAAGAATTGGTCGAAAAAGAAGAACTGGAAGAACAACAGAAAGCAGCCAAAGCTGAAATGGACCTTGCGGAAAGGAATCGTCTCAGACGCCTGCAGGAAACTTTATCAGCGGACTTCACAACAAATGATACGGAAACAATTACTGAAAATATGGACATCACTCCAAATTCTACAGAAAATAAAGAAGGAGAAATTATTCGAAGACACGTTACGTGTTCTATAGAAATGCAACTAGCACGAAACAAGAAATAATCAGTTTGATTAATTATTTTAATCAATTTGATTTAAATATTTTATAGAATAATAATATATATTACAATTAGTATTAACATGATATATATTATAAAATTATTAGTAAAAACGTTAAATTAAAAACTTTAAGACACCTCACAAAATTAAATCAGTTATAATATGTAAATGTAATATTACAATACATACATTTAAAGCTGCTGTTTTATTTTTAATACTAGTTTGCTCTTTTACTTAATAATAAAAGTGGATTATGAAATCTAGGTATAAAATATGAACAAAATCCATCATTTCAAAACAATAATCTATCCAATTTAATACTTGGAATTTAAGGTACAGCGTGGAGCAAAAGTCCCACTCTTTTTAAGGCATTTTTCATGATATCCTGCAACATCTCATGCTGAATTTCTTCCATTTTGTGACGAATATTGTCTTTAAGATGTTGAATAATTTGGGGCTTATTCACATAAACTTTTGAATTTAAAAAACCCCATAAGTCTGGTGCTGTTAAATCCGGATATCTGGCTGGCTGTGCTAAATCGCCATTTCGCGAAATTAGTCTTCGTGGAAAAACGTCATTCACTAATTGAATTGTTGAACGAGCTGTGTGTGCTGTGGCCCCATATTGCTGAAACGATATGTCCTCTAGTCCTTGCTCTTCCATTTCAGGCACAAGAAAATTTCGAATCATGTCTTAGTACCGTTCAGCAGTAACAATCACCGCAACACCTTAGTCATTTAAAAAAAAAAAGGAATCAATGATGTTTCGTGAATTAATTAAGGATTCTGTATTCCCCAAAACCGGCTGTTCTGTTTATTGACGTGGTCACTGAGCAGAAAATGGGCTTCATCGCTCATTATCAATTTAGACGAGAAATCTTGAAATTCACCAGACAACCTTAGGATTCCATTACTGTATTCAACTCGTTGATCAGGATCTCTCGATAGCAATTCTTCGACAAATAAATTTTTTTACGGCAACGTTTTCAAATCAGTTTTCAAAATTCGCCTTAAACCACGTCTCCCAATTGATGTTTCTGGAGACTCTGCAAACTATCGTGCACCAGAGCCACATTTCCAGCGTTACGAGACGTCCGTTGTCTTCCAGAACGGGGCCTGTCTGCTGTCGTACCGTACGGTCGAAAATTCGTATGTAAACGATAAAATGTGGTTTTGTGAGGCACTGGACGATTAAGATATTTTTAACGCAATTTCCGCTGAGTAGCAATAATGGAACGATTTCGTCGACACGTAATTGCTGCTCAACAAATGATTAAAGCGAAACTTTCACAATCAAAATGGTAGCGGAACTTTTGCCCCATCTATTACATAGGCATAGTATTTTATTATTCATAATACATCAGTTTATAATAGTGCTATGCCAGGGTATCAGTGAATGTCTCTTTAAACAGATTCCCGCGCCAACCATAAGAAATTGACTAAGTATGATACGTTCCCAAGAGATTTAAATCATAATTGCTAACAGTATTATTAACAGTAAGGATTTCTAACAAAAAATTTGAACCGGCTTCAAAAAATATATTTATTTTCTCACTAAAACTCACTAAAAAGTAAAAAATAATCAAACTTAGATCTTTAACACAAAAAAAAAACGTTTTAAAATAAAATATGTACATAGTAATCATTCTCATAACTAAATAAAAATAATAAACAAAAACCTTATTTAACCTCGTTTGCTACACGTATTTTATATTCTACTACATACATACAATTTAGCTTAATACCCACCTAAACATATTTATCTATTTACATTATTATTTTAACTACTACCAATGATACTTACATTTATTACCATTTACTTACTATGCCTACGATGGTTACCTTTAGGACCTGATCAAATTGAAATGTATTGAAAGTACAAGAACCAAAACTAATTGAAAATCTCCAAAAAATTTTTTCTAGTCTACCTGTATTTTAAGACTGTCGCAGTACAACAAAGTGACACACAGAAAATGAAAGACAAAGTTAGCTAAACGTAACAGAAGAGGCTAAATTAGATGCAACAAATAATATGTGCAGTGTCGCACACTGTTAGAATATATGAATAAAACAATTTTTAAAAGTAATTTCCGAAATATATTTTACTAAGGAAAGTTACGTAAAGATATTACGTATACGAGACATTAAAAAGCAACATTTGTAAAATTCCATAGAAAATATAAGGAGTAAAAAGTTATTAAGTTATATAGTTAAAATATACGACCTACCTGAACATACACTAGAAAAAGAGAACTAAGTAAGATGACATGCACTGGAAAAAGATAAATGGAGATAGCAATTCACTAGCAACACTGTTCGCTCATATTTCACAAATTAAACTAACAACCATTTATCTTTCATGTTTAATTAGATTTTCACATCTAACAACGTATTTGTTGAGTTTGAAAGGCATCTTAATAATTTTGGAAATTACTTATAATATAGAATATAATATACTTAAGTACTTATATAACAGAATCTGTAGGACTAGTTGCTTCTTTATTAATATGTCACAAATTCGCATTCTGCTCTAAATATGGGCTATAGTCGAATACGAAGATATATCTGTTAGTTTATATGACGTCAACTAGCATAAAATATTCATTTGGGGGAGACTTGACTCAAGCAGCAGATTTAGGAATTTAGATGGGGGGTTAACTTTTGTCACCAGTAAAACTAGGTAGATAAACGCTAAAACAAATCTTGTCATGGGCGACTTTTGAAACTTTTAGACTTCTGGATTCATTAGTGTATGGTGTATTAATTGGGGTTAATGTCTTGTTGGCGATGATATTTGGCACCATGTTAAAATGCACTCGAAAAGAAACTTGTTTAAAAATGTTTATATTAACAGTAATGTATAGTTTCAATTACTATTATATTATAAACTCAATTTGTCAAAAAAAATTATCAAAGGCATTTTGGTATTTTCATACTTTCATACCAAATTCATAATATCAAATAACTATTAATTCAATTTTTAAAACTCATCAGAAATCATTCAATACAAAAAACATTTTTTTTCGTTATATTTTATAGTCAACTTTTTTTACTAACTAGGGCTTATCTGGGCTGAACCTACTGTTCACGATTTCAGCATTAATCCTTCCAACCAGCGAGTGGTCTCAACTTAAGGACCATCCTAGAAGACATCGGGTCTTACACAGCTTGGTTAAAGGCGTGACTGGAAAAATTTTTCTTCTTGGATTTTGTACTCTTGCCTTATGGACAATCACAAACACAAATAAACCACCATGGCCCAGCAGAATTTGGTCCTGCGACTATCGCAGCCCTCAATTACTGCACTGCATCAATTACTGCTATAACCAAACCGGCAAGCAATTTTACTTTCACATTTTTAAGCTGCAGGTATGCCCAATGGTCTATTCTACTAGAATTTGGATAGTAACTTGCGGCTGAGGAGGTACGGTCACCAATATTGAAGAACTTAGAAAACCATTCCATGGCCGGAATATCCAGAACGAGTTACTACTGATGGACTATCACTTTGTCGTTTTCTTCAGGATAGAGGTGTTGCGTCCTGCTACTGGTATGTCAAAAGTAATTCGATCACAACCGCACAGTGATATTCAAGTTGTATATATAACAATTTATATTATAAGCTTTCGTTTAAATTAAAATACGAATAAATCTTCAGTATTGCTAGTACTTCTGCAGATCTAACAACTCGCCACTTCTTCTAATATGCTTGCATATATTCTGATCAGCAATACTTGCGAAAATGCGAAGTATCAATGTAAAGAACTGTTTAATAGTTTTGACATTCTTCTACATAAATTAACAGTGTTACATTTATTATTATTGCATTATTTATTGTTTACAGAAGCTAACCATGAAACTCTCAACATTACATTTTCTATATTCTACAGCTATTATTATTTAAAGAAATTTGCTGCTGAAACCCATCAATATTCCAGTTGCCGGTTCTGGTATTAATGATTTAAAGTGGTAATTATGACATCGCAGATAAACAATAGTCTGCAACACTAAAAAAAATGATAAATTAAAATACTTAAAGGGCGAAAACCCAGCTCAACATAGATGATTACATGAGATGGGAAAGATCTAAGAGAAAGGAAAATGACTAAGGCACGAATTGATTGAAAATGTTATTTTGGACCGTTTCAAGCAAAAAATAAGAATTTTCTGTGGCATATTGTGAATGGCAATTAAAAGTAGATCAAGTGTCCAAAGGTAAAAGGTTGTGGGTTAGTCCAAGAAATCCATAAATCTTGCTATGCATATAGTGGGATCAGATTAAATTAAATGAAACAGTTGCTGTTGATCATAAAGTAATATATAGAGTGTTAACTTAATACAAATAATTTCAGAATTGTTTTGCGTGGTCTCAGCAGGAAGGCACAGAGGACGTAATTTCGTTGCTTTTCATTGGTAAGTTTAAATTATCATTACAGGCACCTGTAAAGAAAATATTTTATTAAGAAAACATTTCATTAGTTCAGGAAAATATGCATCACGTGACCAACCTCTGACTTCATATTCTACTGACCAATTAAATTTAAAATAAAACCCAAATGTAATTTTTATAAACAACTTATTAAAATTAAATTCTATATAAATACAAATATTATAAAATATCAGAAAGCTAAAATATAAGTATATAATGCATATATATAAATAAAAAGTAATGAAATATAATTATACAAATAAAACATAATTAACCGTGAATATAAAAAAGGCTGCAATCTAATTGAAAACACATGTGACGTTATCTCCTGACGTGCTTTTTCTCTCTTTCATATTTCTTTAGTGCTATCAATTTAAATAAGGTGTATTAAAATTTATATCTTTTTGATCCCTCATAGTAAAAGCAGAGCAGCTGAAAGTCAGTGTCTGTTAATATTTTAGTTACTTGTTCAACACATTGTGAAAATTGTGGAACGGGCAATTAAAACGGTTAAATTGTATGATATACGTCAGAATGGAGAAAACAGACAAAAAAGTAATATTTTAAAGCACAGCAACAAAAAATTACAATGTATGATATGTATCAAAATTACTGATGTGCTCTTATTGTGGTGATATTAAGGAGTTAAAGAGACAGCTTAAGAATGTATTAACAATATAATAAAACAAGCATGATAATCTTTTGTCTATAAAATCAAGCTCATCTTGCTGGTCTGAGCTATCAGAAAAGGGTATGAAACTATTAACATTTATATTTAATGATATGCTACTAATTAATTACTTCCCTAGCATATGGAAAGTAGCTAAAATACTAATGATTCTTAAACCAGTAAAAATATCAAAAGATGTGACTCCTACCGGCCTATAAGTTTATTACCGATAATCTCAAAAGTTTTCGAGAAACTATACATCAAGAAGCTAAACTTTATAATATAAAAAAGAAAAATTATTCCAGAACATCAGTTTACTGATCAGTCATCAGTTTGTGTTTCGCAATAAGAATGGGACTATAGAACAAGTGCATAGACTTGTAAACAAAATAAACACTGACCTAAATGCCAAAAGATATTGTTCGGCTGCTTCTAGATATACCTCAGGCTTTTGACAAAGTATGGCATACGGGCTTGCAGGGTAAACTAAAGAAACTTCTCCCTTATCCGGACTTTCAGTTACTAAAATCGTATCTCAGTGATAGAAATTTTATTGTAAATCCAGGCGATGGACATAGCGAATTAAATCTCATATATTCAGGAGTTCCGCAAGGTAGTTTACTGGGTCCAGTATCGTATCTTCTGTATACGGCTGACCTGCCCACCACAAAAATAACTACTGTGGCAACATTCGCAGACGACACAGCAATCTTGGCATCCCATGAAGATCCAGTCACAGCATCGATAAACCTACAGAACCACCTGGATCAAATACAATTATGGTTGAAGACATGGCGCATTAAAATCAATGAAACAAAATCCACCCATGTAACGTTTACCCTGCGTAGAAGAACACGTCCACCGGTGAATATCAATCATCGTCAACTCCCCCAAGCAGAGCAAGTTGAATATCTTGGTTTGCACTTAGATCGACGTCTAACCTGGAAGAAGCACATACTCTGTAAACGAAAACAACTTAGACTGAAATGATATCAAATGTATTGGCTCATCGGGGGCAAATCCAAGTTATCATTAGATAACAAGGTATTGCTGTGTGAGTCTATACTCAAGCCTATTTGGTCATATGGAATCCAACATGGGGTACCGCTAGCAAATCTAATATATCCATCATTCAACGGTTCCAAAATAAAGTGTTACGTGACATTATTGATGCTCCGTGCTATATTTCAAATAAAGTGATACAACGCCATATTCCTCTAGAACCAATAACGAGTGTAATTCAACGTTTGCGTGAAGTACTTCAAAAGAGTGTCAGTGCATCCCAATGTACTCGCTAATCAGCTAAATATGCGACGTGATAGTGAAGTGCGTAGACTAAAACGTTTAACACCACCTGATCTGATTACTGGACAGATATGTAGACTTTAGAATAGTCTTTAGAATAAGACTAATTAATTAAGATAATATTTTGTACAGAAGATCGCTTAATGAAGTGATTTTCTGCATGCCATGTAAATATAATATAGACATAAGAAATACTTATTGCCTATAGGGCAGATTGTGGAATCACAAAGAGTAAAAAGAAAACTTGCTGGTCTACAAATTGTATTATTTTATTTTATATTAATGTATTTTTTTAACATCCCTGTTGAAAAGGTTATCTCGGTTAAGGAGCCTTAAGCCAAAATATTAATTATAAGTATCTTAACTAACATATATTTGTTTCAAGTAAATAAACCCCTTCAAAACAATTAAGTTTTTAATTGATTGCACTTTACAAACAACATTTTACAGGATAACCAAAACTTTTGATGAAGTATATTCACATTTACCTTGAATATAATTTTACACATTGACATTTGACACATTTTAGTTTTAAAGTGTGGGTAACATTTTCATGATTCCTTCTGTTGTATTCCTGTAAATAACAATATATATCAACACAAATGAACACAAAAATTCTATACGTACCAATGCTATGTCACACACACATCCTTAATCTAGCTAACTTGGATTGTTTCTTCCAAGGAAAATGACGTATTGTTTTTTATTTCCGCACATACACTGGTTTTACAACACTTTTGAGAATGAAGATACATTATAAACAAATAATAAAAATGCTAACCGTACTTTATGTCAGACACACAGAAATGGCGTTATAAACAAACTGAAATAAACAATCCCGTTGTAGAAATGAACTAATCAAATGCCTTTGTAGGCCAATTCAAATCACTTTTATTTGAATCAATTTGTCTCAGAGCCAGCATTAATTGGACCACGCAAAACATTTCCTCGATTTTGCCTATTTAAATAAACCCATTATATATACTATATGCTGATGATGTCTGCAGATCATTTTAACGAAAAATTTTAACGATGTATTGTAAAAAAACAGCAATAGCGAATAACAGAGGTAAAGTTATCCTATCGCATGACAACGCTCAGCTAAGCTCAGCAACAACGTTGTAAGAGTTGTAAAGGATATACTAATGCAGCTAGAATTATGCCGCAACCAGTATACTCACCAGACATAGTAACTACTAATAACCAGTTGTTAAGATAATTTGGCTGAAACTCGTTTCGAAATCCTGAAGGAGTGCGAAATGGATCGATTGAATCGCTGCTAAACCAAAAACTTCTCATCATGAACAAAAATAATGAGGCATAAAAGGATTAAAGATAAATAAAACTATTTCATTTTTCTTTGTAATGTTTAGTCCCCGCAAAAGTTTGTACAAAAAATTAAATGGTATGCACTTATTTTTAAATTACATTATTGTTAAGAAGAAATCATAAACCTGTATCCGTTCGCCATATTTGTCATAGAATTAATTGATTTGTTGTTAAACTAACACGAGAATTGTGGGTCATTATGTTGTAAATTAAATTAGATTTGTGTTTGCTTCAAGTGTAAATTTACCAATAAATCTCGACTTTATTATCACAGTTACTTAGTGATTTTCTTTATGGATATGATCTTCATGAACTCTCTTCTGGTGATGTTTCTTCACGTCATGGTACCTGTTTTGGTGTGCCTCATGATGAATGTGATGATCTCTGTTCTGATGATGCTTTTCCTGGTGATGTTTCTCTGAGTGATGCTTATCCTGGTGGTGTTTTTCAGCATGGTGTTTCTCTTGATGGTGTTTCTCTTGATGATGTTTCTGACTGTGTCTATCATGCTCTACATTAATTAAAACATATTTAATTCAATATAGAATATTCTACCGTTTTCATTAAAAAATAACTCACCCTTTAAATGCCTATTGGTTTCGTGGGAGTATTTGTGGGATTCATGATGAACACGATCTAAAATTTAATAAATACATCAAGAATGAAGCTATAGTGGCTTCTTAACAATAAACTTAATTTGCCTTTATTAATTAGATATCTAATAATAATACGATACTACTGTTATAATCACTGTCATCAAAACCTATCAACCATCACACATAAACGCTTGTTTTTGCTGTAGATGCAAAGTGAAAGTATCAAAAGTGAAGTATAGTTTAACATTATCATAATGAAGACAATCGAAAAAAAAACGCTTTTATAAGTCCATTAAAATTACCATATCTAAGTCATATTAAACCTTAATATTATTCTGATACTATTTTGAACGCAGATCATTGAAACAAATATATTATGGAAGCGAATAATATCCAGACGGTTGATTTTTACAAAATGTCAAGAAGTTGTACCATTTTGGGTCAATTGAACGCAAGTAATTGCAAAAAAACTACTTCATAGAAGAAAATATTATTTGACATTCAAGTCGGTGTTCACCAAGGAGATATAATCTCTTCACTGTTTTTCAAGATAGTACTGAATTTAATAAGATGAAAAGTTTTTAAAAACAGACATTGGGTCTATTACTATAGCTTCAGTAAGATTGAGGTATTTCAAATTCGGTGCTTACAGCATATTTTACATGTTTCTCTCCGAGATCATGTTCGTTTATCATGTACGTACACTGTGTGTATAATTGAAGAACAAGTTCAAAGGCGCAGATTACAATGGTTTGGACATCTAATAATAGGTGAACGGATTTCTCACAATTTTCTGAGGTGAAATCGACCCTTTTAGTGGAAGACCTCAGCGAATAGCTCAATGGATGATCACATGGATCAAGATATTCCAAGGAGATGTGAGAAATATGAAGCTGTGGCCGATCGCTAACTTTGGCGAGATTTAGTGAAGAATATTCTGTTCTGCAGCACCAACATTCATATGTAGGGCTGATGCGTCCAACTAATCCGACAAATATCTCTTCAATTTGTTTACCACTCTTACACTTACAAACTTTTTTGTGGAAAACAATATTTATCAAACGAAAAGGTAATAACTGCCAGAGAGACTGCCGAGCATCTCGAAAAATAAAAAATCTTTGGTATAAATGTGTTGGAATTAAAACAAATTACCGAAAAAATGAAATAAATTTTGTAAATAAAAAATACGCTTTCTATCTCCATTCGCTGAACTTTCCGTTTGATTTCTACAGACTTTAAATAACCTAATAAATTATAATATTGGTGGAAGCAATAAACTAACATAATAAAATGAATTAAATATAATGAAATTAAATTTATAAAACAACGTTTATTCTGAGATTGTCTGTGATCTAATATAATAAAAACAAAACTTATAAATGTAATGGATATTAATCATCGATACTTACTCTGTGGTCCAGCTTTAAATACACGCGCTTCTGTGCAAGTACAACTGCAAGTAGTTGGTCTTGGAGTAGTAGTAGTTGTTTGAGTGGTTGTGGTAACAGTAGTTGTGGTAGTTTCAGGGGTAGTAGTTGGTGTTGTAGTCGGTTCAGGGGTAGTAGTTGGTGTTGTAGGTTCAGGGGTAGTAGTTGGTGTTGTAGGTTCAGGGGTAGTAGTTGGTGTTGTAGTGGGTTCAGGGGTAGTAGTTGGTGTTGTAGTGGGTTCAGGGGTAGTAGTTGGTGTTGTAGTAGGTTCAGGGGTAGTAGTTGGTGTTGTAGTAGGTTCAGGGGTAGTTGTAGGTGTAGTTTCAGAAACGATTGGTGTTGTAGTCTCAGAACTGGACGTTGACGATTCAGTACTTGTTACAGAACTTGAAGTAGATGAACTACTACCTAAAATTACACGTATTCAATTAAATTATTCTATTGCGATTAAACCAACTTGGCGTTATTGCAATTACGGTTTATGATAGTAAAGTATTAAAATGATATTCACTTACATATCCACTCGCATTGAGCGGATGCTGAAGCCGCTTTATAATGAAAAGGTCTCAAATGATGGGCCGCATCTAAAAACATAAACATGTATGTACATATTATGTATCTAGTTTAAAGCTTATAAGCACAAAATTAACTTACCACCAAACGCTGCTAACAACAAAATACAGAGAAGAGAGAATTTACCCATTTTTTGCGGTTTTCTTTAGCTAACAAGTGAATGTTAGCTAACTATGGCACTGCTATTTATTTGGTGAAGCTGACTATTTATAGGCGAAAGTATTCAATAAAGAATTTAAAATACTCAAATAGTTATAATAGTTTTTAAAATATTTTAGAAATAGATAAACAAACAAAATTATTTTAATTATTTTTGTGGAATTTAAACTCGGTTTAAACGTAATATGCTTTCATTTTGTATAGAACAGTTTATCCACTTACCTATACAGTTATTATTTGTACTGCAACATCAGCATGTTGAATTATTCACCGATGAATAGCTTAAACCTGGTTTTAAATTACCTAGTCACTGATTTAAAATGAAATTCGAACCAGCTTTAGACAAACCATACATTTTTAGATAAATTCAGTAAAATACTCTCTAGCGATTCTTTTTGTTTTGAAGTTTGAAACATATAAAAACAATAAAAACTTACTCAAAGGCGTCCATGCATTTTAACAAAAACAATTAACTTTTTATTTTATGCGTTTGGTCTTTAACCAATCTGGTGTAATGTCTCAACTCTAAGCTATTATTGTTCAGGCTTAATTCAAACTTCAAAAAACAATATTGCAAAATTTCATGCCATCATCGAGCAATGAATTTTTCATTTAATGTTTATTCCTTTTGTGAGAATATATCTATCTAAGTCTTATTATCCATAACTACTATCACCTTATTCACTCATTAAAATATCAAATATGTTTCTCGTCTTTCCTATTATTTCTTAAAATTTTTATAATTTCTGTTTGGAGCTGCTTTGGCCGGTTTATCTACACTACTACTTTATTGGGAGATATATTCTAACGGTTTGAAACTGATACAACAATAGTTTCATAAGCCACTAAGAAGAATTTAAGTATTGCTACCAACTTTGACGAGTTTATTAAGACACAATTATTATTCTATTAATTTTTCTTTCACGGATATGTAAGTTCTTATTACAGTTCTTTAACATGAGCATACTTCCACCTAAAATATGGATAGGGTAATACAATATAATATAGTACAATATGCAACAAAAATGAATCTACAATAATGATTCATTAATAATGATGCATGATTCATTGCGAATTAAGTAGTAAGTAGTGAAAAGTAAAATAAAATTGTTAATAAATATACTATCATAGATATTATCAGCAAAACAAGCATTATCTTAAGTGATTGCTTCTATTTTAATCAGCGATATCTATTGGTGAAAATGTGATGTATAAATGTAAACAACTGTTAAACAACCTAACCAATCCAATCAATTAAATCTAATATTTTTTGCGGCTTCTCTAAATAAAATATTTTTTATATTTAATATCATTTAGTTACTAGTCTGTTACCGAAACTCATCAAACATTTTTAGAAATGTATGGCGATGCTCCTCCATCATATTCCAATTGTTAGTTTTACCTTCAAAGTTTTGAAATAAAGTGATTTAAAATTAGTAATGTTAATGTTAATGAAAAAAAAAACAGCCTAAAGAGCCAGAAAAATTCGAAGACTTGAAAACATTTCTGGACTTACTGGATGAAAGCTCAATTCAAAGTCTCAAAAAATTTTTATTATAGAATATAGAATTGTTTGATGGTTAATCGAATGGTTACCACATCCACACAAATTGAATGAAGATATAATTTCAAACCGCTTCACAACCGAACCAATCACAATTTTATGACACGCCAGTCAAAAAGGAGTTTTCTACGGCGGTTTGAAACTGGACGACGTATTGTTACAACAAAAAATAGCAATAGCGAGTAACAGACGCAAAGCCACCGTCCTACATGGTAAGGCTCGACCACATATTTCAAGAGTTGTGAAAGATATAGTCTATACAAAATAGCAGTGAACTCACATCTCAATTTATGACATTATCACTTTGCAATATTGCCGCGTTTAACTTTGGCCTTCAGTTTATTTTAGCACTGATATATAACAACATTCTAATATAAATGAAATAATGAAACAAAAATAAATAGTAATAAAATATCATTTACTTTAACATTATAGCATATCTAATGTATATATTACCGAAGGACTTAAACTACTGTTAAGTAAATAGCCGCAATAGTTTGTAGGTTAGAGTTATTTTATTATATATATATATATATATATATATATATATATATATATATATATATATATATATATAATAAAATAACAATATATAACAATTGTACATTCAAGTAATGCATTTTATTTTGATTAGTGAGCATATTTACCTTTTTATGTTTAATTCTTCTTTTCTCGTTGCTGCGTTTTCTTGTCAAATCATTCTGATACGACTATATGTCTCCTCTATTTCTTCACTGCATTTTCCCTAATGCATTTGCCATATCTGCAAAACAGTTGGTACGCATTCTCTTTTCGTATATTTTGACAATATGCTCATATATATTCTAAGCAATTACAGACATAATAGGTCAATTGAAAAGTCACACATAGATGGCACTACTAGAATTAAATCTATATGTTTTTAGTTAGCCCTAACCCTCAAAGGATGCGTGTATACATTTGACAGCTGTCGGACCATTAGTTTATGAATTATAGCATTTTGAGTGAAACAACTTTTAGTATTATATTATAAACAAAAAAAATGTAATTTCACGTGTTGATAAAGTATTGCTTTTTGAAGGGAAAAATACAGTTAAAGTAAAAACTTGGCTTGATGCCGAGTTTCCGGACACTGCCCCAGGAAAATCAACCATCAAGGATTGGTAAGTTTAGAAATGATGAAATGATCACCGAAGACAGTGAACGCAGTAGACGCCCAAAAGAGGTTGTTACCGACGAAAACATTAAAAAAATCCACAAAATCATCATAAAGCATTTGAAATAGCAGACATTATAAAGATATCAACTGAACGTGTACATCATATCATTCACGAATATTTGATTATGAGAAAGCTCTGTGCAAAATGAGGTGGTTCCTCATACACCATATATTCTCCAGATATGGCCCCCAGCGACTATTTCCTGTTCTCAAATCTGAAAAGAATGCTCGCTGGGAAGAAATTTTCGTCGAATGAAGAGGTGATCGACGAAACTGAGGCTTATTTTGAAGGAAAGGACAAATCGTACTACAAAAATGGTAACGAAAAGTTGGGGGTCGCTATAATCAGTATATCATTCTTTAAGGGAATTATGTTGAACAAAAAAAACTAATTTTGCCAAAAGAATGTGTTTTACTATGGTAGGCCGGGGACTTTTCAATTGACCTGTTATTTATGGACACACATCTTTCACACTCTATTTAAATCCTGTGTCTCCTAACAGTGTTTCTAACAGTGTAACTAAGTTTCCTATGGATACTTATTATATTAACAGTTATCTCTGAAATAATTGTATTAAGTTATGTTTATATTGACCTACTCATTGTTTTTAAACATAATAAACCTAACATCAATGTATGTAACATCAAAATTATATTGTTTTTCTTTTTGTGAGAGATTTAATCATAGTGCTAATGTCCACTGGATATTAACAGTGAAGCTGCAACATAAAATATTTTCAACAAAAACCCCAGCGACTTAATATTTAATAGCATCAATACTTATCTCTGTAACGCATTTTATTGGTAAGAACGGGCTCCCATTACCTCATTCCTGTTCGAAGTCATTAATTAAAGACATAATCTGTTTCTCACTGTCTATCTTCGGTTCGGGCTTTGGCATTTTCAACCAAAGTAATAATAAACAGGAAGTTGAAATTCATCAAAACAAGCAAAGCACTAAAACAACGTTTGCCGGTTTATAACCTGTAGTTATTATAATGTTTTGAAGAATTTTGCAGACGTTTGACAAACAAACAACTTTTCTAGGCTGATTCGGTTATATGTTCGAACTTATCAGATATCGTTGTATCTCTTTTTAACTAGAATAAAATGAAAAGGAAAATATTGTCTGATCTTAAAACGAATTTACAAACTGTAATAGGCGATACATTATACATCTTGATGACGTCAGTTCACTGCCAGCTTGGATAAACTATACACCGTTACAGCTTAAATGGGAAGTTCTACCACACATAGCGCTTTTGAACGATGTAGTAGGACTAACAACGAAATTTGCCTGGTGATTTTTGATATTTCTTGAGTCAAAATGATATTTCTTACTTTAATAATGTATAAATCACACTCACTGATCTATAAATTTGCTAAGAATGTTTTCTCTTGCTATCTATATTGACACATTAGCAATATTAAAATAATCTATTTACAATTAAAGGTAATAAACGAATTAACATGATATTCGAACCCGGGAAAAATCTCCATTGACTTCAATATACTTGCTCTGGCGTTTCTGCAACTTCCTTCCTCCATTCCTTTCTCAGAATGAGAGTGTAATAAAGCACTTTTAATTTCTCCATTTAATGCAAAGCATTACCATTAATAAATGCCTCCAAGTTTGGTAACAGTTTAAAGTCAACACATGTAGACGGAAGAGTCAAATCAGAAGAATAGGAAAACAAGTAGCAGAATGTTTCCATCGCGAAAACACACTTGTGTATAGGTCCTGGTGAAAGATTATGTTTTTCATTTTCAAGCCAGGCTGATTGAAACAATGTTCACCTGCAATTATTCTGACTTTTTGAAGGTAATTCTTCAACGGTAAACCATTTGCTTCCACCGACCCACTTTGGCTCCTGCTTCGTGTCTGTTTTTGTCAACTTTTGTCAGCTTCGATTAAATTTCCTTAGGGGCTAATCTAAAACGAAGAATTTTATGACCGCACGATATTCAAACTTATTTTTTATAACATCTTTATTAGATACGCTTAGTACAGCCTTAATTATAAATTAATTTATTACTACATTTCATTTGTACTTGAATTAATTCACAAGCAAGACGAGTGCGAGAAAATATATCAATATGTATACCTCAATTATAAAATTATAATAACTTATAGCTATAGTTTACACTAAAGTTATACACTTTATATGAGACATCCTGCGCGCGATTTACTAATCTTCTTTCGTGTTTCAAGGCGAAATCTTGGATAACTTCGCAAATCCATTTGATTTCTAGGTCATCGTGCAGTTCTTCGTTGGTTACGTAGCGATAAGCATTGGTAATCAATCGAAGAACCTTGTTTTTACAGCGTTGGATTCAAATCGACTGAATTTTTAGTGCAAACCCATATTTGCACCCCATAGGTCCAAATTGGCTTTATGATTGTCTTATAAATCAACCTCTTTGATTTTAGATCGAGCTGAGCGTATCTTCTGACTAACCAGTATAGTTGTTTTATTTTGGTTCTAATGTGTTTTGCTTTTTGTGTAACATGATGTTTCCAATTTAATCAACCGTCAAAATGGATTCCAAGGTATTTAGCTGATATTCAAAATTAATTTAACTTATTTTATATTTTAACGGAAGACGAAGAAGAGCTTTGTTGATGACTTTTTTAAAGCTGAGGAAAAATATGTTGTATAAGTATGTATAAACTAACAACAAAATAACGCATAATATTGTAAAAAGTAAAAACAAACCATAATTCTTTGATATTACCATAAAGCATAACATCGTTGTTGAGCACCAGTTACTATACCCTCACAATTAATTTCCAACTTTACAATCTTCACAACCCAATGTTGGAAAAGTATTGTAAAATGAATCTGAATGAAATGAATTTACTATATTTAACAATTCTATTGCTAGCCTTTAACATATTAAAACATTTTTCAAATAATATGATATGATAATATGATTCATTAAGTTTATTATATAACTAAATTAAATTATTATATAACTAAATTATGCTTAGATATTGAAATTAACAAAATATATTGTAGATTTCCGTTGTATTCTCCAATAATATATTTCTGCAGCTGATATTAAGCATTAATTTGGTTAAAATATAAATAATATTAATTTATACTTTATGAAATTTATCTTTTGTAGCAAATAATGCTTTTGTGGGGAGTTTTAATTGGTTATTTTACAATGGAAAAAGTTATTTTGAAAGTTGTCTTATTTTAATAGAACTATATCAGGAGCAATTATGTTGAAAGTGGTTTGGACTTTTTAAATGTGTTAATGTTTATTTGCAAAACAAATAGAAACAGCCCAAAGAACCGACAAAACTCATTAATAAAAAATTGGAGAGTGCTCAATTAAATCTCATATAAAACACTTCAAAAATGATCTAAATCAATGGAATCTTAACATCTTAATTATAATAGACAAGTGCTGAATAACAAAAAATTAAATTGCCTTATGTATCGAAACCCAGTGGCATTGCTCTCAATGCGTTTTTTTTATTTTTAACTTGAAACTTCAGTGACAAAGAGAAAACAAGAAGGAAATTCGGATATCAGATTGTCACTGGTAATAGATCTGGTGTAACGATTTTAAACGTATAAACTCTTAAACAAAGCTGACAAACCGGTAACATCAATTGCAAAGCAAAATATTCACAATTCTACGCTTCTAATTAATATTTGGTAGAGTCATCAAAATTCACTCAATTAGGAAATGTTAAAACCAAATAAAAGCAAAACTATAATGTGTCTGAAAGAAAAATGGGCGCCATACTCCTGAACGACACAACAAACTATTTTAAAATACCACGCTCATCTAGGAGCCTCAAAACTTCCGAAAAAAATATTTTACACGCTCAAATTGAAAGTTCAACTCCACCTGTCATATTTTCTAGATGTTTCTCGGTCCAACTAATAGTTATTTTAATCTGGTCAGGAGTTCATGGGCTAAAAGGAATCTAAAGACAAAAGATGAAAAAAAATTATTGTTAGTGACGAACATTTTACAATTTTCATTGAAATGCCAGAGCTAAATATATATTTTCTTTCAATAAAAATATAAATTTAAAATGCATAATAATAGTTATTCATTCCCATGAAATGTCATGTGGAAGTATGTCATACTATATTATCACATTTTTTCTGTTATCATAAAACGACCTTATTCACATTTATGAATATTCAATAGCATACACGTAAAACAATTTTAATTACAAGTTTCTGAAAGGTCGCTTGTCAGTAGAAACCCGATTAGTATGTAATATTTTCATACATCTATTTATTTTCACTTTGTTTCCTGTATTAATTAAGTAAGCTTAAAAACGATCATGATTAAAGAACTAAAATTAACAATTTTATTTAGTCTTGCAGTTTTAGCTACAACAACATTAATGCCAGGTAATATTCTGAGTATATAATTAAAAAAATTGACTAAATGTTCTATCGCCAATTGATTAACACTGGGTGTCCTCGGAACGGATTATAAGTATAGTATAGCATAAGTATATATAGCTTATCTCAGCTGCAATACACTTATTCCGTCCAATATATGTATCCCATCAACACAGTAAATTTCCAAAAGGCCAGCAAAATAGCCTTCCAAGGCAACTACTACTGCTTCGTTTAATACATATTTCTTTTGTGAAAAATAAACTGGTCGTTGAAAAAATTTGTACTTCAATTCACTGATTTTAACAACGGTTTAAGGAATGAACTCTATGATATCTTAAAGAAAATTATTTATTTTTTCTTCTGTAGACCAGACTTAGCTTCACAAATGTTTGCATCAATTTGGTCCAAAAAGTTACAATAACAATTTTTTTGTTTGCTTTTTACCAATATAGAGGTAATTCACGAACAATATTCATTTTACAAAAAACTGATGTTACTAACAATACTAACATTTGTGTACTTGACATTTCTCCAGATAAAATAATAGTTTTCCATTTAGTATTATTAAGCTGTTCAACGAAAATATGCTGCTCCATCATATGCAAATTGTCGAAATTAGATTCAACGATTTAAAAGTGATGTTGGTGTTAAAGACAAAGAACAACTTAAAGGACTAAAAACTTTCGAAGACAATGAATTGCAAGACTTTTTGGATAAAACCGAGACTCAACTTTCAAATGTCCTTCATACCGCTTAGCAGGTCATGAATCAACTGTTTCCAGAGATTTATAAACAAGAGCAAAGATGCAAAAGGGAGCAAACTAAATACCACATTAATTTTGAATATATTTTCGAAACATTTCAACATAGCAATTTCATTACTTGTCGGGAAAAAAAGAAGTGTTTTCTGTGGAGTATCGTGACTGGCGAAGAAACGTAGATTTACTATGACAATTCCAAATTCAAAAAATAATTAGTCATTGCAGGACAGCCATCCACATCGACACTGAAGCGGAATATTCAAGGCCATAAAATTTTGCTGTGCATATGGTGGGATCAGCAAGGTGTATGTATAATAGTATATTACGAGCTGCTAAAACCTAACGAAACTGTACTGCAGATGTCTGCCGACATCTATTTAACAAATTGAATGACCTATTGTTAACAACTGTTGCATGACAGCGCGCATGAGAAACAACAGAAACACGTTGGAAGAGTTATGAAGAATAGACTACGACAAGTCGAAGGGAAAGTTTTGCTGCGCTCGCCAGATATAGCGAGTTCTGATTAACACTTATTCAAATCGATACAGCATTCCTTAGTGTACGGTTTCGAAAGGCAGAAGATGTGCGAAAATTAATCGATGATTGAATCGCTGAAAAACCAACATCTTTCTTACGACACGGTATCGCCATTTCATCAGACCCATGAGATAAATGGTAGAAAATGATAGAATAAGAAAAAATTAGTAGAAGAATTTTTTTTTAATATATTTTAGTCTCCTTTTACCAACTATGGGTTTATCTGGAGTGGGCCTAAAGTTTAACATGGACTGGCGAGTGACCAACTTTATAAATCATCCCAGAAGACATCCGGTCTTACCAAGCCTGGTTACTGGCGTGACTGGGATCATTTTCCTTGTAGGATTTTACACTCTTGCCTAGAACATTCACAAATATTAAACAATTACAAATATAAATTTACGCGCCAGCAGGATTCGAATCCGCGGCTATCGCAACAGAAGGAGGACCGTCCCATCGCCTTTACCACTGCGCCACCAAGGCAAGAAAAAATATTGTTTATATTCAATACATATTGTACTAACTGTTCTCAACTGTGTGTGCTTTATTGCTTTATTAAAGAGAAAAAATGATCAGAATACCTGCAAGCTCCTGATAATATAATACAACAAAACATGTATTAGTTATTTTATTAAAACTGTTCTAGATTATATATATAATATACCTATTTTATAGATAAAAATGCCCAAACAAAAGTCCACCATAAACACACAGCAAGAAAATCCGTATTACAACACAGACAGAACCCTTCAGAAAATTGTAACTTGATATGCCCTGGACAACCTCCATTATCTTTACCACCAAATTTCTTACATAACTGCACTTCTGTATCGAACACACAAACTACCACAAAAGAAACTACAACTCCTGCAGTTAGTACTACTAAACCTAATACAACAACGTCAAATAGTACATCTACAGAAGAGAGTGGAGAAGAGAGCAGTGAAGACGATACTGAGACATCAACAGCAACTACAAAATCTGGTAAGTCATTAACTGTATATTATCTATATGTTTATATAAAACAAATCTAGTTTTCCTTTAAGTTCATACTTTTATACATAACATATTTCATTAGATATGGGTATATAGTATAGAAGAAGACAACCAACTGTTGATATAGGCTTTTGGCCATTAATTATTAAATCTATATGAATTGGATCATTTCACTCCTAAACAATATTGAAACATATTCAACAAATATTTCATCGATATTGATTGCATGTCTAAGTTTGCGTAATCAGAGAGATCTGCCAAAATTTGAGCTTTAAATAGCGTTACTTTTACTTCCTGAGAATTAATGGAGAAATACCAAAGTATTGACAACTAACGAATCGCCTGCTGTTGTAAATCTTAACGGGATCGAGATAGAGCAAGTACATAAGTTATAATTATGAAAGCGATATAAATTTAAAAAGAAACTATTATTTTACTTAAAAACTAATTTATTAAAAGAATGAAGGGGCGACTTGTTGAACGGAGACACAAAGCGACACAGGGTAAAAACAGACCAACCTGGCTCACTCGTTCACCATTAAGATAGTCAAAGAAACAAATGGCCAGATAGTCTGGGTCATGTTACATAAGACATATACTGCTGAAGTAGTAAGTCAAATAACACAAGCTCCAGGAGCTTTTGCTTCTTTAAGATGATGCGTGTGGGAAGTATTACATTCAAGATAATATCCATCTTTTTCGAACGGTTATAACAGGTCAATTGAAGAGTCCCCGGCCTACCTTGGTAAAACACATTTTTTGGCAAAATTAGTTTTTTTTTAATCAACATAATTCCCTCCAAGGGTGATACACTAATTATAGCGATCCTCCAACTTTTCGATACCATTTTTGTAGTACGATTTGTCCTTTGCTTCAAAATAGGCCTCAATTTCGGCGATCACCTCTTCATTCGACAAAAATATGTTCCCAGAGAGTATTCTTTTGAGATCTGAGAACAGGAAATAGTCGCTGGGGGCCAGATCTGGAGAATACGGTGGACGAGGAAGCAATTCGACACCCAATTCATGGATTTTTGCCATCGTTTTCACTGACTTGTGACACGATACATTGTCTTGGTGAAGCAGTCCTTCAAACGGTCCAATAATATTATGTAATAGTCGCTGTTGATGATCCTTTCTTTTCCAAGGTAGTCAATAAAAATTATTCCATGCGCATTCCAAAATACAGAAGCCATAACCTTGCCAGCCGATTGTTGCGTTTTTCCACGCTTTGGAGCGGGTTCATCGTGTATAGTCCACTCGGATGACTCTGGATTGGACTTCGAAGTGAAATGATGGAGTCATGTTTCATCCATTGTCACATATCAACGCAAAAACTTGAGTTTATTACTCTTGATCATCTTCAAACACTGCTCCGAATCATCAACTCGTCGTTTTTGGTCAAAAATAAGCTCGCACGGCACCCACTTTGCACAGAGCTTTCTCATACCCAAATATTCGTGAATGATATGATGTACACGTTCGGTTGATATCTTTAGAATGTCTGCTATTTCATTCAATTTCAATTTACATTTCAGAATTATTTTGTGGATTTTTTAAATGTTTTCGTCGGTAACAACCTCTTTTGGGCGTCCACTGCGTTCACCGTCTTCGGTGCTCATTTTACCACGTCTAAACTTAGCATACCACTCCTTGATGGTTGATTTTCCTGGGGCAGTGTCCGGAAACTCGACATCAAGCCAAGTTTTTGCTTCAACTGTATTTTTTCCCTTCAAAAAGAAATAATTTATCTACACGCAAAATTCCTTTTTATCCATTTTTTTCACAATAACAAAAGTTACTTCACTCAAAATGCTATAATTCACAAACTAATGATCCGACAGCTGTCAAATTTATACACCACCTTTTGAGGGTTAGGGCTAACTTGAAGGCAAATTGTTCATGTTTCTCTACAACATCATATTAGAAATTAAAAAGAGATTTTGGGCAACTTACAAAAGAACGAACCGAAAAGAGCAAACAGGATTTCGGCCTAATTACTTTCACGTATATATTAAGCGCGGAAATTTCGCTCGTTTTGGCTCTTACTTTGGACACCCTTGCAAGCTGAATATGTCTTTTTAGCTTTCTTCAAGCTGCCATATAAATATGAAATATAAAAATTCCTTTCAACATAAAAGTGATTGAAATTACACGAAAAGTATTTAACAACATACATGTATAATGATACAAACTATTTAATGGATCTATTATTCGTTAAGGATTTTTCTATATTCATTGATACAGATATTAAGACTTCAGATACATTTTATAGTTCGCAACACGGTTTAAGCGAGTGCAAGTGTCACGTATTTGGGACCATTAGAAGAGCAGAAAGTCCCACTATACAAAATCATTCAGATGTATGATCTTATTCTTAGATGTACATCGGAGAGAAAGAAATATTAAGCTCCAAGTATTTTAAATTTATCATGTTAAAATTGTTTTTTATGTTTCAAATTTTACAAATATTCGGATATTATATTCTTTTTTATAAAATAATAACCACTAAAATATTTATGAATATAGTTTCTGTAATTTTATGAAAAAATACCAGTAAACAGATCCCACATACCACTCTATATTTTATGATTTAGGTAGCCCAACCCAATCTAGAAAACTACAGAAGCAACAAGCTAAGAAAACCAAAAAACATCACGGCAGAAAGCATTTCAGAAAAGAACGTATTTTATTAAACAAGAAAGCTAAATCCAAAATATTTAAACATCGGCAAATGCAAGGAAGGAGCCGTCTAGATGGGTGCTACGTAATTTGTTCAGATGGTAATCAACAACCGGGAATTGGCAGACCTCCAAATAAAGTCCCAAATGAAAGCGAGAATGAAGGTAATATCTTATATTACTCCTTAAGTAAAACTTGTTTATTTCACTTATACTAAGTAATATAAGAGAAAAAAGTTAATTTCTTAGCGATATATTATTAGGAACATTAAAAAAATGCAAATTACATAAATTTTTCAACGAATTTAACAATATTATAATTTTTTTATAACTTTGTGCCCCCTTCATAGCAACATAAGAATATCCTCACGGGAGCCTTGCAAGACTCGATACGATGGCTTTCAGCAAACTTAAGCATGTCGTTCAGCATTTTGAACCAAAGTTGCTGAATATGCTGTGTATGACAATGAAATACCATCCCAAATTTAACAAGGTCTTCGAGTTATGTAAAAATCTGAGACCGAGTGTTGTCAGCAACAGTATGACTTACCTAAATTACTTCCTTAAATGGATTTTCAAATCTTGGAGTATTTCGCTTAAAGTTTGTTCTGGCCCTTTCATATACCACTAACTTCGAACCAAGAACATTCTTTAAATGTTCAGGTTTAATAGCATAGTACAACACTGTAAATAATCCGTTTTGATTACGCATTGAATGCTCTAAATAGGATTAAAAAATAAGCTTTTTCATCATCATCAACAGTATACCACAGAAAACCGCGACAGTGGTTTTATGATATAATATATCTATATAATAGATTGTTAATGGATTCGTGTGATAAACTGCTTGCTTTCTATCTGGCTATTTCTGAAACCAATGCATACACCTTCCAGCTCTTAACTTATAGACTTAGGATCATCCACAAGTTCTTTACAGAGTTCGTGTCCAATAATTATTGTTTCCAATATTAATTCTGGGATGTTATTTGAGTGTAGAGGTATACTTTGTCATTGACTTCAACATCACTACTTTTTTAGCGGTTTCAAAAATGGATTTCTTAAATCAAGAGATAAAAATGACCAAATATATACACTATACAATTTTAACTGTCTGCAACCAAAAGAAAAATTAAGATGGTGGACAATATATGACACTAATATGAATTAATTGCCAGTCCTAATAAATTTTGTAATAATTATAATAATTTCAAATTATTCAGATTCGAGTTCTGAAGAAGATGACAACTATGTTCAAGGTGAAGATACGCCTATCGAAATAATATATGTACCCCAAAGAAGACAAAATAACGTAAGACCGGTTGATATATATCAAACAAATAATTATTGGAATGAAATGTGGCAACCAGAACCAGCTCCTCCATTTGGTTATGACCCATTCTTTTTCGAGGGTAACTATTCAAATATGTTTTCTTTTTTGATTAAAATAACTTAATATTCTAGAAAAGAGGAACAATATTAAAAAAATTAAAAAGAAAAATCAGGACAAAAAGAAGCCTAACTAACATACTTGAAACGAATTTAATAGTGTAAGCTCTAATTTAAGCATTCATGTATAATAAATATATTACTTATATATACATATATAATAAATATATGTTAACAAATTTTATATTTAAGTCTAAACATTGTTTTTTAGTACTTCTGTACTTGTTTTCTATAAGTGTTATTCAATACAGTTCAATACAATTATAAGTGTACAATTCAATTGCTATTGAAAGACAAAACAAATAAAAAACTCTTGTAAAAGAAAGAAAAATAAATGTTTCTTTTTACATAATCAATCATATCCTCAAAAATATCAGTTATAACTGTAATATATTACATAATTTCAAATAAAACAACGATTTCATATTCTAAAGAATTTTTAGAAAGAGATGTGATCAGACTGATAACACGAGACAGATAACGGACGTTCAAAATACCTTTAGTGTTCAGTTTCAGATCGCTTTCAATATAAAAAAACGTAGACGTCCAATATTATTGGGCAATATTTGGGTTTTTGCAATATAATTGACCATATGTAGACGAGATTGAAAGGTTGCGCGATATAATGAGTGATTTTCAAAAACTTGAAATTATATTACATAAACGGGAAAATATTGTGCCGTCTATTGTCAAGATTGTACGTCTGGACTCGCAATTGAGCAATATATTGCACAACCTCCTATATAGCCTCCATACAATACAATAATAATATTTCTCTTTATAAAACCGACCAAGTATCAATGAATTTTTCATCTATACCAATTTCATACTAATCTCATAATTCACAAGTTTAAAGCTCACAATTTTATTTTCATCAATTGTCAACTTGTACTAGATATTAAAAATTAGCATAGCGTTTAAAAATTTTCTTTTATAACTGATTCACCACACATCAACGCTAGACCACTTTCTGAAAAATTTGAATAACGATTTCGAGAGCCTGTTACATTATTTAGTAGGCATTTCCAAAATAGTTTGCTATTCCTACTTGTACGCTAAAAATGTAGATACATTCATACCAGTAATTTTAGGAGACAATAATGTATTGATTCATGCTTTTTAAGTAAATGTATTAACTATAGATTAAAATACATTTTATATTAGACAATACTACTACCTTAGTTTATTACAGCACACTCCTGGCACAACACACAGGCCGAAATAGTGTTTTTTTAAATATATTTCGAAGTCTCCTTTTTACCAACGAGGATTTATCTGGACTGGACCTACTGTTTAACATGGACTCCGAACCACGGTCCTCGGCATTAAGCCTACCGACTGGCGAGTGACCAACTTAGAACTCATCCCAAATAACATCCGGTCTTACATGACTGGTTAATGGCGTGACTGAGATCATTTTCCTTGTAGGATTTTGCACTGTTGTCTAGGTCAATCACAAACAAAAATTTATGACCATGCCACAGCAATGGTAGGTCCTGCGCCAACCAAGCCGGCCGTAATTATTCTTATAAATAGCAATACCAAAGGATAACTGCGATCCAAGAAGCAATCCTGTAAATTATATTTTCTATGTGACAAACGAAGTGATGAGACGATTGTATCATATTTGTACATCGTCTGCTTTAAGGATATTGCATATAAGTTGAAAAATTATCGTAAATAAAACAATATTTATTATAATTCTTTAAAAGAATGTTTATTAAAAAATAATAATAGGAGTATAACATGTTGATTCAACATTTTCTATATTAATTTTTACTCGAAATGTAAAAAAATTCGAATCTTATATTAGAAAAAAAATGAAAATTTCTGACGACATAAACGACGCATATGTCAGGTTTTCGTATCAATTTGTTCATTTTCTGTCACTTCACTTATCTGCTGAATATAGTTGAGAGCATTTTCATAGGCTTTCTTTACCGCTTTTCTATCAGATTGTTTTCTAGGTTCATTAACCTAAAACAAAGTAAAATTATTAATATACCCTTCCTGTTTTAATTAAATTCAAAATGAATATGATTTAAATTATTAAAAATGTAATAAACATAAAATAAGATAAATGATTTATTTTGACTTTCAGCGGGAAAAAACCAGTAATCTATATATTGTATGTCACATCATCAGTGTTACAACATTCAACCATATGTTGAAAGATCTGTAAAAACCTAAATTCAGATATTACTTCTTCTCATTACTACTATTTTATATATAAGCAATGCAATTTAAATTTATAAGTAAAAGATTCAATTTCAATTCTGAATGTGTTATCCACAATATTCACATTACTTATGAAAACATCAGCACAAAAGCATATACTTACTTTTGCTTCATCTTTTTCAGTGTCAACTCCCATAAGCTCCAATTTTTCTGCTGGTAACCACTGCCATGTTCTTTTAGCATCAAAGAATAAAACTAAATATACATGTTCAGTGAATTTCGATGACAAATCTAACACTTCTTGTGGTGGCGTGGGTAATGGAACACCTTTATGTATATAACCTTAAATAAAAATACCACATATAAAACATAATACAAATAGAAAAATTAGGTCTACCAAGTCAATTCATTTCTAGTCTTATCCATTGGTTTCTAAATTATTTTGAAATGTATATAACATATATGTGCAACAAAACAATTCAATTATATACAAGAATTGGTATGCTAACTTTAGACGTGGTGAAATGAGCACCGAAGACGGTGAACGCAGCGGACGCCCAAAAGTGGTTGTTACCGGCGAAAACATTTAAAAATCCACAAAATGATTTTGAACGACCGTAAATTGAAATTGAATGAGATAGCAGACACTCTAAAGATATCAACTGAACGTGTATATCACATCACTCACGAATATTTCGGTATGAGAAAGCTCTGTGCAAAGTGGGTGCCGCGCGAGGTCACTTTTGACCAAAAACAACGACGAATTCATGATTCGGAGCAGTGTTTGAAGATGATCAAGCGTAATATACTCGAGTTTTTGCGTCTATATGTGACAATGGATGAAACATGGCTCCATTATTTCACTCCGAAGTCCAATTGACAGTCATCCGAGTGGACTACACACGATGAATCCGCTCCAAAGCATGGGAAAACGCAACAGTCGGCTGGCAAGGTTGTGGCGTCCGTATTTTAGGATGCGCATGTAATAGTTTTCATTGACTACCTTGAAAAAGCAAAGACCATTAACAGCGACTGTTGCGTAGCGTTAATGGACCGTTTGAAGGACGAAATCGCAGAACAACGGCCGCATTTGAAGAAAAAGAAAGTGCTGCTTCACCAAGACAATGCATCGTGTCACAAGTCAATGAAAACAATGGCAAAAATCCATGAATTGGGCTTAGAATTGCTTCCTCATCTTACTCGGATTAATATATCAATATGTATTTCCCAAATGTTGGACATATAAATAGTTGGGTGGATGCGCCTATATGGTGAAGGCGTGTGTATATATGGTTGCATAAATAAATGCCAGAGTAGTTTCCTTGAAATATAAAATTGTATGAACGCTACGGCGCATGCTCGTGCTAAAGCAACCCGGGCAATATGAAGATCCGGTCAATTTGAGGCATTCTGTGTTGTGGCTTTAATCGAGTTTGTAAAGTATAAATACAGAGCAACTCAGTTGAATTCATTGTTTTAATTGCCCAAACACCTTCATCAAATCGATTCTAGAAAATAGGTTCTAGCACAAATTAAAATAAAATAAAGCTACCTAAGCTAAAGTTAAGAATACACTATATAAGTTCGTGTGGTTTGGTTCGGTTCAGTCTTCACATTGCTGTGATTTAGCAACCTGATTTCATGTTTTAAGGCGAAATATTGGATCACTCCATAAATCAATTTGCTTTGGAAACCAACTCTTCGTTGTTTACGTTGCGATAAATATTGGTAATTAATCGTGAAACTTTTGTTTTGGCTGCGTTGGACTACTAGTTGGTTTGATGTTTTAGTGCAACAATACATTTGCACCCCATAGGTCCAAATTGGTTTTGTGATTGACTGATAAACCAATCTCTTTGATTTTAGGTCAAGTTGAGAGTATCTTCCAACCAACCAGTATAGCTGCTTGACTTTGAGTCTAATCTGTTCTGGTTTTTGTCTAACATGGTATTTCCAATTTAACCTGCCATGGATGCCGAGGTATTGAACTGATTCTGCTTTAGGAATCGGTCACCCGTCAAGTGATATAATTTGGTTTTTGTCATTTCGCCGTAACGCACATTTTTCTCTTGCCTTAAGCAGAACCATGATAACTGTGCTGTCGGCAAATGTTCCGAGTGCTGTTGCAAGTATTGTATCCCAAGACACTCCACTGGGGAACGCCAATAGAATTTAAAGTTTAAATATTGAGAATGTCTCTTCATGCGAAACTATACATTTTCTTTCAAAAAGATATGATTCCAGCAGTTTACAGTAATTATTCAGTAGCAATTTGCTCATTATGTACATTAAACTCAAATGTAATACCCAGTAAAAGCTTGTGAGACGTCCAAGATTCGAAATCCAAACTGTAAATCTGGTATTTCTATAAATGGTTTAATATGTTTTAACAGCAGTTTGTCAAATAATTTTGATATCACAGGTAGCAGCGAAATAGGTAAGATAAGATCCGGCTTGTACTGCCGGTTTGTCGGGTTTTTTTAGCATAATTATTTGAGCAACCTTAAAACATTCCGGAACATGCTTCAGTATCAAACAAACATTGAATATATACGTCAACATCATACTTGCGTAGAGTATATTATGTTAAATATATGACTTGTCTCGATACAAGAGCCAGTATAGAAAGGAGGAAGAAAAGTTATTAGAGGGCGCTGGGACTTGTATCGAGTGGGTATAAATTACGAGGGATCAAAATAAAGTTTCTCTTTTGTTCCAAGGCCATAAGTGGTGTATTAATTCCGTCCCGTCCCGAATCATAAGTGATTCGTAAAAGGTTATGGGCCTAGAATTCTCGGTGTAAATGAGAAGTAGTAGGGTGACGACGGAGAGTGCAGGGGAATGGAGATTAGGAAAAAAGTGTTTGGTTCGGTATAGTACATATATAGTTATATATACACGAAGGAAAGAGGAAGTAACAAGATGGCTGTATGCAACAGACGGAAATTAATTTCGGAGCACTAGAGCACTCAAAGATCAATGACCATCAGAAGGAACACCAGAAAACAAGAAAAATGTGATCTTGAGTTATAAGTAGGATAGAAGAAAACATTGTAGTCAATGTAGTAAATAGTGGTGCAGTGGTTAAGAGTTTGGAAGGTCAATCACGTGTATAATATACAAGGATCAGTGAAGCACTAGTAAACTAGTAACGTGGGATCCAACAGAATTATCAGTAGGATAGAAGGAAACATTGTAGTCAATGTAGTAATTAGTAATGAAGTAATCCAAGTTTAGAAAATCCACCATGTGTATAATTTATAATGGTCAGGGAAACACTAGTAAACGAGTAACATGGGGTCCAATATAATTATCGGTAGGATAAAGAAAACATTGTAATCAATGTACCAATTAGTAATGTAGACGAGTTTAGAAAGTCAACCATGTGCAAGGACCAGAGAAATATTGGAAACTAGAAAAAGGGGTTGAACAGAATTACAGGTAGAATGAAAAGCTATCGAACCCAATGAAGAATTTTTAATTTGTAAGGATGGAGAATAGTTATTTTGAGTTTAGTTACAAAATATTAGAATTTTGATATAAATATCAATTCTATTGGTGAAGAAGATAGATAAATCTTGTTCTATGTGCGTAGAAGCTAGAGACAAGAACAAGTGCAATCGAAGAATTAATTTATTCAGATATTTATAGACTAATAAACCCTATATCTGAAGATGGAGGAAGATTTATAAAGGATAGAAAATACTAGATGATTTGTACCATTTTACCAGAGTAAAAATCCTTAAGACAGAAAATGAAGCTGAAAAGAATTTCAAATACTTAATGTATGAATTAGAAAGACAGCATGGAGTAAAGCTATTTTGTAGGAAAAAGGGAATTCATTTAGAATATAGCAATAGCCCATTCACCGCAAAGTAATGGAAAAGCGGAAAGATTAAATAGGACATTATTAATTAATTAAATTTAGTTCTGATTACGAACTAAACAAGATACCAACAATTAAATCGAGCATTGTATGGATTGAGAAATTCACCTAAAGGTTGGAATACAAGATGACATGAAGAGTGTATAGTGGATTTAATGGACAGTCTTTATGAAGTTAAACAATTTATAGGAATGGAAAAAGCGGTTATGATCACACAAATTGAAATTAATATTAACACCAGCAAGAGTGGAAAATAATTTAGTTATAATTTAAAGGGTAATATATAGAAGATTAAAAGGCATATAAGTTTCGTTAGTTACAAGATCGCATCTAAGCAGATCAATTTGGTACGCCAATGGAAGTCAACTTCAATATGAATAATAGTAAAGAAATAATTAAAGATATACCGTTTAGAAAATATATAGAGAGACCAATATAAGGCGAGCATAGAAAATTCTAAAGAAGAATCTGTGAGTGAACTGATGCATATAGTTTTGCAACAGGAAGAAGAAATCAAGAGTTTGAGTGATGAAAAAAAAGCATTCAAGAGCACTTAGACAGTTCTAGGTTATATTAAAAATATTCTGATTTTGAGTGGGAAATGGAGTGATAATGATTCTGATAGTAATGGAAATAACAAACATATTAGGATTTGATTCTGATGAATATGGTCTAGATGAAAATAACAATAAAACAAAAGGAACTGTGAAGAATGTTAAAAGAAAAAAAAAAGTGAAAGTGACCACCCATTAATAATTGATTTGGAATATAGAGGTAAAGAACAGAAGAAAGCTCATAAAGCAGAATAATGTTAGTGAATGATTTGAGTTGAAAGTAATAAGTCAAGGTGATAAAGTTAGAAAATTGGAGAAAACAAAATTGAGTACAATATTAGAAGCAGAAAATGGAGATAGTGGTGACCAATTAGTTATGACACCTCAGTGATACCAGAAGACTATGGCCATGTAAGGCAGAAGTGGACTTGAAGGAACAAATTAAGAAGACGGCAGTGGTGACCAATTAGTTATGATACCAGAAAGCCATGGACTAATGTAAGGCGGAAATGGACTTGAAGGAGCAAGTTATGAAGACTGGTATGGTAATCAACTAGGAAGGATTAAGGGATTCATGCCATTTGATAAAAACAACCTGGAGGCATGGAAGAAATTTATTCGAAGAGAAATAGATGTGTATGTTTGGCAGCCCAAGAACAAACTATATAATCGATATTAAATTGGACAGTGTTTTGGCGACTATTTCTATGAGTGTTCAAAGAGAATTGCTTTTAAGTAGAAAACTGACCGTTACGTTTGTTTATCACATAATTGTGTAGATTCATTTGAGTAAATTATTAATTAAAGTTAAAATTCTCGCGATGTAGAAATAAAATAGTTTTAAGTTTGAACAAATTTGTATGTACAATGTAATAGTTTTGTTCTGGCAATTTGAATGTACTATTGTAATCTTTGTTTACAGTCTTAATTAGATTAAGTTATATAGTACATTTAAATTGAAGGGGAGTGTTAAATATATGACTTGTCTCGATACAAGAGCCAGTATAGAAAGGAGGAAGAAAAGTTATTAGAGGGCGCTGGGACTTGTATCGAGTGGGTATAAATTACGAGGGATCAAAATAAAGTGTCTCTTTTGTTCCAAGGCCATAAGTAGTGTATTAATTCCGTCCCGTCCCGAATCATAAGTGATTCGTAAAATATTATACATATGGTATACATATTACGCTATGGACACTTGCTCGTGGCAATACTTTCAATAACCCAGGTGAAATATCATCAATACCTGAAGTATTTTTAGAATTGAGATTGTGGTCTGTGGCAACTTACACTGGTTGATGTGAGTAATTCACTTCCTTATGCAAGTGTTATTAATCGTGAACCCCAAACCTTTGTTCTAATATTGAAAATAAATCTCTGTATTGTTGTATTATTTTGTATCTTGATGATATCTTGGTTGATCTCCACTTATAGTGTCAGAATATGATGACATGCGAACTTATTTTTGTGGCAGTTTTTAGATGATTAAGATGACGCAAAGTTGATATTTTACGCATTATATAATAAAGACCAATATTGTTCCAAGAATCAACAAACAAAATAGAATTAATACATTAATAGAATAATATAGTGAACGATTAATCCAAGTTTAGCTGAAATTGTCAGCTGTGAGCAATCAAAGTAAATTGAAATTAGCGTCAGTTTTTGAATAGCTGGTGTTAATAATATAAACAAAAGGGCTCAAAGGGCTGTAACACTAAGGAGACATCGATGAAGTTTTACAATATGGGCAGGAGAACAGTTTATTAACACTATATTCAAGCAGTTCCTGGTGCTCAGACCAAACTGAAATCCCTAATTTATTTGCTGAACCTTTTGCTTTGGTCTCAATCATCCTCCTCCCTCAGAAACCCTAACGACCTTTCTATCAACCTTCCGTTTACTTTCAATGAACTATCCTGAGCTCGACGCCCGTTCTTCCACTTCTGATTACAGACTCGTCTCCCTCGCAGACTATCTAAATTATTCTAAATAATGATCCTTAATCGACTCTTCTGATCCCTAGAAATCAATTCAATCCACTCCTAATCACATCGTGGAGTTCAAGTCAAAACGATATTGATGGTGAAAATGTATAAATGCATTAACTACCTAACAACATCTCATGGGACTATCTCTTGATCTACAGTATGCATTTAATCCAGTGAATAGGGAGTTGATCAGGAATAAACTTCATTCCCTTAGATACAAAATCAATATTTTATTATTTGTGCACAACTTCCTCAACAATCGATCCTTCCGGTCTATTCGAAAGGGTTCCGTCCTCTGTCTGTCCCTTAAACAATGGATTTGCTCAAAGCTCCGTCTATTATGCAGTTAAGTCTACCAACCTAGGAGAAAGACTTCTATAAAGAGCTATGAATAGATTATCTCCCAAGTCCTCAGTCATCCATTTCAACCGCAAAGGCGGATGCTCTCGCGTGCTTTCGACCGATTTACATTTCATATCCGAGACATATTCTATTGGTAGCTCACCTAGAAGCACCACATTGCCGAACTAAAAAACCGATGTACTCTGATCTATTTATGCTGCATATATTCTATTCATATGGTTACCCCATTGCCATACAGGTGCTGACTAAGAAACTATAATAAAAATATATTGATCATTCTCCCAAAAAAGAACAGTGCCTCTCTCTTAAATAACGCTGCCTCCAAGGGCTACATCAAAGTACTCTTAGTCATCCAAAAATCTCTCCTCAGAATACCGTTACATCAACCATTCCTCTCACTTACCATCGACAACACGCCTGTCTTAAATTTGCTGTTAGATCCATTGTACTGCCTCCCTCTGCACACCTAGTCTTTTCTTCGCCTCATCATCTACCCCTGACCCACCTCTCCTCTATATCTGTACCAATACCAATACATCCTCTGTAACATAAGACCCACTCTCTGAAGCTGAATTTAGTGCCGCTTATTTACTACCACGTTCAATTTCACCCTGGACTAATACTGCTTCCTTTATCGATACTTATCTCCGTCTTTACTGCAAGAAAACGCAACCCCTCTTTCACAAAAGCAATGTTTTTAATTACTCCTAATTTACTACATACATTTTATTTATACATATACACTTTTATATTTGTCTCCGTCCTTTATATATAAAGTTCATTGTTAGAAATAAAAATCATAATCGTATAGTCGCAAAATTACGATGAGATCGTCAAAAGCGACAAAAAATTAAATGGAATACATTTTTCAAATACTAACCTTTAGGCATCGTTGGATCAATGATCAAAGCTGGATACCAGGGATAACCTCTGCATTTAGCCCATACCAGTTGAAGAGGTTGGAGAATTTTATCTACAACAGATGTCGTAAGTGAATCACTCTCCTCATCATCATCATCACTTTCTATTTCACTAGGTTCGTGAGAATAGCAAGTCGACAGTGAATTATCGCTATCACTCTTTTCCTCATCTGTACTTTGTTTTTCACCACGATATATCTAAAGAGACAATGTGAAAAAAAATTACAATAATCAATAATATAACTTTATATACATATACTTTAAAACAATACCTTAAAACTGTCTGGTACATTGGTGGTACTTTTATTTACTGTAACATTTTCATTTTGAGAGTTACGAGCCTTTTTCTTCCTGAAAAGGAAAATGTTTAAGTATATCTTAATTAGAAGTTGATCAATTCTTACTGTTTATTAGGAGTCAATGGAGGAGATTCTGCTTCTATCTTTTCTTTGCCGTCATCTTTTTTCAATGCTGCTTGTGCCTTTTTGGTGAATAAGACAGCTGTTCTTCTATTTACCCCACCAGGAGAACCAACTAATAAAATGTCAATTAAATTAATTAAATGCATTTACAATAATATAGCTAAATATTATAATGTACCTGCTGAATTTGAGGTCACACTACTTCTCCCTTCTTCGTTTTCGCCATCTGATTGAGAAGCTCCATCTGTCTGGTCAGTTTGATCAGTGTGCTCAGTATCCATTTCACTCGGATTGTCAACTTTCAATTTTTCATTCTCATTTTTACCTTCTGTCTTTTCAACAGTTTGTGCTGCATTAACTAAATTGCGTTTAGCTTTATTAAGCTCACTGCGAACAATCTTAACACGTTTTGCCCTAGCTAACCCATGTTTCAAAGCTTGACTTTTAATTAAAAGATCATCTAATTTAGCAATTACATCTGGGCCAGTCTTTCCCTGTGTAAAGTAACATGAAAAATAATTTATAACAGAAATCTTAAAGAGTTATACCTGTAAATTTTCTAACTCTTTATCGATATCAGATGCTAACGCCTCCTCGCCACTACCACCACTTGTATTGGTCTGAACTGTATCTTTATCAACCTTTAATAATCCAGTAAGTTCCAGTTCTTTCTTGGCTTGTCGAAATATTGTGCCACACTGATCACGCATCTAAAATCGCATTTTTAAGCATATAAATGACATGAAAAATTTTAATATGAACCTTAATAGCTGCTTTATAGAACACAGTATCTCTATCATTATATGCTAAACAATTTGCTATCATAAGATCAAAATCTTTTTCCATAGCTGACAAGTCCGGATACAAGCCATTCTTTAATTTCTGTCTCATTGTACTTAAATCCATTGGTTCTGTAACAACTGTTGTATAATCTGGTACCTATACGTCAAAATTAAAAAAAGGACTCATTATATATTAGGTTTAAAACTCAAATTACAATCGTACTTCTTCTAAGTCAACTGGTTCAGTAAATATCTCATTAGTATCTTTGGCTTCAATCAGATCTAAAACTTTTCCTAAACTGGCCTCCAATGGCTTAAGTTTGACATGGAGAACCTTCTCGCATATTTTTGTATACTCCAATTTCATTTTCTCTCTTTTTCTTACTAATTCGCATAATAACCTATATTATTAAAAGAACTATCGCATAATTCGTATAATATTATATAATTACATAAATTAAACTACTACAAAAAATATTTTATTATCCTATACCTAGCCCTTTCCAAATCTTGCCGCAAACATTGCCAATATTTCAATTGCCTACATAACTCAATAGTATCGACATTACTGGTATTGGAATCCCTTGTACCTCCCTAAATGAAATTCAAATGATTACATGATAATTAAATACATTCTCAAATTGTTTCTACCTGAGCACTCTGTAATCTTCTTAAAAGTGGTACTCCATTTCTGTATTGACGTTTCAATGTCCAATATGCAATTAATCGTTGAATAAATTGAGATTTTTTTGTTATAGTTACTAATGAAGCTATTTCTTGAATTCTTTCAGGCGGTATAGTAGGTATTAGAATAACAGGTGCAGAAGTGCGTTTCTTGGCTAAAACCTCAAAGAAAATATTTTAACAGCCTAAATAACAAAATGTGTCAGATTCCATACTTTTCTAGCTTGTATCATTTTTTTTCGTGCATCTTCTTTTTTCTGGTCGCCTTTTTCTGTTTGTGTTTCAACGGGAGCATGAGTGTCGCAAAATGCAATTTTTTGGACCAACACTGGTTGACCAGCAACCTCACCACCCTAAATATAACATTACTTAATTTGAAAAACTAATGAGATTTAATATTACTTTTACTGCATCCATTTTCATATATAACCCTGCTTGTTGAGCACAAGTTACATGAAATGCTGCATAGCATGAACTTCTATGGCATTGAATACAAGCCCCGGTACCTTTTTGCTTGCATACATAACAAGTCAGCCGCCACCTAGCAGCGGGAATTGTTTCAATAGAATCTATAAAACAATAACTGTTAAAGAACAATGTATTAATATTGTATTTTCTATTGCTTTTTTATTTACCTATTGGCTCTAGAAAAACTGTATTTGCAAATCTTACTTCAGGAATCCACAAAGCACAAACAACATGAGCCCATTTACCACAATCTGTTTGTTTAAAAGCTCCTCCTTGATTAGGACATAAAACACAATCTACTGGTCTACTAGGAGACTGCAAACATCTATAAGTTTTTTAGAAATATATTTTTTATTAATGTGTGTGTATATATATATATATATATATATATATATATATATATATATATATATATATATATATATATATATATATATATATATATATATATATATATATATTTGATGAATGATGAATAGCAACCTTCGACACAGCCACTGCCCTTCTGGTATATAAGGTACCCCATAACAATCTTGATGTACCGCCAAATTGCACATATCACAAAAAAGGATTACATTAGTATTTTGGCATTCACCATCCATACAAATACAGCATACAGCATCATCATCGACTACAGCACCTCCAGCTTGACCATTAACAGCTGCCTATAATAACACAATTATTATAATGTCACAAATAAAACAGAACAAACATGTATTACTTGGAAGTAAGACTCTTTCTCTAAACGATCCATTAAAAGCTCTAAAGAATCAACACTAACTGGAGCAAGACCTTGAGACTCACTAAAAAATATTATATAATAACATAATTTAAAATACAATAAAAAAATACCGTTTCTCATTCATAATGGCCAACCATGCGGTGTCTTCCTCATCAACATCATATTCAACTTCTCCGTCTAATTCTTCTGTACTTTTTTCAATAAATCTAATATAGGCATTTGGTCTAGGTGGTGCATCACAAATATTATAGTCATCTAATTCTTTATAGCTGGCTTCTGGTAACTGTACTATAGGTTCAACCGGCACAGGGGCTACTAAAGGTAATTCTGATTTAATTTCTGCTTCTTGTTCCTCTGCTTTTATTTCATTTTCTTTTGCTATTACATTTAAAGGATCATTAATATTCCACCTACAATAAAAAAATGTTATATTTAAATTAATTCAAATGATGTCTGTTACCAAACCTGCAAATTACACCATTAAGATCAAACTGTACCATTTTTTGAGCTTCTTCAAACGTAAGAGGTTCTGGGACACTTTGAGTTACAGCTGGTGTTGCTGCTTTCGGACGATTTCTCCCTTTTTTGTTCTTGGGGGTTGATGGAGTTGATGGGGTTACCGGTGATGGATTATCATGATTATAACTCTAAAATTTAATTTCTCAACAACAACACAATTCAACTAATAAGCCTTACCTTTAAATGATACTGTAGACCGCAAACTGTTTTATAACTCCTTCCACATTTATCAACAGGGCAAGTATAAGGAGGGCCATGATCTGCTCTGACTTTCTTACAATGTTCGAGTATATCAAAATCTATACCCATTTTAATTATATTACGTATAAATAAAGAAAAATAATGTATTCCTAAAGCTGAGTTTTGTTTACAACTTCTATGTAATTACAACTGTCAATGCAATTATTATATGATATAAGATATCATAAATAAATTCAAGTCTTTCTATTTAAATATGATTTATCAAAAGTTTACATTCTAGACAGTTCCAGAATAACATAACCTAAAACCAAGATTTTGACATTCAAAAATTTCAAGTTTTAAAATTTATTTAATGATCTAATAAACAATTTGGTTCATTACGCTATTGTCGTTATTCACTATATTGCCAGAGATAAAATTATCGATATATAGTAAATATGCCTAGTATTGAAGAAAATAAAAGTGAAGTAGCTGGAGCGATTTGTGCAGCACCAGAATCAAACAGTAGGCATTATTACTATTAAATAGTGCCAATAGATATTAATTAATTTAGCGATTGGAATCATTTTTATAACATGGTTTTTTTACTTTTAGATGAATCTCAAGCAGTATCTCAACAACCCAGACAACCTACCAATTTGCAGGGATTACTACGGTTTGCTATGGAAGCTACAAAATCTGAAGACGCGCCAAGTGATTCGCAGTTTCACCAAATGGATGAAGAAGTAGGGAGATGAAAAATGATACAAAATAGAAATTTATTTAGAAAATTAATTTTAGAGAAAGAAATGGTTAGAAGAAGCAATAAAATCAATGTCAGTTGATGTTATACAAGTTTTACAGAAGCAAATAGAAATTTTAAAGAATGTAAATGAAATTAAATCTGATGATGATATATCTGAATATGAATCTGCAATCAATATCATTTTGGATCATATAGATAATATTGATATTGCATGTGGTAATTTGTTTATAATAGACAAATTAAATTTTTCATAATGTGTATTTGTTTCAGATTTTCATAAAATTGGTGGTTTTATGATTTTATATCCCTGTTTAAAATCTTCCCATGCGATGATTAGATCAGCTGGTTGTGAACTTTTGGCAGAATTATGTCAAAACAATCCATATTGTCAACAAGTTGTCTTGGACAATGAATTCATTCCAAAATTACTAGATATGATTGAAAAAGATGAAAATATACTAGTAGGTTTAAAAGCATTATATGCAGTCAGTTGTAAGTTAATTGATGGCATTATGGAATTGTGAATAATTTAGATATTTTAGCAATTGTTCGTCACAACCCAGAAGGATTTAACCAATTTATTCATTATAATGGTCCAGCTATATTGCTAACAACACTAAGTAAAGGAGATGATAGGTTTTTAAAAAAAGCAACCTTTATGTTAAGTACTTTATGTGACTGTGAGCCAGACTTCAAAAGTATATATTTCTATTGTTATATTATCTTAGTGCTTATTTAATTTAATATACATGATGTATTTTACCTTATTCATATATATTTTAGGTCGATTAGTATTCTTAGAATATGTTCCTACATTAATTAGTCTTGTGTCAAAAGAACGTCAGTCGAGCCACGAATTCGTTTTGGCTTTGTTGGCGTCCCTAGTAGAAGATAATGCCACAGCTATAAATGAATGTAGAAATACAAAGTACAATTTTCAAGAAGTATTACAGACCTATATAAAAAAGTTTGAAGCACAAGAAGAATGCATGGTAAATTAAATATTTCAAAATATAATAATATTTTACATACATATATTTTAGGAAGAAATACAACATTGCAAAAGGATACTGCACTTAGTTTTTGGTTTAAATTAATTATCCTAAACTTTATATTTAAAAAATATAATCTACTTTGAATAATTAAAGCTGTATTTTTATTTCTATTATACGGCTGCCTTTTTTATTAATAATAAAAATATAAATGTACTTTTAATATTTGTTTAATTTTATGTAATATAGGCAATATTATATTTATTCAATCCTTTAACATAAATAAACATATGCTGTGTAATGTAACACATTATGTATATCTGCGAAGCCGCATTAATACATTAGTTTTATGGGAATTGAGTTCAGTATTTTAACTTAGTTTGTTGTCTTACATGTATTATTTTTGATATATCAAATTAATAAAATATATAATTATATTCTACATGTATATATATATATATATATATATATATTATAGCCAGCCATTATAAAAACAATTTTTGGACGGGGCGTCTGTTAAATTCGCCAGTATATACTGCAACATATAGTATGCATCCGCGGAAGCATAGAGTAGTATAGCAAATCTCTATCCGCGTCTGGTTTTCAAAAGAACCTTTAATATCTTGATATTTTGTGCTCTTTGTGCTTTACTTATCGTTACACGAACTGAACTGAAAATAAGCCATTTAAATCATAACATAGGCCGGCTTGATGGTGCAGTGGTAAAGGCGATGGGACGGTCCTCTTACTGTTACGATAGCCGCGGGTTCGAATCCTGCTGGTGTATGGTCGTAAATTTATGTTTGTGGTTGTTTAAAATTTGTGAATGTTCTAGACAAGGGTGTAAAATCAATCCGACAAGGAAAATGATCCCAGTCACGCCAGTAACCAGGCTGGGTAAGACCGGATGTCTTCTGGGATGATTTCTAAAGTTGGTCACTCGCCAATCGCTAGGCTTAATGCTGAGGACCGTGGTTCGGAGCTCACGTTAAACTTTAGGCCCAGTCTAGATAAACCCATAGTTAATAAAAGGAGACTAAAATATATTTAAAAAAAAGAAAATCATCCCATTCGCAAACGCAAGCAATTTTTTTTATATATCTTAAAGTAAAAATAGGTCTAAACCTATTATAATAATTTTAAAAAATAATAAATAGCCTCTAATTTAATACCTCCTGATAAATTATTTTTAGAATTTTATATAAATATAGATAAAAAATGTGTATGTAAAAATCTAAAACAATCGTAAATAATTTCGAAACTATCGTCACATATTTATCGTTCTACCTCTTCTAGCGAGGAACTCCAGGAATGTTTATTATTAAAAATCTATTTTTAACCATACATATTCCCGAGTTGCCTCTTTTAACAACATTAATAATATATAAAATTATATTTTTAACAGTCTTCACTAACATTTCTCTGTTAGTAGCAGCAGTAGCGACGTTCCCCTAATTTGAGATTTTTAAAACGTGCAGCTGATTTTTAACATGTGACGTTGTTCATAGCTACCCCACTATTATGTTAATCTTTTTCTGAGTTACCGCCCTTGCTTGCATTTGTTTACAGTACACTCCCAATCATAAATCGATTGAATAAAGCCCATACGGACCTTTTTCAAACTCGCTTTTGCCTTTTATTTTACGGTTTCCGTAGTCGATTTCGTTTATTTTTACCTAATTTAGTCTTGTTTTATTTTGTGCGAGGCCCTGAAACTCGCTTTGTTTGTCCCGAGTCGTCTTTTTGCTCGATTTTGTTATTCGTCGAGTCGTGTAAATGTTTATCCCTCGGACTGTACCAAGCCGGCACAAATTGCAAATGGCGGGTGTCTATATATAAATATTATATTTAGATTTGTTGCAACATTTTTAGTTTTGTGAAAAAATTAGTGTTTTTGCGGTATTTTGAAGTGTTGTGTGAAAATCATTCAATAAAATCGGTAAGTTTTTTAATATGTTTCAGTAATAAAAGTATTCTAAAACATTCTTGTTTATATTTCAAATGGCACGAAAGTACACCCCCTAGAAATCCGTGAGTAAATATTACGGTGGCCCGGGCCAATCTCAGACCTACGTCAAATTTCTTACGTGTTTCTAACGTACGTTCTTACGCTGTTTATTGTCGCAAACTTAAGTCTTAGCTAGGTTCGCCTTGGCAATATAATTATTTAAGTGAACCTTTTTGCATTAAAGTTTTTATCGATCATTTGGGGGTATTTCTCACCCTGTGAAAGTGTTAAATAGGTGTTTGTGTAAAGTGTAAAGTAAGTAGTTTGTCCTGTATTAATTTTCATTGAACATTTTTCATAAACAATGCTTTAAATGTTGTTTTTGTTGTACATTTTTTCAATGGCATTATTTAAGGGTTAGCCAATATGGCGTTCAGTGCTTTTTATGTAATGTTTATTTAATGTTCCATATTTTCAGTTATAATTCACTACTTAGGTTTGTTAGTCACTAAATGTAATAATAATTTTCAATAATCTTTGCTTTCGTGCATTTGTTTAAAGCGATTCTCTGTCGGCTAATTATATCAATTGTTATTTTTAAATGCACTCTCCCGGCTGCGTTTGTCCAGGAAAAAGTATAGAATTTAAACTATGTGAAAATAATTAGGATTTTCTAGTGGAGGTTATGTTTTGAAGATTTTTTTCTTTTGCCGGTCTTCAGATGTTTTGATGAAATCTTGTACACGCGACCTATTCTCTCGCTTTTCTTTGATACGATGGAGAAAGATAGAATGGTTATGACCCACGCGGAGTGGTATCTATTTTTGCACGTAGGGTTTAATTTATTGTAATAAAACACAGTTTTTTCCCTTCGTTGATTTTTTATTGATTTTCATTCTCAGATTTTGCGTTGTAATTTATAGTTTATGTTGCTATGAGGCCGTAAAAGTCCTTTAATAAATGCTATGTCGCCGCAAGACCTAGAGAGGGTTTGTTATTGATTTTGGCAATAAATTTGTTGATTTAAAATAGAGATTGGCGTCTGTTCTATGATTCATGGGCATATTTTTGTTGCAATATGTTTAGACATGAGACTTAAAAATATCCTTAAAATTGTGATGTATTTTATTACTATAGGCGAGATGATTACATTAGTATTTTAAAATATTTTAAATTAGATTTTACCTTTTAGTCAAAGTTAAGTTATTCGGCGATTTAGTAGAAATAATTTCAGTATTGTATAGAATCAATATTTATTATTTTTTAAAAAGTAATAAATGTTTTATTCATTAAAATTCTGGATGGATAAATGTTATTTGCTCTACTTTACTTTGATTTTTTGGCAAATAGCTTATTGTACGTTTTATTTTTAAAATATTTTGATTTATTTAAAAATTCAAGTACGTCAGTGCTCATATTTGCGTTAAACATAACAGATCGATTATATGAGTAATATTTTATATATTTGCGTGTAATATTAGTGTTCATAAATTATAAAGTTTTTATTGAAAAAATTGTGTCGCATAACTATTAATTAGATATATTTCATATCCAAAACAAAACCACGTGTTTTATACTGCCGTTTTACAATTTTTAATATTTCTAACAATATGTTTCTTAAATGAAACTTTTGGCCTAAAATTTTATTACCTGCCGTTTTAAGGTCCTCGGTAGGTAAAGAACCTTTTTTGTTTAATTATAATTTTATGTTTTATTATCCATGTTTCTCTGAAAATGTGTTGATTTGTTCAATAGTTTCAATATAATTTTGTTTCTTGCAGGTTTGGCAACATTTAATAGTTCAGGGCAGTATTATTTTATTCCTATGTTTTTACCACATTTGTTTTTTAAGTGATAGAGATAAGACTTAAAAATGGTTACTCCACCACCTCAACAATTTTGTGTAAGGTACGTTTTAAATATTGAAATTCATATAATACTTATTTTGATATTTGTATACTATATATATATATATATATATATGACTTAATGTTAGTGTAATGTAATGTACTATTTTTTACAGGTGGAATAGTTACCAACAAAATCTCCAAAGTGCTTTCCCAAAGCTCTTAACCTCTGAACACTTTGTTGATGTTACTTTAGCATGTGAGAATGAAATGTTAAAATGCCACAAGGTTGTTCTTTCAGCATGCTCTACATACTTTGAGAAGCTTTTGTTAGACAATCCTTGTCAACATCCCATAATTTTCATGAAGGATATGAAGTAATTATTAATGTACTGGTCTATTTATTTTTAATACCTATTTATGTTTTCAAGGTTTCAAGAGATGCAATCTCTAGTTGATTTCATGTACAAAGGTGAAGTTAATGTAACCCAGGATGATCTTCCCTCATTATTAAAATCTGCAGAAGCTCTTCAAATCAGAGGACTCTGTGGATCTGATCAACTGCTTAATTCAGCATATTTTGGAAACATTGCTAAATTACCAAGTGGCCTCAATGCTTCGCCTCAACATTCTCCCACAGTAAGATTAACATTATTTTTATAATATAATAATATTTATTGTCTAATGTTTGTTAATATATTAGGCAAAGAGTACAACTCAGCCACAAAATGATATATCAGCAGCAGCTACATCTACTCCTGAAGTCAAGCCTCAGCCAAGTCAAGTGACCATGCCAAAAAATGAAGGAGTTGTTAAAAAAGAAGTAAATGCTGCAGCAGAAGTTAGTTCAGAATGTGGGGGTGCTCCATCATCTTCTGAATGTGATAGTAATGATGGCATGCTGCAGATCAAAGGTATAATTCTAAAGTTAATTTTCATTGAGAATATACTATAATTATTTACAAGTATAATTTTAAACTTCATTTGATATTTCAATAGAAATCCATATATGGGATCAATTTACTTATATCTATTTTTCTAGAAGATATTGAAGAAGGAGAGGAGGATTCATTTTTTGAGGGTGATGGGGAATCGCTAATGGATCAGGAATTGATGGAGGAAGATGGCCCAGTTAATACAGGAGATTGTTCAAGAACCCCAGATTCATTTGCTATGGCCAATGTTTCTTGTCAATATGATGGATTACCTCCAAACATAAGTAAGATCAAATTGCTTCAAATAAATCATATATGTAAACCACTGATTATCTTAATTAGATGCAGTTAGTAAAAGGATTAGGCGATCAGATGAAGAGCTTCGGAGAGCAGCAGAATGTATAACAAGAGGACAAACGTTCCAAATGGTTTCAGATCAGTTTAATATTCCTATATCAACAATAAGATTTTATATGGCTAGAAAAGTAAGAATATTTTCTATATACTTTACTAACTTGAATATTCAAGTTGTTATTTAATTATGTTTTAAGCATTATCATTTATGTATCATGTATATTAAGGGGGTATTCTGGTCTAGAGGAACCAATTTTAGTTTTTTTTGCCAGATCTTCTATTAATGTTTCAAGAATATATAAAAAACTCATATAAAAAAAAATTATAAACTAAATAAATTGCAAAACATTCTAGATCAGAATGACCTGTTTGATTAATGACTTTTATAATAGAAAATTACACATTATTATTTTGTCATAGGGTATACTTCCAAGACGTAAACGAGGTAGGTCATGTGCACCATCAATGGGTATGGGATCAATGCCAGTCAGTAATACTTACACATCTCCAAGTAGTCCGATTGGACCACCTTATCATATTGTCCATTACAAGCTTCCTACTTTAGGTGTGCAGAAATTGAAATAGGGTTATATTATTTTGAAAGTGACAAAGCAAGAGAAATAGAGTGGAAGCCAAAGTAGATTAGAATGGGTGTATTTTATTTACTCTTTTATTTAAGCAATTTTGATGGACAAATCCTAGACGTCAAATCATATTGGATTGTTACATTTGAATAAGGTATACCCACATTTCTTCTCTATTTTATGTGTGATTTTAACATTTTTCTCAAAGGTATATAAAAACTGTATACAATTATAATATATTTATACAGGGGTGGATAAAAGTGATGACTAGAGAGATTTTTGAAAATTTAAAATATATTTTGATAACAAAGGTAATCAAAAATCTATTTTTATACAGTCCTGTATATTATATTAAGTCGATATTAATCAAATTTTTGAAGTCAAGTAATTCATTTCAATTTTTCACGCAGAAGGAAATGCACTTTTTTTTACATATTTTTACTCTTTTTTTTAATGGATATATAATGGTTTGCATTTTGCGGTTATATAACTTTTTTACATTGTATGTTATGTGTTTTATTATAGTTTTATTGTGCTATGGTGTTTTATACATTTGAACAAAAGTGCATTCTTTCTTTTATATTTTTATTAATTAACAATCGTAACAAATATGTAAGAAAAAATAAGGATAAATTATTGAGATAATGTTAAGGCGAGGAAAAAGTAGGCGTTTCGTGCAAGTAGTACTTTGAGAAGTAGGATAGAAAACTTGTTGGTGAATGCAATGAGTTTTATTTGTCTAAGCTGAAGAAACTCGTTGTTGCCAGGACTTTGCACTTTAAGAAGTAAAAATTGCAGTAATCTCACATTTGAAACCAGTACTAGTCTTTTTGTAAGATCTGTTTTTTTTTTAATTTTAAGTTTTTTTTGCATTTTTACGCATTAGTTTTTAGACATTTTGCTGCCATTCAATTTTCGCGGGGTGTCAGACAAACAGATAAATCGCACTCTAGCGTGAGTAATGTTATATACTCATTTTTGATTTTTTTAAATAGTTTTAGTTTACTGTGTTTTGCTCAATATGTATTTAATTGTGGTATGATTGACAAATTTCTAGGTGAAGCAATCGGCAATCATACTAAAACTAACGACTTCACACACGAAATTTGGATAATCTTCCTCATATTGATTTTGTCTCACGCATTACGTATGAAATATATTTTAAAAGTAACAGAAGCTTCCATATGCTGTTATATAGACACATAACTGTCGCCTTAGTAAAATAAAAGTATTTCACATAAAATGAAAATATTAGAGATAGGCTTACGAAAAGATTTCTTTTAAAAAGTGTAATTTAATTTTGACAAATCACTGTTATTTTTGCACGTCACGAACGTCATCTACCGGGACATTCATGTAAACAGGGTGATTCGATTTAAAACATATTTATCGCTTGAATTAAAGCGTGTCATGTCATCTACTATATGTAAAATACTGTAAGAAGTGATATTTTCATCCCTGGCAATGTGGAACAGGGTTATTATTTACAATGCTGATTGTTTTGAATGAAGAACAACTACGTTTATACAATGAAAAAGTATTTACTAATGTTCTATACCATCAGCATATTATATGGTTACTCATCATACTTTCAGAGCCATGTTATTCAGTATTTATTTTTCTATTCATACAGCGCAGTGTAATTATGCCCCCTGTATAATTTTGCCAAAGTTTACTATGGTATTAATACTTGTTATTTATTAAGCTGGTTTTTGTTTGGTAAAAGTATTTCAAGAAGAGGGGTGTTTATTTTTTAAAAATTAAACCTCAGAAATTATATAATTTATCCCCTTCTTTGAAATCCTTTTAGCTTGCTTATCATCCAGTACAAATATCCATATCTTAACACATATTTAGCATTTGTCATTCATTACTAAAACTTGAGACTAGTCAAGTCTGTATAAGACTGATATTTATTTAAACTAACTTCATGGCTTAATCTACTTAAAGAAAAGTTTTTGTCGATATTTCGAAACTTTTATACAATTACTTCTACAGACAAATTTTAATAGATTGAAGTCATTATTCAGATTCATCAACGTCATCATTGCACCGCCATCAATCTCGAATTATCGATGCATCTCATTCTTGCCAAAATACGTTCGTATGAAACGTTTTGTGTACTGTTTAGGTTTAGGGTGTGACTATTAGTCGCATTATATGAATACTCACTTATGACTAGCGTTTAGAGGGTCGAAAGTATCCAGTGCTCTAACCGCCTTTCTACGCATTGTCGAAAATATTTACGTCACGTTTATGAAGGATCGTATTATACTTCTGCGGATACGTGCTTTAAAATAATCTTCTACATCTTATTTTATGGAGGATTATATTAAGGTGTTTTTTTTGTTTTAATATATTCTATTTAAAGGCAAATCTTAATAATAAGATTTTTACATTATTTATATTATCATTCAATAATAACACGGATTATTACGTAATAAATTTTGACTGATTAGAGTGGCAGCAGTTCATCGTTAAATTACTTTTATTTGAATAGGATATGATGCCAGTTTTTAAACGCTTTCACTGTTACAATACAAATAAACATTTTTTCCCTGTAATGATTGCATTAAATATTACAAATACTAATGTGTATTTAATATTTACGATCAACTGCTAAGTATTTGGTATTTATTACAATCATTGTTTGTACAATAGAAATATACAGTATACAAATATAAATATATTGCAACCGTTTTTACCAGTGATAAACAGAAACTACAAAAAATAGAATTTATTTTTATAGTTCTGAGATATTTAAATAATAGTGTTATTTTTTCATAGTAACCGCACTCACCTCAATCAATTCAACACAAAAATATTGAACCGGTATTGTTTTCACGAAATATTGTTTTGATATTCATGTAGTGCTTGTATTTATATACAAAAAATATAACATTAATAAAATGTCTGTTAATGTTACGATAATCAATACCTTTTTTGAAAGTTATTTTAATATTCACATAAAATAAACTTCAGATACGATTGTAATTATACACTTGAGTGGTACTACGAAGTAAAAGACTTTTTTTTGTTAAAGAATCTTTTTTTCAAATAAATGCCATGAAAAAATTATGATTTCCTGAGAACATTAAAACACCCGTTTATTTTCAGTATGTCATCCGACTGTATGTATTAAATGAATCATAGCCATAAATACTGTGTAAATAAGAAACCTGCATTTTTAAATACAATCACTATGGATGAATCGAGATTATTAAAAGTTTTCTAGATGCCGAATTTTTCAAAAACATTTTTACGATAAGGTTATTTTCTAAATCTAAATATTACATTATAAACAAAGTCAAAGACACCAGTTTTGGTGCCACGATAAATATAAAATGAATATTTTCCTCTAAGGATATATTAATACTTGATACAAAAATAACAATCGCAGTATACATAATATAGAATATAGATTTACATAGGAGATTGTGAAAAAAATTATATTCAAGATATATACATAACACTTATTTTTTCATGATCTCAGTTCCACTAGGAAATCAATCATTCAAATTTCCTTGAAATCAAGGCGATTTCGCGATTTTTCCCACAGAGTCAGAAATTAAAATATGAAAATACTCAAGGCCTACTGAACTTATTTTGTGTATTCAGAGGGACCCGATGGATATGTTGGTATAACAGCATGTCCTTATAGAATAGTTTCTCATTCTGTGTATGGATAATGAATATTTGATTTTCTATGGTAATCTATTTATAAATTCAAATATAAGACTATAGTTTATAGTTAAAATATAGATTGTAGACATGTGCGTCTTATGCCCCCTTTTTATTTTGTATTGTTTATTTTTATTAGTTTTTAGAAACGTTTTGTGTACAATAGCATTAGACAGTTAGATGTAGTTTTAGTTAGTTCATTACTATCCAACATAAGCTTATTAAAAAGTGGACGTTTGTAACAATTTTCTTTATTTTGGTGACAATAACATGAACATAAAAAGAAAACACTTTTTAATTTGTGCCATTGACTACATAACTTATTTTCGTCAAATAATTTAAATTTTTCGACGTCCATATATTGACATTTAGTATTTATTTGCAGCTATAATTTATACTATTTTTAGAATATCTGTCTGGATAATTTGAGCGATTATATTGTAAAATATATTATAAAAGTGCCATTGGATATATTTTTCTAGTTACATAGTTAACAGCTTATGTCATGTGAGACTTAGACCTTATGTATACAGTATTCGGTATTGAATATACAAGTATTATATACAATCATTATATTGTTGTTTTTATTTATAAGCCCTATTTCAGTTAAAACTTTATCCAGCATAAAAGTTTTGCGTATATATAAATTCCTTAAGAATAAATAATACTTTTTTAGTGTTTATTGAAAATACTTTATATCAAATTAATAATTTCTTAAGAAAAAATTGTTGTTACAAGAATTATTTGTTACTTTCTTTCCAAAATATAGAATATGTGTTATCTCTAAATAGCTTTCGTTAGATTCTGAAAATCGCAAATAATAAACAGTGAGTAATAATAAAACACGCTTTAATTTGTTTTGTCAATTAAATTTATCTGAAGAATTCAAAATTAAGCCAGTCAAAATAGGCAGTCTGGTTTTTTGAAATATTTTTTTAATTACGTTAGCTTTTTACTCCAGATATAATATTAATTATACGTTTTCATTTTATCTTTACCATATAATCTACGTCACTGTTTATAAATGAAAACCAGTCAGTGCTACATCTGCTACTAAAATATTTTATCATCATTTCCATGAAATGTTTGACCAACAACAAACCGGGGTCATGCAATTAACTGAACCTTAATCTTCGGTTATATTTTTAACATAAATGGATCATTTAAATAAGATTATTTGAAGCAGTAAGGCTTTTAACGAGCGACGTTAGTGCGCGATTCTTCTTCAATTGACCGCTGAGTCATTCGCCTAGTTCCTAATTGTTTAACGTTTAGTTTATGCGTCATCTAACTTAGTTTACATTGATACCTTTCTGTAAATATATTTTTAGTATAGATCAGAAGCGGAGTGAATTATAAAAAAATGTTTAAATACATTTCGTGTTGTTTGTTAGTTTTAATGGTACGAAATGCAGAAATGCATTCCTATCATTTAGGTGCGTGTCCTACAGTTGAACCGCAGACAGATTTTCGAATGAAAGAGGTAAGTACATCCATAAGGTATCCACTAAACAAAACGAAAATTAATACCGGAAAAAATACTTCCCAAATATATTATCGAAATACATTTTTCAATTCAATTCAATTCATTTAATTTTATCAAACAATTCTTACTCGTTATTTAATGAATATATTGTATCAAGAAAATTCTTAATATTACTAATATCAAATGATAGTTTTAGTGGTTTGACTATATATGATACTCTATGTTTAACTATTATCAATATGATTAATTCATAATTGACCTACTAATCATTTAATACTATTCCAATACAACATTTTCTTCTATTCGTTAATAATTGTACCGTTAACATTTTGGAATTTAAATTATAACAGAAATATTTTATGTCTTATTTTCCTATATTTTATGTTTTATCCTTATTTTCGAAAGCTTTTTGTACAGTGACCGTTGTATAAATAGTTTTAGTCATACATTTTAGATTATTTTGATAGAATCTTTACTGTTAATACCAATATTTAAATTACATAACATAGTACAAATATAATAATATAATTTTATAGTTACTTGGTATATGGTATGTCATCGAAAAGACTAGTACTGCAAGTTCCTGTATGGTTTATAACATAACAGAATCTGATGAACCTTACGAATATGTAATAGAAGAAATAAGTCAACACTTTTTATTAGCTTTAACACCATTAAAACATGGCTACCACTATAGGGGGACTTTAAGAGTTCCTGATCCAGCTGTTCCTGCCAAGATGACCGTGAGTTTTCCATTAAGTAAGTAATTTACTTTATCTTACTTCAATATAATTTTTTAAAATTATTAACATAGTTGATCATGTAATATTGAATTTTATGCCATATTTTGAATAGGTTTACTTAATGCGTTTTTACTTAATCTTTATAATTTTTTGTATTTATATATACAGCACCGGTCATATACACGGATACTTAAACTAAATAAAACAAAGAAATTATTTTGATGAATTGTTGTTTCTTATGTCGCAGTTCACTATTATCATATCTGATTTCACATTCATTCAGAAAAAAACATAGTTATTATTTTAAACCAATTATACCTATGCAAATTGGCTTTTTCTAATTTTTACTTTTGTTATAAAAGCCTTTATCTCTTGAAGTCAATTTGTTAGCAATTGATATATGTAAAGATGACAGTATATATTTAAATTATTTGCAAATTTATCATTTTTATGATCTTCCTAATAAATGCAAATAATTTTCTCATGCTAATATATCATTATAAACAAATATTAAATGAACGATTATTTGTTTTTCAGGCGTAGCAGGCACCTCATCCTTTACTGTTTTTATGACTGATTATGACACATACGCTGCTATATTCACTTGTCAAAAACTAACATTCGCACATCGACAATCAGCTACTATATTATCAAGAACAAAAACTCTAGACAGAATGTATATTGATAAAGTAAGTATTGTTTAGACCAGGAATTATTTTTAACATTCAGTTTATTTCATTTCAACGTTTTGAATGAGTACAAAATATTGAACAAAACAAAGTGTCTTACCAAATTGGTTCCTTTCAACAACTGGACTAAAATGTCAACTCTCCATATATGTTACTGTAGAGAGATATCTAGGTTTTCCGGCCGATCCTCTTTTTTTTTGGTAAAATCAAATAAGTGTTGTTCACTTTTTTTGGTAGGATTAACAACAAATTAAGAAATAATACCAAATGGAATCTTCATTGTTGATGTATAACAACAACTGTTGTTATACATCAACAATGAATTAGAAAAAATATTAAGTCATTATTTTTAATGTTTAAGCTTCATTATTGAAATTCTAATGAGACGTACTTATACATCCAGCTTACTTACCAAACTTAGTCTTCAGGCATCTTACCATTACGTATTACATTTGATCAGCTGCGTGTGAGTTCAGATTGATTTGTGAAATGTATTAAAGCCGGTATTCTCCAAAGGAATGTCGTCTCTTAATTATTTTTTAGCACGGTAGTGAATGCAATAATGCGAAAAGTATTTTCAAAGGGACATGGCGCTCAATTTGATACTACAAACTTCTTCACCGACGTAATATCTGCTGATGGTGGCGCTGTAATCGCTCATACAGACGTTGAAGCTCCGAGTATTCTTCATAATATAATTCGCATTGCAGAGTTAATGAAGAAAATACTATTAAAGTATTAATAACTAATGGATTTCCGGCTCTTGTAAAATCCACGAGATCCAGTTAGAGCAAATGCAGTTCAAGTAGTTGTACCAATAATGTATGGAAAAGAAAGTGGCTTCTACTGCTCAAGTAATAAGTCTGCCAAGCTGTAGGAACATGTGGATGCTGCGGTGATCTTTCGAGGGGTTTTCATGTTAATCCTTTTGCTCGGACACTATTATAGTCTGACGTCTGTAGGCTTGATATCTTTCAAAAGCGATGAAAAGCTAAATTCTTCTTTCTCTTCGAGACTACATTGGAATTAAATGATTAAATGAAAGTAATGCGATTAAGATATCACACGGTTATGGAACAAATCTAGAGATGCAGGTTACAATTGTTTGGACATGCCTCTCGAACGAAAGATGTACGAATTCTTCCCAGACTTCTGTGGCGAAAGCATTGAAATATCAAATAACATTTTTATTGAAAGCTAAATTTTACCAAAAAAACATGTCACTTTCATAGAACTGTTGTGCTTTGTAGTGTAATTAAACTATACCTTAATTTCATTTCCATTTTTGAAATATGTGTTGCATTGTTTTATATTATCTTTATATTCACAAGTTTTACATCATGTAGTTTTCATACTAACCTGCTTCAATCTAATTACTTAATGATATCTTATTTAATATCAATTAGGACCACCACATCTATGAGAATTATGAAATTTTCAGAAAATTATCTAAATGTTATATCACAAAATATAATAATAAATAAAAATATAAATAATATAGTTGATTATAGAGTAGCTATTTATGAATAATAAATAATTCATATATATTATTTAATACATTAATAATTTAAAATGTTCTGTCAATCGAATAATAATTTACAAAAAACTAATTCTTTTATAATAAAATATTCTAATTTTTGTAGATAAGATCAAGATTATCCCAATCACAAATCGATCCATTTGAATTATCTATCATTAAACAAAATGACTGTCCCAAAAATGCTTCAGAAGGATTTAATATTAACATAAATAACTATTCAGTTTCTGCCAAAGGTGCTGCTGATGTTATTCGAAAGGCCGGTGAAAAATTAGGTAATAAATGCATTAAGATTTATAATTATGGAATTTAAATTTTCTTAAATTTTATAGGTGACGGAGTTGAATATATATCCGGTAAAACAAAGGACGTTTATAATAAAATAACCAGTGATAGCCAAGAAGTTACGACTTATGGAAAAAGAGAAGATTATACCAGATCTGTTAAATCAGATGTAGAATGGCTGCCATAGAATAGTAAAAATACAATTTGAGTAATTCAATAATTATTTTATTGAATACTAGTACTGAAGTTTTAAAAGAAATAAAAGAATAATAATAGAATAAATATAAGAATAATAAAAGAATAAATAAGTGCTACTAATGTAAGAGTGTTATTAAAAATTATAAATATATTGTGAAGTGTAAAATATGAAGTCTTATGTACGAATGATTGTTAAAAATAGAGGATATGCATAAATACATAAAGGTAAAAGTAAGAGTAAAAAATCTTTAATAATATCACTATTATATATTAGAATAATTATAGTATAATAATAAAACATGAATAAATTTTACACATACAGTGAAATTAATTTTTTTTTAACTGCAACGAAGACGTTTTAAAATTTCCTTCTCCATCTTGTCAGAATTCATTTAAATTATAATATGATGATTATAATACCTAATCTGAATAGTGTATATCTAAGTTTATCACCAAATAAATATCTATAAATTAAGTATGAACTTCATCCTATTCCTGTTAAAGAATATGTAAAAACAAATAATATTCAATAGATTGTTGATTAGTGATTTAGCATAGGACCTCACTTATATTTAATAAATAGATCTGAGTCACCATTTTTTTCTTTTCTTTTATAATTGGTACTACACTGTTTGTTCTTAAATATTTAAATATATTTTTTCTTTTTCATTCGACTTACAAACATTTCAACATAATGCTTATGCTTATCAATAAAAACATTTATAAAAAGATAAGGCATTTAATGTTCAAATGTTTAAATATTGTATTACTTCTGATGTAATTGTAATAATTTACTTGATAGAAGACTACATTTTCTAATCTGAAATTGTTGTATTTCTTATGGTTTATCAAGTGGTCATTTTTACTCAACGTCACTATAGGTTTACTTATTTTTTGATTGATAATCTTTCTTGAGTTTAATTTGAGCTCTAATACATTTAATCTGTTATTTACTACTCCGTTATTTGTCTTAGTATGTTCCCTCTTTCTTCTTAAATATGGTGATGGTAGCTAATACGAAAAGACATTGTAACTGGGTACATTTTATAGAGCCAGTTATTACCATCATCATATTGTATATCTTGCGCATTGTATATCTCTGATCTTTCTGGGGTAAAATTGACTTTATTTTAACACAAAATCTTAATGCTGCCATGTTCTTGTTATTTGTCTATATGAAATGTTGATTATGTGAGACAATTTTTAATTTATTCGTGTCGTCTATATCTGTCTTTTGTTAGATTTATTTTAAATATGCTTTTCTACGAACAGAAGATCAGCCATGGTATTATCCAGGTTATAAGATCAATATTAACCATTAACCAATAAATCTCTTAGCATATATAACAACTGCCACTTTTTATGTCTGATGCTTTGATTGAAATCGACCTATTGACCAGTATATTTATAGTGTCTTTTATTCTATTATAAACACTATTGTGCCTACTTTCAGCTGGCTGGCGATGCAATTTTTTCTTTTTTTCTTTGTATTCCTCTATTTCAATAACTAGATGCGGGTTGTGATTCTTGGATGTTTGCTCGTTACTTTTAAACGAACAGAGCTGCTTGTCAGTTTTTCCATTAGATGGTGCTGCTTATCATGTATATGTTTTTGTAGAGCCAATACCGTTTCGACCATCAAATATTTGTGCTGACTGGTTGAATACTAACTTTATTCCTACTATAATCATACAATATACAGCACAAATACAGTGGCGTACAGGACTCATGATATAATTATGTACTTCCAAGCACTTTGGTAGGATGAGTACGACTGCTATAATAAAACAGTAAGTTTAAGAGTAAAACTATTTTCTAGTGTTTGAAACAGTTATTGAATTCCATTTCTGGTATTAAAGCCTTCTTTGATTCCATTTCAAACTTCTCAATTGACTATGTATATTTTTTGAGTTTAGAGAATAGCTGAAGATTTGACGAAACTAAATCACAAGAATAATTCTGTTGAGGAATGACATTGGTAGTTGGTTTTTTTAATGAAAATATTGTAAATAATCATTGTTCCGATGGGGCGTATCATAGGAATAAAAGAAATAATTACTGACCCAAATTCCTGCCTTTTGAGACATATTGGTTCGATCAAACGCTGTTTAAATCAAACGATATTTCTTGTTGCCAGACGCTCGGATTTTTACATGTTTTAATTATAATCGAGGTTCCGTGTAACAATTCAATATCGGTCAAAGAGTTATCATCCGGGTTAACTAAAGCTGAATAGGTAAATATAATAATAATAATTATAATCATAAGTGGGTAATTCGGTAGTCAAGGGTTGCTGTTTAAAATAGCCGTAAGGTAGGTCCCGTTTAAATAAAATAATGATTTAATGCATGAATGATCTTGTGACTTGGTATTTTACATTTAAATATGAAGTCTGATCCCCAGTTACCTTGCTTTTTAATCAAATTAAGTGTATTTTTGCACGTTTTAATAGCAAATATTGAGATGGGTTTAGGTTGAGTTTTTATTTTTTTATCTTGTAACTTTATTTCGCCAATGCGTTTTATCTCAACTGATGGAACATTACTAATTCCTTCACATTATTATCAATGAAATATGTTATCTGGACCTTCATTGGCTCCTAACATTAAATTAAATAGTTATTGAGCCGGTGGATGGTGAAATGAAATTAAACTGGCTGTGTGGTGAAATGCCCATGTATTTTATAAACAGAGTATTACATCGTTCAAATGATGTCGCGGTTTCTCACGGTGTAATTGATAGTTATGTTAACTTAAAGGAAGTTAAACGATTGTGGCTTATTTGCATGAATCTCCACACGTGTTTAATGGGCGATGTTGGTAGCCAATTCATATAAGCCATATATTTGTACGAGTACAACGATACCTTCCAATCGTCCATGCAGTGCATCATTCATCGTTTTTTAAAGCTCGCTGCTGGCGAGATGAAAAGTATGAAAACACAGTGACGCTGCTGGCTCAAAATCCGCGCTAACAGTAACTTTTTGTTTATGTGTTGTTACCTAGTAAACTTCTTGTGGGGTGGGGTCGTTCTATGTACAGAATTTATGTTTGTTAACATAGCTATTCATCCAAAAATCTGCCCCGTCGCTGAAGATAATTTTTTCACAAAAATTGGAATCCTAACATTCACTTTGATAATAGTGCATATAAGTTGTATTATTTGGACGTGCTGCTCAATCGTAACTTACATCATCAGGATAAGTTCAATCAATGACTCGATAATAAATGGAAAGTAATAACGCCCAATAATCTATGGTAGAGCAATTCTGCTCTTGTGCATTGCTGAATATTAAAGCATTAAGCTATTAAAGCGGTCTATAGTTAATGTGAAGAAATTTTTTAAATATTTATACATAAGATAATATAAAAAAACATTAGACCAGTTAATTTGACATATTTATTAAAAAAAGTGGTTTAATAATTAATATTAATAAATGTATAGCATATAATATTATTGCACAAATTATGATGAGTATGCAGAGAAAACGGTTCAGAAGAAAAAGTCATATCCATTTTAGCAAGAAATGCTATCTATAATTTTGATTATTAAAAACAAAATACCATTTAAATTCGAAATAATATTGATCATTAATGAAGCGTCAGGTATTATAAAATATAAGCCACCATGAAGCATACACAACTGTCTATGTTACAGTAACCTGATCGCCAGATGTTATTATAAATTATGCACAAAGTCTATTTTATTTTAAACAGCCTCTAGTATTTGTATCTCTTATCTTTTCGATATAGTTTGGAGAGTACTGCGGTAAATTTCTTGAGGACAAACTCATTTCCGTGTGTTTTTTTATCCCACAGTTGATAAAGTACTATTACGAACAGAACTGTATATTTTTAATATATATTTATTTATGCCTTTTCTATTTTTTTATAGCAAGCAATACGTTGAAGCAGTTTAGAAAATTATTGGAAATTGTGGTAAAAATTCTCGTCGCAACATCAGTGATCGGAAGACGTTTCTCATCACCAACACGAAAAAGGCAGTCTTTAGTTGAACAGAAAAGAACGTAAGGCAGGGACAATTGCGAAAATTTCAGGAAACATTTTTCCAAGAGCCGCCACTGCTTGCGAATATAACAGAACTCTAGCTATTATGCTGATAACTGGTGCCAATAGTATTAAATGCATTTGAAGTCATATCAATAAGCCTTTGGATCGACAAGCATAGCTTTAAGAAATTGATAATTTTATCCTTACATACCGTTGAGAAATCATGCTTGTTATACAAAATTATTTTCCAAACTATTCGAGATGATTCCAGAATGGTGGTAAAATTTTAGCACAGAAATATGCTAAATGATATTGCAGATGCATTAATAGCGTTTAAAAAAAACATCCGACTCTTACAGTCTCAAAAATTAGTAGTAACATTATTTTACATATATTCATGTATGCATTTTGATTAGAAAATCGTTGGTGAAAATTCGAAGTATCATTTTTAATCGCTTGTCATGCAAGACTTATTGGACGAAAACGAAAAAGCGATGAACCAACTGTTTTCAAACATTTACATGTAATTGGAAATAACCAAAGGGAGTGGAAATGACTATCACAAGAATTTACAGAAATTGCCAATTCGAACCGCTTCAATATCGTATTTTCATCACTTAACTGGTAAAAAAGAAGTTTTCTGTAGCGTACTGTGTTTGGTGATGAATAGTATAGTGGATCTACTACGACAGTTAGGCTAATTCAAAAGAGCCATCGATACCGAAACAGAACATCCATGGTCATAAAATCTACCTATGTGTCTGTTGGGTTCGTCAAGGCGTAGTGTATTGCGAGCTGCTAGAACCGAATAATACTGCTGTATTATACAGATGTTTAACCGCGTCAATTGAACAAACTGAATGACGCGTAGTGGCAAAAAGACCAGCTATAACGAGTAACAAATGCAAAGTCATTCCTCTACATGACAACCCTCGGTCGCAGGTTGCAAGAGTTGTTAACGATATATTATTGCAGCTGAGACGGGAAGTTTTAAATGTTTTTTCGAAACGGTCTCGCCATCTTGGTAAGTAGGAAATAGTTGTAGAAAATGTGATCAATTTCTTTCTAAATTAATTCATTTTTAATCTGAAAATATGATCTATATTTTGATGCAAACACTTAACACAACAATAAGTTAAGATCTCTTTGTTTTTGCAGATCTTATCGAACATTATTAATAGTGTCTTGTACATGATTGGATGAAAATTATTCAAAATTAAACCAAATAATATACTGAAACTTAATAGAAACTATATTACTATTTATTAAAAAATAAGAAAAAATGGAAACAAAGAATACAAGCAGAGAATGGAAAATCCGTAACATTCCAGAAGAATAACACTAGTCAATACGGCGTATTAGATATTAGCGATGGTGATACATAGAAGATTAAATCAAGAGAACAACTAAATCAACAGGATCATTATTAATGTTCTGTATTTAAAACATTGCGAGATGAAAATGAACAAATGATGCAACATTTACGCTAAAACAAATAATAGAAAAAGTACTGGAGTATATTCATCAATAGAGACAAATTATTGCTGTAATGGAGGGAATGTGTAAGTTACGAAAGTTCATAAAGATGAGATTAACTCAAACCAAAACCAATGTAATAATACAAGAGAAAATTAAATAATTTACAATAATATTATACATGTTCTACACGTAAAAACATGTTAAAAATAAACTTATCTAGAGAAGATAAATATAAGAATATGAGTATAAAACAGAAAACAACAGTAAAATTGTTATGGCATGTTACAAGAAGCTATCAGAGAGAAATGATAAATATGGTAAGAAGGTGGTTGCTAGCAGGAAATGAAAAAAAGGGAACACAAAAGGAAGGAAGAAGATGAAATTGAAATATCTAATAATTTATACATATTTGATTCACAAGAAAATAAATCTGATTTTAGTTTCTTACTATTTTCATATGTTAATCAACATAAACAAAATTCCTGAGTAAAAATATACACACTATAGACCCGAAATTAATTTTTACCAACATAATATTAATATTTATTCAGTTACCAAGAAATTTACATTGATTTAAATTGTTCAGGAAATATGATTAGATTTAAATTGATGATTATTAAATAAATTAAATCAACTTAGGAATTAGATCAATTATTTAAAATTTAGACCAAAAAAATATTATAACTATAGGAAATATTTCAATTATTATATTTCATTTGTTTTTCACAGCAGCGTGGTTGTAATCCAACACAAACATCCAGCGCTTAATTTATTGAACAAGCTAGAATGCCTCAACAATATAAATAGCTAGCAAAATGGCTTAAGAATTTGAAATAAAAAAAGTAATTCTAATTAACATATTTTAATTTTTATTTCATAGGGTAGTAGCAACAATATAAAACCAGTTAGAATTTTGTCTCAACTAACTTTGTTTTTATTACTTTTTCGCAGTAATTTGACTAAACTAACCTCCATAAATGTCTTAGCTATTCCCCATAACATGTGAAAATTACTCTGCTTGCATCAAGAAGTAGCATAAATAACTGAAACAATTTTCGATATGTCGACAAACAAATCGACACCTAAATGAACCGACTAGCTCGCTCCAAAGCCCGGTTATCGCCATCTAGTCTTATCGTTGTATCGCTGAATCGTTTCGAACCCTACATTATCAGAAAATTACGAAGAGATCGAAATAAAAATGGAGCCAACACCCGAACAGACCTCTCTTTCCTCGGCGTATGCACTCGTCGACCTGCGATCAACACCAAAATAATGGCCTTTCTGCGGTGTTGTCAGATTTGTCGAACCGGTTATCCGAGTATTCCAAAAATCTCATTTTATATTTGTTATATTTGCACATAATTTAATACATTTAAATTGTAATAAATAATTTATTATAATTTATAATAATTTTCATATTAATCAGTTGAACAATGATATCAATAAATTATTACAATTAAAATTAATTAATTGTATTATTAGATCTACACCAATAAATTACAATAAATTATGTATAAAATATCAGTAAACTCAATATAAAATAATAAATAACAGATAACAATGTAATAACATATTAAATATAAATATTTCTAATAAATCTAGTTAATATTTAAATAAAATGTTGAAAGGGATTTATGTTAAAAATGTTTAGTTTCCTTGAAATAGTTAGGGTAGAACTGATATAAAAAATTGGGTTTAGTACATGTTGAATGTTGTTGTTTTATTTTGCCTATATCCTTAAACTTATGCTATATGTTTTTTAGATTTTTTATCTATTACAATTTATTGTAAAATTATAATTTATTGTGAAAGTATCGTTTTACTAATGAAAATTAATTAAGGTTTTAATTTCTTATCAATTTTGAAATAAATCTGAATTATTTGAAAATTATAGTAGGAATTGCTTAGATCACATTTGAAGAAAAATAACAGTATATATAATTTTATATAATAAAATATAGTGAATAAAAATAACATTATAAAATATAACCTATATATTATAGTATTTTGCTTAGTCCAAAAAAGAAAAACTGTTTAGTTTGGCAATGCAGGAAATTGTCATTACCATTCAAGAAGCTATCACCGACGTACCCATAGGCCAACACTGGGGTGTTCCGAAAGAAATAAAGAAAGGCATGTAGTATGCATACAACAAAGATGACAGATTATACAACAAGTCGTGTCTAATATGATCTTTGAAATACATTTTTAGTCGCGCTTTCCGAAGCGTAGTGTGTAGACGTGGATATTTTCGATTCATTGTGGAATTTACCGATTTTTACGTCGTTGTGCGGAAAAATGTCGCAAAATTCGTCAGCTGGTAAAAGTAAAAACTCTAGACAATTGGTGAGTACGTTTTTCTTCTGGAACTAACTAGGATTACGTGAACTAAAGCGGCCATTACACCGACAAAAGCACTCACGTAAACCCGATCGTTTATGTTTGGTCGCCATGCCTTTTCTTGTAATAAGAACGCTCTTTTCTTGTGTCGAGTTCGACGGTAGGCACTGTTGGTCTATGTTAACTTTTTTCCTTGCTGTAACGCCGGATGAGAAAATAATAAAAAAATCGGTCGCCATCTTGTTCATAATGAAAAAGTATAAACTTTTTCGAAATTATTCAATTTCGATCGATGTTCGATATTGTCTAGGCAAAAAGTGATGGGAAACCTCGGTCGTTGGTACTTTAGATACCGTTCGGTAAGTGGTCAACACCGGTTTATACACACTGATCACCTGTTTTCAGTACCCTCATGTTCGGAGAGCCCTGTGGTACTGTTCGAATTTTCTTTGTGGGAGGGGAGTGCGGTTAACCCGGTGCGTCATGAACTTTTCCCATGTGTTCTGTCGACCAAGCGAAAGTTTTACACCGTTATACTTTTTTCCAAACGTTACATCTTTGAAAATGGTTGCGGAAAATTGTATGGATTACCGTTTATACTTTAGAAAAATTAGTTTTTATTCGACGAGTGTCAACTAGTAGATATATCAAACGATAAAATGGTTAAAAATGGCGTTGACACATTTCAGTTGAAGCAATACGGATTTCCATTTGACAACCTTGGTAATGTGTTGAAATTTGATTCGCGATTTTCAGTTCTAACTTATATAACGCAACAATTCTGTTGTTTTATTTACTCGTGACCATTATCTTGGTTAATTTGATTATATTGATGGCTTATCTATTTCCATGAGTTGGAACGGAATGATTCATTTTGTTTGTAAGTTTGTAAGTATTTGTAATGTATAAAGTTAGCGAGAGAGTAAAAAAATTGAAGTCAATGGAGGGAACTATTTTTAGAATGTAACTTTTTGCAAATACATTTTCATAAGTTAAAAATTAATTGTAAAAATTATCATAATTTATCAGTTGAATAAGGGTTTTTTCACTCTATTTATTTATTATTAAATAAATTTAATGAATGTTCTCGGCAGTTCCATTCACTTTTTTAGATAAGATTTTTTTGTACAAACAAGATAGAAGTGGTTGCAAAAGGTTTGTTTTTGTTTGCGACCTTCAACGGAGGCCAGTGTGTCAATGCGCTTTTTGGTTTAGTTATATGTATAGTAGCTAGTTTATATCGAAATGATGGTTTGATTACCTTTCTTGGTTTGGTTAAAAACTGTCTCATCCGGTAGGATTTTGATCATTGTGTCCTTATAATAGTGTTTTCCGGTGATTTTATATTTTAATTTTAATTGGTTAATGTTTACATCTGTTGTAAGAATTGTTTTCTTGATAACTTTAGGACAATCATTGGGCAATTGTTATAATTATGTCCTATATTTCCTCTTATTTTTGGCAGTAGTTGACAGTATTAAAATATTGGCAGGAATAAAATAGGCAATGTTGGAAAATAATTAACTTCCGCGGCTTAAAGTCTGACCAGTTGTATACATTGAACTATATTCTTACATGTTGGCATATAGGGGATGCGGATAAACGGTTTGACCACTCACATCGCTGTCAAAACGTCGCGTGTTCGAACCCTTACAGTGTTCGGGCGTTTATGATTCTGTATAGCCAAATGTGTAAAATCTGAAACGGAATAACCATCTTAATAATCAGTCTGGCCAAGGGCAGATATCTGCATGTTGGCCATTCACTAATTAGTAAGTTTCATAAATTTCAAAGATTAACATCTCATAGGGTGTTAATATAACTAAGTCTAGATACTAAAATATCAAATAAATTGATGCATAATTGATTTATCAAATAAAATGAATAAATTAATGAAATGTTTAACAATTGATTACTAGTGTTTCACTTGAGTTTTTAAGAACCTAGTAGCTACTTTAATTGATTTTAAATTACAATTTTTAAATTATTTTTATTACATCTTATTAGATACGCTTAGTACAGTGTTATTTTACAAATTAATTTATAACTATTTTTCCATTGTACTTCGATCAATTCAAAAGCAAGGCGACTGCGGGATAAATACATCAGTATGTATTTTTTGTAATTATGTCTAATGTAAATTAGATTTAAACTAAAATTATAGTAACATTTTATACAAATTCGTGTGGTGTGGTTTGCTTCAGTCTTGAGATTTCCATTCTGATGTCTAGTATTTTTGTTGCTTTTCCTTGGGTATGTAGTTATAAGCATTAATATCTTAATATAATGCCATAACATCCTACCTCACGTGTTTTATTTACCAGTTATCATTGCTCTTGCCAGTCCTTACTTTGGGTAAATAGGGTTCCACTCATTTATTACGTAAGACTATTTTTGTCAGTTTTTAACCTACTCTCTCTCCTGTTTAATATTTATTACATAAGAATCTAAAAGACATGATTGACACTCTCCCAAATTCATAATTCATAAAAAAAATTAACGTCTTTCATAATAAATGGCTCCTAACGTATATATAAGTTGAAGCTTAGAATAGCTTTCATTCATATAAAATGTGTTTTCTCATTATATACAATATTTATTTTTAATGTTTTGTCTCTCTTTTGTAAGTATTAATTTAAGTTGATATAAAAATATTCTCATATTTAGTTTTATATTGCATATCATTGTTTGCCGCTCTCGATATACGACTTTACAAGTCTTTTGCATTACTTTTTAGTTTTTTAGATTTAATATATAATAAACCTTTGATTTTTTTTTCATTTGTTGGTCATATTGTTATAGTACTAGTTACTGTAATGATAAAAACAACGGACGCTTACAAAAAATATACAATTTTGTGGTAAACAACAATTTTGTAGTTTTTGGCGTTGAATTTCTTTATGCTTTTGCTTGATGTCCAAAATTAAACTATAAATCTCGATAATCGTTATTAAACCGTTCGCTTGATCAAAGCTCTTTGGATAGTGGAAAAATGAGATAATCTCAGTGTGTCATTAGTTTGGGATCTGCTAACATAGTTGAATGTATCATAATCTTGCCATAACTATGATAATGTCATTTTATAAAAATGAAATTAAAATTAATTAAATTATATATACATAGTTTAATCAAATTAACAATAAAAATAAGGTTATTAAACATGGTTATTTGTAATATGGGTTATTTATCTTTGATAGGGGTTTAATATTGGTTTGATACATTATTATTGTTTAGGATTTCTAGGTTTTGAATACTGTCTTTTTAATAATTTTACTTTGATTGAATAATTTATTGGATTGTAATTCCAGACACAGTATTTCCTTCCTTCAGACAATTAAGTAGTTTGGCTGAAAATGGTCTCTGAGTTCACTAATATGTAGGAGCGAAATTTTTCAGTATTCCACCAGTCATACCCATCCAAATAATAGTTTTACAAAGAACTTACACATTTTTTGTTTGTTTTTTTCTAAGGAATTTTATACATTAATTTTTTGTCTATTAAAAATATACATATTTAACTATAAGTTCATCGATGACAGTTATGATTCACAGTTAGTCAAATTGTTGACTGGGTGTTGGTGGTTAATTACATCTTACATTAGATATGCTTAGTACAATCTTAATTTAAAAATCAATTTATTACTACTGTTCTATTGTACTTGCATTAATACACAAGTAATTCGAGTACGGGATTAATACATCAGTATCTATTTCCAAAATTAAAATAAAACTAATTTACTTAAGCTTAGGTTAAGAATACACTTATAAATTTCGTTAAGTTCGTGTGGTTTGGTTCGCTTCAATTTTCTGATTTCCTGCGTGTTGTCCAGTAGCTGTATTGCTTCCACGTTGCTGTGGCTTAGCAACCTTATTTCACGTTTTAAGGCGAAATCTTGATTCACGTCGTGTATCCATTTGATTTCGAGGTCATCGTGCAGTTCTTCGTAGGTTACGTAGCGATAAGTATTGGTAATTGGGCACAGAACTTTGTTTTGGGCACGTTGGATTACCAGTCGGTTTAATGTCTTAGTGCAACCCCATATTTACACCGCATAGGTCCAAATTAGCTTTATGATATAGACTGGTGAAGCAATTTATTTGATTTTAAGGCAAGTTCAGAGTATCTTCCGACTAACCCGTACAGTTGCTTGACTTTGAGTCTAATCTGTTCTGCTTTTTGCCTAACATGATGTTTCCAGTTTAACCTATCATCGAGATATATTCCGAGGTATTTGGCTGATTCTGCTTAAGGAATCAGGCATTCGTCAAGTGATCTAATTAGGTTTTTGTTATTTCGCCGCAACGCAAAATTAACATATTTGGATCTATTTAGCTGTATTTCTTCTAGTCTGTAATTGATTTATAGATCTTGTTGACCGCTACTTTACTTGTTCTACAATAGAGATACATTTTTGGCGATGATAACTGTGTTGTACTGTGTCTCAAGTACTATTTCTTTTGTCGTTATGCCATACTCGGTGATTTGTGAGACATCCAAGAATATTGCAGTGCAGTATTTCTTTTCTTGAAATGCCTTTTCAACAACCGCTGTTACTCTGTGCACTTGGTCGATTGTCAAGAGATGATTTCGAAATCCAAACTGGAAATCTGGTATTTCTATAAATGTTTAGTACATTTTAACAGCAGTTTCTCAAATAATTTCTTCACTTATTTTTACCTATGGAATACCTAAAAATTAATTTGTTTAAATCAAGCTACAGCAACTCTTACCGGGTTCAAAATTCAAAGAAAAAAATTATATTGATGCAAAATCATCATTAATTAAATTTTGTTGTTGATAGATGATGTGACGCTTTACATTAGACAATTTTAAGATAATTTATTAAAGGTGTGAACTAGAGACTGAAGAAGGGGGAGACTTAATTGTATACGTAATACAATTAGTATTAAAAAAACAATTTACAACAAGTAAATCTTAACAAATAGTGTAACTAAAATGCAAAATGGCACTTTCTTAACATAACTAACTAACTTAACATTTCTTAGCCTTTTTGAACTAAAAAATATACGTATATGGATGTCTCACATATTTCTTATAATCTTCTAAACAGTCCATTCGCATTATTGATAATATGCGAGCTTCGGGCGATGAAGGGAATTAAATGGAAGTAAATGTACATGGTAGAGGTTAAATTAAAGCGGATGTTATCTTATCTCATACATTATCACAAGGTGTATATGTAAGATATGGTTCATATATGAACAAGATGTTTCATACTGCATTTATACAGTACTTTTCTTTGTTTCGCTTTCAGGTGTATTAAATATATTTTTTGTTTTATATCAGGTTTACATATGACATATTTTTTGTTATAAATGTTTTTTAGTTTTATAAAATAGTTTATTAGTTTAACTCTTTTCAGTACAATGTGATAATAAAATAATACTAAAATGGGCATGCTGTTTGAGTGATTTAAATTAAATAGCGAAAGATTCGTACTCTACAAAAATTACTTACACTTCTGTAATAGTAATAGTAAAATGGTAACTAATATCTTGTGATAATTTTTATGTTTTATAATTACAGAGATATTTGAAATCTCAAAATTCATTTGCAATCCTAATATTATAGTGATATTAGTTTAATTTTTTTAAATCAATAGTTATGTTGAAAACTATTCTTAAGAATTATCTAACATTTCGGCAATCATTTATAATAAATAATATGAAATTTTATTTTAAGAAAGTTGTTATAAAGCAAAGAAGAAATTATTTTGTGGAATAAAATTCTAAATGGTCAATTAGAAGCAAATATCACTTAATAAGGTACGTATTTATAATACTCGTAAAAAGTAATAAGATTTATATCTGGCATGGATTAAAGAAAAAGCCTATAAAATATGTACAAAATTATTATTAACATGTAAGTCGAAGCTTTTATCTAATGTCAAAATTACTACACGAAGAAATATTATTTAAAACAAGAAGTTGAAGGATTTATATTCTCTATTAACTTTTTTCCGTCGTTCTGGCAACATGGCGATACCGTGTCGAAAGAATAATGTTGGGTTGGTAGCGATCCAATCATTTATACATTGTTGCACTTCTTCAATCTTTTGAAACGGTAAGTCCAGCAATGCTGCATAGTTTTGATCAAATCAAAAGGCTGTATGTCTGCAGCAGTGTATGCTTCAAAATCTTGTAACGTGTGGACAAAAGTTGTTATTGCAAGATAATTACTTTGTGTCTATTAATCGCTATTGGTGGTCATTTTTTACACTGTTTGCTGATCTCGTCATATCACAGCTAAATTTCATGAATTCTTTCAGTGTCAATATGGACGGCTTACCTAGACTAATATATGAATTTTTGCGGTTGGGATTATCGTAATAGATCAGCTTTTTATGGTTAATTACGATGTCACAGAAAACCTTTTTTTTGTCTGGTAACCAATGAAACTGCGATGTTGAAATCGGTAAAAATGGTATTGATGATTGATTGATCAACTGCTAAGCTGTCTGAAAGTTCTTTAAAAGTTTGAACTGGATTATTGTCTAATACATTTTGCATTTTCTTCGGATTGTTTATTGTATTGTCGCTAATTTTAATATTATACAACTTACCGATGGCATATACTATTAAAAACGGTAGAACGAGCCCATCTCTACTTGTGTTAGTTTTCAAATATATCTGTAATTTGGTGAAATTAGTTCATAGGTGAGTGATGAAGTTAAGTTGATGCGCTGGAATTAAGTTATCTTGTATAATTTAAATCGTTAATTAGTATTTTTGATTTGGAGATTACCTGCAACGAGTTTGACCAGATGAGATCAGATGAGACTTCATTTGGTTCCTTTCTCCTGTTATTTTCCATATGTACATGTTTTCACCATCTCTTGGTTGTAAAAGACTAGTTAATTTTACCCATGTACCATCGATAGTTTTAATAACTTTCTAGTTCTCGTTCTTATGTAGCATTGTTTACTTCAGTTTTATCTTTTGGAAATCTAGTTTGATGTCACATTCTTCTTTGTTAACAAATTTCTTTGCATCACGGTCTAGCTGATCGTTATTTCCTAGCCGACATGACATAATCGACTGAAGCCTATGTTTAGAGCGCTGTCAATCAGTTTGTCTATTGTTCAATATAGGTCATTTATTTTTGTATAATCTCTCAGAATGCGGTAGATGGGAAAACTAATATTCAGATTTCATGCACCAAACCAACTATACCAAACATCTATATAATTTACAGACATATTTCCTACCAAGGCTTGTTCTTTCTTGATACCATATCGAGATAGACAGAGTATAGAGGCAGTTTGAAATTCCTGTTTTTGAATCTCATCTCTTTATGATGAGTAATTGAATTTCTAATTACAACGACACTGCCACCTATTGGCTGTAGTAATAAATTACTCATTGATATACCATCAATGAGACATATGTAAACCTTTATACATTTTATTCCACAATTATTGTAGAAATTACACTGACAAACGATTAGAAATTTTTTATTCAACCTAACTAGTACCAGTTGTGTTATTCAAGCGAAAAAATGATAAGAATTTATGGATCTAATAATTTTGCAGTCGTAATCAATCATTAGTGGTGATTTGTCTTGGAGAAAGGGTTTTTTTTAATTATTTTTTTAAATTAATAGTCAACAATGTTATTATGCGATATATTTATTTATTGATGCTTTACACAATTTATACTTAAAATTTGTTTAATAAGGTGATTCTTTGAATATTTATAGACGAATATTAATTTATAAACGTAATACTAATAATAAATTTAGAGATGATATTTTTATTATTTTAGTTTATTACATAATTTGCTACAGGAACCGAAAGTATTTATATTCATATGCAGTGTTTTATAATGCACATTAACCATCACGAGAGGTACGAGCTTCGAAACAGGTCATGGGAGGTCGATGATTTTTCGTGACATTATTTAGACAAAGGCATTATTTCATGATACTTATTGTTAAATACAATTAAAAGTATTTCTGGACATTCAAAGAAATAAGGTATAATGTATATTTTTCCTAGAAACATATTTGTGTAGGCTATATAAAGTCGAATATGATTAGTCTATTAATATTTAAAAACATGTCATATTTCGGTGGATTGATCAATAAAGTTTGAGGAGTGAAGCAAAATTAAATCTAATTGGGGTTTGCTTTTGCTAAAGGCTAAGTTTAAGGGTATTTTTATAGAACTGGCTTTTAAAACCATGTTGCATATTTATCATATCAATCACATTTTAGGTTCTTCCATGTATTTTGATTATTACTGGAAATGAAATGTATCAATGTAAACAAATGTTAATCAACCTAATTGTCAAACTCAGTGGGTTTAACATTTCTTTACATAAAAAAACAATTTTCAAATTTATGTAATTGAATTGTTTAGTATTGTAATCATGGAACGCTCAAAATTGTATTTTTGAATCCATTACTTTTTTGTCTTTTGTATTTTTTTCATTGTACACTTTTAGAAACTTATGTTATTGCCGCTTCTTCATACTCCAATTCAATGTTTTAATTTCAACGATTCGAAAGTGATGACGTTGGTGTCAACTACAAAAAATAGTTCGGAGGGCGAAAAACGGTCGAAAGTAATGTATTGCAACACTTACTGGGCTAAAAGCTGCTGAAGTTCTCATAGAACTTTCAGACAAGAAAATACCCAAGAGGAGGCAAAATGACTACCATAATAATATAAATGCCATTTCGAACCGATTACCCGGCTACCCCATATTTACTCAATTGGATTAAAAAAGCAGTGACAGGGAGGGAGACGTAATAATCTGTGGCCATAATATTCAGTAATTTGATGTACTATGTATCATTTCTCAGGCTTAATTCTAAAAAAGTAAATTGCATAAAATTTGAAATAGTTCATTCTTTAACATGATTTCCTCGAAACTTATTTTATATACTTTAAGCCATTCCTTAATTGCAGCCTTTGTTGATGAACAGCCAAGTTCTTTAAAAGCTGATTTTCAAATTACTGCAAAGGAAAGTTATGGTTCAAAAAACTACTCACTGTTTTTATGCACTTCATAGGTTCGATCTCGAATAGAGCTAACATTGCAGCAGCAACAGCTGCAGCACGCTAAAAATATTTTCAATAAAACTGCATAAAATTAATATTAAACAGTATCAGTACTTACCTCTCTAACGTATTTTACTGGCAAGAGGACATTATTTCGTTCGTGTTAGAAGTAACTGATTACGAGTCGCAATCACTTCCTGACTCTGACTACTTAATGGCTTTGGAATTTTTAGAGTAATCACAAATATATGTAAGCAACAATTATAATTTTCTCAAAACAAGCGCCTAAACAACGTTTGCCAGTTTATAACCTTTAATTTTTATATTATTATTAATATTTTGAATAATTAATTGAATATTAATAATAATTATAATTTTTACAAACTGAATTTGGCAGTATATTCGACGTCACCTGTGACGTGCATTGGCTATTTTATCGGAAGGACTATAGTTGCGTGGCTGGTATATTCTAACACTTCCTGCTTTTTGTACATTTGTCATATGATGGTGTATTGCCGACTTATTATACTATATTTTTCAAATGTTTCTTTTAGTTCTTTTATTATCATATAGTTAAATTGGATGTTTTTTTGGGGCCTTACTTACAGAGGTTAATAATGTTAGCGCAGGACCAGCTCATTTTCTGTATATATCTTCTTGAGTTGAGTTGAAATTTGTTAAACATCGTTAAAATTATTTTACTACCTATAAAGCGTGCAAGATTTCTAAGTGCCAATTTCATTTCTTTCTTCATATACATACCTACTTATGCCTTTCTTGATATCGTAGTAAATCATTATCGGAAAGTTTTATTGCTACCATTCCATAGTTACGATAACAGAAGGTTATTTAATTTGTTATTTCTAAATTGCTCTTAATTCGAATTTTACGAAATATACTGACATAGACAGATAAAAGACTTCATTCTTCATGGTTAACTAGAATTTTTCTATTCTCAATAATCATAGCTAGATTTTATTATTTACATTTGATAAATGTTAGTACTCGTATCATTATATTTTGATGAGAATCTTTTTAATACTATTTTCCAGTCAGATTCAGTTCTCTTTAGACTTTTTCCAAATTTCGTTGTTGCTTTAACGGCATGGTTGCCACATGTCCAGTGATTCCGAAGAAACAAGCGATCATTTGCTTAGAAGTGCTTCGCGCTCGAATTACTTTTATCAGATTTAGCTCGTCTTGGAAGACCCATAGAGTGCATTGTTTTTTTGTTAGTACCTGTATAGATGTTATATACACTTTTGATGCACCACTACTGTATTTCTTCACTAATGACTTCACTTCTTTGTCCTAATTTATGCGAGCATATTTTTTTGAGCATTTATTCGATTATGTGAGATTCAACGCGAACAAATATTTTTCAAAGGTAAATTAGCATGCTATATCTTATTAATGCTTGGTGGCGCAGTAGTAAAGGCGACAGGGCGGCCCTCCTACTGTTGTGATAGTCGCGGGTTCGAATCCTGCTGGGGCATGGTCGTAATATCTATGTTTGTGATTGTCCTAGGCAAGAGTGTAAAATCCTACAAGGAAAATGATCTCAGTCATGCCAGTAACCACTCATGTAAGATTGGATGTCTTCTGGAATGATTTCTAAAGTTGGTTACTCGCTAGTCGGTAGGCTTAATACCGAGGACAGTGGTTCGGAGCCTACATTAAGCTGTAGGTCTAATCACTAAAAAATCCAAAAGGATGACGTGACTAAAAACAATATAACATTTAACATTTTATATCTTATTAATGCTTGTCTTGCTAATTTTTTTTGTATAACAACGGATTTTGGATGAGCTTCTCTATTGAATTCGTTGTACCAGATTTTTGTTGTGTTGCGGTATAAGGAATTAACATAAGTTCATTGATACACAGTTGTTTTGATAATTATGTGGTTTTTTAAAGAACATTACTTAGTGCTGCCAAAGCCAGTAATAATAAAGAAGGTTGCTATTCTTTTGATTTCTGAATATTTGGTTACCAATTAAATTAAAAATTACCACCATTGATTGTAAATCATCTCTCCCACCAGATATTTTTTTAAGTTGATTACGTGCTGATTTTGATTGATAAAAATACGTTTTTCCTAATATATTATACAAATTTAATTAATTAATTATTTAATTTATTTGGGTGAAACCTACAATTTATTTGCATTCTTAATAACCTCCTCGTAATTACATAATAATGTAAAAATTAAAACCGTAATCAATTCTTTTTAGAATGGTACATGCCTGTATGCTTATATATAAAAATATAAATAAATAATCAGTTTCTTCCGTTCTGCAAAACGTTTTACAGATACAGTAGACATAAAAACAAGGTCCTATTTTAAAATTAAAACAGGTCATCTAGATGGATAGATATTCGGGAGCTCGTAAAACGATCGTTCGGTTATTGGGATGTGATAGGTCACACATTTTCATTCGAAACGAACTGAATGTTTCAATTGACAACCACGATAATGTGTCGAAATCAAATTGATACTACAAACGAAAAAAGCGAAGCTTAATTTTTAACAATTTGTCCACGAGAATGAAAGCATTGTTGATGTGGGATAATGATTTCGGTTGCGTTTTAGCTAATTCTTTTCCCATATATTAGTTGAAATGTAAATTGTAAAGGGTTTAAAATAAAAAAAATATTTTACTTTAAAAACTATTTTATTTCTCAAAAAAAGATTGGATTGTTGTACGGTGATACAAAACAACACTGAGAGTTTAAATCTATTGTAAAATAAACCTAACCCCTATATGTTGGTGTCTCACTCATCACACCATCCATATTGATACAAACACATGGCTGTGTTCCTCCGAATACATATATCTCGTAGTCAGAGCCATATTAGTCGCGCGATATAACTCATATTATTTATTACTGTTGGCTGATGTTCCATGATATTCCTTACGTCAATTGCTCATCAGTTGATAGATTGCGTCTACAAGAGATATTTAATGCCATTTACCCTGACTATTCAGTGAACTTTCTTGTCTAATTTATTGCAATCTATATAATTATAACATATCATCACTACATAGTATAAAACAAAGTCGCCTTTTCTGTCCCTATATCCCTATGTGCGCTTAAATCTTTAAAACTACGCAACGGATTTTGATGCGATTTTTTTCAATAGATAGAGTGATTCAAGAGGAAGGTTTATATGTATAATACATGCATAATATACTAAGGCAACATTGCTAATTTTAGAGGTTTCTAACGTGATGTCGTAATTAACCTATTTTTTTAGGCTTATTTAGCAATTAGCAAAAACGCTGCCTAACCCTACGAGTTAGATTAAATTAATGTACTACAGTATTGTACACCATAAAAAGGTCTACAAAAAAGTCCGCGATGGTATATGTTTATCTTTTAGGGATAACCCACATTAACCATTTTTATTGTTTACTTTTTACGTGAGAAAATGGCTTATTTACGAAGCTATTTTAAGCAATACGGCATTAATCCTTATCGAATTAAGTACCTTAAATACAGTGTGCAATTAATATAGATCAATATGGTTCCTTACAGCATGTAAATTAAACAAATATTTTCGGAGATATTACAAATTTAAAATTTGCGTTTAAAAATGTGTAATGTAATAAAAATTGTATGAATTTAGATATTCCAAAGATAGCAGGAAATCTTCATAGTAAGTATAGGGGAAGAGGAATTGTTTTACTCCAAATTTAATGCGTGCAGGCCAAGGGCAGTAATGAATGAACCAAAAATACTGGATCGATTTTAATCATGTTTTCATTGAGTGACATAGGCATATATATTTTATGCCCGTGCAAAGTCGGAGCGGGCCGCTATGTTTTTATATACAACGTTCATATTTTTTCTGTAGTGTATTTAATTTAGTATCAGCATTGCACCCGTGCGAAGCCGTGGCGGGTCGCTAGTAAGTCTATAAATTAGCTTTAAAAGATTTTTTTGAATTTGAAACTTTATTGTGAAAAAATCGGTATATTTTATGCAAATTATAGCCGCTATCCCATCTTTCAGGGAATTTACAGATTCCATCTCGAAAGAATTGTGTATTTTTTGAGGCTATCTACGAATCGACCCGTTTTTTGATATCTTCATAAGAAGTGCACCTGTGCTCAGGCAGGTCACGACCTACATATCGGTACAAATAGTAATAAGGAGCAAGGTTTGGAGAATATTGCGTTTGGGGTGACATTCCCTATTTTAATGTTTCCAAGTACATTTTCGCCGGTTTTGGAAGATTTGTCGAGCGTTATCATGCTGAAGAATGACATTGTTGTGTCTTTGCTCTTGTTCCTGCCATTTTGCACATCGCGCATTGCTTAGCTCAAACGCATCGATTGTAGTCGATAGCGATCCTCATTTATTGTTTCATCGGGTAGTGCCTTAATAAGCACTGTGATATCAAATATTTTATGCATAAACCTTATTGTTTTATAAGTTGTGGTATTGTAATTTAATTATTTAGAATTTTTGAAACAAAAGAGAATTAAAGTACCGTAATTGTAGTTAATGTACTCAGTGGTAATTTATTTTTTATTAAAATATGTTGCGGCATGTTAATCAATGATTCAAAGACTGTGGTCTGCAATTTACGTTCAATTACAGAGCCCAGTCATCATGATGTGTAGTAGAAATATTTATAATTATGGAAGATGTAATAGATTTTCATGCAGATTATACAAATAATAAGGTTTAATATATAGAATTTTAAAATAAATATACTTTAATGGATAATTCATTAGAAGTAGGTAAGTTACAGCTGTCAAATTTATTTATTACAATTGTTGTCAAATAATTGAAATTGTATTTTTGTAAGTAACAGTTCACATATGACTAATTGATTACGTGTGCATCTTGAATGAGCCAGTTAGTGTAAATTTCGAATCTGTCCATTTTGAGGTAATTAATTTGTACCTTTCTCAAAAGGTGACCATAATTATCACTGGCACTTATCAATAATATCCAATTTTATGTGACTTAAATTGTGTTTAGAGAAAGTTATTTGCATAGCTGTAAATGTAAAGCACACTAAATCTTCTCGAAGCTTAAGCACCTTTAGTAAAAAATCTGTATGTTAGTGTTTTCATAAAATCTTAAAATCACAAAGGAACATTATTAATTATTTTAAAACATTTAAAATTGTATTGCCGCGCAAAATGTACTTTAAGAACAACAAATATCTATGAAACACCGTTATGCTAATACTATGTATCAAAATAAATATTAATCAGATGATGGAACCAATGATGGAATTTTAGATTAGTGGTGCGTCAGCGTTATTTAACGTTGCGTTCTAAGCATCGAAACTGTGAATTAAACCACGGAGGAGGAATGCCCATATATTTTTCAGTCGATATTTTCCTAAAATCGATATCTTTTTTCCTCCGATATATCGGTATTTTTTAAAGAATATCCCCGGTGCCGATACGCCTACCACGGAAGACTATGCTTCATTACTAATAAGGTTTATTATATGCATCCCAATTTTGCAATATTTACATACAAGTCATAATGTGATGTAAATGGATATTCATAATTTTATATTAACTATTTTCTATAATTATACATTTGACATATCACTAATAATATCACTCATCAAGAAATCAAGTTAACTCGTGAACATTTTGAACGATCGATTAACTAAATTCTTTATACGGTGGTAATGCGCCATCTTATACCACTAAAGTGGTTCAGAATCGGTTGTTGCATCAGAAAATATCGGGGCTGTCAAAAAATGTCAAAAATACATGTAAGTTGCATCAAAAACTGTATATAACAAGTGACGAATCAGGGATATAAGCCCATGAGCCCAAATATCATCTGCCATACAGTTCTTATTGGGCATACTATTATTAAGGCGCGCATTACGCTAAAGTTGTCCAAAAAAAATCAACGCTTTTCGAGACCCGAAGAATCAATCGTTTTCAAAACGTGTTTTTGAGTTGCCTTAATTGAAGTAGAAAAAGTGCTACGAATATTTTTAAAAATAAATTTACTCTCGATTATTATTACTTATTTTTTTGTCATTATTAGACCAGAAACATAAATAGCAACTCTCATACAAGCAACCCAAATAACATATTAAACTCATTGCTATTTTTTGTACCGAAGTTTTATATATTCCAAGTGTATTGACATTTGCTTTTGGTAGAGGTATTTATAATCGTTTATACTATATTTGATGAAGATACAATATGCAACATGTGATTTCACCTAGACCTTTTTTTTTTAATTTAAATATAGCAACTAATTATTATTTCTATAATTATTAAGTTTTCTTTGTAGTATTTATTTTTAATCAAGTTATACATTCCATTTTTATTAAGACAGTAGAGGAATATGTTGAAATATGTATTCTATTTTTAACATCTTCACTACAGTCATAGTGACAAAATCGATAGAAAGCTACAATTGTAAACCTATTTGAATAAATGAACCTACATAACATACTTGATTTGTCTTCTTAGATGCACTGCAGTTTTTTTTATGTTCACATAGTAATTTAGTGTATTTCATTGTTATGATTTTTGTTTACCGTTTAAAATTAGATAAAAATTTTAAATTATTAAATTTAAAATTAGTTAATTAATAATTATAATTAATTATAAGAGTTTATTTAATTTTAAGAATTAGATACTATTTTAGATTATTATTTTATATTATATATTATTATTAGATTAGATAGTATTTTATAATTTTATTAGTATTAATAGTATCCACAGTGTCTCTAGTTCACATTAAATTCTATAAATGGAATCAACCCCATAGTGGGAGTTCCTAGTGCAAACAATATTACATGTTGATGCTTTATTTTAATGGGCCAATGCCAAATACGGCCATCCAAATTGATGATAATAATATAAATATATTGATTAAATGAAAACAAGAATCAAGTGCAGAGAAATGCCTGATTTATCTTTTTAGATTCTTTTAGATCTTCTTTAAAAATTATTTGACCTTTAATCATCATATTAATTATTATACATTAATATATCGTATATATATTTTTCGTTATTTTTCGTTTTAGGCAATAATTTAGTGATTTTCGTTCATTAGAAAAATATTGTCATACTATTCAGGTAAAATGATTTAATCAGATGCTGTAAACAAACTCACAGATGGCGTACATATTTAGCATATTGATTATATATTACACATTGCGGAGTCGGCGGGGGCCTTTTAAATTACAATTTCCTGATGATTTTTCTATAAAATTAATAGTACACTTCTGTGCTTACTATTAGTAGAAGTATAGATATTACTGCAATACAATCTAAAGATCTGCATCTCTATGCTTAGAAAGTTCAATTGACACACGAACCGATACCTAACAACCGAACCAAGCGAAGATTTGATTATTGCACATTAACAATTGGATTCTAATTTTTTTGAGAAAATTATCTTTAGCCAATGAAAGATGAAGCTAATCTTTACTTTGATGGTTTCGGTATTTGTCGAAATTGTAGAATTTGTAGGCAATAGGGCTGTAGTAAATGACCATGTAGTAAATTAATTCCTATATGAAATAATCCGTCCGAAACTTCCGAATTCCTTGTCATGTATCGTAGACTCATGATTATTTGGTACTTGAACTATTGGGTGCTCACATGTATTCTGGTCATTTTTTAACAAAACGTGTCGAAAGAACGATGTTGGTTTGGCAGTGACCAAAAAACGGGTTAATTTTCGCACTTGCTTTTGCATCAATACATCGCTCAATTTTTTTAAGTAACATCATACGACATCTGCATTAATAGTTTCACTCAGTTTTAGCAACTCGCAATACAATATACTTTGCTGATTCTACCATATGTGCAGCAAGGCTTTATGGCCATGAATATTTCACTTCGTCTTCGGTCGGTTTGAATGCCTCTCTTCGAACCATTATATTTGCGCTTGGAATTATCATAGTAGATCGACTTTTCATTACCAGTTATAACATGTCACAAAAAACTCTTCTTGTTTTCGTAATGAAATGTTTACAATTAAACCCTGGTGTTGAAACGGTTTGAAAAGTCATTTTTTGTCACATCAACTGTCTAAAAAAAAATAAAAATTCATATGAGAGATTTGTATGGGTTTCCATCCTATAAGTTTTGCAATTAATTGACTTCGAACTTTTTTGGTCCTTAAATTCATTACTATTAGCATGAAAATCTCCACTTTTATCGCCTAAACCGGCAATTGCTATATGACTAAGCAGCATCACCATAGTTTCTAAGTGTATTATAGTATTCGATAGCAGATTCTAATTCTTCAAATAAAATAACAAAACAAATGAGTATTGAAAATGCAATTTTGCGCGTACCGTGATTAGTTGTTATGGAAAACGTGTTATTTTATAGAGAAATATCGAAACCATCGAATTTAACTGATTTATAAGTTTTAAAATTTTATTTAAAAATTCTTTATATTAATACTTCGCTTTTTCACCAATGCATATCTCTAACTAAACTACATATAAGAACTTAATAATCAACCTGAGCCGTAAATTGACAGGTGTAATGTTGGTGTAATAACAATATCATTCGTCAAGATGTGAACTAGTGAAGGTTCAAATGAAATGAATTGTTGAAGTTTAACGATGAGTAGTTAGTTCTGTGGATCAGTATATAATATCAGTAAAATTTTATGTTTCTTAATAAATATTGAATTGAATTGATTTTAGAACAAAACTGTTCATTGTCATTTGGTTTAAAGTGTTTTCGAGACTGATTTTTTCTTAAAATAAAATTCTGAAAATCATTTACCTTTTTTTCGTAAAAATAAATATATTATATGTTCATCATGCGTATAAATTATACAAAATATAAGAAATCTCGATGTTAAACCTTCATATTTAACAGATGGAAAATTATCTTGTTGACAGTTACAATATTGCTTCTCTGGGAACCACTTGACTTTTAAAATAATGAGATTTTTCTTGAATGTGTTAAGTATCACAGTTATTTAATACTCTCTATGCATTTGTAACATTGCTGCAAAAAATATCGTATTATATTCCGACTACCCTTTGTCTATTCATCTACTCACTATCTGCTCAATCTTTTAAATATTTTTAAAATAGCTAAATGACATATTCAATGACAATGACGCTCCATATTATCTCGTTTCAGTAGTCAAAATTAGCCCCTTCCAAATTATATATTTTATCTCCACTAGATTTCTTTTCATGGGGTTATTTGAATTTCCTTATCTCTATGTGCATACCTTATGATTCATAAGAAAATAAAAAAAACTATGTTTTCTAGTGAATTCAAGCCTTGCGTAACACTACAGTCATACGGATGTACGAATACAAACTAGTAATTTTTCATACACAGAATGTACATATATACATTACGAACAAAACATATATTAATGTGGAGCAGATGCAATTTATAATTATCATATACTATATATAGAAAGAGCGTTATTGGCGTCCATATCAGACTATTTCTACATGTATCTTTCGTTCTGTTGATAATTAAATATTGTCGGATTGATTTCAATGACTGAATGCGGCCCTTGCATAAGCTTCAAATTGATTTTGCCAGAACTAAATTGTACATTCATCGAATTGGTTCTCACAACGTAATGCAATTTGCCAATAATTTTTTCCATGCATTTCAGCGCCGGGTAAAATCATGGAACATTTTTATTTTTATATTCGCAGTTGTGGAGGTGTGGTTATGAAATTAACCGGGAATGAGGGTAGAGCGTGATTTTTACCAGAAAATTGTTTTGGAGACGTAAACAAATATTTGTTTTGCATGAAAAATAGCTAAATTATAAATTATGCGAAAGCTTTGTTATTACGCATTTTCTTGCGTCTCATTTGTCTTGCTTAAACTATATTGTAATTATTATCAAAATAGTCTATTTATAATCAAAATAATATATCTAAGAGAAAGGTATTATATTTTATTGATATTGGTCTGGTCTGGATAGTTGCGGTTGAAATAAAAATAACATTGTTAATACTGTTTTATATATCAGAACTAATACATGATAATAATTCATATATGTTATTTTCTTCAGAAGAGATTCTTACCCGGAGAGAACTTCATTACTATAGAGGTATTTCACTGACAATAGGTAGTCCATACAGTTCGGCTGAAGAAATTTCCACTGTTATATCTGGAGTGTGTTAAATACAATTTCAAGTTGAGAGTAGAGACAAAAAATAAATCTTAAAGTGCCACTTGTTTTTGATCTCCGAAAGTCTTTTTAAAATTAAATTAGACTACTTAAACTAATTAGAATATTATAGATAACACTTATACACTGCACTTCTTGCGCGTTGTCCGGTAATAGTGTTGTTTCCACGTTGCTGTGTTATAGTAACCTTCTTTTATGTAGTAAGACGAAATCTTGCATAAATCCGAAGATCTATTTGATTTGAAACTCATCGTACAACTCTTCATTTGTTTCATGGCGATAAGCGTTGGTAATTAATCCAAGAATTTTGTTTTGGCTACGTTGGATTACTAATCGGTTTAATATCTTACTACAATCCCATATTTACACCTCCAAATAGACTTTACAAGTGACTGATAAACCAATCTCTTTGATCTTGCATCAAATTCTGAGTATCTTCCGACTAACCAGTATATTTCTGCCAGATCTACTTAGTTTTTTGTCTCACATATATCGAATTCGATCTTACATTGAGATGAAGGTTGGATTATTTCAGTGAGCCTGCTTGAGCTATTAAGCTGTATTTTCCAGTCTCTAGTCCATTTTTTAGATCATGTATTTTTCTGTAGTTCTAGGCAGAACGTGGTAGTATATTTTGTCATAATAGTGAAAATGTCTTTAGAAAATGCCACCTTGTTCAGTTTTTCAGTATTAGTAATATCCACATGATGACCAGATGAATATCTGTGAAGAAGTGATATTCAGAATGTGAATATATGTATGTGCCAATATTATCAATGGAAGAATTCAGAATTAAATTAATATTAATACTGTATCTGAGGAATCTATCAAAAAACTGTCATTTTATGAATAAATCTACTTGAGAGAACATAAAAAAGACAAACTTATTTTTTCCAAACCCATTATTTTAAATCTAAAAAGCAATAATTTTTAATTAATTCATAATATTTAAAAATTCATTGTTTAGGACTTGATAATAAATGGAAACTATTCGCGACGTGTTAACTCCAAATAACATAGGAATGTATATAATTTGAATAGTTAGAACCAAAGTGATACATATTTTATTGTGGTAAGTCAGTTTATGTTTAACTTGTCAAATATTATTTACATTTCCAATTGATCGTTTGGCCATTGGTATTAGTGTTAATGACATGCGAACAAGATTGCTATTAAGTAACATTAGAACCGGAAATGGTAAAAAAATTGACACAAGTTAAAGCAACTTATATCGTATTTAGAGTATTGAATTGAATGATTAATTAGTTTTGATTTACTATAATAATATATTTATATAATTTCAAATCCTTTTGACAACTAGTGTCTACCCGAACTAAAGCTACGGCTTAAAGTGGGCTCCAAACTACTATCCACTATCCTTGGCATTAAACCTGACCAATCATTAAACAGTCATTACCAAATATAAATTAGGAATACCCAAGTCCTGAGAGGGATTCGAACTTGTGACTTTTCGCCACTACATCATCGAACTGGGTATAAATGATTTGTTAAATTGTTAATGAATTGTTCGACTGAAAACAGTCGAACTAGTCGATAGTCAAAAAACTAGCGACTGAAAATAGTAATTACTATTTCACTTAAATGCACGCTTCGAATGTTTTTGTATTCGTGATAACAGATGGAGAAGCACAAATTCCTTTCCGTATTAATTTTGGAGAGGAAAGGACGTATTTTATATTGGGGTATTTTAATATTTGGAAAACAACAATGACATAATATTTTAAAAGTAATTGGTTGGTTTTTATTTCATTCCAACTATTGTAACTATTCTATTCCAACATGTGTTTACGATTTTTTTTTCAACCGTGCGATAAGTGAGACGGAGATGTACGTATTCCTTTTCGAACTTTCTTTGGGAAAGTATAGGACAGAGATAATTGCTGGGTTTTACTACGCTCAAAAGAACAGTTTGATTTTAAATCATATAAAATTATTTTGATGTTTTATATATTTGATTTGATTGTTATTAACTATTTAACCATCGTACTCTTTTTAAATACAATAATAATTTTATTTATCGTTAATCAGAAATATTTTAAGATTATTATTAGTTAGAACTTCAGTGAAAGAAAAAGAAGTTTTAGTATTCAAAATGCCTTGAACAGACATCGACAGACTTAGAAAATCGAAAAAGTCAATCAAAAAAGGCCTAATAGTTGCCAAGATAACTTAAATGAACAAATAATATTGAAAAATAGAATTCCAAAATGCTGCTAGATTAATGTACAATATATTGTTATTTACAATCATAGTACAAACGAAACATAAAACCATATATATTAATATTACAATTTACAATGTCCAAATATAATTTCTAATTCCAATATACAAATATAAATCTATGTAACCAATCTAATGGAAGTAGTAGAAACGAAAAGAATGACTGAAACAGTCTATTGTAAATAGTAATCAAATCAATCGGATCAGAAATTCCGATTGAAACAGTCGTTAGTAAAAAAATAATCGAATCAGTCGGAAGAATGAACTTCTTGAAGGTTCAACGTCGCTTGTTCTGATAAACCTTAATAATATGCGTAAATTAATATTACAAGATCATCGTATTGGGGTTTGAGATTTAGGCATATTTGAGACCTTTTCGAATATTATAACATGATGTTTGTAGTATAATTACAGGTCTATTTTTCACTATAATTTTTATATTTTCAAATTAAATAATATTTAAGAGTTATTTTTCCAAATTTTCGTAATTTTATACGTACACATGAACGAATATTTATTTACGTCCTCGGGAAAGAAAATTCCGCTAAAAGACACGCTTTACCCCCATTGTCAGTTTATTTTCATAACCATGCCCACAACCGAGAACAAAAAAGTGCACACCTCCCCCTATATTTTCCCGCTGAAACGTACGAATGAAATAATGTTGGTGAGCGAAAAGAAAATCCAATACAATTACAATAATACGGGGGTTGTTTTGCAATTACACGATTTAAGATCGAAAACAGTTATTTGGTAAAATGCATTAATGATTTAACAAATATTTTCCACCAGTTTTGAATGCTTATTATTTATTCATATGTAAACGTCTTTTATGCAGAAAATATTGCAGTTTATTTATTCCAGAATTAATAGTAATTGATTTTGAATGACTTTTCGAAATTTGTACTTGTATTTAGCAAACTACGACAACAACTTGATCAGTACCCACTCAATAAAGTAGTCTTAAGGTAAGTCAACAACACAAATAATGTTGGCAAAGTTAAAAAACGATAATACATTTTAGATGCTACATAGTAACACTGATTTTAACACTATATTGGAAATATAGAAAACATTATTTGGTAAGATGGGTCGACGTTAACAACACCTGTAGCGACAGTGTGATTTTGGCAGCGTCTCTTCAGCCACTGATGCTAAATCATCATTGCAAGTTACATGATTGTTCAGTACGTTCAAATGGTAAAACTTTACTAAAACAGTCGACCTTCCAATGACAACCAAATTGGTGAAGAAACTACAGATTCGATAATTAATTTCATCGATGCACTGTTTTTTGCTTTCGATGATTTTGTGATGATACGATGTGCTGTTGCGCTTAAAACAGGACATTCCATACAAAATACCTGGAAAAACACAAATGTTTATATGTATAAATAAAATTTTATATAATAAATTAAACTACATTATATGACAAAGTGTGCATAGATAAAATGAACGTCAACAGCGAAATGTCAACGTTCAGGATGACAGGAACAGGGGTAAACAGGATACAACGACAAACGATAATTATTGAGAGTTAAGGGAACGATTCATATGAGTTAAATATTATGATAACAATCAATCTCTCGTAAAAATCCAATCAACCGATCACTATTTTCATCGACTAGAGTATTCCTATAATTATTCTATCCGAATCTTATCTCATAGAGGAAAGGTGATGACAGTCGCGCAAGGTGGAAGACAGAGATTGGGGATTGGTTACAGAATTCACAGTTCGGTGTAGCGCTTGAGGACATCACTGCATGGAAACAGGTAGGGGAAACTGAAAAAGTTACTTATTATTTCAAAAAGTTTTTTTAATCCTTCATCTGAGTTCCAGCGTCTTTGCACTTCGATGCACTCATGATTTTTTTCTTATAACTGTAAACAACACTACTAGTGTATACCGTCAAATATTTCAATCTTGTTTATTACAATCTCGAGATACAAGGATACAAAACACATTTAGACTGATCGGCATTTTTTGCTGCTTCAGTTTTTTTTAAATATAAAATTAAATTTGTTCATTTTTGAAAATTGTTCTAATCATTCAATGCTATTTAAAGATTTTCTAAATTTGCTTCAAAACTTAATGTAATGCCTGGTTCAATAACCCGTTTAACTTTGATTTGTTCTAATACAATGAAGATTAATTTGATTGCAAATTTATGTTCAAAAATGACTCAAGTAAATTCAAGCCAAATAAAAGTAATTATTTCTAGGATGGATTTTTAACGAAATTTTATTCTATTGAAAATAGAAACCAGATTGTGAATTACATCATATAAAATATAGTAATTAATTAATGATCTAAAATAATCTTTATTCAAATTAATACATACGTGTTTCGCTATAGCTTCAAGTAATTAAGAGTAATTAAGAATAATCAGGATTAAAGATAACTTATACTTTATCAAATATATCTGGTTTTGTTCTGAATAAGTATTTTTGCTGAGTGTGCTACGATTATTATTTTAATGTGGAAAAAATGCTGCTGTAAGTAGATGAACGGGATAAACTGGAATTGAAGGAGTTGTTCCATAGATTATTATGTTAAACATTTCAAGGATTATCTAAATCATTGAGAGATGACTCGAGATGAACAATATGCAAACTATAAAAGCTTCAAGAGTAATAGTAAATAATAATATTTATAATAATGATAATTCCATCCGGTGAGTACTTATTTGGGTCAATGATGCGCTATCGGGATTGGATTATTTCTTATAACAAGTATTTATTTTGTGACAAATATTGTTCATAGGTGAATTATGTATGCCCTATTTTCAGTGAAAATAAATTACCTGAATTACAACATTCTTACAATTAATAAATCATTATTTTATTGCATATATGTATACGTTCTTTTAACAGATAATGTTTATAATGTTAACAGATATGTCACCATCTGTTTTAATTTGTGCGCGCGTTATATAACATAGAGTGTGTTTTAAAAGTCTATCTCAATAAAGGACGTTGAGGTTAAAAGAGATGGTTGTAATCGAAAGCCAAAACGATGTGGGGAAAAGGGACACTGAGATATAAACAGATAAAAATCAGCAACGATATTTTTACTACTGTTTCGCTGAATTCACTCATACGTATATTATGTATAGGTATATTTTTTGTTAATGTTAAATGTATTATTTTTATTTTTGAAATTACTGTTTATTCTTAGTCTACGAATTGAAAGGAAATTGCAAGCTGCGTGCACAATTGTGTTTGTATTTCTCGCATTTGCTAACAATAGAGCACAAACATATACCAGTACAATTTTAAACGTGATTTTATGCATCGTCAGTAATGATGAAATTTAGGTCTGACATAATAATCTTAAATCAAAACAAGAAGCTATGAAGTGGTGTGGAACCGTCTCTTTTACTTCAATATGAGTTAGTGCTCAGATATCGCTTCAGACATGCATTTGTTTTATAATATTTTAATTCAATGCAAAATTCATGAAAATATACCCGAATCGCAATAAAAATATATTTTATTCTTAAAACATTATACATTAAACAAAAGTCGGTGAATAAGAATACGGGTTGTTTCAACTTCCAAATTATTTACCAAATTTAGCTCCTAATGACTTATATAAATAGTAGTAATAACGAGTGCTATGAGGGTTATAACTTAATTTTGAGATATCATTGATAACCGCAACGATTATTGACATTTAAAAATGATTAAAAGGATTTTATAATCACACACAATCGCAACACAAACAAACACAAAAGCAACGGGCTAAGGAGTATGAAGCTTATACTTCGCTTCGGAATCAAGTTAGATTCTAGAAATTGACTCAGAATAACTGCCGAAAAGTTGATAAACTTCTGGAGCTAGTTTGAAAATTCGTGAAAGAAGACCTGATTTACTGTTTCATTTAACTGAATAAACCATCTGCAAAAATTCTTACGATTTATTAAATTTTTATCATAAAATCGTGTCTTTCTTAGCGAATGATAAAGCCTTATTAAACAACATGTGACTGTGCGAAATGCGAAAATGCAATGTAAACCACTATTAAAGACCTAACCCAACTGTCAAATTTTATGGTTTTGATATTTCTCTACATTCCATTTAGTATTATTGCTAATAATGGAACGCTCAAAATTGAATTTTCGACATTCATTACTTTTGTTGCTTTAGAAACTTATAGTGGTGCCGCTCGATCATATCCCAATGGCCGGCTTTGGTTTTAATGATTTAAAAGTGATAGTTTTAATGACAATGACAAAGTACAATTTGGAAGATCAAGTAAAGTCGAAGGCAATGAATTGCAAGACTTATTGGACCAAAACTGAGCTCAAATTTTGAAAAATCTTTCAGCAATTGATGAATCAATTGTTTCGAGGAGTTATATTCAAAAGAAGAGAAAATGGCTATAAGTGGAGGGCTTTTGAATATCACAGTTTCATTGCTTGCCAAGCAAGAAGAGTTTTCTGTGACGTGTTGTGACTGACGTTGGAAAGTGGGTATATTACGACAATCCCAAGCGCAAAAAGGTATGGTTTAGTCCAGGAGGGCCATCTACTGTATATATGGTCGGATTAGCAAGGCATAGTGTCTTATGTACTGGAGATGTTTACCAGTGCCAATTCAACGACGTATTTATTGTTGCAAGAAGATACTGGGCCACATGTTGGAAGAGTTGTGCAGGATGCACCATTGTAGTTCGAATGGGAAGTACTCGCCAGACAATAGCCCCTTCTAATTATCACTTGTTCTGAAAAAGTGCACGAATAGATCGATAATTGGATCGCTCCCAAACCAACATCGTTCTTTCAACGCGGTATCGCCATGTTGATAGAAAAGTGTTAAAAAATTGTAAAATATGTCGGAAAATATGAATGCTGTAATTAATATATGTTATACGTAATATATAATTAATATATGTTATACCAAGTTTTCTTAATAAATGTCCTCTAAAATTAAAAGAAAAATGATTAGAATACATGCAACTAATTCATTTATATTACATTATTTTATTTATATTAAATTACCTTTGAATATAGACTGTATTGAACATTCAAATTCGAATAGATCATTTCGAACTTCCAATACTAGACGTGTCCACCTGTTGACAGGAATATTTTGTATGCTCGGATGTCGAAGCAATATAGTTTGACTACGTCAAAGTTTGAGATAAATCTAATTCCGTTGTGAATGCCCTCGTGATAGCGCACGATACAAGTATCCCGGTAAAAATTGTCAATATACCAAATGACATTTTCATCTTTATTTTGCCAACACAACGATCGCTAGGCTAGTTCGACGCGTGGCCATTGCCGGCTGGTCCATGAAAATGCAATGAACGATTTGCATAACGTCAAGATCGCTGCGTAGGTTCGTTGATCGTGTTTACAAGGGAAACGTAATAAATAATACTAAAAGTAGAAATAATCGAGTGACGCTTTATCCGCTTTATATATAAAACAAGTAGTTTGTAATTTAAATTTAGATTTCTTGAAGGACGAAATTGAACTGTAGTCAAACGAAAATTGATGTTTTAAATAAGCTTGTATCTCAGAATTTAAATATATCTGCTGCATATATAATGTGCAATAATGATTTAGCTAGCACTTAACGTTCGTTTCTGTTGATTATTCTTCAATCGTATTTAACCTTTGATTTATCAAAAACCAATATCAATGTAAGTTTATACCAATCCGGAATATTTTTGGCGTTCATTGCTTTTGCATATTACTGTATAAATGTTATATTAGGCTTATAAATTAGTTTTAAATATTTTTTTTTAATTTAAAGCTTTATTGTGAAAAATAGGTACTTTGTATTTTTTTATTTAAAGTATTGTCAATACAGCCACTTTTTCTCATCTGTCAGGCAATTTACGAATTCCATATCGAAGGATCGATATATCTTTTGAGGATATTCATATTTTTTTGGTGTCTTCATAAGAAGTGAAACTCTGCTCAAACACCTTACGACTCATATGCCTCATATTCCAAGTATGTTTACCGGTTTTACAACATGTACTATCATACTGAAGAATTGTTGTGTCTTTGCCCGTATTCTTACCGTTTTTAGCGCAGTACTTGGTACAAGAGCATCAACTGTAGCCTCAATAGAGATCCCATTGATGGTTTCATCGAGCCATAATGCCTTTAAATACCCGTGAATCATGTCGTACAATTCTTACCTATCTAGTATGTAATATGTTTTAAGGCACATGTTACAAACTAAGTAATCTCTAAATATTTGTGTTAATAAGTCCGTAATAATTAATTAAAACAACTATAAAAAATAAACCGAAACATAAAATTATATCCACTATAGTATATAAGATCACGTTGGACAAAAAGCGAAGCAGATCATACTCATTAAAATTCAGAAAATTTTATTTTAACATCAAGAGAATTAAAAAACTGGTTAGTCGGAAGATCTTAGTTGGACTACAAATATTGAAATTTGAAAGTTACACTCCCAAATTGTATAACAAAAAGTCTATTTTGACCTATGGGGCTGCACTAAAATATCAAAACAACTTTGTAATCCAACGATACTGAAATAAAATTGTGCTATAAATTACTAATGCTTAACGTTACGTAACCAACGAAGAACTACCATACGATAGCGCTCCTCAAAACAACAGCAACGCAGAAGCAATAATATAGCTACTGGACAACACGCAAGAAATCAAATCATTTCATTCAATCATTTTGAAGAGAACAAAACCATATGAACTTATGTATTTATCCCACACCGTTTTTGCATATATATTGATGCAAGTATAACTGAACAGTAGTAATAAATTAATCTTATAAATTAATATTTACTATTGTAAGATGTAATCGATATAAAAAAACTACAGTATAGAATTAGCAAGGCATATGTTTCTCTCTATATGATCAAGGCATATTCAGATCAATATATGTTTTAACATAGATATTTCTTTAAGGTTCAAAAAGTCATTACAACTCACAGGTCGATAAAATTTTTTCACGATGTGTAGAATATATTCCAGCCTACCAGACCAATTCTTCACATGAAAGCGTACAATGTTCGGTACTTATATTGTAGAATCTTTCAAGGATGTCTCATTCTTATGATAAGTGTTATGATCTTGCAATATTAATTCATACACAGCTTAGCATTCTTATATAGATATTAGGCGATTTTGACGAAACTCACTAATACGTAAACAATTTTCACTAACAAGTTAGCAACCTGCAATCGGTAAACAGTACAAATTAATGGTGCTTCATTTCAAAAGGTGGGATTTAGTATATATTTGCATGAAAAGTTATATTAAACAATCGATCGAACATATTTGTGAATTAATTAATATAATTATTATTTCTGAGATTAATTTCTAACAGAAATTGAAAAACACATCGGGGATATATATATATATATATATATATATATATATATATATATATATATATATATATATATATATATATATATATATATATATATATATATATATATAAATATCAGACATACAATGTCAGTTCGTAAGGCAACCCTCATGTATAAGCAGCCAAAACTTTTATTGATTCTAAAAGTTTAATAGAAATTAATTACAATTGCGAATAATATTGCAATTACCTACATTTACTTTATATAGTTTTTCCCACATTTATTTGTTAACCAAAAATAAAAAAATGCTGGAACAAAATTGTCATTATATTGGCGGCGTTCGAATTACCCTCAAATACAGAACGATACAACGCCTGAAATTCTTCCTTGTTCCGGAACGTCATTGAGGAAAACATCCTTGAAAACGGACGGTTTGCCCCGAATTCCGGTCGGACACGTCGCGTAGTAGGCCTTGCCTTTTGATCCCGCGCTTGCGCATCCCTTCGTTCCCTCTTTGAGGGCATAGTTTTGCGTAAATGCGTTCAGGTTGTTCGACTACTTCCAGATGACAGGGTAATTATATATGTATTGTATTTCGACAAAAATGTATATTGGGTTGGTTTTTCGCCATTTAGTTAATTTCAGGAAAACTTCAGGAAAGACTCTGGGTCTAAAATTTAGTTGGCGGTGGGGATTTGAGGGATAATCAGAAAGGTAGCGGAGATGCATGATTCGGAGTTCACCAAAAAATCGCCGGTTAAAATTCTAAGATTTATGACAGTGGTGTAATCTATACCCAAATACCGTAATTAATATCGACATTTCTGGAATTTACAATTGTGACACTGTACTCATTTAATACATCACTCATCACCATAAATAATACATAATTTTTGATTAGCTTCAGAAGTAAAGAAGATATATAACAAAATATGGTAAAAATGGCCTTCAGGAGAATTTCTATTTTCAAAAGGAAACGAATGATCTTGAATTTTCTACGGACTACTATTACATTTCAAACGCGCTGTAGTCTGATAGATTATGACTATTCAGTGTCCTAAACAAACCTCTATTTTCTATCCATAAGTAAACATTTCATGCGCTAGGAAATATTTTTTTAATGTTGTTTCTTGTGCCCCTCAAGACATGATGTGTTAAACAATTGCTCTAATTTTCTTATGGACTAATCTGAGATATGCCCATAAGCCAATAGAGGTATACGCCTTAAAAGTTAATGTAGATATTTTCTATGCTGTTTAGAATATTGGCATATTTATATAAGCATATATATAATGCCTGATTTTAGCACAAAATAACAGATTCGGTAGGGTATTACACAAGGCGGCGGAACGATCTTGATATATCTTAAATTGAAAGTTCCTTACTGAAAATTTAATATAAACATGGGTTTTTAAAATATGAACAATTATATATTAAATAAATCAAATTACATTAAAATTAACAGTGTTTAATATTTAAAAATTGTTAAAATATTTATAACTGTTTATTAATAAATGTTAATATATAATTATTCCTTTTAATTTACTAATTTTTTTCATTTTCTAGCTGTTGTCTTTTTGACGTAGATACTTACGTTTGAACGCATTCAACGATCGCCAAATTTACATATCTGATTTTTTAAATAAGTATCTCCCATGCGTCTGAGCGAGCGGAGTGTCTGTGTCATAAGCTCACCCGCTTCGGTCCGGTTTTCAGCCCGCTTTCAGGTTTGGCTTCAGTAGTGCAAGATGGCGCATGGGGGACGGCGCTCTCCGGACCGTCAGGAGTACGTTTCTCGCATGGTACGTTTTTGACAACATTTTAGAGAGCTGCCCGGTCGGTGGGGCACCCGGCACCGTGTCCTAGAGCATTCTCTCGAACCCTCCATGTCCGGGGCGGAGGCCCAGGGCCGTTCCGGGGGTCACATCGGGCGGCTTTTATTGATTTTGTTATATATGCCGGGTGTAGTGTTCTTATATGATGGGTCGGGGGGGCGCTTGGGGTGCATTTTAGATCAGCCCGATTGTTGATGGGCGGTTTTTAGTTTGACGGTTATGGTGACGTACAGGTGAATGATTTGGGCGTTGTTACGGATTTTAATATTGTCTAAGGCCGAAACTGACGACATATTGTTCGGTTGCTGTATCGATGTTATAATATTCAAAATAATATATCGATAATATGTTAACCATGTAATTGGCAGCCTGACCGGCTTTTTCCTATATTAAAATTTAATCGATTCATTTCAAATCATATATATATATATATATATATATATATATATATATATATATATATATATATATATATATATATATATATATATATATATATATATATTTAAATCATCCATGTTGGAGGTGTTCGCATTTGCATACAAATCAGTGAGTTGAAAATAATTTTACAAAAAAATGTTTTCAGTTCGGAAAAACATAATATAGAATTGTCAATATATTTTTCTAGATGCGCATCATTATGATTTTTTTAATGTATATAAAAAGACGCATATTTTTGTTTATTTTTTTTTACCAGGGAGTATCTGCTCTAAAGCTGAAATTATCCGCAAATGTGTTAATTATTATTATCGATTATAATTTAAATATTACCACTTCCGCTAGCTTGCTTATGACTCTGTCACAGCTATTTGATCAGGTTTTGGCGAAATTTAATGAATATAAGGACGTTGTGAGTATATTCTCTGATAGATTAATAAATTGTTATGCTTCGTAATTTTGTAATTATCATCAAAGTTGTTATTTATATTAGTATAGTATAAATATATTCACGAATCTGTTTCTGGGAGTTTCCGCACTCAATTTATGGGTAAATATTATTATTATTGATTACTATTTAAATATTGTCGCTTCCGTTGGTCTGGCATCATGTCAAAGCTATAGAGGTTGGTTCTGATCTTGATAATTATATGTATATTGTAGTGGGGTGCTTTAAAAATATCGCCAATTACAGTAATCATTATTTTTTACATTTTATTGTGAATTTGTTACGGAATAGTGGAGATTTATCATTAATTGTGTGGAATAGCGTAATTAGTATTTTCTAATAAATAACTGAATATAATCATTAGTAACACTTATTTATAAATTATAATCTAGTTCTAAATTACTGTAATTGTTACGTCAAATATCAAAACTTTCACTTGATTTTTGACTATTATTCTTATCACTGGGTATTTGATAATGATTAATATCGCTTATGATCAGGATAAATATTAGTTTTTTTTTATATTGATGGATACACCATATTACTTATTTTTTGAAGTGCAAAATACAAATATCATCATAGTCAAATTACGCTTAGTTTCATTCGATTTGAAAAATAACAGATGGATTATTTGTTATTATTTAACAAAAAACATATTTTGAGAATAATACGCAATATATTAAACTAATATTTATTTAGGATATGGATGATCTGTCAAAGTATATTGTAATGTTACATGTTTTATAGGGAGAATTAATTAAAGTTTACATATTAAAACAAATTAGGTATTTTTGTAAAGTTCTGCATAAACAAATGAATCCACAGAAATGAATGAAATTAATTTAAAACAAATTCTGAAATTTGTCTCCTTGGACTTGAATTAATTTTATTCCAGTTACGTAATAGTACATGTTTGACTACATTGTCTGTAGTATAAAGTCTTTTGGAGACTTAGGATTGGTCACACCATATTTGCTGAAATTGTTGATTTTATAGAATGCGCTGCCAACTAGTTAAACTGAAGCATGCCCATTCAGGTTGAAGCGTTGTGTTGCTCGTAGTTGCTGATATAGTTAGCAGCATTGATCTTGACATGTCTTTCGGTGAACCCAAGGGACATTTTTCTGCATAGCAACTCCTCATATTTGTAAACGTTGACTTCTGTTGATTCTTTTTGAGCAGGTGGCGCTATTAGTTATTGTATACAACTGGTTTGAAGTATTTGGCGAAATTTTTTGAGTTGCTTCAATGGACAGTGAATGTGATATTGTAGTCATTCTTTATCTTAACATCTTAACGATACTGTTGGCGCTTAAAATATGGAAATAAATTCAGTAGACAACTCTTTTGGTGTGTGCCCATAAACATTTTAACAATATTTTAAATAATTTGTTTCTTTAATCCTATTTTTCAGACATTTTCCTCGTTCATTATCACCTTCTGTAGCACGATTTATAGAGAATAGAAAGTAATCATTTAGAAAGTAAAAATTAACGCTATAATTGAAATGTTGACATGAAAAAGAATTGCCCAATTTTACTCTGTAATGTACTTAATTTGGTTACTATTAAACAATTTAAATTTACATTTAATTTACTTTACATTACAGTTTTTTCACAAAGTTGTTGGAATATTCTAATGAGTAATTAAACAATATATAAAAATGATCTCTATCAACCAGGGTTAATTTTTTTTTCTCATTTCGTCTCATTCTGACCCGTCACTGGGCTTTTGTTCAGTTATGAAATGGATGTAACCTTGATTGCATTTCTCGTTGATATTTTACAGAACAGTTGCGTTTGTATGTTGTTTTGGTTAGGTGGTAAAAGGGAATGCTTTGCTATGTATATTTCTATACTGCTTTGAAGATGGATGGATGATGTGTCATGTATGCGTTATATTACATATGTGTCAGTTCACTATTGTATTTAAAGATTAGGTGAAAATTGGCAGTTTTCAGCAGCAGCAGATTTCGTTTTATCATTAAGGTATCAATTTTATAAGATTATAAAATATAGTAAAAAATAATACAATATATTTGGATTGAAACTAAATGATTTATCATCTAAGCGAAATAATAATCATTCATACACCCAACACCTTTATTATTATTAGTCCTATAAATTAATTTTGAAGGATTTTATAAAATTTGCAGCTTTATTGTGAAAAATTGAATCAATGTATTTTATTTAAAAAATTGTGTATCGATAGCCGCTACTTTTTCCCATCTTTCAAGTAATTTATAGATTCTATCTCGACCCATTTTTAGTATCTTCATAAGAGGTGAAGCACTGTTCAGATAGGTCACGACTCATTTGTTTGAACAAGTAGTAATTAGAAGGAGCAAGATGTGGAAAATACGTCGGGTGGAGTAGCACTTCCCATTTTAATGTTTCCTAGTATATTTTTGCCGGTTTTGCAACATATGGTCGAGCGTTGTCATGCTGAAGAATAACATTGTTGTGTTTTGGGCTCAAACGCGAACATTCTAGTCGATAGCGATCCCCATTGATGGTTTCATCGAGTAATGCCTTCAAGTTCTCGTCCTCAAGTTTTTTGGCTATCCACAACGCTCTTTGTCATTGGTGTCAAGATGTCCTGTACACTCATGTTTAAATCGATGGAGCATGCCATAAGCTTCACACGGCCTTCGATGACCTTCAGCCGCCTTTTTCTCAGTTAAAGAAAAAAACACTTCTCGCAAATAGGGTTTACTTGGTTTAAATTCAGACATTTCTGCACTTCGACGAAATGACACATGCTGAAAAGTCATGCCGTCAGTTAGTCAGGGTTCAACATGAAGTCGGTTGTAAATATACCCGATTAATAAACAGTACCACCTTTTATTGTAAATCATTTAATGTTAATTTACATGCCTGATATTATTATTGTAGTTGTACATTTCATTATAGTTATATACTCGGGCATTATACATCTTTGCAGTTAATTATTAATAATCTAGATTAATTTTTAATAATATAATAATTCTTAATAATCTACGTGATTTGTATTAAAAATAGTCTAATTGATCTTGTGTATCAAGTGCGCACATATATTTTCTGTTCACTAGTTTGTTTTATTCCAAAATTATCATTATGAACATTTTTCCTTCCTTCCTGGAATGTCCTTCTAGTTTTCTTTTGCAAATAAATCTTAGAAAAATACATGAAATAATATGCACCATACCGACAAAAACAATACTGGAGATTATAAGCTGTTTTATAATATCCAGGGGAAGTATTGAGATCATTGATCAAACAGATTTTTTGAGAAATAGATTTGATATGAATAATATATATATATATATATATATATATATATATATATATATATATATATATATATATGAGATTGAAAATATAAGGATAAGGACTTGGTTGATAAGGAGAAAATATTTGCTATCTTTATAAAATGATGTTTTAAATATAATTTGTACATTAAAATGGTTATTGACTTTGATTTAAATGTTTTTTATTGAAGACTCAAGATGTCTTTAAAAAACCTTCAAATGAAATCCTCGCTTATACATTAAGCTCATACACCTTAAGTGATGGGGTTTTTCAATATTTGTTCAAAATGCGGCGTAACGATGAAATAAAAGAATTGAAAGCTTCGTATAGTAACGAACAGATTGTTTAAAATTTTGTAAGTTTTCTATTCTTGACTTCTGACGTCTTGACCGCATGACGTATTGCCGTCTTCTTCTAACGACCTTGACCGGATTTTTGGCTTTCCAGTGTTATACCGACATTTTCAAATTTTCTGGTATCTTTTCGAAAAAGAGGAATAGTAAAAGTACACATCATTTAAGTAACGAACCGCGCCATTCGTTACTTTCATACACTAAGCTGAACAAGTATAAATTTTCATTTGGAACACTCTGTATTAGTATTTTGATATGAATAAAAGTCTTACTAATACCAACAGTTTTTTGTAGTTATATTAAATATGGAATTCTCCTATATACTTAGTTGTTGAAGTATTAGAGTAGTTAAATTATTACATACTTAGATGTTACGCCTGTAGATCTTGTAGATTTGACAATCTTTTATCAACTAGTATACTATATAGGCGACCCTCGTCAATGTCACTTCAGAAAACAATGATAAATCTATACGATTAAATGGGACAAGATCGATAAAGTGCTAACTAAAAATCATGTATTGAGGAAGTCACTCTTATCGCATTATATGACACATTTTTTTAAGAGAATTGAAAGATATTTTGATATCCTGATAATCTGTAGTTATTATTACTTTTGAAGATTAAAAAACATTGTTATTAACATTATGTTTACGTTAGGTTTGAGTTAATGTAAAACATATGCTCCATTCGTGAAAAAATTGTTGATATTACTATTGTACAATAAGTTTATTACATAATGCATTTTTAATAAAACAAAACTTCAGTACTTTATTCATAGCATAATTGAAATTTATTATTTTCTTGTTTACTTTTTATGGTGCCTACAATATTTTTAAAGTGCATTAGTTAGATACGTAAATGTGACTTTAATTGAAATAAATTGTCAGTCTTTAGGTTTTAAATTAGTCATAATAAAAATAATTCCATTTTCATTAAAGATAGAAGAAACTGCCAATAATACATTTTTGATATTAATAATTTATGTTGATGTAGTTACATGTAATTATATTTGTTATTGAATCATAAGTTATTGGCAATCTATATACAAGGGTAATGTTAGAATTACCGAACTTGAATTAACAACCTTTACTTCTTAGAATTTTACAATTAACTCATTTTCCATTTAGTGATATTCACTAGCTTTGATACACTGCTCATAATATCAACTGCAGAGCTCCTTAAAATATTTATCAATTATTCACCACTCAACCATTTTTCGTTCTGGTTCTAATTTTAACTCAAAATAATTCATTTCGCATATTTCTAGTAAAAATTAGTCAATGATGCCATATCATTGAAAGATAACAGTCCATCCTTTGCTAATAAACCATAACTAATCTTTATCACATTTAAGTTTTGAGTTCTTAAAAATATATTTCCTTGCGGCTCCTTCGCCATTTACCCTCGTCACTGTCACTGTTGGGAAAATTATTCATAAAAGACGTATACAACTAAAAACGCTCAGTATGTTAGCACTGATTGATAGGTCTATATTAAGAAAACATTCTAGCTACACTAAGTTATAATATTTTAGTGACCTGAAAAATCGGTGAAATGTGTATATTTTTAAATCGTTTAGATTTATTCATAAATGGGCAGGCTCTACCTCAAATAACTAGCCTAACAGAATGTCCTGATGATACTAAGATATAAGATGATATATTTTGCCACTTATTTTCTAAAACCATAATTTACTATAGGGCGTCTGAGATTTTTGGATGAAAAACTCAACCAAGTGATTTTATCAGCTTCTTTTAAAGTCATTTTTACACCATTAGCTCTCTGCAGAGAACTAGAACAAATGGCACCCCTTAAAATTAATAATGAGTATTTATAGCACTAAAGCTTTCTGCATAAGCACTATACCAATTTTACTCAGATAAGCACTGTACTGTACCGTGGCGTTGTTATAAATCTGTGTTTGTGATTGTTTCTAAATATTTGTCTATAGGCAAGAGTGTAAAATACGACAAGGAACGTGCCAGGTGACCATGCCAGTCACGCCACTAATCGAACTGGGCAAGACCGATTACTTCTTCTGGCACGATTTTTGATTTCTTCACTCGGCAGCTAGTAGGCTTCATGCCGAGAACTGTGCTATGAAGTCCACGTTACACAGAGGATCCAGTCACTAAAAATCGAAGAGGTTGATGTGACTAAAATTCGTATATATACATGCTAAATACCTCGTTAGTATTGATTATTCTTGTTCTAATATAACTTTTTATTCTAATTTTTCAGGTAAGCATTGCTTCTTTAAGTACAACTTTATTAAAAGTAAGTAATAATATATTTTAGTTAAATGTTATTTGTTGTAAAATAATTTAATTAATGTTAGAGATGTACAGTTTTAAGATTTCAAAAGATTATAAAGATGTAAATAATTCTATAACTAACAGATCTTCTATAACCTTACAATGCGTTTATGTAAGAAAAGTCGGTATTTAAATAATTTTTGGTATGTAAAACGGTCTTATTAATATATAGAGCGGGAGTATAATTCAATGAATTATAATTGCAAGTATTAGTATCTGAGTCCACCCATATCAATATCAATTCAAGATTGTGCTACATTTTAAGTTCGCAAGTTCCAACAGATTACACAGAGACATATGGCTTTTTATAAAGATACCAAAGTGTTTTAGTCGACATATAAATATTATTAGACTTTTTCAGATTTGTTTTTAAAATAAGAAATTGACCAACTGTTCTTCTAGTTATGTTATAAAACTCGTCTTTTGAATTAAAAGAACTATTTTATAATTTTTTTCTTCATATTTGTTAAATGATTTTTATATAGTTTTACTAATGTGTTTCTTGTAGAATAATCCATCATTGGAATTCATTCTGATAATAATGCAATCTGTCCTCAGTTTATAACGGTTTTTGTATAAAACACATAATGTACATTTATTTTTCGAAACGTTTTTTTTTGGTATTCAAACATGAAAGACCTGTCTTCTATATATATATTTTATAGATTTACATATATTTAGTTTTTCCAATATGGGCTAACAAGAATCTTTAAAAATTTATTGTGAATTGCTCTTAAAGATTTTAGCGTAGTAGATGTAACTAAATATATCATGTCCAGTGGTCAAATATGATTATCTTTTTATCGAACAAGTGTTTCGTTATATTTATGTATTAAATTAAAGTATTTCGAAATAATATTAGCGGAGCACAATATACTAACCAATGAGTTAAATGTGCATGATAATAGCAAACACATACTAAAATCTTTATCTCTGACCTGATTATTTTATTTTAGTTTAAAGTTTTTTCATTTTACGTAAAAATTGATTTTACTCCTGTTCACCTTTGGTGATCTTCCGAATAGCCCTATTTTTGCTCACTTTTAATAGTCTAGTGTCCCAACACTGTGAGTGACTAAGCTACTGTAATTAAGTTTTGATGGCCTCTTACATTGAACTGCGACGTTTATGTCAGAATTTTACGAACTAGAGGTATCTGCAAAGCATGGATGTTTTCCAATTGTAACAGTTTATGGTAGAGAACTTTTAGCACCTACAATTCAGCCTTTGGTGACCTTGTAGCTTAAACTATTACACTTTTGCCCGAACTCCACTTGTGTATGTCAAAAGATGCTTTGAGTAAATGTGGAACGATTGCCAATCCAACACCAACTTGTCTTTTTTTCTTGATTCTTCTTTTTTGATAAATAAGTTAATTCCGGTTAATTGGATGAATTCTAAAGACAACAGCTACGATTATGATCTCCTTGAAATCCTACCCACTGTGCCAGTTAGGTAACGTTTCGTGTTTAAAAACAGATCGACGAACTACGACCATTACAATGAATCACATCACGACTCTAGATCGATTTCTTAGACTATCCAGTGCTGTATTAATCGCGTTGTATAACTTATATACTTTTATGCAATATGCTCTTATAAATTACAACAATAACTATAACTTGCCTTTCCATTTTTCACCAAAACAATTCCTTCAAAAAATCGATTGTTTAACTTGCTTTTAAAAACATCTTAAAAATAAAATATATAATTTTTATTGCATACTCTATTTTTATACCATAAATGTAATACATGGAGCATAAGAGAGACATAAGCCTATATACCCTATTTGTATTTTATAAAAAAAAATTAACACCTTCTCAGTTGGGGGCTCTTTGAAGTTTTTGATCCATTATTTTATCGTCATCGTATAATTTTTTATATCCACGTTTAATAGTGATAGATATGGAAGAAAAACTTTTTTTACCTTCACATGTAAACTTTGGACCTCATTCAGCTTTCTCATCTTTTGTCGTATCCAATGTCTATTATATATCATAATTTATTAAACCATATAATATTATATCTATTACTTATGCGAAAGTTTTAAATAATTTAAGATCAGAACTAAGCAATAAACAGACAAAAGTCTGAAGGTGTCGAATCAAGATAATAGGGGAATAGACTCACGGTTTTCCCATCACCAACGCATTGTTATGTACATGTACGTTGTCCTGGTAAAAAGTTTTTTCACAATTTCTGGTGTCCAGCTGATCAAGAATGTTGGAGAAATATTCGCCGGTAACTGTTTTTTAAGGTAATTAATTAAGAGCATCTTAAATCTCATTGTTCATGACTGCATTTTCTTTGGCACTGAATCACTTGCTTTCACCCACACCTTCGATCGCTCAGATGGCATTAAATCGGTCCAAATGTTGTTGAATCGGTTCCCGCCTATACCCGCAGCATCAACAATTTCACTCACTTTCACACGTATACTCAACATGATGTGACAATGGCGTAGTTACAATTTTTGGCCGACACGTTGGTTATTTTTTTCGGTTAACACAGAAGCAACACAATCCCCGTAAATTTTTATCAATTTTTGTTGAATTTGCTTAGGGTTCATGACCGCATTTTAACACAAAATGTCTACTGCATAAGATCGGGTAAACAAAATACTCGAAAGAACAAGTTAAAACTTGTCATACCAACTAAGAGCACCTGCATCTAGTTAGAACATAAATGTTTGTTTATGGTGACTTCATCTTACCTTTCGAATCAAATGATTAATAGTCGAAACATTGTCATGATATCAAATATGACATTCTATCAAATTTACTAATTAATTACTATATTTATATTTTTTGTGTTTTTTTTTAATAAATCACACATTTTCAATGTTGAATGCAATCTAACGTCGTCAATATCAGTCGAAATATCTCGACTGTATAGACATCGATTATTTGACAATAATAGATTTGATATAATTCATAATCGAACATTATTACTATTAATTAATTATTATTATTAAATAATAGCGTTTGTATTTTTATAAATAATATTTTATATTTAAAAAATCTGAAACTGAAATATGTGTTCAGGTGTTAATGATAATGTTTTGAATGTACGTTGGTAGGAACTATTTGCTAATTATCGGTGCAATGTTTAACGAACTCGGCTTATTTGCAAATGCGACATCCACAATCTCTTTGAACAAACAGCATGTTCAAAACTGGTTTCACTGTCATAGATTATATATTCAGCTTGAGAATCAAATGAGCCGTTTGCGTTTTTCGTTTAGTAAATATGTGAGTGGTAATGGCTTGTATTTTATATATTTCATATTGTTATTGATAAATTAACTTTTGCAAGTGCAGGAGTCGTACATCTATTCGCATTCGTCTCGTAATTCGCATCATCTCATTATTCTCTTATTGCGTTTTATTGAAACAAACTAATAAATATAGTCTATCCAAAGTTGGTGTGAACATACGTCACCTAAATTTATGACGTCAAAACGTCGCAATGTTGCCTTATCAATTTTTGAGTTTTAGTTCAGTTTGGCTAAAGTTCTAGTTTAAATAAAATAATGAAACAAAAATTTTATCAAATATATATATATATATATATATATATATATATATATATAATTTATTTTAACATTATTGTACATCTAATGCATATCCAATAATTTAAACTACTGTTAATTATACAGCCACAATAATTTATAGGTTAGAATTGTTTTATTATATTTACATTATACTCTTTTATTCTTTACACACCGACTTGTAGGCGCCTTTTTTTATGTAGTAGTATCCCCCTGGAAGCCTGGAAATCTTCCTTAGAGAGCATATTTACTTTTTTAACGTTTAGTGCTTGTTTCCTTCGACGGTGTGTTTCCTGGTGAAGTCATTTTGATATAACTGTATTTTTTATTTCTTCTACATGTTTATACCATTCTTTATAAAATTAATCATTGAATTCTCCCTAATGCATTTGCCATATCTGCAAAAGAGTTGGTATGTTTTCTCTTCTCGCACGCTTTAACCAAACACTCACTCACTTCTCAACAATTACACACATATTTAATGGACTTAAATCTTTCACACTCTAGAATACGATATATATAACAGGTCAATTGAAAAGTCCCCGGCCTACCATAGTAAAACACATTTTTTTCGCAAAATTAGTTTTTTTATTCAATATAATTCACTTCAAGGGTGATACACTGATTATAGCGACCCTCTAACTTTTCAATACCATTTTTGTAGTACGATTTGCCATTTCCTTCAAAGTAGGCTTCAGTTTCGGCGATCCCCTCTTCATTGGTTGAAAATTTCTTCCCATCGAGACTTCTTTTGATATCTGAAAACAGGAATAGTCGCTGGGAGCCAGATCTGGAGAATACGGTGGACGAGGAAGCAATTCTAAGCCCAATTAATAGATTTTTGCCATCGTTTTCACTGACTTGTGACAAGGTTTCATTGCCTTGGTAAAGCAGCACTTTCTTCGACACGTTTTTCGGCGATTTCGTCCTTCAAACGGTCCAATAACACTATATAATAGTCGCTGTTGAGGGTCCTTTCTTTTTCAAGGTAGTCAATGAAAATTATTCCATGCGCATCCCAAAATACAGACGCCATAACCTTGCCAACGACTGTTGCGTTTACCCACACATTGGAGCGGGTTCATCGTGTACAGTCCACTCGAATGACTGTTGATTTGACTTCGGAGTGAAATGATGGAGCCATGTTTCATCCATTGTATCGACGCAAAAATTCGGGTTTATTATGCTTGATCATCTTCAACACTGCTCCGAATCATCAACTCGTCGTTGTTTTTGGTCAAAAGTGAGCTCGCGCGAAACCTACTTTGCACAGAGCTTTCTCATACCCAAATATTCGTGAATGATATGATGTACACGTTCAGCTGATATCTTTAGGGTGTCTGTTATTTCATTCAATTTCAATTTACGGTCATTCAAAATCATTTTGTAGGTTTTTTAATGTTTTCGTCGGTAACCTCTTTTGGGCGCACACTGCGTTCACCGCATTCGGTGCTCATTTCACGTCTAAACTTAACATACCAATCCTTGATGGTTGATTTTCCTGGGGCAGTGTCCTGTTATATAACAGATATATAATTTCCTGCAATTATCTTATATTCATTATATACACACCTTTAGTTGTTTCCTCTATCATCATCCTGTCTTGTTTGTTCACGATTCCATCATTTCTCAATTTCTTCTTCAATGTGTCTGATCGAGATCATCCAAACCGAAGGTGCTATTAACCTTTCCTGTTTCCAGCATGAAGCACTATACTTCTGCAATAAATTATTTATAAATGTTATGACTAATAAAACACAGTCAATGGTTAATCCAACGTTTACCTTATTCTATCAACTTTAGTTGTCTTAACACTATTTTTATCATCATCTTGCCATGAGTGACTGTTGAGTATTTTGTTTCCATTCTGAAATATCCATGTCTCATCTAAATACACAAATTGAAATAATAAGTGTATATTATGTGGTTTTAAAAATTGTATTCTTTTAAAAGCAATATCCGAAAGTTCCATTAGACCTCTTCTATACTGAGACTAACAGATTCCTCTGAAATAATTATATTAAATTATGTTTATATTGAAAAAAATACTCACTGTTTTTATACATCTCGTGTTTTTGTCCTCTGATAATGATGACATCAAGTTGGTATTCGTCACCCGCTTCGTATGAGGATGATTTCTTTTCAGTGAATCGAGTATTATGTATTTCATTTTTTTTTTGAGATATTTCAGTGACCGTGTCCATACTAATATTTAGCGCAGCTGCAACACGCTAAAAATATTTTAGTAAGTAGTAATATAAAACCATTCTTTTATATTACTACAAAAATATCTATTTCTTGTGCATTTAATAACATAATATCGACCCATGATTTTTGATTGATTCTTTATTGCCATTGCCATTTATTTACTTGTTTTAAGCATTATTTTGAGATTCCTTGCTTCCACAGAATGTCTCTCATTCCTCCAGCAATCGATCAACATTCATTTTACTACAAACGTTTAGATTCCATGTGAAATATTATAATAAAATAAGAACGGTCAGGTTGGGCAGACTGTATTTGCTAAGTCTGTCTGAACGGCATTTTTCTCACACGCAAAGTAATGTACAATCGTCATCCGAGATTATATTTTAACCTACTAATACTCGTAATTTGGATCGTATTTTTCAGCAAGATTTTTTCGATGTAGTAGATTTTTGTTCGAAAAAGCTTTTTCCTTACGCTGACGCTAGTTTAAACACTCGACGAATATTTACGAGCAACCTGTTGAGGCCGGTTTCTGGAAATTGGCGAAAAACAAACGTTTCGTAACGGCCGCGTCGTCTGTCGTCAAAATTATTCCAAAAGTTTCCAAATGAGCCCGAAATCGTTTGCCTCAACGGCTAGGTCGTAAGAAAAAAAGAACTCCGCGTTAGTAACAAGATTAGACTTATTGCGCGTGTAATGTTATGTGTTCCGTATAACTTTTATATTCATGGCGGCTTCTTTAATATTATTTTATTTATTTTTAGATTGAGCTGTAAAATATACAACGGTCCGAGATTGAACTAATTCTAAGTACAGTTTAAGTACATTATAATGTCAATGAATCATCATGGAGATAGCGCTATACTTAAAATAATTCCTAATGGTTACACAAAATATAATATTTTTCTATGATGAAAGAATTAACGATTTTTTTATTTAAAAGACCCATGGTTACCATTATGTTATGGATACATCATGTTATGAATACATCATTCGAATATACGCTGCGACTTCTCACGGAGGTACTGATCACAGTGGTTTAATTTTTAATGCTGCATAGACTCCGGATTTTGAGCGATAGCCTGATTATGTTGGTTTTGATTGATCAATAACTTTTAACTCCTGGATCAGTTAACTTTCTACGAACGTGGTCAAGCATCCTTGCAACATATACCAAGTTAAAATCTATGAAAGATCGAGCAAGGAATAGTCTGATAAACCTTCGAGAGTTTATTTTAAAGGACCACCAAGTTTATTGTATCATATAATCAACCGGCTTAATGTTTGAACTAAAGAACAATCATTTTAATATTAAAAGTTGAGTAACATTGTTTCCATTTAAGAGTATAATTCACACACCTTTTTCTGAAACTACCACCTTTTCTGCAATTTGGCATAAAATATCCTTTCTGCCTGAAAGTACAAATAGCACTGTCTTGTTCAAGAGATATCTGTATCCTTTTTGGCATGTTATATTGTAACTATTAACGTATAAGTACGTCGCAAAGTACACAGAGCTTTAAACGAATAATTTTTGAAACTGTCAACCCATATTTAAAAGATTAGAAAGACAGAAATCAAAGACTATCATTTGTAATATTGAGTGTAACTTGTCATGGTGATTTGACATCAGTCACTGAATAATAAACCGCAATTTAAACGCAGATAGTAACTTAGATAGTAACGCAAATTATTTATTTTTCAAATATGAAACATTAATTTCATTCGTTAATAATATTTAAAATAATTCAGAATTCAAGAAATTGCTAAAATATATATACTGCCATATATTCACTGCTACGTTTAAAAAACTTCAATTTAATATGCACTAATAGAGGAAGGGTTTTAGAACTTCATTTATATTTTAAAATATAAATCTTATCTATAAATATTAAAATGATTATAAATATTATTTTAACTATTCAATTTAAGATGCTGTTATTAAGTAACAAATATCCACAATATCGATAAAATTAGTAGTTGTAATTTGCGCCATTTTTTTCTATTTTGTAGACTTTTACCTTTATCAATCAAAGTATTATCTATCCGTCCTCTAGCAAGCATTTGAATTTGGCGTTAAAAAATAATGATTACGTATTCTGAGGGTATCGAGAATTGTTCAAAAGAAATTGAACTGCTATTCAGTTCAAGCAAGAACTGTCAATGGGAACAAATGATAATTGAAAGGCACTCTACGAGTGTCGCCGTTTATATTTTGAGCCTTGGCAATACTAAGAATTGCTAGGCTTCATCTGAGGTTTCCTTCTCCATAACCTTTTTCAGAACGTTTTGTCATTTGAGCATAACTTATATCGTTTACAGTGACTTGAAAATTTCCCGCACTGAAAAAATTAAGGACATTTCGTTCCTTGATTTTTACGGCTTTCGACGTGGATTATCAATACAGGGGTGATGTCGATCAAATACTTCGATCTTTGGTGATGAAGCCAATACTGGACCACTATAAAACGTTGGCATAACTATAATTTCGTGAGTCGTGAAGGTCGTCCAAAATCATTAATATCAATTATGCCAGAAAACATGCTGTGAGCGAAATAATATTGTAAGATTGTCCGGTGACACGGATTCCCCATAATTTGACAAAACTCTAAAGATACATATATCTTGGTGCAAAGAAATGATCAGGATACGCGATCAAAAGTAGTGTGTAGCATCTACTCATGTAGCAAATTTTGGATCTATGCGTATGGGCATAATAAAAGTGATTCGTGAGCAAATCACTTCGAAACAAATGATCGCCTGTTTCTTCAGAATAATTGGACATGCAAATTAAGGACAAATTATATGGCCCAGGTTTTTTGTTCCCTGAAGAAGCCGTTGATTCATTTCAAAAGCGATGTTTTGGATGTATCTCAATCAGAATGAAAAAGTGTTACGAAAATTGGTTCAAACGCATGCAAAAGCGCATTGATCAACATAAAGAATAATTCGAAACAGTCGGCTTCATTGGCGCAGTGGTCAAGGCGACAGGACGGTCCTCCTACTGTTGCGATAGTCGCGGATTCGAATTCTATTGGAGCATGAATGTACTTTATGTTTGTGATTATAATTGTAAATGTCATTATCAACAGTGGAAAATGCGACAAGAAATAACCATTCCAGTCACGCCAGTAACCAGGCTGGGTAAGACTGGAGTCTTCTGGGATAGTCTCTAAGTTGGTCACTGGTCAGGCTTAATGCCGGAGCCCATATTAAACTGTAGATCTAGTCCAGATAAACCCTTGTTGGTAAAAAGGAGACTAATTTTTTTTAAAACATTGAAAAACATTAAAAACAATTTCGTTAATATATTACGATCTTTTCACTATTAGGCTCAAAATCGTTGAACGAGATTCCTACTTAAGTATTTCATACTTAAATTCAGTTGATCGTATTCCCGGGTTTCAGTTTAAACTTATGTGCCTTCCTTTGGGCTTTCCGTAATGTTTTGTCTTCGATAAGTAACATTTTCTTCGAGAATAATTGTATGGTGTAAAGTCGTATAAAATAATGCAATTGTTGATCATTTTGCATTTTTACTTTAACCGTATAACTTAATTTAATTTATGACGTAAAATTAGTAAATGTAGAATTAATCAAATATTAAATGTTTTCTTTTTCAAAACAACAAGATGAAAGTTAGATCACTATTAAGATCCCACTAAGGTCATTTCGCTTACAATGGCATGCCAAACCGTTAATATCAAATTATGCTTGTTATTTGTCTTAATATGTATTAATTCGGTCTGTTCTTAAGTGGACGTTTTTCATCTTGTTTGAAAAAATAGTCTTATAAGCCAACTTGATGTGCTCTTTACAACTTTATAAATTGGCTAATAAATAATTTTTTTTTTGCTTCTAAGTATAATGTTATAAATTATATAATCGGTGTTAAATAAATAATTTGTATGTACACAACGTATGCACTTGAATGCATGTTCCAGGGAATTTAGCAAGGACAAGTATTAACACGTGTTCTTCTAAAAGACAACTGACGTATGTATTTAATAATTCATCTAGTTTAATAGTGTCCAGCATAAAATATTTGGATTAGTTTTTAATTAAATTAAAATATACAAATTAAATTACCTACTTCTGAGTATTTGTGCTGATTTAGGCGTTTCAAAAGTAATTTTGATACAGTTGGTATTATAGTTACAATATCGGAAGCTGATTCAAAACAAAGTTAGTATTTCGCTTGTACTTGATACATTTATACTTGATATATACTTGATATATTTATGAGAAAGAGACTATAATCAGAGGTTCTATACCATTCCCTACACTTTACGTTTTTTGTAATTATTCCAAAAAAATATACAATTTTTTCCAAGAAGGAACAGGAAATTCAAATATATTGGGTTGAGGTTTTGTTTTTTTTTCTTAATGTTTTTTCAAACCGAATTTACTCATATACATTTCAAACATTAATTTTTTTGTTAATCATAATTGCCCAAGTTATTGCAGAACATTTGAGATATTTTTTTTCTGAAACTTCAATCACATTTTTTACACATACAGTTTAGAATAACAAGAACTTTTAATTTCTTATTATGTATTTTAAAAAATAAGTGGAGACTTGTTGAACAGCGATAAAAAACGAAACTGATGGTTTCAATCTATTCTACTATAAGCCAAACCCCTACCTATAGACGTCTCACTCACCACACTATTAATTTTAACATAAATACACCGCCGTGTCCTTTCGAATACATAGTCTGTCTAGCCAGAGCCATATCAGTCGCGTAATATAATATATATATATATATATATAAAGACAAATTAGTGGTTTGGCTAAATCCGAGCAGCTCGTGATGAGCAATTCCTTTCCAACCCCACCAAATGTTCTCTTCTGCCAGCTGTTCTTCTTCACCGCCTTCCTTGGCGCTCGTGGGGGCTTTGCAGTCATTTGTGAAGCTTCTCCATGATCTTTTTATACAACATTTGATAAACCTCCACTGTATTTTTCGTTTTCGAATGTAAAAAACGTAAAGTATAATGAGTATAACCTTCGGGGCGCTCCATTTATAAAGCGCAACATCTTTTAACTAACTAAATGAATGACGTAGGCATAATGATTTAATTTTTTCACAATAAAGTCATATATTTGTTAAAGAAATACCCAAATTAATCCTCTTCTTAATACCGCCGTCACAACCATCAGTTTTACGCAGTTCAGAACGCACTATCTAGAACTGTTATTAATCATACGCGACAAAATGTATTCTAGCACGTTGGTGTCGATTAACCCGATAGGACTTGATGCGACAAAGATAACGAGATATTCTCGTGTCACGAACCTTTTTAATCACTGTGCCGATTATTCTGTCAAAAGCATTGGTGATATCATCTTTATTAAACCAATGAATATTTTATATTAAAAAATTAAATCATTAATTAATTACGGAATAATGTCATTTTGTACAGACATTCAAAATCATACATTCGGCTTGGTATTAGTATATGTTTTAAGTTTTCTTTTAATTATTTGTTAATTGATCTTCGTTCATTTTTTCCATAATTTCTATATACTAATTATAGCTCTTCGCAATATTTCTCAACTCTGAATTCATCATTACTTGTCGTTTGAAGATTAGAACTACTTTAGTGGCATCATATAAACGTAAGGCAAACAAGTAACATACTGAGGTCTAGATTACCAAAAGTAGAGTTTATATGGATTAATAGCTATACAATGTTCTGATTGAGACCTAAACAATATATTTTGCTCACTATTACTTCGGCCTTGTATTGCTATATAAAAGGTTAACTCCCGTGGCTGTCATGAGCATACAGAAAATCTCAAGTTCCCACCACCATTCCCTTTCCCGTTATCCTCTTTCAAAAGAATTATCTTGTACATTTTATTTTGCGTTTTATTTTTTTTTTATTCTTCTTGTCCTTTTCGCATTAAGGTGAGAAGATTATGGTTTATCAAAATCCATATCTTACGTAACAGCAATAAAAGAAGTTGATCTTTTGTTTTTTAAATTTTGTATTTATTTTCCGGTATGCGAAAACAGCAGTTATTAATAGATTATATATTAAACCTAATATAAACATTTTTCTGCTATTTTTTTCGCTACTGTATATACTCATACCATATATTTTTAAAATGATATAAACGTGAATATACATTTTCGTATTTTATGTTAAATATATATTTGGAATTAATTTAATTTAACGAATATGTAATTTAAATATGAAAAGCATATGATAGTACAGTATTAATATGAGTTGAGTTTTTATTGGTATCTCCAACAGAAACATATTATTTTGTTCTAATAGTTTAGTTTTATTCTAAATCTATTGTATAATCTACTGTAGCCATAATGATGCTATTCTTTTCAAAAATTGTTCTCCACCAAAGAATATTTTCAAATGTAAAATGAGCCAGAATAACCAATAATCTGGATGTTTAAAATATTTTATAGCCAGCGTGGTTGACGCATTGGTAAAGGCGACAGGACGGTCCTCCTACTGTTACGATAGTCGCGGGTTCGAATCTTGCTGGGACATGGTCGTAAATTTATGTTTGTGATTGTCCTTAGGCAAGAGTGCAAAATCCGACAAGGAACATGATCCCAGTCACGCCAGTAACCAGGTCGGGTAAACATTTTATACTTTGTTGGTATTCTAGTCTAGATACTTGAATTTAAAGTATTTTTTCAAGTGAAATAAAAACAATATTTTTATTATCCATTTTTATACTAGATATGTATTAATGTTTAAAGAACACATAGAAGTAAAAAACGTGAAAAAATTAAAAATCCAAGTTACAGGCTGATGGCGAGGGGGGGGGATACTGTCAAAAAAATGGCGAGCCGTCGTTGACACGATTGCACCTTCTAACTAAAACTGAAACAAAAATAAAAAATTTAAATTACACCTGTTCGGAAAAACAATTAAAAATAGTAAAAATTCAAATTTTATTATAGTTCTACTTTGGACTATAGAAGAATGTATAGAGAAGGTGCACATACAATTTTAAGTAAATCGGTAGAAGAGCTTAAGATATTGGCAACTGTCTTGCTTTTTTTTAGTTTCGTGAAAAACGCATTTAAAATTTCAGATAAATTTGCGACGATTTAAATGTTGCATTACTAAAATAAATAAAAGAGTACTTGATAAAAAAAATATTTTTTTCTTTTATAAACCGGGTCTTTTTCATGAATGTTTGTATCCAATTAGTCGAATCCTTATTAATAATTATCCTTAAGGCAAGAGTGCCAAATCCACACAAGGAAAATTATTTCAGTCACGCTAGTAACCAGGCTGGGTAAGGCCGGATGTCTTCTGGGATGATCTTCAAGTCAGTTCACTCACCAATCGGTAGGCTTAATGCCGAGGACTGTGGTTTGGAACCCATGTTGAGTAGTAGATCAAGTTCAGATAAACCAGTTGGTAAAAAGGAGACTCTAAAATATAACAACAAAAAATCACAGATATTGCATTTTATTTATGGAATTTAATATGTAATAGTAGTGAGTAGTTATATAAAACGTATCTTCACAGCATATATGATAATATAAGATGTGATTTTTTAGTTATATCCTACATTAGATATATTTGGAACAATTTTAATTTAAAAATTAATTTATTGCTATTGTTCGGTTATACTTGCAAAAAAACAACACAAGCAAGATCATGCTAGGCAAATAGTAGGTATTTCCCAAATTAAAATTAAATTAGACTGCTAAAAATAAAGTTAAGTGTAACACTTATATACTATACCAAATTCGTGTGGTTTGGTTCCCTCCAATATTCTGATTTTCTGTACGTTGTCCAGTAGCTGTATTATTTCCACATTATTGTGATTTAGTAACCTTGTTTCATATTTTAATACGAAATCTTAGATAACTTCGTAAATCAATTTGATTTCAAGGCCATTGTGCAGTTCCTCGTGGGTTACGTATTGGCATGCATTGGTAATTAATCGAAGAAGCTTATTTTGACAGCGTTGGATTACTAGTGGGTTTAATTTTTAACGCATATCCATATTTACCATAATCTCTTTAATCTTGTTGAATAAGATGAAGTTGACAGTATATTCTGACTAACCAATGCACATCTTTGATTTTGAGCTTGATCTGCTTTGCTTTTTGTCCAACATGATGCATGATTTAATAAATGACAGTTTTGAATTTTTGAAATGGACAGTTCAGTACTTATTACATCCATTGTTTAAAGGTGTAGTAAAATAGTTAATTTGAAATGTTATTGTGCAAAATCAGTACAATGTATTTAATTCAGAGTATTGTCCATTGATAGCCGCTGCTTTTTCTGATCTTTTGAGACTATCCACGAGTCGACCCATTTTTTTTTTGGTATCTTCCTAAGATGTGAAGCGCTGCTCAGACAGATCACGACTCACATATATCAGAACAAGTAGTAATCAGAAGGAGCAAGGTCTGGATAATATGGCGGGCAGGCTAGCCCTTTCTATTTTAATGTTTCCAAGTATGTTTTCACCTGATTTGTAATATATGGTCGAGCGTTGTCATGCTGAAGAATAGCTTAGAATAGATATTGTTTGTGCCATTCCCGCCACTTTTCGCACAGTGCTCAGTTCAAACACAATTGTAGTCAATAGCGATCCCCATTGATGGTTTCACCGAGTAATGCCTTCAAATTCTCGCCTTAATATTTTTTTGGCTGTCCAGAACGCTTTTTGTCTTCGGTGTCAAAATCACCACTCTCAAAACATCTAAACCAGTATTCACATGTTGAAATTGATGCAGCGTGGTTGCCATAAGCTTTACACAGCATTAGATGACATTCAGCCGGATTTTTGTTCAAATTGAAGTAAAAAAGTAAAATTTCCTGCAAATGCGATTTACTCGGTACAAAATCAGACATATTTAACGCACTGAAACATTTTTTGTTCACAATTCACATACTGAAAAGTGAAGTCTGCCAGTGAGTGAGTGAGTGCCAGTGAAGTTACAAGGTTACAAGTGTACCCAATGCAATTAATAGCACTACCTTTTGTAAATCCTTTAAAATTATTTTATAGGCCTGTTAAAAAAAAGCTTTTACGTTGCAAAATCGCGTAACCTCATTTCTAATTCCCGAAAAAAAAAAGAAATATTTATACGCTATAAAACGGCAACACGGGACCAACACCCTTTTACTTTTATCGATGTTGTCTTGCGGCGCGTCGGTTGCAATCAACAAGTAGCCCCCTGCGCCGCCTCCGCGACGGCGGCGGTTGCGGCGGCGACGGCAGCAGCCCCGAACCGTCCCCCACGTCACGTCCGAAGGTGGGCAATAAAATTTCACGGGCGTGAAACGGCTCATTTCGCGGTGCAGCAAGTGCACACAAGAACGAAACGGGATCGAGGTGAAATCGTTTCGTACGCGGCGCTCGTCTCTTAGCCCGGTGTGGGCGATGTCATTGGATACGTTACGTTCGAGGAACGACCGACCGAGTTTCGACGTCGGGTCAACGTTGAAGCGAGCTTGATGGTTTATGATGGCGTTCGGCCGTAGATCTCCGGTAATAGAAATGCATATTTTAGGGTTGCACTTGATAAACGCTCGGAAGGCGTTTGGATTTCTTATTTTATTAGTATCGTGGTTTTTCTCTACATTATTTTTATAATTTATCTTTTACTGTTAGTACCGGATTTTAATATTATCCATGTTAGTCTTAACGGTGATCTACACACCGCGACAAAACACTACAGATTTTTCATTTCTATTTTTAATAAAAATAACTTCTTACCGATTCTTTCTCTATACTTTTTCTTGGATTCTTCGTTTCATATAAACATCGCAAAGGGACAGCTATTGTTTACTTACAGGTTTTTTACGCAAAATCTATAAGTAAACAATAGAATAACGCGACGAAAATATAACACAGTTAGTTAAAAAGTGCATAAAAAACTGATCAATATTTTAAATATTTTAAACTGAGATGCGATATAATTAGGAAACAGTATAGAACAATTTTAAACATCCCAGAACAAAATAAAGAGACATTAAAATTGGTAATTCGTTCTTAAGAAATATAATATGATATGGCAAATGGGTTAAATTAACAAGCCTGGAACTAGAACTTTTTTCTGAGAACAAATCACATAGATATAGCTCTCATACCGGGGACTCATTTTTCCAACTTTGTATACTTTTTTATACAGCATTTCCGACAAGACGAGATTAATAAAAGAAATACAAGCTACGGTAGTTAACATTGAAAAGAACGGCGCTGAAATAAACATTAATATTTTCAAAATTAAACCTATTTCGGCTTTCCCTTGGTAGTGTCTTGGGACCACTCCTGTATCTGCTCTACACTGCTGATATACTGGAACATTTTTTGATGAAAAGTAATAAAAGGGTAATATATTTTACAGATATCGGTAAAATAGTTGACATAACAATAAAATATGGATGGTAAAATGGATTTTATTAATTAAATTTTAATTAAACTAATTAATAATTATTATTATTTCATGTGTCTTTCCATGTGTATGCTTCAAATGCAGAAAAGAAAAAGCTTTTGTATAGTATAACTGGTGATAAAAATAAATGCCCTACAGTAATTTTTGTTTAAAAGATAAGCCTAGTATTCCTGTCTAAGTCATTTTGCAACATAACAATTCCATGTGACAAAGAAGCTCAGTCGTATGTTACAAAACTACTGAAAACCTATTTGGAAATGCTGAAATGAGAGTATTAAACTGCTCACCACACATCTCATATCAATACCGCGTAGTAGATTGAAAATGAGAAAAAGTCCATTCTTAAAGAATCTCTCTCAATAAATAATCTTCCAATAATCTTAAATAATCTTCAAATTCAATCAAATAAACTTCCAAGAAGTGAGGAAAAAGCTCATCCAATTTCTAGACTGTTTAATAATTTTTAAATAATATAGAATAATAAATTTTCATAAAAAGAGGACAATAGCTCATTCAGTGCTTTAATTATAAAGTTATATAATTAAAAACTTTACAATTAAACGTTTACATGTAAGATTATATCCAATTAAATTAACAATTCATTATACTACATTTAATAATTTGTTCAAGAACAATTGTAATTATTTTTATTTTGTAGTTTATAAAGAATTTTCGTAAATAAATGACAATTAAATAAAGTATATATGTTATAACGCGTTTGAAAAATATTTTTTATATAATAAATTAAGTTTGTATTTCAGCGGGAACGTAAACAGAAAAAGCTCTACTCTGAAGACTGGGCGTTAGGCGATGATGATGAAATTGAAGGTCGGCGTACGTTCAGCTTGCAGGACAAATTGGAGGATCCCGCCTTCGAAGCACATGGAATGGTTAAAGAGATGAGGGGCGAAGAACTGAACGTGGCGTATTTTCAAAAATACGGCTTCAACACACCACTTCTTTTCAAAGAGAAGACTGGACTAGGTATGTTTGAAATTATCTATTAAATATATTTAAAAAATCAACCACGTTCTGTAAACATTTTAGAATAACATAAACTTGTAATAATTTTGTGTATAATTCAATTTGTGTTAATTGATATTTAATATTGTGAACTAGAAAAATGTTTAAAGTTGAGAAAAACAGGCAAAACAAGCAGGAACAAAGGCATTTAATTTTTCAGTAGAAAGTTAATAAAATGTGTTTTATCTAAACAAATTACCAAGATAACATTCTTTGCGGTTACGATACTTTGGACCAATACCAATTGAACAATTCTAGAAATATTCGTGAAAGTTTGGTTTGGTTCATGAGTGAGGTCTTTAAGTTATTTTATTTCTTGTTCATATTTGGGGTCGCACAAAGAAATCCAATATCAGTTTAATTCATTATCAAATGATTTACTTATTATGACAAAGTTTTGCTGGCTTGGTTTGCTTAGTGATCAAAGCGACAGGATGGTCTTCCTACAGTTGCGATAGTCGCGAGTTCGAATCCTGCTGGGACATGGATATACTTTATGTTAGTGATTGTAATTGTATATGTCCTTATAGGCAACAGTGGAAAATCCGACAAGGAATAACCATCCCAGTCACGCCAGTAACCAGGCTGCGTAAGACTCTGGGATGGTCTCTAACTTGGTCAGTGGCCAGTCGGTAGGCTTAGTGCCAAGGACCGTTGTTCGAAGCCCACGTTAAATACTAGGTCTAGTCCAGATAAACCCACTTTGGTAAAAATGACACTTTAAAATACATATATGAGAACAAAGTTCTTCGCATCGTTGTTAGCGCTCAGTGGTATTCTAAAGATGGGGGTATCCACAAAGATTTAAGGGTACCAACGATCAGCGAAGAAATTAAACAGTTTGAAACTGAGATTGCGTGAACATGAAAACGCAAGGTTCTACAACTGCTCGATAAGAGTAAACCCTACTCGGACGTTATAGAGACATAAACCCTTTTGAATTAGTATAGTTAAATTTTATATGAAAACTACGCCATATTTTAAACTTGGAGATAGAGTGCACCAGTGGGAGTACATCCATCAGACGCTAATTAACTTTGGGTCTGAAAATTTAGAGCTGGACATTATGAACAATATTAAGGAAAAATGACTAGACAGTGAATAACTAGTTGTAATATGTGTACCAGGTGCTTTTTAATTTAAAAAAATACGAACACTGTTGTCGGATTATTGGAGTATACTTTGTTGTTAAGTTGTAAAGAGAAGTCGCTAGCTTGTCAGTGGCGAAAATCCGTCACCACTCCGTGAAATAAGTTTCTAAGAAAACATATCCCCTCTGTCGTTGAAAGTATGACACGCGGCTTTATCTCATCACCGAAGCCAAATTTTTATTTTCATAACCATTATTTTTCTCTGTATTTTAGTTTGCTGTTGTGCCTCAACTGTATTTAAAAAAATTCTATGACCCGCCATCTTGCAGATCTAACCATAAACTTTAGTTTTAGACTTTTGGTTTTTTAAACGGAGGTGGGGGGGATGATAGTTCAACTGAATATCGGGACAGTTTTGCATAATATTCTGAATATTATTGAAATCATACCATAAAGATTTTTTGGTTATTAAAGTTTTTGTTTATAGAACTTTCAATTACTTTATTTGATGGCAGTTATAGGTTTGGAATTTTGTAGGGAGCGGTTGTAAACAATTACCTCCTTTTTGATCTTTTTAAGAAAAATATTCCAAAATTTTTCTAAATTTACCATTCTTTATCAGTAATATTCTTTAACAGTAATATATAGAGTTGAAATTTAATTAATTTTTTTTGTTCATGTTTTTCAAACCGAAATTTTTCATATAAAGTTCAATCATCAATTTATTTAAACCATTTTATCACTGATCAATGTACTGTTTTGATAATTTCGGCAGTGTATAACTTCTGAGATTTTTGGGCCTCATCCGGAAGCGGATCAAGTGATGTCGGATGTGACCAAATCCGTACTATATTATGGATCCATTAAAACTTCCCAGACATTCTAGCTCAATTGTTGCCAAGTCAAAAGTGTGTTCGTAATGGAAGACTAGCCTTTCCTATTCTGGCCGTGTTTATTTTAATCGTCTGCTTCAGTCACTTTAGTTGTTGATAGTAGTGGCGAATTTTCGAGTTTTGGTCAGATTCGAACAGCTTATAATGAACAATTCCTTTCCAACAACGTTAAACATTTTCACCTTTGTCGTCGTCAATGAGCGCTTTGCAACTACTCGTAAAACTTCTTCAAGCTTTTTACACTTTTAACTTATTACTTTTTTAACTGTACACTTTTACTTATTACGCCCGTAATAAGTTATTTTAAAAATGGATGGATTAATTTTTTCACTCTTAGTTTATTGTGGAATCCAGATATTAAGCTTCTTTCGGTATACGGTCTTACGGAAATAGTTCAACATTTTTTATGGTGAATATTTAATTCCATAGCAATTTCATCGACATTCTCAATGATTTGTCGAACAGGGAAAGATTCATCATTAATACCGAATTTCGGAAACAAAAACGGGTATATCAATTCAGGCACTGGCGTTCGCCTTTTAGATGTGCTTCATTTTGCCCTTTTTTGAAAATAAATTATGAAAATATGACGAAAATTACCTTCACCACTATTCTCAAAGCGGAATAACTTTTTTACTTAGTTTTGCTTTTAATCTTAATAAAATTTCCTATTGGATGAATGACCTTGTAGCTAGAACTATTTTTCCAAATTTAGATATAGGAAAATATAGGAATCAATAAGTAACATTGTGGTTAACATAAGATACATGAAAGTAATTCGTTTCTTATTCATGGATATTTTGCCATGATCACTGCACGTTTGTATTGTTTTGCTGAAAGATAATATTTTCTACTACAAATGCGGACCATTTTCTTTTAAAATATAGTTAAAACAATCGAATAAGTTCACCTAACATTCTCCATTAAAGGCCTTTAAGGTAATTAACGTCAAAAATTATGCCGAGAATATCATGAAACACTGTAGCCAAAGTTACGGTATTTTTTGCAAATAAAGTTATCTTAGTTTTCTTTCGGGTTGTTAGCTTTGTGTACCTTTTTTCTTTAGTTCTGTTTCAGTTTATAAAATCGTACTGCTAGTATTTTTCTTGGTTTCTAGTATCCTTTGTTAAATAGAGATTGCTTCAAACAGATGAAATTATTCCAAATTATCATCTTTTGTTTTTTTCATCACTGACACACGATCATACATCTGTATATCGATTTTTTGCTACTTGTAAGCAACCGCCGAACTTTTATTTAAAACCAGTTATTTTTTACAAAAAATATATATTCACATTCTTCTGTACACAAATCACAATCACAAATATCTACACAGCAGTTTTACAGTATTAATGCTGTAATTTAATGTTATGTAAACATATTTTTGTCAAAAACCTTTCAGGATACTTTAAGAATGCACTGAGTTTATTAAAAACAATGTGAAACCCTACAAGCGTATTCAAGATCGAACAACGTCCGCCACGTACCACAATCGCTTACAAAATGCCAGTGCGCGCCTTCCGGCGGTTGTTTTGGCATAGATTATGGACGCACAACGTTGCCACATCGCCACGACCCAATAGTAAATGGTAAATGTTACTTTTGGTCGTGGCTGGAATTAAGGCATCAAACATCAAGTACATAAATATGATAAATGTTTTACTTCTTACTTTTTCTTAAATATACTAATTGAATCTGGTGTATCAAATGCACATCTAAATTATTGGTATAGATGCTATTTAAGTATTTATGTTTATTTTAAGCCGTAGAATGTTTGCCAAGACTGTTCATATGCAGTCTCAGGTTTCAGTCCTGGTAATATTTAAAATACTTTACCAAATTTGACATTTTGATTATATATAATTAATCTATACTATAAATTTTTTTCATTGTTCTGCGCATTCTTAAATTATTAATAGATATAGGTTTAAATTCTTCATTCATCTAAGAATGTGTACTTTTTTGGTAGTTGGGAAAAAAGCTAAGTATTCTAGTGATTCTTAAACATGGAATATTCTTCATGACATATTGGTTTCGGCTATTACGTGTTCAACAGTATTCATTTCACTTCGAAAAAATCCATCATTTTAAAAAATAACAACCAATCGACGTCATCAAAAAATTAAAATTGTCTAATATGTCATATTGTATTTGACAATAATATAACCTTTAAGTATTTGTGATATTGGGTACTCTTTTTTCTCTATTAGAATTTTGAACCGAGTAATCGTCATCAACAGAAGCTTTTTATATTACTTCTTTTATCTGAACACATCTACAGAAAGCACTTATGCGATAAGTGATTTTGCACCAATAGGAACGTCCAATCAAGCCTTCAAATCCTGAAAAATTAGTAATAAAAATTTAAATGGAAATATTTAAGTAGGAAATCTACCTCACCCATTATTTTTCCGTTTACTATTTGTTTCGATCAATTACCATTTTGAATAGTACTTGCTCTCAAGTCCAATATATAATCCACTAATCAGAATGGATGGTAGTAAACGTTTTAGTGTACATTCTTCACTGATGTCGCTTACATTTAACTAATTGGCAAGTACATTGCACTGACACTATTTCGAAATAATTAACACTAATGCCTTGAATTGTATTCTTTATGAATTTTAGAGAAATATCACGCTGTATCACTTCATTAAAGTCGTACTTCGGAACATCGACTATAGCCCGCAGCAGTTTGTTTTAAAACCGTTGAATGATTGCTTTATTATATTTGCTAGAAGTACGAAGATAGTTGGATTCCAAATGTGCCGGCGTCTACAGTCAAATGATTGCCAATTACAGTTTATAAATTCGTTTTAAAATGAGATAGTATATTTCCTTCTCATTTTATTTTAATTAAAAAGAGATACAATACTACCTGATACGTCCGAGCATGTTAACCGAATCAAACTTTGTTTTGGAGCTTTGCTTGTTTTGATAGATTTCCAATCGCTGCTTTATATTTGTGGTTACTATGATTGAAAATGGCGAAGTCAATAAATAGCCATAAACAGATTACGTCTCTAATCGGCTACATCGTATAGGAACGAGATAATGACGTCATACATTTTGATGACGTGAGTTCATTATTATTTTGGACGGACTTCTGCTCGTGTTCTAACTAGATCCTGTTGACATCTACAATAGCAAGCGATCCGCCAGTTATCAATACTTTATCTTTTCTTCATTAATTCTCAGACCATATGGCTCTGTTGCTATGTCATAAAGAATGTAACGCGAATATCATATATCAAGTAAATAAAATATTAATGCATTAAAAAAGAACTAAAAAATAAAACAACGAATATCATTCTTGCTGTTTTAGTTATATTGTAAAGTCTCTATTTACCAATTAGAGTCCTAAACTAGCCACTAGTTGATAGTTAGAGAGAATACTTTTACAATTAGTGAACACAATTTTTAAGAATCAAACATTAAATTTTGCTTTAAATTTTTTCAAAATGAATCTGTTAAATAATCCTTATTAAGAAATTATTATTATTCAAATTGTTATTTAAATTTTAATGTGTTGCAAGTAGTATGTTTCATATAACTAATTGAACTACTGTAGTCTATCCAAAGTTATTTTGTACATACGTCATCTAAATTTGTAACGTCAAAACGTCGTAATATTGTTGTATCAACTGTGAGTTTTAGTTCAGTTTGGCTTTGATATACAACAAAATTCTAATCTAAATAAAATAATTAAACAAAAATACTGTTATCAAATATAATTTATTTTAACATTATAGTAAATCTAATGCATATATTATCGATTAAGAATCGAATTATTACAATTAAGTACACAGTTATAATAGTTTGTAGGTTAGGATTGTGTTTGATTATATTTACATTGAACTCTATTCCATACCACCTATGAGTTAGAGTTTTAGGCGCGTTTGTAGTGAGTTTCACCCGCTTCGTATGAGGACGTTTTTTTTCTGTGAATTCAAGATCATATTTTTCATTTTTTGAGATATTTCAGTCACCGTGTCCATTCTAATATTTAGTGCAGCTTCAACACGCTAAAAATATGTTCAATAAAAATCGTAGCAAATTAATATTTAGCAGTAAAAATGCTTACGAATACTATTGGCAAGAGGGGGCCTACATTAATTCGTTCGTGTTCAAAGTAACTGATTAGAGATTCAATCTGTTCTATCTGGCTTCGGAATTTTCAATCAGAGTAGTAAAAAGCAGTGATTTAAAATTTATCAAAACAAGCAAAGCGTTAAAATAAAGTTTGCCGGTTTATAATCTATTATCACTATCGTTTTGATTAATTTTGCATACATTTAACAACCGGACGACTTAGCAGGCTAAGTTCGGTTACACCTTCGAACTCATCAGACAGCATTACATCTCTTCTTAACAACTATAAAATGAGAAGGAAAATATCGTCTGGTTCTAAAACGATTTGTAAATATTGCGGCAGACAATACATTAAACATCTTGATGACGTATGTACAAACACACTTTAGATAGACTATACCTACCAATGTAGATCCAATTGAAACTCAGAAGTTCAACAAACACGAGATATTTACTATCTTTAATCCCACATTTTTTATCCCAGTTTTGTTGTTCCTAGAAATTGTTACCGCCTTATCACTGAAACTATCTGGCTTAATATGTTTATTATGTAATATTTTTACAAATAGATTTAACGCAGTGACATTACGTTGCGAATTAATACGAATATAACAGGTCAATTGAAAAGTCCTCGGCCTGACACATAGATGGCGCTGTTAGAATTAAATCCATATGTTTTTTAGTTAGCCCTAACCCCAAAAAAACGTGTATAAAGTTGACAGCTGTCGGATCATTAGTTTGTATATTATAGCATTTTGAGTGAAGCAACTTTTGTTATTGTGAAAAAAATGGATAAAAAGGAATTTCGCGTGTTGGTAAAATATTGCTTTTTGAAGGGAACAAATACAATTGAAGCAAAAACTTGGCCTGATGCCTAGTTTCCGGACACTGCCCCAGGAAAATCAACTATCAAGGTTTGGTATGCTAAGTTTAGAGGTGGTGAAATGAGCACCGATGACGGTGAACGCAGTGGACGCCCAAAAGAGGTTGTTACCGACGAAAACATTTAAAAAATCCACAAAATTATTTTGAATGACCGTAAATTGAATTTGAATGAAATGGCAGACACTCTAGAGATATCAATTGAACGTGTACATCATATTATTCACGAATATTTGGGCATGAGAAAGCTATGTGCAAAGTGGGGGCCGCGCGATCTCACTTTTGACCAAAAACAACGACGAGTTGATGATTCGAAGCAATATTTGAAGATGCTCAAGCATAATAAACTCGAGTTTTTGCGTCGATATGTGACAATGGATGAAACATGGCTCCATCATTTCACTCCGAAGTCCAATCGACAATCTGGCAAGTTTATGGCATCTGTATTTTGGGATGGCATGGAATAATTTTCATTGACTACCTTGAAAAAGAAGGACCATCAGCAGCGACTATTACGTAGCGTTATTGGGCCGTTTGAATGACGAAATCGCCGAAAAACGGCCGCATTTGAAGAAAAAGAAAGTGCTGCTTCACCAAGACAATGCACCGTGTCACAAGTCAGTGAAAATGATGGCAAAAATCCATGAATTGGCCTTCAAATTGCTTCCTCATCCATTCTCAGATCTCAAAAGAAGTCTCGCTGGGTAAAATGTTCGTCGAATGAAGAGGTGATCACCGAAACTGAGACCTATTTTGAAGCAATAGACAAATCGTATTACAAACATGGTATCGAAAAGTTGGATGGTCGCTATAATCAATATATCGCCCTTGAAGTTAATTATGTTGAATAAAAAAAAGCTAATTTATCCAAAAAAATGTGTTTTACTATGGTAGGCCGGGGACTTTTCAATTGACCTGTTATATGACCTCAACACTATGAATACAAAAGAGAACAACTATTTTATTTACTACTATTAATTCTGAATTAAATAAAACATAGGTGAATAATTAAAAGCTTAACTTAAAAATACCTTTTCACCTGCACGCACATTGAAGCTACTTGTTTTAATATATTAGTTAGTGCATACCTGGCCACGCATTGCTATCGACCAATTTGATTACATAGAGAGAAAGAAAACAGGAAGTTCTCATCTCTAATATGTTTAAGTAATCACAATGCCTGTGTGTCTTCAATATTTTAGAAATTATCTTGCGGATGCGGATATAGATTGATTTGTCACCATTATAATTGTCTAGATGTGAAGAAATCGCTATCTAGATATAAACAATACATTTTTTAGTAATAGGATATTACCTGTCCGTGCGACGACCAATATATGAAGAATTAGTAACAGTACCAGTATTTACAACTGCATTTCGCAAATGATTCAGAGCGAAGTTTGATGTGATTTTAACAGATTATTGGTAACTGCGGTGTATTGGTTTATTGAGTGTATTTCAATTAGTGTCAATGTATCGATAAAAAGCTATATTTCTATTCGATATCATTAATTGATATAACATCCGCCCTGAACAATGTCGTTTATTGAGACAATTTCATTTCCATAGCCTTGTAATAGTGACAATTTTAGTTACGATACCGATGAGAATATGTCGGCTTAAACAGTTATATATGAGGCTGATGTTTCTCGTTGACGGCCACTCTCAGTCCCTCACCATTTTATTGTGAACAAAACTAATCTAAAACTGCAGAGGTCAATTACTGTGCTCAATATTCTTCATCGGTCCAAATAAGAGCTTTTCATTGTATGCTTTCCTCATTAGTTGATTCTCCAATTGACTTACAATACAAATCGGATGTTATCAAGCCTAATTTAATTTTAAAGGATTTACAACAGATGTTATTTCTCTGTGTATTTAATCGCATCGTGTACATTTTTAACCAACTTCATGTTGAAGCCTCACTGATTCCTTTATAGTAAGTCATTTCGTCGAAATGTAAACAAAAATTGTTTTCATTGTGTTGAAAATGTCTGAATTTGCGGAAGGTTTTACTTTTTTACTTCAATTTGAATAAAAAGGCGGCTGAAGGTCATCGAATGCTATATGAAGCTCATTGCAACCAAGCGCCATCGAGCTCAACATATGATTACTGGCTTCGACGTTTTAAAAGTGGTGATTTTGACACTGAAAACAAAAAGCGTTCTGGACAGACAAAAAAGTTCGAAGACGAGAATTTGAAGTCATTACTTGATGAAATCATCAATGAGGATCATTATCGACTACAATTGATGTATTGGGGTCGAGCACTGCGCGAGAAACAGCGGGAATACGAGCAAATATATAACAATGTTATTAGTATGACAACGTTCGACCATATGTTGCAAAACCTATGAAAACATACTTGGAAATATTAAAATGGAAAGTGCTATCCCACCTGCCGTATGCTTCAAACCTTGCTCGTTCTGATTACTACCTGTTCCTATATATCAGTCGTGACCTGTCTGAGCAGCACTTCAGTTCTTATGAAACTACCAAAAAAATGGGTGGATTCGGGAACAGCCTCAAAATTTACATCGTTCTTTCGAGATGGAATCCTTAAACGATGGAAAAAGTAGCAGCTATCGATGGACAATACTTTGAATAAAATACATTATATCGATTTTTCACAATAAAGCTTCATATTAAAAAAATCCTTTAAAAAGAATGTATAAGTCCAATAAATTCAATCTCCTATAAGATATTATTATAATAAACTAAAACATATCAACTGAATATAAAACAAACCAAAAAATAGTAATTTCACGGTAATGTTGAAATATTTTTAAAGTGTATAGAGATAACAAAAGTATTTATTTTATGAAAAGAAGTGTCGAGTGCTGAGTGGCCAGCACAAAACGAGACTGGAGGTTTAGGATATATTCTAACATAAATTGAACCCCTATCTCTAGATGTCTCACTCGTCATATCGTTCAGTCTGAACATAAATTGTTCTCAACATTGCCTTATTCGAATTCGAATACACAATCTTCATAATCTCCAGTACATACATCCTTGTAGCCTTACAGCTTCAGCTGCGATAGTTTTACCTGAACTCCACGTATCTACATCAAGTAATGCTTCGAATAACTACGGAACGATTGTGAGTCCAAAAGTGAACGTCTCTTATTTTCTTGATAATTAATTTGATTCCGGTTAATTGAATGAATTCAATAAAGACTAGCCTTATGGCCGACTCCGCCAATTGTTAATTGCGAATGGTTTAAAATAACAAAATATTTTATTTTACTTAAAAGAACTATTTTATTCTGGGGGAAAAACTGACAAGATATCTAATATAAACTAAACTTCTATGTCTAAAAGTCTCACTCATAATATTTTTCAGTCTAATATATACTGATCGTTTTCATAACCAGTGTCGTATCAGTCGCGCACATCAACATAACCTATTATAATTAAATAATATAACACATATTTAATTAAATAATTAATAAATTAGTGTCAAATTCGTCTTTCAAAAATATACAACCTAAACCTTGAATTTTTCTTTGACTTTATACTCTCCTTTTTAATTCAAAATGAAAAATGTAGTGCCAACAATTAAGATATTTAGTTTTAGAAATGCTGTTTCCTTTAAAAAAAAACTATGCGAATTTAAAAAGCCCATCACGTTGTAGCCCTAATAGCGCCGCCGATTAGAACGTTAGAGAACGTAGCGGCCGCATGACACCATCATGTCGAACGTTCGTTTCTGAAATGCCGATTCCACGCCATTCAGCGGCTGTTTTGGTGTTGGTTGTGGGTGTGCGATGTTGCCGCCACCGACACGGTCGATTAGATGTGTACAATTTGCTTACGTATCTGATACTAGGGAAAAAACAAAAAAAAAATTAAACAGTTTGGAGTGTCGGAAACAGGTTTCTGGATAACGGAGAATAATGGGATAAGACGCAAGATGTTCCGATGAATCTTGTTTTTAGATTTTTTTAACTAAACATTTCTAATTTTGTTGTGTTTTGATTTTTCGATGAACCAAAATAACTTATTTCTCAGCTAACTTTTGTTCTAGGGTTAAGGCACAATTATTAAGAATACAAAAATTTTAAAAACATGCAAAGGAAATGCTTAATTACTACATAGTGCAATATATATTCTATCACTTTATACTAGGTACTTGCTTTTATTCTGTCCATTTTTTCGTCTTAAAAAAGGTATATATCGAATAATAATATAGTACAGTTGGTACAATAAATCTTAATCAAACCATTTTCCGTCATTTTCTAAGTTTTTCTTATCTTTCTGGCAATATAGCGATACCGTGTCAAAAGAACGGCGTTGGTTTGGCAGTTCGAAAAAATATTGCGTCAACCAAACGATGCTACATCGATCTGAATAAGTGGTAATGAGAAAGTATTTGTTCAGTACGCTGAGAGCGACAGAACTTCCCATTAGAGCTGCAATGGTGTCATGCATAAGAATAACTTTCCATCTCTTGCTAGTTTTTTTTTCAACAATACATCGTTCAAATGACAATCAGTAGTCATCTGCAAATTCTCCTGCAAATACTGAATGGACAACTGACAAAAATATAAATGCCAGAACCATCGAATTTAACAAGTAGGTTAGGTTTTTTAACAGTTGTTAACATTGATACATCACATTTATCGCTGATCAAAGTACATGCAGCCACCTAATAATTTATAAATAGTTTTTAATAATTAGCTCATTGAATAAGCATCTGTTATAAGATAATTGTTGGAGAACGATTTATTTACTATGATTATGAAGCGCATGTAAATATGAGGAAAATTTAAAATCCGCCTTTATAACTGATGTATTACAAATTACAAATCAGTTATACATAGAAAAGTGCTAGTATCCTTTAACTGCATCATTTGACGGATTTACAAGATGCTGAACTTAATAAGAATGTTTCATCTAAGACGATATTTCAAATATAACGTGAATTTTAATTTTTGATGTCCTTGCCCGCCAAGAAAATTGAGGAAGTGAAAATACATCTACGATGATCTAAAATAGTAAACAATGAAAAAAATGTTATACCCTTTATATTTTATTAGTACTGGTTTGATGCTTGTGAAAGAATATTTATATTTTCAAATACTTTTCTAAACATTCTAAAAATTCATAATAAAAGCAGCGTTACAAAACATTCTCTAGATTTGGAAATGTATAACTTTTATTATACCGGCTATTTTTCGATTTTGAAAAATTTTTGCGAGAAAAAATATTTCAGAGAAAGGACTCAAGAAAACAGTGATACTACAGCTATTTGATTTATCCATATGAGTTTTAAAATTATGGAAGGATCTCTCCTTTATTGTAAATGGCATTTATTTTAAACATATAGAAAATCAAGATTCTCAATTAAACTTATACTATAAATGTTTCTTGTGTCGTAATGACACTGTCTGTAATTGTATTATAAATAGCCATTTTCTATGTAACCAACGTAGCTCTAATTGAAATTTTCAATCCAATAAACACCCCGTACTTACTGTCTTAACTTCAATATTTGTGGTGTTCTATATTTTTGTATAAAATATTCAATCAGGCATGATTTTATTCTGTCCATTTTTTCGTCTTAAAAAAGGTATATATCGAATAATAATATAGTACAGTTGGTATATTATTATATGTAGTAAAGAGTCACATAAATGTGGATTTATATAATATACGATAGACATATTCTAAAAAAGGGTTTATTTTTAAATTGTAAATGTGATTGTAACTAAGATTCTAATAGAAACAGAACACGAAAATTTTTAAATTTGCCATATTAGGTTACACTAATCAGAAGCGTTACGAAATAGCACGCTTCTATTTTATTTGGATTATTTATCTTATATTTCACAGTTAAAAAATCGATTTTCTCAACTCAAGACAAATAACTTAATTACTTATTATTACTAATACTTTATAAATAAATTTATAAATATTAACAAAACTTAATTATCATTTTTCTTATTATATTGCGTTTGCACAGGATATGGTACATAATTAATCGTTTTAAAGATCACTATTTGCTGACTTAGATAAATAACATAGATAATATAACGGTAATAGCAGAATCATAAAAATATATAAACAATTTGATTGCAATATTACCACATATACACTTAGTTTACATACACTTATCCTTTTTGGTATTGTATTTTCTGGTTCTTCTTGTCATCTCTCAATTTATTTCGTTTGAAAAAATATTATATTTATATATACTAATAATTTTTTTTAGTCTGTAGCCATATTTTCCTTTTAAGTTAGAAAGTTTAAAATAATAAAGTTAGAAATAATCTGTAAATATACATATATTAGGTATTACATTTAAATTATCGTAGATTTCCATGAATTTTCATACTATTAAAATTACAATTAAGAATTGCATCTTAGTTAAGCAGTGATCTTCCACATTTCGGTCCATAATTATCTGGTCGGTCTGAAATGCAAAGAATAAACCTTCCTGTTCGAAAAATTCATGCAGGAGATCATTGTTTACTTTTAAAACTGTTTCTGCGCTAGAGCAGAATCTTTGGAAGATGATTAATTTTATTTGAACCATCTTCACATCCTGGAAATCAACACTCCTATTATGCTTTTGCATTTAAATAAATAATATTTACCTTAAATATTACAAAAATAGGACAAAGCAAATATAACCTAAGACATTTTATAAAATGTGAAATCGAATAATAATAAATCTTTATACATCCGGTCCTCTACTGACTTACACTAAAAACATGGTCACGGGTGTGATCATTTAAGTTCTCATTCTATATTTCTATTTTATGTTCATTTTTGAATAAATAAAAGACGTTTGGTTATATCATCATTTATAAAATTATTCAGTTTTTGTTCGTCTTTTAGACAGTTATGAAAATCTTGTATATAGTTTTTAAAATGTTATAAAATATTAGATGCCCAGTTTTCAAAGGATTTCAGATCCAAACATTTAATTTTTTATCAAATTAGGATTATGTCTATATGTCTAGACTTTTTCATAAGTCGCATAACATAGTATGCATAACTAGGCTTTATATTAAAAGATATCCCTTCTTTAACATATTTTTATTCTATTTATTTTTGTGTTTCCTTTTTAAATATATTTTAGTCTCCTTTTACTAACTATGGGTTTATCTGGACTGGGCCTAAAGTTTAACGTGGGCTCCGAACCATGGTCCTCAGCAGACTGGCAAGTGATCAGCTTTAGAAATCATCTCAGAAGACATCCGGTCTTACCCAGCCCGGTTACTGGCGTGACCGGGATCATTTTCCTTGTCGGATTTTACACTCTTGTCTAGAACATTCACAAATTTTAAACAACCACAAACATAAATTTACGACCATGCTCCAGCAGGATTCGAACCCGCGGCTATCGCAACAGTAGGAGGACCGTCCCATCGCTTTTACCACTACGCCACCAAGTCGGCTATTTTTGTGTTAATTTATTATTAAAATAAAGATATTTATGACATTTCCGTTTTTTTTTAAATTAGTAAACACCTAAATATTATGATAGGAGGATATATAGAAAAGCCTCACACCAAATTTCAAGTAAATCTGTTCAAAACTTATATCAACAGCATCGAAACAAGTTTCGTTTTTAGATGCCGGTTCACTAAAACAGCTATACTTCCGAAAATAATTTAAATTTTGAAATCTTTCTTTAAGGTCATATTATTGGAGGATTAAGCTTTGAAAATATGAAAAAATATTTTTTTTCAAATACTAGAATACTCCCTTAAGTATTGTAATGTATTTCAAATAATAAAGTCATATTATTCTTATTATATATAGTTGTAATCTAGTATATAATATAACAACCAATATAACAAATATATAAGGAAACAAAGGCAACATATCTATTGTTAATTTAACCTTGATCAGAAACTTTTTTGCTGATCTATGTAATTTCATTACATAAAATGGCTTTCTCAATATCGTTCATCTCCCCTTTTCACATTCTACTCTCTATTAGTTCACCTCTTAAGAAACTAATCTAAAGAGATGTTGACTTCATTTGATTTACCAAATTATGTTCGTTCCAACCCTGGCAGTTTTCTGTTTCGTACATTGTTTCCGATAATTCAATTATATTTCTAATTTAATTTCTTTATTTTCATCGAAATTTAATTCTTTTATGTGAGAATTGTCTCCATTATAATTTCGAAATACTTATAAACAAATGTGTTTTTAGATTAAATAATTAATGGATATTTAACTGAATTTATAGTTTAGTTTTTCCAGCATTCAATTAAGTTCCCGTCGTTATTTTTTTATGTATTCTTTAATTTTTTTTAATATAAACTTTTGATTTAAATAAAAGTAATTAGTTGACACTTACTCTTAACTGTATCACCTATACATGTGTCATTTTCCATTCATGAAGATATTTTCTAAATTTCTTTCCATTGTTTTTTTTATCTAGTGAAAAGAAATAACAGATTCATAATAGATTCAATAACAGTTGCCTGTGTAATGTAAAAATACCAACAGTAGCCTCCTTCGGTAGCTTCCTTGTTTTGACGGGAGTGTGCGGATCTACTCATGCTACGTTGCCACTTATTACCAAATCTCCAAATTAATTATACTTTTTGTTGCAGGTTTGAGAGTTCCACCGTCGAATTTCTCAATTAATGATGTGAGGGTCAGTGTTGGTTCTAGAAGGCTTCTAGACGTAATGGATGTTAGCACCCAGAAAAATAGCGAGATGACAATGAAGGAATGGCAGAAATACTACGAAGATCCTAACAAGACTAAGTTACTTAATGTGATCTCCTTGGAGTTTTCTCATACTAAATTAGAATATTACGTAAACAGCCCCACTGTCGTAAGGTAAATAAAAATATTAATTAATATAAAGGAACATAATGTAATAATTTCGTATTATAAAGAGACTGTCGATTAATTTTGATAATTTACTTTATAGAATTAAGGCGTTATTGCAGAAAAATGTATATATAATTATTTAGATATTGTCCATATATAGCTATTATTTTTTCGTGTTACCAGCGCCTTTTAAAATTATCGTACCTTTTAGGACGATCTAAGGTACATACTGATCAGGTATCTTCATAATATTCAACAGAACACTAAAATTGAATGAAAGTATTACTGCAGATGCTTACTAACATATATTGAATAAATTCTCCTCTAGCATGACTACGCTCGACCATACATTGTAAGAATTGATATGCTGAAGGATACACTGCTTCAGCTCGATTACATAATTCTATAATCTAAAGTGCTCACCAGACCTTCGTATTGTCTGTCGGCTTTCTTATTATAAATTGAACAGATCAATACAATTTGGCCTGACTTAGACATGCTGAAGAAGTGCCAAAATGGATCCATGATTTGAAAAGAGTATAGAAAACGATGGAACATATTTTTATTCATAATGTATCAATGTTTCTCAAGAAACTCCTTTTTAAAGTGACAAAATAATCAGAATATATGCAAGCGCCTAATATATACAATCAGCTATCAAGTACTATAAACCAAACATCAGGATAACTTAACTTTAAAAAGTAAATGTTTTTGTTTTCTAGACAAATTGACTGGGTTGATTGTGTTTGGCCTCGTCACCTCAAAGAAAGTCAAGTAGAAGCTACTAATGTGCTGGAAGAAATGAAATATCCAAAAGTGCAGAAGTATTGTCTTATGTCTGTCAAAGGTTGTTACACCGATTTTCATGTGGATTTCGGTGGTACCTCAGTATGGTATCACATATTAAAGGGTAATTTTAATGTTATAGTTTTGTTTTCGTATCTTATGAAAATATTTTAATGTAGGGTGCAAGGTTTTTTGGTTGATTCCACCTACTGAACACAATATTGATCTTTATGAACGTTGGTGTCTCTCAGGAAAACAGTCTGATATATTTTTTGGAGACACAGTAGAGAAATGTGGCAGGTTTGATATTTTTATATATTTCTTATAAAAACTAATAATAAATGCACTATTATATTTTTAGAATAGTACTCCAAGCCGGTAATACCTTCTTTATACCAACTGGTTGGATACACGCTGTTTATACACCTGTGGATTCTCTTGTGTTTGGTGGTAATTTCTTACACTCATTTGGTATTGAAAAACAGTTGAAAATCGCTCAAGTAGAGGATAACACAAAAGTAATATACTCTTTTTTTTTCTTAAAATAGTATTATTAAACTTCTAATATTTAGGTACCACAAAAATTCAGATATCCATTCTTTACTGAGATGTTGTGGTATGTACTGGAACGCTATGTACATTGCCTTTTGGGAAATTCCCATTTATCAACTGGACAAGATTCACCAATACCTCCAGAACGACCACATATTCACTTAACACAAGCCGAACTACATGGATTAAAGGTAAATTTGAGAATTTCTTGGTGTAAATTATTTCAATATTACTTTCAGAAACTATATTAATATAATACTTTTGATTTTAAGGAAATCGTAAAATATCTCCATATGTTGCCATCAAACAAAAAGAATCTCCCTGATCTTATAAGAGATCCTATTGCTCTCATTCAGGACGTTAGAACTTTAATTGGTTTACATAGGCAAGACATTAGGGATTTGGCGATTACTAATAGACCAGTGCTCAGTTGTAAGTATAAATGTACTTTTTATCGTATTTCTTTTTATAATTCACTTATATTTTAGTACCAGAAGATCCTGATAAAAAAAGACAATATAATAAAGCAATTTCTAATATAACTAAAATGCCAAAACCTCCCTCTACATTTAAAGGTCCAAAATCGTCTCCCGGTTCAGCACCTGGAGATAAAGGAGGCCCTCGGAGACGACGGACAAGGTTAGTTATATATATAATTAACGTAATAAACGAAAAATGAAATGTTTTCTTGATATATTATTCACTTTTTTCTTAATACTGATGTTAACAAATAAGGAGCTCCTCCTAAGTTTTTTAATAAATTTATGTAAATTTTAGATGCAAAAAATGTTCGGCGTGCCAAAGATCTGACTGTGGAGAGTGCACATTCTGTTTGGATATGGTTAAATTTGGGGGTCCTGGTAGAGCCAAACAAACCTGCAACATGCGACAATGTTTACAACCAATGTTGCCCGTTACGGCGGCTTGTGCCAGGTATTTTCCAACTTTATTTTTATCTAAAAAATATGTAAAGACAGATATAGACATATGAATTTCATTCTAGATGTGGCTTGGATGGTTGGATGCAAACGCCTGTGGCGCCTTTACAGAAAGGTCCTCAAAGATGCGACACTGCCAGTTCCCTTATGGAGTGTTCTGTAAGTTTCACTTTTACTATAAAAATAGCCAAAATGTTTATTAACTGGAATAAAAAATAAATTATATAATATCAATATTAATAAATATACATAATATCACATTCAATAAAACAGGCAACACACATTCTTAGATCACATAGAATATATTGCCAATAGCATTTTAAAGTAAAAATGTGAATTTCGTTTTAAACCCAGTGCGGATTCTCATTCTTATTTTACCCTAGTTTAAAAGAGAAAGAATGCTGCCTGATGCGTCGGAACATCTAACCGAATTTGTCTTTGTAAATTCGATTTGGGTTGGTACTTTGTAGACCATGTTGCCAAATGTCTGCAAGTTGGTACTTTTGATATTATACCATATTGATACTATTAAATACTTACCCTCTATCTCCCGTTCCTATTCAAAGTAACTGATTAGAGACGCAATCAGTTCCTGAGTCTGACTATTTAATGGCTTTGGCATTTTCAACCAGCTCAATTTCAAAATGAGCAAAGCGTCAAGACAACGTTTGCCGGTTTATAGTATCTAATTTGTATCATTAATGTTTTGAAAAACTTTGCAGACAAGAGGGTACCGACCTGTACCCACACAAATAGAATTTTATAGGTTAATTCAGTTATATGATCCGACGCATCAGGCAGCATTCTATCTGCTTTTAACTAGGGTGAATGAGAAAGAAAAAATCGGCTCTGATTTTTTAACGAATTTTAACGAATATTCATCATAACGTCACCTATGACTATAGATATTTAATAGATAACATGATGTAAAGATACTTTAACATTAAATAATGAATTTTATATTTTCCAGGTATGTTATGAAATAGCGCACCCTCCTTGTATTCAACGTCTTTGTCCAGATTTTACTGGCTATATAAATGAAGATATGCCCAATTCATGGGAATGTCCAATGTGTTGCAAATTGGGCAAAAACACTGATTACCGGCCAAGGCATTTTCGAGCGAGACAAAAATCTTCAGATATAAGGTATTTTGACTATTACTATCCAAGAAACAATTTTATAGTCATAATTTGTAGGAGAATCAGTATAAGTTCAGATGCGTCAAGTGCTTTTGAAAATAAAATACAACCTGAACATTCAGATTCAGGAAGTGAAAATGACCAAAAAGATTCTAAGGTAAGACATATATATGTGTATACACATATATAATATTTATTTATGTAGGATCTACTGCCTATAAAGAAACGACGATCCAGCGAGAATTCAGAGGTTGAAACAAAAGTTGCGCCACCTCCGTCATCTGATAATAACAGAAAGACTGCCTTCAGGATGCAACTGGCGCAACAAATTTCTTCTAACACGACGAAAGTTTTAAAGAAACCAATGGTGGTTGTCAGGCCAGCACCTTTAATGGTGATCAATCCTCTTATACCCACAAATAACTTGGCATTAGATAAAAGAGTTATTTTGTCAATATTTAAATATTTGTTACCAAAAGATTTACTTAATTGCGCATTAGGTAAGTATTATAGAATCAAAAGTAAATTAAAATTATATTACTTTATGTATATTTATAGTATGTAAAACTTGGGCTACTTACTCCATTGACCCATCTCTTTGGAAACGTATGGAGTTTGATCATAAAAAAATATCTAGTGACATGCTAAAGGGTACTGTTCGTCGTCAACCGGAAATTTTGAGTTTGAATTGGTGTAGAATCAACCATTTTCAATTACCCTGGCTTATACAAAGGTTGAACAACTTGAAACAACTATACCTGCAGAGTATTGACGTCAAATCGGCTATATCTTTGAGGACCAACCATTCTGCTATATTGCAGGTTCTGGATTTGAGTTATATCTCCGATTTCAATGATTCGGCTTTACGAGAAATATTAGGTAGGTTTATTATGAATTATACCATAACAGAAAATTTATCTTTACAAATAATACTTACTTGATTCCTGAGAGCGGTTTAGATTATGTTTGAATCAAAGAATAATTTTTAATATCATTCGTTATTTTTCATTAGGTACAAATAACGACGCTCGGTCAGGATTGGCGGGAGATAAAATTCGTTTTCGTAATTTGAAGTCACTGAAGTTAGCTGGAACTGATATTACAGATATTGCTATGCGTTATGTGACCCAATATCTACCAAATATCCAACACTTGAGTTTAAGTATGTGTCCCAGAATATCAGACGCAGGCATTGCTCAACTGACGACGAAGCCTGCAAATACTGTCGTTAATCTCATCAGTTTGGATCTGAGTCATGCAAAATTAGTAACAGAAGCGAGCTTGGATCATTTATCAAAATGCGAAAAACTAACCAGGCTAGATTGTAGGCAAGCCTTGAACATCTCCACTCAAGCCTTGATCAAATTTGCGGCAAAAAGCAAACACGACTTACAAGTCAGGGAGATCAAATTGGTAGATATTAGACAAAAACCTATTCAGTAATAAAATAGACTTGGTTAAGAACCACACATTATTTCTGTTAATGACCAAATAATTTGATTGAAATGAACCAACTCTTGTTTCATGTCCTTTCTTTAATATGGTTAATTGCTTTGTTGTCGTTTCTCCCTGAAAAAAAATAACAATAGGGGTGAAGTGGATCAAGAGAGAGTTTCACTAACTAGGTGAAATTTAATTTCAATTGATTTAGAATCCAATCAACTTATGGATTAACATTTACATTCAATATCATATAAATGTAAAAAAAATATTCAGACAGATTGATGATGGTTTCATAAAGGTAACTGAAACCCCTAAAAGACAATATTTATTACTAAATGAACCAAGTAAAAGTCAGTTTCATTTAATATTTTTGTGTCCCTCGAATTAGGAAATACCATTAATTCTAAATCTCGAAAATATTCTAAGCAACAAAATAGAAAATGTCGCACTTACGCAAATGGGTAGGTAGTAAAAGACTGTACATTATTATAGAAAATTACATGGAGATATGTGCTATTTATTTTAGTAGTAAGATTTCGTTATGTCCAACTTTTACATGAGAACAATACCGTTCATTTCTTTAAAATGCATTACACTATATAGTGATTTTCTTATATATATCTAGTAAGCGTAAATACTTAGCATTTTTGATATATGTGAGAATTTTAAAAGAATGTATGTCAATTTTGATGTTGCAGCTTTTAATAAAACAATTTTTGATTACAGTACCAATTTTACGGTTATTTAATGGACGGTACTTGTAGTATGGATAGGACGGATACAAATACTGACTGTAAATAAATAAATATTAATATCCTGTCAGTTAATTGTTAACATTTATATAGTGGTCAAATAAAAGTCAGGTTTTTCCAAACTTAATAAATAAAATTTGATTTCTATTTGTCAGAAATTGTGTCATACTACTGAAATCATTAGCCATAAAAAATAATCAAAATTGCTAGTAGTACTTACTCACAGAAACATTTTTTCTGAAAACTTCAAACTAGTTTTCAATTAATTTTTGTAGCTTCATAATATAATAGTATATTTTTTGACAAAAATATTTTTATACAGGGTGTCTCATACAAATCTTTTTAAAATAATTATAAAATGGTTATGAATATGCCATGAATACTAGTCATTGCGAGTAGAATTGGACACCTTATTTCTTTTTTCAATGATGGAAAAGCTGTTATGTCCACATTTGGCTTTGGAGGATATGTATTTACCGAATATTTTCCGATAAATATAAATGATAAGAAATACATTATTTCGTTCTTACTATATCATAATATATTTGATTTAACTGTTTACTGTTATACCTTTTTAAAACGCTGACTTAACGTTACTTTTTAATATTATTTTTCCGAAGATTTGGTAACACAGTTGTGGAAAAAAGAACATTTGTATGTTTGGTGCATATTTAGTAGTTATACACGATAAAACCAAAGCATCCAGTTTCTTTATTTTCATATGAATTTTCTTTTAGTCTTAAGATGTAAATAATGTGATTTAAATTAACAAACTAAGAAATATATTTATCATATTGAACGTACTTTTACACTTTTTTGTCAATGCCTATTATGTAAGGCTATTTATTATTGTAATTTCCATCAATAACCGTTAGGAAATTACAATAAAATATTTATTCTTTTTTCATGTAAAAGCAGCATATGGACTATAGTGTTTGCTTTATAATTTTGAAATCTCAGCAATGGTTTCAAAATTACAGAGTGTCAACGTGTCTCAATGTAACATGTGATTAAAAAATATAGATAAATGTAAATAGAAGAAATCAAAATTTTTCTTTTAATCCATATCTTAGAAAATATGCAAAATAAGTATGTAACAAAGGGTTATTAAAATATTTAATATGGATTTGTCTGATTATGGAGTTACTTACTTTTTTGATGGAAGAATATTATTTCAGTTTTCTTTTATTGTATAGTGCAATTTTTTACAGAAAATCCCTTTCATTTCCCCTTCTATAATGAGTATTATTAGTTGTAGATGTTCTTGTTTTATAAAATTTATAGAGTGATATAATAAATTTTTTGTACTATATATACACACATTGTTTTATTTTCATAAAATAAAGAAAAGCTAAGTTTTCGAAATATTTTAAATAGTAATGGTAAGAATTTATATTAATTGGTGCTTAAATAAAACAGAATTTGACGTGCCAGATATGATAGACGTCTGTGTGTCTTACCACCCTTAATTTTTGTAGCTTCATAATATAATGGTATATTTTTTGACAAAAAGCTTCTGTAGCTAAAAGTAAGCCACCTCACCAAGTGCTTCCTGATAATCATCTGTGAAATCTGTAATGGAAACAATTCACTTAGATAAAAAAAAACAGCCCAACAAACCAGTTTAGTAAAAAAATCACCATCAATGCCACTTCTACTGTATTGATGATCTTAAGTTCTTAAATTTGCCCTGGATATCATTAAGATTTATAATTACAGATTGTCAAACGAAATAATTGAATTTTATGTATGTTTATTTATGAAAATATAATTGATACACAATATCACAATGTTTATATAAAATACATTTAATGTTAATAGATACATTTTATGAGTTACATTAATATAATAAAATAGTATGATAAAATTTATATAAATTGCAACAAATTCTATAACAGTCTTATAAGCGTGAGAATTTTATTCAGATTAGCTGTCATTAATAAAAAAGCACATAAAACAATTAAACTCTGATATAATTATATTTTTAGTATATCATTTTTAATACAAAATAAATAAATATTGTTAACAAAACGTTGGAATATAAAGCACGTCATTGTTAATATTATCCAGTTCCATAATATACTTTATACATTTATAGATTGATGCATCTGAAATTAGAAAAAAAATATATGTATTTATTTATTTTATCTGTCAGAGAAACAAAAATTCAATTAATATTTTTGCAATATAGATTTACATACAGTAATACGTTTATTTAAAGTCGTTTTTCAAACAAATAAAGTGTGCCCTATTAAGTTATTTTTAATTTAGACCCATGCATGGTATTTTATGTGGGATAAAACAACTGAATTTGAACCATAATCTGGGGTTAGTTTGAATTTGCGTCTTATAAATAATAGACCTACGATTTGAAAAAACTTAATAAATAAATATAGCAGGGACTATGTGGGCCATATCCGCGAGAAATAATCCGTGTATATTTTTCTCGGTGGCGTACACTGTTTGGCACGTAGCGCCGCCCTGCTAAAACCACGTCTATATCATTCAATTTGAACTAAAAGACATTGGTTATTATTTTTCTATATCGCTCATTGTTAACGGTGATGGCTTCACCAATGTCGTTTTCAAAACAATACAGACTAATGCCGAACGAATACCAACTTTGTATGGTTTGCTGTCGTTTCATATACGCTAATTATACTTATTAACATAACCAACATTAATTTTTCAGTAATTTAATGAAATGATATAGCAAAATAGTCTTTTGGTCCAAACGGAGGAAAATATTTGTGAAGAGTCAGGGTTTACAGAAAAAAAACAAATTATATATAATATCAGTGCATAATTCATCTATGCAAATTGTTAGTTTTTTCGATAGATTGCCTAATAAAATTAAATTAAATTAAATAAAAATGAGAAAAATGTAGGAATTCCACACAGATTTGTAGGGCGAAATGAACCTTTCGGAAATAAGGCGTACTAAGCAGTACCAAAAAAGGCATGAATTAAAATCATGCAGGCCAACCTGAAAAGTAACAGACTGGCACTGAACGATTGTGATTGATTGTCAACAGAGGCGAGTGTGAAGAAGAGATTAATAGTTAATAGTGATAGAGGTTTAGCATCTTCTGACTATTGCTCTTCTCACAGCTCAACAGTTAGTTTGTTAAAAACGTTTTTTATCAAATGAAGGAATAATAATAAAAGAAGTATTTTCAAAACCTTCCGAAAAGTCACTATAGGGGGATTGTGATAGGATTCATAAATTATAGGAGCTTTGGAATAGATGTATTGAAGTTGATGGAAAATATATTATTGCATTTCCGATTTATAAAAGTTTTGGTTTCATCTCCGCGAAATTTTTGAAAAACATGGTAGACACAATAATGTAAATTATGGGATTAAATTACCTTAAAATATGTTGATAAAGTTTATTCGATAGCGTACAATAAAACATTACTAACCTGCGAGAATTATAAATTGATCATAGATCAATTACCACTTCTTTCTCTTTTGCCCACATGCATCCCTGTCAACGCCGGAGATTTCCTGTGAACAGAATCGAAACTGTAACCCCCTACTTTTTTCAATCGTTTTAGCCTGGTCGAATCACCGTTGAGCAACCTACAAAGGCTAGTAAGCGGGCTCGTCGACGCCTCCGACGATCCAGAGCTTCCTCCCGGTATTGACAGGCTAGATCTATTAGGCGTTGATTTCATTAAAGTGGGTCGCGCTGCTGGTCGAAGTTTAACTTGACGCAACATGTCCATCGAAACGACAGGTGTAGTAGTACGGTTACGCATCGGAGTCATCACTGGACGTTCCTAAAATTGCAAAAATATGTGTAACTTAATCGAAGACTCGGGGAATTCACTTACAGAGGCTTTTTTCAATTTAACTTTCAATATATCATCTAGGCTGATAACTGGTCTACTATCCCCTTTATCTGGCATGCTTATGCCTAAAGTAGTCTTGGATTTTTTCAACAAGCCTAACTTCGGAGCCTTCTGTGATATCAATGAAGATTGCGGCATCGGGGGTGGAGGAGGAGGGGGAGGAGGTGGCGGACACATTGGTATTGGCGGCGGTGGAGGTACCACTATAGGCTTGGAAGAAGAGGCTGCACTTTTGAAGCATTGAAATTGTTCTTTTAAAAATGTAAGTTCAGAACGAAGATCCGTTATACTGGAAAGCTCCTGCTTCATCTATAAGAATATAAATATTTACATATCGCATTGGATACTTCTAGCATTATATAACTGCCTAAGTTGACTTGTTCACAGTATTTTTTTGTTATGTAGTAATTTTCCTAAGGTGTTAACAATATATGTATTAAGCATACTTATTTTTAAAACGGGAGTGAACTAAACACCATTTACAAAAGAAAAATAGTGTGGAAAATCACGGGGTGTTTCTGGAAATTTAAGATGAACATATTTATGAAAAACAAAATCAGTCTAGTTTACACGTTTCATACGTTGATATTATTTGGGGAATGGTCAAAAACTGATTTACCTAAAAACGGTAAATCAATGGAGATTAAAACATAATGATGTATAGTTTTCTGAAGCTTGAATTTTTCAAGAACAAAATTTCCACTTATAATGAACTACTAACCACTCTTTACAAATTAGTATTTCACTATTACAATGAACAAAATTCCAAAATAGTATTTTTAAAAGTATATTGGATACCATAACATTTAATTAATTCTAAATTTATCCCCATGTCTACCTGTTTATCAGAAAATGTAAAACAAGAAATGTTTTTGTTATATACATTTAAAACGGTTTCCATAACTATTTGTATTTTTATTGCCTATTTATTGATAAATTAATATTCACAATACTGTAGGCCCTATAAACTTATGGTTTAATGGAAAACAAGAGCAAGAAGTATAAAAATAAACCTGAGATAATTCTGCTTGCAGTGTAGCCATTTCAGTTTTACAAGTTTCATTTTTTTGGACAGTTTCAATTCTAGTTATTTGCTCTCTCAAACATTCAATATCTCCATTTACATTGCTTATTTGTGTATTTAAATTGTTTATTTCATCTTGGTACTGCTCGCATTTACAAATCCTTTGAGAACTATGGTCTATTGAATTATTATTTATAGTGCATAATGAAGTCAAACTCTAAAATTCAAGAGTATCATAAGCATGATTAAAACAATATATTATTTGATATACCTTTTTAATTTGAATGCCTAATTGGGAACAAACCTCCACCATTCTATAACTCCACTTTGCAGAAGCCCTACTGTATCTGTAAATAAAAAATAAATAGCACAGTTAACATAGCTATAGTCTAAGAAACAAGAATTCCCTCACTTTCTGATTTTGTTTAACATTTTTTCATAGATTCCAAATTTTGATATTTCTGATACATTATCTGACCTGCGACTTGTACTGAATTTAGTATAAGATATATTTTTATTGAACATTCTGGAATGATTAAGTAAACGATTGAGTTTAGGTGAAGTCCTGTAATATTTTTTTGAATGAATCAATATTATAATTTTTATTAGGCGTTAAACCCTACCTGTCATGAAGTTTATTCATTGAAGTTCCATAATTTTGTCTCTTATTGTGGCCAAATAACTTTATACTGTTGCTTTTATCTTTATAGGTAATTTTCTCAGATAACGGAGGTGTATTAAAGTTGACATTCTCTCTTTTACTATGGGCTGAATCAATTAATATCAAATCAAAACTGTTATTAATTTTTTGATCCTTGTTATGAATTTTTTCTGACCTGTGAAAGAAATATAAATATTTAAAATATATCAAGTTATATTTGTTAAAACCTTGGTGTGTTATTAGTATTTTCCCTTAGAGGTGTAGTATCAATTCTATTGTTAATAAAATCTAATTTTCCCCCTGAACTAAGTACAGAGTCAATTGTTTCTTTTATTACAGTTTCTTTTAGATAACTAAACAACTTTTGTCCATGAGTTTCAACTGGGGTTGAGCTAGATTCTGTTTTGAATAATTGTGGAGAAAAAAAAGACGGTTCTTCTATACTGGGTTCCTGAAAAATCACATATATTATAATATTTTTTTTTAATACGCATTTTACCTTGCTCAATTTTTTATGATGATCAATTCCTAATTGTATTATGTCCCGACTTTTTAAATAAGGGTTAATGTTAATCTCTGTTGTGTGTATTTTATCTATTCTATTACTATTATCCCTGGCATTATTTAATTTTGGAGATACTTGTACTTCTACATCTAAAATTATCATAACTGCTACTATGATCTATTTATTATATTATTTTAGTATACTTAAAATGGGTTATAAAATATATTAACCTTCTGTTATTCTTTGACTAAGCCTAGGAGTTTCCACTATTAAATTATTTGAATATCCATAGATTGGATCTTCATTTATAGTTTGTGTGCTTTTATGAAATGACAAAGGTTTTTCATTTCCTTAAAAAAAATGATTAAATTACAATTATTAATATATAAAGGTAATATACTTGATAAATGGAGTTGTGATATACTAGAACTAGATCTTCTTCTAGAAATGTCCTTTTTATGTTTTGAATTAGTATAATGAGTATCATGGGTTACATTATCATAATATATATTTGTTACATTCCATGAGTCACTTCTTCCTTCCCTTTGTTTCTGGAAACTGCGTCTTTTATTAGATTTATTTGGAATTTCTGGAGTACAACTTTCAAATAAATCAGATTTTTTTAATTCAACATTTAACCTTTCTGTTTCCTCTGAAGGCTACAACATTGAAACATTAGTTTCATAAATAATAATGTCCTTATTTATTACATCAATGGGTGTTTCTAGATCAAATGAATTTAAATTTGATAGTTTCTGCTTCATTGGGGTGGTATAATCTGATTGATTGAAGTTAACTAAAGTGTGATCTTCAGTAAGAGAATCATATTTTTTTTCATTTTCATCAATAAGTCTTTCATTAGCTTTCCTTTTTCTGTTTCTCCCGTGTTTTCGATTCTTTTTTTTGGGCATTATGCTCTGAAATTTCCTTTCTATAATTACAATATAACCGTTGTTCTGACGTTGGTAACATTTAACATTAAATTGAATTAAAAACACACAAAGACAAAAGAAAACTATAATCCCAAAAATGTTTGAGATATATTCTAACATATTCTTACTTACATTTTAAGTCAAAGACTTAAACGTTTGTAAAAAACATCACAATAAATAAAAAAAAGACCTGTTCTGTCATTTAGACTATATTTGTAGTTTAAATGTTTAAACTTAGGGAAATTTATTTTAACCGTTAAACAATTTGGTTAGTTGGTAAACTTTTTAACACTACTTTTTAGTTAAGTTAATACACAAAATATAATAAAGAATATATTCTCGATGTTTTATGATTTAATACTATTCCATGAATAATATCATATGAATCAAAAGCATTCTTAGTAAAATTTTTCCAGGCTGCGTTTGTTTGACGTTCGAAACAGCTGACACATTTATAAATAGTTTTGAATTTTCATAATCAAGAAGTTAACGTTTGAAATTATGGATTTTTTAGGAGAGAAACTAATTCATAACCGAGTTATAAAAACCAAAAAACAATAATATTTTAGAAGTGTTGGATGTCACTCTTCGGCAATTTTTTATATGTTATATTATTTTATATTTTTTATAAACTAAGTTATTTAGGATTTTATGATAATGATTTTCAACCTTGTTTAAAACATGCTAATGTTTTATTTATTATATGTTTTATTATATAAAGCTTTTTTTTTCACGAAAATCGATATATCCATATATTTAAAAAAAAATTTTTTTTGGCTGATATTTTTTGATATTTTTTCAAAAATATAGTATAAATAATAAAATATATAATAATATAATATCAGTTCAGGACTGTTTGGTATTTAATTTTAAATATTTATGACGTTTTCTGGTTTATTTTCAAGGTTTGTTGAAAATATCAACATTTTTTTAGGCTAATATATCAATTTTTTCAGATATTTTTTAAATATCGACATTTTTCCTGGTTGTTTTAAAAAAAGTAGATATATTTAAAAATAAATATCGAGGTTTTTTATTTTCCGATATATCGATACTTTTTTAGAAATATAATTTAAATTCATTTAAAACACAAAATACTTTTAGCCGTGTATTTAAAATACGAAATACAATCAGATGTAAAGTTATGTAAACAGAACTAATCCTGATTAGGGATGCCGAAATATCTATATTGTTAGTCGATATATCGATAAAATATCAATATGTATTAAATGTTTTCAAAAAAAAAGTTATTTCTTAAATATTTTAAAAATCCTCCAATTATATTTAATAAACTTTTAAAATTGGTACTTAATTTTAAATATGTATTAGAAATAATTAGAAGGCTTTTTTAAAATGTTTCTAAAGTTTTTCTGTTTTTTTTTTAAAGTATCTATAGTTCTTCTAATAAAACAGCCAATCACGTCATCAAGACCGTCGAACCTATTGCCAAATTCAGTTAATAAAAACGTAAAATACTTTTTAAACTCGGGGCATTTTCCTTTCTCATTTTATTAATTAGCATTGCTCTAATTAAAAAGAGACATTACCATTGGCGGTTCCTGATAAACATTTTAAGGTGTTTTACAATTTTTGTAGAAAAAACTTACCTATTTTTTAAAAATTAAGTCCATCCTACGTTCTTTTTAGTTCGTAAATTTGGTAATCACTTTGTTATTAAAATTGTTTATTCTATATATCCGAATTGCCGGCTTGGTTGGCGCAGTGGTAAAGGCGACAGGACGATCCACCCACTGTTGCGATAGTCGCGGGTTCGAATTCTGCTGGGGTATGGTCTTTAAAATTTATGTTTGTGATTGTTTAATATCTGTGATTGTCCTAGACAAGAGTGTAAAATCCGCTAAGAAAAATGATCCCAGTCACGCCAGTAATCAGGCTGGGTAAGACCGGATGTCTTCTGGGATGATTTCTAAGTTGGTCACTCGCTAGTCGGTAGGCTTAATGCTGAGGGCCATGGTTCGGAGCCCACGTTAAACAGTAGTTCCAGACCATATAAACCTTCGTTGGTAAAAGGATACTTCAAAATATATATTAAAAAAATTCATATTCGAATACTAAGTCAGATTTGCTTTTTGGTAAGTAATAGAAAATATTTACTTATATTATATTCATATTTATAAGTTATTTTAGTGGGATTACATAATTATTTTTTGGCGTCAGCCGCCATTGGACATTACTCTAATTAAACAGAAGACAGACATTTTTTGAAAAAAATATGGATATTTTTTGACCGATATACCAATATATCGATATTTTTGTTAGCTGATATTTTTCGATATTATATTATATAATATTATATATAAATTATAAAATTAAATATATTTATTAAACATTATAAAAAACATTTTAATTATTTTTAATAAAACTTTAATATTGGTACCTAATTTTAAATGTTGGTTTAGTGCATTTTTGGTACTTAATTTTATTATTTTGTTATATTACAAATATCGCTACATTTTAAAATAATTAGAGAAAATCGATATTTTTCGGCCTGATATATCAATATTCTAATTTTTTTTTAATTATGGATATTTTTCATAGTTGTATTCCCTCTTTTACCAGTCGATTCTTTAATATTTCTGGAGAAGGCATGACACCTAAATGTGTATTTTTTTCTTAAATGGAGACGTGCACTTTTAAATATAAATGTAAAGTTCTCACCATATTCGCAGCCCAATTGATGTTTTTATGGCATATAGTATATGATATGATCATCTAGTTAAAAGTGTTATTGATATCGGATTCGAACTATGACGATATTCCACCCTTCTTAATCTACTCGTAAATAAAAAACTTTATTGTTTGTTAAATTGCATTTTGATGATGTTGTTTATCAGTTGAGAAACGACAAATTTGAGTTCATATAACCCTATAAAGCAAAGCTTCAGTGTAGATAATTTTTGAGATGAGTGGTGGCGTGGCTTAGCCTGAATTGATTAGCCTGTTATATTTATTTTCTGTAAACCAGATATCCTAGTGAGATGGGACTTTAGAAATTATCGAGAAGTGATAAAAATAGCAAGCAATTTCCTCTTGCATATCGTTCTGAACAATTCTGATTTTATCCGCCTCGAACTTTTTAATTTATAGGGCCTTAATCACACTCGAAGCAGGTTCCTTAGATAATGTACTAAATTACATGAGACGTGGTCAAATTAATACAGCTTGAGGGATATAAATAAAACGATCCTTCAAATGAGCAATACAATTTAATACTCACCTACTGTCAAAAGTGAGACAGAAAAAGGTATGTTCCAACAAGTTTCCCTCCTATTTCTGTGAGTAACTAACATGCACTTTCTAACCACTAAACTAAAACGGATGCGCCAAAGCTAACAGGTGTGTTCAAGTACCCTTGTGATAAAATAATAACAAAGTATGAGATATGTATATACGATTATATCAGTTTTGGCTGAATATTAGACACAGTATTTAGTTCTATATAGTCGAGATCTTGACCACCTCAACAAACACAATGTCTAAAGACCCTATCTGGCATACAATTCTCTAGGTTTTTAAATTATTCAACGAATCCTGAATAATCATGGTCTGATCAATCATCCGGTACAGGCATTTCCTAAAATTGATTAATTTAATTAGGTAAGTTTCCGAAGATTAATGTGTAACGATTGCGGAACTTCGGCTATTTTTAATTAATATACGCGGCTCCAATCCGAAAGCTAATTATTCAAAACAATTTTTTTTAAGTCCAATATTTAGCGTTGTGTTTCATTTGAGGGCTACTGCATGAAACCTTAGTATCATGCATAGAGAAAAAGAGATTTAACTTAATAGGAAATTTTGGAGAAATGTTCCACGGCGTCTAATATGTAGATGTCGCTACTTTTAACTTATTACTTGCTTTAATCGCTACGCTATAAGCCGCGACAGAATCTGATTGGCTCATTTCGTTTCTATGGTACGTTTGTTATTTATTTATATTGAGCGCTATTTTCACCTTGGCTGTCATAAGGAATAGTGCGTTTAGAGATTAAATTATTAGTTCATTAGTACATATAAGTCGGTAGTACAAAAAGTAAAGTGAATTATTGATCTAGGAACAGGGGTGTGCAACTACAATGCTAAGTGGTGGGGCAAAATCTTGTTTAGTCCAATCATTGGTGGCGCTGACAACGTGAATTTGATTGGTTAGTTTAAAAATATTATATAGAATCCTGTAAGGAAAATAATTTGCTTTGATTGGTCAGCCTTTTCACGTGACTATTTTATGACGTCACATTTGCTGGCCAATAATATTTGAATGAAAATCGAATTTAATTTAAAAAACTAATTTATTAAAATAAAATATATATAAATATATAAAATATATATACAAATATACATAAATGTAAATAATATAAATAATAATAAAAAACAACAGAAATATACATAATTGCAAAAAGCAAAAATAAATAAACTACAAAAATGTAAATAAAAAAAATTAAAAGCCCCATACTCCAGACAAAATAATTAAAATACTCTTCTATAACGCCTGCTCCCTTTTTCGTATTTGTTTAGTGCCATCAATTTTATAGGATCTATTAGAGTTCTATCTTGTATTTGTGCTATATTGAAGGTAAACTTTAAGTCCTTCCCTGTTAATATTGAATTAACTTGTTTAACCCAAAAATACAATGAACATTTGACAATAAGATTTAAAATGTGGTCTTCAAAATCGCTATGGACTGGGCAGTTGAAACGTTTAAAATTTATGTGTTTTTTTAAGACATCTCTCAGAATAACAGATATGCTATTTTTATGACAAAATCTAGGTATTAAATAAAAGAGATAGCTTAAAGATCTACAAACAGTATAGTAAAACAGTCTTGATGGAGTTGTTAATTTGGGTCTACGCGGCTGCATCGCTTCTATAAAATCAGTATCGAGTTTTTGATCTGTGGAACTACTTAATGTAGAATGTAGACAGATATTGCACGTTGTCTTTTTTCTCAGAAGTTTTATCAAATAGCCTGAAATATAGACTAACGTGCAACGTTCCACTCTTGTTTTCCTCAGAGCAAAGTTCTCTGGAACTGAAAATATAGACTCAACTGGTGATTCTACAACCTCTGGTGATGCTACATCTCCAGTTAAAAAATAATGTAAGTTATCTAAAGCGCCAACATGTTCATCTTCTTCACAATTTGCTCCGGGCGAATGATGTGAAAAAAATGAAATGATGAGCCCTTTTAGAAATTTCTCGAACATACTAGGGGAAGGATGCTGTTTCTACCTCTATGACCTCTAATAGATCCAACAAAAATCTTTAAGCAATCTTGGTTAAGATTTGTTAAACAAATGTAGTTATTTGTAAATTTAGACAAAATAGATTTCTTTAAGTTAATAAATCCCCTAAAAGTAGCAATTAAATTTTTAATTGATGGCACCATAACAAATATTTTCTTAACAAGGCAATCAAATTTAAATATATAATTCCTCTACTATAAAATGATTGAACACTGATTGTTCTAAAAAGTTAAAGTATTGCAAATATTTTAGGGATATTTTACAATTAAAAGTAGTATTTATTACTACTAATTATCCAGTTATATTAATTATTACCTTCTTGTAAGACTTCTTTATGTAGAGACATCACATTGACAACATACGCACAACTTGGTAGATTAATTGAATTTTATTACTACTAACATCTTCATAAGTTTTTGAGTTTCTGTAAACAAACAATATATAAACAGACATGTAGTAGATAGATAATTTTATATGTACCTGATAAAACCAATGATGGATATGCATTTACCCAAATACCTGTTCATGAAGGAAGGATAATTCTAAATTTTTCACTAATATGTCCATAACAAACACCATGACGTTGATATATTTGCATTGTGGTTTATCCAGGTAACTTACTATTATTTACTTGATCAACCCATTTTTGGAAAGTATCGAGATCATTCTTTGGGAAACGATGTCTAATTTCCGTAGTAGAATTTTACCCCGGTACACTACATCTTTTACTACACTGACGTATTGTCATCAATTTTTATATTATTACCCCATAATAATTAATGTAAAACAGAAAATATGCACAACGTAAAACGAAAATTTCGTGATCTAAACAAAAACCATAACCTACAAACAACAAACATAAAAATGGACGCCTATAGAAAATGCTGATTTCACACAATTTGATCGACCAATCACATTTCATGTTAGTGGCGGCACCTGCAATTTAAACTGCCAATCACAATTTGCGATCACAGCGCTACAGTTGATTGAACTAAACAAAACATTTCCCCAAGGTCGCCTATACCGTGAAATTTCTATTTTTTCTATGTCTAGGAAGTGTTGTGTATCCGGATGCACGGAATCCAGATGTAAAGAAATGCAGAATCGTTTTCATTCGAAGAAGTATATGGATGTCATTAAACAATGGTTGATAATGTTAAAAGTTCCAAACCGAATGAATTAAGTATCAAAGAAATTAATGATCGTTACATCATGTTTTGTTGTTGTAAGTTGAGGTAAGTTTATTCCTATATATTCAAACATTAAATATTGATTTTTTTAATTTTAGAAATTAATCCCCTTCCGAAAGAAGCTATGCAAACGGGTATATACTTTTCTTCTTGGATTAACAGTTGCAGCTCGAATAAAATAAAGAGTAGCTCCTGAATGCAAATCTATTAGGAGTAGGTCAACCGATATTCAATACACGAGGAATATTGCTGTAAAATTTATTGCTCAAGTAAGAACAAATTTGTTAAAGTGACATCAATTTAAAAACTACCTTCCGGGGTTCTTTTCATTAAAGAAAAAAAGTTTAATTATCCATATAAATATATTGGCTTAAGGCTATTTAACCAAGATAGTTTTTTTGTATATTTATATATAGAAAAATATAGTATAGATAAATTTACATTATATATTTATTGTTATCGATTATATTTATATTTATTTACTTTTACATATATTCTTATTTAATTGAATTTTATTTAATAAATTTATTTCAGAAAAAAATTGTTTTTTATTTAAATTTCATTGGTCAATTAAATATGACCTCAAGTCTGTCACGTGACAAGCATTACTAAAGAGCCAATCAAATGTCTTCAATGGCCAATTATGCGACCTCTGGATGTTGGGTAAAGCAAAACTTTAGAGTCAGAGTCCCCTATTAAGTTGCATCTCTATTACACATGATATCATGTATAATAATTATGTCAATTATAATTAATTTAAGTTTAATAGTTCCACCATTGGGTTGCATAACTAGTATTATCTTTCATAAAAAAATCATGGGTGTAAAATTCATTTTCTTCTAAGAATTGCAATAAAATAGTTGTGCTGTGCTGGCATTGGTGACGTTTAACATTAAATTGAATTAAAAAGACAAAAACGAAATAAAATTACAACTGAAAAACTTTATTACAAATATTTTTAATATATTTTTACTTGCATTTCAAGTCAAGACTTAAAACCTTGTAAAAAATGTCTTAACACATAAAAAGCTGCTCTCTTTCTTAAATAACTAATTAATAATAGTATTTGTAGATTTAGATGTTCAAATTTAGGGAAATTTATTTTAACCGTTAAACAATTTGACTGGTTGTTGGTAAAACTTGTTAATAAAACGATTAGATTTTCTTAATTAATTTTATTAAAGTATGTACCAAAGTGTATCTATTAGAATACATTTTAATACGTTATACTTTTTTTCTATGGTTATACTCTAACTAAATATTTAGCAATACTACAGTCATTCGTTGTACAATAACATTCCGAATCAATTGTTTGACATTTGAAACAGCTGATTCATAAATATGAAGCTGTGCTTATAAAAATTTGAATCTTCATAATCAAAAGTTTTATATTTCAAATAATGGACTTATTAGAAAACAAAATTATACGGACTAGAGTTATAATAACAAAAAAACAAGAAGATTTTAGAGGTGCTTCTATAATTTATTCTTATGGGACATCACTCTTCGGTAATTTTTTATTTGCCTATTATACTGACGAATTATGCTATTTAGGGTTTTATGACAATGATATTCAATCGTGTTTAAAACAATTAGAGCAACTATATCCCAATGCTAATTTTTCGTGTAAAAATGAATATTGTTATTTTGATGAATTGAAAATTATTTTAAAGGGAACTGAATTTGATGTGAAGGTTTGGACTGAATTGTTAAAAATAAAAAGGGGGTAAGATATTAATTTTTGATGTTATAATTATATGTATTCGATTTTTTTAGAGAAACTGTATCTTATAATGATATAGCTATAGCTATAGGGAATCCAAAATCTGTTAGAGCTGTTGGTAATGCCGTTGGAAGGAACAACATTTCTTATATTGTTCCCTGTCACAGAGTAATATCAAAGTCAGGTTGTCTGGGTGGATTTTCTAGTGGTATTCACAGAAAACTGAAAATGTTGAATTATGAAGAAGCAAGGATCAAATGAGGGTTGCTAATTAAAACACAATTATAATACATTGATACATTTATTGTACTTATCATTAAAATCATATAATATATTTTTTAATTATTTTTACAAACATGGTCCATTCTACTATCACAGATTAAACAAATTAATTTATTTAAATTCCTCAGTTTGAAAGTTTATCCAACTCATGCCAAAATTTTAATTGCTTAAGATTACATTTCCAGGAGTAAATTTCCAAACTGACTGAAAAAAATTTTTAAAAGTCCTAGAATATCGTGACCAGTATGTCCCAAGAATTGATTATAAAGATAGAATGTTACTCTATCTTAAATCTTATAGTATTTTATATATCAGTTAACTTGTGACACACTATACACATTTTAACAATTCCTTTTATTTTTGTTATAACTTGAGAAACTTTTTAACTCCCCAAATTATAGCGCCACATTTTCTTAGAAATTTTTAATGACCTTGTCCTATTAGGATACAAATCAATCTATTACATACATTCAAAATTAATGTGCCTGAATTAAATTTAATAAATTAACCGAGTGAAAATATTTTTACAATATTAAACAGTTCAGATCATAATAGGACAACTTAATTTTTGGCAACTAAGTTACTTATATTTTATTTTACAGATATTTACAAGGAGTTTGGGTTGAATTTCTACAAATAGCAATTAACAAAAATATCTAGTAGCATAATGAATGATAAATCATTTGCAGTAAACTAGGTTCAGGCACCTGTATGTTTTTAATTTTTGTACAAAGCATCTAAATCATTAATGAGATTCCGATAAGGCTTCTAATTCTGGCTACATAGCATATTTGTAATTTAGTTGTTTTGAAAATTGGAAGTATTGTTTTCGAAAAACTGCATATGCCTGTTAATCAATCAGTACTTTGTCCAAATACTTCTTGTGTAGAGTTGTAAAGGTATTCATTTGGAAAATTGTTTCCTGTAGATCTTACAGTCATACGTATGTATGTTTTATAATACTGAGGTGATACAATAAGCTAATTAAATTAATAGAAGAAGACAAAATACAAGACTTAAAAACAAGACAATGCTGTGATTAAATAACACGTTATATTCTGCCACGGACGTTAAAATTAAGTTAAATACATTTTTTTGAATATTATATAACAAATAATTTTGGAAAACTTCAATTTCAAGTTAATGTTTGTACAGAATAAAGGTTTAAATTACATTACTGAAACTACTCTTTTGTACTAAATCATTATGTACTGCAATATATTTATGGCAAACCCATTAGATGGATGTACAGTAAAGCAATTTCAAAATTGAAGTTCACCAGTATGCTTACTATATTATATATTGTAAGTTCTCATATTTACTTTTAACATTTATATAACTTTAAAAACACCTAGATAAGAAAATATTACATTCGCGGTCTATTATTTACAATTTTATGTAGTATCATATTTTTTTAATTTAGAATAAAAACATTTAGAATTGCGTCACACGTTTAGTTTTTGTCATTAGCGTTTACTCCACCCATTATTTTAATAATTTCATCCAGTTATATATAGTCTATTCGAAGTTTTTTTAGTAATGTGTCGTGGATATTTGTGATGTCGAAAAATTACAATATTGCCGCATCAACTTTTAATTTTTTGTTTTAGAGTTTTAATTCAGTTTGGCTTTGACATACAAAAAATTCTAATCTAAATAAAATAATTGAACAAAAATGTTGAAATATAATTTATTTTAACATTATACTATATCTAAAAACTACGGTTAATTATACAGCCACAATAATTTATAGGTAAGAGTTAAAACCTCTTATCACTATTGCTTTCAAGAATTTTGCATACGCCTGAGAGCTAGTCGCTGTCCGGTTGTCAGATGTACGCTAAATTATTCAAAATATTACAAATTATTACAGGTTATAAATCGGCAAACATTATTTTGGCCCTTTACTTTGATAAATTTTAAGTGGCTCACTAATATACCATATTACTTTGTTTGAAAATGCCGAAAACAATGGATATTTAAGGTCCCAAATTGATTGCGGTTTTAATAGGTTATTTCGAAAAGGAACGAGATAGCGGAGGTCCCCTTTTGCAGGTAAATTCCATTAATCAGGTAATTATTAATGATATTAAATGATATAAGTCCCTACAATTTTATTGAAAATGTTTTTTAGCGGGTTGCTGCCGTGCTAAATAATACTGTGGGTATTGTGAATAACATCGCTTACAAAATGAAGAATAATACGTTAGACTCACCCAAGAAAACTCGTCTACATACAAAGTGTGTGACGAATCTTGACCATCTTGATATTGGCTCTATTCAAGACCAAATATACGATATTTATAACAGTAACTATACAAACTATTTTATCGATATAAACATAATTTCATAAAATTATTTTAGAGAAAATTGTCCCTCTGGAAAGTATACATAAAATAATTAGAGACATGCAGCTTTTTGAGGGATGACATCCTTTTATACACTCTTACAGGCCATATGGTTTAAATGGTGTAAAGATAACCCTTGGAGAGGTTTAATGGAACTTCCAGACATTACCTTAAAAATAATTCAATTAAAGGCATAAAATAATATAAGAAACTTGAATATTTCAAAATGGTTCATTGTAGCACTCTTGGCAAGATAGTAACAAAAAAAGTGTAAAGGCAACAAAAACTGATGGAAAAAGGTAAAAGTTACAATAGTTTACAATAGCATTCAATTGGGTTTCGTTGGTCATTATATTTATTAATAGTTAATTGTAGATATATTGCTGGTTGAGAAGGATATTCCATCAAAAACTGTTTGGATATGTGGAAGGAAACATTGTCAACCATAACACCTTCGGTTTGGATGAACTTGATAAGACATACAATGGAAGTAATTGGTAATTGGTGAAATCGTGAACATGCCTTAGACAGATTAGAAATTAACAGTTTAGTGATTGAATTGGGCAGCGAGTCGTAAAGTGAAAGTGACTGAAGGAAACTTTTAGGATATGTGATAATGCTGTGCAGTGCTGGAAGTTTCTAAGACAGAGTGATGAGAGTGGAAACAACTAAAGGTATGCTCATAATTAATTGAATATAACTATAGAAAATGGTATCGTAGGGCGTGAATGATGTGTGTGCATATATATGATTGTAATTGTTCAAAATTAAACATAAGCATTAGGCTAGAATGTATGAGGAGAGAATGAATACTAACTGTTTTGTAGATATGGTAAATTCATTAGACAGAATTCAGTGATTAAATTTATCAAGAATGGTGAATGGTAAATAAAAATACAGTGATATAAAGGTGACTTGCCAAGTAAACACACTATCGAAGGAAACAAGAACTAAATGTAAAAAGTAAATATGCTCTTGAATGAAAGTAAAATACGTTTCTCAGATATATAATTGTTAATTAGGTGGATAACACTACATAAAAAAACGTGCCTAGAAACTCTACCTCCTGGACGGTGTGGAAAAAGAGTTAAATGTAAAGAAAACAAATCTAACCTACAAACTATTACGCCTGTGTTCTTAATTGTAGTTTTAAGTCCTTTGATAATATATGTATTAGATGTACTATAATGTTAAAATAAATTATATTTGATAACATTTTTGTTCAATTATTTTATTTAGATTAGAAATTTCTTGTATGTCAAAGCCAAACTGAATTAAAACTCAGAGTTGATCCGGCAACATTGTAATGTTTCGATGTCATAAATATCCGCATACATTACTAAAAAAACTTTGAATAGACATAGTTCCTATTATTAAATAAAAGATGATTCTAGGAGGTTACCATTTTCATATGTATTTAATTTTATTGCAATATTTGCGTGCTATTGTGATATATCTGTACAATATTTTCACTATACATTTCCGATTAAAAAAAATCATAAAATGCCGAAATTATAAATTTTCACACCTGTTTATTCAACTTCGGTATTATCAATACATATTTTGTGTTCAATAAAATTTTAGGAATTTTTTAGTAACTTTCGCGTGACTACAAATGGGCATTAAATACCACATAGCAAAACTTAAATGTGTATAATGCAAATTGCTTAATACGATCTTCTTCAGACCACACTTTATTTTATTTACAATTTTATCCACTACACTAATATTTTAAGATCAATTATATAAAAGATAGTTCTGGGCTTGTTTTTTTTTTAAATTAAGATCAACACTATCATGAATAATATTTATTTTATTATAAAAAACAAAATTATTTTCCTAGTGATTGGATTTTTTCAAATAAATAAAAATTACTTGCAAAATTTATTCCTTTATTTTTTCTTATTGCATAAATGATGCCGCATTAATAATATAAAATACAACCAGTTAATGTGCAATGCCTTGTGAAAAACAATGTATTATTATTCAATAATAATACTATTTTACATGATTTATCATTTAAATAGATAATCGTATTAAGCACTGTTTTGTTTACCATTTTAAAATTTGGGTACCAGAAATAATGTTTAGAAAATAAAATTAATAAATATTTTCAATATTACTGTGCGCTTTTTAATCATAGTTTTCATATAAAACCATTTAGTATATTTTCCAATACACATATACACATGACATACAGAAATTTATGAAATTTAAGCGTTTTGTACTCATTTATATATCTAACAGTTTGATGAAAAGTTTGAAATGTTGTGCGCTTCAATATTTTTTATTTTTATATTTAGTTCCCTATGATCCAAAAATTAAGAATAAATAGTAAAACGTTAATTTGACGTTAAAATATATATCTGATGACATATGAAGAATAACATACTAAAATCACAAAAAGAATATATGTTAAAATCATGTTAATAAATAATCTCACCAGATAGATATTTTATCTATGTATTATGTGTTAAATCACAGTAAATAACAAGCATTTTCAAACATTTTGACAAACTGTTAATATTCCTGATCTTTAAAGCGTTTGTGTTTCTAAATTAAGCAGTAAACTAAGCCCGATTTTTGTTTCAATATTAGCACATCATGCGCAACCCAATATAATAAAAATTAATGTCTTTATCATAAACTTAAATTGATACATTGATTAATTGTCCAACACAAAAAAGTTGCTTATTTACATTTACCGAATTTAATTACTTATATTGTAATATAATATACATCTGTCTTATATTAATTATTTGTTTATTTTGTTTTTTAATTTAACCGTCAATGAACATTTTACAAACATCTTAAAACTTTCATATACAAGGTACGTTTTGATTAATATACTTGTTTTTCTTAAACAACTTTGTAGTCGTATCAGTTCAAACTTTATACTTTTATTTCACTTTTTAGGATTTGTATCATTTAAGGCAAAAAGACATTAGAATTAAAGTTGCTTTTTGAATAATACATTTAAACTGAATGTATTTTAATTCTGGATTTGAATAGTATATCCGACACATACTCTTAATTATGATAATATCAGAATTATATCCCTATAGGCATCTGGCTATTTTTATGACTAAAATTTTAGCCCAATTATGCCACTAAAATATATTTGTATCTAAACCAACCTGTTTATAATAGACATTTTTATATTCTGGTTGACAGTGTGTTCAATGATCGATATATATGTATTTTAAGGATGGTAAGGAATCATGACAGTCACGAATATACCTTGATCCTAGGTGGTTGTCGTGTTCGGATATTGAAACATCGTGCCGTGTGCATACCCTGCCGACCTAACTGCTGGTCGCGGTGGTAGCTGAGGAGTGATCTGGCCTGAACTTGACTCACTAGTACTGTTCGATCCGTAACGCGGTGAAACAGTAGGTTTTGCGGGAGATGTAGACGGCGGTAATCTAAAATATTTTAAAATATACAGTTTTTTGTTTAAATAATTTATCGTGGTCATTTTTTATCGTTATAAAAACAACAAAAATGAAAAATGTATGCCAAACTCCAGATGCAATAAGCTACATGACTATTTTTGAAAACTAATTTATGACAATTCTACGTATTTAGTTTACCCTATGTATTTACTTACCGATAAAATTAATTTATTATAAAAAAAAAAAACACGAAACATTTCAAAGAGAAATTGATGTTTAAAATAGTGCAATTTTATATGCGCTCTAAATGCTCTAAATCTACGCGTGACGTAGTTGCTTTGGTCGCACTGGACGACGTGTACGGGGCAGGTTTTATTTATACATTATTTTAATAATTTTGTGTTATAATTAGACATTATATCTTGTATCGATGGTCTCAGAGCCCTAAGGTAATTATACATTGGTAAAAACCCCAAACAAGTTGCATAATTTCACTAAGCAATTGCAGCGGAACGCTAACGCTGTACGATTTCGTAAAAAAATGTTAACTTCTGCGGCATTAACTGTTGCGTATTGGTTAGGAAATAGACACTTTCCTTAAATAATGCGTAACCAAAATTCAATAAAACTTACATTGTGCCGCCATTGGCTGAAGAGGTTTGGTCCCTGGTCTTTCTAGGCACCATTTGGCCGTGTCTTCTCATGTGAAGTTGTGATGCGTTTGTCGGGCGAAGAGGTAAATGCATATTTGGCGAGTAAATCAGAGGTGTTGTGCTAGGATGTGGATGTGGATATGGAAGTGTATGTGAATGGAAGCTCCCATACTGGTTGGGTGATGGGCCTGGTTCCCGTCGTGGAGGTAGAGGTGGCGGAGACTGATCTTTTGGCGGCAATGGTGGTGCGGTAGCAGCTTGTTTAGCCTAAACACATAATTTTTTTATATGAAATATTAAATATTATTTTATTTATGCTTAGGACAATCTTAATCTACAAATTAATTTTTACTGCTGTTCTGTTAAACTTGCATTAATACACAAGCAAGGCGAGTACAGGATCAATACATCAGTTTGTATTTCTCAAATTAAAATAAAACTAATCTACTTAAGCTTAAGTTAAGAATGCACTTATAAACTAAACAACGTGTGTTTTGGTTCGCTTCAATTTTCTGATTTCCTGCGTGCTGTCCAGCATTGTTGTGATTTAACAACCTTATTTTATATTCTAAAACGAAATCTTGGATCACTTTTTGGCTTTATTTTTAGTGCAAACATATTCAAACACCATCGGTACAAATTGGCATTATGAATAACTGATAAACTAATCTGTTTGATTTTAGGCCAAGTTGAGAGTATCTTCCTACTAACAAGTACAGATTCCTTGAGTCTAATCTTTTGTCTAACATGATGTTTCCAATTTAACCTACCATCGATATATATTCCAAAGTATTTACCTGATTCTGCTCGAGGAATTGGATATCCGCCGAGTGATATAATTAGGTTTTTCTCAACGCAATATTAACAGACTTGGATCTATTAAGCTGTATTTTCCAGTCTCTAGTCCATTTGTAGATCTTGTTGATCGCTACTTGTACTTTTTCTACAGCCTTGGACATATCTTTTGCCGTGATAACTGTGTCGTCGGCAAATGTTCCAAGTACTGTTTCTTTTGTTGTTGGGATATCAGCAGTATATAACAGATATAGGAGTGCTATATACCAAGATACTACTAGCCAGTGGAACTCCAGCCGAAATTGGTTTAAGTGTTGAGAATGCCCCTTCATGCGAAATTTCTTTCGAAAAGATATAATTCCAAATTCCAATAATCAAATCCAAACTGGAAATCGGGTATTTATATAAATGGTTTAATACATTTTAACAGCAGTTTTTCAAATAATTTTCATATCGCATGTAGTTGCGAAATATGAATGTAAGATCCAATTTGTTCTGCTGTTTTGTCAGGATTTTTAAGCATAATTATTCGAGCAACCGTAAGGTATACCGGAACATGCTTTTGCCTTAAAAATGCATTGAATATATATGTCAACATGATTGACGCTTTTCGTGGCAGCTCTTTTAATAACCCAGGTGAAATATCATCAATTCCTGGAGCCTTTTTAAGATTAAGATTGTTGTCAATTAGACGTTAGCTAAGTATTCTGCGAATAATTAAGCTTTTTCATAGTTGCGTCCAACCTATTCATTTCGTTAACTTTTATTAGGCGGAACTGTTTTAATTATAATACTGATTGGTAATTTATTTATTTATTATTGATTAATAATAATTGGTCTTTTATATCTCCGACTTGCTTTCCATAGCGAGACATGTTTCTTAAAACAACTCTGTTCATATTCTTTAATTTTCTGATTTGTCTGATTACTGTTTCTATTAAATATTGTTTTGTCTACAGCCTTTCTGGTTTTGTGCCAGACTCTTCAAGCTTCTATACTTTTGAGTCTTAAGTTTAAGTCTAAACGTGCCTCAGTTAGTAAGATTATGCTTCTTTGTCTTTTTCAGAAGTGTCGCGTCTAGCGTTAACAATATCGGAGTGTGATCAGATGATAGTTCGCATAAGCTCTCGATTTGTATTTTTTTAAAAATATTTTAAAGTCTCCTTTTACCAACTAAGGGTTTATCTGAACTGGGCCTAAAGTTTAACGTGGGCTCCGAACCACGATCTTCAGCATTAAGCCTACAGACTGGCGAGTGACCAACTTTAGAAATCAGCCCAGAAGACATCCGGTCTTACCCAGCCTGGTTACTGGCGTGACTGGGATCATTTTCATTGTCAGATTTTACACTCTTGCCTAGAACATTCACAAATTTTAAACAATCACAAACACAAATTTACAACCATGCCCCAGAAGGATTCGAACACGCGGCTATCGCAACAGTAGGAGGACTGTCCCATCGCTTTTACCACTGCGCCACCAAGCCGGCTCGATTTGTATTAGATTTGATGAAATGCCTTTCGAAATGTAAAAGTCCAGTGGTTTGGCACTTTATTACTGTCGGTGTGTCAGTAACTTTTGATTCACGCCCTGAATGATTCAGCCATAATTAGTAATTGCTGCGAGTAATTCGTTTCCTTTTATAGGTGTTATAAATCGTAAATCCCAGGCTGTGTGTTTAACATTAAAGTCCCCTTCAATAATAAACCTTAGACTCAATTTTAAGCATAAATCTCTGTATTGTTTTTTTATTTTGTATCTTGGTGGACAGTATATAGCTCCTATGTTTATTTCAGCGCCGTTCTATTCAATGCTAACTATCGTAGCTCGTATTTCTTCTTTTTTTGTATCTCGTCTTGTTGGAAATGCTGTATATTTTGTTTTATAATTAGAGCTCTTCCGCCTCGAGTACGTTCACTGGGGTGTACTGTCCAGTATGCATCACAACCTCGTAGTTTAATGTATTTTTTTTTAGAAAACTGGGCCTCCGATGTGAGAAATATATCTATGTTATTTGTAAAGAAATATTTCTAGTTCCCAGATTCGCTGATTTAGCCCATTTCCGTTCCATGTTATAATTATTAAGATTCTTTTTTATCCTGTTTGCTAAATGACTGAAATTGTGTTGCTTCTCAGTCTGAAATTCATTTTCATCAATCAATTTTATCGTTTCGACGACGGTTGGCTCGCATTTTTACTTTAATTTGTTTATCGCTAGATTTTTGTCGCACATACTTTTGGTCATTGGAATTACTGTTTCTTCCAGTTTTTTTTCATTTTCAATGGCAGATGGCTTTGCAGAGTTTTGAGTTTTGTCGAGTGGTCTCAATCGTTGTACAGCTTTCGTTTTATTTGGCTGAAGTTTTTTATTTTCTTTTGTTACACTACATACTTTTATAACTGGCAGGGTGTCCTTTTTCGTTGCATAATGCATATACTGCAACGCTATTGCGTTGCCTTCTGCATTGATTTAATTAATGTTAAAAATATGTTAAATATACCTGTTGAGGTGAAGATATTTCTGGGCTATCTCTTCTTCTCCTTGGTGGTAAAGGTGGTGGTAGTGGAGGTGGTGACGGAGGTAGCCGAGGACTATTAGGTTCGGCTGAAGGGAGATGAGGCCCTGGAGATGTAGGAGTATGTGGACCACCTGGACTTCCTAGGGCACCTGTTGAGCTAGTAGAATGTGTGTGCCGATATGAACTGCAAGTGTAATTAAATTTTATAAATGTAGGTTTTTTGTAATTCGGAATTTTAAATCTTACAGGTGGCTTTGAATACTAGAACCACTCTCGGAAGACCTAGCTGGTCTGTAAGATGTTGTTGATACTGATGAACTAACGCTTGGACTTCTACTATGGCTAATCCATTGGATAAATGAACTTGTCGGTGCAGGTGAATTTGGACTCAAAGTTGGGCTATTTTGACCAGTCCCCAACTGGACCTTAAATTAAAAAAAAACACCTTAAAAACAATGTCCATAAAAATATGTGTTCTTCATACTGGTGCAAATACAGTAAAGTCATTATCACTTTTGGATGAATCTTCACTTTTACTATCGTCACTTTTAATTGTGGAACTCATTGTATTAACCGCATTAGTTACTACACTTCCAGCACTGCGTTTTGGCTACATACAAAACAATATAAATATAAGTAAATACATAAATAAATATATATCATACTTTTATCCCCGGACTTTTTAAATTCAGATGCGGCCATTTCCGAGGAAACTTTGGAAGTTGTTTGCAGCCTCTTGGTTCAATTTCCAATGATTTTTGATACAGATAATTTTGTATATCAGTGTCCAACATATCGTCAAATGGGTTTAGATTCTCCAAAAAATTCTGAAAATAATTTGCTTAAAGATTTGTTGTTACGAAAAATATTGCTATGTATATGCTAAATTGATATTTTACATACCCTAATTTGGGATTCAACTTTAAAACAATAAGGTTGATTTTGATATTGTTGTATTTCACCAGTAATTTCTGCAACTTTTCGCCTCTTAAAGAAATTTATTAACTCAGTTCCTGGCAAATGGTCAGGATTACCTTCTTCTATATGAAGGATGTTAGACAAATACATCCCTGCATATTTTAATTATATTAGTTTATATGTTTTTTAAGATTGCGTATATTTACCTAAAAATGGTACACAAGGTGGATTTATTGATCTTAATTTTTCCTGGTACTTTTTAAAATGATCGTCCACTTTGCATTCGTCTAATACTTTTTTATATTGCTGAGTGATAGCCTACAACAAATACATATTATTTTATATCAGTTTAATATAAAATGTAACAACCTGAAAAGTAAATTTTAATCTATGCACCGCTGCTGATTGTGTTGCTGAGCTAATTGCTAACACGCCATTGAAATTGTTCATTTCATTCAATGCCATCAATATCTCACATATTCTGTTAACCATTGCGACTCTTTCTTCAAAATTGTCAGCTTCAACTATATTTTTTTCTAACCATCTGGTAAACTATTAACAGAAAATTAAATTGAAAGAATATATATATATATATATATATATATATATATATATATATATATATATATATATATATATATATACACACTTACATTTGTTGTATGCTTAATCATTTTTAATAGATTTGGACTTGTTGATTCTTTATCTTTTTTGGTCCAAACAGAACCAACCAACTCACTCGGTTTAATCATCCTGAAATATTCAATAATTTTATATAAACGATTAAATATTTACCTTTTATTACAAACCTGTATAAGTCAAATTCTATAATTGTTAGCTGCCTTGCAATTTCTAAAGGATGAAGTGTTAGAATTCCATAGGCCTTTTCATTACAACTTAGGTGCCATTCTATCTGAGGGGGTTGTTCTATAAAAGCTACATTCTTATGCCTCTGATTATCGTTTTCTTTCTAAAATATTATTCTCGTAAAATTGTTTGTAATATAAAATAGCATATCAAACTGTACCTTTCTTTTAATAGTTTTTTTGACACTTTCGACCCATTTCTTCATATTTTGCCCTGTTACTGAATCAAGAAAACCTTCTAACTTAGCTAACAGTTCAGGATCCCTTTCAAAGTCATAAAAATGCTGATCTACCCAATGCCTTAATACATTTAATACTCTAAAAAAATTTTTTACATGGCTAAATGTTACATTATTAGATTATTCAAATATTACCTAAATTGTACTGGCTGGCAATATTCTTTTCTATACTTTTTCCAATCTTCTCTCTGATTACTTTTTTGTATTTTATCTGTGTCATTTGGATCTTGTTCATATACTTTTGATGGATCAGGTATATGAAATCTTAAAATCATACATTTTACATTATATTACTGATATATTAACATTATATGATTCATTTACCTTTCTATAAGTAAACTTAAGAGAGTATTAGGTGAACAAAAGCTTCTGTAAGTTGTTAAAAAAGTTCTCACAAATTTTGGATCTGCGTATATGTGATAGGTAAGACGCTCGACTAATTTATATAAAGTGGCACCCTATGAAATATATTGAATGGTGTATATTTCTATATAATATTCCTTAAATATTCCAGTATACCTTAATAAGTGGTACACCCCCACCGTTTTCTCGTTGTTCTAATATAATGTTGTCTGGTGAATCTGGTTCTGCAAACTTATATAATTCGGGTGGCGGTAGCTTTAAAGGATGTTGTTGCTCTATTTGTGATAATATACTATCTAAAACTCTTTCTAACATAGATCTGTAAACAATATATATAAATTAATTGTTATATATGAAAATATGATACTTTTGTAATATGAGGTTTTGTTTCAAAGTCCGACCTAAATGCACCAACAACAATTAAAAGCGACCTTCTATAATAGTTCCATTTGAGCACCCATTCTACTATATATTAATTATTTGAAATGACCAATTATTTACCAACTCTATTGAAAGATTCACTTTTAAAACATCTCAATAAATATTTACATCTAACTTTTGTGAATTATATAGGCAAATAAAAAATGGGTAGTAGTTACCTATTATTTAACATGACTAGATCAGCCATCCAGGAGTTCTTATCTTCAAAACTTTTTGCACAAAGCATTACACTAGGCATCTGCCTGGGTAATATTTCAAAGGCATGCTTAATTTCATCTGTATCATCATGATCTTTAATTTCCACCTACAAAATTGCAATTTATTAAAAATATAAATCTTTTTTATTTGTAATAATAGTACTTTTCTCATAAAAAACCTTTCTTTTAATCGACATTCTGGATGAGAATTGATGTGTACTGAACTCTGTCTTCTGAATGAAGCTGTAGGTTTGCAAAGTACCATGAGACCATCAAATAGGAACACTCGTCGATCTGTCAGTCTTTTTTGACTTACTTTTGTTAATACATCCTCTGAACAAAGGAATATTTAATAGATTCACGTGTTTATTTTTACTGATTTTACCTCTAACAAATTCATTACAACACTGGCCGAGATCCTTCGAATCCCAATTTTCAACTATTCGCTGTAATTCCTGAATTTTTTCAATAGCAGCTGAACGTCTGGTTTTTACTTGATTTAAAGTAGCACAACTTCTTGGAATCGATTGTGATGGTACACAATAGGCTAAAACAAATTAAAAATAATATAGCTGAATCAAAACAAATACAACATTTGTACACCTACTTAATTCATCGCGTAATGGCTTTAACATTCCTTCTACTTCCGTTAACATTTCTTTATCTTCTGGTGCTGGAGACAATCCAATTAATAATCTAAAATAATATATTTAAGTTACTGTACAACTTTGTATTACTTTTGAATTACCTAATATAATCCATATAAGAGAAAAAATGCCATATAGGATGTGTTAATAATGATGGCAAGTAATACTTTAAAGCTAATGGCATGCCTTGTCCCGCTGTGTTAAGAGCTGCTTGTTGTCTTGATAAGAGATCTAGTAATGTTTGACGACATAAAGGCGAAGTAACATCGCGACCATATTTGCAATATACATCAAATTCTTTTGCTTCTGCCAGTTCTAAAAATATTATGTCAATTTATCACAATTATGTGTCGAAATAAATCGCAAAATACCCTCAAAACAACTTCCTATATACGGCATTTGTTCTTGTGCCATTTCCATTACATCTTCTAGACTTCCTGTTAGTGTATATGTCAGTTCATATATATCCATAATGTTAGAAAATATCAATTCAATATCACGCGGATCTTGAGTTAATTTTTTAATTTCCTCTCTACAAAAAATGTTTATCTACCTATACAAAGTAAATAACTTTACCTTTTACCTAAACACTTTTATAATCATGTGAAGTTCTTTTAAATACGCTTTTTCAGACGCTATTAATTCCCTAACTGTTTCTTCATATGTTAAACTGGTTCTTGGAGCAGCAGAAACAAGCATTTCATTCATTCGTTCAGTCAAATTGCCTCCTCCTTCATCTTGGTAAAACATATCCATAAGAGCCTAGAAATTGCGTTGAAGTAATTTAATTTACATTTTATTTAATTCTTAACAAAACTTATTGAGCTGGTATTTACAGTTTTAAAAACTTGATGATATTTTGTCCAAATAAACAACATTTACATGCATATGTGCATATAAATTTAAAAAGTGCCTTTGTTATGATTTAATAGAATATTGTAGGTCTTTTATGTGTTTATAACAAAATAGCAAAAGATTTGGTGCTTTTAAAGAGCTGTTTAAAATCAACTCAAGAATAACAAACAAAAATGCAGAGCAAGCAACTAAAAAATAAGCTAGAATGAAAAAGGATAGATTTAGAGAAAATAATCAATACCTTATTTTTGTTTTATATTTTAATGTAATACTATATAATTAATTAATTATATGTATTATATATTTATGTGATTCAATATGTATAACTATTATTATACAATAAACTATGATTGGATTATACAATTAGTTAAATGATTTAGTTATAACATATTTTGAAAATATGATTTATATTATCAATGTCATATTTAAACATGTAGAAAAAGAATTACTATGCTCTATTTAGTTTATTAATATAATTTTTTTCTTTGGTTCTGCAAAATGATGGAATATATCCCATATGAATAATAAAAGGAAATGTAGATCCCTATCGCATTATTAAAATAAAATACATTGCACAGCCCAGTCTACAAGAGTAAAAGAAAACATTATCTAAAAAGCATGAAAGGTATTTTTTTAAACAAAACTTAATTAATAATGTGTTTTAATGAAATGGGAAAAATATCTAAATACTACATAATCAATCTTAAATAAAAGTTATTTCAATTTGGTCTTGTTTTGTATTCATAAAAATGTTCGTGCATATAACATCAATATAAAAAAAATATAACTGCTACGTACCATGAATGTGGGCTTGTGGCGCAGCGTGAAAAGCAAAAAGCAGTTTTATAGCAACTAGTTTTACTAGCCTATTTTCTGATAATTTTTTAATATTATTTGGGTAATTATACTGTTTCTTTTGAAATAGGTAATGTGAAAACTGACATTGCTCTTTACATAGTCTTATATTTAATTCAAAATTATATAGGCGGCAAAATAAAATAAAGAGCTAATATAAATCTAGTCATTACCTTATCTACTTTCATAGAAATCTGGACATCTTGGTAAGTAATCTCAACATGCTTAATATTCTTTGCATAATTGCCAACCAATTTTAGAATATCAGCTGAGATATATTCTAAAACTGCTACTAAAAATAGCGCTACAGTTGAATCCACTTTGTAGGGCAACAGTTCCTAAAAGAAAAAATATTTATTATTGAAATATATATATCTCTTAACAGGTATAGTTAATATAAATTACTTAAATCAATGGATGAAAATAATAAAAGATCTCTTCTCAAAAAGTGTATAATCAAATAAATGAATAAAAGAAATAAAATTAATTACATTTTATATTAGATAGGCTTAGTACAATCTTAATTTACAAATTAATTTATTACTACTGTTCTGTTGTACTTGCATCAATACACAAGCCAGACGAGTATGGAATAAAGGTTTCACAAAATTCTGGTACATGCTCAAATATTATGTAATATTGTAATTATAAATAAAATAAATAAAGTCAATTACATCTAGATAAAATAATATTATTCATTTTTAATTATAGCAAATACAAGTAATTAAAAAAAGTTAAAATAAATATTTATAGGATTCTTTACCTTTTGCATAAGATTATGAATTTTCTCTACTGGTAGTAAAAGAACAGATTTCTTTTTCTTTTTGTCTAAAGCTTCCTGTGCCTCTTTTAGAGCCCATTTGTCAATTGGAGTGGGAAATGTGTTTTGCACTCTTGACTCAACATCCTAATATATAATTGATAATAGATAATTAAATCACCAATATTTATTTATATATCAGTCACATAATACCTGTACAGTGTGAGGGCTAGGTTTAGCACATAGCATCCCTAACAGTCGCAAACATAAACTTTCAACATATTCAAGAGCTTCATCTCGAGCCCCAAGGGATGGGTGTACTTGTTCCAATACCTTAAATTTAGAAAAATAACAATATATGTAGATATATACCATTACTTAAAGAAATATTTGGGGCATTCTAATACATAAACAAAAGATGTCATTGTTAATAGATGAATATTTTATAAAATACTGGTGAACGAAGCAGAGAAACATAAAATTTTAAATACAGATAAATAAAATTTTGAAAACTATTTGTAAAAAACAAGACATTTCTAATTCCATGAATTCCCTCGAAACAAATGAACAATTTTGACAGGTACAGGATCACCATAGAAATCTTACTTTTTTTAAGGCAGCAGTTAAAAGGCCCTTCCATTTTGACGCATTTTCTTCGGAATTGAAATCGTAGTCCGATCCTATGCCAGTATTCATATTTATTTCATAGAATGCAAGAAGGGAAAACTAGTACTCAGTAGCGAAACAATACTCCTCTAGCACCGCCATTGTCTCTCAAATACCCGAAAAATTTTCGAAAACAAACGATATAAAATCTTATGCTTCAACGAAAAAAACAACTGAAAAACGTAATGATACACTCAATATATTAGGTCACATTGCACATTTTATTAAATATTGGTTTTTCACTACGCGAAAATCTTTTTTAGTTGGTCTTAAAACGATCGCTTTACGAACCACAGAACACAATCAGTTGTCAATCGCCATGTTGGTAAAATGATTGGAGTCTATTTATCTCTATTTAGTTTATAGGGTTTATATCTGGTCATTTCATTTCTCAACAAAAAAGTATCCTTATATGATATGGCCAAGAAATTCCTAGGATACTTTATCTCACTCTATTACAATGCTTACGAATAAGAACATATTGGATTTAAAGTGGTTTAAGTTTGGATTTTGCGCATTTATTTTGATCGATTTTGTAACAACTGTTCTGCTCAGACTTATTGATTCTAACATTAAGAGTAAAATTATGTAAAAATACAAAAACTAATTTTGAATAGATTGGTTTTATATAGGTCATAATTATTGCATTTTCATAAATATATATTTTTGTAAAATATTTTAGGTAGATCAGATATATTTAAATTTATGTAATTATTAAACAATTGTATTATTGCAATTTTTGTTTTACCAATGAAAAAATATTCTATAAATCTCCATATGTAATATTATAAACTGTTAAAAAATATCTTTTTTCCTTTTGACATTTGACATCATTCACAAATAGGTTATATTATACCAGCTAATTTAAACAATCGTTTAATTAAAGACTTTTCATGATTTATTAATTTTTATAACTTGTTCCCTATCTCGCAGTGTAACAATATACTATAGGTAGAATCATATCAATTTTAAGGATTTTGGAAATGTGTGTCAGTTGTCCATAAGTAATATTAATAAAGTGTCGAATCTGGTTAATCCGCTAGATGTGCGAAAAAACCGAGTCCGATTTCAATTTTGTATCGATTTTGTAACATCAATATCACGTTCAATAGATAAAATGATATGAATTAATTTCTAGTCTTAATATTTTATAACTGATGGGAAGTTATTATAATGGTTTAGAAAATAATAGTAGAACTCTTTGAATCTGAACTTTTGAAATACTGTGCTATACTTTTGACCTTAAATTGATCTTAGAGAAACTAAAATATGTATACGGTATATATCAATAGATATAATTAATATTGTCTAGTTACGACAATTTTCACTTTTGTTTATTCAATTGTTAGCAGTTGTTATTCAATTTCAAGCAGTTTTATGTCTAATTTAAGCATCATTTGGAATATTTCGTCTTGTTGGTGAAGGCGGCGTTTTTTCTGGCTATCTGACACTTTGCCTTTTGAATACCCTATTTTTACCTAAATTGCCATGGAATACTAGGGGTGTTTTAAATGTTAAAGCATGGATGTTTCTTAATTGTAATATTTTATGGATATGGGTTTTTCAAATATAAACGGTAATTTTGTAAAATAAATGTATTGATCAATGTCTCAAATATTTTTAACATTTTTTAACTACTAAGTTGTTCATACCTTATATTAGGGGTATCGGCCGGCGAAAAAAAAAATAGAAATGTTTTAAAATATCGATATATCGGTCAAAAAAATATCGATATTTTTTCGTCATCTTTACCCTATATACTCTAATAATTTTATATTTAAGCATTTTCTTATTTTGTCATTGTGTTGATTACTGTCTCATTGTCCATCATCAACATTATGCTTCTATATATTTCGACTGCTTTGATTTTTTTTATTGTTTTTTTATAATAACCTTGTCTTGCAGCCTAACTTTAGAATTGGTTTATATATCGTTTTGTATATTCCCATTTTTGTACTGTTTGATATCTCTTGTTAATATATTTACTACTCATTGTGAATTATAGATTGATGGTCTAAGTTAAGAGACTGAGCTACTACAATCACAAGAGTCTAATTCTGGAGAATTATGGTATGCGTACAAAGATTTAAATTTACAACGTAGACAGTTCTTGCAAGTTATACGTACATTTAAATAATATAATATAAATTCAAATACTTTCGTTGTTTTGCCTCGTTGATATACCTAAAACAACATAGAAATTCTCTTAATTCATTCTCATATATATTCAGCATGTGTGTAGAAAATACACGTATACATTCATGGCTATATTCTTTAACACTTCATATTGGCTTTCATTTATTGTCAATTTATTAACTAGTTTGGCTGCAATCATATTTTTATCTGATTTTAATAGCTGTCACCTCTCACCCTTTGATACATTCCTATGAATTCCTCATCGATTACGATCAAATTTAAAAGTAGTAATATTTTTACCAAAATAGAAACACCCAACCTTAAAAGTCTTTAAACAAACCAAACTTCAATGTCACTTTACAAATAAATTATATCGAGTCATATTTATCTGTACTTTTATTTTCTCATGGTCAACTACGTCTAAAATATAATGTATTTGGTATAGAATTGAATCCATTTTGCAAAATTAAATAAAAAATTGAATAGATTCACGTCTGGATTGAATGTTCTCCTATGTCTGTTCAGATTAAAAGTGTTATAATAGCTTTTTTGACAATATTCTGTCTACCATTTACAATAAAAATTTTAACAGTACAGGAACAAATAAACTATAAACAAAATAATCTTACGAAATAGAGCTCTTATCAGTAGCAGCGTTAAATACAAAATGGCTCCTGTAGTTCGTTAGATTCCACCTTTCGATTTATTGTAAATGGCAACGTCGCAAAATCATGCTGAAACTACTCAAGTTTGGCGAATACTGGTTATGATTCTCCAGAAATAGGTATTAATTTAGAATTCGCTTTTGGTCATCTTGAACTGAGAGTTTTTGTCCAAATTCCAGTAGAATATATTAATTCACCTCAACTTCAGTCAGCTTTTGGCAGCATTACACCCTGAACTGTGATGCTATGTGCGATGTGCCGAGAATTCTCGGATTAGGGGTGTTTTTCAAAGCTTGAATGTTTCTTGTTTGGAATAGTTTATGGTTAGAAGCCCTTGAGTACCTCCAATCCATCTTTTGTGACCTTACAGCTTCAGCTGCGATTCTCTCGCCTGACTTCATTTAACTACACCAAGGAATGTTTCTAGTAACTCCGGAACGATTGCTACTACAGACTGCGCCAGTTATATTATGGGAAAGGGATTTAAACACAAAAACTGTTAATTTACTGGAAAAACTATTTTATTTAAAGGAAAGAAGAGGCGATTGGAATAAATAACACCACTTTTGGCTTCTGAACAAAAAATAAACTTTTCTACATTTCTGACATCTTATATCTTTTAAATAACCGGTCAAAACTACAACGCCCTCTACTATTGATTCTTCTTCTTTTTTTACATGTTAGTAATGGGTTCCTTTATCGATATAAAACAATAATTTAACATTTGGAAGGTAAAGAAGATCTGAGGAAACAAATGAACTGATTATACAATGCAATTTTCAGTTTATTGCATTGAAAATGGTTCTAACGACAGAAATAGAAATTTCCTTTATTTGAAATATCTCTTTAATTAATTTAACTATTATTACATATTATTAATATAGGCTGATATATTACTAATGTATATATATATTTGGTAATGAGGAGAATAACTTGTGATAAAAGTTGTCATAAATATACGACAATATATTGGTATATAAGCTATAATTTTATCCTCGTGCGTAAGATGAAATATTCTCGATCTGACAATGAGAGGCTTAGATTTTCAAAAATGGTTTTATTTTTCTACATTTTTTAATCTTCTGACTTTAGCGTTTCTCAATTCAAGCCAGTTGACGGGCAAGTCGTATCCAAAATCCAGCAGTATTCCCATAATTAGGTAAACTTGAGTGCAGGTACATTGTCCTGGTGAAAAGTAATTTTTGCAAGCCTTGTGGCGAATTTTTACATCCAGATGGCCAAGAAGGTTGGAGTAATATTCATCTATAATTGTTGTTTAATGGTTATTGCTTTCGCATCTTAAAATAAGTTCGCCATGGCCTTCAGGCAGATTTAATTGACTTAGCGTCTTTAGAACTAACCTACTGTTTCAATCCCTATTTCGTTTTTGGTGTGTATTTAAATCGCTGCACAAATTCCATTGAAATTTATTTATTCACTTGAATTGATGGGCACTCAATAAATGATATCAGGTGATATCACCACAGGTTATGACATTCACCTTTACTTGTCTTTCTGGTGGTGTTGCCGTTCAACTATGTTTAAATTCACTTTCCCATTTTTTAATGGTTTTATAACAGCAACTTTTTTGAAAACTGGATTATAAGTAATAAGATGTTTGGTTTAAGTAATTTTACAACTTTTAATACATTGTTTTCAAAATAAAAGTTTTAGTTGATTGCAAAAAACAAAGTTTATTCTAATGTTTAGCTTAAGAGTAATAACAAAAGATTTAATTTTAATAATGATTTTTTATTTTTATTGAAACTTTTAATAATAAAGGAAAAAGCTTATTCATGAGAAAGTGTCCGCATGCCTTCTGTAAAGTGTACGGAAGAAGAAGTGTACGGGCGTCCGAAACTTAATCATTTACTACACATAAGGCAGATGTAAATGTGCCACTCTCGTAGCTGGTGCAGGCTTCACGCCACCAATTCTTGCAAATTGTACACTCAATCCACACTTCAGCCGCAATAGTACTTACTGTGAACATTAATTTTTTTATTGTCCTTAGTTTTACTATATTCCCTAATATTATTTTTCTTCTTTAGCTTGGTTTTGATTTCCATGTTCATCTTTGAGTTTTTTATTTTCTTTGATTATTGGCCGACTTCTTTTTGTTTGACTTTGAATGCTGAAACTGAGTTACCGGCAGCAACCTTTTTTTTAAAGCTCTGTCGAAATTCAAAGTCATTTGATATTGATTAATTTGATGGAGGATGCTTTGTCACCCATTTACCAGCTTCAATTATATTCTGATCTTTAATGTACCGATTAGCGTGTGTAGCAATGTGAGTCTATCCAAAGTTTTTTTGTACACACGTCATCAAGATGTTTAATGTAGGCAATACATTTTGTAAATTCGTTTTAGAATTAGACAATACTTTCCTTCTCATTTTATTCTAATTAAAGAGACAATGCTGTCTGATAAGTTCGAACGAGTAAACGAACTAGCCTGCCAAAGTCGTCCCGTCTTCAAACGTTTTCAAAATCCTTCAAAACAACCGGCAAACGTACATATAATTAATATATGATAACTGTAGGAAATGTAATTATACAGTGTAAAAGATTTATGTGCATAGATATGTGTGTAATTGTTCAGATTATACATGAGCATTTGGTTAAAGTGTATCAGGAGAGAAAGAATAGTAACTACTTTGCAGATATGGAAAATTAATTAAAGAGAATGTAGTGATTAAATCTAGTTTTGCAAAAAAAAACTAATATTAACAGAACAAACAAAGGAGAAATACAGTGATACTAAAATGTCTTTACAAGGAAATACTGTATCGAAGGACACAAGAACTAAGAGTAAAAGGTAAATATGCTCCGTAATGAAAGTAAAATAATTACTTGGATATGCAATTGTTAATTAGGTGAATTAGGCCAGGGGATTTCAGGGGATACAACTACACCTACAGGGGATACGCCTAGGACTCTTATTATAATTTGTTTTACTTGAGCAACCTGCCCGAATAAATAAAAAAATATATATTTTGTTTACTCATTTAGACTTGCTGTTAATGTTTTTATCATGTAAATGAATTTCAAGCAAATAAATAAAGAAACTTATGGTATAGGTGTTCATGCCATTGGGCGGTAAATCTGTAACGGGATACACTTGTTTAAGGGTCAAATGAGAAGTAAATACGACACTATTCAAGCAGTTGTCAACTGTGTCATTCCCACGATGTTCACTGCGTACACTTACCCGCTGCGTACTGTTCTCTACATTATTTTATTTTTCTCTTTTTAGGTTAGTTTGTGGAGTTTATAAAAAATAATAATAGCTAGGTAAATTTTTTGAAATGGTTTGTTTTATTATATATAATAAAAAAAGAAACAATTATTTCAGAGCAATTTAATGCGTTAGGTTATAAAAATAAATTAATATAAATAGGTAAAAACATAAAAATACATTATACTAATAAGAAATGTACAAAAATTTACAAAAGAAAAATATTACCTAAGTACATGTAGAATGTGTTACAATAGGGAGATTCATTTATGTTTTACTTAAAATTTGTCTTTATTAAGCATCCTGAAATATAAATTTTATAGCAAAATATTCTCTTTACATAAAAATAGTTATGTTGCATAATAAAAAAATGTTGCATAAATAAAAAATAATAAACTATTTGGGTCAAATGTATTTAAATATAACAATGATATGCATATTTTTAAAATTATTTTGTGTCTTTATATATGATCTGAGAGATATTTAGAAAACATAACAATGGCATAAAAAATTTCAACCTCCTCTAATTATAACAAAATGGTATATAAAACTATTTAAATAATATTTTTTTAAATAATGACAAGACTAGAGTTTTGACGACTTTTCAATCAATCGTATACTAATTATAATAATACTGACGTTAACATAGATTTGTAATAAAAATATACAAAATGGAAATATATAGTTGTCATTTATTGTTGCATGCAAGAATGGTGGATTACAACTTATTTCATTTTCCATCTTAAATTTGGATATTTGTTCCAATATTTCGCACGTTTTACTGTGTGTAACTGAAATATAGAAATGGTAATACTTAAGGAAGAACACTGGAAACGATGGCATTTTAAAATCTTTTGATAAATTGTAATTTTTTTTCAGTATTTGCGGCCACAAAAATGTATATATTTGTTAAAACTAGAATCATTATATTAATTTGGAATTAAGTTGTTTTTGAACAAAATTTGTTTTACATAATAATCCCTTTAAAAATAATTAAGATGGTATTTTAGAGCGAATGAACGGCATATAATTCAATTGTTATAGTTAATTATAATATAGTTTGGTTTAGTGCCAGATATAATCTAATTTATTTATTATATTCATGTTGTAACATATTCTTTTAAGCTGTAGAGCCCTAATCGTTATCTATTAATTATTTTTTAAAGGAAATATATTACATGCTGTATAATATTTAGTAGAACTATCAAGACTTGTTTTATAGACATTATCAAACAACAATATTATTGCTAAAATAGACGAAATAGTTTTGTTCGTTCTTGTTGTTAGCATCCATGTACATTAAACGAATGTTTGATAGTTCTACTATACGAACGGCAACTGGCCAATGTAAGAAGAACATTTCAAAGCGCCGAAATGAAAGCTGCTATTTCTCTTAATCAATCTATTTGTAATTGGAAAAGAGGGCGTCGTAGTCATTGAGCTCGTTAGGATCGATTAGATCGCCTCTTGGGTCGCCTTGGTCTTCTTCTGATTGGTTGAACAATGATTCAAGTAGTCTGGATTGAGAACGTCGCTTGCGGCCACTGAAACAGATAAAATTTTTAAGATATCTATTGACTGATTAACGAAGTTATGATGAATAATACATGAAGAAAAGAACAAAGTATTGGTAACTGAGTTCACTTTTTATTGTAAATTTTAATGGTGTTCGGTTAGAGCAAGTGTAGGAGTTCAAGTACTTAGCATCAGCAATAGAGGAGAAGAAAGTGACACCAACAGTTACAAGAGTTTTTGTTTTTCCAGATATTGATTGGTTGATAAAGCTCATCTTTTTCAAATGCTTATTTTGCCAATTCCACACTATGGTCGTGAGGCTTGGACATTGTTACAGTTACACAACTGTAAGTTTCAAGACATCCTTAAGAATTTCGCACATTGCTAGATTATAATCTATATTACAAAAAATTTAGATTGACAATCACTACACTCGAGAAACAAATACAGAGAGGCGGATTAAAATAGTTTCGGCTTGTTTGTTGAATAAAAGTTGAATATATTGCTCACATATTTCAACACCGAGCCACCAACCGCATTATATTGTAGGTGAAGCTCATCAAAAAGAAAATAACTCGATTTGAAATACCTGAGGAGTATTGTGGATTGTTCGTATGGTAGAGTGCTATTGTACCCAGATACTATGGGAACAATTACTTACACGGAAAACTTTGGATTCCAGTTGTCATAGAGAAAATTAAAAGATTGATTCGTAACATTCGTTCAGTAAAGACCATTCCCATGTAAAAACCCAACTTCTGAAACTATTTGAGAATACTTAACTAGGACCCAGATTGAAGAGAACCAATGGTGTGATATTGTGTAGTTGTTTAGTGAAGTGCATTAAATGTTACAAACACTGATATTTTATTACTTTTTATATTAGAGACTAAATAAGGGCCGATGGGTCTTTCTAGATAAGCACCTAGTTTTAAGTTACTGTAAGTAATATATGTCTATAATAGTACTTATTTTCTTCAGTTGTAATAAAAATACTACATTATTTAAAAATATCATTCCAAACATTCCATTTTATTTTAGATATTTATCACATGTTCATTTTAATGATTATTCAGCATTTTTATTAATTTTAATCAATTATAATAACCCAATAAACACATTTACGTTCTACTTTGTTGATTCAATTAATTAAGTTGTATTTGAAAAAGGTTATTGGGTTCATTTATCTGTGTGCTTTTATAGGGTGTGTATAATATTCTATTAACAAATTTAATTTTGATATTTGATATATTTTTAAACATGGTTGACATGATTATCCTGTTATAAAAGAAATATTGTATGTTATTTTTTTAATATCTGGCTAGTTAAGGGAAAAAATGACATAAAGAAGAACAATTAACGTTTCACAAAAACTCCAATGTTATTTATATTTTCTAAGATAATTTCCATTAATAAGCAATTATATTAATTAGATTTATAATAGAAATATACATGGTTGTTAAGATTAATGCATAGAACTTTTACATATTCCATATTGGTTATTTCTTTTTGATTTATAATATTTTATAATTTTTATATTTGGAAATGGTTATTTGTCACTATAAAAGAATTTGCATCAATATATTAATGTTTAAATACAATCTATATATGTTTATTGATAAATGATTAAAAACATAATAATTTATATGACAAAATGGCGAAGGTAATTTTTAATACTCAGTAACATACATTAAACAATATATAATTTTTTCAATATATTTCTGGGTTTTATACTATTCTTTGGGGAAACCGTTTAGTTTATACATACCAAGAAATAATGAATTTTACACAAACACCAATTAACATTCATTTAATAGCTGATTCTTCTAATATGTACTTGAATAGTTACACAACATGCACATTTTCTATAAAGGTCATTAGATAATTAATTAGCTTGACATATTTATCAATTTTCTCTTGAGTTTTTAAACAGTTAAGAGAGCATGTTCGAATTTAGAGCTACATTCATTATGTCTTTTGTAATATGCACTTAAATAGTAAAATTGCACACATTAATTTGTTGTAATTGTTCAAAGTCATAATGTACAATAATTATTTGCAATTATTTTTAAGCCTGGAATTTTTTATATCTATTGCTATTACGTACAGATTTCGCAATATATCAAGTTGAAAATCGAATTATTTCTATATAATATTTGGTTTATACTATGTAGCAATTCTTTTTTTTCTTTTTTGTATTGTTTTTTGAATATTCCTCTATATAAATTGAAAAATGTAATGATTCCAATTAACGTATCGTATGATTTATATAAATATTTACTACATTTTGTAATATATTTTCTTTTTGCACAATTACTTTTATTTTACAATAATGTTATTTGTTAGTGTTGTTTTGATTACCATGATATCTAATTATAAACCCTAAACCGCTTAGCGTGTTAGGTTTACGGCATATGTTTGTAAGATTAACAAAATAAGTACCACTCCATATGATATAAGTTAAACATATTTATAATATGTTTAAATGGAAATAATTGCATTTTTCCTCTTCAGTTTTGCGTCATTCATCGTATATGAATATTATTATTTATTTAAATATTGCATAATAGGTTGAAATGGCTAACTACTTCTCCATTTTGTATATGATGATCCGTGATGGTCCATGTCTTTTCTATCTGTATGTCTTGTTCTGTAAATGCCAGCCTTATATGAGAATAAGAGAAGAGAGAGAAGGATAGTATCCATTCATCAATTCTTAACTTTCCTTAAAGAACTTTGTTATCGTCTTTTAGTGTATTCCACTTAAGTTATATCAGACCACTTATATTTATATTACTATTTATAATAGGAAAAAATCTGCAATAATGTATTTGTAAGCAGTTCTATACTTCTACTGTTTATTTTTTTGCCAGATAATCAGCGAATTTTCATTAAGACAATTTTTGATCATCGAAATTAAGATGATGGAGTTTTGTATAGAGGTATATTTACTAATTGGATCAAGAATCTAATATTTTGATCATTAAACAATAAATTACTATGTTTTGTATAGCTAAATAATAATGTTGTGTATTCAGTATACACAATTTATGATAATGATGAGAAAACAGAAATTAAAAGATTGGCTGAATGCATTCTATTTAAGGATGTATAAGCTTTATCTAGACGAACTTATTTACAAATGTATCTAGCCTAATCTAATTAGTACTAAGACATTCATAAAATTATTTGAATGACTGTAAATTGAAGTTGGATATATTTTTCATATTGACATTTATCATTGAGGGAATATTTTGTTAATATGTTGCTTCAAGGTGATGACAATTATGCCCAATTTCAACTAATTGTGACTTGTTTTGCCCCCTATCGTCGAGATCTGGCTCATACTGACTATTGGCTGTTTACAAACCCCAAAACAATCGATGCAACTGGAAAATTATTTTAAAATATAATAATAGTTTTTGTTATGTTAAACCCTTCATAGTTCAAGATCGGCGAAGTAGGTGGGATTCTGGGGAGATCATGGGACTATTTTTTTAAAATTTATTGAATTAAAAAAACTGAACTCAAATTATTTATCAAGAAAAGAAGATAGGTTGACGTTGGATTGACAATTGTTCCGCAGTTACTCGAAGCATTTCTTGGTGTAAATAAGTGGAGTTTGGGAAAATGCATTGCAGCTGAATCTGTGAGAACAATGGGTGAGGCTACCAATGGCGGACTGAAGTTGCTGTAAACTGACGTAGCCTAGTGGACCTTGAACAGAAGATTGCATTTCAGGGTGTACGGCCACCATTTGCAGTAGCTTAATTTGTAGTCACCAAAATTTGGGAAACCATTCCATACGGGATATATAATGGAAATTTGGGTAATAAAGGTCACGTACGTCCCTTTGCTCGCTAATTTAGGAGGGGGGTATTGTGGTCCTGGTTATTCAAAGGAATAAGACGGTGTGTTTATATTATGCTAAATGGTGTGATAAGTGAGGGTGTTGGCCGGAGAGAAATGTACCGATATATCGGAGGAAAAAAAATATCGACATTTTTTGCAATAATTGCGATATTTTTAAAAAACCTTTGAAATTTAAGTACCACTTTTATAATGTATTTTTTTATAATGCTTAAATATCTTTAATTAAAAAAAAATATCGAAAAATATTGACTGAAAAAAATATAGATATATTGATATATCGTTATATCGATATATTTTCGGCATACCTAAGTGAGACTCTATTTTTCGTATCTTATATATGTAGCTTGTATATTGGTATAATTATGTTATATAAATTAATAATGATATAGTCGATATAGATAATATATTTTGTAATGTATGAGATAGGTGTTTAGTTATTCTTGTCATAAAGAAAATTGAAGAACTATATTTTATAATCTTGATTCAAAAAATAGCATTGAACTTGAAAAGATTATAGTCCAAGTAGCAACACCATTAACTTTATACTTATTAAAACCTCAGCTTAATTATAATTAACAGACATTTTAAATATAAATCGATTTGATTCATATTAGGTTATCGTCGTTATAGTAGATAAGAATTAACAACGCTTCATAGCCGAAGGCATTTAGTAGACACGCATTTCTCAATGAGGATATGTCTTTAAAAATATGTATATAGTAGAACTCGATATATATATTAAAAAACGACACAAGCCAGCAAAAGTTCACGTGATATTAATAATCTTGTAAATTTACTTCGTTTGCCAATTAATTAAATGTCGATTTAATGTTAAAACAAAATGATCGTTAACCTTATAATTTTATTTAAGTCCGCGCTTGAATCTTGTCAATGAACTTTAATGGGTAACTTTTCTCTTCGAAACAGTATTAAAACGTAGTATTTGTATCGCTATATTTACGATTAGGAACAATAACAATGCTTCGGTGCGATAACGTAAGACTATTTTTTAAAAATGTGCTATCACATTGTTAATATATCTGTTACGTCTGTATAAGGATTACGTCGATAGAAAACGTGAAAGCTATTAAATAATATGTTAGTTCATTAAATCGGTTTGTTGTTTATTTGTGCTAGTGATTTATTGGGATAGGATACATGTTATAGTACAATTTGATTGCTTGGAGTGGTAGTAATTATAACATTTTATATAAGCAAACTTATTTTGATTGGAACTACGCAATACACTTTAACTGTTCTTACTAATATTATTATAAGTTGCTCTTTATCTTCTAAATTTTGTGATATCTATTGTGAAAGTACTAGGGCATCCGGCACTGAGTCCTGACACATTATACATGTGTTTGCTTAGTTCATGCATTAGATGATTGCATGTATTTTGATCACATATATCTATTGATCAATATATAAGGTATTAATGTAAACAACTGTTAAAAAACTAATCTAACTGGTGAATTAAATAGCTTTGATATTTTTTTTATATAAAATAACAGTGTTCCATTACGTATTATTGACTGTGTACAGACGCTTATTATGGAACGCAAAATTTTTTTTTCGATACAGTTTTAGAAATGTACGATGATATTACTCCGTCATACCCCAATTGCCTATGTTAGTTTCAACGATTTAAAACTATTGATTTTTATATGAACTATAAGAAATTAATTATTAAAAATTTCAAAGCTCTAACGAGAAACTTTCTTTCCCTTTTTCCAGAAGTTCCCAAAATGAAAATATAATGAGACCGTTTTTTTACTGTTATACTTTAATGTATCTTTGTCACTAACCAAGGTGACCGTGTGTGAATTGCTTCCATGCGTTTATATTGGATGGGAAAGATCCAAAAGGCGGACTAAACTATGAATTGTTATAACTTAATTAGGACTGACCGAAAATGTCACTTCCAGTCTTTTCAACATCGCGGCTTTAGTGCTTACTAGGCAAAAAAACAAGACTTACAGGAAACGCTTTAGGTAACATTTTGTTATTATTAGTGACTGTATTGTACATTGCCTTTGCATTGAACTGGCGATTAAAGGAGAATCAGTTAGAATCCCAAGCGCAAAAATTAATGTGTTAGTTCAGGAGAGGCATCCACATCGACACCGAAGTGGAAAATTAATGGTCATAAAGTCTTGCTGTGTATGTGGTGGGATTAGCAAGGTCTAGTGTATTACGAACTGCTAGAAGTGAATGAAACTATTATTGTAGATGTCTACCGATGTCAATTAAACAACGTATTGTTGTAAAAAATACCAGGAATAGCGAGTATGTAGAGTACACATGACATACGTTCGGCCATAGATTACAAGGGTGTAACACCGTTGGGATATCTCGAGTGGGATATTCTGTAACATTCAGAGTATTCACGACATAGCAAAGTCTGATTACCACTTGCATATCTCAATAAAAGTCTTTTTGGTTAAGAAATGATCAGAATATAATAAGAACCAAATACTTATTGAGAGATCAAATTTAGCAATAGAATATTTTCTAAAAAATAGCTTTGCACTGCATAATCTTACTAGATATCGTAATGGCCTCGGGGGCTTCAGGTGCTTTATTACACTGTCAACAATATGCAATACTAATGTTATAGGTGTCCTTGGGCAATATTAACATCAAATCGGATTTGTCGTAGCACATTACAGAATAAAAAGTATTTGTTTAATACCATTAAACTTCTTAAATATTAATATATTATAATTGTCATGTATTTTGGTTTTATAACTGATTTCTGTAATTGTTTTTATATTAGTGTGATTTTTTATATTGTACTTCAACTTATTTTAATATGTTTTATTAAAATAAAAAATTTAATATTTAAAATTGTAATTTCTTAACTATGTATAATATTTACATTAGAAATAATTCGATAATACTACATAATTTATAGTTCTGCTCAATAAGATATTAAGGTAATTTTTCCAGGTGAAATTTATAATATAATAGTTGATAATGCAATTCTGATAACTCAGCCAATGTATTAAATACAATTTATAAACTGAATTGAATGGAGTTAATATATTAAGGGATTAAGTGACCTTGCATCCATTTTACAGATAGAAGAGAACATTTAGGAGTTTCTTAATAAAAACAGATCTTTAAACCTGTATACTACTCCATTGAGAGTATATTTCAGTGATATTATCCAGTGTTATCAGATATATATATATATATATATATATATATATATATATATATATATATATATATAAATAGGAAATTTACTATGTACAAGAGTATTCTTATAATGTTGTTGATGGAAATAGTAATGCTGTACCACCAATATATGTTTTATAAAATCTTATAAAATGATTATTAATCTCTGATATAAGATTTTAATTGCAACATATTAAAACCACTAGGGGAAATTCCTACGTATATTGTTCTACTTATTATTTAGACATTAATAATAGAGTTTCCATTAAATTTGTATAATTTAGCATCGTATTGTTAATAACAAATATTCTGTGCTATGAACATACTGTCGTAAAATGTACAATATTATATAATCTTTAAGGAAATTATAATTATTCTGTGTAAATGTTGTATGAACTGATTACTAGAAAAGGAAACATTTTTTGTAATGAAATTATATACAATATCTTTAAATATATTTAGATGGCGATATTTTATTTGTTATATCAAGTTTATTAAAAAAAATAAATTAAAACGTTTTATTGTCATAATGTATCTTTTGTCCCTGTGATAGAATTTGCGAGAAAATTGAAATGTGTTACTTTTGGCTGAATATGTTGTACTGCGTGCAAACAATTTAAACAGCTTGTTTAGTTACCCTGAAACAACAAAGGGGCGTTAATGTTGAAACTTTCTCATCAGACAGAAACCATTTTAAAACTTATTTATTCAAGCGTAAAATGGAAGCGATCTTTGTCTCAAATAGAGAAATTTATACTTTGCCTTTCTGCATTTAAAAGTATTTTGATGTTTTCTATTATTTCACATGTGGTTATAAACATAGTTCTGAAGACGTACGAGAAAGGTATGGAATAATAATTCATTCTTTGGTGTAATATGAGTGATATATTTGTTTATATGTCTGATTAAGATTATTATCTGTTCATGAGTTATTTTTGATTTATTTAGACCTGTCACAAAAGATAGTTAAAGTTCCAATTTCAATTTCAAAGAAGAGGATACACGAGGATCCAATATCAACCACAAGAACCCTGTAACTGCATCTTAACAAAGTCGAATTATGGTTAAAAACATGGCGTATCAAAGCAAATGAGATAAAATCTGCCCCTGTAACATTCACCCTTTGTAGCAGAACGTGCCCCTCAATACAATTGAATAATCATGAACTTCCGCAAGCAAACAACGTTAAATATCGAGAATGCATTTTGATCGACATTTGACATGGAAATACACATAGTGACTGAAGGCGTAAATTTAAATTATCATTAGATAACAAGGTTTTGTTGTATAAGACAATATTTAGGCCCATTTGGACCTATGGTATTGAACTGTGGGATATTACTATCAAATTTAACATAGATATCCTCCAGAGGTTCCAGAATAAAGTGTTGCGAGTCATCGTCGATGCCCCATATTACGTGCCCAACAAACTGATTCAGCGCGATGTCCCCTTAGAACCCATAACGAGTCTGATTCGAAGTGTTAGTGCAAAGTGCTCTGAAAGATTATTAGTGCATCCCAATGCACTCGCCAAATAGTTAAATGTGCGCAATGACAGTGAAGTGTGTAGGCTCAAACGCAAACTATCATATGAACTGATTAATAGACACATAAAGTGAGATTTAATAATCTCTAGAATAAGTTAGAATAGTCTGTAAAATAAGTTAGGATATACTTTAAAATAAGTTAAAATAGTATCTAGAATAAGATTTAGATTATAAGTTTGTACAGCACATCACTTACTGAAGTGATCTTCTACATGTCAGAGTGGTTAACATAACATATATTATATAACGGAAATCATATAATAATACTTATTGCCCATGGACATATTGTTGACTTTCTAAGAGATTTATTAATCTAAACATTCAATAAAAATAGAAATTTTAATTATTATTAAAGAGATCTAAGTTTATATTCCCATGATAGGGAAAAACATTAAAATAATAAAATAGTTTTGAAGAGTAGCCAACCATGGTTTCTGTTTGCTGAGTCACTCCAACTGGAAATTATGTGCCACCTGCATTTAGTTTTCCCCGAAAAAGGATAGAAACTCATTAATAGAGCTCCAACTGGAAGTATCGGCATGACACTTAAATTGGGATTGATCAATATACGGATTTATAATTGCAATGGCATCATTATTGTAAGGACTATACTTCATCAATTGTCGATAAGTTTATATGTGATCTATGTTTAGTAGATGATTAAGATTCCTACCTCGCACACTTTGTCATCGTTGCGTACACTTTATAGAAGGCATGCGGATACTTTCCCACATAATCTGCATTTTCCTTGATGATTAAAAGTTCCAATAAAAATAAAACCTAAGACATATTGAAGACAATTTACTACAGCACAGTTATGACCATATGACTCTACTGATGTATTTATTCTGAATTGCTTATGAATTGATCCAAGTGCATAAGAAAAGAAATAACAAAATAATTTATTAATAATATTTGTTTGTGCATATTTAATAAAAGATGTTATATTAAAAACATATTTGGTTAAAATTAAGCAATGATAATTTATACTAAAAAAATGTTGGATTTTGTGCAGAATAAACTGTTTTAATGTAAAAAGCTGTTGCCGAAAGTTATCGTACTTTAGTGGAAATTATGTTACAACTGAATAAACGTGCCGAAAGTGTTTTACTAATTTTGTTTGTTGTGTTAATTGAGGATTTGTTCGATAAAAATTGGTGCCAAATATTTCAATCATTTGGAATTAATTTATTAAATTAATTAAAATAGTCTTAGGCAAACGATTAAAAGCCAAACATGAGTTGTACATTCAATTTGCATGTCTAATGGGATCAAATAGGTGTGATTTACTATAAATAGCTAAAATTGAGAGAAAAACAATGCTTTTAAAAGGGAAATCGTACTTAACCAATGCTGGAAAATAATGATGAATTTTTGAATTCGTTGATTTCACGATACATCGATGGCCAGAATTCGTTGAAAGAAATAAGTTCGGAAATGCTTTTTTTGAAGTAGAGGAAGGCTCAATGTACGAAGCAGGAATGTGTAAGTGTAAGTGTGTGTGAAAGTGTAAGTATAAAGCGCCATTTTAAAGCTTAGACTATGCATAACTTTAGTAAAACATTAACGCGTTTTTCTATTTTCATTTCAAAAATTCATAAGAAAAGGTAGGTCAAAGGTTCCAAAGCAAACGCCAAAAGAAATGGTAAAATTAAAAAAAATGTTTTTAAGTTTGATTTAAATTATATCGGAATAACTAAAATGCATGCCTCTTGTCTAGAATATCCCCTTAGTACTGATTTGATATAACATTCTTATTAACTTTATTTAAATTTTAAATTTTAATGAAAAGCATAAGCATTTGAAACAAGTAACTTACTATTTTTCGTAGTTTAATCCCATTGCAACAGGAACTGTTACAACTACTCCACCGAGTTTTCTGGCCGCCTGTTTGCTTTGCATTTCTGTCAGGTATACGTCAGACAATACTCGTTTTACTCTGAAATCAAAGAGAACTTTAAAAAAATCGTTTTAATGTTTGTTGTGTGTTCGTTTCTATCAAGTAATTCTATCAGAATTAATTAATTATTAAATATAATAACATATTTTATATGCACATTAAATATCAAATTAAAAATTCTAATAAAAGAAATTTATTGTTATAGTAAACAATACAATATTCATATGGAATATCACTCTACATTATTTATGTTTTAGAGTCGTACACAATACGGAGAAGATCCGAAATGTTTCTAAATGTATCATTTTTTATTATCAAATATTGAAATATTTCTTGTATAGAATACATTGAATAAAATTGAATTTATTCCCCAGTGATACGACCTCTACAAGAGGTTTTATCATAAAAACGTTATTAATCAATTTAATTTCAGTTTGCGAATAAGCGAGCAAGCTAGGACGAATCGATAGATTTGATTGGTCGGTATTTGTTGTTGTTTTATGGAACAGAAAAGATTAGTTGAGGGAATACCGGAGGAAATGGCATCGGAAGTGGAACATTAATTTCTCCTTCAAATATTGGAAAGAAAAGCCTTTGCATGCTAAATGAGATTTGATATTGACCGGTGCAATTTCATCATTTTCAGTGGTGCGCTGCTTGCGGGACCAGTTAAGTTACCAACTCCGGTTCTATTATATTAAAGTGAGGCTCCATCTAAAATTTGCAATTTAACGTCCTAATTTGTCAAGCAACAAGGTTGACGGGCGCTTATTTTAATTTTGCTATATACATCGGTATAATCTAAACTCTCGTGATGTAATATCTAATGTATGATGCGATGATATTTAACATACAATTATAAGAGTTAGAGCGAGATTATTACAGTTGCCTTTGGTATTGTTTAGAATGAGATGCCAGACTATTTATAAGGACACTTGTAATTGAAATTGCTTATAGAAGGCTGACATCTGAATTGTTGAGTTGAACTGAGAAGTTGGAAGAAAAAATAAGGAACTCACTAAAAATTAAAAAATAATCAAACTTAGATTTTTAACATAAAAAAGCATTGTTTAAAATCCAAGTTTGATTAATTTTTAAATTTTAGAGAGTTCCTTGTTTATTTGCTGAAGCCAGTTCAATTTTTTTGTTAAAAATATTTTATTATTCTTTTTTAGTGTTAGATATTTAGTCAATAGTAGTAATTAGTTGTAGCCTAGGTGATTTGACAAATGTTCTAACTAAACTAGAATAATAAAAAAACATTGTACGCACCGGGAATCGAACCCGCAACATTTGATTAGGACACTTTAACAATTACACCATATAAGCTATTGTCAGTAATATTTCTAGGATGTTATATATGCTATACTTATTCTGATTTGCCGTCACATCAGCTTAGCAATAAGGCTATACCCAAATAGCCAATTATTTTAGATAAAAAATGTGAAAACTTTATACATGCCTTTGAAATTTGAGCGCTTCCCTCGATTAGCCAATAACAATAAATTCTTATATTTTTTTAAATAAAGAAATTATCTTTACAAAAACGAGGATAACTTATTTAGGATTTTAAAAGCATTGTAAGATTATAGTAACAGAGATGGCCTGCTAGAAGTAACTGTTAATATAATGAAATTTGATTGAACTAATTAACTTTTATGATTTATAAACGAAAATCTTTGACATTTTCAGACATTATTTAATATATTGCTATTATATATAACACATTTAAAAATTTGCTGGATTTAACTTACTGAATATATTTTTTTTAAATATTAACTGGTCGATAAAGAGGTGAATATACTAGACCTTGACATTATTAGAACCAAACAAATTATTTAATTATATGTCGCTCTAAGTTAAGATAATTTCGGCTTAGACGGTAGTGGGTAGACATTTAATTATATAATGGAAATATTCCTATATATTTGAGAAAATAATTTCTAATAATTATCTATTATAATAGCAATAATTAGCAAATTTAGGTATTAATGGTCTAATAATATTGCATCAGTTTTCTATTTAGTTGAGGATATTCAAGCATCATTTAATTGTTACAAGTGAAATAATTTGAAGGGACAAGACCAATAGAATAAGTGTCAGATGAGACTACTACGTAATTTAAGTAAATTATAACCTATTCTACAATTTATTGTGAATTGAAAAATTATAAATAAATAAGATGATCACTGTGAAGTTTGCTAATTGATACAACACTAAGCTATAAACTAGATTTAGCTTAAGAAAACTGGCTCTTTAAGATAGATCAGTGATATTGGTGAATATGCGAAGTAAAAAATCTATGGTTTTATATTTTTCTACATAAAATAACAGTTGCTCAAAATTCTATTTTTGACATTCATTATTATTATTGTCTATTTAAAACAAAAATTGCTGTTTAAATCAGAACCCATGATACACAGTCACTTATTATGATAGTGCTCCATTGTCTTGATACTCATTGATGATATTCATTATATAATTCTGGGGTTTGGTTTCAACGATTTAAAAGAACGGCTTGGGGGAACAAACAATTGCAACACTCACTTGAAAAAAAATAAATCAATAACTACTTAATGTGACAAATGATTGCATTAGCAGAATGGGTCAGCACATGTTATTAATATTTGTTGTATTCTACTGCTATTAAGGAATTAAATAAAACATGTGTTGATTTTTAATTGAACTTTTATAGAACAGTTTAACACTAAATATTTAATCCTGAGTTATAAATAGAGATACTTTTGTTACTTGTGTTATATTAATTCATTTGGATATTTACTTTAAAATTTTCGTATATTGTGTATTAAAACAATTTTAATAAACCTAAATCTCAAAATACATTAACCACTGTATAGTATGTATCCAGCATCCTCATGCATATGAAAATTATAATTAACTGACAATAGAATAAGGTTGCTAAAGTGTAAAATGATCCTGATAACGATGCATAATTGCATTGCAAAATATGATTTTGTTTTCACAAATCGGATTAGTCTAAACTTAGAATTGTATTAAGAAATAGATATCATTTGCCCTTGATTTATATATTTCAGGAGAAAAGCTAACCGTCTTATTACAGATAATTTATGATATGTATATCTATACATTTTGTTACAAAATAAAACACGTAGTGATAAAATATTGAGAACATATTTATTTTAAACTAATGTTTTTGTTTTACTGTGTTGTTGCTTTACGTTAGTTTAAATCAAGAGTTTGGAACAACAAATATATGCATCTTGTCGGAACTACATGCTCTTAGTGTCTTTTTTCAGGGTGAATTTAGAACTAATGGTCCTAACATCAATGTGATATGGACTGATTTGGCTATTAATAAACTTTGATTTTAAATATGATTATCCGATTTGGGTTACATTTCTAATAATTGGGAGCAACCAATGGAATCTTGATGTTTGTGTATGTAAAATTAAATAAGACGAAGCCTGTAAAAGGGCAAAGATACTGTGATTATTTTTGTTACTATGATTGTCAAAGTCTTCCTTTGTTGAAGTTATTGATTCAGTTTTGTTTACCAAACATCTAATAAATAAGTCCATTTTCCTAATAATAATTAATATTGCTATTATCTTTAAATTTCTGTGAATGTGTTGATTTTATTTTATGAATGTTCAAGTTAAACTTAGTTAGTGCCTTTTTGTAACCTTTTGTGAATGTTAAAATTTAATAAAGTTACTAATTGGCTATTCGTTTAAAATTACAGTAACAGGCCTGCTTCGTTGGAGCAGTGGTGAAGGCGACAGAGCGGTTCTGCTACTACTGCGATAGTCGCGAGTTCGATTCATACAGGGACATGGATGTACTTTATGTTTGTGATTGTAATTGTAAATATCTTATAGGCAACAGTAGAAAATCCGACAAGGAATAAGCATCCCAGTCACGCCAGTAATTTGGCTGGGTAAGACCGGACGTCTTCTGGAATGATCTCTAAGTAATCTAAGTTGGTCACTCGCCAGTCGGTAGGCGCAATGCCGAGGACCGTGGTTCGGAGCCCACGTTAAGCTGTAGGTCTAGTCCAGATAAACCATCGTTGGTAAAAAGGGGTCTTTACTATATTAAAAAAAAGTAGTAATAGAGTTAATTAAATATAGTAATTATTTTTAAAACAAATTTGGTAAATTTGTACATTTTTGTTAAATAAGTGTTTGTAAATCTATCATTTTTAAGACGAATGTGTATTTTTCCTCTTCTGATAAATCAACACGATCCTACCAAGTGGATTTACCTTTAGTTGTTCCCACGAGACATCTGCCTTAGAAATTAATTCTTCATGACCCTGCGGCAAAGTCGTTTTAACGGACAAATTTGATTCGTAAACTCGAACTCGATTCTGATGTGTTTCACTTTAGATATTTTTGACGTGATCGGAAATTGTATTATGCGTTAGTACTACTTTATGTTCTATATAGTCGCTGTTTCTTTGCACTCAATCTTAAATATTTAATGATATGGATTCGCGTGGAGTTTGAAAGTGAAATAAAAAAGTTTTCTTCGAAACAGAAAGTAAAGTTTTTATTTTGAGTGTACTATGTTGGTAATACAAGAAAAAATTATGAGATGGCGTTAGTTATAATTTTTAAAAATATGGTTATCATCGTAGCATACTTCCACAGTACGTTGCTATCAAATTATATATAATAAATGAAACATGTAATACAAAATTCAAATTTCATTAGGATTTTGACTATTCGCCGTCTGTTGAAGAGTTTTAGAAGCTGAACACGTTTCCACCATAATTATTAAATACACGATGGATAAGATTCAATATAGTACGAGATGCGAAAATTACTTAAATTATTGTCTGTTATACCTGGCGTACATATGATTTGTAATTATAAATTACAACGAGGTGCTTTTATAGTAAGTACGAGGTTTCAAATACTTTTGATCAGTAGAAATTTCAAGTTGATATTGATGTGTATTTAATGAACACCATTAATGGCGGTGAGGCTTGAATTAGCTAACCCTCTATCTATTAGAGCAGTTAAAGGATCGGTGAACTTTTTGGTTTTAGTTCCTACCGCCTGTTAAAGGATATTACTTGTTTTAGGTTTGTTAAATAATTGAAGATTTTAAAAAAATTCTCTGACCATTTTAGAGTAATATATAATAGCATCTCATAATGTCTTTTTGTGTTACTAACTTAGGACACTCAAACTAATAAAATAATGTTAAAAAATTAATAAATGTAACGGTGAATGTGACAAAGGATGTTTATATGCTGAAGATTAAATTAATATTAGAGAAATATTTTAAGATTTAGTTTTATCATATATTTTTAGTTTAGATTTTAGTTTTATTTTAGATTATCTATAATATATAGAAATAAATCTAAAATGTAATCTAATTATCCTTTCATTATGATAACAATCGTATTTAATATGACAGTTTCTTAATCTTTTATCGTATTAAATAGGTTGAAAAACATACCATTTATTTTGTGTGGCCTTATCGATTTTAAATTGAATTAAATTCTATAAAATACTGGTTATCAGCTTAAAGCAATTAAATAAATACCCAAGTGTTTCCAGATTTTTATATTTTCCAGCATCATGGTGTGTGGTCGGATTGTATTGGGTTTAGGACTGTTCGACTGACGAAAATTAAAAGTTAATTAATAATTTGTCACGCGGAAAATCAGCAGTGTTCTATCGAGATATGACTTCAGAATGATTTCTGTAGGATTCTTCTTTTATTATGATTCAAAATTTATTTTAAATAATTATATAATTTCTAATAATTGAACCAAACATTTTTATAAAGTTAATTAAAAATATATTCTTATGCACAGGAGAAAATCCCGCATAAACATTCTTGCTGATGTTCTTTCATCAAGGTAGTGTCTGATTTCTATTGCGTAAATACCCACTCTCTAAAACCTAATACCTGTTTTCTGGAACCGCTCTTATATTACTTCGGCGTAATTGCTTGTTCTTCAGAGTATATCCACACAATGATTAACGGACCTCTTTCAGTATCATTCCAGTCCCTCTAGTATAATCTGTATTATATACCCTTTATTTATTTATATTTCTTTCTCTTGTATATGATATCTATAAAGGACATCAAAAAATGGTATGGCTTGCTTATATTATATTCGTCTTCACTTCTATGTTTATTTAGTATATTCAATTTTAGTAACCTCAGTAATACGATGTTGAATGTTGAATGAATGATGAATATACTTGTTTGTTATATTTGATATAAAGTATTGATTTAATTTTGTAGTTGAGAGTAAAAATAAAAGCTTAAATATCTTGATATTTTATTTATAACTTTACATTTGTAATATATAACAACAATGTAATATTTATATATTCTATGATTAAAATTGATATTTATATATTTAAAACTTTTATGTATGTTTTGAAGGTACTTTTCAGCTTGTATTTCAAAGCACGGTATATATTCATTGCATATACATTTTTCTCTATGTTTATTTTTCAGTTTTAATATTTCTTTTTTACTTTTCGGTTAACTATTTTATCTACGGAGGAATGTTCGCAGTAAGTTTCCAACAGTACTTGATGACTTTCAGCAGCACCTTTATTGGAATTAAACAGGAAAAATTTTCGGTTTGTTATTTAATATCGTCAGAGGTAAGAACATGTTGTTTACAAGATATTTGAGTAAAATGACATAACAAGAAGTAACATATTGTTTACTTAAATATTGTGATTTAGTGTTTATAATTATAATTGCTATCAAAATGCATCATATAGACCTAGTACTTCTTGATTAATTATGACACAGAGTTTAAACATGTATGATTTATTTTTCTATTATTGGATATTTCATTTTCTTTGTTTATTGATTTGAATTTTATTTATATATTATGTATGTTTTATTTATGTATGTCTGTTAGTACTTAAGCACTGTTTAGCAGTTTTGTTTAAATAAAAACTGTTTGGAAGGGTATTTTCTATATATTATATAAAATTTTGCTAGACTATGTTACTAATATTGCTTGCTATTCTTTAATATTTAGGTATTTAAATTCAAATTTATTTTATTATAATGATACGTCTTATTATTATAATGTCATTATTGCAATTTAGTTACTATAAAACGTATATCGTGTAGATATTAATTATGCGAACATGAATATCTTAATGTCTTTTGCTCGCGAAAATGGCATTAGTAAAATTAATCTCATTTACTTAATACTATATGATATTTCATGACCTTACTTGCATATTCGTGTTTAAATAATGTTACACGAGAGATGGAATTTTCAGTCATGTTACTTCATCATCACATTTTTTGTTATTTTTATTTTTTAAATTCACAAATCATTTACTATATAATATATTGAATAATACAAAGGGTCATAAAATAATATATGTATTTTACTGCAAAAGAAATGGGAAACATTCACTATATATAGGCATAGAAATTAGATATCGTCTAATAAATTAATATTGTTTTCAAGATGGAAATGAAAATTAATGCATAGTACTAAAAATATATGAAAATATGTATTAAACATAAATTAACTGAGAATAATATTAAAATAGAAAATACTATATAAAAATTGTTCTTTTAGCTGATTAAAATGTGCCGAAAATAGTACCGAGAAGACGTGACATAAACGTGTGAATATATGATTTTTCATTTTCAACTTTATATTGCATTTTGACAATACATTTTAAATTATTTTTCTGTAATTATTTGTAATTAAGATAACCGTCAGTAATAACATCAAATAAGGTAATAATGATATATGAATGTTTCAAATATTTGATTTATTTTATATATAGATTAAATATCTTTAAAGGTCTTTTTTGATGGACATGGATTAAATTCCTAAAAATTTGAAAACTCAACAAATTTTACTTTTTTACTTACAAAAAATATACTATGCTATACGATATTTGTTTAAGTCTGATATAAAATTTTCTTAAAATCCAATTAAAAATAAAAATAGCCCACTTGGTGGCGCAATAGTAAAGGCGACAGGACGGTCCAACTACTGTTGCGATAGTCGCGGGTTCGAATCCTGTTGGGGCAGGGTCGTAAATTTATGTTTGTGATTTTCCTAGGCAAGAGTGCAAAATCCCACAAGGAAAATAATCCCAGTGACGCCTGTAACCAGTCTGGGTAAGACCAGATGTCCTCTGGGATGATTTTTAAGTTGGTCACTCGCCAGTCTGCAGGCTTAATGCCGAGGACTGTGGTTCGGAGCCCACGTTAAAGTGTAAGTTAGTATAACCCATAGTTGGTAAAAGGAGATAATAAATTAAAAAATAAACAAAAATATACTAATTAAATTTAATTTAATAAAACTATTATATTATATATTAGAATATTTTATATATTTAATATTATTATATATTATATATTTTAAAATATAATTTAATAGTTTTATTAAATTAAATTCAAATTGAAATAGTATATCTTTAGTTTTAAGTGGATTTTATATAATTTTTATAATATATATATATATATATATATATATATATATATATATATATATATATATATATATATATATATATATATTTATGTGTGTGTGTGTATATATAGGGGCAATAAAACACGGAAATCGTCTCATTAATTTTTACAGCGTAGGTGCTACTGTTGTGGTATTTGCTGGGATTATTCGATCTACAAACATTTCCCACCGATTAATCCACCATCCTAATTTTATTCCGCTTTATTACAAAAATGTAAATGAACAACACCAATATAAGTCGGTACTTAACTTGACAATCTACACGTTTCGTTTCATTTTAATATGGCCGTTTGCAAGGCTACGTAGAACTTCCGGTTTCTATTTGTAATCAGCTAGGTTTAATTTAAAACGGAATTGCAGTTAATTTCTAAGCCACTAAAATATTTTCCCATTATTCATTACTTTCTCGTTTAAGATTAAAAGGAAGATCGTGGAGGAGGTCGAGAGTTTGTAGTATTGGGTTTCGACGAGGTAAGGAGAAAATGTTTAACGTCAAGCGTAACCCTTAAATTAGGACGGCGATGGTGATGAACGAAAATAATTTATGTATACTTGATTGAGGTTTGGTGTGCTTTCGTCGAATTTGTCTTCTTTGTGGAATAATTATAAGAAAATTAATGATTCCCTACAAATTGAATTAAACAATATCATTGTTTTAATATTTACATTTTAATTATATTACATTTTGTTCTTTAGTTTAGTGAAGTAGTTAATTAATTTTTGGCTAGCGTATCAGTTTTTGTAGGTTCTTTTTTATATTAATTTATTTATTAAGACTAGTAGTCAACTGAAGTGTCCCCAGCCTGACACATAGCTGGCGCTACTAGAATTGAATCTATACGTGTATTAGTTAGCCGTAATCCTCAAAAGATGCGTGTATAAGTTTGACAGCTGTCGAATCATTAGTTTGTGAATTATAGCATTTTGAGTGAAGCAACTTTTTTATTGTGAAAAAATGGATAAATTTCGCGTGTTGATAAAATATTGCTTTTTGAGCCGAAGGTTATGGTGTCTGTATTTTGGAACAGCGACTATTACATAGCGTTATTGTACCGTTTGAAGGACGAAATCGCCGAAAAACGGCCGCATTTGAAGAAAAAGAACGCGCTGCTTCACCAAGACAATGCACCGTGTCACAAGTCAAGTATTTTTTCCATATTTAGTTGTCAAGCATCTTTATTACGTTAAAATAAATAGGATATTCTGATTTAGAACCTTTTTCTAAAATGTTACTGGATATTCTTTATAAGAATAAGTTGTATCGAATATCCACTTTTTATGCTTTATGTTTTTTGGTCTATTTATTACTCGATTAAATTTGGGCCATATTTGCTCGTTATGTAAATAATGGTGTACTATCTACTTTTTTTCTCTCGATTAAAACCGTTAAAAGCTAAATAAATCTGCTTTAGACTATTTTATTTTCAGTTAGATATTTTTTTCTGAAATATTCACATAATGGTAGTATATTTATAGAAAACATAATATTTCAAGATTTATTTTATTGATTATCTATAAAATTGAAATTGAAAAAATTAATTGCAGATACAGTGAAAACGACTACAATTATTAAAAATTATATTAAATTATTATTGTTTTAATTTATTCATTATCAGGAATTTATTTTATATTTTGGAATTTGAGTTAAAAAGTTACAATTTATTTTTATTGTTTAAAATATATATTAAATTTTTGAGTAAATATATTGGATATAAGGAACTAATTTTATATTTTAGGGCTTTTAATTTTGGGATATAATTATGAAAACAATTTTTCTTTTCAAAATACTAGTCAATATATTATAGTTTTTTTGGGTTTTAATAATTTTTTTGACCACGTTCTTTACTCTGATTTTCGTTTTGAATGTAACAACTGTATCTTGGGTTGATGTCGTCATGTTGATGTCTATTTTCAATTATCGTTTATTGTAATAAAAACGTTGTACGTTTTTTATCTGACTGTTAAAGAACTAATTCAGTAAAATTCATAAGAAGAATGCAAATTATAAGAAAGTTGAATAATAAAGAAGGCCTCGGCTTACTTTTGATTTCTTAAATACCCTACTTAAAATATTTTGTTAAAATTCACTGAGTTTAGAAGATATTTCTACAGGAACTATATAATTAACTACTCCGGGGTGACCCATATAACTCTTCCTTTGTAATGGACGCTCTCCAGAGATATTTTGTTAATTTGTTTTAAACTATGCTGTAAGAGAAAACAATTTTACGGTCATTGGTTTAACGTTCAGCCCTTAATATATATAACTCAGATGATTGAAAGGTCTATACAATTGCAATTCAAATGCTAAATATCTTGTCATATTAGTGATACTATAATTTTGTATTTGTTTAGATTTCCAACATTTTTGTGTAACGAAAAAAAATTGCAAAATATTTTTTTTGTTACTTTTTAGATAATATTTTTATCAACTAGTGCTTATATGGATTGGACCTATTGTTTAACGTGAACTCTGAACAACGGTCCTCGACATTAAGCCTGCCGACTGACGAGGGATCATCTCAGAAGAAATCCGATCTTATCTAGCCTGGTTACTGGACTGACTCTGATGACTTTCCTTTGTCGTATTTTATACTTTTATTTAGGGACAATTACAAAACATACATTTACAATCATATCCCAGTTGGATTCGAACCCGCGACTGTAGGCTTGATGGTTATTTTGGAAAGACCACTTTATAACAATTCTACGGATTTACTTTGCCCGAAATAAAGTAATTTCTGCAACAGAAATCGATTTGGAAGAAAAATTTTGAATATGCGGTAAAACGCTGCAAATCTGCACGTGACGTAGTTGTTTTGGTCGCACTGGACGGTTTGTATGGGTGCCGGTCTTATTTATACATTATTTTAATAATGTTGTGTTATAATTAGACTTTCTATCGTGTATCTATGGTGTCAGAATCTGTAATGTAATTATACATCGCCAAAAAGCCATCGTTCCAATGCAGACAAATCTTGCAAGTCGGTAACCAGCTAGTATAGTTCGAACATCGGTAATTTATTCACAGCAATAATATCATTCTAATGTAAGTATTTATTATTTTAAGTACCTGTAATTATGCCTAAAGTATAGTTAACATAATATCGAGGTAAATAACACTACTGATAACGTTTGAGATTGGACCTTATTGGTTTTGTTTATTGGGTCTATGAGTCCTAGTAATTTTCTTCTTTTTTTCAGTTACAAAAGAATATACAAAATTATATTCGATATAATGTGAGTTGTACGACAAGTGTGCATGCAGTCATAAGTTTCTACAAGATTCGAATGCCAACTAGATAGAAGAAAATAAGATCTAACTGAACTCACTGAAAATTCTACTGCTGCTCACTACTGGATATATATTTGCCAAATGCAAAGAATTAAATATTAAATAAATTTAGGCCTTCAACAAATGCCAGTCAAATCCTATCATGGTTAGGTTAGAGTTTCTTGTACATCAAATAGTTCGATCAAATAGTTTATTTCATCAGGTAAGGGTAAGTGACATATATTTGATTGAGAAATGTGATTTTATGTGATTTTTACAGCATGATATGTGTGTTATGGCAAACAGAAATTTCAAAGATTTCAAAAATATAGCTGAGATCCTCAACATTACTATTAAAAATAACTTGTTTTTGTGTATACAGCGAAAATGATCTTGACATTCGAAAGAAATGACTAATACATTCGCTTTAATTGTTCAGGCTGTGAAAAAAAATCGAGATAATCGAAAAGATCATAATAAAGCTGATTTATAGTGATTTGCCGATGTTACAAGTTTATATTCCGCAAATAATCAACGATGTTCAGATATAGCTCTTGTCAATAATGAAAAAAGTCATATTTTTTTATTACCTGTTTCCCAATTAATACTTTTATTAGTGCCAGCTGGTAACTAGAGCGTAAAATTAATATGTTATTGGAGCCTCGTTTGTCATAAACTAAATCTTATTAAAGGTTTATAGTGCAGTAGGAATTTGCAATAGCTAGCTAATATAAATTTTATTTGTACATAGGTTTAATGTGATTCTTAATTATTTTTTTAATATAAAGTTTTCCCTCTTGTGATAGAACAGTGATCATTTTTAAAAATAATAGTTTTACTTGGTCTAAATGATCCGTATATATTAATATTTAGTAAATACCATTGTCTTAACTTGCTAATACACTGTCCTAGGCGACGAAACAGTATTCTTGTTGTTGCGGCAGTCGATGGTTCGAATCCCATTCAATGCATGGGCTATTAATATAATAATAAGTAACAGCCTATTAATAGCCGTTCTAGTTACGCACGTAAGTAGGTGGGTCAAGAAATAGCAAGACGATTGCCAGGAAGGAACTTTATGTTAATTATGGACCGATGGTTTTTTGTTTTTGGCGTTAAGAAAATACATTTTTACTCAGGCAGATTTGTGAATTAGATTTTATGTATCTGAACATGTTAATCTAAAAATTATTAAACTTCTTCAGGTATCTCCCGATAGTTTCATTAACTGCGTGTTAGTGCGAAATGATTAGTCGGATTTAGAAAAGAGATATCGCCGCCCTACTGTTTTTCAACATAGTAGTGAACTCAATTATGTGAACAGTATTTAAAAAGAGGCATGGCGTTCAATAAGATGCTACAGACTTCTTCACTGATCTGGAGTCCTTTGATGATAGCGTGAGCTCTCATGAGCATCATAATTCATCATTCATGCATCAGCATTTGTGATATAGTTAGCATAGCAGAGCTTTACGATTTAAGAATTAATAAAAAAACACCGAAGTAATGACCACTGATGGAACACCTGTTATTGTAAATCTAAACGGGATTCAGTTAAAATGCAAAAATTCAGTTAAAATGTTAAATATTCAAGTGCTTGGGATCAATACAGGAGATGAGAATGGCGTCTACTAATGAACAAACTGCTGGAGCTTTGACTTCTCCAAGGTAGAGCGTATGGAAAAGAGGATTTATTTCAATCAAGATTAAAATCCATCCCTTTCGAACGCTTTTCTTCTTTTGATCTTAAAATTTACAAATCTTATCATTGCAATATTTTAATAGTGAAAAATAATAATTGATTTAACAAACGAAATTAGTTTAACTATTGAAAAATTATGGTTTTAAATGATGGTGTTTTTGATCATTTTAATAATTTTGAATACAATTTATGTATTACATTGACAATTCAACTAAATATAACTTTTTATTAATATATTTTTTTTATAATAGATGATTAGATGAACAGGGTTACTCTTTTATTTTAAAAATACTTTCCCGTTATTGTTTACATTTAGTTTGTTATTAAACATTGAGAAATATTTGCTTACAAATTTCAATAGCGTATTTTTCTCATTTTATCCAATATTTTGATTATTGGATTACTTCATATCGACTACATACGTTGTTGAATAGCTACAGGGTTTGGCCCACATTTTATATACACATAACTATGCTTTTATTTTTCGATAATCACTATCTTGTTTTATGTTTAGTTACAAAATAATATGTTGATAAATGTACAGCAGAGTTTATTACCCTAAACATATACAATCTGAAAATATACGACGGCTCTTAGTATGGAAACATTTTGCGTTAAGAAGAGAGGTCCGATGTAACATAAAGTCAAGGATTGTATATAAACATGCGTACGCTGATGTCAAGGTTGTCAGAGATCTAAACACATTTATATATAAATGATTTACCTTATTATCGAGATAAGATGGGATGTGATCGGTTTAGACTACGATAAGAATGAATTTAAGAATTATTAGTTTTCATAAATTAGTATTTGTTTTTGGAATAGGTATTTCTTATTCTATATAGTTAATTAATAATTTCAGAAATCATTATGAATTATTAGCATAACATAATTTTGAATTAAGTTTGAATCGTGGTTTGGAAATGAATACTTGTGACTCGAGGTTCATTCTCGAGTTTCCGATTCATAAAAGCTTCTTTAAATTAATACATTGTATTAATCGACCAACCTACAGTTTGTTCTTACAGTAACTTAAAACTATATTTATATGTATTTTATAAGAGCTCATCGGACCTTATTTGGTCTTCACAGTAGTAAATTTAATTTTTTTTTTGAAATATACATTTCCTTACACTACGCAAGATCAAATAGCTTGATTTTTTTGATTCTGTGTCCTGCTCGAATATTATCCAAGAGGTGAAATATTTCGGTTTTAATAATCATACAAAATAATCGTTATAATTCTATTTTATAGCTATACTTGACTTATATAAACAAAATAATTATTATTGTGGATTTAAAAAAAAATGCTGCTTTTTTACATGTTAATTTTAAAATATTTTTTGTCATTTGATTGAGTGGTTGGTGTTAACTATTTAAATTAAATATTAAAGCTGAAATAACTGATATAAGGAAAACAGTCTATCGCATTCCATTGAGTGTTGATTTGAAATTTAATTTGTTTAATGTTATACATATGTATTTCATTGAATTTGTATAATTCATTCATATTGCTAAACAACCATTGAATAATACTTTTATTGTGTGATAAAATGAAATAATTAAATGGAAAGCCTTTTTATGTGGCGAAACATAAAGTTTTATCAGTTTTTACGTTCCCATGTGTTTTGGAAGTTTGGGTGGTATTTGGATGTGTACGTTTGGATATAACTTGTCGTGAGTTTTAGAACAAATTGATATGACAGGCACATCTTTCTAGAAGCAATTATATATTTACATAACCTTTTTTTATCATATTGCTATTATATCGTTATAACTATATTTATTAGTTAGTTTAACTTAAGTTAAACTAACAAACAAAGTTAATTAACTATAGTTTATTTACTTAAACTTAATTTTTAAATTAATTTTATTATTGCCTTATATTGTTTTATATTAACTTTTGGAAACATTTATATGGGATTGGTTTCTGATTAGCACTGTCAAAATTAATTTAGGCCATTTGAAGGAATAATAATTATTAAATATATACCTAATTTGGGGTTTGAACTGAATAACTATTATATTTATACTAAATAATAATGGAATTAAACTAGTTAACTATAACTAATATTTTATATACTTTAATGAGGTATGGTTTATGGCATCCGCAGGCATAGTAATATTAGTTTACTTATATTAGAAATTTATTGGATATTCATTAGTTGACTATGTTAGTTTAACCTTGTTACAATTTAATCTAGAATGTGTGTTTATTCCCAAACAATCGCTTTACCTTTTGTTTGTCGATATATAAAAGTGTTGACCACTGTGATTTATAGGCTTCTTAAAGTAATAGTATATAATAGTATTGAAAAATTGGGTTGTAAGGAATTAGCACAATTATTATATTACTAGAAACTTCTTAATAATACTAAATAAGCTAATTACAATTATTTTATTTTAATAAATGATGAGGAAGCGTTTTATCACTTAATATTTTAGAAATTTAAAATCTTGTTGAGATCAATGATCTGATGTTACAATATTGCGAAATATCAGAACTTAGTCAATGTAAACAGTACTACTTTTTTGTCTATTCATTGATGGTATTACTCATTTACTATTGCTTAGATAACTGAACCGCTAGTAATATGGAAAGTTATTCATGTTTTTAAGTTTGTTTGTTACTGATCATTTTCCTCGCTTATGTAAATATAGACCTTTTAAATTACATCTTATATTAGATATGCTCAGTACATTTTTAATTTAAATATTAATTGATTGTTTCTTTTTTGTTGTACTCGCACCAATTCGCAAGCAATGTGAGTTTGTGTAAAATATATCAATATATATACAAACTGATGTCGTTTGATTCACTTCAATCTTTTGATTTCCTGAGTTTTGTTCAGCAGTTGTATTGCTTCCACCGTGATTTAGTAATCTTCTTTCATGTCTTATGGCGAAATTTCGGATATCTTCGTAAATCTATTTGATTTTGAGGTCACTGTGTTCAAATCTTCGTTGGATACGTAGCGCTAAGCATTGGTCGAAGAATATTATTTTTATAAAGAATTTGACGTCTTTTCCTTGCAACAATTCTTCAATTTTCCTTGATGTATATGTTATAAATTCTGTAGATGCACCAAGACACTTATTGTATACTATGTGTAAATATTCATCGCTATATCAAGATGCAAAGAAGAAAAGAGTAGAAAAAATTGAGAATTCATGAAAACGTACAGTTCAGCATTTGATATTAACGGGCTTGTGTGATGCCTGAACATGTTTAGTGCGTAATAAGAATATTTGAAAAAATTGTAATCATCATAGTGCAAAGTGATATTTTATCTTGATCAATACTAATAAACATTAGTTTCACAGTTCCAAAAATGTTTATAATTTATGTTTATATTTAACATAGTTTCAGTTAAGTTCGGATTTTTGTTATTAGAGTGATCTAATAATGATTAAATCTTATTAGATCGACCTATTTAATTTTTTGCCTCATCAGCATAGTCAGCTTATCAAATTGGATCTTAGTTAATTCGACATAAATCTTCTAATTTGAGGTGAAAGGTTAAAGAAATCACTCCATTCTATATGGTATTTCATCAGAATTTACTACTTAGTCGCCGAAACACTTGTTTTACGATTTACCATCTATTTTAAATAAAGATTTTAAAATACATAAATTATATAGATTTTTAATCCTTTTCCCTTACAAATTATGCGGCAAGAATTGTTATTAATTGATTAATAATTAAAGAACGTTTCAGAAATATACAGAGAAATGTAGCCACAGGTTACTGACATGTTTTTGATGAAAATTAATTACACAAAAATAAGCTTCAAAATCACTTAAGGGACATAACCGAATGGCTTAATTAATATTTTATGAAGTCATTGGGTTTAATTATTTAACGACGCAATATATCGGGTAAATTTGATTCAAAAGATGTAATAAGGCTTTGCTCATGTTAATTAACACGCTTATTTTAATTTTTTCCTTCGTTGATGATAATATTATATCTACTAAGAAATGTGTTTATATTTTGTTAATTTTCATTTAATAATTACTATCAAAATTAACTATTGCTTTTTGGACTTTATTATATTATAGAAATAATATACCGAATAGCTGTGACGGATGTGAAATTATTCTGTAGATATCTATTTCTGGAATGTTAGAAAATATCTCTTAATTTGATGAGTTATGTGAACATGGCCATTTACCTCGGCTAACAGATAAAGTATTTCAATTTAAATTTTAATTTTTTCTTTGCTCTTATGAAATTCATTTTTAATCGCATCAATACGAAACGAAATTACGTTTTTATGGACCTAATGATAAATGTTCTCTTTTCTTTTTGATGCGTCTTTTTCGGAGGGTAAAAAAGCACGAATGAGCATAAAGCGACATTATTAGAATTCTAATGGTACCGTTAATTTATTAGGCTCTCGTCGGATATTAACCGCAAACCGTTAATTGAAAATTAATTATGGAATCATCACCTGTCACATATTTTACACATACACACGCCGGCATACATTTGGATAATTCCTTTTGTTGCATTGAGGCTGAAATGCTTAACTTCGCTTTCATGGAAGGTAAATAAAAGTTTAAAATTAGAACAGGGCGATTTTGCTTATTACGAATTTATCTGGAATACCTATATAAATTATGGAGTAAATATTATGTTCTATTGAATCACAATCTAAATTTATCATTTGAAGATCGCTTTTTATTATTTTTACACAGTATATAAAATATTGGTTATAGTTAACCAGTTCAATTCCATTATTATTTAGTATAAATATAATAGTTATTCGGTTCAAACCCCAAATTAGGTATATCTTTAATGACTATTATTTCTTCAAATAGCCTAAATTAATTTTGACAGTGTTAATCAGAAACCAATCCCATATAAATGTTTCCAAAAGTTAATATAAAACAATATAAAATAATAATGAAATTAATTTAAAAATTAACATATATATATCGTGTTCTTACCTGTGGTAAGATTGAGGCACATATACTATCTTGTCATAATGATTTATAGTTAATAACTGATTTTATATATATGTATAGTAATTGTAGTGTAATGAAAAAAATGACGAATATGCAAAAAAGAAAAAAAGCAATTATTATTTTAAGTTATACAAATATTTTCCAACAAAACCATTTGCATGGTTTTAATGTAATTTTATAATAATTAATATTAATTATTATAAATTTATATGTTTTAACAACATACATCCAGCAAAAGGGCCATTGCTGGGCTAAAAATATTCGCCTAAAGTTGTATAATGGAGTATCGATCATATACTGATTGCGATAAGTTAAGAAGTGTGAAAAAGTTGTTTTTTATCGATGGAGATGAATGATCGCAAGATTCGCAAGCTAAACAAAAGCTTTTGTAGATTGTTGGTCACCGACATTTTTTCTTATATTTTATTCTAATAACATATGCTAATTTCTTGAGTTTGTTTAACATAACAAATAATACACTCTGATATATACAGTATTACATCATAAAGAAATATTAATTTCAATTCATATATCCGTATTAAAATTTATGTTTGTATTTTAGAAGTTTGTGTATATTTCTCTATATTTATCTGCTTTCTGAAGTAGTTTTATGGTTTTTTATAGTGTAGATTATTAAAAATTTACGTTAAAAACTAAGGATCTAGATAGTTTCGAGCAATACGAACCTAAAATTATTTAAAGTAATAATAACAAAGCTTTACATGATTTTTACCCTATTTAAAAAAAACAGCAGTCGGCAATTAAATATTTTGTTACAAAGAGAAGAATAAATGTATATCATTAAAATGCATGACGTCAGCACGTCGCAATTTTGTCAGATCAACTTAGGATTGTACAATGCTTGCCGCTTATAAACCCTAATTATTATCTAATAACTTAAAAGATAAAGAATTTTATGGACATTTGCCAGTATGGTCCACTAATATAAAGCAAATCAAATTTTTTAGGCTTATTCGTTAATATGTTCTGAAGCATGAGACAATATTCTATCGCTTTTTAACTAGGATAAAATGGGAAGAACAAATCTGCTGCGAGTTTAAAATGAATTTTGCATTTTGACAAAATGCAATTGATCCATATAATCGACGTCATTTACAGCGTGCATTAGTTGTTTTATTGGACGGGATACAAATATCTTGGTACTAATTTGGATCGGCTCTTAGGTATCTAGGAATAAATTTGGGTTAAACCAAAATTGTAAATTAAATTTAAAAATAATTGTATTGATTTATGAGTCACATGGGTTTTCATTGCAGAATCAACAATAATTATATAATAACATTTTTAACATGAATTATTGTTTTTTATGGATTTTTACTAGATGTTCGGTAAAACGGTTTTTTTTATTGAAAACTGGATGTTCTGAAAAAAATCCTTATTCTGAGACCAAACATTCGCGACCTACTTGTATGAAAATATGGGGATCATATAACAAACGCATTAATTTTGTAAATAAAATATTTAAAAATACCATAGAACTAAGACTAATAATGTGCTTATTTTTACTGAAATTTGAATTTGATTGATTTTCTTATATTCCATTCGTTATTTTGATTTTTTTAAATATAGTATGTAGTAATTTTATATAGTATATTACGTCACTTTTGTATTACATAAAAGCAATTTGTCTTGATGTAGGCTCTTTTTAAATATTCATAATATTTTATATAATTACGATTATTAATATAATTCAATTATTATGTGATATGTAGATATTGGTAATTAATAAGTGTCAATACAGTTTAGAATATTACAAAAATGCATTTAGATACTGTTAGTTTTATGTCTCATACAATGAATGAGGGTCTTGAAGTTATATTCTAATATTATATTACTTTCTAAGTGATTTATTTCAAAGTTGTAACATTACACAATTTTTTATAATATTTGTTCCATCTAAGAATTGTATTTGTATTCTATATATAAACCTTTAATATATTTTTATTTGTTTAGTGATTAGAAATCATAATCCCATCATATATGTATTGCGTTATTTTTTTTGAAAATAATAGTAACTTTTAGTTTATTAACTCACCGACTGTTAATTTGAGGTCTTGCCACTGCTACTCGTTGTTGGAGCCCCAAGACCAACATAAAGATAGCCAGAACCTTGATTAAGCTGGCCTTCATCTTGCTGGCAGATTTATTAATAACAGAACACAATAGGATCACCAAAAAGAAACAAACCAACAAACTTGTGTTTTCCCACCGATTGATAACAGTCAATTTCCGTAATTATCGGGTTTTGGTCGACTTTTAATCACAGTCCTTCGTTAATTCAGATCCGTAATTGAAAATACTATTTTGTTTCTTAGCGTATTCGCGCTTTCTCGTTTCGAATTTGTCGTCTATATTCGTCGTTTGTTTCTCGTTCGGTTCGGTTTTTCGAATGGATCGTCTTGGCGCTTCATGCGATATTTATGCAATTTGGATAAATCTGCAAACGTGGGGAGGGATGACGCGGTCCATACGTAAACTCTCCGAAAATTATGCTATGAAAAATGATCTATAAGAAAAAAAAACGAACACGCAATAAAATACACTCAGTATAATGACATCAGAATATAAGATAAATAACGGGATAATTATAGGAATTTCTATTTTTTTTTGCTAGGCAGGTCCGATAGATTTAGAGCTTGGTTGAGTTTATTATAGTTTTATTAGTAATGTATTTTCCAGAATATTCTTTTGTGGAAAACTTAATGGAATATTAATCTGTAAAAATATATAGTACGGGTCACAATTTAAATTACTTCTCAATATGTTGGTGTTATTGTTGGAATGTTGTAAGTTGTCCCAATATTAGGCAATTTTTCCAAAAAGCATTTTCAAAAGACATTTTTAAAATAAAAATTGATAACATACTATATATAAAAGTTAATTTTGCATACTTATGATTTAAGTATTTGTTTGTTAGATATCTCATCCATATTATTTCATATTATTAATAAAATTTAAATTTAATTTATCCAACTATTACACTTGTCTCCACTGATCTGAAATTATTTCCAAATATGTTGGAAATGGTTTATGTGGTGTGTTGTACATAACTATACATACTACCTTGTAATTTCTATTTTAGATTTTCTATATCAATGGTAGAAAAATTTTAATATATTCAGTTTTTTAAGGTACTGGTACTGCAGCTAAAAATCCTTGATGTTGAAGCAGTTGTAGTTGTTAGATAATAACACTTTTATTAAATTAAATTGCTTGATAAAGTAATTTTGAATAATATTTTTAGTTATAGAATTACTCCACAATTCACTTTACAAAAATGCCGCACTAACAGAATTTCAACACTGCAAATTTTGAATACAAAAATGACAAAAATGTAAATTGCTCTGCTTATGTCTAAACTTATCCAAAATATTTCTTTATGAATTTAATAATATTATGTAATGGAATATATAGAATAGTTGATTCAATATAAAATAATAACATATAATATTACATAACTAGTACTTTCCTATCACTAAGAATTTCCTAGTAGTGATGATTATGATGGAAACTTTGGAAATGCAAATTTTCATATATCAGAGGAAAATAAATAACTTAGTGGAAACTTTAGGATTACACATTTTTATTTATCGGAAGAAGATTGTTTTATTTATTTTATTTATATTATACAAGCCAAGTTTATCATATAATCGAATTGATTATATTTCACCTTCAAAAGCTGTCATATTAAAGATGAAAATGTTACCTAATTTGTCTATTTACCTCCGTAGTCTTATTTTTTTAGACATTTTGAGTTATTTGTTGTACTGAAGCTTATACCAAGTTCTAACATATATTATGACCATTTTTTGAAAATACTGGTACAATATATATTGATAAAAATATTCTCAATAATTTTCTACAAGTTCCACCCATCTTTCTGCCAACATGGCGATATCTTGTCGCAATAACCAGGTGTCTTTAGTTGTTCAAAGCCACATTTTAGCCAAACTACGCTGTATTGATCTGACCAAGTGATAATCAGAAGCAATTTTAGTATGTTGTAATAAACTTTTTTTGGTCTATGGTCTAAAAATAGTCTTTGGCTGATGTCGCTTCAAGTTCGGGGAATGGTTGTTTTGCTGGCGACAGAGTCCCTGGGTTTCGACTGGGACTGTCGTAGTTACCACCCGGGTTTGTAGACGGGTAGGAATTTATCAAGGTGTTGTAGTGTTCTAAGATTCCTATGGAGAACCTCACACTGAGCATGTTTATGAAATTTTTCACAAAGGGGACGGCTGATTCGAGGTGTGTATTGACGTTCCTCATAAACCATGGGGCTCTGAGTAACGTGCGGACTTTTTTGGATTGGAACACTTGTAGTAGTTAAAGTTGTCTCTCCAAGACATACTTGTACCACACCTCTGTTCTATTGAGGCAGATTGGACGGACTAGCATTTTATACAACGTCGCTTTCTGTGGAATTGCTTTTTTCTGTAGTGTAGTGGAAATAGTCGGCTAGACACGCCATTTCCTTTGCAAATGGCGCGCTGAATTTGTGCTGACCATTTTTGACCTGAGTTGTGCTCGAGTTTATCTGTAGCCGTCAGAATTTGTGCCACGCTATCGCTTGGTTCAGCTGTACTTGGAGTCTGTTGCGAATGGCGTCGTGATAGTAACCGGTTGTGAAGAAAGCGGCATCGTCTGCGTAAAATGCTGTGTGGGAAAGTTTGTAGAACGGGAAATCAGTCATATAAAGGTTGAATAGTGCTGGGGCTAGTGGAGTACCTTGCGACTCTTGCGGAAATTTGTTTACGAGAGGAGACTGCGTCACCGATCCTCACTTGAAAGGACCTACCGTCCAAGTATGAATCTATCAGAGTTGTAATAAACTTACTCATCCTTCATATTTATAGCAAGGCTTTTTGGCCATGAATATTCCGCTTCGGTGTCGATTCCATGTTGAGACGGTTTGAAATGACATTTTCAATCAGCTGGTGTAGTCGCAATTTTTCTTCCTTTTGGGCATTTTTCAACGCATATAAAAGTCTGGAAATAGTTGATTTATCAACTACTAAGCTGTCTGAAAATGATTTGAGAGAGTTTGAGTTGGGTTTTCATCTAATAATTCATTGTCTTCAAACTTTTTTGGTTTCTTATGTCGTTCTAGTTATTGATATCAAAATTACCACTTTAAAATTATTGAAACCAAAACCGACAATTGGAATATGACGATTTATTATAATAACAAGATTAAGTAATTAATGTTAATAATCGATTTTGACCCTTTCAAGATTAGCGTCTTTACGCACTAAATAACTCAATAACTAGTTGAAATATAGTTGTAAATGAAAACAATATAGTTGAAATATGAAAACTATTGAATTTAAAACTTAGATTGGGCTGTTTAAGACTTGTTTATATTGATATTTTGCGTTTTTACCAATATGTTTCTCTGTATATTAATATATTTTCAATTTTAATATGTTTTTCTCATACTGTATTTTCCAATATATTAATTTAATTCCAAAACATCAATATAATATAATAATTAATTTAACATTTAATGTCAAGTGATAATTCGAACGTAAGCACCCAAGAAAATAAGTTTAATGAGTTGTAACTTAAAATCAATTGCAATGTAAGCGTATGTGTTTGAAGGGATTTCAGTAATTATTTTGTTCAATAAAGTATTAGTATTAGAACAGAGTTCTATTAGTATTAGAACTTAGAGCATACAATTACCGAATCAAGTATTATGGTAAAGCATATTTAATATATTATTTACGTTTGGTCATATTGCGATCTTGTTAAACGCATCTTGTTTGAATTATTAACCCCACTTATTCTATTTATCGAACATTGCTTTTGGAGACTTGTATATATCTTGTATATATATTCACTTCATTGGTTAGCACTTCTAATTTTATATTATATGTATTTGAAAAAAAGATTCCTTCATTAAGGTTAAATATCTTATTATTTCCTCACGAATTACAGTTGTTTTGGTGTTTGAATTTGTGATTCCAGAGAAAAACTTCAAAAAGGAATATTACACACGACATTAATTCTTAATAATTTTTTATATAAAATTAAATTACGTACTTGTGTATTCACTGTATTTCACTGATTTAGTTCCCACTAGTTTTATCTTTTCCTTGTTAAGTTGCAAATTTATTAGAATCATAATTTGATTTGGATTATAGAATGTATAATTGAATATAATATTTTCATAAAAAAAAACTCAATGTTCGAGATTGAGTAGATGTAATCGTTCACAGAAAAAAATGCATCGCTAACAAAGATAAGTTACTTTATCCTATTTAATTGAAGGCATTTACAAAATAGCTTGTTTGGTTGTGAGTTTATAACAATCAAAATTTTGTTATGGTATTTTGTAATTGGATATAATTTTTTTAAATGATTTAATGTTAGAGTAGGTACAGTAGTTCAAAGAATTGTAACTTTTATAAACATAAGTTATAGTGTTTAAACTAATGACGTAGTGAAAATGAAACATATTGTAAAAATATCTATAAACTGCTTCAAATGAATATAAAATTCTATGGTAAGATTGATCTTGTTAATGGACACTTTAAGGACCATTATCAATAAGAATTATATTAAAGAATTATTGAGCAATGTTTAAAAAAAAACTATATAATGAGTACATGGACACTTGCAAAGAAACTATCGATCATTACGAATAGAGAGCATTAAGTTGAATTCACGATTCAAAAAAATCTTAATTATAAGAGGTGGAGATAAGTTAAGACAAGGTTGGATAAATATAGGAGATATGACATTACTTTATATGAAATTGAAAAACTTTTATATATAAAATATAGGTCATTGTTTTATCCTATTTCGAATTTGTTGACATACCATAGGATAAATATGTAGAGGCATTAGACAATCTAAATGTAAATTTATTGGAAATATTCGCTGCGGAAACTGAGTATGCGAAAAACATAAAATAACATCTATATATATATATATATATATATATATATATATATATATATATATATATATATATATATATATATATCTGTGTGGAAAAAGAAATTTCGTAACAGTTCTGATCCATTTATGTAAGAGTGGATACCAAAAGAAGTTTGATGCTTGGTTTCTATATGAATTGACAGATACAAATTTAATGGATCGAGTTTCTTAATTGTTACTTTTAAGAAATCGAGTCTTTAATATATGAATCATTAAGGACAAATAATATTACATAAGTGAATAGTGCTAAAAATATCGTGGTCTAAGTTTGGAAAAGCTTTAAAAATGGTAGAAAAACCTGAATTAGCGCCAAAGAAGGTGATGTAACTAAATAAATGTTTGTTGAGATGACAAAGGAACTGTTAATTAGGAGCTGTTTGGCTCTGGTCACATCATTAATGATTGCGCTTGAAATCGGTGATTAATGAATTGATTAATATGAATGATTTTGTTTTCCATAACTGTAATTTTTAGTGATTCGACAAAAAAATGTAAAATATTGGCTGAATAGGTTTAATACATCTACCATATAGTTTGGACTTTGCTCCGTGGAACTACCACTTGCCTCGGTTTCTATAACAGTAATTCTCTTAATGGTGTTAAGAACTAACTCAGATCAAAATCTCTTCTATATTAACGGAGTTATGGTTAAAATTCAAAACCGAAATTAATCAACATAATATTAGCTTTTGAGAAATATTATTAAGATATTTTTAAGAAATATTATATTTAGATTATAAATAATTACAAGCAATATCAAAGTCAGTAATATATAAATTATTATTGTATGATAATATACGATAACTTAATTGTAAATGCTCTTTCAGAGATGTGACAATTCGGAAAACATTACTGACTCGAATAAACATTTTGCTTTTGTCTATGCTTATCGTTTTGGACTGTATGTCTGTTAGCTTTAATTAATTTTTATTGTTTAAAGAAGATTTAATAAAATTAATAAACATTTGCCGAATTATTTCCGATGATCTTAATTTTTTTTAACAAAATTTCTGCCCAGATCGATATAATTACTAATTATTCCTGATTTCTGAGAATCCGAATTTCTTAAATTGCTTTTCAATTTTACTATATATTTGAGTATTAACTGATTCTCAGTTTAATATTTCCTTAAATATAAACGCAGAGTACACAGAAAAGTTCCGAAAGTATAATAGTTAATAAGTTATAATTAAGAGCTTGTTAATTTTCTATCATGATATTGAGTAGTAGTAATAGCGTTTATAATCATAAAGTCGAATTGCTCCAAATGCTTACTTTTTGTTAGTGACCAAAAATCGTTGAAAATTGTTACAAGCTTAATGTATAGAATACCTTCTTGCACTAATTATGTAGTAGTGATCATTTGTAGTTCGAAACATCTCTTGTTGAGAGTCCGAATGCTCCACAGGCTATGAGAATTCCTTCAATCTCAGTCACTTCTTCTGGATTGATACGATCATATATTTTGTTACTACCAGAGACTAGATAATAATAATTTTGAATGATCTAAATATGGTTAAATTAAAATATGTTACCGACTAAAGCTTTATTCTGTGAGTTTCAGCTCTACGTTTTTTAAACATTATTTTGATTAATCAGCTATAAATATTCTATGCTTAATATTTTCAAAAATATAGAGTGGGCCATCTGTTTTTGATAATCCTATTGTAATTAAATCCATTACAATAAATATTTTTAAATGAAATATCGGTGATATACAGTTACATTTTCTTTATATTAGGAAATCGCATAGGAAAAATGAGTTTGAGAAAAAAAAGTTATTTTTCCTATTCATAAATAGAAAAAATCTAATATCTGTATATCAGTTTGGTTTTATGATGGCACTGTAGAAAGCAGTAAGAATATAAATAAGTGGACCCAGATATGAAGAATACAAAATAAGAGAGATTAAATGAGTGCATATTGAATTCAGCTATAACCAAACTTTCCAGATACCAAATATACCAATTAATATGAAGTGCCTTGGAATGAGTTTTGACACAAAACTTTGTTGGAAGGAGCATATTAAAAAAAAGAACTCATTACAATTTAAAAACTATTGCTAATTTGAAGAAAATTAAAATTATCTATGCGTAATAAGTTTCTGCTGCACAAGCACATACTAATACCTATATATATATACTTATTGACTTCAGTTATGGGGATGTTCTATAAGAAGTAATATCAACATAATACAAGTATTTCAGAATAAAGTCCTGAGAATTATTGTGTATGCACTGAGATACTACAGAAATAATTACACACGCCGTTGTTATAGAGGAATTTAAGAGATTCGCAACAAAACATGAGGAAAGACTCCACTCAAGAGAACCAAACCGTGTGTCTGTCGTTGTGAAGTGTAATGTGAAGGTTAATTGGTATTCCTAAAACAGTACTATAATATATTTTGAGACTAAAATTGACTTAATATATTTTCAATGGTTTTGATATCCATTTGTGGCGTTAATGCTTCTGCTTGTGCCGTATTGATATACAGTATTATCAATTTTAAAAGTATATTTACATAATATAACTGTTGTTAGCCTAATTATTTCTATATGATCATGCCTATAACTAGAGTGATAAAGTTAATATAATGCAGAAAAGTCTCATTTACTATAATAATTGTAATTATAATATAATTATAATTTATAATATATATTATACTTACCAATCTCTTACGTCAAAAGTTATATAATTGTTTATATATTGTAATAACTTTAAAGGAACCTTTGTAGATTCCAGTTTTTTACGAAAGTACAACTGGAGTGCCACCCACTAGAATAACGTATTCAATTTACAAATTACACTAGCAATATAAGTAAACAAATCGATGAAAGTTAATTTTCGTATAACGGTTATCAGGCTTCGGTAAAATTATGATAACAGCAAACATATTTGCAATACTGTTCAGATGTAAAAAGTGTCCAAAAAATACCAGAGCACCATAGTTTAATTAAATATAAATTCTAGGAAACAATGAAACTAAAATGAATAGATTGATTATAGAAACAGAAATTAAAATAAAATTTCTTTTTTAAATTTTATTTTTAGTCTTCTTAATAATTAACGTAGTCTGGATTGAATGACTATTGCTTAGCATGTATCCTAAATGCTTTCTTTGATATTAAATCGGCCGACTAGCGACCTTAAATATATTCCTTTATACACATTCACATTTTATACACAATCATGGTTATCACTTTTACTTTTTGTAACTAAATATTTTATTAATAATATCTTATTTATTGATATAAAATTATTTAATAAATAAGTGCGCGAATAAGTTGTTCATATTAAAAGTACTGTTAGTTTAAAGTTATAGAAGGTTTTGTTTAAACTGCTTTAGATTTGAATAATATAAGGACCCTGAGTTAATTTTTTTTTAAATATATTTTAAAGTCTCCTATTACCAACTATGTGTTTATTTGGACTGGACCTACAGTTTGACGTGGGCTCTGAACCACAGTCCTCAGCATTAAGCCTACCGACTGGCGAGTGACCAACTTTAGAAATCATCTCAGAAGACATCCGGTCTTACCCAGCCTGGTTACTGGCGTGACTGGTATCATTTTTCTTGTCGGATTTTACACTCTTGCCTAGGACAATCACACATTTTAAACAATCACAAACATAAATTTACGACCATGTCCCAGCTGGATTCTAACCCGCGGCTATCGCAACAGTAGGACCGTCCTATTGCCTTTACCACTGCGCCACTTAATTTAATTTTTAGATTGTACTCTGTAAAGGGTATGTTTTGGTACAAATAATTAAAAAACGTATATTATTACTTATTGTCTATTGCTAGCCTTATTTTTTTTCGCCTCCTAATGCATTTTCGAATTTTTATCGAAATAATAATTGTTCATATTTTTATGTTATTAATTAGTAAAGTTATAATAATATTACTTATGCTTAACAAAACACGTGCGTAACAAAAGGGGTTTGCAGTCAAAAGTCTATTATCATGTATTTTGCATTTGCTGCTTTTGAAAGGTACTATGATAAGTATGGATTAGCTTTAGTTTTATACATAATATGCATACTAATATAAATTTATAATATAGCAAAAAACAAACATATACTACTAACTACATCTAAACTGGTGTATTAACATACTTTAGTATTAAAGGCGTATGTTTAATTTTAGAGTAAAGGAAAATTCTTAAAATAAATGGTTATTCATGTTTATCCAAATTATATATCGTCGCTTGTGCAATTGGACCCTTATATTGAACGATCGAAACGATCCTTTTGGTTAATCTACGTTTAAGACGTAGATTTCAGTTGAAATTAATGGAGTGTAAGTAAATATATTTTATAAAAGTAGCAGATAAAAGTAAGATAAAATGTCTCTGAAAGTATTTATTTTTGGTTCAAAATTGTATATAATTATTTATTTAATTATAAATAATTTTGAAGCCTCTTTTTGATTTATGATTATGCAGAATTTGTATAAATATAAAATTGTTTGTGTTTTGTTTTTGTATTAACATTACTTTAATATTATTATAGGTACACTATTGGAACACGACTTTGTTACTTCACCGGGTATGCTGTTTTTTGGCAACGCATCTTTTTTAAACTTCTTCTTAAGTAAGTCCTTTTCCCCCTATGCTTAGGATAGCTGGAAGTAGCAAATGATTCTCTTTGAGAACCAACTAGGGTTCTTGAAACTTGCCGATCTAGCATCTTAAAGATTAGTAATACAAGCACGGCTAAAAGTTTCTTGGCTAGGTGATCTTTAATTTACATATTTCATTTATTCCTTTTGATATATTCAAAATATGGTTTGTAGACCGGCTTCTGATACATATTAGTTCAATATAAGTGTTTGTCGGCATTTTGAGTATGTTTATAGTAATATAGTTTCTATTTTGATTTTAAGACTAGTCATTCATTCACTTCTGTACATCATTAGAAATTTGAGAGCGAATATCATTAGACCATGCGGTATGGATCGAAGCAAACGATAATCGAAAGGCGCTAACTTTAGACATCTGGCTGCATGAATATTTTCCCATTCCACGTAAATTTAAAGTAATTATTGAATTGCACTTCATATCAAGCTACGTAAGTTTATTATGCATTTGAGTAGGGTTTATGTACAATAATTTTTTATCGATATTCCTTGTTACAGGCATTAAAACCTTTTAAGCTAACGTAAACAAATGCAACACTTCTGAAAATTGTTATAAATTTTTATAAATATGAAAATGAAATAATATTAAATTCGGCGGTTCTTTTTCAGCGTAAGCAAAATATTGGAGCATATGAACTATGTTTTATATGCAACAAGTTGTTACATGTATATTTTCGTATTATTTGTCTATTCGCCCCGCATACTATTTACATTAGATATTATAAATTTTAATTATGAAAATTTAAGTATGTATATAAACGGATCTATCAATAAATTAACATGAATTTATTAATGAAATTACTACAAAATAACTAGTTGCGTAATGTGACATAAGCAAGTTTGTGATATATTTGAATTATTTATACACTTTTATCAGTGAGAATAGGAGAGTTAATTTCTATAGAATTACGTCATACCAAAGGTTACGGATGTACTTTATACTTGTAATTGTCCATTTGTAAGACTCAATAAAAATAATCATCCCGGTCACACCAGTAACCATACTAGGTAAGATTCATTCATTGTTGGTTGGTAGGCTTGATGCAGAGTAATCAGTAGTATAATTTCATTAATATACATAATGAAGGTAAACTGAGAAAACTGTAAAACAACACACCTTTATTGTCTTATATTGAGGTAAATATTTTTTTAATATTTGTATTATGTTATCTAATGATACATGTGCTGAAAATATGTTATTTACCCATTTTATTTTATGATTGATAAGAGAACTCTGTGCATTCGTACTTACTTATTGATTTGCTAAATTTTTCGTTGTTATTTTAAGAATATTGCTTTATTTTATATTATATATACTCGTAACATTTCTGTAATATACAGTTTTATTTACTTAAAAGTGCGCTAGGACATAGAAGTTTTTAGAAATAAGCTCTAGATTTTAAGTGTTTTTAAAAATAGGTTCTCTCCAGTTCATCGCCAATCAGCATGGTGATATTTTTATATGGTTGAAGCCAAGGCACCTAAGTTAGTATGATGATTTAACCCGTTCTTTTTTTGTTACTTTGCAATGATGTTCCAAAAGTATAAAGTTCAACCTAATAAAGTGAAATAAAAGAATAGTGAAATGTATTATCAAAGCAAGCTATTGCTTCTTATCAAAAATTGATCTCATTCCACAGTCACCTTAGTACACTGATTTAGCTCTATCAGATGCTATTTCTCTTTCTTTTACTTTTTCATCAAGTATCTCTATTTATCCTCTATTTACCAACTAAGAGTTTATCTGGATTTGATCTACTGTCTAATGTGGGCTCTGAGCCACTGTCTTACTCAGTCTTCTTGGTCAGGTTTTACACACTTGTCTAATGAACAATGTTAATTAGAACAATCAGAAATCAATCCGTGAATAATAGCTGCAATTAACAACTCTTTGCAACTCTTTCGACAGTCATTTGTAAATTTCGATCTGATATTTGATATGATTTGATCACATTGGTGAAATAAGGAGTTTTTCTTAGGCTTGATACATATAAGGGGTTTCTTACTGCTAACGGAAGAAATGTTGTCATCATTAAGGGTGATACTTTATTGTCTTACTTATTTTACTTATTTTCGATTTCTATCGATAATTATTTTGAAGACAAAAACCGTCTACATGTACAGTGGCTTGTTGCTTAAAATCGGAGGAAATTAACAAAAACAGAAATAGTGAACAAATTAGTTAGCAATACATTCTGTCTCTAATGCAAAAAAACAATGTGTAATTTTTCAGCATCTTCAGATTTTAGGAAAAGGAAAAGCATCGTGTCTATTTCGGGCTTTAAAATATTATAATTTATGAATTTAGAACCTATTTTATATTAATAAGTTTTTAATCTCTTTTGAAATTGCGAATATGCTCCATTGTATGTTGGAAATAGTGACTGTCATCTTCTTGTTGCCGTTGGAATAGTTAGTATTGAATTGTGATTGGAGCTTTATATAAATGCATTATATGTATTGAATATAAAATAAGTGTACAAATATAACAAAATATTAAATTGATAAATATTATTCGTATTTAGTTGCTATTTTACATTAAACAATTTACAATCTTATATAAAAATTTGAAAAAGTTATTTTTATGTAAAAGTGATACAACCAAAAATTACTATAAATATTACACATATTTATGCAATGCGGCAAATAAAACCTTTAAATAACCTAAACGTATTTTATTATTACCAAGACTGAAATTAATTTCAGCACAAATACTATACATTTACTTTACTTTACATTTGATTCATATTTTGTAAAGGTTTTTGTATTGTATATATTTTGCAATTGATAATATAATAATGAATTTTTGCACTATTCTATGTTACTTAAAAATAAGGAAGTAATAATAAGTCTGCAAGTGGACAATCTTCAATCATAACAAAGAAAGTGCTTTTTAAGGACATCAATTGTATAAAGAGATTTATCTTTTGTGAAGTATTCAAATATAATATTTATAAATAAATTGCGGAAACTAACTTTGTTGTTGAAATTGCTGAAAATTTCTTTTGAAAATTTATTCGTTAAATGAAAGAAGGGATAAAGTTTATATATTTGTTTTGATATTGGAAAGAACAAACACATAGCAGTAGAAGGAACAGTACGATGTAGGGGATAGAGGATATGAATACCGAAAGGGATATATACAGGTCATAGTAATTAAAATTAGACTAATAAATGTGCAATATTTATATTAAGTACGGTTTATATTAGAACGGCGTTGTTATCCTTAGATATATGATATCAATTAGAAATTTATAATTAAAATATCTTACGAAAAAGAAACATATTAAAGTAGTGTAATCTATTTTCACAAAACTGTTTATTATTGTCATTTTAAGACACTGATAATTTGGTGATCTAAATATAGATCAGTCATTGTAGTAAATGAAATTAATCTAATAATAATTTTAGTTTTAGACTGTAAAATAGATAAGATTTTAAGCAATAAATGTAAATCTGGTTTACTTTAACCTTGGACTTATTTTTAAAAAACAATAAACAGTTGTTAATATAACAAAAATATATACAATTAAAAATTCATATATATCATAAAATATATACATCATATCCAATTTGATATTTAGGAATATATGTAATTTTTTTTCAAAAATTCTGATGATTCGAAATGCTGGCTGTTCTTATCATATATGTTAAACAAATTATAGGAGACAATAGCCATTGAAGCGATTTTTGATAACATTCTGAATTCTTTTTTTGGTGTGGTAAATAGCCTAATGGGACAATAGTATTGAATTTAAAGATTCAGTAAAACAATCACATTTTTAATAATTTCTTTTCCAACATTTTGTCATTTCATGATAGTAAAAATATTTATTTTTAACTTAATTGAAGTAAAAAATATATTAAATTTTGTTTTGCTGTTAAAACCATTATTAAAATGTTCTATTATTAAACAATAATCTCGGCGAAAAATATTCGCTAAATGGAGGATTTTTTTATTAAGCGTTTTCAATTTTCAACGAATTTTCGAAATGCATCAATTTCGAAACAATAGATTTGAATTAGTAGTTTGTACGACTGGTAAATAGTTTGTACCATCAAATGACTTTGGTTTTTTTTTGAATAATTTTATTTTTAATATATTGTTCCAACACATTTATTAACAATTATCTAGATCTTGATTATAGTTATTCCGTTGTCTCGATTAATAAAGATGCTAATTTGATGGACGCAAGTTATTTTACAAGTGTTCGTTAGTAACATAATATAATGAGTTCCATCTCGAATATATATTGAAAACATCTTATTTCTAGTTTTATGTTTTATTTCGATGATTTGGGTTAAAGAGACAATCTTAGCAAGATAAAAAAATTATGGGCCAAGTTTTTTCATCACGACGAGATAATTTATGGCCATTGATTATAGAGCTCTGATTATAGAGATCTTAACTGATATTTAATATTATCAGAAGAACTACACTCTAGATGAAAAAAATAGTATCATTCCTTTAATTTGTTATTTTGTTTTGAATAGTCAGCATATTTTTATTATTACTCCATATTTTTTATTAAAAAAAGCACATTTTGTGTTTTAAACTTATTATAATATAATATTGTTTACATTTTTCATACAGCTTTTTATAGCTTTTATATATTCATCTGTTCTGTATTTTATTTCTCTACATTATTGTATTATTTATTCGATAACTTATTTTTATCTTTTATATTAATATTATTTTAGTTATATACTATTTTAATGAGGAGTTAATTTATAGTTTCTATATGTGAAAGCATTGTAATACATATTTAGTAAATGTATACATATTGTGATACATAACTCTTTTTTATTTATCTCCAAATAAATTATATATTGCAATCTACAAATGATAAATTTTAGTTGTTTTAAAATATCACTAATTTAAATATGAAACAAAAGCAAATAAGTAAACTTACCGACTATTCCAGCTAGGGCGCGCAATAACACGTTGTTGAAAATCCATGATCAAAATCAGAATTGCGAGGAGTTTAACGAGTGAACAGTTCATTTTGCGAACGACCAACACAAAACAAGTCACAAGAAATATATAAAATCTAGGCCAACTTGATTGGGTGTTCTTAAATTTGATTAGATCTTGTTTGCCGATGTAATAAAAATATGAATTGATTGAAGCACAATTTTAATAAAATCAACTACACCAATGGTAAGAGAAGACTGAGAGTAACAATTGTTGGAGATTCGAAGAATTTTCGCGGAGCTTTTAGCGCTTTCGTTCCTTTTTCCTATTTCGTTTTGTCGCTTGTTTCTCGGTTCAGTTCGGTTTTTCGAATGGCGCGAATTGGCGCCTCCTGCGATATTTATGCATTTTGGAGAAATCCGACGGTTGTGGGAGGGATGACGCTACTTTTGCGTACAGCTTCATGTTGTTGAAGTTGGATCATAAAACTCAGCAAATAAGCCATTTCGCGGCAATAACGCGTATCGTAGGAGTAAACCCTCTATACAATATATGCAACTCATAATTAACCTGCGTATGAAATATGATATGTCTTTATTTAATAACTGTCATAATCTAGCAAATTATGATACAGCATCTCCGTATGTTTCTCAATAGAATATAAAGAAATCATTTGATCAAATCAAATTCTGACCATATTTTAAAATTATGATATAATTATCATTAATTACTATACTAAAACTATATTAAAATTATTTTTAAGCAAATATTCATTAAAAATATGTGTGTATCTTTGATTTGTTAATACCGTTTTTTATCGGCTCTAACCACAAATCTTGGGAAGTATAAAAATAGTTTAAAGGTTACAGGTTTTAGTTACCACCGTCCAGATTTTGCTATCAGTAAATAGTAATAAAATTAATATTCAGAAAATACTAATTTATTACTACTTTTCAATAGGACAAGGCTTGTTCTGTTTCGAATTGATTTTACTGGTCATTCAGAATTTTGTTTTCTTTCGTTTATTGTGGTTTACATAGCTATGTTATCATCGAAACAGAATAACAAGGATTTAGATGCTTTAGACAAAATATTTTACCTCTATATTTTAGTTGTTTAATACATTGTTAATTGAATTTGCAACTTTAACAATTATTTATTTAATATTATAGTACTATATTTAGTATTCTTTCTAAGGTAAACATATGACATACTCGCTGTTGATGAAATGACATATACTGTAGTTTAAATGAAAGAAAAAAATGCTAGTTTGACATTAACTTTTTAATTGGAAATCCGGTAGTTTGGTTACAAAGTGAGATGGAGTATAAAAATTGACAATTTAGGTATTAGCATTATATTTCGTTCCTATTTTTCTATATTATAGATTAAGAAAAATTATTCCTAAATTATAGTTTTAGAAAAATTACTTTTGTGTTGATGTCACAGACAATACTATTAATATTGATATGTTGATAATAAAAATAAAATAAATTTGTTAATTTTGATTGAACAATATGTTAATGAAATTACATAACATAATAACATAACCTATTAAAATTATATTTGAACAGGGTAAATTGTAATATTTAATTAAATAAAAAATCGTATTTTAATCTAAAGTTATTAAACACGAAATTATGTTTTTAGATAAATAATAATTTGCCAAAAATACATATAAAGTCCATACGAAAAATCAATAAATAAGTAACTTCCTATTTCTATAATTTTGTGATTATAACTATTTCTTGTTGATAAAGCTTCGATATAATTAATGTATATAAGGTGCACTATCTGATTATTTTAATGTGCGTGTTGTTTGTTCATTAACAAACTGTTAATATTGACACGAATAAAGGTGGGAAATATTTAAACACTAAACTATTTTGATTTTTGCAGTTTTATTTTGAAGATAATAATGGAATGTAAAAAAATGGATTGTCGAATTTGAGGTATCGCAAAATCATAATGTACAGTGATATGCTAAATTGATGTTATGGCTTTTTATTGCTCTTATAGGCTTTTTAGACGAAATGTTATATTAATAGGAAGGACAAACAAGCTTAGACGCCAACAAGTTATTAATTGGCCCATTATACATCAAGTTTGCATTAATTTGTTTTGGCGATGTTCATTATATAAAATAGAGTTGCGATTTGACAATTTAGGATATGGTTAGGTGAGTTCAAATAGGAACAAAGTTATAAATAATATGAGGTAGGTTATTGCAGGTCTAGTTAACGGGACAGTCTCATTTTTTTCTGTAAATAGTTACTCTATTGAGTAAAACCGTATTCATTTAAAGATATTTATGAAAGTATCATTATATGATAAAAGTAATTTGCATTGCTATCATTAACAGATATATGATACTAGAAATAAATGATACAGATTTTTAAAAAATCGTTAGACATTATTAACTACTATACAAAATCTTATGTACAATGTACAAAAATAAATGTACTTTTAATGTTAAATGGTGGGGTAATTTATGTAGCTTATAAGATGTATATCGATGTAAGTGTTTCTAAACAATTATAATAATTTCAGTGGTAATATATTGGTTTGGCTTTCAAAGCATTGATGAAACAGTGTTCTAATTAATAAACCTGACATCGATATATATGAATTTAAGTTATGGTTTATTGATTTCCACCCGTGTTTGATGATACCTAAGAAATTTCACTAATTAGCCCAAAATTATGAATGTGTCATAAAATTAGTATAGTTCAACCTAAGTTACGCGTCTTAATGAAAAGATACAATTTTTAAAATGTTAAAAAAAACGTTTAATATAATCTTTTTAATTTATTTCACATACAATGTTTTTAAAACAATGAAATTATTTAGAAGGATTATAACATGTAATAATCTGATATTATATTAGCATTGCTTATTTAATATTAAAACCCCAAATAGGGAGATCGGATAACCAAAAGCATATAATCGTGAACACATATTTGCAGTAAAACATATTTGCTTATATAATACAGTTATCTATTTTTTTTACAATTTCAATTTTTTATTATTTAATTATTACATTGTTACTAGTAGTGTCCAACTAACCTACAATTGTCTTTATAATGGCTTAAATCTAGGTATAAGTTATATAGTAGTAGGACCAATCGGCCCTATCTCAGTCTCTGGTGAAATAATGTTTATACGTGTCATTGCTATATTTTTTATTAACTGCAACACATCACACTACACAAGATAAGATGGTTTGATTCATTTGAGTCTGTGTCCTGTTCTGATGGTATCCAAAAGCTGCAATACTTCATTATTCTCATGAGAATGGAGTCTTGCTTAATGCTCCCTTTTAATTCTCTTGATTTCTTGACTGACTGTGGGTATCTTAAGGACTCGATGTAACTAGTCAATCCTGTAGTATTTGGGTGCAACCACAATACTTCTCAGGACTTTGTTCTGAAAAACTTGTATTTTTTTATGTTATTCTTTGCAGAACATCCCCATAATTGAACTCCGTATATCTATATAGGTTTCAGTATTTGCTTATATAATAGCAATTTATTATGTACTGATAATTGTGATTTTCTTCCAATTAGCCAAAACATCCTATATTTCAATTCCAGTTTTTTTCTTCTCTTTATTATATGTTCCTTCCAGCGAAGTTTTGCATCAGGATGTATTTCGAGATATTTAGCTTTGTTGCTATATGGAATGATATTATTATTTAATATTATTGGTGCTTATTATTGGTACGGTCTGATTGTAGGTGAAATGCACATGCGCAGATTTACTTTCGTTAATTTTTATTTTCCAAGCTTGTGTCCAATTATTTATATTGTCACTTGCCTGTTGTAATTTTCATGTGGCTTCTTCACTATTGTCTCCGACAGCTGTAATCGCAGTATCATCAGCAAATGTATCTAGTAATATTGTCAAAATGTAATATTCTCCTATATTTATTGAGGTATATCATAAGTGTAGAGTAAATAAAGCATTGGCCAATACATTTCCTTATGGTACACGTGCTTTAACTTCTTTTATTGTATAGTAAGCCTCTTCTTGTTTAACTCTAAACATTCTGGCTGTAATGTATGATTTTCGTAGTTCGGTGTGTTGTTTTGGTAACATTTCTAGTCTATTCTATAGTTTATGAATAAGGCCTTCATGCCAAACCTTATCGATGGCTTGTGCTATATTTAAGAATATATCTGAGCATGCTTTTTAATTTAGTAGGCTATTTCAATAACATTTGTTATTCTGTGGACCTGGTCAATTGTTGAATGCTTGTTAATAAACCCAAACTGTTTTGTCAGTATTAGGTTTTTTCTCTCTATGATCGGTTTTGTTTTTTCAACAGGAGTTTTTCAATAACCTTAGATATTACTGGCAGCGGTGATATAGGTCTATAGGCTTTTATTTCGTTTGGTAACTTTCCAGGTTTTGGGATCACTACAATTTCCGCCATCTTCAAAATGCCTGGACATTTTCAATTGATTTTAATTCATGATAACAGTATATAATATTTCATTTGAAGATAAAATATTTATTTATTAATAAATATAATAAATATTTTTTAATTATGTTATTGTAATAGTATGCATATAATAATAAAAATCAATATGGAATTTTAACAAGATTGATGTAAATCTCAAAGACCAATAAAAGACCTAGATATTTATTATTCATTGAACAAGTTCAGGGATGGAATTTGTGTTGCGATTTCAAAATATAAATACTTATATATAATTAACGAGACAATTTTAATGACTGATAAAATATGTATATTCTGGTATAAAATATAATCAACTTTAATTTTGATGTCACTTGAATATTTAATAATATCTAGAAATGGAATAACATAGATATGTAATACTAAAATTTGAAAAAGAAACAAAATAACTAAAACCACGCAATGATATCTTAATTAAATGAATCAAACTTATTAACTTTCTGATGTTTTGTGTTTTTTTTTGGTATGGATTAGTTTGATAAAATCCTGTTGACCTTATACACAACATTGTGTTTGGACCAATAACTGTCCTGTGTTTTGAGTTTATTTAATCAGTTTGAAAGTCTGTCATATATATTATTTTTTAATTATTATTAGAGTATTTTAAAAAAACACATATAGGAATAAAATAAGGTACGCATAATTCCTTTGTGTATGATATACATTTTGTAGATATTTTCTATAACTTTTAAAGGTTATGATGTATGAGAAACTGTCCGTTAAGGTTAGAGTTTTTTTGTGATTAAAACATTGTTAATGGGTCAATTGGACTTAAAAATTAAGGGAGTAAATATATTTATTAATTCATTTGATCATTTTCGCATTAACATAAACCAATAGAAAGTAAACGTATACAAACATGACTATATTTCATTCTTACCTTTACTATAATCTTCAAATAAGTTCTGTTTGCATATTATTTAACATAAAAATATATCTTTTGTTTCCATAGCAATCTACAAAATTAGTGTTATAAAATGAAAATGATTTACTAATAATTCATACCTTATACACTTATTGTCGCATTACCTGCCGCTAATTTTGCCTGTGAAATAGTTATATTACCCCAACAAAATATAAATACAAAATTAACCTAAAAATGACTTCTAATCACAACTCGTGTAAACAACAAGGCGTGTATAGAAAAGGATGCGTAGTAGTGAAAACTATCAGGCTAGATTAGAACAAATGCAAATGTGTAGTTCTAACCAATCAACACTTTAGGTATAGGCTTTTTACTGTCGCTTAATATTGAGAGGTTCTGTGCTGTAGAGTGAAAAAATCATAGTTTGATGAAAATTTAGGTATTTATTCAGATTATTTTTTCATGTTTTAGCAGAAGGCAAATAGAGTTTCATCTCCAATATCATTAAATCAATTAGCGGATATTTTAGCGCAAGAATGAGACAACATTCCGTTGGAAATTTAGAAAAATATACGGAATACGAATGGTGGAAAAAAATGGTGGATCGATACTTTATTAATAAATAAATATTGAGTATACGTCAGGTGTTCATATTATTTTGTCTATCCCGTGTATGTTATATAAGATTTTGTTTTTTTTATATATTTTTGCAATGAGACTATAAAAATATTAAAAAATATAATATTTTATCTCATGTTATTACCCAAGAAAAAACTACATATATATCAATAAACTATGTTCACATATTATAGTATATAATATATTCCATATAACGCTTTCATAAAACTATATTAGGAATTACATCATAGTAACACTGCTTTTATAGCTGTAGGGTAATGTTTTTGTAAGTTATTATGTGTTATATTACATCCTAACTGTTCTCGCTTTGATCACAAGTGTGTTAATTTTCTATTAAATAGTGCTTTGTTTTACCCCATATTACTGTACGAACCTTTCAGAATTACCCATTTTAAACTTTTATGAATGTCGTATGATTTAAAGAGAGTTTTAATAATAATTAATATTTATCTAAGTCAGAGACTTTTATTGGGATGCCATTTGCAAACGGACTTCAGTTACATGGGCTATTAAAGATATAATTAATTTCGTCTTAAATTAGATGTAATATATGCATGCTTTCTTGATGTTTGAAAATAAATGTTTTCATTTTATTAATTTATAGTTTTACAATAATATCATTTATTATTTATTATTTATAATTATTCGCATGTAAGAGTTGTCTAAGAGTTAATTTTGTAGCACATTTTTGTTGTAGTTATTGCTTGTTTGTGAAAGTTGCTACAGAAAATGATTATCTCTGATCGAGAGAATTATTTAGTCATTTCAAAATGTAACGTTTTATAAATTATGTTTTACTGGAAAGGACGTTTATTAATTAGGTTTTCCTTGCTTATGTGGAAAAATACTCTTAAGGCCACTAATCTTTAATGTTGCTGTTGGATATTAATTCAACTTTATGAGAAGAATAGGAGAAAACTACCTATAAAAGAATATAGAAATTACAGTGTAGAATATTAAATTGTAGTATAGTTTTTAATAAAATAATAATATATGTTTTAATTTAATATATGTTTTAAGATTTTTTATCGCTGCAGTTTATTTTTACATGTTCTCTATTAAATATTGTTGCCTGAAACTTTGTATTCCTTTTTGTGAGGTAACCGATTCGGCTTTCATAATAATTATTTTGTTTTTTACTGGTACAAGCTTGTCCTGTTTTTATTTGCTTTTGAAGTGGTTTGTATATTACGGATGAACAGTTCCTCTTAATCATTGATTTATGTGTTGTAAACGAGACTTACGTTATCAATTTTTACATCCAGCTATTCTAAAACAGAGTAATTCCTCGATTACAGTAATAATTTGATTATATTTTATTGTTATTCCAGTTTTGAATTCGTTTTTGCGTTTCAAGTGATACTAAGGACCTAGTATATTTTCATGTATTTACTTATATTTCTGAGACTTCTCATTCCAGAATTCCAGTTGATAATATAATCAAGTATCATCTAGTTTTAGTAAATTAGTAAATTTTACACCTACAGTAACTTCCATCTCTGTTATTATTACTGTTCATAACGAAACGTGGAAAAGGCGAAACACAAAAAAACAAACATGGTTGTTTCAAAACCAATATCAAAAAACCAAAACCAAAAAAAAATAACAAAAGTTTGAAGGCATTTATTTAAAAATTTAGAATTCACTAAGATATTTATTATAACATTTTTTATATTCTAGGTTCATTGGGTCATTTTCATAGGATTTTATTACTATTTTAGTCACGTATTATTTATGACTTTAGAATACAATTTGGGTACTTACCAAGTTTTCAATAAAATTCAGCTATCGATTTTTTACTAACTTATAGGGGCACTGTGACCTATAAATATAAACTATATGCATTTTTGTATTGACATATTTACAAGAATGAAATAATTATTTTTATTAAGATTTAACATGAAAATGGAAATATTGACGTTTAAGTAACCGTTAAATGCGATGCTTTTAACATTTTACTACATAAAATAACAATTTTTCATTTACATTACTTTATTATATAAAATTTATTTATACATATACATATTTATCTTTGTCCTTTTGTATATACGTCCCGTGTTACAAACAATATCACAATTGTACAGTTGTGAATTTAGTCGAAAGCGACAATAATACTATTTTTCATTTAGTACTTTTAAATCGCTCATTGTATACAGCGCTAATCATTGAACGCTTAAAGTTACATATTTTCATTTATTAGCGTTGTTTGATTTGAAGAAATCGGATGCTGAGGCAGATTACACACTTTAGAAATTTATGGTGATGCTGATTTTTGGTTTTGATTTCAATGATTTAAAAGTGGTGGTTTTGATGTCAATAGCAAAGAACAGCTTGGCGGACCAAACAAGTTCAAACCAAAACTCAGCTCAAACTTTTAAAGAACTTTTAGTAGCTTAGCAATTAAGCATTTTTTTTATTGCTTGTCTGTCAAATATAAATGAGATTCTGTGGTGTTTTGTGACTGGCATGGAAAAGTGGATCTACTTTAACAATTTCAAGCGGATCAACACTGAAGCAAGATTTTCATGACTATAAAGTTTTGCTGTGTACATATTGGGAGCAGATAGATGTGTAACATGTCTACCAACGTCAGTTCAGAAAAGTGAACGTCGTATAGTTATCAATAAGGACTAGCGAGTAACGGAGGTAATGATTTTCTTGCATAACAATGCTCAGCCCTATTCTGCACGAGTTTTGTAGGATACATCGTTGCAGCTTGAATGAAAGGATTCTGCCCAACGTATCTACCACATATAGATTCTTTTAATTACCACTTGTTAAAATCGATGCAGCATCGCTTCTCTGGCGCGTGGTTTCGAAATTCTGAAGAAGTGGGAAAATTGGACCAATAATTGCATCGCTACCAACCTAACATTGTTCTTTTCACGGCATCGCCATGCTGCTTGGAAGATAAGAAAGAGTTGTAGAAAATGGGATTTTTAAAATGGAAATGATTAAACTATATTCGAGCACCTAGTGCTTCATCCTATACAGTGCAAGGAGAAGTCTTTCAGATTTCAGACAAATAATTTTAATTGTGGCTTTTAAATACATTAAAATGATTTTGGGTATTATCTCATTATTTTGGATGGCACCTGGACCTGGGAACTGGGTTCTTTATCTTGATACTGAATCAATACAAAACCCTAAGGAGTGGTGTAAATATGATTTCTTGGCTCCAAAGTGAGTTCCTTGTCAAAAATTGATAAAAAAGTGTACTAGATCTCTTTGGATCAATTGGATGCAGTAATGCAGTTTACGGAAAAATTCAGTTTATAGAAGAAACATTATTGTGCATTCAGACGGTTTTTAAGAACATAGCTGACCAAACAGCTCAAACTTTTCTAAAATCAGTTAGTTAAATCACTAATGGTTTAAACATTCACCAGATTCGATTTTGTTGGCTTCGAGCCTCTCCTACATCTCAAAAATTCTTTTGGGAAACGATATTCTTCAAACGAAGAAGTAATAGTTGTAAAAGAGTTTTGTAGGAAAATCATTACAGTAACGGTGCCAATGAATTCGAGAAACTTGAAGGGACTTCAGTATCAGTGACGCACAAACTAATTTTTATTACTATAAATAGGTTTTTTAATTTCTGTTTCTATATATTCTATTGTTTATATATATATATATATATATATATATATATATATATATAACGTATATTTTGCATATATCAACTAATTCATACATAATGGCTAATTGGTATTAAATAATCACTACCATGCGATTGTTTATTTAATAAATCTAATTGACGTCAACGAAAACTTGACCCAACTTTTCAAGACTAAATCTGTATGATTCACGGTCCATTTTCTTATTCGACGAAAAAATAGTTTCACTTATTAATAATGATTGTCCTCAGAGCCAGATCCGTTTCGCGTGAACGAAAACTGCAAATTATGTTCGCACTTCATCTGCGTTAAAAGGAATTTTTTGCATCATAGCATATTGTTTATTTGCGTTATGTAAACTGATACTTGTTTTATTGCCGTTTATTTTTTTTACTGCCTAGATTTATTATATACAATTTTTGGTAAATCCCACTACGATGAAAATTAATATTGGCAATGATGAGATATTAGAATTACCCAAAATTTTATTCATAGATTAAAACAAAACGATATGAATAAATCCTAAAATATTCAAACATCGAGTTTCATTTGGTATCTAGTTGTATTTAAATGGTAAAAAATAAGTCTTTTATGATCTATATTTAGTTGTAACGATACTAGGAGATGAAATATGTTGATGTACTAAGATATGATGTGCTAGAATTTAATTAATTTTTTCAACGATTGCCCATTCAGGGCGTAGTTCATTTTCAACATAGACATTTTCGGAATTAAAGCAAACAAACCAATTTTTATATAACACTAATAGCTATAGTAAGTTCTCGTAAGTTCTCGTTACATGTTTCCTTTCTCGTAAGTAAAGTAGCAAAATATGTCGAAAATACTCCTCTAACAGGTTAATTGAAAAGTCTCCGGCCTACCATAGTAAAACACATTTTTTGGCAATATTAGTTTTTTTTTATTCAAAATAATTCTCTTCAAAGGTGATACACTGATTATAGCGACCCTCCAACTTTTCGATACCATCTCTGTAGTACGATTTGTTTCTTGCTTCAAAATAGGCCTCAGTTTCGGCGATCACCTCTTCATTCGACAAAAATTTCTTCCCAGCGAGCTTTCTTTATAGATCCGAGAACAAGAAATAGTCGCTGGGGGCCAGATCAGCAGATTACGGTGGTTGAGGAAGCCATTCGAAGCCCAATTCATGGATTTTTTCCATTGTTTTCACTGACTTGTGACACGGTGCATTGTCTTGGTGAAGCAGCACTTTCTTTTTCTTCAAATGCGACAATTTTTCGGCGATTTCGTCCTTCAGACGGTCTAATAACGCTGTGTAATAGTCGCTGTTGATGGTCCTTCCTTTTTCAAGGTAGTCAATGAAAATTATTCCATGGGCATCCCCAAATACAGATGCCATAACCTTGCCAGCCGACTGTTGCGTTTTTCCATGCTTTAGAGCGGTTTCATCGTGCGCAGTCTACTCGTATGACTGTCGATTTAACTTCGGAGTGAAATGATGGAGCCATGTTTCATCCATTGTCACATATCGACGCAAAAACTCGGGTTTATTACGCTTGATCACCTTCAAGCACTGCTCCGAATCATCAACTCGTCGTTGTTTTTGGTCAAAAGTGAGCTCGCGCGGCACCCACTTTACACAGAGCTTTCTCATACTCAAATATAAATATTTGTGAATGATATGATGTTCAGTTCAGGTGATATTTTTAGAGTACCTGCTATTTCATTCAATTTCAATTTATGATCATTCAAAATTATTTTTTGTTCTTTTTAAATGTTTTCGTGGGTAACAACCTCTTTTGGGCGTCCACTGCGTTCACCGTCTTCGATGCTCATTTTACCACGTCTAAACTTAGCATACATAGCCTTGATGGTTGGTTTTCCTGGGGAAGTGTCCAGAAACTCGGCATCAAGCCAAGTTTTTGCTTCATCTGTATTTTTTCCCTTCAAAAAGTAATATATTATCAACACGCGAAATTCCTTCTTATTCATTTTTTTCACAATAACAAAAGTTGCTTCACTCAAAATGCTACAATTCACAAACTAATGATCCGACAACTATGAAATTTATACACGCATCTTTTGAGGGTTATGGTTAATTAAATAACAAATGGATTTAATTCTAGTGGCGCCATCTATGTGTCAGGCTCTATGCTCAAAATCTTAATTTTCAAAGCTAAAAACTTATATATATATATATATATAAAAAACATTATATTTATATTTAGAACTAGCTGGCCCGACAGACATTCTCCTGTCTGAGCTATGAAAACTCAATTCTAGTCGGAATTAATAATTAATAAATATATATTTCAAAAATATTGTGTTTCTTGTAATGTTTCTTGATGCACAACATTGTTAGTTTTGATTTCTGGTGCATAAACAAATAACGTTGATGGTTTTCTATCTTTTGAACGAAGAAATTCACAATGAAGTTTCAATATGTATTTGATGCTTACCTATAGAAGATTGACACATTTAGAAATGTATGTTATGAAGGAATAACGATCAATGCATAATGTATTTAGTCGAGCTGAGACAGACGCGGAACCTATTACGAATCCGAGGCATTGGGAGAAACCGCCTTAAGAAACGTTTTTAGTCAGCAACAAAAATGACCATAATCTCTTGAAGATGGTGAACGATGGAAGGGGTGGAAATTCGTAGATGCTCCTCGCGTAACTAGAAAAACGTTTTTAATATTAATTATTTTACCAACGATTCGATCGCAAAATGGAATTGCACTTGCATTAGCTTCATCAGGTATTACAGTTATTTTGTTGGAAGGCGGTTGAACATGTCATTCAGCACACAATCTGTTGTTGAACATGTAAACTAATGAAACTCCAACAACAATTCTCCAAAGGAATTCTGCGATAACCAGAGTGTTGCAGCAAAGTAAATTTATAAATGCAGGATAATACCCAAAAAGTCTTTGGAGGCATATACAAACGTAGATATAGATTGATTTAATGCTGTAATTTTAATAATAATAGTTGTTTAGTTTTAATATATAATTAATAAAAAACAATTGCCGGAAAGCGGCAATGTAGTGGCTAGTAGGGTAGTGGTTCTGGTGGCTGTACCAATGAAGCCAATGTCATTTGGCCAGTGATAGAACACAATTCAAGGACTTCATTCTTAAACATAAATGCTTTGCAATGTGGATACTCAATTTTCATTGGTCTAATAGTAAGTCTACCAAAATTTACGTAAAAGTGATATTAAATTAAGCTTTTAATATAAGACGGTATTGCGGTGCCCTGCGATGTACAAAAAGTTACTCATCAAACTCAACACCATATGAACGTTCAGATCGAATAAACTGTGCACCAGGAAATAAATAAATACATTTAGTAATAATACAATACAACTTTTTGCAACCGATACAGTTGTTAGATCCGATGACCCTAACAGATGTTAAAACCATCTATTAGGAACACCAAAATTATTTTTTTCAGGTGCATATATTTGCATCCTATATATTATATTATATGATGATGATATACGTTGATGTCACTCTTTGTTTATATAATTTCAGAAGTTTGTTATATTTTTAGTGTAAAAGCAAACATTTTACGATTTATTATTGTAATTAATAATAATTTCTGACAAAGTTCAAAGTTTATTTACAATCCAAAGAATAACTTTGTATATTGGTGAAGTTTTAAACTTTTTTGACCAACAATTTCTGTTAAAATTATTTGGGTGTATAAAAGAATCTTTTAGAAGTAAAATTATTTAACCTCTAAATATTTTGTTTGTTGAATTTAAATGAAAATAGTCGTATTACCTTTAGCTTATTTATTATTTATAATTGAATAATATATACAGGACTGAATTGACAATTCTTAACTAAATATACATCTATATATTTTAAATTGTTTCAATCGTTTTCATATATTTAAAAGTATTTGGTGATTCTACAAGTTTCCCTTGTGCTTGGTATAGATCTTCCACATTTTCAAAAACAATGTAGTAATAATTAAACAAAAAAAGGTGCTGCTGTAAGTAATTTATTACCTATTATGACGTTATTTATTGTCAAATTGCAACAAACTATAGTAACAGCATTTTACACGGCACGATCTTTATATTTTTAGTTATTGTTTAGATTAAAATACTAATGGCAAATAATTAGAGATCGGTAGTATTGTTAGTACCTTGGTTGATTCAACATGTCGCCATACGTTATTTTTGAAATAACATTACTTATGTAAATAATTAGGTAAAATGGAAATATATTTTCATCCTTAAATAAATCAAAACTTGCATGCGACCGTAACAATATTGTTTATATGAAAGCAGAACGAAGTTAGTAGTTTTTAGCGGTTTGTCAAACCGAACTTAAGTTTCCGGGGACTAACTTTTTAGATATAATGTAAGAGCGAGTTTCTTCTATTTATATTTCCTCCATAAATATTCGACAAAAACAAAAACGTATGCCTTTCAAGGAAATCCATAAGCCGCAATTTCAATATTAATATAATTTGCAATAACAATACATTTTATTTTTTTGATGCATTTTTTTTACTGAGAAAATTTCATTGATGATGGGAAACGAATAGTGCTGGATTGTCGTTTCTTCTTTACTGTGGGACATGCCGATTACCAAGCAACATAAGCAATTGCTATGAATAGAACATTCTTGACATGTCCCTAGTAACTTTGTTTTTATTTGTTAATTTTTACTGTGTTTTTATCCTGTCCGAATTGACAAGTTTCATCGACTGGTTAGTTTGATCCAATTTTCCATATTTAATTTTCATTCAATTTATCCATTTAGTTTGTCCATTTTCACTATCTGTAAACTATCTTAATAATGTTCCAGGGTTGCAACTATAACCATTTTTATAATCCAGACACTGATGCCGAAATATATATCAGATATTTAGCTATTGGTTATAAGTAATTTGAAGTCGCTGATGCCACTCACTGGTTCCTGCCAACTATGGCGACAGCGTATCTAGTGTGTTCAAATTTGGCTTTCTTCCTTGCACGGTCGTTATAACACATGAGCTGAAAAGTTCCGGGCGTAAAAAAGAAAGCTCGCGCATTTTTTGTTCAAAATGAGTTTTATTCATTACGTTGATAAACAATCTCCATCAAGATTCATAAAATCATTCTAGCGCCGCTCTAACATTTCAATGCCACTTTTGTAGAACGATTTATCTTTTGTCTCAAAATAGGCCTGTCATCAGTTGCTGTCCACTAAGATGACGATCGTTTTGATTCCAGAGTGAAGTCATGGATCTATGTTTCATATATTGTCACATAGAGATGCAAAGATTCCGGTTTGTTATATTTAAATATGGACATACATCGCTCAGAATCATCAACACGTTCTTGTCTTGCTTTCACTTTGAACATAGCTTTCTCATAGTCATATGCACATGCAATATGAAACCAAAATGTTCTTTTGATACCTTTATGATGTTAGCTAACTCAGGCAACTTAATTTTTCGATCATTCAAAATGAATTTGTGGATTTTTTATGTTTTCTGGTTTTACCACCTCATATGAAAGTCTACTGCATTCTGCATCATTGTCGTCTCTACGACCACGTTTGAAGTTTAATGACCAATGTTTTATTGTCTTCTCTAATAGAGCGGAGTCCTTATAACACTTTTCAAGCCATTAAGTTATTTTGTCCCAAACACGAAATTGTTTTTGATCCATTGTTTTGAAAATAACAAAAGTGGTGTCACTCACTTCACACTAACTCACAAACTTATGAGTAGAATATCATGAAATGTTAACAGCTTTCTTTTGAAGGTAAATACTAATGTAGGAATGTTCGTTTTGTTAGTCGGAATGTGTGGCTAGCGACGCGGTCGTTTCTCGGAACACCCACTACTATTTGTGTGGATGGAATTTGTACGGGAACTTAAAACACTGGTTGAATAAAAACTTGTTTATTTTGATATTAAATAATACATGTGGTCGACGGGAGCATGGACATTAGGTTAGGTTAAGGAAGTACAGAAGCGCTATGGAGGTTGTACTGTTACAAGGGGGTAGAGAAAAAGATAAAAGAGCGAGACGTCGTCGTGGTGGCCCTTTATAGCCGGGAACCGCATGGTACTAATCAATCAACGTTGCCAAGCGTTGAACTTCATGAACTTGGTGTAGGTGAAACTTAACGTGGTAGCCTAAAGGGTCGTAGCTGTCGCTACACCAATTAGCGCCGTCTATGTGTTAGGCTCGGGACTTTTCAGCCCATGCCAAGAGTGGACAATAACTTTATTTATAAATTTAGCTTTATCCTTTGCTTTTACTGGTGGCAGAATATTTTAGTGTATTCACTTGATCCCACTGCACATACATTTTAGTTAGTGTTAGTGGTAGAAGCAGGTACGTCCTGAGTTTCTTGTGACCTTCAGTCCTTTCGCTCCATTTCATAAATTATCTGACATTAAGAGTAGATATAATAACTACCTACCCTTGTTATATTTCATAAGATTATTAATTTCGCCATTGTCACTGTAAATTGGTTCTTCAAATATGTCTTCATTTTGTTTTCAGATTTGTTGCTCCATCATCTTGACATCATGATCTCCCATGCTTAAAATTAATCTGTTATCTATTGTCTGTAATCTGTTATTTATTGCATTTTATAAGTAACAGTTATATCATTCATTTTTGATCTCTGTTTTTTTGTTTAGGATGTTAAATTATTTTATATTATTTTTCGCCCGAGTTTCAATTTTGTGCTAAAAGAAGTAAATGTGTCACTTGGTACGTTTTAGTTTTTTCAATAAAACACGTTTTCTAAACGATTACAATATCCTACGTGATTGGGATTTACGTTTTAAAATTTACGAGATACTCTAATATGGTTTTATCAATTATCAAAAGATATACGTTTATTTATTCCAATACAACCGTTAACAAGGAAGTAAAGTTTGATGGTCACCAGAACTTAAAAGGTATAATTTAGAAGAGAGTTAAAACGCTAACACGTAGAGGATCAATTCAAAGTTAGATAAAATAAGGTTAAGTAAATTATGAATGTAGATGGTCAACAGGAACTATGTCTCTTTTGTTGAGAAAAGCGATGTTTATTTCTAGGAACTAAGACTTGTTCTTGAAAAGACCCATCCGCTAAGAGAAAGGTTGACGTACGTTATGATTTAACATTTATTTTTATCTTTTTATTATTTCATAGTGAAAGCTAAAAATTCAGATGTTTCGCTTCGGCACATTTTATATACATGAAGTGGTTTTGCAATTTGACATCTCCTAATTTTGAAGTCAATTTATATAGGTTGGTACCTATAAATAAACGTTTCATAAAACACAATGTTAAAAGAATAGTATAAATTTAATCTCCGTGCTTTAAAGATTTTGTAGAAATTTTGTAGAAAATGTGTGTAGAAGAGAGTGCCGAATACATGATTTATTAGTGGCTCTACTAAACTCTATTATTTTTGATTTTAAATAATAAAATTTAAAATTGGGCGTAAAATCTTCTATATATAGTTCTATATATAGTCTTTTACTTTGCCATATAAAGTGTCACTGCCACTGTAATTTCTAGTTTTACGGGGATCTGCATTGTTGTTAGCTGTCAAATATTTATGGGTGTATTTGGAATTTTATTTTGTATTTGTTTTGACTATTATCAAATCGCAATTAGAATATATAATGTATTAACCATTGAATATAATTTCTCGACATTTACTGCTTAATATCACGATTTATATTTCATACAAATACAGATTTTTTTATTGATGCCTAGATTCGATAACAGTAAAATTAAGTATACATAAATAAAAGTAAGGTTAGATAACAGTACTGACAATTGTTATGTTAATTATATAAGAATTATAGATATTAACAATAATAGATAGAAATTTTTATATTACGAAATATTTATCAAATATGATATAACTATGCGCTAACGGTAATTTTTGTTTTGTTAAACTTTTTGTTTGTTACTGTTAAAGGAAAAGCATACTTATACTTATACATACTTATCACGTTTGTTATCACCTTTAGTTACAAACTTACTGAGAGAGAAATTTCTTTAGTTTTAACTATTTTTAATAATGAAAAGGAGAAGATATGACTTAGGTTGTCAAAGACCATCAAATGTGTGACGATGTACCTTACGTGCTAAATGCACTGATGACCAGCGAGAGACAGAAAATGTGGGTCGTATTAATATGTTGCGTTAGAAAATAACTGGACATGAAGTAGATATGCTTAGAATGTAACTAGCTCGCGCACATCAGACACAACAACAGTGAATAGGATACAGTGAGATTGAGTGACTCCACAGACGCACTGCTTCTGTGATCCAGGATACCAGGAAATTGATTTTGCTGCCACTAAATTATTTATAACTGTGAAATGACAATCGTGTGTCAGTATAATTAGGCATTAAAATTATGAGGCGAATATATTGGGTTATGTTGTGCCGATGAAAAAGTAAAATTGACAAAATCGCTTCCACCAACAGGTTCATCACTTCTTGGCCAACATCAAGAATATAATATTTATTTCGGAATGTGGTAGTAGTTTTGGCGCAACGCATATTATACAGAATAATTTCATGCCCGCTTTAAAGGTATTATACTTACACTACAACAGTAAAGCGAGCTATTATCCAAGAACTACAAAGGTTTGTTCACCAGAAAAACGATTTAGTTATAATGCTAAAATTAAGCTTGGGTCACAACCATAATATTGTTATTAGACGTGACAAAATCCCTGCCAGAGATCGCAGGAAGAGGTTTAATTTACCGACAGTCGACGAAGTGGTCATTGTTATTGTCGGAGAAAATTTTTAAGTAATGCGAAGTTCACCGGATCCTTTAGTAAAAAATATATTTAAACAAAACAATCTAATATTCCAAATAAACAATGGTGAAATTAATAATATATATGAAATATAGCACAAGGATAGGTAATCGCAGATATAATGCAGATACTTGTATACAAGTATAATTGTACTAACGGAAAATATTACTGATAAATAATGATACACATAAATAATAGCAAGGTTAGGTAATAGTACTGACAATTGTTATATTAATATATAAGATTGATAGATATTAACAATAATAGATAGCAATGATCGATAGGAAATAACAATATTAATAATTAATAGTAAATCTAACATGCTAGAATGAAGCTTATACGAAACGAAGCAAAAATACGCGAAATACCAGTTTATCGACCGAATGTATAAAAGTATGAAACACTTAAAAATTTATTTTTCTTTTGATTTAAAATTCTGAAGGAGCTCTTCTATTATTTCTATGTTATGAAGTTATTTTTGTAGCATTTAAAGTAAATATGTTTTGTTTAAATACCAAAAAAGGACAAAAGTGTTGTTCTCCAGTATGTGAATGTTTATATAAATGATAAATTGAATGAATGATAAATTTAAGGCTATGTTTTATGAGCTCCTACATCAAGCTTCACGAAGGCTTTGTTATTTGCGTTTCACACCAGATGATTACGAACGAAAATGTGGAAGAGCATTGCTAAACCAAGATGCAATTCCTAATGGTAATTTTAATAGTCAGTCTTTCATTAAAATCTATAACGATATTTGAATTGAAATCCATATGTGTACATAAGAATATGAATAAATAACTAAAAGTAAGTACAAACATAATTTTTTTTCAATGTAAATTTAGAGGTTTGAAGAAATGTTTTTAATGATACGAGTCATCCATGTTAATTTATTCATGTGTGAAGCTATATTTAGACTTTTTTATTGCCAAAAGTACAGTTTGTATAAAACCAAATTTAACGAAAATAAATTCATACGTTTTAATACACAAATTATTAATGTGTGAATTTAAATGAAAATTTGAAAATGAAAATCTACATTTAGTGCACCGCCTGTTATGCTCCAAATACAATTTTCTTTTCCTCTAACAACTCGAATGTAAATCATGCTGCTAAAATAGCGGTAGGTTTTTCTGAAATTCCTACTTTGACGGTTCCCAGTGTTAAATTCAAATACATCTTTAAAGAACTCCTTCCCTTTTTAAATAAAAAATGCTATATATATCTCTATTTAAAAGGGTCTCAAAGGCGCTTGAAAAATTATGCTTTGCTTTGAATCAATTCTATAAGACAATGCTGATTTGTTAACATTAGTAAAATATACGCTACGTAAGGAATTCTAAAACCAAATAATTGGTTTAAATAGGTTTTATTATTCTCATGAATAATAAATTTTTTTAAATTTCTATAAAATAATCACGAGAAACGGAAAGGTAAATTTGTAAATTATATCGATTTCTTGAATGAAATGCTACCTACATTCTTTACTCGATTATATGGATATTATATTGAGGATATATGACGACCATTCGCCAATACATAATTTAGTCAATACATATCACAATGAAATTGACTGTTATATCTGGTTTTGTTGTTGATGAGTTATGCAAGCATATGTTATAATGGAATACACCTTATTACAGTTTTGTTCTAGTTTCCATTGTTTCGTCATGCATAAGTAGATCTCAGAAATGTTGGCTGTTTGTTAATTTGTTATATTATTAAAGTTAGACTGACGTTATTTAGATTCATAATTATATTATTGAGAGAAGATATTTCTATATTTTATGAAGTAATGGGTTTAAGAAAAACATTTTTTCATGTTTTTAACGTAGTCATATAAATTTCAATCACTAATCAGTGACATATTTTCCGTTTTAATGGATGATCTATTGCATCTCATCTCTTAAAGCAGCTGTCGTTGTAGAACTTTTGAGATTTCTGGGCAATAAACTGACTCAAATGATTGATACCAGCGTTATTTGAAGAAAGCTTTTCACCATTAAGAGAGTTTTATAGAGAGCGGAAGAATGTAAGCATCTGGTCGGTCGAAAAGTCAGCGTATTCATTTGTTAATTGTTTTTATTTAAATTAATTATTCACGTGGAACCCAAGTACTTTTTTTGGTATTCTGTTTTATGTAAATAGTTTTAAAGTATTTTATCGGCGATCAGGGTTCATCTTTAACATAGAAATTTGTGGAATGAAAACGGGCAGACTAATTTTGATATTGGCGTTCATTGTAAGCTTCATAATAATACATTTTCTCTAATCATAATAAACACAACACAAATTTCGATAAATCTAATAATTGATAAGTCAGATCACTAAAATCGTACAGAACTGTTTAAGAGTCAGGCAGATACTTTTCAATCTCACATCACTAACCATGTCGAAGAAATTGCCGACATCAGCGAAAACCATGTTGTCACTAATGCGATAGCCAATGTAGGTACCGTTTCTCCATTTGACTTTTCGAGAGAACATCTTGCCATCTTAAAAATGATTACACCAATAATGGAGGAGTTCGCTTCCCCAAAGCATCGTGCGACTATCCGACATCTTCAAAATTTGCTTCAGAAGCAACATCTCTGAGCAAACTAACAACACAAATCCCACCTTCAGGCTACAAAGATTGCTATCTATCTGTAAGTAAACCCTTATTGTTGGTATTCCTAAAAAACGGCACCTTCCAACTACCGTGCAATCAGTCTTCTGAATTTACTATTCTCCTTCTTACTTCTTTATTACTATTATATCTTCAATACAGTAATTCTCTACGCTCTCACTGATTCTGCGAAAATGAAAAGCACATATTTTGAAATGGCTCATATTTTGAAAACTGTAAATTAAGTCACAACAAATCGAAATGATAATTTTTCACCGTAAACGTTCCGTTACTCAAACGAATTTACTTATTGAAACACTCTCTTTTGGTGACTAGAAAAATACATATCTCAGACTTCATTTTGACCGTCATCATGCTGGCTAGATCAAATTCAGTAAGCCACTGTGAAAGGTTACAGCGTATCAAGAGCATTATTTCTACTCCTGCGAAGATCAAGTACAATGAAATTATTGAGAGAAGATATTTCTATATTTTATGAAGTAATGGGTTTAAGAAAAAAATTTTTTCATGTTTTTAACGTAGTCATATAAATTTCAATCACTAATCAGTGACATATTTTCCGTTTTAATGGATGATCTATTGCATCTCATCTCTTAAAGCAGCTGTCGTTGTAGAATATTTTGAAAACTGTAAATTAAGCCACAACAAATCGAAATGATAATTTTTCACCGTAAACGTTCCGTTACTCAAACGAATTTACTTATTGAAACACTCTCTTTTGGTGACTAGAAAAATACATATCTCAGACTTCATTTTGACCGTCATCATGCTGGCTAGATCAAATTCAGTAAGCCACTGTGAAAGGTTACAGCGTATCAAGAGCATTATTTCTACTCCTGCGAAGATCAAGTACAATGTATTTTTCTTTTTTTTTTATATGATACGCAAGTATGGTCGCGATTTCTAAACCTTACAATGAAAAAAAAACTGCAAGTGTTCCAAAATAATATGTTGAGGATGATTTTGAGTGCCCATATCACCATAGTATGTCAGAAACAAACAAATACATCGTGAAGTATCACTTTCTTTCTGAATTCACAAATTCAGTCACCGAAAAATTCATAAAAGGAACTTTCAGCATCAATATTACGTTAATTCGACCCATTGCGACTCTGCTATCGTTGTCATATACAGTTAATATACCGATTTGAAATTAAGAAAGGCCTTCGTACCATTTCCGTCTAATCATTAAAAATTTTTAATTAATAAAAAATGCCCTTGACCCATCCTTTGAACCGGAAATTGTACCCTGCAATCCCGAATAACAAGACTAAAAAAAATACTTTAAGCATTTAATATATACAGTTTATGAAATAAAAGTGGTATCAATAAAATGTATACATACTGTAAAATCGATTAGATATTTTCAGATGCCTATGAAGAGAGATACAAATTTTATAGCGACTAAACTTTTATAGCCTCCGAAACAGATGTATCTAAATATTGTCTACTGTCGTTTAAGAGATAATACTCATTTTTTATGTTTCTCGCAAATCTTAAGTTACCAATGTAGGTACAGTACTCCTATATGTGTACCTACTTTAAAATTTCTATAATTGCTTATACTTCTTGAAAGCTTTGAAGAATGAGTTGTTTTTCATTCTAAGCTATATAAAAAAATTTTCATTATTTTGAGTTCCTCAAGATAATAGTGCTTTGTCGTCTTTAAAACTTTTTTCCTCCTGTTTAATATTTCGAATATATCGATTTTGTTATGAGGGTTGTTCTTTATGTTTTTGGAGTAACAATGGAAATTCAAATATTGACGAAATTGAATTTTAATTGATTTTATAATTTTCGAAATATTCAAATATTCAAAATTCAAATATAATCAAAATTTACATTCAATGCACTTTTCCATGCGTTAGAACAAATTATCGTAGTATTGCCAAAACAGTACTGACGGAAGATGATCCATCAATTCAATATTTTTTCCGGGCAAAATTTCTGTTATTTCAGCCGATGCGTTTGCACTTACATTGTTGTGATAAATTTATCCATTCTTCGGCCTTTTTCCAATTTCTGCGAAAACTTTGCAAACAAATTGTGTGGTCAATTTGTCAACGATGCTTTTTAATCGGAAATGTCAAAGAAACAGTGAATAATTTCCTTCAATGCTCATAGGTATATATCCATAATTTGTGATCTAATAATGTTACCAAGAGATGCACTAAATAAAATAATATTAGAAATTATATATACAATTTATTAGCTTAATTAACACACCATATCAATTAAAACATGTTCCAGATGTTTGCAAAGTGGTTGAATTTGTTATGATTCCGAAACCTGTAAACCACCAAATGAAGTAAAATCTTATCGACCAGTTTCACTGCTATCAATTATATCCACATTGTTTGAAGAATTCCTGTTGGAAAAGTTAAATAGAAATCGTAGATCTTAGATTTAAAAAATCTAGTACCTGCACATCAGTCTAGTTTTATGAGCAAACACTTAATAATTGACCAGATACCATCACAGACATCATTGAAAAAGCCTACGAAAGAACACGAAGTTTACTCAGCTATATTATTGGACATAATGCAAGCTTTTGATGAAGTTTGGCATGAAGAACGCATGTATAAACTCCATAAAATGTAACCGAAGCAATACCTTGAATTCTTAAACTTTATTTCGGCTAGAATGCTTAGAGTTAAACAAGAAAAAGCTTAACAGCTTAATACAACAAAGGGAAACACCTGTATCCTATAGCGGTGTTTTGAGTCATGTTCTTTACCTACTTTATACATGTAACATACCACAAAGAGAAAAAGTTAGTATGGGTACATTTTTTGATTTTACTACGATACTTGCTATTGGAGACAATAGCGAAGCAGTAACCAGAAAACTGAAAAAAATACGCAAATAATAATATAAATAAGTTGATTCAGACATGAAGTTCAAGTAAAGCAGTACATATAGAATTAACTTACAACCAAATTGTTCATATACTAATAAATATGAATAATGTTATTATCCCGAACAGTAATGCTAAGTACCTTGGGATGAATCTTGATGCAAAACTTCATTGGAAGAAGCATATAAAAAGGGATAATAAATGTATTGGTTATTTGGAAAAAATCTATATTATCCTTACATAACAAGTTATTGCTGTACAAGCAGATATTAAGCTATATGAATTTACGAAATTCAGTTATGGGGTTGTTCTTCGAAAACTGATATCAAAATAATACAAGTATTTCAGAGTAAAATTCTAAGAAATATTGTGGATGCTCCCAGAAACTAGAGGAATAATTATTTACAACAAGATTTTCGGTTTCCAACCATGTGATCTTATGTAGTTATGCGCCTTAAATGCTAAAGACACTGAAAAGTGCTACTAACTTTTATTTTATTAGAGACGAAGTGCTATCTTCTTAGATAAGTACCTAGTTTTAAGTAATTGTAGACACTAATATATTAATAAATTAAAAAAATCTATGAACTATATACACAGTTACTTTTTAAATGTTTAAAAAAAAATTAGTTGTATCAATTGACGCAGGTTATTGAGCACTTGCCAGATATGTGTTATAAGGCATTCAACCAAATTAGCAATGCAAGCGCTCACAGATCGGATATCTATAAAATTCTTAATCACGTACACACCGTAATTTATTGGTATAACATTTTTTTGGGTAACTTACATATAATTTTTCTTGGATCGAGAGTCGGATTTTTACCGTAGATTATTTTTTTTAGTTACCGTAAACAACATAAATTGCGCTTAAATTATAAAGTGTTCTAAGAAAGATTATGTTCCAATGAATATTTCAGATGGCGTCCGACAATACTTAGTGCTAACATGGCTAGAAATATAAATAGCTAGCAGACAGATCTTTATATAACTATGAAAGTCAGTCAGTATATATGCATTTGCATCTATTGAAATACTACTTTTGTATTTCTAGAGCCAATTGTCTCACTAATCGATAATAAATAAAATATTAGTCTCCTTAGTATTTGTTAAAATAATGTTTTATAATATTTTGTATATGCTTATCGAACTAATGTTTTTACAGCAAGTAGGCGTTAGGCATCTGGCAATTTTATCAATCATCGCATGTAAATTCACGAGTAAATTCTATTTCTCTTCGAAAATAATTTTCATGTTACGGTAAAATGTACATATTACGTTTAAATTATAAAACGTTCTGAAGAAGGAAGACCTTTCATTAGATATGTGAGATGGTCGTTCGCAATATTTATTATTGCTAAAGACCAATATATAAGTAGATTTCCTAATAAAAACAATTATATTTATTTCAAAATACTAAGCTAATACTAATTTATTTTTGGTATTTTATAAAAACAAATGTATTGTTTAAAGTCACCCAGTGATCTTGATATTTACCATTATATCCCATTGGTAAAAATATCTCTATATTTTAAACGTGGTAGTTTAGATATAGAGGAAATGATCAACAAAATAATAACGTTTAATATTTATGCATACGGAAAGATTTGCAACACGAACGTGTTGCAAAATACTCAAAAATTTATATGAAAACGCTGAGGTGACAAGTCTTGCGTCATTTGAATTATTTACCGGATATTTGCCGCCTTTCGGACAGCACTTTCCTTTTTAGGCAGGCTTAGGTTTTCTGAGATGAAATTAAATTGTTGTCAGAATGCTAGATAAAAGTATTGACAACGCTTTGAATTATAAATATATGCACACAATTTCATAATAAAGCATTAATTTTATAAAAAATATATGTTTTTTTTTAATATTTGGAGTAATAATTTATTGTCGATTTTATTTAATAAAAGTGTATTTTTAGTTTTGTTTGTATATTATTTAGCAAGGATAATGACATGTCATAGTTTTCGTGTGATTGCTGATAGTAAATAATGTATGTTCGTGGCCTTTTTGCACAACGAATTCTAGTTAGTATCTAGAATTCTTGAGAGTACTAATCAGTTTCAATGCAACGAACACTGTCGATTACAAAAGTATTTCTATTTTTACGTTAATTAGCAGACATTTTCCTTGACATAAAACTGCCGGTGAAATAAATCGTAAAAAAATTAATTTGCTTTTGACGCTTTTGTTAGTTAATGATGGTTCTTGTCATGTAATGCTAACGGGTTAAGTAAATATTGCAACCATAGAGATGATCGAATTCTTAGTACTCGTAAGTAAGATGCAAAATATGTGCGAATGTTCACATAGTAAAAGGAATCCCTCACTTATTGGGTTTTTTTTTGTGGACATTGGAATTCTTTTTAGCACTTTGCATCATAATTAAAACGTATTTCCTCTTTAGTTAAAAAACACTATATGTTCCAAACATAGACAAATGTTATTAAATTATTTTCCATGCATAATTAAGTCAATATTATTTGTAGTTTTAAACTAATTTGCATATATTTGATATATCTTTATTTTTTTATCAAATAAAACTGCGTAAATACAGGTACATAGTACATATGCTTAAGGAAAAACTCTTACCGTTTTATATATTATATGTTGAAAAATAATATTATGCTGGAATAACATTACCGTTTTACCGTTTATATAACAAACTTAAAATAAGAAAAAGAAAATAAAATTCGATGGTCCGAAACGTATATAACGATCTTTTAATCAATAATGATAATGTGACATGCTAAAAATATTGAGGTTGTATTAATACTAAATGCTTTGATGAGATAAGAATTAAGCGAAATTTTAGTAATATTCTTAACACTGCAAGGGCAATTAACATACACCCGTTTTTTATAATGCTGATTTCTAATCAAAATATATATAGATTTTTGTCTTAGTTTCCAGAAGTTGTAAATAGCACACAGGCTGAGTTCTGATATAGAACATGTACCATTTCCCATTTATATTTTCTGAAATAGAAGTGAAATAATCAATTTATAATTGTAAGATTGACAATTTCAATTTTCAGTATAATTTTTTTTCGTTTCCAATTAACGCATTTCAACGATTTTCTAATTTATAAATTCCTAATCTCTATTTTATATAATGTCTTATTGAGGAGGATCTGTAAAATGCCTCTATATGACAGCTATTAGCTTCTACATTTGAAGACAATACTCCTCCACAAGATATAATTTAAGCTGTGTTTAAGTCGAAATAAACTAGTCTATAAGCTGGATGTTGAAACAATTTGTACTTGAGTTCAGTAATTTTCGTAATTATTTTTCGAGTACTGTAAAAAGGTGCGTTGTTTCTTACTTTCGAAGTCCTTTTGATGTATTTTTGATCCAATTAGTATGTGCATCTGAGTTTACTGTTTTACTAGTTTGTATATAATTCAAGAACAGGATTCTGTATACATTGAAAAATCTGATGGTAGTTTTTTTGCTTGAATTTCTATTATGAAATCGTTATGGTGTTGAAGATGCGGCTTCACACGATTCAGCAAAGCCGAAAATTAGTTTAATGATTTTCAAAATATGGCTCGAATGTGTTTTTGTTTCATGCCGCACTAATTCTGGACGCAGCTGCTTGTGTCTTCTGTTTTTTTCGTATTAAATTTGATTTAATCATAACTTTTTGTTCATGTTTTTAGAAAGGATGAAGACTTAATTTTGACGAATAGGTGCATAGAATGGTGTGACCTATTGAATGATTTAAAGTCCACCAAGTTGCTGACGGTTGGTAGGAAGTGTACTGATTACATATATATACATATATTCTGTCTCCTTTTCGATGTTGAAGTACATATTGTGTTATATTATACGACTAGCACTGTAATGGCTACGAACTGCATTGTGATTAGAGGGACCATCTGTTAAGAATATTATTACGAGTGAGATATCTAATAGCCTCTTCTTTCCTTTAAATGAATTAGTTTTTTAAGTAAATTAATAGTTTTCATGTTTCCTATATTGTTATATATTTGTATATTTTACCCTTTCCGATATTGTACCTTGCGCTCTCGGTAGGATACCTATTCTCTTTTGAATTAACTCAATTAACAGGAATAAAATTAATTATCAAGAAAAGAAGACAGTTATTCAAAGAATTTCTTTCATTTCATTTCAAAGCACTGTAATTAAGTGGATTTCGGGCAAAAGCATCGCAGCTAAGGCCACAAAAGGTAAATTGAAGGCCCTTTTTCAAAAAGTATTCTAATTAAGAAAGATTTAAGCTTTGAAATACAACCTTAGTCCTTGGATTCTCGGCAGGTGCATCACAACTCAAGGTGTAAAGCTACCAAATGCGGACTGAAGTTGTTATGAATTGACATAGTCTACTGAAATTTGGACAGAAGTTTGCAGTTCCAGGTCAAAGGCCATCAAAAGAGGAATGTAGTGGCTCAGTTTCTTAGCCTTAGACTATTGGAATCTAAATTCCACAAAATTTGAAAAATCATTCCATAGAGCGACACTTTTTGGGTAGAGAAATTTGGATAGAGGCGAATGCACTCAAACATAATTTTATTAGAACAATAAGCTGTCCAGACGAGAAGACGATTACCACCGTTCTTATGGTCTTTTCTCTCGAAGTTAGGTGTACTATTATACGACTAGTACAGTACTGGGATTTGAGGGGCCATCTGTTAAGAATAGTGTTACGAGTTATCTAAAAAAATACGTCGGGATGATTTTTACCTGTTTTTACCGTCGCGCTTTGTATCTCCGTTCAACTAGTCGCTTTTTAACTTTAAATTAATTAGTTTTTGAATTATTACTTATATTTACGTGCTAAATCTGTTAAATAAATCATCTCTCAGCATATGAAAAGATATACCTTGACATCAGATAATAAAATAGTTTAATTAGGCTGCTGATGTGGCACATAAATCATGTTTAATGTTTTTAAATGATTGTGTTGAAAGACCATCTTGTCAATAATGAAAGACAATGACTGGTGGATTCTGGTGGGGCTCGTTGGACTGACAGCATAAGAAAGATGCAGGAAATTAGAACCAAATATAACACAGTACTAAAAACTGGTAACTCGTGAAACTTATTGATTGACCGACTGACTAGCTTGGCGTTCACTTCCGAAGTGCATCTGGCCTTAGACAGTCTCATTATTGGTGCTATAGAGATTATTATTCCGTGCAATACTTTAAACCTCAATTTATAAATATAAATATCCCTGTCTACACTGTGATTTATTTACGTATTTATCTGTAATATATTTAGTATTAATTAATATGTACACGGAATCTTGTGGGAATTATTAATATTATATAGCGCTATTATAATTTTAAAATATTTTCAGATTACACTCTGTTTATATTAAACATTTCTAATCTATTAAAGAAAATATCTGGATGTATCATTCGAACATTACATTCCAGTCATTCGATCAGATAAATATTAACATTAAGAATTTCCCAATATTACTTGTTTGCTTTGGGAATAATTTAAAGACATTTGAAATGAAATATTTTTCAATCACAGATATTAATATTTACACGTAATTTTCTTAAATTAAAATCTACGTTCTACTGCGTACTTGCTAAATTAGTTTTAAATTAATTTTTTATTATTTTTTATTAGTTCATTTATTCATGACATATAATTTTAATATATTCATATGCATCTTTTTGTATCTGGAAAATGTATACTAAGACTATATAAAACTTTCTTTTATGTAATTTGATAACTTGAGATATGATACCAATTAGACAAATCTACAATATACCTAGTGAAATGACTGAAATGAATAACGTAAAAGAATGTATTGTGCAGAAGTTTTAAAGCACATTGCACATTGCACATTAAACTTATTTAACTAATTTTGAATATTTTATGTATAAAAATGGCACAAGCAATATTATTAAACATCCGTAAAACTAAAGAGTATAAGTTGTTGCCTATGCCATCTATGTCTGTACTAGAAAAGGAAGTTTATCATGAACACACAGGAGTTCAAAGGTAATCACATCCTAATAATTAGAGGATGTCTAGGAATTCTGTCATTCTTGTCAGGGATTGAAAAATATATCCAATTATATCAATATTGAAGACAATTATGATCCATCTTCAGATCACATTCCTATTATATTAAGGACAAGTTCTAATATACATTTTCTATTTACGATAACTAACAACCAAATAGACAGATTGAAATGGATTCAGGATGGATGTAGAAGAAAATATTGAATTACATGTTCCTCTAAACACAACTGAACAACTGCATATAGAAGCAACATTGATTTAGACACCAGGTATAAATTACTCAAGAGAAATTATATAATGATGTGATGATAAGGGTGACTTAAATCCCTGAAAGAGCTGTATATCCCTAAATTTTCTAGACTAACAGTTTTCTCTGAAGTAATTGTGTTAATTTTGTATCTATCGAAAAAACTGATCACTGTTTTTGTACATTTCATAACTCTGATCACGAATAAGGCTAATATCATGTAATCATGATTCGTTACCCGTTTTGTATTGTGCCGCCTTTTATATTCATCCGATCTTGGAGCTTATATTAATATTAAGTACAGCTGCTTCACGCTAAAATATTCCGAATAAAACCGCAGGAACTTAATATTTAATGGCGTCATTAATTACTTCTTTAACGCATTTTACTGGCAACAAGGGCTCTCATTATCACGTTGCTGTTCAAGGTAACTGATTAGGCAAGCAATCAGTTCCTGACTCCTTAGTCATTTCAATCAGAATAACCACATATATTAAACAGCAATTTGAAATTTATCAAAACTTTTGCCGGTTTTTATCCTATTGCTTAATTATTATCACTATTATTTGGAATAATTTTGCAGACATATGGCAAAAGTGTCGACAAACACAAATATAATTTTATAGACTGATTTGGTTACATATTCTAAAGCATCAGAAAATATTTTGTCTCTTTTTAACTATGGCAGTATATTGGACATCTCGCAAATGCGTTGCTTGTTTTATTGGAAGGACTGTAGATTACTTAGTTGCGGTTAATAATTGGTTGTAATATTAATGTTGTAATATAAAAATTTGTTAATAAGAAGTTGTAAAACTTCGAATATAATGTAGCAAATAATTTGCCTAGTTATCAGTATGATTCCAAATTTATTGAAAAAAAGTTGCTGTCAACGGTGCATGGTGTATATTTAAAACGAGAGAATCCACAAATATAGATAAACAAAGAGAGAGGTTTGAGAAAAAATCACAAAAAAAACACAAGTGAGACTGCCTGAATATAAAAACTGACTACCACTTGATAACAGTGGACTTATCCGGAGGTTGAAGAGACAAATCCCCTTTGAGATAATAGAATTAAACTATGTGTGAAAATTGTGCCGTGTTAAGTTATGTAGCGTGCACTAGTGAGAGCACATTGCATCAAATGCTAATTAAGTTTGGGTCTGAACTTTTAGGTCTGGTAAGTTTTTTTAATTAAGAAAAAATGAATAGATTCAGCTAAATATATATCTCTTTTATAATATAGAGTTAATGGTTTTCATTAATTCAGATGAGTAGTAAATATACAGCCGTAATGAGACAAAAATATCCAACGGTGTTGCAGTTGAACTTAATCGGCTGCAACTAATTCTGAATCGAAAAGATGGGATCCAGTAAGGGTTCGAAAAAGAAATGAGCTGTATAAATTCCACAATGAGTAAAATCGGTGTCGCGTTGTGTGGTTGATGTTTGATATATGGAACGTTGGGGTTAGTCTGATGGATGCCAAATTCCTGAACTTGATGTTAATTTTTTGAGTTTTCAAACGGTTTTGTGTAAATGATACGTTACGGAAAAATATTATTGATACTTTTGTTTTATTATTAATTATTGAAATATCCTTAAATAGTAGTTGAGGAAACGTATGAATTAAAAAAAAAATGGAACGATTCACTTTTAAATTGGATTTTTTTATAGACAAATAAGTAGCATTACATTTAGAGGTAAAAATGGGCAGTTTCGGCGATCACCTCTTAATTGGACGAAAATTTCTTCTCAGCGAGCATTATTTTGAGATTTGAGAGCAGCAAATAGTCGCTGGCCCAATTCATGGATTTTTGATACAGCATTGTCTTGGTGAATTAACATTTTCTTTTTCTTCAAATGAGGCCGTTTTCGGCGATTTCATTCTTCAAACGGTGGAATAATGCTATAAAATAGTCGCTGTTAATGGACCTTCATTTTCCAATATATTTAATAAAAAATATTCCATGCGCATTCTAAAATACAAGCGCCATAACCTTGTCTGTCGACTGTTGCGTTTTCCCACGTTTTGAAGCGGGTTCAAAGTATGTAGTCCACTCGGATGACTGTCGATTTGACTTCGAAGTGAAATGGAGTCATGTTTCATCCATTGTCACATATCGACGCAAAAACTCGGGTTTGTTACGCTTGATCATCTTCAAACACTGCTCCGAATCATCAACTCGTCGTTGTTTTGTTCAAAAGTTCTCGCGCGGCACCCACTTTGCACAGAGCTTTCTCATACCCAAATATGCATGAATGATTTGATGTACACATTCAGTTGATATCTTTATTATCTGCTATTTCATTCAATTTCAATTTACGGTTATTCAAAATCATTTTGTGGATTTTTTAAATGCTTTCGTAAGTAACAACCGCTTTTGGGCGTCCACTGCGTTAACCGTCTTCGGTGCTCATTTCACCACGTCAAAATTTAGCATACCAATCCTTGATGGTTGATTTTCCAGCGGCAGTGTCCGGAAACTCGGCATCGAGCCAAATTTTTACTTCAACTGTATTTTTTTCCTTCAAAAAGCAGTATTTTATCAACATGTTAAATTCCTTTTTATCAATTTTTTTACAATAACAAAAGTTACTCCACTCAAAATGCTATAATTCACAAACTAATAATCCGACAGCTCTCTATTCAATTTTCTTTTCAATTAACGGACTTTTCAATTAACCTGTTAGTTTAGCAAGCGCTTTGTTGTTGACAATAAAAACCTTGTTACCGTTCCATAATGCACATGTCGTTCTTCAGAACAGCTGTTGAGGAATAACCAAATGTAACTCCATTAGTAAAGCCAAAGGACCGGAGCATATATAAAACGGCAATAAAACTTAAAACTACTGAAATGTATTATTTGTATTATTTTAAAAATAATCTTGAAAACATATTCGAGACATCGTAATAGGTGAAAACTACGAAAAACTGTTTTACATTTACATATAGTCTAGAATATTCTCACGAAACTATTTAAAAATATTGGGACAAACTCTAATGTCCCAATGATGAAGATGACGATGATCTAATTAGGGACAATTGCAATTGAATACTGATATCCTTGGATGTCGTTAACTTATTGAAAATGTCTAATCACAACATTGCTTGTACACTCATGTACAATTGCTAATATTAATTTATGTAATGTATGTAAAGACAAATACGCATGATAATAAAGAAGAAGATATAAACAGTAATGCCAATGAGGACGTTCTGATTGAGAGTTGAAAGGTAATCACTGACGCGCAATCGATATAAATTTTTAACCAAGCTTTCAATGCGAGTGAAAGGAAAATAATGTACAGGCACCGGAAGACAATGCTAAAACTAAAATTGCAGATTATTTCTCTTCTAACTAAAAATAATTATCTCTATTGAAATATCTGTTTTGGTTGTTATAAATATAATCATATGTATTAATCATTACTTTTAATAAAATACATACTATTTAACCACTTAAATCACGTTCGTTAATATAATCATTTTGATAACGTGAACTACATTTAATTTGAATTTGTCCAGATATCTCTGTAATTTTGAAATAAAAATGTTGTATAGTATTTTGTAGTTATATTCACATCTGTTGTGCCCTATCTGATGTAACGTACAATATATGAATATTATATAACATATTTTAGATTCCAAAATTGATCTGCCTTGGTTAAAAGTTAGAGAACAAAGTATTATAAACAATATATACGAAAGATATGAGGTGGTATCATATCATACGTATACGATTTTATTAAATATGTATTATTTTTTGGAATATATTTATTTTGACTTAAATATATATCGTTCCATCAAGTATATCACATCGGGATTAAAAACATTTGATTATATTTTACGCTTAATACTTAGGCATCTATATAGAGCTATTACATCTAAAACATTTCAAGAATATCTTGCGATTTTTGAAAGAAGCAATAGCGTTATGTCTGATATTTCTGATAGAATAAAAAAAAGTATAAGGGAGAAAAATGATATATTTCTATCACCTTTACTGATGATACAAATATAATGAAGGTATCGGTGTAAAGATTTTTATTATTAGTGAAAGGTAATAATAATAATAATAGACCTAAGAGATATCGGGCTGTTTTAACACCGAATATAGAATTTAAACCAAAAAGTTGGAATTCACAAAAGTAATTTAATAAGAAATACTATCGAGTAGTCTAAATCGAATTAGCTTATTGAAATATTGAGGATATATATTAGTTTATGATGGTAGAGTTACGTTTATGCTAGAAGTAATAGGAAATACATAACTGTTACACTATAATAATAAGAGTAGTGTGTAGTGTACATGGATTCAAAATAGTAGCAAAATTACCAGTAAGCTACTAGAAATTACACTGTAATATATGTACTGTTCTAGATAAAAGAGCAGTATAAGTATTAGTGTAATAATATTTTTTAAAGCAATAGGACCCGATAAGTTGATATCTCCTCGTTCCGGGATGTCATTTCAGTAGCTATGGGGCTGTGGCCTCTATCACATTGCGTATTTATTTACAACTGAAATTCATTGTTCTGTTGTACTCATACACCGCTACCAGGTTTTCCGGGATAAGGGGATATTTTCTGTCAGGCTGTTTCAATTCTAAAGCTTGCCTAGACAAACCGCGAACTTTTGAAGCCTGAAATATGGACGATCGTTTGATGAAAATTATTTCGCCTTGAAAATAATAAACTAACAGTAACAGCAAATGACATTTTTGTACCCCAATTTATGTATACATAATAAATATAATATATGTATATGTATACATAATAAGTAATGTATACATATTTATATTATGTATACTTTAGTTGCATTATAGTAATGTTAATTTGTTCTAATACACCATACATCTTTTTCGAACCCTATATATGCAGACGTTAGTCTTTGTTAAATTCAATATCTGGAGTGGTTTTAAAAGTTGTCTTTGATTTTAGTTTTAATCTTATTAATTAATTCAACATTGGAAAAGGTTTTTTTTTAATTTGGAGAAGGTGCAGAAGTCCGATGGGACTTACATTTTTGAAAAAAAAGTCTCAATATTCTTTATCATGCTATGTGGGAAGATGTATGATCGTTATAAAAAAACCAAGAATTATCCGCTGAACATTTCGGCTTCGAATAATAAAGAACGATATTCTTTACGTTTTGCTATTTAAAAAAATATTGTAACTGATATTTAATAATCAATAATGGAAATACGGTTTAAAGAAATTTTTCAAATAAATGTTTTTACTTGTAACAAATTTTTAATAAGTACAATATGAATATTAAAAATAACTGTAGTTCATTTTCGCTGTTCATAAATAGATTTGGAATTATTCTCTTTGATGAATAGAGAATTAGGTTTTCCCCATATTTTACAGGGATTGTGAATTAAATTTGTATGATTTTTTGTAAATAAATAAAAAATATGTAAAATGTTATTTTTTGAACTAAAGAGCAACCAACAAAAAAAATTCTAGTTAATGTCAATAAAGTAATGTTTCCTACGTTCCTCACACCATACTTCCTAACCAATCTATATTAATAGTTTTCAGAGGGAAGTCTTTAGAAAGATGTGGTTATTTTTGGACTCTCAATTATTAAGATATATAAGTTACATAAACTTACTTTTAGATATCCTGCCCAATGTATGTCATTCAGGTCATAAAGGGTTCATTTTTGTAATTTCTGCCATGAACACAACGGCGATGGCAATCAGTTTATAAAGAGGAGATAAGGCGGGAGGAGAATGGATAAAGAAATCGTATCAAACGATAGAATCCTTGCCTACCTGGAATATATTAACTATTCCATAGTATACAATTTAAAATAAATAACTTTTGATGGTGTAGAGTTTGACTGAGAAGGTCAATAAACTGTGGACCCTTTAGCGAAATTTATTTACTCTGATAATATGATCCCCACTAAATATAAGCAAGTAATTTCTCAACAGACTGGTGATTAGTTATTATCATATCACGCATTAGCATTTCTTGTCATCACTTTACAATCACTGAGGACTCACATTTTAACCGACATACTCTGCTTATGTGTGGGACCGTTAGTGCTTATAATCTCAGCTAACTTTGAGACACAATCCTAATTATTTTACCAATCTTTCCTTTTATTATTTATCTTCTGTATATTTATTTCATTAGTCCATGTTAAAGGATATATAATTTTATCTACAAACCTAACCTTAGCTTTTCACTTACCATTCTATCTATGCTACTTTTCATTCATTTGTTTTACTCTATCCCCCAATTATGTTGTAGTGATTATAAACAATTATTACATATATTGAATAATGCAATATTTTTGAGAGTAAGAATATGTGAGAAGCTGAATTATTAGCTGATATATTTCAAATCAAATCAAATGTTCAACACCTGTTTATCAGCCCGAAATAACATTGAGGGAATTTTCTGCAATATTTCGCCTGGATTATTGAAAGAATTACTGCGGAAAGCAGTTATTATGTTGATAAACATATTTATTGCCTGTTGTTTGTAATGAGAGTTTGCTTTAAGGTAGCACTAATAATTATGCTTAAAATCTGATAATCTGGTAGAACAAAGTGGATTTCGTTTCTAGTTGCGACATCCAAGTTGTTTAAGAAACTATTGTTAAAACGTTTTAAATCAGTTATAAAAATGCCACGTTTCCAGAATAGATTTCGAATTATACTATGGAAAAAGTACAAGCAGCAACCAACAAGATACACAAATGATACACCATAGATTGGAAAATATAGTACTGGAAAAATTAATAGCTCGAAATCTGTCCATTTACATATTGCGTTGCGGTGAAATGATAAAAACCTAATTAAATCACTTGAGGGACACCAACCTCAAAAATAATCAGCGAAATACTTGGGTGTATATCTCGATGGTAGGTTAAATTGGAAATATCCAACTTGACTTGGATTTAGAGAAATTGGTTTATCTGTCAATTATAAAGTCTATTTGAACTAATGGGTTGTTAATGGCAAAATATGAGTTTGCAATAAAATATTAAACCGATTAATAATGCTAAAACAAAGCTCTTCGGTTAATTGCAAATGGTTATTGCTATGTCACCTACGGAAAACTGCACAATGGGCTCGAAATAAAGTTATCAAATATTTCAGGTTACTAAATCACAGAAACGTGGAAGCAATATAGCTACTCGACAAGGTACAGGAAATTATAACATTGAAGCGAACAAAACCACACGAACTTACATAGTGTATTATAGTTAGTTTTAACTTTACGTTGTGTAATTTAAATTTGATTTTAGTTTGGGAAATACACACAGATGTATTTATCCCGCAATAGTCTGCTTCTGTTTGTGCAAGTGCAACAGAACAGATACTAACAAATTAATTTCAGAATAAGATTGTATTAATCATATATAATGTGATATGTAATAAAACCACGCGTTTGTATATTTATAAAAATACGTGTCTTATACATAACGGTTCTTTTTCATCCAATGATCCACTCCAATGTATAAATTGCAAATGATAGTGATCTATGTGATTACGATTTTTTATAACTTGATCTCTCGTTAATCGCTATACCGAAATTATAAGTTTTAAAATGTCCTAACCAATATTATCATGTTTCTTTTTGTTTTTATCATCGTATTATGTTCACTCTATATTTCTAACATAATTTTCTTGGAATGGATCAGGATTTTTCCATCTCCATTTTTGTTTAAATTTATTAATATGTTATTACTAGTCACTGTCGACTAACATACAATTTTTCTCTACAGTAATTTAAAACTTGGTACTTATGTAGGAAGACCCATTGATCCGTTATTAGTAGTATTTTGCAGTGATTTTGCTATTTAGTACACTTGACTACAAACTTACATAAGATCAGTCAGTTTGGTTCAGTCTTGAGTCTGTGTTCTAGTTCAGAGATATCCAAGAGCTCTCTAGCACTTTGGTGTTTAGGTGGGAGTGGAGTCTTTCTTCATGTCTTGTTGCGAATGTCTTAATTTCCTCTATAACAGTTCTAGCCTCTTTGGTAAAAGTAACTGTTTCTCTAGAAGCTGAACATCCTAGGTAGCATACAGAATGCTTATCGGCATTTTATCTTGTATCATTTTTTCAGAAGTAGTCATCACATAACATCCCCATAACTGAATTCAGTAGGACCATATAGGTATTATGTACGAATAAGGTTCATAGAGTCAGCATTCATCCGATGATACTTAGCATTGTTACTGTATAGGATAATAGAGTTATTCATATTTATTGGTAACTAAATCGTTCATTGGTTTAGTTGTAGGTGAAGTTAATATGGACTGGTTTTACTCTCGTTGACTTTTATTTTACATGTCTAGTTCCACTTATTTATTATATTATTACCTTTACAATTTTCTGATTACTTCGTCGCTATTGCCTCCAAGAGTAAGTATTGCGGCCTCATCAGCAAATTTAGCTATAGAAACATTATCTATTTGTGGCAAGTCACATGTATACAGTAGATAAAGAGCGGGACCCAAAACAGTGCCCTGCGGTACACTTGCTTCTATTTTTGTTATTGTTGAGTAAGCTTCTTCTTGTTTAACATCCTGGCTGAGATACACGAGTCGAATTTTAAGAATTCCATGTATTCCTTTGAAGTTCTACCTAAATAGTATTTTTCTGACTTGTAATTTTCGGAGCAAGCTAAAAACAATTATCTTTTTGACATTTTAACAAAGAGGCTTGATGAAGTACGATACAGAATGATCCGGTGTATTATTGTTTTTATTGCCATGTTTACTGGATATCTTCGAAATTTATTAATATTATTGCATGTAATTATTTAAAATTGTTGTATTTCACTACATTAATTGTAACAGGTGTTCTAAAATATTTCTTCTGTCAATTATCGTCCTGAAAAACATTATCCTGCAAAACGTGTTTATATATTCCATTATTATTTTCATGCTGAATCAATTAATTTTATTTAGATATTGTTATAACAGTTACTTTTTGTTATTACTACTGTGATCAACAAATAAAAGACGTAAAAACCGTAGTGCTCAATATGACTTCCTTTTACCGGATTAAAATGTCAACAAGTTACATTGTTTCGGTGTTATACGTCATTTGCTGAAGTTATTTATTTCAAAAGGCCGGAATAATAACCCCATAACTCTTGGTTCTTTCATCACGATAATGTACTTTTTGGAACAGCATTGAGTATTATTGTATTATCAACGTCATCATTCGGTTTGCGATTATATTTTATTTTTAAAGCCTTACTATTTTTTGATCGCGGTAGCATTATTATTAAGAATTAAATATTTAATTTTGGGATTACACCTAATTATAGCTAAAGGTAGAGGAAAACAAATTTTGGAAATATATCTTTGTCTACCTCTTATATTTAATTAAATTTCTCTAATTCGTTATGCTATCTCGGCTATGTCTTGTTGAAATATTTGAGTGTAAACGAGTTTATATTGTGCGTTGACATCGCTGTTATTACCCCGTAGAAAAACATTATTTAGTTTTGATTGTGTCTAGGCTGGCACATTTCTATTTTCCTTTTTGAGTCAATTTTAATTTAAATATTGATGAGGTCTCCCCTGCGTGATGGAGAGGCAAATAACAGATTTTTTATTGTTGTGGAATAATACCAGTATATAGACCCGAATAAATCAATTATAATATTATGTTAAAAGGAATAAGGCTATATTTGATAAATATAATAAAAGTGATTTTACTTTTAATAGCCGCTTAGATTTTGTACCGTCAGTGTCACATTTTTTGGTAACGAATATTATTCATGGGATTATATATTGAATTGAATATAATGCATATTTGTATAGGAATTTTACTCAATCTCCTAGATTTTTAAGTACCGGATCTATTCCTTATCTTGTCTTCTCATCCATGGTCCTTAATATTGAGGCTGCCGAACCGCGAGAAGATAATTGTTACCCGTCCTGATTACTGCAGATTTTCTTTCTCGCGGGATTCCAACGTACGGCTATCCCAGCAGTAAGAGACTTGCTACTGCAGGTACTAAGGCATCTTGAATTTATTAAAAATTATCTAAAATTCTGTTATATATATAGATATAGAACAATTACATTCTCCTAGACCTTTGGAGTTCAACTGTCGTAGAGGAAGAGATTCGCGACAAAACACGACGAAATACTCCACTCCCGTGTTAACACTGAAGTTCTGCAGATCTTAGTACTAGGACGCAGACTCAAGAGAACCAAATCGTATAACCTTGTATAGTTTTGTAATGAAGGGTACTAAATTGAAACTGAAACAACTAACTGACAAGTGTTACAAAATTTTATTTTATTATATATTTACTAAGAGCTAATAGGTCTTCTTAAATAAGTACATCATTTTAAGTCACTGTACGTACATATTGTAAGTTAGTCGGCAACGACTAGTAATTATGTATTAATAAATAAAAATCATTTCTTTGTGCAAAATGCGGTGTAATAATATATGATTTAAAAGAATTTGTGCTCTTTAAAGATTCAGAGATGAAAGGTTCAGATCGCTATTTAGTGATTTTGATCATCCTCATGTGTTTTTCAAATATTGTACAGCAAGATCTGCTGCCAAAAATGCCCCATAGAATAAAATAAATACAAATAGAAAACGTTCTTCCATACATAATTTTGTTACCAAATTTTGCCCTTCATCATTACCAAAGGGCCTCTCAAGCGGGAAATTAAAAAGAGATTTCTTATTTAAACACTTCTTAATATTTCAATAATTATTTTTTGAAACACTATCTCATGTGACAGTTGTGCACATTAGATATAATATATGTAACTCATATCCACATCATTCCGTTGGAGATACTCCAGAAAATTATTTGGATGAAAAATAATACTGGCATTTTAGTTTAATTAAGTGTTGCATATAATATGTAATTTTTATAACAAATAAATAAAAAACCGAGACAGCATCATTTCCTAATGAACTAAATTCCTAGCACTTGTGAAATAATATTTAGATATCACAATATAATAACAATAGCACAATAATAAAAAACATATTAAATAACATTAAAGTTTAAAATTTCAAGAGCTACTAAATCACATGTACATTTAGTTTTTAGCCTTTTTGTGCCTGAAGTTATGGGTACAGGTTCGTCTGTTTCAAAACAGTCTGTAGAGAAGCACATGCAATTTTCAGATTTCAAACCTTCCAATTGACTCTCTTTGAAAAACATATCTGTATTTACTTTTAATTCTTTTTAGATGTTATAATAAGTTCCAATGTATAAGCTTATTCATAGACATATAAAGTCAAAACCATAAACCAGCTACTGTTACTATTATATATGCGCCTCTCCGATGGTTTAAGAACATGTTTGGAATATATATGTCTTTACGTGTTTATATAATTCTCATTCTATGTTCTTATATAATATCTTTATTATTTAATCTATATCGACATACTTCCTGTGATTCCGGAATTCATTTTGTCCACGCAGTAAGGTAAACAATTATAAATTTTCTTCTTAGAAACTTATTATAAGCTCTTTACTTTAATAGTGTTCAAATTTGCTGAACATTGATTAAATTATTGTACTAAAATGGCGAGGAACCTCAAGGTTATGTCAGATTCATAACTACAATCAGAAGATAATCTATAATACTATTAGTTAGTGCGTGCACGAGCAAATGCGAATAAGTTGAAATACTGATGAGTAACTAGAATAACTGAGAAGATAATTTATGTATTGCTAGCAAACGGTAGCAAAGGTTCTTTATATTGTTCATCTTATTCACCATGATACCTTATTATTAAATACTCATCTCCTGTTTGTCCAGATAGTTAGTCCAGATAATTCATCAGTATTTTCAGTCAAATAAAGGAGAAAAAATTCTACATGCTACAATAGTCATAAAACTATAACTGATATTTTATGAGATAAAATTAGGTTTTGAATAAAAATTATTAAAGTTATTTTAATTACTTAAGATTAATATCTGTGTTATATATGTGTTTAATATGGTTATAATCATTTTTAAAATATATAATTAATTATTAAAAAAAACATATTCCACAGAGTCAATGGATTCCTAGAAAAAAAATTACATATGCAAAACTTACTTTTAGTCAAGTAAAATAAAATTAATTGATAACATATTAGATACGCTTAGTATAATCTTAATTATAAATTAATTTATTACTACATTTCATTTGTACTTGCACTCCATAGATCCAAATTGGCTTTATGATTGTGTTAAAAATCAATTTCTTTGATTTTAGATCAAGTTATAGCGAGTCTTCCGCCTAACCAGTATAGTTGTTTAATTTTGGTTCTAATGTGTTTTGCTTTTTGTCTAACATGATGTCTTCAATTTTGTCTACCGTCAAGGTATTTAACTCATCCTGCTTGAGGAATCGGGCATCCATTGAGTGATATAATTAAGTTTTTATTATTTCGCCGCAATGCAAAATTAACATGAACAGATTTGGAGCTATTAAGTGGAATTTTCTAATCTTTCGTCCATTTGTAGATTTTGCTGACTGCTACTTGTACTATTTATACTGCCCTAGCCAGAGCTATGTCGTTTGCCATAATAATTGTGTCGTTAGCAAAGATTCTAAGTAGTGTTTCTTTTGTTGTTGGGATGTCAGTACTATAGAGCAGATATAGGAGAGGTTCCAAGACGCTACCTTGTGGAATTTATATTACGTTATATAACGAACATATTAGATTACCATATGAAAATATTGTTTTGAATTTAAATATATAATTCATTAAGTAAGTAATTTGTTAAATTTGCAATATTATTAATGTATAATATAAATGTATTTTTGAAAAGTATCCTATATATACCAGTACGTGTAACCTAAAATCTACATAAAAGTTTTAAATGTTTCAAATTAAACTTTACACAGAATGTAATAAAATTTAATAAGTTTGTATAAAAGTTTCAAAGGTTGCCGGCAAAGATTGTAAAAAATGTGGTAAATAAAAAGGTTGATTATATAGCTGGGGAAAGTCCAATTGTAAAACATCATTCACGTTAATAATTTCCCTCGCAACAGTAATTTTAAAATTAGGATTAACTTTAATCTGTATCTATTTTAAACAGAGGGCTATAAAATAATACATTTAGAAAGTTCAACAGCGTGATTGTTTCTAGTGCCATATATAAAATTGTGCCATATATAAAATTGTGCCATATATAAAATTAATTATTGTATTTCATAATCTATATAATCTATGGCTCAATAATATGCTTAACATAAACTATTTTTAGTTGGAATTTTGAAAAAATCCTAATATTAGGTGTTTGTATGTTTTTTGATTAGCAATATTCGGTGAAAATGGGGAATATTAATGTAAACAACTATTAAGTTCAAAGGTTTTGATATTTCTTCACATAACAGTTTTCCATTTAAGTTGTTAAGTTATCCATTCTATACAGAAGTTAATTATAGAGCGTTTAAAATTTCAATTTGATAGGAATCGACAGCAAATTTCTATCAAAAACAAAAAAGTAATAAATATAGACTTTTTTGTTTTTGATGAAATTTGCTGTCGATTCCTATCAAATTTTTAGAAACTTATGGTAATGTTGTTCTATCATATTTCAATCGTTCGTTTTGGTTTCAATAATTTAAACATATTTATTTTTATGTGAATGTCAAAGAATTATTTGGATGATTAAAAGGTTCGAAGAAAATGAGTTAAAAGTTTCGTTGGTCGAAGACCCAGCTTAAACTGGCAATGAAATTTTAGACAGCTTAGCAGTTGAACTGGGAAAATTGCAACGGTATTGTTGTGTTATTGAAAATGAGATAAATGTTTTGATTAATACATATTTTACCAATATTTCGCACTAAATTCCTTTTTAAAGCAAAAAATGACTAAAATACATGCAAGCAACTTTAATTATGTCGTACTGTAATGTAGTTCGAACTATATTTGATATAAAATGCGATAATATATTTTCTTTATGTTCTCGTCGCCGCTGTTCCCTTTACAATTTGGTCAATTGATCATAATCAGCTTTTGGATGGGACAATGGCCACGTCTCTTTGCTCGTCTCTTCAGGATGTAAGTGTTATTTAGTTTGACCAATACGGCAATGGATATTTTAAGAAGTTGGTCTGAAAGTGACGTAATAACGTAAAAGTGAACAGTTGTTTGAATTATTTGTGGAAGTCTAGGGAAGGTTTAAAAGGTGGATAAATATTAAAATGCTCGAAAGTAAATAAAAACAACAATTTTGTTTTTTTTTTGATGTCGAGGATCGAATCCGACAATCTACGTGCACGAGAATTTTCTTAATATTGGTTATCCTTTGTGATAGTGGCATCACTAACACAAACTAACCGCACTGATGACCAGAGAGAGACAGATCAAGAAAATAGTCGTATTGCTATGTCAGAATTGCGTTCTTTACAGAGTGACAATGGAGTATATAGGCTTAGAATGCAACGAGTTCGTGCACATTAAACACAACAACAGCGAGCACGACATAATGAAATTGACATGAATGAAACAATTGGGGAAATTACAATAATTTGTAAATATTGCAAGGCGTCAAAATACAGAGGTGAATCTACTGGATTATGTTATGCTGGAGGCAAAGTAAAATTGCCACAATTGGTTCCACCACCAGATCCTTTACGCCCTTTATTTTCTGGGATTGGAAATGATTCTAAGCACTTCTTGGCCAACATTCAGATATATAACAGCTATTTTCAGATGATATCATTTGGCGCTACACATATTATACAGGACAATTTCAGGCCCACTTTTCCACAGTTGACCTAAAATTGCATTCAGTAGTGCCGGCAAGTGTTCCAAGTAATACCCAAGAGACTTTATTGCTGAAACCATAACGGGAAATGATGGATACCCATTGTATCGTCGGCGATCAGTTGCGGACAATGGGCGATCGTTAGTTTTGAAGGCAAGAGGACAAAATATTGATGCAGACAATTGTTGCCGCTGTAACCAATGAAAATGACGAAATATCACAGTACCAGATGGGTCCCTATGTAATTAGCAACGAAGCAATTTGGCGTCCTCTTCATTTGCGATCCATGAAAGACACTCTACGGTAGTCCATTTGGCAGTCCATTTAGAAAATAATCAGGAGGAAAAAGTCGAGGATTTGAGATTATCGAGGATCTCAATCCGACCATTCAGAATTTTCTTCCGGGACAGTTGGTTTTCTTCAAATCAGTCGACACCGTTATGAACCAGGACGACGTAGTCAACTATCCCACGGAGTTTTTAAATTCACTTGAATTGTTTTCATTACCACCTCACAATTTGAAGTTAAAAGTAGGATCTGTTATCATCATGCTGCGTAACATTAATCAACCTCGACTGTGCAAAGGAACAAGACTGGCTGTGAAAAAGATGATGAATAACGTCATTGAGAAAATACAAAGGAGAGGATGTCTTGATCCCACATATATCGATGATTCCAACAGATTTACCATTTGATTTTAAACGTTTACAATTTCCAGTACGTCTGGCTTTTGCGATGACCATAAATAAATCTTAAGGCCAGTCGTTGGAAGTTTGCGGAACCAACTTGAAGTTTCCCTGTTTCGCGCATGGACAATTATACGTTGCGTGTTCGCGCCTCGGAAAACCGTCATCTTGGTTTATTTATGCACCACAAAACAAAACAAAAAATATGGTTTATCAGAAAGCTTTAAATTGATTAATAAACTGTATCATAACTGTATGTGTCTGTAAATATCTAAGTGAAACCTTATAAATAGCCAGTATTTCAGGAAAACTCTATTTTTTAAGTATGAAACATCATCATCACAAAAATTCATTCATACCGAGCATTTTTTTGTTAATTACGGATTATTAGGTTGAGGCAGTACGAAGTCTGCCGGGTCAGCTAGTAAATAATATATTTCAAACTATAAAATAGGATATAGTTTTAAAACAGACTAAAAGTCTTTGATTCAAAACTTTACACATTTCTTATCTTATAGAATTATACACAGCATAGATTTAATAAATGTATTTTGTTTCGTATGGTTTAAATGAGTTTATATTTTGTATTCTTAAGAATTATAGCTTGATATGTGCTGATCTGTGGATGCCTCGTTATTGATCAGTAAGTAGAAGCAAAAGTAATAAGATACATTTCTTTAAAAATTGTTTGTTTTCTTTTTTATATTTGAATACCACTACTAATTACGCTAGATAAACGATTTCCAAATATATAAGTTATAAAATAAGGGTTATATGTAATTTAGTATTATTCGGTTATTAATACGTGAACCGGTGTTAAAGTAATCCATATAAACTTTGCCCCTATAAATGTTTCAAAACAGGTGGATTATTTTATGATATAATAAGCGTAATTCCAACTACTATACTTATGTCATAATGTTCAAGGAAATTTTAGTTCGACTATTAACGATTAGTTTTGGATTTAATTTTAGATATTTTATTGGATTATACTATATTAACGGGTTTATAATTTTCTAAATATATAGACTTTAATTATCTCTTTGACATTGAAACGTTATTTTTAATTTATATTATTTTATTGTTTTCTATTGTTTTTCAATATATGAAAAAATCTTTCATTATATTTTTAATTTTATTGAATGAATGAGAAATGTTTGGTACAAATTTTTGAAATATTTTTTTGTAATTAAGTAAAACGTTTACCTAAGATGGCTCTGACAATAATTTTATAGCAAATGTATAAATACGTTATATTAATATATATGTATATATATATATATATATATATATATATACATACATATATATATATATATATATTTATATATATATATATACATATATATATATATATATATATATATATATATATATATATATATATACATATATATACATATATATATATATATATATATATATATATATATATATATATATATATATATATATATATTGTGACCAATTTTTTTTTAATATGACTTTCAACGACGACTATTATTTGAGTGTGTTATTTGCTATTTGTCTCAATTCAGTCAGAATTATGGGTACAGAACTTTTTTAACATTAATGCGACTTTTCATAAAGCATTGGTTGATATAAACTGGATCAACACATCAAAGAGAAACTTCATATTGCGAAAAATATCCATAATACCAGAACTCGCTGATTAGTTAAGAAAATGGAGAGTGAGCATATAAGATAGCGATAAACTGGGATTATATGCATATACTTTCCAACCTCACCCTGTTGGCTAGTGTAATACCTTACGTAATCTAAGATAAAAGGTAAAATAGAAGTAAAATACTTATAAACTTAAAAGGAAATTTTTAATCCATTAAATATGATTAAATTAAATTATACTGTTCAGAAACTTAATGATAATTTTCGGAAATTCATCTGCATGATTATGCAGAAACACACAGATATTTCAGATGCCTTACTTCGAAAATCAAGCTTTGGAAGCATTTCCTTAATCAACTCATACTTGGAGCATAGAACCTTACAAATAAAGATCGGCGATGCAGTCTCTTCTTGGCAACATATCACTCTAAGAATCACGCAAGGTGCTCCATTAACCCCAGTCCTGTTCAATTTGGATATGGCTGATTTCCCAAGCAATCAAACACAGCATTTTATGCAGATGACATAACTTTCTTCACCACCGGTTACAGTCCAACAAAGCGATTGCGTGGTACAAATTTTCGTGACTGCAGATTAACCCGAGAAAAACACAAACTATTCTGTTCCATTGTCGAAAGGAGTTCCGTGCATACCGCCTCCAAATTGAAAAAGTATCTTTCCCCTCAGTCAATGCCCCATGATTTATGAGGAATGAAGAAGTGAAGAGCTTCACGAACATACTCAGCGTAAGGTTCTCCTTTGGCACTTTACAACACGAAAATAAGCTGACTAATTCCCTACCCATCCATCAACCTCGGTAGTTAAACCAAATACAGCAATTCCAGTCTGGGTATAGCGTATCCCAGGGTCTCTGTCGCTCACAAACCTCAATTTTCCTGAACCTGAAGCGATATCAATACCATTTGCTGATACAACCAAAACAAGCTCTAGAAGCATTATGTATGGGAAGCAACTTTGTATATACCCTCATTGCGATTATCATATTATGATTTTAAACGTTTGGAGGAGGCGTATCAAAAATGCATAGCGTATGATAACAATTGCTTATAAGAATTTAAAAAATAACATGAACAGAACTAGACTCCGAACAAGTAATTTAGAGTTTCCAGATATAAGCGCTGCAGAACGTTAGAATTACATAATTATGAACCTCCCGTAATTTTGACCTTGCATGTGAATTTCAGGAAATATATATAATATATTCCATGAAAAATTGAAAAAAAATCCGATTAACAATATAAACTTTTCCATTTTTAAAGAGTTAGGTATACTTGAATCCATAATAGCCAGAATTGCAGATTGGCATGACACGTTTGGTTTCTTCATCGAGCTTCATCTGCATCGCAGCTCATTTATTTAAAATAGGAGCAGTTCTGAATTTCTCCTATCAAAAATTCATAGATATAATATTCCTATACCATAGAATTACGTAGAATACCATGGAATTCCTTTTTTCGTTAGAAAAGACAAACAAAAACAACAAAAAAAAAATGATGAATGAGCTGTTCAAAAAAGCAAGTACGATAAAACACCCCTATTGACTATCATTCCACTTGCATGGAAGGATGATCCATGTAGGTTCCCATGTATTGGAGAATATACTTCTCATTAACGAATTTTATCAAAGGCAATCACTCAACACAAAAAGCCAATTAGAAAAATATAATCAGAATCTAAATAATCATATATAAACAGTTGAAAATCAAAACGAAATATTTTGGAGGTGGTAAGATGAAGAAACGATCATTAAAAATTCAATATGTGAAGGTAACATCCATAGAATATCGATACAAAAATTACTCCATAAAACCTGCTACCATTACTGCTACTAAAAAGAACCTTGGTCCATATGGTAATATTTAAAAAATACAAAAAACAAAAAGAGTCTCTAATTAATTAATGTATATTTTATATATAATACACAATATGCTTTATTCGTAAATATAATGCATCTTTCTCCATTCCACGATATTCCTATGTGTTCAATATTATAAAATGTTAATATAAAAAACACCAATTGAGTCATTGAGGGGAATGACAAGCTATAGAAGATAAGCTTTCCAGACACTTCGTGATATCCGAGATTTGTTAGTAATTATAGGCAGAATTCATTAGTGTCATAAATGGATATAAGTATTTAACCTTTTGTACGATCATGTTAAGGAGTTTTGATGGTGCCATCTAAGATACTACCAATCAGACCTTGGCCAATCAGGACCGTAGTAGCGAAGTTACATTTGTATGCGAACAACAATCATCATTGACGGAACCTCCATCCAGTCTGTATCACTTATAAATTACACTGAAAATAAATAGTTATAAATTCCCTACCAGAAAAACTTATTTTTATCTGATTAAACTATTTAGAAAGGTTTAAGAAATAGAACAATCATCTCAAGTTTTCAGATAAATCATTTGGGTATTGACCCCCCTGATAATGGATTAGTGTTCACTGGAACGATGCTCTCTTAATCGGCACTATATGTCACATTTTTATGCGGCGTATTTCTTTCGGCTTCTTTAGAACCGATAATTGATTGGATTTCCGCTACAGACCGAGCAATACGTTTTGTCGGTGCGGTTGTGCTGTATGCGTTGGCGATCCGTTTCGCACTCGTAACAGATAAACTGCCATGTAATTTTTATTTCCTCAGTTTTAGTTCATTGAACAACACTTTTTCGGAAGTAACGCGCTGAATTATGTGGTTGACGTAAAATCCATTAATCATTTATTTTAGTGTGTGGTCGAATGTCTAAAAATATTTTATTTTAAAATTAAATTCCAACAGTATAATTAGTAATGATAGGAAAATAGCGTGAAAAAAACAATTATACTATATTTATTCATAGACCTTATTAGGTATTGGAATTAATATGCAAATTGTAAAAAACAGTTCTATTAAAATCAAGAATTAATCTTTCAAATTATTTGTTCTCATTTATCAGGCAAAAAAGGAAGGACTCTTATGTAATCAATAGGCTATAGATGAAATTCGTGCCGAAAAATGACTTTGTCATATCCTTCGTCTATTTTCCTTGAATATACTGTTCAAGAGTATCAGTTCTGTTAGTTATGGTTTAATTTGGTTGTAGCAGTTCATAATAGTTCACAGATTCATAATCCTGCTAAATATTGATGAAAGTATTAATATTATTTGTTGAATTGGTAACATTGGAAGTCAATTTTTAAACAAGCTAACCTAACTGTTAAATTTGATGTGTATGACATAACACATTGACATATACACATATGATAATCGTAGAACGCTCAAAATTGTATTTTGCACATTAACTATTTTTGTTTTTTAGTTTTATGAAGCATGTTCTTAAAGTCCATGAATTAATTTCTCTCAACACAGTCAATATGATTTAAGTGATTTTTAAATTGGCAAACTCAATTTATTTTTTTATTTAATTGTTTAATTGTAAAGTATCGTATGTTTTTAATAATTTAAGTATGACATAATTAATTACTTTAATAATTTAGTGGATTTGTGCCAACTTTTTGGGTGTCATAGGTTTATTGCTTGACGTGGGCTCCTAACCACGGTCACCACAAATGGTTTGATACCATCCCACAAGACATCCTGTCTTACCGAGCCTGGTGGCGTAGATATTACGTCGTTGCTTCTAGCTATGCATTTACAATAAAAAAACTGTTTTAAGCTTATGATTTAGTACATTTTGTTCTATTAAAAAGTAGCTAATTTATACTTATTTTATATTAAATACATGATGATTTGATGATAATAGAATAGGATTGATCCGACAATATAGTTTCTTCAGTTGGTTCAGTAGCGGTCAAAGAAAAATTAAAATTTACTTTGCAGGTTATTTTTTCTAATCCCTAAATGTTTGATAAATGGTGCAATCGGTAGGATTCTGGAGAGATCATAAGGTTGTTTTCTTTTGTATATATTAATTAACTGGAATTAATTTACTTTTTAAGAACACTTCTTGTTTGTTGACGGTTGACTTTTCATTAGCAAACGATCCGCTATTATTCAGTCCATTTCTTGACAATTTAGTGGCGGCTATAAGGCCATAAAAGGTAGATTGAAGGTGCTTCAAGTCCCCATGGACTATTAGAATTAGATAATATAGCTTTAAAAAACACCTATATTTTGAAGATTCACTCACAAATATTTCAGGGCTTAAGATCACCAAAATCCAACTGGAGTTCCTGTGAATAAGCCTGTCCAAGCTGGCAATCCATATAGCCGTATATCCGGTCACATATGCAGATTGTAATAGCCTATCCGTAGACTGTTGGAATTTGGAGACCTCAAAACTTGGGAAACTATTTCATAGAAGTTATACTATGGAAATGTGGTTAAGAATACTGTAAACACTGTTTTATAGTTTGTATATTAAATGTGTCGTATCGTATTTTGGAAGGGGGTAAGTATATGGGATGCGCACTCTAACTCTTCTTTTAGCTGGGTATCGATAGTAATTTCGTACGCTTTATGAATGACAATTTTGAAAAACAAGGTATAACTTAGATAGTTAACAAAATTTAGTGATAAGGAAGACAAGGAATTAATTAGTGAATAATCATGATAAAACTCTCAAGAATTATTTACCAGTAAGTAAATATCTAAAAGCGTTAGAATTAAAGGAAGAAGGAAATTAATTCATTCCTTAAACCGCTTCAATAATAAAAATAATTTATTCTTGTAATGAATCATCATGTTTGATGAATAATCATATTTAATCATGGATTAAACAAATATCAGTTACATATACAAATCAAATCCAATTTATTTGTTGTATTTTTATTTTGTTTTGTTTGGATTAAGGTGTACTTTTACCGGGAACATTTAAAACCAAATAAAGGCATAACAGATGGACGGTATCTACTCCAATTACGCCCTGGAAGCATCTACTGAATTAAAAATTGAAGACTAAGACTTGTTTGGTGCAGTGGTCAAGGCGATGGTACGGATGGGTCGCTAGTTTGAATCCTGCTGGGGCACGAAGGAAATTAATTCCTTAAATAACGGGAATGCAACGGTATGGAATAGCTTATCGCTATTATAATTGATCACTTCCCGGTCAGTAGATGTCGAGGACTGTGGTTAGGATCCCATGTTAAGCAGTAGGTCCAGTCCAGATAGACTCTAGTTGGTAAAAAGGAGATTCTTTTCCAGAAGAGTAGCAGCTGGCGGCAATATTTTCACTATTTTTATTGTTTTTTAGTTTTATTAAAAATGTTTTTCTTATCAAAAAAGGTTGGGAATTAATTACAATACTAATTATTTGAGTGCATAATTGAAGAAATGCAAATATTGTTTGCTTTAGAATTAATGTTATATAGGATACATTATCAATATATATTCTTTTTATACGACCGATTACGGGGAATAAATAATTTGTGGAATCTACATGAGTTTGTTTATCTGGGCAATGTCTCCATATGTCTGAATTTGTACGGATTTATCAACAGTAACGCAATTTAATATAAAATTATCTATTAGATGCTAATTTGGCATATCTGAAGTATTTTGTCGGTTTCATTTATAAACAAACCATATTTAATTAAAGACATTGTACACGCTTTATTGATAGCTTATCAGAGACACATAATGAGGTATTATAGACATAATTCGTATTACATTTCATGCAATATGATTATAATTTTCATCATTAGTAATATATAGCATAATAATACACATATTAAAAAGAGACTTATACGGTTTTATCCGTCATTTTGTGTCTAGTATTTTCCCTTATTAAAATTATATAATAATAAATCGTAAATAAATGATATTTTATTCTAAATAGTAATTGTATAGAAAATCTAGTACCCACGACTAAACCATTAACTTACTTCTAAAAATATCTAAGATAATATTTGTCTACTATTAGGTGCTTGTATGTCTTTTGATTAGCGATATCTATTGGAGAAGTATTAGTGTAATCAACGGTTAAATACGTTAGTCCAACAGTTAAATCCGATGGTACTAGAATTTCTTTATACAAAATAATAATTTACATTTTTAATTTTGTCAATAAAAGTATATCGATAAAATACTGTATAAGTTACTATATACTCGTTTGCTTTTTTTAGTATGTTTATATAATTACTCAACTACAAGTTGGTTAATCTATACACTTGATTGTCTTAATCTAATACTCGTAATATAGTTGAAGAGTTGCATATATATGCATCCATGTTGTCTTCTACGTTTATACTAAAATAGTAACAATAGATAGTCTTCACTAGACGTGTGCACTGCTTTTCTGTGAGGAAATTCTTGTTTCACCACATTTTTTAATTAGTGTATTATTATTAGGTAGCTGTTAAAACTAGGTATTTATCTAGGAAGACCTATTGGCCCTTACTTAGCCTCTAATAAAATAAAATAAAAGTTAGTAGTACTTTTCAGTGTTATCACAGTTTAGTACACTTCACCACACAAATAAATAAGATCACACTGCTTGGTTCTTTTGAGTCTCCGTCCTAGTTTAGCTTTATCCAAGAGCAGCACTTCGGTGTTAAGATGGTGTAGAGGAGTCTTTCCTCAGGTCATGTTGCGAATCTTGTTTCTGTAGTATCTGGGGGCATCCACGATACTCAAGACTTTATTCTAAAATACTTATATTAATATTAGATCCCGCATAACATCGCCATAAATAAATTCCTTATAGGTTTTGTCATTTGTTTATAAAACAACAAATTATTATGTACGGATAATTTAGGTTTTCTTTCAAATGACCATTACATTTTTTTATTTTAATTTGAGTTCTTTTCTTATCTTTTTGATATGATTTTTTTATTGTACAAATGCTAACTCTTTAAGTCAAATTTTAACTTTAGCCATTATAGCAATTCAAACAGCTAGTATAATTTTATATTTATAATTAAGCGGCTTGCCAATATGAAAAAACTACTTTCTCACAGACATTAAAAAGAACAATTTTCTTACAAACGGAAATTTAAGAAAATATAAAATATCACTTGTGTCTCTAAAACAATATCTACTTCGTACTTCTTATGGTGAATTTGGTGATTGTGATAATTTTTAGGCAGTGTTGCCATTGTTACCTATCATATCACCTTAGTTATATAGTGTGTTACAGCTTAGCTCTTGTTTCAGTAATTTTATAAGATATTTATTGGTAGTATATATTCGATGGAATAATTAAAAATATTGGTATTTATTTATATTTAGTAATCTGAATGTTGTAATATTATTGTAAAAAATACCAGCTATAGTGAGTAACACACGCAATCATACTTTTGCATTAAAATGCTCGTATCGTATTCTTAATGTATTCTTATTTATATATGATATTATATTATATATATATATATATATATATATATATATATATATATATATATATATATATATATATATATTATTTGTTATCATTATGAAATATAATTTCAAATATCATGTAATTTTGTTTGGAGTTCATTGATTCTTTGGGTAATATTAAATTTAAATTATTATTATTTAGTTTAAAACGTTATGTCCGGGATTTCGGCTGTACTTTTCGGTACTTAGCTGTTCTTAAAAATATAAGGTACATTTCCCGGACGACGAATACTGATTTTTATTTTAAAATTTTGTATAATTTTTTTTATTCTGATATCTATATTAACTAAAATATAAAGGTTTTATTAGCTATCAAAATTAATTATTTATTATTAATTAAATATTATGATTTATGTTAAATATGTTTTGTGTCAAACATATTGTAAAAAGAGAAATAACAATCATAAATATGAACTTTAATTGTACATCTGCCGATTTGCAAGAAAACTAAAAACAAACAATTTTGAAATATGAACATAAATATTATTTGCCTGGTTTGAGACATTGGACTAGATGACACAATTCTTTGGAATATTATCAATGGGAACTTCGATTTCTGATTCACGGAATTAGACTTTAATCTACAACAATCGACGCTGGATGTCAATAAAACTAGCTATTAACAGAAAATTATTACGCGTGTAATATTGTACCATATATCATTACTTTATGGTATCGACAATGACGGTTTTAGTTTAATTTAGGTATATAATTATGTTTATAGCGAATGTTATAGACATTTTGTAAGCTACTACTATTTCTCAATATAGTGGTTTTTAAAAGTACCTTGAAGAATAAATATTTTATTGTTTCGTTTCTTTTTACGAACCTGCTTTTTTAATTTGGTACTCTTATTGTTAGCATTTCTATTATCTACCTCAAAAGATTTATTATTTATGGGGAGATATGTGAAGCCGAGTTTATTTTAAATATTCAAATATTTTTATAATTATATAATATATATTATTATAATTATAATTAAAATAATTAAAATATGAATAAATCAATGAATTGTGATGTATAAGGTTTTGATTTACATTATAAATTTGAAAACTTCTTTTTGATGTATGGTGGTTTCGCTTGCTTTGGTTTGGTATAATATGTCGTTCAATTTGTTCAGACTACTAAATATAAATAAACACTAATATTTTTAATCATTATATCGACAATAAATATCTTATAAAATTTCTCAAATAAGGGCTAAGCTCTAACATATCACATAACTAACGTTATATGATAGGTAACATTGGTAACACTGCCTAAAAATTATCACATTCACCAAAATCACCATAAGAAGTATGAAGTAGATATTGTTTTAGAGATACAAGTGATATTTCATATCTTCTTCAATTTTCGTTTGTAAGAAAATTATTCTTTTTGATGTATGGTGGGGAAATTATTTATGCATACTCAGCAAGGGAGTCCCATCTTAAACTTTACTGGGTTATGTGGAATTGCCTCTGGGATTGCCGTACTAAAATACATTTTCCAGATTACCTTTTGGAAACCGCTGATATAACATCGAGTTTGAAAGATAGTACTTATAGCATATAACCTTTAGGGAACACGGGGAATCGGCTGGAGCTAGATGAGATAGCTATTTAGGGTGGACTCGAATTTATTTATTTTCCAAGTGTCTTGGTTTTAAAGATGAATGGATTAATGGAACATCGAAGATGGTGAATTTTGACGAAGCTGTTGCTGAGAGATTGTTGCTGGTGCATTTGGCGAACACCTTTTAGTATTTGATTGGTGTGGATTTGCAAATGAGCAGAAACCCAACTTAAATTTACTACTGGTGATATAAAATTGTTAAAAAAGCTGAATGTGTTGCCAAGTGTATTAATATAGTATTAATTATAAGAATAGCATTGGATAACCACATATCGGTTTAAAAATTAATTCTTCTGGTTTAGCCGTACTGAACTTCTGACAATTCTCCGGATTAAAAGCGATGTTTCGATGACATTGGTTTGAGTCAATTTAGGAATTTTCGGCTTTGAAAAGAAAGATGCCATTCCAGAAATTGGATTCAATAATCGCTTTTTTTGCTTTTTGTTTAAGTGTAAGAGTTGCTTATTGATCATTGGACTAATAATGGTTTTGAATTAATAAAAATAAAAATATACAACAAAAGTAGCGCAATAGTATGAATTGACCTATAGCCATATTTAGAGCGATTGATAACATCGTTACGAAACTTAATATGTAAATAATCGACTGTTTGATAGATCTTCTGACACTTTATATTATTCTGTAGAAACCAAATTTGATAAGAATCTTTATTGCCTCAAAGGCACAATCATTTGTTTGACATTTATGTGTAACACACCTACCGTAACGCTGTTGTCGTATTAGTTCTCCTATTAAGGGTCTGCAAATCCGACAGTTCTAAAGTGTATGTGATGAAACATATGGCATATATACAAGATCAAAATGTATTTCGTCGGAAAACATTATTTTACATCCCAATTTGTCAATACATCACTTTAGATAAAAAGCTAAGCAGAGTAGACTCATTTTTTTTCCATTCTCTGTTCTACGCCATGGCAATCTATTTTAGAACAATGAACCAATGTGTTGTCTAAATTCTAAACTATTTTTTTGTTGTATTATTTTAATGAGGAAGCTTCAAGCTGTAGGCGCATGAATCTGTTCTGAGACTGTCCCATCTCTTGAGCATCACGTGCTGTTGTCCTCCTATTTAACTCAGCGCCAATGTCAGCTCGTTTGTATGCTGCACAAGTCTCCTCTGATACTATATAGTGTATTATTTCTATTTGCATATAACGACATTCACCTGTTGCTCATGCTCAAACTTTGCTCCGGAATATTTAAAATATTTCAAATTTGCTGTGTTCCATAGTTGAATTTCGTATGTCCAGATTGGTTTAACGATGGATTTCTATTTTGCTCTCATTGTTTAAATGGGAGTGACGACCTGTTATTCAATTCACAATACGCCAGTTGCTGTGTGGTCGAGATGTGCTTCTGCAAAGTTAACCTGCAGTCTAAGAATTCTGCGTGTTTCTTTTGTGGAATGTTTTGGTTATATAATTTTACAGACGAGCAGGTTATACTTCTCATAGTGTAAGTAAGATTTGGCTTGCCTTTGTTCTCCATCGATTAAAAAATTTATTGGTTTTATGACATTGGAGTTGGAACGAAACAGTTTTTGGTTCAGAATGCACTGCGAGGACGACAGTTTGCTCAGCGTGTAAATCAAATAAATAGTGGTCCCAGTACGCTGCCTGTGGGACACCGGACCGTATTTCATGTAAAGCAGAATATTCATTATTACACTTAAAAAATAAAGCGCCTTTCCATAAAGCGTCTTCGATTGAGGTGGGATTAGAGTATATGGTAATATACATGTGGAAGCGTCCTTTTTTGCTTTATAACCAGTTCTTCATGATAGACATTGTCAAGGGCTTGACATATGTCCAGAAAAGTGGCAAGCAGTAGCAAGTAGAAGTCTATTTTAAAGGCATCTACTGATGATGTCTACAGTGCGATGTACTTGCTCGATTGTTCCATGATCCTCTCTTAATCCTAATTGGTGACTGGTGATTATGTTGTTTAGGCGCTCCTTCATTCTGTTTAGAATGGTTTTTTATTTATGTTATTATTACAACTTGGGTAATTTTCCATTGCCTTAGGAAATGTTAAATAGCTTAAAGGAGGCATTATATATTTTGACTAGACTCATGATTCTTTTGTGTGTTGGTGAAAGGGTTTTGAGAGGGTTGCGTCGACAAGATCGATCGTAGGTAGATCTTGAAAACTCTTATTTCTCTCAGAACCTCTTTAGAAAGCACACTCTTCAATGTTAAGTACATTTTCAGAGGTGATTTAAGGTTTTCTTTTATTTTGGCTGTGTTTTCACTATTATTCAATCATTTCAATGTTGCATATTCAAATGTTACACTGATGCTAGAGTTCAATAGTAAAGCACCTCATTTCCTATTGAGATTTATGATACTAATATGCGCCATTTTTTTGTTGGATGTTGGTTAAAAGTTGGTATTTCCATTACGTTTTTTTCATATAATCTCTAATTCTTATTATCAAAATACTGGGATAGCTGATTTTTACAAACCTCACTTGAGCCAACAAAATAGATCCCAAGAGAAACCACTTGCCTTCAGGTCCTAAGTATAAGGTGGATAAATAAGAACCTTAAAACTAAGTAGTTGTAGATTCTGGTGAGTCGTTATCAATATGTATGGCGTAGAGGTTTCTTGATAAAGCACGATTCCTGTCTTTGTGGACTATTTAGAGGTAGGTACAAATATCATATTTTTTTCAAAGGATGTAAATTGAAAAGCTCCGCTGTACGCCGAACCAGCGAGTATAACACCAAAAATATTAAGCAATATTACATATACAGGTAATTTTGCAAGCAAGAATTGTTATATATATTTTTATGAATCTGCATTATATTATCTAAATGTTATTTCACGGTACCAGGAAACTATTTTAATTAATTTGTATGGGAAGCCATTTCTAGACTTTTTTTATTTATTGCAAACTATGTAACTTCTCATTCAGTAACGAAAATTTGTAAAAAAAAGTTCTCATACAGGTATTGTCAGCAATTGGCGACTTTAAAAATTATTAATTGTGTATAACATACCGAACAAAAGCGATGTAATAAGTAAAATAATAATTAACTGTTGCTTGTTCTGGTGGATGAAAAAAATGAGTAAATGAAAATGAATGAAGGGAAAAACTGAAAAATTTTGCATGCTCGTATAATATGGATAGTGTGCAATTAGTAGCTATAAGAATAAATAAAGAAGGAAAGGAAGTTTCGTAATTAAAATTATAACATGTATTTACTATATTCAGTAAATTCAAATATTGTATTTTAAAGTACATTTTGCACAGATAATTTTTCTTTAATTTATAGTTTTTATTTTATAATATTTAAGGCAATAATAACGTACAATTAAAAAATAAATTACTGGTTGTCAGATTAGATATTGTTTTTTGATGTACTTCGGAAACGTTTTATAGAAATGTTAACTAGTATTTAAATAAAATATTTTGTAAAAATTTTATTTTTTAATTTCCCCCTATAATATAAGTAATATTTTTAATTATATTTTTTAATTTGCCCCTGTAGAAAAATAAACCCGCTTTGTGAGCCCTCAGGAGGTAAGGGCGAACAAAACTTGGTTACAACTTTATACAGGGGATATCGCATTCTAAGTCTGTAGCTGGGTGACCGAGTATCACTGATTCACTCATATTTGGGAGAATATGATCAGAATATTCACGATTATGTGAGGTTTTCCTTGGCATCTTACAATATGCAAATCCGTCGATTAAAGCCTTACTTTCTCACCATTCGCGGTATGTAACTGAAATATGACAATTCCAGTCGTACTCCTGGGTCTCTGTCACCCGCAAAACTTCAAATTTGTTAAACCTAAAGCAACATCATCAAAAGTACTGGCTGGTTAACCTGGTTTATACAAAAAGGTCTGTCTATTCTGTGATAGGAACTGTCAGTATGCTAGTCTAAACCCTCTCGCCAAAACTGATCTTATACAACGCGAGATACAATGTATAAGAAATATAATGGATCTATTTTTACTAGATTGAGATATGATGAGATGATGGGTTTAACACGCACGTATCCACTATGTAAAGTTGCCGTTAGAAAACAATATACTTTTTGTATACCCGATATAGTAAAATATTTTTATCTTTTATTATTATAAAATTTTATTATTATATTATCTTACTGAAACTGATAAAACCTCTACCAAAATGGCTAGTTTATTAAAATTAGTAAAAAAATAAATAAATAATATGTAAATTATAATATTTATGCTAATAATCAATATACAAAATTTTTTCATTACAACATTATTTGGAAAATAACAATTTATAATCATTTCATATTAAATGAATAAACTTTGGAATTAAATTCTATAATATTTTTATCAAATCAATAATGGTTAAGCTCCGAGCAATGTATATAATGTATAATGTGAGCTTGTCGCGCGTCTCGAAATTTTTGTGTGGCATTCTTAATACAATTAAGATAAAAATCACTAATTTAATAGGGCAACAGGATCAAAAATGTTTCATCGAAGGTTAGTTTACTTGTCTGGACATTAAACTCGATTGCTACACTATAAATAACTTTATATAAGTTCAGTTCGCAGTTTATAATAATTATATAGTAGGGTATCTTTGTATTTGAATTTTACAAATATGATTACACATATAATTAAACATTGTATGTTAGTTATACAGGTCCGACTCGGTAATATTAATTTTTACTCCCCTCACATATATTTTTTACTTAAACAATTTTATTTCTAAGAACAATAAAGGTGGCATGCAAACGGCGTAACTTACAAGTCCGTCGGTTGGGGGCGGTGGCCAATTTACCGGTACTATTGAAATTCTATTTGCTGATTTTTATGTATGTTCTTTTAAATGTTATTAAAACAAAATAATTAACAATGCCACAAACATCATGTATGTGGTATATCTGGTCCCTACAATTTGTCTGATTACTTACAAAAAGTATTATTCTTAATAAGTATCACATAAATATCCCGGTTTCCTTTAAAAAACACACATTGATTAAAATAGATAGATAGTTAAAATTTATTTATTCACAGTATTGCCCATTTGGTTCTATAAATTTGGTTTATCTCTCAGGTAATTTATGGATGCCCTTCCAAAAGAACAGTTTCTGCTTTATGTAAACAAAGCTGCCAAATCACCTTATCATGTGTTGCGCATTGATGAAGTTTCGTGAAGCATTGTATTCAATCAATACACAGTTCAAATTGATTATTTGTTGTTAGTAGCCATCGGTATTAACTGTTTGTCGGGGTTTCAATAGCTGAAATACGTATACGACATCAAATTGGTTCAAGTATCTTTCGGCCAAAGCGATTTGGCATTACAGTCGATGAGCCGGCTTCGTCAGGTCAGATTGCATGATTTGTTTGGCTTGGGATTTTGAAATATATCAATTTCTCATCACCTGTCACTATTCGATGTAGAAATTGTTTTCTTTCATACCTTTGAAGTAACATATCATTGATGATTTTGCAATTTTATGATTTCCCGTCATTCAATTCATGTGGAATCTCATCTTTTGGATCAATCTCAACTCTCAAATTGTTTTTGAATTTGTCTTTGATCTTCATATAATAGCTCTTGTAATTCAGCAGCTTAAAACGTTTTTGACTTACCAAACCATTCTTTGTTTTGAGTGTTGAAATCACTAAATTTGAATCGTCGATGCCACGTTCCATATGTTTTTTATTAATTATATATTACATTAGATATACTTAGCACAATGTTAGTTTGCTAATTAATTTATTACCACTGTTCTGTTGTACTTGCATTAATACACAAGCAAGGCGCGTACGGGATTAATCAGTAGGATTAAATATCAGTATGTATTTCTCAATATACCATCAAATATTGAATCAGAGGCTATTTTCTTATGTTGGAACAAGAAAACTAAAGCCGCAAATGCACGTTTTCAGTAACAAAATAAAATAATATTACGCAGGTATTTTGGTGAAAAGTAACTTGTGTAGTTCGGAGGTTAGTGACAGTAGAATACTGCATACTTATGAGCAGTGAAATTTGTTACAAATACAATATAATATAAAGTAATTACCGAAATATTTGGTCAAATTATGATATTTTAACCAGATTTAGTGTCGCCTAAGCTAGCAGGTGTCAATTCGCCGATAGTACGTAAGACAACTAAAGAAAAACATTAAAACATATCTTAGTCATTAACGTATTGATTTCAAGGTATTTTGATTGCCTTTTAGCTAGAATAATTTCTCTTTGCTTTCAAAACAATTTTTCAATTCAATTAATTTCAATTCTTCAATTTTGGAAATTAATTCTATTTAGAATAACTGCCAATCTTGGTCACTGAAAGAATTTAGCATCTAACCTTAGAATTTTTCTTTTAGGTTAATACCCAGTTGTGAAATTTTAATATGTCATCGTCATCATCACCGTCAATCCATCACGGGCTTCGGCGATCTACCTCCCAACCAATAAATACGCTGATGTTCATGATATTGTGCAACTATTCCGGGATGGCATAGTGTTAGCTTTCCATTTTATGATCGCTTTCTATAGTCTGGATTTATAGTAATATTTTTTGTAGCTGTTTGTTGAATTTTCGATTTAAGATTGATTGAGTCACAGAAGTTTGTGAGAAATTTGTTCACTTTTTTTTCGATAAACTATTCAAATTTGCGTCCCTGGATGTGTTCATTAAGTACGTTTTAATTACTTTATCTTAATGGAATAGTTTCAATTTTAGTTCAAATTCAAGCATGATTTCGGAGAGGAAATTGGCAGAATTTGCATTTATATCGCATTTCAAGTTTCAACAAATCGCAAGCTGTAATAATATCCATAATATTTTTTGCTCAACCAATTCGGTTTATGACTTAAAGTAGATGCTACTTTATCCTCCTATCCTTTCTCCTCCTGCGACCTATATCGTGCTATTGTTAGATATAATATGTATTGAATATTCTTTAACATACATACGTTTTTATATATGGTATATCATTAATAGAAAATCTTAATGTGTAAACTGTAATGTAGTAGCATTACACATTCTTTAACTGTTAACTAATTTGTTTTTTTTATTCATGTTATTAGTTATGATACCTTCCTTTATTTAAAATATTTTAAATAATATTTTTATATTGCTCGTAAACAAATTTTGGAAATAGTTTAATTCTGTCTTTACAAAATATGTGTAAATACTATAATCCTTTTTGGTTTTATCAGTCATTTCTGAATTGATTGGTACTTAAATTTAAGAACTTCCAAATATTTTTCCAAGAACGTTGCAATGTATAGCAGTTTTGTAATGTTGAAAACCTATTTTCTGGCGTTGCTATTTACAAATCAACTGGTAGTCTTTCAAAGTACAGCTTAAGTTGACTGTATTAAAATTTAAAATGTTGAAACTAAAATTGATGTATTTTCAACATTGCAGTGTGTTTACCGGTAATTTTTAACAGTATCAGCTCCACTTTGAGTTACTTAGGAGTAGTAAAATTATATATATATATATATATATATACATAAATATATATATATATATATATATATATATATATATATATATATATATATATATATATATATATATATATATATATATAGTAAGTAAAGCTTAATTATCTAGTTTTGATATGAATATAGTTGAGGAACTATTATGAAAGAGGTATTGTAAAAATGACCTATTGAAAATTCCTCAAAATTATTATATTATACATTCCTTAAAATGATTAATGCTTTACTAATATTAATGTTTCCAAAATTATATATTCCGAACCTGATACAATAACATTTATTAATGAACGTGCTATGTCAAGGTCCGACCTTAAAAACAGTAATCAGCAAAGTTATTAAACGTTTTGGAAATTACGAATCCGTAATTAAGATGTCTTATTTATGTTTTGGCATTTTTTGCTGCTTTGGAAATTTAATGTTATAGGTTAGGACAATGCCATTGAACTGTTTATTTAGGTTTACTGGAGGGTGTGTTTTGGATTGTCCGACTTTGGTTTATCATTTTATTTACCTAAATATATGTTAGGTATTCTTAAAATCAATGAATATATTAAGGCAAAACTTGATATTAAATAACATCAATATTCATTTCAGTCTTCTATTTTAGTATTTTCCTTTAATTAATTCGATGTCATCCAGATTTACAAGATCATTAGTTTAGAATATGTATTTTAATTCGCTAAAAAAATTATCTCGATTACAATTTTAAATAGTGATGATGTGAGAGTCAAGTTGTTGGAATATGCCATAATAGAACAGTCCAACTACAGTTTATAGCATATGAACGAAACATAACTCAATTATACTTTACTATGGTTCTGGCCCTGACATAACTGTTTTTACACTATAGTCCGTTCAACAGAACAGTGAACTTACGTAATCTAAATTGATTCCGTCAAAACGTTGCGATCTTGCCGCATTAACACTGAGTTTTAATTAATTTTGCTGTAACATAACAAAATTAATCTAATTTTTATATAGCGGTACCCTCTGGAAGCGGAATACATATAATTAACTATTGTATTTCCAAGTAGTGTATTTTACTTTCATTACATTTATATATTTACATTTTACGTTTAGTTCTTGTTTCCTTCGGTGCAGTGTTTTCTTGTAAACTCATTTTGATTTTACTTTATTTCTCCTTAGTTTGATTATTTGTTTGTTTGTTTGATTTAATCACTGCATTTTTGCGAATACATTTGCCATATATGCAAAACAGTATTCTTTTTTCCTCATACATGTTAACAAAATGCTCATGTATATTATGAATAATTACACACATATCTATGCACACTCGATTTCCTACAGTTAAAGTATATTAATTAATGCTCATCTTTAGTTGTTTAAACTCTCATCATGTCAGCATTGAATCATAATCTCTCATTCAGAAAGTTTCATCCAATCACTTGTTTACAATTCCACCATTTGTCAATTTCGTCTTTAGTGTGTCTGATCGATTTCATCCAAACTGAAGGTGTTATTGTAGATAGTGCTTATTTCCATATATCCAGATAGTAATTGCTTGTATATCCTTCTTAACTTGAATTTTTATTGCAATTATTCTTTGCCACACCCCATATCAATTTGATTGGATTGAATATGCAGTGATAGGGATGAAGACGTAATATTCTGTGACCATATTGTTCAGTAATCTTATCTATTATGTATCTTTACATTTCATATATGTGATATTCGATTGAGCTAACATCAAGGTGATATTGAGGACGGTTGCTTTTCGATGAATTCAAGATTATATTGTTTTTCATTTTTTGAGATATTTTTGTAACTATGTCCGTGCTAATATTCAGTGAACAACATGTGAAAAATATTTTCAATACCGCTGCAACTTAATATTTAACAGTAAAAATGCTTAAACTGACAAGAGGAGGCCTCCATTATCTCGTTCGTGTTCGAAGTAATTAATTAGAGACACAATATATTTCTGGGTCTGACTAATAGCTTGGGTATATTCAATCAGAGTAATAATAAGCAGCTATTTCGAATAAAGCGTTAAAACAATGTTTGCCAGATTATAATTCTAACTATTTCAACTAATATTTTGAAGAAATTTGCAAAAGTTTCTTTAATAATTGAGATTCAGAGTATATGGAAAAGCTGACCTAAAGATCTGACGAGTCAGATAGCAATCTTGCATAATAACATAATAATCTTGGTTTTGGAATTCATGTCACCTCTGTCAGATATTATTATTATCCTTTGGGCTTTGCCAGTAGATTTCTTGAAAACAAACTAAACGGCTTGGTGGCGTAGTGGTAAAGGCGATGGGACGCCCTCCTACTGTTGTGATAGCCGCGGGTTAGAATTCTGCTTGGCCATGGTCGTAAATTTATGTTTGTAATTGTTTAAAATTTGTGAATGTTCTGGGCAAGAGTGTAAAATCCGACAAGGAAAATGATTCCAGTAACCAGGCTGGGTAAGACCGGATGTCTTCTGGGATGATTTCTAAAGTTGGTCACTCGCCAGTCGGTAGGTTTAATGCTGAGGACCGTGGCTCGGAGCCCACGTTAAACTCTAGGCCCAGTCCAGATAAACCCATATATATATATATATATATATATATATATATATATATATATATATATATATATATATATATATATATATATATGCATACAAAAACTAACGAATATCGAAAATACAATTTTGAGTAATCCTTGATTAGCATCTGTATACACTGAAGCTCCATCATACTAAATGGAAAACCTTTTTTTATGTTGAGAAATTTCAAAACCTTCGAATGTAACAGTTGCGTCGTTTAACCTTTGTTTACATTATTACTTCGCGTTTACATTAATAGATATCGTTTTTCAAAACAAATGCACCTAACAAATTGATACTTTTAGGTTGGCATAAAAATCTATACGATTTTATTCTGGGAAGAACAATATTTATTACCAATTCTGATTATTTCGTTTTTCTATTTAATCTTTTTATATCCAAATTTCCCGCCTAAAATTCTCGAAAGAAGGCCATTAATTAGTGCATGCTACCATTTAAAGAATTGCATTATGTTTATTATGATTTTTAAATTTAATACATGACATAGCGATCCGCCAATTAATTTTATCTGTAAAAACTATATTGCGTTGTGTACAAACTAATTGCGTTATATATCTTAAATATTTATATACTATCTATACATATACTAATGCAATATATGTGAAATTTATTTTTATCAGTAATAGAGTTTGTCTGGACAATATGTAAAAGGTCAAATATTTACGCAAAATGTTCAATAATGAACGGTAAGGAATGGTAATTTTTTATAACACTACTAGATTAACGTAATTTTTAACATAAATGTGTTACTAATTTAATTATTGAACATACTTAATAATAAAAATTATTTAATAAAATTAAAAACATAGTGTTTAGTCTAATTTTTTTGTTGAAATACAATATTGTTAGTTTTCTTTCTGGCCCGTAAATACATGTTGACGGATGATCATTGGTCGAAATAATGAAAGATTAATCTTAAAGAGAGGACACGTGCTTAGTAATTGCCAAGAAAAGATTAATATAAATTTGGAATGCCAATGCCCAATACACAACGCATTTAACTTTATTTAAGAATTTAAACGCGAAACCAAATGCGATTCCAAGACATTGAGGGAAACCATTCAAAGTAACCTTCCATTTTTAAATCAGCAACAAAAATGTGCCAATAGTATACTCATGACAGTGGCGAACGATGGAGCTGTTTAATTTTTTTTTTATATTCTCCTTTCTTAGAACAGCTCACTGAGCATTCAAGTAGCCGTTGAATATGCTAACATAAAATAAAAAATCCTTGGAGACATAGACTAACGTAGCATATAGTATGTTAATCTTCACCAATTCCACTCATAATTTTGCTGTTATAGCGGTGGCAGGGCTGCATCTCTTATAAAAAATAGACAACATGAATTTGTTTACACACTATATTTAATATCCTTTTTAGGTTACTGAAAATTATATAAACCTAAACATATTTTTCATTTTTATCAGTACCCTAGTATACTTGGCAGCCTTTTTGCATTTTCATTTTATCGAAACTACCTCATATTGCTTAGTGTTTTCGTATTATGTGACATAAATTAACTTTTGTTCGTTAGCTATCTACAATATTAGTGTTATTTAATTCTAATATTTTATCTATAATTCATAGTTTACACGCGTATTGTCTAAAAATTACTTTCGTAAACAACAATGCGCGAAACTGAAAAAATGGTATTGAAATGATAAGCAGGAATACAGGAAATTTGGAAATATTTGAGAATGCGCAAGCGTATGAAATCGGTGAAGATTAATATATGCTAACAAATGTAGACATAGACGTTTCTATGCTGCAATTCTAAAAATGATAGGTCTTTAAAAATAAATAAATGGTTATGTTAGGAGACCAGTTTTAATATTGAATTAATTTAAAAAAATCAATTTTCGGAAACCAATAAATCTAGTGGCTCTGGTGGCTGTACCAGTGATGCCAATCTCAGTTAGTCACTGGCGCAGTAGAATCCAGAGATTTTATTTTAAACCTTAAATAACTTCAAGAGTAGACACACATCAATCATTGGTACAGTAGCAATGATTTCTATAACTATATATAGTTATAGCATTCAAATATATATATATATATATATATATATATATATATATATATATATATATATATATATATATATATATAACTATATGGCTGCGAACTACAACAGATTGTCGCGTTATAAAAGAATGCAACTTAATGGGGATTAATGACAACAACAATTTCTACGTTACCCATTTCTACTTCCTCGATTCCGTTCAACTTCATTTCAGGCTTTACGTTGCTCGTCAGTTTGACTTGCAGTACTGCAAGTTGTAGTGCGACCTAAGTTGGTACATTTATCTGGTGGCACTTTGAAAAACCAAATTCAAATGAAAATTAAAACTTAATGACTCCCTTAATGTTTCTGTATAACCATGTATACCACGTGTTAGTCTATTAAAAGTTACTAAAAATTTATATTAAATTAAACTTTTAATATAAGACGTGACTGAGGTGAACTAACTGCAATGAAAAATATCACAAAACAAACTCAAAACTGTATAGGCACTCAATTCGAATGGACAGTACACTTAAAAAGTAATAAATACATTTTTTCATTGATATATACCGACGATAATTCATCTTTAAATTATTAAACGCCCGAAATTAGAATATTCCTTGAATTTTCTTAAATGTTCTTATATTCTGTGCAATTATTTAATTTTTTCTTTCCGTAAGAACCTTCTACATAGTATCAAAAAACTTCAGTAGATCTCTTCGGTAGAATTTCATATAGGTTTTCAACATAATCTTGATTTAATTTTTTCCATTCATATAACTTTTTTAGTTGTTCGACATTGCTAAATAGTTTACAATTTCAGTATACAGTACGTGCTAGCCTAACCGAATAATTTTCAATAATAATCAGATAAGGACAGCTCGCTATATCATTTTAAGATTTAAACATTTTTAGAAATGAATTTCAGTCTTTCCTCCACCTAATCTTAAAATCACCTGATCTTTCCTTAAATGGTGATACACGAATGAAAATTGGTGGATTAGATAGTCGCTGCATTTAATTTTTTTTCCACATATTTTTAGCGGACCTAATTTTAGAATATTATTTTACTAATTTTTGAATATTAGGTGTATTATATTTAATTACAAATTCATAAAATTTTGGTTTGTAGTATTTTTCGACTACTAACATTAATAGATATCATTTTGACAAGTAATAATAAGTAAATTGATTTCAAAAATGTCTGAATATATATGTATACACAACTCTTTCTTCCGCTACTTCTAAGGCTTTCGGTACTGCCAGGGAGTCGATTTCTAAGAAAATTTGCAAGTTATAATTCATGTAAGCTAGATAGTATTATGAACAACTTCTTCAGGTACTTTCATTCGAGTTTTTATGAATATTCAAGTTGGTATGTAAGAACTAAAATTTCGGTCTATTCCTTCGTTTACATCTTCATACATTTGTGGATGATATACTCCTACAAAATTTGAGGATTTATAAATGAGGATTTATAAAATAAAATCAAACTTATGCAATTTTTTTTCTGAAAATCTTGTCAATATCTATACAAATCTGAATGAAATGGAGTAATCTGGAACAGGCCACTAATTATATTGATGACGTATATATATATATATATATATATATATATATATATATATATATAACAGGTTAAAACGAAATTGAAGCAGGCTATAATGATGTACTAGCAACAGTTAGTCTAAATCCCACTTGAAAAACTGACGATCGTATCAAAAGTAAATATTTGTACAGGTAAAACAAATGACGTCACAGGATTCTCCTCGTACGGGTTTTGTTTAAGTATATGACGCAGATTTCGCGTCAGAAATGTAAACAGTAAAAACCTTAATCATTGAATAATTAAGTTGTTTTTCTTTAAAAAAATATTAAATTAATTTTTTTAGATATATAGTGTGATCCAAATAGAAAATGTAAAATGCTAATTTTATGTAATGCTTTTTTGCAAATCTGTTTATGACGTTATATAAAAAAATGAAAATTGAAGTTCTGACTAAGCTGTCATCATCTAGAAGCTAGATGACCTCAACATTGATGTGCTAATGTGCTCTGTTCATGTCTTGGGGCATAATTCTTGATAATGGTATCGACAGTTCCTATTTTCAAGTCCTTATGCAGATTGCCGTTACGGATACACCATGCAGCATTAACAATACCGCGGAGTACCGTGTTTTGGAATCTTTGTATTTATATTGCTTTGGCGGATGCAACCCTATAATTATAAACTGTCCACACTACTGATAGGGCTGAATATTTACCCATTAACCATGACGTATTTGTTTATTCCAGCTTAAGTTTGTAGCTAACGCTACGACCCTTTAAGCCACCACGCATTCACCTACAGCAAGTTCAAAGGTTGGCAACGACATTTCGCTGTATCTACTTTTCCCTACATCCTTGTAACAGTACCACTTCCACAGCGCTACCGTACTTTCTTTACTTAACCTAAAATCCTGTCCATTCTCTCATCGACCACATGTTTCATTCAATATCGAAATAAACAAGTTTTTATTCAAGCAGTGTTTTCAATTCCTCGTGTTAATTCCTTCCACAAAATAGTAATTAGTGTTCGGACAAACAATCGCATCGACAGTCACACATTCCGACCGAGCAGGCGAACATTCCTACAATTTATTCACACTTTAACACAGTTTTAACATGTGGCTTACACTTGAATAATGTTGGTGCCTGATTATTTTAATGGTCAAATTAATAAACAGTAATTTATTTTTATTCATTATAATGCCCCATTTTTCTGTCCAGAATTGTATTTCGGCAAAAGCTGTTTGTAACTTTTCGGTTGATTCAGTATTGTTATCTCCAATTGTTAGGATTGCCGTTTCGTATGAATATGTAGTGACAAGATTTTATTTGGATGTATGCAAGTCTCAAGTATACAGCAGATAAAAAACTGATCTCAAAAAACCCTGTGACACATCTGTTTGTATTTTTCCCAAGTCAGAATAGGCATGTATAACTCCAGTATATGGCTCTAAGATTTTTAAATATTGTTAAGGGAAAAGCATTTTAATCTTATGTTTTAAATGCTCATGCCAACATTTATTGAAAGTTTGAGCAATATATAAACATATATAATATTATAATAGAACAAATGTAATATTCTTTTAGTGACTTTTCTTTTTTTATTTCTTTTTTAACTTCAGTCATAGTGACTATGGGGTTGAAACATTATCGCGAGGAGCAAATCTTGTAGCCTTCTCTTGATGATCTCTGGCGCAGTCAATAGTATATAGAATAGTCAGCGAATAGTCAGCAATAGTATTATTAACAAGTCCAAGCAGAAATTCACTTATTGTGCCATTTTTTAATTTTTATCGTCGTGTTGGGATGTAGTGTTATTCAACTTGGTTTTAACTTGTTTATCTTTGGAATAATGCCATTTATTGCTTGCTCTTCTATTTATTCGATAATTTATTTAATTTTAGAACTTCGTTAGGGTAGCGTTTAGTTTCTATTTCATTTCTGGGGTATTTTCCTACGCTGAGTGCTATATATCCTTAGTCAACTTCTCCATATCAATATTCAGTATGTTTCTGGTTTCCAAAGTTGTTTTTTTTCTTCTAATGTTAATCTAAAACATATCTAATTGGGTTTTTCTATTAACCACACGGCAGTTACTTGGCTGTGATATCATGTATTCACTTAAGGTCAGCACAATCGGTCAATGGCCTGAGTTTAGTTCTATATTTTCTTCAATTTTCAATGCAGGTGGGCTTAACGCTTGCTTCTTGGCAGACTTTATTAAAGTTATGCCAGCGAAAATTAGTATTAAGAAATATTAATATAATATTGACCGAGTGAAGAAAAATGGCATTATATACAGAAGAAACAGGTGATGCTTTCGATCTCCAAGAGGTGCTCTAGGAAATATCATTTGGCTCGAATAAATAAAGAAAATGAAATTGCTATGATATGAAAATGTGATTTCTACGTTTTACAATAGAATGAATACGATGAGCACTGGATTGAATGTATTACTTCTGCATAAGCTCTGTCATGGAACAGTAAGAATTACGATGAAAATAAGTGAAAGTATATAAGAAAATAAAATATATGCTTTTAATATAATTGTGTAATAGTTTATAGCGTTAAATTACTATAACGATACAAATCACACTGGTTAATAATATATGTAAAATCTTAATTTAAACAATGCATGTATTAGATTGGTCCAGCAGATTTTTTTTTATAATCTGTTTAAAATCCTCACAGTTATTATTCTGGATTTTATTTGGATATTATTAAAAATGGATATATTCTATCCATTTTTAAATAGTATTGTGTCTAATTATGTAGTCAGTTTCTTGTGTCGGTTTCTTTACGTTGAAGTAAATTATTATGTTTGATTTTACGTCTATTTGTTGATTTTTTCATTATGCTTTTGTAATTTGAGATGACTAATAGTATGTACTAAAAATAAAACCCTATCTAAATAACGTCGCAATAAACAGTTAAATTATCAAACAATTTTCGAAATCCAATTTAAGCGTTTTAAAATCACCTGATCGAGATCACACTATTCTTTGAACGTATCGTACGTCAGTATAGCGTCATTTGTCCACATTAATGGAGATGTATGGTTACCGGGTCTAGTTCTTTCCGATTAGGTTGTGTTTAGATTATCTAATCCCAATGAAAATAACGAGGATATACGGTGGCTTGCGTTTATTGCTTTATTGGCGCGACAAACCACCGTTACAATTACTTTTTTATGATCATTATTAGTTATTGTTTATCTATACGTCATATGTTTACTTACAAATTTGAATTAATGTTCGATTGTTATATATGAACGTGTATATTGTCAAAATATTCATCGTATATAAACTGATGATTTTTGGATAGCACAATAATTTGCACGAATAATGGAGTGGACATAATGATGAGAAAACTTATAGACAACAACTTATTAGACACTGGGCCCATTAGTAGAAAACATAAGGAACGCTTAGTAATTATTCAGAATAAGCAAGATATTAAAATAGCGTATTCATTGACAATTAAGAAGACAGATGTCAGCTAAAGCTTAGGAAATTAATTATTGATACGTTGCCCATAACATATTTTTTACTAGGGATCAAGGTAATCAACTTTTAAGATATCTGACACATTTTTCGGACTTTCCCGAAAAGTGGTGAGAAAATTAACGTTTGATTCTACCATAAAATATAATTGAAAGTAGCCGAATACCTGGGTTCAAAATGAGATGGCACTCGAAGGAGGGGGGTTGTTATTCCGTTAATTATAGACAAGACATCTTGAACTATCTGTGTAAGCAAATCAAGCAACAACTCTGTCGAGAGCAATAAGCTTTAATAGTCTTATTAAAGCGCGTAAAATTGTCGAAGTGGGTGTTAAGAAAAATTGTTCTATTATTTAGTGGTTATTTCTGAACTTTTAAGTAAACTCTAAGATTTTTTTTATTTAAAAAGTATATAGCACGCATATGTCAACTAGTTATTCACTTAATATGGTTTTTAAAGTCCAGATTTAAAATTTCAGATACAAATTTAATTGGGGCTTGATGGATGTACTTCCACGGGTGCACTCTAAATAAACTTAAAATATAACATATTTTTGACATTTATTTTAACTATAATAATTCAAAGCTTTTTTGTCAACCTTTTTTTCTGTTTTCAACTTCCGGGTAGGTCCACTGTTGTATAGTACTTCGACTTTTTCTGTTCACACAATCTTGCTTGGTGTTTTTCATTTAATTTCTTCGCTGATCGTTGCTGATCTTAGTCTTTGTGGCCATCTTATTTTATGATGTACCATGGGGCGTCAACAAATCTGCGAAAAACTGTCTCGATAAGTTTGGGTTTCTTTGTGCAACCCTGTTGTTGAACACCGTAACTTCAAAATATATTTATGTAATAACATGTTTATGTGGAATGGTAATGCAGAACACCGTTCAAAACTACCGCCACAATTTTTTAAGCCACATACATAGTTTTGCATGTTTCCTTTTAACATGCTCGCTCCTCTTGAGCTTGGTAACGAGTGACCCAAGTATTTTGTTTTTCGCATACGGAATTATTCCATTTAGGGCGAATTATCTCTGACAGGTAATTTTTATTCTACTTGAAAACCACATAGGTACATTTTATCCATTTAAATTTATTCGCCATTTCTTAGTCAATCTCCAAGCCGAAAATTATAACACTTACAATTATTATTTTGCAATCAGGTTCAAGAGTTTAATAATTCATTCGTTATAGTGAACACTAGTATAACAATATGATATAAGTATAATATTAAACCCAATGTGAAATGTAACCAATGTTAGAATTAGATGCTCCTAAAAATAACAAGTTATTATATCTCTATAATGTTTCAAAACAGTAAAAAAACAGTGATGAATGGGAAAAAAAATTGTGTAACATAATTATTGTTATGCATAACGTATGCACTGTTTGATCTTATTATTTTCATGCAACGCTATAAATTCTCATCTAACTAACTTATTTTTTTGTAGCCGTCCCCTATCCATTTTCACTTGTACAGCATATTCTTTTACGACTTTATGATTCGCGTTCAGTTTGAAATTTTGCGAGATATATTAAACTTTATGTGTGCGCATAAAGTTATATTTTTTATATATATTAAACGTTAAACAACTATATTTCATATTAATACTGCAAATTGTGCGAAAATATATATTAGCAAGAAAAAATTAAAGCAAGAGTTTATTTTTTTTTTAATTTCATATTTTATCAAAGTATACTCCATTTTTTAATTTCAGTTCGGATACATTGTATTGAAAAAATATTTATATAACATAAAAACACATTTTCCTTATCGTCATAAACTCTACTGAAGTTTATTACGAGTTTTGTAAGACAAGTATTTGGTACATTTGGTATATATTTTATTTTCAACTTATTATTCTTATTTTTATTTATTGAAGTCTGCATAACAAAATTGTCGCTCCTATTTACCGAACGTGTCTCTCTTGGGCTCGGGTGTCTTGCAGATGAGTCGATTACCTAAAGTCTCTCCGTCTCTGTATTTTCAGCCATTTCTAAAGTCTCTCCGTCTCTGTATTTTCAGCCATTTCTAAAATGCTAAGCTTGAAAATAAATAATCAATATGTTAACTGGCTGAGCTGTTTCTGTTTTCAAGTACTAAATATATTATGAAGTAACTACTAAATAATTTAAAGCTGGCTTGGTAGGCGCAGTGGTAAAGGCGATAGGAAGGTCCACCTACTGTTTCGATTGCCGAGGGTTCAAATCCTGTATGGGCATGGTCGTAAATTAATGTTTGCGATTATTCTAGGCGAGAGTGTAAAATCCGACAAGGAAGATGATTCCAGGTACGCCAGTGACCAGGCTGGGTAAGACCGGATATCCTCTGGGATGATTTTTAAGTTGGTCACTCGCCAGTCGGTAGGCTTGATGCCGAGGACCTTGGTTCGGAGTCCACGTTAAACAGTACGTCCAGCTCAGATAAACTCTTGTTAGTAAAAAGGAGTATTTTTAAAATATTAAAAAAATTATAATATATATAAAAAATTACACACTAAGTAACTTTTATACCTCTAGATCTAATAGACAATTTATAATTCTTACCTATTATTCCTCAAATTTACTAGTCTTATGAATGCTATATATATGAATACTAGTGGTCGCCCCGTGATCGAAATTCTGCCGCAGTTTGTTAAGTTAATACTGTTTCTGTCATAATAGAGTAAAGAGAATAATTTAAAAATTATATGTTATTATTCCTAAAACTAATTAGATTAAAAAAGTTTTGTATGTTAAAATATATGCAAACTACCTCAAGAAATGGCTTTTAATTAAATCTAATTTCTTTTAAATTTTAATAATTAACAAAGTATTACTAAATTTAAATTGCTACACTGATTATTATAACAAAAATATACTTTTATACATATTTTCACCTGAAATATATATTAAAAACAATATATTGAATAAGAAACCTGCCTTATATGATAAAAGAGTTACTCTTTTACCAACATATTTAATTTTTTACTATTCATACTTTAAACGTAGCTGTCATATTTTTGCCGGTCAGTAATTTTATTTATTTCAACCTATTATTTTATGTACTATTTTATGTATTATCTCAAATTAACAAATGAGGAATTAAAATTTTACACAATCTTTTATAATTGCTAAAATTCTTTACAGCATTCATTTTAAGTTTTGACGCACAAATTAATAATAAATAAATTGCCTGCAATATTTTGTTACTACTTTATTACGAATTGCATTTATTAATGAATCCTGCAATAGATTAGCAGTTAATACTAATAAAATTGACAGAATAATCTTAATTAATCTTACAATTACCTCTAATGCAATGATTTACTATGTCTCCACAACCTTATTAATTACTATCAAATTTTATGTAAGAACAAATTTTCTTAGCTGTTCTAAGTTTACTAGACTTCAAATTAATTGAAATTCCCAAAGTTGAAAATAGATTAATTTTCATATTATGAATCTGAAAAAATTAGCAAAATCTGAACACCTTGAAAACGATAAAAGAACTAGTGATTCTTGTTATCCTAGAATTTTACTAATTTATATTAGGATGAAATTTTCTCATACGTCATGTTCTACTTTCACAATAAAATACGTGTCGATTAAACGGACACATTAATTTGTTGCAATTCCTACAGATAATGTAAAATCTAACTTTATATGATCATACGAGTACTTGCCTTAATCGTTAAATCATAATTACTCTAACTCTTTAATAGTTCCAACAATACGGGAGTAACCACAAATTACCAACCAACCACAAACCTTAAACGACACTATTAACATTAAAATAATTAAATAATTTGATAATGTCTTAATTCGATCATTTTTCGTGTTAATATAGTTTCAAATATAAAACGTAAGGGCTTGTCTTCCGATTTAAAATTGCTATGTCGGCATTTTGTGGTACAGCGTTGCCAAATTTACGTGAAATTACACGTTCGTACTTGATTTACCTACAACAGAATCGGCGAATGATCTACAGTATTAGAATTGGAACTGGCAACGGGCAGCGGATCGGCCAGGTCCAATAAAAGTAGAGCCTAAATTATTGGTTTATGTATATTGTTACTAATCTGACGCATATTACTGGTTGCTTGATTTGGACGTATTTGATTTTATTGGAATTTACTTATGCAGCAGTACATTCAGCATTAAACGTAATAACAAAGAATTTTATTTAATAGATAATCTGAAATTTATATCTGCTCATCGGAGCCAATTACATCAAAGGCTCAATATTTTTGAATTAATAATCCATTGTAAATAATACGTTTGAGTATTTTACTAAAAACCATATTTAAATAACAAAAAGTTAATAAAGGACCAATGTTTCGATATTCGATATCGGGATTCTATCAATATTTGGATAAATTTACCAGTCGAAAGGTCTGGAGAAATCTTCGATTGCATTGATAGGGCTAAATAATCCAGACAGGAATGTTGATTTGTGAGATCAATACAACGAAATTATTATTCCTATTTCGAAAGCAAAATATACATGAAATATTTAGGGTCAAAGAAAACGCCAATATGTTTATGCAAAATAAATTTCTCTGAGAAAAATACTCTTTCTAGAAATTTTATTGTAACAGAGAAAAATACGTTCTTCAGATAGGATTTGGAAAAAACACCTTTTGACGTAAAAGAGTGGGAATGAACATACACTTATAGAGCATATATATGTTTCCTTATTTTCTTGTTCTCCATATATAAAACATTGACCAGACAAGTTTTCAGTCTAACTAACACAGTATGTTGTCTTGTTAGAGTCTCTTTTGTAGCAATTGTTTATTTTAGGATTAACTTGGTTGCTATAACTTAAATATGTGAATTTAATAAGTAATTGTTCCATTTTATATTTTGATCAGTACGATGATTTATTTAAAATTTTTTATTTATGTTTATATTATTTTTACTTAATTGATCGTTTTATCAGTTGAGAGTATGATTTTGAATGACTATTATTTGAACACATTCTAATTACAAAACCAATACAGGGCGCACTGTTAAGTTTTATACAAAATATATGTATTGTATTTGTTAGGTCAAAAGCAAATATTTTTTTTAAAATTCTGCTTTTCTTATACTAGATTATATTTTATCATTCATAGTCTTAAAATATGGGGTTAAGATAAGATACTCTAAGAGCAGTCGTATATTTAAAACTTGTATGGGATTAGTTGTCAGTCGAAACTTGTATTGCTTTAAATTATTTTTAAATAAAGTTAATATATAATAAATCTAATATATAAAAATATATTTGGGAACCTTAAAAAGCCCCAATACTTACTTAATAAAAAGCCAACGAGGGTTATGAATTTCAAATTAATTCATTAGCCTTTCTGATTCTTAAATTCCTTTTGTTTTCTCATTTCAGATCTCATTTTTAATAATATGAATTGATCTTTATATTGAAGTGTGTATTTCATATTTCATAATTTATTTAGGATATTATAGGTTGTTTAATACATTTTTCATTTAATAAAATGTGTCGCTTAGATGCGGCTAGAAATTCCTCAAAAACCCTTACAAGAGATATTTAGTTAATTCTATTAATTGATACCCATTCTGGCTGGATATTGCAGAGTAAGTGTATTCCCAGCACGAACTGGCCGGGACGAAATTTCAGGAATGGTGAAATTAATCACAATTGATACATATATTGGGTCAACAGAAAAGCAGATGGTGAGTGCGCCATTAAGCGATGTTCTACTTGACATAAATCACATTCTAAACGAAAATGAGCAAAATTCGTGTTTCGAAAAATACCATAAATTAAATATGGTGTTGGACAAGTAATAAAGTTGGAAAGAATAACCTACTGGAATGGCGTTGCTGCCGATTCGGAAGTTGCTCCATCCTAACATGAGTATCCGACGTTGTATCGAATATTTAGGAGAGTGAGCGGCCAAAGCAAATCTACCTTCTTCAACTTAAAATAAGTAAATGATTTCAGTGATATCTGAAAATTAAAGTCGGTGGGAAAACATTATTTATATGGCTTTACGTTATAATTATGTACATTTGGAAATGGGAGAGAATAACAATTGTTAAAATACTAAAAAGCAAATATTAAAGTTGAAATTATTTTAAAGGTGTGTCCAAAATTAAGCTTTGATTAAATATGTACTTATCAACCGCTCTAATAACAACAGTAATTGGAAATGTATATCTTCATATGGAAAAGGGGCTGTTGTACCTTAGGCAGTTTTCCTTTTTTCTTTCTAATAGTGTTTGTTACAAGCTTTATGGAAAATCCACAGATTTTTTAGTGTATTGTTACAGTTAGGGAACATAGTAAGTCTATTTTTTAATGCCTTTCTAAAGCAATTTATGTACATACAATTTAAGGACTAAAAAATATATGTACCGTTGTGATGGAAGACTTTTTGAAATTTTTCCGGTAGGCCATAATTATCCACGTTAATAAGACCCATTTGAAGCTAGATCTGTACTATAAAGGGGATTTTACAGAGGTTGAAACCATTTGTTTCAACAACATATTTTTAGTATAATATATAATGACTTGACTACTTCCAATACAACATCATCAAGAATCATTTTGTTCTCTGTTCTTGTTATCATTTAACCTATTCGATGTCATTGAAAATGATGTCGTGTTATAAATTTGGCATCTAAGATTCCCACTATCAATAAAATAGATGCTGTTTGAATTTTATAACTTTGAAAAATTTAACCTTACATTCTGCACTTACCCTTGTTCTTCCATATTGTAAAACCAAAGTATGTTAAAACACCAAGAACAACATAACAGTTTAATTATTATTACTATAGAATTATTAATGTAACACAAAATCTAAATATTCACATTTTTTTTGGTGTTTTGGCTTGATCGACTGTACAGATCATCTCGAAAAGAATGTACCGCCATTAGAAAAGGAAGACAATATAGTTTATTCCTTTCTATGGTTTAGTCTCTGCAGGAGAGTGCGTATACGCCGGATATGTTATTGAGTAACGTATTCTAAAGAAATCTGAAGCTCCCAGATTTGGATATTAGAATCGCATATTAGTTTGTGGTATCTGAAAAATATCATAAATGCCTTAAGGGTAATTTGATAATTTTTTTAATGTAGCTTTCTATTATGTAGCATTTATGTTTTCTGGGAATATTGCAATAATGATGGGAAACTAAAAGGCGAGGTTGTCGCCTCCACTTTTTTGTGGGATCTGCCACCTTTCCAGATATCCAACAACAGAAACAATTGCCGTAAATGGCAATTCAGACTATATTTGTCAGATGTAATATGTCCAAGGAACATTACAACTATTCAAGGGATATTAGGACTTTATAATAGTTCATTTGTGAACACGCAAAGTTTAGGGCCATTACTTTTTTTACTTTGTTAATTTTAGTCTGTTTTGTGCTGTCCAACCGGAGTTTAATTCTATTTAATTTATTTATTTTCTAATTCTTTATTTATCTATTTATCCATTTATCGTTTATTTTTCTTAATTAATTAATAATTATTAATATATATTTTTTTCCATTCTTGTCAATCCATTCCATTCAATTACTGCAATTATGAAGTCTGAATAATAAATCTTTCATAAGCCAAAAATTGATGCCAAAGTACCTTAAATAGGATTTATTAATAATTTGAAGTAAACATAAACGCCATCGAAAGTGGTTCCTGCTGACTCTTGGTGACAACGTATTTGCCTTTAGATTTTTTCCTTGTGCGCATTGCACTTTCAATATAGCCAGAGTTAAGAGAAGTGAGTGCAAGGGTAATGTTTATTTATTTATTTGAGATTTTCGCTTTACTAGTATATTTTATCATTAGTATTTTCCGTTGTCTATTATTTGTTGATTATTAGTGTTGTCTGTTATCATGGCTTGTCATTGTTATTGTCATGGTTGTTCCAACATTTCTATTGACTACTCTTGTCATAGCCTGTTACTGAGATTGTCAATACCATTACTTGTCGGTGTTGTAGATTAACATCCATTATCAATACCATTAATTGTCAGTACGTTTACTTATCGGTACTATTATATATCAATATTCATTCCATTTATTGTGTAAGTTATTTATATATAACATATTTTGATCTGTTTTTATTTAAGATGTTATATTGTGGTATTGCTTTATATACAAGTATTATTTGTGTATTATATATTTAGTTAAAATGTTAATATAGCCATATAATTGAATGATCTTTCTATAAAAGTATAATTCTTATACAAACAATTTTTAACGAAAATGTTCGAAACTGGCGTAGGTAAAACAGGTTCCTATATTACTTCGTCATATTATAAAACAAGTTTCTGAATATGTTATCGGGTAAATAGCAACCATTTTTGTCGTATATATATTTCTTTAAGCGGTTTTGGATTCGTTCTTTTTTTATGGTTGTTTTCTACACCTGAATAAGTTCACCATCATTCATCATCAGTCAAACATATTTTTCTTTTGTTTTCAGAGAAACGCAATATGTGGGGTGCCCTCTTTACGGGCGGATAACAATGGAAATCGGTTGTTTGTCGTTAATGTTTTTGTAAAGCTATAATTTTTGGTTTAGCTAGCCGGTTCGTATGGATTATTATTCCCTATTGAAAAGGATAATTATAGAAAGCAATATTTGTAGAAATTGTTTTTTTTACCGAGTTACAACTATAATGTAAAAATCTCTTTTATGAAATAATCCGCAGTAGAGTATTATATAAATATCAATCATTAAATATTTATATTTTCATGCGTTGCCTATATATAAGTTGCTTCCTGATGGCAAAAATAAAAATTACTTTGAAATATTGACTTGATAACGCCTCTCTTTGTAGAAAAGTAAATATGGCTGGCGGGTGTATTGACTATAAAGTTACCAAGAATGATACTTCGAGTTAAATGAATATATATGTTTAAATTGAAGATTGATTTAAGCCCTTTCTGGGAAAAATACGGTAAAAGTTGCTATTATTTTTTCAAACCACTGTCGATTTCTAGCCATTCTATTTCTTGTATCTAGCACCTTTTACATTCCATCGAAAAAAAAAATGAAACGAGTAAAAAATGAAAGTTTCTTGAGACTATCTGAAAGACCCAAGTGTATCTTGATAAAATTGGCTATGTAACATCGGTAGGAATAAGTGATATCGAGGGGAGGCGATAAAATATATTAATATTTTTGCTGCATATCTAAGTAATATACTTGAACCATTCTTAGAACTTGACCAGGAACATATAGCCGAAATAAAATAGTATCTTATTTATGAGGTTATTACCTCTGCAAATATCCCTACCGTCGAGGAGCGTGCATCCTAAAGATGTTCTGAGAGAAATAAGAAATCTCAAGGAAGAAAAAGTGCCAGGCTACGATATTGTCGTCGAAACTTCCTTGAAACATCTACCACTCAAGAGAATCATGAAGCTCATTAAAATATTAAATTCCTGTTGAAAATAACATTCTAAACAGAATGAGGACTGCAGCTTCCTACCTTCGCTCCTACTTCAATGCGATATAATAGAGGAATTGTTTAACTAATCAAGAATAAAGGCAAACCAAACAAAGTTCACTTAGGTTACACACTCTGAGAAGAGCAACTTATTCGTCGGTAAAACTGTATAACGAGCACATAACACAAGGTGTACTTACAAAATATTAGGACCGTAGGTCAACTTGTCAGAAGCATATCTGGACCAAACATCTTGACAACAGGCTCCATAGTGTGAATTGATTAACATATCGCTGCTCCCACTTAAGGACTGAGAGCAAAATGATGGTGTGTAAATCCATCATTAGCCAATTTGGACATACGGCATTTAACTATGGGGCAGAGCAACCGATAGCAAAATTCAAATATTGGAAAGGTTCCAGAGCAAAGCTTTAACGAACATGCTCATCATGCATATCTTGGTGTTTAGGCGATCACAGATTAAACCTCCCCCTTAAAAAAATAAACAAACAGTTTGAAAGATGGACAGATTGTTATGGTGCAGAACAGATAATAAAAAAAAGGCATTTATTGCGAAAAATTGAAGCAATGTATATTAGTTAAATATTTTCTTAATAACTGAAAAGCAATGTAAACGCGATATAGTTCGAAATGCAATTTGCACACAATTCGTTTGATAGCCATTTTCGCTTCCTTTGGACCTTTTCCATCGTATATAAGCGTCTTGGAACAATTGATTGATTAATAAATAAACTGTCATACATTTTCTGAGCTGTGATAAATTTCCTTGAGAATTTGAGCTGGGTCGTCCTTTTCTAACATTGACGTTAAAATCGCCACTTTTAAATCGGAGAAACCAAAACCGACAATTGAGATATGACGGAGCAGCATCACCACAGCAAGTTCCTAAAATATTTTAACATACTTCGACAGCAAATATACTTAAATTAAACAACAATATTAATGATTGTCAAAAATCATTATACACTGAATAAATCAGTAAAAATAAGAAAGTTCTTTTATGTAGAGAAATGTGAAAATAATTTAATTTAATAGTTGATTTTAGGTTATTTCACAGTTATTTATATCAACACTTATATATTACACATTAGCCTGTCCATTCTTCCGTCGGCCATGTGCAACATCGAAATCAATATTAGTATTAAATTTCAATAATAGTATTAAATTTAAACAGTAGGTGCTATTTCCGTGAAAACTTCAAGATCTGTGAGTAGTGACTAAGCATAAACAAGCAAATACAAATCGCTAAACATGAAGTACCTAATAGTAGATATTTTATTTAAACGTTTTCATCTAAAAATGACCTGGCCGCAGATTTGCATTTTAAAAGGCCATTTAGGCCAAATATAACCAAAAGGCTATATATATATATATATATATATATATATATATATATATATATATATATATATATATATATATGTATAAATCAAAATATATAACGAAAATATATTGTGATTTTTTAAATTAACCCTGGTAGAAAGCTTACTATCGATTCTTCTTATTCTATTTAGCTTATTATATTGGAAACATTTTATTCATTACACCTTAATTCCACTTTTTTTCTGAGGAATACGATTAAATATTTATATTGTAGTTCAGTTTGTGTAGTTTTGAGTTGCAAACATATTTTACGATAACAAAATGATATGAGAATCATATCGACTATCATACGAGTATAGATTTCATTTTCGTATGCTAGTTGGTCTTCAATAATCTATTTCGAACTATATTCAATGGTATGCAGGTTATGTATTCCTTATTATTTTTTAAGTTTCGGTATTCCTCAACTCAAATACTCAACAGTACCTTAAGATTCTTGCAACTAAATTTCCCCTTTAATAGCTTCATATTTAAATTGTGATGTGTCGGAGTCGAGTAGTTTAAGATAAAGTGCATTTGTGCATTTCCGCAATTTCATAATTTTAAATCACAGGCATATAATCAAATAGAGCACGATTATGGATGTTTGGAGTTGATAATTGTGTTCGAATTAACAGGTCAACTGAAAAGTCCCAGGCCTGACACATATATATCATTAATTTGTGAATTATAGCACTTTGAGTGAAGCAACTTTTGTTATTGTGAAAAAAATTGATAAAAAGGAATTTCTGGTTAATAAAACATTATTTTTTGAAGGGAAAAAATACATTTGAAAAAAATACTTTGACACTTGGCTTGACGCCGAGTTTTCCGACACTGCCCCAGGAAAATCAACAATCAAGGATTGGTATGCACAGTCTAGATGTGGTGAAATGAGCACCGAAGACCGTGAACGCAGTGCACGGCCAAAAGAGGTTGTTACAGACGAAAATATAAAAAAAATCCACAAAATTATTTTGAATGACTGTAAACTGAAATTGAATGAAATAGCGGACACTCTAAAGATATAAATTGAACGTGTAAATCATATCATTTACGAAGATTTGGGTATGAGAAAGCTCTGTGTAAAGTGGGTGCCGTTCGAGCTCACTTTTGACCAAAAACAACGACGAGTTGATGATTCGGAGCAGTGTTTCAAGATGATCAAGAGTAATAAATCCGAGTTTTTGCATCGATATGTGGTAATGGATAAAACATGGCTCTATCATTTCACTCCGAAGTCCAATCAACAGTGATCCGAGTGGACTGTACACGATGAATCCGCGTGGGAGCGTGCCAAAGCATGGGAAAACGCAACAGTCGGCTGGCAAGGTTACGGCATCTGTATTTTGAGATGTGCATGAAATAATTTTCGTTGACTACCTCGAAAATGGAAGGACCAACAGCGACTATTACATAGTATTTTTGGACCGCTTGAAGGACGAAATCACCGAAACACGGTAGCATTTGAAGAAACAGAACGTGTTACTTCACAAAGACAATGCACCTTGTCACAAGTCAGTGAATACGATCGCAGAAATCCATGAATTTTGCTCAGAATTGCTTCCTCATCCACCGTATTCTCCAGATCTGTCCCCCAGCGACTATTTCCTGTTCTTAGATCTCAAAAGAATGCTCGCTGAAAAAATTTTCAGAGGAAGAGGTGATCGCCGAAACTGAGGCCTATTTTAAAGCAAAGGACAAAATGACAAATCGTTCTACAAAATGGCATCGAAAAGATGGAGGGTCGCTATAATCAGTGTGGGTTATCAGTTTGAAGGGAATTACTTTGAATAAAAAAAAATTGTCAAAAAAATGTGTTTTACTATTTTTTTACTTTTCAATTGACCTGTTAATATCGGATCGAAATAACTATAGAGCTATAGGCGATTCAACGCTAAGATGGTTTTTTTTTAATTTAACTAAATTTAAAAGAGAAAATGGAAATAAGCTTCGATAATATTATTCAATATTTTGTTTCGAGAGGAAATAGAAGTGAGTTGTTGGTACTACAGAGCTGTATATGATAATTATGTTAATAATTTAGCTATCATATTTTAAGTTAGGTTAGGTTATAATTGGATTCCTTATGTATTATATCAATATCAGTATCATTAAATTTACTAAAATTTATCAGAGCTATTTAAATAAAGTTATCAAGAAAATGCTATATTAGTTTTAATGTAAAAATATTTATTACATGATTTGTCTTGTATAACACGTGTTATTTAATTACAGTTACTATTCTTGTTTTATTTATATTTATTATTACATATACGCCTTATTTAAAATTTGATTGAATATTTTAGCTCTATTTAATACGTGGTGTAACTGATACTTTAGCACCATCTCTGAATCTCAGCACTATATTGGTTTTCAATTTAATATCTTCTATTCGTTTGTATGCGCAATGTATTTTGAACTTTCTTAAAACTGTAGATACAAGAACTTTCATATTCATCATGGCATAATTCTTTCCTGAAAAATAAAGACATAGGATAGATATTTGAAATTTGAACAAGCTTCTTGAAATGTACAGTAAAACATATTAATAGTAATAATTTCAAACCGACCTATACAATTTCTAGGTCCGTAGGAAAATGGGATATAGCAGCACGGATGTCTTTTTGCTACTTCTTCGGGTAAAAATCGGTCTGGATCAAAGTTCAATGGATTAGGCCAGTATTTAGCATTTCTGTGTATATAAACGACACCAAAATAAACAGTGGAGAATTTTGGTATTACGAAGTCACCTAAAATTAAATTTTGATTAGCATTACAAAAATTAATTAATTTAGAAATAACGGATATTTAATTGTAACAAAATTAGAGATAAAAATTACCAATGTAATTAAATATAAATAAAATACGTTTACGCATCAAATTTTTACATTTTACAATCGGCATTGGATTGTAATAAACGCATATAAGTTAATAAATTGGGTTATTTTTAATAGATCTTTAAAATGTTTCTCTTCATATTTTCATGAATTTTCTGACACTATACTGAATTATGTTCACTCCATCTCTTGATAATTATTGATGTCTCAATCAATGGAATAGAATTAAATTAAAAATATCTGCTTGGAATATTAATTGTTATTTTAGACTTCTTGTTTAAATCTTGCCAAGCTCAAGTAAAAATAAAATAGGAAGGAACGAGCAGAGTTTTGTACGAAGCTCACTAAAATGTGGTGGGTGCTTCCTTGACAATTCGAACTCTAACTGCACAACAAATTGTCTTTGTGTAAACAAATTTCGAAGCCAGTGTGCATCTATACTGTGCAATAATGGGGCTTCAAAAATTAATACAATGTCAATATAATCAAAATATCAGGTTTATAAATTAATTTTAAAAGATTTACAACAGATTGTGTTACTGTATATTAAATCGCATTGAATACATTTGTAACTAATTTCACGTTAAAGCCTCACTAATTGGATTCACTTTTCATTATGTGTCATTTCGTGGAAGTCTGAAGAGAAAATGTTCTTATTGTGTTTAAAATGCCTGAATTTGTAACAAGTAAATCGCATTTGCGAAAAGTTTTACTTTTTTACTCCAATTTGAATAAAAATGCGGCTGTAGGTTGTCGAATGCTGCGTGAATAATATGGATACTATGCTGTATCGATTTTAAAATCTGATTACTAGTTTCGACGTTTTAAAAGTGGTGATTTTCACACTAAAGACAAAGAGGAAAAGTCGTTCTGGACAGCCGAAAAATTTGAAGACGAGTATTAGAAGGCATTACTCAATGATTGTGTGTTTAAAGCGCAAGAAGAATGTGCAAAATTGTAGGGAGTTAAACAACAAACTATTTCCAATAGCTTGAAGAACACCAGAATGATGCAACAGTTTGGATATTTTATGTCGTATGAATTGAAGCGAAGAGATTACGAGGAAACTGCGTTGCATTGCATGCACTGTATTGTTATAGGTGATGAAAAGCTGATCTATTACGATAATCCTGGGAGAAACATAATAATGGGTGTGTTACCCCACCCTACGTATTCTTCAGATCTAGTTCCATTTGATTACTACTTGTTCCGATATATGGATCGTGACCTGTCTGAACAGCGCCTCTTTTTCTTCAAAACATACATTGTTCTTTTGAGATGGAATCCGTAAATTGCCTGAAAGCTTGGAGAAATAGCGGCTGTCGATGGATAATACTTTGTATAAAATATATTGTAATTTTAATATATCAACACAAAGTTCTTAGGAGCATTGTCAACACATATTAGTGTGTGCATAGCCACTTAAAGACATAAGAGTACCTACGATTAGCGAATAAATTAAATGGGTTCGCTATAAGATATCAACCGAAATTGCGTGAATATAAAGACTTCGAAGTATTTCAACCAGTCCCTAACAATTAACTTATATGGAGGTTGAAGCTACGGCTTCACATACTAGTTTAGCTAGTTGTTTAGTTAAGCTATGCGTGGAAAAGTCATCGAGTTATAAATTTGACTATATTGACTCTATTATGCCTCGTTTCCGTAAAGATGGTTATCTGAATATTCTGAATTAATGGTCCGAAAACTCTGGTTGTTTTGTTTAGAATAGTGACAAAAAATGGAGAAAATATTGTCACAGATGTCCAAGGATGATTCGAACGAAGATTTCGAAAATAATTGGAAAAATAAATAACCGTTCTAAATATTTCATGATCACGACGATATGAGAAACTTATCAGCTTAGATCACTTATTAGCACTTATCGATATTGGTATAGATATTATCATATCTGGATAATTTCAAAACATTATGTATGTTATCTCAAGTCCACTAAGGGAATCTTAGAAATGAAGAAAATTCTTTTAACATCGACTTCTTTTACAAAGAAACAAAATTTCCTTTTTTAAAATATATGTTGCTTCCAAACAGTTCATGCTGTGAATAAAATTATATTTACAAGCACGATGGCATTGTTGGAAATTACAGTATTTTGCTCTATTAAGGCAGTATTCTCTTCTTTATTGTTTTCCACGATATCTTAGAGTTATAGAAATAGAAAAGTTGCATTACCTATCTATTTCTTGTTTTCTATTACTGTTTTATTCATATTTATATACTCCATTATATGTACTGCAGTATTATGTACTTTTGAATATCCCTTAAAATGATGTTTACGTATATGTGCAAAGCCGATTACAGTCCCTATATATTTTATACAGTCTTATAAAACAATACAAGAGGAAATTTTTTACCTATTTAAGATTGGGTAGATAGTAATATCGGTTTTTTACTTAATAAATGATTTAAAGTTGTATATCTCCGGTAATACTTATTCAATGAAGAAATACTATAGAGCGTTTGAAAGTAATTGAACATATTAGGTATAAAGATATCGTCATTCGTTTACTTCTTTTACTGATCATTGGCAACGGATATTCTAGATGGCAATTAAAATAAAAAGCAAAACGTATAGCACATGCTTACTGAAAGTGCTGTGGTGTTTATCACGATGAGTGCCCGTCGGTCTAAATTGGTTACGTTTATTGGTAGAATTTTTAAAATAAATGAAAAGACGAGATTTCCTAGTCGTAAATCGTATCGGATCTTAAATTAATTTGACAAAAAATTTCGTGCTTATTTGCAGCTAATGGAATTGTATCAAAGTTGATGTCGTTCTGTACCTGAGGAATTTAAATATTTTTTTATAAGAGTCGGTGTTAATAGTCAAAAGCAGGCGAAATATTAATAAAAATCACAATCGAATTTACTACATTGGTCCATAAACTGACAGTTTGCGAAAATCTCTTATAACTTTATACACTTTTAAGTATAACATTTTATTGTCTTAACACTGCTTGCTCTTCTTATTTTGTTTCTTCATAAACAAAAATTAATAGGAGACTTATAGCTTTTTTTGTACGAAAGATTATGGTCACTGGCTCAAACCTAGAGAATCTCCACAAAGGGTTGCATATTCTGCATTGAAAAACTCTGTTTATTTTGTAAAGATAGCTTCAAAAGAGGCACACGGCTATTTGTTACTTTCGTTGTATCAAAAATTTACTTTTTATAGAAAAATATCACCGACCAAAATGGGATCATTCATTAGTGTTTAAAATTTATATGATGAATTAAAAATATTGAAATCAAACATGAAAAACATTAGTTTTCCCCAACCATTATATAACAACAAAAATAATGGTATCATACATATTGTGAAATATTAATTACCAACATCCGTATCTTCCGTTACTGATCTAACAAAAAAAGCTCCCACAGGAAATAACCTCAATGTTTCCTTTATTACCCTCTCTGTATATTGTAGATTTGGAAGATCTTGAGGTTCTGCATATCTGTCAGGTCCAATAACATCTAATACTTCTTTTAAAACTTTGTCCTGCAAGGGATATGTTTATATGTAATTACTATGTAACTAATCTAGAAAATTAAGCGACTAGTTTTATTTGCTTTTAAAAATACTAAAATTGTTTTATTTATGTTACCTGAACATCTTGAAACATTCCTAGCATAGCGAATACAAAAGACAGCGTAGAAGATGTGGTATCGGTTCCCTAAACCAAAATCATTTATTAAATTGCCGAAAGAATATTTCAGTTTGTAGAATAATAAGGAGAGTAGGAGGAGGTCATACAGAGGAGTATGCATTTTATACAAGAAATGTAATCTTCTGTAATTATAAATCTTAGCAAATTGACTGAATGATAACATTTTGAAATTTGGACGAAATGCAGATATAATTATTCCATCATTCCATCATTATATACATACTGCAAAAAGAAACATATTGACTTCATCTCTAAGTTCGGTGGCTGTAAAGCTTTCATTTTCCATTATATAGTCCAAAAATGCCATACGCTTCTTAGTTCCTAAATATTTTGTTAAATATTAAATCATATTGTGTTATATTCGAAATGTAAATACCTCCATTGAGTATTACCTCATTTTTATTCTCAACATTGTTTTGTCTTTCTTCTAGCTTTTCTTGAATAACCTTGGTTTTTAATACAAATTGTATTAGTGATCTCTTGTTTATTAGTAACTTACTTTATTCGATAAATTATTAAATACTTTCAGATACGATTGTAATTTTTTCTCATAGCCCAAAAAATTCCATATCCAATAAATGTGGTTCCATATTTGAAAAATCCTCAGATAAGTCAGCAACATTATTCTTAAAATATTAAGATATTTTAATATTATATTGAACCTATAATAATGGAATACCTTACTTGTCAAATATGTAACTGTAGTTATTGTTTTCTATTTGAATGTTTAGTTGTAATCTCATTGCGGTTTCTATAATAAAAATCGTATTTGATGTATTAGGTGTTGAAATTAATTTGTATCGTATATTCAGAAAAATAATAGTTGATATGAAATGAAATTATAAAGTAATAAAATATTTATCACATGTCGGATTAATTTCTCGTTTTGAGACCCATTGTTTTGAATATAACCTATAAATTACTTTCTGTTTCAATGACCATGTTCCTTTGATTGGAAAAGGTAATGTAAACTGTATTAGTGTAAATAGATAATGTAATAATGTAAACATTGAACTCATCACATCTCAGAATTAGACATAAATGTGCTGTTTTTTCCGAACAATCTCCGAAGACATGTTTAAGTAAATGTACGTGGTCGTTGTCTCATCGTACAGATTACAATTGTAGTTAGATTACTATATAGTAGTAATTAAATTACATTAATTAACACATTTCGGTATACTTCAGCAACATCAGGTTTTTTTTAATGGCCTTATACCCTGAACTGCGATATTTCTGGCAGTATTTCATAGATTAGGGGTAATTTTAAAAATATGGATCTTTCCAAATTTTAATGGTTTATAGTTTAGGGAAATAGTTGTTTATTTTTTGATAAGAAGTTTAATAATATAAATACTTAACTCATCATACCTCAAAGTTTGACATAAACGCATAGATTTTTTTCAGTACGAGTTAGTTCTAGAGAACTATATTAATTTCATATATTTTATTGACTTTTTAGTAACTGTGTATTTCTTAGTTATTGTTTAATATAGTATAATCAATTAATTTATAGAGTTATCAACTTCCAGAAGTCGCCCAGTCTTACCCCAGCCTGACTACTTTCGAAGTTGGGATACCTTTCCTTGCTGGATTTTCACTCTTGATTACGAACAGTCACAAATATAGAATCCACCATAATTGCCCTCCCTATCCCCCAGAAGGACCGTCTTGTAACCTTAACTATTGCTGCTACTAAGCCGGCTAAAGTGTTATAGAAATACTACCATATAGGACAGGGGTTGCCCAGTTCAAACGTTATTTTTCATACCGAGTGATGTGTAATCAAGTTTATCAACGATTTTAATTTCGAACGCACGTGCAGTGATATATATTGATGTTTGATTCGGTAACAACAAAATTTTAATTTCATTCCAGTTTGAACTAGACGCAAATGTGATGAATAGTCTGAATATTCTCTAATTTCTGCATCTATTATAAACAATAAAAAAAAAGATGCAAAGAACTTACTTGCATAAAAAAATTAAAGTAAAGTTTATTTAATAATCTCCCTGTCACTGGATTTGAATATTGATATGATTGCTATGGGTATTGAAAATAAAGAACGATTTTGATCATACATTGGGCCCTGAGTTCTGATGTTAATTCAAAGTTATGACGACATCCTCATTCGAATGAACGATATGTATTTGCTGCTCTAAGTTATGTCATTTTGAACCAAGAACCGAATTTACGGATTTTGGACAAAACAATTTCCATAGAATTGTGGGTCCAACTAACAGTGTTTTCAATGATTCTGATAGCATATTTAACAATAAAGGTAAAACGTTTACTGATGTGCAGCAAAGACTGCCTGATTTACTTTTGTACTTAAATGCATGACTATGTTTACATTTTTTTCGATTGCCGATGATGTTTTGCTGAATACGTTTGTTGTGATACTCTCGACTTTCATTTACACGTGTGTTTGCAACCATGTCTCTTAAATATACACAATCCATCAATTTTTCTTCCTTAGTTCTACTTAAAGGATAGCTACAGACTATTTCTTCATTATATGTATGTCGACCACTATATTTCTTGACGGATGTCGTTATTTCGCGACTATAATAGAGTAATAAAATAAGATTAACAACACAAACAGTTCTCCCTTATTAAATAATAAATAGTGTATATACAACTTATTATAAATACAAGTCAACAAACACAACCACAACAGACTGGAGACTATTCAGACAACACATACTGTCACCCACATCGAAGTGGTTTCTCGTAGAAACCCGAGAATTCTGTCTGTGTTTTTTTCTGTTAAGGACTTACTAAAGTTTTGCAGCCATAATATGGGCGAGTCGTGTACAATCACCCGGTATATATCAGACTGAATAAGGGCAAGATAACAAAAATCACAGTGAGCAGGCGGGCGCGAAATCATCAAGTGACCGTGCGAGAAATGACCATGACCCAATCTCAGTCGATTCAGAGCTACGGCATGATGACGAAGGAACGGAACGTGAAGAGAGGAGAAAAATTAGTTTTGATTTCAAGGATCTTGTCTTGGTTGGCCTCCTGGGCCCAACGACGCTGTATTTTGTTTCTGGTGAACTATAAAATGAACAGGATATGGTCACCGTGATAAGATTTCAGCAGTCAATATTGAACTATTGGGTGCTTGAAACGGAATTCCCGGTTGTCCACCACAAATGCACTGTCAAGCCAACTGCGAGATTTCGATCCATATGTATATGAGCTTGGAGTTAGGGTAAGAGTAGAGAAGTTCCCAGAACTTGGACCGAATAAGATAACGACAATGTTATCTCTTATAAAATTGACATAATGATGTGTTTATGAACGGGATAGTGAAAGTCCTAGGGGAAAATTAGGGGAAAATTATTATAAAATATATTACTGCTAATTAAAACACATTGTATAATGTAAGACACACTATATCCCACGAGTGGGCTAAGTCAACAAATATTTGCTAGGGCGGATGAATACCTTGATCAGTCGAAGACAGAACATTTTACTCATAATGTTACAAATAGTATATCAAGATAATATAATATATCATTTATTCTACATATAGAAATCGCATCGAAACTGTCACTTTGACAGATATACGTCAGTTGAAATAAAGTCATCTACAGGTTTAATTATGACTATAAACCATTTTCGAATCCTCGTAAACACATTCAACAAATTTCATCAAAATCGGTCCAACCATTTAGGATGAGTTTAATTACATAGACACCGACGAGAAATTATATAAATAGTAAGAGATATGCTGTAGATTATTAATTCAGTAGTCCTTTTTTAATTTTTTAAAACTTACCACATACTGTATCTAATGTGCATTTTGTAAGCAAATCATACATATTTATTTCTTTCCCAACATGTTTATTCAAGATGTTGTTTAAAATGTCCGATTTTTCAGCAAATACTACAACAAACTGATCCAAAACTTTTTGATGGAATGATGGCATAATCATTTTGCGATGTTTGCGCCATTTTTCGACTAAAATCTTATTATTAATAATAAACTAAAAAATGTTTTTCCGAATTTTACCTGGTGCTATTAAAAGACCTTCACCTATACATTCAATTATTGGCCTATAGAGTTCATCCTTTTTTACTAATTTGTGACTTCCAAGAATCTTCCCTATATGTTCCGGTTTATGTAGAAAATAGACTAGTTTCGATCCAAACCAAAATTTTCCTCCATCAGGATATTTTTCTTGTAATTTTGTGAATATACTGTAAATGTCTGAAAGAAATGAAACATTTATTTTATAGTTTATTTAATATCATTTATAACAGGCATATGATTTAGTTTTTATTGAAATATATTGATAATAATAATATATATAATAATAATATATATTGATAACAATTAACTTCGAAGGCCGTTCTCATCTGTATCTTGGATAAAAATAAAAAACGCATCTATATTCCTATGCTGCAGTTGTACCAAGAGTCCTGGAGATGTATATTTGCAGTGTTGCTTTCTTTATTTATAAAGACATTGAAGTATAGACGACTAGGGACTTGTGTATCATTGTTTTGGATGCAGCAAAAGTGACAATTATTTTCACTTTCCATTCCACGATAAAAAAATGGAGATCTAATCAGCTAATTTGCATTAACACCAATTTAAGTTAACTTTTTATGAAATTTGTGTAGTTAATATTTACTAAGATGTCATTTTTTTCCTTGAGTAATAGAGTATATAACCGTTAGAGATTTATATTTAAAAAATATGAAAGATAGTAACTAATTACATAATAAGAATTTTTTCAGGGAGTGGAGAACAGTGTGATCAATATATTAGGTTACTCAATAAGCTCGTTGAAATAAAATGGATATTTCCGGAAATGAAAATAAAAAACCACATTTTGCATAAAAAACTTTGTTTTGCAGTTTGAGCTGGTTAAATATGACAAATTTATTTTACCCTAAAAGTTAAGTCACTTTAATTATGTTTTTACTGAAGTATGACAACTGATAGTACTGCTTAAGCATAAAACACAATCTGGTATAACAAATGTAGAGATCCTCAATCGTCTTCGACAGTTTTTGCTAGCTTAAATATCTTAAAATAAAGTTATGCAAACATTAGCGATTAACACTGAATAAGAACAATATTTACGAAATGTAATTAAATTTTAGAAAAATGTAGGCAAAAAGTCTACAATATAATAGAGATAGGGATTTTTAATTGGTCCATGTAGACGATGCCCGCTTGACCATATTTCTTTGTTGGCGTCTGTTTAAGCTACTGTTTACTATTTACTGTCGAACCATCATAAGAAGTGGCGTGATTGAATAATATGTCAAAATGATAAAATATAAATGATAAAATATTGATATTTGAAAGTAGAGGTTATCAAAATAAGTATTTTTAAATGTAAACGTTGTTGCAGTCTTTTTGCCGCAAAAGTGGTGGTACTTTAAAGTGGATTGTGGCTAAACTCAACTAAATCCTAGACAGTATTTACAGGCGATTCCTCAGACGACAGTTAAAGGGCCCTGGCATCCATGCGGATTTATAATAGTTCATACCTTATACACACTTATTTTCGTATTGCCTGCTGCTAATTTTCTCTGTTAAATACTAAATAATTATATTACCGTAACAACCTTTTGTAAATATAAAATTAACCTAAGAATTACTTCTTAACCAGAACTCTCTTAAACAACAACGCTGTGAAATATGTCAAGTTATTTTCGAATAAATGCTCTTGAACAGTTCTGGCCAGTCAGCACACACGCCAGAACCATTTTACTGTCATTTATTGACCGTGCACAAGAAAACAGTCTTTCGCAAACTTTATTTTGATGAATTTCGCGTCCGGACTTCGGCCTCTGACGTACTAAGTCGAGTTGAGAACACCCACAATTTTTATAACACAAATAACAATTTTTTTACGAAAAGACCTTAGTAACGAGATGCATTGTTGTTTAAGGGGCTACGTTAATGAGCATAATTATCGTATATAAAACGACGAATATCGCTAAAAATATTTTCGTTACCATCTCATATACAGCTTTTTCACATTTTTAACAAGGACTCGCTTTTATTGAAAAATTCTGTATCATTAAGATAATCGATCAATAATTATTTGGCTTAAAAATTAAAATTAAAATAGTGAGGGGTTATGGATCGAAAATATGTTTTCTAATAATAAGAATAACAGCACTAGCTATAATTAAATCATATGCTTTTGAAGAGGATAAAATATATGTTTCTGAACTTGGGAAATAACATATACATAGCGAGTAATAATTTAACAAAAAATAGGCTTTAAATGAATTAGTAGTAGGGTGTAATCGCAATCACGGTAAGACTATAGACTAGTGAATACTATGGGTAAAAAAGGAACATACATTTTCAAAAATATTTTACTTACATTCAGGTCTAACCATAAAATTGTATGCAGCTCCAACAAAAGGTATGTTGAATGGTCCTGGTATATTCCATGATTGTATAAACATATTCCTTCTTTTCCACACGAAATTTCCATATAGCGCTACAAAGAATATTACTACGGAGAGTAAGATTGTTATTTCAAATTGTACAGTGTAAAAAGCTATATTTTTCCAGTTCATCATGTTTCTAAAAAAAATGTAATATCAGTTATATAATAACCATATAATTCTTGTATATTTCAAGATTGTAGACTATGGAGATTTATTTACAATGGAATTCTAAAAGAGCTACAATTTATATTTCGGAACTTAATATCAATACCAATTCTTATTCAGCATCAGTTACTTGTCAAAAATATTCTCATATTTTCAATAACCTTGAGACCCAATAACAATAAAAATCAATATTTTTTATATATACTTAAACCTATTTTCATATAGATTCTTTAATTATGATTCAAAAACGTTCACATCATGTACAAAATTGATTATCTATGTTTCGAAGATAACGTACACAACTTATTCTTGATGATGCATGCCCATGTTCAAGTAACAAATTATAGTAGTTCAATTAGTGTCATATGATTTTAATATTTACTGAAATAATAGCAGGATGTGGACGAACTTTATTAAATCTGACTTTAAGCCGGGAATACAGGCAGGATTGTTATCCAGGTTGAATACTAATGGCTTAAAAATGTTATTGTTTAGCTCCATTTTTAGTAAAGTAATTCTTTTTAAAAATATTTTAAAGTCTCCTTTTGTCATCGAGAGTTTATCTGGACTGGACCTACAGTTTAATGTGGACTCCGAACCACGGTCCTCGGCATTAAGCCTACCGACTGACGAGTGACCAACTTAGAAATCATCCCAGAAGATATCCGGTTTTTCCCACTCTGGTTACTGGTGTGTCTGAGATCATTTTCCTTGTCCACTCTTACCCAAGGACAAACACAAACAAAAATATACGACCATGCCCCAGCAGGATTCGAACCCACGACTATCGCAACGGTAGGAGGACCATCTTGTCACCTTTACCACTGTACCAATCAAACCGGCAGGTATTTCTTTTAAAATACTGTAAATGATGCAAAGAGCATTTCTTTTCTGAGAGCAAGTCTGAAACAACATACCTTCAAATATTTCAAACTTAAAAACAGAAATATTAGTTGCTTTATCATTGTCAGTTGTCAACTTGTTGTAACAAATACTCATTAATAGTTAGTAGCCAAATAAAGGAGTCAAATCATCGGCTACGGACTATAGAATATCAGATTACTTATTTCAACGACTTTACGAATGTTACATATAATTTATGATGAATAATTTGCTTCGGAAGCTAGGCATTTTCTAAATCTGACCTAAGATTTTGACAAGGTTTCGTACTAAGGGCAGATCTTCAAAACCTAGGAAGTAGGCTTATCATTTTATTTAATATATTCAGAAAAATCTGGTTCAGAAATAATTGGTAGATCAATTATATGGTCATCATAGGGAGCTCATAATATACGGTCCCTTGCTAAATCCACTAAACGCACGATAAAACTTTCTGAATGTTTATCTATATAATTCTATTATCATCTAATTATTCTATCTAAACTAAACTCTATAAGCTTTGAAAACAACAAAGTGATTTGATAATATGCGTACCTTTTTATTTGTAAAATACTTGAACAATAACAATAAGAGTACCGAACGTTAGCTAACACACTAACTGCAAACCTATGAATTTGTGTTTGTGTAACTTCGAAACAAATGATTTTATTGTGGTAATTCCAATAGAATTAATTACCGTAATTGGAGCAGTTCAATTTAAAATCAACGTGTGTTTACAATGAAAGCTTCTATAGGGTACATGAAATCATAATAAAACAATTATTACTCATTACATAATCAGTGATAAGTTGATCAATAATTAATGGTATGTTAATACATGATGAACAAAACATTGTATAACTACGCATAAAATGAGTGATTAAAGAGCAAGGAACAACAAGATGCTGAAATGCTGGAATGATAGAATTACAAACAATTATTAGGAATAAAGGGGATGATTCGTTTAAGTTAAATTTATGATCGTAATCAATCTCTCTTCGAAATCCCATTAACCTAGTAGTATTGTCCCTAACCAGGGAGTTCCTGTAATTATTCAGTTTGCATCTTATTCAATAAATAATGGAGGAAATGCGAGGGTAGATGTTCAAAAGGCGAATGACAAAGACAGGGAAATAGGCACAAAATTCACAGCTTGCTGGAACCTTTGAGGTCAAGGGAGAAGTAACAATTCCCTAGTCTCAGCCAATGTAGTCTGACTGTGTATGTGTTCTCGATAAAGAGTAGACACAGACTCCTGCAGCATCTACTTCTTCATTTCCAGGTATCTCAACGTGCAAGGGATAACCATCCAATAAAAGAAATCAAATTGTAGGATTATTAGGGACTTGGAAGCTAGAATATCACTGTTTTCCAGTTCATCTTATGAATTCTACAAGTTGATTGAGAGGTGAGGATAAGTGAGGAATGGAGGACGGAGAGGGAGATCTTCAGGAAAGAATCTTAGTTCTGTGTGTTCTGTTCAAATACCGAGATGGGTGAACGCACGCGTTCTCTGGAGGAAGTTTAGGCGAATTTCTGACTCTTCTATCAACGTAATTGAGGAGGAATATATGGGCATACCAGAAGCGAGAAGTATGTAAATTTTACGCTCTCAGGTAGCGTTTTCCTTTTGAAGTTAAACATGATGCAGTTAGTTGGTGTGTTGTTACCGTATCTTGTTTGGGTGATTCTCCGTAATCCGTCAACTCCACAGGGTTTTAAGTTCTTCATTACTTCGACAGCTTCCTTTATGTCGCAATACCACTGCAATTGTTTAAAGAATAGGGCTTCACTGAAACCGGACAAAGAAATTGTAATTGCGAGCCATGCTTGAGCTTATTCATTGAGGAGTCCTATATGTGAGAGTATCTGCTTGAACATATTTATCACCATGATTTTTTCAAAAGTAGTAGAGACAACTTGAGACACAAATTTGCAGAGATAACTTTTTCCACCGTGTCCTGTATCTTGCAAAATTTGGTTAAAGGGAGTTAAAGAATTGTTCCTTCCATTGCAGGGAAGTTCCTTCTAGTTATTCAGTAGAGATTTCATGTCAGGATATTTTCATGAGAGTATTTTATTGCATTATTGTTATATTTATTATATATATATACATATATATATATATATATATATATATATATATATATATATATATATATATATATATTACATTATTTAATTAGAATATTTTAGCGCGAAGATATTTTTTTGCTACGATATTTTATGGTTAGCGGATAAGAGACCGAAATGATATTTGATATATACTGTTAGTTTATGGTCTATCTATATCGATCTAAACGTGTGATTCTTAGGAAGTCGTATTGGGATATTTTGATTAAAACTGAATATTTTAAGTTTTAGAGAAGTATTTTGATATGAGGTATTAGTTTAGGTTATTGCATTTATTGTACCTCTTAAGTAAGAATATTTGTTGTTTGAATTTTAATATTTCAATTGTTTTTTTATATAATCTTTCCTTCAATCTCTTACCCTCTCTTTAGTACCTTTAGTTAGCACCTCCTGTATCCCCTTGGTGGTTTGTGATATTGGAGAATGCTAAAAACAACGTGATGTCTATTGAGCAAAATCCCGTCAAGGAAACGTTTCATTGGTTTTACCCGCGACCCAATGATTGCTCCAACGAAGAGTTCCTTTCGTGTGTTCTGCTTAAGTTATGTTGAGAGTTGTAAAGAAAGATAAGTCAGCAACAAAGTAGTGATCATTATCATATGGCGTCCTATTATTATGCCATCAAATCATGGTGTGTCCACGAGAGTAGGTCGGGTGGCGAATAATAAGCGCCACTGCAGAGTCCGAACAGGAATAGGGGACTAGGGCTCATGTATCGTACTTGGTAGAACCAATCCCCATGGGGCAAGAGACAATTATTGCTGAATTTAGTTCTAAATATTAATAGGCTCTTTCAACATGAAGATACACTTTCAATTTTATTTTCGCAGCAGCAAAAACTTGATAATTTTATTACCAGCATTAAACAGGTGTTATTAAAGTATTATTGCTTTCAAATGTTAATTAATTGTCTTTTAAAGATAATCGTTTTACCAAATTAAATCAAGAGAAAACTTGTAATTTACAATATTTTTACTAGCGTTGGGAATTATCGACAGTTTAGTGAGTACTTTATTATCGATTATATGTTTGATCCTGCTAATTAGTACTTTCTGCTAATTTCGAATAATAATTTTAAAATATGTATAATATATATTCTCATTTAACGATAAATAAAATCATTATTAATACAAATATTTAGGGATCAAATAATAATAATTATTATTATTATGTCACTCCTTTCCTCTGTCAAAATTAATATTAAAAAAAACATTGCAACGCACATTCTACTATTTTCATTCAACTATTTTTTTGATTATTGACTAGTTCAAGTGTTTTGCAACTATCGACTGTTGAGATGGTTGACACCTTCATATATCAAAAGGTAACAAGTAATAAATTCTAAGTTTTGAAAATGCCATGCTTAGAATACGAAAAAGGAAACGTATTTTAATACGGTCGTGGTATTTCTTCGCGGTATAATTGTATAGTACCAGACGGTAATATTTTGTGGATCCATTGGCTTCCGATGAGTCTCATGTATATTGGGTTCATTCAGTACATAATAATTAAACTTGTTAACATTTACTCACTAAATTCGTTTCTTTGATAAAGGTAATTTTTCGGATAAAATTCATTCATTTTGATAATAACATTTTAGTATTTGATTAAGCTGTTCAATCTTATGACTCATGTCATGGAGATTTGGCATCCATGAATAAATAATAAAGAATAGGTTACGTACCTTTAAAATAACCGATAGGGGTAGCCAGTATGGCACCCATATAAAATGAAAAATTATCATTCAGATTCAAGAGTGATAAGTGATTAAAAACAAAGACACGTTCACAATAAGTGACATTATATAGAAAAGGCCTCGACGAGTTAGAAGTGCGTTTAAAGTAATCTTATTCAGTTTGTAATTCAACTCTATCAAACTCTTTTAAAAACTACAAAAAACGACATTTAGGTAAACATCCTAGCAGTATTCTTGGTTTTATAATTTATATTTCGTTAGAGTTTTTTATTGATAGAAAAATGCGTCACTTTTTCTAAAATCAAATTGTAAATTATGATTTGAATTATTAATAAAAATGTCTTCTTTTCAAAATAAGATGATTTCCGGGTTTAAAGTGAAACTTTTTTATATAAAAATTAAAAATGTATTAGTATCTGCCTTTATACGAATATATCAACAAAATAATATATAGCTTTTGAAGCGATTGAAATAAATATTTAATTTAAACGGCATATTTCAGAAGTTAAGAAGAATATTTAGAAAAGAAGACATCGAAATGGTGGCAGTTATGTATTTATAAAACATAAAAATACGTTCGGTTATTTTGTGATTTATAAGCCAGATCAAATCAAGAAGCTGCAAATAGCTTCTTCTTGAAAATAAATGTAGATTATTATTATAATATTTTGGGGTAGCTGGATGTAAACATTTGTGAGAAAAAGTTTATATATTTACCGAACAAAAGAGGCTTATTTTTTTATCAAGGTATTTTCTTCTGATAGCTCCTCCGTTCCAAACACTACATTTAGCACAAATGGAGTACTTAGAGTCACACTTAAATTTGCACGCATAGAAACTTTTAGAAAAAATCTAATTAGATCATTATAACAAGTACTAGGTTCTAGAAACCATCCATCTATTCGTTAAAAGTAGAACTCAAAATTAGAGCCAGTTTTAAGACTTTTAATTTCTTTCAGTGAATTCATTCTTTGTTTATGAACCATTTAGCGTTGATGAGTCAATTTATTTTTAATGGAAAAATTAAATCAGATACAGTTGTTAAATTATTTTTTAAAATAGCTTAAAGCTTATGGAAATGTTACAATTCCAATAGTTTGTAAGTGGTTTCGAACAAGTTTTGAAGATATTCCAAATTGAGAAGTTTAAAAAACACAACCCCAAAAATTGTGTGAAAAGTGAATATTTTAGATGCTTGAATTGATATTTAGTAGACACTGAATGTAATAAAAAAGAAATTTGAAGAACGTTTTAGCAATATTCAGATATTAGAGTTTAGAAATATAAAATTATTTTCTGCCTAATTTCATCGCTATGTGCTCCCAAGTTTTCAATTTGTTTTTTTTTGATTCTTCAACAAACTTAAAATGATATTATATGCTTTGAACCAATTTTGAACAATTTCTCAAACTCCATAAAGGTATCCAAACCTATACTAATTCATTTATTATACCATACTTGTATTTATAATATAAAATAAAGAAATATCATATATACTTATATTTTATACTTTGAAGATGTTACAGTTCTGAAAATAATCTTACTTATAAAATAATCTTTTATAATGTTCAGTTTTATAATATTAGGCGTAGTAATTTACACTTATTAATACTTTGTTAATTATTGAACGTTAATGGAAATTTGATTTAATTAAATTTAATTCAAAAAATGTATTTTAATATGATTTTTATGTACAGACATTTATTATTTTAATTAATATTATATATAAAATGCTGTTCTGACCTTATATTGAAAATATTGTGAAAACAAGTTTTAGTAAAATATCATTTTTAAATTAGTCCTTTTACTCTATTATGAAAGAAACATGATTAATTTAATACAATGTGGTCGAATTTCGATCACTAGTAACAATTAATATCAATTCTCTCTTTTTAACTTTGAAGAAAATTCGAAAAGTTTTATAATATTGTGATGTTAAGATGTACATTAATATTAACTATGGAAATGATATTTCTCAGGCACTACAACGCAATTCTTTTCAAATCTATTACCTAATTGTTTCCGCGTAAAACACGCCAGTCACGCCTTTATCACACAGATTGTATATTTAATCTAATATTTGTTATACCGGTTGTATCTATTATTTAGATCACTTGATATAAATAGGTTAAAACTCCCCATTTAATGATAATAATTAATCAAAAACGTTACAATGAAAAGTAATCACGTTAATTCATTAACAAACAGATCAAATTAGTCCTATATTAATTTACATAGAAATTCCATTAATAACACGATACTCTTTATTTACTTACAGAAAAATAACCATTTCGCGGAAAAGTACGACAATATTTTGATGATCAATCATGATTGCAGGTAAATGTTACATCACATGGATATATTTATATTAAATTGATCTTAATTATTAGCATGCCCGCAATATTGAATGGATGCAAATTTTATTTTTGCGTGTGATACATGACGATAAACGTTAAGCTTTTCAGCTATTGTTAATGTATAATGTATGTACGCTACTTAGTGTTTTAATTTTTTTTTACTATTTTATTTGTAACGATACAGTAAAGAGTTGTTTCAATTTTTTGTCGGAGACTTTGTAATTAGATAGTATCTGTTTCCATAGTTATCAATAAGATGACATTACGCAGAACCAAGTTGAGCAAATACGAAGAGCTTGTTAGTTATTTATAATTCAGGATGTATGTAGAAGAAAATATTGTAAATGTGAGTTTTATTTGTTTATTTTTTCTTGATATTTTCTAAACTAAAACGCAAAGACATATACCATTCAAGGAAATGCGAACTACCATAAGTACTTACGATTCCATATGATATTTTCATATTTTAGACCTTTATTTTTAGTCCCTTATTTCTGAGCCATTTATGTGTAAACAGGTTTGAACGATAATCTGAAATGGATGCGGGATTGCCGATTCTTTTTAATTGTGGAATTTGTCACCTTTGTGGATACCCAGAAATAGAAACAGAAACAACGAATGTCAACATTGATGACACTTTTTCGGGGACCGTTATTGCCAGATGTGATATCTTAACATGTTCAAGGGACGGTAGAGTTCATTTGTGAAGACACGACTTTTTTGCATTCTGTTGATTTTATTGTGTTTTGTGCCATTTATTTATTTGTCTATTTATCTATTTATAGTTATTTATTTAATTTTCGTCTATTTTTTGATTTATTCGAAACTTTCCCGTAATACTTAAATTACTGTAAATTAAAGATAAAGAAACACATTTCATTTTACATTTCACAGTACATATTAGCAACTAATGTAACAGTTATAGTTATAGATTATTGTTAATAGTAAGCGGACATAAGCACCACCGCAAGTAATTTCTGGCGGCTCTTAGTGGTAGCATATCTAGCGCTTATCCCTGCGCTATTGCATGTTCATCATAGTCGGAGATTTCATCATTAGGGCAAGTAAGTGCACAACAGAAGGAGTATTGTTTATCTGTATTTTTGGCTTTACCTTAGTAGCTCTAGTTCTCTTAATCTCATTACATGTTTATTATTATTAGTATCAGAGTAGAAGCTGATACGTCACGTATTACCTTCCCCTTCGTACCATATGCATATTTTATCCCAGATTGTTTGTCATTGCTTTGAATTATCGCTATTATTGTTGTCTATTATGATTGTCCCTCATTATTATTGACTATTATGAACTAAGATTATTGTTAACCATTATGGCTATTCTGCTAGTATAATCCACTATTACTTTCTAAGAGTGTTATTAATTATCCTGGTCCTTCCGTTATTAACTATCATTGTCATTGTTTGTTGTTGATATTATTAATACGATCTATTGTCAGTACTATTACTTGCCTGCAAAATTATTTACCAGTAATATTATATATTGGTACTATGATCCATCAGCACAATTAAATACTCGTATTATTAGTTGTCAGTAATATTAACTGTTGGTACCATCATATTTTATTAGTACCTGACATTAGAATTATCTGTCATGATAATTACCAATCCTGTTATATTTGATATATATTTTTAATTAGTATTTTTGATTTGATGATTTTGTTTTCAGAAATATAAACCGACCATCTCGACATCAAGATCTCGCCCGTTTAGAATTAGCTCTATTTATTATATTTCATTTATTATGTAAGTAGCCGTTATATAATTTATATTGGTATGTATTTTTATTTGCTTAATATTGTCTAAAATTGTCTTATTTAAATATAATTTTTACACTGGGAGTTTAAATCTAACCTTACACTATAAACCTATATATTCTGCTGAAGGCTAATAAACAATTGGATAACGAAGCAGAGTTGTTATCAATCTACAAAAAGCAGAATGGAATAATCCCCTATAACTGGGATAAAAATGAAATACTTTTTTTTATGGAACCTTGCGGATGAACAAGAGCCTGATTGGAAGGTTGATAAAAAATTAAATCGACTAAAAGAAAAAAGACAGCAAGAATACGGAATTATTTTCTGATTACTTACTGCATTGAGTAATTTACTGCAAATATTTTCATAACCTCAGCCTGTTGACGGATGTAATACATTAGCTAATCAATAAAAAGTCAATCAATAGATATAGATAGGGCACTTTGTTAAGGACATTAAAAAGTCAATATCAAAAAGACTCCAGGGTATCATCTAATACGTGGACAAGTACTTAAACTGCTGCCAAGAAAGGGTATTATGAAACTTTTATTTAGTGTTACATTGAGATTGCAATGTGTACCTAAGGAGTAGGAGATTATTATGATCCGTAAATCAGATAAATCTTCCAACGATAAAATATCATTTCGACCAATACCAGTGCTACCAGTCATCCCAATTGTGTGAGAAATATTGACACAATTGGGATTTAGGAATAAATACTGGACAATATAACATATCGTATTACGAATGTAATTGATTTTTGTTTAGCTATATTTCTAGACGTGTCCCAACTTTGATATTTGAAAGTATTCAAGGCCTCGAATAAAAGTTTACATACAAATTGCCTAATTCAGATGATGTTCAGATCAGATGTGCCAGATTCTCAAATCTTACATTTCTAATCATCACTTCAGAATAATATAGAGGACGATTATGCAGCTTTGAGACCCATCTATGTCTAGCTAGTGTCTTTGATCTAATATTTTCTTCTGGAGAGTAAATTTTCTTCTGCATAGTAATTGTACAACATATATTTGCATTTAAAAGGTCGCGAGATGAAAAATGTCAAATGGTATAATTGAAGTTCATGTGGGTAGCAAAAAAATAGTTGTCTATAATTGAAATTAATATATTCTTTTCCTGTAAGGAGCAAGTGTGTGCAATATTTATTACAAATAATGATTTAATTTTTTCAGTATAATAATTTCATATTGAAACATTTAAAATATCGATTATTTATTTATATATCTAATATTATAAAATTATCGTTGCTTTGTTAAAAAATTATTGTCCTACGGAGTTTATCTAAAAACCATGATGGGCATAATACATAATCGATCGCCGTTGTAGCCAAAATGACCAAAAATACCACTGAAATTAGCTATAAATGTTTTTTAACCCCCATGTTATGAGATGCATATTTTATTGATTATTATAATATCCTTATTTTGGAATAGACTGGCAGTATAAAGAATTGTAACATTTTTTTTTATAAAAAAACTCAGCATTGCATATGTTAGTTTGATGGCAAAATTATTTAAATTGGATTCAGAATTATATACATATTTTTTATTTTCAATACGACAAATATTTATTTTGAAAAAATGAAACTTCAGGGAAAATCATTTGGTTGGCGAATATATTACATAACGGAAAAAATATATAAATACAAATAGAAAATAATATTTAGAAATAAATATTATTTTATTTCAATTCGCTTGTATTATTTACCGGTTAGTTATATAAAAGGAAAGTGGAATATTGTTCAAACTTCTTAGAGGGTGAACGAAGTAGAACCTGAGAAGTGAAGTCTCAACAATTTGACAGTAAAATAATTCGGCGAGTTAGTGTTATAACCACAATATAATTTAGCAAAAACAATATCATAGTATTAATGTTTTAAAAAATCCGTTAATTAGTACTCTATAATTTAGTTATTGTTAAAAGTCTGTGCTCAAGTTTCTAAGTTTCAAGTTTTTCATAATTAAAGTTTGATTATATAATTAGTTCAAAATTTCTGTATCTAAATACCCTAGCCTCAGTTTCAAAAGTTACTTACTTTCTAATTGTTTATTTAATAAAGCGGTTTTCAAATATACCGAATGCATAAACGTTTTACTTCAATTTATGTTAATAATTGATAATTGTTCGTTATTTGGATATTTAATTAATATTTCAATTTGAATATTTATTTTTTAACATATTAACAGTGATATTAATGGCACTTATATCTGGCTAATAGGTAAAACCTGCAAATTAGACGTTTAGTTAATGTAGTATGTAGAGAGCAACGCCAGTGCTGCGTTATCCGCCCATTAAATTCCTGTATTTCCTAGACACTTTTTATTTTTTTGCCTACCATTAATCATAAGATGTGAAATAAATAAAAAGTCTTTAATAACCCTTGAGATAAAATTAAGCCTCTGAAAAAATTAACAGTTTGGGGATCGACAGGGTATGTCTGAAGCTGACGCTGGGCATGATACCATGTCCTGGATTTCGGACTTTCATGACGTTTGTTGTATGATTTAAAGAAATCTGCTTCATAAGTCATTTTTTGATGTTTCTTTATTATATACTAACTGGCGACTTTTGTTTAAAAAATTTAAGATTTGGTGATTTTGATGTAAATAACAAAGGCCTATAGGACCAAAGAAGTTCTAAGACATGAATTGCACATCTTGAACGAAAACCGAGCTCGAACTCCCAAAAAAACTTTCAAACAACTTAGCAGTGGATGAATCACAATCAGTTATGGCTTATTGTGACTGGCGATGAAAGGTGAATCTGATATGACAATACCAAGCGTAAAACATTAAGGGCTAATCCATGAGAACCATGAGAATATCGACACTGAAGCATAAATTACGAGCTGTTAAAATTGTATAAAACTTCCACTTTAGGTGCCTACTGATGTCAATTGAACGATGTGTTGTTGCATAACAGTTCAGCAATAGTGAGTAAACAGTTAAAAAGTCTGACGCTGCAACACTTTCCATCCACATGGAAACATACATTCATCGCAGTTATCCCCAAAAAAGAAGCCATCACCTTCTGACTACAGACCTATCAGCCTACTAGGTTCCATTTCCAAGCTTGCTAGAAGAGCAATTTTTTATGCTCTTAATGATTTTACGACGAACAATATCATTCCAGATTAGTTCGGTTTCCATCCGTTCATCAGGTTCATCGGTTGGCTCAAAATCAACTGTGCTTTTAACCGACGTGAAAGACTTTTAGCAGTCTTCTTGGACCTAACCAAAACCTTTGACAAGGTTTGGCACCAAGGCTTAGTGGCGAAATGCATCTGATTAGGTCTAACTGATGACCCAACAGCTCCTATCAAATCATTTCTGTCAGGACGATCGTTTCAGGTGAAGATTAAAGATATTCTCTCTAGCTGGAAAACCATCGACGCGGGAATTCCACAAGGCTCTCCCCTGGCACCCGCTCTATTTAATATTTTTCTTTCTGATATCCCTAGGAGACCACAACACCACACACCTTCAAGAGTAGCACCGCACATCCGAAGCAGACTCCAAAAACAACTCGATGAGACGGTCCAGTGATTACATTTCTGGAGGTTGCAGGTCAACCCACAGAAAACCCAGGCCATCTTCTTCCACAAGAAGCGTTTTGCACCGAGCATTTCTCGTCTTAAAATTGAGAACGCTGAAATCCCATGGTCAGAAGAAGCCACCTTTCTCGGTCTTGTCTTCGATCGCAAGTTTAGGTCCCACATTCCCACATTCAAAGGTCCCTCCATAAAGGTTAAGGTATTGTTAATTTGCTGTTCCCGCTTGTCAAACGGGCCAGCAGGCTTCCTCTCTCTCTAAAATCTCTCCAGTACAATATGCTGGTTCGATCAGTCGTTCTATTCGGCTCCAGTGTCTATCTAAAATACGTCTCACCTAGCAGGGTGGAACGTCTTCAAGTCTTTCAAAATTAAATTCTCAAGAGAATAATCAATGCCCCCTGGTTCGTCAGGAACAATCAAATTCATAGAGAAACAGACGTCCCCCAAGTTCACGATTTTATATCCGAGGTCTACTCGAGATATTTCTCCACTCTTCGTCTCTTGGACAATAGATGTATATACAATGATGTATATAGATCACAGCCGACACTTCCCCGTCGTGCTCTAACTCTAAATTGTCTCGACCTTCTGCGGCGAGCGATTAACTCATGTACCGCAAGCTGCGTGGTGCGATAACGACGCCACGTCCTTGTCTAGCCCTTGTGCCTCTTAACGGTATTACTGGTTATGGGCACCCTCCTTACTAACAGTAACAAGTATCAGTTAGGGTCATTGGATCAGCCGATAGGGTGGGGTTTAGTGGGTAGCCCAGAGGCAGTCTCCACATAACCAGTCCAACTTGCTTATTCCTGCGGATCTTCCCGACCAGGTATCCGTAACAGGATTCTCCTTCCCGGTTCCAGGCCAAACAAAAAAAAAACATTGCGCCAGCCAAACCATGCTACATAGATCTGAACAAAAGGTAATCAGAAGGTGGCATGCCTGGTGAGTGTTTTGGAACAGGACTATTTTTCGTCTGTTGCTTGCTAATCTTATTACCCTTTCTTGCAACAATGCGTTGTTCGCTTTGTTAAATTGCTATCAGTAGACCTCTGCAGTAATAACTTAATTCGGTTTTAAGAGCTTGTAATACACTACACTTTCCTGTTATCAGAATATGTACAGCAGGACTTGAATGTTCTCACTGGCTCTCCTGAAAATCCATAAATTTTTGCGTTTAGTATTGTCATAGTAGATTCAGTTCTTTATTTGGTGTTGCTGAAAAACTAGTGTTTTAAAAATTTTTCCTTCCTTGGGATCTTTTTGACAGAGCAACATCTAGATGATACTTTTAAGGTGTTGTGTTTCAGCGTCAGACTTATTCAAATCAAACAGCATAATCGATTAATGGTATAGTAAATGAAATTTTAAGCGTTTCATGATTAGCAGTTATACACACCGAATACCTTAATATTACTAAACGGAAAATTATTATTTTGTTTAGGAAAATATCGAATCTGTCTATCGAATTTTACAGTTAGATTAGATGGATTAAAAAATTGTTTCTACTGATCAAATACTTCAAATCAATATACTTGAAATATAACAGGCATTGGTGATTATCACGATAAGTAATTTTAATGTCAGGTAATATTAAAATATAACGGCACTGACAGATACAATAAATGCAGCCAAATGTACGGATAATTAATTATTTTGGCGGATCATAGTATTGATGAACAATAGCGTCAAATGAATAAATAATAATATAACTATAAATGAAATAATAACAATAGCGATAAATAAATGTATAGGCAAATACTGGTAATGGATGGTATTGATAATCTTAATAAAAGACGATGACAGTGGTAGGCAATAACAATAATGTGTTTTAAAAATTTTTCCTTCCTTGGGATCTTTTTGACAGAGCAACATCTAGATGATACTTTTAAGGTGTTGTGTTTCAGCGTCAGACTAGCAGTTATACACACCGAATACCTTAATATTACTAAAGGGAAAATTATTATTTTGTTTAGGAAAATATCGAATCTGTCTATCGAATTTTACAGTTAGATTAGATGGATTAAGAAATTGTTTCTACTGATCAAAATACATGCTGAATGTAACAGTTTACTACAGAAAAACTCGAACATCGATAACCAAGCAGATGGAATCCCAGTTCTACGACAAACACGTTATTTAATGCTTAATTATATGCCATATTTACAATTTTCTTAATAACGTATTATAATATTAATTAAAAGTATTAAAGTATATCCAAATCCGAGAGTTTACTATTCAATAATTAGTAGCTAAAGCTAAAGTAAAACTTTTATGCATTTCAGATATTTAAATACCACATTATTAAATAAATAATATGAAGATAACAGAAACTTCGGCTCTCGGTTGTGGCATTCAGTCGATATATAAACTTTGAACTAATTAGATAATAAAACTTTAATGAACTAACTTTCGGTTTAGCGTGTTGAAGACATAAGTGGCGTTTAGAGTTTAGCAAACTGATAGAAAATGTTTCTGAATTTTTAAAATCGTAATTGAATAACATCCTAAAATTAATTAATCTATATAATTTTACAATTTAATGATTGATAAAATGGCTTATTAAATAACAGGTTACCGGTATTTCTAGCAGATGCCGCAGCAGACTTACATGTTATATTTTGCGAAAGTAACGTAAGTAGTGTTGAAAATATCAAGTTTTGTCTGAAAACGTGCACTTGCGCACAACAAAAGAAAAAAGCAGCTGAAAGTTATCGTTTGCTGGTGAGGCCAGGTTTCGAAAATTCAAAACTGGTGAATTCGCTTTGCAAGATAAAGAACATTCTGGTAAACCAAAAAAGTATAAGGATGAGAAACTGTAAAAGTTATTAAGTACAAGTAATGTACTTTATTTTCATTAAAGAGCATATTTACCTTTTTATGTTTAGTTTTTGTTTCCTTCATTGCTGTATTTCATTGTCAAGGCATTTTGATATCATTGTATTTCTCTTTAGTTTTTTCTCTTACCATCTGTGTATATTCTTCTTTATAAAATTAAATTTAAACACTGCATGCTCCCTAATTGATTTTCCATGTGTACAAATCAGTTCGTATATGTATATGCCCATGTATATTCTAAACAATTGTACACATATTTATGCACACACATTTTTTTCACGGTCTGCAATACGATTTTCTACTTTACTCTACACGTTTATATGTTATTCTATATTAATTATATACCTACCTTTAGTTGTTTCCTCTTTCATAAACCTGCCTTGATATTTGTCAGCATTGGATCATATTCCCTTATCCCGAAATTTTTATTTAGTCATTGTCACTTTCTGAGCCACTATTAAAGTGGACATCAAACTTCAAGTAACTAAAGAGTTAATTTCCAATCTAAAACTTGTACATGGATGTACATGGATCCGCCATTTGCAAACTTCTTCTGTGTAGCTTATGGACTTCATCCAAATTAAACGTGCTATAGTAAACAATGCTTCTTTCCACATATTCAAACAGTATGCATATCTTGTTTATATGTGTATTTTGCTTATAAATCCACTATTCTCGTTCTGCATGTAGTCATATTGGTCACCCATCTGATCTAGAGTTTATCTATTTTCAGGCTAATTTCTAATACAGTAATTTATAGAAAACGTAATATTTGATTTATATTTACTGCGTAACAATTTCGAATAGTTAACACGGTATTTTCAAAACTTAGTTTTTGTTTTGTAAGCCATTTCTTAATTATAGTTTTCGTCAATCACATGGTACATTGCCCATAATGTTGCTTCAATTTTTGCATTTATAGAAATAGTACTGGTCCATATTGATCGACTAAGGCATAACATCCAAAACTATTCTGATAATAATTTCTAACATGTATATTCAAAAATTTAATATTACATTAATCAGGCAGTATACATAAACTAAATATCGGATCCATTGCTTATATGCTTTTATCTTCATCTATTATCCTCGGTTAATAATTTTGAACCACTTATATCATGTCATATCAATAAAATTGCTAACACGACTAATTGATTTTTATTTCGCAATATTTTTCTATATATTTGAAACTACTTTCTCGCACTTGTTTAATTAATCTGAATATTAAATTTGCTATTGTTAGGAAATCACGAAAAGTATTCAATTAGTTATAAAATAAATTATAAACGCAAATAAGTCATTTTGTTGGTTCCAATATTGTATATGAATATGTGTGTTTAAATTTTAAATTAATTTAAAGGAGTCGTTTTAATTACATTCTTACATATACTGAATGTTTTCTTTTACAGCAATATACACTCCTACAGGACTGCTTGAGTGAACAGCTAGGACATGATGAGTAACTATTGCTGTAACAATGAAGAACTTCTCCCGAGAAAGGACATAATAACTTATAAGTAACGTACTGATGAATACATATAACTAAAAATAGTATAAAAGTATAATTAATTATAAAATTAGCTTAAAAATCTTACGAAAGGCCAAGAATAATAAATATATTATTATTGCAATAATTATTAATTCTGCCAGCTGAAGCGTTGAATCTGGTTTCAACATATATGTAATATTATGTGGTATATATCTTCATAATATCAGTTATTGCGTTTATTACTTATATGACGTTGTGACAGTGACAGTGTGTTTTCAATTTAAGTGTAAAATTTTTTATATAAGTGTGAACATAATTATTATGCTTTTTCACCTTTAATTTTGTGATAACAAGATGTACTTGCTAATTTAATAATATTACTGTTGTTTTTTGTCCAAATTAATAAATTATTCTTGAAAGAATCTAGTGTACAGTTTTGACGTTATTTCTATTCATATATAAAAGGATTTTCGTAAAAAATAAATAAAGCAAATAAATGTGCGAGATCGTAATGTCGAGGTGGTCGAGTGATAGTTTTGAAAACATAATGACAACATTCCCGAGCAACGAATCATCAATGACGGTGAAATTGAAGGGTGAAATTATACTTAAAAAATATACTTGAAATATAACAGGCATTGGTGATTATCACGATAAGTAATTTTAATGTCAGGTAATATTAAAATATAACGGCACTGACAGATACAATAAATGCAGCCAAATGTACGGGTAATTAATTATTTTGGCGGATCATAGTATTGATGAACAATAGCGTCAAATGAATAAATAATAATATAACTATAAATGAAATAATAACAATAGCGATAAATAAATGTATAGGCAAATACTGGTAATGGATGGTATTGATAATCTTAATAAAAGACGATGATAGGCAATAACAATAATGGAATTACCAGCATGGTTAATAATAATCTTAGTCCATAGTAATCAACAATATTAACTATGCTATTATGAAGTATGACATGTGCACACGGTATGAAGGTTAAGTAACGCACGACGTATCAGCAATGAGATTAAGGGAAGTAGATACTCGAGATTTTGCTACTAAGATTAGTAGGTCTCCCTAGGATTAAGATATGTGCACTCACTTCTCTAGCTCCAGCTATGATGAACATGCAATGCCTACAAGGCAAAAAGCTAAGGGTTACACGCTAGATACTTTGCCACTAAGACCCAGCAGAGACCACTTTCGGCGGCGTTTATGTATGCTTCAAGTTATCCACAGATCATAACTATACATCAGTAACTCTCGCCGCTTTGACGTTAGTTTCTTGTTTATAAAATAGTTATAATTTATATTTACAGTTGTAGCCATAAAATATACAAAATCTTAAGAATCATGGGGAATATAGTACGCTTCGAAGAAATAATAATATAACATAGAATAAAATAGATAACGATAAATTGATCAACAAATAAATAAGTAGAGGACAATGAATAGAGAATAACAAAAAGATAATAATAAATAGAGAATAATAAATGAAGAATATAAAATAAATATAAAATAATAAATAGAACATAATAGATGGAGATTTAATAAATATTAAATTGGAATTAAAACGAGAAAACTGGAATACTATGTGAATAAACTCACCATTTGATGGAACTGAGCTTTGGCGGAGCAAAACACAGTAAAATAAACTGAATAAGAAAAACATAGTGACTGTGAACGTGAAAAATAAATATTGTCGATTATTTCGTAGAACACTTGTGACTTTCCTACGAAACATTACTACAGTGGATTTCTTTGCATCATTTATATACTTTTCATCTCAGGTTCCAATCATCAAATTTCTAAAGACATTTTAAAAGTATATTGTATTTATTTGTTAAATACATTTCAACGTCGTTGATTTTATTGCTAGGAATTAATTCCTGTTTTGTGGGTTTGCAATGGTAATACATTTTATATTTCTATGTTATTAAATATAAGTAACATTATTTATTTTTGAAGTCTTACTTAATAAATACACATAATAAACTTTTTTTTGTCGCCAGAGAGATACTATAACCTAGTATCATATAAAAAAGTACCTTCACCAGAAAGCCATCAAAAATTGTTTTGAAGTAGTAGTTTTTAAAGGTTATAATAACTTACTGAATTCTACATTAAATTGATCAAATTAAATACTAAAAAATAACAATGCCATTTTTTCAGAATCCAGCTAATAACATTGACCGAATTAACCATCAATCCAGATTAATAATTATAATGCGGTAGTAGGGCTATGTTAAGATTTTATACATTAAATACTAATTTTATCTAAGTGTTACAGATACTTTAGCCCCATCTTTAAACCTTAATACTAGAGTCATTTTCAATTTAATGTCTTCTATTCGTTTGTATGCGCAATGGATTTTATATTTCCTTAAAACTATAGATAATATTACTTTCATGTTCATCATGGAATAATTCTTTCCTATAAAAATAGTTCGATATTGTTATAATAAAATTAGTTAATTTTTTTGTTACATCAAAACTTACCTATACAATTTCTTGGTCCATATGAAAATGGTATATATGTACAAGGATGTCTTTTCTCTACTTCTTCTGGTAAAAATCGGTCTGGGTCAAATTTAAGTGGATTTGGCCAGTATTTTGCATTTTTGTGTATATAATTTACGCCAAAATAAACAGAAGCATATTTTGGTATTATAAAATCACCTAAAATAACATATATCCTATAAATTATTTCAAAATTATTAGATTTACGACAGATGGTATTGATAATATAGTATTTCACTTTTCCCTTCGATAATTTATTTCCTAAATCTATTGGAAAATATCATAGTACATGCAATTTTTAAACCTTTATTAAATATTTTCAACTTTACGCCGAATTTTTTACTATTCTCTATCTGAGTAAATATGTCGAAAGTTGTTGGGACGCAATTTTAATTATTTAAGGCAGTCGTTTACATTTAAGTTTACGAAGGTTGTAATATTTTTAATTTTGTATAGTTTAGGGCTCAAATTTATTAGACCATTTAACTGTTTTTTATGAAATTAGAACGGAATTATGACTTGAGACAATATACAAAATTCGCATTCTATCGAATGTCTGGGGAAACTATGCCAACCAAGAAGGGCACCGAATACACAGAACACACGTCTCCAACAAAAAGTATATTCCGTCGGCTCTTTGTCGAGTGCTTCGGATAATCACCGTCCAAGTACCGAGGCTAGATGAAACGTGTCAGAATTTAGACCTGGTAGAGGACTCCTTATGGTGCCTATAACCAAAAATATCAAGAAGGACCGAAATCGAGGAATTTTAGAGAATTTCTCAAGAGTCCGAAACCGACTGACGACTCTTAGCTAGAAGAATATTTCCAAACTCGATATCTTATACTAGTCTTGTTCACCACCACCAAGAACCCGAAGGAGGACCTTCAGCAATAGAACACGGGGCTTCGACAACGAGAAGCAGCAGTGAGAAACAAAGAATTTAAAGACAGCATTGTGGAAAGCATTATTGAGAAAGCATTGAAGAAAGAATATATAAGAAAATGTAGGGAATAATTGAACCATAAGACCAGAACAAAAAAGTACCTATCGAGAATTAATCAAAAATGGAAACCCAGGCATACGATTTATTATTTCATGCTATTATATATATACATTTATATATATATATATATATATATATATATATATATATAAAGAAGAGAGAAAATAATCTGTATTTTATTTACAATATTTTCTATCCGACATCTCAACGAAAGGACTTTGCTGGTTTTAAAATGGCGACTTTAATTTGCAAGGTAAACTCACTATATAATGGTGAGAAATTACTCGATTCGTATCCGTCAAGAACTTAATACAAAGAATAATTCTACTTTTTTTGTTTTAAATAGTTATTTCATATTATAACGTTTGCAATGTAATTATTGCATAAATTGTAAGTGATGTTATTATAAAAGAAGGTTGAATAAATATTTCATGATGAAAATATAATATTTAATTTCAAAAGTGCGTAAAACTTATATTAACAATTACCAACATCCGTGTCCTGTGTTACAGATCTGCCAAAGAGGGATGCTACAGGGAACAATCTAAGTGATTCCTTTATTACTCGTTCTGTATATTGCAGATGGTGAAGATCCTGAGGTTCTGGATCTCGTTCAAGGCCAACAACATCTACAATTTCTTGTAAAACCTTATTCTATCAAAAATAAACTATTATTATAATAACAATCACAGTGTTTTGCTTTTTATGTGTCCTTAAATAATAATATTTCAGAATTCAATAACAACTACGCAAACACTATCTTAAATAGTAACCAGATGATTAATAAACTTGTAGTAACAATATAATGAACTGTTTAATTTCGTAAAACTCAAGTATCGAGTTTCCTTTAATATCCACTTGTATAAACATGATTCAAAATTCATCGCTTTTTTCAAAAATTGGCCGATTGCCTTCATCTTTAACATCACTTTAGTTTTTAAAAGATGTCTCTTAAGCAGCTATCGCCATTAACACCTTACAGTTTTTGATGTCCCTGTATCTCTTCGGAAATAAAAAACACAAAATCTGCTTTGTCAAAACTTTTGACTATGCAAACGAATGAGATCACTTTTATGTATAACATTCTACAGCTTGTTACATTGGAAGACTATAGATATGCGATTTTAAAGCCATCATTAGGAAAAACCGAAAAGCACTTTCACAATATAATATTTGCAATAATCAAATATTAAATTACCTGAACATCTTGAAACATTCCTAATACAGCAAACACGAAACATAGCGTTGATGCTGCAGTCTCCGTTCCCTAGAATTAATTGTTTTTCAATTCATATACAACATTTCTACAACATTTATTAAAATCACTCACTATTACTGCATTAAGTAGTAGCATAAAGTATTAGTTTGTTCAATAAGTTTGTGCTGTTTACTTATTAACCGTTAAATAATCTAATTTTAATATTTACTAAAGACTTGTTACACAGTGGGTACTATATCCGCTAAAGATTTAATCAAAACACGTTAAAATATAGCTTCAAAAATATTTAAATTTAAAGCGTAATTTGATAATTAAAAATGGTTTAGTCGGCAATGTTCACTAACTTTTTGAATAAACTAGTGTTATATGATTGAAGTTAAATAATAGTTGAAATCAAACTTACAGCAAAAAGAAACATGCTAACTTCATCTCGAAGCTCATTTGAACTAAATTGTCCACTGTCCACTATGCAGTCCAAAAAAACTTGTGGTTTTTTAGAATCTAATTTATAATTTTAATTAGTTATTTTGGTATGGTTTTTATTTAAAATTACATTGATGGAAGTATCTTTTTCTCTGTTAATTAGAATGGCTCTCTTCTATACACTGTGTACAATATTCTCACAGGTATTATTAACCAATGCCTACAAGCTCTTGCAGAAAATATAATTGGTGAATATCAATCGGGTATCAGGCGTAGCAGGTTCAGGATGGATCAGCTATTTACATTAAAATAAATATTACGAAAAGCCTGGGAACACGACATTTTTGTATACAACATATTTATAGATTTTAACCGGACTTATGACTCGATTAATAGAAATAATCTGTATAAGATGTTGATAAAATTGGGGATACCGCATACGTGGAATACGTAGCGTGGTACGAATTCGAAACCAACTAACTAACGTGTTCAATAACACGAAAGGCTTAAAGCAGGGAGATCTAGACATAGTACAAAATCTGCTGTAGGTACGAACGCAGATGTATATGAAAGTGGTAGGTATTATGCGCAGCAAAAGGGTTAACATACCCCATAATGCCAAACTTCCTGTTTCCAACATGGGAAGAGAGAGGTATTTAGCACTATGCAGACAACAACATTTTAAATAAGACCATTTTTCGGTCTTTATAGACGTATAGCATCGAAATGTGGGGTACTAGTAGCAAATTCAATATAGCTATCCTGCAGATATTCCAAAATACACCATTGACCCCATATTACGTTACTAACAAAATAAATAAGTATATAATCCCCCTAGAAACCTTGGGACTCAAAGTGCCAATGTAAATACTCTATCTGCTTTTTAGTACCATCCGACATGATTAATAGACACATAACAGGTCAATTGAAAAGTCCCCGGCTTGACACATAGATGGTGCTACTAGAATTAAATCAATATGTTTTTTAGTTAGCCCTAACCCTCAAAACATGCGTGTATAAATTTGACAGCTGTCGGATCATTAGTTTGTGAATTATAGTATTTTGAGTGAAGCAACATTTGTTATTTCACGTGTTGACAAAATATTGCTTTTTGAAGGGAAAAAATATAGTTGAAGCAAAAACTTGATTTTATGCCAAGTTTCCGGACACTGCCCTAGGAAAATCAACCATCAAGGATTGGTATGTTAAGTTTAGACGTGGTGAAATGAAGAAGACGGTGAACGCAGTGGACGCCCAAAAGAGGTTGTTACCGACGAAAACATTAAAATAATCCTCAAAATGATTTTAAATCACCGTAAATTGAAGCTAAATCAAGCGTAATAAAACTGAGTTTTTGCGTCGATATGTGATAATGGATGAAACATGGCTCTATCATTTCACTTCGAAGTCCAATCGACAGTCATCCGAGTGGGCTGCACACGATGATGGAAAAACGCAACCGTCGGCTGGCAAGGTTATGGTGTCTGTATTTTGGTATGCGCATGCAATAATTTTTATTGACTATCTTGAACAAGGAAGGACCGTCAACGCTATTACAAAGCGTTATTGGGCCGTTTGAAGGAGGAAATCGCCGAAAAACAGCCGCGTTTGAAGAAAAAGAAAGTGCTGCTTCACCAAAACTGACAATGTCAAAAATCCATGAGTTCGGCTTCGAATTGCTTCTTCGTCCACCATATTCTCCAGATCTGGCCCCTTTCCTGTCCTCAGATCTCAAAAGAATGCTCGGAAGAAATTTTCGTCAAATGAAGTGATCGCCGAGACTAGGGCCTATTTTGAAGCAAAGGACACATCGTACTACAAAAATGGCATCGAAAAGTTGGAAGGTCGCTATAATCAGTATTATGTTGAATAAAAAAAACTAATTTTGCTAAAAAATGTGTTTTACTATGGTAGGCCGGGGACTTTTTAAATGACCTGTTATAATAGTATTTAAAATAACATAGGATAGCAATTAAGTTAAGGACTAGAACTGAGTTAGTACCGAAAATCACTTACAAATACGTATTGCCTATTGAGCAGATTGTGAAGTGCTAAGAGAATAATAAGAAAGTTACTATGTAGGTACGTATGTTTGTATTAAAATTTAATTGAAAGTAATTGAAACAATACTGCAAGAATTTTTTTTGCACATAGCACATTGCATTGCATAGCACATGCACATTTTTTGCCAATCTATACCTCAATTGTACTAAATTGTATTTGTACTATAAAAACATTTATTCAATAACATATTTAAATAAAGAACGAAAGGAACCAAAATAAGCTTTTTTTGATCTAGTAGAGCGCTTGTTAGTGATAGACATTCCAAAGGTTTTGCACAGATATTCCAGGTATTAGGGAATGTCGATCGAGAAAATTAAAAATGAATTCAGAGGACGAAATAACAATTAATCGCGCCGTTAGAGAGTTGAGAACGCGGTAAAAACCTGAATAGGGAAAACATGGGGAACCATGCTCCTCAATATGGACTGACGAGAGCATTATAAGCAGATCAAAAAGATATATACCTCTGCTAAGAGCAGAGAACCATCAGCAATTTGCAATCTCGTATCTGTAGAAGTAAAACGATTCCAATGCGGTAGCCATTGTAGGTACCCTTTTTCCACTTGAATTTTTGAAAGGGCACCTTATCATTTCAGAAATGATCGCAATATTAATATAGAATATCTGTCGTTGAAAAACACTGGCACCCAACTGTAATACCATCCGACAACTTCAAAATCTTCAGAAACAGCTCACTGAACTTACAAACAACGGAAATTCCATCTTTATAAAAGGTCGACAAATCATCACCCTTCACCTATCGTTCTATAATTTTTCTGAGCCCTATCAAAACTATTAAAAATTGCAAAGGGAGTAATTCTCTATGCTCTCGTTAAAGCTGTTAAGATGAAAAAACATTATTCAGGGAGAACATACTGAATGTGGAGCCAAATACTCTACAATCCATCAAGTTGCAAAGCTAGTAGGCGAAATAAATCGGAAGTAGAAAGTTTTCATACCAAATTTACTCTAGATTATAACATGCATCTACAGATGCAGGTGCATCTACTTTGATATATGAGTTCTAAATAGTATTTGGCTGTTATTCCCGATATCCAAGATAATTTTGCTTAATGTTTAGTAGTTTATATACAAAGTCATAAATAATGTGTAAAATGTATATTTACAAATATATTTATACCCCCTCAGATATCCTTACACAAGCTAGGTAGTTTTTTGCCACATCAAAAATTGATGGCAGCAGTTTCTTGTTTAATTATAATAGATATGATTTTTCAAAAAGTAATTCTTTTACAATAGTTCATTAATTTTTATTACAATTGGATACATTTAATTTTATAAAATTTTACATACCTTGATACAATATATCTTCTTCAATATTATTTGCCTTTTGTTTTTCTTGAACAACCTAAATAAACATATAATTCTGTTTAATCATTACATTAGTCATTATAGTATTTAATTACTTTATCTGACAAGTCGTGGAATACTTTTAAAAGAGCTCGAAACTCTTTTTCGTATCCAAAGATATTATCCTAATTTTATATGTATCAAGTGCATTAATCTTTAAAAGAGAAAGATTAAATTTAGTTTATTATACAAAAAATGGATACATATTACTTGTCGAACATATAGCCGTAACTGTTGTTCTCGTTTTGAACGTTTAGCCGCAATTTCATTGAGGTCTCTATGTAAAGAAGAGGTTCTATATTAATAGGGTATAGTAGTTATATTTCGTTTTCTATGATATTCTTGCAATTATTATTATTAGTTAATATTTTTGTATCACTGATATTTCAGGAATATATGAAATGATTAATACATTCTTATAATTAACTTACCACACAGTGTATCCAATGAACATTTTGTGAGGAAATCGTAAATGTTAATATCCTTTCCAACTTGTTTTTCCAATACGCCATTTAATATGTAGGATTTTTCTGTGAATATTGTCACAAATTGGTCTAAATTTTTTTGATGGAAAGACGTCATAATTATTTTGCGATTTTTTCGCTATTTTAGCACTAACAATAAAACCATTTTACTTAATTTAATTTAAATGTTAGTATTCTAGGATGAATCTTCACCTGGCGCTAGTATTAGACCTTCGCCAATAACCGGGATTGCTATATTATAAGCCTCGTCTTTTTACACTAATTTGTAACTACTCAAAATTTTTTCTATATGTTCTGGTTTGTGAAGGAAATATATTAATTTTGGACCAAACCAAAGTTTTACACCATCAGGATATTTTTCTTGAATTTCCATTAAACGGTTATACATATCTAGAAATATAAATTAAAATATAAAATATTTATATCATCACTATATTAATTACAATGTTGTGGATATGCCCAAGGTAAAGTGAAATATTGTACAAAATTTAAACAGCTGTATAATTTTAAGCCAATTATAATGAATAATAATTAGTATTTCATCAAAAAATTTACAATAACAAACCGTAAAACAAGATATTCCATATTTCATTTGGCAACATTTTAACAATAAACCAAATAATTTGTCAAGATGAAATTATTTAATCAAATAAAATGAATTTAATAGTATTTATAGTCAAATTAAAATAGGTTAACCGTAACAAAACTAAGAATATGCTATTTTAATAGTCGTTGTATTATATATATTATCCATCGTAGTATAGTCTTCCGCACTATTTACCAAAGCTCTTTTGTATTGGCATATTTATAATATTGCTATAGTACAATCCTTAATATCGGTTCAGTCAAGTTGAAATCGTCTACATCAAATTATTCAAAATAAAAGCACTCAACTAAATAAATTGTTTAAACCATAAACGATCTATTACGAGCAATCTGTTGTAAGTAGGCTGATGTTGTAGACTCTGACTCCTCCTGCAAACTTCTGACTTGTTTCTCTTCTTCCTCAAAAGCACTTCAGCACTTACAATCGTATATAATCTATAAGTTGTTTGTCGAATATTGACATTTTTACTAGCAACAGAAACGACCACCGAACTCATCAAATATTGCAACAGAATCTATCAACAGCTCTCATTCTGATTCAAGAAACTCCATTTCTTAACGACTCAAATTTTGTTCCTCGTATATATTAAACCGACCTTGACAAAGCAAGTAGTTCCGGTTATTTTTACAGTCATCCTGTCCTGTACCTTGTAACCTACTATTTAGACAATTAATGGTATCTTAAATACCATTTTGATATCATTAATCTTATTTCCGAATTGTGTAATTGAAATGGAAATATAAATATATATATATATATATATATATATATATATATATATATATATATATATATATATTAATTGTACTTACTTTCAGGTCTAACCATGAGTTTGTATGCAGCTCCAATAATAGGTAGGTTAAGTGGTCCAGGTACATTCCATGATTTTATAATCATATTCGTTATCTTCCATATAAAGTGGCCATATAATATGACAGTAATCAAAAATAAAAATAAACCTAAGCTGTCAAATCGTAGAATGTAATAAGTGATGTTTCTCCAATTAAACATTTTTATAAAATACAAACACTTTTAATAGTTTGTTAATATAAGTTCTATGGGCAACACCTGCAAGACTTGGTTACCGCCAATTTCTGATCGCAGTGTGAAAATAAGTTCATTACAGCTAATTAATGGAATATACCGAGTTAATGACTTTTTATGATAAAAAAAATGATTGATAGACACTACCAAAAACGTTTTTACCAAAATTGTTTACAAAACGTTAAAATATATGGAAAGTCGTAATATCTATATATGGTATTCGAAATTGTAAGCAAGATTTGTATTAAGTAATTTAAAAATTAGTTAGGTTTATTGGTTAGGTGAATTATAAAGTACACGAGATAAGTTTGTGTCAGGAATAACATATTGACAAGGTGGCACTTTTGACTTTGCTGGTACATTTACACTTTTTTATGGAAATAATTATTGGCTAAATTGGCTTTATTGGCACAGACATTTGATTTTTAGTAACTTCATAAATCGAAATCAGGCGACGTTCAATTACATAAATGAGAGTGTTAATTCCCATAACCCACAAGAGAGAGGAAATATCTCATTCAGTAACTGAAGTTTTTCACCGTCAAATATTTCAATTGTTGTATTAATATCTCTAACTTCAACATTTTCAAAGTAATGTTTAGTAAACTCTAAAGTTGTTACCTTCGGACGTTATGAGCTTCCATTCTTTGTCATTGGCATAAAAACCATAACCGGTCATTGATAAAGCAGCATCACCATCTTTAGTAGTGTTCAATAGGCTCCGGCTAAAAATTACCATTTTAGGTATTCTATACCAATAACTCAATAATAATAAATGGAATACTGACGTCGAACTAAACTTGAGACAAGTCTCAAATTCAATAAGATAGTTGTTAACATATCAGTTGTAAAAATTCTCAATTGCAATCTCCTCTTTTCTTAATAAAGATATTTCTAAGAAAACACTCGGTTTTAAAACAAAGTTAACAAAAAATGTTCCAGGAAATTCCATAGAATTTAATGGCTGCTTATGTTGATACGTCACATTTTCACCAATAGGTAAGGCTGATCAAAATAAATGCGAGTGTACTAATGCACAGATTGTTTCAACATCTCCCTTGTTTTCCAAATTTAACCCGTATCTTCTTCCACTTCCTAATATATTTCTGAAAAAAAAAGCAATTTCAATTGTATCAATCAAAAGGATAGTGGTAAGTGTAGTGCGTATATCTACGATGATGGGTTCCTGAAATTAAAGGATTGTTGGTATAATTTTATTGAAGCTTATAGTTTGATGAAATTATCTAATACGTTTAATTTAGTTTTTGGGAATAACTAATAACTCAGCTATATTTCATTTGTTTATGAATTCATAAATAATATAATAATAATAATATTGTTTTAAATATTTTATTTAATTAAAGAAATTAACATAATTCATACAATAATCAATAACCCTTAACTTGAAATTGATGCAATTTTAGTCAAATTTCAAATTATATCTATTACTTCTTTATATTTTAATATTTTTTATATGTAAGACAAAAAAATTAAAAAAAATTAATTAAAATCTAACTAATTGAATGTGTACTGGGTAATATATATTTAAATATAGATATTCAAAATTATTAACGTTCTCATCTATGCATGCTCGCCGATTTTTCCGTTAATTGTGGACCGATTTTCAAAATTACTTTTTTATTCGAAAGAGTGCACTTCCGAGGTGGCACCATTGGAACCAAATCAGGATCTTCTGGGCGGAAGGGGTAAAAATCGAGAGAAAACCTCAAATTTCAAAGGCACGTACAAAGTGTACACATATTTTTTATCTAAAATAATCAGATAATTGAGTATAATGTTATTTCTGAACTGATGTGACGAGAAGTCGGAAGTAGTTCAGTGTAAAAGCGATTCAGTTTGTTTTTTAAGCATTAATAAGTCGCAGAGACATGATCGGCAACTGTTTCTATGGTGTAATAGTTAGAACGTTAAGCGCATACGCGGAGGTCGCGTGTTCGATTCCCAAGAGAGCAGCAACATTCTTTTATCTAGTTTTGTTGGAACATTCGTCAAATCACCTGGATTGGGTAGCGGGCCCCAGTGCCTGAAACATTCCTTATTTTCAGTCATTGTTTCTTTATTAATATTTTTCTTCATATGTGCTGTAGTTTTACTTGGACTATCTATTGTAATACTTGATAGAATAACTGCGTAATTTATTGAGTAAATATCAAACACTAAAAAGAAAAAAATAAAATATTTTTACAAAACAAAATTGAACCGACTTCAAAAAATAAATAAGAAAGTCACTAAAATGTAAAAATAATCAAACTTAAATTTTTAACACACAAAAAAAATAAAACAACAAACAACACAAACTTTTTAAAATAAAATACGTATGTAATAATTGTAATAACGGAACAAAAATCAGTTTGAAGTCGATGCCGTGTAAACGTTTAAGTTTGATTATTTTTTACATTTTAGTGAGTTTGTTATTTATTTTTTGAAGTAGGTTTAATTTTTTTTGTAAAACTATTTTATATATATTATTGACCACTAAGACCTGCTTCGGAAAACATTATGAGAGTTCCTTTTGTTATTCGTCTCGTACTCAAGCTGGTGAAGATCTATAGATTCTGGATATCAGTTTAGTTCAATAACATGCAAAATTTCTATAAAATGTATGTCTTATGTATGAATAGTACATTGTTTTTATAACAAGCTATTCAACTTTAATTTGGAAATGGAATTTATATTGAAAAAGAAATATTGATTGATTTTTGCTTAAAGGCCTTGTTATTACGAGGCGTTCTTGGAGCAGTCCTAATATGACAAAACCGAAATATAATGTTGATGATGTAGCCATTGCTCCCTAAAATTCATTAGATAAATGTTTCTTCTTAAAAACCTAGTTATAGACCTAATTTTAATGATTTGTTGTTAGAATATATAGTACGAAATGTTTTTTTTAAATAAAAAATTTAATAGCCATAATGGTTAAAGAAATAGTATAGGACGCCCGCTACTAAGAAGCGTCCTTGAATGCTTGATAGGCTGGCGAATGGTTTTAAATTAATGTTTGTTTATAATTTTTAGGTCACTAGAAGTCCCTGAACAGTTTATAATTACATGGGATTTTAACATTTTAACCAGTCGATAGATAGAGTGCCGAGGTTCAAAGCCGATGTTAAATTTCTCCTGGTTTATAAAATGATGCTTTAAACTATAATAAAAATATTCCACTAAAGATTCTTCAACTTCAGTCTGTCATTTAGCGATGATCCTATTGGTTGTCAATGTTTTTCAAGGAGATATTTAACAACAGCTTTTTAGTGCAACAAGTATTTAAAAAGGTTCTCCTAGGGATGATTCTCAGATTTATTGGCCTATTTAATACTTGCTAATACATATATTAATATTTCGAGCATTATTTACGATTTAATTAGCATTGGCTCCTTTGAAAGTAAATAAAGGCGAGAATAAAGTTTATCATTGTTTTATCACCTACTATTGTAAATCTAAGTAGCACTCCGTTAGGGAGGCAATTTCAGAAATTCAGGAACAAGTATTTTGATTAAATAATAAACGAGAATAAAATTATATTTAAGTTAATATATTGAAGTGGTCATACTCTAGGAATTTTCTGAAGCTTCTTGAAGATGATCTAACCTTCAAACTTATTAATTCTTATCAATTTCGCTAGTTCTTCTGCAAGGTTTCGAGAGTGGGAATGATTATGACCTGACATTATTAAGCTACAAGTATTTTATATAACATGTTAAAGGCAAATTCTTTATGTTTCTCATTGAGTTGACAACAAAAAGGATTTTATTCGATTAAAATGCAGCAATCATTTAATAATTGGGGAATAGTTATAGTTAGAATAGAATTGTTATAGATAAGCTTGTCGATGGAGGTGTGCAATGATTCTCCATTTTGACCCAAAAAAACTGTCTTAGGGAGATATTTGATAATATTCTAAGGAGTGAACTGGTAAAACTAGGAGGTAACTGTATCTAATGGTGAATGCAGTCATGAAAAAAGTGAATGGTTCGAGCTCTGAACGAGACCATGTGCGAATATTCGGGAAATATTCAGAGAAAAGTTTTTCGTTCGAGATGATTTTAGGATGATCGATATGTACTCGTAACGTCTTCAATTCCTATCGGAAAGTTGTGGTCTTCGACAATCATTTGACGGGTTTCATAGTTTGGTTCGGAGGCACTTATTATTTGCTTATACCAGATTTTTCACAATGGCATAACCAAATAAAATGTCTTGTGAATCACTTTTCAACGGTACATGTACAGTGTTATTGTCATGAAAAGCAATGTTTGTTGCTAAAATAAGATGTGCCGCATGAGCTTTTATAAGAATATCAAATTATTGTAAGTATAGCCATAATAAATAAAGTTATGATAAGAAAGAAAATATTAATAACAGCGAAATCAAACTCGTTCAAAGTTTATGGTAAGAATCTCATAAAATTGTTACGTGTATACAACTTCAATATTCTAGTTATAGATATATGAAGAGTTTTATAACATTTACAATTTGATAACAACTACAAAATAATCTAAAATTGTCATAGATATTTTCAGCCCAAAGGAAAAAGGTTGTATGTAGTGTTTTGAAAGTGAAATGTATGACTAAGTAGTATAAAATAATAAAAGTTCACAAGTACAAGATTATTTATATGGAAGAGTCACAGTGCTTATAAAAAGATATTATACCATTATCTTTTAAAATAATAAACTAAGAAATAAAATTATCTAGTATTTGCCCAACTTTCATATATGTTCATAATGTTCTGAATACTAATATATTGAAAATTATTCCAGTATTTATTGGTATATTTAATTTGTTATACTGTTTATGTTTATGACATATCCATATTATTTAACAAGTTTTGTGCTACAAAGGGTATCAATAGGTATAAATAATTCAAAATTATTTTTTTATAAACTCAAATTTCCTTCAGTTCTAAGAAAAATAAGAAAACCATTACACATATTTTCAAGATATTATTTTATTTCTTTGACATGTTAAATTTTGTTCATGTCTGTCATTTGCAAAATATAAATCAAAGTTAAATATTAATTCAGATTTCGTGAAAAGATGCAAGGCAAATATAAATATTTTAACCTTTCAATTCTAAACGTGTTTATATAATTACATTTATTATTAATTACCAATAGATATTAAAAAACTTGGTGGTAACACTTAAATTATAAGAAAAACACAGTATTATTTCTTCGTCACAAAGCGCTGAAAGTCATGCGGCAAATATGGGAACTAAGCAAAGGGCGAAATACAAGTTTGAGCCAAATTTGAAACCTATTCGGTTCAAACTGTTCGCCGAATTCAGTTCTTCTCATGGGTATTTTGTTTTTTTCTGTGATCATTCGCCTTGCATGCTCAGGTTTGTACCCACTATTATACCAGAAATATTGCGAAGGATCAGTTGTATACACCGACAGGACTTTAGCCAAAATATTGCCAATTCTGATGAGTTCTGCCACTGCAGCGTAGGGTGTATATCGGATATGAGGGAAATACCCAATAAATTTTTATATTATTTGTACCAACAACAAGAATTTTTTTTATCTACAACCAACCCACATGCACATTTGTGTTAACATGTAGCACCAGCTTGTTAAAAATGGCTTAAACTAACATATTTGTCAATGTTATATGCAGTATCGTAATAATGTGCAGTTTAAAAATAAATATTAAGACATGGAAAATTGACCCTGGACCGGTACTTGACGAAGCTATGATCCCATCTATTTGTGAAATAGAGTCTTAACAAATCGCCAAGTTGCTACAATATTGTTTTAGATACGAATTATACCAGCAATTGTTATTTTTTACAATATTTAATAATAGGTTTTGTTTAGTATTCCTTAATATTTAATGAGTAAAAGGGTATTTTATTTTTCAGTAACAAATTTAAACGGTCTTGAAGAAAGTCCTATTCATCTACATTTCCAAACGCTCGAGGTGTTTTAAGTATATTTGTAATAATCATTATTCCAGCATTTTAAATTGAAAATACATGTAAAATAACATTAAATAACTACATAATTTTATTTTAATTCATTCTAATTTCAATATATGATAATTACTATTATTATTATAATTATTCAAGTTTAAACACAAACTAATACCATAATTGTAACATCATTAAGCTTTTATAAAATGCAACTATTCTCTCAATGTTACGGATACTTTGGCACCATCTCTAAATCTTAATACTATGTTCGTTATCAACTTAATGTCTTCTATGCGTTTATATGCACAGTGCATTTTAAACTTTAATATTCAACTTCTTTAATATAACAACTTTAATATTCATCATGGCGTAATTCTTTCCTAAAACAATATCATTATTAGATATCATATTAGGATATTATTAGTAATAACTTGAAACAAACCTATACAATTTCTAGGTCCATAAGAAAATGGGATGTAGGAGCAAGGATGTCTTTTTGATATTTCTTCTGGCAGAAAACGGTCTGGGTCAAATTTTAGTGGATTTGGCCAGTATTTAGCATTTCTTTGTATACATAGCAGACCAAAATAAATGGTAGCATATTTCGGTATAATAAACTCGCCTTAAAATAATTTGAAATTTATTTTTTTATAAATTTATATATTTATTTCTTTTCGTAAACACAACTTAACAAAAATTTTTAATGATGTGACAGAAGTCTTTATTATGTTGTCCATTATTTTGATGACAAATAATAAAATCAGGCTTAATAATATCGCTTAATTTTATATTTTTAATGTATGTTTCACGTAAGCAATCATAGATTACCAGGGACAAAACTCAATAGAGGTCTCTAGAGAAAAAATTCGCTATGTCCAATATCTAGATGGGGCTCTAATCGTTTTCCGTTTAAATATCCTAGAAAGAAAACATTTTGTTGTGAGGACATTTGATTGATGCTTTGGTAAATTTTGCCATGCAGATGCTGCAATGATTATAATAGATATATTATCCTGCAATGAAATAAAATTTCCTTAGATCTGCATTGGACTTATAACAGGAATAATCTAACCTGTCAAATATATACTGTAATTATCGACTTCTGATTGAATATTTACATGTAGACCCATAGAGGTTTCTAAATTAGAACAAGAATTAATATTCCTATTGTTATTGTTAGAAAAAATGTTGCTTTTTTTGTGCTTATAATAATCGTACAGTGAAAACAAGAACTCTTTTAAAAAATACATTAGAAATATACAAAATGGATCCAAAATCAAGCAGTTAGATGCTATTACCCTCTCGAAATTAGATAATTGATAAAGAGAAAGACGAAAAGTTATAAGAGTATGGCACAGAATTATAAATACTGTAGAGAAAATAATATTTAATAGATTTAATAATCAGACAAGATTGAAGAATATAAACAGAATTGCTTCGAAAAAGCCAAAGACCGAAAAACAGGAAAGCATGGAAACAACTTGGAGATTTAAAAGACCAATTATTAGACTACCTCCTATTAAAAATTATCAAAATGAATGCAACAGCTTCAAGGCAATGAATAAAAACTGAATTATGTACATGACATTTAGCTGTTTATCAACCCTATATAGCTGTAAATCTGATTTTTTTTCCACGGAAATTGATAATAATCTTAACCCTAAAAAAGCTCCTAGAATTCATGATATTTCACCTGGGTTATTGAAAGAGTTGCCGCGAAAAGCAGTCGTCATGTTGACAAACATGTTCAATATCTGTTTGAGACTGGACCATGTTCTGGAATGTTTAGGGTTGCTTAAATTATTGTTAAAGAACCTGATAATCCGGTAAAACAAGTCTGATCTCTACTAACTAATTGTTAAAAGGTACTAAACTGCTTATAGAAATACCAGACTTATTGTTGGGATTTCGAAATTAGCACTGAACAATCGACCAAGTGCACTGAAGAAATACTGCCCTGCAATATTCCTGGATGTCTCATAGGCTTTCAACCTTTTGGCATTTGGTAGTAATCTACAAAATGAGCAAATTGTTACCGCAATATTATTGTTAACTGCTGGAGTTTTCGTAGAGAGAGACTAAGAGAGATGGGGTTGCACTAAAACATCAAATCAACTTAATAATTATTAAATGTCCAACTATGTGTATTTGTGGTATATCCATGAATATTATATTCAATGTAACTTAGGTAGAAGAATTCTTAGGAAGAAAATTATTAAGATTAATTTTGTAGATTAAAATATTAGTAATGTATAATTTTAGTCTGAACTATTTTTTTTTGAAAAAACCTCCTGTTGCCCTTCGATTTCCTGCCGTTAACAAGAGAAAAACTAACAAAGTGAAAGCGACTTTATATAAATTTATAAAAAAAATTATTAATATAATATTTAATAAAAGTTCTTAAACACAAAAATTGGATGAGTTTAAAACGATTAGTGTCGACAACCGACACACTGTCAAAATAGTGCCAACTATGCGCTCCCTTGGCAATGTGTTTAATGTTCTGTTTAATGAAGACTGTATGATTTGTTTGAAGATTATTTTTAGTATTTAATTATATAAAAAGTGTGTTTGGCGACTCTGTTAAGACTCGTGATTAATTAGAAAGATACATCGTATTTTATCCCCCATTGCTCCTCCCTTGGGTACCTTGTAGGGAGTTAAAGACCTCTCCAATAATGATTTCCTTGTCTCATTAAAGCTATACGCCCATAAATACATTAAGATTTAGCTTTTTCACTGGTTTCCAAGGTCAATACGCCTCTCGATATGTATCTACTTCTTTAGTACATCGGAGATCTTTCAAGGAGATGAAATGTTAACGTATTCCGTCTTGCTCTTGGCGTCTGTATTTTTCTTATTTCAAGAGTGTGTCAATTTTTTACGCACTCTTAGAGGATCGATATCTTAGCAATTAGATTATCTAAATTTTCGATTGTAATGTGTGTTTTTGTTGACGTAAATGAATCTGGCAGAAATAGTTTGACTTGACATAAATAAACAATAAACACATAAATACATTAGACGTCTAAACTAATTTCTATATCCACCGTTGACAAGAAGAATTTAAGAAAACCAAAATGTCTTAAATAACTTTGTGGATTAGGATTATTTTTCTTCTTTATAATGGTGAGCCCAAGGTCACCGAAGTTAATCAGACTCTAAAGTACAGGATTAAATCTAAAACCTTTTTTAAAGGTCCTGCATAGCTGTATAGTGTGCGGTAGATAAGTATGAAATTCTCTGAATTGAGTTGAATGATAAGAAGTGCTCCTTTTATTACTCATGGCATACCCAAAGGTTTCCAAATTGTGTTTCAAATTTGTTTTAAAATAGTTTCCTTTTTAAAATGTCTACCAATGATCGGCTTTAAAGAGTTAACAGGTCAATTGAAACCATATCATACTCGGCCTACCATACTAAAACATGTTTTATTAGTTTTTTTATTCACCATAATTCCCTTCAAAGGTGATACACTGATTGTAGCGACCCTCCCACTTTTCGATACCATTTTTGTAGTACGATATGTCCTTTGCTTAAGAATATGCTTCAGTTTCGGCGATTAACTCTTTATTCAACACAAATTTCTTCCTAACGAGTATACTTTAGAGATCTGAGAACAGAAAATAATCGATGGAAGCCAGATCTCGAGAATACTGTAGATGAGGAAGCAATTCGAAGCCCAATTCATGGATTTTTACCATCGTTTTCACTGACTTGTGACACGGTGCAGTGTTGTTGTGAGCTAATTAAGCAATTAAAGTTTAATAAACTAACTTTCAGCTTGACGCGACGAAGACATGAGTGGCATTTAGCGTTTATCTGACTCATATGAACTGTTTTCTACTAAAATATTTAAAATGAGAATTAAAATCAATTTGAATTCCTTTTCTAATTAAATTAGTAATTCATCCTATTCAATTATTGAAAAAATATTGAGTCAATATATATGAATCCAAACATAATCAGCGGTCAACATAAAATTAATATTTTTCGGAAAAGTTGGTTATATTGGAATTGCTCAGTTGTAAATAGATCATTCTCCATTGGAAAGAAAATATCAGTAATCACAAAGAAACGATTAAACATATAAGCAAAAAGTCAACTGATATTTAATCTTTATTTAAAAACCCAATTACTTCATTTTATTTCCATTTATGAAGAATAAAGTGAGAGAGTATTCATAATGATACTGTTCAAAAACGCGACTATTCCGAAAGACAATAAAACCACTTTTTTGTTACAAAGGATGAAATTTATTTATAATTATTAATATCAATAAACATTTGAATCATATAGATATTTTAATTTAGCGAATATTATTAAACATCTCTACAATATATATATATATATATATATATATATATATATATATATATATATATATATATATATATATATATAATCTATTGATTATGTATTCTTATTGTCATATATTCTCGGTTAATATTCTTCATAATGCGTGAAGTCTCGTTGGAATTTAAAAAAAACAAACTTTATTTTAATATCAGATATGAATTAATACTAACAAGCTACGCGAGAACGGTCTAGTAGCGTAACAAAATCTTACGTAGACGGCTATCAGTAAAAAGCAGATAGATAATTCATTATCCTTAAAGATCAAAATTCTACTTTCGACTACAAATATTTTAAAAATACATCTTCTCCTTCTTCTTCCAGTTCTTTGAAATAAGTATCTATAAGATTCATAAATTTATCTTCGTTCGTCTCCTTCATAATTAACCGCATTCTATCCTTCATTGAATTTCGAATCTCCAGATTTCTTATTTTACTTCTTCCTTGGATTTTCCAATTTTTAATGACTTGTCAGCTGCATAATAATCTCCCTGGTTTTTCAGCAGCATTCATTATCTTTATCCAAGCGTTGTAAAATCTGGTTTCATCATCTCTCATTATATACTGGCAACTGATTGGTCTGCCTAACTTCAATATTTGTGTCTTTAAAAATTTTTTTATTATTATTTGGTCCCGTCTATTGCTTAATCGAAAAGCTACTGGAAAACCCATTTTGTTCTCATCTTGAGTGAGAACTGTTACCAGTTCGTATTTCATTTTATTGGTCCCATGGGTTCCATCGATACAAATTACAGAGGTTGTTTGTTTGAATATTCTCCATAATGTCATTCATATATCCTAATACAAAATCTTCAAATTCGAGGCCTTCATAATCTTCACCTTAAAGAGGTAACTAAATTATTAGTCAATACATTACTGTACCAAATGGATTTATTACCCATTCTTTTTAATAAAAAGGCATGATTTCTTCCCTCCCTGTTCCACTCTTCCACCTTGAGGTTAGTAGCTGTTACATCATTAGGATCTCTTTGATGGTTAATATTATGCATCCTTATGATAATTCTATATCAACCTAGAATCCTGCAAAATCCTGTCAACACTTACATCTGCAGTCAATTGGTCTTTGATATTAGTCTCTTCGGATTTTGTCAATTTCTTAGAACAAATATCACCTTTATGTCCCACATGTGTTTCAATATATTTAATCGATACACCACCTAAAATAGATGAATTATTACTAAAACATATAATGATTAAAATATAGTTGTTACCAGTAACTGCAATTTTTGCTATTATTCTTGAGGGACAAACCCCATTAATGAATTGACTGCCTTTAGCTGGCGGCCGACATACTGTAGATATACTTTGATAACCTTAGTTGCAATAATGGTTAATCACAATTACACTTGCTTAAAAATAACACTTATTTCTAACTTTACTCCTAATGCAATTATATAACAGCTGTTTAACACCTTTTGCTAATTGTTTATTGCCACAAGAATTATAATGTTCTTCTCGACCGTCCTGTGTTCGCCAATATTGAAATTCTTCAATAATTGGGAAATTTAGGTTCGATATCTTTACAGTTATATTATGCGAATCAAGAAGATAATTATGTAAATTAGTATGTTTAGTAAACTTTTCCGAACACAATAGACAGATAATTCCTTTTGTCCTTGGTTGAAGGTCTATATCTACTTTGGGGTGAAAATTTCGTATATGGGTTTTTATTGATGATAATGACGAATATGTTTTCTTGCAGAATTCACACTCTAAATTGTCTCTATAAATGTAATCTTTATTTCAATAAATATATTCAAATTATTAAAATAAAATCAAAGTGTATTTTCGGGCTTCCATTTTTAGAGCTAAATTGTTATCGGTTAACTCAACAAAAATATGTTTTTAACGATGATGCAGTGTCGAAAATGGCGTTTACGCGGCACCCGATATTCACGAGTATACCCGAAGGGCAATTACGATTATACCTGAACGCACATGGTGTGGAGACGAACAGATTCTATCAATATTGCACTATCAGAATTACAGTTCCGTGCTAGCTCTCGAAGAGAACGGTCGTGTCCGGTCCGCCGAACCTACCTGCGCTTCCGAGAATTACCCGAAACTTTCCCTAAGACGGTCGACCCGTTATCACGTTTCACCAGTGCCTACGTCAAAAAAAAAGCGTCTATAAGCGCCGAAAAGGCGTTTTTACAGACAAGGCAATGGCGTCATGTACGTCAGAGCCGACGTCGCCTCCTGAACATAATCCCAGTGTTCCAAATTCAAATGGACCATCTTCAGAAGACAGCCGAGAAGTGCTCATAATAGAATTAAGAAAACAGAACGAAGACCTGCGAAAGCAGATAGCTGACCTTAAAACGTTCGCAAAAGCCCAAACAGACGCCCTGAACAAACAGACGGAAAAGCTGGAAAAGAGCGAAAAGGCTTCCGAAGAGCTCAAGGAAGAAATAAAAACTCTCACAGCTACGATAACACAATTCATGAAGCATCAAAAAGATGCCATGGAAGTAAAGATTCCCGCTGCCATAGAAATCCAGTCTCAGACACCAGCTAAACCGGCACAACACTTAGACCAAACTGAAGACTCAGACGACGGTTTCACCTTGGTGGGAAAAAGGAAAAGAGGGCCCGTCACTCCACCTCAGGAAAGCCAGCTGCCGAAGGCCGGCAACAAGGGAAAACAGGCTCCCAAATCACAACCCAATCCGGTAGCCAAGCCAGCCACTAAATCTACCCAATCCAAAGCCAAGGCTAACGTACAGCCTTCGATTACAAAATTTGCCACCAGACCAGTGCAAAACAAGCCGACCACCAAGACGGCCCCACAGCCAGTACCGAAACAAGTTACCACAAGACCAACCCAGCCTGCGCAGGTAAGTAGCCAGTTCACTAAACAAGTCTTAACCTCCACAGCAAAAACAGTGCCAACCGTTTCGGCGACTGTTTCTCAAAGTCCCCAAAAGGAAAAAATTCCGCCTATAGTGCTCCGTGACAAGAAGAGGTTCATGGAGCTTATTAGAATTACTAAGGCACAATCAATAGACATTATAACCCGAAACAAAAAGGAGGGCATTTTCTTATTCGTCGCCACAAGCGACAATTACCGTAAACTCACTACCCTGCTCGAGGAAAGGAATTACCCTTACCATTCCTTCTGTCATCCGGAGGAGAGAGCATTTCGGGTAATAATAAAAAACATCCCAGAATCACTCTGCATTGACGAAGTACGTGAACTTCTCTTTGATCAAGGCTTCCATCCCAAATTTGTGCAAAGATGGAAATTAAAATCCGGGATAGAACTACCAATTGTTCAGGTAGTTGTCCCTCGCGAAGAGCGACAGATCATATATATGACCAAACTCGGCGTCATCACAGTGAAGGTCGAGGTCCAGAGGGGAAACGGCCAGCCAGTGCAGTGCTTCAACTGCCAGCTTTTCGGGCACTCCAGCTCATATTGCCGAGCCCCCCCACGGTGCGTCAAATGTGCCGGGCATCACGACACTAGATCCTGTACCAAAATCCCAGAAGCACCTCCAAAGTGCAGCAACTGCGGTGAAATTCATACCGCAAACTTCAGCGGTTGCAGCTGCCGTCCTGCTCTAAGAAAACCAAAAATTCCGACCGAAACCAGACCTCCACAAGGTTCTGCATGGAGTAACCAAGGTGGCAGGAAGCTAGCCCAAAAATTAGCCAGCGCTACCCAGCCTGCTCCAACCAATACACCGGACCTTAACTCCACAATGCAGGCGTTTACTGACCCGCAGGCTTTCCTACAAGTGATCGCCCTGGCTCACCAACTTGCTCGTCTTTTTCCAAATGTCGCCGCCTAAGCGGCAACACTTACCTGTCTCTATAACTTTCAGCAGCCTTTAACTCTTCGAAATGGCTGTTCCGAAATCTCTTATACTGATGACATGGAATGCAAATAGCTGGAAAGCAAGCGGAATTGGAAGACGTCATGACATTCTATGACGTCGACATCGTGCTCATCCAGGAAACTTTCCTGAAACCTTCGCATCGTCTCTCTTTCGAACCCTTTTTTATCTACAGAAACGATAGAACTCCGGGTCGAGGCGGTGGAACCGCCATTCTCGTCAGAAAAGGAGTCAAACACGAGCTCCTTCCATCGTTATCAGTAAACAACTTCGAAACAACCTCCATTAAAATTGATATCCAAGAACGTCCCTTCGTGATCACATCCCTGTACAGGAAATCTTCTGCATTCAACTATGCCGAATACCGATCACTCGTCGAAGGAAAATTTCCGAAAATAGTAGGTGGCGACTTCAACGCCCACCACCCCACCTGGGGGTGTTCCAGAGCGAATCCCGCAGGTAACGCCATCGTAGCTCTAAGTGCAGATCTGGGCTACGGTCTTGCCTTGCCAGATGAACCCACCCATCACCCTAGTACAGTCTCTCAAGGCGCAGCAAGAATCCTTGATTTCTTTAATCTTCAAGACGTAAATCGCAATTCCGAAGTTCGAGTCCTTGATGAACTAGACTCTGATCATCGTCCGGTCCTTCTCAAACTCGGAAACTGCGCCACCACTCAAGTCCCACTAACAAGATTCAGGAAAAAAACCGACTGGAAAAACTACCAATCTCTTCTCCTGAAATCCGATCCAATTCCGAAAATTAACACACCAGAACACCTCGAGGAAGCCGTACTCAAGCTAACTCGCGATATTCAGTCTGCTCACGAATCTTCGACAGTCAAAATTTCATCACAACCCCAGCCGTGGAAAAACAACCTTCCCGCTTCTCTTAAACGTGAAATTCGCATCAAAAACGGTTTATGCAGATTAGCTCGATACACCCTTGATGCTGCAGACAAAAGGGAGGCGAACAGAGCATGCAAGAGGGTAAGGGCGGCCGTCTCGACTTGGCGAGCAATGAAATGGAACTCATTTCTCGCGGACCAAAGGCTGGATGGCCCCCCTTCCTTCTGGCGTGTCTCCAAATGCCTTGTGGGGAAGACGCACAATGTCATCCTTCCCCTGAAGTCAACGGTTACAGGAAATTTCGCAGTCACTGACCAAGAAAAAGTCGAGCTCCTTGCAGAGACCTACGAAGCTCAAATGAAATGCCTCCCACCCGCACAGAACACTAAAACTAAAGACATTGACACTGTCAGCAACGAATCCAACTCCGTCAAAAGACCAGTAACCCCCGCCTTTCTTCTCAACTATTTTGTCTCTCCAAAGTCTCTACAGACTATGATCGGCAAACTTCAAACCAAAAAATCTCCAGGTTTCGATGGAATATCGATTACCCAGTTAAAAAAGCTCCCGCATAAGCAGCTCGCAGAACTGGCAAACATCATTAACTCCATCATGAGACTGCAACACTTCCCGGCGTCTTGGAAACACGCACATATAGCGGTTATACCCAAGAAAGGAGCAAAATCATCTCCATCTGATTACAGGCCTATCAGCCTTCTCAGCGCCATTTCGAAGCTTGCCGAGAGGGCAATACTCTACGCTCTCAACTCTTTTACAAAGGAAAACAACATCATTCCAGATGAACAATTCGGCTTTCGCGCTCACCACTCATCCGTCCATCAAGCTTCCCATCTGGCTGCACACATCCATCATGCTCTTGACCAACGTAAAAAGCTTGGAGCAGTTCTTCTGGACCTAACCAAAACCTTCGACAAGGTCTGGCACGACGGATTGTTCGCAAAGTGCGTGCGGCTAGGCCTCCCAGAAGACCTAACCGCTCTCATCAAGTCCTATGTCTCGGACAGATCTTTCCAGGTCAAGATCAGGGCGTCACTTTCCAGTCGTAAACAAATCGATGCTGGCGTACCTCAAGGTTCCCCGCTGGCCCCAGCCTTATTTAATCTCTTTATTTCAGATATGCCGAGAAAAGAGCATGTTGACGTCGCCTTTTACGCTGACGACACTGCTTTCTTCACGGCCGCCAGGTTCGAAGTGACAACTCATGAACGTTTACAGAAGCAGCTCGATCATGCGGTCAAGTGGTTCAAATTCTGGACCTCATCCGTCGCTACAGTCATAACTTGCCCCCATACAACAGTACCCAGTTGTGTGTTAACTCAGGTTCGCGAATCAATAGAATCGCCGGGCCCTCGTGCCCAATAACGGCTGCCCGATCAGCGGGTGCCATATCCCCAAATTTAATGCAGTAGCAGTAGTGATCCACAGGGGTCAACTGTGAGGCGGTTTCGGTTTAGTGTATTGGTAAGCCCAGAGGCAGTCCCACATAACCCGGTTCAACTTGTCACTCCAGGGCAAGTCTCCGCGACCAGGTATGCGTCATGCATTCCACCGCCTGGTTTTTAGGCCAGAACTATCAGAATTGTACTAAATTACTACGCGCCCTACGATTGTATTTATATGTTTATAAAGCTTGGTCAGCGCAATGTTCAAGGTTATGCATTTATTGAGCTGGCCGGGCAGAAATGACCATATAACTGGCTTTTGGCTTTTTTTCAGCAAAAGCTGTTTTATTTCTCAATATGTAAAGGTTTCTGTTTTTAACTCAATACATTTAGCTCAGCTTTTATCCAATGTATTTATTTATTGCTTTTAAACAATGGATTTTCTCAAGGCCATCAAAATAGACGTTTGTTTCAGTGATAAACTTCTTCAACGATTCTTCTGCATTCGACTGATATCTCTCACCTCACAGCTATTTCGCCAAGTTTGGTAACAAGAAATACTCTCAGGGGGTAGCAGTTCGTAGTGACTATACACGCGTACACTCGGGAATTTTCTTGATGGAACGACACTTTTTTTATACCTAGCGGGGAGCCGTGCGGACTTAGATTTTTGCTCGTTGACAATAACGTACTAGGAATCTCACTCGGGCTAAATATTATTTAAAAAAATGTATTATTAGGAAAAAATAAGTGAGTGTATTGAATGCCGCTAAATTACACAGCAGTGTTGAGAGAGACTATATATTAAAAAAACAATTTTTATTCAGCAAATACGGTAGCTTTTGTTTAAAATTGATATCAAGTATGTCCAAAAGCTTTGAATAATCTCCACCGAAGATCGCAGCGTGTATTCCAAACTGTAGCCGACCGACAGTCACAGCTTTGTCTTCTTTGGTACAAGTTTACCTAGAGGAACCCAGTGTTCTGATTACTCCTTGGGCACTGGTGTCTTGTGATGTATCAATTTTTTTTCAGCGGTTACGATGCGGTATAAAAGCTTGCTCAGATTTGGGCTGAACATCGCCAAACACTCCTTTGATGAGGCCAGACTATTGCGCTTATGTTCGAGTGTAATTAATTACCGAATCCATCCTGCCGATAGCTTTTTCATATCCAAATATTCATATAAAATGCGATGTATCCACTCAGCCGAGATGCCTACAACCTCAGCCATCTTACGCACTTTTCACATACTCTCTCATTTCTCCGATAGTCCAGTATGATATTGTGTCCCATTTATTGGATCAACCCTGTCTCGCTTGACTGTCTGTTCTGGGCGACCTGACCATTAGGTATCATTTGAAACTGATAGCGCTCAGTTCCAATAGTATTTTTGAATGCTTTCGTTTGTGGTGATGTTTTTTTTTGCGTAAAAATAAAATAGTTTAATCAGCATATGATTTTTTTCATTTTTGTTCAAATTCAGTAAGCTAACTGCTGTCAGTGACTGTCAAACATAAACTAAATAGTGCAGCTTACCCGAAATATCACAGTAGTCTATCAATAGATGGCAGTTGGGAATAGCAGTGATATATTTAAAGTTATAGCGCAGACAATTCGAAAAGTTACTGACTTGTAAATCTGCACTCGTATATTCGTTATTTACGTTATTTATGTTACTTACATTTCATAAGAAGTTGTTTCTTTTGGGCTAATTTCCAACATATACATCTATATTAAAGGCTTTAATAAAATTATTTTCCGTTTTTCCCTTATTTAATTAAACTGAATATCCAATTTACTTTTATTACATTTTATTCGATCATTTGAGTAGTTCAATACAAAATAGAAGTAAATGTCCAAGACGTGATACTAGTAGTTAATGTTGAAGCAATGAAGAATTTCTCCTGAGAAAGGACATAATAATTTATGGATGACATCACAATAAGGAATAAATGTGATGGTGAGAGTTATATAATAATATAGTATGAAATACAATAAAAAAATTAAATGACCATTTTAACGATGAATACAACTTTATACCAATAAAGGCATTTAATGTGTAAAATAATTAAAGTACGTACAATAACCTAATAATTTATAAAAAATATTAACGTCAAATAATCTTAAAAAGGAAGAATGTAATAAAATTGATTTTTAATTATAAACAACAATTATCTATAATTAAAAATACTTAAAGTGTAATTATATACCTTATTATTAGAAATAATATTATAATTATTATATTTTTATGTTAATAACTAACTTGTATGTCTAAGTGTTACCGATACTTTAGCGCCATCTCTGAATCTTAACAGCAAGTCGGTTTTCAATTTTATATCTTCTATTTGTCTGTAAGCGCAATGTATCACATATTTTCGTAAAACTATAACTATTATAACTTTTATATTCATCAGGGTATAATTCTTTCCTGAAAAATACTACATAAATTTCAATCTACAATCAGTCTAGTTAGACAATCTTTGCCTATGCAGTTGCGAGGTCCATATGAAAACGGTATATAAGTACACGGATGTCTTTTTACTTGTTCTTCTGGTAAAAATCGATCTGGATCAAATTTCAGCGGGTTTGGCCAGTATTTCTCATTTCTATGAATATATAGGACACCAAAATAAACAGAAGCATATTTCGGTATTACAAAATCTCCTAAAATGTATGCTACTATAACACCACAGTTAAGTACTAGTACTATAATATAGCAACTATTATAATATCAGTGGTTTTGTTTTCTATAAATACTAAAAATATATAATAAGCCGTCTTAACATAAATAACAACATAAATACGACATATACACAACATATACACGATAATTACCAAGGTTAGTATCTTTGGTTATATATCTACCAAAAATAGATGCTACAGGAAACAATCTAAGAGTTTCTTTTATTACTCGATCTGTATATTGTAAATTGTGCAGATCTTTTGACTCTGGACATCGACCAGGTCCAATCACCTCTAAAATTTCTTGTAAAACTTTATCCTATAAAAAACAACAATAAATAAAAATTGTCATCGTAAAGACATTCAGATTTATAGTCGAGTTACCTGGATATCTTGAAACATTCCCAACACAACCAAAATGAAAGACAACGTTAATGCTGTTGTTTCTGTTCCCTAAAATAATGTTAAATCATTTAAATTCCAATTTTCTTAGAATAACCGTTTCAAAAAGTCATACATTTTGGATTAAGTTAAATAGTAATTTATTTATTTAATATTAATTTTATTTTTTTCTGTTATCTGGATACTAAAACTGTGAAATAATTTAGATAGTTTCAAACATGGGCTGCTGTGTTTTATATTATAAAGAAAACTTATAAAATTCGTGGAAGCCATTAAAATATCTATAGCACAATATGTATTCGTCAAACATTTCCTTTTTCGAACATTACTTGTTTCCCTTAATGTCACATGATCTGGCTCTATATATATGGATTGTTATAAAGAGCCGAGTCTTTGCTAGTCGCAAGAGACATGCAATAATTTAAGATATTTTTTTCAAATAATTTTTAAATTTCTTTAACTAAATAACAATATAACCAAAAAAAATACTTATAATAATTATTTATATTAGCAATATATAGCAAATTAGTTAAACTTACTGCAAAAAGAAACATGTTAACTTCGTCTCGAAGATTATTTGAATCGAATTGTCCACTGTTTATTAAGTAATCCAGGAAAAATTTCTTATGTTCTCTATCTAAAATATTTTATCAGAGTTACTACCAACATAATTTTGTAATAGGTCTAGTTTAATAGGTATGCATTACATAATAACTTTCAAATCTTCGTTTCTTTGCTTGTCATGAAAAAAGGGTTTTATATGGTGTGTTATGACAGTCCAGATACTGCACTGGAATATTCATGGCCGTAAAGTTTTAAAAAGGGTGGGATTAGCAAGGTATATTGCTAGCTGCTAAACCCGAATGAAACTGTTACTGCAGATGTCTACTGTTGCCAATTGAATAATGAATAACAGACAAAAAATCATCGTCTTGATAGGCATAACAACACTCGGCTACTTATTGGCAGAGTTGTGAAGGACACAATCTTGAAATATACGGAGTTCTGCAGCACCTAGTGTACACAGTAAACATATCGCTTTCTGATCACCATTTGCTTAGATCGATATAACAAGGGTTTAACTAGCACGTGATTTCGAAATGCTGGAAATATGCGAACTTGGATGATTAAATAATTGCCACACCAACATCTTCCTTTCGATTCGGAATTACTGTTACCAGAAAGATGAGAAAAAGTTACATAATTTGACGGAAAATAGGACGAATGATGGATGAGTGAAGTAAAAAATAAGTGAAAAAATGATAAGAGTTATCTATAGGGAAACTGCGAAAGTAAAATTGTTTATTTAACAAACTGTAGAAATTCTATTCCTGCTGTTTTTTTCATAATTTAATCCATTTGAAAGCGGCCGTTCAAGAAACTTACCTAGACCATCTTCTTCAATGTTGTTACGTTTATGTTTTAGATTTTCCTGAATAACCTAGATAACGTCAATGAGAGTATTAATATCAATATTATTTTTATAAATAGTGATTATATTAGTTTACCTTGTCTGACAAATTGTTGAACATCGGTAGAATAGTTTGTAATTGTCTTTCGAAACCCATGATATTCCATATAAAATTAAATTTATTCCTCGTATAGAATATTCGAACATATGTCAAATGCATTAATCTATAATATTTAGCTATTAATTATTTTTGTATTAGAACTATAGATATACAAATATTACTTTTCAAATATATAGCCGTAATTATTACCATCGGTTTGAACGTTAAGCTTCAAGTTCATTACGGTTTCTAAATCAAGTATGAAAGAAAAAAATTAATCTATTAAAGTTGTACGTTATTAGAGATAACATATTAATTTTCAGTAAATTTACATATACGAGGGGAAACAAATATACACCCAATTCTGATGAGTTTAGTTTTTCTTCATTTTTAGTCACGTCAACCTCTCGGATATTTTAGTGACTGGACCTAGAGCGTAATGTGGGCTCCGAATTATAGTCAGCAGCTTTAAGCCTACCAACTGCCCAGTGACCAACTTTAGAAATCATCCCAGAAGACATCCGGTCTTAACCAGCCTGGTTACTGGCGTGACTGGGATCATTTTCCTTGTTGTCCCCGGATTTTACATTTTTGCCTAGAATAATCACAAATATTAGACAATCGCTAACATATACAAACGACCATGTCCCAGCAGGATTCGAACCCGCGACTATCGCAACAGTAGGAGGACCGCCCTGTCGCCTTTACCACTGCGCCACCAAGCCGGCACAATTCTGGTGAGATTTAATCAATCCTTCTCTGGCGATCACCTTCAATAAGCTCTCGGCAATAAATACAGCATGGATGTTGTCATTTTTAAGACTTGTTCGTGGGCGTCCATCATGCTACTGCTATCATGAGGCTGCCACCCACACTCATAAACCCCCTCTTCATAAACCAAAGAAGACTCGAGCATCGAATCTTTTAGATCGGAATTACGTGCTAAGCTAAACAGTAAAATTACTGTTCGTATTTGATTCCCTTTCGTTACTCAGTTATAATCTCCCAAGATTTATTTTAAATTAATTGATCTAATTCACAGAATGCCTAAATTAACCATCAAAGCATTCATATAATTTAGTCCTTTATTTTCTTTTTTGTTTGTTTGAATTTCACATCTACCAAGTCTATTTTAACTTCCAGTAAAAATGGTTTTGGAGATCATCAAAATATGTTATTAAATACTGATATACTAAGGGTAAGATAAAAAGTTCGGAGAAATCTTTGGATTCTATATACGAAAACAGTCAAAGCAGTAGATGAAAGCAATGACTAGTTGGAGGCCAAAATTCACGAAAAAGGGCCTGGGTTAAAAATAGCTAATAATTTTTATTAAAGTATATCACCTGTATACACAGGTGAAATGGAGATAGCAAAATTATGAGATTTGAGGCTGGAATTGCTCGGCCTCGATATGGGGAATCTTGTTCTAGTTTGGCATTTTTTGTATTCTGTCTGTTTATTTTTGAGAAACGTGAACGAGCCAATGAAGAAAGTGAGAGGACCTGAAGTGATATCGGAGAAAAGGTGAACGAGTTGTGTTGGTCATAGAGTAATAAATATTATTTTATGAAATACTATATAAATATGTTGTTATTCAGATAAGTGTTAAACAAAACCTTACAGAATACTTATTATAATTAAGTACGAAGTATTAGAAATGAAAGTTGAAACCTATTGCTGTCTCCTATTTTGAGATATGATAATGGAAAAGTGATTAATTCTGTGATGAATAAATTAATTAGTCACAGAATTGAAGGGGTAACTATGACTGAAAAAGAAAATGAATTTTAATAACTGGAATCTCTTTCTTGACTGTTATGTAAATATATTGTTATAGGAATAAGAGTTAAAGAATGCCTTACAAGATACTTATTATAATTAAATAAAAGCCAATATTATAGTGACAAATTAATTGAATTAAATGCTAATCAATTTTTTAAGGCATTTCTTGAGTGTTATATTGGGGCTACGGGACTAAATCGGCGAAAGATATGCTTCCCTTAGACTTTATGCCTTACAAGTAAAAATTTGACAAAATTTTATTATGGTTTATTATTAAATTTTATGATGTAATTCTTTTTTCCTTCTTCCCTAATTATTTTATAACTTTTAAAAGTTTTTTAACGGTCATATAATACGTTATATATATATATATATATATATATATATATATATATATATATATATATATATATATATATATATATATATATATATAATGTAATATTGAAAAAGGGGCTTTTAGAATGAGAAAATAATAATTTAAAGTATAACTAAGTTTAATAGAACCTCACCACTCAGAATATCCAATGAACATTTTGTAAATAAATCGTAAATATTTATATCTTTTCCAGTTTGTTGTTCTAATAGGGTATTTAAAATGAATGCTTTTTCCGCAAAAATTGCAACAAACTGATCCAAATTTTTTTGATGAAATGTTTTCATAATTATTTTTCGGTTCTTACGCCATTTTTGTACTGAAACAATGTCATTTGAATCAAAATGATGGTATCGTATCCCGACTAAGTTTCACCTGGTGCTAGTATAAGACCTTCACCGATAACATGAGTTGCTGCTCTATATTCATCATCTTTTTCCACTAACTTATAACTTCCTAATACTTTTTCTATATGCTCTGGTTTGTGTAGGAAATAAATTAATTTTGGTCCGAGCCATAACTTTCCACCTCCTGGATAATTTTCTTGTATTCGGGTTAAACGGTCATATATATCTAAAAAGAACAAATCTGTATATGGAAAAACTATATAAACTAAAAAAATATATTTACTGTAAACTAGATAAATACCTGTATTAAATTTAAAATATTTTGGTAATATCTCATAATATAAAATTATATTTGTAATAACAGATAGGGCAAAAGTCCCGCTTCCATTTTAATAGCGTGGTATTTTGGTTATGTGACGTTTAGCTCAGTTTAACCATTGTATTGTGTAGACGTCCAAATTTTATTATGGATAAATAGAGGCCACAGGAACGAACAGAAATAGTGAAAATAATTATTGAAAATAATTGTTTCATTATATATAGTTTCATTATCCTCGTGGATATGGAAATTACGTTAAAATATCCTAATCGTCCAGTGCCTCACAAAACCACAATTTATCATTTACATGCGAATTTTCGACAGTACAGTACGACAGGAGACAGGCCTCGTTCTGGAAGACAACGGACGTCTCGTAATGCTGAAAATGTGGCTCTGGTATGCAATACTTACAGAGTCTCCAGAAACATGAATTTGGAGACGTGATTCCGAGTTCGGGAATTTTGAAAACTAATTTGAAAATATTCCCGTACAAAATTCAATTTATCCAAAAATTGCTACCGAGAGATATCGATCAACGAGTTGAGTACAGTAATGCAATACTAAGGCTATCTGTTGAAATTGAAGATTTTTCGTCTAAATTGATAATGAGCGATGAAGTCCATTTTCTTCTCAGTGGCCACGTCAATAAACAGAACAGTCGATTTTGGGGAACACAGAATCCTCAATTAATTCATGAAACATCATTACACCTACCAAAAACAACTGTATGGTGTCCTGGTTCAACAGGTATGCTGTTACTGCTGAACGGTAGCGTGATTCGAAATTGTGTTGTGCTTGAAAGAGCCAGAACTAGAAGACATTTGGTTTCTGCAAGATAGGCCAGAGCACACACATCTCGTTCAATAATTCAATTATTGAATGACGACGAACCAATTTCACGAAGTGGCGATTTAGCAAGGCCAGCCAGATCTCCGGATTTAACAGCACCAGAATTTTTCTTATGGGGTTTTTTAAAATCAAATGTTTTAAACCACCTCTTCATACCATAACAGGCGCAGTCGGTAGGATTCCGAGAAGAGCATAAAAGCTCTTTTCTTTTGAAATCATTCAATTAACCGGAATCAAATGATTTAAGAAGTTCACGTTCGATTGGGAATCGTTCGGCAGTTACACGAAGCATTAATTAAGGATAGATCAGAGAAGATAGCAGTTTTGCTATCCCCAAACCTTTCAGGATTGCTTTCTGGATTTGGGAATGCCAACCGAGCCGTCGTTCGAAGTTGAGACCTATGTACGTGACGTTATCCAGCCATGAAATCGTTGTAGTGTCGATTTTCAGTTGCGAGACGCGCAGTGCGTAACACTTCTTATGGAAAATGATGAACTGAGTTTTCAGTGCAACATCCACCACTTAACCGCATAATCGAGCTACTTCTGTAAACGTTCTTGAATGGTAATCTCGAGTCTGGAGGCCGTGATGAAAACAGTGTCGTCAGCGTAAAACGCTACATCATTGTGCCTTTTCTCGGAAGATCTGAAATAAAGAGGTTAAATAAGGCCGGGGGCCAGCGGGGAACCTTGAAGTAAGCCAGCATTAATTCAATGACATTTATATTAATTTAGGTCTCTTTAATTTGTTAAATTATATTATTATTTTTCTATTGTTTGGGCTTGGCATCGACTTCAAAGTGATCAGTTGGTAGTAGTTAAAATAATATTGTATATATAGTAGAGTATAAAATATGTGTAGTAGATACGTTAAATACGGTTCTTGATTATTTTTATTTGGTTATTACAACGATTATTATGCACTTACTTTATTTTAAAAAAATTTATGTTAAGAATCACATCACACAAGATCATTAAATATAAAAGAAGTATTATTTTTTAATTTTGAGTTATTTCCTTATCTATTTTTTGAAGTCGGTTCAATTTTTTTGTAAAAATATAGTAGTATAAAAGTATATAGTAAAAATATTTACTCAATAAATTACACAGTTATTTTTTTAAATATTACAATGGATAGGCTAAGTATATAATAATAAGTAAAGGTTCAGCCCATCTGAGGAAAAATAGGAATAAAGAAACAATGATTGAAAATATGGAGTGATTCAGGCCCTGGAGTCCGCTATCTAGCTTAAGTGATTTGACAAATGTTGTAACTAAACAGCAACAAAAATGTATTGTCCCTGTCGAAAATCGAACTCATGACTTCCGTATAGAAGATAAACACTTTAACCATTACACCATAAAAGCAGTTGTCTCCAATATTTCTACGAGGTCTTACATGCTATAGTTAGTGCTTAAAAGGCAAACCGAATGGCTTTTGCACTGGAGGACTTGAATCTTTAAAAGAAGCCTATATTTAATAATGGAATTTTAATGATTTCCTTTTATTAGGATTAGTTTTTGAGATTTTACTTTCTATTTAATATCTTTTATTTATTTTAAATAATTAAATGTCATAATCCAAAGTTAATATTTATTTTCATGCCATAACACTTACTTTCTGGTTTAGCCACTACTTTATATAAAGCTCCAATAAAAGGTAAGTTAAACGGCCCTGGCACATTCCATGATTTTAGGAACATATTCCTCTTCCTCCATATAAAGTTACCATATACTATTGTGATAGTTACTATCAAAAGTAAAAGTATAATATCAAATCGTGAAAAATAATAAACGGTGTCTTTCCAATTGAACATTCTTCTAAAAATCAGAAACATTATATAAATCCAAAATACATTTTCATTGTTTATTAGTTTGTTTACTAAGTCAACTGATTAGATTTGGAATTCTTTAGGAACTTTTTGTTTGATTTGGTTAATGTGATGCAAATAATACAGAATTTAAAAAGTTGGAGAGATGCGATATAAATGTATTTTGTAAGATTTGCTATACTCACGGAGCTGGAATAATGCTTTATAATATTTTATATATGAGTATTATAAATGATAAAAGTTAGTAACGTTGAAATTTGTAAAATCGTTTTTGATGAAATTATACTTACAACAGAAACTTGTCTATTTTGAATGAATACAATAAATAAACAACCGTGGGACACAACATGATTAAAATATAAATACACAATTTTAAAATTAATTTAATTTTTTTTTGAATATTTATGAATAACATACTAGAAAAAGAAAACATTTAAAAGTTAATTGCAATGAATATCGGCGTTTTTCATAAAATATAATTTAACAATCATTTGTCATTGTTTTTCAATTTACCTTAATTTATATTCACTAATATACGTATTGTGGTATGTAAAGTATTACTAAAATATGTTTGACGATGATATTTTAAATCATTAGAGAATGATGATGAGGTTGAATAAGTATTCGTGTTTTATTTCATTACTATTGACTGGCGACTCACCAATCTAGTGTCATCCCAGCAAACATCCCTGGTTACTGGCTTAACTGAAATGATTTTCCTTGTCGGATTTTAAACTCTTGCCTTATGGATCATTTTAAATAAATCATTATTCATGTAAGATTTTGTAAAATTTAATTAAAAACCGGTAACCAAACGGCAAAACAAAGATGATGACATTGTTCAAGCAATTTTATGTATAAATTGACTCCAAAGAATACTTATATTGCTCTATGATGAACGTACAAATACCGCGAATAGGACATTCCGTTTGTAAAATATTTTACAAATATATTCTATATGTGGTGGTGTTTAGATAATACCTTCTTCATAATAGATGTGTGGTATTTGAACTAGCTCGTCTTTTTGTACAACTAGTATATATTTTAATAGGCTAAATGATTTAATAGAAAAACTAACATTTGAGATAATAAAAAAAAATCTGCGCGTGACGTAATTGTTTTGGTCACACACTTAATTCAGGTATAGCATTTATTTATATATTATTTTAATAACTTTATGTTAATTAGATATTCTATCGTGTATCGATGGTATGAGGGCCCCTACGGTAATTAATTATACACCGCTAAAAAACTCAAACAATTTGTATATATTCGTTCAAAAGTAGAAACATATTGTAAGGCTAGACCCAGCCAGTATATTATAATTTGAACATCGTTAATTTATTTACAGCAATAATGTCATTCTAATGTAAGTATATACTATTTTAAGTACCTTCAATTTTATTAAACTTTTAAAGCGTAATTAAAGTAATATCGAAGCAAATATCACTGTTGATAACATTCGAGTTTAGACCTCATTTATTTTTTTTTATTGTGTATTTGAGTTCCTAATATTTTGTTCAGCTATGTAAAATGAATATTTTGGTAGCACTGTCAAATACATTTGCATCTGTATCTTTGAGTCATAGAAATAATTTTGATTATTCTTAGCAACTATAGAGCACTTAATTTCAATAAAGTTCAAATGTTGGGGTGCGGAAATGATGGCTGGGAAACGCTAAGTGAAGTTAAAGATGCGTAGCGCTTCTGATAACTATTTGACTTAAAACGGAGGAAATGTTGTGTTTTTATTTCCGCTAAATATTAGTAATAACCCCATAATAATTAGTCAGTAGTTCCATTTCATTTTATTTATCTGGTTTATTTAACAATATTTAACATGTTAATAAAAATCTATATAAAATTATTACATTTTTATACATTAAATAATTGTTTTATCTAGGTGTTATTGATACTTTAGCCCCATCTTTAAATCTTTATACGTCTTTTTACCACTTCTTCGGGCAAAAATCGGTCTGGAGCAAATTTAAGTGGATCTGGCCAGTATTTTGCATTTATATGTATGTAAGTTACTCCAAAATAAATAGTAGCACCCTTTGGTAATATAAAATCACCTAAAATTGGATATATATTATATATATATATATATATATTTGTTTGATGATAATCGTTTTTCACGAACTAATTTTTTGTGGGGTCAGAAGAGTCAAAAGCAAAAAGAAGTTAAATTCATCAAATAAGCTGGATTTTAAAACCATTCGTAGTTAAATTTGCCAGTTTTAACAGTTTTTTTTGTTGTCTAAGTAGGTTTGTTATATGATGGATAGTATATTTATCCACACTTGATTCAGTTGCACCAATATCTACAACCTTTCTTTCGGATAGCACGAAAATTTATGTCAAATATGTATATGTATATAAAATTTATTTTAGAGATCTAAGAACAAACCTAACTTTTGATATATTCAAAAAAATTAAACTATTTTGGCAGAACCTAGTGCTGTTGGCCGAAATAGATGATAATCCAAAGGAGTAATATCTGGATGAGGTTTCAAGAAATTTCTTGAGCATCATGAGGACAGGCATTGCCATTTTTATATAGCGGCCGTTTTTTTGAGTTCCATAACCTGTTAGAGTAATTTTTACTGGCCTTTAGAAATTTGTGATATAGTATGCTGAGTTACTTTCATCATACTTACATCATGACTAGGATCCCCAGAATACCCATGATGTTTTTCCATTTGGAGTTGTCAAAGTGAATACACTTTTCGTCTCTAGTCACTATGTTTAACTTTAATAATGAATAATAATATTTTGTACTTATATATCAATATATAATAAAATATTTCCTCACGCCCACCATATATTTTAGCTGTTACTTTAGCGTTTACTTTTTAATGAAAAAAAATTAAGTAGCTAGTAATAAATAATATTTTCACTAATACTTTTTGTAGCTTATTAAAACTTTTTTAATTAGAACTTATGAAGCTATAACTTTCTTTATGAAGAAAAACAACACCCAACAATAAATTCCTACCCTTAATATAATTCAACAATAATAATCTTATAATAATGAAACAATAACCATAACTTACCATCCAGTGTATCCAATTTGTGTGTATTTTTAAATAATATTATAAATAGGAATATATTTTCTAGTTTGTTTCTGTAGTATGATATTTAGTATACAAGCTTTTTCTGCAAATACGGTCACGAATTGACCTAAAATATTTTGACGATACAATGTCATGATTATTTTGCGATGTTTTCGCCATTTTTGCACTAAAACAGTTTTATTCCCATTGAATTTGAAATTTCATAGGTTATGTCGAAACTTCTCCTCACCTGGTGCTAGTGAAATCTAGTAAAAGAAGTTAAATTTATCAAATAAGCTGGATTTTAAAACCATTCCTAGTTTAATTTGCCAGTTTTAACGGTTTTTTTTTGTTGTCTAAGTAGGTTTGTTATATGATGGATAATATATTTATCCACACTTGATTCAGTTGGATAATTAGTAAACCTTGTTATTTTAGTAATTTGGAGGTAATATGCTAACAATTTTTTTCTTTCCTCATACTAAACCTATAATTCTTAATACTTACGCGGTATAAATTGTTACCAGATCTGAAACTTGAATGTGATTTAACCTATTATATAACAAAGAAAAGTCTTTGGCAAGATCATTATAAAATATACAATTTTTCCTTATCAATGACTTCTTTTGGAAGGTACTTGAGAGGATAACTTCAAGTTACGACTACTCTTCTAATACCTTTAGTTTAGTTTACGAGGAATTATAACTAGTGTGAAATATTAACTGGTGAAAATGATTAATATGATTTATGAATATAATGAGTTAACTTTTGTGTATATATATCCAAAAATTTCTTGTGACCATGTTCAATACTATAAGTTGAATTTAAAAAAACCTAAATAGTCAAGAAAACTAATAATAAATTATAAAATATATATTATATATATAAATTATTTTATATTACAGAAAATTACCATTTACCATAAGCACAATAACCATTAACAGGAAATTAATGAATTTTAATTTAACTTAAAATAATATTTATTGATTTATTTAAACGAAAAGCAATTAATGTATGTTTATAAGTTTTAGTCCTTTAAAATTATATTTTCATCTAGAGGTTACATATACTTTAGGATCATCCTTAAATCTTAATACTAAGTTGGTTCTCAATTGAATATCCTCTACGTGTTTGTAATCGCAGTGTATTTTATATTTTCGTAAAACTACAGCTATGAGTACCTTCATATTCATGAAGGAATAGTTTTTTCCTGGAAATAGTATTTGCTTGTATGTAAGAATTTTGTTTTTTTTGGATAAACGTACCTATGCAATTTCTTGGTCCATATGAAAATGGTATATAAGCACAAGGTGGTCTTTTTGCTACCTCTTCTGCTAAAAACCGGTCCGGATCAAATTTTAATGGATCTGGCCAGTATTTAGAATTTCTATGTATGTAAACGACACCAAAATAAACAGTTGCAAGTTTTGGTATTACGAAGTCACCTAAAATAAAATGTTTGTATTATAGTTGCATTTTATATTATTATAATGCCTTTAAAATATTTGCAAAGGTCTGTTCATATTTTGTATTTGTTACAATTAACACTGAAGGTATTAGTTTCTGTTAATTCTCTATTATTAGAAGCTAGTCCATCTTATTGACCAGCATTGAATAAGCTAAATATGCGTCGTCGTTTTATTTGAAATACGATTTCATTTTGTTGATTATTTGTTTTGTTTTCTATAAGAGTGCCGTGATATGTTTTTACTAAAAATGTGTTTGGTGGATAATCAATAGTTTTACTAACTTAATTAATGTAACAATCAAGTTAAAATAGGTAGAGGTTTAGTTATAACAGAAAAATAATCTCAAAATCAAATCAACAGATAGTTAGTGTTTATATATTTTATTAATAATAATTACCAACATCGCAGTCTTCGGTCATAGATCTGCCAAAGAGGGCTACTACCGGAAATAATCTGAGGGTTTCTTTTATTACTCGTTCCATGTATTCTAAACGGTGAAGATCTTTAGATTCTGGTTCTCGCTCTGGTCCAATAATCTCCAATATTTCTTGTAAAACCTTGTGCTGTTAAAGTAAGTTAATAATAATTTTAAACAGAAAAAAAGTAATTGTTTAAAGAGGCTTTAGTTCATGAACATTATTTTGTATTATTGAATTGATGGCATTAAAATACCTGAATATCTTGGAACATTCCTAATACAGCAAATATGAAACATAATGTCGATGATGTGGTCTCGGTTCCCTAAAAACTACTTCTTAAATATTCAATCCTAAAACCTAGTTTAATAATTTCAATAATTTGTCACTCTAATTTTATAAACAATTTTAAAAAAATATTGTAAATGAACTTACTGCAAATAGAAATTGGTTTACTTCTTCTTGAAGTTCATTTAAACCAAACTGTTTACTGTCCATAATACAATCCAAAAACACTTTATGATTCTTAGTTCCTGTGTTAACATGATAAACATATATAGATATTTAATTAACAATTCATATGTCATATGTTTATATACCATTTTTATGCTGATTTTGATTAATTCTCTATCTATCATTAGGTGAACAAGTTATGTTTAAAAATAACATTTTCGTATTTATTTATATATAATATAAGGAATTGTATATTTTCATGCTAAAACTCATCATTTATTATTAATAGTGATATTTGAAAGTTTTTTTTGATTTTAATTCGGTATGTATGATCTATAGTTTTCTAGGCCTTTTCCTTCTTTGTCATTTGTGACAAAGTTATCACTTTCGTTATATTTACTATTGATGAAAATTGCTATTTCAAAGCACGCGATTTATTTTAACAGGCCTTTTTTAACTTAAACAGGAATATTTCAAGATTTGATGGAAAATATATTGTTTAAGTTTCTTAAGTTACCATGTACAAATTACGATGAAATGAAAGACGTCTCCTTTTATCATCTTATAAGCCTCTTAAATGTGATCTCTAAAGGTTTTGAAAAACTATACATTAAAAGACGCAAAATAATCATAGAAGAGATAAATATTATTCTAGACCATCACTTTGGCTTCCATAAAAAATACGGAGCAACAGGACAAATACATAGATTAGTCAACAAAATTAATAAAAACCTCAGTGATAAAAAATATTGCTCCGCTGCATTTCTCAATATATCTCAAGCCTTCGACAAGTTGTGGCACACTGGACTGCATGTTAATTTGAAAAAACTTTTGCCCACATATACGCACTTCAACGGTTCAAATCATACCCCACGGGCAGACATTTTATTGTAAAACACGAATGGTGACGAATACACTCCATCCAATATATTCAGGTATTCGGCAAGGCAGAGTTCTTGGCCCACTGTTATATCTATTATATAAAGCTAACCTGACGGCCTCAAAAATACTACTGTTGCAATATATGCTGACGATACAGCGGATTTATCATCACACATCAATACATCTTAACAAAGTCTAATTGTGGTTGAAGACATGGCGTATCAAAGGAAATTAGACAAAATCTACCCATGTGACATTCACCCTTTGTAGAAGAACTTAAAAAAGAACCTCAGTAAAAATAAATAATTATAAACTTCCGCAAGCAGACAACGTTAAATATCTGGGATTGCATTTTGTTCAACGTCTAACATGGAAAAAACATATAGTGACAAAACGCAGCATGGGCTTAAACTAAATGAAACGTATTGGCTGATAGGGCGTAAATCTAAATTATCTTCAGATGACAAGGTTTTGTTTTATAAGTCAATACTTAGGCCTATTTGAACCTGTGGTACTGAACAGTGGGGTACTAATAGCAAATATAACATAGATATCCTCTAGAGGTTCCGGAATAAAGTATTGTGAGTCATCGTCGATGCCCTATATTCGATCACCAACAAATTAATCGAGATATGCCCTAGAACCCCTAACGAGCATTAGTGCAAGGTTCTCTGAAAGACTGTTAGTGCTTCCCAATGCACCCAACAGTCAAATGTGCGTGATGACAGTGAAGTGCGTATCCTCAAACGTAAACTACTATACGAACTGATTAACCGAGACGTAGAGTGAGATATAATAATCTCTAGAATAAGTTAGAATAGTCTTTAGAATAAGTTAGGATAGAATCTAGAATAAGATTTAGATTATAAGTTTGTACAGTCACTTACTGAAGCGATTCTCTTCTACATGTTAGTAGAGTTATATTGTATAACGGAAATCATATTATAATACTAATTGCCCACGGGCAGATTATTGAAGTTTTAAGAGATTAATAAAAAAAATTATTGTAAATTCAGTAAAATTATTTTATAGCCCGTGTATGTTATCTTTATTATCCTATTTTTAATCTCGTTTTTGGTTTTGTAGTAGATTTTTCAAAATAGTTTAAAGAACATACCTAAATCCTGACTGTCTTCCTCATTCAAATTATGTTTTTGTACCAGTTTTTTCCGAATTACCTAAATGTTTGATATAGAGGTTTCTACTTCTTCCCTTTTGATTGATATTAATAATTTGAAGTTACCTTGTCCGACAAATCCACGAATATCTGTAAAGCAGCTTGCATTTGTTTTTTATATCCCAGGAGATTCCATAAGAAATTAAAATGGTTCCACACGTATACGGATCTTATATATATGAGATGCATTATTCTAAAGTAACACACATTTTAAGTCGCGATATTGACAGTAAAATTAAATATATTTTATTTTAGAAAATATAATTGATAAAATACCTTTCAAATGTGTAGCTGTAATTATTATCTTTCTTTTGAATATTAAGCTGTAGTTTCATGGCTGTCTCTAAATATAAAAAAATAGTTATTTGTATGTATCCAAAAATTTCAATTAACAATTTGAAATACTTTTAACTACCTATAATTTGGCTAATTAATGTATAAGGAGTACATTGAAAACCGCCGTAATGATTCAAAATTTAAAGTATTATTACGATTGTCTACTTATTTGGGAACATACTGTCCACCAATATCTACAACCTTGACCCATCTTTCGGATAGCATGAAAATTCTATGTCGATAAAATTTATTTTAGAGATCTAAGAACAAACCTAACTTTTGATATATTCAAAAAAATTAAACTACTTTGGTAGAACCTAATACTGTTAGCCGGAATAGATGATAATCCAAAGGAGTAATATCTGGATAAGGTTTCAAGAAATTTCTTGAGCAGCATGAGGACAGGCATTGTCATTTCTTGATATAGCGGCCGTTTTCTGCTGAGTTCCATAACCTGTTACAATAATTTTTACTGGGCTTTAGATATTTGTAATATAGTATGCTGAGTTACTTTCATCATAAACAAAACAAGACTTTTGCGCTATGAATATTTGTGTTTGTCGTGGATATTGAAACATGACTAGAATCCCCAGAATAACCACGATGTTTTTCCATTTAGAGTTGTCAAAGTGTATACACTTTTCGTCTCTAGTCACTATGTTTTACTTTAATAATGAATAATAATATTTTGTATTTATATAATTAATATATAATAAAATATTTCCTCACGCCCGCCATATATTTTAGCTGTTCGTCCAGTTCTCGTCCAGGCAATATGTGTGCTGATCAATAGCATATCGGTATAAGCGTTTACTTTTTAATGAAAAAAAAAAGTAGCTAGTAATGGATAATATTTTCACTAATACTTTTTTGTAACTTATTAAAACTTTTTTAATTAGAACTTATGAAGCTATAACTTTCTTTATGAAGAAAAACAACACCCAACAATAAATTCCTACACTTAATATAATACAACAAAAATAATCTTATAATAATGAAACAATAACCATAACTCACCAACCAGTGTATCCAACATACATTTTAAAATAATATCATAAATAGGAATATATTTTCTAGTTTGTTTCTGTAGTATGGTATTTAGTATATAAGCTTTTTCTGCAAATACGGTCACGAATTGATCTAAAATATTTTGACGAAACGATGTCATGATTATTTTGCGATGTTTTCGCCATTTTAGCACTAAAACAGTTTTATTTCTATTGAATTTGAAATTTCATAGTTTATGTCGAAACTTCTCCTCACCTGGTGCTAGTGCAAGACCTTCTCCAATGGAATCGACCGCTGCCTTATATAAACTATCCTTTTCTACTAGTTTGTGACTTCCCAAAACTTTTTCTATGTGTTCCGGTTTGTGGAGGAAATATATTAACTTTTGACCAAACCAAAGTTTTACACCTTGTGGATATTTTTCTTGCATTTGCTTTAAACGGTTATGTATATCTAATAAGAATAATATGAAATAATTGGCGTTTTTGATTTTATTCTTTGAAAACTACTTTTATTCGCAAATATGGTTAATTTTTTAGTCTTTTAGTAGAGGAAGTAAATGGTCAAAGTCAATAGAACTCCAAAATGGTTTAATAAAAAGGGACCAATGACTATCAAGTTGAAGGCAAAATTAAGACATTAAACAGCAATATATATATATTAAATTCAAACCAGGAAAAAGTAAAAAGGTGATGAAATATTCTATAAATAGTGTTGTAGAGAGTAATAATTGAGTGGTGGCGCTAATATGGTAAGCGTACCATGTATATATCGTTGCATATAATGTATGCTAGTATAATTATCTATAGAAATATACTGTAAATCTACTGGGCGCATACCCGGGATCTCGCCATTCTGGTTCTGATGATTGTTGTGACAGATAGATATTTCCTAATTTAACATAAAGTTGTGGCTCAAGCATAGGAAATGTACCTGGTGAATTTGTGTATCATTTAAGAAAAAAAGATGTTTAACAATATAAAAAGTAAACGAAGAGGCTAGTGATTTGATGATAAGTAATGAAAGTGTAATGCTAAAACACCTAAAAAGCCATAGCGGATCCCAGCGGCGGCGCGTAGTTCAATACTTTGGGGGTGCTGGCTTGGTGGCGCAGTGAAGGCGATGGGACAGTCCTCCTACTGTTTCGATAGCCGCGGGTTCGAATCCTGCTGGGGCATGGTCGTAAATTTATGTTTGTGATTGTTTAAAATTTGTGAATGTTTTAGGCAAGAATGTAAAATCCTACAAGGAAAATGATCCCAGTCACGCCAGTAACCAGGCTGGATAAGACCGGATGTCTTTTGAAATGATTTCTAAAGTTTGTCACTCGCCAGTCGGTAGGCTTTAATGCTCAGGACCGTGGTTCGGGGTCCACGTTAAACTGTAGGTCTAGTCCAGATAAGCCCATAGTTGGTAAAAGGAGACTTTAAAATATATAAAAAAAAAGAAAAATACTTTGGGGGTGTATAATGTTAGATAAAAAAATTGTCCGTCATTTTATTAAAAGTCCCATTTCGATGCAGATTGTGAAATCCGCGGGCTACAAGTTCACTGATGTATCGTATAAACGGGCCAGCACAAACCTTGGTTTGCCGCGATAAAGACGAGGTGTCGGCGGCGGAGGATTGACCAATCAGATCTAATATTCCGATGTAAGGATGAAGAAAAAATAACGATATTTAGGGCCGATAATTTTTTAGTCGATTTTAATGAACCCTTAAAATTGGTACTTAATTTTAAAAATTATCACTATCCTTTAAATTATTTAGAATAAATATATATTTTTAGACTAACATTTGACTATTTTTTTTTATTTAAAATGTTGATATATTTGTACTTTGTATATATCTGTACTTACTTTCAGGTCTACCCATGAATATATATGCAGCTCCAATAATAGGTAAATTTATTGGTCCTGGCACATTCCATGATTTTAAGATCATATCTTTTCTCTTCCATAAAAAATGGCCATATAATATAAGGCTAATAATAATCAACAATGAAAGCAGAATATTAGTAACATTTCCCCAAAAGAGCATTATCTAAAAATTATAAAAATACATTATTTCATATATTTTACTAAAATATTTTTTAAAAAATATTTAAAAATTTTTATAAAAAATATTTTTATTTAGTCTGTTTATACTAATTACTATACTCCTATTATTATTACTCTATTAATATTACATTAATAGTACTATAATACAACAATAGATAACTTTAAATTTCACAGATATATTTAAGTTTTCATATTAGAACATTTTAATTTTATAGTTTTATATTAGCATTTAGTAAAAGAAAACTTATCGATAAAAACGAACTAAATTCTCATAAAAGTCACTGTGTAAAATTATTACCAAAATATATAATTTTATATGGATATTTTAAAAACATAATCTGAAGAAAGCAAATATGACAACTTAATAAATGATGTTCTAAAGAGCTTTAATTAAAACTTAATTGGAACCACTTACCAATTTTAAAGATAACTTCTATATGACTTATATTCTCTCTTTTGTAATTGAATTCGTTTAGAACTAAATGTCTTAGTCTTATAAGTTAATTATATAGAAGCAAAATGAGTTACTTTAATACCTGTTTTTCATAAAGCAGGTTTTTTATCTATTGGCATAAAAACATTTGATTAATAACATAATGTTATTATAGTTAATATAATTATAAATATATCTAATTGCTCGTTAACATGTGCATATTGCAAAATATATAGTTTCATAGCATATACTAAAAAATATAAATACGCAATTTGTTAAGAGCAAAAACAATTTTTTTTGTCAATTATAGCTTGTATTACTCTAACCGCTACTTTATTGCTATCTAACTATTACGCCAATTAAAAAGTAAATATTAAACATAGTTAGAGAATTACAGAGAGTTAATGTCCTGTACTCAGAAACTTTGCACATCTGTGAAACAAATCGTCATTATCGAAATGGAAGAAATTGAAAACAGGAATATACAATACAATAACAACTACAACAATTTGGAAGCACAACATGTCTGAAAATAATCTTTATTTATTTTTTAGAATTCTATCTTTGTATAATTACTAGAAATAGTTCACAGACGCACTCATTCGTCATGAGTGACTTTAACCATTCATAGATCTTATACATCTTCCGGACGTCTTCGGGGCTCCAATTTTCCAGGGGGCTGTAATTGAACCTACCGTCGCACTAAAAGATTTTGAGTAATATATATTGTCGACATTTTTCTCAATAAACTAATATTTAACGAAAATTTGATCAGATTACATGAAAGCACCTAATAAAAAGGCAGTTATCTTTCCATCTGAGATGTGCTGCTGGCAGATGTATTTAGATCAGACTAACACAAACAAAATTATACTCTCAACTATCTTTTTTAGTTACCCCTCATCTCTATTCTGAGCCTCTTCAACTTTTGCTTCATTAGGCTTCTTGATTTTTAAGACCTTACTACTTCTGTCCTTTTGCAACAACAGTTCCCGAAATTTTAGGTGAAAGGACATTACCAGCTGGCATTTTTCATCTTCCACTAATAAATAAGTTCTTGCTGATTGTTTGAAGAACATTGTTCTCCAGGCCTTGATTGGCATACGAATTAATAATTCAAGTATCGACAAGGTAAGTATATTTAATTCAGTAAAGGTAGTGTTGTCGACCGTTGATTTAATTATCTAGTTGCTTTTATTGTGTTATTGCCTTTAACGCTTGACACTTGACATAATACTCACTACTTTCAACAATGAAGAAATTAGTATTATTTTAAGAAGACATTCCATAGTGACTAGTGACATTTAATTCTTGTGCTTAACATAATTTTTCTTAGAAAACTAGAAGAAGAAATATTTTTAAAACTTTTTGCTATGACATATTTTTACAATAACCCCATTTCATTGTAGTAAATTTGCAAACCTGTTTCCTATGGTGGTTTGGTCATGATATCTGCTACCCGTTGTTCAGTCGAGATATGTCAAATTATCTGTTCAAATGCAACTATATATTCAGCAATTGTTTGTCGATGAAAATGATGATACACTCTTCATGATTTATACATTCATTAGTTCCTTATATCTGTTTCACAATCTTGTGATTTATCTTGAACAGTTTCTTCTACATCTTTCACATCTTGAGGATCCAGTATCAGTCACTAGAAACCTCCAATCTCATTTTAACAACTTCGAATTGTGGTTGAAAACATGGCGTACCAGAACAAATGAGACAAAATCTGCTCATGTGACATTCACCCTTTGTAGAAGAACTTGTCTCTCAGTAAAAATGAATAATTATAAACTTCCGAAAGCAGACAGCGTTAAATATCTGGAAATGAATTTTGATCGACGTTTAACATGGAAAAACATATAGTGATAAAACGCAAGCAGCTTGAACTTAAACTATATCAAACGTATTGGCTGATAGGCCGTAAATCTAAATTATCCTTAGATAACTTTGATTTATTGTTATTGAAAAAGACAAGCCTCATTCTTTACATACATTTTTGTGACATTTATTCGATGTTATTGCTGTCAATTCGCCAAGTGAATACTTAGGCTCATTTGGACCTGTGGGGTATAGAAAGGGCGGCGTATTACTAGCAAAGCTAACATAGCTATCCTCCAGAGTTTCCAGAATAAAATGTTGCGAGTCTCCAACAAGTTAATGCAGGGCGATATCCCCTTACCCATAACGAGTGTGATACGAGGTTTAGCGCAAACTACTCTGAGACTGTTAGTGCATCCCAAAGCACTCGCCAAACAGTCAAATGTGCGCGATGGCAGTGAAGTGTATAGGCTCTAACGCAAACTACCATTCGAACTGATTAATAGACACACACATAGGGAATAGTCATTAGAATAAGATTTAGATTATAAGTCGTATAGCAGACCATTTACTGAAGCTGAAGTTCTATGAGATTAGTAAAAAAATCTTCCACATCTTGAAACGGCAGTTTGGCTTGTTCAAGACACCATACAGGTTTCTCTTCATATTTTACATCACGTGAAAAAATGACACTTTGACTATTTAACACTCTATTTATCGTCTTTTGACTAGGGATATGGGCATACCACTTTGAACCAGTTTAAGTAAGATGTTTAGTTCGGTGCTTTCACAACTCATAAGGACTAGCGCCGCCAAAAAATGACTTTCCCGTTCTGTTCATATTACACACTGCAGTGTTAAGTAACTCAACCTATAGTTCTTCTGAATGTCATTCTGGTCACTTCGGTTACAGTTCTATAGTCTCATTCACAAACCCCATTATTCTGTGATCATATCTTTACGTAAATTAAGCATAATCTCACTGAATCACTGAATGGCTCAATGTCTTCGTTTGCTTTAGAAAATCCTTCAGGATTTCAATTATCTCTGACTTTTGTGCAATAAAATGCCTAACACTTTCCAAAGTATACCCAAAGTAGCCATACAAAAACTTTGTATGATTAGACTGATATTATTACAAGGGAATATTTCTTTTTGAATGGCTCATCGAAAGGTCCACATACATCTGTTGTCCACATACAGCTCACCTCGAGTACTTACGCCTCTCTGGCACCAAATAGTGCTTACAAGTCACAAATCTCTGCCGTATCTATCTTAAGATCAAAACCAAAATCCCTCTTGAGCTTTGATTTCACGTGAAGATTATTTTGGTGCCCCATCTTTTGTGATATAGCTGTAACAGATAAGATTTGCCCTCAACAGTGGGACATATACCAGTTTGATGTTCAGGTACTAATAATTTAATAGCTGATTTGTACTGGATATCATTTAGTGCATCCCGCACAATCCTAATTGGTCATGAGTTTTTGAGGATCAGAGCAGTTGACTCAAATTTACTATTTTTATTTCAATCATGGGCAGCTACAATATGGTTGAACTAATACTTCATAATTAACAAACAGAATAATTTGATGATACAAGTCCTTGACCGATCTAATGTTCACTGATGATAGCATTCGCTAGTATAGACGTCGAGGTCTCTAGCATTCTTAATTGTATAGTTCACAAAGCAGAAATAGACTACTGTTATAAATCTCAACGGGATCCAGTTAGACCCAATGCAGCAGTTCAAATATTTGGGATTTGAGGATACTTTTTTAAGTAATACGCTGAATCGGACAATCTGCAGGAGTATATGCTTCCCTAAGATTGTGTTGGAAATGTCGGCAACTGAAATGTATTGGTTGAGCAATATATATTCTGCCTGAGCATTAATGGTGAAACAGTGTGAAGATATATCGTTAAGTTAAAAGAGCTCATCAGTTAATTTTTCTCGGCCATAAAGAAAATTTGTAGTTGTCTTTCGCAAAGTCGATTTCTCATTCTCCTTTACGCACGACTAATGTATTCCTGTTAGAACATTTTTCAAGATCCATATACGGAAGTTAAGTATTTTGGCTTGATAGAAACCAATAAAAAATTGAGAATAAATCAAAGTCTTTATAACCTTTAAACCAATATGAAATAAATAGATAATATTATCAGGGTTTAAAAAATTAAAACAATATCATACTAATTTTATTTATTAGTTTTTATTAAAAAAAATTCAACATTGAATGATATTGAATAAAATTAATAAATAGAGAATTACACAATTTGGTTAAATAACTAGCGCTAAACGAAAATTGTACAATAATTATGTCATAAAAATCGTTGTAAAAATCATAGAGATGAATATATAACATATAAACAAAATATGTTGTTCAACATTAACGACAAAAAATCGGTATATTTTCGGTAACTAAAAAACTGCTTTTAGAACATTTCCATAAAAGCTTGATAGTGGACACCAAAACCTTCATCTGTTAAAAGAAACAAGTAAGTCTAGTATTGAGGTAAATTAATGTTACTGATAGATATTATATTGGTTAATAAAAATAAATTAATATTTATTTATTTTTTGAGTTATTGTTTTTTTTTTTCATAATTATACGAAAGAACATAAATAATTATTTGTTCTTCAGACTAAATCTTACATTCCATTATTACGTATTTATATTTTCTCTATAAAAATTTCGTATCAAAAATGGAATGTTTAAAATATTCCTTTTCTTTCTAATAATTGAGCTTTCCTATAAAAAGTCCTACATTCCCAATGATTATGAATAGTTCGACATTATTTCCTCTAAACATCTAGTATAATTAAATATCCATAAATGCACAACAAATGCGCATAAATTGATATATCGTATATTTGCAACTAAATAAATTCATTTTATATTGATAAAATTTCAAGAATTGTACATTACTAAAGATTATTATTAAAAGGCAGCTAATCATTAAATCATGTACTGTTCTTGTAGATATATAACTGGATGTTAAAATATTTTTAAAAAGCATTGTCGAATTATATACGCATACCTAATAATATTCTTATCCCTAAATAGGATATGGTTATTTTTGATAATTTAAACATATAAAAAAATTCTGCCCCAAGTCTTTAACGCGTTTAGTTATTTCATAGCCATAAAAACATTATTTATAATATCAAACAAAATGCTCGAAACAAGCTATATATCTATCCTGCAAATTGGAATGATAGAAAACTACGAGGCGTGCTGTGCAGGAACTTTCGTCATTTCAGTCAAAAACTGGCAGATGAAATGGAGAAAATATATACAACTAGAATCTAAAAATCAAATAGCACCAAATACAATAAATATATTGCCAAATTTGAAATATGAAAATATTTTAGGTCATATATAAAGATTTTCTTTTTTCATTTTTCAAACTTACAACGTGACAAAATTTATTCTCACGCTTGATATTAATATCAATCAAATATTGAATATGTTTAAGATCTAAATGTTGGTGCTGGTATTTTCGTGGCATTGTCTGGTCTTAGATCCTTTCTTGGACTCCTGAATGATATACGCTCTTTACTTTGACGTGTCAATGTAGGAGATGAGTAAGAATCTTCCCTGTTTAAAGTACTCATGCTGGAATACTTCTTAAGCAGCTCTGTTATCTAACAAAACAAAATAAATATTAGCAATATTGTTTTAACAGTTGGGTGAATAAGTGTTTATGTTGTGTATATGTAGTATATGAGTATAACAGCGAGTAATGTTTAGTAAGGGGATATGGGATTTTACTTTCAATTATATTCGGTTAATTTAAATTAAACATTTATGTTACTGTAAATTTTTATAGATATGTATATAATGGAATTTTCAAGTTCTAGCTGTTTACATAATATCATAAATCATAATCAGGAGTAGTGTGTCGATCTACTTTTTAATATTATTATTTTATAAAGAAATACACAAGATTTTTATTAAATGTATTATATATTTTTATATGTATTTTTAATTAAATCAAAGGAATTTTGTAGACATTTCCATTCATTCCAGCGTCATATAGATGCAGTCTGAGCCTCTTCTTTCAATACGCAGGTGGTTCTGGGCTTGCTTGGAATAAACTTTTGACTTCGAGACTAAAAAATACGTTTGCCAAAAGAGAAGAAAATACATTTTAAGAGGCAATTGAATCGTTTAATCCGCTCTATGGCATGTAACATCTCTTCATATGAATATCATCCAATTTAGGTAGAAAGAACTAGGCTCTGATGATGCCCTATCAGTGCTATTTTCTAAGAAGCTAATCCCAATAATTTTTTCAGCAGAATTAATTCATCCGCATCAAATATATACTATTAGCCAAACTTTAAAATTAATTTTTTGTTCTAAAAAGATTGCTTAGGACTATTTTACAGGAGAAATTAGAAACAATTGGTTGTTCAACAATTTATTCAACTAACTCTTCGATGTGCATGCTCATTAGACTTTAGTTCTTGTGTCAATTAAATAGTTAATAAGTTGTATCGATGTTCTTGGAATTTCTAATTTGATTGATTGTTTGATTTTTCATCAACACTTCCAGAAATGTTGTCGATATCAAAACTTGAACGGCTTAATCAGTTGCAAATGGATTTAGCACAACCAATTAACCACCTAACCTTCCGGAAGTTTTCAATACCTCTTTATTGACTTTCAATATATTTGAAATATTGTTCAACAATGAAGAGGAATATTCTCTCCTTCAGTTCTTTATCTTTACCAAGTCTAAACCGTCAGCTGTAAAACTGTTTTTTTTTGTTAATATACTAATTAAGCTACGTAATATTTAGGACATTTATAATTCATGGTCTATCGACTAACTTATGCAAATATGGTGTTGTTTCATAACAGGCCAATTGAAAAGTCCCTGGCCTGACACATAGATGGCGCTACTAGAATTAAATCCGTATGTTTTTTACTTAGCCAAAACCTTCATAAGATGGGTGTATAAATTTGACAGCTGTCGGATCATTAGTTTGTTAATTATATCATTTTGGGTGAAGCAACTTTTGTTATTGTGAAAAAAAAACGGATAAAAAGGAATTTCGCGTGTTGATAAAATAATACCTTATGAAAGGAAAATATATAGTTGAAGCAAAAACTTGGCTTGATGCCGAGTTTCAGAACACTGCCGCAGGAAAGTCAACCAACAATATTGGTATGTAAGTAACGCAGTGGACGCCCAAAAGAGGTTGTTACCGACGAAAACATTTAAAAAATCCACACAATGATTTTGAATGACCGTAAATTGAAATTGAATGAAATAGCAGACACTCTAAAGATGTCTAAAGAATAATTTTCATTGACTACCTGAAAAATATACATACTGAAAAAGGAAGGACTATCAACAGCGACTATTACATAGCGTTGTTGGACCGTTTGAAGAACGAAATCGTCGAAAAACGACCGCATCTGAAAGAAAAGAAAGTGCTGCTTCACCAAGACAATGCACCATGTCACAAGTCAGTGCAAACGATGGCAAAAATCTATGAATCGAATACATCGAAAAATCGAAAAATCTAAAGTTGGAGGGTCGTTATAATCAGTGTATCAACCTTGAAGGGAATTATGTTGAATAAAAAAAAACAAATTTTGCCAAAAAAATGTGTTTTAATATGGCTTGTAATTTTTCAGTTGACATGCTATAATTATAATGATGGTATCAATTAATTACTAAAAAAATCATATACACTCTTACGGATTTCGTTTACCACGTTTCTTTGAAAATGATGGGTATTTATTTAGATGCTTCCAAGAACAGTGCTCTTAATAAAACGTCGTTAATAAATATGATTTAAACGCTTTTAATTAATTAATTTAATTTAATTTTTATTCTTATTCGATAAAATCTCAAATATATCGTTATTTTTATAATATTAATAACATGACGTAATATTTTTAACTTAAACAGCAAGAACTTATTGAAACATAGGTCTTGTTTGTGATTAAATTGATTGATAGAATGTTTCTGTTATAATAATCAACATATTAATTAAATGTAAAATCCCATGATATTCCTAATATATAAATTGATTAGATGAAATGCTCATCATTTGTCTACCACACTCTATACCTTCCAAAACCTATAAAAATATGTGCAAATTACAAAACATAATATTTCACACCACACAAATAAACCACGTATGTGAAAATGTACATATGAATCAGATCAAGCCATGCATTTTTATCGAAAATTGATTAAATCGTCGATGAAACGAAGCACAAGAAAGAAAGCAATATGATTATCAACGAAGGTCATGAGCATCACACGTCAATATGTAAAATGTAGTGCATACTTGTTTTGTTTTTAGTGTCTTTTGGCTTCTGGATCTTTGTAGTTTAGTCGGCTGTGTAAAAAATCACAAACAAAAAATTAGAACATATCTGTTAATGGAATAAGAAACAAACCTTAACCTGTGTTTGATAATTAGATGAAAAGAACGAAGGACAACATATTAAAACTAAGTCTTTAAAGTAAACGGCTCTTTTAAATTTATTAAATTATATAATACCTCGAGAGCAATGGTTTCATCACTGTCTCCTTTCTTTACTACTTTCAAGAGTTGTTGCTTCAATGGACTATTGGCGGGAGAGGAATTTGCTGATACGGATGCCCTTCTTTCACCCACTGCAGACATACTTCTTCTGGCTATAAATGCACAAGATTAATGTTTAATTACATTGTCAAATAAAATTTATTCGTTACATGTAAACTATAAACTTATACTTGCAACATGAGTTTAATTAATTGCTATAGATCTCATTCTCAATTTTAAGTTTTTTACCAATATTTAAACATCAGCGTGATACTACCATATGATTATTTTGTACTGGTTATGCATTTTAATTGTTCTATTTTTTATTAACACTCGATTTGTGATAACTATGTGCGACAACATTATTTATTAGTCCCCTTTCTCACAACAAACATTATCAAAAAGCGCAACCAATGCTTGCCATATGATGGAGTGTTTCAATAATTTTAGAAGGAAAAAAAACTAAAACAAAGAAGTTATATGGTGTTAATTAAAATTAATACTTTTGACTAATACTAAAGATTTGTCAGTGTAATTCATCTCCTTCAGTATTGCAAAACATAAGGCTGATAATTGTCAGATATATTTCATTCTTTTACTTACAATTATGAAAACTTGATTTTATATGCTTAAAACAACAATTTAATAAATTGGGTTCACTGTTATATAATCCTAAATTTACGCAACAAACAAAAGATGTTCATTGTTGTGATTTTGTCAAACTAATATTTTAAAATAAAATGTAAACAAAATTGTAAGACCCTCACCAGTTGAGTTTCTCTGGAATGGCGGTACGTATGTGTCTGGGGTAATACTGGGTCTAGCTGATCTTCCTCTCCCATTCCAGGTGCTTGTTTTACTGTCGCCTTTCTTTGGTAACGTATGATGGGGAGACATTTTTCTTGGGCTTCCAACAGTTCCATTCTTTAAGGTTTCACTTTTTTCTATACTTGATTCTCTCTTTACCGAAGGGGAGCGATCATCACTAAATGAAGGTTCTTTCGATTTATTGGCAATTCTAGTCATCGAGCCTATAAATTGTTATGTTACAATTAAATTTAACTAATCTTCGCATAAATATATACCAAAATTCTGACTTTGCTTGTGATCATTTAGTAGTGTTTTTACACTGTCTTCCGTTATGGGTGATGTAGAAGAAGATCTTCGGAGCTCAGGACTTTTCCTTAAAAATCTATGTTCGTTTTCGTATATCCTTTGTGAAAAATTGGTTTTTCTTAGGCCAACATCGTTTAGTTCGTCTTCTGTGTAAATGTGTTGATTGTCTGTTCAATGAATATTATTACAAAAAAATAACAAACACGTTGATTTACTTACCAGTTTCTTCAACATCTTCAGTTGAGTTTTGACTATACAATGACGATCTCTTCCGTGTTTTGTCTTGGACAATTCCTAAACTTCTGTAACCTTCATCGGACATTTGGGATGATGTATCGCTGTGGGTATCGCTACTGTGCGATTCGGTGTTAACGTGAAGAACGGCTTCTGATTTCATAACCTGTAAATGACCATTATGAAACATTTACTCTGGTATGTATTATGAATATGTATTATTACTTTGTTTTCTGCTGGTATCTGAATACTAGCGACGTGTTTTGATTGTGGTATATATGGTAAACTTTGAGGACCAGATGAATGGTTTTTCACTAAATTTGAAGTCTTGGTGGCTAACTTTGTCGTATGAGTAGAGGTAAAGTTGGGTGTAGGGCTCCTGGATCTAGATATATAACATTTGGGAAAACGTGACTTTGCAATATTTTAAGGTTTTTACCTTGTGATTGAATGGGTGGAGATTGGGGGAGCTAAAGTTTTTCGCATAAAATTGGGACTGACCGATCTTCTGGTATCTGGGTATAAAAATGATGGTGATTTTGATCTGGATCTATTAAGAGCATTCATTGGTGGTCCTAAGCTGTTAGGTCCACTACTAGTACCGTTCAATGTTGGTGGTAAAGATGCTGGTGAAACACTTGTCCTGAAAGAAGGAATTTATTTAATCAATTGATGGATTGGGTGCATTTAAACAATAAAACAATTAAACATTGATATTTAATATACATAAAATATTTATACCAAATTCCAAAAGGTAGAATCAAATTTATCAAAGCAAATCAGATCAAATTAGTTATGCAAGAGAAAATATCTTGTCATAATGAAAATTAATTTTTGTCGCTTACTCCACCTCCAGAGGTTCCTCGATCAGTGACCCCATCAATATGGTGTAGGTATATCAATAAACAATTATTTTTTAATTACTAAACGTTACTATCTTGCTCATTTCAATGTGGGATTTTTGCAGAATAATGGGTACCGATGACTCATGTGAATATAGCAGTAGTAAAAATTTGGAGATGAGTAACAAACTATTTTTCTCACATTCCTAATGCTTTCTTAACATTTTTATCTACTCCTATTTATGTATTACAAGCAAATAATGAAATTCGTCATCATGAGTAACAATATAATCCAGTAAATCTCTAAATATCGTAATCCCTTAATAAGTTTATTTAATATAAAATGTTTCTGATGGCTAAATTAATATCTTTTTAATTTTCTTGCTGTTACTCTCTTAAACATAACTACGAAATAGAAACAAGGATCGTAAATAATATTAAATTTAATATTAGCCGGCTTGGTGGCGCAGTGGTAAAGGCGATGGGACGGTCCTCCTACTATTGCGATAGCCGTGGGTTTGAATCCTGCTGGGGCATGGTCGTAATTTTATGTTTGTGATTGTTTAATATTAGTGAATGTTCTAGGCAAGAGTGTAAAATCCGACAAGGAAAATGAACCAGGCTGAGTCACGCCAGTAACCAGGCTGGGTAAAACCGGATGTCTTCTGGGATGATCTAAAGTTGGTCACTCGCCAGTCGGTAGGCCTAATGCTGAGAACCGTGGTTCGGAGCCCACGTTAAACTTTAGACCCAGTCCAGATAAATCTATAGTTGGTAAAAGAAGACTTTAAAATATATATAAAAAAATTAATATTAATATAAAATAGTTTTAACAAAAAAATTGAATCGAATTAAAAAAATATTCAAACTTAGTTTTTTAACACAAAAAACCTTTTAAACAAAGTATGTACATTATAATTGCTATAATAACTAAATAAAAATAAACAGAAACATTATTTAATCTAACTACTCCACGTATTTAGCTTAATAGCTACCTAAACCTATTCATATATTTACAATCTTATTTTAACTACTACCAATAGATCACATTGGAGTCGGTCGGCAATAGATTAGATTTGTTTTTAATTTTGTATATATGTCACAAAATCATATTATTTTTGTAGGACCACATCGGAAAGAATTTTGAAAATCGGTCCACAATTGAGGGAGAAATCAGCGAACATACATTAAAACATATACAGTCGAACATAGAATGTCCTCCTATTTTGAAGTTAAAACATAATATAAAATAAAAGTTTGAATTTGGTTTATAAATGTTCCTATATACTAAATCAGAAAAAGACTATTCCAAGTGATTCGTTTTTGAACATATAACTTTAATAGGTGGCACTATTATTAATTTTATTTTCTGTAAATTGTTTTCCACATATAATTTTGCTTTTTGAATATTTAATTTTATTAATGTTTTGAAATCTAAAATATTCAACTAGAGTCATTTTATAAATAGTTGTTCTGACTTTAGTTAAAATTGTAGATACATAAGAAAATCTAGAATATAGCGATGATATTGAGTAATGAGTTATCAAATTATTAAATAGAATAAATCAAACCTGTCGTAAATAACTTGGGCGCCATGAAGATCTGGAGCTTTTCCTGGTAACAACTTAGCGCCTTGTGTAGGTCTATGTTGGCCCCTGCAGCGACATGGATCATGTTTGTCTAAATAGTGGGCAAGTGTATCCCATCCACCTCCAACTCTTACCATAACGTGCTTTCTTAAAATCTGAAAAGAAAACAAATAAACATCTTTAATAGGTAAATTAAGGAAAACTGATCCGTTTTATGTTTTTCGGGCACTTTCACCGCTTCGTTCTAATAAGGAATTACAGTTCAGAAGGCTATGTCAAAGTGCACAGCTAAACTACAATCGTGACTTCGATAACAAGGAGTATTTTATAGATTTTTTGCTTCATTAAAGGAAATGTCCCTGTAAGTATACAATATAAATGGAGGTCAACAAGAATTTTCACATTGGATAGAACAATGCCAAGTATCTATATATGCAACGGTATTCAATAAAGACAAATTTGGTAATTATAGCATTTTACTATTTTTAATCGAAATGAATATAAGGTTGGAGAAAAAATGTAATGGATTTTTTATAATACATTGACTTAAAGTCGCATATCACTAGCAATGAAGCCATATTATATCGTAACTCCATAGAATATTCAATAACCATATAAAGATATTGCAATTTGTTTTAATTTGTTAAAAGTGAGTGATTCTTTTAAAAAATATCGAGGTGGGTACACTGATATATTGTATCTCAAGATATCTCTACAGAACTGAATTTCGGCCATGAAAACTGTTTTGAAGAATTTAGAAGATTGGATATCAAATGAAGTTATGTACTTGGGTTCCACATGAATTAGTACTGAAAAATTGAAGAAACCGATAATCCGTGCAGCTACGGAAACTGTGCATATAGGGCAACAAGGCCATGTATTAAGGGTGAATGGTATGATAAGTGAGAATTTTAAAGATAGGGGTTTGGTTTATTAGAATACATTTAAGCCCCCAGTGTCGTTTTGTATCGTCGGTCAACAAGTCGCCACTGAAACTTGAAATAATCTAAATATCTACTGTCAATATGCAATGCGATTGAAGCAGTCAACAAATTAAATAAAAACGGCCAGAATTGATCAATAAGAAAATTTACCAAATCGCCACAAAAATGGACAAACATCGTTTGTGACTTGGCAAAAATTTAGAAAATTAGATTGGGTAGATTTGATTCAGCTCTCATGTAGCACGGACGTGACTTATTTACTAATAGGGAAAAAGGACAACAAATTATATATATATGAATAAATTTGCTTTGAAACTAATTTTTAAAAACGAAAAAATGACTTTTCTTTTCAACCCATCATTTCGACAGTTTTAATCCTCATTCTCTGGAGTTAATAAATCGTAAATAATAGTAAAAAATTGTTACTTCTTATAAATTATTCATCCAGTTATGGCAAATGTCAATAAAGAATAATACTTTAGTATTATATTGTTTTCGTGAAATTATTTGTCTCAAGATAGAATGGGCTAATATACAACAATTAAACTTATATCATCCTACATGAACCACCATATTGACCTTATTTAGCCCTCGCTTCTTCAAATTAAAAAAAAACTACATCGAATATATCGTTTTGAGTGGATTGTGCAAATAAAAAACCTTATCGAAGAAGGCGATTACATATTAGAAATCGGATTTTTAAAAACTTTAAAGTTTTATTATTTTTATTATATAATTAGACCATAACGCATTTGAAGAAATTATTTTAATTCAAAAATCCTTCGAAAAATTATTTTAAAAATATTTAATTCTTAAAATGAAATAGTTTTACTTTCGTTAATATTTTGACTAAACCATCATTATCTAGGAGCTGGACAACTTCAATATTGATGTGCTGATTGGCTCTCTCTTCATGTTTTTGGGTATAGTCCTTGATAACCTTATCGACAGTTTCTACTTTCAGGTCTTCATGCAGATTGTTATTATGAATATACCATGGAGTATCAACAATACTTCGCAGCACCTTATTTTGGAATCTTTGTATGGTATTTCTATTGTTTTGGCTGTATAACCACAGAGTTGAACACATGAGTCCACACTGTTTTCAAGATTTGTTGATAAAACAAAAGCTATATATTGACAGAGATATTAAAATATGTTGTAATAAAATTGAATATCTTAAGAATATATACCTGGCAATAAAATTATTTGAAATATTATGGATTAAGGGTCGATATATTCTAGTTTTGGGGAGTATAAATATCATTTGCGGTAACTGACTTTAATTTGAATATTTTTATACCTCGTGAGCATTGCTAAATACTAATAATAATAATTGTGAGCAGTTTCAATAGTTTAAGAATGGTTATATATCAAATAAAGTACGTAGTGGAAGGTACAAATATTATCATGATGCAGAATTGGAAGTACAAACAGAATGAAACGATCATGGGTGATCAGTAATTGATATATTCAAGAAAAGTATTGAAAGAAGCATCCATTTTTCTTAGCAGGCACCTGATCAGGTGATTTTTCCTTTTTTTGGACATTTTTTGGACACGTTCAATCAAATGTTGAAAATCGGTTTCATATATGTACGTGATTTTAATAAAGTTTACTTGATTGATTGTTGCTTTCTACCAAATGTTCAGAAACTCGGAAGATGAAACTCTGTTTGAAAGACGGTAAGACGGTCAAGACGGAATTATTTGTTTGTTGATTCTGTCCATTGTGGAAATTGCAAAACACGCTTAAAATGAATTAACAATCTGTAAAAAAACATGGAACCATGTAAACAAACTAAATATTTATTATATTCAAACTCTGCTCAGTCTAGAAGACAGCTGTGTCAACTTAGTGACGAATATAAATATGAAAATCCTTTCAAGCGCATCTTTAAACAGATCATTTCCCAGAATTTTTATAACAACAAACTACCTAATGTGATTTATTATCATACACGTAAATCTTAACGAAAAAGCTTTCTACTTGATCTCTTTCTAATCAGTAAAATCCCTCATAGTAAAAATATAATGCCGCAAACAATATTGAACTATGAATAAATAAAAACGTATACCGCATGACATCTGTGTATCTCGTAAACCATCTTCAAAGTCTTCAAGGCGACCTAAGTAATTTAATGCAAATATACGAAGTCAGGAAATAAATACTTTTAAAAATAGACATTTTTTTTTCTGTATTTTAATACAAAGAAATGCCGGTGCGCTTGAGGAAAAACAAAAGATGCTATCATTTCCTTCCTAAAAGGAGAAACCTTGAGAAGTTCCCGCATTGTAATAATTTGTCTTTTGATTGCCATCTGTAATAGTTGTACAACTATAGAGATATGAAGAAAGTACAACATTGAGAATATGGTAAATTCATTAAAAAACCAGTATGCCCTTTTTTGGTGATATTGAGTTACTATAATTGAAGTTACATTAAATATGCCAATTATTTCTGAAATATATTTCAGAAAAAGTAAATTGAGTCTATCCGATTTGACAGTACATTTTCGCATAGCATATATAGATTCTTAAATAACATTTAAATATTTTCTCATGTGGTTAAAAAGACAAGAATCAAAAATAAAGAAACAGATGACTGCCTATCTATATGAAAATAAAAATATCCAAATCACATCCTAATATTTCCTGAAATCAAGTTGTTGACATTTTATTGTATGAATAACTATATTAGGCAACACAATCTTAAAGATAATGATTATGTTTTCAATACCGAGAAACAATTATCAATCAGTAATATAAAGGTAGTAAATATAGGACCCAAATATAAACTCTATTGTTCACATTAATTTTAATGTTACTTATAAATGCTCAAAGCCCAACGATATGAATTTCAATAATTCATATATTTGTCTGCTACAAATTTTTGTTCACAATTATCATTGTTGCTTATTTATTGGTGGACATCTCAAATTTATATTTTCGCAATTCATTACAATTGACAATAACTATCCCATTTCTTTTTTAAAAGTTTTAGTTTGACGATAGGACAATAGTTAGCTGAGATATCTAGTTTACTCGAAACCAACACATACAGACAGGTACCTTCAGGCCACGTCATATCCTAGTCCATTCCAAAAATTATCCGTTCTAGAAACTTTTATTGATAGAGCCTTCATCACATTCAAGGAAGATATCTCAACGCAAAAAGGGGTCTACTAAAGGTAACAAATGTGTAAAAAATGTCCTGTGATTGTGGAAAAGTGTATTTAGGACAATCTGTAAAAAAACCTTAACGATATATGACATATCGATGCACGGTCCAATCAGCTTTGGCCGGACGCTCATATTGACTATTTAATTCAATAAACCCTAGATTTCAGCCACTCTGTGGGACTATTTAATATTAACACCAAATTAACATCAATAAAGATGAGGGCTTTAAGAACAATCCTATCTGTTACCATCTACTATATACCATCTTCGCGCTTTTTTAAGTAATTTTAAGTAACAAAACATGAATAAGCAGAGTCGTTATGGGCTGATATCACGATTAGAAAATTTTCAGTATCAGTTCTGTATCAACTTCTGCCTTGAAGATGTAATTTGTAATGGATGCGAAACGTTGGCTAGTTTTAATTAATAATATCGAATTCACTTCGGAATATTATAATTTAGATATAATAACCGCATAGGTCTCAAGTCCAAAATATTACTGGCCTTGTTTTATTTTAAAAAAATATTGTCTAAAATCCCTAAAAAGTCATTTTGTAAGCTTATAGTGCTCTATAAATGTGATCGTTGACTAGTACTTTGTAAGTGCCACTGACTTAAGTTGTAAACATGACTAGACTGATAAGAAAAGACTAAATGATCAAAAAACCTACTGATTCAGCTAGCAGCTGATGATCTGGAAAACAATCGACAGTAATCCATATAGAATATAAATAATCGGTTATCATCGATTTTCTTTTGCTAGAGAGGAACCTAAAAAAAATCATTTTATATGGCGCTTTAAGCAAATGATATATCGTGGAGTGCTGTACTGTGTTAAAATGTAACAAAATCCGAATAAGATATAAAAGGGAAGGAGAAATAATATGAACACTTGACATATACACACTATTTATTTATTAATAACATATTATGCCACCATTTGCTTTTAAAACAGCTAAATTTTTCGCGGAGTAATGTGTGAATAGTTTTCAATGGAAATGATATTACTTATTCTTATACCTATTAACATCTGCCAATTGTTCTTATGTTAATGTTGGAAATGGAAATCTACTACACACTCTTTGCTCAAAAACTTCTTAAATTCAACTTCAAAAAAGGTTTGGCGATTGTGTTGACAAGGAGAAATGTTTAATGATTTCCTGATGCTCGTTAAACGAGACTTTTTGAATTTATGGCGCGTTATTATAATCTTGGAATATGGCAATGTTTATCATAATAGATATGCTGGTCGAAAAGGGTATTCCATCAAGAACTGCTTGGATATGTGGAAGGAAGCATTGTCGACCATAACACCTTCAGTTTGGATGAACTCGATACGACATACAGAGGAAGAAATTGATGAATAGTGGAATCGTGAACATGTTTTAGACAGATTGGAAATTAACAGTTTAGTGATTGACTTGAACAGTGACTCGAAAAATGATGGTGACTAAAGGAAACCTTCAAAATATGTGATAATGCTGTGTAATGTTGGAAACTCCTGAGTGATGAAATTGGAAATATCTAAAGGTATATACATAGTTAATAGATTATAACTATAGAAAATTGTATTGTAGGGTGTGAAAGATTTGTGTGCATAGATATGATTGTAATTGTTCAGAATTAAACATGAGCATTAGATTAGAATGAATGATCTACCTCATGGGTGGTGTGGAAAAGAGAGGTGAGAAGTGAGAGAAAAGGAAAACAGCTCTAACCTACAAACTATTATACCTGTGTTCTTAACTGTAGCTTTAAGTCATTCGATAATATATGCATTAGATGTACTATAATGTTAAAATAAATTAAATATGTTTGATAACATTTCTGTTCAATTATTTTATTTAAGTTAGAATTTTATTGTAATCCAAACTGAACTAAAACTCAAAGTTGATGCGGCAACATTGCGACGTTTCGACGTCACAAATTTAGATGACCTATGTACAAAATAACTTTGAATAGACTATATGCGTCAAATTATTTAAACGGAAACTGTGTTGCATGATGTTCATATTATTTTGTCCATCTCCTGTATACTGGTAATATATTAATCAATATCACGAGATGAAAAATACGTTAAATGAATCTAACTTATATCAATTTTATTCAATAAATAATTATTCCAGGGAAACAAATACATTTCTGATAATAATAAGAAAAATTGAAGCAATAAATACAGATGGATTGAATATAAATGAATGAAAATATAAATATATTTGGATATGTATTGAAACTTTAAAGCAAAAATACTTACTCTGACGAAAATTAACACTTTCGTGTCTCCAATTCGGTATTTTCCTTCGGAAACTCTTATCATGGGGAATTGAGTAGGACAGGTGCATTGAGCCACTAAGTCACGAACCTGTAAACAAAAATAATCGTTTTATTTTCACGTACATCGTATCGATCAAAATCGAATTCGCTTTAATGGTTGATTTAAGTCGTTTAAAATGCATCGTGGCATCGCTCTTTTGTTCATGTTTCCGCAGAACAAAGCGTCGTTTTACCACCGTCGTAAATAGAAAGCAAAACTGCATCGGAAGACACAGCCGAGGTACACGGACGGAGGTATACATTATATTAATGAAACACGCATCAATATTGACAACGGTAAATCATTCCTGATCGGAGTAAAATGATTTTATCGTGTCCGCCTCCGGGGCGAGTCTTTATAAGTCGGCTTTAAATGATCATTTAATGTCAGTATGCGACTGTGGGATTAATGAAGCCCGACGCAGATCTGTCTATTTACCACGTTATCAGTCCCTTCTAGAAAATCGATCTTCATTTGTCAAACAAACGGATAATTATATATTTTTAACAGAGAGTAATATTTTACGAGGGTTATTAAAAAAAAAAAGTAATAATATCAACTAAGAGAAAAATTTAAATCATTTAAGGAAAATTTATATATTTACCACAGCATTATTAATTTTTAAATTAATCTTCATATATTATCAAAAGTTGTAAGTTATGATACATTTCTCCTTTTCCTTGTTCTTCTAATATTATATTTACACCTTTATTATTTTACACCTTTATATGTACAAGAAAGTATCGTTTTTTTTTGGAAAAAATCTACATAATTTTCGAGAAAATTGAAAAATTTATTTGTCTAAAGCATTGGCCATTTGAATCTATACATATTGCCGATCATTTATGGAAGCCATGACAAAAAGCCATTTGTCCTTTGAGCAAAAACATTCATAGAACGATTTTTTTCGAAATTGTCGAAGTGCTGATCGGCAAGCGTGTTGCATTGCTGCGAGAAGTTGATAGTTGGGCGGGACAAGGTCTGGAAAGTACGGCATGTGCCAAGCCAAGTGTCTTCAATTCTTCCTTGACGGGTTTTTGCTTTTTAAAACGGTGCTTTATCGTGCTGTGAAATAACTTTACCGTGTCTTCGGGCCTATACTGGAAGTTTTTCGGTCAATGGTTGAAATTGATTCCACCAGATTTCAACAGTTTATAATACATCACACCACTTTAGTCCTACTAAACAGAGAGTACTGTCTTGCGACCAAAACGGTTTGGCGTCGGAGTCGATCGGCCGGCTTTGCCAGGTCACAACCATGATTTTTTGGTATGAAAATAATCTGAATCCCCTCTCCGATCGTATGATATATATATATATATATATATATATATATATATATATATATATATATATATATATATATATATATATATATATATATATATCGATAGATGATGTGTGATGAGTGCTTGCGCGTTTTCAGGCATTAAGCTTTTCATAACTGTGTTACAGTCTGTTAAATATAACATGTACAGCTTTGAACCTATGCATGTGTTTTGATGTCGGTAGATATATGAGTTGATCCATTCCCCAATATAATCTTCCAAAAGTACGAATCTTCTCAGATAATTATCTCCATTTGAAATAGTTGAGAACATTGGCTTACTTCGATTAAATTCATATTTGCGAAGCGTGTACAATTCGTTATCAAACCCGGCCAGATTTCAAGGTTTGCTACATAAATTATCAAGTCGCATAATCAACTATGTAGTGCTCCTAACTAGTATAATATAGAATCACTTAGATGTATATACATATGCAAAGGATATTATAAGATGCTTATTTCACCATTTCTGGGCTCAATCTTGAATCATTAGGGGCAATAATTAAAAAAAAACTATAATCGACTGATGAGTCTACAGATGTTTCGCTATAAACTCATCAAAAATAAATCTGAATAAATAAGGTTTATGTAACAACATTTATATTTGACGTGCAACGTGATTTACACAAAAAATTTGAACCTAACCAAACCATACGAACTTGAACGTATAATGTATGTGGTACTATTAATTTTAGTTTTAAGTATAACTTAAATTTAGTTCGGTAAACATATAATGATGTCTTTGTCTCGTACTTACCTTGTTTATCAACAAATTTAAAAAACATTTTTGGTAATTATTCCAATAATTTACCAGAATATAATTATTTTTCTAGTTTTATTACATGGACATCATATGCAAACAGTGTTCGTACCGTCTCTTAACAATATAGTATATAAGTAGTTAAATTTGGTGTCTTCTTATATTCACGCGGCCGTAACAATGTCGATCAATGTATCGACAATTTTATAATTACGATGACCAGCGCTCATATAGAGGTTGTAGGATATTGTTCAAACAAATTAAAGGCCAGTTATCGTGTCATTAACTGTTGACAGAAAAACAAAAGCAGCGCGTTTGTCCCATATTACAAATTACGAAATGCTCTAACCTTCATCATTTTCGATCCACTTATCTAATTATGATGAGAGCTGGAATCCAATCTTAATGAAATTACGTTTAATTGAATGTAATTGATCTCGATCGGCAGATGCTTAGAAAGTAAAACGACGCATTCTTTATTTGTTTTAGGCGATGAATTCTCACCATTGTTAATATAAAACAAAATAAATACAACACGTGTTGAAATGAAAGCAAATATTAAGTGAGTTGGGTTCACTCTTGAATTTCTCTCTTGTTTAGCTTTTATTAATGTTAACAATAATAGGAACAATAATACTTGCTTTCACAAAATAACGTTCTATATTTTTTGACGTCCTAAAATTGTATCATAAATATGTTAAATAACAAATATTATTTTATTAGTTTTCCGATACTTTATTAAAATAAATATTAAATTTAGTGTAGTGAATAAATATGAAACTAAACGTAAAAACACTATTTAATTCTTTTGTAGCATATACATGTTATGCTAGTATAACATATAGCATAATTGTTATATATTGTATATTTTGATAGAACAATTATAGACGATTATAACATAAAGTTCAGACTATTTTGTTCACCAGTTCAAAAATATATTTAAAAAGTGAGTTTTAATGTTTGGTTTAATTAGACAAACCTCAAATAATCTATTAGCGAACTCCTCTTTAGTTTAACATTAATCTTCGCGGCCTTGTCGTTGGTCTCAAAATTGTCACTTTTAAAACATCGAAAGTAGCACTCCTGGTTCATTAAAGGAGCATAATCACAAAAGGCAATCAATATCCATAAGCGGCAATTTTCTTCAAATAGAACAAAAATCATTTTTTTGCTTAGAATAGAAATAAACTGTGGTTTATGCATCAGTAGATGATTTTGGTGTCAATGACAAAGAACGATCTGGATGGTCAAATAAGTTCGAACACATCAAATTGCAAGGTTAATAGGATGAAACTCCGGTTCAAAATATCAATAAACTTACAGAGCTCTTACCAATTAATAAGTTGACTGTTTAGAAATGTTTACACACGATGGGAAAGATGCAAAGTGATGGAAAATGGTTATCACACGAATTTACTGAAAGTTTCGAGTCGTTTTAATATTGCGGTTTTATAAAAATCTCCAGTGAAAAAGGTGTAATTAAATTTTATTAAAAATATATTTTGTGGCATGTTGTAATGGGTAATTAAAAATGGATCTGTTACGACAATCCCAAGCGAAAAAAGGCATGGGTTAGTTCAGGGGAGCCATCGATATCGACATCAGAGAGGAGTATTCATGAACATAAAATCTTGCTGTGCATATGGTGGGACCAGAAAAGTAGGAATGAAACCATTACTGCAGTGCCATTACTATTCACCTACATCAATTGAAAAATATGGATGACGTCTTGTTGTCAAAAAACCAGCAAGAGCAAGCAACAGACACAAAGTCATTTTTTCTTGTTTAAGAACTCTTGATACCTTCTAACTAACTTGTATAGATCGATGTAGAATGGCTTGGCTGGAATATATCTTCAAAATACTGAAGAAATACAAACATTGATAGAAGATGCCAAAACACTATTCGAGAACGACGCTCTTTTGAGACTGTACCGTCATATTGCCAGAAGGATGGGAAAAAGTTATTGGAAATAATGGAAAATATTTTAATATTGTACCAGTTTTTCTTAATAAATACCTTTTTAAAATGAAAAAATTGATCAGAGTACATGCAAACACCTTACATATTTAGAAAAAATTCTGTTTAATAAATGTAATAGATATTAGGAATATATTTACAGATAGAGGTAAAACTAGAAAAAATATTCCTTTCTATAACTCAAATTATTATTAATTATACCTGTGAGATAGAATTGCCTTAATAATTAATGCCGTTGCCCTTTATAGACAACTCATACGTAGCTAAAAACGCACAATGTTATGGATCGCCTTTATAAAAATTAATGAGGGTTGAACATTTTTCAGTATTAATGAAAAATGAGAAAAGTTTGAAGGCTCACGTTGAATATCTTCGCTTGTTATTAATTATATTATATAGTGCATAGTCCAAAATGACCATATAATACATCAAGGTCATACTAAGAAATATACCCTTTTAGAATCTCAGTTATTTTCTTTATTTTTATGATATATATCTTTATAAAAATTAAAATAAAGAAATATAGTTAAGAAACCTTCCTTCTTTGAGTAAAATGTGGTAATTCTTTATAGATATATTATATTACACTCAATTTTGAATAATATTAAAATATAATAATGTACTTTTATGGTAACAGGAAACCAAACTACAAGCGATAATTTATTATATTACATATTTATAATTATCTGCGTCCTTAAAAGCCTTTTATGAATACTTGGATAATTCATCATTATTTCACTCAGAAATCGATTAAAGTATGAAGAAAATCCATTTTAAAAATTATAACAAATTGCTATCAAAGCACTACTATTACATTTATGAAAAGTATTCTAGAAATGCATAGACAAAGTAAATAATAAACATATATGTAGAGCAGTTTTTAAAATAAATTGTTAAATACTAAATTCCGAAATATTCGAAGTGTAGGTCGAGATAAGCTCTTAGCTGACCTTTCATCAGATAATGAGCTTGCTCACTAACCTTTTGAAAAAGGCAAACCAATTTTATTAATCTTATTGTTAATAGTATTTATAAAAGAGAAATGTTCTAGTAAATTTAATCGGAATTATTATTATATATATTTTACTCGGAAACTTTCAGTAATGAGTATAAATATAATATAATATTAATGGAATACTAAAAATGTTTATCATAAAAATATTTTAGGAATTAATAGGTTTTCTGTCTTAAAAAATATAATTTAGCTCTAAGTCCGGATTCTGCCATTCGCTTGTACTTTAGGATATTTCAATGTAAATAAGGATTTCTGCATGAATATTTTGTCAAAGGGCTGCAACAATGGTTTTAAAAATTTTTATATATTTCTAGAAATCTTGAATAGCTTGTAGTTAAACAGAAGCAGAAATAAAAAGTTAATATCTTCCTAGATAACTAAAATAAACTCAGTCATCAGATTAATAAACAAAGGAAGAAAACCTAATTCTTGAAATTCTTTCGGGATGAAAGAATTGTCCATTGAAAAGAAATCGGTTGTTCCCCTTTATGTTGATTTAATTATCTAAGTCGCAGTAATGGTTAGACATTACTGCGACTTAGAGATCCATGTTTAGTTTTGATAAATGAACACCACTGCCAAACAAAAGATCGGTAACGAACTAAAATATCCACTCTAACAGCTGAAATCATTAATTTAGTTTTTGCAATTGGCATAAATTCATTAATCAACAGATTTGCTAAATGGCGCAAAGGTGAACACACGAATATTCCCATGCTATATAACCAAATATGTTTGTAATTAGTATAGGATGAGTCCCTAAATTGAATATTGTTTAATTAGTTAAACTTTATTTACATTCATTCACTCATTCAGTTAGAGCATGATTTACTGGGAATATAAGATTTGCTTGAGGTTATTTAAGAGTATTTAGTTATACATGTTCAACACTCTTATCTACTTTTTATAATTATTAATTTACGCTTTTATGTTGCTATAATTTACATTGTATATTATGACTTCATAATAAAATTAAATGGAAATTCCATCTATTTTTTAAATAAAATTTTTATAATAAATTATTATATTATATTTTCATTATAAAATGTATCCCTAATTCATAGATTATTAATACTAAGCCTCAGTTTTAACAACATATTTTAAAATTGTTTTAAAATTATATTAGTTTATAGATATTAAATCATTTTTAAAGGATTTTCTTTAGTTTGAAGCTTTATTGCAAAAAAAAAGGTACGATGAATTTTATTCAAATTATTGTCCATCTATAGCCGTTACATTTTCCCATCTTTCAGGTAATATCTCGATGTATCCTATATAAATATCGATGGATCCTATCTCGATATATCTATGTATCTTTTGAGGCTGTCCTTGAATCGACTAATTTTTTTATATGTAGTGAAGCGCTTTTCAGACAGGTCACGACGCATATGTCGAATTTAATGTTTATTTTAATGTTTCCAAATATATTTTCACAGGTTTTGGTCAACCTGTGGTCAAGCGTCGCCATGCTGAAGAATAACAGACTTGTGTCTTTGCTCGTATTCTGGCTGTTTTTTGGCCCAGTGTTCATCTCAAACGCATCAATTGTAATCGATAGCGATTCCCATTAATATTTTCACCGAATGATTTCAATTTCTTTTTTGGCTGTTTGACTGTATCAATATCGCCAGTTTTAAAACGTCGAAGCCAGTATTCATATGGTGAAACGGACGGAGCATGGTTGTCATCAGATATACACAGCATTCGATGATATTCATCCTCATATTTTTTTCAAATTAAAGTGAAAAGGTAAAACTTCCCGTAATTATGATTTACTCTATAAAACTCTGATGTTTTCAACGCACTAAAAAGATATTCATACTTCGATTAAATGACATTCGATTAACTTACTGAATAATAAAATTCAAATTATAAATAATTTAGAATAACAATTAAAAATCTTAAAAATGATATTTAGAAAAACAAACCGAAGAAAAGAAATAAAACAGAAAATCAAATAAAGTTAAATTTTGAAGCATCTTTTTTTAATTAGCGTTTCGCTTGACCGAACCTAATGCTTAATGTGAGTTTTGAATCCTGACCGTACGTCGACCTTACTCAACCTGATTATTGATTGGTTGTTTCTCATCAAATTTTACTGTTACAATCATAAACATAAGGTGCATACAGACCCTCACAGGATTCAACGCTGAAACTACCACCTTGACGTCTTGAGCAGTGTGACCATCAAGCCGAAAAATCATCTATTTATCTTTGAGCGTTTCACATATTCCTTCTTTAGTGTGAATTTTAAATCCAACGTTAACATTATTTGCTTAAGATTTAGTTATGTATTTATAAAAATCAGAACATTTTAATAATAACACACATGCGGAAGCCTTCTGTAACGATTTTCATAATATATTTAAATCATTATGACATTAATAATAAATTAATGACATTTTAAACGCTAAATAAGTATAATTATATTTAAATAAGAGTATTTATATAAGAGTTTTTAAATGTCATTTATTGATGTAGAATAATATATACGAAACAGATTGATTAAGGTCGCGCTAAATGAATATTTACCTGATCTTCTATCTACACTGGTTCAATGTCTAATTAGCGTTTAAACGAGCCTGTTCATTCAGTATGTATTGGACTTTCCTCCATCGAAACGTACATATTAATTTGGTTCAAACCGATTCAGAACACGTTAAATTAGACGGTAGGAAAACATCAAGCCAATTTCTTTTTCGCTTGTATTTAAAACAATTTTCTAATTGGCATTTTTACATTGAATAGATTTATCGGGTAGCAGAAAATAACTAGTGTCCATAACATGCATGAACCGATCCCTAAATTAAAATAACTTTCACGTGAAGATCATTAAATTTGATTTATTAATATCGAATGCAGACAAGTTATCCGAACGATTTTTTAATATTAAAAAAAAAAATAAATTGGTCATATACAATAAATAACTTATATATTTAAGTAAAACTAAATATAAATATACCATTGAAGATTTAAGAAGTAAAAAAAGCAAGTTCTAAGAAGTACCAGAATATTTCAAAATTTAAGAAAAGAAATAGAAAGAATAAGAAAAAAAAATTGACAAAGAAATTGTACCGACTTAAAAAATAAATAAGGAGATCACTAAACATAATCAAATCTAGATTTTTAACACAAAAAACATTTTAAAACAAAATATGACATAATAATCGTTCTAATAACTAAATAAAAGTAAACAAAAAACTTATTTAACCTATCTACTACACGTACTTTAAATTCTTCTATATAACACACAATTTAGCTTAATATCTACTTAAATCTATTTATCTATTTACAATATTATTTTAACTACTACCAACTGATCACTTTGAAGTCGGTACCGAGCAACAAATTGGATTTGTCTTGTTCCTAATTTAATATTAAGAGCCCAACCGAAACCCAAAGAGTTATATTAATTTAGATTTGTGTTGCTGGTAATTTAACTATTTAGAAGAACTTATTTTAGAAGAAATAAGCGGAAATACAAATATTGAAATAATAAAATACATAATTACAGAAAAAGAACAACTAGACATCAAATGTGTCATTACATCATCACTATCAATAAATTAGTTCGATATAGACAAGGGCCTGTGATAGTTAGATAAGGATTTTGTAGGACTTTGTAGTCAAGAACCATACAGGAATAATCTCTATACTCGTCCACAAATGTTCTCATTAAAAATGTTATGGAAGTACAATAGAGTACAAAAGCCCTATATCTATTGAGAAATAAGACAATCATGTAATGCCCTCAAGTAGTCTAATTATTTTCCTTTAGAGAGCTAGAGACGTACAATGTTAAGTTTGGCGAAAATCTAATCATGACTTAATACTCATACTTGTTCGACGTTTTGGCAACCAACTGTTTGCCAGCCAAGCCATCCTGCATCAATGCTGAACAAGTAGTAATCAGAAGCCGCTATGTCTAAAGAGAACTTTGTGTGCGGGAGAACTTCTCATTTGTGACGTCTTTTACTTGCTGGTAATTTAATTTCTGGTCACTTCAGTAATCACACGTTTTTCAATTCGTTCAATTGAAGTGGATATGTGTCTACAGTAACAGTTTCTGATTAAAATAAATTTTTTTTATTTAGTTTAAAATAATTTAACCCAAAACACTCACCGTAAGTTTCTAAAAGTATTTGATGGGCTTCGGCACCAGATTTCTTTAAAAGAACGACAAAAGTAATAAATGTCGAAAATGCAATTTTGAATATTTCTTATACTACATTATTTTATATAAAATAATATTGAACTCAACATTTAACACATTAAATAAAGATATGTCAAAATCATCAATTTTAAGAGTTATATTTTTTAAGTTATTAAGGGTAAAATTAAAATATTTTTACATGTGTATCTTACAACGCTAGTCACACCATGTAAGTCTAAATATATAGAAAGAACGAGACAATACTTGCAATTAACTAACCCATGTTAGGAGAAGATTGATTCAAAACAAAGAGGAAGAAGATTGTTTTCTTAGTTTTATAATATTACACGGTTATACCTGTAGTAACGCACATTACATGCATATATATCGGCCTTATCTCCTAAATTACGTAAATTTCAAATATCACCAAATTTGGAAATTTCGTGAACGAAATGTACATGTAGAAAAGCTTTTTTCCCGTGTTCCATGATTAACTGTATGATACGAATCTCGCTAGTTATATTATTCATACAGAATTATGTTGTTTCCTGATAGGGGACTTGTTTCTGGAGTGTGAGGAATATTTTAGAAAGTGAATTCAGAGAAATTATTTGTATTGTTCCTGATTCAGATTGTATTTAGACAAAATAAGCTTAAATATAAGGTTGTTTGTAATGTGAAATAACTCATATTGTTACTTTGGTTTTCAGTTTTAAATAATTAAATATAAATGATCTATTATTAATTTGTTCGAATGCAGTCTTATGGATATGTGATAAATCATGAAAAATGTATTACTGTACATTCAATTTTTTTTTCGTTTTTAAAAAAACCAATTTTTGATGAAGCCTTAGTTAAGTTAGTTATATAAAAGTCATAAGATTAGAAAATTATAAATTAGACTGTTGTTAGTTAGATGTGGTAAAAATTTTTAAATAAATAACAATTAATTAAATATTAAATAAAAAATATAATATATAGCAAAAATATTTTTAATGTGTAGTACGTAACACCTCATAAAATTAAGTTACCAGAAAAGTTTGAGTAAATTCATTTTTTGGTTGTGTTAAATATCATACCTTATTTTTACTATAGTATTTATTAAGAACCAGAACATAAGCATTTTTCTTTTACGATGTATTTTAATCTTCTATGCAAATAATTTTCAATTTATTGGCTTTGAGGTGTCCTTGTAAAAGCTGATGAAGGAAGATAACATTCGCCGGCGAAGTGTATTCCTGGAATTTCGCGTATTTTTGGCGTTGCTCGAATGTTTCTTCGGATTTTTAGTAAACTATGATTTAATAATCGAAAATATTTCTAAATAAATATTTGAAAATTTTATCGTGTAAAAATATTATTATCTTAACAGGATTTAACACCTTATTTGATTATATTAAATATTTTATAGCAATTAATTATACAATATATATACGAGAGTTATATGTTCACACCAATTAAATAGCAAAAAAAAATCTTTAATTTTCTATATTTTATATATCCTTTAAAAATACACCTGCTTGAAATTACCGGCATTTTGGGGCTAATAATTTTAAAAATATGAATTGATAAAATCTTTCATTAGTTACAAATTAAGAGGAAATAAGGGGGATTTTTTATTTTCTGTAACAACGATAAAGTCATCCTAGACTTGTTTGGTGTAATATCGAATAGGAAAACCATTTTATTATTGTTATTTGGTGCAGTTATGACACTATTCTAAGTTAACATTTGCCAAAAATTACTTTACGCATTTTTTTCAATATCATCAAATATTATTGTTGAATTTTTTTTATATCTAGTTGATTTAATAAATACATGGATATAGAAAATCAATTCCCAGCAAATTTATTTGATTTTCGATTATTTATTACGACATCGTTAATTTTTGTATCACTATTAATTTAATTTTTTTTAAATTCTTCATTTATCAAACTGATTTTCATTCGTGTATGTTCGGTTTCAGCTGTCAGTATTCAATATCTTATGGTACGAGGTCTGAGCATGTTATTTCCTGTTTATCATTGAACAGGATATAATTTGAAATATTTTGAAACATATTTCTGTTTCAAAATCCAATATATTATCGGGGCTACTTGTTTAACATTTCCCATTATAGACAAATTTCAAAAGTTGTTTTGTTTAAAGAGTTATTTAAAAATATACATAAACGCGGAAGAAATATCACTTTAAAAGGGATGTCTATGGTATAATTTCTGGCCTAGCTTAATTACTTCTCTGTAATAGATGTAATTTACGACCATTAGGCTAATCAACAATAATTTTATGAAAAAATTAATATTATCTAGGTCATTTTAAGTGTATTTTTATTTTAAATTATTTACATGTATTCAATTAGTGTTGAAATAAGATAATTGAAATAAATTGAGTATTAAATAAAGTTTAAAATAAGTGTTAAGAAAAATAACATATATACAAAATAAAGCTTTTAACAAAAGCGAGTTAGAAACCTTTTTCTGCACTGTTTAATAGTGTGGAGAGAATGATTTTAATTTGTACTGCTGCAGATTAAAAATAGAGATACTGTTAAGAAATAATAATTTACCTTATTCTTTAATATGAAGTGAATGTTGTAGTAGTAGAAAACGAACTGTTTTTTAATTAAAAATAATATTAAAATGCTAAAAAACTATATCAAAAACACGAATAGATAAATATTTATTAAATAAAAATTAAATGTTAATGTTTCGTAAGTCACGATCATCTTAGTTATTCGCATGCAATATTAAGACATCAACAGAGTCTGCTCGTTTTGTCTCGATTCGCTAATGCCAAATTTATATGACTCATCGTGTTTTTATTTTTATAAAACTAGTTAATTATATAATTACGGCCATAAAAACACTACAAAAACTATGGGTTTCAGAACAAAATAAGATCCATTTTACTTTCACGGGTTAGACTTTTAAAAATGTTGTTATGTAACGGTCAAAAACCGTAATATGCAGCAACAGGGGGACCCACTTTAAATGTCATTACCTTGTGTGATCATAAGGTACGCGCTTAAACAAGGCTGCACTATTTAAAGTCAGCAGATGAATAAGTAGGCAATGTTGTTTTTTGGTATTCGACGTAGGCCGTGCGAAATGTATGCAAATATTTTACGAAATTTGATATTTTCTCGGGGTTTTCGCGAAATGGAAAGTATGCGCGACATATTAATGAGTTAAATTAGGGAGTTGTTGCATGCAAAATCAACCTTTGACAAGGTGTAATTGTTCCGTGATGTGTCCAAATAAAAATCGAATGTAAATTCACCTCTCCACAGAAGCGATGCTTATCTTAATGATAGTAAGAATTATTGTGTTTGGATATGAATGCACAACAATTATATTGCTTTTGAAGAAGTATCATAAAAGAGAAGCTTTTACATTTTAAATAATAGTAAAAGCGTGGTTTATTTCGTTTTTTAACATTTGTTCTTGGTAAAAATTTTAATGCTCCAGAAAATTAATTCGACAAGTCCACTATCCAGATGACACTGCAATAGATTTCTCGATTTTCTTTATTGTTTTATTTGAATCGCTATGCGAAAACACGCCCAAGACCTTGATTGTTTTGTTTTATTTCTATGAAGCATTTGTTTATATGTTTTGGGTGCAATTTTCTGTCTGGGATATCCGGCATTTAACTATGGGGCACAGAAAGCAACCGCAATATTGAAATATTGGAAAGGTTCCAGAGCAATGCAAAGGGACATGGTTAATATTCTTCAAAGCATGAGCAACAGGTATATGAGATATAAAATGTGAACGCAGTGGTACCTTCATCCGCAGGTCTGCCTTTTAAGATCTTAGAAAGAGCACTATTTCTACCCCAAATTTCTAGGGTACCCATCTACGGAATGGTTTTCCAAATTCTGGTGACTCAAATTATAATAGTTTACGGCTAGAAAACTGAATTACTGCAACCCACCTTTGGCTGCTGTTCACCTTGAATTGCAGTCTGTCCAAATTCTAGTAGCCTTTAGTGGCTTTATATCTTGAAGTGTGATATATGTACCAGGAATCCACGAACTAGAAGTGTTTTTCAATGTTTGAATATTTTTTACTTAGAATACTTTATGGCTAGTGGTCGTTGAGCACCTTCAATCAACCTTCTGTGACTTTACAGTCTCAGCTGAGATACTTTTGACTGAAATCCACTTAATTCCACCAAGAAACACTTTGAGTAACTGCAGCATGATTACCAGTCTAACGCCATACTGTCTTCTTTTCTTTATAATTAATTTGATTCTAGTTGAATTAATTCAAAAGAGAATAAATAAACTTATGATCTCACCGTAATCTTTTATATCTTGAAGTGTGATACGTGTACCGGGAATCCACGAACTAGAAGTGTCTTTCAAAGTTTGAATATTTTTTACTTGGAATACTTTATGGCAAGTGGTCGTTGAGCACCTTCAATCAACCTTCTGTGACTTTACAGTCTTAGCTGAGATACTTTTGACTGAAATCCACTTAATTACACCAAGAAACACTTTGAGTAACTGCAGCATGATTACCAATCTAACGCCATACTGTCTTCTTTTCTTTATAATTAATTTGATTCTAGTTGAATTAATTCGAAAGAGAATAAACTTATGCGTTTAGAAAACAAAAACTATTAATTTATTTTAAAAAACTTGCGACTTGTTTTTTATTTGTGTATATTTATATTTATCTTAAAGTTTATTTAATAATTTTTTTTAGTCACTAACATGTAACGTCGGGATTGATGCCATCGTGTCACGTGCCGAATAGGCGTAAAACTCTATAGAACTAATCAAATTCATAACAAAATCTTTTCTTTATAGGCGCCTGTAGTGGACGCTGTGAAACTTTTCACCATGATTTCTATTCTTTAATATATTCTATTTATATATCTTCTATTTTTTAATCACAATGAAAATCAGAAGAAATGAAATCAGTATTACCTATGTAAACGTATAGGAGGAAATAAGAAGAAAATCAGTAATATATTTATGGATTTCTACATTATTTTCTCATTGATTACTGTGAATATGTTTTCATATTATTTTAACATTTAAAATCTTTAATCGAAAACAAATTTATATTTGTTATGAATGATATTTCTTGGCATTAAATATATCAATCTATTAATAGATTATCTTAAATCATAATATTAATTAAATCTTTAAATATATCTGTAAATAAACTTCTATTCAATGGTGCAGTAATTATTATAGTGTAAATTTATGAAAAGTTTCAGTATCGACTATGGCCTACAATTGATTAAACTTATCTTGTTTTAGTTTATATTTTATATGATCATCCTCTTGAGTAATTGATTCATTTTAGTTTTGTTAATTTATTCTTGTGAACAGCGTATGCAGAATATTAGAAAAAGTATTCAAGTCTTAATGGCGTCCAACATCTTGGCTATAATCAGCATCCTTTCAATTGATTTACAAGCTGGATGCAAACGTTCATCAATAATAAACGGCAATGCCTTCTTTGAATAATTGGTTTGAATAATTAATATTCAATCACACACACATAAATTCATATAGAATAATTCGCAGATGCCTAGTGCCTTAAAAATATATCTAACAAAAGCTATTAAAAGTGTCATAGAAAAAAATGGTTTTAGGAAACATTAGGACATCAACCGTCATTTGGCTTATATTGATTTGATTTTATTTTATACAAATATATCTCGCTAAAAATAGTTTATGTATAATATTAATGCTGATGCAAAATCTTAAACTACTATGAAATTGATCCTCGTTTACGATTTCTTTACGTCTCTTACGATTTTGCTTTAAATTAATTCGCTGAAAATTATAAATGTCATACACTGAATATTTTTCTTTTATATTAATTAATTAGTTAACAACACGTACAACGACGTTAAGTTTCATTATTATCTAACCAGGGATATGTTAACATATTTGTATATACAATAAACAAATACTTATTTGGTCAGTATTCAATGACAATTCCTCTAGATGAAAAAAAAAACAGTTTATTGCCTTTATGTAAGCGATTAAACCACTTCGGAATTGTTCCATGTTGAAAATGAATCAAAGAAAATACGATTTTACTTCCAATTAACTTGCCAAGTTTATGTAAATGGATTCGTGGGCAACGAATCGGGACAATCGCGACTTTTCAGGCATACCTACAGGGTGTTCCGCTATGTAAATACGTACCAACCATTTATAGGTGTGCAAAAAGTAAAACCAGTATTTCTGTATATTGTTCCAAACCAAATTGACATTGTCCGAGTGGGTAAGAGGTGAGTTTTAGTTGAGAATTGTTAATTGAAACTGGCTACGCAGATAAAGTAATGCGGGTACGGAAGCTCGAGTTGTTATAAAATAACCCACATACGTATCATGTATCATGGACACAAACTTCAATTAATTTTTATTATAGCTTATTAACATTTAACCTTTTACTTTCTAGTCCATATAATAAGTTCGTAAAATGTTTCGAATTAAACTACACATTTTTATTTGAATTCTTCAACACGCATGTTGCAAAACGATCAATTTACTACTCCATAAATATTGTAACATAATTAAGTTTTTATAACAGGTCAATTCCATGGCCTACCATTGTAAAACATATTTTTTGACAAAATTAGCCTTTTTTATTCAACATAATTTCCTTCAAGGGTGATACACTGATTATAGCGACCCTCCAACTTTTCGATAACATTTTTGTAGTACAATTTGTTCTTTTCTTCAAAATGGACCTCCCTTTTGGCAATAACCTCTTCATTCGACGAAAATGTCTTCCCAGCGCTGGGGGCCAAATTTTGAGAATACGGTAGATGGGTAGATTTTTGCAATCGTTTTCACTGACTTGTTACACGGTGCATTGTCTTGGTGAAGCAGCACTTTCAATTTCCTGAAATTCGGACATATTGCGTGTTAGCGGTACTGTTTCCCTGTAAAGTATGCGTTGCTGAATTTTCATGACAAGTTCTAAGTCTTAAAACCACCAAACAAGCAGAAAGCTATCACATTCTATCGTACAGCAGAACTCCATATTCACTTGAGTTTTCAACAATACAGCGGAAACTCTACAAAGCTAGCATTCTTACGAAGGTTACGATTACGGAACCATTAACAATGGAAGGCAAAACCAAGCTACGAAAGAAGTGGTGCAACGATCATAAAACCAACTAACATAAACTTATGGAAAAATTATGGATCGGAATTATTGGAAAAATGTGGATAATGTGTACATACACACGGTTAAAAATATTCAGTAATGGTTTGAGACGCAGCAGAATATTATCAAACATTTTCCCTAACCAGATCTCATTCTTATGAGACCTTAGAGCAGATAATCAGAAATATATTTCATTAAGAGGATAGCAGAATAATTGGCGGTTGCTTTGGTACAATGGGACCACATTCCGTTATAAACCATTCAGACTTCAAACTAAAAGATGGCCTGTGACATATATTGATCGTGTATCTCGTCAGTGAAATAACCAGGCAAGAACAAAGTCTAGGCTAAACTTTATTAAATAAGCTACTACAAATTCAAGGTAAATTTTTCTTGAAAAATTATCTTGCAGAGTTTAATTGAGTATGTTTACAGAACGTAAATGTGTTACGAAAATATTTATTCATTAAACTGTATTTATATTTTAATCTTGTAAAATATGATGCAATTATACTTAATTGTTCTTATTTTCTGGGTTAATTACGATAGTTATCTCAAATATTTGTTAATTGAATTAATTGAATAACAAATTGAATACATCTGCATTCAATTTGTGGATATAACTCACATTCTGGTAGAGAGGTAGTATGGTAAACAGAATACCACTAACTAGAAGATTTTTTGAGCCCTATTGTTCAGTCTTGCCAGAACATCTGGTTATGGAAGACTATGAAATAAGGAGGAGAAAAGTGTGAGGTAGCAAAGCGAATTTGATCGAATTAAACTACGATATGCCGAAAATGTATTGAATAATCTTTTTCAATCATTTTGATTGTGAATTCAAAGACTAATGACAACCGCGTTTTTCGATAAATCTGGGTGTTTCTGAGACCGACAGGTAATTCAGACGCATGCTCAACATCTTATTTTGGACTATTCCAAGTTTCTTGGTCTTTGTTATTTAATCAAACGAGACTATATTTGCAAACTATATAGAAAAATTAAAAGTACCATTACCCGATACACAAGAATTTTTATTGGTACTGGTAGTTTTCTTTCTAAATCTTGTAAATTAAACTTTAAAACTTTGAAAATTATATTTTCAATACACACTTTGTCAAAAGCTCTGGTAATGTCCAGAAAAACTCTTCCTGGCTGTTACTGCAATGTAATGAATTGACGAGTCTTTGACTTAATGTGTTACGAAGACGAGATATATGATAATGAGATTCTTACGAATTTTTGTTAATGGGCTCATATCTTCATTGATCAATTACCATGATTCTCGCCAATCCTTAATTGGTTACATTTAAAAATGTATATCCTATAGTGAAAAATACAATTAAGCAACAAGTCATCGATCAAATAATTATTAGTAATAATTATTTCATTTTAGTCCACCGAGTATAAATTATATTGTAGTAGCCAAGTCCTTGTGCAAATAGACAAGGTACAAAATAGACAGGTTACTAACACGAAATCGAAAATGGGAGGCCTACGCTAAATTCCACCAACTTACGACAAATTTGATCAACTATTCAGTATTCTTTATGTCGAACTGAACTGGACTTTTTTATTTTCTGTGTTGAAATTTTATTACGCAGTAGCCATTAACACAAAACAAAAGTATTATTAATATATTGTTAATTAAATAAAAATATAGTAGAGTATAAAATTATATATGTGAATTAAAATTAACTTTAAAAAGTTATCATGAATTATTTGGAAAGTGAATCAAATTGTTTAATATATTTAAGCTTCCCTATTATTAAAAATAACTGTTTTAATTTAATAAATATTTAAATTGGCAATTTTTCTAATTGTGTTTTAAAGTCCCCTTTTTACCAACGAAGGTTTTTCTGCACTGGACCTACAGTTTAACGTGGGCTCCAAACCACGGTCCCCGGCATTAAGCCTACCGACTGGCGAGTGACGAACTTATAAATCATCCCAGAAGACATCCGGTTTTACCCAGCCTGGATACTGGCGTGACTGGGATCATTTTCCTTGTCGGATTTTACACTCTTGCCTAGAATAATTATAAATATTAAACAATCACTAGCATAAATTTACGACCATGCCCGAGCAGGATTCGAACCCGGCTATCGCAACAGTAGGAGAACCGTCCTATCGCCTTTACCACTGCACCAACCAAGCCGGCTAAATTGGCAAATATATACAGTAGACAACTGATAAAATCAAATAAATATCAACGAATAATTTAGTTATTATTTTTGTCTGTTAAATAATCATCTTAATTATACATGTAATATATTTATTTATTTTTATCGCATTTTGTTTTACGTTTTCTTTTCACTTTTAAAAAGGATAAAATCATATAATGTGTTTAGTACGAGATATGTTTCTTGAGTTAGGTTATTTTACAGTTTTGTAAACAAAAAAAAATTATTAACACAGTTTAGTTAAAATGTAGTGAAATAGGATATACGTAAAACATGAAGTTCGTAAAAAATACTACAAGAATGTATCCAGTTTACTAAAAATCTCTGGAAAATCAATTCTTCGTAGTGCCCCAGAACTTATCCTTACAAAATTCAGTTTATCCATGTGCAGAATTAGAAAATCGCTGAGACAGAAAATCATACTAATTGAATAATAGCAGGACCAGAGACTTTACCAGTTACTCATATACTGCAATTTAACACTATTAAATATTATTTTCTCTTTGAACTACATTTAATCAAAACCATTTAACCAAAGATAAAGATATCACATAATAAAAATTAATCTTCTCAAACCTATCAAAACCGTAATAGCTATTTGGCTTAAACTAATTTAATTTCCTGCATTTATTAATGAAATTAGTATTTTACTTTCTTCCAAGTGAACGTTATATAAGGCAAACTTAAAATATTTAATAAGGATTATATATAATTGCATTTCAATTTAAGCTGAAATAGTTACATAAGTATATTGTACTGCTGTATATTTCACTAAGTAAATGGTAAATGGTTCATAAGCCACCGTATAGTATAAGTATAATATAAGTATTCAATCAGTTTCAGCGCTATTAACATGGCAGAACTATTTTCCTACATCGCCCACATTAAATTCTCGCAAATATTAATGGGGATTGTTTGGTGAATTTATACGTTCGAACAAGGTCGTTCTCTGGTTTCAGTATGTCTAACTGAAAACATAAAAATGAAATTCCTTATAGACAATATGTTATGCAAATGCGCATCTGTACTATTTATTTTATTATTGAATATGTTAGCAATAAAGTGTAAATCATGGTATTTTTCATTTAGCAGTCTAATGTACAGATCCTGTTTCATCATTGTTAATTTTTGTAATAATATTTAAATCATTATATTTTTCGGCACCTAATAAAAATAATATTATAATATATTACGCAAAGCTCGGATTTATATGAGAAAAAAGTTATCTTGATGAACCATCGCTGATACTTTGAATTTCCTAGTGAATTTTCTTTAATTTTCAAGTGTAATTTCAAGCACTAATATAAAATAGGTAAAAATGCAAATGACAGAAAAAATAACGATACTTCCTAAAAAGGCTTCGCTCTGGCCAACAAATCGTTGGACAAATCGATGAAATATCGAAGTTGAACGATATAATTCATTTCATGACAATCTCCAGGATAACACGATAACAAAAGAATCTCGATACTAAAGCTCTACATGAGTTATTAGTAAAATTTGTCATAGCCCGGCATCACTACAGAATTAGGTATCGACCATAAAAATAGTTTTGAGCCACTTAAATAAAAGTGTAATAGTTGAGTTCCATATGAAGAGTGAACTTTAATGGACCATTTTTGTGATTCACTGCTAGAATGAAATGAAATCGATTACCAACAATGATTACGAACATTGAGTGGCCATGTATCGTAATAAATTAGTAATTAGTCACTATCACTATACTTTCAACAACTAAAGCGATTAAACGAAGTGACGAGGTGAAAAAAAACCGCAGATTTTATTAATAGGAAAAAGTTTTCATAATAACAACAAAAAAATTCAAAGAAATAAAACTTATTTTGACTACCATTTGTTCAGGACGTTGCAAAATCCTCTTAATCATGTAAAACTGGCTTCAAAAAATGCTTTTAGCCTACATCTTGGTTTAGTTTTTTTGCCAGAAAACCTTATACATACACAATACAGATAGTAGTGCAGTTACAATACTTTATAAACTATGTACATTTAAATATTATGAAGATAACAATTATTTGAGCTGGAAAATATAACTGGCAAGTACAATAGAGCTAAAAATAGGAAAGACATTTACGAAGATGACCATCAGTTAATCGAAGAAGTAGAATTATACAACCCAATATGGCCCTTTATCAACAGATCCAAACGTATGATTTCAATCAATTCAATATATGTAGGAAATTATTATGCAGGGACGATATTAGATACTAAACTAATACGGAAACCGAAAAGGAAAAAGGTGTCAGCTCATTTCCAAATAGGTCAGCTTTGCGTGAATTGTCCCTACAAGTAACTTTTAAAGCCTATATGGACACATGATATCAACTCAGGACGGATTGAAAAATTAAATATTAAATTCATTTAAGCTAAGTTAGATTCAGTAAATTTTTATATATTCTAATTATATCTGAAACTGAATTTAAAACAATATCATATATATAAAGTCATCATTCTAGCTAGACTATTAGACACAATGTTATTAATTATTGCTATCAATTCTTCTCGTAAATTAATACAAACTAAAGTTGATTCTAAAGTTTTTCTTTGTCAACTAATTTTCTACCCAATTCTTTAATAATCAATCCATGCATAATATTTGTATAATATTTTACATAAAAGTTCATCTAAAATGTTAGTTAAATTCAAAAGCAGATCATATTTTATAATATATAGGATATAAAAACATACTTAATTTTTAATAATGCTTTAATAGTCTATTATAAGTCCGTAAGATATCACATATCGAAGTAATTTGTTATGGGAAAGAGTATATAAAGTAGTTAAGTATATATAAATTTATCTTAATAAAAAAAACATGACTGGTTATATGCACTCGTCAACATCAGTTTTCCCACGTTTATATTAAAATTGCCTTTCAAATATATTATGTTTTAGGTTCGGCCATTAAATTATGAAATGTTTAAGAATTTAATTTTAACTTAATGAAAATCTGTTGGGGCCGAATTAAACCAGCGTTTCGGTGAACGTATATTTCTTTTGTTTGTTATCAACGACTAGATCAAGTTTTAAGTAAATTATTATATATATTACTCGTTTATTTATCGTTAAATCGTCTTCGTTACATTTATTTTCATATTATGAATCTGTCACGTAAAATCTTAATTTGATTTTGATTTTGATCAATTTTTAAATGGTAATGCCACGTAGCTGGGCTTTCAGGAAATCAAAAAAAAAACCTGTAGGTGCTTTTTTAGTATGTTAATTATTTTTATCAGCTGCCTCCTATATTAAATTTTGGAAATCAAGTTTAAAATAAATCTAACAATTTAATAAGTTAAGTTGGTTGTTAATAGTTAGATGCTATAAAATCTTCAAAGTACAGAACTTATAAGGGTACGTTTTTGTCAAGGAATTTTTCAATGAATAATTATGTTTACCAGATATCCAGGCATTGAAAGTACAAAAAATGTTTAAGTTTTAACATAGTACATTACGAGATTTTCCAATAAATAATTATAACTCTTCAAAAAATGTGTTCAATAATTAATATTTATAATTTTATTAACTGCAATTAATCTCATTTAAATTATATTTTCCAGATAATTTCAAGCAATTTTTTTTTAATTTAATTAATGTATAGAAAAAAATATTTAGTTTTCCAGTTATTAGTTTAATATACTTAGTCTCAGGGTTATAGAAAAGACGTTGAGCATAATAGAAAAGTATTTTTAAAACCAGTTTTTTTCTCCTTTCACATAATATATTTTTTCTATATTTTAAAAGCCATTCGTTGAATAGGATTTCCGCTGCATAGTATTGCTTTTTTTGTTACATTTTTAAGGTCGGTCTTAACAAAATGCATGACGAAAAATATCGTGAATATTCGAATTGTGAAATTATGACATCGGCCATATTTGAGCCAAATGAACAATAAAAAATTATGCACTTGTTACTTTCAAAAAATATAAATGTTAATGTGATATTTGATTTCCGCGAGGTCGTTGGTAATTACAAAAGAAAAATCATGCAACACATTCTTTTAATTATAATAAATTACGTTTAAGTACTTCTTCGGCATTCGCTTTAATTGTTCCCAATTTAAATGGATTTAAACGAGCTAAATTTAGTCACATGATTCAGTGAAATAATTCTTAGTCAGAATGATGATATAAATTAATTTTTTATTTATTTTTCTTGCAGAAAGTAATTTATTATAATAAATAGTTAAGAATTTGCAATATTTCTTCATAAACACATAGATAAAAATTTAGTCAAAGTAATCGGGTAACCTACAAAATTATTACTTAATCCGGACAAGATAACAATTAACAAAAATAAACAAAAATACTAACATTAGAGCTAACTATACTTGTTAAATTAATCAATGGAAGCATAATAATAATTGTATCAAGCTGATGTTGGCAGTAATATACGCACTTTCATTCAAAAGCCAATTTACTAGCTGAATTCATTTTCGATACTTCAAATAAAATTAAACAAACACAGCAATAATTATAGGATATCTAATAGACTTAATATTTTGCTAACTTATCTTCAAACGAATTAAGAAAATATTTATTTAATATGATTTCTTCTAAATATATGTTAACGTCTCCCTTTACCAACCATGGGTTTATCTGGACTGGACCTACCGTTTAATGTGGGCTCTGAACCACGGTCCTCAGCATTAAGCCTACCAACTGGTCAGTGACCAACTTTAGAAATCATCCCAGAAGACATCCGATCTTACCCAGCCTGGTTACTGGGACTAGGATTATTTTCCTCGTCGGATCGCAACAGTAGGAGGACCGTCCTATCGCCTTTACCACTGCGCCACCAAACCCGCTTTAATATGAAATTGTACATAGTTTTGTATTAAGCAAGTATCATTTAATCAATATAGGTATATTTCCTAGAGATCAAAGACAACTGATCTGAAAGTGCATATTTTATGTTATATTTGCTATTGTGCAAGCTCTTATATTAAGATTTTTTAAAATTTATTTATTATATTATTTTAAAATATTATTTTTATTATATAATTTTTTTAACGTATTTATTATACAATCTCCGGTTTAACGCCACACTACACTACAGAAGATCAAATGGTTTGATTCTTTTGAAATGTCCTATTCTGGTGTTATCCAAAAGTTGTACTACTTCGATATTGACATGAGAATGGAGTAGCTCCTCATATGTCCTTCCGATTCTCTGGATTTCCTCAGCGATATTCCTGTAGTATCTGGGTGCACCTACAATACTTCTCACGACTTTCTTCTGAAATACTGCGGATCATCCACATAATTGAATTCCGTATGTTCTATATAGGTTTCAATACTTGGTCGTATAATAACAATTTATTGTATACTGATAATTACGATTTTGTTCGAATTAACCAATGCATTTTCCCATATTTCAACTCCAGTTCTTTCCGTTTCCTTACGTTTCCTTCTAGCAAAGTTTTGCATCAAGATTCTTTCCGAGATACGTGGTTGGTCTCATATACCAAGATAGTATTATTTACAGCTGGAACGGCACAGATTTACTTTCGATAATTTTTATTTTCCAGGCCAGTCCAATTATTTATAATGTCATTTACAATGTTGCTTATAATGTTGCTTGTTTCGTGTTGTTTCTTCGGTATTATCTCTGACAGCAAGAATCGTATTCATCATCAGCAAATGTAGCCATCATTATATTTTCCATTTGTGGTATATTATATGCGTATAATAGGTAAAGAGTTGGCCCTAATACTGTGGAAAACCTGCTTTAGCTTATTTTATTGTAGAGTAGGCTTCATCTTGTTTAACTAAACATTCTGAGCGTGGCTTTCTTAAAGGATTTTTCAATTACATCTATTATTGTATGCACCTGGTCAAATGTTTGTTAATAAACTGAAGCTGATGTGTATGTATTAGGTTTTTTCCTGATCAATTTACAGGTTTTGGAATCATGATAACCTCAGCCATTTTTATTAATTTGGTGAGTTTTATAATTCCCTTGGTAGTTTTTACAGCGATTATCATGTTATTTGTTTAAATCATGGTGATTTATTTGGATAAATATCAACTTTTATAACTTTGGTTATTAATTGAAAATTAAGTTACATAATATATTTACAAGTTTTGACAAAGAAATAGCTTCAAAATGTTCATTTTTTAATATCAAATTTCAAATTAAAGTTGATCACCTCGAATTTTCTTCTAACAACTCTATTTCATCAAATAATGTTTTCTGGTTCTTCTTATTTGCAAATTACATAACCTTTTTACTCACGTACTATAAATTCAAGAATTATTACAAGTAAATAACAATTTTAAAATATTGTTTTTTATTTTCAATTGTTTATAATTCGAAACTTTCTATTAAGACACCCAAATCTGAAAATGATTACGCCTACTATGAGCAAAAATGATTTAAAATACAATAACGTATCATTAACTGTGACAATAAACTAAACCGGTTTGGCAAATATGATTATTTTCGAAAGGAAAAAGTAAAATTACTAATTAAAAACCAATTAAACAGATAACTCTTCTGAACTGGATACATAAATCTGTTTAAAACTGTACAAATAATTCACGAAAACCGTTAATATCTTCTAGTTGGATCGGCATCTCTTTTAACTTGTCATATAAATCAGCGTGTAATTTATAATTACTCACATAAAATTTAGTTTTTTTTTATTGAGGTTAGGTCGGTAATTGTTATTGTTATTAATACCCAAACTGCAATAATTAGTTTGATATTGATATAATTAATTACGATCTAATAAGTAACATAAATATCTGTTTAATAATTGGAAAATAACTTGTTTTTAGGCAAATCAATACGTATATATGAATGATCTTCATTATTCAATTTTTCGGCCAAATTAATTCAGAAAAAATTTAAAATTAATTCACAGCCTAGTTCAAAAAGATTCAAAAACAAAAATCAATTACTGAAATAGGAGAAACCCGGTTTTATTGATGATTTCAATAGTAATAAATGAGTTGTGGTTATAAAATAAAATTTAGCAATACGTACTCAGTAGAAAAAAATAAGACTCTGCTAGAACACAGTATCATGTAATTCATATGCTTGACTTATACAGAAAGAAATGGTACGTGAAATTATAGTGGCAAAATTACATTTAGATAGTATCACGCAAAATAATAACATATACTTTCCCAAATTTAGATGTTTAATAAAAAGCAAGCAGATATGTCCGGCATTTTAATACGGCCTTATTATTACCTTAAACCGAAGCTCATTTAGTAAATAATTTTCTAAATTAGGCAATAACGAAGAGGTAATTCCACGACAATGTCCTTACCACATATGGTCATTACTTTTTGCTATAGCGTACATAAACTGACAAAGAAACATTATTTAGTACGAAGAAATATATGAGACATTGTTGAAACTTCCTATGTAGTTAGAGAACCAATGACGAGAATTGTAATGTTCCTATCCATATTGAAAAACTTGAAGATGTGTTGATTAAAGCGCATGTATGCGTATTGCATAACCCTTTTTAAACTTTCACGTTTTAAAATTTTCAAAATTTAGATTTTCTTTAAAAGACGATGCATATTTTTGTTACTAAATGTATTGAAATCGGCTTAGTAGAGCTAGTGGTCAAGACCATCCTCCTGCTACTGCAATAGACATAGGTTCGAATCCTGCTACAGCATTGGTTGTAAATCTAAGTTTGTGATTGTTCCTCAATAATTAAGGTGGGAGTACTAAAATTAATAGGCCAACCCAACCTAGTCACACCAGTAATTAAGCTGGATAAAACTGCATATTTTCTGGGATGGTTCCTTTACTGAGAAGTTTTATTACCCGCCAGTCTGTAGATTTAATGCCGAGGACCCTGATCTAGAGCTTAAGCTAAGCAATAGATACTGTCCAGATACTCTTTCTCATATATACTGAGTAGCAAATTTCTTATTATCAGACAACTAAGACAATGTAGTAGTTTATTGAAAAGTCAGTGATATTACAAAATATATACAATGAAAGTAGTATTACTGGTTTTTCACGGAAAAAACTACGTAGTGTCTAATAAAATAGAAAAATAAATTTATTAGATGAGGCAAGGTCTGGAGAGTATGGCGGGTGTAGTGCTTTCAACGCTTCCTCAACACAGATCGAGATTTCGCATATTCAAACTTTTTCGCTTCACCAGAATATTTTTTGTCTTACATATCGAAATGGTCACTTTTGAATTTTCTAAACTACGCCTCACGTGATTTTAAGGTTATAGTACGCTCACCGTAAATTTCTACCAGCAAATGATGACTTTCAGAGGCTTTTTTCTTTTGATTAAATAAGAAAAGTTATTTGTGCTGCAAATGCACGTTTTTTTTTCAGGCATAAAATTTTCAAAGAGATATAAATCTACAACGGTGTCACTTTAGCAAAATGTAACTATATATGCTTTGAAGCTTGATGTCAGTAGAATAAAACAACATATGTATTAAATCATAACATACTTAAGCCTAGCGACATCTGTTAGAAAAACGAGTAATGATTTTCCGGTACACCTGGTAAATAATAATAACATTTTAAGAAATATAAATAATGAAGCTTATTTGTTGAAGCAAACTTTGAGTTGAACAATTTCGGTACGGATGTGGACAGTTTTCAACCCAATCGTACTGTAACTTTAAGATCTTTACCATCGCATGTAAACGCCGGGAAACAGTTTATTCCTTAACTGCTAAGCTCTCTCAAAATTCTTTGAGACTTTGAGCTGGGTCCAAAAATTATTTATCTTCAAACTTGTTGCTGACTTCTAGACCGTTCTTTGTCATTGATCAAAACCTTAACTTCTAAATAATTGGCACTACAACCGACAATTGGGATATGATGGTGCAAAATCATTATTTTTATTCTAAATTATGGAATTTAACAGTTGTTACTTTTCTACGCTAATAACACTACATATAACCACCTAACAGTAACAGCAACTATTAAAAATTATTGGTAAGCTCTTAAATACCTTATCAATATTTATTATATATATATAAGTTTGTTTTCAAGAAATACAGTAAAATAAGATTAAAATTCAGAAGCATATGCTCAATTACTATTAATAAATACCTTCTTGTATTTTGTTTTGTGGATAAACAGTTTCATCAGTTTAATTTTTTATCAGTTTCGTCGTTCTAACCACTTACAAAATTAAACCTCCTCCAATAATAGGTATATTGAAGTTTACTGTAATAAATCTGACAAAATTGAGATGCAGTTGACTTTTAAAACGAGTACGGTGACGATCAAATTGATGATGATTTATACGGTAATAAAAATGCAGTGAAAAGAAAATGAATGTTTCTGCATGCAAATATAATTTACGGATGACCGGATGCAAATAAAAACTGTTGTAATAGTTTAATGATATACTAGCTTGCGTCTGAAATATGATAAATAACCATAATTTCTATGATGCGGTGTCATGATGTTCAATATCTCTTAATTTGATGAATTTTAATGGATGTCATCATTGCTGAAATAGCAACAAAATATTTGAAAAGCCTTTTAAGTCGACGCTAATAACAATACATTACTATGTTACAAAACCTTTGTTGTAATTTGGGTCTTCTGAATCTTGATTTCAGTAAGCGGAATTTGTTTAATTTAATAGATGCAATCAGTTAACCCAAACTAGTACATGGACAAATGGTAAGTGTTTAAAAGAATCAATATTGAGGAATCGTTGTATACAATTGTTCACCTCCAAAAGTACTATTTCTTAGAAAGATTCTAATTGACAGTATGATAACAACGGTCAAGATATTAATTATATTAACAGTAATTATTATCATTTTTGCTCTTCTAACCATCAGTCCATTTTACCTTTATATGTTGATCATGTTTATAGTTATCATCTAACTAAAGAGATTATTGTGATCTTCAAAATAATAAGGCTCAATGAATATATGGATTTAGGTTATAAATAAAAAGTAACAATAATGTCAGAGGTTGTTGGTAATAATAACATAAATAATATCTTTTAATTTAAAAGAACAGCGCAACATATTAACTAGTTTTCGATAAAGGAAATATAATGTTTTTAAATTATTTCTATAAAACATAAAATGATACTCGAACTTATTCTCATTCAAACCAATTTTAGTTTTTCGCTGTTATTTGTTTTAATCTCTAATATATATTCACCGTCATTATCCCAATAATCAAGCTCGACTATGCAACATATAACAATAATTAAAACATGATGCTTCAATTGTATTAAAAGGATATTGAATGAGTCTAACGTTAGATAAGAGAACTAAATGTATATGTCGAATAATCTAGTCTTCTACATTAATTTTAAGTGATCGACAGAATCAGTTAATATTTTTGTTAATTAAATTTTAATATAACGATTTAAATATGTATTAATTGTCGATTGATTTTATTGATTGTTAATATTAAATTATATTTTTTTTGTATTATTCCCATCATTGGTGATAATTCGCTGCAAAATCCATTCTTCGCATTTTTATTTCTATTTTTAGATTTTTATTTTTTTTGCTTACTGTACTTTGGTTAAAGTACTTTAGTCTGAAAAAAGTTTAAATACAGCTGATCTTCGGGAATTAATTATTGAAAGGAATAAGGTAATGTTGTGTTACAGCGTATTTTGCAAAATGTGTTTTAAGCACCAAAAACAATTGTTTAAATTTTCGAATTTATTTATTTTAGTTGCACAAACTATTGATGATCTTGAAAGCTTTGTGTATTAATAGTACTTCTTCATATATTTAGAATGACCATCTTCAAAAGATACTATAAAACAGAACCTGTACAAACACTCAAATGTTGAGATATCTTAATTCTTAGATAGCTAAAACAACGAAATTATTCTTTGAAAAAAATGTTTAAACTTGTGTAATAATGTAAAAAAGTAAAAGTGTAGAGCATGCTGCAATACAGTCACATTCATCATTAAAAGCTAAGAATGAGTATGAAACCAGCAGAATTAAAATATGAAGTAATTTAAGTTATACTCAGAGTGTTTTTATTAATATTAAAATTAGATGTGTTAATAATTTAAATAAATAAAAATAAAAATAATCTAATTTAATTGCGAATATAATATTTCAGACTTTCTTTCTGGTCTAAACTTTCATTCTTAATATACTTAATCTTTAAAAAAAAGTCCATTAAGAAACAGGAAGGAGTTATATATGTTAGGTAACATACGATTCTTGATATTCATATTCAATAATTCTGAAGCAAAATGTATTTTATGTTTCACACTGTAATTATAATGAACAAATTGGAGATTATATCGTAATTGAGTGGATGTAAACGTGAAAATTAATGTTTTATACGCAGCAAACATAATTCCTCAATTACCGGATGTAAATGAAAAAATACTAATATTGTAATACTTTAATGATATACTCGGATGAATTTAAGAAACACCAAATAACAGTGATTTTTGTATTTGATGCATATTTAATACGAATGAGAATACTTTCGATACTTAAGTACAAAAAAAAAAACGTTGTATAATCTCGAGGTGATTGACTTCCACGCTAATTGTAATTTTGCGATGTGGTCTATTGTGACAAAATGGCCCCAGGGTAAATAATACGGTCTTTGTAATAAAGGTATAAATGTATATTCCATGTTCTTTTTCACAGCAAAATGCCATGAAACTTTGAACTATTAGTTAATGATAGTTGCGAATAAAAGTTAGCTTGTAATAAACATAACAATGATAAAGGCAATATTGTCCAATATGTATAGCTTGCGTTTTTGCAATGTTAGAATTGTTGTTAATCGATATTTTTTACTTATATAACTATATTAAATGCTTTCTACAAGAAAACCACCACACATCATCTGCAATATGATTGTCCATGTATAACAAATCAAATAAATTAGTTTTCACCATCAGTTATAATAGGTTATATTGTTCGTACATAAATAATGAAATCATTATAGCCTATTAGTTTGCCTTTAATGATCTTTTACATAGGTAACCTTACAACTTCAACTGTGACGTTTTTGCCCGATCTGCACTAAGCTGTGTCAAGGAATGCTTCTATTAAGTGAACATGTCTTTTCTGGATAAGCTGGTTCTCTTCCTAATAAGTAAATTCCGGTATATAAGTATGATCTCCCCAGAATTCTACCAACTGTGTTAGTTACGAAATAATTATTTCACTTGAAAATTATTTTATTTTAACAGGACTAAATAACTTCCATGCACGTGTATCTGTACAATCGTTCCAACAAATCAAGATATTTTGTGTTTAAACAAATAAGTGGTGCCACTGTTTTCTCTGAATATAGCTTATAAAACTTTATGGCTGTGAGTAATTTTTTTGGAAAAAACAATTGTAAGCACATGTTGGAATCATATAGAAATAAACCAATTACTTTTATTATATTATGTCATTGTTACTTTTTGAATGTTAAAATAGGATTAAATATATTTGGGACTATTATTTTGTTCCTTTTTTTCATACTACTACTACTACTTTCATAAATTACATAGCTTTGTATATAAATAATCATAATTTTATTAAGCGTCAAAATAGTATAAATATAATAATTCTTACGTTATGATTTATCCGTAGAGTTATAGTGGCGCCATTATCTTAAAAAACCGAATCACGTCCGCGACTTCTCATGAACTGTTTGAAATATTCAAAACACATTGGTGCATTTCTACATAAAATTCCTTGCAACTTTACGACATTTTTACGATGTTTTAGTATAATTTATTAAGACCGTAATACGTGGATGGTTTCAAAAGTCACTCAAAATTTGTTTTTATTTATATAATAAATGCAACTGCGAATTGTAAATATCTCAACAAGAATCTGCTTTATTCATATCGTCCTCCTCTGGTTTCTTTCTGATGAAATAATTAAAAAACTGATTATTAATACATACAAATAGCATCATACAAAAAAATAATCCCGTCAATCAAAATATTGTTGGAAATCGGCCAAACAGAGTATTTAAATTCTTTTTTTTTTTGTTATTTATCCTCGCTTAGAGATGTTAAAAGAGGAAAATAAAATAGAAGTATAAATAAAAATTAAGGACGTTATATGAGATTTAGGAATCTCTTCCCGATAATAATAAAAATGTAAGAGAACTCAAAATATCTAAACCAAGCTATCGATTCATTAATTTTATGTTATATTATCTTATTACCAGAGAAAAATCTATTATATTTAGATCGATTATATGGAAATTCGTATAGTACTCGTATAGCAATATTCTAATTTTAGCGAGAGTAGTTACAAGTGATGTTAGGAAACTATATCCAGGCTTGGGTAATATAATATTAAGCAATACAAATACATATTAGGTATTTAACGCTCACATATTTTTGTTAGTATTTAAAATACTTATGGCTTCAAAATACATTTGAACATTAATACATTTAGGGATGTTATAATGGGTCTATGCTAGAAGTATTGGTAAGCAAAATATATCAATCTATAAAGTTGGTAAAAATGCATCTGTACCGCACGTCAAATTATCAAGGATCTTGTCAATTGTCATTTTTATTCTCAACAGTTATTTTCATAAAGCTTCTCTGTATTAAGTAAGCTTACTAGTACGAATTTTATTTCTAATTAGGGCAACAATTGTTACTATGACAAACTTCTGCCTACTCTCATGTCTCGAGCCAGATTACATCGGCTACAAGATTGAAATTTGGGGCATTTTACTGTTATTGCAAGTGTAGAAAGAAGATTTGTTAACTTTCTCAAACTATGACCTGAAATAAATGGAGCTATAGTGCCCTAACCCTAGTTATAAAATGCGTTAATTGCCTGAAGGTATCACAACAAGTGAGAGGCAAAACATTTAAAATCTTGCAAATCATAAACAGGAATAACATCACTAATAAAGAAGATGATTTTATTGTTCTTGTGAATAGGGATTAAAAATATTTTATATTTCGTATTTTAAATACACGCAAGATAGTATTTTGAAATTTGTATTTTAAACATATATTTTTCCAAGCTGGACGGTCCTCCTACTGTTGAGATAGTCGCGGGTTAGAATCTTCCTGGAGCATGGTCATTATGTTTGTGATTGTTTAACATTTGTGTATGTCTTTGGATAATAGTGCAAAATCTGTCAAAGAAAATGACCCCACTTACGTTAGTAACCAGCCTGGATAAGACCAGATGCCTTATGGGATGATGTCCAAAGTTGGTGACTCACCAGTCGGTAGACTTAATGCCGAGGACCGTAGTTCGAAGCCCACGTTAAACAACATTTTCAGTCTAGATAAACCGTAGGTAAAAAAGGACTCCCAAATATATATTTTTAAAAATGTGCTAAATGTTTTTATGTTAACAAAGTTGTTAAGTAAGATAAAATTTAATGTTATATTACATAAATTTATTTGTTAATTAATTACAATAACTCAAAATAAATGACAAATAAGTGATGTCTAATTTACTGTTCCATCTCAATGGGTATATTTTTTAAAGTATTTGAAAATAACCGTTTTAAAACAAATGAAATAAAACATATTTTTATGATATCATAAATTATATATGTTAACATTACAACCTGCAACGTTACGTTGCATTTTGTTTTGCAAAAGAGGAGCAATTAATTTTTGATAACGCAATTAATATGAGATAAAATTAAATCAGTGTCCAAAGTTGATGCAACACGATTGCTCGAGAATGAATCGTAAATTATTTTTTAGTGTAAGCTCCACGAAAGTAAAAGTCATTTATTAAAAACATAATTGTTGTTGTCGCAGTTTAATAAACAGTCTTTTTTCAACCGGACACGTCATGTTATCGTCCAAAAGTATGTTAATACATTTACTTTTTATGAGAAAATGGGCGACAATTAATTAATTACCGTGGGAAAATAGGGCATTCGATATCCAAATATACTCATTAATGTGTAATTATCTAAATATTTCTCATTAAAATATCTTATTTTAGTTGCAGATTGATATATTTCACACATATATCTTGATAGTCGATAAAAACGAAAGTATTTTAGGCGTACATTATAATACCGTAAATAGTCAATTTTAAAACATATAGGGATGAAAACGGTCTTTTAAGTTACTTAAATCATTTCAGTTCAAGTGTGTTCTTCTCTGTGTGCTATATTTTCATCTAAAAAAAGCTTAAACTATGGGTATAATGGAATTACCAGCTGAGTATCAGTCGCATACCTTCGCCATGAAGAATTACCAAATGATTGTCTATAGTAGTAGCTCGCTTTACGCTTAAACCCCAGCGAAAAATACAGGTATAAGTCTCCTATTAAAGGTCGAGAAAGATTTATGAAGAACGTACAAACGAGACTTCCAATGACACACAAGGAGACAAGTTCAAAAGAGCAGATGGGTCTGAGATCCAATCAAGGTTGCGTAGTTAATATTTTTGCACTACGTCAACCAATGGAGGAATGTATTAGATGTAGAGCATGGAACGCGTGCCATTGACGTTTTTATTGATTTGTATCCTTTCGACTGTATACACTGGCACTCATTTTGGGCAGCTTTGGAAGAAAAACATTCTCTCCTAAAAGTTATTACATTTCTTCAGGCAATTTAGGGTTCTTTATTAGCCTTGTGCGGGTGCAAAATGGTTTGTGTCGTCTCTCCAATGTATTTCTCAACATAATTGTGGATGCAATTATGCAAAATATTTAAAAAAAGACATTCTCTAGTTTGCTACGAACTCCTTGACTGACCTAATATTCGCTGATGAGACTCGTTGATATGGATGTTGAGGATTATAACACTTTTCATGATCCGACGACTTCTGACGGATTGCCTGCTGTTATAGATCTCAATCGGATCCTGTTTGAACAAGTGCGGCAGTTGAAGTAGTTGGAATCAGTAACAGTGGAGACAAAATGGTATCTACCACCGAAGTAATAAGTCGAATAGACCAAGCTGCAACTGCTCTTGCTTTTCTAAGATAGTGCGTGTGTGGAAGAGCAGAAGCATTAAAATCAAGACTAAAACCCGCCTCTTTCGAACGCTTGTCTTGTCAACTCTTCTGTATGGATCCGAAACTTGGACTTCCGATCTGATTTTTGGACATACATATATATATTATATATAACTTAATACTTTAAATACTCTAAATAAAAGTAGTAGTCTGGAGGATGAATTAACTTTGATTAATTTATAATAACTAGCGCATCGACATTCAAATTCAAATTAAAAATTCGAATTAATTTAACCAGTTTTTTATTGGCATCGACGCAGCTGACGAAGTACAAGCTGATTAATCCAAAAAGTCTGAAAAGATGAAGAAACGGTGTGAATGGTTGAAACATTTTCATGAAAATACCAGAAAATGAGCCGATTTGTTTATACATTGAAGACGTGTAAAGTACACATTTTTTAAAACAAAGTCAAATCCATTTAAATTCTTTACAATTAATTGACTGTTCTTTTAAAAGTATATTACTTTGTATAATGACTATTTCTATAAGCAGCTATCGAATTTTTATATGATGACAAAGCTCTTTATTTACTTGAACATCTTAGAATTCGCGGTACACAGTTGTTGATTAAACAAAATTCCCCAATAGAAATATTTCAAAGGAATATTAATCACTCTCGGTGATACTTATATACCTCTTGGCAGCAATCGCGCTGAATTTTTAGCTAGACTTTGCGGCGCCGTCTGTCTCGATTCTAAATCGATAGATCCATGTATAGTGGTGGCGTCAATAGTAGAGCACAATTAGCTATAGGTCAGATGTATTTCCTGCAATACAGGTGAAATGGCACAGGTTTCTGTAACTATTCATTATTGGTCACGCAGTTATTTTTATATGGAAAGTGAAAAGATGTATTTTAATTGTTATGCGGTTTATTGCGTTATTTAGTATTTTAAAGCACGAAACGTAAACCAAATGAAATTCTTACAGCGGATGTTTACCGAAGGCAATTAGACAAATTGAATGAATATATTGTTGCTAAGAGACAAGCAATAAGGAATAAGTTATCCTCTAGCATAACTCATATTCCACCATACGTTGTGAATGATATTTTAGCTCGAATAGGAAGTTCTGCTGCACCCAGCGTACTCACCAGGCATAGCGCTTTCTGATAACTTATTCAGGTCGATGCAGTCGATAACTGGCATATGGCCTCGAAATTTTAAGAAGAATGGATTGATAATTGGACCCAGAATGATGGGAACAAGTTGTATAAAATGACGGAAAACATTTTTGAAAAATATATATTATACCAATTTTACACACAAAATATGTTAGTTATACTCACTCACATGTTATTCCATATCATGTATATAAACTATAAATTATATTTTAAAATGAAAAATATGCTTGCAATTGTAAATAAGTAGTTTTAAATTAAAACAGAAAAGCATCTTACTGACAATCACAGTTAATTATATTAAATTGCGTTAATTCCACGATGACTCACTACAGGACCAATAATATTGTTAATAACACATTATCCAAATATATACAAATAAAGCAAAATATGAAAAACTACTTCAAAAAAATTTATATTGGGATTATTAGGACAAATTCCGTTTTTGTATGAATGCAAATAAACTGCCCATATGACCATATAGCGTCCAGTTTATTAAATAAACAATATTAGCTATTGGGTATGTTAAATATTATGATTCGTAGTATTTTCCAATATTATTATCATCCATTTCACTATGTTGTATTTCTTTAAATAGTTAATAACAATAATGTATCTAACAGTAACAATAATTCGATGATAGTGTGGACATTTTGATTGTGGAACCAATGCTAATAATGAATAATGAAATCAATGATGTATAAATAATAATACTTCAAGATTTATGAGATCGTAGTGGTTTGTCATATTTTAAAGATAGAGTAGATCAACAAAAACTTAGTTTGTCTTCTGAACAGATTCTCAAATCAGTCAGCCAGATCCCTTTAAGCATATCGCAGCCCGGCAAGAATAAAGTCACAATTTCAAAAGCAAATCCTTAAGTCCATATGGACGTATGACATCCAGACGTGGAATTGCACCAAGATGTCATAATTGAGTTAAATAGTTTCAGAATAATGTCACAATTTAAAAAAAAACTTCAGTATAACAAAAATAAAGTTTATATTATACGTGAAATCAGATTATACATTTTTCTGAAAAAAAATATTTGTAAAATATTAAGGGTAAAATGCCATTATTCAAGAAAAACTGAAAAACATTAAACAAGAAAATAATTTCAGATGTTACATTGTTTAAATTAGTTTTAATATTAATACTTGGTTATATTTATGATAAATTAAAAAAAGCAACGAAATATTCAAAAGATGTAATATTTTAATTGACACCATAATTTTTAGTTCATATATTTCATCTTCTTCTTAGTATCTTTTTTATTTGCTAGAGCAGATACTCCTTGATAATTAAGTAAAATTGGTTGAAAAAAAAAACGTTTATAAAACCTATTCATGTAGTAGTATGCTGAAGAGCAACTAATATATTTTACGCGGTTTAATTTTACATCGACCTCTATTTTTAGAAATTTGTCATCTTTGTTTTTACAAAAATTACTCTTGACTCACTTTTTATAATCTTAATTACCTTGATGTTACTAACTACACAGGTTTGACAGGTTTAGATCTGGGATAATGATAACTGTTATCACAATAAGTCGGGATTCAACTTAATTACACAATGTGACACTAAATAAAAATAAGTCTAATACAAAAAAATAACGACATAACTACAAATACAACCTGCAAATATATAATCGTAAAGCTCAGAAATGACATTGTTCTAGCAATACTGCATTCAAAATGGCTGCCTACTATACCGACATTTCTACACCTTGGTGTTTAATTATGCAACTACAGAAGCGTCACTGCTCGAGACATGTAGAGTAAAGAGATGTTTTTCATGAACTTATCTTATTGCATTGTTACGTTATTTTTGCCCAGGTGTGATATATTGATATGGTTGGTTGATATATTCATATTTCTATATTTCTCCTCCTTTCCACCTTTGTTATATTATAATATTTTATTTTTGTAACTTGGATTCTGTTTTTATTTTTTGCATATAGAATCTATGTCTCTTAGCCCACCAATGAAATTGGTCTATATATTGTTCTCTATACTTTCAATTTTGTTTTGCTTAATATCTCTTTTTTGTTGATAAATTCATTATTCAAATTCAAATTCATTGCAAAGTATAAATTCATAACATTTACAATTCTATAATTTCCTTTTCCAGGCTTTCATTACTGTTTCTATTAACTTCTAATCCCATATATTTAAAGGAATATACTTGTTCTGTCTTTACTTTTCCAATTTGGATATGTATTTTTTTTGGTACCATAACCTTCGTTAATAATTTAAAATAATTTGTCCACTATAAGTCATAATAAAATAATATCTGGTATTCATTCGACAATAATACTTACAAAATAATAAATGACCAATTACATTATAAGCCCAAAAATATGTTTAAACCTAAAATGTTTATCTTGAGAGCTAATGTATTGCCTAGTTAAAAAGGTGTAGCTGTACATCTTATCCACATAAGTAGAGTGCTCGAACTTCAAACCCATATAAAACACTGGCGACAGTAAATCGTCTGGATTCATTTCTATTTCCAGAGGGTAGAAAGTTTCTTTCTTGGCTTTTTTTATGTATCCTTGTCGAGTACGGGTAAATTACATTTTTCGGATATAAAATATATTGAAATTTAGTTTTTATTCGAAAACATTACGTTACCAGAATTATTATTGTATTTTAGTTAATTGACGATGCCAACTAATAGAAAATGACAATTGCGGAACATAAACTGTTAAGTTTTAGAGACAAAATGAAACACAGTAATTATGTAGTTTTATTATGGTACTTTGTTTTATTTTAGCTTATTAGTTTTTATGATAAATATTAATAGGTAATAACAAACTGGTATATCTAGAGCGAATATTACTCCAGAATAAACTTTTCAATAGTACAAGAAATGTCTATTCCACAACACAGTATTACATTCTACTGATTATGTAAATTGGCCTAACATAATCTTTGATCAGTTCCCAACCGAGAGGGAAAAAATCAATGGCTTCGAATGCCGCAAAGGTTTACTGGCCCAAGGCTGGTGTAATAAAGTTTACTTCACACAGTATTTTACAGCAGTAAAATTTAAACGCAATCCTAGTGACATTTAAGAGTCCACGCCTAGATTTTTCCTAATAACTACACATCAGTTTTTCATCGACAGCCATAACATTTCGCTATCAATATTTTAAGATTTGATTATGAATTCGCCAGTATATCGTCCGAAATACCCGAGCATAAGAAAACGGTTTTATTATCTCGATAAGGCTCACGAATAAACGTTTGACATTTAATCGAAATATTCTCATAACATTTTTTATTGTTTGTTAATATTGATTAAAACATGACGGACTTTTTTTTATAATAGTTACTTTTTTTTTTTAATTGAAGCAACATTTTATATTATAAAATGAATGTTTTTTTTTTAGATAATTTGATTTGGAGCTTTATTGTATTATAATGGTTTGAAATGTATCTGTTCACACCTCTTTAAAATACTTCCTTGTTGAAAGTGTCATGTCTGTTATGAAATTATATTGAAAGCTTTTATTAGCACAATAGTTTATTGTAGTTCATTATAGGTTATTGGTTGAAATTTACATATACTTAATAAAATCATTACTTAATAATAATGGAGATACTCCAGTCTGAACTATACCTAATTAGAATTACATATTTTTAACGCCTAGAGATAATTTTCAAATCGAATGCCAGTTAAAGCATTATTAACTAGAAGTATCTTAAAGAATCATAAAGAACCATAAAAAACAGATATATTTCACTTACTACTCCAAAAGAAATCGCAGCGGGAATAAAAAAGACTCCTAGACTTGACTTGATTACAGCAGAAATATTAAAAAAGTTTCCAGTTAAAATCCTTGTAAGATATCGTAAATAGCGGAAATAATAATTATATTTAAACCCGGATAGCCGCAAAAGAAGAAAATAAAAGAAGTATGACCTTACCAAGTTGTTATATATATATAAGTTGTTGTTATGTATATTGAAGATATACTTGTCCGTGGTACCTCAAGAAATAGTGATTCCAATCGAAATTTGAAAACGGACATCATTAACTAGACCATGACAAATCTGACTCTAAATCATGAACAAAGGCGCTCAAGAGGACAATGCCTTTTGGGTTGATGTTTTGCGATATTAGTGTAAACATAGAGAATAGTACCAGTATATACATTAACAAAGTTAAAAATATTTTCACAAGAAAAATTGAACCGACTTCAAAAAATAAATAAGGAACTGGCTATAACGTAAAAAATAATCAAACTTAGACTTTTGACACAAAAAAAACGCTTTAAAATAAAATATGTAGGTAATAATCTTTTTCATAACTAAATAAAAACCAGTTTGAAGTCGGTATGAGGAAAAATAGGAATAAAGAAACACTGATTGAAAAAAAAGGAATATTTCAGGCACTGAGGCTCGCTACTTAGTCTAAGTGATTTGACAAATTTTCCAACTAAACTAAAGAACAAGTTATTGTCCCCGCCGGGAATCGAACCCGCGACCTCCCTTAGGGAGCTAAACGCTTTAAGTATTACACCATAAAAGCAGTTGTGTACAAGATTTCTATGAGGTTATATATGGTATAGTTTGTGCTTAAAAAGCAAACTAAATGGTTTTTGCACTGAACGACTTCCGATTTTTCGTCACATCAGCTCAGCAATAACATTATACCCAAATATCTGTTTATTATAGATATGTGTGGAAAAGAAATATGTGAAAACATTATATGTGCCTTTGAAATCTGAGAGAATCCCCCCCAAGATTTGGTTTCAATGGGACCATGTCGGAAGTGCACTGTTTCGAATAAAAAAATAATATTTAAAATCTGCCCACAATTGACGAAGAAATCGGCGAAAATTCTTTTAAAAACAATTACAACCGAACATAGAACTTCCTCCTTTTTCGAAGTCGGTTAAAAAAGTGAGAAACGTGAAAATCTTTGGTTTAAAAAAAATATTTCGTTACTCATTGGATAAGTATTGTTGAGAATGTAATTTTTATTACCTTATTACCTATTTATTACCTATTATAATTGAGATATTGTTTAGTAATAAAACATAATTTTAAATTATTGACGAAGTAAATCTGAAGACTGCATAATCAATCTAAACCAAATAAAAAAATGAATCGAATAATATTCTATATGCATACAGAAAATATTTAAGATCGTGCTTTTTGTGGTTTGGTCGAACGTTACATATCTTGAATCAAATTGCTATAATTTTTCCATTAAAATTCATAGAGCAATACAATACGAAAACTTTTTCAGGCGTTTCAAAATTCCATTAAAATTTAGGTTAAGGAAAATATGATGGAGGCTTATTCTTTAGTTGAGACCTATTAAAATTATTTATATTAATAAAAAAATACTACTTTCGAATTACTGCGCCAGGTCAACAGCTTAAATATGTTGTAATATTTTTATCTTTGTCTTTATTTGTATTTCTCATAATAAGGAATCCTCTTAGCGATGTGACATTGTGGCCATAACAATCATGTGGGAAGATCTTTATGTGTTATATAATTTGAATATGGGAAATTTTATAGCGAAATAATCAACGAGCAACTTAAAAAATCAATGTAGTAAGTCAATGATTTAAAAATAGTTTGTTAATAAATTAACTCTTAATTGGAGGTTACTAGATAATTTGATTAATACTTAATCTTAAGTATCCTTAAATCATTAAACTTATTGCTCTAATAAGTTTCATGTTGTACGAAATTCAATTAAATAGAAAAGCTTAATTACCTTAATTTTCAATATATCTGAAATTTCATATGGTCTTCTATCACATATTTGTGAACCTTTTACTGAGACTTTTATACTTTTATAATCTAGAAAGAACATTTGGCTCTTTCAGAGATAACATTTTCGATAACATATCTTATAGACTTGTAGGAGATGAAATATGTATGTCCGAGAATTCCTATACCTGATTTTAAATAATCCTGTATATATATTTTTAGATATTAAGAAATTGTTGATCTATTTTGTACTTGACAAGTGAGGATTTTTTAAAAATATTAAAGCATACAAAATTATTTTTATATATGGGACTATTATTAACTAATTTTAGTGCATACAAATTAAATTATTAAACTGCATTATTAATAATTTCTTATTTCACCTCTCTGTTTAATTAAAATATGATTATTTATTATACTAAATTTGCTATAAAGTTTTGATGTATATAAAAACTTAATTATGAGTCAAATATTTCTTAACGCCTTAACATTTAAAACAAATAAACGCTAAATTATTCTCATCAACACCTTCTTGATTATTGATTGGTGTTGCTCAACAATGTGAATGTTGGAGACAAATTTTTTGCATTATTGTTATCGAAATAACTATTTAATTGTTGGCTAATGGCATTTACATTGCATTTGACCGATACATTTTTGATGTGCCGGACAGACATTGTGGTTGAAACCCATTTTATGGCAATTACTTTTAATTGCGAAACGAAATTCTTTGTCAATGATAACAGTTTCGTTTTGATTTCGAAAATATGAAAAAATGCGCTTTAGCATTTATGCTTTCACTAAAAAGTCGTGTAATGAGTGTGAATAACAAGAAAAAAGTGGTTTTTTGACTAATTATACAGTTATTTTTTAAAGATAAATGAAGTAAGTTAAAATTGTATATATCTTTTGCTGCTAAAATACATTCTCTTATCAGATGCTTTAACGTTATTCCGTATTGCTCCTACAACTAAAGCGAAAGTCTGTAAAAAATGTTCTCAAGCTGGCATTACCTCTTTTCCCAACGAAAATAATTTAGGACACTGTTTAAAGTTATAGGTAGCTAAATATGACGAATAGAATGTACATTGCAACAATTCTTGTTTACAAATTTATTAACGTTCACGAATAATAATTATTTTTCTGTAAAGTATATTATCGTAAATTTTTACATCTGGCTAAACCAACAATAAAAAGTTACAAGAAAATGTCTCTAACATTACTGTTTTTACTTTGTCGACTTTTTATTTCATCATTATTTGGTCTCTTTTACCTCCTGCTCATTATTTACTTATGGAACACAAAATTGGTTGGACAACTTATTACATCCAGTTTGGTAAATACCGTAAAGTATTTTATTGGATGTGAATTAAAGTTATCAATAGTTATCGTTGATATACGTAAATCTAAACTGTATATTACAACTATAGTAAATAACACTGTCCAAACTGCCATGAAATGTTTTACTATTTATCTTATGCATTATATTATAGAGCAAAAAATATGGGAAAACTTATTACATACAGTTTACTAAATACAGTAAAGTATTTTATTGGATGTGAATTAAATGTATAATAAATAATTAATGGTTATCGTTGATTTACGTAAATATAAACTGTGACTGTATATTACAACTATAGTAAATAACACTGTCCAAACTGCGATGAAATGTTTTACTATCTATCTTATGTATTATATTAAAAAGCAGAAAATATTTGAAGAAATAAGCAACGGACATACTTTTTTATTTTAGGAAGCTATAATTTAAATTGCCGCAAAAACAAATAACTAATTCCAAAGCAATAAAAAGAACGAAAAAAAATAAACATATAAAAATCGACCGTTTCGTTATGTAAGCGCGGTTGCCTACTTCTGATCCGGTGAATGATAAATCGATCTTGGAGAGCTGGTGTCATTCACTCGCCGGCACAAACCCATTGGTTAGTAATAATAATGAATTGATTTGCTGCTTAAATTGGGTAAATTTGTGGTTTCACTTCGAATGATACCGCAAAAACATTTGCGACATGTTATCTATGTTTATTATAAAAATGATCGATGATGTGAACGATGATAAATGATAGTCATAATATAATCTTCATTTACGTATCTCTAAATCAAGATTGATTAAGTTGTATAGAAATGTTATCACGTTAATGAGGGAAGTGATGGATGATAAAAAAGAAGTATTTTACTTTAATAATTATAGCATTATTTTTATAGATGAACATATACTGAATACAGTCTTGACAAAGATTGCTTCTACGCGATAAATGGCACAATGGCAATTATTCGTATAATAATTGTGAATTAAATACACTTATAACCCTTTGTGTAGTTCTACAACTATTTTTATTTAATTGCCTTAGAGATATCGCTTTTTATTGTCATCATGCTAAAAAATGCTACGAATGATTGAGGAGCTTCATAGAGAGTGCAGTAGTTTGTTCAATATGAACATAGCCAAAATTCGCTAATAATTGACAAAAACACACAAGAGTCTGCTTTTAACCAAAATTAAAAATATGTTGTGCCTTATTTCATAACTACATATTACATTTGCCTATCTACATCAATAATTTAAGAAGCTAGTGTTCAGAAATCATCCAAGTAAGATTTAATGACATTTTGTTGAGATGCAAAATGAATTTGTGGTTTACTTCCCAACTTGTAAAGTAAATAATGTTACTCGTAAGATTGTAGTAATATTTTATGTAAGTTGTATGTATAGATTTTTGGAAAAAAATCATAGAAACTTACACTAAAATATAAATAAATATATCAAAATATAATACAAATAACCTTTTTTCGACCTTCTTTTATTTGAACGTTATAAACGGCGATACTATTAACTGGAGTAGAATATCCGGTTTTGGAGTATTTAATTATTAAGAGTAAAATTTATTATAGCAATATATATAGTTCACTGACCTACAGTCCAATGCAGGAATACATTTTGATCAACGTTTGACATGGAAGAAACATATAGTGACAAAACGAAAACAGCTTGGGCTTAAACTAAACCAAATGTATTGGCTGATAGGGCGCAAATTAAAATTATCATTAGATAACAAGGTTTTGCAGTATAAGTCAATACTTAGGCCCATCTGGACCTATGGTATTGAACTGTGGGGTAATACTAGCAAATCTAACATAAATATCCTCCAGACGTTCCAGAATAAAGTTTTGTTGCGAGTCATCGTCGATGCCCCATATTACGTGTCCAGTCCAACAAACTGATTCAACGCGATATCACCTTAGAACCCATAACGAGTGTGATTCGAAGTGCTAGTGTGAAGTACTCTGAAAGACTATTAGTGCATCCCACTGCACTGCCAAACAGTTAAATGTGCGTGATGACAGTGAAGAGCCTAGGCACAAACGCAAACTACCATACGAACTGATTAATAGACACATAGAGTAAAATTTAATAATTTCTAGAATAAGTTAGAATAGTATCTAGAATAAAATTTAGATTTTAAGTTGTACAGCAGATTATTTATTGAAGTGATCTTCTACATGTTAGGATGGTTATATTATATAACAGAAATTATACAATAATACAAATTGCCCATGGGCAGACTGTTGACGTTCTAAGAGTTTAATAATAAAAAAATATATATGAAGTTTATACCACATGTTTACTCAACAGTGTCTGATACATTATGATCAAATCCAATGTTTCTCAGAGAAAGGGTATTTAAACCCTTTATAAAGACTGGTATTATTTTGGGTTGAAGATTAAGTCAAAGATAATTCAAAGATTTCACAAATTGCTGTAAAATCAATGGCTCTTGCTCTTGCTGTGTCTATTGTCTAGTGAGATCCGACAAACTATATTTTATTGTAAATAAGAACAGGATCAGTGAAATATTCCATCTTTCATTCGTCCTATACCACGTCCAGTTACCTTGCTGGCTTCTACTCCTCTTACACCAAATGTTTGAGTTGAAAGTAGAAAATGAAGATATTGATGTCGAACAAGGAAACATTTTTCGATACATTAAATAATCCCCGGCAAGATCTCACAACCCTGATTGTAAGAAAAATATGTTCAATTAGATAGGTTGAACCAGTCGGAGTTGTTGTAATGTCAGTTGAGATCTGGATTTGTCACGTGGATAGAACAGAACAGAACTTCAACAATACTTAACATTACAAGTCAACATTACGAGTCAACATTACAGATATGAAATCTTCTGCAGAAAGATATTAAATTAAAGATTTCTGAATGTAGATATCAACGAAATCCTATCTAAAAAATAATAAAAACTATGACTACTATTTTTTTGTTGAAGTCAAAAAACACATTTAGTGTAACTTAACAATAATTAATAATAATACCTGCTCGTTGGCATAAAAAAATTAAAAATAATAATTGAAATATTTTATTAACCATAATTAAAAATTGAATAGATTAACTAATAAATTGAAAATTTTCTTTAATTCTGATTGTTTTCTCATTCTTACTGAGATATTTATAACCAAAAAAAGAAAATGGCCACAAATATTTCTTTTAGATTCTTGGCTGTCGGCCACCAAAAGGTTAAAAAAGGAGGAATGTAAAACAATTTTAGTAGATTCATCAACAAAGAAAAATGTATATAGGGTGGACACAAATGATACGTCTCCTTTCCACGTTTATTTAATAAAAAAACCAATCAATTTTTATAACACGGTAACCTTCTTTCTGCACGATAATTTTGCCAATGTTAACATAATTCACATCTAAATGAAAATTCACATGTAAATAGTCATACAAAAGATAAATCAATGGAACAAAAGAAACAACAGTAATTATATAACCACTTTCAGAGATGAGATGTAACCTTCATATATAATATCGTCAAAAGGTAAAAAGTTTGACAATAACAATCAACTGTTATTATATTAGATAATGATTTACACTAAACATTTTCAACATAAAAATATTTTTAAGCATTTCTATTACATAAAATTTTTATATTCTTACAATATAACTTTCCGTCCCATAGGAAAAACCTCGTTACATGTCCATACACAATAGAATTGCGATGCACCTAGATAATAGATACAAATTGGAAGTCTATAAAAATGCAGTGAAAGGTCGACCCGTAAGTGGTTGTCAGGCTTTTAAAATAATTACCTATTAACTATTTCACCTTTATACAACTATTTTTTTCAATCAGTTAAAGTCGACTGCTTTATATATTTCATCTACAAATCTAAATGTCATGCATAAACGAAATTAACTGTAACAATATGTGTTAAGGTTGAATCTAAATCAATTATGTAAATTTCATCTTTTATTATAAACGCAAGACTTACCATTTCATCTAAACTCTTTAGATCGTTGGTCACTATTTGTGGAACTGGTCCGTACATCATTACCGGTTCTTCTTCCTCAAACTCGCTATCACTATCTTCATCCAGACCGTTGTTGTGTTCACTTCCATCGTTGATGCCCATCTTTTTCTGGTCAGCCGCGATTTCTCTGTCGATTTGTCGTTCCATTTGGACCAACATTGGTGCCAGCATACCAAATCTGTAAAGAAACAAATGTTTTGTATAATTTCATTAGCCTCAAAAATGTCTATAGTATTTTATAATCTTCCTAAACACTAAAGCGTAAGGAGAATCATAAATTATAGTATTAATTATTTTATAAAGTTAATATAAAAATAACTTGTAATGAAAGATCCAGAATTATCTTAACAGCAGGATTGTTTTGACAAAGTAATGTCTTCTAGTTAACAAAGAAGTTAAAAATAACTCGACAGAAAATGTATTAATTCGAAATAAACTTTTTTGGGTACGAAAATGCTACTATAAAATATCCAGTATCCAGTAACAAATTAGCGAAACATATTCTACGTTACTAAAAATATAAAAACTGGAGTATTAATAAAAATAATAGTTGATAAAAAGAGAAATTTGTTGGGAATCTGAGTATCGTTAACATCGTACCATATGACGAGTAATATCCTCAATCATATAGACCAACAGGACCTTAGTAATATCAGTCGCAGAGTAATCTTAAGATTCGTAATTACAATAACCTTAACGAAATCCTTTATTAAGAAGTAAAAAAAAACGATGAACAAAAATTATACTTAGCATTCAGGTATTAGAATATTATGTATACATTAATATTCTTATAGTTATTACAATAATTTATATATTAATAAATCCTAGTTATACACAAGGTCCCGAACACGCATAATGCATTTTAAATTTTGTAATAAATCAGATAAACAACCAAATATATATTAGATAAATAAAAAATGCATCCTGTAATTCTATTCAGGCTGCGTATATATTAAAATCAAAATGCATTAATGCATGTAATATGGTTTTTATATTTCCTTCATTACAATTTAGAACGCACGTTTTTAAATTAAATTTGAGTGTTACTTACTTGGCGCCCCTTCTGGCTACTTCCAATAAGCATAAGATGACGTGTTTCTCGTTTTTACGCATTATTAGGTCATCGGATTCGAACAGAAGGCACTCAATTATTTCAAGTGAAAATCTGCACCAATTAATGAAGTTGCTCACATTGTCTCTGAAAAAAAGAGAAGGAAAATTAAATAACACACTCTAATCATTCTCACTTGTATGTGTTTAAAATCGAAATATATGATTTTTTTACGCAAATATCTACAAATAAATATGGTTTTAAATTATTTTTTGATTAGAACTGTAGTAGGCTGATTTACTATTTTTACTCTTTACAAAGAAACCCACATTATCTTAAATGCTTAGCGGGAAACTAAATTATCAGTATTACTCACACATAATTTTTATTTTATATTATTTCTGAATTGTTAAATTTTTAATCGTGTAATTTCTATTATCATTTTCCATCTAAAAACCAACCGTAAATCATTGAAATCAAAAAGCTTGTCATCAAAAATATTTTGGAATAATACGCAAACATTTCCAAATGTACATCGTTCCAGAAATCTGGCGGAACTGCTTCGGGTGAATAAAGCAATTGGGGCTATAACATATCTTCTTGATGAAAAAATTCTCAATGTTCTAATGCTGCATTGGAAGGTATAATCTTAACAGGTATTAATTTATCAAAAAAGTATAAATTATCACATATCACCCATGATTCTGGCTTCTTGCAAAGACATTATGGCAAAGACAATATTCCATGGCAACAATATATAACATTCAATTAATATTATTTGTTGGCATTTTGTTGACAATTTTTAATATACAAGACCACAACTTTACGTCTTACTATTTTTCGATCACAATAATATATTATAAAGCGTAGTTGAGAAATATAAGTATTATTATCCAGCTACAATGTATTGATTACAGAGAAGGAATTTCCGAAGAAATGTTGCAAGAATATGAAAATTTTGGACAATTAAAATGTTATCTATTCATCTAAAATATATTCATTTAAGTCATTATTGATTAAATAATGAGTGAAGCAGATTTTTCCGTTGGGAATCTAGAGTCTAAATTGGAGTGTTATAAGTAATTTGATACCTATACACTTAACATATGTTCTTAACAATTATTTTGTAATTTCATTATTTAAATCAATACTGGTTTGTTTTCTAACCATGCCTTCAGTATTTGAAGCAAAACACTAGTTCTAATTTGCATCATGAGTATCACTCATCACTGAAACCGTAGTTGTAGAGAATTTTTACGACCTTTAATATTATCAGAACTTGAGTCGATGTATGTTAAATATCTGGAAAATTACATTTACGATTGTATATATGAAATATAAACACAACCGGCGCTTTGTGTTTTTCTTAAACCCGTGTATCAAGACATAACAACACAAATGCAGTTAATAAATCTAGACAATATCTAGCTGTGATTCAAAGTTTAATGATGACGCCATAAATCGCAATATTCTTTATCGCGTTAAACTCATTAAAATATCGCAAGTGCATTTTATTGCTTTGTTTTATTTATGTTCGTAAATACATACAGATGACTAAAACCGACGTTTCCTTAATTACCATAGTTTTAGATTGTGTCGCCGCCCTGGTAAACAACCGAGATGGATAATGCATTTTTTGCTTTAAGAACATGTAAATAATTGATTCCGACCAAAACATAATTAATATTTTAACCCCAAAAGTTATATTGATGTTTTGAAAATAATAAAACAGATGTTCGTGATTAATTCGTTTCCCTGTTGATGTTTTTCGATTTTAGTTACATCAAAGTCCGAGAAAACGGCAATAATTTGTTTTCAATTAAACATAAATTAATAAACTTAATAAACAAATGGTAATGCGGTTAAAATTATCAACATTTTATAAGTTAATGTTGGACTGTCTCAAAGGTTTCCTTTTTGTTTATTTAGAAATGAAGTTAAGAGCAAGTTTAATGGTAACTAGAATATTTAAATCTAGAGAATTAATTTCCTCAAGAATTATCAAGTTTAACATGCTTCACATTATAAGTAGCTATTACAAAATAACAAAATCGGGAGGGAAATGCATCATTGAACGAAGGGAGGAACCGATCTGCATCATTATTGATTTGTATGGCAAAATTGTAGGAAATAACGCTACTATTTCTGATGCTGCTGCGCTTTTTGACGGTTATTTAGATGTATAGCCATTAATACGTACACGAGCATATTTTCCGGTATACAACATATATATATATATATATATATATATATATATATATATATATATATATATATATATATATATATACTACACATATGTACACTATTACAGAAAATGAAAATAAAATTACCGACTCCCAAAAATTTTGATTTCAAATGGATCACTCCCAAGAAAAACTACTATGAAGGAAGTTAAAAATATTAATGAGATAAATTAAGCATAAAAAGCTCCTGGATATGATCTAATAAGACAGATTAAAGACAGATCTAACTGACAGACAATTTCCTATAAAACGAACTCATGAACTATATCCAATACATTCAGGAATTTTACAAGACAGTGTATTGGATTCAGTTTTGTATCTCCTGTAGACTGCTGATCTACCGACCATCACTACTAATAATATGCATACGACACGGCAATCATAGAATCTCACAAATACCCAATGATAGCATCAAAGCGTATTAAAGATTATAAAAAAAACCTACTCATGTAACTTTTACGTTGCGTGAACTTCGGAAGAATTGGAACTAACTTGGAAAAAGCACATATTACCTAAACGAAAACAACTTGGGCCTAAACTAAATCTAAGTTAATTGAAACGTGTCTTAAATAACGAGATATTGCTGTATAACAATACTTAGATCCATTTGGACATACGAACTCCAGCTATAAGATGCTCCAAAGTGCTAAACTAAACCGTTTGCTACCATCCCGTGTGATTAATGAACATATATAGGCTTTAGAGCAAGATTTAAAATAACATGTTTCATACAGGTGTTCACTTACTGATGTCATGTATATAAAAATTTTCAGAAGAAATACTAATTTCCCATTGGGTAGAACTACTAAAGATAACAAAAAAAGATAATATCAGACGATCAAGGAAGGGCCATTTATTTAAATGTTAATATTATATTATTCACGTCATGTTTTGAGGCTCTCTGTATATGTAGAAGCGACGGATTATTGCTTTAAAGTTGCTGATGGCTAATATCAGATATTACTAGTTATTAATTGTTTTAAATGAACCGGAAATTATCTTACATGAAAGTAAAAAATATCGTGCAAAATCGATGATTAATAGCGGTATTCCTTTGAAATGTAATACATGATCTAATGCATGAAATCATAATGTTTTTCTCTATGTACCCATTGCATTTTCTCGCCATCGGCCACCATTGGTCTTTAAACCACCATCATTTTATGTGTTGTTTTTGAAGTCGGTTGCAAAACAACTAATAACTTTAGTATATGAAATTATTTCTATATTAAAAATCAATATTTGCTCAATAGTTTAAAATTAATAATTGTATTCATATAAAGGTTCTGTGATTTATTGTATTTTATTTACCTATATCATAGCTCTTGGGTGAAATATATTCGAAATATTGATGAAAAAGGGCGTGTTTTCTGTGTTCATTCAAGTAGGAATTTAAAAAAAACTCTTACACTTGTCCTCTAATAGGGAAATGCTGCGTTAATGTTGAGCATTTAATGTTTGTAGAAATTTATAGTGACAATGTTGAACCCACAAGAATATTTACTGGTCCGTTAAATTGAAACCTCGTTCTGGACAGACAAAAACATCCGAAAACCAAGAGTTAGATAGCAGCATAGATGAGTACAAAATAAATAATAATTTAATATTGGATTGTGACTGAAAAATTTAAATTGGATATTCCTTAATAACCCAAAAAATGTCTATGCCCAGTTAAATGTATACTTCGTTAATTGTTACAGGAAAGTGATATAGATTACAATAAAGTCATTTGAGTTGTGTTCAATGGAAAGAAAATGGACAGAATGAGATCAAAAATATAACAAATTTATTCTTTCGCATGTTAGTACTTGGTTTCAAATCCTAATAGCCGTAAAAAATTACTTAGAAATGCTGAAATGTGATATGTTATGGCACCTACCACCTATTCGCTGGATGTTGATAGATAAAACACTTTAGCACACTAAAACACTAAAACACACCAGCGAATTGAATTAATTCATATTGTTCTAAAATACACCTATTTTAAATCCACAAACAGGCTAGACTAATTTGTACCACCAATAAAAAATATGTTAGTAGAAAGTTAATAAAGATATTTTGAATCAATTATTTTCTCAAATTTAAGAATCAAAAGGTTATTAACATTCTAATCAAATTCAATCAAAGAAAAAAGTTTCAAGGCAAAAAACACCAAAAGGGAAAGGTGCTGATTCATTAAGTTGTTAATATTGTGGTATTTTACATTGAAGAAAATATTGATCGAATATCAAACCATATATGACACAAAATAACTGAACCGCATTTTTCTATAATTGTATGTAATAACCATTCAGCGAAGCAATTCCAGCATAGAGATCAAAAGATAAGAAAAGAGGTTACGCATTGTATGCCACCACAATATTTTCCCAATAAAAGTAATAGCGATAATGCTACCCACTAGAAATTTTCACTCGTAATAATATATTTTTATGTTTCCTTTGACATGAAAAAAACTACTTAGAATACAATAACTTTCTCATCCGTTAAATTATTCGAAGTAGAAATGCGTCTTATTAGATTTTTTACATTTTTGTTGCGTATTAATTAGATATGATGATTGCCATCGAATGTGTAAAAATTAGAAAGTGTCATTGTTATGTTATTCGCACAGTCTAGTACAAGGAATCTTTTAAAACGAGTTAAAACTTTTCTTAGAATTTTATATACAAAGATCTTAGAAACACCGAATAAATAAAATAAAAAATAAATATTCAATAGCATCGTTTGAGTACTGTACTCAATTAATATAAAGCAACTACAGCTTTCAGACTAAAAACTTGATTGATGGAGAGAAACTGATGTATATATAAAATACTATAAACTATAATAATAACTTTAAATAATAGTGCCAATAATCCGGTGTAGCCAGAAGGAATTCATTTCAATCATTATATATTTCAGTCTTCAAAATATCATTAATTCAAATCCAAATTCTTACCCAGAATACATATTTGCTTTGACTACTGAAACAAGTACTACTAATTGTATGACAATATATTTCCTATGGACATGACTAAAATGAATGACAGAAAATAATCTGAAAATTCACTATTCACTATCTATATCTATACACACTCTAGATGGTAATGTGACTAATATTAATATATCTAATATTAATCTATAACATTGTGAATTGAATACAGCTGAATTTGAATAATTGAGGAGAAAATGAGTAAGGGGCTCATCCACCTCACAAAGCATCGGAGTCCTCCCGTAACGATGTTTTTCTAATTACCTTGATAGTCCTCGTCCCTACCATCACAAAACTCTAGATCTTCTACTAATTAAGAAAAAGTGTTAATTAAACTACTCATGAAGTTTCTAGAAACATTTTAGTCACTTATGGTTGGGAAAAATAAATAAAGGAAGCAATAATATTTAAAGCTATCCTTAAAAAGATTATATCAGGTGCATATAATTAAATATAATTAAAAATTAATTTATTGAGAAGTATTCGCACAATATAAATTAATCAAGATATTTTTCATCATTTTCTGCGACTTTTTGCAATCTTTCTGTCAATATGACAATACTGTGTTGAAAGAACGATGTTGATTTGGCAGCGATCAAATCATCGATCTATTTTCGCAATTCTTCAGCATTTAAAAAGCCTGTTAGAGTCTGTACTTGCTGCATCGACCTGACAAATGGTAATTAAAAGGCACTATGTCTGGTTAATGATGGTGGGGCAGAAAATTATTCTTTTTGCCTGGAATGTATAGAAATTGCGATGTTAAAATGGTTCAACTTGACATTTTCGGTCAATTCGAATGCTAACCAATTTCCGTCCTTTTTAATATCTGGATCAGTTATGGAAACAGTTGATTCATCAACAGCTAAGCTGTTTAAAATTTCTTCGAGAATATTAGATGTATTTTCATGCAACACGTACTGTAACGTATTGCAACAATTTTTGTTGATCTTCTTCATTAATTTTAACGTCGTTGAGCATTTTTAAATCATTGAAACCAAAACCGACAATTGGTATATAACGAAGCAACGTTAACAATAGTATGTAAAAGTGTTTGATGGGCTTCGATAGTAGATTTCTTCAAATCAAGAATAAAAATGAGGAATGTCGGAAATAATATTTTCAGCGTTCGATGTTTAGCATCTTTGTATACCAATTCAATAATACTAAATTGAAAACTGTTATTGTTTAACAATTGTTTACATTAATATTATTTTCATTGCTAAAATTGTTGAACGTATTATTAAAACCTAATTTAACACATAAGTACTACAATTTCAAACTGAAAAATACCCATCAGTGATGATGAATGGTAACTTATATTAAGACAAAGCCTTCGGGGCATCTAAACGAATATTTGTTCAGAAATGTTTATTTTTTTCCAATAAAATACCGGATATATCAATAATTAAAGGCATCCTCCAAACAAACCTAAAATAGCGAAGCGATAGAAATACTTTGATGATTTACAGTGAAAAGTTAAAGTAAACATAAAACCCAAAATATTACCCTAACACAATCGTCCATAAATATCTCGGTTCCAATCCATCCACCCTCGACGCAAACCGACACATGTGCCCAAGATCTATATTTAGTATCAATCAAATTTTACAACGTTTCCTTTTTTTTCTTTTGAAATAACGAGCTGAATATTTTCGTGTCGTTAGTGTTTGCTTTATCTTGAGTTCCTTCAAGCTGTATATAGTTGGTGGCAAGATGGTGGGGAGACATTGAACTTTTAATTTATAACTGGCGAGGACAGATAGATATCCTCAGGTTAGACATAAAAATTTGATTGATTTGATAAAATTTTATTTTTATCAAATTATATTTAATTTCCTTAATTAATATTATACATACTAGAATATGTTTGATATTTCATATAAATATTTAACAAACACATATTTTTATTAATGCTTAATATAAAAGTAAAAGTGTAATATCCAATCTCACATTGCTACAAATAGTAATATGAGTTTGGCGCTATCTTGGAGATATCAAATGTAGTCTCACAGTCATGCAAACAGCATGTTAATGATCTAAAACAATATTTGGTCCTATTAGAATGGAATAAACCGTTAATGTATTGTGACAGGCAATGAAAAGTGAATCTGCTATCACAAATTCAAGTGTAAAAAGCTATTGGATAGTCGAGAGAGAACATTCCATATCGACACCGAAACGCTTCATAGTTCGTTTCTTATAAGATGATAAAACTTATATGGAATAACAGACGTTTTATGTCTTTTGCATGACTACCCTCAACCACAGATTGATTGATTGTTTCAGATCAATGGCTTGGCTGGCAAGAAGAAGTACGAAAATGAATCGCTGCCAAATTAATATGGTTCTTCTGACGCGATATCGCCATTTTACTAAAAAGATGTAATACGTAATACTTCATAACAGATTAACAGGTATAATTATGGAAAATGGCGGCACCGAACAATAAATATTTCTTTGCTTTTATTACAAGACAAATTAATAAAACAATTAAAAAACAAATTAAATATACGAAACATCAAGTGTTACAAGCTACCGGTTTTTTGTTATCTTATAATTATGAAGATAGGATAACAATTTATTTTTTAACAATAAATCGTTTGAAAATTAATTGAAAACAAAACACAGTACACTGAAAACCCTGTAGTCTGATCAGTTAGTTTCAGATTACGTTTGATTGCAATATCCGTGCTTTTGTTGGCATTGAACAATCAGTGTCTAATTTATCGAACTCATTAATTTAATTATTCATACGATATATAGATACTTTCTCATCACGATTTGCAGACAGAAAAAGTGTCAAACAATACTGATTAAAAATCGTTATTTTATTTATTTAACTCTGACATTTACCGATGATTATTCGCCCTAATTTTTTTATGCTTCTGTTACACTATTATACGTCCAATGTAAATTTTCAATGACAATTAATTTTCAATATTTATAATAAATGTTTCACAAAATTATAATATTTTGTAATTAGCTTTTAGAATTTAGCGACATATTACTAAGTTACATTGAAATATGTTGAATGTTTGCACTTTTATAGGTTTAATTTTCATTTGATATAAATTAATTACAATATCAGCTTATTATTATTTATAATACGATTTATTGCCTGCAATAATAGAGGTTTTTATGGCAGAAACCATATTAGTTCTTAAAAATAACTATGAAGAATATTGTTACAGAAAGTTATCGTAAACTTATAACAGTATATAAAAATATATGATCTATTCGGAGCCAATGTCATAAAGTAAAAGACAGAAAATCTTTGAACCGATACAAAAATATCAATATGAACAATTTATTCAGGCCTCCTGAATTAATTTTCATGATAAATGCAAAAAAAACTTGAGGATCATCATATGTTTAACCATAAACCATTATTTGAAGACTACTGAAGTTATTCAAAAAAACAAAAAAGAAATTCAGCGCCACATGATAATTCTCAGTTTCGTTCTGGCTGTATTTATTTGACTATATAATATAAACTTTAATACTATTGTTTAATTTTAATTTAGATAATCATAATAACTATTAACAGAACTGACGTTCAAACCATAAAACCAAAAGTTAGAACTGTATTGACTAAGACACAAAACCATCTTAAAAGTGAAATAGAAAGAACAACTTTTCCTAAAATTCCAGGAGGATCGACAAATACCTTAATTTAAGAAATTATTTCTGGAATGAACCCAAAAGATCACTTGCATCCAAAACGATAACAATATCGAAAAATATTATGAGTTAAAAAAATATATTATCGCAACCAGGAACTATCTGAAATATATAGTTAAAGATCCAATGATTAACGATGACAAATGTAAATATAGTTGCCAGAATAGTGATATTATACAACATAAATATAGGGGGCTGCCAGATGTTCATATCAATTGAACATAAGAAGAGACATGAGGTGACTCCAAGATAATCCACTAAGAAGTGTTAAGTATTAATTAAGATAAGATAAGCTAACTAAGATAAGCTGGGACTCCGACCAAAGAAAATTCCTTTTTTTAAATACCTGCTAGACTGTTTTGAAAACAAAATATGTCAAAAATATGTCGGTCAGCAGATCAATCACAATAGACCAGTAATAGTGAGCCATTTTTAATTAAAATAAATTATAATTTAATTTAGGTGCAATTATATTTCGTGAAATTAGTTATTAATTAAAAGATCATATCCTATGTACATAAGTTATGAAATGTGAAGGAGTTTCAAATACAAAAACTATTAGTTTTACTTCAAAATGCTTTTTAATTTTAAGGAAAAATTGATGAACGATGAAGTTGATGACACATAGGTATCGATTCCTCGAATACAATCCGTAGCCAGTTGCATAACAGTTGCGTGATATAACATATGTGAATAAGGTGGTACGAATATAAAAATATTCGACATTACAGTATTCTTTTTCATATATTTAAAATATAAATTTAAATAACTAAAGAAAGAAAGAAACATTTTAAACAACAAATGATTGTAAAAAACTATGAACAGAAGTAGATGATAACTTACCTTGCAAAAAATGTTCCAGGTTTTGCAGTGGCAAAATATTTTACATCAGCTACTCTGATCAAGGTTTGAGCTTGAAATAAAGAACCAGTTATTGATCTGAAAAAAAAAAACAAATTTATTAAAAAACAACATCATTATTCCATCTATCAATTAAGCGTATGAATTCATAAACGTTCAAATAAAAAAATATTAAAATGAAAAGATTATTGGTCATTTTATGGCGCTCAAAACAAATCATTAAACGAAATTCATTAGCAAACTTTACTATCTTACCAAATATAGACTGGTTGCCCCTTTAAATGTAGAGCAAAAAGGCAAAAAATTGCTAGGTAATAAACAATAAAACTTAATGGATTATCGATCGGTTTGTAAAAAGGCCCCACCGCAATGAAATTGACGGCTTTTTATTTTTTTTTTTTACTATGATCGTAAAATCACCTCTTACCACTTGGGGAATGATTAAACGTTTAACGTTAAACGTTATGAATTACAAAACCAAACAAAATATACGACTGCTTAGCTATATTAAATGTGCCACATAAAAAAGTTTGTATTGGTTGTTTAAAATACAAAAATTAGTAATTTACTTTAAAATACTTCTTTGTTTTATGGGAAAAAGAGGCGACTTGTTAACACAAGCACATGGCCACGATTCGCCGAATATACTTATACTGTACCGAACATCATGAAAATTGTTTTGATCTACTTTATAGAAGCTACTTTTTTACCTTGATTATTAAGATAGTATTCTAATTTAGAAATTTGAAAAATCGGGTTTTACCATATTTTCAAAGCTTAACTTCTTTTGTCCAGACAATTGAGATGTTATATCAAGTTCTACTAGATTGAAGTTCTACTTCAAATTTGATGTGAATCTTCTCTATACATTCGTCTATCCAAACAAAATAAAATTTGTATTGTTACTGACTGAAAAAAATCGGAAAGGTTTTTTCGAACAGCTATAACTTGAAAAAAACCCTTTGTTTTAGAGATTGGTTTACTTTGATACGATTAAATTTGAATATAAGATTTTAGATGTTGCATCACTAAAATATCTCTGAAAATCATTTCAGCTTTAAAAAATAAAATTGGGTATGGATAAAAAAACAATAAAAAATCAAGATCAATTTCTTTGAGGTAATCAAATCATTTAATAATTCTTTGTGATAGGAACAAATCACTCTACAGTTAATCAGATAATATATATGTATATATATTCTTCTAAAAACCAATAAGTTGCTGCATTTAGTTCAAATGTGAAGGATATATATTCTTTACATTGCGGACTGAGTTATTTTGGATCTAAAAGATTGTTGATCTTTGTGTGTATAACAGTAATATAAAAATAAATAAAAAGGAAAATGATTATTAAAGTCTATTATTATCAATGAATCACCCATAACACAGTTTTACATTTAATGTTTTTTACAAATATATACATGTATATATTTATACATATACATATTTATTCATGTTCAGTTAATTGAACACAATTGACTTTCAAAACACTACTAATTTGAGAATATAAACGAAATATAAACATATTTTCGTAGTTTAGTTTAGATCTAGTTTCAGTATATGTTAGTAAAATAGTTATGTAGTATGCTATATTATGCTGTGAAACCCATGAGCAATATATATATATATATATATATATATATATATATATATATATATATATATATATATATATATATATATAATCAACTATATATTTTATCTGGATAAACTAATAACTAGATATATAATATACCCTAACAAGACAAAGTTTATAGAAATATCGAAACTGTTGTTATTTAAAATTGGTAATTAATAGGTTAAAAATAAAAGAGCCTTCATTATATATATATATATATATATATATATATATATATATATATATATATATATATATATATATGAGAAAAAACGAGATAAAAATGTTAAACGAAAAATCGTTACTTATTTTAGCATCAGAGTATACTTCAATGCCATATGATGTAATATGAAATGTATAACATTAAAAAGTATTTTCGTCAATTATTATTCTGATGTAGCCGCCAATAGACAAGAATAGCATCGATGCTATTACTTCATTAATGATGTAATTGACTAATATACTGCAAAATGGTGAAATTCAAAGATATGTCATACAAGAACTAAACCAAACAATTTGTAACATAAATAGAAATAATACTTTTCGCCGTTTCAGCTTTATCATAGTTCTTATAATAAGCATCCTATTATCTTTCTTATGTGCCGGCATATTGGTGACACTCCTAAATCGTTGGTTCGCCCATCTTGTTACCGTGAACATCGCGATTCCCTGTCTGGCTACGAACTAATTGGTTTGTAATTGTTAATAGGCAATAACGCAAAATCAAGCACGAATAATTACTAGTCATCCCAGGGACTAGGATTAATAAAGATTTGACCAGGCTCCTTTCTAAGATAACCTCCTTATTAGCAGTTAGCCTGTTTCACGAATTATCAAAGTGAATATTTCATAAAGGTAATGTGTTAATCGGCAATAAATAAATTATAAGCAGTAATAAATAACAGGACTAGCCATTAAAAGACCAAAAGAAAAATATTGGAATTTCTTATTCATATTTTTGGCATATTCGTATTCAGCTGTTATCACAACTGTTTATCCAAGAAGCGTATTGATTCGATTTTTGTAAAACAATGCAAAATATCTCTTCGCTCATGTTAAGATGAATAAATAAGCAATGTAACGAAAAAATCTGACCCAGCCAATTTGCACCAATTAGTTGTTTTCGGAAAAAGCTTTTTACCCTATATGGTACCCATGTCCTTTTGGTATGATATTTATTCATTATTTGCTTCAGAAATATTACGACCAACTTAGTGCTTAAGACTTCCGCGTTGCCCTAGTCCGGCATGAGTTGATATTTGATTTGTTTTTCTTTCAAATATATTTTAGATTCTCCTTTTCACTAACAAGGGTTTATCTAAACTGGCCCTACTGTTTAACGTGGGCTCCGAACCACGGTCCTCAGTATTAAGCCTACCGACTGGCTTATCGGATTTTCCACGGTCGCCTAATAATCACAAACATGAGGTACATCCATGTTCCAGCACGATTTGAACCCGCGACTATCGCAACAGTAACAGGACTGTCCTGTCGCCTTAACCACTGCGCCACCAACTCAGCTTTAATTTGTTATTGTCTATAATTACAGCATATTTGTGTGTCCTATATTTCTCTATGTACCTCATGAGTTGCATTCATCATGTTATCGTTTACTTTTCTTTCTTCCACTACAATTGATAATATTTCTCTTCTTATATAATTTAAAATTTAATGCTGTTTATACGTATACATAATATGATATGATTTAATTTTGCAAAATCATTGAATTAGTTAGCGATTTTTTCGTTATCTCATTTAATTATAGAAGGGGGACTGTGTTTTTGCCAAGCCGCATATACTTATGATTTATTGTATTCTGTAATCGCGAAATAACAAAATAACAGTCACAAATAAAAAAAAAGATCGATTTATTGTAATGTATTTAATGCAACTTTATTCATTTAATTATATTCGATACACATAATATATATAATGGCAGATAGTGGTATCATCGTGTTATATATATCGTATAATATTTTATATTAATCACGTACATTTTTGTATAAAATATTTTGTATTTATTCTTATACATACTAAAAGCAGTTACCTTTGGGCTGTGCCGTAATCTATGTTTCCCTTTTGGTAATGAGTTACAGCCACAGTTTTGATTATTTACATAATGATAATAATTATTTTTTACCTCCTTAATGTGACGTATCGAATTAGAAATAAACGAACCACAGGCTAGGAGCACCCTTTCTTCCATACAAGCAGGTAAATGCGATTCACTGGAGGCACGGAACTTCTTAAGCAAATTTACATAGAAGAGATCTCGTGTCACCCTGTTAATTTTCCTGTGTTCGAAATATTAAAAGCTCTGTTATAGAAATAAAATACTGCTTGCAAAAATGTATGATTGCTAAATATGCAATCTATAACATAATTGTTTATTTTTATATTATGTTCGAAGAATTGTTTCACATTTTAAATTCATCGTGAATGCCCCAGTAATAAAATTGGTTTTACATTCAGTATATTGTGGACTCCGCGCGAATAATAATTACCTAAATATTCCTCGGCACGTTATACATTTTAATTCTTCCAAATAAAAAGTGACTCACCAAAAATAGATAATGATCTATTTTCATACTTATTTAATTTTAACATATACCTTTTATAAGAATAGTAAAACAAACATAAAAAAATAATTAATTAATAACTTAATTTAAAAAATTTATACTAATATGACTCGTACAGAATTATTAATAAAAATTGCTAAACAGAAATGACCCTGGTTATACTTTATATTAATATTCTCTAGAATTAGTTTTTTTTTAATTAAATTTATTATTTGTATTATTACTTTTAAAAGTCGTCCTTATTTTTTAATTTAAATTGTATTGGAATTAATAAGAAATCACAATGGACATTGAGTGATGTTATAACTATAGAAAGTGACTTAAAAAAAACAATTTCACTAATATTTCACAGATAATTTGTTGAATTCTATTTTAAACCTACCCATCCCTATTGGAAATATGCCTTATATATTGCTATTGTTGTTATTATAAATTATAATGTTAACGCGTTCCTCATTACTTTGCTTCATATTAATATTTTGAAAACTAAATACTTGAAAAGCAAACGGGTAATTTATTTTGCCAAATATATCTCGTCCCCACGAGTACTATTGGATACAGCAATATATATGACGAAGATTTTTTCAATAAAATATCTTCGAAATTGAATTTAATTTCTGGCTTTTTTTAAAGATTTTATACTGTTGAGAAGGCCTACTATTGTTATGTGATATCGACCTTTTCAATCAACACGCATAACACTCAATAACCCTTCTTTTTACAGTTTATTCCAAGGGAAATAATTCATAATGACCATCATCACCAACGTAATATTAGTGCAACAAAAACTCTCTTATTGCGCATCTACCTAAATTTATTTATTTTATACTAAATCTTTTATTTAACTTGAAATATTTGGATACAGTAATTATCTTGTATTTTAGGATAAGGATTAGGATTTAGTGTTGTAACCTGGTAACTGATATTTCAGTTGTCTGATTTAATGTTTATATTACTATTTCTCAGAATGTTTTGTGGTGCGTAATATTATATTTTACAACCATCAACGTAGATTAACTGATCAAGAACGCATAGATAAACCTAATTTCACTTCTGATGTAATGGTATCGATGAAACATCATCAAAAATATCCCTTTGTCGTTAAATTAGTATAATATTAATTTGTTCTAAAGACAAATTCTTTTTCAATCGAAATTATGGATTACAAATATGTTTTAAGGTTTTAGACTAAAATAGTAAACACAACATGCAAATTTCAGATTAACTTTCGTCATTAAATATACAATTTTTCATTGATAACTATAATAAAACATTTAAAAACACGGAATCAACCAAAGATTGGTTGACCTACGAATTGAAACCCTGAGACAACTTACTTTTAAACCGTACGTTGAATGAAAAACGAAGTTATCTGAACAGACAAATCAGCCAAACAGGCGATATTCTAAGAGCTAGCAATGTCTTTGAGAGAGAATTTCAGATATCTTTTGACATATCATCCCTTTCACTCTCCCGGTCAGCACCCGGCAGGGCTCTCGGCAGGGGTTGCGTTTATCAGTGCGCATCGTACCTGTACATATAAAATACACAATTTTTAAATTAATTAAGAATGAATAATGTTAAAGATTCAGTGTGACTTTACTACTTAATTGTATTCAAAGATATTCAAAAGGTATTCAAAATATCCTTATATATTTTAAATATTTTTTTTTCGATATATCGATAAATCGAATGACTCGACGACCGACAGCACTCTTTCAACATACCTATTTTATTTTCCGGACTTATTATTTAATGTCACTTATTATTTAACAATATAATTATTGTCTGGTAATTTAATTTTACATATTTTGATACTTAAATAATATTATATAAAAATTACAGCCATACTAAAATAATTTAATTTTTTTTATAAATAAAACGTAGCATCTGACTCAATATAAACACATCATAAAAATGTCTGGCAATGAATGATATGTTTTTGTTAAGAGTAATTAAAAGTAATTAAAAAATATATCTATCCTTAATTAATTTAAAAATTGTATATTTTTACCTGTACAGATACGATACCCGTGCGTTCATGCAATCCCTGCCGCCAGCCAGATGGACTGGATGTTGACCAAGGGAGTGATTAGCTTACATGATTCTTGTTTTCCCTACGTTGCTAGCTCCCGTACTACAAGAGTTCACTTCTTATGACAATTGTGAAAAATATATTACATTTTTAATAAACTATTGCTTCAATTTCATTTTGATTAAACTAGTTTTTAATTTAAAACGCAAGGAATTCCTTCGATTACCCTGCAATTTATTGTCTAATAACAAAAATATATGCAAACAAAAAATATGAAAACTAACTTCAACTTTAACCAACGCCTACTTAAGAATCTTAAAGTAAAGATCAAAGACGCGTATTCGTAACAAGACATGCCAATAGAACGACCTTTTTATTCATTCGCATCACTGAACATTACTCAATTTGATTTCGTTGAAAATTAGGTAATATGTATACTCGATCCATCATTATTTTTTACAATGTGTCAATATCATCATCAAAAATTAACTGTAGTGACTTCCTTTTTTATATGCCGATATAATGAAGAACTATTTTAAGCACTATAATAATTTTTCATTCCTTCACTCTATGAACAAAACATTTTTTTTTCTAATCAAGAGAAAACCAAAACCTGGCGGTGTCAAAGTGATGGGTTTTTTAATTGTTTGATTAGTAAAGGTAAACATTTTAATTGAATGTGCCAATATTTTTTCAATATTGTATAAATAAGATTAGTTTAAATAACTAGTTATATTGAAGGTTATATATCAAATTCTGTCATTATATATTGTTCAATGGTAGATATGGTATTTAAACTCAAAGGATTTCTAATATATGATGTTAATAAACAGTATGAAGTAAAACACTTTAAATATAACTTTTTAAGAATAAAAGAATTTACCATGGCATTTTTTAAAAATGGTAAGTGATTTAAACTACGGCTACTATGACAGCTTTTGCATTTTAGTTGTAAAGACTAAAGAGTAGTTTTAACAAAAAGTTGAAAACAAAATGTTATCATAATGCTCTAGTAAATTTATTGCTTAAGGGCTTCTATGTGATGCCTAATTCTAGATATATTATACTAATGCAATTCACACTGTAATATACTCTCGTTTCACTCAAGAAAATGTATTAAATTAAAGATAAATTGTTATTATTTATCTTGGAAAGTAGACATAATATTTGAAATCATATTGGTGTGGTCAAAATGTAATAATATGTATGGACTGTAATGAAAAATTAATTATTAAACTCCTTCTGACAGGTCAAGCCGTCAAAATAAAGTAAGACCAGGCCATTCGCCATTTTTATTGGCATTTGCGCCATTGATTATTCACCTCGCAAGTGACTATTCATATTTAGAAGTCGAAATTACGGGTTGATATATATATTTTTTCTTATCATGATTATTTATTTATATAGACTTATAGTATTTATTCTTCTGGGTATTTCATCAAAAAATAAAATTATACCATATCACAATTACCCTATATATATTAGCAATTATATAGCTCTGCTTGTCTTCTGGCTATAAAGTCAATAAAACACTTCTAAGGTATTTTTTGAGTCAATTGTATAGAATTAAATAAATTAAATAGAATTAGCGAAGGATTTAAAGATGATTTCAAAAATCGAATTAAATAACTGGCCAGAAGGCAGGAAAGAAAGGTTGTCCTCAAAGGATATATATCGTGTCCAACTGTATTATTATTATTTGATCAGAGTAATGTTATATTAGTAAAACTGAACCTGCTGGTAAGACTGGTAAGACTACAACCATATCGCTTTTGAAATTTACAAGTTAAAAGTGATAGCAGACTATCACTGAATCAAGCAAAACAGCTAGGAACTCAAATTAACAATTTTCGATGTTATACACAAGATATTTAGAAAATTAATCCAAATTTGGAGACCCTAGTGACCAAGTCGTTATACATACTTTTGACTTTAGTAATGTAATTAAGGAGAGTGTTCAGTGGCGGGTTTTGGAAAAAACTTTTTTGTAAAAGGAAACAGCTGACATAATTTTATAGATTAAGTATATTATATTTTATTTTTCGTTCAAACATTTTATATCACTTTGCAGTTAATATAGTCTATTTCGGAGATAAACATATTTTCTATAGATAACATAAAAGAACTGTTAAATGACGAATGAAATGATATTTCTGAGAAGCTTTTTTGATTAAATTAGTGTTCAAAAACATCACTCGAAGTCTGATGTTATCGATGTTGGTATTACAATTTATATTTTTTTTAGTCTTCTATCGTTTAGATTGTTTGCTATTAAAAATAATAAGAGGCAGTTTTTTACATACAGACATTTAGAATACATAGTTAAGTGAGTTTTGAGTTTGATCCCCAGCAAATTTAATGTGTTACTTTCCAAAATATTAGGTGTTTGCATGAATAGTGACAATAAAAACAATTGTTAAACAACTTAACCTAATTGTTAATCTAAATGGTTCAGATATTTCTTTACATTATTTTATGTTGTACATTGTCCATTTAGTTATTCTCAAAATTGTATTTTCGACATTTATTGCTTTTGTTGTTTGATTTGAAAACCCATTTCAGAATTTCATGGTGATGGTGAATTGGTTTTGATGTTAACAACGAAGAACTTGGTGGAACAAAAAAATTTGAAGACACAGAAGAAAAATTTAAAAGTAGTGAAAATAGCTAATAAAGGAATTGACTGAAAATGCAGAAATATCTATTTTAGTGCTTGCCATATAAAAAGGAATAGCTTTCTAGGGCATACGGCATATTCCAAATGCAATAGGTCCCAAGTTAGTCCGTAAGAACCACCCATGACGAAATGGAATATTCGTGAGCATAAAGTCTTAAAGTACAAATGGTCGGATCAGTCAGCTGTAGATTATTACCATCTACTAAATTTCGAGATTCCACTGCGCCTAGCCTATTTATGAGACATAGCGACTTCCAATTACTTGTTCAGATCGATGCACCACAACCAATGATTGGATCTCCGATAGAAAAAAAGAAAAAACTATGGAAAATATTTTCATGTCGTGCCTTGAGGCATGTCGAATTTCATTATATTATATCTTACAATAACGGCCTACAAAATAAGCAGACGATGACCAGTAAACTATAACGAAAATCTAGCAACCTGCAGACATTGATCTCGGATATCATTGAAGGGAACTTTGAAGCATTCAGTCACTGACTAACCATCGTTCAGTTCAGACGTGTCACCATTCGACTGCCTAAGCGTCTCTTCAGGTAACACAGCGCTGCTCTCCCTTTTTTATTATTTATATTTTTTATATTTTATAACATCAATAAATAACTGTCATATCATATAACCACCACTGTTTTATTTCGTCCTACCTCCATTCATCGAGCTATTTAATCGAGTCCCAAAAGTATAAAAGGCGTTTTTAAAGTGAAACATGATTAGAATACATCTAAGCACCTAACATATGATGCTTCACCAACTGACATGATCCTCTATGTGGTTCATTAATGGTGAAAAATTATTAAATAGAAATTGAAAATCAAATAATTTAATGTAAGGTGAATAGGCAACTCCAATACAGACTTTATTGTTGGATAATTGATTTTCTATGGATTAACCATATATTCAGAGCTAATGTATTACTCCGCTGGTTTGTTATTACTCTATTTTTATTGTTTTTTATCATTATTATAATTTAAATCGCGTATTATATTGCTTTTTGGTAATAGAAATTATTGTATTTAGATTGCATAATTATGTTTTGGAACCTCTGCAGCACTTATGCATCAGCCGCCACTGACAGTGTTGAAACAAAATAGTGCAACCGTATACATTCGAATGTGTTTATGCAAACAGTTAAATACCTTTAAATGAGTGTTCAGCTTTTATGGTTAAAATAAATTAAATGCGTTACTACGGCATACAAACTTCATTCTAAAACCAATTCAGTCAAAATAATACACTTCAGGATTTATATGCCATAAAAGCTAAAAATAAAGCGGGCATAAATCATAGAACAACTTACCTCGTCATGACTTTCTTCGCTTGTTTTTTCTCCACGTATTCAATCGCTTGAGCTTTAACGGCATTGGCATGCTGTAAATAAAAATAAAGATTTATACTCGCAGTAATTTTCTGATTTTATTATGTAATTTGCATAATGCAGGTTCTTATTGAAATAAAACAGTATTGTTGAGCAATGACTAGTGAATTTAGGTTTATATATCGGTTCGGGTTATATATCAGAATAGGCTTTCACTCTTTAGGTAAAGAGGGCACCAGTCCACTATGTAAAACGTTTTCTGAAAATTTAAATATCATTTAATATTGGTATTTACTAATGGCAAATATTGTAACATTGATACTCAGTGACATAAACAAATTAATACTACATATCATTTAAGAAGACACCAAAATTGAACTGTGGACTCTAACCGAAGTTTTTACATATTTTAGTATGTATTTGGAATCAAAAATTCATACTTTAAACTTGCGTTGCACAACAACAGTTAATGGGTGGTAGTAAAGAGATATTGGTGTGCTCAACCCGTAAGCTTAGTAGTCAAACCAAAACAATAGTTGCTCTTTGGAATCAGTCGTCCATTAATCATATTTTAGTAACTTTCAAAAAAAACTATTTTAATAAACAATGTTAGGAGATTTCCTAAGTAACATAAGTTAAATAACGTAATCGATTGTAAATAAAAAGAACATTATTGAATTATTTAGTGCCTACAAGTGCTACTAATCGAATGTTTGAAATATTGTTTTTTTTTCTCGAGAAGAGATCTGCTGCTGAAACCCATAAAATCCTTATATAACTTATACAATCGTGGCTTTTGGTGATTTTGATGTCAATACCAAAAAGCAAGTGCAAAATGCAAGTCCTGGATGAAAACTCTCAAAGAACTTTTACGCAGTTTCGCTGTTGATAAATAAACTGTTCCCAGATGTTTGTAGCTGATGAGAAGTCCAAAAGGAAGAAAAATGGCAATAAAGCCACGAATTGACTAAAAATGCTTTAAAAACGATTATCATTGATCCGTTGCTTTCCAGAAAAAAGGAAGTAGAAGCATTATGCGGCGTATTGTGACTGAAAAAATTGATCTACTGCAACTATTTCAAGTGAAAAAGTCATGGGTTGTTAATAACAGTCATGTAATAAACATATAGTTAACATCATCAACTGAACAAATTAAATTATATATTGTTTTAAAAAATAATTTAAACAATAAAATCAATTTTTTTTAACAAGTTTTAAAACAATTTAAAATTCAATTTGCTTTAACAAGTTTAAAAGCTAAAAATAATATCGACTGAAGCAAGTCTCAAGGTACAACCAAAAATAAGGCGTTGGGCTTAATAGAGTTCCAATACTAGCCTACATATAGTAGCCTAATATATATATATATATATATATATATATATATATATATATATATATATATATGTCATTACAGAAGTTGAGTTTTCACAGGCAAGATTGAGACTCTAAAGAAAATATTATAAATATAATGCTAAAATAGAAATAAAATGTATGATATAAATAGATCGGTTCAATAAAGACTATCATTAAATAACTTTAACTTCACATTGGAAAAGTTTGAACAAGATTAGGCAAATTAAAAAGTTTATCCACTATCCAGTGAGTATTTATCTTTGATGTATATGTATTACTACACTTTTATTTAAAAAATTAGAATAGAAAGAAAATCTAGCATCAAGTCGTTTTTACATTAGCTTTAATAGTGAATATTCAAAAAATCCTGTTACATCTAATATATGTTGGCATTTTGTTAACATTATGATGTCGTTTTCCACTACAAAATTATTTACGTGTTAATATTGTCTGTAGCCATTCCAACAGTGTCTGCTACTAAAACTCTGTTATGTTAATGTAAAACTATGCTAATTTATTTATAGTCTCTCCTATTTAATTAAAACTATTCAGCTTAATAAAATTGTAGGCTAAAATAAGTAAATAAATACGGGATATACTTTATAAATAAGAATGTGATTATGACAAGAACAACAAACAAATAAAAAAACAAAGCGTGATCATTCCACCTGCAGAAATAATTAAAAAATAATAGCTAGTTAAAGAATCCCACTCTGTGCTGTTATAATAGTTCATGACAGTTTATAAATAATTATTATCTCTACTACGATAGTTTTACACAACCGTTTAAATAAATAATACGCACCGCATAACAATGTTTACAAATAAAATATATACACCTGTTGTTTGCGTTTATTGTTAGAGATAAAATTATGCAGACCTAGAATGAAGCAATACTGTGTGGATTAATGATATCATGTGGGATGTTGTAACATTCCGGACTTACAAATATACACATCTTATTTTATGATGTTCAAATATTGCAAATTATATTTATGCTGTTTATGATATGATTATATTTATATTTTGTTATCTTTTTTGAGAATTTTTATTCGCACATTTCTTAAACCTTTATTTAAAGATTTACTATTGATGGCTTTCTACTATTATTTTCAGAAAAGTATATTCGGCTTTTCTTTAATGAATTGTCTTATTCAATCGTTGAGAATTCATTCAAAAGTAGCTTCCTGAAACCTATAAATAGGAAATTAAATTTTTATTCTTAATATTATTTGGTATTAAGCACGATAATGTTTCACATCAAAGAGACATTTGCACTGTATATGTTCATCGCCAACAATTACTGGCCCCATAATCTAAGTTGCTCTTTATATTGTGAATATTTTTATGAATACATGCATTTTATAATTTAAAATATCTTCATACACTGCTTCATTGTAATAGGTATGACGTTACTAAATAAATATAATATCATATTAACTTGATAATACTTGTGTAGCGAATTGAGGCATGTCGAATTTTACATCGTGGAATAACGGTCTACAAAATACCCAGAAATATAATCCCAGATGTTGAACACGGGCGGGGTGCCAATTGGAACCCGACACCGAATAGCTGGCGGCAACCCCGAGACGTTTATCTGGGATATTACTGAAGGGTATTTCGGTCATTCAGTGCTCAACCCTCGTTTGGTTAAGACGTGCCACCATCGACTGCCCAAGCCTCGTCAACAGGTAACTCCGCTGCCATCCTCTTTATCTTTGTATTTTTCTCATTTTTTATACTGTCAATAAATACCGGTCACATCATGTAAACACCACTGTTTTATTTCGTTTTACCTCCATTCACCGAGCCACATCATTTTACCCTAAAGTGGTGACCCCGACGTGATCTTTCGCAAAATTGGGTTTGGACTCGTGAATGGAGGGTACGTAGAAAATGGTGTATTTTACGTGACCGTTATATTTTTTTTGTTTCAAAATTTTAAATATTTTTAATTCGATTTCTTTTCAATTTTACCTTCAAGATTCATTTTCATTTTATTCCGATTAATTTCATTATTTCCAATTAATTTTTTAAATTTTTTTTTGTCAAAATTTTTATTTCACGATCTTTTGGAATATTTTTGCATCACTGCTTAATCATCAGCGTCTCGGCTAAACATTTCTTTCGGCGCTATGTTTAAATCATAATGTCTTCCTTCGCTCGCCGTCTCCGTCATACTGGCAGATATTTTGATTTGAAAGGCTTTGGGCAGCTTCGGTCGGATACCGTCGTTATTTGTTTTTTATGAATTAACCTAACGTATGTGACTACGGATTAGTCACAGAGCAGCTCCAGAAGCTAGGTACCGATTGCAGTCACCGTAGACTCGTTATGTCTTCGCCGAAGTACCAGAATTGCTAACGTCTCGTCGTCGAAGAAAATAAGCTACCACGTCGTCGAACAGTCGATCCTCCCACAGCGTCGATTACGGGAGCCCTGTCTGAAGAATAGCTTGTTTTCAACGTCGTCGATAGACCACATTCAAGTGCCAAAGCGACGATTATGCAACGGTATCTGTAGGACCGGAAGATATCAACAGCCGTACCAGATCGCAACCGTACCAACCACAACCGTTTCGAACTATCATATTTTTTCAAAGCCCATTTTACACAGCACATTTTGTTTGGTATTTGTTTTATTTTTGTATTTGATATTTTTTGCAAACATTTTTGTATTTTTGGTTGAAGTAATTTTATGTAAAATTCTGGCAGGGGAGTATTGTAGCGAATTGAGGCATGTCGAATTTTACATCGTGGAATAACGGTCTACAAAATACCCAGAAATATAATCCCAGATGTTGAACACGGGCGGGGTGCCAATTGGAACCCGACACCGAATAGCTGGCGGCAACCCCGAGACGTTTATCTGGGATATTACTGAAGGGTATTTCGGTCATTCAGTGCTCAACCCTCGTTTGGTTAAGACGTGCCACCATCGACTGCCCAAGCCTCGTCAACAGGTAACTCCGCTGCCATCCTCTTTATCTTTGTATTTTTCTCATTTTTTATACTGTCAATAAATACCGGTCACATCATGTAAACACCACTGTTTTATTTCGTTTTACCTCCATTCACCGAGCCACATCATTTTACCCTAAACTTGTATAAATATAAACCACTTAAAATAAAATAATGGAATTATGATTTATATCTACATTATCATTTGGAACAAAAATACGCGATAAACAATGTTATATCAAAACATACGCGACCCTGACAAAAATTCAGGTTGCAAGGTTGTCGCTTACTGTGGAAATATTTTTACGTATACTCTATATAAGTTATATTTTAATATTTAATATTTACAACAATAAAAACAAATAAAAACTTGTCATCATTCTATGATATAAAAAAGTTAACTGAGTCAATTTATCTAACCAATCTCGATATAATAATAATTGAAAAATAAAATTATATTGGTACCATCATAGGTAAGTTTGGAGTTTGAGCCAACACTTAGTAGGCCTAAAAATTCTTAGCCAACTAATATTAACAACATTCCCATTACAAACATGAATGCTTCCTAGGTTGATTTATAATATATAACAATAATTTTGCGAATGTTTTTGTTTATGACTAAAGTCCTAACTAAACAATAAAATATGGGCTGTGTAAACTAACCTATAGAATAATTACAAATTATCATACAAACCCACTAAAGAACATAGAAGAACTATACATTAATGGTGATGCCTTTGTATTAAATATTATAAGTTGTGCTATATGGACTATATGTAATAGATTCTCGCGGGTATTTTTATCAGTTTTTAATTAGATATTAAGTTTCTTAGTGTACACAGACATATCATGTTAAAATTGCATTTTCGACATTCATTAGTTTTATTTTTTGTTTTAAATAAATTTACTGTCGGAGCCTATTAAAAATTTTTAGAAATACATGATTGTTTATTGTGAAATTATTGATTTCAACAAATAAATTGAAAGATAATCAACTAGTATTCTCACAAAACACTATATAAGAGTTTTTGCTTTTTCTCTTAAATTAAAACTTACAGTGAACATAATTCACCAAATGCCAATGCGTAAGTGGTATTTTGCTTTCGATGTTTTAAAAGTAACGATCATGACAAACCGAAAATTTGAAGATGTGAATCTGTAAAATCCTTCTGAAGTAGGATTTATAGAAATTATCTCCAGCAAGTTTAAATAGTTATTGATTTAAAAATTAGATATTTTGTATTGTAAACCTTTGAAGCATTTAAAATTTAGTGAAAAAAACGGTTTACAAAATAAAAAACATCAAGATACCACCCTGTCATGACCCACAGAGCTTAAAATGTCATTGCTAAAATCTGTAAATTAGAGTACGAATTGTTTTAATGTCCAACCTATACGCGAGATGTAGCTCTACCGGTCTATTATTTATTAATGATTTTAGTAGTACGACGTACTATTTTTTTCCCAAACTTGATAATTTCGCTTTTTACATGCACTTATTGAGAAAAATTGATGCCATATATAAAACAACATAGTTTCCATCGTTTTCTATAGGTTTTCCCGACTTTCTGAAAACACACCAATATCATGACGAGACAACGATTTTGGTTTGGCAGCCACCCAATCATAAATCAATGTTCGCATTCCTTCGGCAATTCCAAGTTTCGTACCAGCCACACCTTGCTACAGTGATCTAATTAAGAGGTAATCAAATTAAGTCTAATATCTGATGAATATGCTTGGTGCAACAGATCTTTCTATGTGAGCTACAACATCCTTTACAATTCTGGCATCCAAAACAGGATATAATTAGGACAGGCCGTTTAACAGGTCAATTGAAAAGTCCCCGGCCTACCATAGTAAAAAACATTTTTTTTTGCAAAATTAGTTTTTTTATTCAACATAATTCCCTTCAAGGATGATACACCGATTATAGCGACTCTCCAACTTTTCGATGCCATTTTTATAAGACTATTTGTCCTTTGATTCAAAATAAGCCTCAGTTTCGGCGATCACCTCTTCATTCGACGAACATTTCTTCCCAGCGAGAATTATTTTGAGATTTGAGAACAGGAAATAGTGACTGGGACCAGATCTGGAGAACATGGTGGATGAGGAAGCAATTCGAAGCCCAATTCATGGATTTTTGCCATCGTTTTCACTGACTTGTGACACGGTACATTGTCCTGGTGAAGCAGCACTTTCTTTTTCTTCAAATGCGGCCGTTTTTTGGCAACTTCGTCGTTCAAACGATACAATAACGCTATGTAACAGTCGCTGTTGATGGTCCTTCCTTTTTCAAGGTATTCAGTGAAAATTATTCCATGCGCATCCCAAAATACAGACGCCATAACCTTGCCAGGCGACTGTTGTGTTTTCCCACGCTTTGGAGCGGGTTCATCGTGTTCAGTCCACTCGGATGACTGTCGATTGAACTTCGGAGCGAAATGATGAAGCCATGTTTCATCTATTATCGCATATCGACGCAAAAACTCTGGTTTATTACACTTGATCATCTTCAAACACTGCTCCGCACACTGCAAATCATCAACTCGTCGTTGTTTTTTGTCAAATGTGAGCTCGCGAGGCACCCATTTTGCACAGAGCTTTCTCATACCGAAATATTCATGAATGATATGATGTACACGTTCAGTTGATATCTTTAGAGTGTCTGCTATTTCATTTAACTTCAATTTACGGTCATTCAAAATCATTTTGTAGATCCACTACGTTCACTGTCTTCGGTGCTCATTTCACCACGTCTACACTTAGCATACCAATCCTTGATGGTTGATTTTCCTAGGGCAGTGTCCGGAAACTCGTCATCAAGCCAAGTTTTTGCTTCAACATATTTTTTCCCTTCAAGAAAACAATATTTTATCAACACGCGAAATTCCTTTTTATCCATTTTTTCACAATAATTTAAAGTTGCTCCAATCAAAATGATCCGACAGCTGTCAAATTTATACAAGCATTTTTTGAGGGTTAGGACTAACTAAAAAACATATGTATTTAATTCTAGTAGCGCTATCTATGTGTCAGGTCGGGGACTTGTTAATCTGTTAGCACTTGTTTATATTAGTACTTTTTAGCTAATAGATATCGCTGATAAAAATACATGCAAGCTCCTAATTAATTCCATATATTAAAATACTACAAATTATATAGTTATAATATACAATTATCTTCTGTTTATCGACTTAAAGGAATTTTGCAAAAAAGTACATGGATAATGTATTAGCATTAATCAATAACTCTATAAAATAATATTCCCACATTAAGGCTATAAATCAATACCTCAAGTTGAATAATTTAAGAGAATGCAAATAAAAGAATTAATGACAATGAATGTTTGTGCAACACCTGTTTATTTCGAACAAAAAAAATGTAATATGGTTTGTCCTCAAGATGTTTTATTTAAATATATAAATATTCCCAGAATTGGTCTGTAGAATTAAACAATATGTAATCCTAACACGTACGTTTATGATTTCACACTTTTACGTCTTAATTCAAACTTGTCTACACATTTACCAGACCATAATACATTCTAATTTACCATTTATACACAATTATATCATAAAGTAACAGAACATGCGAGAAATTACACGTGTCCATTTATCTTCATTCAGACATTTTTATTTTAACGAAACGCACTAAAACGCTAATGATCGATCAATTAATTCAACGCTACTACGATTTATCAGCCACAATAAACGAACGGCTTTCATTTTCATTCAATAGAGAGACAAAAAGTACAGATGCTATAGTTTAAAGGAGGACATGCGCTTGTGAATTTCGAAACGCCATCAGGGATCCGTTGCTGATTTTGTAATTGATTTCGTTTAATAAAACATGTGTCTTTGTTTGTAATTGTGTTTGTATTTCTTTCGTCGTTCCCCTAGTCGTTAACCTAGCTCCATTCCTAGTTAATAATGACCAGTTACCGATTACTTAAATGATTAGTATTATGTATTTAATATTATATAAGTTTTATTATTAATATTAGTGACATTACAATTCGTATTTAGATTTCTCTACTGTGACTTGATTGATAAAATAAATTGATACTAATCATTCATTATATATCAGTAATTGGAGAGGTTTGTTTGATAGAAAGTCTTTTTAAATTTAGTTGTATTTAAATTTTAAGATTATAGAAGCAAATATATATTATAAACCATAAATCTATTTTTTAATTTGTATGACTAATTTCTCCAATAAAGGCAAATTATTCACAAATCGATATAATTTCATCTTTAAGCAGTGCTATTGTAATGTAATTTTTATAATTATATGTATAAGGTCGCTTATTTGTATGTTGCCAATGTTTAAAAAAAGGCCTAGAGTTTGAAGTGTGGAAAAAATATGTGGTGGTTAAGGTTTCTAAATATAAATATCCATCCTCCTCATCCACTGGCTAGCAACATCGAAAGTCTAACTTTCGGTCTTAATATTTAGATATCTGCATCACTAAAGCCCGCCAAAAAGTAACAGATACCAATTCCTATCAAATTAAAAACTAAAAGATTTTATTAGCAAGATTTGGATTATCCCAACCAGCCCAAGTAACAAGAATGGGTTAATTTTAAGGTATCTCCACTCTAATTTGAAGGGTAAGGTAGCAGCCCCGTTCCTCTCACAAAACACGTCTTTCATCCGAACATATTCTGGTTCCAAGAACCACAAGAAGTTTCGCGTTGCTCCATTTTATTCTATTTACACTTTGAGGCAATTACCTCCTGAATTGTATCGTTTCCACCCAAATTTCCATGGTATACATATTATGAAGTTATTTCTCAGGAGAAGAGATCTAAGTCTCACATTCCAAAATTCCAATAATGTACGGCTTCTTAAACTATAAGATCCAACCCCAGTAGGCTATGCTACGAGATGTTTCAGTAACTTTAGGGTTTCCAAATTATAGAAACCCGCGGATGATATTAAATTCACATTCATGTTCACATATAGATTATAGGAATCAACAAATGATTGTGCATTATTACTATATATTTATATATCAAAAATAATAAAATAACTTTTCTATAGCAAATATCAACACGAATACAATACAAATAGAACAAGAATATAAATTAATAAAGTAGTAGCGATTTATTAAAATTATATATTATACTATTATTACTCAGAACTCTCAGAATAAGTGATTTTAATTAACATTTATGATTTTACAAACAATAGAGTAACAATAGAGTGGTTGGAATTGAAATTGAAATTTTTATTTTCAAGTATATTTGAACATTTTCAGCTTATTTTGTAAGAATCTACGAATTTATCCTCATATACAAAGGTGAACATGCAATAGGTTATGCCTCATTAACTCTAATTCATATGGTATTCATTTGAAGGCAATATGTTTATAAATTAAAATGAATAATTTAAGATAAAAAAGTCAAAAAACAAAAACAGTATGCCAAAATGCATACTTTCTAATATTATTGCAACTCACGTATTAATAACTGACACATAATATTTAATTAGTTACGGACAAGGGATGACAGAAAAGCAATTTGTATTACAAAATGTCGTTATTAAGATTATTCTCCTCCTCTGACAATTACGTTACGCTTGTCTTGAGCGGAAAAACTACACAGACGATGATTTAAGTAAAAATTGCGCAAAAAACTGCAGTCCGTTACCACACAGACAAGGCTAACAATAATTAACAGCATTAAAATTGTTTCAAATTACATAATATTAAGTTTCGTTTTTCTTTGATCTGTTAATATATACAATGTACGGTATCTATTAATATGGCTGATACTGATATCATAATTCATCGAGCAAATGAGGTTTTCAAAAACCAGAAAAAGTGATATATGGTTTTATATTTTAATACACTGAACAATGGAAAGCTTGTGTGTTTTATTTTCATAAATAAACAATAAAACCCTTTTTTTAAAAAAATACCTGTGCTACTTTTTCATCACGCGTTAAATATTATGTAAACTTTGTGTAATAACTGACAGAGCTGTCGAATATGAGGTTCGATAAATATTTCTTCTTTGATTTTTGCCTATGACAGTTGTGTCAACAAAAAACAAATTCGTTACATACTGGAAAACTTGATGTGAAGAGGTGGAAATAAAACGTCCTGTGGGTTCACAACTGATATAAGGGACTAGGGATGCCGAAAAAATATCGATATAACGATATATTTTTGATAAAATATCGATATTTTTATAAGCCGATATTTTTTCAAAAAAAAATATTTTTTAAACATTTTAAAAAACTTAATTAACTAAGAGTATTTAATTTTAAAAGTTAGTATATTTTGGTATTTAATTGTAAGGATTTGTTAATAACATCATTATATATTGCAAAAAATTATGGATATTTTTTAAAAGTACCAAAAAGGATATATCGATATTTTTTACGAGATCGATATATCGAAATATCGGTATTTTTCTCGGTAGCCGACGCCCCTAGAAGAGACACATTTTGTTGTTCTGACATCTCCATCAGTTAGCACAGATAATAAAAGAAGAAGAAGTATACATTTTCATCAAGTGATCTCTTGTACAGCTTTGTTCTGCACGCATTACAAAGCAATTTCGGTACCTATAAGTTGTCAGTGTTTACTACAGGAAAAATTAAGTTCTACAAATATGGGCGAACTTGACACGCTTATTTAAAAAAATAAACATAAAAAATACTTCTAAAAATAATCTCTCAATATTGTATCAGAGCACAACACAATTTTCCAAATGATGTTTAATGCAGCATCGACAGCTAACAGCCATCATAAGAGCACAGTGCGCGAACCAATTTTGACACACGGATTGAAGATTTGTGTTGACAGCATCAAATAACGTTAAAAATCGTTCTCATCTGCTCGGGTCTAAAATTTGAAACAGATGGAATATGAAGTTAAAAAAACTTACTGAAATCTTACAAAAACGTTGAACTAATCCAAAGTTTTGCTCATGTGACATTTGCTCCGAAGAGTTTCTCTGTAGGTTTTCACGAATTTTTATTTATATTATCCTATCTATATTATAAATATTTATCGTGATGGTTTTGTTAAGTTTTTTTCAAATAACAGAAAATTAAATTTTTTTGTGAAGAACGACAATTTGGGTGTTTTGATATAATCATCAAAGTTGCGTATAGAAAAATATCGAAAACAAAGTTGTGCACCTATTATAGTAACAAAACCAAGAATTTTTCAGCTGAACTATTAAATAAATATTTAAAACTACGAAAAAAATAACAAACAAGAAACACTAATTGAACGAAAAAGCAAACCAACGTAGGTAGTTTAACAGTTTTATTACTCAATATCATTCTATTTATCTTTATGTTCCCACTATATATCCCATTATAACTTCATGTAGGATTAAAATTTATTATCGACAAATGGGTAATGGTCGTTTGATAACGAGGGCATTTAGATTGCCAGAATTGGAACTTTATCGAAAGATCCTAGCCACATTTCTTCCACTAGAATTCAAGATAAGTGGTACTATATAACATGTTATATGTATAGCATTCAACAGTGTTAATACTATTAAAAAATGTTATCGCACTCCACAGGAAGTGTGACGGTTCTAGCCCAATTCAATGCCGACATTCAGGTAGACTGATTATCTGATAAAGTTCAATATACAATGCAATATATTATATAATATTGATGTAAATCAACATTTGATTGTGTTCCGATTTATTATCTGATATAAAATTTATGATTAATGAAAGTATGTGCCTTTTCAAGACACATGTATCTAATTTTAGATATATAGTTGTTAAATAACATGTTTTATATACACAATTTAAATATCTGGATCGCACATACGACATTTTTATTAAGCGAATATGTTAGGTAATACGATATTACATAATACAACTCATTCTCACATGTACAGCCAGCTTAATATTTAGCTTTAACATAAGGCAAACCAGAAAAAGTAATCCATGTTTTTTGAATTGTAATTTCTTTCTTGCACTATGGTCTCTTTAATTCATTATCAAGACTATAAATTAATTTTAAAAAATTACAACAGATGGTGTTATATAAATATCTGAGTTTACCGAGCAAATCGCTTCGACGTATTAAAAGTGGTGATTTTGATATCAAAGAAAAAGAGCAATCTGGACATCCTAAAAAGACGCGCATTTGAAAGCATTACTCGATGAAATCGTCTATGGGGATCGCTTTCGACTGTGGTTGATGCGTTTGAGGCGAGCACTGCGCAAAACTGCCGAAATACGAGCAAAGGCCCAATGATTTTCTTCAGCATGACAACGCTCAACCACATCTTACAAAACCGATGAAAAGATACTCGAAAACATTAAAAGGAAAGGCTATCCACCCGCCGTATTCTCCAGATCTTGCATCTTTTGAATACTACTTATTCGGCCATATGAGTCGTCACCTGTCATAAGAAGTTAAGCGCTGCTCAACAGCGCTTAACTTCTTATGAAAAAAGAACAATAAAAATTGGTTGATTTAGAGGATAGCCTCAAAAAATCCATCGTTATTTCGAAATGGAATCCATAAATTGCCTGAAAATTTGGAAAAATCTAACGGCTATTGATAGACAATACTTTGAATAAAATATATTGTAGCAATTTGCCACAATAAAGCTTAATTTGTAGGCCTAATAGAACATTTTATTTAAGTATTGTTTCAAAATATATTGGGCAAAATTTCAGTTTTATTTTTTTTATTTCTTGAAGCCATACTATAGCAAGTTTGAAGGTTCGTTATCTTAGTTCAAATTTTATTGCGGCTTAGAAATGGATATTCCAAAAGGATATTTTCTTTATATTTTGCTTTTTTACATCCAACATAAACAACACTAACATAACATTGGAAATTGGTGGGATTGAAATGGAATTGCTTCAGCTGCTCGAACCTGGACATATCAATAATTCTAAAATTAATGTGACTGAAATAGGCAATTAAAAAGAAGGGCTAAAATTGATCAACAAGAAAGGCATTGTCTTTCACTAACAATAAACATTTAGTTGAAGACTTAGTGGGCAATTTTGAAGGCACCGTATAGCCCAGACCGTCACCATCCGACTACCATTTGATCTGATCTATTATCAATATTATGAATATATTTTTTCAAAGCATTATTAATTAATAATGTAACTTCTCATTCTGACGATTTAAGAGTCAGTAACATAATCCACACTCTATAATTGGAGAATCTAACTAATATGCTTATTAAGAGAAAGTCTTCTCAATATGCCTTGCTTTGATGTCCTTTATGTATGGACATGGACATGGACAAACATGGATCTCTATCCAATAACACATCTAATTTTTTATATTCTCATATTAGTGGCGACTTCCAACGATCATCAACTTTCTAGTCAATATAGCCATATCTGAAGCATCAAAACCTATTTCCACAAGGTTTCGGATAGATAATATTCCCATAAACTTCAACAAGAACAACACTTTCTATTGTAATTTTCTTCATAAAATAATAATGGAATAATAAACACAATATCTTATGAAATATATTTTCCGGAAAAAAAATTGTCATATTTAAAGTAACAAGAAATGCTGTTTTGTGAATTACAAAGCTCTATTAATTATATATTATAGTGGCAAACCAATCAAATAAACAAACTGTCACTCTAAACAAATTATTGAGTGATGACAAGAGCTATCTATTAACAAGAGCTATTGGGCCCCAATTAACCGAATAGAGAGACATAAAATATGGCTAAGCGATTTAAAAGGCAGATAGATTCAAAGTAAGTAGGTTTTTACGCTTTTGGTTACAATAGTGTAAAAATGGATGGAAAACATTTGTATTTTATCTAAAAAATAAAAACCCCTGAAAATGTAAATAGTTTGATGTGTAAGTACTGTTCTGTAAGATGTTAGATGACATTTAGATGACGTGAGTTCACGGTTTTATTGAACAGACTATATAGTATAGAACTAAGTAAGATTTTACATACAATAAAAGCTTTTTAAAAAAATCCATAATTTGTTCGAAATAAAACTATTAAACCAAATTAAGTGCTACCTAAAATAGTAATAACCTTAAACAGAAGAATAAAAAAACTGTTGAAATTGTAATGATTAGCAGATTTATTTAATTATTGAAGCTAGACCGAAAACACAATCAAAACTAAAGAAAAAACCGAATGAATCACAATATTATTGTAGTATGTTGACTTTTAGTTCATAACAGACGTGTGTAATCACTACCCAATAATAAACAATCTACTTCAACATCCTGTATAACAGGATTTTGATGAACGCTATATTGTGAGTCACGTTTTAATGATTTTAGAATGTCGCGTGTTTTACCTCTATCAAGTAAATAATTAGCGTCAAATCTACTAAAACAATTGTCGAATCTTGTTTGCTCTTTGAGGTATTCACTTTCATAATTGTTAAGGTTAAGTTCATTAAGCGTATCCTAATGCATAACAGTGACAGCAGACAGAATCATTCCTCGAATCAGGTAACGAATTATGTAATTCGAACATTTTTTAGCAATAGGTAACGATTTGTTTCTGACCTTTGTCGCAATTTCCTTTTATTTATCGCTGTAATGATCAGAGTTTAGGAGAAAAAATTTATCTGGTACCACTGTAAAGGATATCAGAACAATAGGCCGTGAGCACGTTAAAAAATATATTAACAGCCGTTACTAACTCCTAGGTGGTCTATTTATTTTATATAACGCAACCATATGCTAGAAAAAATAGTAACCTTCAATTAACATGCAATTATTATATTATATATCAACAAAAATATATACTTTAAATAATTCAGCTGAAAGGACATTTAATAGATGACACGAACATTCAATCAAAATAAATCGTGATTGTTATAAAACCAGCTCGTGAATTTCATTGCAATTTTAGAGAGCTGAATGATATTGAATAATGAGAAAAATTATTAAAAAATATGTACTGTAAACCGTATCTAATATAGATGTAGAGCCTAATCTACAAGTCTTCATTATAAAATATTAAAAGCTGAATATATGATCCTTTAAAATAATATAGAATTTGCCAAAAATTATAACAAACACCTATAGAGAATGCAAAATTACTATTAATTTGATATATTTAAATTGTTATTATATTTATTATTATTGTTTGTACCTTACAGTATCTAAGGTATATTTTTCACTTTTTTGTTTTCAAATTCAAATACTATATTTCAGAATATTATATTATATGTTTTGCTGGTCATTTATTATATCATTTACTTTTTGATCATCCATCCGAATATAAATGTCATTGAATGGACGAACGTCATCTTATATAGTTAGATGACTACTCTTTTTCATGCAACATTAACAAACCAGGCATTATGGATTAGCGATTTAAATTGTAAAAATAATTTTCAACCCAGGAAAATCACTGTAAGATTCCATGGTTTCAAAAAATAAATAAATTTAAGTACAAATATAATACAATAAATTTACAAACATTAACGTATACGTTTCGTCAAACTTTTAGTATGTATCTAAAAAAATCCCTTTTTCAATTTATAGAAATATGAATAACATTATAGAGATATTTTAAAGACACCCTCAGTTTAAAATAATTAAGTAAATATAAAAAAATAAAATAAAATCATTAGTCGTGCTTTTAATAATTAATTTTTCTTCTTACACTATTATGGAAATTTTAGTTCGAACTGTGGTTCAGCCAAGCATTGCATTGAACTAAATGTGAGTATCACCTATTTAGTTCAATGCAATGCTTGGCTGATGAATGGTTTCGAAATGTTCGAAAGTGCGAAAATAGATCGATGATTGGATTGCTATCAAGCCAACATTTTTTGCAATGAAGTTATGGAAAATATTTGGATTAATATATTGTGCCAATTTTCCTCAATTTACGCCTTTTTAAAGTAAAAAAATGATCAGAATACGTGCAAGTGTTAAAGTCATATTCAATATATATACAAACTATAAATACTCTATGTCAAAAAGGTTTATCTATTTTAATAATCCTTTTTAAGCAGCTACCTCGTTTAAAATCAATCAATAACAATTTCCAAAGGCAGATAAGAGAAATCATTTCGCTATCATACTTCATATATAAACGTCGAAGCACTAGGAGTGCTGAACATGTCAGCATCGATTTACTTAGATCATTATCGAAGTGGAGGTGTTTAGAACGATATTAACGCAACTGCTATTATTGGAAATATTTAATAGAATCGAGCAGTAAAACATTTTATATTTCAAATTAGTTTGGAGAGTTTTTATGTAGATATCGATGTAATTTTCTTATAATCTACTATTATATAATCTCCAGTGCGAATTGTAATTACAGGGCTAGTTTTAGACCTGTAAAATATAATTTTACAATAACTTGATAATCGATATATCATCTCTTTTTTTAGCAAAGCCAAATGACGTCAATTGCATTCTAAAGGATTAAACAATTGATTGATATATTTTGTTTCGACAAATCCACAATACATCATCAATAATTTTGAGTTTTTTTTGCGACAAACTTCTTCTTCAGAAAAGAGTCAAGTTAACGTTTTGTAATTAATTGTATTGGCATCGAAAAAGAAATAGAAATTTCTGATTTGGGCGTTGCGTTGCTGGAATAACTTAATAAATTAAAATCACAAAATTCATCATAGCAATAAATATTAGAAGATGATATATATCTTAAGTGACAGGGTAACTTAGTCATGTTTTTTATGTCAACTGAAGTGACATCAAACAACATCTATTCTATTAAGATGCTTATTGAACAAGTTGATTTTAGTCTACCATAAAATAAATGACGAAGGTTACCTATCCATTTATACGCCAATATATTCGTTTTGAGAAGACATCAAGTACATGTTATTCCAACGTATTTAAGTAATTAATTGATATGTCTTCGAAATATGAAAAGAAACATTTCGCGTGGGCCATTACTATTAATATATAAATCAAAATTAGGAACAAAACATTCATCAGATTAATAAATAGTAGGATTTTTAAATTGATATAAATCTTAATTGTGTTGACAGTTCAGTTTAGTTGTTTATAACTTGTTTAAAGTAGTGTTGGAGTTTGGCTTTGAATTATTTATTATTGCATTACAAAAGAAATGTAAGATGAAAACAGTCGTATTTTTTATGCTGTTTGATTTTGACGAATGAACAATCACAATTATATAAATTAAAAATGTAAATTTACAACTATACCCCAGCAGATTCGAACCCGCCGCTATCACAATAATAGGAAGACCATAATGTTGCCGTGACCACTGCGCCAAACAAGTCGGTATAAATAATCTTCTGTTTGTGTGGATATTAAAGATGATGGTGGTGAATGGAAAGGTGAGAGTTTTCAATTTATTTCATGTAAATATATAAATATATTTAATTTTTAATATCGAAATATCGATCAAAAAATATGGGCCCAAAATATCGATATATCGATATTTTTTCAGCATCCCTATTACCCACTCTTTTGATAAAAAAAAAAGTTCTGTACCCCCTTTGTTCAATTGTTCGCTGTAGCGTTGCACAGTTCTATATTCAATTGTGCGGTTCAGTTTGTTACATTAGGGATTCTCGTAAAATCCACACTTTTCTCACCTACTATAGTTGTGAACAAAAAGGTTTTTTTTTGTTATCATATCTCACATATACGAGACCAGCTTTCCATATTTTATTCTCCAATTATTTGTTTTCAATTTCCAAATTATTCTCATTTGATATGAACACATAAAAATAATGAATCCTAACTGAGCTGAAAAAAAGTGCACAACTGTAACAACTGTGCTGCAAACGCACATCAAGGCTTCATCCAACAGAATATGCGAATCCGTATTTTGAAACGATGCTCTCCAAGACATGGCTGATCACTAATATCATTACCAATACTTCTAAAAACATTTATAAATGAAACAATAATAATGCTACTTTAATAATTATTTGTTTTAATATCGATTAATGTTTAATGTCGCCGGCTTGGTGCCGCAGTGGTAAAGGCGATGGGACGGTCCTCCTACTGTTGCGACAGCCGCGGATTCGAATCCTACTGGGGTATGGTCGTAAATTTATGTTTGTGATTGTTTAAAATTTGTGAATGTTCTAGGCAACAATTAAAAACAACAATTAAATTAGGTGCTATTTAAACTTTAGTAATATATGATACTCTTGTATTATTTTAAAAAATAACTCTTCCTCAACTTCTTCAAGTCCTACAATATAATTCAAAATTTATTTGAAGTGGACTTTTTCGATCGAATTAAGAACCAATAATTATCTTTTTTTAAGCAATATTTTTAGACCAAAATGTGTTCTTATTATTATAATAATATTAAAAGTACTATTATTACAACTAGTGTCTTGTAATAGTTCAATGTCTAATCGTCAAAACGTTATTATAGTTGACAAATATCACCGAAGGTTAGTATCATCAAAAAATAATTGTGCAAATCTGTAAAGATTCAAAATAAATATTTATTCTGAGTGAGAATATAGTAAATCTAAATACACAAGTACAACGGTACATTCACGTAACTGTATTTAGACAAAAATTAGCACGTTTTTTCGCACGACACGTAAAAAGATGAGAACATATTTCGGCAAATAAATAACAACCTTGTATCGATTTCGATCATTTTTTATTCCTCTCCTTGATAATCATTGATATTGACACCGCTCTAATGCAGAGACCGTCAGCTGTCATAGCGAATAACCGAAATCCAACCCTGTCATCGGACACGGTACAGTCGATGCAGGCGCCAGCTCACTTGTTTTTCTCTTCCTTATATGGCTTTCCTTTGACGGCCTTGTGGTGTGGCGGTGAGGTCGTACCGAATAGCCGTAAAATATTTTTTTTAAATCCGTATTCAGTGTCAAGGTGGGATACGTATTGAGAAACGTTTCAATTAATATTAGATTAAAGTGTTTAATTATGATAAATATTGAACTGTTATGATACATTTTCTATTTGCATTAAATTAAAATAATTAGTCATTACATAAAAGGAAATCGCTTTAATTTATGAATGTATTAATGTTATTATATTACTGCATGAAAAATACGTCTAGGTAATCAGACATATTAGGTAAAAAAATTTAATACTGTAATAATAAGACCAATTTTGTTTCCCTTGAATATAATTAATTGATATTTGATTTTACTACATATCTATTCTATGATTATTTCTCTATCAAAATTAGTAATTTCTTTAACATTCATCACCAAGCTCTTTGGAATAATACCGTTAAAATTAAGAAAAAAAAACCAAAGGAATCAATTATCCTAAAAATATTGAGAAAATTATCCTAAAAAAGCTGAAGCATTTCAACGATGATTTAGAACGAATCTTTAAACTAAATGAAACTGAGTTTGAACATAATCTCCCGATCAGCGGATAATAAAATCTGTCGATTAGAATCTAATACATAAAGTGCATCAGTTTGGTTTTGTAAGTAAACATTCAACAATCAACCAGGTATATAGACTCACAGATATTACTGAAAGAACCTTCGAAGAGAAAAAACTATATTTTTGAACGTACCGAAAGCTTTCGATAAATTCTATCATAAGTTATTCATGTTCGACCTTCATAAAATCTTGCCGAAGCTTTAGATTGGAAGACTCTTAAACCTTTAGAAATCAGCCAGAATATTTAGAATTAAACAAGATCATTCGACAATGAAATAAGCAAAAGCGGGTGTACCAGAAGGCAGTATTTTGAGTCCTGTTCTCTACCTATTCCATACATGTCGCATACTATAAACAGAAAATATTATTATGGCTACATTTGCTAAAGACACTGCGATATTTGCTATTGGAAACAATAGAAGAAGAAGCCAGAAAACTTCTCCGAACATGGAGAATAAAATTTAACGAGACTAAACCAGTGCATATTGAATTAATCTACAATCAAAGTATTCATATACCAATAAATATGAATAATACTATTTTTTAATACAATACTAATGTCTTTAAATTTTTTCTATACAACATAGACATAATTTCTTTTAATAATAATTGTTCATGTAAGTGTGTTCAAGTGATACTTTACACTTTATATATGAAGCCAAACGAATTTATACAGCCACTTTATACTCTCATTGCTAAAGCTGTAGCAAAGTCTAAAATGTATTAATTAATAGAATATTTTTATTCGTGTTAATAACATTTAAAGATGTACTTCACTACATACCAGATTTATTGATGAAATCAAAATAACTCTAACAAATGAATAAATCAATCAATGATACGCAAACAAAAGAATTTATCTCGAATATGAAGTTGCTTATCACGAATATTAAACATAATTCGTGTCGTTTTACCAGGGTGTCGAACAAATAATCAGAATAACAAGTTGGCCGTAATTTTTCAATTGCTTATATCACAACAGAAACATCCTGTTGACATAAGGCGGATTTATATTCATTTCAAAGACGCGATTCCTTTTTGGGTCATCACTTCGTTCATTCATCTAGTTGTTTAATTGTCCCAAATGAAAAGTTATTGAAAATATTATACATAACGTTTGAATAGACGCCTGCTTGTGGAACTTATCGAAGTTTAATTGTCAGACGACTTTCGAAAAAGCAATATTTGTTTGGTAATTATGAACTTATTAGTAGCTTATTAGTGACCTATTACTAGCTGATTCAGGATTTAGCTTGGAAGGTCGCTTTATTAAGGTAAATACTAAAAAATAGATTTGCTCCGGAAGGATTCCAAAGCCCCTTAAGGATTTCAGCTCATTATACAAATATAATCGAAATAAAACTAATTCAATAGTATATTTCTATATTAATTGAAGAAAAACTGTAATCATTTATTGTTAAAAAACTTGTTACTTAAAAAATGTAGACAAAATAATCTAAACATATTTCTTACTGTCGATCTGTATATTTGTAATTATATATCTCCATCTCTCTATCTTCTTTGAATGTAAAATGATGTTATTGAATATAATATCACTTTTCAAAATAAAATTGTTGTTACCTTAAATAAAGTACAGAAATGTTATGACGTGTTTGAATAAATAAATGTATAAAATCTAGAATCGATGATGAATAAATATTGATTTATTTATTTACATTATTGATTAAAATGTATGTATACATTTCTACAAAAAAGAATAGTTTTCAATTTAATATTATTGAGTTATTCAGTGTATATAGACGATAACCATGAACACTGCTCCATCGTATACCAATTGTCGGTTTTGATATGAACGTTTTAGAAGTGTTAATTTTAATATCAATGACAAAGAACAGCTAAAACTCTCAAATAATTTTCAAAAAGCTTACCAAAAAATTCCAAAAGAGAGAAAATAGCTATAACACGAATTGACTGAATACTCAATTTCGATCCGTTTTAACAAACTTAACATATGTTGACTTGCTACAATTAACATTGAGAAATGTAAACTAATCCGTAGAATGTTTTCACGCAAACTATGACAAAACATAGTCACGATTTTCGGTCTATCTGAAGTAAATGTATCAGCTGATCGTGAAATATTACGACCAACAAATAGTTTATACTTTAAAGACTGTCATTCAAGCGAGTTGATTTAATGCGACAACATTTACTATATAAATGTTATTTATTACTCCTGTTTGCATGTCGAAGTTGTAAAGTTTTTTTTGGCGACCTAATATATGGCTTTAAAATAAATACAGACACATCCCCATAAATATCAATACAGATCTTTTAATTTATTGCTTTCTTAATAGTTTCGAGTTGATTTTCAGGTAATATTAGCACCATATTTCTCAGAATCGCGATAATATTTTTTTACATTTTCACATACTGCTTAATATTAAAATATGTTTGCAGAAATTCTGTTACAGCGAAAATATTTCAAGAAATTATGCTAATTCAGTGGATTAACATATGTGACCGACGTAACAAGAATTTGTAAGTATTTTAGGTAGAAATCGCGAATCGTTGACTTAATAATAAAGGTTTTCTCACAAATATTACTACAATATATTAATCAAGATAAAAGCGTATTAAAAGTAATAGTCTCCTACTGTTGCGATAGCCGCAGGTTCGAATCCTGCTGGGGCATGGTCGTAAATTTATGTTTGTGATTGTTTGCGAATGTTCTAGGCAAGAATGTAATATCCGACAAGGAAAATGATCCCAGTCACGCCAGTAACCAGGCTGGGTAAGATCGGAAGTCTTCTGGGACGATTTCTAAAGTTGGTCACTCGCCAGGCGGTAGGCTTAAAGCTGAGGACCGTGGTTCGGAGCCCACGTTAAACTTTAGGTCCAGTCCAGATAAACCCATAGTTGGTAAAAGGAGACTTTAAAATATATATATGAAAAAAAGTAATAGTTTCTCTGTTTCTACATTATTGTGTACTGTCACCAATTACTCAGTCAAATCAATTACTCAGCTAGAAACTATTGGAATTGGGTGATGTTAAAACTATTCGATACTGGCTATATCATGGAAATTTCAACAAAAATCGTGCATATCAGATGTACCAAAGGTAAACTAGCCGACTAAGAAACAAATGATAGTCACAAACAAATTAACTACATTTATAAGATGAATAGATGGGATATGACCACGTTCATCCCTATTCAGCAGTACCAAGTCACCAATTCGTTAAAATAAAATAGCTCTTGTTTTTAAGCGCAATACGTTTCAATAATTCATTCATAAATCTTATATAATTAATATATTAAAAAAAAAATACTAAAAATCGCTGCGAAAAAAAAATTTACTTAGTGGTCTCTAATTTAAAAATATAACAGAGACTACTAAATAATGATTAAAGTTATGTACTAAAAAAACTGAAGTGATTTTGAAGAACATTATAAGAGACATAAATAAATATGAGATACAATAAGCATATCTCCCAAAAACCTAACAATTATAAAATAATTTTATTAGTTCCTGGGCCAGGTCCAAGGTGTGATTTTCCGTAATACTTAAATAGCTGTAAACAATCTTATCTGAATAATAAATATTTGTTGTTCTCTCATTACCAAACATTCATAAAGTACAAATTAAAGTTTAATGATGGTAGGCGACGTGCTCGAAGTGAATAGCGTCAAAAACACAAAAAGTAGAGACTCTAGAAGGGTCCCATGTTGAAGAGAGTTTTTTAGCCTAGAATATAAATATGACAGAAAAGCTAAATTTGCCATTCTAGATTTCATATATATATATATGAAATAATCAAAAAAATACAGGATATTTTTAACCTTTTTAAAAATTAAACCGAAATAATTTTTTTTGAGAAAGTGTCCGAGAGTGTTAAATATTTTTATTTAGCTAATTGTTTTTTACACTTCTTTTTTAGTTATAACGATCAATTTGAATCTGAACAGTATTATATGGTCGATATAAAAAAACCAATTCGAAAGTTGCGACAAGCTTACTAACAATCGTATTATTAGGGACAAAATAAATAAAATGAAGGTTAAGTGCTGCAGTTAACTCTTCATTAAAACTGTTGGAGTTTTTTGATGATGACATTTTTAGAATGGAGTATCAATTTAAATAACAATCAATTACTCGGCTGTTCTATTTAATTCCCATATCAAGGAATTGTAAAATTCTTTTAAAAACCATCTACACTTTGTATAAATATTTATATATTTTATATACTATGTAACTATTAAAAAAAGTATAAATAGTTTTTTGTCAAATTTTTTATATTATGTATTAAATGTTAATATATTATCATTAAAAATAGAAAATTTTATAAATTCGCCTTTAAAATAATATCACTATTTGATATCTAAAAATTATTAAAACCCTCTTGGTTGGCGCAGTGGTAAAGGCGACCGGACTGCTCGGCCATGGTCGTAAATTTATGTTTGAATGTTTAACATTTGTGTCCTAGACAAGAGTCTAAAATCCAACAAGGAAGATGATTTCAGTCACGTCAGTAATCAGGCTGGGTAAGACCGGATATCTTCTGGGATGATTTTATGTTGGTCACTCGCCAGCCGGTAGGCTTAGGCCGAGGACCGTGGTTCCGAGGACCTACGTTAAACAGTAGGTCCAATCCAGATAAACCCTCATTGGTAAAAAGGAGACTTTAAAATATAAAAAAATTGCTAAATCATATAGTATTTTTATGTATCTTCCAAATATTTGCTTAAAACGTTAGACAAACTTAAATAAAATTTATTACTAATATTATGCTTTAAATTTTCCGGTACTCATATTGGCAATGTCGCGCCCTAATAAATATTATATAAACAATCGAAATGATTTATAATAATTAGCGCTTCCGTTTAAATTAGTACTCAAATAGCAGCCAAGAAGTCGCCTTTATATTTACATACATGAACTGTTATTATTCATATTACCACTAAGAATATTTGAAACAACCTTGCTCTTTAATTTCGTTTTATATTAGATCATTCTATTGACCTATTTCCAGAAAAACTTGCTAGCTCTCGTTTTTAAGGTTATACCTCACAATGCACTTCCTTCATAAACTGACACTCTTGAAATTCTAAACCGCACCATCTGTAGTTCGTTCTTGGCCTCTAAAACGTTTGACTCATACGCGCGAATTAGGCCGAAATTATTCGAAATATAGTGCTTTTACGAGCACCTAGAACTATGTCAGGATCGATGCATTTATTAAGCGGTCCTTGATAATCCGAACGAACAAAAGAACTTGATCATCTGACGATGAGACGAAAATATAATTTTTACTACGAAAGGCATTTTTATTTTTAATTAACGATGGCTTTAAATGGACAAATATCCTTTTGCTGAAAAAGGATATAGAATAATGTTTACCTGAATCAGCATATATAGGAGCGTATCGATGCTTTCTTATAAAAAGTCCAATGACGGAAAATAATATTTCAAGCGAAATTATTAGCGTGTATTTCCCTAAATAGGATATGTTTATAATATGGACTCTATTTTACAATAGCTGCTACTATAAATAACTCCAACCTGTTGGAATTCTTTATGTCGAGCGTTATTCAACAATTGTTGAATAGCTAATGATTTTTCCTTTTATGGAAATATATAGCAAGGTTATTTTGATCCAAGGCATAAGTTAAAGTAACTTTATAAATGATTTATAAATATCTATTGTGATTTAAAAATATACAATATATATCATTTTAAATATGACAAATAAAATGTTATTTATGAAATGATATTATCTGATTCTTTATTAGTATTTTCTTTTGAATATCCTGTATTTGCTTATTTAGTTCTACCTTGAGAAAGAGAGCCAGATACTTAATCCATATACAAAAGTGCGGCCAATCACTAGATGTAAAACTAATGTTTTATTAACATTGACTATTGATTTTTTGAATTGACTATTGTTCGTTTTGCTCTGTGTTTATGCTAACTCATATTAACATTCAACAAAAGAATCGAAGCTTCGCTTTTTGGCTTCTTAGAAACTACTGCTACGTGGCTTTTGCGCTTTTGACCAAAACAAGTGATAATCAAACTTATACGAAACATTACTAGCGTTATCGATTAAGATTTATCTTTTATTAAACACCACACAACGTATAAAAATAATCAAGATTCTATCAACATTCTATTCCATGTTAATCTCGATTCATCGAAAACAGTATAAGAGCCCGTTGAATTACTTCAAAGAGCAGAATTTTACGCCTAAGATTGAAACTAAATATTAAAATATATAACAATACAAAGTTAAAATAAAATTAATATATAATGATTTAATGCATATCGAATTTTAAAAATTTACTTTTTATTGCATAATTAGACATTGTGACAAAAATTAATTAGAGATATTGAGATCAAGATAAATGCATTACACAGTTATACAAAATATTAATAGAAGCCAAATTTTGTTGCCACATATATAGGAGAAATGAAAAGCTACAGTACCTAGATTCCAGAAACACCTGTTTAAGAAATGTTAAAAAGGCAACTTAAATTATATTAAAAGATCCATCTGATTAATATGTTGCCTACTAGTTTTAGTAATTTATGAAAAATATACGTTACTTGTTTCAAAATAATCGTATGGAATGTTTAGTGACCAACGAATCGGCATAGATTTTTTAGATGGACTGGTTTTATATTGATGGTAATAAAAATGAATGTTTCCCATATGTATTTTTATTGTCTTAGGTAATATAAAAAAGTAAATGTAAATTACTTTTTAATCTACAATATTTTCTTTTGAAACACTTTTGTTACCCTTAATTTACAGTAATTAATTTTATTACGCATCATTAAATGTAGGCGACAGAGTAAAGCTTTCTCACTCATATAATATCACATTTATGTTACTAATATTACCGAAAGGTGAATAAAATCTAAATATGAAGCGTGCTACGGTCGTTATAGTCGAATGTATTTTCTTTATTGCAGTTTGACTTGTTACCTTTCATCGTAATTTTGCTTATTGCATATATATGTTGAAAGGAATAATGTGTGTGAGTTTCCTTGATAATTATATGCATCAGCACGAACTACGGCAGGATATAAACATTTTGTCTTTATAGTATTTTTAGAGGCGTAGTTTTGGGGTGGGTAAAAACTTCAGTTGTTTATACGAAGTGCTGAATGTTAATATTTACAACATTTATAAATAATAAAGAAAATTGTATATAATTGGATGTATTGCAGTATTTCATATTGGATCATAAACTAATAAATAATGTACAATTACTGTATAAGTTAAAATAATATTTGAATACACAAAATATAAAAATAAAACTACTAGGAATAAAAACTGTAATATTAAAATAACGCGACGTTTCTGGTCAAAAATATTTTCTAAAAATAGAAATATTCAAGAACAATTAATGCATTCCGTTCAGTTGTTCAATTGTTTTTTCCAATAAATTTCATATAAACTGATGTATTTTTTGGACGACTAATTAAACATGTCAAGCATATTTAAAATCTTAGTGTATATTTATTCTTCAAAAGTATAAAAATGAAGTAATGGCTACCTTCAGTATAACACCGGTAGTGTGGCAGCTATCGCGCCACTATGCGATGTTTATATTCTTTTGATTCTTTATTCTGTGTAATTAATTTTACTTCGTAAATCGTAAATCTATTGTTTTGAATATATATTTTTCTTAATTACCTTTAATAAAATTTATTAAATATTTTAAATAATAATTTCTATATATTAAATATTTTACAAATAAATATTTTTACAAAAAGTTGCTAATATCACTTTTAGAATATATCAACATTATAACAGTGTACCAATAAACATGTCAAAATTTTAAATTTAATTTAAAGGAATATTTTAGGTTACTCTTGACAAAAATGATAATTTGCTATAAATAAATATAAAGATAATTAGTAATAATTAGTTATTTTGAATGAAATACAAATAGGACTTTATAAAATGTTAAAATAAACCTATAATATGCCTAGAATAAATATACGAAATAAAATAAAATATTGGTACGACACTGAACCGTTTCCTCTTAATACGGGTCATCGCTAATCATTCAAGAGGAAATAGACATAAATAATACAGTAGCATGTATTCTTCAACATACGTTGCACTTGGTTTATTTAATAAAAAAAAGCATATACGCCTAATTGTTGTATTATATATCGTGGTAATAAAATATTAATTACTAGCATTAGTATTTTCTACTTTCTTTTTATATTTTCAACAGGCATTATTCACTTCACTTATACGAGTGAAAACTAATTAAAATATGTGTTTTAATGTCCGATGCCCATTGTAGTAATAAGGAATTGCTCGTATCTATATTCATAGTGATAATTATTTCTTGGCGTTTTAATTCTGTGTGAAAGAAACAAAGAAATAGAAAAAAATCAAAATTTCTCTTTTAAAATATTATTTTCTTCAGTTTTTATAATTTTTAATTGTATATATTATCGATATATAATTAAACAAGCACAAAAAATAAAGGTTTGCTGTAATAAGTAATTTAATAAAATTAAATATCATGAACATAAAGTATCATCAAACTTCGGAAACGAAGATATTGCCATCATTTTGCTTTCTAATTGCTTCTAAAATTATTTTCATTTAATTTTCACGATTGCCTTCAAGTTATTAATAATAATAAATAATATCTTAGTATAATTTATACTATTAATGCATGCATATTGAACAACAACTGAAAAATTAATGACAACAAGAAAATACAACAATTCACCATGTTAAAAGCCGCAAAAATTGCAACAAAGCAAACAAAAGATTCTTAGCCTAGTAAATATATCGGTTTGGTGAAAAAATAATATTTCTGCTACCTTTTCTATATAAAAATATATAGATACGTTTTTATCATTTTTATAGATATATCAATATTTTTTCAACAAGCAAACGCTATTGTCTTCTGTGCGAAACCTGATAATTTCTGGAATATTATATCGTTTGATCATTTTATCTGCGTTTGTAGACAGTATACACTCTAGAACTCATAATTAATACGCAAAATATATGATTTTGATCTTTTTTATTATGATTAACCAATTGACGTCATATTATAACGGAGAGCTTTTAGCGCGAATTTAAGTCTTAAAAAAGAAAAAAGTTTGAAAAGAAAAATAAGTACTAGAATATACATAAGAATATTACAGAATTTTATCCTAAAATATTTACAACTTTTAGTATATTTACACATTTTATAAAACAAACTGAACAAATCAGCAAAACTTATTCGGGGCTTATGTAGATGCAGCTAATTCATTTTATTTAAAAATATTACTTACGAAACCGCTTATATCTCTTTATAAGTTAATTTCACTTAAGTTAGAAAGCATACCTGAAACAAAAAAGGTATTAATATATATCATAAACTAAGACAGATAATTAAGAGCGTCTAAACGACTAAAGAATCGAAAATGTACCGGTGACGCATAATTTCTTCCTAATCTCTATTTCTAATCTGTGATGCTTTTTATAAAATGTACATATAAACTAATATACGACCAAGTCATCTTTTAGATTAATCTACAACATCGACATCAATTCGGTATGATCGTATTCTTAAATGGTCCATAATCAGGTCGACAAATGGCATGGCGATTACATGTATGACAAGTATACAGGCAAATTTGCAAGTAATTCTAACAAATAGTTACTGTTATATGAGGCGGATGTACTTTTGTTTATTCATTAAAATCGATTACTCATCAATATTAAAGCAGCAGTCAAAACATTAAAACAGAAGCCCAAAAAACCAATATAGGTTAGATCTGATCAGGAAATTTTCACTGACCTCATAAAATACTAAAGGTACAGATCATGGTCTTGATATAACATACGTAACTAAAAATAATACTTTGAACAATGGTACATTAACACATATGATTTAAACATACAATTGATTCACAACAATCATTCAAAAAACTAATTTCGTTAATTATAGCGCTTTTAGAGAACATTTCCAAGAAATCTATTAGTTAAACATTGATTCTTAAACTATTATTAGCTAATAAAGTAAATCTAAATACGTACAAAGATCGACGTTATCTACTATATTCCAAACCTGTCCCGAAAGACTTTAAGAACCCACAAAATAATTTAAAAATCGTATATGATGTGTAAGATAGCTAACACTTTAATAATCGATCACAATTTTATTAAAAGATAATATATTTTACACGAAAAATTAAGCACATGAAGTTGTGACATGTCATACTATTTAGAGTAACTCAAGTAAAATAAAAATAATTTCTTACGCAACTTAATAGACAACATCCCATAAGAATCGTCCAAATACCCATTAGTAGTATTTTTTTAAATATATTTTAAAGTCTCCTTATACCAATTATGGGTTTATCTGGACTGGGCCTAAAGTTTAACGTGGGTTCCGAACCACGGTCCTCAGCATTAAGCCTACCGACTGGCGAGTGACCAACTTCATCATCCCAGAAGACATCCGGTCTTACCCAGACTGGTTGCTGGCGTGACTGGGATGATTTTCCTTGTCGGATTTTACACTCTTGCCTAGAACATTCACAAATTTTAAACAATCACAAACATAAATTTACATCCATGCCCCAGCAGGAATGAAATTATACCTGCAAGTATTACCTATGTATAAAATATATATAACTGTACACCCTGCATTAACTAACGAACTAACTAAAATTTTCCGTTAATAATTATGTTTCATTAACTAATATAATATTTTATTAATTACATCTCACGTTAAATATGCTTAGTACTATCTTAACTTATTACTATTATTCAGTTGTTCTTGCATTATTATAGAAGCTGGACGAACGTGGGATAGAACAAAATATATTTCGGAGAACTATTATATAATGACAGTAGAATATAATTTTTCATATCAGTCAATTCAAGTTTTGCATAATTATGTTCAGACTTCCGAAAAATCATACAGGGCTAATAATTAGTACTGCTTCACTCAAATTACCAAAATCCATATTTTATTGTCTTAACTTAATGATAAGACATATTCGAAAATAATTAGTTTATAGAAAATTATTAATATTAATAAGTTATTTTTAAAAGAAATTATTATATATTATTTTAATAAATTATAAGCAAGGAAAATACTAAATATAGATTAAATGAAAAGATGGCAACTGTTAACAGGATGTGTTACTTCTTTTATTTTTACCCTCCTCCTTTGAAACCCGTTAATTGCTGCGCTATTTTTGAAACTTAATGAATCCCATTACCTATTTTGAGTTAAATAATGATATTATTTAATTAGTTGTGTTAATATTATTGAATTTTTTATTATAACACATCACTCAGCAAGACTACTATCTAACTATGCAAAATAATTTTTTATAAATCCTTATAATTATTATATTCGTTAAGATTATCTGAACGTTTTTTTAAATTTTAAAACATTATGTTCTGATATCCTATATATATCAACCTTCCTGAATTATTATGTGGACTTTTATAACTATTTTTGAAGAACTATTGATTTTAGGTATTTTGGAATATTTTATGGCAGTATATGTTGCAAAAGAATATTAACCCTTCTCCCCAAAACAAAAACGGGAATGAAAAAATAGAACGAATATTTTAATTAATTAATTAATCTAGATATGCACAGTATACATATCAAATCTTAATTAAACTAATAATATGTAACTGAAATATTTTTCATGTTGGTAACTTGTTAATAGGCGTCATAACTTATATACAATGTAAATATGAATAGAGTATCGTTGAAATGTATATCGCCAACAACAATTACTATTCAATTCTATTAAAAATTAATAAGTGTAATTAAAATACAAAATATGTAAGTCTTGTTCAAATCAAAACTAGTAATTGATAAGTACATGACAATTCAGATTTAGTTATTTAACATAGCACTGGTGGATAAAATTTATGTACCACAAATGTTTCGAATGATTCAGTTAAGTTTCTTTAAGTGATATAACATGATTCAGTGCGATCTAGTAACCTCTTTAAATAAAAATATATTTAGCTCTAGTTGTTTCAAAATTTCAGAATTATTCATTGATTTTTAAGTCCATTCCAGCTTTACGTGACTTATTGCTTATCTAAAAATAAACTTTAATAATTCGAATTCTCTTAATAGTATAATTATCAAGAAAAGTTCCTTTAGGAAGATATCAATTCACTAAAAATAAATCTTTAGAAAAATATTAAAGACAGTTTATATATTCCGAAAATATCGAATATGTAACAAGGTTAAGTTGAGGTTTAATTTTGCGTAAGTTGACGACCAGTGTACGTAAGAAATGTGCCTGGAAGGAAACTTCAAAAATGGTATGGTAAACACTCGTGGCATCCGCATACTAATGTGTGACGTCCTTTCATACATGTAAGTATACACAGTAGTATGGTTGATCGTTCATGATAAAAATAATTATAGGAAACCGTTAGAGAAAGTATAAAACTTTATTAATGTACAAAATAAAAAAAAAGAAATAGGATTAAATATTGTCTGCTGTATGATTGAGTTCAGAATATTTATAGTACAGTTTAGGTTTATCACAACAGAGAACAAAGTATATATGACCGTGATCAAAAATAAAAAAGTAAGAAAATGAAAGGTAAATCTAACAATATTTTAAGACTAAAAGAAAGTTGCTATGGCGTTAAAGAGTAATATGGCGAAAAAATTATCTTTACCTCTTTTACTTTATACGATATCAACTCTCCTCTAGATTAAGTTTTATTTCTTTGTGATTCAAAATTCAAGTTTTGCAATCATGTAAACCAGGGCCATTTTTAGGTCCCCCCTAAACTTCACCAGCCTGTAGCTTTATGGATTATCTGGAAATCTTAAGAATAGTTGTCAGAAATAGAAAAGTTGAATAGAAATTTGTTAAGAGTATCATAGTAACTGATCAGTCAGTCGCCAATACTTTGGTCTCTTCCTCGTAAATTCTGAAGTGAAGTTAAAACACCGAAGACCCACCATCCATACTAACGCAAGTCTCTTTTTAAATCATTTTAGTACAAAGTAGAAAGCTAAATTGTGTATATATAATAGAATATAAAATACATGTAGTATAAAGGTTAAATAAGGTTTTTGTTTATTTTTATTTAGTTATTACAACGATTTTTACGTACATATTTTATATTGATCACGTTAGACAAAAAGCAAAACACATTAGAACCAAAATAAAACAACTATACTGGTTAGTCGGAAGATAATCTCAACTTGATTTAAAATCAAAGAGGTTTATCTATAATACAAATATAAAGCCAATTTGGACCTATGAGGTGCAAATATGGGGTTGCACTAAAAATTCAAATCAACTAGTCATACAGCGCTGTCAAAACAAGGTTCTTCAATTGATTACCAATGCCTATTGCTACATAACCAACGAAGAACTGCACGATGACCTGGAAATGGATTTTTGAAATTATCCAAGACTTCGCATTGAAACATCTAATAAGATGTTATATAAAAAAATATTTAAAATTAAATTAATTTTTTAAATGTTTTTCTTTGTGTTAAAATGCTCAATTTGATTATTTTCAAAATTTTAGTGAGTTTCCTATTTATTTTTTGAAGTCGGTTTAATTTTTTTTGGTAAAAGTATTTGATATATTCTACCATATGCATACAATTTAGCTTAATACCTACCTAAACCTATTTATATGTTTACAATAATATTTGAACTACTACTAACTAATCACTTTGAAGTCGGTGTCGAGCCCAAACAATACAAAAATAATAATATAATTTTGTGATATATACAACAAATTAAATTACGAACAAAACAGATCTAATTTGTTGTTCGTACCGTAATATTTTGCCCGTATGAAAGGTTATTTTTTAAATTTATAGTGAATTGCTTATTTATTTTTTGAAGTCGGTTCAATTTTTTGTTAAAAATATTTTATTGTTAATATATTACAAATGAAGTGAATTCTTCAATTAACCATACTGACTATATTCACAATAATTATATGTGACGATAAAATTACAATTCATGTTCCTTGGCCTAAAATACTACAATCAGACTATTTGACTGCAATTTAACAGTATAATGAAAAACTAATTGAATGCATTGCAAAATATACCGATTTTATTATGATATCCGATGATATGAATTAATCGCCCAGTTTAATTAAAAAGCCTACATATTTCTTTAATAATTACATAGAGGATGTAACACTTATTATATCATAACATTAACAATTGCATTAATATTTTCACTTGGTACATTATTAATATTCTCAATCTCACTTTCTCTCGTAATCCCACCCCAACAATTTGAATCTGTTAAGAGTTTTATTTTTTATACTATGTATTGTTTAATGAATAAACCAGTGATCATACGGTTTCAACTACACTCCCTATGGTAAGAATATATTTTATCCCTTGCTTTATAGTTGCTTGACATTGCTTTAGTACTTTTTTTCCTAGAGCTCATTTGTATTTTATGTAATTTAAGCGTATATTTTATGCTTGGCTACATGATGATACTGTGTCGAAAGAACGATGTTAGTTTGGCAGCGATCCAATTATCGACAAATTTTTTCGCACTTCTTCGCAACTTCAAAACCTTATGCGAAACATGCCATGCTGTATTGATTTGAAAAAGTGGTAATAAGAAGAACCTAGTCTGATGAGTACGCTGGAAGCGGCAGAAACTGTTCTTGCTCAAGCTGCAACAGCGTATCCTTCACAACTCTTGCAATATGTGGCCAAGAGGCGAGAGTAAAAGGCAAAATACTTGCTTATGCTCATTTTGACAGACTTCACACTTACATGTTGTTGTTTACGAGAGTTGTGGTTAGGAACTATTTTTTAGGTTAGTATTATGTTTTAGGTTATTAACGTTTGATGAGGTAATATAATTATTAATTATTTAATAGAGAAAATTCACAGCATGAACAGCGCTCAGCACACCAAGCAGCCAGTTTTAGCACCCCGTAATACACTACACCTTGCCACCATTATTTGACTATTAGCGTAATGGAAAATAACTATTTATTGTTAAAATCTAATAGATTCTTTCTTACACATCTATTTAATAGACAATAGATGTGTAAGGGAAGAATAATAGATGTTCTGGCAAATGGACTGAATTTTCATATGGATCTCTATTATTGTAAATCAATATCTTGATTACTACCAAATTATGTAAACATTTTGTAGGCCTGGTGAACGAACATCAGAAGGATTATCAAAACAAATCGAAGAGAAATATATGCGCATTCTATTACGTTGTGGGCGTACTCATTTCGATAGGATTTGTTACGTTTCAGTACGTTTTGGATTCGACCTGAGGGAATCATTTTCAACCCGATTAGATCTTATTAAATATGGCCTCGGAGAATGTTGCGGTGCATTAAGTCTGTTTGGTCTGAGCCAACAGGGCCGTTCGTGACAACGCAGATATATTCGCATTTGTACTTTTTCGTCTCGCTCTTTGTTCGGTTGTATTGTTGTTTTACAGTAATAAAACTAAATGCTAATTATATATGCACTGAGATATTTTTACGTCACACAGAGTATTTAAATATAGTGCACCGGTTTTATGACTCAATGTTTTTTGCTTAATGGTTACAAGATTAAAAAGAGTCACATATAACGATTTTGATTACTAACTTTTTTCATTTATTGCATTTTATGAGTCACATTAAGGCGTATAGAGAGCCTACTATTAAAGGGCTAACTCTTACGTGCTGTTCACTAGTACGTATAATATAATTTTATGTGTTTCAAGTTTGTAATATTATAAACTTCAGATATTTTTAATGTATTAGTTATTTTATTCAATTTACCATACGTTTCCCCAAATTGATTTCTAGTCATTTTTAAATTTACTAGGAAAACATCAAGAAACCAATAAAGTGAAGATTTAATAGAAGAAATACAACTAATAACCCGACATATGACATCAACACTACCATTACATCTAACAATATATGTAATAAATTTGCAACAATTTTGTAATAAATTGTCTAAAAATTCCAGTGTAGAATGAGTGACAAAAATAACTGTTATATATGTATATGTAGATATATATATATATATATATATATATATATATATATATATATATATATATGTAGATTATTTGAATAGTGTTTAATGGATAATTTGATCACAAACTGTCATCAATAGTTTTAGCTAGACCTTGAATTTCGAATATTGTGAGTAACGTACTTCCAGTTTTAATCGTTCAAAGCAACGATTATGATTTTATCTCGATAATGAATGTCTAGAATAGTGTATAAAATTATATATCCTATCACTATAGAAACAGTTCCAAATCACATGTATATCATAATATCCTGGCATGGTCGTTATTTTATTTATTGTTGCTCCAGTATAATTTAAAATTAGCCTGGAAATAATATACAGATTTACAACAAACTTAAATCTATTAAATATATTAAATATATTCTGACTATTTTAAAGAAACACCATTTATATATATATTAATTACTAAAAGCCTTAATCATACTTTTATTATGCTTAGTTGATGCTTTCTAATTATTCTCAAAAAATTTTTGAAAAGTATCCTAAATATTATTATCAATCTATTAAGACAAATTGACAAGGACCACCATCTCAGTTACACTATTACACAGACTGGGTAAGACCGGATGTCTTCTAGGATGGTCTGTAAGTTGGTCAATCAGTTTGTTTGTCAGTTTATAGACTTAATACATGATGATACATGAGATAATGGTTGGAAGCCCACGTTAAACAGTTAAAAATCCTAAAGGTTGATTTTTTAAATATTTTGGTGGTTACGCAATTCATTAATAAAATATATAAAAAACAATTTTCTCTATCTTTCTCGCTTAGGAATAAAACATAACTAAGTTTATTATTCAACTATTAAAGCCAATTCAAGGAAAATAATTAGGTCTAATCTTCTCTAAATTATTTACAAAGTTACATTATGAGTTTACATTTAAAATTCTCAAAAGAGTATTGCAACAAAAAAAGTAACAATGAAGAGTTGCCTGTTTTAAGGTGTGATAAGATGACATAACCTATGAGACACACGCCCTTCTTTTTATGATAATCAGATATTTAAAATATAAGGCATTCAAACGGATGTAATAATCTATATGAAAGGAAGTGGACGTATATATCATATTGCTCAATGCTAATACGTACCATACATGAGTGCTAAAGGTTACAGTTTAATATTAACCTTACATTTGATTTGAAGACAAGTCATATGTAACATGAGAATATTTAATATATTTATTATTTTATTAATTTTATTAATATAAATTATCAAACAAGCATAAAGCATGGTTTAAGAATTAATTGACTTAATTCTGTGTTGTCCTATATTTGAAGATACGTATTTAATTTCACGGTATATAATTCGATGTGGGGTCATTGTTCCTTCAATCTGAAAGGACAATTAAGAAGAGAGCGAGATAAAACTACAAAGGGAGCACAATTGCATCAATTAAACACCATTTAAATCATATGAGGGTACAATAACAGAAAGGCCCACATGGTCGCCACACGCTTATATTAAAATATGTTTTCGGTTTCTGAACAAGAGCGGATTCAATTAAAGTAAATTATTTCAATTAGTTCGTTTCAATTATTATTTTATTATGACTAGCGACTATTTACATTTTAGATATTATACACAGTCATTAACACTTTCGATTTTAGATTTTTTAAAGTAGTACTGTTAATATAATTAACATACATATCTATCTCGTAATAATATGTTTGTAAAGCAAAGATTCCGCTTGTCAAATAAATCACATATCAAATATACAGACGTGCATACGTACCTAAATAAATACTTAAGTAAAAATCACCTAAAGCATCATTTTTTCTCATTTAACTTTCCTCAATATACTCTTTCTTCACTTCACTCTTTTCTCCTTAATTTCATCTTACTCCATTTCATCATTGAAGATCTATAAACACTTTTGGAAAGATATTGGTTTAGATTTAAACGACTAAACGAGGTTTTTGATGTTAATAACAAATAGTGGTTTTGAAGACCAAAAAAATTCGAAAGCACTATATTGCAAGACTTTTTGGACGAAAACTCAGCCCCCATCCAGCGAAAAGACAACAGACAACAAAAGCTTTTCAGACAACTTGGTAGTTAGTGAGTCAACTGTTTCCAAACATTTAATTATCCAAAAGGAAGTAAAAGAAATAGTCAAACCATACGAATTCACTGAAGATAGTATTTAGAATAATTTCAACATCGCGATTTCATTGACTCCCAAGTACAAAAAGTTTGTGGCGTTATTATTATACGTATCGGGAAAATAGCATAACAAATCACCTAATATAATTGATAAAAATCCAGTTGATAGAGATAATATATTTTTCAATAAAATTACTTTATATTAGTATGAAAGAAAGAAATAAAAGAAAAACAGAAATTTTGGAAACAATTGAACATAACAAAACATACCCGAAATAACGCTTGTTGAAAATGTATGTTAGACTTAATTAATGTATTAATTAGGTTATTTTGGTAGGCGAAGCTTTCGGGCACGCCTATGAACAAATACGTTTGACACAGATATGACGCCAAAGGGTATCGCAGGCAGTTTATTACAGAAACACAATGCCTTATTTTATACGGTAATCGAGCGTTCTTTTATTTTAACTGATTATTGTTGTACGCTAACTTGTTTTCCCCTATTGTGCAACTGCTTCTTGCTTTCTTGACTTCCAAGGAACAATGGGAGTATTCTAACATGGGTAACTATATCGTCGAGCCTATATTAGCGTATGTTGTGACACTGTTTAAATTAACTCAATCTTATTTCGTATGAGTTTCCTGTAGGATTTCGTTTCCTTAATGTTTTAAGAGACTATTTATTTCTACTATTTATCAATAGACTATATTAAGTTGTTATTTTGCAATCAATATAAATGCATAAATCATTTTTCTTGTCTATGATATATACGAAATCACCAGTCTAAAGATAAAAATTTAATATCAATAAATTCTATGAATTAATTAACCTAGAATACAATACAAATTATTTTATTTTATACAATAAAAACAGGTATTCTGGAGATATTAATCTGCTGTATACTGAAGTTGATTTACCTCTACCTCATCTGTCAGTATCTGACAATATCTGAATGAACTTTTGTTACGTAGCAGATTCATATGTAATAAATATTAAAGAGATCATATTAATGTGTAACTCTCTAAAAATTTTTAGTAATATGTATATCATATAATACATTTTAGAATATGTTATCTAATAGACTAGTACGCAAATTAAAGGTTGAAATATGATTATTAAAATAAAAATAAATACATTTTAATTGTAAATTCAGTTTGAGGGACAATAAATTAAGTGATTTATGATATAGCATAACACATATATTGCGCCAATTACTATATTATTGTTAAAGTTGTAGGAACAGATGTATTTTTAAACATGTTTATAAGTATGATATGGGGACTACTTTATATCAATGATGTTTCTAAATCCGAAGGAGCATTTAATATGCAAAAATAAAATAAAATGCAATGTAAAAAATACATGCGCATAACACTGGATGCCAAACTCAAGTGGAAATATTAAGTAGGTTAAGAAGAAATGAGCAAACCCTTTATGAATCTCCAAAACTATCTAATTGCTTGGACTACAATGTGAATTTTCACTTCACAGCAAATTATTATCATATAAACACATTTTGAAACCAGTAATTTTACATTTGTACAACTAAGGGGTTGCACAAAGAAATAGAATACCAATATGATCCCAACATATTAAAACAAAATTCTTCGGAGTATTGTTAGAAATGCAGAATTTTCAAAGACGGAAGGGTACCAACAGTCAGCTGAAAAATTAAATGGTTTGCGAAAAACCACCAAGTGAGATTGAGTAAACATAAAACCTAACTCTAAAAAATAGGGAGTACCGCCAGCTAATTAATATTGGATATGAAATCTTAGTTCTCTTAAAACTAGATTAATAAATAGTTGTAAAATATGGGCCAAATTTAAAAAACATGTTCATGATATGTAATTTTACTGAAATGAAAATATTTTTGTGTTAAAAAAAAACAATATATACATTGGCCCTTTCAGTTATCTTTTGTTCTGATCCACATTCTGTTCTAGCTAACCAACCCTTCCGCTTACAAAGATATTCGAATCTTGTGTAATCCTCAATAGATGTATGGTTCTTCTGACATGGAATTCAAATTTTATGAGAATATTGGAACAAAGTAGAAAGCAACGAATAATGTTCACACTGTGAATGTATTTATAGCCTCAAATAACCGGAAATTTTTTAAATAGAAGATATTAAATAAGGAGCCTGGTATGCTATAAATCTAAAATTTTCAAACATAATCTTACCCAGAATCAGAAGAGTAGTGAACGATTTTTAAATAAATAAATAAAATAGAAGGCAAGTTGTCCACAATTAGTTAAATTAATAATATTAAAAAAATCAAGAAAAGTTGTATTTGTTTATCTTTAAAATGCTAAATACATAAATATACGTTTATTATTGCAAATTATATAACTGATTAATTTAATAGTAGTATTTAATTGTAAATTAAAATAAAAAGATAAAAAATCTGAAACACTAATTAAATTTTATCACCAAACCAATCAATATTCTCAAATATTATACAACAGTATATGTCTCAAGCCTAATACAATTTTATTGTTCCTTAACTGAATATTTGATTTTCTACAATGATAGTGTATTGACCAAAAAGTCCCTTTCACTAACAAACCTGTCCAAATTGCATCGTAACATATTACATAACGAAATATATATGACAAAAATCCAACACCTGGCTATATATTTCTTATCACTGTTTGTCTTTGTCAATTCTGAGAAACTATTAAATAGCCTAAAACCTAAAAGATTTTTTATATATTGCTAAAACCGACTCGTATGGTTTGTTTGAACAAAACGCTCTGTTAATTAGGAAGCTCAACAATACATAAGAAAAAAAAAACTAATGTATTCATGATTTAAAGTCATCGCGGCAACATATTAAATCAATAATAGCAGTTACATCATCTAGTCAGATGAGGCTACTTTTAGTACGTAAAAAGCGATTGGCTTTTATAAAAACCACAGTAAAATTTTTATATTTTTTAGGTCACAGGAATTATGCAGTAGATTAGCTAAATTCATGTTTTGAGAGCCAGAACATTAATGATAATGCATATTTTCCACACTTTATCACAATATTTTATTTATTTTTATATGAAAGTAATATGTTATTAATTATAATGTTAACAAGATTGTAAATTTTGTATGTTTAGTTTTTAGTGTTGATTGTACAGATTGGCGAGCAACTAACTTAGACATCATACCCTAAGAGATGAATACAAATGATAAAAATAATTAATTACACATCACAAATATAAATTTAAAAAAAATCATGCCCTTATCAGTTAGAAAAATACTGCATCTTCGTTTGGGCGGGAAAAATACTGCATAAATTAATAAAATTCACGATATCCTGATAAAAATGATCGAGTAGTTTACAATAAACGTTAGTTAACAACAAACGTTGTTAGACCATGTTGAACGATTGATTTTTAGGTGATGACTAGGCATTAGTTAACAACTATTGCCGAAATGTAGACTTTTTTAGTATATCGGATATGAAAACCATTCCAAATACCAAATCAACCATATATGGAAATACCATATCAACGAATATCCGAACTACGAACTTTTTGGCCAATCTGATGTTCGATGATAATAGCGCTATAATCGTTGATACATATTTTAAGGCTTCTGGCGCTATTCGTGGAATAGTTCGCGCGGTAGAACTATATAGCTTGATAACTAACTAAGAAAATATTAAAATCTTGCTACTGAACTTGACTATTGATAGATTGCCTGCTATTGCAAATATCATCGGGATCCAGTTAGAGTAAGTGCAGGAGTTCAACTACTATCGCTGAAGTTATAAAAGAATCGGCCAAGATTTAATAACTTTTGCTTCTCTTAGATGATTCCTGTGGAAAAGCCTTACAATCAATCCTTATCTTGATTATTATTCTGTAGACTATACTATACAAATACAATTACTTCTGTTCTATACTCTTGTAGCAAAATCTACCTTTTGTTATTAACAACTACTAACCCGGTTGTGCTTATCTGTGTCTATTATTATATAAAACATGTTTTTATTTTAAAAACCAATATAGTTACACAGAACTCAGACTAGGGATGGCGACAGCCGAGAAGAATATTGATATTTGGATATATCGAATATTTTTTCGCAACAACTATGAAAATTAACGATATTTTACGAAGGATACAAGCTTATTTTTAATAACAAATAAAAAGTTTGATATATCGGTTAAAAAATATCGATATTCACTAAATATTTTAAATAATGGCGATAGTTTATATTAAGTACCAAACCAAACAAAATATTTAGAGTTAAGTACCAATTTTAAAGGTTTATTAAAAATAATTCAAAGGATATTTTCATAATGTTTAAAAAATATCATTATAAATATCAGCAAACAAACATATCGATACATCAGTCAAAAAAATATCAGCCAAAAATATCACTATTCCGTGGAAAAATATAGATATATCGATATTTTTTCGGCACCTCAGGCTGAGGAGAGCAATAATACAAAGACGATATATACTAATAATCTAAGAATATTTTATATACCAAAGTAAAGGCAGCTTCACTTACTGACTAAATTATAACATTATTTAACGTTCCTTAGACATCGAAAACAAAATATAAGCATTTAGATACAATTAAAGCAGATCCTTTTTAAAAGTGTAAGCATTTTGTTTGTTTTCTTTTATAAGAACGTTTTGTTTATTATTTATCCATATTTATAACATATTATAAAAACGAAAACATAGATTTGATTCTAAAAATAGTATGAAACCAGAATCCGAGGAGGCGTGTATGCAGAACAAACAATGAACAGTCATCGAGAAAACAAGTGCGTGTCAAGGCGGCTACCATATTTGGCCACGCGACCGTGTTTTGTTTCAGCTCCAACACTGACCATGGTCACCCTTGAAACAGATGATTTCGCGAAACGAATCTCGAGGTTTCGGTAGTAACACGATTACAGCGATAATTAGGTCTTTGCATCCAGCGGCTTGTTCCATCTATGTAATTCCTTCACGCCGAACACCGAACATGGCAATGTCACGTTTCGTAAATGTTCAACATTCAAATGTGAGAGAGATGAAACAGAGTGAAAAAAGCGACGGAACAAATACATATAAAGCATATGTTCGCTTGACCTTCCTGACCTATGGTAATCTTTGGTATTCTTTTGTTCTTCATAAAGTCACAATTCTATTATGCGCACGATTATCTTAAAGCTATTCAGAATGGTATTACTATTTGCTTAGACATTAGTATTGACACTAAATCTAAGCTGATAAAATGACCACCATACACTCTTCGTTTCAAAATGTCAATTTTAAGCACTCGACTTAAATCAAAACAGCATTTATTCCCTTAAATATAAATTTATAATAACTATTTAACAAGAAATAAGTCTTAACGTCGTTGAAAGTACTTTTATAATTGTCGTTATTAGTCAAGCAATTCTTGTCTGCCTCTTAATATTTCAACTTCGAAATTTCGATCAATTTAACTTCGAGAACTAAAAAAAGAGTATAGTTTTTGTGTTAATATATTTCAGGTGTAATTATTTTATAGCTCTTTAGATGTCTTTCTTCAAGTATTTTTGCATGTGACCTATAATAGGGCACACGAAAAATCTTTTTGATTAACTCGATTTACTAGAATATATTATATTCATTTTGGGTCGACTAAAATAGACAAAAAAGAAACTAAATCATTACTTCTAAATTCTACAGCACATATCAGATGTAATAATATTACAAAAACATATTATATATGTAAACAAAACTTTAACAGAGGTTATTTTTTCCACTCTTAAAAAATTAAATTCTAAATATTTTCAATATAAGAGGTAATATCAAACCTGAATGGAATCATGAGTGAGTTTCATGAAAACTTCCCTCATTTTTATAGGCTGGATCCCAGAACTTTTGATTTCTTCTTCGACAACTTTATATTTGATAAAATATTACTCAAATTTCCAATATTTCTCCGAAAAACCAAAACCAACCGATTTTGAAGACTGACTATTCTAGGAACTGACAAAAAAAGTTAATTACTGTACAACATAACATTACAAATTTTGTCTGCGGACTGTATGTGTTACAATGATCTCTATTTGTATAAAGAAATAATACTAGCCCAATATGGTATTCTTTACAATAGTCGAAAGCTTTGCCGAAAATATTAATAATATGACATAACTAACTAAACATAAACAATACATAATTATAATTTCATTACAAGAATAAAAAAGGTAGTCATATATGTCGTATTTTTTTAAAGCTTTTGGGCGTAGGTGTAATAACTGTCAGTGCATATAAAGAATTACAAGACTGGTATGTACTTTTGCATGTATGTAAATTCATAAATTTGTTAATTTATTTTCTTAGATACAACCACACATTCTTAGAACTGATCCATATATTAAACTACATAATATTATAATAATCAATAATAATTAATTTGATGTCTTCGATGCATATTTAAAGTCGTAAACGCACTGAAGAGAAATTAACATTGAGTAAAACTTTTAACTTTACTCGAATATGTATTGATTGAAACAATATAATATAACGTTAGATATTTTATTATACAAAAAAATATCGTAGTACTGTGTAATATAAATTATTTTTTATTGTAAGTTATTTGATTAAGAAACTAATATGATATATAATTAATACACATCCAATATTCATTTATATTCCACCAGTTATATATTTAAATTAAGTAATACTGTTTCAAACATCAATTATATTAAGTATATCATATTTATGTAGAATTTCAAAAACGTACCTTATAATTTTTATATATATTTCTTTTAATAACTTTGATTAGTTATTTCCGTTTTAAAATAATTATCTTAGATCACTATTGTTCTACTATTTAATAGAGTTTTTGTAGCTACAAGTCCTAAAAATAGTTACTACGATAAACATATGTGTATGATACAGATCCGTTAAACTATGCCATATGCAAACTAGAAAAAATATCCCTTATATATTATGTTGAGTGGAACAACATATGTGCCAACAACAGTTATTTGACATCTTACAATTACAATATTCTTCTAAATACAGGACCTACAATCCAAATGATATCTTAGGAATTATTTTAGATTTTATGTTTTGTTTCGGACCAAATGAATGGGGCAGAAATAAAATCATAAAAATATCGTTATAAGAAAAACATTATTTTCTGTATTTTTTTACTTTAGTATCATATTTTAATCGCAAAAAAACGAATTCGATTTTTTCATGAAAAAGAACTGGGGCATAATAAGCTAATTGTTGAAGTGGAACACATGTTGAGACATCCTGATTAACTGACACGGAATCTCTTGAGGCACAAAAAACTAGGAATATCAAAAAGATGATTCATCCCACGCCCTAACGAGCTCCAAAACTATGACACTATCTCAGTAATCCTGTGGAAGTATAAAATAAAGCAAATTTTGCAGTGAAAATATCAGTTTGTATTTATATTATATAGTTAGTGTATGCTTTGTTCACTTATTTTCTCTGATATTGTTAAACGTCATTGAGTCAAAACATCATAAAAGCGACTTTGTATCGAAATATTTCACTAAGTTCAAAATAGTTAGTTAATATGTCGGTTGCCTCTTGTTTGCATCAATATTTGTACAAAAAATGTAATTTGTACAAAGCTGTAATAATAAGCAAATATTGCACCAGTTTTATAACCAACATGGACCCAGACAATAATTTCCGCGTAGAGCGAATTATTAGTAAATTTCAAGATTGGACTTCTTACATATTAAATTACGCATTTAACCATCGGTAAACAATTGTATCATATTCTTAATCTCCCCGAAATGACTTTTATTTTGAAATAAATAATATATATTAAATGGGCTAAATATTTACTTCCTAAAATTCCATCCACTTCCAATAACCAATTAGTCAGTGTAGAATTAGACATTTCCCCTACATCTATTTTGCAAATTTGATTCGACGACAATTGCCACTTCATCAATTTTCGGTAAATTAAAGCTTATCGAGAACTTTCTATCTTTGGTAGTTGTTTTGGAGTGAGTCTTACAATCAATACTAAAATTCTTAACTTGCCATTTATAATATTGCAATATACTACAGAAATATAAGTACACCTGTTAAATAGGTGAATATCTCCGGTAGGTGTTTTATTATGCTTAATGAACATACTATGGCTGTTATAATGGCTTCAAATTCAATACTGTTTTGAATAAATCGTTGTTCTGATGAACAAAGGTTTGTAGCTCTTGTACAATAATTTGCTTCACTGTTGGATTATAAGCACAATGCCTATCAATATCCACATCCGGATTGTCCACAAACTTGTAAGAATTGATGACCTGCATCTGTTATTAACATCATAACGTATTTTTGGATCGTAGTGGAAGGAGGTTCCTTCCTGGATCACAGAACCACTGCGGCTGCGGAATTGCTCAAGTTCATGATATCGTGCAGCGAGCACGTTGCATTCCAAGCCTGCTAAACTTCATTTACAGTCTCCCTCCATTGCAATTGTGACATACCTAGACCACTATTACCATTTTCTGCTTCTACTTAATTGAGTTCGATGATCTATCATATTTACCTCGGTTTTGTTAATAATGAAAGTAAAGAAAGCTCTGATACACTAAATTTGCGACTAAATAATAACAAATGTGGAATACATTTAAAGTACGCTTTACCATATACAATCACTACATATTTCAACCCTATTCTTGGTAAACGTTTAATGGACCACAATTAGAATATGATTCAACATTACTGTTAGCACATAGTTATATCATATTTGGCATATATGTCATTATTTTTAATTTAATTTTCACGTTATCAAATCAATTTACCTATCAAAACTCTGAAATATAAATCGCACCAAAGTATCGAATGGTCAGTGACGAGAAATTATCTTCAATGTTAAATACAATACATATTTTAATCTCGATTTGATCGCAATAACAGTGGCCGGCAATTTTTAACATCTTTAGTCACGAAATAAGTTTGCGGACGCACCCATAAATATTTGACAACCAACAAAAATGGCAATCCTATGTAACAATGAAACCATTCATGGCAGTAACTGTAACAAAGATATGGAAAAATAAAATCGTTGTGTTATTATTTTCACTGCAATTATTCCATATTTTCTCACTATATAAACGTTCCCTAAACTTTCATAAATATTTTAAAAACAAAATGACCCAATCGGTCGACCTATTCTCGAGATTTAGTGAGACTACCGAACATCGATTCATGTTTATATGCCTAGAAAATAGAGAATTTCATAAGAACATCAAAAATTACAGTATAATTGTAACCATTTGGACCAACTACGCGTAAAATTCGAAAGTAAAATTTTCATTTCCATTTCCGGAAATAATTGAATAATCTAACACGTTCCAAGAAAAATATTAACTAATAAAACATATTCACATGAGAAACTGAAACAGAATAGAATTAAAACTCAAGGCTGATGGCCACTAACCCATTCAGTATAGAATATCGATATTGATCTATAATTTAACATCGCTCTGTAAAAATAAAATTTGAGATTAGGATTACAGTAATAAAACACCGAAATAATAAAAATCGGCCCACACGCCGAGTCCATAAATATGGCGCAGTCAAGACACCGTCTACCATATAGCGCCGGGCTCGTTCGTTTCTGCTTTCTGTTTGGGTTTCGATTGCCACTCGACTATGTTTCACAGTTCATAGATACAGAAATCGTTTTATATACCGATTAGATTGTTCTCTTTAGTATCTATTCTTCACCTACGGTCCAACGACAACCTTGGCGAAAACATTTAAGAAATTAGCATATAAAAAAATAAATAAGTGGCTAAATATATCGGGAACAATGTAAAAATTAATTTACTTCGTTATTTAGAATTGCCTATAATAAATAAAAATCATTTATATTCAAAGTTCCAATGTTTTTACAACATGCAGCATTTAACAGAACCCTCCTGGAGTTTGTCAGTTAGGCCCACCACATTAATCTGGTTATATCACTAAATAATTTCATATAATTTGCATTGCTGAATTTAATTTTTAAAATGTTTTTAATAGCTATTCGTTAGTCCTTTTTTTTCTAGAATTACAGATCAAGAAAACGAAAGTACTAATATAAACCAACCCCTTCTGCCTAGACATCTTACTCATCAGATCTTTCAGTCTAACATAACCACACCGCCTTGTTTTTGAACCAGCGGGGCCACATAATTCGCGTGATATAACACCTGCCTCTTTACCTCCGTCCGCCAATTTGCCCTTAATAATCTTCTGAAAAAACACTGTTTTTACCCAAATTTATATGATATACCCAGTATGGAATAATCAACAGCTGGGCAACAGAATTACTGCCATCCACCTTTGGTGGCGGTATACCTAGAAATGCAAGGTACTAACCATATTCCAGTAAATTATGTTAGTTAACACAGTAACTTCAGTTCGTCTTTGGCCGATTATAAACAATGTGTTGAAATGTAATTAAACTTTATACTAAACATTAAATAAAAATTAGTTATTATATAGTAATATAATTTTTGGATTTGGTTTTATTTTTATAACATTATGTTAATGTTAATTCATCTATGTAATGGCCAATTTATATTTATAAACTTAAGCATGTACATATTATTCACCATTATCATTATTCCTGCTGCTGATACTATTTCCTGTCATATGAACTCAATGCATATAATTCCCCTTTGATAACAATTGAATCAAAAAACTTATATTTATGAGAATGAACAACACTTCAATCAGCATCACAAAGCAAAATGAACGCATTATTATCGTATTTACATAAGATTTTCATATTTCATCTTATTCATCTTATTCATCTACAAAATAAAATTTTCATCGAAAAACAAAATTGAATAATCAATTTAAATAATTGAAAATTATCAAATTTTTTTGCCGAAATAGTACACCACTATAATAACTGATTTTTTTTAAATTTTAATATCTAAATAAAATATTCTACTTTTTTCAATGTTTTAATGATAATATTTAACGAATGCGATAATGGAGATTAGCAAATTAGCCCCAAATATCTTTATCACAATTTATCTAATAAGTATCAAGTATTTTCCTCTCCACAAGTGTCTAAACAAACATGCATAAACTTAACATCACAAAGAAATTGATAAAATATATGAAAACATGCAAATAGTTGGAAGACTAACAAAAATAAAAATAATATTTAGCTGGTAAAATCATAAAGCCACAATAAAAATATTTACTAGAATACCGAGGAAATACATGTCCTTATCATGTATCATAAAATCTTCCAAAACAAGCGGAAAACATATAGAATAGAATAAGAGCAGTAAATAAAATAGAAATAGTAGGTTTTAGTAATATTCCCTTATGATGTGTCTCTATTTCAAGTTAATCAATGAACAGGATCCCTTTCACACCCAAAAATGACCTTTCGGTCTTATTCGGTTGTGGTCAGCTATGCCTCATGTTGATAAATAGCCATAAAAAAGACCTGGATAGAGTGAAGAAATACGAACAAGTATTAGATAGATTGGAAATTAACAGCCTAGTTATTTACTTGAATGAAACTTTTTAGCATTTATTTAAAATGTATAAGGAGATAACTATTTTGGCAGATATGGCATATGCATTAGGGAGAACGCAGTGATTAAATCTAGTTTTATCAAGAAATATTTATATATTAATATAGATATAGATATTAAAATGACTTTCGTGATGACAAAATGAATACAAGGAAACACTGCACCGAAGAAATAAGAATTAAGCGTAACACATAAATATTTTTTGGAAACATTTTTGTTTCATTATCTTATTTAGATTAGAATTTTGTTATATTAAAGCCAAAATGAACAAAAATTAAGAGTTAATGCGGCAATATTGCGACGTTTACGTTCTCAATTTAGATGACGTGAGTTCACTGTTTTATTGAACGAACTATATATTATTTCAACAAACATTATGATGATACTCATCAAATTATTAAACAGTGGCTATGTATTAAACGGCATCATATTAAGTAAAATATACAAACCACACTTATCATGTGTTTTGATAGATTGTTCCACTGATCTACTCAAGAAGCATTAGTGGAAAATAATTTATTCAACTAATATACTAATTAAGCCATTTATGGACTAAGCTTTTTATAATGAAACAAGGCAACAACAAGTGAAGAAAATGAGTATTGTATTGAATTAATTACAGTAATTGATTCGATGAAACGTTACTTATCCAATTTCGTCAGTTGAAATTCCGCATTTCGCGTTGTTCGTCCGTGCGGTCCATGAATAGAGAAGCGGCCCCTTTGAGCAGCCTCATAAAGATAATGGACTTGATTTCGGGCCGAGATAACGCATTCAATGCATTACGCGTCACAATTATGGTGTTGACTAACGGGACTGTTTTAGACAACACAATCTTAACATTTTGCATATTTCTCCAATAAAAATCTGATGGAACATTATATACCGTAAATATAAAGGGGACGTGGCTTCGTATTCGTATTCTTTACCGCTGAGTACGTATGACATTTGTTTAACACAATAAGTAGTTTATGCTACATGATTCTATTTTTAAGAGATATTTTATTCAATAACTTTTGTGTTCGATAAGGGATAACCCTAATAAATTAGAATCTTAGGAAAATCAGTGAATTAAACTTCAAACTGCTGCAATATCCATTCTATTTACCAGATTTGAGGTCATCTAACTTAAGGTACTATAATCAAACATCTAGTGACACACTCCGTACTACAACATGGAAAAAACTTAATATATAATTAAAAACTTAAATAACTTAATAATTATTGTCGCGGTGGACTACCAACTAAAAGGGTATTATATCTAGGAACATTAGAGTCATTTATTTCATATTCAACATTTAGTGTCGTTTATTAAAAATGTCAGAATTCATGGGCGAGACAGAAAGATCAAAAATTGAATTTTTTGCACCACTAAAATTATTGATATGGCATTTGCTGGAGTCATATCTTTTCGAAATTGTATAGTGTCACTTGCAGGGACTTTCTCAACATTTAAACCTGTTTTAGAGTTCTTCCCCTGTTCATATCCCAACAACAAAGAAACAGTTACAAAGGAGTTACAATCACAATAGGATCTATAAATAAACTAAACACAGAAAAAGACAGCCATAGCTTGAAGTCTAATATAGATTTAAAAGTCATAAACCTAATTATATTTCTTGAAAGATTAGATACAGTTAGATACCTATGTTATGTGTGCATCTCAATGGTAAATAACATTTTAAATATCATCGCTCATCAAAAGTTAGTCAGAAGATACTCCGAATTTAATCTATAATCAAAGAGTTTGTTTTATCAGTCAATAATAAGCCTATATGGATTTATAACCTATATGCAAATATAGAATTTAATTAAGTCATTTAAAGTGACTAGTAATCCAACGCTGCCCAAACAACGTTCTTCGTTTAATTACCAATGTTTATCGTCACATAATCGATGAACAGCTATACATACAATGAAAAAAATAGGCCATATTTTATAAATGAACGTAATAACTCAATCTCAGAGGAATTAAATTACAAGCTCACAAAAAACAATTTGATGTAATATATAGTTCATATTTAAATTTTTAAAATAAAAAAAAAGTGTTGCCATTAAAATCCTAAATAATAACAATAATTGCGTACATCTTCATTTCGATAACATACATTTTAGTATATAAGAAAATGATAGTACAAACCTAAAGAAGTCATCAGTTTTAATAACCATGAAGCAAATAAAACAATCCCTTTGCTGTTATGAACACGCCTTCCAATTACTCACATATGTGACATATTATATAGGTGAAAAAATTGTCGATATACTTAAAAAAGAATATATAAAATATAATATATAACACCTGAAATTATTAGATTTTCCGTGCATATAGCAATAAACAATAATATTATTAGTTTCTTATCAATTGTCCTTTATTTCGGAAAAAGAATACATAAAGGTCCAATTTGGCCTTTTATGTATTCTTTTTTCCAATTTGGCCAAGGGCCAATTTTTAAATATGCAGTTTTAGTCAATGTTTTCATATTGAACATATTATAATCATTCAAATGTTACAACACTTCATAAGTGCATAAATTGGCAAAACGGAAACAGATTTATCTTAACCAGTGAAGTACATTCTGTACTTTGAGCCAGGAAATATTTCTATGCGCCAAATTGTAGAAAATGTCGAAGAGACGTTTACTGTCCGCTGGCCTGAGAGAATGCGTAGCAGCCATAAAAACCAATACTAACTAGAACTTACAAGAAACATATCATAAGCAAAACAGATAAAAACTGGACGGAAAAAGCATGCTTTGAAAAGTGACTAAAGATGGCTATTCTATGAAAATACTTTAATGCGGTTGCTTGTGTGTGCGAATGTAATTGGAAGACAATGGAATTCCAACATTCAAAAAAGTTAATAAAAAGAATGTTTATAATTTGCAAACAGGTCATTAAAACTAAGGATGGTGATTTTAGCGATGCCAAAATTTGTATTAAAAATATTTAACTAACTTTAACTAGAGTTTATATTAAACTTTGATTAAGATTTGAGTGCAATAAATCAACAAGTTACTTGTTTCATTTTCGTGTTCTTTAATTGTCTTATAACTTCCAAATTGTTGGATGGTAGTATAATATAGAAGTATTACAGAACAACTATTTAAAACTTAAAAACAAAAGAAATATAATAAAATTTGATGAATTTATTATACATAGAACTTTGTATCAATTACTTGTGTATTTTATATGCACATATGCACACAATTATACGAACTCATGTGATTCAACTTATATTTAATTTGATAAAAACACATTATTTTGTATTGTTCCATATACAGTTCTTTCCCAAATCAGGACTATTAATTTAGACCTTATGTTAATAATAATAAATAAGGTTAAACCTATTTACTCGCATGTTTTTATGTAGACACAAAACACTTATACTACTCGTGTAACATGTTATATAAACCGTCCAGAAAGAATCACTTGCCACCTACATGCAAAATTAGCAGATTCTTAATTTTATTCAGTGTAAGTTTGAATTTACTTAGAAAGGCCTTGAATTATAATGTCAGTTCCTCGCGGTCTATCTCAATGTAGATGTTAATTAAAATTAAAATGTTAACAAAAACTCCTTTTTTATTTTCAAACATAGTTATATGTCTCTACTACCGTTATTTTAAACAAAAACCTATCAAATGTTAAGAGAATCAAAGGCTAAATTATAATGTCATTGAAAACGTTTTTATAATTAATATGTCATACTACTGATTAGTTATAATATCTGAAACTGTCTACTAATGTCAGATAAAGTTATTCAAGAACTAATAAACATGTATTTACACAAGACTGGATTATAGTGAAAGGATAAGAGAAACATCGCAAAAAATTAACATATTTTTTCAAGGAAAAGATAATAATTGTACTACATATTATCAAATTTACTTAAAGCAATAAAATTATGTATTCACTAGTAAGCAAGCTTTTAAAAAGCATGTTCTCAAAACTCTATTTTTTGTCACAACCTTTTATTACTCCTAGACGAACATGTGTGTTTGTATATATATATATATATATATATATATATATATATATATATATATATATATATATATATCCACTATATTTGCTTTATATATATATATATATATATATATATATATATATATATATATATATATATATGGTTGATTTTGTCAGGGCAGAGTCCGGAAACTCGTCATCAAGCAAAAGACCAAATCGCCGAAAAACGGCCGCATTTGAAGAAAAAGAAAGTGCTGCTTCACCAAGACAATGCACCGTGTCACAATTCAGTGAAAACACTTGCAAAAATCCATGAATTTGGCTTCGAATTTCTTACTCATCCATCGTATTCTCCAGATCTGGCCACCAGCGACTATTTCCTGTTCTCAAATCACAAAAAAATGTTCGCTGAGAAGAAATTTTCATCGAATGAAGAGGTGATCGACGAAACTAAGGCCTGTTTTGAAGCAAAGTACAAATCGTACTACAAAAATAGTATCGAATAATTGGAGGGTCGCTACGATCAGTGTATCACCCTTGAAGGAAATTATGTTATATGAAATAAAAAAAAAACTAATTTTGCTAAAAAAATGTGTTTTACTATGGTAGGCCGGAGACTTTCCAATTAAGCTATTATGTATCAAAGCAACAGCACTATATCAAAACCAAACTAGATACTGCAAAACTCGAGAAAACCGAATAAAAATATTTTTTTGTTAATAAATGCTTATATATTTAGTCCTGTACTATACTATACTTCTACATGAATTCAAATACATGAAGTCCATGAACTACTTTGTCAGACAAATAACGAAGATAATATGGGAAAGATAGAAAGACTTGCATCGAAGACCAAGATAAATAATTTTATAAATGATAAAAAAATAAATATAAATGTTAGATGACAACTGTATAGATAGAGAATATTACTCATTCAGTATATTATACTACAAATTTCACACATATAATCAACAATGGAAACTAAACAATGTCCAATCATTAAAATCATGCGTACGTCTAACAACCTTCTTAAGAACTATTATATTTTTATTTCATAAGACCTAATGATAGCCAACTGCTTTTTCAGCTGAGATACTAATGAGTCATGTATTAAATGGTATCTAAAATAAACTAGTATGTATTGTTATTTATGTTGGCGGATCAAATTAGTTTTGAATAGTATTCTTGTCTTTTTCAATTGCTATTGTTCTATGTATTTAGATTATTTGATTTCAATGAATATTTTTTACAGTTTTACACAAAAATGCCTAATAATAGTTTTATAACAAAAAAATGCCATCATTGTTATTATATGACAATATATAATCAATTAAGGTACAAACTTCTTTAAATTATGAGGAAATACGACAAGGAAATACAAGTAATCGTTTGAATAACCGGAAATTATTGTTTAATTAGAAGCGCACTAAATATTCTCAAGTATGTCCATAACATATAGCTCTTATGAAATCTAATAGTTATTTAAGAACTTCCTTTATTTAACAAATTTTTTATAGTCATGGTGTTTCATTACAACATAAATTAATAGACTAGTACAGCGGCCTGTATGTGGTAAAATAAATTAACTATTTAAATAAATAAGAACAATAAACCAAAATATATTATTTTCATTTTAGTTCCTTAACATTTAGCGTAATAAAATACAAACATATGAAATAAAAAATCAACAAAACTTTGAAATATATACAATTTGAGAAACAACAAATTATAAGTGAATTTAACGTTAAAAATTAAAACCAACTGTGCACTCCTTTGGCCAAGTATTTAAATTTTCTCTTTTAACGAGACTATGTATAACAAGAATTTAAATTCAATCGATGAGGTGATATTGTTTGCGAGTCTCAAAGACGATTGATTATATAAAAAATGTAAACCAACCATATTAGCATGAAATTCATATCCTTCTGAGTAATTTTAATTCTCGGTCTCTATATAGTTCATGCTCTTCAATATCGAATTCAAGGGATCAAAATTACAAAGAGCATAATTGTTGTTGGAAGAACTTAACTGAACAGGATGAAATTGCAAAATAACATTTAGTGGCATTTAGTGGTGTGGAAGATAAAACAGAAAATGTATGTTTGTTATTACTTGTTAATATAGTTTCGAAAATTAGCATGTCAAGCTTAATCAAATAAATTCTTCCTATAACAGCTTCACTTACTAGAGAATTTGCAAATGAAAAGTATCACTACTATATAACATTATCATAATATGATGAGGTGCGTATTACTGCGGTATAACAGTAACGTTATAGCTTTATCTATGAAGACCATAGCAACGTATGCCATTTCACGTAAACTCTACTCCACATTACATTGTAAACTATTAGCCCTATAAAATAGTTATAAAGGAGATTTTTTTAACTAGAAGCTTTATTGTGAAAAATCGGTGCAATGTATTTTATTCCATTCGAATATTGTCCATCGATAGCCGCTACTTTCTCCCATCTTTTAAAAAGTCTACAGATTTTTTAACTGCCCAGAACGCTCTTTGTCTTGATGGACTTTTTGAAAGTGCAATTTACTCGGCCCATATAGAGATATTTTCAGCGCATTGAAAAAATGTTTGTTCAGAATTCAAAGGAATGACATACTGAGGAGTGAAACCTGTCACTGAGGCTTCGACATGAGGTTGGTTGCAAATGTATCCAAAGCGAATTAATATGCAGTAACATTCTCTGTTGTAAATCTTTTAAAATTAATTTATAGGTCTAATATAAACAAGACACAACTGTCGTATAAAACTTGCTTAAAGAACCTTGTATCTAATTTGTTACAAACAAAAAACATATATATATTGGTATATGTGACATAATTGTATAAAATTATCGTATAAAACATGTTTAAAGAATACTGTATCTAATTTGTTACAATCAAAAAACATACTTTTGTGGATATATCTGACACAATTATATAAAATTATTAGTCTATAACTTCGTCGTCGTGACCACGCTCCTTTCTGTCGCTAGTAAAATACACAGTTACCAATGTTAAACTACAGCAAGTACAAAGATTTGGTTTTAAGATTTACGACATGTCTATATAAGAATGTATTAATACAATTTATATTTCCATCGACATGAACAGTTTGTTCTTGCAGCCTTAAAACTTATTTTGTTGAAACTTATTTAATGAGCACGTCAATATTCGTATCCACTGAAATCTTAAACATGCAATTATAATTGAAAATAATTATTATTTATTATAATTTAACGAGAATGATTAGCCATGTCCGACCAATTTGATCTATATATAATAAACTACTTGATCTTATCATGGCTTTAATAACATTAGTTATATTTATGTGGGCCAAATAGTATATACTTTTTTTCATTTAAACCATATATTAATACTTAATTAATGACATTAATGAATAAATTAAAAAATAATTAATGGAAAAAATTAAAAATTGTCTTGTAATATCCAAGTATGTTTTCTCATCGCGCTTCTAACAAGTTCTATCTGAACCCCAGATTTACCAATTTGACTCATATCTAGTTAAGTAAATATATTCATTGAATCATAAATTTCGAGATACACAGGAAAACCCATTGGAGAAATTAAACAAATATTTTGAGAAATAATTTTATCATCAGATTTAAAATTGTTTAGAATCTAGATCAAAGATCTAAAATGTATATCTTAAGTGTAATTATTTTGCCATGTAGACATCAAATTAGAAAAGAGAAGTTTAAATGTATAATTGCATACAAATATTATAGTAAATTAATTTTTTTTATAAAATGAATAATTTTTTAAAAAACGTATGCACTTATTTTTCACTTAAAAATACTGAGATGTGTAAAAAGCATAAAAATTATTTTATATTGTTATTGACATAGTGCAATCATATTAATTTTATAAGTGGTACTAAAAGCTGCCATGTATTTTGATTATCGTTATGTATTGTTGAAAATGCGAAGTATCATTGTAAACAACTGTTAAACAACCTAACCTAACTATTAAAATCATTGTCATTAAATTCGTTTTGATAGAATTCGACTTTATTGTTCAAAATTGTGATTTTGATGTCAGTGACATAGAACGATTCGAAGGATCAAAAAACTTCAAAGACAATTAATTACAGGACTTATTTAAAGATATCCTAGCTTAAACTTTCAAAGACTCAGAATTTTCTCAGACCGCTATCGAGAACAATTGGTGGATACTATAAAGTTTTTATAATAATGCCAATAGAACGTGAAAGGAAGAGGAAGGTATACAACCTTATGTACGTGTGTCCTTCCTGCAAACGCACGATCGTCAAACTTAGATGCAAAATTTGTTTATGACTGAAAACAAATACGTGTTTAAAATTATAAACACGATTACTTTAGAATAAAGTAATTAAAATATAAATTCGTACAAGATTTAATATCTCAGAAAATATTATATGCAGAAGTTATACCTTAAATTTGACATACCAACACTTGAAAACCAAGTATATGATCTTTTTTTTTTCAGAAACAAGTCAATTACAATATAGCAACATCAATAAAAATGATACGCAGATCTTTCATAGTACCAATATATATGTATATAATATTTTGGCCAATACCAGTGGTGCCGTAATATATTTTTCCGTATATAAAGAAAAATGTATTTAAATACTATAAAATATTATAATATAAACTACTCTTTATATTCTTGTCTTTTATGTAAAAGTTTTCCTAGTTTATACCATTTGTTTATGTTACAGTTTTACACATAACTAAAAGAGTAAAAATGTATAAAAACTGAGAAAAAAATAAAAAGAAATTTATATTCTGTATATTCAATTATCAAAGCACAATAGTTCTCGACGCAGTAAATGAATGACACAATCTTTATATCTAGAATATGGATTGTACGAATTTAATATTGGTTTAGGGTATGGCTTTATTGAATAAGTATTACCAAGTATATACAATTTTAAGTTTATCTACTCGGAAAAATGATTAATAGAATGTATTATTTAGAACTATAGTGAACTAATAGTTCCAAAAAATCTGTATCTAATAAGTCGTTCAATAAGTTTTATGTTAGATAAAAGGTAACCATTTTATTTTAGCTTGTGAGAGATCGTTCAATATCCGATTGTGATTTTTTGGTTGTCAAATTGCCTGTATGTGCGCTGGATATCGCATTAGCTAATGACCAAACAAATCAAACGAAGCTTTAAAAAGGATTAAAAGATTTTAACCACCTTGATTATTATTATTATTAATACTAATCAAAAAAGAAGAATAAAGAGTAGTTTAAACAGAACATTTTGACTCGCATGTAAGTTAGGCTACTGAAATTTACAGAATCTACAAAAGGAATTTTGAAATTTTATTATATATATAAAGGGACGTTCAATAAGTTTTATGTTAGATAAAAGGTAACCATTTTATTTTAGCTTGTGAGAGATCGCTCATTATCCGATTCTGATTTTTTGGTTGTCAAATTGCCTGTATGTGCGCTGGATATCGCATTAGCTAATGACCAAACAAATCAAACGAAGCTTTAAAAAGGATTAAAAGATTTTAACCACCTTGATTAATATTATTATTAATACTAATCAAAAAAGAAGAATAAAGAGTAGTTTAAACACAACATTTTGACTCGTATGTAAGTTAGGCTACTGAAATTTACAGAATATATAAAAGGAATTTTGCAATTTCAAAATAGAAAAACATTAAATTCAGATTATTGTTATTGCAACATTTACTAGTATGTGACTTCAAAAATCATGAAGCGCTTGAATTAAAAAACAAATAAATACGTTTATCTCATTTAAAGCTCAAAAGAAATTCTCAAAATCTGTGAATTAATCAATTAATTTATGAATTGTTACATTGCCTATCGTATTCACCAATTAACATAATGTATGAAAAAGATGTTCATAGAACAAAGAGTACACGTATTTCATACCATAAGATCTTGTTTTTCTTATCGCACTTATTGAGTCAGCTAACAGATGATATCGATATACAAAATTTTCTAAAAAATCTGTTATATTGTAATCAATAGTCAATCTCACCACATCGAAACCATTCGGCTCCATAATGTCGTCCGCTTTATTACCTGAAACAAACACAAAATTAGAATAAAATTTCCATTTTCAAGGCAGTGGTCAACCGTTAGATTGCCATAAAAAAAAACAAACACGAGCCTACGCTATAAACTAACCATTTAACTTATCAGAAAATTACGTATAATAATTAAAACAATTATCGCCAATTAAACCATTAATATTGTTTACCAATTAATGAGAATAAAACGTTTGGTACGACAGGATAAAATAATTAGAGACGTGTGTATAAATAGATAACTAGTCCACAAATTTTGTCGAACCTGTTTTAAAGCACTTTATTTGTTTACATATTGTGCAGTATAAACACTTACATAATATTCCGCAACAGAGTTTGTTTATTAATTAAGAACCATTTTATTCATGAAACGATGTCGATAATTAAGCTGAGAAAAAAGGTGTGGTATCATAGTAAGCAATCTTGCATTAATAAGATCTTGACTGCCATTATTTATTATGATTTTTAAAACATAAATGTATGATTTTTTTATGTTATAATCAAAGAAATATCAACTTGATTAAACCATATGTAAATATAGTAATCGTCACTTAATTTAAAACTGTATAGTCACTATCAGACGTTATTCAAACTTGTTTTACGGTTTAATATGTACCTCAAACTATAAATTTCAATGACAACCTCATGGAGCACTGCTTTTTACTGATTCTGGAAGATTCAGCAGGCATGATCAAGGCTGTTGGGCAAACTACTTCTTCCACTTCCTCAACTTCTTCAAATTACTGTTAGAGTCGAACATCTATAAACTTCAGTCAAATGTTTCACTTAAAGCAAATTCGACATTCTCTGATATTTCAAATGAAACTGTTCAATTAAAACTGGATAACAGGAGTAGTTGAGGAACAAAGATGCAAATTGCAGTGATTTTGAATGAAAGTGAAAGACGCATCGAGTAGGCGAAAGAAAGTTATGGTTCAAGATCACAGAGAGTGATCTAAAAAATGAGAGACTAACATTATTCGAATAGTTGCGACCAATCGTCAACAGTGTGCCAATTTTGATCAGGCAGTACTAACGCAAACGCAAAGTAGTGTATTGATTGAAGCGTAGACACTCTTTTCAAGCCTCGACTATAGATGGATGTTGATGATGATGACAATAATTCAAGAAGATTATCGATTAACGAGTTATCAGTATGGAGATCATATCTGAAAACAATCGATTTTATCTGAGCATTGATGTTTTATAGGATTATATGCGGCTGCATGTTCAAACTCGGCTATAGGTCTTTTACTATTAAACTGTGATAATAGAATGGCGAATCGAAGAAACAAGAAAACATCGAATTCAATAGCTGTTTTAAAATCTGGAACAAAATTGACATAAATTAGTTGTATCCAAGGAGTATTACAAGGAAACCAGTATATTTGGAAAAATAAACAACTCGTTTAGAACTAATTGTCAACGCTAATCATTTGTGAAATTAATGACGCGAATAATCGAAGCGTTAAAAGATTGCAGTTCAAATTACAAAAAACAAACTGACCGAAAAAAACTCAACTTAACCACAAATTATATTTATCAGTTATCCTTCCCGGAAATACCAAAAATGTACTTAGAAACATCATTATACAGCTACCATGAAAAATAAACTGATTCTGATATACAGATTTGTAAACGAAACTACAATAAAATTCTATATATTTTGTTTCATTGCTTGCAATACTTACTAGTAAACATTACCTATTAATTAAGATGAAACATTGGGTGGTAAAATATCATGTAATGTTTCAAAAATTAGTGTAAAAATAAATGTTTTAAGTGACAGAATATATAAAATGTCTTTATTTTCTGATAAATTTAATTTATTTAATAATATTTATCTACCTTGCAAATTTGAAAATGGAAAAATAATGGTAATAAAGATAAGCCAGAAATAATTTTAATAAAAAAATAATAACAAGTTTGTAATAAAAAAGTTAAAAAATCAAGAAAAAACCTTTAAAACCACTAAAATACTATAAAATTATACAAAAGCACCGTAATCTGCTGTACTACACTATCTATTACAACATAAATCTAATAGTTAAGTATTTACTGCAAGATAATTTTGATATATGTGATGGATAAGACATATAACGTATGTTATCTAGCAAAAGCAGAGTGTGGAAGGTTTGCTGATATTTATTCTTAATCGATATATATTTATTTAATGTCCTTAAGCAAACATATGAGACATATGTACTATAACTATACTGTGTATCAGTGTCATTAGAAAAATAACATATAACCACTGTATTTAATTGAGAAAAAGTCTCCATAAAGTACCTCGGTGCTATCGACAATTTCTAGCACCTGCTTTATAACTACGGCGGTAAGAAATATTATTCTTCTGATAAATATGTAAACTATAATTAAATTAAATACTTCAATTAAATTTTATATTTTATTATCCTCGGTAGAGCCTGGCATTGCTTCAATAACGTTCTATTTAATTATATTGGATCTTCTTCTGAGACAACCTCTAAGTTGATCACTCGCCAGTGAACAGATTTAAGACCGTGGTTTGGAGAGTTAAACTGTAAATTTATTGCAGCTAACCCTTGTTTATAAAAAAGATACTAAATTATAATAAATATTGTTTTTTATATCTCATCTACAACCATATAAATATTTATTTTGATTAAGCGGTTTTTTTTTAATAAATGATAATAGAAAACTGAAGATTTTTCTATCTGTAGTGATATTTATTATCCGACAAAGGTCTGAAAATTATTCACATAGGTTTGAATAGAAAATAGTTAGCGTTAACCACAACGTTCAAGTATGTAGTAAAACTTAATAGAAATGGTCGTGTATCGGAAAGGTGGGGTTAACTAGCCAAGATTTTCTTGTTGAAGAAGATAAAATATTTTCTTTGATGTAAAATAATGTAAATATAAGAACAATTAATAATCGACATCTGACTCCCAACATGCGTTTTATACAAATAATAACAAGAAAAATCTACTTTCTCCAATGTTTAGTTAAATTCACGTGAAACATAACTTTACAGTTTAAATTGTTACATACTTTGAATAAGCAGAAGGTTCAAAACTGCAGCAGAATGAACAATTCATATGTAAATTCATTAATCATTGCATATGTTTTGTTCAAAACGTTACAATAATAATTTAGGAAGTTGGGTCGATAAACAAAAATTTATTTTTGGTACATCTTAAATTAGTATCGATCTGTTATAGTTGTACTAAAGCTAGAGTTAAGAGTATCACTTATACACTATGCAAGCTCGGGTAACTTTGTTCGCTCCAATCGTCCGACTTCTTATACGTTGGCCTGCTCTATTTTCCATTATTTAGTCTATTTGTGGATTTTATTAACTGCCACAACAAACAATTACTTGGTTGAAGATTTGTATATAATTTTTATATTAAATTCATATACAGATAATAAAAATAATTACCTCTTTTATAAAAATACTAATTAAATTAACATATATTAGTCCAAAATGTAAATTAAAATTTGAAGCTCAGTGGCCTCCAGCAATGCCTGCCTCGCATTGGGACAATTAAAAACGATAAAAATAAAATTGCGACAGTGCGTTTGCCAATATCTTAAGACATCAATGACCATTTGCGAGATCGATTAATACAAAAAGAACTAGACAAAAAGAAATTCAACCTCGTCCAACAAAATAAAAGGCGTTTGTCCGATCGTATAGTTAAAAAATGTCTCCAGACAGACATTAGCGGCTTTGTAGGTCGACGTAACCTCAATCAGCTGGTCAAGTCGTATTATCGATCCAGTACATGACACATGACATGACATTAATACCTGTTATTGCGACAATATTCACGAATCAATAGCTGATCGTATAAGTATGCAGAAAATGTAATGATCCAATTGGGTTCATAATAGAAATTAACATACGCGTATCAATAGAGTTGCTTTACATATTTGATTGGTGATTATTTATTGAACATATTTTAAACAGGATCAATCAGCGATACTAGTTAGTAGGAAGACTTGAAAGGCAATTGAACTGAGTGGGTGATAGGGAACAATATTAGAAATTGTTTCATTATTTTCTTCATGTTGTCTAATGCTGAATTTAGTTTACCGTTCCTTATTATTATTATTATTATATATAGTCTATCCAAAGCACCAGTCAAAGTGAGCTATAATGTTAAACTAAATGATATTTTATAACATTTTTATTTCATTATTTTATTTGCATTAAAATGTTGTAATATATAAAAACTAAAATAAATTAAGTCAAATTTAAATTCGGCAACATTGTGACGCTTTCACGTATTAAATTGAAATGACTTCAGTTCACTGCTACTTTGGATAGACTATATGTTACATCGCACGAAAGAACCAGAGGGTGTGTTTACATTATTTATTATTATTTATTAAGTAAATTTAAAGTTTTTATTGTTTTAAATCCTTCACATTTCTTCACATAACACATATAGCCTGTTTATTTAAAGCTGTTAGGGGGGACTGTTAGGGAAATGTCTAGTTTAAAAATTTTTAAACATCGATTTTTAAAAATATTTTCAAAGCTAATAAAGTAAATTGAAAGGGTGAATGCAGATTAGCTGCTCGTTTTTTAAATTGGTGCTAATTTTCAAAATATTGAATAAATTAATTGTTTTACTATGTTTGACTATTAAGGATCATTTATTGAATTAAAAAGCATAAAGCAGAAATAAAAGAATCATTAATACTGGTTAGGGTCTGTTTGTTTATCAGTTTATTACGGATTAGAGTTCGACAGTAATCGCTCATCATGTCTTCGTCCCAAAATCATTCATATAGACTTTCGATTTTCGCTATAGCCACTCTCATTACTCGTCGCTCATGTCGCCCAAATATTGTGGAAAAAATTAAAATCTGAATGCAGAAAATATATTTTGAGAGACATTCAAGCTCCAATGTTGTTATTTTGCAACAAATTGTCGATGACGTACTTATAATCCGGTGATCTGTAGTTTCCGAGAAATTTGTGAACAACACTTGGGGATGGTACCCATGCTGCTAGTTCATCAGGCGTTAAACATTGCATAAACTATTCCTTATACTTTCAATACTTTTATCTTTTTAACAGCTTTCTTCCATAACGAAATCACTTTCACTGCTTGCCAGTGATGAAGATGAAGTTTTTATGCACTTGTATCTAGACAAGTTGGTAATGAATCACTGTTCGTAAGTGAAACTGGCTTCGACACTGAAGATACGTTAAGATATTTATTCTGTGCTATTTTTTTGCATTTATGACTTGCTGACCACTTGTTACAAAACAATTTCCGAAACCTTCGCTTCTTCTTTTCTTCTTAACTTAGGTTTTACTGTATCACTACAGTAAAATCAGTGAATCACTACAGTAAAACCAAAGTTCTGCAAATATGCATCTTTGAATACATCTGTCATTATTTTTCCGCGTTTAATGAGCATATAACACCTATAAACGTAACCAAATTACTTTTACTCAACTTTGCACCATTATCTCTGCATTTGTATACCTTCCGAAGCACAATCACAGGACACAAACAAGTTTCTAATGATGTTAAATGCAACAGCCGCGAAATGTTAGCTGACAGCCGTCATAAGAGCGCAGTGCTGCCACGATGCACGAACTCGAAAACTAGAACCAATTTTGACACACGGAAGATATGAGATTTAGGCGTCAAATAACGTTAGGAATAGTCCTTATGTGTTTGAGTCCAGAAGTTGACCCGAATTTCTAAACTTGTGGAATATGCACCTAAGAGGATTTTTTAAAACTTAAATTATTTACGGAGATATAGCTCTTTTAGTGACGCTGCATCTAAAAACAAAACTTTACACTCGTTTTTCTCGAAATTACTTTTTTCGAGGCAGTTGTTATAATATCTCAAATTGTACTAAACCAATTTACTTCTATATGCGTTATTTAATTTACAAAATAGTTACAATTTTACTTAAAATTAATTTAATTTAATTATTTAAATTATTTTAAATTAAATTGAAAATTTGGATATTTAAGATTTTAAGAAAATTCGCAAATATCAACAAAAATGATTAAAACAATCTCGTTTTTCGAACAGCCTTAATTTAGCGAAAAAAATGTTATTTTATTTTTACCTGGTACGATAACTCCATTTCCCTAAATTGAGAATTTTCTCCTTTTTTGGTTTCAGATTACTTATTTAATTTAATTAGTAATTATTTGGATGGCTAGTGGATAGTGAAAACATGTTTTTATGTTACTTGAAATATCCTGAAATGTTTACTATAACAGTTTAATCTAATGTAGGTTATTACTAAAGTAAATAGGATTATTATTTGAGACAATTCAAGAAATCTTTCCATTGTTAATACAAGTGGTAGGACTCATATTTCAGATCTAAACATAGAAAAGACCCTGGGCCATCCTCCAGAAATAATCCCCGTTGGATCCCGAAAAATGAGCAGAATTTATCACGACACCATTCTAATTGGACCTGGTTTACATTACACACGTATTTTGTTTGATGTCGTCGCCTATGAAGTATGTAGCTTAAAGCATGTGCTATATTTAAAATTGGAAATATGGGCCTTATTATTTTTGACACTCATTGGAATGCGGTTGAACCATTTTAATCCCTGAAGTGAAAGAGATGCATATTAAAATAATAAATAGTGTATTTTATTATCTTAAAAGAAAAGTTTATTATCTTAAAATATATAAAAAAATACTTATACTACTACTACTTATTCTGGTAGATGACTCATTTCATGGCCAAGAAGATCTGCATTTCTTAGGAAGAAAAGACACTTAGTTTGCACTTCAACAAAATAGTATACAATAAAAATATCAATTGCTTTGTTTGTTTATATAAAGTATTCCACTAACCATATAAGAAAAGAATAGCTAATGAACTAACATGTAATCTAGTTTTTTACTATTTGTCTATAATAAACAGCTATACTAATAAACAATTTAATATGAAAATTAGACTCAGATCGCTTTTTTTTTGTTCAGCATCCATATTAAGACCGTGTAGGCGACTCTTCTACGAAAAAGGATCGAAGTGGAAATGAAAACCTCTGAAATGGAAACGAGATGATGATACTCGTATATATCAAGGACAACTGATTCAAGTAACTATAAACTTTTAGACAACAAATTATTCCAATATTCGGTGCTGGAACGCTTTGTTTCGATTAAAATATTTTACTTATAATTAACTTGAAAAATAGAATTAAAAATATTGTTTAACTTCCAATAATTTAAATTCCAGATATTTACATGGCTAGAATTAATATATAAAAATGTACAAAAATATTACAGTATTAATGAAAATTTTTCATATTAAATCAATTAACTAAAACTATTTTTAAAAACAACACTGTTCCGAATAACGGAACAAAATTCGATTATTTGCATTTAAAAAAAATTAATATATTGAAATGAATAGATGTTGTAATAGATTTTTGGAGGAAACTAGGGAATGCTCTGTTATCTACGTCATCTCTTCTTAAAAGCCACCAATTAATTCAAATATCTATTATAAGTTAAATAGTAGTGTTTTTCAAATCCGCTATATATTATAACAATATAATTTTGTTGCATAAAAACGATTTTAATATCGGAAATGTTGGAGAAATAAGGTGATATTGAAGAAGAGATTTTTTAAGGTATCCTTTTTACCAACCAGGGTATATTTGGATTGGACATACTGCTTAACATGAGCTTTGTCCTCCCCAAACCTATCGACACCATCGCAAAAAAATATCCAATCTTACCCTTCCTGGTTCTGGTGTGATTAACATTGTTATTCTTTGTCAATAGTTATTTTACGTTATTGCCTAGAGACATGTACAATCACAATAACAAACATAAAGTTTTATACACTCATGCCCTGCCCAATTCCAACTCGCAACTATCGCAGCAGAATCGTCCTGTCCCCTAAACCACTACAGCTGCCAAGTCGGCTTAAAAAGTATGGTAAATATTTACGATAAATAGTAATTTTTTTAATATATATATATATATATATATATATATATATATATATATATATATATATATATATATATATATATTTTAAAGTCTCATTTTTACCAACAAGGGCTTATCTGGACTGGACCTACTGTTTAACTTGGGCTCCGAACCCCGGTCCTCGGCATTAAGCCTACCGACTGGTGAGTGACCAACTTAGAAATCATCCTAGAAGACATTTGGTCTTTCCCAGCCTGGTTACTGGCGTAACTAAGATCATTTTACTTATTGGATTTTACACTTTTGCCTAGGACAATCATAAACATAAATTTACCACCTTGCCCCAGCAGGATTCGATCCCGAGATTATCACAACAGTAGGTGGACCACCTGGTCGTCTTTACCACTGCGCCAACCAAGCCGGCAAATAGTAAAATTATACGAAAATATCCATTTTTAAATAAATACATAAGATTTTAGTTATAACGACGACTTGAACATATTTTAAATTGTACGTAATCAATTCAGATTTCTGATAATATTTCGCAATTTTTTCTTGCTACAACCGCATTTGTGATATAATCAAAAGCGACAATCATGAGAAAGATCAAACAACATTTACATAATTAATTTGTAAGATCAATTAGCGCTTTCAACTTGATAACTATGTTTAATCAAGTCTTGGACCAATGAAAAAAAAAACATTTATTAAATACTACATGAAATTGTTCTTCCACGAACATAATTCACATCAATAAGCAGGACCGAGTCTGAGTAGCAAGTACTAACAATATTCTCTATATATTATAATATTTAAATTTTACAAAATACTTTTTAAATTGACTTGTTTTTTGTTTTACCACAGACATAAAAATTCGTATCAGTATGGTGGCGATTTCCTGTGTTACCTAAAATAGCTTAGTTATTAAAACAATAACAAGCCTAAATATTGCGACCATAAAATCTTTATGGATTTACATTTAATAAATTATAATGAATATAAAATGTGATTGGTTCATTCAATAATAGCTTTAATACCCATTTTCAATGTATCTGAGGATTTAAAAAATTTAGAACATTAATGAGACAATTGTACAACCAATCAATGGGCCTACATCTCTTAATTTGTTTACTTCCCCACCTCTACGCGCTTTGTGCAAAATCTGGAATACTAATTGGATAGAAAATATACAAATCGACAAGTAGGGTGGTATTTTAAATTCGTGTTTGTAATTACTTATAGTTTAGAGTGTAAAATCCGACAACAAACAACGAACCATGCCTATTACCCCAGTAACCAGGCTGGGTAAGACCCAAATGTTATTCGAATTTGCAAATTTCACATGTACTAATAAAAAGGAGATTTTAAAAGAGAATAGCAAAATTAAGAAAAAACATAAATGAGTCCATAATTACATAAAACATTTCAAACGATTTTGCAATGTGAAACATTACAAAAACTTATTTATGAACATATAAATTACTACGGTATAGAATATTTCATTAGTATAAAAATGTTTCAAACGCGTTTCAGCAAAATATTGGTCATCATTTATAATATATTTATGACTCTATCGATTCATATCACCTAATACCCGATATAATGTATTAGTAGTATCACCAATATTCTGATATGAACTTTTTTACTATAATAATATACTGTCTATTACGATTCTATTTCCATATCCATTCAATAATTTTAAATTTATATTCATTCGGAAATAAATTATCATAGTTTATATTATTTTTCTATTGCTCCATTATTTAATATTAATAAAATGGCGAATAATTCTTTATCATAAAAGTATAAACTATATAGAAATAAAGGAGATCAGTTAAATAAATATGAATGAATTAAATCATACCGTTAAAAATTAATTACAAGAATTTATATAATTATGAAAAATAAAAACAAGATTATATAACACAAATATTTAATTAATATTTAAACATTTACAATTTAAACATCAATATGTCAATACATAGACTGATTTCATTTCGACACATCGCACCAAAACCAAATATTATTCATAAAAATGTTTTGAATTAAAATGTTTAAAATGTTTTTTTTTTTAACTATATATATTTTAAAGTCTTATTTTAATAACGAGGGTTTATCTGGACTGGACCTACTGTTTAACGTGGCATTAAGCCTACCGAATGGCCAGTGACCAACTTAAAAATCATCCCAGAAGACATCCGGTCTTACCCAGTCTGGTTATTGGCATGACTGGGATCATTTTCCTTGTTGGATTTTGCACTCTCGCCTAGGATAATCACAAATATTGAACAATCACAAACAGGATTCGAGCTCGCGACTATCGCAACAGTAGGTGGACCATCCTGTCGCGTTTACCACTACGCCAACCAGGCCGGCTTAAAATTTTTTTGAAAAAGAATGCTTAGGTTCCACATGAATTAACAATAAAACATGTACTAGACTGAGTTTCTCTTTGTCAATCGCTACTAAAACGAAATTTTGAAAATCGAGTCATTTTTGAAGCCAATGTTCAAAAATGGGTGCAAAGTAGACATAGATGATAATGAAGGTGATGGAGCAAAAACTTAAGTTGCAAATTTAATGTACAGGTAAATTTACACAAGTCTTACAGGATTATATAGAATCTACATTTTTTACATATATATATATATATATATATATATATATATATATATATATATATATATATATATATATATATATATAAACATTCGAAAATATAGTAACAAAACAAATTGTGGTATAAATGCACAGAATAAAGAAAAATAGAGTTAAAACCATTATTTGATAGTGCAGCAAGAAGCAAGCAATTCTCATTAATTCATATATCGCATTGAATCAGACATTATAAAAAATAATGAAGAATCTGGAACCAATCAATACTGATAATCACACCAAGGAAATATATTTTCGACAGGACAATGCAATAACGTAATAACTGTGTTCATGAGATTGATTTTATGATGACTATTTTATTACAGCACAATATTTGGTGATAACGACAGAATATCAGATGTTACGTCGTCTTTGAACCTTAAATTATTCCACAGTGTTTTCAGGTTTTGTTCAGTGTCCAAAGTCTGACCAAATTTTGACCATATTTAATATAACAGAATAAGTGTGAATAATTTGTGAAGAGTATTTCGAAGTTCTGGTAAAAATCATTGTTTCATGCAAAATACTTCCTAAGCATTAAATCGATTCTTAGTTAATTTATGCTGCAGGCCTTGATGAATCTTTCTTCCAGTAACATTTTTTATAAGGTTGTGGCAGTTATCACTACATTACAATTGGCTGATATGCACAGTAAGGCTTTATGGTCATAAACTATTCATCTATGGGCTATTCAGCTTCAGTATCGATGTGGATGGATTTCCTGGACTAATCCATTGAATTCTGCACTTGGGAATGTCGTAGTAGATCCACTTTTCTTCGCCAGTCACATCTATCTGATAGGCAATAAATGGATTTCGGATATCTCTCACCTTATTTAAACGTATTTACATATAATATTTAAATAGTTAATCCGTAAACTAGTAAGCTGTCTGAAAAGTCTTCTTGTCTATTTCGTCCTCTAGAGCAATCTGTCTAATTGGCATTAACACAATTTTAGATCGATTAAACCAAAACTGACAATTTCAATATGACGGAGCAACCATCACCATAAACTTCTAAAACTTTTTTCTGGTTTCAGATTAACATATGTATACAATGAATCTAAATAATACTAAGTGAAAAAATGTTATTTTATGTAAAGAAAAATAAAAAAAAAACAAAAAACCAGCTGGTTACATTGATCCTTCGCATTCTCGCCTAATATTATTATAAGTCATAATTCGTAATTCCCTTTGTCAAATATATGGATTGAAAAGTTATAATTTTCAATCCTGATGAATTTATCTGGTTTATGGATTGATCCAAAATTTATACTCCAATAATGCAGATGAAAATTATAGTACCTCTTCGGGCTTAAAATCATAGTATAACTATAATACCAACAAAACGAGATCACGGTATATATATATATATATATATATATATATATATATATATATATATACGAAAACAAATTAATGGGTTATTAATTCTACTATTATTTTGTAATTGTTTTTGAATTCAATGAATTTTGAATGCGTTCTGAATGGATGGAAATACATTTTAACAAATTTAAAAATGGTCCATACAATAATATATCGAGTCAATTACTTTAAAAATATATCCCATTAAATAACCAACGATTTTCGATTTAATGATTCGACCCCATGTACATGATATGGTGTCATTGGCGTAAAATTAATTTTGTGTTCGAATTCCTCTGGTAGTACCCATTTAGGTCGAAAACAGCGGCAGCCTCCGCGTAACTTTTTCAACGGTTATTTTGATTTCCATATATGCACATATTAAATTGTCCGAACCTTCGGACCATACTTATATTGTTCCAATATAAGTAAGGATAAGGACGTTCCGTTTATCTCGAGAATAAATTGAATGAGTCACGAGCCGAGGGCTGTTACGAATGTTTTTCGGATTGTTTTTTGCCAAATGTTCGAGTTAAATCAACACGGCTAATGCGACCATGAACCAGAAATCAATATACGGGATATATTTATTAAGATTATATTATTATTATTGCCATATTTGCCAAATTATTTTATCGGTTAAGGTTTACGCACTTTACGCATTCTTTTGCCTAAAAAATATAACATTGAAACGGTTCATTGTGCGAATAAAATTGCTAAATTGACATTTCGTATATTTATCTACATAATAACATACATCCACATATATACATAATAACAAAATTAGAATTCGTTTGTATATAATGGATATTTGTCTCCATATAAATGTTAATGAGTCATGATGAATCATTTAACATTTATTTACAATAAAACTTACACACATAAACACAACACACATAAACTATTTGATCGATAATAAAATATATTCGCATTTATTCGTTTTTAGTTAAAAATTGGGCATTTTGTATGTATTTTTACTTCAATAACCTGTGAGCATTTTTATGGGATGTCTAAACTAAACTTGATCTTTTAAGTCTGCATCTTCATAGACTTTTGGCTAAATCTTCTATCGAAAAACTGAAACTGTTAAAAAATTATAATTTTTAAAAAATATTCAAAAATAAATTATTTCCCAGTATAGGTAACTGGTAGGTAAACAGATTTATTTTAGTTAAGGAAACTATTTATAATAAATAGACGTTGATAATAAATAGATAAAAGATCGTACTCGAGTTACGTTCTACGTATATATGTAACGTCTATTACGAAAGCAGAGTTCGTGAAATTATAAAGAAATCTGAAGATGACCACTTTAGTTGTTACAATGCTGATGAGCTAGGATGGTGTTACTTTTGTTTCTTTATTTTTGAAACATAAGCCAAGCATATCTATGCTACGTGTCTTCGTAAGACGTAAGATATCCTACAATATTATAATTACCACAATAAAATAACTAAAAATATGCCTATCATAAAAATGTAATGTAATACATGTTTAATTAATAATGTTTAAAAATAACTATTACAAAATAAATTTAGCAGATTAAAATAGATAAAATATTATGTAGAATTTAAAAGTTACCCCGTTTTATTGTTTATTATGTTTTATAATATTAAATATAAATAAACTATTTAACTTATAAATATACTTATAAACTAATCTTATTATTGAAGTTCAATAACAATAACTTATTATCGTTTATTGATAAATATGAAATCAATATGACATAAAACTTATATTGTTAAGATTATCACATAAAGATTACGATTTAATGGATATATATATATATATATATATATATATATATATATATATATATATATATATATATATATATATATATAATGGATTGTATTAGGGGTAGAATTTGAAGCAATCAACCATATCACTACGAGTGTATTAGTGAAACAACGCCTCGGAAATAGTTCCAGAGATTCAAACTGGGCCACTTCCATATGAAGACGCGAAATTGGTTGGTTAAATTTACCCATTCATTAGACATTCTTAGAAGATTTGAGAGTGGTTCAAAAGAAGGACATTGGCAACCATGAAAGCTAAAGCCTAGAGACGTAAGACGTTTTTTCCAATGTATTTATTAATAAGGTGTTGATCCACCGTTTCCAAGAGCTGCAATTTTTGAGGAACAGATTCATAGAATATCTGAATAGTTTTCAACGGAACCAAGACTAAATCCAAGACTAAACCTGCCTTTTGGACTATTATACTTTTTGAATATGGGAACTGTTTGGCAGCAATATTCTAGTCATAGTAAGAACTTTATCATTCCGACTAGTGATTTGAAAGAGAGGAACAGCTGAATATCACGATATTGCCTCTCAAACTATAACAAAACCTCACTCTAGAATATATAGCAGATATGTTTTATAATTCACTATGTAATAACAGAAAATATGTTTTTCTGATAAAGTTTTGATACAAATTTATCAATATCCCTTAAATCAAACCGCTCTGTATTTAAATTCGTAGGAAATATGGAGAAAGAAGATAGGAAAGAATTTACTCAAGTGAATATCGTAGTTGCAATTCTTTGCGTATATTTGTCTTTATATGATTTTTGCTTCTTATTTTTTCCAGTTATATATTATTTTATTTTTGGATTCTATAATATTTTGATTTTTTTAATATTTAATTCGTTTGTTATTTTTACTAATCTTTTGAGTATTTCACTTGTACGAATTTAAAATAGCTGCAATTATAAATATTTTAATATTTATAATTGCATAATAATATTTATAATATAAATAATAATATGCGTTATTATTTTGTATATTTATTCAGATAAATACGATAAAATTTGGAGCTGAATTCAAAAACCGACCCAATTTTTAATATATATATTTTAATATATATTTAATATATAATGGATTGTATTACGGGTAAAAGGTTTGAAGCAATAAACCATATCGCTACGAGTGTATTAGTGAAACAACGTCTCGGGAATGGTTCCAGACCAATTCCCCGGATAGCACAATCGCCAGACCTCAACATAATTGAAGCGTTATGGGCAGTTTTAGATCATAGAGGAGGATCAGCAGTAGATCTTCATCTTCAATATCATTGAAGCAATTGACCGATGTTTTGATACTACAAAACAATGTTCCGTAGAAAACTATTCAGATATTCTATCAATCTGTTCCTCAAAAATTGCAGCTCTTGGAAATGGTGGATTAACACCTTATTAATAAATACATCTAGTGCCTCTATTAGGAATTCATATTATTCTGTCTAACCTCTGTGTATCTCTTTACGTATTTTGATCAAAATATTCCATAGTGACACCTAAAATTTACACAAGTTAAATAATTATTATATAATAAATAGAAGTAATTTTCTTCATTATTTTTTTATAAATCCACATTTAATTCATATGTAAATCTAATTACTGATTAATTCCAATAATTCTTGCTATCCAGATCCAATGGATGCGAGATGCTTAAAAATCAATAAACGGGATTGTTTGGATTATATACGAGTTGAGTTCGATGTCTAACATTTTCGTCAAATACTGATCGGCCTTGTCGTGTCACCGTACCACAATAAAAAATAATATACCAGTCAATATCACGCCTTTAACGGTTGTAAATCAACCGGCTACATCAACATAGACGTCGACGTTCCTATATCCGATCTTCTAAAATGCGATCTATCAAAAAAAAAATGTGTTACAAGGTCCCGGTGAGGCCGAATGCGAAAATTCAAATATCGCTAAACGTCGCAATTTTTTTCGAAATTAACCTTCCTGGAGGTTAAAACAGCTGTAAGCGTACATATGTTTTATCAGTAGACTTGATCGGCCAAGGAAAAAGTCTAGGAAGTGATTCATTCGGTAGTAGGTCAATATTTTAATCCTGATTTAATTGATGTATTTCTTTATGCCATATATGAAAATACAAAATATGGAACATTTAAATTTTTATGAGAAATTTTATATATTGCAATTTCAAATAAGTCGCCATCGATTACCAAAAGTACGGTATATTATCGTGAAAAAAAAATTCAAATTTAATTATTTCTGGCAACATATATAGTTTGGATAGTTTGACAAAATAATGCGTCATTTATTTGAGGCTAACCACACACCGACCCAATTTTTAGTATCTTAGAAATAATGTGAAGAGTTATCCAAGAACTATATTAGATGTGGAAAAAGCGTGATTGTCGATTTTAGTGATTTTTTTCTGCTTTCGACTATATACTGTGACCTTCACTTTGGCCAGCTTTGGATGCTAATATGTTGGCCCAAAAAGTATTAAACTTCTTCAGGTATCTAACAATGGTTCCATTAACTACGTGCGAGTTCGCAATTATTTGTTAGTTTGACAAGATTGTGTCGCCTCGCCATTGTTTTTAAACGTAATATTGGATGCAATTATGTGAAAAGTATTTAAAAAGGGATGTGGCATACAACTACTTGACCCATCCGATTCACTGATAACAGATATTAAGGTTCGAGCATTTTTCATGATATAGTTTGCATTACAAAGCTCGAGAATTGGCTTGAGAATTAATAAAGAAAGTACCAAAAAAAGTGCAGAAGTTCAAGTACTTGAGATCAGTAACAAAGGAGAAGAAGTTAGCATCTACAGGAAAAGTAACAATTGAAATCGGTAGGTAGGGCACCATTCAATAGGCGCCTTTACACATAAGATAATAAGTGTGTAAATATATTCGATTGAGTTGCGATAATCAGTGTATAGTTGGATATCAAGTTTAGACCCACAGGTAACAGTGGCTTAGAAATGTCCATCCGTCACAAACTTCTAGCTCAATCGATCTTTTGAATACAACAAAAAGTTCCCAAAATTACTTCGATTAATATCATAAAAAAGACCTGTAGCACCAACAGCAGTGCATTGGTTGAGAATTAGAGATTCTCCATGGACATACATGACTTCCCATTTATACTTCTTCATATTTTTAGGATATGATAGAACTTCTGTAATGTCTTGGAACTTTATGTATTTTTACTCCACGGTTATTATATAAATTTTGTTAAATGCTTCATTCAAACATATTAACACCAGTTTATAGTGATTTATGGTGAAATTTCATGATGATTTAGTTCCATTTGAACTTTCATTTCCGCATCTCCATAGATTTGCAAGCTTTCGTCATTTTTTATCTTCAAGGACAAATTCACCGTTCACAAAACCTCTCACGATAATTTATTTCACTTAACATCAACACATCTTTTAAAAAGGAAACAATATGTGTCGTCTGCAAATGTCTTCAAATTTTAGAAGTAAAATAAAAGTTGAATAAAAGTTATAAGCAGGAAAGATTCAACCTCCAACACAAAGTCCATTTGAAATGAAACAAACCTATCGCAAACAGAAAGTTTTCAAACAAATATACTTGAATCATTCTATTGTCTAAGTCCAAGTAATGTCACCACAATAGAGGTTTTATTCGATTACTGGATAACCTAAAACCATTGCCAGAAAAAAAAACATTTATAACATTCGTAATAATATGAAAACAAATAATAAATTAGGCCTATAAATTTGTTTTAAAGGATTCACGTAATTTGAAGCTTTATTGTGTAAAATCGGCACAAAATATTTTATTTAAAATATTGTGATAGCCGCTAATTTTCCCATCTTTCAGGCAGGTAATTTACGGATTCCATATCGAAGGAACGACGATTTGGGGCTATCGAGGAATCGAACTCAGACAAATCACCACTTATATGTTAGAACAAAATTTAATCACAAGAGGCAAGGTCTTGAGCATTGTCTTGTTGAAGAATAACATTGTTGCTCGTGTTCCGGTCGTTTCTTGTACAGTACTCAGCTGAAATGCATCAATTGCAATTAAGAGCGATTCCCATTGATAGTTACATTGGGCAATGATTTCGAATCCACGTCTTCAAAATTATTTAGCTGTCCAGAACGGTCTTTGTCTTCGCTGTCAAAATCACCCCTTTCAAACATCGAAATCTGAGGAGCATAATTGGCATAAACTTCACACAGCAATCCATGACTTTCATTAGCCTTTTTCTAAAATTGAAAGTATTTCTTTAAATTGAAGTAAAACACTTCCCGCAAAAGCGATTTACTTTTCGGTAGTAGCTTTTAGTAGATATTTAGTACCCAGAATTCCTGCAAAACTAGATGTAAAATTAAATATTTCTCGTATTGCTCTCAGGGTATAAAATTGCTACTTGCAATATTATTACACCCTTAGTCGAATGTTACTATTGCTTTAAGAATACAATATCAAAAAAAAAACAAATTAGGGAATCACTACTACTTCATAAAAATTATAACAAGTAGGCAACATAACTATTAATATTTAATATTGTCACTATTCCATTAAATCAAAAATCTCATTATCTAAAACAAGCACAACAAACCGACGCAGAGGTCTAGTGGGCAAAAATGGCGAATCGAATTGCTGTGGCTATAGTAATCACGAAAATTCAATATAAAACAGTGTGAATTATTCGTTCAGAGTTAAAAGCTTCTAAGTAACATTGCAGTGTTGCAATCATTAGAACAAAACTTTACATTTTAGTTTGTTAGTTCCTTGAATATTTAATATTGATAATGTACTGCATCATTTTTAATTATTCCTTTTTCGCCACTCCTTTATGGTTGGCAATATCGATGAGAATATATATTTAAATTAACTATATTGAAATATAATCAATAACATAACAATATTGATGTCCTAATCTTTATAATATGTTAAGCCTTTCAAAGAAAGCAGCTGTATGATATGGTTTTAACTATATTGATTGATCTAATATTCCAACCTACATTTCTCTGCTAGAAGCTCACTGCTAATAGCATTAAAATGTTTTATTGTACTTTTTAATCATTCCAAAGTTCACATGAAATACTGTAGGTTAAGTCCAATTTAATAGTATAAAATTATAAATTACCAATAAATTTAATCACTAAAGTTAGGTTCCTGTTAATTTGCTATGATCAAAAAATATCATTAAAAATCTTCCAAAAAATTTATTATTATTTTTTTTAATACATATTACTAAATTGAATAAATAATAAAATATAATATAATTTCCAAATGTTTTCATTTATGCTATTTTGATTTTCTTCGAAGAGGATTCTCCATACACCTAATTCAGGACAGTGAAACACTTTATTATTGGTTTTGTAATCCTAATTTTTATTATTTAAAGAAAATTTAATTTATTTTTTAAAGAAACTTAATTTAACGAATTATTTAATAACTAATATATTTTATAACTTTATAAGATTTAAAACATTAAATTATTTAGAAAATTAGAATATCTATCCATTTGAATGATAGCGCGAAGCTCAATGGCAATTTTGAAATTCGCCAACACTATGCAAAATGCATTATTCACAGAGCTAGAACGAGAAAACATTATGAGATGTTGAATAATCGATGATTTGTTAACGTGCAATCCTTTCAAGGTCATCGAGTTGCGATGAATATATGATGATACCAGGGAAAGTGAAGAGAGTTTTAGCATAGATTCTCATCTCGTTGTTACTATTTACATACATATAAGTTCGACCAATCAGGATTTAATTAATTGTCTTGTAATTTGTAATGAGCCTAGAGGACTAATAATCAGAACGTTGTGAGAACTCTGATTAGTTATTTGTTTATAGTTGCTAATATTCAGTGTTATTTGACGAGTTAGAGCCACGTAAACTTGTCAAATAAATAGATACAATCTATATACTCCAGTACTACTCAATTCTACACTAATATGATAGCAGTTTACTCCCTTAGGGCACAATACAACATTATAACACAATATTATTTCAAGATGTTTGAAAATATCATCCCCTGCTGGTTATAAACCAATTAATATTCTAAAATCATTAAGACACATTTCTGACGGAGCGATTCTCCATGATATATTTTTTATAATCTAAAGTCTCCTTTTATCAACAAGGGTTTATCTGAACTGGACCTACAGTTTAACGTAGGTTCCGAACCACGGTCCTCGGCATTAAGCCTACCGATTAGTTACATGACCAACTTAAAAATCATCCCAGAAGACATCCGATCCCAGCCTGGTTTCTGCCATGACTGGGATCATTTTTCTTGTCGGATTTTGTACTCTTGCTTAAGGACATGATTTGAACCCGCGACTATCATAACAGTAAGATGACCAAGCTCTTACTGTGCCATGATATTTAACATCGCCTAAAAACCTCAGAAAATTTATTAAAAAATTATTAATTTAAATTAACTTAATTACACGGCCCGGACCCCTAACTAACCATAGATGCTGCATATGCCTCTGTTTGTCAATCCAAACCCAACATTGTCATTATTCAGCATAACAATGCTTGACCACATGGTACAAAACTGGTGCAAACATACAAAAAAATATTAAAATCGGAAGTGCTGCCCCACCCGCTGTATTATCCAAACATTAATCCTCCTGATTACTACTTGTTGATACGAAAATACCACATACATGAATAAATAAATATATTTAATATGAATATTATTTATTATATAAGATACTTTATGGAGATACCAAAAGATTTGTGGATAGCCTCAAAATATACATAGTTCTTTCGAGATGGAATCTGAACATTGCCTCAAAGATTGGAAAAAGTAGCGGCTATCGATGAACTAAACTTTGAATAAATACATTGTACTGATTTTTCACAATAAACCTTCTAATTAAGCGAAACCGTTTAAAACTAATTTATAAGCCTGATTATAATCTTAGGTAGAATTTAAGTAAGATACGACAAAAATAAATTAAATATTACTAATACGCTAATAAAAAGAAAAAAAACTGCTATAATATATAGGTAAGATGGACAAAATAGTTACAACTCTATGTCGTTGCCATGTACACTGGCTGGATTGTATTTTCATTCGTATAAGTTCGACTTACAAAATTAACTAAAACGACATTTGATATGCTTGGCTTCATTAAAAATTATATGTAATGATAACCAAACAAAATAGCTTTTGACATTATCATTAAATATGTGATAATGATTGCCATAAACAGTCTCAGAATTTAATATGCCTTTCTACATCAAGCTGATTGTCTTATCAGCCATTATAAGCGTCCGATCACCAACAAAAAACTTCTTCCAAGGACGTCGGCTTGTTAGTAGATGTCTTTGCAATCTCACCAACAGCTATCAGCGAATTTGATGGTTAGCATGCGATTTATTCCGATTTTTGCTTATTTTCTTGATATTTAAGCGGTATCTAAACGACAAGCCATTAAGCGTAAACACACAATTAAATTGTTCAATTAAGTCGCTGAGGTAAATTTTATCGTTCACAGACGATTTTTATAGCCAAACGCTTTTAAGCAATTATTTTTGTTTGTGTCAATTTGTATTTCTTGAAAATGTTAAACAAATTATATTATTCAGGCATATATAGTCGTTTACCAAGATTTATAGTCATTTTATAAGCGTTTTATTAACTTTTATTATATTTTTCAAATATTTCCACTTTATACTACTTGATACATATTTCCCATTGGTCTTTTCTTGAATAGAAAATAAGAATTTTCGAAATTCAAGCATTGTTTGCAAGCTCTTATAGCTTCAGCAATCACATGTGTCACAACAGTTCACTTACAGTTAGAATGAACAGAATGAATAGAACAGCTTATTAAATTGCTGTATGTTTATTTCTCCTGACACTGTTGTTGTAAAATGTCCGGGCTTTCAAAATTTCAATCATTTTTAAAATAACACATGCAATATTCATTTTGGCTCTTAATAAAAGATAGTTGTTACCTAACAGTTTGAACTAATCTATCTACAAATATGGAAGGGACAATAATTAAAAAAGTAGGCTTCACACAACACATACAGCTTTATATTGTAGCTCTTTGGCGTATGGGTAATTCATCCGTTATAACACCATATGTAATATGTATCTACACCCTAATATACTATTAACATAGAAAAACATAAAATTTATTCTATGTTACTGTACCTTAATATTTTATATATAATAAATCATAAATTTTTTGTAGTTCTGTTATAAACACTTATTAAGTTTTCAAAAAGAGTGACAAATGAAAATATATAAACAATAAAGACCATGATATGGTAAAATTAACAAGGCCAAAATAAAAATATTAATATTTTAAATAAACATGTACTCATGAAAAATCATTAGATATTTCATTTTATAATTATATGTATTTTTAAAACCGTTCAACTAATTAAGAAATATTCTCTGATGGATTCCCATGAATTAAAAACCATATAAAGACTTACCACCTTGGAGTCATTGTTTATTATTAAAAAACAACGTATCATTCTGTTAGAATTACTCAACTATACCTCATAACCCTTACTAGATATGAAACTCTATCATTATATCAATCAATTCCATGCTGTGTTTATATTTTCAAACCATTTAATATTTTTTTGTATCCGCCCACACTATAATTAATTCCATTCGGGAGTTAATGGCCCGAGGGCATGTGGCAACATTGTAAAACGGGTCAAATTTTAAATATTCGAGCAATGAAGGCAATAGACTCGAATCCCACCGGAATTGTCGAAAATGGCATAAGCGACTACCCCGACATATCCGCAGTCTGACTCACTGTCTTGGTAGCCGCAAGTTGTCACCGTTCCAACACACGATGGTTATTTATATTCCTATGATACGGGGGGCATTCGAAACGCGTCTGCAATATATTTCGTCATAGTTTCTGAGTGCTAAATATCAATAACAATAAACATAATCAAAATTTCACAAGAAAATGTAAGAAATACTTTTATTTCTTGGTAAATAAGATATAGATATTCAACAAACATTATAATGGTCACTATCTTGATAATATACAAGGTGTTACAACGGTAATTACAATAACAATCGTCTATCAACTACGTCAGCAAGATACTCTCCGAGAGACTCTAAGAAACTATATGATCTCCAGTCAAGGCATCTGTCTTTACATCCAAGTGTACATCTCACCATCTCCATCGCCCGGTCACGATACCACGTCCGCCTGAGTGATCAGGTGCCCTCTACGTAATTTGTCAACAATGGCGTTCTGTATTTTCTTACAAAAACTAGAGAGGAATTAATTAAGCAACATTTTCAATAAATAAACTGCTCTTCCTAATATTACCAAGAGCAAGCGTGAAGAACGAGCTAATATATGCGAGGTGAAATCGATTCATATAAATTCATCAATAGGAAATCGGCCAAGAATGACTTAATAAACGAGAGAAATGAATCATAAATTCAGAAAAATGTGATCTGCTTGATGTTAATCAAGATTACAGAATATTACTGTTTTTCTATAAGTTTTCTGTATGTATTAATTTAATGTTGTTACCTTGATGTGTTTAGACAGTGAAGTGTAGTTAATTCAGTAAAATAAGATTGACATATATTTTAAAAAAAATAATGTCATTATAGTTTTCTTTTACCTGAAATGAGTCTACCGGAAAACTACCCGGAAATTCAATACCAGTAGAATTTTATAGAACACTTGCACTGCATTTTACAAAGTTCAGGCTTTAACCTTAAATGCAATAGAAACTATAGGAATATATGACAATAAAAATTCGAAAAAGAATATTCATATTACCAGACTTCGATTTAATTTTTGTTGGATTATAAATATTACATGTAAGAAAACGAATACATTTCTTAGGATACAAAATTATAACAAAATTAAACCCCACCTGTTAAGTAATATAAAAAATTACATCTGCCAAGAATTTAACCTCCACTTATTATTAATTTTATATTCTATTATTATTATTTTTCTTTTTAGTGAATAATTTTGTTCTGCGTTCCAAATAAACATTACGGTGAACGCTCAGTAACGTCTTGCAAATTCTTAAAATCCTTTAAAATCGTTAAAAAACCTACATCAATAGCCGTATTCGCTATACCCCATCATTTAAAACTACTACTTGTTCTTATCGATGAATCATTACGCAAGCCAAAAATTGGATCGATCCTTGGATCACCATAATGGGTGAAGATTTATTTAATGCAATATTGCCTAAATGATGAGAAAAAGTATCTAAGTAGTATATAAGTAGAGAAATTATTTTTAGTATAATTGTACAACATATTGTACCAACTCTTCTGAATAAAGACTCAAAGCTGTAAAACAAAGTGTAACTTTGTACAAAATCGATTTGAACGCCCTATATTATTGAAATGTATCTATTTTGATTAAAAACCGACATTTCGACTACAAAAATTGATATGATTAAAGTGATAGTAAGTATAAGAAATTGTTGGACCTATGATGCTGCAATGTAAACATTTTTATGGCAAACCCAACTGTAAATTCCCAAACTTCTTGTATCTTTTTTGAGTAAAAAGTTAAATAAACATGTTGTTTTTTAAAATATGTAGAGTATACATATCTCAAAATCTAGAAAATAACTAACAACAATAAAACATTTTAGCTGCTTGATAACAGCAATTTAGCTTTAACAACATATGACAATTGTTGATTATGAGAGATTGAAATGACTCACTGAAAACCATTAAAAACTAAAACAGGTATTGCTCTTAAAGATAATAAAATTAAATTGCTTCGAGGTAATAATTTTGTTATTGTTATCGCAAAATTCAGCATAAATGAAATTCACGTGATGATACGGCGATTTCTAAAGTGAGAGTTCATTTATTAACTCATATGGTAAGAAAATAAAATAATGTTTAATGGCAATTAAAATGTAATTGGTAATTACATGATTTGTCTATTTATATTTAATAGTATGTGAATTATGAATAAAAAAATTAATGTCAATACTGTCGTACTCGAGTAGGGTCAGCTATCATTCATAGATCGATAAAATAGAAATTAACAATAATTATTTTGAAGTAGAATAATAACGACATTACCTATTCTTAACCCACCTGGAGCAAATACAATTATGGTTGAAGACATGACACACTAAAGCCAATGAAACAAAATCCACGCATGTAACGTTTACCCTGCGTAGAAGAACATGTCCACCAGTGAATATCAATCATCGTCAACTCCCCCAAGCAGAGCATGTTAAATATCTTAGTATGCACTTAGATCTACGCCTAACCCGGAAGAAGCACATACTCTATAAACGAAAACAACTTGGACTTAAATTATATCGAATGTATTGGCTCATCGGGCGCAAATCCAAGTTATCATTAGATAACAGGGTATTGCTGTATAAGTCTATACTCAAGCCTATTTGGTCATATGGAATCCAACTATGGAGTACCGCTAACAATATATCTAATAATTCCATTACTTATAACGAGTGTAATTCAATGTGTTTGTGTGAAGCACTTCGAAAGAGTGTCAATGCATCCCAATGTACTCGCCAAGCAGCTAAATATGCGACGTGATAGTGAAGTGCGTACACGAAAACGTTTAACACCACCTCATCTGATTACTGGACATATATAGACTTCAGAATAAGCTTTAGAAAGACTAATTAATTAAGATAATAGTTTATACAGGAGATCGCTTACTGGAATAATTTTCTTAGAATAGAGATTCTTAGAATAAGATACATTATTGGCCTTTAAAGCAAGAAGCACTGTTAAAGATCCGACCATTAGGTTACTTTAATATGAAACATCATCTTTGTTAAAATCTAAGTAGCTCAAGATCTAAGTCGAAAAATAAATCAATACCACCACAATAATCAAAGTCTTGTACCAATCCAAAAGGGGGAAACACTTGGAGCAATTTACTATAATTTCCAGAATTGTGAAAGTAGAAAAAAACAGTATTTTCTTTAATTGCAAAACAATTACTTATATATCATTATTGCTCATAATTCAGAAACATATTGCATATAATTAAAGGCTACTAGAAATTAATTAGCTTGATTATGAGATCCAAGACAAATTCAATACATTCCGATTAAAATATTATATGTTTTCATTCCTGATACCACACTGTATAACCATTATAATATATAATATAAATATCTGATTGTTATTAATTGATCAGTGTAAATAATTACCAAAAAAACCACTGTCAGTTTTAACAAATTACATCAACTTCCAATTGTGACAAATTCATTAGAATACTACGAGAGCCTACAAAACTCTACTGTGAAAAAGGTGATTATGTAATCCGAAGCCCTCTTATCAGTTTAACAATATCTGTCGGCCTTGGTATTAAGATAAAAGCAGATTAATTTGCATGGATTTATTCGGCAGTATTAACATGCAAGATTATTAGCCTTGTCTTACTGTATTAGTCCGATTGTTCAACTTTATTTTTTTATATGTATCGCTAACATACTGGTTTCATATTTCCTAAAATTTGTGTTAAGATTCGTTCAGATACGCTTAAAATTGTGTTAATGTTAAATTTACAACTTTTATATTGTGATATATTACTCCCAAATATTTTGTATTTTTTATATCATTAATTAATATCCACATACAATAAAGTTTTTATCACAGTACCAATTCACTTTAGCTGGGCTATTAACTAGAAGCTGAATGTTTGGGTCAACAAACTTTATAAAAATTTAAAATGGAGATGAATGGAGTGTAAATTGAAATTATGAAAACAAAACGTAGAAGAATGTTTTAGTTGAAATAGAAGGCACAATGGAAAAAAAATAGATGCTAATGGGTTATTTAAACTACTGTTTGGCTTTTTTAACTTTAACAAACAGGAAGACTTGACGTAATTATGTAATAATAAGTAAGAAATAGTCGACAGACATATACCCTACCGTTTAAAAGTTTATAAGCACCGTATTGTTAGTTGACGTAAAAAATACTGCAATAAATCCTTAAATAAATATATTGGTATTGGATTTTAATATCTTCACGATAGTACTTATAACATTAATCAACAAAAATTACTGGTTTCTTAGAAGTTATTCCTTACTTTAAACAAAGATCAGCATTCGTATTCTATTTTGCCTTCATCAGACTTATATGAGTCGCCAAATTTTATTCTCTTATCCTATCGAACTAGCATGGGATAAGCTGCTTCCCATCGAGCTCAGCATACTTGTGGGAATACTTACAAAATGAGTGAAAGATAGTGAACTCTTACAGACTACTTAGGTTAGTTAAAAGAGATGTGTAAAATTTGTGAACAAATAATTAAAAATAAAGGTAAACATTTTAATGAGGCTAAAATTAAAAAAAAAACTGCATTAATTTTTTTTTAATTTGTACTAAATATTTCTAACTTCAATTAGATATTAAAGCTTCAAATGAGTGAATTAAAAGACGCAAAAAGCTATCCAAGGCTAGTTACCCGAAAGGCTATGATCTTGAATTTTTCTAAATACATACGTCTATTAAAAACCTGCCAAATCCAGCCTAGAACAATTGATTTTGTTACAATAATTCGAAAAATATCTAAACCAAGGAATCTTGTGGACAATTTTTATTAAAGAAGTAAAAAGCAAAATTGTTTTCTCCAAATCTAAAACAATGTATATTGAGATTACGTAAAACGACTGATAAAAGTTCTTAACAATTATTTTATCTCAATCAATGTCGCGAAACAATTATTTTAGCAAATTTTAATGTGCGTAAACCAATAAGAGATATGGTTAATGTAATACTGAATTATCGAGTAGTATGAGTGATTCAACTCACGTAGACATTTTATTTAAAACAGTGCTTTGAATTCATAACGCGAAATTATTAAATAATGAATGACAAAAAGATTCACGGCAACAAATTCGACTCCTAGAAGTACCGATGTTGTACATCCAACGTCTAATAGTCGCATATTGTCACAAGGTCAATGTATTTACATCTAATATTTAGAGACGTTATCTAACCATCTAATTTGGATTTTCTAATGCAGATAACGATAACACTTATTATTATGTTATATGACCTCACATCTAGTTTTACTTACAAATGTTTAAAAACCTTGGATGTATATAAATGTATATAAATATGAATGGATGTATTAAATATCCGTTATTTGAAAAACTTTAGAAAAACCTTTTTTACAAAATAACAATTTCTAAATATTCTCACGCCTCAATATTTAATGGAAAACGATATATATATATATATATATATATATATATATATATATATATATATATATATATATATATATATATATATATATATATATATATATATATGTCACGTTTACTACCTCACTTTACTATCATGTTCGCCTATTTCTCTAATTTTTCAATACTATATATATATATCTAAAAACGATTTTGAACACACTTGCTTTGATCGTAATAGATCCAGTAGAACAAAAGAACTGAAATCGTTACACATTCCGCAAAAGTCCCGCAAAATGAAACAATGACAATAAACTGTTTACGCAAATTTCGAAGCGTGTGTGTAACAATTAAAATACCGTATTGCAAATCGGTTGCCTTCAAATTATCTATAAACCAAACCATCACAATACACCATACTTTCATTATGTTAAAGCGATTAAGGATTGTCAGCTAATTCGAGTCGGACGGATGTTGTATGGAACGAAAAATTAAACAGTTCATTTCTACTAAATAGCACTCGCCTACTATATATTATAATTATATGGATGTAGTATTTTCATTTATAAGAAAGTATAAGTAAATTTGTTAAGAAAATTACTGAAAACCATAAGATATTAAATCAAACATGTTTCAAAGCAAAATATATTTGCTATTCCAACGTCCACTAGTTCACTTATGTTCTCTAAAACAGAAGATGAACTGCATTCAATAAAAATATAAATAAACCAATTTAAATTTAATGTTTTATTTGACTCATTATAATGAAACCATGTAATTCAAAGATGTTCTTTAAATTCCTCTCACTTTAGAAACATGAATAAATCGATGTATATATAAATTGTTATGAATTTCGTGTAACATAAATGCAGATGAATTTTTATGAAGATATCTGAAGAGTACGCTATGCGAAAAATATTGGTATTTCCTACACTAGTTTATGACCTATATATGATATCAAAATTCCAAACAGTAACCATCAGTATGACAAACCACATTTTATTTAATACCAAATACCTAAATATACAAACAACAAAATTAATTAGAAATTGATTATTAAGCTATTTTTAGGTCTTCAAAATCATCCTAAGTTGAAAGCATTGTAAAACACATACACAAATTCTTAAATATATGTACAATTCCCTTAACTCAAATTAAATTTCGTAACTTGTCATCATATCCACCAGTCTTTTAAAATAGTTTATGTTATAGTTAATAGTGAGGTTACTTTTAACAAGGTCGATGAAAATGTCCTCTCATTAAAATGTATACGGAACATAAAGAAAATACGAAGAAGGTTGGCTTAATAACGATGTCACGAAAAAGATTACAGCCGCAGGGTGTAAAAGCGTTAAACAAAACATTCATAAGAGAGTGACAGAAAGAAGGGCTTTTAAATTAGAATCTGCATAAAAGGAATAAGAGCATTTTACTTGACATATCGTAATAAGACAAACACATTGAAATGACAACTACAATCGAAATGGAAGAAACATAAATATAAAGCTTTAACTAATTAATTATACCTTACAGTATCATCTAATCTAATAATGTAAGGTCGTTGCTGATTATAAATATTTACGTTTAATACATATCTATTAAGCAATATGTATCATTTTATTATTTATAAAAAAATTAGGTTTTCCGTGTATTATAAATATATGATAGTGTTAACATCAATCTGTACGTACAGTAGATGAAAGAACAATGGTGGGTGGTGATTGGAGGTTAGTTTATCACTACAGATAAGGTTTCAAATTAAATCAAATCGATCTTTCTCTTCAAATCTAATAACTTTGGACAAGGGATGCAAAATAATTTCGTTCCTGAATTATCTTCAAACTGATAACGCAGTAACAATCGTTGGATTAAATTAATTAAAGTTAAATGAAATTACTCTGAAAATAACTATAAGTCCTTTTTTTAACGTTTTCGAAAACGTAAGCGAATTTATTGAACAAGATATTACATGACCGTCCTTCCCTAAAATGCATCAAATATACCTGATCCAAATATGGACGGAATGCGACATTTCTTCTTAATTAACATGGACAACTTTATTCAAATTCCAAGCGGTCAGTGAATAAGCAGATAAGACGTAATGCAGTTAAAAACGGTATTAATAATTGGTATACAATTACGATTCCGGTGAGCCTTTTAACACCACCATAATCGATTGATAGATTGTGCATTGTTAAAATGATTTACGTAAAATAAAATCAGAAACTTGACGCCACTAATCCTCATTAAATATCAAATTAATATGATAGACTGCAAATTGGAACAAAATATATTGATTTATAATTAGTATCTTACAGGAAATACTGATAAAAATACAAATAAAATTTTTAGTTTTAAATTTTTTAAATATATAACCAGATTACCATTAAATTACTTAACAAGTTGTTCGTTTCAACTTGATAGTAAATTAATCTAAAATATTATTTATTAAAAGATATAAATCCTATAAAAATGCTCTAGCATGTTAAAATTAATTGCCATATACTATTATATATAAGAATAACATATAAAATATTATGATCTATTTAAATGTTAACTATTATACACATAGTAATCATTCTTATTTATAATAATTTTAAATATATGATGATCAATATCTATAAAAATTATTAATATGACAATAATGATGCTGACAGATAAATAATGCAAATATTTTGTTTATCCATTTTCTACATTATTTAATATTTATATTACGTTTATTTGTTATTATATTAGTAGTAAATTAATTATGTAATAAGTAGTGGAAAAATTCAATATAAATATTTGAAAATTAAGAAATTATTAAATATACATTAAATATGTCTGAAGTAAGTTAAATATTGATAATAATTCAATGAATTTTGATTATACTTTTAATTTTATGAAAAAAACTAATTTATGTTAATTAAATTTTATTAATAAACAAAAGTTAAACTGTAATAAAGTTAATAATGTAATTTATATTAGCATCAATTAATATTAATATACAGTTAATAATTAAGATAGAATATATAATAAGTATCACAGAGTAGCTCGCTAGAATTAGTTAATACACTCCTAACTTTTACAACCAATTAATATAAATGTTAAAGCATTATTACGAATTAATAATCCAAATTAAAATACATCTAAACTATAATATGGAGAATTTCTTAAATTCTAATTGTTTTAACCATTTTTATTAAAAATTTTATTACTTACCTCACACAAAGCTACTCCCGTTTCTAGTCTCTCCATGAAGTTTTCCACTGCAATATTGAGATGCGGATACATAGTCTGCAACCATTCGGCCAAATCTTCTTTCATCGCGTACAGATATTCTTCGCTAGATTTGAATGGCCTAAACGGCCGTGCTTCCAACAAAACGGAACTCATGTTCGCGGTAGTGATGTTACTGAGTAAAATGTCTTAGGCTAGATCCTAATTCGATTAGGAACGGTTTCGTCTGTTATCACGCACGTCAGCCTATATAGAAATAGAATGGTTCATCGTTCGATTTTGGGCTTCTCTTTAGAATTTCGATTGTTCGTTGGGTAGGCCGTGAAGTTTTGACCTAAACAAAGGAAACAAAAAATGTAAATATCGTAGAAGAGTCTATTGGAAACTACACAATAACAGTACTTTCATTAATATAGCATGTTAAAAAATATATATATATATATATATATATATATATATATATATATATATATATATATATATATATATATATATATATATATATATATTATAATAAAAAACACAGTAAAATCAATATTACAATAGACAACATTACCTAAATTATGTGTATCATTTATTATATATTAATTTCCTCGAAGTAGAAAAACTTAAAGTTAAGTACCAAAAAAGAAAATATTTCCAGGAAATTATACGAGATTTATTTATAAGCTCTTTAGAAGATGCCATAATTAGTATTGAAACATTTAAAGACATGGAAAGATTGATTTAAAATAATTGTTTTAATTTTGAAAGATGAAAAAATAGAGCCATTATTTGATGAACAACATTTCAAACTCTTGCTGAACTCAATGGCAGTAAAATATTTAAAACATTTCATTTAACTCTTAACACATTTAGGGATAGATCAAAAGCAATAATATTCAGTAATGTACCAGTTGAAACCGAGAGACCTTGCACGACATAGTTTTATGTATACACATGCTTCAACAGCAGAAGGTATTTTGCAAGTTTAAATCCTAAGTAAAATAATATTTGACGTTTTCAGCATAATTAAGTCCTTTCGTTTCCTTTGTAATCAACAATTATATTTTATCTACCAATAGTGCGTTGGCATCACTTAAATCGTTCAATTATATGAATATACCTTAAAATGAACCTACTTTTACATATCTTCAAAAGGCCTGTTCTTTTGCCAAAAATATGAAAAAAAATTTGTTGGTAGTTTAATTTCAATGATTATTTGACTTTTTTAAAGAAAATTTTAATTTCAATAATCAAAAAACATTAATTTTTGTCTCTAACTAAAGTACAATGATTGATATTATTCATATTATAATATTTCTTCTTTGATGCCGATGATATGTATATCCATGTACTCCCATGATATGTTATAGTAATTTTCAATATTTTTATGTCCCTTTTATGTTGTCTAAACATGTAAATATTTAAAGTGTATAATTTTAACTTTATGTACAACAAGACAAAATACATAACTTCGCAATTTAACTCCTATTTGTTGTGTTAAAACAAATATTTTCTTATGGTACAATCTAGTTTACAATCTAAAGTCAAGTAAGGCACGTTAAATAGTTCTTTTAGTATGTTGACGATATTCATAAATTTCACTGCCAAAATGGTTTATAGGTTTTCTGACCTTCCGACTACTAATTAATTTTGTAAAAAAATCATTCTTAGAAAATCTGTCACATTTTATCTCGGAAGCAGGATATTTTTTTCAAGTTGATTTTGAATAATTCTGTGGTAGTCAGGTTCAAAAATAGTTTTAAAGGTTATTAAATTATAAAAAATTATTTCTATAGTCCTTTAAAATTACTTCAGTATATAGTTTTCTACTACTAGTAGAAAAATCAAGTACTTCAGATTAGAAATATTAACATTAAAAATTATTGTTTTATATATAGAAATATTTTTCCATAAAATAAACCTTATTCAGCTCCCATTTCTTATTTGCCATATTCTTGTTGTTGTATTGTTATCAACGGAAATGTGAATAAGCTCTTAGAAAGCGAGGTTTTATTGTCTAATAACTTTCTTGGAAAAACCATTTATCTCAAATAATTCACATAGAATTATTAAAGCTATGTAGAAATCAGAATTTACTAAATAATAATGTGTAAAAGATTAATATCTGTTTACTGGTATAATAAAATGATAATACCTTTTAAAACCTAAAATTTCTGTCAAGAAATATTTCATTTTAATAATATCTTGTCCCCATCTTTTATGTCACCGATATATTCCTGATAAGACACACAGATTATTTTTTAGTTCCAACATATTTTACATTATTATTGTGATGTAAATATTAACATAAGAAAATTACTATATTCTTCTTTTGCCTTAAAAATTACTGTTATTTACTATTAATATTATTGATTTAGGGTAAAACTTAATTCACTGGAATATTTAAATTTTATTATAGTTATTAATTAGATCTACACGTATAAATTTGACAATTCACATTATTTTAATTCAATTATGATGAATGTATATCATTATTTTTGTAATTTAAATTTGTCAGGCGAGGTGGTTAAACAAATTTTATAAGATTGCTTGATATATAATGAACCCTTTTAATTAATCTATAGCAAATATATTAAACTGTTGTAAATTTTACAATAGGTTAGGTATAAAATTTCGAAAATTTAAAATAATTAATGATTTTTAATGATTTATGATGTATGACTAATTTATAGAAATTTATTGATATTTTCAATATTTACTACTTTTTTTATTACTAGTATTTAGCTTTTAATATTAATCATCATCAATATATATTGATATAATAAAATATTACACATCAATAATTCTAATTTAAATATTCCAAAATCATTATTTCGTATGTTTTTAAGCGAAATTAAATTATTACTTTTTAATTTATAAATTTAAATTTCTATATGAAATGAATTTATATATGAAAAATAAGAACAGCGTTCCTAATAATGTTTTATTTAATTATTAATTAGTTATTTTAGCACAGATATGCTCGGTTAAAAAGTTATTAAAAACAAATGTTAAAAAAGTTTGATATATAATGAATACTATTAATCAAGCTATAGAAAATATATCAAAAATGTTATCCAAAATAATAATAAAATACCAAAATAATAATCTCGGTATGTATTTATTACTGGAAATTAAATAGTTGCTTTATTAAATTACAAATATAGACTTCTATATATGAAAAACACAAACAGTGTTTTTTAATAGATTTTTATATCATTGTTAAAATTTTATTTTGGGTCAGATTTTTTTGATCAAAAAAATAATTAATATATTTTTTAAAATGGCATTAACATAATTTTAATTATATATGGTAAATGACGAATGCTATTAAAGAATATTGGTAATAGCTTTGGTTTTTCCTACATATTGTCAACAAATGCTTACATCACTGAATCAACAGATCGTTGAATAATAAAATTAGCATCGGAGGCAAAAAAAAACACCAAATTCTACCTACCGCAAATCTTCAAGTACCCGGATTAGGAGCATGCAACGCAAAATCAACAGACAATTGAGACACAACGATGGAAGGAAATAAGGGATTAATAAAATAAACGGACACAGATCATCGACGAAATACAGGAAATCGACCGGGAAACGAAATCGAAAGCACTCACGCTATTCTCCGCGATACGACGCGTGGGATCTGACGCTAGGACCGAGCCAACTGTACTGATCGTCGGTAACTCGACGAAACATTCAAATGCGACTAAATTATCGAGCTAAGTCGCCTTGATATTTGAGTATGGTTTGTGTTCAACCAGTCGATGGTACTACAACTCTTTCGGGGGAGGATAGACATAGAAGACCTTATACTTGAAACTAGTTTATTAATAGCTTTTTAAAGTCATGTCTTTATATGTCTAAATGTTTTAATATTTATATGTTCATAATTTTTCAATATTAATATGACTATAACAACATACATCAAATAAAAATAATAATAAATTATATCTTATTTAGAAGACACGAAAATTAATTTTAAGAATTATTTATGTTACACAGTCAAAATCATCATTCTTAAAATTTTTCTAATGTTTAGTAAAAAATTCTTACAGAAAGGAAATTGCACATAAACTTGGAAAATTTAAGAATACTTAACTTATTTCTTATTTCTTAGTACACAGCCCATTTAATCTGAACATTTATTCAGTTTTGACTGCTGTGCAATCACGCCTTATACAAGTATTAAAAGTTTAATTTAATATCGATTTTTAGTATTTTTTTATAGACCAACATGTGTTTTTATTTATTATTATAATTTTTTATAAATCTTGATATTTAATGTATTTTTTATTTTCATTTGAATTTCATTCTTGAAAATGCCACCAATTAAGCGTACCAACTTAGAGTATGTTCAATAAAATAGCAAATTCACGTCATCTGGATTGATGACGTCAAAACATGCATCAATGAGTTTTAGTTTATTTTGGCTTTGACATACACAAAAATTATAATCTATATAAAACAATTAAACAAAATACTGTTATAAAATATAATTTATTTTAACATTATAGTACATCTAATGCATATATTATAAAAGGACTTAAAAACTACAATTAATTATACAGTTATAAGAGTTTGTAGTGTGTGTGTTTTATTATATTTACATTGAAGTCCTTTACAACATACCACATGAATTAGAATGAATTGTAGGCGCGTTTTTTATGTAGTGTTTTCCGGAAACCTAGTCCACGTAATATATTTTACTTTCATTAGAGACCATATTTACCTTTTACGCTTAGTTCTTATTTTCTTCGGTACAGTGTTTTCTTATAAAGTCATTTTGATATCATTGCATTTCTCCTTACATTATTCTGTTACTACCTGAATATATCTTTCTTGATAAACTAAACTTAAAATCACTTCATTCTCCCTAATACATTTGCTATATCTGCGAGAGAGTTAGTATTCTTTCTCTCCCAATATATTTTAACCAAATGCTCATGTATATTATGTATGTCTGAACAATTGCATCTCTACAATAAGATTTTCTACAGTTGTTGTATATTAACAATCTGTGAAAACATGCTCTATATCCATCAAAGAGCTGCATATCTCTAAGCTTTCTTGAGTAATGTGAAGTGAGTAGTAATATGAAAAGTATCCATTTTTCACATTAACAGTTTCTTCTGAAATAATTGTATTAAATTATGTTTATATTGAAAACACTACTCACTGTGCTTATTCATTTCATATTTGATATTTGATAGAGCTAACGTCAAGCTGATCTTGATTCGTCACCCCCTTCGTATAAGGACGGTCTCTTTTCGGTCTTTCTAAATCCAACCAATTATATTTTTCATATTTTGAGATATTTCAGTGACTGTGTCTATACTAATATTCAGTGCAGCTACAACACGCCAAAATATTTGTAATAAAAACCGCAACAACTTAATATTTAACAGTAAAAATTCTTACCTCCGTAACGAATTTTACTGGGAGGAGAAGACCTCCATTATCTCGTCCTTGTTCAAAGTAATGGATTAGAGAAGCAATCTGTTCTATTTGGTTTCGGCATTTTCATCATCATCAAAGGAAGGCATCAAAGTAATAATAAACAGCAATTTAAAATTTATAAAATAAGCAAAGCAAACGTTTGTCGGTTTATAACTTGTAATTATAATAATTAATGAATGTTGAAAAATTTGGAGTCATTTGACAACGAAGTGACTTTTGCAGCCTAATTGAGTTATATGTTCAAACTTAACAAACAGCTTCTTTCTCCATTTAAATAGAATAAAATGAGAAGAAAAATAGTGTTTGACTCTGAAACGTATATACAATTTGCGACAGGCAATATATTAAACATATTGATGACGTGAGTTCACTGTTATTTTAAATAGACTATATGTTTCAGTTATCGATTATAAATCACAGAACCAGAGACCAATGAACATTATATGTCCACAATGCAAGGCATTTAAATTTAAAAAATCCTGGAATGTGATGCACCAGTGACCAAGTGAGAATGGCACTATTGATGCAGAGACCTCTTAGCACCATGAATTTAATCCAAATCTCTATTATTATTAGAATATCAGTATTAAATCGTCTACATCTACGTTTGTCTGCAAAGAATTTTTGTGTGCCATGGTGCTGCAATAATTTGGCTATAGCAGAATCCCTCGAAAGGTTGCAGTTTCATTAATTTCCATGTTCAACGTTAGCTTGAGTGATAGATGAACTATTCAATAATGTAGCTGCAATATCTAATAAAGCAAGTGCAATTCAATTTTGTGATCCAATCGTTGCCAAAGTCACTGATGTTAAAAAGTCTTTCCAGTTACACCAGTAGCATCTAGAAAAATATTCCGCCAGTTCCATCATTCAATAGAGTCGTATCGTAGGCATATTTTTGTTGCTATAGAAGAAAAATATTTCTTCGAATAGTTTTTCCCAACGCCTCGGCATAATATTGGGTTTCGTATCTCAACACTTAATTAAATGCGTTGTGCATTGGGCGTCGTCATTCCTAACTGTATATATACTTTGTTGGTAAGCCTCAAGCACATGTCATCAATTAAAATGAATGCTTCATTGTGAATTTGCCGGACAAAGAATCTGAAAATTCGATGATTGAATTAGTCACGCCGAAAGAGCTAACCAAAGTTATTAAAACTGACCTTAACCACAGGAAATCACCAGGCTACGACTTAATAACAGGAGAATTACTGCAAAAACTACCAAGAAAGGGAATTATAAAACTCACCAACTTGATCAATACATCATTTAGATTAAAATATGCCACAGGCATTTGGAAATGGCGGAAATTATAATGATCCCAAAACCTGGGAAGTCACCAAATGAAATAAAAGCCTATAGACATATATCACTGCCGCCAGGAATATCTAAGGTTTTTGAAAAACTCCTGTTGAAAAGTATAAAAGCGATCATAGAGAGAAAAAACCTAATACCAACACACCATTTTGGGTTTATTAACCAGCGCTCAATAATTGACCAGGTCCACAAAAATAACAGATGTTATTGAAAAAGCCCACGAAAATAAAAAAGTATGCTCAGCTATATTCTTAGATGTAGCACAAGCCTTCATAAGGTTTGACATGAAGGCCTTGTTCATAAACTACAGAAAATGCTACCAAAACAACACACCGAGCTATTAAAATCATACATTACAACCAGAATATTTAGAGCTAAACAAGAAGAAGCTTACTCTACAATAAAAGAAGTACTGGGACCAATGCTTTATCTACTCTACACCTGTGATATACCACAAATGGAGAACATTACGATGGCTACATTTGCTGATGATACTGCGATTATAGCTGTCGGAGATAATAGTGAAGAGGCCTCACAAAAATTACAATAGGCAAGTGACAATATAAATAATTGGACGCCAACTTGGAAAATAAGAATTAATGAAAGTAAATCTGTACATGTGCAGTTCACCTATAAACAGACCGTACACGCACCAACAACATTAAATAATAGTATCATTCTATATAGCAACAATGCTAAATATCTCGGAATGAATCTAGATGTAAAACTTCGCTGGAGGGAACATATAAAGAAGAAAACAAAAAAGCTTCAATTGAAATATAGGAAAATGTACTGGCTAATTGGAAGAAAATCGCAATTATCAGTGCATAATAAATTCGACATACGGAGTTCAATTATGAGGATGTTCTGCAAAGAGTAACATAAATAAAATACAAATTATTCAGAACAAAGTCCTGAGAGGTATTGTGGGCGCACCCAAATTCTATAGGACTGATTACCTACATAAAGACCTTCAGATACCCACAGTCAGTCAAGAAATCAAGAGAATTGCAAGGGGGCATGAGGAAAGACTCCATTTTCATGAGAATATTGAAATACTGCAGCTTTTGTATACCACCAGAACAGGACACAGACTCAAAAGAATCAAACCATCTAATCTTGTGCAGTATTGTGTAGTGAGGTGCATATAATAAAAAATAGAGCAGTGACATTTATAAACATTATTTCACCAGAGACTGAGATAGGGCCGATGGGTCCTCCTAGTTATACACCTGGATTTAAGTTATCATAAAGACAAATTTTAGGTTAAACGGAAACGACTAGTAACAATGTAACAATTAAAAAATAGTTAAAAAATTCAAAAGATAGGAAACAATCAACATTATTTATTTACGCGCCAAAAAACAAAACTGAAAACACAATGCTGTGTATGAAAAATCAATAGAATAAACATTATGTCTGAAATATTTTTAAAAAAATATTTATTCCAATTCGAACTGAACATTTATAGCTTAGGCAGGATAGTGTATAACGGGTTAGCTAGTTTTGTTATAAAAATATTGGAAAATATACGGCAAAAAAAATTACGCATATTTTCAATTTAAAGGTAAATTAATTTTTAATAAACTTTAAATGACGAAAGACCATGCCAATTTTTTTTTTTTGATTAATACTTTTTTACTAATCCTTATCACTTAACCTACAACTTGTTTTTACAGCTGTATATCTTGGAGAATCTATCGTTCCTTACTTGATATCTATAGTAGCGTTGGGAACAATCGACTGAAATCGACTATCGACTGTTCAGTAATTGACTACTTTTTACTATCGACTATTTCAGTCGCTATTTTTGGTTCGACTGTTTTTACTAGTAACTGTTTTCAGTTGCTATTTTCGGCCCGACTGATTTTATTACTATTTACTATCGACTGTTTCAGTCGTTTACGTTTAGTTAATATTTTCGGTTCTACTAGTTCCTTCGACTGATTTTTAACGTTCTGCCCTTCCGTCTTAGCCGCGACCTTGAAAGTAATGCGCCGAATTTATGCTTATATAGATTTATATGTAATATATGTGGTTTTATGTTTTTTTTTTGTAGTTTGCTTGTGAATAACTATATATTGTAAATTAATATAGCAGCATTTTGGAACGGCAGTTTTCGAGGGCAAGAAAATTAAATTGTAAATGATAAATAGTAAGATACTTTTGACTGTCATAATAGGTAATACTTTGGACTGGTATGATAGGTAATACTTTTTTGATAAACTTTCATAATTTTTGTCCAGGCTTCTTGTTGAATTAATTCTTGTAAAATTAGGTTGCAAGGGTTTCAGAAATTGCATAGATCCAAAAGATTTGAAGAGTTTTTTACAGCAGTTGTTAAATTTCTTTTAAAAATATTAACGATAAAGAGGTGAATAAAATATATTAAATATTTGTAATAAATATATTTTCTAATAGGAAACTTTCATATTTTGTTGGCTATTAAGGAATGGAATGGAATGGAAGAGCACCACAGTTTTTATTTCTTAACGAATGGACTATCTTAACAGAATGTGTTCAACTTTATAAATCAAATAGTAATTACTATTTTCAGTCGCTATTTTTTTGACTATCGACTGTTTCGACTGTTTTGCGACTATCGACTATTTCGAGTGTTTTCAGTCGATAGTTCCCAAAGTTAATCTATAGTAATAATGTTTATATTAGTTAGCACTACTACTTTCTATCTGTTAAATACTTTTATCTGCATTACAATATCAAATAGTTTTTGATAATTTTTCAAGTCTATCCTACTCGATTGTTTTCAAAGAGTTAAACAAATTCGGTATTAACATGAGAGTGAAGTCTCTTCTCATATATATTTGCGATTGCAATCTTGATTTCCTTAACAACGGTTGATATCATATATCTCTTAGAACTTTGTTCTGAATAATGTATTACACCGATTAATTTCTTGTATTTCAAATCCAGTTCTTTCCTATTATTTTTAAAATGCTCCTTCCAACGGAAGTTTGTATCGAAATTCATCCCAAGATATTCAGTGTTATTGCTATTTTATTCATTGCTATTGTTAAATGTGTAAGCACCAAAAAGAAATATAATCGTTGATTGAACAACAATTCGAGGTAATAATAATAAGATTGTAAACTTAACGGCATATGAACATATGTGACTATAATTCAAATATATTATAACAAAGTCCTCCATAGTGTTGTAAATATCTTCGTTCCATTATACATCCGAGATGAGGAGACCCACAAATATCCAAAAGCATATAACAGGTCAATTAAAAAATCCCCGGCCTACCATAGTAAAACACATTTTTTGGCAAAATTAGTTTTCTTTTTACTCAACATAATTCCCTTCAAGGGTGATAACTGATTATAGCGACCCTCCAACTTTTCGATACCATTTTTGTATCGTGTAGACTGACTTCTGACACGGTGCATTGTTTTGGTGAAGCAGCACTTTATTTTTCTTCAAATGCGGCCGTTTTTCGGCGATTCCTTCAAACGGCCCAATAACGCTATGTAATAGTCGCTGTTGATGGTCCTTCCTTTTTCAAGGTAGTCAACGAAAATTATCCTATGCTCGTCCCAAAATACAGACGCCATAACTTTGCCAGCCGACTGTTGTGTTTTCCCACGCTTTGGAGGGTGTTCATCGTGTGCAGTCCACTCGGATGGCTGCCGATTGGACTTCGGAGTGAAATAATGGAGCCATGTTTCATCCGTTGTCACATATCGATGCAAAAACTCGGGTTTATTAAGCTTGATCACCTTCAAACACTGCTCCGAATCATCAACTCGTCGTTGTTTTTGGTCAAAAGTGAGCTCTCGTGGCACCCACTTTACACAGAGCTTTCTCATACCCAAATATTGATGCAATTGCAAATGATATGATGCACACGTTCAGTTGATACTTTTAGAGTGCCTGCTATTTTATTAAATTTCAATTTACTGTCATTCGAAATCATTTTTTAAAAGTTTTCGTCGGTAACTACCTCTTTTGAGCGTCCACTGCGTTCACCGTCTTCGGTGCTCATTTTACCACTTCCAAACTTAGCATACCAATCCTTGATCCTAACGTTGTTCAATAAATAGAAAGTAATTTTTCATGATTTAATCTATTAAAGAAAATATACATTAATACACCCATTCGTTTGTTTTTATCATTTTATATCATCATTTTTATAACTAGGATTTATCTGCAAAAAACGTTACTAAAATCGGTGAGATTGTTATTCGCTATCAGATTTTTGAGTTTTATCCATAGACAAACATCTATAAACATTCAATTGATTTATGATTTTATCTATTCACTGAAAACAAAATTAAAATAACATTTTTAATTAGCCTTTTAAATATCTAATTTAACGAGTCTATAAATACAGGAAATAATCAAAAAAATTTTTATTATCAAATTTAATTTTACTGACTGTTTTATAAATACATCTTTATAAGCTAGTTTTTGTTTGTTTGTTATTTGTTATAGAAAATCCAAATTTTTATTATATTAAGCTTTTTTCAGACATTGAAGTTTAACATGACCCTCAAAACAAAGAACCTTCTATTATAATCTGTTTTTAAATTTTTATTCTCCTTTTTTTAACATTTTTTTTTTCTACATCAACTAGCAAGACACCAAATTAAGCATAATCTCTGAAGGCTTTCGATCTTATTTAGTCTGGCTATGGGTTCCTTATGGGAAGATAAATGTTCATTCCTTTATTCTATATGTTATGTTAATAATGGCTTCAATATTTATATTTAAAAAGTACTTCGACTTTTATCTTGCTGTTTCAAAACCAATTTAATCATACACATTTCAAACACTAGTTATATATGCAGTGATCTGATCAACGATCACTTACCATTTTTCTGGCAAAATGATAATTATCTGTCTCAACTTTATTTAGTAATGAATGTCTCATATTTCTGGTCGGAAAACCGAAACCGGTTTTACCTAAAGAAGAAAATTTTGCAGAGACCGGACCAAATGGTAGTCGCACGAAACAAGGTCCTGATCTATACCAAGAATGCATAAAAAAATTCCCAGCCAATCTCTCTCAGTATTCGCCAAGTCTGATGTATTTGGTCTATGGTTGGAAGTCAAACCCTTTTGACCTCAACGTGGGTTTTGCATCCGCTTGGGAAGCTTTTCTGGATTTTGATCATCGGTACTAATTTAATAATTAAAAAATTGATTCACAAATAGAACCTTAAACAAAATCAATTTTTCCTATTTAGAGCTTATTTTGATTTTATCTTATACAACCTTATAAGATAAGTAATCTATAAGATCATTTATCAAATAAGGTAAAATAAAAACTACATAACATTTTGTTGTCCGCTAATTTGTTTTATAAAATGCAACATTGCCATCAAAATTTATAAAAAAATTGAAATTTGTTGATTTTATTTATAAAATTATATACATCTATAACAACATATATTTTGAATATTTTCGATATTCTTGTACTATAAATCGCAATAAAACATTTTATAATCATCAATTTCTTTCAATTTCCCAAAAACAATAATTCCTGTGTACAAAGTTATATACGGGCGATTTAAGTAACACATTAAACGACCATTAATCACTATACACTCCAGATAAACCCTGTTGGTAAAAAGGAGACTTTTGACGAAAATATGTATCCCTTTTTCGATGCTTCAAAATATTGTTTATTCTAGCAATATTAAATAATCTAAATTAATGTCTACCTTTTATATTATTTTGAAGAGGCATACTGGAAACACCATTTATTTATTCAACACTCCGATATAAAATCACAATGTGTATTTTAATTTTAACAATAATCGATAAAAATTATTTACATAAGATCAAATAAAATTATGTCGCTAATTTAAGATATGATAATCTCGTTCATGTCTAGTCCTGGAAGAACATATTTTAATTATATATAAAAGTTCATCAGGTGTATTCTATTAATATTGTTTTTTTAATCTTAATATCATTTAATTTATTATTTTAATTTTACATGTTAATGCTAAATATAATTAATTAATGCTTAATAATAAATGTTTAATGCTTAAATACTAAATATTAAATGTGTTATGCATAGCTAGTTACTACGTTACTTAGTTTTTTATTTTCAGATAAGAAAAATTTCACGCCAAAAAATTAGAAGTTCTGCTGAAATTTTTTGAATTTTGTAATATGCAAGTGAATGACAGTTCCGAATAGACATGTGCCATTAATCGAAACAAGTAGTAGGTGGAACGATCAACATTTGGAAAATATGATAAGTGGAATAGAACTTTTCATTTAAGCATTTCCAAATACTTTTGCATAACGCAATATTATCCGTCATCCAGGTTATTTATTTTCCTGAAAATGACAATTACCAATTTAAAAATGCCCAAACCACTCTTGATGCGTTCAACAATGTTTATTTTGAGTATGCTTCTCATATACTTCCACTATTTTCATAATTATTTCACTTAGAAAAGGCACTAGTTGAGAAAAATTGATACAATATATAGTAACCAAAATATTTTCCTTCATTTTCTACAACTTCTTTCCATTGCTGGTCTTTCTCGCAAAAAGACATTTTTCATTAAGTAAATTCTAATATACTACATATTGCTAATACTACCAAATACACAGTACAAGACTTTATAAACATACATATTACGTTTCGTTGTCGATGTTAATCGTTTTCGGGATATTCACATTATATCCAGATTAGTCAAGCAATTCATTTTCTTCAAGTTTGTTTAATTCTATAGATGGTTCTTTGTCATTGATACCAAAATCACCATTATTAAATCATTAAAATCAAAACCGACAATTGGGATATGACGAGGCAGCATTACTATGAATTTCCAATAATATTGATAGGCTTTGACAGCAGATATCTTCAAATCAAGTAATGAATGTCGAAAATACAATGTTTAGCGTTCCACGATTAGCGTCTGTATATACTGAGTAACTCAATAATTCTAAATAGGAACCATTATTTTATGCAGAAAAATGTCGTAATTGTCGAAATTAATAGTTAGATTGTTTAAAAGTTGTTTATAATAAATATCGACGGCCAAAATACATGCAATCGTCTAATATAAGTGATATTGTTATTTACTCTTTATCTAAATAATATATACTAAATTATAAATAATATTAGAAAAAATAATATTATATACATCTAACAACTTGGTTTGCTTAGAATATTTTGGAGAGCACAACAAAATATTACATTATCTACATCATTTATTGTAAAGTGTTACGAATTTCAATACTTATATATAATTTGAAATTAATTAAATAAAAATTTAACATATTTTCTCTTTTTCTTCTTCTTTTCGAAAGCCTGAAGGCATGTTTAAGCCATATTTTGTCTAAGTAGTTTATTCTTCCTGTGACGCTGATTGCCAACAGTTCTTCGATCTCTTTGGAGGTCTTTGGTATATTTACCACTCTGTTGTCTTCCATGTGTTCGTTCTAGAGTATTTTTCATGCCCGGATCCATCTTACCATATCTTCATGTTCCTTCCTAGGTCTCTTAATGAATCTCCCGTGATTGTTATTAATACCGACAAATATGTAAATGAAATTGATATCATTGTATTTATCTGATTGGCCTTATTGGCGCATTTATCTTTAATCTTCATAAATAGTTTCTTAAATGACGTTTTAGGTTTCAGAATTCTACGTAAGTAGCTAATGGTGGGGCTCGTTCTAACTCTAATAATAGAATTGTAATAAAAGCAAAAAATACTTTTGTTTTTTCTTTTACATTAAAAAATTATTAAAACGATTTGTTACTTCAAAATATATAAGACTTTGGTTTCTCAGTACCCAATACTGTGAAAAATAATAAGCTAAGGAATAGACGAAATAACTTAAGAAGGTAACACCTCTCCATTGAGGTTCATCTTATTCAACAAAAATATCTACGTTTGACTTCTGGCTGTTCTGACTTCTGATAAGAACCAAGAGGTAATAGCTGCGGTGGAAGACTAGCCAGCTTCTTACTTCGACTGTCTTCACTTTAGCATCAGCGTGAATCAAATGAAGAGTCACTAAAGATATATGTATTCTAACGTGGTCTTATTTTAACAGATTACGTGTTAATCAAATATAGCTGATTTTTAAGTGCCTGATTCAAATACATAAATTGTTGATAGTAGATACTCAAATTACCTTTCGCAAAAAAGTAAACTTTCATTTCAAAAATGGCTCGACATCGTTTTGATTCAACAGAATTCTGCAAACGGAAACTAGGTCTATTAAATGTTTCACTTTTAATTTACGTCGAATCTAAATAAATAACAAACTACTGCTATTTAGACTTAAGTAAATAGTTTAAAACTGTTTTATGGTCCATTTTTAGTGTTCTGTTTCTTTCACAGTGTAAAGAGATATGCGATTTTAAATCCATCTTTTAGGAAAACTTAAATTCGTTTTTCGCCAACCTTATATTATTTAGCATTACAATGAACACTTTAAACGTATTCTTATCATACTCTCAAACTGAACAATTAAATTAATTGTACGCGTCAAAGGTTACTAATTATATAAATAACCAATAGATATAATTATTTACATATTTTTGCCAATTAACGTGAAAACTTAACGAATTCTTTAGAAGGGCGGAATTTGAGTAATTCTAACAAAGCATATATAAATTTTCTCATCCTTAATTCCGATCTTCTAAAATTGGCTTTACATTAAATTGCGATGAGTCATATGTAGGAATGCGCCATAAGGAGCATTAAAAATCTTGACAAATTGTAGTTTCAATTTATCAAAGAAAATGATATATGTCTCATAATTCGAATATAGTAACATAGTTATAGAGCAGGTTAATAAGTGAAATGGCTAATGAGTGAATTCTTGACTTACTGAAAGTAGGTTCTATAACACTAAAAACACTAAACTAAAACACTAAAAACACAAAAAAAGGTAAACGCTAAAAACATCTTAGTTACTGAGGATTATGATGTTTAAATTATTTGGTGGGAGGTTTATGCGATGCCTGTGGCAACCTCCATGTTTCAAGTCATTCGTTTAAGATGCGGCAATTAAAGCTGAATTGAGGAACAGATCCAGAAACGCAGATTACAATAGTTTGGACATGTATGTCGAATAAAAAGTGAAAAACCTCACAGACTTCTGTAGCGACATCGACCTCCTGGACCTTTTAAATCTTTTAATATATTTTAAAGTCAACATTTTTCCAAAGATGGTTTATCTGGACTGGACCTACAGTTTAACGTGGGCTCCGAACCGCGGTCCTTGCCATTAAGCCTATCGACTAACGAGTGACCAACTTTAGAAATCATCCCAGAAGACATCCGGTCTTACCCAGCCTGGCTGCTGGCGTGACTGGGACCATTTGCCTTTTCGAATTTTGCACTCTTACTCTAGGACAATCACACATATTAAACAATCACAAACATAAATTTACAACCATGCCCCAGAAGGATTAGAACCCGTAATTATCGCAACAGTACTACAGTCGCACCGTCCTGTCGCCTTTACCACTGCGCCAACCAAGCCGGCCTTTTAATAATTAATTTTTTTTCAATACTTACAAATTGAACGAATCCACGAAATAATTGAACATATAAGGCAACCTAACCAAACAAGGCTTGCTAAAACATTGTAGTGGGTATTTAATTCGTGATAAACTTCATCCCTATACCAGAACAACCTAGTTTAATTAATTTATATAAATCTGGTTTAATTCTGTACTTTACGACATTCATAATATATTTCAGATTTGTCTAAATGTATAATAAATAAATATAATAATATATTATATTATAAATAAGAACGAATAATTTTTTAGCTCGCATGCCATTATCATTGCCACCTTTAGTACTTTAATAAAAACGTATTCTCTACCGTTCTGAACTTAGGCCTGCTTATGAAAGCCCCAATAGCCGGCTTGGTTGGTGCAGTGGTCAAAGCGACAGGCTTGTCCTCCTACTGTTGCGATAGTCGCGGCTTCGAATGCTGCTGAGGTCTGGTGGTAAATTTGTGTTTGTAATTTTGATTGTTTATAAATCTCATTGTCCAAAAGGCAACAGTGTAATATCCGACAAGGAAAATGATCCCAGTCATTTCTCCAGCCGGTGCCCTAATGTCGAGAGCCGCGGTTCGTATCCCACATTAAGAAGTAGATCAAGGCCAAATAAATCCTAGTTAAAAAGGTAACTAAAATATATATCAAAGAAGAAAAATTGTCCAAAAGCAAATTTAAAACCAAAAACTGTCTTACTAGAATTATAAATATAAACTTATTTGACAATAAAAGTCAACAGTCCCTTTATTGCGTGACGAAGCGAAAGGGTTTTATGATCAACGGTCACGACCTCTTTATTTGCGTTTTTAAATAGGGTGATTCAAGCACATGGCGTTTATTACCGAAGTAAAAAATTCAATAATAATAATGACAAATATATACTAAGTAATTACTTATGCGTGAATATATTTGTCATTATAAGTGCTGTTAAGCCATTAATTCTTTTTAATTCATGATAAACTTACTCTATCGATAAAACTGAAAATGTAAAATAGGCATTAACCATACAAATTTAAGATTGTGAGAGATTATTCTCGATGATAATTGACGTGTATTTCAGAATAGTATTTAAACAAAAACGTTCTATATATAGCAGAAATGAGATAATGTTATTTTGGAATGTGACATCGCTTAATCACATTTTAAAAAATGTGTAAAAAACCAATATGTTTGCTATTTTTTTAGCTTAATCCAAACAGTACCACCACGGTACTTGAATAGCGCCATAAAATATTCTACTTATGTATAATAATAAATAATACTTTGAAAAACATATTAATTTACAATAAAATCCTTCAATTTTAACTGACCGCTATCTTAGTAAATATTTCATCATACAGTTTTAAGATATTTTTAATAAGTTAGTGTTAATGAACATACATTTAAAATAAGTAGTAATCTCAAGTAAAAATATCAAGCAATCAAGTATCATAATATAATAATATCAATATATAACTTATCAGTTACAACAACTGAAATAACAAATGTTTAATAAGATGAAATTGCAGTGGATTTATTGACGAGCTTTGGTGACTTTTGGTGGGTTCTAAACAATATAAAGCTTAAATTCGTTTATTGATTTAATATTGCAATATTATCTGTATATGAATCAAATCAACAAGTCTGAACTTCTTTTTCCGGAAATAAAACACTCTAATCAAGAAAAAGTGTGTTTTGAACTTTCCAAATATCAAAACATATATAGATCATATTCGCAGATAATTGCTTATGAATTAGTGGAAGTGTGGATAAAAAAGAGCACGTGTTATTAAATCATTGCCAATGATTAAAACATGGATTGATTAGTTATTCAATTCACTGTATGTTTTGATTCATTCAAACTAATGAAAAAGTTATCCCTATAAAAATATTTTTCCCTAAAAGCAATTTTCAAAATAAATAAAATAAAATATATATAAGCAAAATAAACATGAAATAATGATATAAATTTTAGAATTATAACTCGCAATAACATTTGGATAACAGTACTAAAATAACAAGTTTTGGTAATTTTTAATAAGTACCTAGCGCATTCACCATAGATTCCTTAAATTGTTACATGCATAAACTAAATATAGTTATACCATCAATTAAGTAGTTTACAATGCATAACTTTATAATTATAAATGTTAACCTATATATAACCTGTTAAAAAAACAACACTTACCTAATATAAATTAAGAATTTGTATAAAAACTACACAATTTTCACATTGAACCGTCTTTATTTAAAATAACAACGCAAAATAAAAAAAAGAATTCAATAACTCAATATATAATGTCTACAATTTAGTCTGTTGATGATATTCAGCTGTTCCGCCGACTGTCATATAAGGGTAGCTCGATTTTGACAACACGACGTCTAGCACCGGTGGAGGCGCCCCGACGCCATATCATAAGGAACGTGAAGTTTTGCAGAGGGTAGTTGAGGGTTGCAGTGTTGCCGATGTTCTATAAAATTCTAAACTAATAATATTTTGTTAGATATACAATAATAATCGTTTTAAACATATCAAAAATAACGAGGTGAGTTAGTTAGTTAGTTTAGTGCATTGCAATAACAAAGTACTTTAGGACTGCATAAATTATTGATATAAAAATGTTTCTATAAATATTACATAAAAATCAAAAAATCTAGAATTATAAAAATAAAAAAGTGATTGTTTGGTTAATACACTTGGTCACTTGTTGCTATAGTAACTGAAATAATTATTTCGCGTCAAAATACGCTTTTGATTATAAATAAATACAAGATTCGATTCCCAGAGAGGAATTGGATTTTTGTTAAGGGAACGTTAGGTTTAATCAGTTAACCACGTCATCAATCTCGCCAAACTGGCAGAAACATTTTCGAGAGTCGTTATGTTAACAATTTATTTTCAGTTCTACCAAAGGTTTTCTTAAATCAGATTACCAATACAAATTTGGTCCATTATATTTTTCACTGCTAATTTATGTGGAGAGATAAATATTCCTGTTTGAACCTGAAACATGTTCCGAAATATTTTAAGGTTGCTCAAATAATTATGCTTAAAAACCTGCCAAACTGGCAGAACAAGTCGAATCTTACAGGCCCTTTTGCGCTACGAAAATTATTTGAGAAATTGTTATTAAAACGTATTAAACCATGTATAAAAATACCAGATTTCCAGTTTGGATTTGGAAATCACAATTTAACAATCGACCAATTGCACGGTTCTTTAAAAGGCATTTGAGAAAAGAACTACTGTCCTGTCCTGTAACGTTTGGAACTTAACTTAACTTAAGATGAGAAAATTACTACCGCGGAACTATTGACAACTGCTGAAGTCATATCTTTAAAGTAGTAAAGATTCTTGCACGAAGAGACATTCTCAATGCACTGGACTTTCCCAGGGTAGTTGTCTTGGGATTACCTTGAAGCCTAGACTTCTATCTGCTCTACTATATTCATATCCTAACAATAAAAGAAACAGTATAGAACATTTGCCGACAACACTGTTATCATGGCAAAAGATCTATCTGTACCTAAGACTGAAAAAAAAGTACAGGTTGCAACCAACATGATCTACACATAGACTAGATACTGGAAAATACAGCTTAATAGTTCCATATGTGTTCATATTAATTTTGCGTTGCGGCGAAATGACAAAAACCTAGTTATATCACTTAATGGGTGTCTGATTCCTCAAGCAGAATTAGCTAAATACCTCTGCATCCACTTCGATAGTAAGTTAAATTGGAAACATCGAGATAGACAAAATGTAGAGCCGATCAGACTCCAAATCTAGCAAATATACTAGTTAGTCAGAAAATACTATCAACCTGATCTAAAATCAAATTAAATTAGTAATCCAACGTTGGCAAAACAAAGTTTTACGATCCATCAACCAGTGGTAATCGCTACGTAACTGACGAAAAGCTATGTATTTATGCGGCTTACAGACCGGGCCAACGAAAGACAATGAATGAGTTTGTTGGGATATTTTTAGCTCTGTTTGGACGGTTTGACGACGGCCAACGAAGGTTTGTTGGCATTCGCTTGCAATCTGTAGAGTATCGGTAACAAATGCAATATGTACGTTTCATCGAAGGCCAATGAATATTCGGTATCCCATTCGGACAACGAATGGGATTCGATATTGGATACCATGGTTTACGAAGTAATCCAAGATTTCGCCTTAAAACATGCTATAAGGTTACTAAATTACAGCAACGTGGAACCCAAGTACAACCACACAATTTTCGAAAGGGGTACAGCATTTTCAAAAATCAAAAAATTACCCACTAGAATTTCCTTTTTTTAAAGCGCATTAACTTCATATATATATATACCTATCAAACGCGCTATAATTTGTCTGCACTGTAAATGCAATACTGAAGATTTTAAAGCGACTTTAAAGCCATCTAATAATTTGTAAATTAAAGCTTTTTCCAAGAAATTGGTACAATATATGATATTCGATGGATTGTCCATTGTTACTTAAAACTGTTTCCATCTTTCAGACAGCAAATACAACGAAAATACAACCCTCAATTTCATCTCCCAGCTTAACTTTGACTTAGTCAGCAGTATGAACTTTTATGAACAATCGATATATCTCATTTGATTTTTTTGCAAGTTAAAGAGGTGAAATCAAATGCTCTTAAATGTAAAATTTATGGACTAGTTGCCTTCTTTGTTGGATATTGTGTTGTAGTTTATATCAAATAGTCAGATTTCTGCACCACTTTCAATACTTCTGGAGACATATCTAAATTTTGATTTATTTGTCCCTGTATGAAAACATCATTTATTTTGCTAAAACAAAAAATGTCTTTCAAGTATATGCGGACGTGCGTGATATAACGGACACTGATAATGCTAAATATTTGTTCATAATCGAAACTTAAAATATAAACACTAACCACCACTTGAAGATATTGTGTCAGTCGCGCGGCATAACACTACTCTGACGAAGAAAATGATTGAAAAAGGAAAAAATTATGAAAAGGGCTGTACGTAGTTGTGGATCACTTTGAGCAACTATAATTATCTGTGCATAATATAGTGCTTCCTAGAGTCAGTATGAACTGGAATTTCAATTTGATGAAATGCCCTGCCCAAATTGTCTACTGAGAGCTACAACTGAGCAACCGAGCTGTCTCATTCCGCCATTGGTGGGCGTACAATCTAAACTGTAATATTGTTTTGACATTACATACATTTGTTGGTGCTGGTGCTTACATTTTCGTAACATAAGAATTTATATATTTCAAGTTCCCAAGCTCTAATAGCTCACGGATAGAGTAAGTTCAGTCCGCCTTTGATAGCTGTACACCCCGAACTGCGGTGCTTATATTCACAATCAAGTAAACAAGAGTTGAAGAGTATTTATTTAATTTCAGGGTATCCAAATTCCATAAAAATACAGATTAGTGATGTTTTAATTTAAATTTTAATCTTCTTCCCAAATTTCGAATGTATACAGCCAGGACTAATTTCATCAACTTCGAAACGATTGTACTTCAATAATTTCTTCTTTTAACTTATCTTTGTCATGCAAATTCCATACAAATTAGGCTAAGGGGTGTTTTGAGTAACTTCAGAACAATGGCGCTGACTGTGCTGGTTTTAATTTGTATAAGAATTAGAACGCACTTTTATATTACTAAAATACTTAATTTTAATAATATGAAGTGGTGACATACCCACCCAAGAACTAACAGTACTGAACTAATCTGAATCTAAATTTGTTTCGATTTGAAAACAAATGTAAAGCAAAATAGAATAATGCCTATGGGGATGGAATTATAAGTGGCTTACCAAATTCAACAAGTAATGACCATTGCATCATTTTTTTATAGACATATGAAACTAACACCGCTTGTAAATGTTGCTTTATTAAAATGCAATATTAGAAGAATAGAAGTTGTGTTTCCTATTCAGCCAATGACACATCAGATTTGCTTTTTATAACGACACAATTACTTCACATCGATCATATTGCGGAGTGCTCTGTGAACTGAAGCGTATTCACTGTGCATAATGATATAATGATTTGATGATATAATTAATAAGATATTATTATTCCACATCTGGTCGACGAGAGGATGGACAGGATAATTAAATTAAGATCAAAGTGGTTTCAAAAATAGTAAAAGAAACACAAAAAGTGTCGTGATGTTTTATAACTCCTGAATAGACTCCACGCGAAATACCAATCGTTAATACCTTGTGATGAATATGCGGTTGCCTAACGGGTAACTACTATTTATAATATCATCGGCGCCATCTGCTGGACATTATATAAATCCACCAGTTTTAATCACCTAAACGAAATTAAAAATGAAATCTTCCTGCACCAAAAAGTCTAATATATCTATTTATAGGGATCTTCAACCCAGCAAAATAACAAATTAACAAAATCAATGTAATATTTCTAATATCCAATAATTGTGTCAATATTTTATCAATTATTACATATAATTATCGTAAAAAAAATTCTTTAAGTATACATTATATTTATTTAATGAAATATTAAAACTTTGGTACATTTTTTTATAATTTTTTACAAAATTTATTATAAAAATATATGCTTAAAATATACATAGTATGTTATACAAACTATTAAACATATTTAGTATTATGAAAATATGTTTTACCATTCTAAACTTGCATATAGGAAATCGACATTGTCCATGATGTGATACATACATACATCATTTTATTTAATGGGACCTATTAAACCGAACATTATTTCCTTCATAAAATATATGAAACAACTACTATAAATGGTCTTATTGGCAATTATAAAATGTCAGCTAATAGATATCAAATTAATTTATATTGCAAACTCGTAACCTATTAATTTTTAATAATATTAAATGAATAACTACTGAATAGTTTTATTTAATTCAAAGATCACTTGAATATTATAGTTTATAAATTATGGATACATAATTACTACAATACCAGATGTGTAAACAAATTTTTCTACGTAAGTTTTAACAAACTTTGTAATAAATTTCCATGCTTTGTCACGTATATGTGTATATAATCTAATCATCACTTTTTTTTTCAATACTTTCAATACCATAAGTACACTAATAGTAATAGGTCAAGTCTACCAATTTAAACCAATGGATGGTTGCGTTCAGTCCGGGCTTCAACGAGAGAAAGTTGTTCTTACAACTTTTTTGGTCAATCTGAATATTATTTAATTTTCCAATCGAAAAAATCGGAAAGATAGGGACTGGAGGACGTTCGTCGGTCACGGATTAATTACATTTTCACAAATCAAGTATTTCGGGATATGTTGAAGTCATTATATATTGATTAAAAATAATTTTACATGACCGAATGTTACTTCAACAAAAACTTTACTGGCTTAACATAATATGTCAAGCCCAGAATACCAGCAACAGACTTTATGAGATGGCATTCATATTGCATTCCAGTTCGGTTCCAACCATCCTAGGGTGAAGACGTATTTTCAATACGCTCCAAACTCTAGAAAGATAACTTTAAAAAAAACAGTATTTTATTACGGTTATTTAACTGAGTGTTAAAAACGCATAACACATGCGGCTATCCGTCTCTCAGCAGACCTAAAGTGTAATGAATACGTGTTTACGTGACCAGACAAAAAGACTGCTTTTCATTTTTATTAGTGCTTTAAAATTATTTTCCCTAACTATACAACAGTCCTTTTGAAATTCATTTATAGTATTTTTGGACAAAATCTAGTGCAAAAAATCATACTTGAGTGAAATATGAAGTGCGTGAAATAAATAATGTATTTATTTTATTTTTTTATTTTTGGAAGTAAATAATATAAAATATTAACAATCTAAAAATGGCAAACCATAGCGATTCAACCAAATCACCTGCACACTATGATATAAGACTAGAACAATCAGCAATAACGCAAACCCCACAAACAGAATGGACTACAGTCATTAACAAAAAACGACTGAGAAGCTCAGAAGAAGAAATCGCGAGAAACATACAAGGATCAGTGACTATTGGTTACAGAAACTAATAGAGACAAAAAACAGCTTTAGCAACCTGTCGATAGAAATTGAAGAGAATATACAACTAAGCCCTGAAAAAGTTGTTCCCAAACCACCACCAATAACAGTCTATAAGGAAGGAGTAACAAAACATATCCATGACCTATTGAAAACCATTACTACGAACTGCACAATTAAAACAGTGAGCTATGAAACAATAAAAATCCGATTATTCGAAGCGGAGCACTTTAAAGTTCTTGTAAAAGAATTAGATGAAAGAAACACCCACTACCAATACATTCAGGCCAAAATCCGAGAGAACATTTAAATTCGTGTTAAAAGGATTACATCACGGGACGGACTTTAATACCATCAAGGTAGCCCTAGCTGAAAAAGGCCACGAGGTCGTAAATGTTCACAATATATGACATCGCACGACAAAAAACCTCTGCCTATGTTCTATATTGATTTAAAACCCAATGGAAATAATAAGGCGGTATTTGGTGAAATCACCAAATTGGAGAATAATATTATTAAATGCGAACCACCACATACAAAAAGAATTATACCAAATGCACGAGGTGTCAAGCGCACGGGCACACAAAAACTTACTGTCGCAAATCATATAGATGCCTAAAATGTGCAGGAGAACACAAAACAGAAGATTGTACTCGTAAAGTTCGCGATGAAAAAGTGAAATGTGCTAACTGTAACGGAAATCATCCAGCGAACTACAAGGGTTGCGCAGTTCACAAGCAACTACAGCAGAAATTCTACCCTACCTTAAGAGAAAAAAGGCGTCAACAGCAACAAAAACAATCCACATCTACCAGTCTACCCACCAGACCAAGTCAACCAGACATAACTTATGCCCAAATGGTTGAAAATGGTTCAGCACAAAATCGAGAAACCACATCACAACCTACTGAAACTAGCAGCACATTTCTAGATTAGAAAACATGATGCCCAAACTAATGGATCAAATGAGTACGATGCTTGGTCTACTCATAACCGTCGTCAGGAAACTTGCCTAATGCCTGAAACCATAAGCTACAGAATCGCCGTCTGGAATGCCAATGGTCACCAACAACACACCAGGGAACTAAAAATGTTCGTAACTGAACAAAATACTGACGTTATGATGGTTTCCTAAATACATTTTACGGACAAACATTATTTGAAAATTCCCAAATATAAACTTTATCATACAAATCACCCTGATGATAAAGCACATGGAGATACAGCCATAATCGTTTGAGATGATATAAAACATTTCGGAAAAGAAAAATTCCGTAAAGACTACCTGCAAGCCACCAGTATAACCATAGAGGAAGTCCATGGACCATTAACAATATTTGCTATTTATTGCCCATCCAAACATAACAACAAGGCAGAACACTTTCAAGGATTCTTCAGTACGCTAGGTAATAGATTTATAGCCGGAGGAGATTACAATGCAAAACATTTAATGTAGGGTTCAAGAATAATAACCTCAAAAGGTAGAGAAAAACTAAAGAAACTTCTCCCTCATCTAGACTATCAGTTACTAAAGTCGTATCTCACTGATAGACATTTTATTGTAAATCAAGGCGATGAACATACCGAATTAAATCCCATATATTCAGGACCCAGTACACCGCAAGGTGGTGTACTGGGTCTAGTACTGCATCTTTTGTATATGGCCGATCTGCCCACCACAAAAATAACTACTGTGGCAACATATGCAGAAGACGCAGCAATCTTAGCATCCCATGAAGATCCAGTCACAGCATCAACAAACCTACAAACCCACCTGGAGCAAATACAATTATGGTTGAAGACATGGCTCATTAAAGCCAATGAAACCAAATCCACGCATGTAACGTTTACCCTGCGTAGAAGATCATGTCCATCAGTGAATATCAATCATCATTAACTCCCCCAAGCAGAGCATGTTAAATATCTTGGTATGCACTTGGATCGACGCCTAACCTGGAAGAAGCACATAATCTCTAAACGGAAACAACTTGGACTTAAATTTTATCAAATGTATTGGCTCATCGGGCGCAAATCCAAGTTATCATTAGATAACAAGGTATTGCTGTATGAGTCTATACTCAAGCCCATTTGGTCATAAGGAATCCAACTATGGGGTACCGCTAGCAAATCTAATATATCCATCATTCAACGGTTCCAAAATAAGGTGTTGCATGCCATTGTTGATGCTCCGTACTATATTTCAAATAAAATGATACAACGCGATATTCCTCTAGAACCTGTAACTAATGTAATTCAACGTGTTTGTGTGAAGTACTTCGAAAGAGTGTCGGTGCATCCCAATGTACTCGCTAATCAGCTAAATATGCGACGTGATAGTGAAGTGCGTAGACTAAAACGTTTAACACCACCTGATCTGATTACTGGACATGTGTAGACTTAAGAATAAGCTTTAGAATAAGACTAATTAATTAAGATAATATTTTATACAGAGGATTGCTTAATGAAGTGATTTTCTACATGTCATGTATATATAATATAGACATAAGAAATTGAATAACATTTCCATTCATTAATGTTCAACAAATCAACAAAGACTCTTACATAAATCCACAACTATACAATATATTTTTAATATGTTTATAAAAAAAATTAAAGGCCTAAAATTAAGAGTCATGTAAAAAATTATTTTCGGGAAAATCCGAAATTTTTATCTAATGCAAATCTAAGTAATATTATCCAATCCTACGATGAAACATAATAACATAAAAGATAAATATTTATGGTAAACACAATATTCAATAATAGTAAAAGCTTATTATTTTTTACAAAACAATAGACTAAAATAATTACTTTAACATTAACTTTATTAAATTAAAGTTATGAACATAAATAATCATCACTGTTATTATTAACAGCAAATATCTGAATCAATGATTAACCCGACAAGTAACAAGTTATAATGGACAATACCCTTCCATTCCCCCCATATTCAATATCCTATTATCTGACGTCAATTCGGACTTTGTAATCGGTTGTGACCGCTTACCTTGGTTCGATCATAATATTTAAAGTTTTTTGAATTATTTCTTTTTATTAAGTGTAATAATCTTAATTTATTTTTAATGGTTATATGTGCCCATTAAAATTAAAACATAAAGGTAACAGCAGCGATTCTATTACAACTTGAAAGTTTGAATTAAACATTTCGATTCTATTAGTAATTAAATATGTGTAATATCTTAGTAGCAATAGAGCTCTGATCAAGACGATACTATAAGGACGTTTCCGGCCCAAATTACACGTTCAAGTTCCAATAAATGAAGACAGTTATTAATTTTGTCAGAATAATTGAATTTAGATTATTAGTTTTATTATATAGTTATTTTAAGGATACTGCTTTTATTACATTCACTTATTTTAAGAACAGAAAAGACAATTAAGAGGAATCATTACTGAAGTGTTGTTTAACAGATATGTTAGATAAATATAAAATTATATATATACCCGCAATATTATATATTTATTTATTGAGTATCGTGAAAATATAATAGTTACACAATAGTGTATTCTGTGTAATAATATACACAGCTGGTAATCATGAAGTAATCAAAATTGCATTTTTGACATTCCTTGCTTTTGTAGTTTAATTTGAAGAAATTTGATGCAGAAACAGGTCTGATGCAGCAGACACTCTTAAAAACTTATGATGATGCTTTTCTCTGGAAGAACAAAAATGTTCGAAAACAATGAATTCCAATGCTTATTTGAGGAAAACCCAGGTTTACTAGGACAATTTAAAGCACAAAATGTCATAGGTTAATCTAGGAGAATATTATTACTCATAACTTTTTCCTCTGCGTAAGGTAGTATTAGCAAGGTATCGTTATTAATAAGAGTTACTAAAACTGAATGAATTGCAGGTGTCTGCCAACGTTAATTAAACAAACCTAACGACGAATTGTCCCAAAAAATGGCCAGCAATAGTAAATAGCAAACGCAAATTCATACTTTTGCATGTGCAAAGTGCATTGAAAAAGTTGTAAAGCATACCTTGTTGCAGTTCGAATGGAGATTTTAAGACGCATACAGTATACTCAACAGAAAAAGCCCCTTTTAATTACCATTGGCTCAGATGGATGTAGCATCGCTTGGGTACATAGTATATAACGACTGGGTATGTTATCGCCATATTTTATGAAAGATAAGAAAAAGCTGTAGAAAATTATGGTAAATATTTTCATTAATATATAAGGTCACATCTCGACAATCGACCAAGTGCACAGAGTAACAGCTGTTGTTGAAAATGCATTCGAAGAATAGAAACACTTCTCTGCATTATTTCTGGAAGTCTCACAAGCTCTTTACCGGGTATGGCATTTGGGATTAATCTATAATATTAGCAAAAATTGCTACCGCGGAATTACTGCCTACTGCTAGCATCATATATTCTCGAAAAAAATGTAGAGTCTCCTAATTCTGTTGAAGTTCCACAGATTAGTGTCTTGGGACCAATCTTATATTTGCTCTACACTGTTGATATCCCAACAACAAAAGAAACAGTACTTGGAACATTTGCCGACGACACAGTTATAATGGTAAAAGATGCATCTCACTGTAAGGCTTTAGAAAAAATATAACAAGATCAAGATCTACAAATGTATTAGATACTGGAAATATAGCTTAATAGCTCCAAATCTATCCATGTTAGTTTTGCGTTGTAGTCAAATGATAAAAACCTATTGACGGATGCACGAGTCCTCAAGCCGAATTAGCTATATACCTCGGAATACCAACAAATACGTAACCAACGATGACCTCGAAATCAAATGGATACACAAAGTTATCCAAGATTTCGCCTTATTTCGCTTGAAATAAAGTTGCTAAATCACAGCAATGTGGAAGCAATACAACTACTGGAATGCGGGAAACCCGAAGATTGAAGTGAACCAAACACACGAACACACGTATAAGTATATTCTTAGCTTAGCTCGTTTAAGTAGTTTTGTTTTATTTTAATTTGGGAAATACATACTGATGTATTAGTCCCGTACTTGCCTTGCTTATGTATTAATTTAAGTACAACAGAACAGTAGTAATAAATTAATTTGTAAATTAAGATTGTACTAAGTATACCTAATTTAAGATGTAATTAATTAAAGAAATTAATATATAAGGTCTATAGTGGCGTTAATGTGGTCATGCATAAACATCAACGGAAAAGCCGAATATCTATTGCTTCAAGCTAATTGTCTGAATTTGATGGTGGGATCATCCTAGTGCGGTATACTATAAGCTGCTAAAACCTAATAGAACCATCAATGTATATCGCTATCGACTACAATTAAGGTGTTTGAGCCCAGCACTTCACGAAAAGCGGCAGAAATACTCGACCACATGTTGTAAAAGCACTGACAACATACTTGGGAACAATAAAATGGGAAGCAATACCCCACCCGCCATATTCTCTAGACCTTGATCCTTCTGATAACTACTTATTCCGATATATGAGCAGCGCATCACTTCTTAAGGAAAGGGTCGATTCGTGGATAGCCTCAAAAGATACATTGTTCTTTCGAGATGGAATTCGTAAAACGCCTGAAAGATGGGAAAAAATAGCAGCTATCGATGGACAATATTTTGAATAAAATACATTGTACCGATTTTTTCAATAAATGCCTTTTTTAACTGAAATAATGATCATTATACATGCAATCACTTATTATGTTGATTATAATTCTTATTTCTAAATTATTTTATTTACTCTTCTAATAAATGTATGTTTTAAAATATACGAAATAATTCGATTCTGTAAAATTATCGTTTCAATTATATCAACTATTAATATCAATTCATTATATACGTTACTAGATCGCTTGAGTGAAAAAAAATCACTGATTCATTGAATAAAGCAACAACAATAAGCATAACAACAATATATATATATATATATATATATATATATATATATATATATATATATATATATAAAATTGATTTATAGCAAAACATCATCATATATCATATATTTTCATATATATCATATATTTTTAGAACCAACGCCTTAACTAATATTATATTACGGATATATCAATCAATAATGGACCTTCATAATTCCCTTCAGTAATGATTTATGAAAAGGAAAACATAATGAAAGCAACCTAAAACTAATAGAAGTAATGCTAGAGCGGTCTAATAAGTTGAAGAAGCCAAAAAAGTTGCTAATTTGTAAATAATTTGCTCTTTCTAATTATTACTCGACAATATTTATACACGAAATACTTAATTTGCTTTGAGGTGGTTTACATCGGTAGTTGAATTACCACGAGAACATTAGACATTCTACACATACTCCCTGTCATCTTTAGACAATATACCAATTGGGAATACTTACAACGGAATAACATCATCAAAGGCTTTACACTTTTTACGATTTCATATGTTTGGTAAATAAAAAAAGAATTTTGAAACAAAATTTAATTCAAGTGCCTTTCTGATTTTTTCACATGTGTTAAATATACACAAACGCACTTCTGTTGTTGAACGAATAGAAGGGGGTTTTATTAACAATATAGTAGTGAAATGTCACCTACGTTACACAGTAATCTTTCATATTCTTAATCGGATATATTACGATACTATAAAAGAAACCTGCAAAACAAGCAAAATATATAAATTCTAGGTGTTATAATAAAACATTTCTACATCGATACACACATTTGATCTTAAACAGTTAAGAAACAAAATCGTAATATCCACGTAAACCAAGCGTAATAAAATTATTAAAAAAACGAACTACTTACGAACTGAAAACTGAGTGAAATGAGTTCGTTACGTCTTCCAAAAACCAATGTCGCAAAACGTTATATAATCTTAATACAGGTTCGTGGCATATTTTCTATTATATACTGCTTGACGGTAAAATATTTAATAACTAACTTCATTTAACAAAATACATACTAGGCAATTAACATCATATATGCCACACATTTAATAAAATTAGTTATAATATAATTGGATCCAAATTAAATTACATAAAATGAATAAATTGCGTAGAGAAACTATTTTGTTTAGGTAATACATTAAGAGAAAAATATAGGCAGACAGCGGAAAGTAGTTCAATGCCGATGGAAGAAAATTTTGAGATGTTTCATATTACGGTATAGAAGCAAGTTTTGACATGGCATGCTTAAAAATTGTTTCCTTAAAAATTCGTACAATGGACATTATATGAAGAAAACAGGCCGGAAACAAAATTTTTATTTACTTCAAATAATTGTGTTAACCTATAAATATTTTACAAATATTATTGTTTTATTCAGCAGATCAGAGTTAGACATTATTTATAGTAAATTCTTTATATTAACGGGTTAATTGAAAAGTCCCCGGCCTACCATAGTAAAACATATTTTTTGGCAAAATTAGTTGTTTTTATTCAACATAATTCCCTTCAAGGGTGATACACTTATTATAGCGACCCTCCAACTTTTCGATACCATTTTTGTAGTACGATTTATCCTTTGCTTCAAAATAGGCCTCAGTTTCGGGGATCACCTCTTCATTCGACGAAAATTTGTTCCCAGCGAGCATTTTTTTGCGACCTGAGAACAGGAAATAGTCGCTGGGGGGCAGATATGGAGAATACGGTGGATGAAGAAGCAATACGATGCCTAATTCATGGATTTTTGCCATGGTTTTCACTTCTTTTTTCTTCAAATGCGGCCGTTTTTCGACGATTTCGTCTTCCAAACGGTCCAATAACGCTATGTAATAGTCGCTGTTTATGGTCGTTCTTTTTTCAAGGTAGCCAATGAAAATTATTCCATGCGCATCCCAAAATATAGACGCCATAACCTCGCCAGCCGACTGTTGCGTTTTCCCTTGCTTTGGAGCGGGTTCATCGTGTGCAGTCCACTCGGATGACTGTCGATTGTACTTCAGAGTGAAGTGATGGATCTATGTTTCATCCATTGTCACATATCGACGCAAATACTCGAGTTTATTACGCTTGATCATCTTCAACCACTGGTGCGAATCATCAACTCAACATAGTTTTTGGTCAAAAGTGAGCTCGCGCGGCACCCAGTTTGCACAGAGTATTCTCATACCCAAGTATTCGTTAATGATATGATGTATACGTTCAATTAATATCTTTAGAGTGTCTGCTATTTCATTCAATTTCAATGTACGGTTATTCAAAATCATTTTGAGGATTTTTTTAATGTTTTCGTCGATAACAACGTCTTTTGGGCGCCCACAGCGTTCACCGTCTTCGGTGCTCATTTCACCACGTCTAAACTTAGCATACCAATCCTTGATGGTTAATTTACCTCGGGCAGTGTCCGGAAACTCAGCATCAAGCCAAGTTTTTGCTTCAACACGTGAAATTTTTTTATCCATTTTTTTTTCAAAATAACAAAAGTTGCTTCACTCAAAATGCCATAATTTCAAACTAATGATCCGACGTAATCACTTTGTCATTAAAATTGTTTATTTTGGAGATAAACTATTTTTCAATAGATAGCATGAAAAGAACTGTTAAAAGATCTTTTAGAGAAACGTTTTGATGCGCTTTAGTGTTGAGAAAGATCTTTTGAACTCTGATGTTGTTATGGGAGTTATTACTATGATTTCTTATAATTATCTAGTCCCCTTTAAAGTTTTAACAACTTTTAACGTGTTTCCTAGATTGTTTACTATTAAAACTTTTATAAAAGGTAGTGCAGTAGTGCATGAATAACTGACAGTTCAGTTCATAATCGCATCAAGTGTGGGATAAAAGGAACATACGGACGTGGGTTAGCCTCAGTTAATTTACCACAATACTCTTCAAAGTATTCCGAAAATAAAAGTGAAAATCCATTCATTTTTTAAATAAATGTCTTCATTAAATATAGGAGTATAATTTTTCACTCTCCTCGCACCAGATTTCTCAGTAAGAATATCTAGTAATTGTCTAACTTTTCCTTTAAATTCCAACTTTTCCTTGTAAGAATAATTTTAAAAAATCTTAACATTATTTAAATTAAAGTCACAAAACATAGTCACAATTATTAATATTGTTATTATTAACTGGCCGAAAGTCGGGTAAAATTCTGATACAGATAACCGATTTGCTGCGAAATTTGCCCAGATAAATAATAGCGATAACGTTAGTCTCCAGCCTACCGACTGTAGGTTACTCCACTGGTCCACGTTACTTCCGTGGCTCGTACTTCCATTGTAGTTTTTTATCATTTATTACAACAAGAATTCGGGAATGCTAAGTGGGATTTGCTTTTTGGTAAGTAATAGAATATATTTTAGTATTTTAGTGAGATTACATGATTATTTTTTGGGAGCTTTGCAGGATTGTAGCGCTTATGCCACTGCTTATTAGGTGTATATCTTAAGTGCATTTGTGCATTTGTAGATTGCTAAAATAATACGGGTATTTAATATATTCCTATTAAAACTACATCTTATGACTCCAACTTTTAACTAGGCGCTAGTTATAGTGATTATCACTCTTTTGGGATACAATTTTTTTACTATGTGAGTGTGAGTGACATGTCCTCCAATACTACAGTTATTTCTAACCCACCATAGTATTTTATGGCATACGATAAAAATATGCCAGCACTATTTTGTAATAGTATTTTGAATAATGAAATACTTGGTACTTGAAAAAATTTGTAGTATCTTGAAAAAGATGACTTAATTTTATATATCATTATGTTAATCCTTTTAACATATTTTTCTATACAGAACAACTGTTATTAAGCATGCTTTTCTTTTTGGGGTAAATATGAATAATATTTACTTTATCAATATATCTTTTAATATAAAAAATTAGAAAGTATATTAGTGAAAATACTACCTAAAAAAATGCAAAAAGAAAATGTTTTGCTCTAAGAATTATAAAAGTGTGCTTTTTGATTTACAAGGCAACAATTCGCCCAGCCAACAAGTTCACTGATGAATAATTGAAGAAATTTGTTGATAAAGACTCGTAGTTTTGGAATTACTAAAACAGTATAATCTAAGTCATTAAGTTAATTTTTCAAATGTCGACAAATTCCGGTAAAGAAGTAAAACAACTGCTTCAATTGCAAAAAAGCAAGAGATTCTTACATAGAATTATTACAAATCTACATGAGCCTCAAGCTTGACGATATTGGATTAAATCAAATAAAATCGAATTATTCTCCAAATGTTGATCCGTCCGACTATGAAGTTTGCAACAAAATTATATTTTTTGGAACTGCACAACCAACTGTCGCAATATAAAAATGTACATCATGTGGCTGTAACTAACATATAACACATAATACGTATATATATTAAAAGTGTTGATCCTCTTTTTACTTTTGTTAACTTTAAATATATTGCGGCAGTGAAGAAAAAATGAACAACAGAACAACCTCGGAAGAGAACAACCGAATTTTTTATTTTTGCTTTTTATTGTTATTAAAGATTTGTATTTGCTAATAACGTGACTATTACTCTTTCAAACTGAAATTGGTTCTTTACCATAGCTAAGACAGATATACTTGTTTACATGCTCCAATATTAAAGCTATTTCTGAATAATTTATTTGTTTCTTAATATTTATTTATTTGACAGAACATAATTATTAAGCATTATATTATTAGAAATTACTTTTTTTGAAGAAGGTTATAAATAAGTGCCCGCTTATATTATGTGAAATTTATAAAAAACGTACTGGAATTTGTTAACAAGTTTCGTAACAAATTATTATGTTATAAAATATGATCAGCGAGAAAGGAAATTATCAATCTTAATTCTATCGATTTTTAATATTCCTGATAAGAAGTGCTTATGATGGGAAAAAATATCGAGAAAACTAGAAGAGCAGTTAACAATTATCGCTAAATAGGGTATAGAAAATTGATTTCTGACTGTGTTAGGTAAAGTGATAAGAAACTAAATCATATTACATGAAATTATAAAACAAGGAGAACTTTAGTGTTTAACTGCAAATTACCTTTAGTTACCAAATTTTGCATAGCAAGGCTATTTTTCAACCATGAAACATTTAAACGATAAAAAGTTGCGATTAGAATAATCCATTGATATTGCTGTTCATAATTTTATGAACTATCTCTAAATACACCAGGGTTTTGTTATAAATAAAAATTAAATAAAAATGAACAAGAATTGAAGTAAAAATAAATTAGTACTTAAGTTTTTTTATCAAAAAACATATATATGATCATATCATATCATATATAACGTACTGTATGCAAAAATTAAATGTAATCGTTGTATATTAGTGACAAAATAATGTTCTAGCTGAATAAATCCAAGAAGAAAATGCTTTGCTCTAAGAACTTTATTTTTATAAATTGGAAATTGAACAAGAATTGAATTAAAAATAAATTAATAGTAAAATTGTTCATCACAAAATATATATATGAAATAGGCTTCAAAAATGATCTGCCAAAGCGACAGTAGTTATGATAATTTTTTAAACCACCTTTTTATGATAATAATATAATTCAAAGTAAAACTAACATTAAATTCAAACAATCCGGAAATACGCGGGAAATTATCATCATTGCCGTTGAATGAACATTGCGCTATTGAAAAACGCAGAAGTAGCGTAGATTTTTAACCAAACTTCATTATTGCCAATTTTTATAAATCGATTAGTAAGTACTTATATACATACAAGTATTACAATATTTATGAATACTTTGTGCTCATATGTTTAGACATTCAATCATCACCTACGCCATAAGAACAAAGTTTCAAGGAGTAGTTCTAATATATTTTACCTGTAATAGAACCTCAAGGTATACATAGTTTTCAATTAAATAATCAGAAATAATGGTGTAGTCAGAAATAATTAAGTATAATCTTTCAATTCAATCTTGGAACTAATAACAATAATTGTAATAATTATAATTAGAAATTGCAATAACGTTAAATCAAAATAACTCAATTTATTTATTTCTTATTAATTAACGACGACCCAACAGATTAGAGACTTTTTAGGGTCGGAGTTTACATAATTTCTTTACATACATAACTCACTATGTCGGTAGTACAAGTAATTGAGGTATAGGAGCATATAAAATATAAAATACCTTGATATCATTAATATTTATGTTAAGCATAGTTCTCGAAGTAAACATGTTAGAACCATATTGCTTTAGAAATTCGATTATAAATTAAGAAATTGAATTACATGAACATTTCACATGAATATTTGAATACGAAAAAGCAATCCATGCGATGAATCCCACTATTGCTTACATTAGTCCATGAAGGCAACCAGTTGACTCTTCAAAGGAGTGCTTGGCAATGTTAAGCCGCAATCCGAATAAGTGTCTACGTCATGCGCTATGGATATATCACAAAACACCAGAGACCAAAGAACAATAAAAACAATGGGTTTCTGCGGGAGAAGATGCAGCAAGGAAAACCAAATTTTCTTTATTGGCCAACAAAGTCATGACGACTGCTTTCTCTGGACGCACGAGAGTCATTCTTATCTATTATTTTGAAAGTGGTAAAACGATCGCCGGCAAATAAGAAATAAATACTTTTTCCGAAAAAATATCTTTCGTTCAAAAAGTTAGTGACATTAAATTGCTCTCGTCTAATCATTTTATATAAACTTTATTTAATAAACTTCTCCTAGAGTGACTCAACTGTGTAATCGATACAAAAAACACCTTATATATTGTTTTTCTGAATTATTATAGAGCATATGTAGTCATATTTTTATTTATCCCAGTTTTTGTTTTCACTTCTTTAATATAAAAAAAAATCAAATTAGTTATCCGTATATAAGTGTAGAACATATCAGTATATTTATTTCTTATCACATTCCAGAAAAATATCACGTTGAATTAAGTTGATACTTACCTAATACGATGGTACGTAACAATTTATTTTGGAATTTCTGAAGGATGGCTATTTTGTATTTGCTAATAGTATCCTATAGTTCGATACCATACGTACATATCGGCCTAAGAATTGAATTATACAACACCTTATTATCCAAAAATAATTTGAATTTACGCTCTATAAGCCAATACAAGTTGGAGTTGATGAAGTTGGAGCTTCCTTGTGGCTGATATTGGATCCTCGTGATATGATAAAATCGCCGTATCGTCAGCATATCTTGCCACAGTAGTTGTGTTTGAGGTCGGTACGTCAACTACAAGTATACAAGGGATATAACAATGGGTCAAGGATACTGTACTGTGGAACATCTGAATATATTGCGTGTGTGATTACTTGCAGCCTCTTGATGTATAGTTTCTCGAAAACCTTGGATATCACAGGCAACAAGCTTATAGGACAATAGGAGGAAATGTCTTCTGATTATTTCCCTGGTTTGAGAATCGTAATAATTTGGACCACTTTCCAAGTGCTAGGGAAATAGTTCAAACGTAGCATGGCATTAAATATACATGTTAATAACTTGAAACAGTTTTCTAAAAATTCATTTATAATTCTGTCAGTTATTAGATCAAATCTGGGAAATTTTTTGGCATTATTTTGATCCTTATTAATTGTTCTACGTCTCTAACAGTACATTGTTAGTGTTAGTTTATATTTGAAATGGAGTGTTAAGAAAGCCAATAAAATTGTTTTTATAATCTACGGATATTTCGGAAGGGAATTAATTAAATACGTTTTTAGTTGTTTAGAAAAAACATCCGCTATTTTTTTTTGCTGCTGGGCCTAGTTTTATCACTATACTTAATGGGTAGATAATGTGGTTGGAGCCTTTTAATATTTCTTGCTATTTCCAGAGAAAATATTTCGTTGCATCAGTTAGCTTTTCTACATATTCATGTATTCCTTAGTATTTGGTTGCCATATTATTTTTTCAGTTTCCTTTTTTCCGTGATTTTCTGTTTAATTGTGGATGATAATAAGTTAACTTTTTGATAAGCTGCAGTGGTAGGAGTTGTATAATATGCTGCATCTTGTATGTCTTTTGTTGTAGTTATTTCTGTTGTTTCTGGCTCTCTGACGAGTGATAAGATGATACATCCATTACAGCTTTTTATAGCCCTTTTGTAGCTTATAGCTTTTTTAAGCACATTTTAGTATCAATATTTTTGTGACACAGAATTCTGTAGTGTTGGGAATTTCGTTTGTATCTGACGGTGAGCCAACATTCACCAGTAGAGATATGTTGTAATGTTGATGTGCTGTAATCGATAAGTTAGTAGACCCTTTGTAATAGTAACTATTTTTTTGCAATAGTACATTTTTACTTATATAATTCCACATCAAGCGAATAATTTCACATGAAAAATGACATAAAACGTAGGTGTCTAGAATGCATGCTTCAAAAAATAATCATAATTAGAAATATATGGAATAGACGAATAATAAAAACGTGACGTACTAAAGGTATTAAATATTTGATATTACATATGAACTGTGTAATAGTGTCAAGTTGAAATACATACCATAGTAGGCCCGCAGCTTTACCTGCAGTACCACTTAAATCTAAAACTGAAAGTACTTCGCGAGTCACACTATTACAGCTGCTCGTGCGGGTTGTACCTTTTGATTCTGTTTATTAGTTAGTCGGTGAATGAATGCTCCATATTTCATCAATAAATTAAGTTACTCAAGTGTTAGAACAATTATTTTGGATTTACACATTGAATCAAATAACTCTCGTTATATTGAGAGTAAGTGACATTCGGGGAATTGCTTGAGGTAACAAGGTGCACCTAAAGGTAAACAAATCAGTATACGTTATATTAAGTGATGTATAAATATTATTTACAGATTATAACAATATAATAACAACATTAAGTGATTTTAATGATTTCATATTTTGTTCTATGATGTTAATATATTTATAAATAGATCCATAATTAATTTTACAATAATGTCTTAACTTGAAGTACTCTATTAAAGTTGTATTATTAGTAGAAGAAAACTCTACCGTAAAGCACAAAACCGGATAAATTGTATGCCTTTTAACGTTATTTTATTAATAATATTATTTGTAAAAGCAATGTTAAAATATTAGTTATTAACAAAAACTTAGTCAACCAAAAAATATTTAATGGCTTAGGCATGACTTATAACATCGTTGAGAAAGAAATTTTCTAAATTTTGCAATTTGCCAATCTATTACGTGTTTCCTTAAACATACCATAAATCAAACAGCGCGTCATAGTTCCTGTAACCATTAAAGCTATGTAAGCAACATATATATTTCACTTTGCAGAGTTCTTTAAGTACCTCTAATATTTGGGTTTTACCATAAATTAAAAAAAACAATTTTAAATTTAATTAGAAAGGATACTTTTTCAGGATTTTATTGCATATAGATAAATTTATTATTGTCATTATGGTTCTGTACATAATTGCATATAGTAATTACTTGCGATGGATTAGTAATGGTCACATACTTTTATATTTTTACTAATCTGACATGTCACACGATAAGTCTCCAATATTGAAGATGGAATATATATGGCAGCATTGTTAGTTAATACATCCATGTTTATTGGATAGTGTTAACGTTTATATATGTTGCTATAAGCTCATAAATATTTTTTTATTAATTACATCTGATATGATTAGTACAATCCTAATTCACAATTTAATTTAAAACTATTGTTCTGTTGTACTTGCATTAATATACAAGCAAGGCGTCTACGGCATTAATACATCAGTATGTATTTCCCAAATTAGAAAAAAACTAATCTACTTAAGCTAAAGTTAAGAACTATAATAAACATGGAATATATATATATAGATAAACAAAACAAGTTCGTGTAGTTTTATTCGCTTCAATAGTCTGATTTCTTGCGCGTTTGTCCACTAGCTGTATTGCTTCCAGCTGTTGTCCAGTTGCTGTGATTTAGTAAACTTCTTTCATGTTTCATGTATTAGAGTAAAATCCGAGAGCAAAATTTGATTCCGAGATCATGCTGCAGCTCTTCGTTGTCGACAATAATTCCGCGGTAGTAAATTGCTCATTTTGTAGATTAATCCCATATACCATACCCGGTTCGAATGCCTTTTCAACAACCGCTGTTATTTTATGCACTTGGTCGATTGTCGAATGGTGAGTCCGAAATCCAAACTGGATATCTGGTTTTTCTATAAAAGATTTAATGCTTAATGCAATGTTTAATTTAACAGCAATTTATCAATTAATCTTAATATCGCAGGTAGCAGTGAAATAAGCCTGTAAGAGTTGTTCTGCCGGTTTGTCAGGTTTTCTAAGCATAATTATTCTAGAAATATTAAGGCTTTCTGGGACATGTTTTAGTCTTACACTGGCATTTAAATATATATGTCAACATGATTATTGCTTTTCATGGCAGCTCTTTTAATAATCCAGGTGAATCATCATCAATTCCAGAAGCCTTTTAGGATTCAAGTTGTTCTCCAATTCTGTTGCAACTTCCATACATATATTTCATATAATGGAATATATTGATGAAGCAAAAATACTGATAAATACAAGTAGATAAAATGAGATATTGTTAAGTATTGTTAATATACTAAATTAAATGGAATCGATGACAAAAATTGATGTAGCTGAAACACAGGAGGTTTTTTTGTAACATTTTACAAAATTGTTTTGGATCACTGTAAAGATTTGATGAGAAAGAGCTAGGCGGTTGACAGTTCAGAGCAGTCGAATAAAAAGATCGGAATTTGCTGAAGTAGACAGCGGTCAATGAAAGCAGTCAAAGTGAACAAAAGCAATTAATCTAGTGTTTTGAAAGATATATAATTCCCAAAGAAGAATAGGGTGCCTTGAAAAAACCTGATCATTATTTATTAAAAAAAAAATTAAAATCATAATATATTAATAGTTAAGGATGCATATAATATTCCAATCAGTTTACACTAGACACCTATTTGACAAATCATGTCAGTGGACTGGATGCCATTATTTTGCTAAGGGAATAACCGTCAGTCAGAAGATAATAAGCCATATTGAACGACTTGTTGTTCCAATATTGTTACATGAAAAATGTATAAAAAATAGGCGAAGCTAAAAGTGCTTCTTTTATTAGTTATATTTTACATCGAGTCGATTACAATATTCAAATTCACATTTTATACATTTGGACTCCGGTACATAGTGAATTAATGTTTCCATGAAAAAAAAACAGTGACAAAACAGTGACAGTGAAAGTGAAACAGTGAAAGTTTTCCAAAACAGTGACAAAACAGTAAACTCATTCAACACAGTGAACAAATATAATCCCATTATAAAAAGAGGTATATGCACAATTTTAGACAAAGTTTATTGTCCACTTAAATTAGTTGGCTAAGCTCCAACTGTATTTATAGTTCTATATTCATCAGGTACCACCATATTATAGTTAGTCAATATCTTCAATTAGATTCTTAAGTTGGACCTTCAAATATTATCTTCATATTGTTCATAAAATATTATAGAAATATTTTGAAATATATCCTATATATATCCTATATATAACAAACCCTGTTGGTAGTTTCATCATGGAAGTGTTTGTTGATTTATTAAGCATATATAATTATTTTCATTAAAGCATTTTTAAAAGATAAACATATATAATGTTTCCTTCTCTTGTTTTCAAAATAATAACAGAATAATTCCGTTCGTTTATTTGGTTCCCACCTAAATAAAAATCTCATTCCTATTAAAAATAACAGCTTCTTAATTTTACTTCGCGTCATTTGGTTGACGTCAAATACTAATTTATTAAAATATATTTCGTATTATTAATAATAATTGATACAGGTTACTTAGGAAATGTAATATTAATTGATTACGAGAAATGTATTAAATAATTATGTGAATTCTTGCCTTTGCTTAATTGCTATATGATGTTAAGTAAAAAAACTATTCAATTTCTGTATTCCAGAGTTTCATAAACATTTCCTTATAAAATAAATTATGCATCATGATTTGATATTGATTTTGTTTATATATTAACACATAATTTCATCAGGTACTTGGTTTAGAAAACTTTCATTTAATATCATACAAGAATACCCACCAAGCATATACTTTAATTACTTTGTTAGCATATAAAGTTAGTTAGCATTTTAAAGTCTTAGCATTTTTAGTCTTAAATAATATTAAGCTTTTTTAAACAAAAGCGGATCGATTTTACAATGGAATTAAAGAGCTTTGTGTAAAATATTAAAAAGTTTTTTAAGCGCACAATGCATTGTTTACCATTAATATAATCCAAGTTTATTATGATTAATAGAGATAAATATGTAAGTTTGGAAAACCCCTTCCAATAAATTGGCTAACTTGGGTCATGTCCATCATGTCCATGGTGGCGCCCGTTGAGATTCACGTAGTCGTCCTAATGGAACCATATATCGTCCACATCCGTATCATTCAATTCAGAGCAAAATGAGTCTGTTTTCATTGTTCTGTAGTCCTCGGTATTGACAGTCAGAAAAAGTATGAGCCAATAACGCCGCTGGTGGAAAATCCGCACACAACAGCACCATCTCGCGAATGCATTAGCAACTGTTGAATCTCGTGTAGGCTCGAATTGTTTCCTATATTTATTTCTTGTTAATAAAGTTATTCGTCCAAAAATGCCCCTATAAGTAATTGTTCGACCAAAATTAGCCTCCTAACGAACATTTATTTAATATAACTTTTAAGTATCATCATTTCAATGAGCCCACAACTTGCTATGGTAAAAACTGAATATTAAAAAGCACCGGGTTAAGATAAGGAAATTTACAATAGAGTATGGAAAATCCCACAAGATTGTGATTATATTATTGAACTTATTGCTAGATAAGTAGATAGGTCGTTAACAGATCTCAGAACAGATTCCGAAAGAGAAGTATACAAGACAAGAGAAGATATTTAGTATAACACAAATAGTGAAAATAACTCAGCCCTAAAAATAACAGATATATCTATCTTATCAATATGACTTGAAAAAGGAATTTTTTCATTATTTAATTAATATATTGTTACTAGTCGTTTCCGTCTAACCTACAATTTGCTTTATGATAACTTAAACATAGGTATATAACTAGGAGGACTCATCGGCCTCAGTCTCTGGTGAATTAATGTTTATACATGTTACTGGTAAATTTTTTAATATATGTACCTCACTACACAACACTACACAAGATAAGATGGTTTGATTCTTTTCAGTCTGTGTCCTGTTCTGGTGGTATCCAACAGTTGTAATATTTCATTATTCGTGTGAGAATGGATTCGTCTTTCCTCATGCCCCCTTGCAATTCTCTTGATTTCTTGACTGACTGTGGGTATCTGAAGCTCTCGATGTACATAATCAGTCCTATAGTATTTGGGTGCACCCACAATACCTCTCAGGACTTTGTTCTGAAAAATTTGTATTTTATTTATATTACTCTTTGCAGAACATCCTCATAATTGAACTCCGTATGTCCATATAGGTTTCAATATTTGCTTATATAATAGCAAATTATTATATACTGATCATTATGATTTTCTTCCAATTAGCCAGTACATTTTCATATATTTCAATTCCAGTTCTTTTCTTTTCTTCTTTATCTGTTCCTTCCAGCGAAGTTTTGCATCGAGATCATTCCGAGATATTTAGCGTTATTGCTATATAAAATGATAGTATTATTTAATGTTATGGGTGCTTGTACGGTCTGTTTATAGGTGAATTGCACATGTACCGATTTACTTTCATTAATTCTTATTTTCCAAACTTGTGTCCAATTATTTATATTGTCACTTGCCTGTTGTAATTTTCGTGAGGCTTCTTTACTATTATCTCCGACAGCTATAATCGCAGTATCATCAGCAAATGTAGCCATCGTAATATTTTCCGTTTGTGGTATATGACAAGTGTAGAGTAGATAAAGCATTGGTCCCAGTACACTTTCTTGTGGTACACCTGCTTCAGATTCTTTTATTGTAGTGTAAGCTTCTTCTTGTTTGACTCTAAACATTCTGGTTGTAATGTATGATTTTAATAGTTCGGTATGTTGTTTTGGTAGAAGTTTCTGTAGTTTATGAATAAGGCCTTCATGCCAAACCTTATCGAAAGCTTGTGCTACATCTAAAAATATAGCTGAGCATAGTTTTTTACTTTCGTGAGCTTTTTCAATAACATCTGTTATTCTGTGGACCTGGTCAATAGTTGAGTGCTTGTTAATAAACCCAAACTGGTGTGTTAGTATTAGGTTTTTTCTCTCTATGATCGGTTTTATTCTTTTCAACAGAAGTTTTTCAAAAACCTTAGATATTACTGGTAGCAGTGATATAGGTCTATAGGCTTTTATTTCATTTGCTGACTTCCCATGTTTTGGGATCATTATAATTTCCGTCATCTTCCAAATGTCTGGGACATGTTTTAATCTAAATGCTGTATTGATCAAGTTGGTGTGTTTTATAATTCCATTTCTTGGTAGTTTTTGCAGTAATTCTCCTGTTATTATCGTAATCGTAGCCTGGTGATTTCCTGGGATTAATGTCAGTTTTAATAACTTTGGTTAACTCTTTCGGCGTGACTAATTCAATTATCGAATTTTCAGCTACTGCTATGTCCGGCAAATTATGTTCAATATTAGTTTCGTTTGGTTTGAACGTTTTTTGTAGATATTCAGCAAATGCTTCTGCTTTTTGGTGATTGTCACGTGCCCAATTCCCACATAAGTCTCTCATAGGTGAACTGAGTAGACATGAGCGCTTTAAATATTTTGTGGCTTTCCAGAGTGAGTAATCAGTTTCTTTATCAACTGTAAAATTTCGCAGATAGTCATTTATGGTTTTATTTTTAATCTCCAGTATTTCTCTTTTTAGTCTTTGGGTTATATTGTCTAAACTATTTTTATTTTCAGGTGTTCTGTTTTGTTGCCATTTTTTTCGTAATTTACGTTTTTCAGCTACCATTTCCTTCACTTCTTTTGGATATTTAATTTTTTGCTTTAGTCGTACTCTTAATTTCTAGAGTATTATTCCAAGCAGCTTGTTGATTATCTACTACAAATTTTTCTGCTTCAAAATTTAATTGTTCAGTTGTCTTGAGAGGTACATTTAGTTGAATTCGTTTGTTCAATTCTTCAGCAAATCGTTCCCAGTCTATTCTCTTGTTTGCTAACGTTGGGTTTCTTTCTTTTCTTGTTATATTTTCGCTCAACGTCAGAATCACTGGGGTATGATCTGAACTTAGCTCAAAATTTTCTTTGGCTTTTATATAGTTGGTTGTTATGTTTCTTACTATGAAGAAATCTAACAGGTCCGGGGTTTTCTCTTGATCAGTCGGCAAATAATTTGGTTTTCCAGTTGACATGTAACTACATCTTAGTTCAGCAGTTGCTTTATGCAGTTCATTGCCTTTTGTTGTCATTCTGGATCCCCATCTTGTATTTTTTGCATTGAAATCACCTCCAATTATAAACTTTTCTTCCCAGGTTACTTAGGACATTCAAATAATTTTCCTTTTTTTGATTATATCTTGGAGGACAATAAATAGCGGCTATTGTAACCTTGTATCTACTTGATTTAATAGTTACTGCTGTTACCTGATTTTCTGCTGTACTGAGCCCGGGTTCTTGTTGGGGGAAAGGTTCTTTTTTATTATTATTGCACTTCCTCCTCTTGCGGTGTTAGCTGGATGTATGGTATGATAAAATATATATCCCCTAAATTTTATAAAGGATTCTTTTGTTAAATGGGCATCTGATATTATTCAAATATCTATTTTTTGCATATCTACGAATACTTGTAGGGTAGCGTGATGTTGCTGAATTTCATTAGCATTCCAAATTGCTATTCTTTATTTATATATCTTTATTTGCCATTTCGGGATTTTGGGGCCACAGGCCTAATGTTTTTCATTTCTATTTTTTTAATCCTTTCAAAAAAATATTCGATCATTTTTTCTTGTCTGTCCAGCTTTCCTGTTAGTTTAAGTAGCGATTCGCTGGTGGTTGCTTCATCTTCCTTGGTGTCTCTTTGGTTATTTTAACTGATACTTTGGGCATAAGTCATTTCACTATTAACGTTGTTATATTTTTTCGGTTGTTTCTTTTGACTCATTGTTTGTTGAGGTTTAACTTGAGCTACTTTATTTCTCCTCTCTTGTAGTGTTTTAGCAACTACACATCTTTTATAACTTGCCGGATGCGCTTCATTGCAGTTTGCACATTTCGGCTTAGCTTCTTTGGGTTTTCTACACTCTGTGGTGATGTGTTTACCTGAACATTTTACACATCTAGGTTTTCTTCTGCAGAATTTCTGTGTGTGTCCATGCAATTGGCATCTTTTGCATTGCGGTATTAAGTTCGATTTTTTTAGAAGTTCGATTTTTATTTCGACCCCTAAAATTCTTTTAATACCAAAAATGATTTTTGTGTCCGTATCATGTTCAAAGACTAACATAAATAGAGGTAATGCTTCTTGTGGACTAAAATTTCTCTTTTGCTATTTTTGGTCTTTTCTTTTTTTAAAATATTTGTCGCATTTAAGCATTTAAGCCCATCTTGGTTTAGTTCTGCTATAATTTTTTCACTTTTAGTTGTTGATGGAAGCCCTCTTGTCATTGCAGTTTCAGTAATTCTTTAATAAAACTATTCAAATGTGCATACAAAAAATTCAATTCAAAAAATGCATACAAGATAAATATCAATACCGTCATTACAGACAACATGAAATTAAAAACCTAAGTTTAAGAAATGCCAAAGTTTAAGTCCAACTGTATTTATGACAATAATCCATGAACTAACAACGAATTATTAAATGGACAAGACTACATATAGGTCATAAAAATAGGGAACCAATAGAAGCTAGGAGCTGGAAATGAACACAAGAATTGGAAAAATCATGGATCTGTAAATGAAAACTAAAATGAAATATAAAAGAAAATAGAAATGGAAGAAATGAATCTAATATGGCAATATTCAAAGAAATTTACAGACCCACCCTTACTTTCAGTTCTGAGGCGTTAGTGTTACACCAGTGTAACGTTAGTACTACCAAAAAAAAATTTAAAGGAATTTACACACAGAGAAAGGAAGAATAGATAATAAGCTGTAGAATATATAATATACTATAGAATAGACTCACACCAATAAGTAGTAAAAATTGATAACTTTTAACCCTGCTTGATTGTTGCGCAGCTTGAAGTACTCCGCGATTTCTTCTTCATCACTCGTTCGAAATTTGTCCAATCAATTGGGATCTTCCAGATTAAGATGGTTGTGCCACTACTAATAAGTCAACATCAAAATGAAATTTAATCGTATTAGAATATTTTTATATTAACAATAAAATAGCGTTAGGTTATTTTTACTTGGGTTATAATAAATTTTGAGTTTTCATTTAATGGGTAGTAAATTAATGACTAACTATTATCGTAATTTAATGCAAGTTTAAATTATAAAATAACCGATGCAATAATCCTATAGTTAACAGACATTGAAAGAGAAAGTCTTAATTATACTATGATGAGATTCGACCGTAATTAGCAAAGTATTTACACATAGTATTGAGTATTTATAGTGACTTTAGTTTAAAACAGCGTCATTTTAACGTGAATAGTGTACTCGAACTAATATCAATTGCTCCTCTCCTTTTTTAGTATCCAGATAATCATGACTGAGGACATAGAACAATATCCAGACCGCATAGCGGAGTTATATGCAAACAAAACAATTTTTATAACCGGCGGAACCGGGTTTATGGGCAAGGTTCTGATTGAAAAAATACTTAGAATTTTCTCGGCCACTAAGATATTTGTGATGGTTCGTACAAAAAAAGGAAAACATCCCATGGATAGGATCAAAGAAATATTTGCTGGACCGGTAAGTACAATTTAAATTAATTTTTAAAGCTTTTTAAAATATCACATATTGGCTGATAATTGTTGGTCTAATTATATTTACAAAATTAGAAAACATATTAAAAAGAAAACAAGAATTTGTTAAAACTAGTTACTTTTGTAAAACTTGTGATATTTTTTTATTTAAAAGGCACATGACACACTATTGGTTATTCATTATCTAACAATTTTTCCTTAACATTGTTCTTATGGTCCATATCTATGATTACAGACTCAAACTTAATTAATGTTTCATGTATGCACTCGCACTGTTGTACTCTACATAAGTTTAAAATACGGTAAATTTTTCACACATACTTTAAATATATTAGTTAAAAAGGTTTTTGTCTCTTCAAATTCCGTATAAGTTTACTGTTGTAGAGTAGTTGTGATACTTTGACATTTGTTCGTTCACGTGATCTCACTAGCAACAAACAATGCTAAACAATGCACCTTGAACTTTGTATTGATAAATAAAACAATTGAATCATATTAACTGCCTTATATAACTCGTTTAAAAATTTGATGTAAAGTCGGATTGGACTCCAAACAATCACCACATTTCTTGAGCATCAAACAAAGTTCTGCTCTTTTCTTCTTACATGCTCAATACATTTGAGCTTGGCATCCAGTGCCATGCTCAAGTATTTTATATTATCACTGATAGTCATTTTTTGTATGTGAAAACCCAGATGTAGACTTCGCAGAATTCAAAAGGGCTTCTTTGCGATGCATTGTGTTGACCAGATCTAGTTACGATTGTTTAAATTTATAATTCTTATAAAAATATTCCTTTTATCATTATTTAAATGACCCCAAACTAAGTTGCGTATTTTTCACCCAACAGAACGCAGAAGAAAACAACTCCGCATCTTCACACTTTCGAGGTTGTTCAAGACACGGCTAGTCGCAAAAAATATATTTTTATTTTCAATATATTGTATTATAAATATATTATATTATTAAGGTCGTTGAGAAATCTGTAAACGTTCACCGGATATAAATGTATATGTGTAAATACAAATGTATTAATAAAATAATGTTGTCATATATAAAACCTGTCAAACTTGTTATAGATATTTATTTCCTTAAAAGGACATCTTTAAATTCATTTGAAAACACCAAGATCTAGGGAATACGAGGACTTGCACTGTATTTTAATTTTATTTTTCATTATTTGAAACAATCTGGCAATAATTATTCAATCATTGGTATAAAACAGAAATGTTTAATCGATATGTTTAATCTTAATTTTCAGTTGATAGAATAATTCTGTATATATTTAAACTTCCAACCAAGTATTTTTATCCTGCTTAGTTTTTTAGCTTTATCACACAAAACATTATCAAGACATCCTTTTGATGTATTTTTGATCTTAACTATTTCCTGGGGCTTAGTAGGCAAATAACTTTATTTTGTGATCAATAATTCTTGAAATTTTAATAATTATGCTCTAAAGGTTGATATTCAAAATAATATTCAGATTTTTTATTAAAGATACGATTTATAAATCGGAACTGGAACATATAAATTGACGTATGACTTCAGTTTACCTTTTAAAAAATTTCGTCGCAAACTTATTTTACTATCATCATTTTAATCGCTAATCATACTATATCTAATAATCATACTATACATAATAATAAAAACGTACTGTATATTTTAACAAATATTAATTATTAATATATATAAAATATACAAATATTATTAGTATTAAAATGGATATTTCAAAATGTGTTTAATATAAAAGCATGACTTATATTCTAGTAACGGTTTCCGCTATATTACCACAGAACTTTTTACGTGTTATGACACCTCAACAAAAACAGCATTAAATTTAGGATTCAACCTTAACATTTAACTAAATATTTATATAGAATCGGAATATCAAACTGTTTGATACAGTACGATATCAAAAATATTGACTAAAATTATAAACAATCCAATTTAAATTTCAATGCCAATGAAAATATAGTAACGTAACCGATATTAAATCTATTTATCTTATTAAACATATGAGGCAGTGAGGCAAAAATATCTATCCATATTGCTTAAATGTAGGTGAATTCCATTGATGAACCGCATGTTATCCATATTAGTATCACCCAATTTTGAAGGAAAGAACTCGGTCTCCTCTCACGATATTGAGTATCCATAACTATTAATGAGTATATGACGTAAAGATCTTGAAATTTGCAATTCTTGTCACACCGCCGAATTGATGTCCTTAAACTTTTACCAACATTCTGCTTCGATATTTTGTTGAACAGTCTGTGATTTTATCGTCATTGATCTAGTCTTAAACTTATCAATTACTTCCTTCTCGGCCGACGAAGTTAAATATATATTCCATTACTCGAGCTTTCACAATTGTATTCATATATCATCTGATAATGCTTTAAGAGCCTTAAGTTAACCACCTTTTGAATAATTTTCAATTAACATCAATTGTAAACAGTGGTTCTTATTTAAATTATATGAATTTTATGGATGCAATAATGAATAAATGTAAACGAATTTATGATTTCGTGACAAAAAGTTGTTATAATGGGTACACACTCTGTATGTGTCTTATAGTATAATACTTATATTAGGCGCCTGCATGTATTTTGATTAGCAATATCTACTGGTAAAAATGCAAAGTATGAATTTAAAAAAATGTTAAACAACCTAACCCAACTACTAAGCTACACTTTTCTATCTAGTTTTAAAGAAATATTCAGATGCTAATCTTAGAATGCTCAAAACAACATTACCATGCTGCGTCAAAGAACATTTGTCTTTTTTTTGGTTTCAACGATTTGAAAAAGAACGGTCTGGAAAACCAAAAGTGAAAGGCAAAGAATTGTATGATTTTTGGATGAAAATAATCTCAAACTCTCAAAAAGATTACAGACAGCTTAGTAGTTGATGAAATGTGGATCTACTACGGCACGTGCATAACGCGATTTTTAAACACATAGATTTAAAAGCTAGAAAGGTGCGAAAATGGATTGATGATTGAAGCGGTGCACCAAACCAGTATAATTGTTTCGATACAGTATCATCATGTTGCCAGAATGATAAAATAGGTGTAAAAAATGATGAAAATTAAAATATTCTGATTAACAAATGTACATTGTACAAATATACAATAGCCCTAAAATGTACAATAGCCCTAATACTCAAAAGATGCGTATATAGATTTGACAGCTGTCGGATCATTAGTTTGTGAATTATAGCATTTTGAGTGAAGCAACTTTTATTAATGTGAAAAAATGGATAAAAAGGAATTTCACGTGTTAATAAAATATTGCTTTTTGAAGGGAAAAAATACAGTTGAAGCAAAAACATGACTTGATGCCGAGTTTCCGGATACTGCCGTAGGAAAATCAACCATCAAGGATTGGTATGCTAAGTTTAGACGTGATGAAATGAGCACCGAAGACGGTGAATGCAGTGGACACCCAAAAGGGGTTGTTACCGAATAAAATATTTAGAAAATCCACAAAAAGATTTTATGGCCGTAAATTGAAATTGAATGAAATAGCAGACACTCTAAAGATATCAACTGAACGTGTACATCATATCATTCACGAATATTTGAGTATGAGAAAGCTCTGTGTAAAGTAGGTGCCGCGCGAGCTCACTTTTGACCAAAAACAAAGACGAGTTGATCATTCGGAGCAGTGTTTGAATAAGATCAAGCGTAATAAACCCGAGTTTTTGCCTCAATATGTGACAATGGATGAAACATGGCTCCATCATTTCACTTCGAAGTCCAATCGACATTCATCCGAGTAGACTGCACACGATGAACCCGCTCCAAAGCGTTGGCAACTGTCGGCTGGCAAGGTTATGGCCTCTGTATTTTGGAATATTTTTTTTTGACTACCTTGAAAAAGGAAGTATAATCAACAGCGACTATTACATAGCGTTATTGAACCGTTTGAAGGACGAAGTCACCGAAAAACGGTCGCATTTAAAAAAAAGAAAGTGCTGCTTCACTAAGAAAATGCACCGTGTCACAAGTCAGTGAAAACGATGACAAATATCCATGAATTGGTCTTCGGGCTTCGAATTGCTTCCTTATCCACCGTATTCTCCAGATCTGACCCCCAGCAACTATTTCCTGTTCTCAAATCTCAAAAGAATGCTCGCCGGGCATACATTTTCGTCGAATGAAGAGATGATCGCCAAAACTAAGGCCAATTTTGAAGCAAATGACAAATCGTTTTACAAAAATGGTATCGAAAAGTTGGATGGCCGCTATAAGCAGTGTATCACCCTTGAAGGGAATTATGTTGAATAAAAAAACTAATTTTGCCAAAAAAATGTGTTTTACTATTTTAGGCCGTGGACATTTCAACTGACCTGTTATGTAAAGTGATTTTTGCGAATTGTTTGAATATATTCAGAAACAATGCAACAATGTCACATGATGTTTTATCTATCCTCAATATATTTAAAGAAATTTAGTTTCCTAGCAACAAAATTAAATACTTAATAATAATTTATATAATAGTAATATGCTAGTATTTAAGTATTTAAAGTAATTGTCAACATTATTTATTATTTCCTCACAATATGTATTCTATAATTTTAATTTATGATAATTAATGATAATGATGACAAAATCAACTTTTTTTAAAAACCCATTAAATATGTTTCAAATAACTTGTTACGTATGAAGTGAGATTATTAATTGACGCTTCTAGCTAAAAACGTAATTATGTTTTATTTGCCATAATAATGTTTCCTACCAATAGTTCTTTATTAAAGCAAATAATGAAACGAAAAATATGCATGTTTCATATAATTAGACTAATAGTAGCCTATAATATATAAATGTAACTGAGAAGATTAGTTATTTATGCCATTGATATTGATAAATCGTAATACTACAATATAAGCGAATTGAATAATTAACAGTTTTCATTTTAAGATATAAAATTGTTCTTAGTTAACCTATATTATTTTATATTTAGTTCTAAACACAATGTTTGAATGATAAATTTAACACAAATAATAATATGGTTTAAATAGCAGAACAGAATGGTTTAATCTTCTCTATAACAATTTATTTACTACAAGTTAATATGTTTCATCAATTCAATATTAACACAAACATTGTAAAATACTTTGAATTCCCGGTAGTAATGTAAATATGGTGACACTAAGGGCGCGTTTTTTGATATTATTTATCATATTCCGATTTTATTAATAAACCGACAGTTATTTAATTTCCATGATGGTTCTTAATCTGTATGGAAGTTTAAAATTTCTTTATTATTTATTAGATCTTTTTATCGCTATTTCTGGAAATTTTCGTTTGATTTATCATCATCACAATCCTCAATCCATAGCTAGCGCCTGAAGGGAGTATCTATTTCTCAACCAACGCTGTTGATGTATGTTTTTTAATCTTCCATTTTTCTAATCATTCTCTCAGCTAATGCCACAACTTAAACCAACAACTAGTACTTCGTTTCTAATAGGATCTCTGAAACATGTAGAGTATCTCTTAAGCGTCTTACTTGAAAAACTTCCAACTTACATATATCAGACTATAACAGCATTTAAGTCCCGGAGCCATAGTTGAATATTTGCTTTTTTCTACAAATACTATCTCAAAGATGCAGAAGCTCCTCCATCTTGATCGACTCACCTTATTGTATCAACCATAGATGTTACTTTCTTCTGCTGTATTCAGTTATCCGTCGGTTGCCAATACTTTCGTCGTTTCTTTACTCATTTTCAAACCAGATAGCTTGGAAATGCGAAGAAATCGTCAAGAATTTTTCAGGCCTGAACACATATCAATGAATAATGCGCTATCATCAGTGGACAAAAGATTGGTCATGCCCGGGCGAAACTTTTCACTTTCACATTAACTAAAACAAAAAAAAAGTTTTTATATTTACGTTTTTTTTTTGAAGATCAATTATATTGAATTTTACCTTTACACGGACAAACCGGCTGCCAATTAAAAAAGATAATTAAACAAATTATCAGGCTGATAATAAGTACATAACAAGGAAAAAAAATTAAGAGTTGGCTTACATTTTGGGTGCATTTAAATAGAATTTATTTCAGATTACATTGTTACTTTCCTATTTCTTGGGAATTATGATTTCGCTAATTATATTTTAATGATGTAAATTATTCAATACGACTAATTTCTTTAATGATTTTATATAATATCTTACACTTTCTATAACCTTCATATTACTAAAACTGTGGTAACAAATATTACAATAAAAATCCATTTTGTATGTTTAATTGTATATTTTTAAAATAATAATATGTACTATGCTTTTGCTGTTTAATGAGAAAACCTCCAGAATTATACAAAATTGTTTTCTTTTTCTATTAAATATTTATTCACACTACGTAGTTACTTTTGTTTTAACAATTTGCTTTTTATTAATATTAAGATAAAGTGATTTTAATAATCTATGTCATCACTTTTTCTGGTACATATCTGGTTATTTACTATAAGTAATAATTTTGTAATGCTTTTTTTGCAATATGTTCGTTCGTTTACTATATGAAATATTTACAATCATATATCCTTGAAGTGTGTAATGTTTTGTAATAAACTCTTAACATAAATAAATATTGTCACATCACAATATTGCCACATACAAGAAAATAATAACTATTAAATTTACATCGGATAAGTAATGTGTGTCATGCTGTGGCAACTAACATCAAATATTACTTACGTGCTTAGTACTTGAATACATAAAATATTTTTTAGAAGCTAATTTATTTCCTCCTTATTTATTTACCTTATTATTTTAAATAGTCTTACTCGATATTTGCTATGATGTTATTATTGAAAAGTATATCGTGTTAAATGTATCTATAAATGTAACAAATTTTATTTGAACATATATATATATATATATATATATATATATATATATATATATATATATATATATATATATATATATATATATAATGATATTAATTATATTTCTTCTTCAAATAACTATCATATAAACTTGTTAGTTTAAATATATCACTTATATGTTACATTTTAAATATTTATCTCATTATATAACTAAAGATTCCAAAAATTATAAAAGTTATAAAATACATTCAACTGAAAATATATATTTTGTTTATTTTTACGGAAACAACAAGTACTCCTTGGTAATTTTAATGGTTGAATGCATAACTTTTCAATTGTATTTTTTCACTGACGTAAAAACGCTTTTACTATTTTACTGATATGAAAGTACTGTTGATGAAATCTTTGAATTCAAATAATCCCACAAAAAGAGCTTAAGTACAACAATATTAGTTATTACATGCTAGCAAGTATTATTATAGATTTAATAACCGTCTCTTGAACTGAATTATTGGAAAATTATTTTTCAAAAGGTATTCAAAGCCCATTGCGGAAATTTCGACAACAAAGTCATCAAAGAGAAAAATGCATTGTTAGTGTATACAACTTTGTAAACGTGGAAACCCAATTAATACACGTATAGTGAATGTAGGCTGTATTTTATTATATTACTCAGTTTATTTATATCATCTAACATTACTTTCTTATTTCTTGCCAGTGATTGTTTTATTAATTGGACGTTAACAATTTAAATTACTTAATAGGAGTAATTTCTTTAAGAGTTTTATGAAATATACTTTCTATAACCTTCACAGAGTAATAACTATAAAAGTAAAAACTATTGTTGGTTTTAAAATAATATTTTTTTAGTTTTAACAATTTTTTCAGTAAATCTTAAAACTTGACTGAAGATTTGTTTTTATCTTTATAATGAAGGATATTGTAAATATATTTTTTCCACCTGTGCTTACATTTTTATTTGTCTGTAATTGAACAGAAAACATGTTTTATATTTTTAATTATACTCATTAATCATGCAATTGAAGTGCCTTGACCTTAATGTAATTGTGGTGATGCTCATCAGCAACAAATATTTTATAACCCAAGCTTATTTACCTTATAACATTTGTAATACGTACAATTCAGTTTTACATTTTTGCATTTTTGGCTTTAGTATATAAAGTAGTACAATCTAAAAACAATAAGACTTCAAATATAACACAATGAGGTTATTTATTTATAAATACTCAGATAACCACAGTTGATAATTTTTCCAGTGGAAGTATCATATATTTTTTATCTAAATATTTAATTACTTGTACTTGTTCTCTATACCTAAGTATGAAAAACAGTCTGAATTAAATATATAAACCTAAATTCCCATTAATAAAAAAATATAGAAAATATATTGGTTAAAAACATCAGCAAGCTATTAACATTTTTCATGTCACTTTCTTATTTCAATTATATAACGTAAAAAGCAAATTTATCGAATGGTTGTTGTAGATATGTTAATTATGTCGAAATTGCTGTGAAGGAATTAAGCTAATGATGTTATGGTCATTGTCTTAAGTTATTTGCTATAAATAATAGTGATGTACATTTATTAAGACACATTGTTTAAATTACTATCTACAATGTATACAGCCGAAAACCATAAAATAAATAAGAAACCATTAAAACTGACTTTACTATTAAATGAAATATTATTAGTATATAAAACGTATATAGAAATAAAATTAAGGGCACTACATATTTTATTAATGGCAATAACCTATTATATCAGGCCTATAAATTAATTTTAAAAGTTTTAAAATGGATGGTGTTACTCTGTATTAAATCCTATTGGGTACATTTGTAACCAACATATGAAGCTCATGGCTTCATAAGTGTTTTAAGTAAGTGTTAAGTAACCATGTTTTATGGATTTTAATATTTGAATACTGGTTTCTATGTTTTGAAAGTAGTAATTTTGACACCGAAGAGAAAGAACGTTCTGGAAAGGAAAAAAAGTGAAGATGAGGATTTGTAGGCATTACTGGATGAGACCATCAGTGAGGATCGCTACCGACTACAATTGATGCGTTTGAGCCCTGTGACAGTAAAGACAAAACACTGTTAAATTCTTCGGCATGACTACGATCGACCGCAAGTTTCAGGATTGGCGAGAACGTGCTTGGAAACATTAAATTGTAAAGTACTACTTCGTCAGCCGTATCCTCCAAACCGTGGTCGTTCTGATTACTATTTATTCATATATGACATATATGACTCGTGACCTGTCTGAGCAGCGCTTCACTTCTTATGGATTCGTGGACAACCTCAAAAATTATATCGTTCTTTCGAGATGGAATCCGCAAATTACCTGAAAGATGAAAAAAAGTAACGACAGTCAATGCATATTACTTTGAATAAAACATATTGTACCAATTAGTCAGAACGAAGCTGCAAATTGTAAAAAAAGCCTAAAAGTAGTTTATAAGCCTAATATTCATGATGCAGTGCCATTGATGCGTTACATGAATTCCCAGCTGTTCTAACTGGTTCTACTGGCTAATTTCGTTAATTTTTCTATAAGATTTTTAATTCAAAGGCGGCGCGGGAAATATGCGGTTGGGAAAAAAGTAATGTCGGTTTTTCCTAATGCAAAGACTTAAATTGATAACTCTAGTAATACTTATTCGATGAGACCAAACTATTGCACGTTTGAAAGATAAGAGTCTATAGAAATATACAGTGCAAGCTTATCAAAAAAAGTGTGACGTTTATGATGATGAAAGTTTAGTTGATATTGTAAAAATTTCGATGTTTAAGATAAACGGCTTTCTGGTCGACTAATAGTTGAATAAGTTAATGAAATTCTTAAAAATATCGAAATAAACCGACATATTTCGTCACAATATCGTTACAAAAACTATTTGTATAAGACTGAATAGCAAAAGAAGCCCGTTGATTGAGGTCCACATGAATTTACAATGAAAAATTAAATAGTCTAAGTTCCCTTTTGTGAATCAAATCATTTTTGAAACGAATGATTATGGGCGTTGAAAACGTCGCATGTACATAATATATTATGTACGTAGATCACGATCGAAGCCTGGAGAAACTTCAGAAACAGCAGCAAAGCCAGTATTGTCTATGGTTCAAAATGATGCTTAGTTGATGATTGACATGATTAAAAAACGCACAGAGGTCTAAAACAACAACGCTAAATCACACATATTTTTAATTACTCAATTATTAATGGTTAATGGTGTAAAGCTGAGCTAAAATAATATTTGAGAAAATCTCCTGATTCAGATATGCGCTCAAAAATTTAAGATTTTCTACTGTGACAAAATTACGATCTTTCAAAGTAACAAAAGATCATCGATTAAATTGGGGTAAAAACTAATAATTACCATTAACATGAAAAACTCGAAACTTCCATTAAACTTTCATTCAAAGTCTTCAATAATGTCTAACTCTACTTTAATCTCATCATATTTTCTTTTCACTTAATATCCATACGTTTTAAAATTGGCTATAGTGCAATTAACCATAACAGTTAAAACCATATATGAAATTAAATATTATATATTAAATATTAAATATTATATATCAAATAAAACAGACAAGAATATTAAGAGAAAATATTGGAAGCTCTTAGGCAGATAAATTATGAGGGGTTATACTTCTATATCTTCTATCTCTAATTTTAAGATTATGGTTATAGAATTGAGAATTCGTATAGAATTTATATATATATATATATATATATATACACACATACATATAAATAATATACATATAAATGAAAATATATTCACTTAACATGAAATCGTGTGTGAAATAACGTGTTGTTCTTCTGATTAATGTCACATAATTTAAATAAGCAGCATCTGATCCATTTTTATTCAACATTTTGTTATTAAAATAGCCAATCAGTAGAGTGTTTATAATATATCTGTCCATTTTTCGACTAGTGATTAGTTACAGACAATATTTTGATAACCAATATTATAATATAATGTCATTAACTGTTAATATATTATAACAAATTTATATAAAAATAATATAAAATATTTATTTTGATTTTAATATTTTAAAGTAAAAATAGACAGATATCAAAAAATTAAACATCACAAGACAGGTTTATTGAACTTTGATATATAAGCTTATTCTGGATTAAAATAGTGAAGATTCTAGTTCCACATTTTGAAACCAAAATTAAAATTTTCTTCTCTCATATTTAAAGAAATATGTCACTTAGTCAATAAAAACGTTTAATTAATTGAGTGTCATTTTATGTTGAACAGCATTTATTCATGAAACATTACTTTTAATATTTCAAGGTTTGTTATTACTATTAATTATAGAAGTACGCGTGTTATTTATATTATTTATATAAGGTTATTCAATTGAGACGGGTCGATGTTTGGCGAGACCAAGTTTTTTAGGCAGGGTCTTTTTAACCTGTTGTTTGTTATCCAGTAATCAATGTCAAATTTCCATCATAACTTATAAGGTTGAGCGGCAGTACCAAATGTTAAAATTATTCGAACAAATTCAGCCTGATCCATGATTTTCATCTTCAACACGAAAAACTGAAAAACCTTATATAATCTTGATTTACTTACATAATATAAGTAAATATGCAGAATAATCTGAAGTTGGATTCTTAACAAGTCTTAACAAGTCTTAACAATTGGAAAATACCCGGCCTGACACATAGATGGCGCTACTAGAATTAAATCCATATGTTTTTTAGTTAGCCCTAATCCTCAAAAAATGCATGTATAAATTTGACAGCTACCGGGTCATTAGTTTATGAATTATAGCATTTTGAGTGAAGCAACTTTTGTTATTGTGAAATAAATGGATAAAAATGAATTTTACGTGTTGATAAAATATTGATTTTGAAAGGAAAAATACAGTTGAAGCAAAAACTTAGCTTGATACCGAGTTTCCGGACACTGCCCCAGGAAATTCAAGCGACAAGGATTGGTATGCTAAGTTTAGACGTGGTGAAAGGAGCACCGAAGACGGTAAACTTAGTGGACGCGAAAAAGGTTATTACCGACGAAAACATTTAAAAAATCGACAAAATGATTTTGAATGACCGTAAATTGAAATTGAATGAAATAGCAGACACTTTAAAGATATTAACTGAACCTGTACATCATGTCATTCACGAATATTTGGGTATGGGAAAGCTCGGTACAAAGTGGATGCCGTGCGAGCTCCCTTTTGACCAAAAACAATGACGAGTTGATGATTCGGAGCAGTGTTTGAAGATGATCAAGCGCAATAGACCTGAGTTTTTGCTGATGGATGAATATGGCTCCATCATTTCACTCCGAAGTCCAATAGACAGTCATCCGAGTGGACTGCACACGATGACCCGCTCCAAAGCGTGGGGAAACGCTACAGTCGGCTTGCAAGGTTATAGCGTCTGTATTTTGGGATGCACATGGAATAATTTTCATTGGCTACCTTGAAAAAGGAAGGAGCACCAACAGCGACTATTACATAGCATTATTGGACCGTTTGAAAGACAAAATCGCCGAAAAACGGCCGCATTTGAATAAAAGAAAAAGTGCTGCTTCACCAAGATAATGCACCGTGTCACAAGTCAGTGAAAACGATGACAAAAAGCTATGAATTGGGCGTCGATTTGCTTCCTCATCTACCGTATTCTCCAGATCTGGCCCCCAGCGACTATTTCCTGTTCTCAGATCTCAAAAGAATGCTCGCTGGGAAGAAATTTTCGTCGAACGAAGAAGTGATCGCCGAAACTGAGCCTATTTTTTACTAAGGTAGGCCGGGGACTTTTCAATTGACCTGTTATGATGTTGGAAAACGTATTAGAATATTGTGTATTGGTTGACATGGAGATTATTTTAAAAGAAAAAAATAAATATGGAACAATAATTAAAACATCTTTCAAACAATCAGTTAGATATTTCTGCATAGATGTATATTTCCCATTTAATAACTAATAATTTATCAGGTCATGCATATATACAATTACTAGCCACATTAACTTAACAGATTGTTGAATCACTATATTTCTCTAGTATATATATTTTTTTAATACTATTTTCACTATCTCACTTTATTTCTTAACCAAGTTAGAATATAACATATATGAAACTTATTGTTTTTAATCGTTTGTGAAAAACTACACATATTATAACACAACTTGGTTAAAACTACGTTTACTCACTTAAATTTTACGTTTACTTACTTTAACTTAAGCGCAATATAACTAATACAAAATGTTAGAACAACCAACCTAACTTATTGGAGATACGGTTTTTATTAAATCAAAATTACTGATTAATTAATAAATTAATTTTCTTTCAAGACAAAACTGTAGACACAAATTAGTAATTACTAGTTTTACCTACATATAGCTTACAGAAAGCTTTAGTTTATATGGCAAATATAGTTTACAAATAATTAAATCAAACTGGCCTTTATACCACTTATTATAACCTAACACTATTTATAAATATCATGCATGATAAATAAGTTAGAACTGCTATTTAAATAGATTTTTTTTCAGCTCTACGATAAGGTGAAAAAAGAAAAAGGAGAAGACGTCATTAAATTAATTCATCCAATTGTCGGCGACGTAACATTACCAAACCTGGGAATATCACCAGAAGATCGAGAACTGGTAACTAATCAAGCGCAGATAATTTTCCATTGCGCAGCTACGATCCGATTTGACGAACATTTGAAGAAAGCTATCCTTCTCAATGTCAGGGGGACAAAATTTATGCTAGATTTAGCCAAAGAGTGTAAACAACTATTGGTATGTTTTATTCATAGTAGATATGCAGATAAATCGACATTTTTTCATATATTTCTTAAACATTTTAAAAACCTTTTAATTATCTTTCATCTAAGTTCATTTAATATCTAAATTCATTTTATTAATCTATTATATTCTTTATAAAATATCGATATATTTCCTAGTTATTGAAAGAAAAAATATCGTTATATTTTTCTCCGATTGATATATCGACATTTTTTGAAATATCGAAATCGATATATCGTTTTTTTCTCGGCAACCGACATCTGCAATTCATAGTAATTTCAATATATTTTGTTAATTATATATTTTTAGTCATTCGTCCATGTTTCCACCGCATACTGTCATTTAAACGAGAAAATACTTTATGAGAAAGTTTACCCACCACCAGCTAATCCTCATGATCTAATAAAAACTGCAGAATGGATGAGCGATGACGCAATTGAAGCCATTACACCCAAGTAAGTAAAACAATTACATGTTAATATAGCTGTGTTCATAATGATTTCTGTAATTATTCAAAATTGATCAAAATCCACAAGAGCAATAGTTGGAACTCTTTATGGTTATGGCCAAGGTTATACTATCCGCATTTTAAAATGCACCTTTCAATAAATAAAAAAATATCATACTGTGTATTGGTGTTTTACATGGTGCTATTGTAAAAAAAGTAGTTATAAAAGAAATAAAGAAAGAAAAACGCCCTTAAATACAATAAATAAAGTGCTGTCTCACCAAGCCTGATGTACTGATGCCGATGAAAGCGACAGTCAAATTAGACGAATTACGCTTCTAATTGCTTGCTATTTGCAACGATATATGTAGTGTAGTCCAGATCTAGTCGTCACAGAGCACTAGCAGTTTGCAGACCTGTTGCAAAAAATGCTCAGAAGTTGAAAACTTTTGAAAACAAGAATATCAGCGTGGAAATTATTTATTTATCTAAATATTGTTTTACTAAATTGTCCCGGGATTAGTTAAATGATGCATTAAAAAAAACTATGATACATTTACATATATATATATATATATATATATATATATATCTTTATATATCTTTTGCAAATATCTATTTATAAAAACCCAGTAATATATATTTTACAGGCTATTAGGCGATATTCCCAATTCATATGCCTTTACGAAAGCTTTGGGAGAAGCTTTAGTAGTGGAACAAAGTGAAAATTTACCGGTTGTCGTCTTAAGGCCTTCAGTTGGTAAGAATTTTTATTTTATATTGATTAAAAAAGTAACTAAAATTCTTTGTTTCATTAAATTGCATATTTTATCCCCAGAGAATAGCCAGTAAGCCCATTTTTATTCATTATTCTTATCTCTTTATCCTGTTCAGAATAAATGTATTAATAGACTATCACATTTGAGTACCTAATTATCTTAAAAATCGATTATAATTGTATGGCGGGCTGCGATGCAAATAGTTTTTTAAAAATCAATTAAATGCTTTTTGTTATTCGAAGCTATATCTGTACGTAACTTTACATTTTAAAAGCTGGGCATTCGAATATGTTTTTTATCAGTCGAATCAATCATCACATTCTTTAACAAATAATGTACAACCACATTCTGCGTACATTCTAATAAAATTCGGTGACCGCTCCATCGGAACCAATATTTACCAAATGATATTTGATAATGTAAAATAAATGAGTTCTCATAATCAATATCCAATCTTCTTATCATCAAACGTTTCCTATTATAGGCAGAAAAAACCGCAAATTATATTTCTTTTTTTAGTCAAAACGGGAGCTATCTTGTAAAAAGATAAAAAAACACAAACACACATAACTGATATTGTTTATGCAAATTATTTTAGTGATACCAATTTGGAAGGAACCTCTTCCAGGGTGGACTGATAACATAAACGGACCGACAGGACTATTGATTGGAGCAGGGAAAGGGGTGATAAGAACGATGTATTGCAAAAAGAATAGTTATGCCGATTATTTACCAGTAGATATATTTGTAAATGCTGCAGTGTTATCGGTATATGACTGCATTGTGTATAAGTAAGAGGGCTAATTAAGATTAAATTAAAATTGTTGAATAATACTAATATCATTGTTTTTCTTAGGCGTCAAAGATGGATATATAATGTAACAAGCTCTCATCTATATAAGATTACTATGCAGGAAATTATCGATATAGGGAGAAAGGTAAATGCGTACTTTGAATTCTCTTCTTAACACTCTGATAATTTAAAATGTTTAGGTAATTAATGAGAGAATGCCATTAAATGGAGTTGCTTGGTATCCCGGTGGGTCTATGAAGAGTTCGAAGCTGTTGCATAATATTTGTTTTCTACTGTTTCATATAGTTCCCGCTATATTAGTGGACACCATACTAGTTATTTTAGGTTATAAACCAGTGTAAGTATTTCAATAGTAATTATTGTTTTTTTCCCACTAACATTCATGATATTTAAAAATCATATTATTCACGTATTTCCTGTATAGTCCAATTATACTTATTTAAAATTATTTTAGCCTTAGATTTTTTAACACTTTTTCTTACTTACATTTTTCACTTAACATTTTTTCATTGAATCTTACGTTACCCATATGGTCTAACCTACAAAATCAAACCAAAATCTACAAAAAATATATTATTACAAAATGGAAAGTATTTTTATTTCCTTCTTTTGTTGATCATCAATTAAATTATTGCTATTGAGAATAAATATTTAATGAATTTTCTTGAAGGAATCCAGTATTGTAAAAATAGAACTTTTGACTTGAATAGAAATATGAATGTGACCCATTATCTAATAAATATGATATATAATTATTAAATATAAACATTAAGTAATTCAATGAGTTATTTAAATTGTTTTAGTAAAAAGGGATAATTGACTTTTTAGATTTACCCATATCTGGATATATTTTCAAGTTACTATATTTAAATTGTCTACTAAACTCTATTACTTTTTTAGTACAAATGTATACAGCAGATTTGAACTTGAGAAAAAGCAAACTAAAATTGTCTCTCCAATACATCTGTCTTCTAAATTAGAGGCTTTGGATATATTGGCCATTTATTCCCAACTATTGCAATCTTTCATAATTATCTCACATTACACATTAAGAACGGGAGCTCTGATGTTGGAAATATATACTAACCGCAACATTAATTTAAATAGTGTCAAGGTCCTAGTCACCCAACAAGGCTATTTTGAAAGAAAATATCCAGATTACTTTAGATTAAACAGCAAAATCTCAACAAGAGCAACGGCTATATAATCAACTCTTTCTGGCATATTGAGCTTCCTCCTACATTTTTAATTGAATAAGGTACCATAATGAAGCAGAGTCCTAATCGGTTAGTCACTTAGCTTGCTCAGGTACTTGCTTAAATAGCACAACCTCATTAGTAGAGCTTCAGTATTAAGCCTTCTGTCCTGAAGATGCAATATCTAAAGATTGCGAAACGTCGCATAAACGGTTTGGCCAATAAACGAGATTTCTGGAAGACAATAGTTCAAATATAGACAACCGCGTAAATCTCAAATCTAAAATAACTGTCTTTTTTGTAACTTCAATAGTTTAACGTAATCTCTTTTTCCAAACATGTATTGATGTCAACTCTGTTAAAATATGACTAAATCTCATTCAAAAACAATGATTTCCCTTACTATCTTTTCTTCTTATCTAAAATAAAGTTTTATTTTGGTAATAGCATATATCTAAATATTATTAACTGGCGTAATAAATGTTAAGGCCATAATTCTTTCGATATTTTAAAGTATTTATGAAAAGTAATTACCGGTTTTTCAGATGTCGCTAGGCTTAAGTATGCAATGTTATGATTTGATATATATGTCATTTTATCGTACTGACATCAAGCTGCAAAGCTATATATGTTATATTTTGCGTAAGTAAGTAAGAAGTAGTAGACTGAAAAAGTTTGAAGATGCGGAACTGCAAGAGTTATGGCAAGACCAAACCCAAACGCAAAAACAATTGGCAAAAACATTAAATGTGGCCCAAGAAACGCTTAGCAACCGATTATGAGCAATGGGAAAAATCCAAAAAATGGGAAGATTTTGAAAACCCAAAGCGCTAAAAATCATGGTTATTACCTGGCGAAGCCTGCCAATCGATTCGAAGGCTAAATCGTTTTAGTCACAAGATAATGCTCTATGTTTGGTGGGACCAGAGCGGCGTATTGTATTACGAACTGTTGAAACCTTGTAAAACAGTTAATAGTATCGCTACTAAAAATAAATGATGAATTTGAACCATACTTTGATCGAAAAGCGTTCAGAATGGGGTAAATTGAAGACAGGGTAAATTGAATTTACAGCACGATAATGCACCCTATCCTAAAGCAAAATCCGTCAAGGAAGCGTTGAAAGAACTTGAATGGGACATACTACCGCACCAGCCGTGCTCTCCACACATTGTCCCGTTCGACCATCAACTTTTCACATCATTGGGACACACGCTTGCAGAGCAGGGCTTTGCCAATTTCGAAGATGTAAAAAATGGCTTGATCAATGGTTTTTCTCAGAGGACAACAATTTTTTAGGATGGCATCCATAAATTGCCTGAAAATACTTTGAATAAATAAATTTTTACATTTTCTTGCAAGTTATGTAGTGTTTTTCCGGAAAAAAACAATAATAACTTTTCGGTACGCCTGGAATATGATATGTTTCTTTGGTTATAATAGTTTCCTTTTTCAGAAACCCTGCGGAAATAAAACCAACAAAAAAAATTAACTTAATGTTATATTTTCAATAATAATCTCAATTAATAATTTCTTTATCAACATAATTTTAGACTGATGAGAGTTCAAAGGAGAATACAAAAAGGCTTCGACGTATTCGAATACTACGCTAACAATCAATGGGATTTCGACAACGAGGAGTCTCTTTTAGCCCGAGAAATGATGAACCCTTTAGAAAGAGAAAAGTATAAAATCGACGGAGAAGGAATAGACTATTATGAATATTTCACAGATTGTACTCGAGCTGCTCGATTGTACATTCTCAATGAACCGGATGATACTTTACCAGCCGCCAGAAGACATATGAAAGTGTAAGTAAATTTTTATTGTCCTTAAAACTGTATATCAAATTACAATGGAAGAAAACAACATAAACTGTCACTAAAGAAATTTAATTCGGTCTTCTGATTAAATACAACCGTAGTAAAACTTATTTTCAATAATTTTATTTCCAAAAATAACATTGCAAGTTAGATCATCATTCAACATCATCAAATAGCAAATAACATGTTTGGAGCAAGTCTATAAAAATAGTAATAAACTAGGCATCAACAAAAAATGTTTATTAGATATTTTATTATTTATATTATTTATTAAAAATAATTATATATTTATTTATTTAAGTTAAGTCCAACACATTAACATATTACGGGAATATGTTTTATATAAATTATCTTATAAAATAATTAATAATTTAAATTAATACTTTTTGAATTCATTAAATTTCTTTAGTTTTTCTTTTAAAATATTTTATTACATAAGATAAAAACAGTGAATGAATTTTAACGGATTCAATGTGCTTTATGTGAAAGTACCGTACAAGATTATTTTTAAAAATATACTCAAAAAATCCGAAATCAATTTGCTCCATATATGATTATAAACGGACCTTATCAATTACAATTTCTCGTCTGTTGCGTTCTTAGTCAACCGTGATGACTTTCCAAAACATCGAAAATGATATTAACAGATTTTCTATTTTCAAATTTCTTTCTCAATTTAAAAATTATCATATCATATTTATATAGCATAAGTATAAGAGCATTTAATATACCGTATGCTGACAGAGGTCAGACGTGATGTCTAGGGTTAGCCATCTCGATCTGTTGACGTTCATCGTTCTCTTGATATTTAGATTTCTTTTTGATAACACTACTGGAAGTGTTCTTTTCTAAAAGAATCGAGTTATGGCATGATAATACTGGCATGCGCACAAGGATTTGAATTTGCGACGTTGCCAATTGTTAAACATTTTTGTTTGAAGAATATAATATAAATAGAATAAATTATCTTGAATTCACAAGTTAACCTAATATTTCTATTGAGACCCAAGTTAAAATATTTTTGACAGATTTTTCATCCCCTATATATAAAAATGTAATACAAAGAACATATTACATATTTAATTTTAAAAGGAAAAATAGATATTTTCTCCAAACAACATGTAAGGTAATTTATTTATCAATATATAAAAGCACAAGCATATAATTATCTTTAAAATTACTCAATGATTGCATGGCACTAAAAGATAGCTTCATTGTTTCCTCATCGAATCTCTTCGATATGCATTAAGCATGTGTGTAGAATATACACGTATAAATTCTTAGCTATATTCTTTTAACATTTCATATCTTCATTTATTATGATTAACATAAAATATTCTTTCTTTAAAGTAGTGTTGGTACCCAGAAACTAAGATTGTGGCTTTTATTACAAATATCCTGTATTTTTAATCTCAATTACCCATGTTGCTTGAAAATGTTGCCATGAAAACTTGAAGCATCGCTTTTATGTTTTTATCGGGGGAATTCTATTAGTTAAAAATTAATTCTTGCTGAATATTACATAAATATTTATGAGTCAATAAATCTAGTCTTTACGAATTGTCACTACATGTTAATTCGGGTTTCATCCAATATAGCATCCATTGGAATTTTAGCAATTAGTTTGGATGCAGTCATATTCTTATCTGATTTTGATACCCCTCACCTCTCACCCTTACATACACTCTGACGAATTCTTGATCGACTACACTCAAATTTAGAAGTAGTAAGATTTTTACCAAAATAGGAACCTCTAACCTTTAAAAATCTTCAAGCGAACCAAACTTAAATGTTTCTTGCTCAATTTTAATGCTGTAAACTGACTATTAATCAGCCAGCTGTGATTTTAATGAGGTATACTCATCGAATCATATATATATACCTAAAATATAATGAATTTGGTACAGAATTGAATCATACATACCTGAATGGAATATCCTCATATAACTGTTCAGATTAAAGTGTCATAATATATTTTTTTGACAATATTCACAAATCGATGATTTATTAATTACTGCCTACCATTTATAATTAAAATATGAACAGTACAAGAAGAAATAAACTATAAACAACAAAATTCTTAACCTTAAGGAACAGAGCTCCTACCAGTTCCAGGGTCATATCCAAAATGGCTATTGTAGTTCGGTCGATTCTAACTCTTGATTGTTTGTGAATGGCAATATCGCAATATTAGGCGGAAACTACCGAAGTTTACTGAATACCGATTAGGATTCCCCAGAAATAGCCACTACTTCATTTTCTCTAAACTTGACAGAAAGTCAGGCTGTAATTAAAAAATAAAGAATAGAAAATAGAAAATACAATTTCTGGTTATTTATAGCAAACATTTTCAATTGAATGGTAATCGTGGTTCACTTTATAATATCCCATTATCTTAATATTTATATTCACCTTAATATTTCAACATATCGATTTTTTCGTTTTCGATAGAACCTCATCATTCAATACACAATAAATCCATGGAGTAACTCCAGTACTAAATATCTTCATAAAAATAATACCTCATTGGTAACAACTTTCAAAATACAAGTATCAAATTTCAAAAGATCGATTGTTAAAACCAAAATTTGCCGAAGTCTAAATCATCTAAGAGTAGTTACCCAAAAATAGTTACCATATCTCTCGATCTAACCTATCCAGCTTACCATAATTCTATTTTCATTTTGAAAGAAATAGGGACCAATAAAAATAGCCGGTATTCCAAAATCCAGAGTTCAAGAATAAACTAGGTTTGACACTAACAGGTGTATCAATCAGTACCAAAGGCGGCAGTATTGCCAACACTGCAATAGCACATATTTTTAATTAACCATCCAAAGTTACCAAAACCAAAATCACCTAATGAATATCCCTCAATACACATTCAAATTTTGCCTATACAAATTAGATTTAGCTGATATTTTGCTTTAAAATAATATATATAATAACATTTTATTTTTCAGAATGTGGGTCGTGGATAAATTCTGCAAAACGCTTTTCATACTTGTAGTTGGTTATTACCTGTACCAGAAGATATTCAAACCAATATTAACATAATTATAAAATACTATCTACTAGATTTAAGAATTTATATAACAAATTAATAAGGTAAATTTTTCAATGTGGTGTTTGCACTAGTATTGATCAGTAATATATGTACTGTATAGATGTTTTTGTATATTATTTTAATTATAAATATATTATGTAGTGTTCTCTAGTTTGTTTATGTAGCATTTAATATTACTGTGTTGTCTTTAAATATTACATCATGGCTATGTTCGACTGTCTTTGAATTATATAATTTATTTTTTGGTGTATAATAAACGATTTTAAATTAAATAAAATTGTGTTATTTTATATTCTTTAATATATTCGTATATTGAATCACGACAAATCTATTACCTATTTGGAATCCCACATGAGCAATTATTACGGCTACAAAAATCCACCGCGCTTTTAACCGATGTCAAAGATTTGGAACGGTTCTCTTGGACTTAACTAGTTTGGCTTAGTGACGAAATTCAACCGGCCAGGTCTTCCCGATGACCTAACTACCCTTATCAAGTACGTTTTGTCAGGCATATCATTCCAAGTTAAAATCAAGGATACTCTCTCCAGTGGTAAGAATTATTCAAAAATAAAAATCAAGTTTAACATGGCCATCTCATGGTAGCAGCCCCCTCCTATCTTTTTATTTCAGAGAATTCAAAAAACAACAATGAAGAACTTTTCACTTCTTCGAAAAATATATGTTAGTTAAAAAATGTATTTATGTTGCATTAGTTTTAGTTGCGAACATTTCGACCGGCTTAAATTCTACTGAACTACTAGACATGGCTGAGATCAGGGAAAACAGCTACAAACTACATGGGAAACAACTTTAATGAGTGGTTTTAAAAAATTATAAGTGCTTCTGGCACTGCATGAATTATCAAACTAGATTATAAATCATATAAAATAATATCAAATATAAAGCTTTAAAATCAAATATTTTGATTCGACATTTATAGTAGTATAACAAACAGTTTTTATAAATTGACAAAAGGGATTTAAGGGATTTTTGATTATAAGCAGAAAATTTAATCTGAATACAACATAACACAACGAAAATACTTACTAAAAAGCAGGCTTGAGAATTAACACCACCTGAGAATTACTTATTACCGCCTATATCTTGTCTTATCTTCATTAATTCTCAAAGCCATATGGCTCTGTAAAACGAAATATGCTAACAATAGTACCAGTAACCTAAGAAGTAAATACCTTAACATATAAGTAATATTTGTATCAGCGAATATAACGCTATGATCAATCAACGTATATCAAAGTACATGCTTGTAGCATCATTTTCATCGCCATATTTCTTCAAAAAATTGTCACATAATTAAGTCTACCAGCTAGGATCTCAAACTAATTGGAGAACTCATTTCGCACACACACAGACCTAATGGAATTATTCTAAGTCACCTAAACACCTGATAAAACCGTTAGTTAATAAAAAGGAAACTTCGGAATTATCACCGTGTATTATCATCCCCTGATTCGAGTTATCTCTTGCACATCTATTAGGAAATAACGATTAACAAGCAGACTCTCTGAAGACACATAATCTTACCACCGGACTGGCTACTAACATGATTGAGATAATTATTACGTTTAATATCTTACAGTCTTATCTATACAACCTGTCTTATTTTCTTGATAATTAATTTGATTCCTGTTAATTGAATGTATTCAAAATAGAATAAACCTATGATCTCCGAGGAATCCTACAGAGTGCGCCAGTTATTAAATGGAAAAGAACACAAGAACTATTAATGTACCTTAATATCTGTTTTAATCTAAGAAGGAAGAGGCAACTTGCTGATCGACGATACAAGACGTCACTGAGGATTTTTATCTATTAGAAAACAGACCAAACCCATCTCATTCGTTCGCCATTCAGGCAGTCTTAAAACAGATGGCCCTTACACATGGCCCCGATTGTCAGATCCGTAACGGTTGCATGATATAACTTATATAATTACAAAGATATATGTTTGAAGCAGAATTCGAGTCTTTGGAGAAAATAGCCAAACGAACAAGACTTTACACACAACACACTGGACAGGACAGAATTTTTTCAATAAACCATTAATTAATTATTATTCCTAATAGTAGCAATAGTAGTATACGTCAACATGCTAATAAGTGTAAAAAAATACATAATCATTACATTTAAATATTTATTATGTATCAATTTTTAAATTGGACTGTAAACTAAACAAAAATATAAAAATTATAAAACACATACATTAGTTAATACACTTACGAGGTTTTAATCTTAAATGCATACAATATTTAATAATAAAAAGTATACAGAACATAAATAACATTATAAAACTCATTAGAAATAATATTAAAAAATTAATTTACATTAATAAATTTGGTTGCATTAAAATTACTTTTTTCAAAACACACCAGTCATTGAGCTAATATAGTTGTTTACCCGTAAAATTTAAAACAAATGATAATATTTGATGGAATTTGGTGTTTTACAGTGATGTCTAAAATTAATGTATCTGTTGTGTTAATGAGTTAGAATATAATTAGTGATGACTAATTAGCATAATAAAATGTTTAAGTAACAGAAGAGAGCAATTTTCTCATGTATTTTTAACTTTAATTAATTCATGGTTGATAAATTAATAACAATAGCTAAACATGTCTATTGCTTACAGAAAATTTTCGTAAATAAGTTCAATATAGCTTTCTTCTTTACATCTGACACAATAAACCTATTTTTAGTTAATTTCTTTCAAACTAATATTTTGTTAATTGTTAAAAAAAACACAGTGAATTCTTGTGTTATAAGATGCCACTTTCGAAAACTTAATCATAAAATTAAATATGTTATGCTACTTTCTTAGATGGTGCAGGCTTCGTGCTATCAAATACTGACTTACAAATTTTAAACTTAATCCACACTTCGGTTGTATCTTCATACTTTTCTGGACATGATGAAGAATAGTGCTCCGAAAATGTACTTTTCTTATCGAATTTAGTTTTAGTTTTTTTCCTAAGATTATTTTTCTCCTTTGACTTGGTTTTGGATTGGATGTTTATTTTTTATTTTGGTCGACTTCTCTTTATTTCACTTCTAAAATATTTTTGAACGGACTATTTGAGATTATTTGTGATTTGTGATTCCACATAGTTGCCCCAACTCGTTAAAATAAATTAAATATATAAAAAATATTGTTCCTGTTGCTGGTCATTTTGTTTATTCATTTAGACTTATTATTGTGATGTCTTTACGACGTAAATGAATTTCAAATAAATAAATAAGAAAATTGCAAAACCAATATTGTAACGCGATATACTTGCTCAGAGGTAAAATGCGAACTAAATATGACAGGATTCGATCAGTTGTTAACTGCGTAATTCACACAATGTTCACTTACCCACTACGTACGTTTAGCTACATGGCTCAATATATAAAATTCTAATTGTGAACATTATTCAATTTAAAATAAATAAAAAAGAAAGAACTGCAATATCCCTGATATAATAAATAACACAAAATCATGAACAAAATTATCAATGTGTTATTGACAAGAATAATTAACAATGTGTATGTTTAATTAACAAGGTGTGTTAATGTTAATCATGTTAACTCTATAAGCTAAAACATAAACGACAAGCTTATTAAATTGCAAACTATATAATTGTTTGTATTAGCCTCGAAATTATGATTTTCATATGGTTATCAAATCTAAGAATGTATTATTGAGCCTTTATGTCTTTGGAAACCCATTTCCAAGAAATATTATTAACTAACATATTCACAGTTTCCCTTTTAATTGCTCATTTAAAAGATGTTTTTATATGCTCCAAATTCTCCGACTGAGGTAATTGATTTATCTGAGGAATTTGCCTCATAAGAAGACGTTATTACCTTAAAAGGAGGCATTTGTAACCAGCAACAACTCAACCCGTTGCCCTTTCTATGCGCAAAAGGTAAACATAAGAAAATCAGACCGAGAAAATGTTCCTAGCGCTTCATCCCTATAGTCAAGGAGCAACAGACTATTCAAATTATAGAAGAAGATCGAGGAGACCTCAAGTTAATTTTTTTAATGTCCTGGTTAATGGTGTTCAGTTCCAAATTACTACGGAAATCATTATTTCTGAAATACTATTTGACTCGATCATTAACAGCACCTCTCAATATTACCAGATAGTTCTTTTTGGCACAACCCCATATCTGGATGAATATTTATATAAGCATTAAGATTTGTTTATAGAGCAGTACTTAACTGTATGTTGATATTGTATATTATTGCGCTGAACTTGCTATTAAATAGTCATATTTGCTACTGCTAAATGTTAATAGTGATATTAAATGTCGTTATACATATCCAGTTTTTCATTCTTAGTGGCTTCGTCTCCAATGTCATTTATAAATATTTTGTTGTAATGGCATGTGACACTTGGATATTATTTATTCAGGTATAAGTTGATTTTTTTAATTGATGTGGATAGATCTATTATTGATCGAATTATAAAATGTATGCGTACTGACGTTTGCAATTTTATTGATTCTTTCTAGCATTCTTTACTTTATGGCAGTATCGTTAAGAAAAGCAACTATTATGTTGTTGCCACTCAGAAACAATACCAGTGTACGTCAAGCAAATGACCAATCCCGGCATCTACTACCCTGCAGCATTCTCGTTTTTATTTATTTCAATTCTGAGATGACATCATCATGCACAATCCTTCAAACTGTTTAAGCAACATTTTAATTTATAATTCAGTTTCTTTTTAATTAATCTCATACCAACTTTATCAAAAGTCTGAGCCAAGTCAAGAAAAACGATAGAACAAACACTTTACCTTTAATGATCTTTCAATTATATCCGTGACTCTACGAATTTGATCTATATTTGAGTATTTCGTCCTGCAGCTAAATTCATACGCTGGAAATATGTTGTTATAATCTGTTAGTGGCTTCAGTTCTTTAATAGCACTAATATGATACTGCAAAACATTAATTAAGTATTTAAACACTTATTTGAACATAGCAGCTGAACTTATGTTTTCTTTGAATCAACACTAATGTTTACCAGCATAAGTAAGTTATTATAAGCAAGCTGTAAAAACGGATCTTGCTTTACTTAAGTAACTCTAGCCTCTCTGTAGAACACAGATATCTAGGATTCACAAGGTCTCCCGTCAGTATGGAAAGTATAAAGTATAGAAAGTATATACAGGGGTATACACTGCGGAAACTAAAAGGATGGATAATGGAATATTGAGAAGCATACAGAGGAGGTAAAATGATAAAAGAACATCAGCGGTTTGTAAAATAGACCCCAGTCAGATGATATTAAACACTGGATACTAGCCACAACATTAAGTTCACTGATGTCAAAAACATTGAGAGGTTTTTAGATTTATAAATAACAAAATTGTATCAACGAGGATTATAAGACACACCCACCTGGCATATCATCCTTCTATTTTGAAAGTTATTCAATGAACCACGACGAGTTGGACCACGAGCTTCACTATCTGAGCGTCTGTCCTGAAGAAACAGAGTCAAACATACAATCACAGAGTCAAAGTGTCAATTATCAATATTACATTTCTCAAATTGCTTACAGCATTTGTGCTTATAGTATTGCTTATAGTGCTTATAGTGCTTATAATGCTTATAGTATTTTACAGGACATTAATAATATAAAATAACCTAATCAGTTATTGCTTCAATTAAATGAATACTATTGGGACGGAAATTTAGATTTGCCTTTGATTGATGTCGAAGATGTTACAGCCAAACTTTAGTTCCGTCAATTTAATAGTGTAATCGGAAACATATACCTATCGCAAAGCAAAAACTCCCCAATAATGTTTCTTCAAAAATTAACTTCGGAGAAACTGTTATGCGGTGTATGCCATTATGTATTGAATACAGTAATATTCATCAATAGCATCGTAGGTCCAAGTAGTCCGAATTCGACTTCGGTGGTTGAAATCGAGGAATACCAAAACCTATTTATCTATTTACAATATTATTTGGACTACTACTAACTGTCACTTTGAAGTCGGTGCCGAGCCCAAACAATTCAAAAATAATAATATAATTTAGAGACATATACAAAAAATTAAATTATGAACAAAACAAATCTAATTTGTTGCTCGTACCGACTTCAAAGTGATTAATTGATAGTAGCTAAAATAATATTGTAAATAAAAAAATAGGTATAAGTAGGTTAATAAGCTAAAATGTGTGTCTATAGTAAAATATAATGTATTTGTCGTAGATAGGCTAAATATAGTTTTTGTTGATTTTTATTTAATTATTACAACGATTATTATGTACATAATTTATTTATTTCATAATATGTACATTTTACATTTTACATGTACATTTTTATATCATAGTACATATTTGATTATTTTTTTATTTTTAGTCAGTTCCTTATTTATTCTTTAAAGTCGGTTCAGTTTTTTTGTTAAAAATATTTTATTTTATTGGTTGGGTTTACATAATAACAGTACGCAACTCAAAGTTCAGTAATTCAACTTTACTCTGATTATTGATTAATAACGTAAATACTAACTAAAATGTTGCTTAATTACTATGTTGCCTTTTAAAAATATAACGTATCGATAACGTAACGATTCCTATGCATATCGTAAATTATAATTACACTCCTAAAAATAAATTTTAAAAGTATAAAAACAAGTTTTTATGACAGAAACAAAAAAATAATATTTATCAATATTCCGTTTCTAACCAACAATATATATTATGAATTTAGAATACAAAAAATAGCCTTATGTAATATTAGAAAACAATCTTTTTTCAAATATATTTTAAAATCTCCTTTTAGCAACTAGGGGTTTATCTGGACTGGACCTACAGTTTAACGTGGGCTCCGAACCTCGGTCCTCGGCCGGCATTTGGTCTTACCTAGCCAGGTTACTGGCGTGGCTGGAATCATTTTCCCAGTCGGATTTTGCAGTCTTGCCTAGGACAATCAGAAATATTAAACAATCACAAATATACATTTACGACCATGCTCAAGAAGGATTCGAACAAGCTGGCTAATTGAAATGTCCCCGGCCTGATACATAGATGGGGCTACTAGAATTAAATCCATATGTTTTTCAGTTAGCCCTAACCCTCAAGAGATGCGTGCTTAAATTTGACTGCTGTCGGATCATTAGTTTGTGAATTATACCATTTTGAGTGAAGTAACTTTTGCTTTTGGGAAAAAAATGGATAAAGATGGATAAAGATAATAAAATATAGCTTTTTGAAAGGAAAAAATACAGTTGAAGCAAAATGGTTTTGATGCCGAGTTTCTGGACTCTGTGCCAGGAAAATCAACCATCAAGGATTGGTATGCTATGTTTAGATGGGGTGAAATGAGCACCAAAGACGGTGAACGCAGTGGACGCCCAAAAGAGGTTGTTACCGACGAAAACATTAAAAAAATCCACAAAATGATTTTGAATGACCGTAAATTGAAAGTGAATGAAATAGAAGACTCTCTAAAGTAAAGATATCAACTGAACATGTACATTATATTATTCACGAATATTTGGGTAAGAGAAAGCTCCGTGCGAAGTGTGTGCCGCGCGAGCTGTTGAGTTGATGATTCGGAGCAGTGTTTGAAAATGATTAAGCGTAATAAACCCGAGTTTTTGCGTCGATATGTGACAATGGATGAAACATAGTTCCATCATTTTACTCCGAAATCCAATCGACAGACATCCGAGTAGACTGCACACGATGAACACGCTTCAAAGCATGGGAAAACGCAACAGTCGGCTGGAAAGTTTATGGGGTCTGCATTTTGGGATGCGCATAGAATAATCTTTATTGACTACCTTGAAAAAGGAAGGACCAGCAACAGCGACTATTACATAGCGTTATTGGACCGTTTGAAGGACCAAATCGCCGAAAACGGCCGCATTTGAAGAAAAAAAAAGAAAAAAAGAAAGTGCTGCGTCACCAAAACAATGCATGTATCACAAGTCAGTGAAAACGATGGCAAAAGTCTATGAATTGGGCTTCAAATTGCTGCTTTATCCACCGTATTCTCCAGATCTGGTCCCAGCGACTATTTCCTGTTCTCAGATCTCAAAAGAATGCTCGTTGGAAAGAAATTTTCATCGAATCAAGAGGTGATCACCGAAACTGAGGCCTCTTTTGAGACAAAGGACAAATCGTACTACAAAAATGGCATAGAAAAGTTGGAGGGTCGCTATAATCTGTGTTGATATTATAATCACCCTTGAAGGGAATGATGTTGAATAAAAAAACTAATCTTACCAAAAAAATGTGTTTTACTATGTTAGGCCGGGGACTTCTCAACATCTGACAACAACCCCTATAATATGTCTTCTAGTTTCTGTATAGATTTCAAATAGTTTCTGATTGGGGAAATTTGGTTTTGTATAGCCAGTAAATGATCTTTAGTTTTCTGGATGCATTCTTGCTGCTACCAATCAGTCGGTATTATCTTAACTATCTTTAGCCAGATGCCTTACATAAACGCATTTTACTTCTAATGTAATAAGGCAGGTTCTTTTATGTTTGTTTAGTTCGTTAATACCTAGATACCTGTAGACACTTCTACAATAGATTTTCTTTTTCTTCCCAAATCATATTAACGGTACGACATTATTTTGATCCAAATTGAATTTCTGTTTGATTCAAAACGTTGTGTCTTCAAACGTGTCTTAAATCCAGAATTAAATTAATTATCTATAAAATAAGATTAAGATTAGTCGAGATCGAGCACTCTAAGTAACCGGATGTATCGGGAGCTCAAAGCGCAATCCCAATAAAGTGTCGGTATAATCAAAGTGTCGGTACTCCAATATATCTGGCTACCTGCGAATAATTATTCAAACCCAGTAAATAAGTCACCATTCCAAAAAAAAAAACGCCGAATCCCAATATGGAAACTGAAAACAAAGCAATAGATACCCCAATGGTACAATTAACTCAAAACACCCACTTAACACGCGAACAATTTGTTAAAATACAGATCACCCTTTTCGAAATGGAAAATTTAACAACAAGAACAATCAATGGAGCACTACAAATCCAAATTAAACAATTCAATGATCATGTTATGCGGAAGGACGGACGGATAAAAGCCCCCCCAAGACATGAACAAGGATGCCCTGGAGCTACGCGAACTCATACAGCAAATACAGGCCCGCAACGATGAGCGCACGCGAGAAAACGAATTATAAAATAGCAAATCAGGAAAATTGAAAAGGAAATACAAGCAGGACAAAATGGATCAAGATGCTTCAACCAGCACAATGATTCAACTGCCAGCAATGAAAACCAGCACTACGAACTACACAATTAAAACAGTGAGCTATGAAACAATAAAAATCCAATTGTTCCAAGCGGAGCACTTTAAAGTTCTTGTAAAAGAATTAGATGAAAGAAACACCAAATACCATATATTCAGGCCAAAATCCGAGAGAACATTTAAATTCGTGTTAAAAGGATCACATCACGGAACGGACCTTAACACCATCAAGGTAGCCCTAGATGAAAAAGGCCACGAGGTCGTAAATATTCACAATATACGACATCGCATGACAAAAAAACCTCTGTCTATGCTCTATAATGATTTAAAACCTAAAGCATTATATTACAATGCATGAGGTGCTAAGCGCACGGGCACACAAAGACTTACTGTCGCAAATCATATAGATTCATAAAATGTGCAGGAGAACACAAAACAGGAGATTGTACTCGTAAAATTAGCGATGAAAAAGTGAAATGTGCCAACTGTAACGGAAATCATCCAGTGAACTACAAGGGTTGCGCAGTTCACAAGCAACTACAGCAAAAACTCTATCCTGCCTTAAGACAGGAAAATTGAAAAGGAAATACAAGCAGGACAAAATGGACCAAGATGCTTCAACCAGCACAATGATTCAACTGCCAGCTGTATGGACACTCCTCCAGAAACTGTCGAGCCCTACCAAAGTGTATGAAATGCGCCGATAACCATGAGTTCAGATCCTGTAAAAAGGTCAGAAAATGCCATGCTGAAAGGAACGCCTGCCTACTTTATAAGGTGCGAAAAACGACCACTGCCAAAAAGTAACGCACCGAAATCTTAACAAATCCCTACACTAGTCCCCCCGACATGTGCCTAGGTAAACCAAGGAGGAAAATAACCTGCCAGCCAGCTAACCCCACCAACAACGACAAGAGACGAAAATCCGAAAATCGAAGAAATCCGAAAAGATTTTGCGGGTCTAGTCAAAAAAAAAAACCTGAGTCATTGTCTACAGTAGAGTCATTTCACGCCTTTCTTGTATACTAATGCAAGTAGAACAGAACAGTAGTAATAATTTAATTTTTAAATTACGACATACTAAGTTACATATCTATGTAAGATGTAATTAATAAAATAAACTAAGATTGGAATGGCAGTCGTTGATCAGTTACTCGAAGCATTCCTTGATGTAATAAAGTGGAACTTGGGTAAAAGAATTGCAGCTGAAGCTGCAAGGTCGCTAAAGGTGAATTGAAGGTGCTAGCCATAAACTATTACAAGTAAGAAACATCCATGCTTTGAAAAACAGTCCTAGTCCATGGATTCTCGACACATGCATCACAGTTCATGGTGCACAGTAACCAAAGGCAGACTGAAGTTGCTGTAAATTTATATAGTATATTGGAATTTACACAGAAGCTTGTAGTAGAAAGTGTACGGTGAAAGGGATTTCAGTAGTTCGGTTTCTCATCCTTAATCAATTGAAATGTGGAAAAACTTTCCATACAGGATATACCATGGAAATTTTGCGTAGAAACAGACCCTTTTCTAAAATCATTGAAGTCAAACTAGCGGACAAAGATACAGGTAATACTCAAAAATAAAAGTATTTCTACTATATTGTATACGAGAACCGAAATTGCAAACAACATATAAGAAAACAAAGTAAATCCGCACAAAGTCATTAAAAAGCAGTTGATTAGAAATGTTATCGCCTCCATATTTTAAAAAATACCTACAATTTTATTCACCAACTACTTTATAGTTCCGTTCCTACCTTCGTAGAGTTAAGACGTATTTCCAATACGCTCCAAGCTCTAGAAAGATACTTACCTTTAAAAAAAAACTAGTATTTTATTACGGTTAATTAATTGAGTGTTAAAAACGGATAACAGATGCGCCTATCTGTCTCTCAGTGGACCTAAAGTGTAGTGAATACGTGTTTACGTGACCAGACAAAAAGGCTGCATTTCATTTTTATTAGTGTTTTAAAATTTTAAAATTTCCCCTTATTATACAACAGTACTTATTATACAAAAATTAATACGTAAGTGAAAAATGAACTCCGTGAAATAATCAATATATTTATTTTATTTATTTATCCTCCGGAAGTAAATAAAATAAAATATAAGAAAACTAAAAATGGCAAAACCACAGCGATTCAACCAAACTACCTGCACAAATTGATAGACACACATAAGATTGGAACAATCAGCAATAACGCAAACTCCATCATCAGAATGGACTACAGTCATTAACAAAAAACGATTGAGAAGCCCAGAAGAAGAAATCGCGAGGAAACAATCAAGAATCAGTGACTATTGGTTACAGAAACCAATAGAGACAAAAAACAGCTTTAGCAACCTGTCGGAAGAAATTGAAGAGAATATACAACCAAGCCCTGAAAAAGTTGTTCCCAAACCACCACCAGCCTATAAGGTAGGAGTAGTAAAACATATCCATGACCTATTAAAAACCATTACTGCGAACTACACAATTAAAATAGTGAGCTATGAAACAATAAAAATCCAATTGTACGAAGCGGAGCACTTTAAAGTTCTTATAAAAGAATTAGATGAAAGAAACACCCAATACCATACATTCAGGCCAAAATCCGAGAGAACATTTAAATTCGTGGACGGACCTTAACACCATCAAGGTAGCCCTAGCTGAAAAAGGCCACGAGGTCGTAAATATTCACAATATACGACATCGCATGACAAAAAAACCTCTGTCTATGTTCTATATTGATTTAAAACCTAAAGCGGTGTATGAAATCATCAAATTGGAAAATAATATTATTAAATGCGAACCACCACATGCAAAAAGCATTATACCATACCACGATGCATGAGATACTAAGCGCACGGGCACATAAAGACTTACTGTTGTAAATCATATAGATTCATAAAATGTGCAGGAGATCACAAAACAGGAGATTGTACTCGTAAAGTTAGCGATGAAAAAGTGAAATGTGCTAACTGTAACGGAAATCATCTAGCGAACTACAAGGGTTGCGCAGTTCACAAGCAACTACAGCAGAAACTCTATCCTGCCTTAAGAGAAAAAAGGAAAACATCATTTGAAAATTCCCAAATATAAACTTTATCATACAAATCACCCTGATGATAAAGCACATAGAGGTACAGCCATAATCATTCAAGATGATATAAAACATTTTGAAAAAGAAAAATTCCGACTACCTGCAAGCCACCAGTATAACCATAGAGGAAGTCCATGGACCATTAACAATGTCTGCGATTTATTGCCCATCCAAACATAACAACAAGGCAGAACACTTTCAAGAATTCTTCAGTACGCTAGGTAATAGATTTATAGCCGGAGGAGATTACAATGCAATACATTTAATGTGGGGTTCAAGAATAATAACATCAAAAGGTAGAAAACTACTAAAAGCTATAAAGATAGATAGATAATTTACAACATATCTCTACTGGTGAACCAACATATTGGCTTTCAGACAGAAATAAAAAGCCAGAAACCATATATTTCTGTATTACAAAAAATATTGATACAAAAAAAGTGTCATGCAGAATAATGCTTTGACCTGTCTTCTGATCATTCACCAATAATAGTAACACTTTTTTCAAAAATCACCATCAAAGATAAACCCCCTTCTCTGTGCAATAATAGAACTAGCTGCTCTTCATTTAGAGAAAACTTAGACCGAAACATCCCTCTAAACTTACCGTTACAAATTGAAATTGACATAGAAATGTACAATACAGAAAAAAATAGCAGAAAAAAGAAAGTTACGACGGAATTGGCAACAGCAAAGGACTGAAGAGAATAAAAGAAAATTTAATAGGGCAATAAAAGAGCTGAAAGAACTAATTCAAAATGAACAAAACCAGAGCATTCAAGAATACCTAGAGAATTTGCCACCAACTGAGGCTACAGAATATTCTACTGTGGCAACATACGCAGATGACACAGCAATCTTGGTCCAGCAATCAAGATCCAGTCAGAGCATCAATAAATCTACAAACCCACCTGGATCAAATACAATTATGGTTGAAGGCATGGCGCATTAAAGTCAATGAAATAAAATCCACCCATGTAACGTTTACCCTGCGTAGAAGAACATGTCCACCAGTGAATATCAATCATCGTCAACTCCCCCAAGCAGAGCAAGATAAATATCTTGGTATGCACTTAGATCGACGCCTAACCTGGAAGAAACACATACTCTCTAAACGGAAACAACTTCGACTGAAATTATATCAAATGTATTGATAGCATTAGATAACAAGGTGTTGTATAAGTCTATACTCAAGCCTATTTGGTCATATGGAATCCAACTATGGGGTACCGTTAGCAAATCTAATATATCCATCATTCAACGGTTCCAAAATTCCAAAAAAGTGTTGCGTGCCATTGTTGATGATCCATACTATATTTCAAATAAAGTGATACAACGCGATATTCCTCTAGAACCTATAACGAGTATAATTCAACGAGTTTGTGTGATGTACTTCGAAAGAGTGTCAGTGAATTCCAATGTACTCGCTAATCAGCTAAATATGCGACGTGATAGTGAAGTGCGTAGACTAAAACGTTTAAAACCACCTGATCTGATGATTACTGGACATATGTAGACTTTAGAATAAGCTTTAGAATAAGAGTAATTAATTAAGATAATATTTTATGCAGAAGATCGCTTAATGAAGTTATTTTCTGCATGCCATGTAAATATAATATAGACATAAGAAATACTTATTGCCTATAGGGCAGATTGTAGAATCACAAAGAATAAAAAAACTACTTCATTCCACTCAATAATGTTCAATTACCTATTAAACTATGGTAACACAGTTTATCAACTTATTGAAATCCGAAAACAAGAAGAGTCGACCCATGAATTATTTACCATCGATAGTAAGTACAAATAATGTGACTCCATAAATACTATATATAAATACTATATACTATAATATACATAACAGAAATGGAAAGTATTATTTCGTTCATATACTGCTTTAAAATGACAAGATGAATCGTATATCGTTATACAAATCCTATAAAATGTTGGCTGTATTATTTTCTTGAAATCTTGTAAAAATTAAAATTATACATAAATTAAGCCAAGATGTTTTCACCAATAAGTCCACACGAGAATATTTACAGTGGTTTCAAATATTTTCCTCCAGCCTTGAATAAAAAATATACTACTTGAAACTAGTTTCAACAAATTTATTAACTTTTTATGGACGATATAATTATTAGAGTTATATTGGTTCTTAATGACGTTAACAGGCAAATATACGTAAACACTTACATAACTTTGTTTATAACGCTATAGAGGATGCTATGTATGTTTTTTAAAATGCATGTTATTTAACAATATTAGCAAGATAACGGTACTTCACCCTTAAAATAAAACGTACAACTTCAATAAAATAATAATTCAACAATTTTGTCCGACGTTTTTTTGATTAATTCCGCTGCTTGTTTGTTCTATTTTATTAGAGTGACTTAGCTAATAAAAATAGGACATAGCAAATTGTAATAGGTATATTAGGGGAGAAGCACACCTTGAGTTATCTAAAACTACTTTAGGCTAGAACATTTCCCAGGATAATGAAAAATTGCTCGTGCCGCAAAGGTGCCCAAACCAGGCAAACTATCACAAGAAAGGATCTCGCATAAACCTATAAACCTCCGGCTAGTAATTGATAAACTAATGAAAATATCCTTCTAAACAGAATGAAAAAGAGTTGCAGACATAAGCAAAAGATTGAAGGAAATAAGACTACATAACATTCAAGCAAACTGTAACTGGCCGTTAGTGGAGTGTGTGTGACACCTCAAGTCCCAGCAACATATTTACGTAGAGGGATCGGAGCTTGACTCACAAATAGAAGCTATCTCGTAAAAAAAATACAACAAATAGTTTAGAAGTTGGACAACAAATTAGCTTATTGTTTTGAAATAGATTACCATGGCCGAATAGAGAAAAAATCAAGTAGTAAGTCATTAAAAGCACATAATTATTCTGTACGCTCCTCCACTTAGTGATTGAGAAAGGAAAGTAAAAAACTTACTTGAATAAACAACGCACAAGTTATACCAGCCACCTGAAGAATAACTTAGCTAGAATGTTTTGTATACAGATTGTATTAAAACTATTTTTTTTTTAAATATTAAGTGTTACTTACTATTAATATAAACAGAATTATTGAAACTTAATTAATGTTAGACTTAATGTTAAACTTAATTAAAATTAATGTTAGCACCATTTAATAATAAAAATGTTTGACTTAATACCAAATTCGATAAAATTTTGTCACAAGTGTACCTTTGGAAAAAAAATACTCAGAATTGAAAACATATATTGTCAACTCCATCAAATCATTACTTTCGAAACCGAATAAAACTTACTACTGAAATGTAAAATCCTAGTCATAAGTTTATGTTCTACATTTAATAGGATCAATAATAATCTTAGGATGGTTAAGAGATTATTATTTGTATTACAATATCAATCTCTCAGTGTAATAATAACTAATCTGTATTTTTCCGGTCCGTTTCTGAATATTATTTTATAAGACAAAGTAAAGACATTAAGTTAAAATAATTAATAATACAAATTGCAATAGAACATAAAACTGACCTCTCTGAAGATATCACGAGAGCTGTATCAATCCCGTCAAACCGTCAAAAAGTTGATAAGCATGGCCAAGTGTTTGGGTTGAACCAGTTGCTCTAATGACCCTTCTGATTACAGACCTATCAGCCTACTAAGTTCCATTTCCAAACTTGCTGAAAGAGCAATTATTTACGCTCTTAATGATTTTACGAAGACAAACAATATCATTCCAGAAGATGAGCAATTCGGGTTCCGCGCTAAACATTCAGCCGTTCATCAGGCCCATCGGCCGGCCGCAAAAATCAACTCTGCTTTTAACCGACGTGAAAGACTTGGAGCGGTCTTCTTGGACCTAACCAAAGCCTTTGACAAGGTTTGGCACGAAGGCTTAGTGGCGAAATGCATCCGATTAGGTCTACCTGATGACCTAACAGCTCTTGTCAAATCATTTCTGTCAGGACGATCATTCCAGGTGAAGATTAAAGATATTCTCTCTAGCCGGAAAACCATCAATGCAGGAGTTCCACAAAGCTCCCCCTGGCACCCGCTCTATTTAATATCTTTCTTTCAGATATCCCTAGGAGACCACAAGTTGCACCGCACATCCGAAGCAGACTCCAAAAACAACTCGAAGAGACGGTCCAGTGATTACATTTCTGGAGGTTGCAGGTCAACCCAGAGAAAACCCAGGCCGTCTTCTTCCACAAGAAGTGTTTTGCACCGAGCATTTCGCGTCTTAAAATCGAGAACGCCGAAATCCCATGGTCAGAAGAAGCCACCTATCTCGGTCTTGTCTTCGATCGCAAATTTAGGTGGAATTCCCACATTCAAAAGTCCCTCCATAAAGGTCAAGGTATTGTTAATTTGCTGTTCCTGCTTATCAACAGGGCCAGCAGGCTTCCCCTATCTATAAAATCTCTACTCTACAAGATGCTGGTTCGATCAGTCGTTCTATACGGCTCCAGTGTCTATCTAAAATACATCTCACCTAGCCAGGTGGAACGTCTTCAAGTCCTTCAAAACAAAATTCTCAGGAGAATAATCAATGCCCCCTGGTTCGTCAGGAACAATCAAATTCATAGAGAAACAGACGTCCCTCAAGTTCGCAATTTTATATCTGAGGTTTACTAGAGATATTTCTCCATTCTTCGTCTCTCGGACAATAGATGTATTACCGAGCTGGCAGACATTTTAGGCCAATAACTCATTGGGCTCTTCGTAGCTTTATTCTATCACAGCCGACACTACCCCGTCGTGCTCTAACTCCAAATTGTCTCGACCTTCTCCGGCGAGCGATTAACTCATAAACCGCAAGCTGCGTGGTGTGATAACGATGCTCTGTCCTGGCCTGGTCCTTGTGCTTGCCCTCTTAACGGTGTTACCGGTTACGGGCACCCTCCTTACTAACAGTGAGAAGTATCAGTTAGGGTCATTGGATCAGCTGATAGGGTGGGGTTTAGTGGGTATCCCAGAGGCAGTCTCCACATAACCAGTCCAACTCGCTTATTTCTGCGGGTCTTCCCGACCAGGTATCCGTAACAGGATCCCCTACCCGGTTCCAGGCCAAAAAAAAAGCTCTAATGACCTTGGCATCCCGAGTTGCTGTCTTAGTATTTAAAACTTTCTACAGTCCCGAACGATGTGTTTGACGCTCTGTTGTATTTAGTTATTGTACATAGTGGAGGGTTTCTTCCTTTTAATATATACTCATGCTCATGATATTATAAGAATTGGTGCGGCTATTAATGACCTATCCAGTGAAGATAGGGTCAAAAGCTGCGCAGAAAAGATGCTAGTAATAGTAAGAAGCCAAAAGTGCTGCTCTAATAGACTTGAACTGTATGTGGCACCGACGAAATCTACCCGTTTAGAACCATCCGTGTAAATGGTGAGGTGATTCTCTTCAAGTTTCTGGGCGAAGAGCTGTTTTACTATGGAGGAGCTAATTTATTCTTTATTTAGTGCTTTCAAGGATAGGTCTATGGATATATTGAAGTACTGCTAAGGTGGTATTGCCGTAGTTCTGTTGACTACAGCAGGGATTGTTGTTTTTAGTCGATTGCAAGTCTACGAAATACTGATGACGGACTTGTATTCTTTTTATTTATAGTGTTGTCGTTTAAGTTGTTAGAGAAGAAATAGCCGAATTGACTCAGCGCTGAATGAAATTTGAGGGAGCTTGTATAGTTCATGAGAAGGAGCTCTTGTCGTGAATCAAGTGATGGAATTTCTGCTTCACAATGAAGGCTCTCAACCGGACTAGTGTGGTATGGTCCCAGTATAATCATCAAGGCAGCATTCTGGACTGGGTCAAGTTTCCTCACATAGGAGGAAGCTACAGTGATGTAACGATGACTTCAATAATCCAGCTTACTTCTAATTAGTGTCTTATATATACTCAGTGAAATTCTATAAGCGCCCTAATAGTGATTAGAAAGAGTCTTTAATAGTCGTATATCTGTCAAACATTTTCCCTTTATTTAGTTTGTGGCAAAGATCCAATTTAGTTTGTCGTCAAATATCAATTCAAGGAATCTATGTTCTGGTTTATTCAATAAATTCTTGCCATCCATCGTCAGTGCAACTATCCGTGGGCAATTTCTTCGTCTGCAAAAATGGACATTTCCGGACTTTTCGGCAGAGAATCTTAGTCTGTTTTGATTGACCCAATTTGGTATTTTATTGATGCAAATAAAACAATTTTGATCGTGTGTGGGGCATGAGATTGCATGCCTTACCTCGTTTGTCCGTATAGGAACATCTTGAATATGGAAAATTAAAGAACATTTTTTTCTTTAATGAAATGAACACACTCAAGGTATTTATTACATTTTTAATTGATGGCACTTTAATAAATTTGTTCTTACTTGGATAATAATTCTGCACTATGTAAGTACTGAATCGCTTTACACCAAAATTCCTCGTCTATTAAACTTCGGTGAATTCTCTCTTAAAAGGTTTGCATTCAGAATCTATTATTTTAGTAGAGTTGAAACTAACAAATAATTTGTACAATAATAAAACTATACAGCCGTTTATAAAGCTTCTTTCGAAAGGGGATTTAAAAATTTCTAATATTAAAAAATAAATATTTGAATGATTATTAATACGAATAAACTTACCCGAACTTACGACAACAAAACGCGCTGTAACGATCACAAATTTCCTATATAATTAACCAGTCAGTTTGGGATTTTTAACATTATTAACCATTTTTTAAAGACAGCCAAATACTTCTTCGAAGTAAAAGGATTGTGCATTTCTTTACTATCTGTGCATCCAGATAAACACGGATCGAGAATGTATTTTACTTATTGTACTACCGACCTATATATAATAATGAACTAATAATTTAATCTCTGAACGTTATATAAAGCTAATTGCACTGTTCCTTACATAAGGCATACTCAAAATAGCGCCTAAAACAAATAAACAATAAGCGCACTATAGAAACAAAGTGAACCAATTAAATACCATCGCGGCTCTTAGCGATTAAAACAAGCAATAAGATGTTGGACGTCATGAAACATTTCCCCAAAATATCCTGTAAAGTTAAATCTCTATTTGTCTGTGTATATAAATAAATAAGAATAACCTCAAGCTATTATCCTTCTATAGACTCAGTATTAGATATATCAGGTGCCAGAACGGTAAAAGGAAACTGAAGAAAATAATAATATATAATAGTTGATTGAACTAAGTCATGATAATAATTCATTCTTGGACTAAATATTTTTATTATTGACTTATACAATAGATATAACCGTTAATCTAAAAAATATTTTGTCCAACATTATGCAGTATTTTTAAATTATGAACATGAATTAAACATTTTTTTAAGTTTCTTTGACGTAATGAAGAAGTTATACATTAATACATGCGTATAGATATAAATTTCTATTTACCATAAATACTTGAAAACAAAGTCAAGGTAATTTAGTTATGACCAACCTTCAAATATATGTACCGAATACTAAAAATTTCGACACTGTTTATTTTAAAAATTGGACAAATAATATTTTACAAACACAACATTTTAAATAAAACTGTAAGAAACATAAATTAATCTTTATTATAATAAAAATAAACAATTCTGAATCGTTAAGGCATTAGCGGAATTGTAACCTAGATAAATCTAAAGTGAAACGATTATATTAACACAACTTCTTTCGAATGTTTAAAGTGATGTAATTTTTTAGGATTAGTAAAAGTAAACAGTAAAAGGTTTTATTTAGATCTAGTTATTCTAGTGCCACCTAACCGTTACACTGAGTGAATATCTTATTAAATATTTTATTTTTAATTAATTAAATGCATATTTACTATATACGTTTCGGAATAAATAAATCGGCCAATAATGTATAATTAAGTTTTGAAGTTGGTTCGTCATTTAGTCATTTAGTTTTTATTTTTGTGAAAATTGGTCTTAAACTAGTAACAGTTTTGTAGTAGTGTTTTGTAGTGTGTTTTGTAACTGTACATATATTAGAGCCATAAGGTAATATATCGTAAATAATTGTATTTGATAATTTACTAAGTTCTACCACAAATATTCACCAACTGGAAGTATAGCGATTTTCTAACTGCATTATATATTTTTTTCTAATTTCCGCAATAAACATCAAATACTAACTATTAATAGTAACTAATCAAGTAACTATTATCTATGATGATTTTTTTTTCATGAACATATTCGAGTAGTATTTTTTAGTAAAATAGTAATATTTTAGTAAGCTTTTTAATTTCTAAATATATATATATAGCTCTGTATAAATTATTTATAAAAGCACATGGCAAGGTCATCACTATTTAGGAGATAGGTGGAATATTTAAAAAGAGTGAATTTGCAAAATAGTTATCCATTGTATTGATGATCATAAAAATATATAATTCTTCAAGCTTAATATTCCTATGCTACTAAAATATAGAAAAAAATAATGAGTAGTAATGAGCAATACTTCGAATAAAGAGCAATACATTCCTTCACAACAAATGCAAAATATGTATTAAAAAATCCAATTATTTGTATGTATGCTTATTGCATATTAAAATAATTAAACTTTCATATAATAATATTACCAGGGTTATTTCATTGCAATTGCAATATTATTGAATCAAATTATTTAATTATATTAGATATGAATATGCATAAGTACCTGTCATTTTGTCAGCAATTTAAATGACACAGTTTAAATCAACGAATTCCCCTAGCTATAGCGCTATAATAAAATAATCTACACACGTCATAAATGACGTCGAATATATTGTCAATTCCAGTTTGCAAATTAGTCAATTTTTTTTCGGATCATCATTTTCATGAAATAGATATAAAAAACGCTTGAACTATGTTTAAATTTATTGTTATTTCATCTCGTGTTTCCACTCCAAATATAACTAATCTAATTGAAATTTTTGGAGTCTATAGAAAGTAGTACACAAATATCACAAGAAAATGTTTATGGAAATTTTATTATAAAAACTGAAGTGATACTATTAAAATATATTATTGATTATTTAAGGATCTTAACAGCAAATTTTACAACAAACTATTTTTTTGCCTTTAATCACTACTGTATCTATTCTGTCTGAATTAATATTTTTTTTGGTAGATATTCCAAAAGTTTTCAACAGCAACAATCGTAATATTTAAAAAAAGGAAAAGATACCTTTTTTCTAATCGCAACCTACGCTATTGATTCCTAATTATATCATTATAATTACATACAATACATTATTACATACATTATTATATACATAATTACATTATATGCAATATTTCCAAAACAATGAAAGAATATATTTTTCTCTTTCGATGATTTATGATTTATAATAAACCCTGAAACCCTGACAGGACTTCAAGCGCGAGTTATAATGAAATGCATTTTTTGTCGACTAGTTTCTCCAGTTTAATATAGACGCGTAGTATCATTCGGGACAGTGAAAAGTTGCTACTCTCTGAAGCACATCAAGTTTAGTGTTTATTTTTGGGTAAGTTAGACAATTTGTTTATATTAATAAACTATTACAACACAATAATAAAAATTATTTTTATAAATTTAAACGTTTGTATATGGTTTTATTATTAATTGTTCAATGTTTTATTTAGTAAAAAAATATTTAAAGATTTTAAATAAATTTAATACATTCTTGTCACTATTGCAATACTACAAATACTGCAGTACTAGACCAATTGCAATACTGTTAATATAGTGGAATATTAGTTTGATTTGATTTGAAAATCATGTCTACATTTTTAATATTGATTACATAACTATTTTTTATTCATAACCTCTTAAACCAAAATTAATTCTCTTTCATTTAAATTAAATTAACTTATTTTTATGGTTACTTTTATGGTAATAATATTATTAATAATTGCTATTTATTAATTTTTAAATGTTTTATATGAATAGGTACCTTAATTTGTTTTCTAGTCTTATTGTTTATAGTGATATGATTAAGTGATTAATAAATAAACATTGCTCATATCTTATTTATGACTTTATATATGAAACTTTGGGTTATAAAATATATTCTAACAATGTATTAAAATATTATAATATGTTTGCGTGTTTACGCCATATCTATAGTAATTCATATATAATATAATACCAGGTGATTGAGAACAATATCTCCATGACTAATTTTTCGGTCTAGCTAACTGAAATAAATTTTTACGTTGACTTAATGTTTCCTTTTACAAAAATATGATTATTAATGGTCAACTAAACAAAAATTAGTAGATAGTTGTTTAGAATATTTCAGAAAGAAATATCACATTATAAAAAATAAAACCAAGATACATTCATCAATTTTTCTGTGATATATTATCAACATTCTCTTATTTGTATATCCCACACACCTAGATTTCGTTCAAAATCTCGCCACAAATTTTCAAATGTAGCACGTGTTTGAGTGGCCTAATTTTCTGTCGATTGTGACTTTTTGATATATATATATATATATATATGTGACATCAAACTTTTTTTTAAAGTCTCACGATATTGGATTTAGTTAGATATTGGTCCTCTTGCTAGAACTACATGTTACTATGTCTTTGCCATTGACGGGATAACAAAGCTACAGCTCAAAATCCACATTAACTTTTTGTGTGTGCATTGCCACCTGTTGAACTTTGTATGGACTGACCTCATTCTATAAACGGCAATTATGGTATGTCCTGGTGAAATAGTTTCCCCTTGATCTTTACTAGCGTCAGTTTTTAGACAAAAAATCAAGACAGCTGTGCAAGAAGTGGGCCTTAACAGACATCAGATAAACAGTCATGAATGATATACAGTCTGTCATATTAGTTACGATAAGTATGGAATGGTTAAGAAATTAAAAAGATGTTACCCATCAGGGTAGCATTAAACCATATCATTTATTCCAGTCTCTGTAAAACTGCCCTAACAGAGTAAAGCCGGCTACAAAAAGGCTCTACCAATATCACTTAGTTCAGTATACGCCCAGAAATTTTGAAAAAAGTATTTCCATAGTGCCCGGATTCGTTCCGAAGTGACAGTTTTACCAGAAAAGGGTAAAATATGTTCTCAATTCTTAAAAAAAATATGCGAATAAAATTAAGCCTAAATCTAAAAAACCATATAAAAATATAAGAGGAAAATTATTATTGTGTAAAATATCAAGAATCATGTATCAGATCAAAATTTTATATATTTTGCAATACAGCCTTAATATTTTAGTTTACCTTGATATATAGAATAGCCTTATACTTAGAATATATTTTGAATACATAGTTGCAAATATAATTATCATCTACCTAATGATATCTGAACATCAATTATTTGTTATTGATTTAAAAACAAAAAAATTAAAAGACTCATTAGAAATTCATTAAAAATAATACATGTGCTAATATATATAAATAATTATTTTAAATTAACATATAAACTATAATTCTGCAAAAATAAAAATAATAATTTTGTTATTTTCTCCTAATTATATCTGAATTTGCATCATTTTAATATTATTATTTCAGCACAACTATTGCTAAATTCGCCTAGAATTATATGAATTAATACTTGATATATATTTATGTAAGTATGTATGAAAAAATGGCATTATAGCAAATAAAATTTTCATGATTTTTCTATAGATTAATTATACTATATCTGTTGTATAAGTATGAAGACAGTGAATTAATTTTCAAGATTTTACAATAGACGATAACTTTTCAGTCCTCAAAATACCCTACAAAATGAAATCAAAGAAACATTAACTAAAATACACCATAACGATTAACTGAAATACATAATTTAGAATTTGAATGATATTATTCATATCTAAATGTAACATACGTAAGATACGTAAGATAATCTGACAAATGCTTTTATCGATTTGCATGAAAATAGGGTTATGTTTTCGTGGATCTAGAAAATCCATCTCTTAGGGTGTTATCTTCCAGTACATTAATAATAATTTAACTTTCTTTTTATTTACCTATGGATCTATATTTTTCCAGGTACTAAGCAACACCACTCGATACCACAGGATCAGGATAAATAAAATCGAACACGATTTCGCTTTTACACTGACAATTCGAAAATACTAACACTATAATGCTACTAGACGCACCAGTGCTTTAAATTAATATGTTTAAATATTTTTTTTAGTTTCCTCTTTAGTCTTTAACAACCGTATTCATTCTTCCGAATTTATTCAACCAATTCAATCTTCCAGGTTCTGTATGTAAATAACTGAAATATCAAATACATTTATTATTATACACAAATGACCTTTAAATCAACAAGAAACTCGATGTTACGAAAAATTATAAAAATTTACATATTATTTTATATTATTATGGATATAAATTAATATTCAATAAAATTATTTAAATTACTTTAGTTTAACATAAATTAAATGTAAACGTTTCTAAAATTAATATTTAACAAATTATGTTCATTCGGGCCTTTCTAAAATTCCACTTTTGTAATTGTTGCTAAACTCACCTAAAATTGAATATCGAATATGAATTAATATTTTTTGCGTGATGAAACTTATACTTACTCCCATTTTTTTTTAATATCATTTTTTAGAACATCGGTGGTGTTTTAAATAATCTTTGGCTATATATATCAACAAGCACGTTTGGCCAATAAAATTGAAAAACATCAAAAATACTAAAACGACCATATAAACATGGATCATTCTCATAATTAGAACTAATATGACAGTGACATCACATTGACATTGAAAGGTTCTATTTACATAAAACGGTTAGACTGTTGATTCGGTTAAGGTAACTTATATCATTCATTCCATTTTGTAAGATCACCTGCCTCAATCGTTCAAAAATTTGATATATACGTTAAAATATAGAAAATCTGGCCCTTGTTACTAGAAAAAAATTATAATTTTAGAAGCAAAAAGATAAAGAATTTCTAACTGAATATATTGTGTTTCCTTTCTATATTATTTCTATTTTATAATTTATATTTGTGTCATAATTTTACTATTCACCAAATGACTATAAAATGCATTATAAAATAATATAATATGAAAAATTAAATTATCTTGTGAGAATGAATTATTAGAGTACTTTGAGTTGTTAAAGCATGTTAGAATGAAATTTATTAAACTTTAAATTAAATAAAATTGTTGATTCTGATATGGGTTGTATGCGATATCATTTATTTGGCAAACCTCAATATAACTTAACCAAAATAAAACAAAGTATAATTCGTGTATGTATGAAAATAATAAATCGGATGTGAAAGTGAGGTTTTTTCGAAAAAGTTATGTCAAAATACATAATGCGTTTATAATTGTCTAATAGAGAATCTTTCTTTGACAAAGTTACTGATGTTACTTCATCACCAGTAATTACTTATTTAAAAAGCAGTAATTTTTATTATATAAAAAGCCTGTTTCACAAATTGATTAAAATTAATGCTTTGGTCTTTTTATGGATTCAAAGAAAATTTACATTAGTTTTTAACTAATCTGATTTGATGAAACCGCCACAATATTTCCGATGTGTTGTATGAGGTCCACAAGTAAAACTTCAAAAATATCACATCAATTTGGACAACAAGACATTTGCTTTGAAAAATAACAAAAAGCCAATTAAACATTAAATAGAACATATAATTAAAAATAATGTAACACTTGAAGGAAAATCATGATACGATTTTTAGAGACACTTGTGTACGATTACAGGAAGTAAACAAGTTTTAAAAATACAGGATACTATTTGAATGCTTTGGAAACATTATTATATTAATAGTTACGTTAATGAGCACAATTGCTGTATAAGAAACAATATCAACACACATGAGCTCACTTAGTGGCAAGGCATCAAATTACTATTTGGTAGACAATTTTGAGGCGGCGACATTATTGGTCTGTTCTTTTTATCTACTCAACAGCAAGCGCTATAGAACGATTATAACCGATTTATTTTGGTCCAAATTGAGCGATATGGATCTAGATAACATATCGTTCCACCAAGAGTTTATTGCAGGCTACACAATGAACCCCGCGATAATCATTTCGCATAGAAATAGTTGAGGGTTTGGCTCCATCTTTCCCAAAGGCGACTTGAATTGTATACCACGAGCGTTCTATAGTCGAAAACAGCGGACATTGAACGATATGCTATACATAATGGTATATATTGGTCTGTCCATTTCAACATCAACCCACACTAATTCATAATAAATATCCATTAAAGAAATAAAAGAATAATCCCGAATTTAATATTTGCAAAAACTCTCAGTAATTTGAGTTATTTCTAAATTTAATATATTAAAATTAATTTAAAAACACTTATCTCCCCCAAACTTCCGACAAAGTTTATTTGATTTTATTTAGGATTTTTATGAATATGTTTAATGTACAATGTTTAAGCTCAAAATAATAATAAGAAAATTTATAATAAATAGACATCTATGCTGGCTCTGCAACAAGCATTGCGTGAAAATGGATATGGACTTATGATAACCTAAATATCAAAAGATGTTCAGATGTGTAACCTCTACATCTATAACCTAGATATTATGATATATTACAATTTTTTTAACATTCTCCTCAAGGTAACAAGTGCAATCTCCAATAACCTAATTAAGTATTCAATATGATAATATAATAAAAAAACGATACACTAATCATCTATCGGTGTATCAAAGGTTTTTTTATACGGCTTGGGTGCCACTGTGATAGTCTGGAAGAAGATAAAAACATTTTTAAATTCCTTTGATTTACGCAGTAATACCAATACAATTATTAATAACACATTTGTGTAATTTACGATGACAATATCCAGTCTAATATTTTTCCGAAATGTACAGAACTAACTTGAAATATGTTTAATTTTTTACAGAAATGGAGCATTTTATTTTGCACTATTTTATGTACACTATTTTATTTTAAAAAACGCGCAACAAATACAGAAATATTATTTATTTGTAATTATCTATGTTTTGTCGGAAACGATATGCAAAAGAACGATTTAAAGATTAGATGTTTAAAAGATAATGAGTTTAAAATTAAACATAAAGGACATACTTATAAAATCCACTTTTAAATAGTTCCTTCTGGTGTATACTCATACAAACCGTACAAAACCATAATGAACATCGTTGTCAGGTTCACAAGCTATGAAAGTAATTACTGTTACGGACGATTTAATATAATTATCTAATAGGTAATTTATAATATGCATCTAAAAATTAACCAATAAATATTAAATGAGGAATATAAATCAAACTAACATTTTAAGGACTAATGCATATATTTACTTATTATATATTTTTTTAATATTAATAATTATCTTGTCTGTCTCAGCCAATATATATAGAACCGATAGTAATTATTAACATATTTATTTATTTTTCAGGAAACATAATAATGTATAGATTTAAAACGAAGACGAAAACCAGAATATCTTGTGTAACTCTTAACATGTGGTGTAACGTCTCTTGTATAATACTGAATATTAATACCAATGACAACATGATATTTAAATTGGCTATATATTGAAACCGATAAAAATACTATATAATATAAAGTTTAATATTATACTGGACCTATTACTTAAGGAAGTATTCTACTCTGAGGCATGAATTTTAGGTATTTTTGAAGTGAAATTTAAAAAACCTGCCAGCTTAATTTGTGCAGTGGTAAAGGCGACTGAAAGTTCTTCTTGCTGTTGCGATAGTTGCGGGTGCAAATCCTGATAAGGAATGGACGTATATTTCTGATTGTTTAACATTAGTGATTGTCCTTAAGTAAGAGTGCAACAACAAGCAAATCCAACAAGGAAAATGATCCGAGTCACGCCAGTAAACAGGCTGGCTAAGACCGAATGTCTTCTGGGATGATCTCCAAGTTGATCAGTCGCCAGTCGGTATGCTTAATACCGAGGATTGTAGTTCGGAAAGCACGTTAAACAACAGGTCCAGGCCAAATAAACACTGGTTAGTAAAAATGAGACTGTAAAATAGAACAAAAAAAACACAAACAATATTTTTCCTATCCATTTTTAACTAGGTATTTATTAACCGTCAACCGTCTCGAAAAAATCAATTTAAAGAAAAACTTTGCGTATATGAAAAATCGATTCTTTTTCTAAATTTCAAATTTCTACACGAAAATACCAACCGAACATTTGATCTGAATTAAGATTATTGACTACCCTACTTATTAACACCTTTTCAATCTTAGCGATTCGTAAACCCTATCGACACGAACAGACCTAAATGTATCTAACTATAATAGATAGGACATTCAATGTTAATTTTCAAAAACTATCTAGTGCCATTATTATTTAGAAAATCGTTTTTTTTTTAATTGATTAGCTATTAGAGGAAGTTATGAAGGCAAAGAAAAGAAAAGCTTAAATCCTGCTCAAAGTGATTGGTAAAGATATTTTTATCTAATTAATCTTAATCTACTGACTTTTTTGTAATGGAAGAAAAACCAAGTAAAGAATTTGTCTTAAATTTTTATATATGAACTTTGAATATGAACTGTCACGTTTCGAATCCCTAAAGTGTTACAGAAGGCTTATGCTAGATAAAGTGAAAATCGACTATATAAAAAAAATTATGAGTAATACTGTTCACTGGAAAGCTGTAGAGACGTAGGGAAAGGTTTTCTATCAAAGTCAAATGGAGTTAACAAGGCTATTATTAAAACTAATTCATGTCTGAAAATTCAACATCATAGATACAAGCGAACAACTATAATCAATATTCTGTTATTTATTAAGCAATTATCACTGCTTTTTAAGTTGTGATAATTGTGTGTGTGTAATGTAGATATTAAAATTAAATTTAACCATAATTTGAAACTCTCTACAAACTTATAATAATTATTGTTGTGATATTTACAAGTAAATCCTCAAAACTCTTTTTCTGTAGGCTGAATTTTTATGAATTAATTAATAATGTTTGACAAAAGGATAAAATAATATATTTTAACTTATTGCTAGTTTCTTATGGGCTAAACTAATTTCGTGAATTTAATATATTGTTTACTTAGAATATTATATAAGAATATTGACAGCGGCAAACATAGCTTCCGGTATTAAGTAATATTTGTAATATTATATAAATTTTTGACAAAATTAGCTCTAAAGTATGAAATAAGTTCTCATTGATGATAGAATGATAAAAAAAGATCCAGAGCAACTATCAAGGTATTACCATTTGTCTGACTGTCTACTTGCCTGAGCCAAGATAATTAGTGTAGAAAAAAAGTATCTGTATCTTAATATCTGTATACCAGGTATAGCGGAAAGTCATTGCCGATTTTTCTAACTTATGTCGCTAGGCTTAAGTATGCAATATTATGATTTGACACATATTTAATTTTATTCTACTGACATCAAACTTCAAAGCAATATATGTTCTATTTTGCCAAACTAACACTTTGAAAATCATCGTTCGATGTGCAAAACAATGCTCTATCTTTGATGGGACCAGAGTAGCGTTGTGAATTACGAATTGGTGAAACAGGTAATAGTTAACAGTAAAAAAATTAGAAAACCTCAGTCAAGGAAGAGTTGCGTTGACAGCACTTAATTGGGGTATATTATCGCACCCACCGTACCCTCCAGACCTTGCTCCGTCCAACTAACAACTTTTTGCATCAACGAGACACGCGTTTGCAGAGTGTACTTTGTCAATTTCGAAGCAGTTAGGAAATGGCTCGATGAATGGTTTTGCTTAAAGGATAAACGGTTTTTTTTTGGGATGGCATTCACAAACTGCCTGAAAACTGGGCAAGATGTATAGAATCAAATGGCCACTACTTAATATAAATGTTTCCATTTTTTGAAAATGATACAGTTTTTTTTGAAAATAAAAATAGTAATGACTTTCCGATATCACTACATAGTATAAAACAAAGTCGCCTTTTCTGTCCCTATATCCATATGTGCGCTTAAATCTTTAAAACTACGCAACGGATTTTGATGCGGTTTTTTTCAATAGATAGAGTGATTCAAGAGGAAGGTTTATATGTATAATACATGCATAATATACTAAGGCAACATTGCTAATTTTAGAGGTTTCTAACGTGATGTCGTAAATTAACCTATTTTTTTAGGCTTATTTAGCAATTAGCAAAAACGCTGCCTAACCCTACGAGTTAGATCAAATTAATGTACTACAGTATTGTACACCATAAAAAGGTCTACAAAAAAGTCCGCGATGGTATATGTTTATCTTTTAGGGATAACCCACATTAACCATTTTTATTGTTTACTTTTTGAGCTTATTTACGAAGCTATTTTAAGCAATACGGCATTAATCCTTATCGAATGAAGTACCTTAAATACAGTGTGCAATTAATATAGATCAATATGGTTCCTTACAGCATGTAAATTAAACAAATATTTTCGGAGATATTACAAATTTAAAATTTGCGTTTAAAAATGTGTAATGTAATAAAAATTGTATGAATTTAGATATTCCAAAGATAGCAGGAAATCTTCATAGTAAGTATAGGGGAAGAGGAATTGTTTTACTCCAAATTTAATGCGTGCAGGCCAAGGGTAGTAATGAATGAACCAAAAATACTGGATCGATTTTAATCATGTTTTCATTGAGTGACATAGGCGTATATATTTTATGCCCGTGCCGGAGCGGGCCGCTATGTTTTTATATACAACGTTCATATTTTTTCTGTAGTGTATTTAATTTAGTATCAGCATTGCACCCGTGCGAAGCCGGGCCGGGTTGCTAGTCTAATATAAATAATTTCTCACTTATCTCTAAATATAACATAAACATACCACTTTGTTCCTTCGAATACACGGGGACGTATCTCTCACGTTGTGTGCAATAAAATCTACCTTAAATGTATGCTACAATTGGAATCGAAACATCGGTGTCTTAATAGTAAAATAGCAGCTTTATGCATACACATACAAAGGATTTTCCGGTTACAATTTTAATACATTTTTTTGCCGTAATATATTCGACTCGCAACCGCTCAATTTCAATATTGCATGTAATTAAGCATAAAAAATTCTAGAGAAACATTTTATACAATGCATTTTTTATATTTCAGAAATATGTCATTTGAGGCAGTTCCTGATGATATTGATCGTATCGCCAACACTTTTAAATGTAAAACGATTTTTATATCTGGAGCTACTGGTTTCCTAGGAAAGTTGCTCATAGAAAAGTTACTTCGCGTCACTGAAGTAAAAAAGCTCTACCTCTTAATTAGAGAAAAGAAAGGAAAAACTTCCGATCAGAGACTTAAGGATTTATTTAATCATGTGGTAAGCATATCTGATTGAAAACTATTTCCGTATATATAGTGCACGCTTTATTAACATAAGAGTTCTATTTATTCATTATTTATTTATATATAAAATATAAAGAAAACTCAGATTTAATAAAAGAACTCTAATTTTCAACATATATGTTAGGTACTTACATGTACTTTGACCGTTTTTTTACTACAAAATTGCATTTATTCATAATAAATCAACTAAAAAATTAATTAAATTAAATAATTAATATAATAAAATTTCTAGAAACACGGTAATATGATGTCGCAATAACCATGTTGCTTTGGCAGCAATCCTATCAACGATCCATTTTCACCCTTCTTCAGTATTTCGAAATCATGTGCCAGGCTAGTTGCACCGACATTAACAAGTTGTGTGGTCGAGCTTGCCTTTCAAACTACTTGCAATATGTGCTTGAACGTTGTCAAACAAGATAATGAATTGCTATTGCTAATATTTTTTCAGTAAGATGTCGTTCGACTCTAATGTCGTCATTTAATTGTTGTCTGCTTAACAATAATGAAACAATATTTTAAATAATGGTTTCTTTGAGTTTGAGTAGCTCTTCATTCACTACACCTTCATAATTCATCTATGCATAGCAACACTTTATGGCTATGAATATTCCGTTTCGGTGTCGATATAGATATCCTGGACTAATAATATTTTTTCAAATTTTCTTTTAAAATTTATCATTATTTTTCATGTTTTATTAAAAGAAATCCAATCTGGAGGCTCACTATTTTCGTGGAATCTACAGCAATATTATACCATTTTATCCACTGGAAGCTTAGTTTTAACAGTGTAATAATAGTCATTTCAGGATCAAATGCAATAAATCAGGTTCACTTTTGGGGATAAACCTATTTCTAATGTATAAATAACTTGTGGACTATGTAACACTTGGCGAAGCTACATTATAAACGTTAAAGTGCCTTCTAATTATCACTCATAACAGGTCAATTGAAAAGTCCCATTCCCTCAAAAGAAGCGTGTATAAATTTGACAGCTGCTCGATTATTAGTTTGTGAATTATAGCATTTTGAGCAATTTTTGTTATTGTGAAAAAAATGGATAAAAAGGAATTTCGCGTGTTGATAAAATATTACTTTTTGAATGGAAAAATACAGTTGAAGCAAAAACTTGGCTTCCGGACACTGTCCCAGTGAACGCCCAAATGAGGTTGTTACCTACAAAAACATTTAAAAAATCCACGAAATGATTTTCTTTTTTTTGAATGACAATGAATTTGATATAAATTGCAATTGAATTAAATAGCAAATACTCATATCAAGATATATCGTATCTAAAAATATCAACTGAACATGTACATCATATCATTCACGAATTCATAATATTTGGGTATGAGAAAGCTCTGTCCAAAGTGGGTGCCGGGCGAGCTCACTTTTGACCAAAAACAACGACGGGTTGATGATTCGGAGCAGTGTTTGGAGATTATCAAGCGTAATAAACCCGAGTTTCTGATATGTGACAATGGATGAAACATGGCTCCATCATTTCACTCCGAAGTCCATTCGACAGTCATCCGAGTGGCAGCAGTCGGCTGGCAAGGTTATGGCGTCTGTATTTTGGGATGCGCATGGAATAATTTTCATTGACTACCTTAAAAAAGGAAAGACCATCAACAGCCACTATTACATAGCGTTTTTGGACTGTTTAAAAGACGAAATTGCCGAAAAACGGCCGCATTTGAAGAAAAGGAAAGTGCTGCTTCACCAAGACAATGCACCATGTCACAAGTCAATGAAAACGATGGCAAGAATCCATGAATTCGGCTTCAAATTGATTCCGCCCCGCGTTCTCCAGATCTGGCCCCCAGCGACTATTTTCTGTTCTCAGATCTCAAAAGAATGCTCGCTGGGAAGAAATTTTCGGGGACTTTTCAATTGACCTGTTATAATTCAACGTAGCATAATTTGGAAAGTACACAAATATAGCTTACTGAACAAAGATAAAAGCAGATTGATAAATGAATAAATTTGTTAAAAGTCGATATCATTTTTTCTATGCAATTTCGTTATGTTGCCAGAAAAAAATGCGAAAAAATAGAAAAAAATGGTGGAGATTACTTTTGCCTAAAACAGTTTTTCTCAGCAAATATTTTAAATAGTTTCCTATCATATGTTAAAATATTGTATAACTTATTTTAAATACAAAAAAAATAGTTAAAATAAAAATTTATACACGTACAGTGGTTGAACAGGTGATATCAGAACGGCATAGACAATATGAACAACTAAAACCTGGTGAAACCATATCGTTATATAATACTATAAATATGCTAAAATACTCGCTAATATGTCTTACCTCACCTGTCATATTGCCCAAATATTGTTCTTTTCGTTATATTCCATTTTTAATTCATGTAGATTTTCACATATTTTTAACACGTATTATTAACTTTTGTTAGCTATAACTACACTTTGAATCAAAAAAAGAAGTGTATAATCCACAAGTGTTTTATAATATTATTCGGAAATAAGAAAAATATCACACCTTACAATAATAAAATAGTATTAAACATTCTTGAAGATTTTATTCAACTATATGGTATTCACGCAAAGTAAGCAAATAACATTTTATGTTTTATTTAACAACATTTTTAAGAATTCAAATTAGTACAATTTACATATTTGTCATTCAAATACGATTTTATAGCATTTTTAAAACGATTTTAGTTTCTACAAAATTGAGAAATATTTACACAAAAATCAGTTTATTTTAAGAATATGCCTCTATGTAATTAGTTAAGCTTTTATCTTCCTTGTATATATATGTTTGTATTTTCACATTCAGGTTTTTTCAAAACTAGATCCAAAATCCTTGAAGAAATGTCAGATAATTAGCGGAGATGTATCTCAGGAAAATTTAGGAATATCAGAGCACGATCGCCAAATTATCGCCAATGAAGCGGAACTTATTTTCCATTCGGCAGCAACAACGAGATTTGATGACACTCTCAAATATGCAGTTACCGTCAATACCAGAGGAACAAAATATATGCTGGACCTAGCGAAGCAGTGTAAGAAACTACAGGTAAGAACCATGTAAATATAAACAATAAATTTTATGTTTTTTTAAGATATATTTAAAATTTAATATTAGGTATAGTAAAAAGAAATCAATTATTTTTTAATAATTGGTTTTAATAAATTGTATCTTATAGATTTCATTAGAAAGATTAGATTAAAGATTAATTAAGATTAAGTCTCCTATCAATAATAGAAAAGGTGTTTATGAAGATCATGCAAATAAGGCTTCAAGAGCTCGCAAGGAGCCAAGCCGATTAGAACAGGCGAATTTTAGACCACTCAAGGTTGCGTAGATAAGATTTGCACGCTACGCGAGCTCATGGAAGCTAAACATTTTCCCCTAAAACTTCTTACGATTGTTCCATTACCTATATGCGAGTGCAAAATGGTTTGTTAAATCCATTTGAGATCCGAGCTGGTGTTCACCAAGGATATGTCAATATAATGGTGAGACCTCCTTGGCCTTTTTGATGTTCGTTGATGATATTCGCTAATACGAATACTGATAAAGGATGTACGGATGTTGCTGAGGCTTCTGTCACTCTTCAGGATATCGCAAAACATACCGCAAAACAATGGCTTGAGAACTATTGTGAATCTCAACGGGTTCAATTGGGAAAACTTCAGGACTTCCAGTACCAGGCATCAGTAATACAAGAGAAAACACACACCTCAAGTTCCGATGGTGCCAAATCGGGAGAATAGCTATACGAACAAATGATAACTGAGAACTTTTCACCGTACCTCGGTATAATAGAATGTTGCAGGAAAAATTAAAAAATCGGAAATGGAATATCTATTTTTAGAACAAACCTACACTAGATCTGCATCTGCCTTAGAGCAATTACAGTAAGAACGCAGAGCTCGGTTAATACTAAAATCTATAAATGATTAAAAATATATTTTCAATAAACTTTTGATAAGATTAACTTCGAATTGCAACCTAATTCTTTATTGTTATTCGAATGAAGATCTTAATAACGTCCCTCGTAAATGTATTATGATTTGAGAGATTAATTTAACCAAAAACCTAGTAGTACCGTTACAATTTCAAGCGTCCTGCGGTTACTATCATGCCTATTTAAACTTTCTTTCATTAGAATAGCTCATAAAAGCTATAAGATTTAAATCTTTAAATTTCTTTCAAAATAATCTAATTTAAACAAAGATCTGGTTCATTGCCATCTGATTTCCGACAAAGATCTGATTCGAATTGCTAATAACATAATTTATGTTTATGTGAAAAATTATTTTAATTACTCTCCAGGAAGATATTTTTTTTAAATGCCACTGTTAATTTTTCATTAAATTGTCAATTTCAACTTATCAAAGTATTTCAATATGTTATAGTCTATATAAATTATTTATCAAATTTAAGATAATTTAGTTCACCATCAAACAAGTAATATAACTAATTACGCAATGATTCAAATGACAACTTGAAGTTGAGATATTAATATCGAGTAATATTCCACGATAATAATCATAAAATAACTGGAAATATATCAATATTACAAAATGTAATACCTTTGTTAGTAACATCATTTCAGATGAAAGCTGTTACAACGATTTATGGTAAAATTTTAACTATTAAAATATTTTCTTAAATATATATTATAAATATTTTTGTTTTATTGTATATTTTTATATTTGTTTACAGTTATTCGTTCACGTTTCAACAGCATACGCATTTCCACATGTTGCTGAACTAGAAGAAAAGCCGTACCCACCACCTGCTGATCCAAATGAAGTCCTTAATGGATTGAGTTGGATCAAAGATGATGCCCTGGAGAAATTCTCTAAAAAGTATGTTTAAAACAACAACTGTAATTAATAATAATAATAATCACAATATATCTAATGTATAAAATCGATTGTAAAGCCCTCCGTCTTGTCTATAAATGTGTGTGTTAAAAAGCGATATGGATCATATCAAGCGTCATTCGTCAAAAGTTAATTACATTTATAAATATGGACACTCACTAAATTTTATTTTACTTCCCAAAAGAATAAAAAATACTGAATAATAAGTGCTTAAATGGGGTCTGCATTGGTTTGGTGGTTTTCATTCTAGATATTTCCAAAATGTATCAAAGAAAATCGATATATTTCATCTGGCGACATCTCTGCGGAAGTAAATATTGACCATACAATAATTTTGAACTAATTTCATAAAATTAGATTCAAAAAGAAGCTCAACATGAGTTCCGCATTAAAAAAGGTCGTAGTTGAAGCCCAGAGAAGATTCACAAACTCTCGCAAAGCCTCGAAGGCACCAGAAAGTTGTATATTGTTTAATGAACTTTGAAATATTTGGAGAATATATTAACTATAGACCGATTAATAAAAAAGCCAATGTACGTCAAATAAATTCATGACGTCATAACGTCGCAAAGCTGCTATAGCGACTTAGAATTTGGGTTTATATTTGCTGGTTTAAAACCTTTAATTATATCACTAATGTTTCAAGGAAATTTGCAGATATTTGGTAACATGGTCCACTAGTACCAACACAAATAAGACTCTATAGGCTGATTATATCTCTTAAAAAAGAAATATTTCTCAAGAAGGAAAAATCACATCCGGGTTTAAAACGAATTTTACATTATTATAAACTGCAATTAGCAATGTATTACATCATATATGACTTGCATTGGCTGTTTTATTGGAGGGGCTATAGCAATATGCTAGTATTATTATATTTTGAAGTTAGGAAATCGTTCTCAATGACATGACATAATGATAATAATAATTAAAAAAACCCTAATACGTAAAAGTAGGGTAAAACAAGATGAAATCAATAGAAACATTACTGGAAGAATTAATTTATCCGGAGCAGTTCTAAATCTTAGCATGTACAATTATTATAGATTTTTGATTCCAACGAAATATATATAATTCGAATAAAAAATCGTGATAGGAACACTATAAATACTAAATAAAAAAATAGTGACGGAGGAGAAAATGCTGACCGTGATAGTATACACACCATAACTAAACATAACAACTCATTCAATAATAATGTTATATACATTAATACTTAATCGTATTACATAATCGACTGAAGACTAATCGATCGATTTCGTTACCTATTTTGTTTCATATATTTTTGATTTTACAAGGTATATCATAATATTTAATTGTTTAATAGAATCCTGGGAGATTGTCCTAATACGTATACATTTTCAAAAGCACTAGCTGAAGATTTAGTTAACAGAGAACAAGGAAAAATACCAGCTATTATATTACGGCCAGCCGTAGGTAAGCAAAATTGACTCATCAAGATATGAATTATTTTTGCTCTAAAATATATATAGAAAAAAATGTATGATTTACAAGAATAAATAATTTTCGCCAAAAGGTCGTCACCTAAATAACTAAAAACAAATACTTCTACAAGAAGCCACTAATGAGCTGAAAAATGAATGAATTAGAAAGTTAAAATATATTTTGTTATGTATTACAACGTATATTATATTCAAATATATCAATTCCAGTAATCCCAACATTAACTGAACCAATACCAGGGTTCTTTAACAACTTGCACAGCCCCATGGGTATTTTCATTGGAGCAGGGAAAGGAGTAATTAGATCAATGTATATGGATAGTAAATCATATGCCAATCTCATACCAGCAGACGCAACAGTTAACGGTATGTTAATTTGTGTCTGGGACTATTTAACTAGACGGTAAGAAACCACATATTTGTACTCGTAAATAAAAAATCGAGATATTTTGTCCGAAAATCTCAGAAAGTAGAAAGCGGATTGACCAGAATTTTTTACAAAACATTGCATTCTAATAAAAATTATCAAATTTTTTACAACCAATTTACGAGAAGATCTTATAACATTTGAAATTATATTCTGGAGTACAACTAGTAGACCAGCGTAATGTGTATCAATAGAAATCGTTTGAACTCGAAAACCATCTTCGTAATAACCGTTACATAACTTGAAATAATCATTAACGTTCTGTTTGTGCGTCGAGTATGGCGGCCTACATCTGAACCTTGGAGAAGAATTACGCAAAATAAAAATTGACTGCAACAATCTTAATAGAAGTAATTAATATTTTGATGTTCGAAAACATACAGGTTAAATAATAAAACAAATTAATTCAATATACAATTATACAAAACAATGAAAAAGGAAAAATATAATAAATGTACAGTAATTTGCTAACGTAATTTAAAATCCTTCTGATTATTTTTCTTTAATTCTTTTCTTCTGTTTTCAAAATAAATAGTAAAAAAAATATTTTTCTATTAAAATACAATATTGCGGAAACATTTCTAGACAAACCAACACTTTCCTAATTTTGAAGACACAAATATACGGAAACTGAATTTTTATATATAGATTGAAGTATTTGAGAGAATTTCTCTGTAAATATATACAAATATTTTTTTAATATTTCATTTAAACTGTCTTAAAAATATAAATATTACTATTTTATTTAATATTGTGCCTCGATTTTTGGCAATTCAGTAATTTAATAATAAAATAGTAGCTATTTTTCAGAAGTAACCTTTCAGAATCAAGATTTTTTAGTGAATATTCAGTTCTAAAAGCAATTTAACCTAATTTCACGAATAATATATTATTATAATTTCTCTTTTACCCAATATTTAATTCATATTGACCAATAATAATCAACAAATACAGTACCGAATTACAATATATTCATGATAATTATTACTTAGTAAAAATTATTTCATTTTCATTAATCTCCGTTTTAAATTCTGGAAAAAGACACCAAACAATAAATTAATTATTTTCAGAATTACACTATACCAACTTTTGCTGGAATGTTGTAGGACACTATGTCAAACTCGTACTATGAACTTAAAGTATATTGTTTACAAATATCAATCTAGTCCTAACAATTAAAAATTCAACGACTAATACTGTGACTTTCAAAATCCATTATCTCAAAGAAGTTACAAACGTATATTGATAAAAAAAAATAATTAAAATATTATGGGAAAAATGTGGTGGTGCCTAGGTATCTAAGTTGTTCAATAGTTTCATAAAAATAAGCCGATTAAAAAAACAAATATATAGTCCTAAAAATGTATTTATTTTTCAACAAATTTGAGTTAAATTATGTTCTTATGATAAATGAAATATTAAAACAATATTGCTGTTAATAATATCTGCCATATACCACTTTTCATAATGTAATACTAATATATTGTCCATAACAGAAAACAAAATGTTTTCAATCTCTGCGTACCTCTTGAAGATGTCAAACTGAACTGGGAAGAAATTATAGAAATGGGAAAAGAAGTTATTTACAATCGAATACCATTTAATGGAATAATGTGGTACCCAGGCGGTGTCATGACAAAAAATAAGCTTTGGCACTATTTTAACTTTATATTATTCCAAATATTCCCGGCATTACTTATAGACGCCTTTCTAGTTTGCTTGGGATATCCTCCTGTGTAAGTAAAATGTTGTAACATGATCACTAAAATTATATCTTTATACAAAAATTATATTTAGGTTGATTAAGGTAAACCAAAAACTACATAAGGGTCAAGAAATGTTCGAATTTTATACCACAAAAGCTTGGAATTTCAAAACAGATTTTGTATTAAGTGTAAGAAGAAGAATGAACTCTAAGGAAAAATCGAATTACAAAGTAAGTATTCTTCTGTTTATATTAATACTCTTCAAGTTAAAATGTCATTTAACTAACTCGGAATTATCATACTTTTGATGTGGAAATGAAGTCATTGTTTATAAATCTTATATTATTTGTAATGATTCTGATGATCGAATGTATACTGTATAAAACTGTATAGAGATATACATTTTAAATTTTGATTTGCGTGATTGACCAGTACTTTCAACAAATTCAATCCATCTTTGGTCTCCGAACACCCTGACAGTTCTATTTAGATTCAAGTAAACTAATTAAAGAGTTAGTTTATTTAACTTCAAAATGTTCTAATTCCTAAAATCCACGAATTAGGGGTACAGCAATTTAGATGGGATTTCGGCAACTTCGAAGAGATTGTATTTCAATGATTTATTTGTTCGCTTTCGTCAACCAAATCCCAAGGGGTATTTTTCGTAACTTTGGAACAATTGGCAATCCAATGTAATTCTATTCCATATTGTAATTAATTCCAAATATCACTGCAGATAGCATGTCTTCACTGAAAGTCGTCCTTTGTTCCTAGCGGTGAATAATGGTAAATACCTTTTCTTTAGTTAAAATAGTTTGTTTCAGAAGAAAGTAAAGACTATTTGTTAGATCTTCCGAGAGATTATTCTATATTATATATGATGATAATATAATAGATAGCTAATAATTGAGAGTGGGTAGGTAGTATTTGTAATAAAACTAAATGAATGATTCATTGTTTATTCGAATGAGTAATAGAAATAGATTATTCATATGGATCAAAACATCATATAATCTTAATCTTAATCATAAATAAACTTGTCTTGTCGAATTAATGGTAACCTGTTTAAACCATAGGTTGATGCCGAGGGCATTGACATACCAAAGTATTTGGAAAAATGCATGTTATATTCGAGACGTGAGATATTCAAGGAAACTGATGATATGTTGCCAGCTGCAAAAAGGAACATGAAAATGTAAGTACTCTATAGATAAAATATTAAAATTTTTTTAAATATTTTTAATTTTAGCTTGTTTGTCGTAGACAGAATAATAAAAATTACTTTCTTCGTAGCTGTATTCTATTATTTATACAAATTAATTTTCTTGAAGATTTTTTAACTTTTAATAGATTACTTTTGTTTTACGTCTGATCGGTTATGGTTATTTGTAAACTGTATACCCTGAAATAAATATTATTGTTAATATAAAGTTATTGTTGTATTAATGTGACCTCATTATTTGAATATCAATTTCCCTTACTAGTAGCCAAGGGAGAATAAATCAAAGAGTTGACCATCTGTTGACTTGAATATATACCTTTAGAAGGACGATGTTATTGGTGCTATGAAAATGGTAATAGTGTTGGGATTATAAAGTGCGCTATAGTGATATGTTAACTTTCTTCGTAGCTGTATTCTATTATTTATACGCATTAATTTTTTAAAAGTTATTTTAACTTTTTATTATATTACTCCTATTTTTCGTCTGATCGGTTGTGGTTATTTGTAAACTATATACCCTAAAATAAATGCTGTTGTTAATATATATTTATTGTTGTAATAACGGGATCTCATTATTTCAATATTAATTTCGAATACTAGTAACCAAAGTAGTAACTAAAGAATAGTAACGAAAGAATAAATCAGAGAATTGGCCATCAATTAATTTGAATATAAGTTGTAAAATGGCAATAGGTTTAGAACACAAAAACTATTAATTTATTTTAAAATTGTTTTATTCAAGGAAAGAAGAGGCGTTTTGTTAAATGACGATACAAAACTACTACTTGAAACTACTGCTACAGTGACTTGCTACAACTTTTTTTGTAAAGTCATGTAAAAGTTAAGTAATCATTTAATTGATGCTGTTTAATATAACTTATAGTTGCCAAAATCAATAATATTTTATAAATAGTTTAATGTGTAGTTTTAATGATATCATCACAATATATAAAAGCAATCAGACATTTGTTCTTCAAAATTTCACAATATATCAATGACTAAACGTTTCACTAACATGTCCCTTAAGTATGTATTTTTAGTACAAAAAATAGAGTTCAATCATAAAAAAATAGTGGAAAAAATTTTTCACTAAGACAACTCGTCCTATGCTACAATTGTTTTTATTTTGATAAATAAATTACTTCAACTGATTTTATTACTTTCCTATTATCTTTTTAATATCTTAAGTCTTCGCCAATATCATAATTCATTTGTTCGTATGTTAATAGTAAACAAAAACTTTTATTTTACGGAAAGAAGCGGAAAGGAGAAGAAAGCACTTATTGAAGAGCGATACAAGACGACACTGCCGCCTTAACGCTATTCAAATATCAACGAAACTTCATGCCTAGACGTCTCACGTCTTTCAATCTTATATTAACGCACCGCTTTTCTTGAACAACTAGGACCGTATCAATCACCTGATATTACACCTCCCTCCTAAAGGAACAACCAAAAAGTCGTGGTCACGTCTGAACATTGCTTTTATCCAAATATCCGCAGAATAACCTGTATGGAATGGTTTCCCCAACTTTGCTGACTTCAAATTCATTTGGTATAATAGATGTAATAAAATCTTCCATACAAAACCTTGACTTACAGATTAAATGCATATACGTTATTACAGCAGTCATCTGTACGAGTGTGTCGATTTAAGAAACATTCATTTTCTGACAATTTATTTCTGAAAAAGAAAGCGACAAAACTTTGCGGCGGTAAAAATCATAAATAATTAAAAATCAATTAAGGATTATATGTTTTACTCAAGAGAAGTAACTTAGTGAACAAAACAATGCTTATTTATTATCTACTTAACATTAAACTTAATATTTATAAATTTACTTAATAATATACTACTAACTCTAATAATGAAATTACTTTTTGTTAAAGATTATGTACAATCATTTTTTAAAACAATTAAGAAATTTTCATTTTATATACAATAATGAATTACTAGTTTACTGTTAATGTCCTATAATATTTGGACATTATTTTCAATTACAGCGCCACAAATCATCTCAATCTAACATGTTATATCTTTTATTATATAATTTCCATTATATATTATCTATATATTGACTTAAATATAACAAGCCAACTTTACAATTCGAAATATATCAAATCAAAATATCATGTGTATTTTCAGTTGTAAAATCTTATTTCAAAAATATGATAATTAATATTTCAATAAATGCGACAAGATCAATAAAATGTGAAATAAAAGGCAAATAACTGTTTATAGATACCTTTTTGGAAATTAAAAAAATTTTTTCACTTTTTCCAATCAGAGCAAAACCAAACTTTTCTTTAGATAGTCTTCAACCGAACTGTATATAGCCTAAAACTATTCTAAAACTATCTAAGTATTATATTCTACTATGTTACAAAGCACCATCTAAAAACATTTGTTGTTTTTAGAATGAGCAAATAGTTTGGCACAATATTTTTCACATATGAAATTTGAAACATAATCGAAAACAACAAAAGATCTTTATATTAATTATTTATACTTTAAATTTATAATTTAAATCCAACGGTCCTCTTTCTTTAATAAATCATTTTTAAATATTATTTATATTATACGAATACTATATTTTAAAATAATTACGACAAAAATGTACTTAAAAATTATTATTATTGGATATTCTAATATTAAGCAGCTATGAGCTATTTAACAACTTTTATGTTATCAAATAAAGCAAAATATTTTCAAGTTATCAAATTTCATGAAGTAAATATATATTTCACTGTATTGTTACAACTTATATATGAATTATTAAAGAATCAAGTTGTTTGGCGCATATTCCCTCTAAATCCATACTAAAATTACATTAACTAATCTGTTCTTTAAATAATTTATGGCTATAGATTGCTTACAATTAAATGATATCTTATTTTATAGCGAGAATGTAGTCTGAAAAAATATTTTGAAATAAATAATACTACTTTTATATTTCTATACTTATAATCATATATCTAATCGATACTAAACATACATATGTTTACGTTTAAAATAAACTAACCTAAATATGCAACTTCGATAGTTATATACATAGATATCTCCATCGCATATTACCCAATACACGTTCCATTAAATAGAGTAGTATCTGATCTTTGGTTTTTTAGTAAAGAAGGTCAGTCGTAGACCCCTGAAAATGTTTTAAAATAAACCAAAATCACAAATAAAATCTTAAGATTAACCACAGCCCATTAAATATGTCATTAAAGTAACTCCTTTTTTGAATATGAAAACCGCTTTAATTTAAATTCTATTTATTTAAATTATATTAACTCTTAATTCCTATGAATCTTTGTTCCTATGAATTCCTGTGTTGTTAAATTTAAAAAAATCAAACCTATATTTCAAAATAGTGAAATAATATGGGTTAAAATTAGAATTGTACAAGAAGTTACTCCAATTTTTTGATAAAATTCCAATATATCCACTAAAATATGACTATATATAATTTGGTTTCAGCAAAAATATTCCCACAGCCACAGGTTTCCTATATCTACATTTATAATAAAACTTACTCTAACATCAGTAGTTATGCTAAACAAACATTGAGATTATTTCTCAGTATTTAACTAATAGACTATGTTTCATGTTATTTTAATTAATAATAAGTAAGTTTTTGAGTTTGGTATTGAAAAAAAGGGAAACAATGAATATAAAAATAAGTAGACTCCGAGTTATATTAACCAGTAGTGTTACACTTAAACATGTTTGTTTTTAGTAAAGAATAATTTGAGAGTTCTTATAAAACGAAAAGCGACAAAATCAAAGCCCTGCCACCCAGGAGGCAAATATTTCACACCAATTAACAGTATGGTATGAACAATCACCGACCAAAAAAAAGCTTTTGATATAATTAATAATCCAATTGAAATGCTCGGTACTATGGTCCAGAATACAAATGTAAAAAGATACCACAGTGGTGCAGTACCGCTTTCTAGAACTTCTCCATGTAAAAATCGTCCGGTAGATCTGTATTCTTGGATGGTTTTCTCTTTTTCCAGCCATTTTTGCTCCAAAAATTCTTTCAAGCCTTCTTTACTATCCGGCAAATCAGATATGGAATACCTAAAATAAGAAGTACCTGAAAGCATTATAACTATTCATTCCGACCAAACATCGTAATAGCCATATTTTCAATCACGCCCATTACTTCCACAGTTGGTCCTATAAATCAACATAATAAATTTTTAAAAAATTATACATTTTCCATGAAAGTTTTGTTCTTTTAATTTTGTTTATCGGTGTAAATTACTCTAAAGGTATATTGATAAGACAGTAAAAAGTATAGAAGTAAAAAATATGAAACAAGCATTATAAAATCATATAAAAATCATAATCAAGAAAAAAAATGAGCATCGTCAATACGTAAGAAAATTCTTAGATCTCTTGGCAAAAAGGGGATGTTTCGCATACACCCAATATATTCACACAATAACCCAAATGCAGGTATGCAATTATTAAAAAAAATCTATGGTGTAATCGTTTCTCGCGTTATCTCAAAGTAATTAGACAAAATATTAATTTTGGCAGTCCTTTGAGTAATAAAAGTTTAAATGAAAAAAATATCAATTAAATGTCGTCATTATTCCAACTAAAATTCACTATAACACTATACTGGCTTCTCAAATTAGCCCATGTTGAGTTTATTTTTCATGGGGTTAGGCTAGTAATAATCCTTTATATTATGTGCTTGAATGTTTTTAATCAGCAATATCTAGTAATGAAATTGGCAAGTCAATGTAAACATACTGTTGAACAACCTGGCTAATCTATTAAATTTAATACAACAAGTTGGTTTAAACAGTTCTCTATATAAAATAATTGTTTAATATTTATTAATACTCAGATATTTACTATACATAGACGCTCAAAACTGCACTTCCGACATACAGTCTTTTGTTATTTATTTATTTATTATTTTAAAAGCCCATCAGCCTCTTGGGCTATTTAGGGTCGAGTTACAATGTATTTTTAATTATAGTACAAAAATGACTATAACATTCAAAAATAATATATTATACAAATTACAGTAGAGAAGAATTACTAAAAGGTGTATCAATCCAGCGGCCGTTAAAAAGTTGAAAAGCATATGTTAATACTTGGGTTGGATCAGTTGTTTTAATGACCTTGGCATTCCGAACTACCGTCTCAGTACCTCAAACTTTTCACACTCCAGAAGGATGTGCCTGACATTCTATTGTGTTTGGCATTCGTTACATTGTGGGGGATCTCTTCCTTTTAACAAATGCTCATGCGTTAGTCTGCTATGCCCTATTCGTAGCTGAACAAGGATGCTCAATTGGAAATTAGAATTGATTTCCCACAACCTGTTATTTTCCATAAGGAAATCCCAATTTAGTTGATCCAATTTTTTGTATATATTTTTTATGTGTTTTAGCGTCTTCCTTACTGAATAGAACGCTCAAGTTTGACTGAATCTTCCTTTATGATTGCCAGATAGTCGGCTCTTTCGTAACCGAGAATTCCCTTATGAGAGGGAACCCATAGATAATTTATTCTTACTCCCCTCCTCTTCAGTGTTGTATGTAGCTCTCTGATGGCTATAACTAGAGGGTGGACTGAAAAAGGAGGTCTTTACTGAAATTAGACTGTCTAAAGAACTCATTGAGTCTGATACCACAAGTATTGATGCGCCCACCGACAGTTCATCCAGAGCAGATAGGGCCTTATAAATGGCCAAAAGCTCCGCAGAAAAATGCTAATAATTGTAGGAAGCCAAAAGTTTTCCTCCAACACTCCCGAATTGTATACGGCACCAAGGAAATCTCCCCGTTTAGAACCATATAAAACGCTCAAGTGTCTGGGGGAGAACTGTTTTACTATAGAGAAGCTAATATATTCTTTGTTTAGTACGTTCATGGATAGGTCTATAGATATATTGGAGTACTGCCAGGGTGGTATTGTCACAGTTCTGTTGACTGTAGCAGGTCGATTACAAATCCCACGAAATACTGATGACGGACCTATATGCTTTCTTATTGTAGTGTCGTTATCTAGGTTGTTACAGAAGAAGTAGTCGAACTGACTCAGCTCTGGATGAAATCTGAGTGAGCTTGCATAGTTCATGAGAAGATCTCATCGTGATCCAAGTGATGGAATTTCTGCCTCACATTCAATGCTCTCAACCGGATTGGTGTGATATGTTCCCAGTATAAATCTCAAGGCAGCATTCTGGACTTACTAATTGCTATTATTATTACTTATTATTAAGTACTTTTCTTGTTTGATTTGAAGAAATCTGATTCTGAAACCAATCAAAACTTTTGAAAAACTTTAAAATTTTGCTGATACTAATATCAACAACTCAAATATTATGATTTTGAACTCAGTAACAAATAAGTGCATAAAGAAAATTCAAAAACAATGAATTATTTATTGAACAAAAACCCAGCTCAAACTCTAAAATTACTTTCAAACAGCTTAGCAGATTATAAATTAGATATTTCCAAGCATTTTCATGCATTTGAAAAAGTCTAAAAAGAGAGCAAACCAAAAAAAGTGAGGGGGGAAAGAAAAGTGTAGTGCCATCACACGAATTGACTGAAAACGGCATTTCTGCTTTCCTTTTCAGGTTACTGCTTGCAAATCTAAGAAGAAAAGTTTTCTGTGAGTTATTGGGATTGCAGATGAAACTTGCATCTACTACTACCACTTCAGCAAGTTTAGTGTAGAAAGGCATTGGTTACTTCAATAAAGTCTATCCATATAGATACCAATGGGAAATATTCATTGCCATATTGTCGTATTGCAACATGATGGGATTAGCAAGGTGTTAATATTAATGCAGATGTCTGATGATGACAATTGAACCAAAAAGGCGAGCAATAGTGAATAACAGGCGCAAAGTTATCATCTTCTATGACAACTTTCGGCCACATGCTGTTAATAGTTGTAAAAGACACTCAGTTTAGTTATATTGCCATATCTTGTAGATTCTATTTTAGTACATATTATGATTTTTGTGACTTAAACAAGCTATTAATATAAATGATTGTTGAAAATTAAGATCTCTCACACTTTAAGAGCGACAAATCGTTGATGCTCAGTTAGTGGGATCTTCTGTGACGAAAACATCTGAATTGTTCAACGTTTCACGAGAGTACCCACGGCAATAAAAGCGTACACAAATTATGGTTAAACATCATTGGCGAGAAGAAATAATGGGTGAATCCATAGGTAACTGACAGAAAGTGACGAACACTAAAAAGGATTGTTGAAGATAGACTTTGTCGGTACAGACAATATAAAATTGCGGCAAAAGTAGTAGAGCAATAAGACCTAAGTAATAATGTCTTGATAAAAACGTTACGGTAGAAACTCCACAAACCTGACATTCATGGAAGATCTACGATTACGAAAACCTTTATAACAAAAGCCAGCGCTAAGTGGCGATAGCTCTGGAACTGGAACTAACCTAGTTATTTAATGTTCCAATCATGTGGTATGCTATAAAGAATCGCCTGCATTGTTATCTACAGAATGCCGGGTTTTGTATGGAAAAGCCTAAAAGAAGCCTGAAATCCAGATTGACTGCTTCCTACGAACAATCATGGGGAGATTCCATAATGATTAAGGCGGAAATATCGTGCTATTTATATAACTGGCCATATTAACCGGTTAATTGAAAAGTCCCCGGCCTACCAAAGTAAAACACATTTTTTTTGAAAAAATAGTTTTTTTTTAATCAACATATTTCCCTTTAAGGGTGATACGCTTATTATAGCGACCCTGCAATAATTCGATACCATTTTTGTAATATGATTTTTCCTTTACTTATAATATATTAATATACAAATAATGTATTAATTGCTTGAAGAATTCAATGTAGAAGATTTTTACGCCGACTGAAATTAATATTAACATCAGCAAAAGTGGAGAAATAATTTACAGTTATAATTTAAAGGGTACTATATAGAATATTAAAAGTCAGATAAAAAGTTTCGTTAATTACAGGATCCCATTTCAATAGATCAATTTGGTACGCCAATGGAAGTCAATTTCAATATGGATAACAGTCAAGAAATAATTAACGTTGTACCAAAAGCTATAGATAAATTAAAATAAGCAATAAAAGGCGCATAGAAAGCCGCAAAAAGGGTGGTAACTAATTCTTATGATACCTCAGTGATACCAGAAGACTATGGACGAATCTAAGGCGGAAGTGAACTTGATGGAGCAAGTTCTGACGACTGGTATGGTAACCAACTAGAAAATTTTGGTTTGGCAACCCAAGATCAAACTAAATAATTGATAAAAGTGGACAGTGTTTTGGCGGCTATCTCTAGGATTGTTCAAAGAGAGAATTATGTGTAATTTAAAAACATTTTTGTTATATTTATTTATCACATAATTATGCAAACTTATTCGATTAAATCATTAATTAAAATTAAATTCTCACCATATAAAAAAGGGATAAAATAGTTCCAATTTCAAACCAATCTGTATGTATAAGTATAATGTAACAGTTTTGTTCTGGCAGTTTAAATGTATTTTTATATTCTTTATTTATAATCCTAATTGGGTTAAGTTTTAGGGGTATTTAAATTGAGATAGGATGTTAAATATATGATTTGTGTCGATACAAGAGCCAGTGTAGAGTAGAGGAAGAAGAATTAATAGAGCGCTCTGTAACTTGTATCGAGTCTGTATAAAATACCAGGGATCTAAATAAAGTTTATATTTTGTTCCAGGGCCATAAATGGTGTTATTAATTCCGTACACATACGGTGACTAACATATTAGTGTCAAACGCTGTCATATTTCGCAGAGCCTAAAAAGTTCAGTCTTAGTTTTAAAAACATTAAAATATCATCAATGGTCTTCTCTGACTAGGGCAATTGTCAAATCTCAATATAATTTAACCATTATGGAGATATTTAGAACAGAGAGTAAGGACTCTATTTCCATCTACAACATCATTGAGTAAATGGTGACTGAACACCTTATAAACAAATAAATATTGTGTATATATCAAGTGTTTATATTATCTGGCCCATTCCCTGTAAATATTTTATTGTAAAAATAAATATTTAAATATCTATATTAATCACGTTAAGATGGTTCGATCTTACCAAATATATCTTAATATAACGAAGATATTCATTGCATATAAGACTTTAATTTCAATTAGTAAACACTATTAACATTTAAAAAATGATTGAAGTGACTAGCCGTGTTTTTTAATCAATATTCTTAAAATACCATAAAACCCTTAATGATTGTTCTATCAATGTCAATATTACGAAATTATTATTATTATTACAATATCACGAATAATAAATGTATTCTCGAATAATGTTACATAACGATATATTTTATAATACTATTAATAGCAGAGCCTTAGATTATTAGAAAATGAAATAACAACTTATATAATATAATCATCATTTTAATTATAATAAGGCTAATTAAACTAGAAAAGTTTAAGAGTTCTATTCTAATATGCATAAAACGTCCATTTAGGAAAAAAAATAAGTAACAAAGCATACATGACGTCATAAGATGAAAATGAAAACAGGCCAGAGGACAATCGACACATGTGTAACCAATCGACAAACATTCCTTCGAAAAGAGCAATAAAATACTTTGTAAAAAATTATACGATAGCATATTTGAATGATATACGATGTATAATTTATCTTATCAGTCTGTATAATCGTATTACTCAGCAAGAGAATCTAAGTAAATCATACTACTAATAACATAGAACAACAATAAAAACACCTTTTCTATAATTATAACTAATTCCTGTGATGTCTCATGTGTGATTCATTAACAAATTTAACATGTATAGTATTGATTATATGATAGAAATATTTATGATTGATTGGCTCTTTGGTCCAAATGAAGGAAATTTACCAAAATCTTAATATAATGAATCTACATGTAAATGAAAATTAATTATATGTTACTTATAATGATACAAAGTAGAAATTTAATGGTTGTATTTATGATTATTGGCGATTAAAACGGAATTGAAAAAATTTGTTAATATGCCACTTTGCCCACAAGGTAATGGATCAGCAATGCTCCCAAATACAATAACCTGTAAGAAAAACGCCCGGCAAAAATGACTAAGTTTTGGACAATGTGAAAGCTACAACATAAACTTGCCGTAGCTAATATTGTCATGTCATATCTGTCAACAAGTGCCTTAAACCTACGTCTTACACAACCATCTTGGTTTTTTTAAACTTAAGTCATGTGACTTAACAGCAAAAGGAATGATTTTATCAGTACATAGAAAAGATGGACAAGCAATGCCAGAAACGATGAAATATCAAGTTAATCTTTCACTCTTTTGTGTATGCGCCTGATATTCGTATTTTAATAATTTGTAAAAGTAAAAAGTATAACCATTTCAAAAAACTAGGATATTTAAGTTTTGTATATGCTATTTAAGTTTTTTTTAATTTTTGCCATATATAACCGACGTCAAATTGTGAGAGAATTGAGGGTGATGAACAAACTAAAAGCAAATAAGGTATCGGCATCCAAAAATATATCAAATTTAAGTAAATTGGTTTAAAAGGTTTTCAGAACAAATTTTTGTTATCCTATGTTATGATATTAAAACTTAAATGAAATAATACCACATGCCTATAAATTTAAATATTTCATTGAATGCTATAATAAAATTTAAAAAACAGTCTGGGTAATAAGCGAGCACCCAGATAAATAATAAATTACTACTAGAAGCTTGCTATAAGCATCGTTGTAAACAAAAAAAAATCTAACAAGTCCAAAATAAAATTCTTGAAATTATTTTCCTAATCAAGGAGCCAATCGCGATGTAAATATGTTGAATTTACAAAAATAAATAATAGATTTGGCACTCAAACATGAGAAACTAATATATGTTAAGGTACCTCAATGTAAAGATACCTAATTTAGCCTCTTAATTAATATAATAGCAAACAATGAACTGCGCTGAGATGGCGAATTTTAATTAACCCAAACCTTGCTTTGCTTGTATTAATTAGATTCTCTTACCGAAAAACGTTTTTATTCGAGATAATGCAAGTAGTACATTCAGTGCCTTGTTTAAAAACAGCAAAAAACAATAAAAATGTTTCAACTTATGCTTAATTAATAAGTAATGTGGCTCTGCATTTGAAATATCAATCATGAATTATCTACCAATGTGGAGATGATTTCAAAAAGCATCCTATGTTATGATTGGCTACTGACTTTGGTTACATTGAGATTATTATTCTTTATTAAATTATATAGTTTTTCCTTTAAATATAAATAAAAATGTAACAATTTATAAACAATGGAATACGGTTACTCATTCAATGATTAAGGGAATAGAAAAAGATGAAAGTCTTTCAGCGACCATTAACACAAACATTTTAAAAATTTATAAGCCTTATATTTTATGATACGCTTGAAGTGCTATTTCCAAATGCGATCTATCTAACAATAGTTTTAAATGCTAACAGTCAGTATTATTGGATATTTTATCATGGCATAGAAACGTTAAAATTAACCGAAAACGCTAGCTGCAGACACGGTATTACATATCGTTTTCGATCACAAAATAATATAAATTAAGAATACTAGAAAAGGAAATGTACCTGTTTAGATGAGCCAATACTGTTTTCGGGAATCTCCCAGTAAAAAATAGTTCTTTTTCATTTTGTGGACACGCATCGGGATATACCAAAGTCACATCATATATAGCATCAACGCATTTCTTTTTCCGCATTTCATCAATCAAATACATAAAGCCTGTTGTCCGTGGATGCAATACATGCTTGTATTTCTATATAAAAAAAGCTAATTAATAATAATTATTATAATTATCATTAATATTATATTTCAAAACAAACAACTACTCTTTTCTTACCGGCAGGCCATTTTTATCTGCATATCTGTCGCTACTTTCTTTGGTTTTAGCAGTAAAATCAGTCCCTTCCGGGAAAATAGCCATAACATGTTTGTAATTCATATCAGAGACGTAATCAACATAACTCTTCATTATCGCCTGATCTCTATCCCAGTTACGATTAATAAATAAATAAAATCCAAGCTGCATCGCCCATCCTAAAAAGTAAGATATATTACCAAAATATAATAAATACATAATTTGAGTAATAAAATACTATGATATTGTTATTATGATATTATATTATCTTTTTAATAACATTACTATGATATGATAATTTAAAGCATGAAAAATATATGTGAATAAAAATGTAATAAATGTCCCTTGCATAAAATTGCAACACTAAGAAAGTTCTTCACTCATAGCTTTGGAAAGTTTACGCAACATTACATTCGCCTAAAATGTTAATTCTAAACAGTTCATTAATTCGAATACTATTTAGAGAGTTTGTTCAAAAGAACAATTAATATGAACCGTATATACACAAGGTTATTAATGACCATGTTAAAAAATACCGATTGGGAAATATAGCGAAAAAATAAATTCAATGTTAATAACTTGTTCCTTACTGAAAAAAAGATAAGTAAGAAAAAAATCAGACATTTGTCGATGTATATCATGAACTTCCAATCATTTAATGACATTGCATTTTTAAATATCCCTGAAGGTGATAGATAAATAACTCAGAATAATGAGGATAAATACTTAACATTAGATTTCTTAACATTAGTTCATTCCGTGAATTATAAGCTAGGGAGACAATCACATTTAAAATTATCTTCATATTAAAAAAAAAGCTTGATATGTATTCAAGATTTATGCGGTGTACGCAAGATTTATAAACAAAATGGTTCTAAAATAGTTAAGTATGGACATGATTTATATCTAGACATTGATTTTCAGTCTTTATATTTATAGTGATACATCAAATCTCAACAGATAACCACGGTAACGGGTGGCAAAGAATTACTATAGAAGTATTACATACTTGCACGTAATCTGACAATTTTTCACATTAAAACAGCATTTATATTCACAATAATTCGTACTATATATATCTTAATCACAATATTTTCCATCGTTTTCTATAAATGTTTTCCATCCTCATGGCATCATATAACAACATACCCTGTCGAAGCAACAAAGTCGGTGCCTTTTCGCGCTTAAATATTTTTAAACCGTCTTCTAGCCAAGTCGTGTTGCATTGACCTGAATAAATAAGAATGAGAAGGTGTTATGTTTTGTGAGTAAGTCAGGCACGACAGAACTTTCCATGTGAGCTATAACCGTATATCCTTCCCAACACTTGCAAAAGGGAACCAAGAGTTGTTATCCTCTTGCACAACACATTTTAAATGACTTTGCACCTGTTATTTACTATCTCTGAACTTTTTCTCAAAAATACTTTGCTTCCTTCCGTTTTAACAGATTGTAACACACTACAGCTTACTGATGGCACCATACGTGGCTGTTGCCATGAATATTCCGCTTCGATGTCGATGTGGATGTCACATTTGGACTAAATCGTAACATTTCTATGCCACTCATATGTCACAGAAAACCATTTTTTTAATCCATGACAAGCAAAAAAATCGGGAAATTGTTTCATATAGTATTTTAGTCAATGTTATAGGCAATTAGTATGATAGCATTTTTTCTTCCTTTTGGATCTTTCCTATTACAAGTGAATATCTGAAGATAGTTGATTCAAAGCGGCTATGCTAGATAGTTAGCCGCAAAATATTTGTAAAAACAAAATACAGGTATAATATCATTATTTTATTATTTTATTACTTGCTCATTAATTTATCATTTACAATTCTGTCAACATAAACGTCAATATTGGTAGTAGCTAGACGCAGTGCATGCTTAAGTGATGTGTCTGTTAATGAAGACCTGTATTTCGATTTTATAAACTTCATTGTTGAATGTGCACTTTCACAAAGATAGGTACTGTCCATTGTTGAATCCATTTTTGGGTCAAAATTCATCAATTTCAGTAAACGTTCAACAAGGAGCTTAAAAATTTAATTCCTGATTCTGTTTTGTCGTTATAAAAAGGGTCTGATTGAAGATCGCACAGTTTTAGTTGATAATCAATCTTCACATCTTCAACTGCGATTGTTAATGGATGAGCGAAGAGTGATACATCATTCTCAATTTTTTTTTAAATCTGCGAGTAGCTGCTCCATCTATCATTCCACGATTATTTCATCCATGTATTTTTGATGGTCCAAAAAATTAAATAATTCACAATTCTCCATCCCTAAATAATCCTCTTTACAACATGGAAAAAAGAATAATCCTTTTGTTCTAAAAACGATTTTGCATTCTATTTTGTAGGTCGAAAATGTCAGATGCTATTTCATTTTTTAGAAATAAAGGTATTTCTTTTCTTAAAGCGAAAAAGCGCTGCAAGCACTGCCCAGCACTTAGCGATCTGATTTCTGAACGTAATAATAAATCTCCATCAATTTCACCAACTTTCATAACATTCATTTGAAACAAAGATTTTCCACATAAGGCTTCTTGGTGAATGATTCAGACGAATAACGGGCAATCAACGTCATTTCGTTTTAAAAGTTCCGTCAATCCTGTCACTGTCCCTGTCATAGTTTTTTCCCCGTCAATCACAATACAAAATCCTCCACACTCCATAACAGTTTTGTTAACTGCTTCAAATATATCACTGCCTTTAGTTATTCCATGTGATGGCACTAAATCCAGCATTTATTATCTGGACTGAGCCTAAAGTGTGCTCCGGACCACGGTCCTCAGCAGTACGCCTACCAACTGGCGAATAGCCAACTTTAGAAATCATACCAGAAGACATCCGGTCTTACCCAGCCTGGTAACTGGCGTGACTGGGATTATTTTCCTTGTCGTATTTTACACTCTTCCGTACAACATTTACAAATTTTAAACAATCACAAACATACATTTACGACCATGCCCCAGATGGATTCGAACCCGCGGCTATCGCAAGAGTAGGAGGACCGTCCCATAGCCTTTACCACTGCGCCACTAAGCTGGCTAAAATTAATATAACTGTTTGGGTTCGGCACCGACTTTAAAGTAGTCAGTTGGTAGTAGTTAAAATAATATTGTAAATAGATAAATAGGTTTAAGTAGGTATTAAGCTAAAATGTGTGTATATATAATATAAAATACGTGTAGTAGATAGGTTAAATAAGGTTTTTGATTATTTTTACTTAGTTATAACAACAATTATTATGTACATATTTTATTTTAAAATGCTTTTATGTGCTAAAAATTGAAATTTGATTTTTTTTATTTTTAATGAGTTCCTTATTTATATTTTGAAGTCGAATCAATTTTTTTGTTAAAAATATTTTTTTAATTAACATTCCATCCCTAAACGGTTTCTTAGCTCTGGATAATAGTAATGAGACTTCATATGAGGCAGCGGAGCTTTGTCCATTCTCGGTGCTTAGTTTAGAAAACATACTTGTTTGTTGCATTCGTTTTTTTTTTGTATTCAGCTACCATAACTTTTCTTGCTTCACTAACATATTTTTATACTTTTCTTCATGTAAATAGTTCAGAGATCAAAATAAAGTTTCTCTTTTGTTCCAAGGCCATAAGTGATGTTAACTCTTCCTAGACTAACTCCGTCCCGTCCCTAATATAAGTGATTCGTAACAAAAACAAGCTTAAAATACTGAAAAAATATTCAATAACTTGAAAATAGTTCTCAAGCGAACAGTGACGTGCGCGGTGACACGTAATCGGATACACGCATAAAACATTTTCATGGCGAGCATTAGAGATTAAAGAAACTTGTTGCCAAAAGAGAAAATAATTTGTTCATCAAATCAATTGGGATTACGAAAAAATCAAATTATAATAATCTTTCCGCGGATTTCTTCAGATCAAACAACAAAAATAATGGATATGGAAAATTTAATTTTGATTGTCACATAATTAGAATCCGTATATGCTGAACAATTCAATAATATTAAATGTTAAATTATTATTAAATATAGAGAAATGTTAAAACCATAAAGTTTAAAAGATATTTCGCAATTTCACTGACAAATCGCTGAAAAAATACATGCAAGCACGTAATAATTAAAAATAAAATAGCGAAATACAAATTTTAGAATTTATGATTCAATGAAATAACGAAGCTAGATATTCAAAAAAATATAATTTATAAATTATAAGAATCTAATATATAATCTAATAAATATTTTCTTTAACAAATGAATGAAATAAAAAAATTGTGTATGTCAAATACAAATTACCTGCTCCCGGTATATTTCTAATAGGATCCTTTAAAATAAATTTCGTACTATATGTGATTTTTCCTTTGCCTTTGACAGCTTGCCACATGGCGGGCCAGATGAAATTCCAATCTACTCTTGTCCGATGATTTGATATTAAGATAACTGTTTCTTCTGCAGATATTGGATCGCCAGTGACTCGTACTTTACACCCCCAAATAACTTTTAATAGAGTCTGGAACAAAACAAAATACCATTATTTATAATAATGGAAAATTAGCTGGTAGACCCAAAGACATGTAATTTTTAAAAGAGATTTCATGAGAGAAAAATATTACAGTTTGTGAACAACAGCAATGTCATTTTTAGTAAAAAAATATATATCAATACAATGCATCCATTAATTTTTATATTCGTTGTAGAAATAAGTTTTCACCGTTGCACAAAAGAATATGTCACCAACAAATTATATTAAAATGGTCTGATGTAAAAAGCCTTATCGTCATAACGGACATCAGCAAACAACATAACCTGAAATTTGCCATGCAATTTTTGACAACTTATTTGTTCGAATCTTGGATTAAATAAGCGGCGAACTATCTGTAATTTATTTCCAAATTTTGTAAATTAAAAATGAACCAATATTATAACTAAAATGACTTACCGTGACAAAGAATTGCCAAAAGGTCGTAATAAAATCTCCCCATTTTCTGTATAAACTTGGTGAAAGTATTATTAGTGGCAACGCCGGGCAGTAAAACAAAAAGTAACCTAAAAAGTAGAGTAATTAAATGATTAATATTTTAAATAGAATTCAAATTAACATACCACCAAATATTGACCAGTTCCATAACCAAAAATAAATAACACCGTACCAAAAACGCTTCGATTCTTGCATTTTTCTTTCGGTGTGACGAAAAGAAAAAGAAGAAATAGATTGTAGTAAATGTTTATGCCATCGTTTAGTCGTTAATTAATCCTTCCAGTTGTACTATCTATAAAATCTGAAAAAGAAACATTGTTGATTATTATGTTAAAACGTACAAAAGTGTAATTAAATCATTGAATACATTGTATATCGTTGCCTGAAATATTTTAAAAATATATATAAAATTTATGACGCAGATGATATTGACATAATTCATTTGCAAAATTAAGGTGATTATAATGTTTCATGTGGTAGAGTATTGTTTAAAGGTTATTTTATCCTAATTAATGCTGGTAAACGATTTTAATTCACATACTTTCTTTATATTTTCTATAATTTTCTCTATAATTTATCTTAATATATAAATTCTTTTATAAAATAAATAATTTAAAACTGTTATATTTTATAACTTTAAAATCATTATTACAATAAAATAAGAAATTTAATAGTATGGGCTATTTAAACAAATCTTATCAAGTTCATAATTAGCAAATCAAAATAAACTTAGAATGATAAATTTTTTCCTAAAAGAGTTATTTTAAGAATGTCTAGATAGCAATAATATATGTTTCATCAATACACCATCAAAGTGGACTATATTAGTTGCAGAAGATATACTACGAAGATAATTTAAAATATAACCCTATAGATGTAATGATTATTGACATACAGTAATATCTAATTATGTCGATGTGCGAAATGAACAGGGAAGCATACAACGACAAATTGTATAGGAAAATCACGTGATAACAAAGTGAAATATGCCTACTATGCGTCTATCATCCTGAAAAATTATAAGGGATACCTAGACTCAGATAAGAAATAAGACAACGACCAAGACGCACAATACCATCTAGTTTACCTAATGTACTAATACAACAAACTCAGATACCATATGTACAAGTACTAAACAAGAATCAGACCAAACTAACGCGCAAAGAATCTGTCAGCAACAGATATAAACAAAATTTTGAATTATGGGTAAACATATGGAGTAAATAAGCATAATGTTCAATTTACTCACCACTGTCGTTAGCAAGCTAGCCTGATGACTGGATATTTAAAATACAAAGTAGCCGCGTGCAATGCTAATGGACTTCAGCAACATGTCAGGGAACTTAAAATGCGTCTATATGAACAAAACACGGATATTGTAATGGTTTCCGAAACACGTTTAACAACAGGAACTCTTTACAGATTCCCAAGTACAAGCTATACGATGCAAAACACCAAGATGATAAACATAAAAAATATAAATAGAAATACACAACACATTTTGAAAGAGATAAATTCAGGGCTGTTTAGAAGCCACCACTGCAACTATTGAGAAAGTACATGGGTCATTAACAATGAGTGTCTATTAATAAACTATCTATTGTCCATCTAAACATAACGATAAATGACTCGCAAGATTAATAACACTAGAAGGTGGAGAAGAAAATTAGTGCAAAAAAAATGAGAGCTATTTCTCTACAACACATCTCCACTGGAGAGTTAGCATATTGGCAGTCAGATATAAACAATAGTCCCAACAGCATAGACAATGTGTCATAAACACTATTGAATAATTCTTAGATTTATCACCTGAGTAATTTTAACAGCTATTTCAACAAACTGCCGTCTCTGTATAATTATAAAACTTAAATAAAACTGAGGGTGCAAATTAATAATGAACAAAAGTTAAGAATACAAGAATATTTATAAAACTTCAATCCAATTGACCCGTTGAACACATTTAACTAAGGACAAGAATTTCTTAACACTCCTTTTCAAACGCATCATTGCCACACAAAAAATTTACTGTGGGGGAAGTAAAACGGACAATAAATAATGAAAGTAATTTATGCTAAAAAATATCCGGCTTCGATCTAATAACTGGGGAAATTTTACAAGAACTCCCGGAAAAGTCAATACATGTTAAGCCAAATAAATAAAAAGTTAAGTAAAAAAATATATGGATTTTTTTGTTATATATTACAGTGTCTTTATACCAACGAATGTTTATCTGGACTGGACCTATTGCTTAACGTAGACTCCCAACCACGGTCCTCGGCCTTAAGCCTACCGACTGGCGAATGACCAACTTGGAGATCATCCCAGAAGACGTCTTACTCAGCCCGGTAACTGACGTGATTGGAATCATTTCATCATCAACTAAGGCGACAATATGGATTTTTCAATTTAATAATGAATTTTTGCCGAATCATCTTCGAACTACATATACAAATAAGGTGAATTTAAAAAATTAACACAAAAAAGCAGTAACAATTGAACTGATGAAAATAGCTGCATAGTCAATGTAAGGTCAAAATTAGATGGCAGCAGTACTATAATTTGCATACAATAGTCGTACTTGGATGCAGTTAGTAGCACCAGAATGTACTGGTGCAGTTTGATTTTGGAAACTACCGTATATATAACAGTGGTTACACAACAATTTAATTTGTAACTTTATGATATAATCCAAACCTATAAATTAACAAAAAATACTACTTGTGTTGACAAACCGGCATGATTTCTGGTCAACTATCACATTACAACTTACCGTAATTTTAGTGAAACAAACTTTATTATTTTGAAAATAATAAATAAAAAATGCGTACTTTGATTAAACATTGTTTTTTTTTCTATGAAATTAATATTGAAACTTGAGTTAGGAACCATCGAATAGAAACGGCTATCGACTGTTTAGTAATTGACTGCTCGTTACTATCGATTTTTTCATACGAGTACTTTCAGTACTGATCAACCTACAAACTAACTTTAAAAAAACCTCAGAGCGGTGATATTTGCACAGCAAAATGTTAGCTTTCAAACTGAGTACGTTTTCTCACAATTGGTAAAACACGACGACTGAATAGACACGACACACAAAACACGACACGAGACGATTCGGAGCGTTGTTTAGAACTGCTCAAATGAAATTAAAAGGAATTCTTGCCTTGAAATATAGTGTTGGATCAACCCTGAATCCCCCACTAAACACATAGACCTAAGGAATCGCCAGGAACAAATCGTTCTACAAAATATATCTAGAAAGTCTTAAAGGAAGAAGAACATTTAAATTATATCTTGTTGAATATGTTGATGAATGAATTCAAATTTCTGAAAAAAATCTCAGAGAGAGATTTATTGAGAATTAGAGATTTATTGAGTTATGGGTTAATACATATGATATTTAAAAATAAAATAACTTCACTTATATGATTTTTCATCACATTATTTTAATTTAAATTATTTTCAATTTATAATAGTTTAACATCGATTCAAAATGATATAATGGATTTTAAGCGAACAAATAGTCGGATATAAATTACAAATTTCAATTATTACATTGTTATCCGACAATGTCAGAGGTAAATGTCCGATAAAATAGAGAATTAATAATGTAATATAAAATATGTATTCAATATCTTTTAATTGAACTCATATGGTAATTATTCCAAGAAAACAGAGGAATAAAAATAGAATAATATAATATGTATTTATGTTTTAGACATTGCCTTAGAAAGTTAAATGTTGCTTTTATATATTATTTAGTTGTTGTATTGATATATATTAACTGATAATGCATAACGTTTTATAATTTATCGTAAATTTAGTGATCCTTAGACAATAGTAGGCCCAGCATACATTCAATAGTACATAACACTTGGTACAGTGTATAGTGCAGGCTTATCAAAAAGTATGCGGTCTTTATAATGGATAAGTGTTTAAGAGAATGCCGGTGTCAGAATTTATTTGCTCGCTTTGGCCAATAATCGATGAAGTCGACGAATTTCTTATAAATAGAAAGGTAGACTGATTTATGTTATCTTGTTACATCGCTGCGGAACTATACACTAACCATAAAGTAGTTTTGAACCATTTACTCAAGACTGAATATTAAAAGGAGCCATAAGAGACCATATATGTAACCTCGATTAACGAAATTAAAGGAAATTATAAAATATACCAAGGTATTTGTTACAATGAGGTTAGTTTGGACTACGATTGGTTTTAACAAGTTTAACTTGTTTATTAACCTCCTTACCCTGTTAAAGTGAACGATTTCCACTAATAAATGGAAACACACTTTAATAACACAATAAACACAATCCAATTCCGTGCTGGACTTGATTACAACATTAATTAAACAATCTCTTTTGAGAAAAACGTTTTACTACATCTACAGAGTACGAGCATTTTTATTGCAAAACACGTTGATTATTTTTACTTTTTTCTTCCTCGCCTTCTTCCGCTTCTTCATTAACAACTGGTAATAGTAGAGATTTGACAATTTCAGCATCAGTGAATTTGCCACAGATGGCTAAACCACCATCAAAGAAACTCTTTACCAGGTCTTAGCAAGTCTGGCGAGTAGCAAGTTATTATTCTCATTATAGAAATTATTTTAGGCGTCTAATGTATTTATGTATTTGGTGTATATTTATGTCAAGCTTATTTATGTTAGATTTATATATGACAACAAAATATAATTGCAACACATATGCGTTGGTTCTGAACATTTAGATAAACTAATTTCTAAGATATCGATCCTTTAAGAGTGTAAACATTTAGGTGGAAAACTAAGCATGTTTGAGACTGTCAAGAGGCAGACGGAATAAGTTAAAATTTGATTTCCTTGAAAGACATTCGATGGTGACCTTGGAAACCCGTGAAGGCAAATCTCAGGTAATTTTAGGGTGTATACTTTTTAGTGTGAAGGTTGTAGTCACTAATCGTTTATGCCCATCTATCTTTGCAATTAATAAGTTTTATAGTAAATAAAGTCACTTTAACTGCCAGTTTTTCGTTTATAATCGGGGAAAAAACACACAAAACTCATCATCACATGGAACATCACATTAAATGAAGCCCTGAAGCTTTGAATAATGCCTTGGTTTAGTAGTTGAGGTTTCGAAGTGGTGTTTACAGGCAAGTATTTTATAATTAAGTTTATTGATTAGAAATTTATCCATGTGCAGTACAATTATCGAAAAACATATATAAAGAAAACAGAATTTTCTTCTTTTTTTTCTTCATCTTCTTATCAAGATATTTAAGCCAACTGTTAAAATAAATAGCCTTACAAGAAAGCCTTAATGTTTGACGTGTATAAATTATTGACATTTTTAAAACACCGTGGTTTTTTGTATTATCCAGTGATGAACAGTTTATGTTTATATGTCTCAGTACAGTTTGCTCCCAGCAACACTGTTAAACAAAGTTTACTTCCGCAATGACACTTATTGCCTTTGAATGATCGGCATTACGATATCCCTCGGCTTGCTTTGCAAGTTTATCTTTCCAGCCATCACATACTTCTGCACTTTCCCCACATATATTTACAATACAATATTGTTTCTTTTTTTTTAATTATGAAGCCAACCGTTGCTAGTACCAAAATCTGCATGTCTCAATTCTACTGTCAACTGTTGAGCTTTTTCCTGAAACAGATTCCTCTACGCCCGTGTATTTAAATAATTTCAATATTTTATATGCAAACGCACGCAACCCACTTTCTTTCGAAAATTTTTCTTTGAACTTCAGAATTGTGGCGCATTTACTTGTGCGAATTTCGAACTTTTTGGCACAATTTTTTTTTCGAACTGTGCAACGCCTAAGGAACATTTTCTTCATTTTTTACCCAGGACCATTTCACAACAATTACGAACAACATTATTTATATTACTTAGCATCAAACAACAAGGACACTCTTACGAAGAATTTAACGTGTCTGAACTTATCGAGACATAAATTATTGTGGAATTAAGCGAGAATAATTGATAAGATCGATGTCAGCTAATCAACAATAGTTCAATAGTCAATAACACTTTCTATTTATATTCTGCAATTATTAAAATTCATTGTAAAGACGTTTTTGATAAATGTATTTACAATATAAAGGTATAGTTTGTTTAGCAACGAGTCGTTAGAGAGTTAGGGAATGTTGGAATATTTGTTATATTGGTTAACAGTAAACATTTTATTTTATGGACTAATTATTCATATTTGACTTGCTGTTGAAAATCGTAGAAACTTCACAATCAATTTTAAAGCCCGTATTGGCGCCAAATAAATGTGACTATAACTATTCTATCCTAAGCTGCTTCAACCTGGCTAAACAATTAATCCGATTCCCAATTAAAAATCGAGTAGAATAACCCTAAACGCGCATATAATAACTCGGCAAAAATTGAGAGAGATGGGCTGCAAATTTTTCATGCATTAACATAATATAGAAAATACGGAAGGACAACTTAAACGGGCGGATGTAAAATAAAGTTTTAAATTACGTAAAATGATATAGACATTTTAGACAGGCTGACTATAAAGCCAAATATGGAAGACTATTATCCAACAAAGATGGGACCTGCGTATAATTTTAAATACATAGCATGCTTTTATTTACAGATCATTTTACGTTACTAATCGGAAATAAGAATATGTCTAAGAAATCTGCTAAAAGAGCAAGCCAGTACAAACTTTTTAAGGCTTCCGAATTGCACAGTTTTTGTCGAACAACACTCAAAGCAGTTCAACATCAGTGACAAATAATACCGAATTCGTCAGTATCATAGACATAACCTAATAAAACTTGGGACGTATTTTAAGATGCAATATACTTTACATTATACAACATTATTTCATTTTTATTATCAAAGGATATATTGATTTTAAAAAATAATATCTAAATATAAACTAGTTTTTAAGGCCTTATTACCCAACAATATTTTACCTATTATAACATTTTATATTTTTTAAAATTTTTATTGATAAATATATGTTTTTTTATTGATTTGTTAAATTATGAAATTCGATTTATACAAAATAAAAATTTTCCCCAATACTTGTTTTGCTCGAGTAGTCAAAATTCACTAAGAGGTTTTTTGTTCGCACAAATTTTAACATTGTGTAAATTATTTAGAATTAGACAATGCCAGCTCACACAAACAGACTGATGTTCATTCATCATTCTAAACATTGATATAACTGGTCATCTTTGGACCTGTCCTCATTTGTACTCAAATATTTCTTCTCGTCTCATTAAAAATAAATTTTATTAATATGCACGGATAATCTTATTTAATGATAAAAAGTAAATAAATATTCCATTTTGATCCAAAATAATAAAGGGGCAATTAAACTACTAAACAACAATAGTTTTTATTGTTTTAAATTACTTTTTAAAAAATGTTTAGTTTTAAATGACTTTTATTACTTTAAAAAGTAGAGTATATTGGTATTCTTTTAAACTGACTGAGCTGAGAAATGACATAGGCAAAGCTATAACCATGGAAGAAGAAACATTTATCGAGAAAACGTCAAATACAATAAGTACGTAGAATTTTTGACGTGGATATTTAACTTTTTTTGTTGATGTTTACGCTTCAATAAGAATGAGTTTTTCACTCAAGTCACAAAACTACAAAATTCTATAAGATTAAATAAATTTGAAAAAATTTAAATATTCCCATTATCGTAATTCATTAATAAAATACAAATTACTATATTGTAAAATTATTTTTAAAATAGAATATTAATATGAGTAATAATATGAACATATTTGAGTGTTAAGTTAAAAGTTTAATTACGAAATCTCATATAAAATTACAACAGTATAGATAAATAAAAACGTCATGATTACGTTTCATGAATTAAAAAGGAATTAGTTCAACTTAATTAGTTTATCACTAATAAATTATTCATAATAAGTGAAATAATGAAATAATATTGAATCAAAAAAATTGTATGTGATATTTTATACTTATCTGTCTGGGTATAAAATATGAAAACTGAACGCTATGTTCGATTGGTGAATTGCCAATTGGCCTGCTTCATACATTCACAGTAAAAACATCGACATGTCTTTTTACTTGTATCGGAAATTTGCCAAGTAAATACAAAAAAGAAAACAAAATATTAAAGTATTACTTCTAACTTTTTAATTGTCCATCCAAACACAAACGGCTTCTTACTGGATGTTTCTTTATATCAAAATATAGAAGCAAGATTTTAATATTAATATACCGCTTAATTTTTAGATATTGCTGCTGTAGTATTGATCAAAGCTTCCGATTATAGACCATCAATTAAATTTGATAAAAGGTTGGTAGCTGATTGTACTAATGGTTACAATACCGTTATATGTACAAATCACTTTTGTTGTCCAGATTGAGTAATTAAAACATTATGGTCTTTAACTGATGTGACTTGTGATTGTGGTTAAGGTTGAATAAGTTTGCGGATACAAATATCCTGAACTACGACTGAGGCTGTCGTAGTTGAGCAGATTGATTCCAAGCAGGAACTTCACACGTGCATTTTTGTGAAACATTTCCCAAAAATACACAGAAAATACCTATCTCTAGATGGGTTTTTACCTTCCTCAGGAATCATGGAGCGTTAAATAACTCATAAACTTTCTTGAATTGGATAACCAGAAGTTGGTTATGCTGTCTGTCGGAGGCATACTTGTACCTTTGCACCAGGGATTAGGCCCCATACATATGTACTCATCTTACGAACATCTCATATAGAGAGTAATTGGATGTTTGCTATTTCTTCAGAGTAGTGGAAATAGCTTAATGTATACACCATTACCTTCTAATTACTTATGGCGAGTCTGCCAATTGCAGCGTATGCGTTTGCATATAAATTTACAGAAAAACTATTAATTTACCTGAAATACTTGACCAAGTAATTTTGCAACCTGGTATCACTTGACCCCATGTTGAAACGTACATAAACGCCCATAATATACATGGAAATTCATAATATCCTGCCTATAATTTAGTGATTACTAACCTTAAGAATCTAGTCTAGAAATTTTAAAAATCGATTTTTTGAAATCTTCAAAGTTTAATCCTTTGAGAATGGCCTTAAGATGATTTCTCAAACTATATAAAATTGTAAAGATACATTAGACGAATTCGATCACGGAAACCCTCCTCTGTATAAGTAAGAAAATTATAAAGCCGATTTACGAGAGTTTCAGATCATCAAAAATTCTACTGACTTTTAGATTCAGAAACCCGAAATAATAATGTATGTCTTATTTCATTGATATTGTATACATGCTGGAACACAAACCATCGACAATACAACTTTTACAGCAATTTGAATTTTTAATGAATGATTAATTCCTATTTTAAAATTGATGGCCCTTAGTGTTGGACCTTTTGATTCAGAAGCATATGCGTTTACCGTTACGCGACAAGTGTGATTGGGTGTTCAGAAATACGAGTGCTCAAACGAAATATAACGCTAGAAAAATATGTTTGGAAATAGAGGTAGGTCCAACATATGGACTAGGTATCGTACTATGGAAAAATGTAACAATAAAGTACCATTGTAAGACTTAAATAGTGCGTAACTCTACCTGAAACTTTTAACGGTTTTTTTTTCGAAACTACATTTTCAAGACGGTTGACATCTCAAGTTCTACTGAACCGATTAATTTGAAACTTGATCTTTGTCGATACATTATTCTATCGTACCCTAGTAAAACTATAACAAAATTTTTTAATATTTACAAAAAATCTAAAAATGGAAAAAAAATTGGCGAAAAAATGTTATTTAACTTTTGTACGATGGCAGCATTTCTCTAGATTAAATATTATTTTTCTTTTTATTATTCAGATTACTATGAAAATCGTAATTGTATCAACGAGAAGCGTAAATTTTTTAAGAAACATAACCTTCCCCCCCCCCTTCGCTTTATGAACATGCATTTATTTTAATATATAATTATATTAACAATAATAAAAATAGAATAAAAAATAGACAATAAAAATATTGTCTTTTCTAATTTCAGTTGAAAAATTTTACGTAAAATTTATGTAAGATGAATAATTAAGAGCAGCTATGGTTAATACAAAGTAATATCAAATATCTTTACAAGAAAGGATAATATTTATACGAACATGTCAAATTTTTAATAAGATCCAGTATAAAATAATAACTTAGTCATGAACTAATCCAAAATTGAGCTAGGGATGTCTTGCCACTGTATAAATATATTTGTAACACATTATGAACTGATGATGGGGTATATAGTAAATAGCGGGCTTGAATACTAATACTATACGATGATGGAAATGTTTGTCTTTAATTATTTTATGAACTTGCCTTAAGCATAATGTACATGTTTCTAATACATACAATATATTTGATGTTGAATAGGAAATATAGTTACCAAAAAACGTTTATTATCATTTGAATCGAAATTAACTCATTCATAACATCAAAACGGAAAATATAATAGTTAATATAATAAATATAATATGTTACACCACCACAAAAATGTATATAATAATAGTTATTAACTGCATAACTGTTATTAATATGCTGAGAAATCTAATAACAAATTGAACAAAATTATAGTTAAACCATAAATACAAAAATAAAAAAAATTTGGTTTAAAATAAATTGCATCAACATTTTAAATGTTTTTCTTCGATATATTAACAAGTAATATTATTTAAAAAAAAATTAAAATGTAATTGTACTTACCGGAAAATATATTTAACATATTAAACCAAATCGAATGAAACTATCTGGGGTTCGGATACATTTTTAAACGAGAAATTCTTATGGATAACTACATTTTTAACATGAATCATACTAAAGTCTAACAATTAACGATACCGATTGAAACCCCCTGATTCGCAAGGACCGTTTTCGCCGACTGAGACCCAGGCGAGACTCGGTCCAGGGCTGATCGATAATGAATCACCATCCAGCATCTCTAGGAAGGGAGGGGTGGTATGATGAAAAAATGCGATGTTGCCACCAATTGTGCTCGCGAAAATTTGTAGCGTTACAGGTAGTCGATACCGACACCAAAAGGACATACCTGAGCATTAGATCTAAGCGGACATATTTACTACACCTATTATGAACAAGAGAAATTTACTTTAACCAGTTTGAAACAGTGACAGATTTATAGATTTATGTCTAATAAACAGATTTTTCTACCCCTACTGGACTCTGCAATTCAATACCTTAGTTCACAATCATATTAATAAAATATGTGATCAATGAAACTATAACATTATAATTTGTGCTTTGTCGTTCTCATTAAAACTTTTTTCCTGTTATTAATTTGACTAAGAACTAGGGGATCATTCCGTCAGTCCCTAAGCTATTCTCACAATCCACGATTTAGTGAAGATTGCACAAAAATATATTTTCTATATCATATGTTTTAAATTAGATAATGAGATGCGTTTTCTTCCACAACAAAAACCTCCACTTTTTCGAACCTTTTCGTGACCGCCGACTCTGGCTATATTTTATACGTTTTTATTTTCCTTCGCTTATTAAATAAAACTTGCTTACAATTCAAATGAATATAGTGCCTTTATCTACATTAAATATAAAGACAGTTCATTAATTTTTCTCTAAACATATTTTCTTCGACAAGAAAAATAACCATTTCAATTTCCGTTGATTTTAACATCCTAGCATGCTGACCGCATCCGGTTTTGGCCGTAAAATAAATTTATAGGAATTGATGATCCACATCTGGTAGTAGTAACAGCGATCCTAGTAAATGATAAATTTCTTCTTGTATCTGTAATTATTATATTATATCTGATACTATTAGAATATTACAAAAAAAACTTGTCCTATAATATACGCATTGCGTCAAATAACATCAAGAAGTAGTTAGAAACATTTTCTATCTCAGAAACTAATAAACGTAATGGATCTGGTGGTGGAACCAATGGTGGCGATTTTACTTTTCAACCGGCCCAACAAATCCCAATATATATTACCGCAGTTTCTAAATGCCTTACAGTATTGACAAAGGATTGTCATTTGCCAAATTATAACTGATTTGTTGACACCACAGTACTGCGTCTGCGGAATCGTTCAGTTTTTTTGTGTCGTGCGCGCTGTTTAATGTGCACGAACTCCTTGCACTCTAAGCCTATTCACTTTATTTTAAGTCACTCGAACGCAATTGGCTCATACCAAAAAGATTATTCTCATTTTCTGTCTCTCGCTGGTTATCAGCAGCACATGAGATAGCTCGTCGCCATTGGATTAATAATAAATATTGTTAATAATAATAAAGAAGTTAAATGGTTCTCGTACACTCGTACTCGCTACATGGTAAATGTTTACTCGACAGCAATTAGAATAAGATACGAATTTATCACTAACACATATCAGTTATATCATATTTGATATATATGTAATTATTTTTCATATACCTATAAAAAATATTTATATACCTATACATTATATATCATAATAACAAAGCTGGTAGTTTTAATCATCATACAACACTTTTAGGCCGAAAATAAATTTTTGAATGAACCTATAAATATTTGAAAACCAACAACAATATCGGTCCTCTGTGACAGTAAAACTATTAACAGTGGCTGTGACACTTTGTATGGGAAAACAACATTTTTGGTTTTACTACTTTCCTTGCAATTATTTCATGTTTCTCACCATATGATATTAGCTGGTACCTGTTCTTGGCTATAAGTATAACAAAACCAAAATTAGCTGAATCGCTCCAGCTGTTTTACCGAAACTAACGAACAACAATCCATTTTTATATCTCTAGAATATATATATTTGGAAGCTTATAATACAGTTTTAAAATAATACGAATAATATCCCTATTAAATTGAATAAGCCCAATTAAGTTATAGATGTTTTACATTACGATTTTGTTAATAATTAAATCCACAAAATCATCAATTGTGTCGCCGAATAAAAACTAGTTCTCACATTTCGGTACAAAAAATACACATTTGTTCATTAGTCTGCTCTATGTACTAAATTCTTGCGGGTCTTCCCGACCAGGTATCCGTAACAGGATTCCCCTACCCGGTTCCAGGCCAAAAAAAAATATCTATGTACTAAAGAGCTAAAGCTCTTAGCTAGATGGTAGATAGTTTTTCACTCACTTTAAGCAACAAAAGTTCCTCTCACTGAAAGTAAGTGTTCGCAGTTTCGCAAAAAAAAACAAAATCTGCAAGAATCATGAAAGTGTACTCATTCCTGAACTAAGTCAGTTTCCAAATGATAAGGACACATGTTTACCAGGAAAATGGCTTATTATCCCGTCAAGGTCAATGGCAAGAACTCACTCGGTTTAGTTAAAAATTAAAACTTTTTAAATTCATTGTAAGTCTCCTGGCCATTTTCTAACTGGGGCACGAGTTTATTTATGAGACTTGTTTTGCATGTATATGATATTGGATACATATGGGCCAAATTGCCGTTCCCTAAGATTTGCCATATCTTTATAAATACAAAAAAAATAGAAATAATCGAGCACTGAATGAAAAATAAAGCTTTCTCTTTAAATATTTTAATGTATATTTTCACAGAAATTTTAAGATATAACCCAACATTTTCATGTTGCAAAGTCAGCTGATAGCTATCTCCCATGATGATTTAGCCTTCTTTTTGTCTACCATGCTAAATTCGGGTACACCTCTCCTAAAAACTCCTCATACTAAGTCCGTATGACCATATGGATAACACACTCAATGTATTTCATTTAGAGATTACTTCACATTCAAAATAAATTTAATGTTTAATTACATTTCGACAACTTCCAGATAATCAATGAATTAAATTACTTATTAAAATTAAAATTGGTGGGAAAATAATTTTAGTTTTCACTAATAGATGGCCTTAAAATGTCATGTCTCGAGTAACAATTTCTCAAGAATGCGATATTTTAGAGCGTTTCAAAATTACAGTCCATAGTATTTTATAAAGATAAGTCAAAAGTACGTTGACAATTTCCGTTTTTACTTAAAAAAATAAACCATATGCCCATTGTTATAGTGTTTATGGTGATGAATGTTTAAGTGTGCGCTTGTGTCTGCTCGCTTTCATCCGAGAAATTTCAATATTGAAGATGAATCCCGCGTTGGCCAGGCATCGTCCTTTAAAATACCAAGGATGATCGACACATTTCATCTGATAACATCGACAGGAAACTAAACATCGACCATAAAACAGTTTTAAATACTTTACAACATACTGCGTACCGAAATAAAAGATACTCACGATACTCACTGGTGACTCCATATGAGTCATCAGTGGAAAATGTAATGGACGGTGTTCCTCTTTGTGAATTGCTGAAAGTAAACGATTTCGAGTTATTTCCGAAACAAATGAATTGCAACTATTCATTGTCAGGTAAGACAGTATTGTGCGAAAAAGATCGCTTAACGCTAAGGAAGGTGTTGATGGTATTAGAAAGAAATTACTCATCATGAGCTCCTCGAAACTAACCATACTATTAATTCGACTTTCTACTTTTTGAAATAATGGAATGGAATGGAATGAAACTACTGGAATTTCCATTGAACAATTTTCTCCAACCCAATGTTCCCGATATCTTTTATCACTATTTTTTCAATAATTACCATATTGTCATATCAATATAGAGAAATAATAAAATAAATCCTAGGAAAAATACTTTATTTGTCACAAAATATTTGATATCAAATATTTTCTAAAAAATAATTAAATAGTATAGTGATTATTATATAAATATGTATATTATTATATTACTGAATTATATAAATATTTGTTAGCACGAATATTATAACTAGTGATTTGTTTTCATCTATCTGATATACAAACTCGGAGGAATTTATTCCTAAAGTTTTGCGAGATGTAAAATCTCTATCATCTCTACCAGTTAAATTTTATTTGGTTAAGCATAAGAATAAAGTTAAGCATAAATTATTGTTGTTTATTTGGTCAGTGACTTGGAATTCTAAAAATGGTTTATTTGTTAATAGGGATTGTATTATAATCGCAGTAATTCTGTATTTTTAAAAGGTATTATAAATGTGCAGTTTCAATTAACATTGAAAAGCGCAACAATAACAACATGTGTGCAATTTTTAATGCTAGAATTTTAAACAGTAGAAGAATAAACAATTTACGCTTTGATAATATAAAAATATAATATATATATATATATATATATATATATATATATATATATATATATATATATTGTTTGCATAATTAATACAAACAATATCTAATATTATAATATAAAAAATATATACTGTATTACAATAAAACATCATATTTATTATAAAAGAATTAAAATATATAACATATAGGATTAAAATATATAACTAAGAAGCAACTTTTGTTATTGTGAAAAAAATTGATAAAAAGGAATTTCGCGTGTTGATAAAATATTGCGTTTTGAAGGGAAAAAATACAGTTGAAGCAAAAACTTGGCTTGATACCGAGTTTCTGGACACTGCACCAGGAAAATCAACCATCAAGGATTGGTATGCTAAGTTTAGACGTGGTGAAATGAGCACCGAAGACGGTGAACGCTGTAGACGCCCAAAAGAGGTTGTTACCGACGAAAACATAAAAAAATCCACAAAATAATTTCGAATGACCGTAAATTCAAATTGATTGAAACTACAGACACTCTAAAGATATCAACTGAACGTGTACATCATATCATTCACTAATATTTGGGAAAGCTCTATGCAAAGTGGGTGCCGCGCGAGCTCACTTTTTACCAAAAACAACGACGAGTTGATGACTCGGAGCAGTGTTTGAAGATGATAAAGCGTAATAAACCCGATTTTTGCGTCGCTATGCGACAATGGATGACAATCCAATCGACAAGTCCAATCGACAGTCATCCGAGTGGACTGCACACGATGAACCCACTCCAAAGCGTGGAAAAATGCAACAGTCGGCTGGCAAGGTTATGGCGCCTTGAAAAAGGAAGGACCATCAACAGCGACTATTATATAGCGTTATTGGACCCTTTGAAGAGCGAAATCTCCGGAAAACGGCTGCATTTGAAGAAAAAGAAAGTGCTGCTTCACCAAAACAATGTACCGTGTCACAAGTCAGTGAAAACGATGGTAAAAATTCATGAATTGGGCTTCGAATTGCTTCCTCATCCACCGTATTCTCCAGATCTGGCCCCAAGCGACTATTTCCTGTTCTCATATCTCAAATGAATGCTCGCTGGGAAGAATTTTTCGTCGAATGAAGGACAAATCGTACTACAAAACTAGCATCGAAAAGTTGGAGGGTAGCTGTAATCAGTGTATCAACTTTGAAGGGAATTATGTTAAATAAAAAAACTAATTTTGCCAAAAAAATGTGTTTTAGTATGGTAGGCCGGGGACTTTTCAATTGATCGGTTATGTAATAAGATCTATTATAAAATAATATGTTAATGATGAGCACGTTTTAAATTATTTATAAGCAATATAAAAGCTATATTACTCCATCACAAGTATTAATGTAATAATATTTATTAATATTCATAAAATTTATTAACATTCTGAGAAAACAAATGATAGCTTGAGCAAAATTGTTTTAACAAAGTTAAACAATAGATATTAAAATAAATTGCATATACATTTTAAATGCTTTTCCATCATAAAGCTTTTGATATATAAGAATTAAGTAAAATTTGTCATAAATGCTGGAATTATAAATGTACTTAGAAAATATTTTATCTAATTTATCTACAAATGTTACCTTATTTTTAGCTTTATTTATTATAATTTACTATGAATCCTAAGAATTAAGAGAACAAACTAAATTTTCAAAAAATTATTAAAGTACCAATTTATAATATATATTATTATTATATAATATATATCATAATATATTCTTATTATTTAAAAATACATATTCAAGACATCCATAAATCTTAATTCGCCAGGTTTAACTCAACTTCTAATAATATATTTCTAATATGTAATATTCCATCGCAAGTATTAATGTAATAATATTTATTAAATTCATGAAAGTTATTAATATTCTCAACAAAGTTAAAGCATATATATTAAAATAAATTGCATATACATTTTAAACGCATTTTCATGATATAGCTTTTGGTTTATAAAAAACAAGTAATATTAATTAAAAATACTGAAATTATAAATGTACTTAGAAAATATATTATCTAATTTATCTACAAATATAACCTCATTTTAGCTTTATTTATTATAATTTACTATCAATCCTAAGAGTTAAGAAAAAAATCTAAATTTTCAAAAATTATTAAATTACCAATATATAATATATATTCTTATTATTTAATATATATTATTATATAATCTTATTATTTAATATATATTATTATATAATCTTATTATTTAATATATATAATTATATATTATTATTTACAAATTCATATTCAAGACATCGATAAATCTCAATTCGCCAGGTTTAATTCAACTTCTAATAATATATTTTCTCCATTTAACCCAATTAAAATTCATAATCATCAAAATCAACTCAATAATAAAAAATACAGCTTTAGATATCTTTGAATCATAAAATATATTAAACTTAAAAATTATCAACTCCAATTATCTGCATTTATTTCACAAGTATAGAATAATTTAAGTCATTTAAGTTAGCTAATAATTAAATAAAAGATATGATCAAGTTTATAATATAGAATAATTAATTTCAAAAATTTATTTCGAACAAAATATATGAATAAATAAATAATTGCTTGTAAGCTATATAAATAGATATAATACAATTTAAATAAAATAATATATTATATTTTTTTAACAAAAATCTGAGTATAATTGGCAAAACTGTGTACTTACCATCTTTAATAAGGAAAGAATACTAAAATAGCTATTAACAATAAGTATTTAAAATACAACACATCTGCTATTGCCACCATTTCCATATTCACGAACATTTTACATACAATTTAAATATCTTATTGGATATAAGACTGTCAATTGTATTAAAGTATATTTTAGTCGTGTGTGCAGGAGTTATCATTGATTTCGTTCTAAAAACTCGAATCCTCGAAACCTTACAGGTCTTTCTGAAGCCTTATAAAGTCAATTATTCCCTACAAAAATAACATGAGTGGGTCATCTAAAAGCGTTTGCGTAAAGCGTAGAAGTACCTATAAAATTTAATTAATTTATTTTAACACAACGTGCTAATATTAGTAGTTTCTTCCAATGCTCAGAAGTATCAATTACAACCTATAGTAATTTCAATTGTGTTCTACATAAATAAAAATATTATTATACTCCTTGATTAAATTCACTGGTCTTAATATTTTAAACAGGATTATTTATTTCATTTAAGTCAGCTTTCCACGTTTTATTTTAATACAATAACCAGTCTTAACAACGTTATAATTACCTCTAATAATCAAATATTTGTTTAAATTTTATAAGCACGAATTATTACAAAGACTACTAGTCGAAATTCGACCAAAAAGTATTGAATTAATCACGTTTCTTTTATAATATAATAAAACCTTAAAAAAATTAAAAATGATACGTCACTAAAATTTGTTTTCGCGGTATTTTGAATATAAGATCAGAAAAGTATTTGATATAAAATTTAAATAATAGATATGTATATATTAAAACATATTAAAAATGTTATAGTCACATATCTTATTGCATCAATCACTAAACACCTTAATATTTATCAATGCTTTAAATTGTTATTTTATGTTGGTACTCTTTATATATTAAACAGAACATAAAATTAAACTTAGGTCTATAAAGTAAATAATCAAAATAATGTATACCTAGTTCAAAGAATAAAATGTCATATAGTCACATATATTATTCCATTAATCACTAAAAACTTTAATATTTGTCAATTTTTTAAAATTTTTACAAATGTACCGTTAAAAATTCATAATTTCTTCTATTTTTCCTATTTGTTCCATCTATGCAAAATTTGTAATAAATTTCATTTTAAATCCTGCATAATTTTTCATTTGTGTATTCATATAGTCCTTATCTTTTACCCATAATTCTAACCTTAAATATATATTACAAAAACAATAAGTACATCATGCCGATTAAAAAAAAATTATCTATTTACCTAAATGTTTAAATAAAATGGCATTGTTTTTCTATGGCTTTCATTTATCTATTGCTTTCTACTTTGTATTATATCGCATGTGTCACAATTAAAATTCTATGAAACTATTTTATTGAAGAAATTTATTTGTTAAGAAATGCATTTGCTGATGAAACATGAAATTAATCAAATGTCAGTCCGATTAAAATTTACAGAAGGCTTAACAACCTTTAGAATTACCTTTAGCACAATGATATACTGTTTCCAGAACCATATCATTTAATAACAGTATCAGACATCAAATAAAATTAATATTATGATTTCGAAGTTCTGAGTGTCTTTTAAGTAAAGAATACACACGATTCTTATTATTATCTAATTTTATTAATCTATGTGAATTTCTTTGTCGAGAAATGCCGAGTTTTTTTTTCACAGCTTTATATCTCTTAACATTAACTTATTTTCTATATAAAACATGTAAAAGATAACTTCACGTGGCTATACTATTCTTAATCGTTTTTTATCTAAACTTACCATAACTCTTTAATAATTCTAACAATACCGGAATAACCGAAAATAACACAAAACATTGCTTAAAATTAAATAACTTCGTTTAATAATGTTTTTGTCACTAACTTTTCGTTTTAATATCGTTTGAAATATAAAAAAGAAAGGTTCACTTAATTCTAAGGTACTGTCCTTTATTTTATTTTTTAAACTTAAAAAAGCTTTCCACAGCGAGATTCGATCCTAGTACATTATTGCCGGCGAGCCAAACTTTGCCGCTTGGTTTATTTATGTATTTTATGTCACACATCTAACAGCTGCACCAGGTTACATGATTTGATCGTTTTTCGTTTTATTGGAGTGTATTTATTTGTAGAGCATATTACACAAAAACATTAGGCCTATAAATTCTTCCTCGATATAAGCTTTAACCGTACCAAATTTCATGCCACCAGGTACCCCCCTTTTCTTCAGACGACAGTAAAATGATCCCACAATAGATGTCGAATGTCTAATATAGCCCGACAAATTTCACAGCTACGCGTCCTTTTCTATGCAGGCATTATTGTTTACGATAATTATGTTTAGAAAGTCATTATTAGTACAATTGTAAAAGATAAATGTATATTAATATTACCTTATCGTTTATAAAAGAATGCATAATTCTCCCCACTGCCGGCTTGGTGGTGCAGTAGTAAAGGAGATGGGACGGTCCTCCTATTGTTGTGATAGCCGCGGGTTCGCATCCTGCTGGGGCATGGTCGTAAATTTATGTTTGTGATTGTTTAAAATGTGTGAATGTTCTAGGCAAGAATGTAAAATCCGACAAGGAAAATGATCCCAGTCACGCCAGTAACCAAGCTGGATAAGACCGGATGTCTTCTAGGGTGATTTCTAAAGTTGGTCACTCGCCAGTCCGTAGGCTTAATGCTGAGGGCCGTGGTTTGGAGCCCACGTTAAACTTTAGGTCCGGTCCAGATAAACACATAGTTGGTAAAAGGAGACTTCAAAATATTCTCCCCACTTTGGAAAATTATGAATATTTAATTATTTCAGTCTATTATTTGAACGATTACCTATTTTAAACGAACTTAAAAAAATTAATCAAAAGCTTCATGTCAATTAGTTTATGGATAAAATTATGGGATTCAGGCCACCAAGTTTCTTATGTTTAAGGCAAAAGAAAAATAGAACTAAGTGCGGAAATGAAAGAAGAAATGAGAAAAATTATTAAAGAAATAGATCCAACTAACTTTATGCAGCTGATGGAACTTTATACTACAAAATTACAAGAGTCTGATGAAGTTAAATTTATAAACTCTCTGTACAAGTATGTACTACAATTACTGTAATAATAATAATTACTTTATGGTTAGATTCTTTTTGTAGATTTTACTTATGAGACGAGAACAGAATAAAAATATGGACTAATTATTTCCGAAAAAAAAAACGCTGGAATCAATACAAATATGGTAATACAATATTTGAACAATATTTTAAAGACAGATACACTAAGAAGGAATGCTAAGGTAATAGCTGAAAAACTATTAGACTCGTTTGATGATCTGATAGATTTGAAAGTGTGGGATAGAATTTTGGATATTGAACAATCAAATGCTAGTAACTATCAGGACAAAATAAATATTAGGACCCAAACACAGCAACTTACGATATGTACAAAATCCATGCAGTCCTACAACATTCAGGCAAATTTAAAATAAAATACTACAATAAAATATGCAATGTAAATGTCAATCAAATATGTGAGAAAAGTTTGAAAACGTTGTATTATAGGGTGTGAAAGATTTGTGTGCATAAGTAAGTCTGTAGCTGTCTAGAGTACTCTGTGAAGCATGTGGATTTGGTACATACGCACGATGAAATGGGTACTAATTCTTTTTCAGATAATGTAACAAAGGCTCTTTAAAAAGTTTAAAAAATCTTATAAGAAAAATACACGAGGAAAGCAGAAGAACCAAATAAGGAAAATAGCATCATAAGAGAATAGATAATACATACAAGAAATACAACATAGAAGTGAATATTAAGAGATCAGATAAGTTCTCTTAGAGTGATTCAAATCTGTGTTTTTATATTTTATTTGTGTATGTTTCAAATACACAAAGCTTCAAATCCTATGTTATCAATTTACACCAACCACATTCTATTAAGTACATCTTATATTTATACTATCCTGCAAATTAATAACGCTTCATTTAAACATTTAGCTTTTTTCCATCCTTTGAAATATCAGAAACATATAAGTAAAATAACAAATAAACAAAAAACTTATACAAATATGAACATTTTTCATTATTACCTTCTTCAAACAAGTTCTATTTTCATATTATTTAGCATAAAAATATATCCGTTGTTCCATAACAATCTACAATATTAGTGTTATTAAATGGTAACATTTTACTAATATTTCATTTTTCAATTTTCTCTATCAAATAATAAGCAATTACATTACATGAACGAAATAATATTAATAATGTGAATATAAAATTAACCTAAAAATGGCTTCTTAACCGCAAGTCTTGTAAACAACAACTTGTACATAGAAAAGGACACGTAGCTATGAAATCTGTCATACTAGATTAGAACAAAGGCGCATTTGTAGTTCTAGCCAATCAACACCTATTGTGGGGTCATTTTATTGTCGTCTTTTTTTTCTGAAAATGGAAGGCAAATTTTTTGCTAAGCCGATTAATATATAGATGATTTCTATTATTCTAATTTCTATTAGGTACTTACCGTAACAACATATATTGTTACGTTTTGTATATATAAGTTATATAAATTGTGCAAACTACATAAATTGTATAAACCGTTTCACCGCAAAATATGATGATAAAAAGATATTTAGTAGTGATGTATATAAAAAGTCGCCAATATGAGTATTTATATTATATAATTTGTCCATGATATTACTAAAAACCTCATGTATTTTCTCAGGCATAGACATTTACAAAATATTCTAATTCATTTTTCGAATCAGTTCTGTTCAATCTACCGTGGAGTGCTGAGGTACCCTTCAGAACGCTCTGTAGTAACAAACATCTAACTTACTATTGCTGTTATAAAAGTGCCGATCATAAAATGTGAAAATCAGTCTCCACCATTATAGGGTGAGAACATGATTTAAAACGTGAAATCTAAAATGTATTATTTACAAACAAGGCTCTACCTTCTAGGAATTTTTTTTCTTATATAAATATGAGACGCGTAAATGTAAATTAAACCTTTACATTTTAATTAACTTATAAGTGATTGAGTACGGTTAGTTTCAATACATAATAGCTAATCCACAAAACCTTTCCATCGGTTCATCAATGGAATCACGCACTCTCCGAACGATCATCTGCCAATAACCGAAATCCATCAAATGCCAGAATGGAATATCGTTACAAACAAAAAGCGCTTAAGAAGTCCGGAAGAACAAGTCGTCCATAAACAAACAAAAATTAGAGATTATTGGCTTCAAAAACCCATTCAAACAAACAATAGTTTCAGTGCCCTGACGGAAGAGACAGAAACCTAGAGCAACAAAAGAAACCATCCAAAAACAATTCCCAGACCACCCCCAGTAACAATATATAAGATAGATTATTAATAATTATACAATTATAAAATACAAAAAAACCGGATTTGAAACAATGAAGATTCAAATGTTTGACCCTGAACACTTCAAAGTGTCAATAAAGAAATTGGATAATACAAATACGCAATAACACACTTTTCGACCACAGTCCAAAATAATATTTAAATTCGTCATAAAACAACTACATCAGGCTACAGATTTAAACACAATTGAAACAACCCTAGCTGACCAGGCCACGAAGTTATAAATATACACAATATTAAACATCATGCAACAAAAGAGCCACTGCCAATCTGTTATCTTGACTTGAAGTCCAAAGAAAATAATAAGCATGTTTATGAGATTAAATATCTGCACCACAATGTCATTAAATGTGAACCACCACATACTATTGCAAGCTATATTGATGTGTGAAATGCGGAGGAGTGCACGCGCAAAGCAAGTGATGATAAAGTCAAATACGTCAACTGTAACGGTGACCATCCTGCAAACTATAGGAGATGCCTAGTCCATAAAGCTTACAACAAAACTTTATCAATCACTAAGAGAAACAAGAAACTTGCAGCCACCAAGGCAGTCTACACCATTTAACTCATCTAATGCCAACACAACATCCTCATATATCATACGCACAGGCACTACTAATTACTGGAAGAATCCTAAAAGAGCTCTCAAAAAGTGCATGAAATTAATAACGTTTATATTTAATGCCATGTTAAGACTAAATTACTTTCCTAGCACTTGGAAAATGGCTCAAATTATCATGATTCTTCATGATTGATTTTTGAAAAACTATAAATTAAAATACAATAATCATAGAAGAGAGAAATATTATTCCAGATCATCAATTTGGCTTCCGTAATAAACACGGAACAACAAAACAAACAAATAGATTAGCCAACAACATTAATAAAAACCGTAATGATAAAGAATATTGCTCCTCTGCGTTTCTCGATATATCACGATCTATATATCTCAAGCCTTCGACAATGTGTGGCATACTGGACTGCATGTTCAATTGGAAAAGTTTTTGCTCCATACGCACTTTCATCTACTCAAATTATACCTCACAGACAGACATTTTAACATGAACTGGGTGATGAATACAATGACCTCCATCCAATATATTCTGGTATTCTGCAGGGCAGTGTTGTAGGCCCACTGTTATATCTATTGTAAACAGCTGACCTACTGACCTCAAAAAAACGCTACCGTTGCATCATATGCTGACGATACAGCGGTTTTATCATCACACAAGGATCCAATATCAGCCACAAAAAACCTCCAATTTCGTCTTAACAAAGTCGATTTGTACTCGAAAACATGGCGTAACAGAGCAAATGAGACAACATCCACCCATGTAACATTCGCCCTTTATAGAAGAACTTGTCCTTCAGTAAAAATAAATAATTATAAACTCCCGCAAGTGGATAACGTTAAATATCTGAGAATGCATTTTGATCAACATTTAACATGGAAAAAAATATAGTGACAAAACGCAAGCAGCTTGGCATTAAACTAAATCAAATGTATTGGCGTAAATCTAAATTATCCTAGATAACATGGTTTTGCTGTATAAGTCAATACTTAACAAAACACAATACAAAATGGTACGTGTTACAAAGAATCAAATGTGTAATAATCAACAAAAAGTTTTCTTGTTCAGCAGATGAAATTTTACAAAAAAAGGCATTTTATTTAATGTTAAAGAACAAAAACAATGCCATACAGTGTAGTTATCCTGGAAACCTAAGGAATTATGTATTAATATACATATGATGAATCGATATCAGGTGAATTCAATATAATTACAGTTATGAAAATATTATGATAGTAATTAAATCAAATGCAGAAAAAAAGTACAGAAAAATGTTTACTGTGTTACCAGTCATTACTAATAATCATTGAGAATCTTAATATATCGACACTCTATAACAATATATCTAATAGAACGTGTAAATAAGTTTTATTATTCAACATTAATAAATTTAGTGAGCTATTGCTATTGTACTCCTATTCCATTCATCGCTAGTGTCAACTCATTTGTATGTTGCGCAAGTTTGGTCTAATACTCTATATTTTGTATTATTTCCTGCTTTACTGCTTGCGCATCGAGATCTAGATACCTATTGTTCATATTCTGGTGAATATTGAGCTTATTTCTTAAAAGGTTGCTCTGGAAACTTTCCGTTATCCCATTATTTCTATATTGTTGCTTGCTTTGCCCCATAATTCAATGCCGTCTGACCATATTGCCGTGATCATGAATTTGTATAGCAGCATCAATAACCAATTTACACTGCGGTGCCTGCTGTCGTCTGTTTGCGCGTGGACCACATATGTTTCATTCAAGTTAATCTACGATCCAAGTAAAAGCACAAGTATTATTCAGATGGTATTAGATTTGGAATGAAACAGTTTTTGATCAGAATACATTGAAACGGCATTGCCATCAGCGTAGGTTACAGTTATTGGTTACCTCACTAGTTGGAAGGTCCACAGTGTATATCAGACATCTACCCTAATTAGGTTCTCCTACAGTTACGACAGTCACTAATTCGTTCGATCTTGCGATCTTGCTGAGGCATTGATGAACATTTATATTTATAATTGTTTATATTTCTAATCTCCAAAAGGCGATGGAGCAAATTCTGGCAAGAAAAGTGATCCCAGTCAGGTCATTAAACAGGCCGGGTAAGACCAGATATCTTCTAGGATGGTCCCAAGTTGGTCACTCACCAGTCGGTGGGTTTAATGCCGAGGATCGTGGTTCGAACTCTACATTAAACAGCAGGTCCAGTCCAGATAAAATCCAGGTAAAAATGAAAATCCGAACTTTAAAAAAGGTTATGAAAACGGAAATGACTCAAAAAGATTTAACATTTTGTTTGTTATATCTGACCAAGCAAAATTTAAGATGTGACCGACATTTTAGCAGCAGAATCAACAAAAGTAGACCGCTAGAATAATCACCTAAAATATAAATATCAATAACAATGGTCTTTATAATATTATACTTTGAATTTTGTGAATTCTATCTCGCCTAATTCGATTATAACCTCGTATAAGTGGTTTAACAACAGATAAATAATAAGCATTGATATTAATAAAAAACATATTTTTGTACTTTACAAAAAAACTATTGTATATATCTCAGCATAATCTGTCAGTAACAAATCCTATTCAGTCACTTTCCATTGTATTACAAACAAAATTCATTTATACACTTGTATATTATCGAAGGCAATTTTAATGTGTTAATCTAAATTTGGTTCTCATTGAATATTAAATAAATAAATTTCATATATATATATATATATATATATATATATATATATATATATATATATATAAAAAATGCTTTATTCGACAACTTACTAATATCTTCTCTGTTAACAAATTTAGGTCAATACTCATCACTAATAATCCAAGAGATTGGGGTAACTAAAACCAATAACATGCATAAATATTATCAAATATATTGAAATTTATCATATAATAGAGTTATTTGTTTATTATTTATATTTTACCCAGTATTATTTGAATACATTCTATGAAAGAAAGCTAAATTAAATTTTAAAAATATTTAATAGTCTTCAACATTCAATAATAGAAATATCCATTTAATATGTTGTAATTACATTCTAGAATCTGAGGGCTTCAGTTATGTCGGTAACTTGGATTTTTAGTGAGTATTATTCACAAATACAATTTCGCAACCATGCCCTAGCAGGATTAGATCCTGCAACTAAAAGTTTTTAAAAAAATTACAGTGTTTCACAGTTCAAGTCGGTTAAATTTTTTTGTAAATAATTTTAATTTATCTCTTTTTAGTATTATATATTTACTCAATAAATAACGCAGTTATTTTATTAGAATGGGTAGGCCAAGTAAAGGTTCAGCCCGTATGAGGAAAATAGGAATAAAGGAACAATTATTCGCCTCAGACCCCGGGGTCCGCTAGCTAATCTAGGTGATTTGACAAATGTTCTACCAAAACTAGAACAAGTCGTTGCCTCCGTCAGGAATCGAACCCGCGACCCTCAAGTATAAGCTGAACGCTCTAACCATTACACCGTATAAGCAATTACCTTCCATATTTCTACGACTTAGGATCATAGAATATGTTAGTTAGTGTATTCTGTTAGTGCTTAAAAAGCAAACTAAATGGTTTTTACGCTGAAATACTTCCGATTTTTCATACTTTAAAAGTAGAAATATAATATTACTATATTATGTCGATGAAGCCCATCTTATAACATGTATGGGTAAAGATCCAGAATCACTGGATTCACTATATGACTGTCGCTACTAACTATTATTTTTTAAATTAGGGTCCCTTTTTACTAGCCAGGCTAATGACACAGAGTACAAAGAAAAATCTTAATATGTTTATTTATAAAAAGTTAAATAAGTTAACGGATATGACTGTATACATAGCAAATAATATTGAAACTTATTTGTTTTATATGCAAATTTTGAAACTTGCCCCGACAATTTCATCCAATTTAATTGCCTGACTTCGGTGCAATTATTAAATAAATTGTAATTAAGTTATAAACGAAAAGTTTCCACCAAAACCTTTGATGGCCATTGTTAACGTTAATATCTTAAGATTTCAACTACATAAATACAGATTTCCTTAAAATGTAAAAATTTCCGGATAAATATATTTAAATTAAAGCTTTTTTCAGTATTGTGATTTGAAATACAATATAATATGACGTTGACATATTTTAATCTGTTCAGTGACAGTCGGCGTAGACTGCATTTTGTTGTAAGCCTTCTAAGAAAAATACCCTTTGTAACACGCCTGTAAAAAATTAATGCCGCATCTCAAACGCCAACAATTTAACAAACGTTCAAAAAATAGACATTTTACTTAATAGTATACAATAATATAACATTACAAATAAAATTCATAATTATTATTTGTGGTAATGTTATATAACAATTTATTTTTTGTTTACAAAAATTTTATATCTAGCTTTTATTACTTGTTTATTCAATTGCTCGCCTTTGCTGCAGGTATATCGTTTAATAACTTTTTACCTAGCCTTATATCAAATTATATATAGTGCCCCAGTATGAGTTTGGAAAGCAAAGTTGTGAGTGTTTGTTTAGTGTTTTAGTGAATTCGCCAAAGTCTCTATTATCTATGGAAACGAACTAGGAAGGAGTCAGAGCCAACAATAGGATTCCGAATAACAGTTCGAAGGGTTCTCTGGACCAAGCGACTATGCACCAGCTCTCTCAGAATCTGGTGACACATCATCATTCTCGAAATATAGAGCGTGTAAAGAGACCTATGAACGCTTCTATGATTTGGTCCACGGGATGACGAAGGAAGGTGTGATAAAAGAAACCAAAGATATACAATTCAGAAATATCGAAATGGCTCGATACTAAGTGGAAATTATTTAGTGAAATAGAAAAAAATCAGTTTATCGCTGAAGTAAGAGTATATTTGAGGGAAAACTCGAATTATCAATACAGACCGATGAGTTAAAAAGCAACATTACTACAACATGTTAATCATTCTCTGGAAACTCCCCGTTTGTTGACAACTAGTGATTCTGATAGAGCGACTTCGACCCTTCAACACAGATCCAACAGATACATGATACACATTCCCAGCGTTTATCACCACAGCTGTGCCTGAAATGTCGTCATACGGTATACAACACTCCGGACCGTCAAATGTCGGGCTTATATACGGCACGGCCTCTATCTATGAAGAGTCGTCATCCGGAATATCACAAGCCGGAACGTCAAACGTGGAGTTTGATTACGGCACGGCCTCTATCCCTGAATGAATCCGGTACACAACACTCCGGAGCATCAAACGGGGGGCATATTTGCGGCACTACGACTTTCCCGCAAGAATCGCCATACGGAATAGCACACTCTGTTTCGTCGGGATACAATACAGAATCTGAACTGAAGCAGTGCTATATGAGTGAATTGATTAGTACATTCTGTCCCAATCTATAGATAGTCAGCGTGATATTTCATCGGAGAATTCCGTGGGATCTATAGCGCATTTAGTAACAGTCACTGTTTGGCGCTGCTGAAGTTTACGAATCATCGCAGTATTGCAGAAGTTCTGGATATAAAGGATTATGGCCTTTTTCAATCATATAAGTGTTCAACTCAGCTTGCCAATTATAGACGACGCGTCGGTTGTTCAAATAATCCGTCGCGCTCGCAACTTCATTTTTGCTAACGAACGACACAGTTGACAATTTTAGTAATTCGCAAGAAATATTAAGCAAAGTTTTACTCACTCTACACTGTATGAATACTGCTGAAAATATTACCTGTAAATATACATTAGCCGATACCATCCATTGCCAACACTTTGCTTCTACCATCAAAATGACATACTTTATTGTTCATTTGCTTTTTCAACATAAGTATACGCTTCTTTTCCGTTAAATAAAGCATATTATTCTTATTACCAAATACAGTATGATTTGTTTCTTGTTGGAATTATAATTTATATGTTAAATTATATAGCTGTGACGTTTTTTTGCAAAAATTTCCACAATATTACTCTTAATTTTTTATTTAAATTTTAGACTAGTCCATTCTTATTTAATTAATCCTAATATATTTGTTTGTTTGTCTAAAAGACAGCGGTCTTATTTATATTACAAGTTACAGTAAGCCCATCAACACATGGTGAGTGTAAGTCTCCCTTAAGACTTACTCTGATACGGCCTGCAAATACGGTTTGTGTAATACCAGTGCTAAACTATCTATATAGAATTATAAAGTATAGTTTAAGTTTATTGTTAATTGTATAATGTTTTACAGTTTTTAGTCGATGTATCGAAAATGTAAATATATTAAATACATAAGTTCACTAGACGTTGACTTATTTTCCTCCTTTTCATGGCTCAATTATTTGTGTAAATGATAAAAATAATTAATTTTGAAAGTTGCCCGTAATGAACAAATGTCGGGTAACCAAATGCTGTGGGGGGGCAATTATTAAATTGTCACTAAGTTGTAAACCAAACGTATTCGCCAAAACACATACATGAAAATAACAAAAGCAAATATTTCATTAAAATTTAACAGTTTCGGGATAAGCGAACCTTAACAGAAAGTTATTTTTCTGTATTGTCATTTGAAATACAATATGATGTTAACATGCTCAATGCTAGGCCAACGTAAACAAGAGCTGATACGAAAATAAGCGTCGTCGGCAGTGAACATGTTGAACAACAGTTATTTATCATCTATTCTAAAATGTAACATATTATTTGTGGATTATCATGATTTACATCTTGATCAAACTATCGATATGCAGCATTATTTAATACATACAAGTACATACAAGTATAATATACAAGTACTGGAAAATCTGAAGTGAAATATTCCTAATAATCTAAGGTATAAATAATAATACAAGTGCTGGATAATCTAAAAATATTTTTTTCTAAAAACCAATTGTTTGTAATAACAATACAAGAGCTGAAAAAAAAATTGAATAAAAAAAATTAATTGTTCTTAATAACAGTACAAGAGAAAAATAAAATGGGAAATAAAATATGTTTTAAAATCAAATATCGTCAATAATAGTACGAGAGCTACAAAATCTGAAAGCAAATTTGCCTAAAAAATGTATAATTCTTAATAACAGTACAAGAGCAAAATAAAATATGTTTAAAAATCAAATTTTGTCAATAATAGTTTGAGAGCTGAAAAATATGTGATGAAATATTCTAAATAATCAAATTTTATCGAAATAGTACAACAAATTGAATAAAAATCAACGCTGTTGATATTAACAACACAGGAACTGACAAATCTGATAGAAAATAGATGTTATAGTGAATAAGCAGATTTTTTTAAAATTAATTTATTTTTAAAATTCATTGATTCATTAATTTCTATAATGGGTGCACCCGCACTATTTAATCTATATATTCTATTTTTTATTTTATTTTTTAATTAATTTAATGATAATGTCATGTCATCATGTCCACGATAAGTGTTGCCTCTCACACAATTTAAGTAACTGTCTTCCGGCCCTGGAAATTTCAACAGAAGTACTCCCCTCAATATTTTTTATCAGCGATACTCCCGCTCTGAAACTTCCATCAGAGGTACTACCTCTCATACAATTTAGCTAGCGGTCCTCCCACCCCGGAAGTTACAACAGAGGTACTCCCTCTCATTTTTTTTACTTTAATAAACCAATTAGCAAATAAGACTGTACCAAGCATATCCAATGAAAGATGCAATTAATAAAAACAATTAATTTCTTACAACTGATAATTAATTTTTATCAAACGCAAAAAGTTATAGATGTAAATAGTGCTGCTCTATCTGCTATAATTCTTCATTGTGTTTTGTATTCCTTTTAGTATTATGTAGAGAATTGTCTGTCTGTAGTCTTGCGGTTGTAGTCTTGTTTATAATGATATATAGCCAAAAGTTTTTTTACTACATCCGTTATGATCAGAACTTGAGTAAAATCCTTGCTCTTTGATCAAAGGACCTCTTTAATCAATATGTCAAGCATATCAACAGGTATTTCACACTGCATGGAATTTTCCCAATACACATCACATGTAATTCAGTTGCTGCGAATGCATCTTAGGGAAACGAAAAACAGCAACATTTTGATTACGTACTTTTTGTCATCATACAACTTGTCTATATTAACCCCTTTCCGACCTACCATAACTTTCGGAATGTAAATGGCTCATACCTTGTTTCCAATCCATCAGCAGATTTATTTATAAAAAATTGGTTTTAATGGTCACATTTTAGTCTATGACGACATCCAATTACTAGAGCAATACATTATCGTTCACAATTAATAAATAAAAATATGAATTGGGACCGCCCGTAAGGCCGCAATAAATTGAGGGGTGCCTAGATTGAAAACCATCTCTGTTCCTAGACCTGATAATAACTGCATGATCGGCTTTATTTGCCAATCTAGTTTTCAGGTTATTTTTTGTATTGAAATATATTTATGCGCCACTATCATCAATATAATTAATAGGTCAATTGCCGGCCTACCATAGTAAAACACAGTTTTTTCGCAAAATTAGTTTTTTCCATTCAACATAATTCCCTTCAAGGGTTATACCCTGATTATAGCGACCCTCCAACTTTTTTGTAGTACGATTTGTCTTTTGCTTCTCACATATCGACGCAAGAACTCGGGTTTATTAGGCTTGATCCTCTTCAAACACTGCTGCAGTGGGCGTCCACTGCGTTCACCGTATTCGGCTATTATGCTCATTTCACCACGTCTAAACTTAGCATACCAATCCTTGATGGTTGATTTTCTTGGGCAGTGTCTAGGAACTCGGCATCAAGCCGATTTCATCCCTGATGAGCGGGTGCCATATCCACAGAGGTCAACTGTGAGGCGGTTTCGGTTTAGTGTATTGGTAAGCCTAGAGGCAGTCCCACATAACCTGGTCCAAGTTGTCATTCCAGGGCAAGTCTCCGCGACCAGGTATGCCTTATGCGTTCCACCGCCTTAGTTTTAAAATTATATTTGGTGGAGTTTAAGTCCGAGTTGTTTCCGTTTCGCGAATATGTGCTTCTTCCAAGTTAGACGTCGATCTAGGTGCGTACCAAGATATTTTGCATCCTCTGCTTGCGGGAGTGGCTGTGTGTGGGAAGTGGACATATTTTTCTACAGAGCCTAACAGTCATATGACTGGATTTTGTTTCATTGGCTTTAATACGCCTTGTTCATCAGCCACATTTGAATTTGATTTAGGTGTGTTTATAAGTTGATTGATACTCTGGCTAGATGCCATTTGTTATTTTTGTTGTAGGTAGATCGACTGTGTATAGAAGTACTGTCCCATTACACTACCTTGCGGAACTCCTGAATATATTACATGTAATTCGGTATATTCATCACCCTGTTTTGCAGTAAAATGACAATCTCTCAGGTAAGGCTTTAGTAGCTTATAATTCAGATAAGTGAAAGTTTCTTTAATTTAATCTCCAACCCCGTATGCCATACTTTATAAAACGCCTGTTATATATGTTGAAATGCAGCTGAACAATATCTTTTGGCGTTTAAGTCTATATTTTTTATTTTAAGTTATTTTTTTTTTAGTTTAAGTATATTTATTTTGTTTACAAGTTTGTGCACTTGTTCTATTGTACCATATTTATTACGAAACCCAAATTGATGTTCTGGAATGATCTTTCTTTTTCTGTTGTTTAACTTCGGTAATAAATTTATAGGCCGGTAGGAGGTGACCTCTTCTGGAGTTTTCCCTGTTTTGAGAATCATTATTATTTCGGCTACTTTCCAGATGCTAGGAAAGTAATTAAATCAGAGTATAGCATTGAGTATGAATGTACATACATTTAATAATATTTCCCCCTTCTCTGATAGTTCCTTTAATATGTTTCCGGTTATTGAGAGATTGAGAGTATCTCAAGGAGCTTTTTTACAATTATTATCTGATTATTATTTGTTGAACTTCTTTCACGATGAATTTTTTATGTGGTTAATCCATTTGAAATGGCGAATTTAGAAAGTTAATAATTTATTTTCGTCATCTAACTTTCTATATTACTTCTAGTCCTATTATTTTCATTTATTTTAAAAAGAGGGTTATTCTACTGGGACCTCTTGAGTTTTCGTATTGCCTTCCACAATAAATAATCAGTAGTGTCAGATGGTTTCAAATTTTTTCACAAAGAGTTAAAAATCAAAAGTATTCACAAAAAGTCAGAAGAATTCCTGAATGCCTTGGTTTTGTTCATTTTGAATCAACTCTTTCAGTTCTCTTATTGCTTTATCATTTTCTTCAGTTCCTAGCTGTTTTCATTTCTTTTGTAATTTTCTTTTTTCTGCAAATTTATTATAAATTTTATGTGTTGTTGTGTGAATGTTTTTTTTTGGAGAGGTTTCCTTCTAAGGAGAAATTCTTTCAGAAATTATGCTGCTTCCTATATATTTTGTATATCAATTTCGATTTATAATATTAAGTATAAAGATCTGTCTAATTTTACTCTAAATAGCGGCCAATTAGTTCAATTATTACACAGAGAAGGGTGTTTATCTCTGAGGATAATTTTTGAAGAAACTGTTACTATTATTGATGAATGATCAGAAGACAGATCGAAACATGATTCTGCCTGACACTTTTTTGTATCAATTTTTTTTAATACGGTAGTCTATAGTATCGGGTATCGTAATTAGACAAACATCATACCCATTTGTGCCATTATGCCTTCCAATTTAGTAATGTTGCTGATAGTTTCAGTAGGATGTGGTGTGGTATCTGGATTTTGAGTTGGGCCATCAACCATTTGTGCATATGTTATTATATACGTTTCTTGTTGCCTTTATTCCCCAAGTGCGGAATATAGTTTTTGTTAAAGTTGTTTGTGAACGACGCAACCCTTGTAGTTTGCTGAATGATTGTCATTGCAGTTAGCGTACTTGACTTTTTCGTTCACGAACTACGGTTACAATCTAACGTTAGATGCTTTCCTGTATATTTTACTCCTTTGTATGATTTACGACAGTAAGTTTTTATGTACCCATTCCCTTGACATCTTGTACATTGTGGTATTATCCTTTTGTTATGTGGTGGTTCACATTAAACAATATTGTTTAACACCGTCTTAATGTTTTCTTTGGTTGTATATCGACATAGAACATTGGCAGGGATTTCTTCATCATGTGGTGTTTGATATTATGTAAATTTACTTCGGAACCTTGTAGAGCTAAAGCTATTTTAATAGTATTAAAGTTCGTCGCGCAGTGCAACCCTTGCAAAACGAATTTAAACGTTTTTTCGGACTTTGGCCTGAGTGTGTGATAGTCTATTCACTAGTGGGTCGAATACTTATGGTTTCAAAGTTCACAGTTTTTATCGTATAATTATTGGTGATAGTTTTCAGTAGATCGTGGATGTGTTTTATAACTCAAACCTGATAAACCGGGCTTGGTTGTATATTGGTTTCAATTTCTTTCGAGAAGCCGATAAAGTTTTTCTTCGTTTATATTAGTTTTTGTAACTAATAGTCATTAATCCTAGTTTGCTTTCAGGCGATCTGTTAATCAACCGTTTCTTGTTTATTACGGTAGTCCCTTCTGTTTGTACCACAGTTTGTAGGAATTTAAATTGATATAATCTGGACCGCCATTTTTAATTTGTCTGCCTATAGTCTGTATGATTATTTCCAAAAGAAAAATGTTTATTTCGCAGACTTATTCATTTTCTACTAACGTACCCTTTTTACTTTTTTTAATTAAAATAATGTTTAAGAAAAAATAAAAATAAAAATAGATTGCTTTGTAACACTGTTAATAGAAGACAGGCAAGTAATTTAAGAAAAAAGCTGCGGCGGTCTTTATATCGGATCACATAACCTTATATCCAGTACACATTAGGTCCACTGTACAACCGTCAACTAAATAACCGTAACAAAACATAGATTTTTTATGTTTTGTTAAGAATAGATTTTTCTAGAGCTTGGAGCGCGTTGAAAACTTGTCTTCACCCTACGAAAATTGAAACTGGACGACGAAAACAAGTGCATTCACATTTTAATATAAATAGTTCAAAAGATAAATAAAGAAAACCCACTAAAATAGGTAAAAATGTTCAGATATATTCCAAAATAAATTACAATTAGTACAAATAAATTAAAATATTCACATGACATAATTTTATTTGACTTATATCACTGTTATAGGTAAAATAAAACTGAGATTTAAAATTGAATTGACATAATATTGTTTAATTTTCAAAATAACTTTTACGTTAAATTTATATTTATGGCGAACTTTTATACAATATCCGCTATTAAATGAGAATTTAAATATAATTATGATAGGGTAACAGTTTAAAAAATATAATTACAACTTATAAATATATAGATAGTATAGTTATATTCATGTCAAGGCTCGTTTAGGATATATGTAACAGCACGATTCATGGTCTTATTATATGTTGGTAAGATACATTCGGAGTTTCCGAAAATATTATTGATCAATACGTAAATTGTGAATAGTATAATACAAATCAGAAATACATTTTTCAGAACGTCTAAATAATATAACCTGAAACAAAATAAATCATAGTAATAATAATAATTTATAATAATTACAATTACTCAAAAATTATTTCAATAAAACATTTCGATAAGATTTAGTCTAATGTAATAGCAATATATTGTATGTTATATGTCATTATATGTATTATATGTCGAGTATTATAGTCCGAATCTGGTTACATAATTATGATGATCACTCTATATCAGATTTTTTAGCCATTACAACAAATTAACCAAACACATAGTAGTAAAGAGATTAGCAGTTCATCTGCTTACCCGCATCATCAATATTTCCGGCTATGAGATTGACTTAAATGAGCGAAATTATTGTAATTCTACTAAGAATTTAGGAATTTAACGATGCCAAATTGATAATCGAAGACAAGATGGCCGCTGGATGGCGGAAAGTATACAAAGGCAACAAATTGCAACTTCAAATAAAATTTGAACAACAAACACCATCTTTCTTAGATTATTCGTGTATATCGTCAAAGATAAAACATTTTTTCCTCTGCCACCTACGCCAGAAATATGGAAATAATTAGTGGCGAATTTTAACTAAATTTTGAATAAAACAAATGCCCCATTGTTTCACAATAACTTTCATTCCATTCTTGATTATTAAGAAATGACAGATAGTCCGTTATGCTCCAAATATAAACAATGTAAAAATTTAAGCGCACTAGTTTGGATGTTTCTAAATAGCGGTAATCTCGATATAGTTAACAAAGAACTACCTAAACAAATCTAACCAATCAAAAAGATTCGAGGATGAGAAATCATTCATAAAGAAAAGTTCATACCAAAATTCAGAAGAGAGATGAATATAATTGATATTTTTTAACTAAATATTTTAAAAAAAATTGTTATACAAACAGAAATGCGGCAAATATACTTGATCGATACTACAGCACGTTATTATATATAGATAGTTATTAAACATTGTCTCCTTTAATTACCAAAAATTAATGTAATTTTTTCGACATAGCAAATAAGTCTTAATTTGCTATATATTTACTCAATAACTAGTTTTGAAAAAATGTAAATATAATGAGTTAAAGAAACAGCAATTTCGGCATCAACCTATATTTGAAAATGAATTTATTGATAACTTTTGCTATATTTCTGATAAAACCATAATTGTTACATTCCTAAAGGAATAGAGGGAAGTATTCACATGCCCCTTTTGAAGCCAGCTTTATACTAAAATAAATTTCGGCAACGATAGCAAGAAAACCAATCCTTTCACTTTTTCACTTACTTCAAGTACTCACAAAATTAACTCCACAAAATATTCGATAAGATAAAAAAAATCGTAAAGCCTAATTCCTGGAAACTCCATATTCAAATTGCAACAACTTATTGAGTAAAGCGAATTATGCTATCTTTATATCAAGAATATTCTATAAATATGTATAACCTTTTTAAAACTCTTCTAGCATAAGGGATTGTCTCGGGCTCTTCATGTACACAATACTTCCTAGCACCCAAAATATAATTGATCATGTAGTCATCATTCATAACTTGTCCTTTATCGACATAGAATACTTCTTGATCTTTGGGTTTGAGACTATCATGAAGCTTTTCTAATTTTTCATTGTGGAAATACCAAGGTCTGGTGGTATAATATTGTAGCACATTCAATCCGTTATTTATCCTTTGTTGAGTCCGAACCAAACTAAAATTAAAAAATGTAAGCTGTAACTATAAAATATATATACTAAAGTAAATTAATATAAAATCATTGGTCTCCAATTACAAGTAACAAACAACAAATTTGAAAATATATTTGTAAATATCTTTTTTCAAGTAGTAGTAGTATTATACAAAGTAGGACAAGAGCATTGTTATTTAAAAATAATATTATATGAAAACCGAAATAATTAAGAAGAACTAACCACGCTAATTTAACAGAGTAATAAGTTACGTAACTACTATTAATCATGATAATTAAACAAACAGGTTAAAAATTAATAAATATGAAATTTGAAAATATATTTGTAAATATCTTTTTTCAAGTAGTAGTAGTATTATACAAAGTAGGACAAGAGCATTGTTGTTTAAAATAATATTATATGAGAACCTCCGAAATAATTAAGAAGAACTAACCACGCTAATTTAACAGAGTAATAAGTTACGTAACTACTATTAATCATGATAATTAAACAAACAGGTTAAAAATTAATAAATATGAAATTTGAAAATATATTTGTAAATATCTTTTTTCAAGTAGTAGTAGTATTATACAAAGTAGGACAAGAGCATTGTTGTTTAAAATAATATTATATGAGAACCTCCGAAATAATTAAGAAGAACTAACCACGCTAATTTAACAGAGTAATAAGTTACGTAACTACTATTAATCATGATAATTAAACAAACAGGTTAAAAATTAATAAATATGAAATTTGAAAATATATTTGTAAATATCTTTTTTCAAGTAGTAGTAGTAGTATTATACAAAGTAGGACAAGAGCATTGTTGTTTAAAATAATATTATATGAGAACCTCCGAAATAATTAAGAAGAACTAACCACGCTAATTTAACAGAGTAATAAGTTACGTAACTACTATTAATCATGATAATTAAACAAACAGGTTAAAAATTAATAAATATGAAATTTGAAAATATATTTGTAAATATCTTTTTTCAAGTAGTAGTAGTATTATACAAAGTAGGACAAGAGCATTGTTGTTTAAAATAATATTATATGAGAACCTCCGAAATAATTAAGAAGAACTAACCACGCTAATTTAACAGAGTAATAAGTTACGTAACTACTATTAATCATGATAATTAAACAAACAGGTTAAAAATTAATAAATATGAAATTTGAAAATATATTTGTAAATATCTTTTTTCAAGTAGTAGTAGTATTATACAAAGTAGGACAAGAGCATTGTTGTTTAAAATAATATTATATGAGAACCTCCGAAATAATTAAGAAGAACTAACCACGCTAATTTAACAGAGTAATAAGTTACGTAACTACTATTAATCATGATAATTAAACAAACAGGTTAAAAATTAATAAATATGAAATTTCATATAAAGAAAATATTATTTCAATATACTGATTCAAGAATGCAGGAACAGTATGATAAACAATTATAATAAAATAAAAAATAATAATAGAATTGAATGAGTAATGACAGATCAGATCAGAAATTTTTCAGATGGATGAAATCAAAAAACAATCCCTGTACAAGTTCCTCTATTATCAATTAGATGGATTATTATATTAGATTTAGAATTATTACATTTATTTATTATATATTAGATATTAGAAGTTCAACCACAAGATCCAAAAAAGCACGGATTAGAAATAATTTTTGACCCAGTAACAGATATCAAATTAATGATACTAACATAAGTAAAATCTCGCAAGAAGAGAATATTAAATATCTGAGAATACATTTGGATCGACGCTTAACTTGGAAGAAATATAAATATATTAATGAAACGTAAGCAACTTCGGCTTAAACTGTATTGGTTTATAGGGCGTAAATCTAAATTATCCTTAGGTAAAATAGAGCATTATTGTGTAAGTTAATTCTTAAGTCTATATGGACATATTGGAAACCATCATAAACATATTTCAGAGATTCTAAAATAAAGTTTGGCGCGCAATCATCGAAAACTTGTATTAAATATTTCACAAACTAATTTAAAACGATAAACTTATAACGAATCAAAAATCGCGGTGTAAAGTGCTTTGAAAGTATGTCAGTGCACTCCCCAAGCATAGGAATCTGAGCAATGTTAATAACGGACGAATAGAACAAAAAATAAAAATATAAATAAGGTAAAAAAATTGAGAAAATTGCTGAATGTTAGAAGAAAAAAATAACTAGAAAAAGAACATGTCACGAATACAAAAGAAGAAAATGACGCCAACAGCTAAGCCAATATTTGCTCCTCTAAGATTGGAATTGAATCAGGCATCTTACATCAGCACAAAAAGAAAACTCCTGAAACCTTAACAACAATTCTTCAATTCAGATTCAAGTCTTTCAATAATCATAAAATATGACACGCCCTAATAACGTAATACTATGTTTAACGCCGATTCTGCAAATTTTTATATATTCTGTGAAATTTAATTTAAAAAAAAAACACAACAATCTCTGTTATTTTGACACATATGGTCAACTTATAATAATATTTTCTTCAAAAAATGGACCGAAAAATATTAAACCTGACAACGCTAAATAATTAAAATAATATATTATATTACTAGCCCTTTGAAGTACTTAAAGTACATAAGGGCAATATACTAGGTATGGCTTTACCGAAATACGTTCTGAAATATTTAAAAGCTCTCAAAGTTGCGAGGAAATAAGAGATTAATATGTACGTTGAACCAATATGGACCTATGGAATCGATTTATGAGAATAGGAATTGTCCAGAATAAAGTTCTAAGATTTATCATAAATACAGCCAGACACCGTAAAAACACAGGAAAGAGAAATGAAGGGGGAAGCTCCACTATCATGTTGATACTGAACTATTGCTTTTGGATCACATTCAAGTAGGACACACACTCAAAAAAATCAGATCATTTGATCTTATATAGCAATGAAGGGTATTAGATAGAAATTAAAGATAAACGAATTCCTCACAGTCTCTGTGAAAAATAGAAGACTTGTAAAATTTTGGAAGATTTTGGAATTTCGAAGACTGAAAAATAGAAACATTGCCTGAGGTGAGGTCAATTGCGGCCGATCGCCAACTGTAACGGAATTTAGTTAAGAACGTTCGAAATCTTGCGGCACCAACAGCAACATATTTATTGAAAAGTAGATATTCTCTTCTATATTTTGTTAGTGATTAAATAGAACAAGCAGCAAGTCTTAATTAATACGTTGATAGTAAAATGACAAAGGGCCAATGGGTTCTCCCAGATATATATTTAATTAGATCTAAAAATAAATTTTAGGTTAGTCAGCAACAACTAGCAGCAAAATTATTAAAATATAAAGGTATTAATAAACAAGATTAAAACAAAACCACTTTTTAAGCAAAAAAAAGGGAGAACTTTTACGTTAATATATGTCAACAATTCTCAAGAACAACAACTCTTATGACGAAGTCGATAAATAAAAAAGTTAGTTCAAAATATAGATTCATACAGATAATAAAAATAATAATTTAAACAATTTCTGAAGCGGTATGTATGAATTAAATAAGAGAAAAAAACTAGGGGAAGAAAATAATTTTTAAACAGTATAAATATTAAGAATTGATCTGATTGTCTAAACAAAGTATAATTGATTAATTTCTATTGACTAGTTAAACAACTAGTTTTCCACTTACAAAGGTTTATTATTTGTTAAATACATGATAAAATCAACTATATATGCTGGAATGGTGTGTAGAAAAAAAGCGGATATTGCATGAGCAGTATAAGTTGATTTTATATTACCACCAGGATACCACAAACACACACTAAACGGATAATTATAGAAGTGTTTTCTTCCCATTTCCAGTGTTTGACCCCATGTCATTGCAAATTTCTAAAAAGTAACGTAATATACACAAAAATAACAAAATAATAACATATCAAATCCCCACCTGATTTACTGTGATATTATAAACATCTGCTTCCTTGATATTAGGTGTAATACCGGTTTTCCAAGCAATGATGATAAGGGCATTCACACTTACATCAACCGGTACTATATCAGCAATATATTCAGGATTACAATGCATTGTCCGTATAACACCTTTTCCAGCGCCTATTAGAAGACCTGTAGGTCCATTTAAATTATCTACCCAACCAGGTAATGGCTCTTTCCAAGCTGCTGTCACTAAAACATTTTTAACAATTAAAATAAGCTCTATAATATTATATTATAGTAATATGGGAAGTATCTATTAAGTGCTTCCATGTATTTTGTGGAGAAAACTTTACTTATTTAAAATTTTTAAATTGGTACTTAATTTTAAATAGTAGTTAGTACTGAATATATTTTTTTAAAATATATTTAAAGTCTCCTTTCACCAACTATGGGTTTATCTGGACTGGACCTACACTTAAACGTGGGCTCCAAAACACGGTCCTCAGCATTAAACGTACCAACTGGCGAGTGACCAACTTTAGAAATCATTCGAGAAGACATCCAGTCTTACCACGCCTGGTTACTGACGTGACTGGGATCATTTTCCTTGTCGGATTTTACTCTCTTGTCTAGGACAATCACAAATTTTAAACAATCACTAACATAAATTTACGACCATGCCATGCAAGAGTAGGAGAGCCGTCCTATCGCCTTTACCACTGCACCACCAAGCCGGCTTAATATATTTTGATATATACTTTTAAATGTTTATTAAAAATATCGCTACTTCTTACAATATCTAAATAATATCGATATTTTGGGGCCGTTATATCAATATGTTTTTCTTAAAAATATCTGTATAGTTTTTGTAAAATATCGATGTTTCTCCTAGTTCTTGCAAAAAAAATTCAATATTTTTTCCTTCGATATATTTCTCGGCTGCCTATGCCATTCTACAGACACATATCAACACAGTGATGATTAAAATATTTCAGGTGTTTTCATGTATTCTCACCAAACTTGCAAATAAAAAATTTTATTGGGATAAATTGCTATAATATATACTGATCAATATTATATCATTTTCTACAACCTTTACCCATCTTCCTTGCAACATCGCACGGTAACGTCAACATTGAATGAATGATGTTGGTTTAGCTATCCTATAGTCTATCCATTTTCGTACTTCTTTCAAATTTCAGAACCTTATACCTGCTACACATGGCTCCTCCTGCGGCTGGTAAGTACGCTAGGTGCGGCAAAAACCCACCAATCGAGCTGCAACAACTCTTACGACATGTGGTCGAGTCTTTTCGTGCAAAACGATGAATTTGCATCTGTTATTCGCTGTTGCTGGTTTCTTTTACAGAAACACGTCACTCAACTTCTTCAATCGACATCAGTAAACGTCTGTAGTAATAGTCTTATTTGATTTTAGCGGCTCGTAAGGATTTCAGTAGATTACTTCAACGTCAATATAGATATGATCCATAACCTCCTGTACTATGACCCATGACTTTTGCGCTTGGAGTAATTTGTCTTACTCTCTCTAGAAGATAGAATGCGGTATGATAAGTTCGAAAATCTAACCGAATCAACCAGCCAAAGTCGCCTAGTTGTCAAACGTCTCCAAAATTCTTCAAAATATTAATTATAATACCTGCAGGCTATAAACCGGAAAACGTTATATGAATACTTTACTTGTTTTGATAAATTTTAAATCGCTGCATATTATTAGTCTGATTCAAAATGCCAAAGCTAAGACAGAACAGATTGCGTTTCTAAACAGGTATTTCGAACAGGAACGAGATAATGGAGTAAAAAATTGCCAGTAAAATTAATTAAAAAGGTAAGCATTTTTAATGTTAATTATTTGTATAAGTTGCTGAGTTTTTTATTCAAAGTGTTTCTAGCGTGTTGCAGCTGCACTAAATATTAGTATCGACGGGGTCACTGAAATATATCAAAAAATTAAAAATATAAGCTTAAATTCACCAAAAATAGGCCGCCCTTATACGAAAAGGGTGACGAATCAAGATCAGCTTGGTGTTAGCACTATTAGAGATCAAATACATGAAATGTATACAAACAGTGAGTAGTTTTTTCTATATATACTTAATATAATAGAATTATTTCAGAGGAAACTGTTAATCTGAAAAGTGTCCATAGAAAGCTTAGATATATGGAACTCTTTGAGGGACGTAGATCATTCTCTCATAGACTCTTAGGTAATGTAGGATTTAAAAGGTGTAAAGATAATTCACGAAGAGGTCGAATGGAATGTCCTGACATTGGTTTTAAAAGAAATCAATTTTTAAAAGCATATAATAAAATCAAGGAAGACTTATTATTTCAATATATGTATTTAAATAAGGCATGAATATTTCAGAAGGGGACCAATATAATCATTGGTCACTCATATCAAAATGATAAAAAATAGTGTTAAGATAACAAAAGTTGATTGAAGATATTATTATTTATTAATAATTCATTGTAGATAAACTGTTCTTCACGCTGCAAAGAGGATGGGTAATAACACTTTCGATTTCAATAAACTCGAACAGGCACATTGAAGAAGATATTGACAAATGTTAAAATTGTGGACAAACGTTAGATAGATTGGAAATTAACAGCTGGAATTATGATTCATTGCTGAAAATTTAAAAGACAGGCTGATAAGAGTGGAAATAACTAAAGGTTATTATTATATATTATTATATATATTATTATTAATATACATTAAAATCTTATTGTAAAGTGTGAAAGTCTTATGTGCATACATAACAGGTCAATTGAAAAGTCTCCGTTTTGGCAAAATTAGTTTTTATTCAACATAATTCCCTTCAAGGGTGATACACTTATTATAGCGACCCTCCAACTTTTCGAAACTATTTTTGTAGTACAATTTGTCCTTTGCTTCAGAATAGGCCTCAGTTTCAGCGATCTTTCTGCACAGCTAGCATTCTTTTGACACCTGAGAACAGGAAATAGTCGCTGGGGGCCAGATATAAATAATATGGTGAATGAGGAAGCAATTCGAAGCCCAATTCATGGATTTTTGCCATCGTTTTCACAGACTTGTGACACGGTGCATTGTCTTGGTAAAGCAGCACTTTCTTCTTCTTCAAATGTGGCCGTTTTTCGGCGATTTCATCATTCAAACGGTCCAATAACGCTGTTGATAGTCGTTCCTTTTTCAAGGTAGTTAATGAAAATTGTTCTACGTACATCCTAAAATACAGACCATATATTGCCATAACCTTGCAAGCTGACTGTCGCGTTTTCCCAAGCTTTGGAGCGGGTTTATCGTGTGCGGTCCACTCAGATGAATGTCGATTGGACTTCGGAGTGAAATAATGGAGCCATGTTTTAAATATTGTCACATGTCTGTGCAAAAACTTGGGTTTATTACACTTGATTATCTTCAAACATGGCTCCGAATCAACTCGTCGTTGTTTTTGGTCAAAAGTGAACTCGCGCGGCACCCACTTTACACAGAGCTTTCTCATACCCAAATATTCATGAATGATATGATGTACACCTTCAGTTAATATTTTAAGAGTGTCTGCTATTTCATTCAATTTCAATTTACGGTTATTCAAAATCATTTTATGGATTTTTTTAATGTTCTCGTCGATAACAACCTCTTTTGGGCGTCCACTGCGTTCACCGTCTTCGATGCTCATTTCACCACGTCTAAACTTACAATCATACCAATCCTTGATGGTTGATTTTCCTGGAGCAGTGTTCGGAAACTCGGCATCAAGCCAAGTTTTTGCTTGAACTGTATTTTTGCCCTTCGAATAGCAATATTTTATCAAAACGCGAAATTCCTTTTTTTCATTTTTTTCACAATAACAAAAGTTGCTTCACTCAAAATGCTATAATTCAGAAACTAATGATCCGACAGCTGTCAAATTTATACCCGCATCTTTTGAGGATTAGGGCTAACTAAAAAATATATGGATTTAATTATAGTAGCGCCATCTATGTGTCAGACTGGGGACTTTCAATTGACCTATTATGTATTGTAATTGTTCAATATATACATAACCCTTTGGTTAATATGTATGAGGAGATAAAGAACACTAACTGTTTTGCAGATATGGCAAATACATTAGGGAGGATGCATTGATAAAATATAGTTTTATCAAGGAAAATGTTTACAGGAATTAACAGAATAAACTAAGGAGAAATACAATGATATCAAAATGACTTTACCAGGAAAAACTGTACCGAAAGAAATAAGAACTAAGCGTAAAAGATAAATATTATCTCTAATGAAAGTAAAACATGTTTCTTGGATATATAATTGCTATTAGATGGATTACGCTTCCAGAGGATACTACTACATAAAATAAATGGTCTGAAACTATAGCTCATAGGTGGTATGGAAAAAAATTCAATGTAAATATAATAAAACACAACCTACAAACTATTATAAGTGCATAATTAATTGTAGTTTTAAGTCCTTTAATAATATATGCATTAGATGTACTGTAATATTAAAATAAATTTTATTTTAACATAACATTATTTTTTAGTTTAATAATATAATTTTGTATCTTTAACAATTTAATAATTTTATTATTATTACAATTTTGTTCTATGCTAAGGCCAATGTTTTCACGTCATCAATTCAGATAACGTGAGTTCACTGTTTTATTGAACTGACTATATAGTCACACATACTTACACCAGATATATGTATAACAAAAAATGAATTAATAGTCATAATTTAAATAATTGAAAAATTAAAGAAAACTGCTAGGACGTGGATTTAAAAAAGAAATAAATACCTATAAAACATATATATATATATATATATATATATATATATATATATATGTATATACAACGAATTTAGGTGTTCAACATATTGTTCTCAAAATGGTGAATAAAAGTTAATTAACTTTACGGTAATTAAATAATAATCCTATACAAACAAATTGTGTTAGTACTATTGGCCAACAAAATATTATGTTTGTAATATATATGTATATACGTATATGTATATGTACGTATATGTATATATGTATATACTACCTTACGCTTTTTAATTAAAATAAATTTACTCCTTACCTATCGATGGTCTGCAAATAGCAATAGGAAACTTGACAGAATATTCGCTTACCAATTGTTCAGTCAAACATTTCGTGTAAGCATAAGTATTAGGTGCATTACTCAATAATTTCGGCGTTAACATTTTTAGTAAATCTGCATCCATCCATTTAACCAATTCTAAAATATGTCTAAAAACAAAATATAACTTACGCACGTATATTATAAATATGTAAAACAGAGATATATTGGGACGCAACAGTATTCATAAGACATAAAATAACAGTAAAATTAAATGAGAACAAAATAATTATAATTTTTTTTATAGTTATAAATTCATATTAAATAAAATATGGCTCTTATTAAACTTAGGGTATTATCATTAGACCTTCAGAAAATATAATTGCCCGCAATACTCTTAAATTTTGTAGTCCTTCACTAGTATTAATAGAATGAAATTGAATACAATTCGATTAAGTTAATCACACGAACGAATACCTACTACCTACTACTACCTACTAAAATAATATTACCTTGGATTGTGTGGAGCTGGGTAAAGTTTTTCTTCCAATTTAGTTTGATCACAGTGACAGTATGAAGTAGAAACGTGAACGAACACTTTTAGCTTATTAAAGATACAAGCCAAATCTAAGACATTCAATGTTCCTCCTAAAATATAGAGACGTTTTAGTTTTCATAACATATGAAGGTAAAATTCTAAATGGTACATAAATGAGAAGGAAATGAAATTCTAATAACAGGTTTTAGTGATTTTGCAAAATAATTAAAATAATTGCATATTTGGCTATAAAGCTTTATTTTATAATATTCATTTTTCAGTGTTTTACGAGGGTTGTCATTTATATTTTAAGCTTTGGCAGTACTAAGTATTGTTAGGCTGTATCTGATGTTTCTAATTCGAAGTTTAACCCTTAAAACAATACCCTTCTTCAAAATATTTTGTCATTTGAGAACAACTTGTTAACAGACACAAAAATGGTGTCAAAACTCAAACATTCTCCTGTGCTGATTTTTTAGGACTGTTGACGTGGATTATCAAATGCTTTCCCATCTTTGCCTCAATGAAACGTTGGAATAACGAATTTAATTGTAGCCGCAGTTCGCTCATAAACAACATTCCTGAATATCGTCCTAAATCAGTTGTGTCAGAAAAATTGATGCTGTGCACGAAATGATCGTCAAACGAGATTAATGGGCATTAGGATAAGGGGCAATAATAAAATACTGCATGAACATCTGTGAAAAATATTTATTGGCGTTGAACAACGCATAACTTGATAGAAGCTCTAAAAGATGCTCGTATCATCTTATATATAAAAATGAATCGCAAAATATGTTCCTAAGCGCATAACTCAACAACGCCTGGACCAATTTGGCCAAATCTTTTTTTAAAATGTTCGTTGAAGTTCAGGGATGGTTTTTACGGCGAGAAAAATTAGAATTATTGCTGGAAAAACCCTAAAAATAGCCCTTTTTGTTTGAATTTGTTTCGTGTATCAGTTGACAATTCATCTGTCATCTGTCAAAAGTCATCTGTAACAGACAACTTTTTTTTTTTAAATTTGATATGACTTGAACTCAAATCCTTTTAATCCGTACGAATTGTTTTATTTATTTAAAATTTTTTATTTGTTTAAAATTTAATTCAAATTTTAAATAAATAAAACAATTTGTACGGCTTAAAAGGATTTGAGTTCAAGTCATATCAAATTTAAAAAAAAAAGTTGTCTGTTACAGATGACTTTTGACAGATGACAGATGAATTGTCAAGTGATACACGAAACAAATTCGTATATCGTGTTTTGTGCAGAGTGTTTAGTTAGTTAGTGTTTGTTTAGTTCGTGATTAGTGAAAAAATAATTTATATTTGATTCGCGTGAAGCGCGAGCGCGACATTCAACTAATAATCGCGCAAGTTTGAATCCAGCTGCTTTCAGTTACGATGTGTCAATTGACTACAGTAACTACCAATGTGTTGTTATTGGTTCTATGAACTTGGTTTGCTCACACTGTAAGGCATTAAAATACAAAAACGAAGCCAATGGATTGTGTTGCGCAAATGGTAAAGTGAAATTGATACAATTGGATCCACCACCAGAACCATTGTACTCATTGGTTTCAGGAATAGGAACAGATTCTATACACTTTTTGACACATATTCAACAATATAACAATTGCTTTCAAATGACTTCATTTGGGGCAACAAATGCAGTTCGGGAAAATTTTATGCCAACTTTCAAGGTATGTATTATAGCAGTTACTCATAATTATTTTAGCGAACAAAATTTTCTGTCACCAAAGTTAAGATGTGTTACTAATCTTCAATTTCTTAATCATTACGAAATATATCACTTAGTCATCATATTATATGGTGATTCAGTTTCAGTGACACTTTTATTATATTTTATATTTGATAGATATTAGTTAAAACTAAATATATACTTTTTAAGATCAAATATTATTTAAGTTTGATCATTGACAATCCATTAATTTATACCACACCATAATATTTTTTTTATTTACAGATACAAGGGCAAATATATCACAGAGCAGGTTCACTGTTACCAGTGTCAGATAGCGACAACAAATTCCTGCAAATTTATTTTATGGGCAATTCACCACAAGAAATTGATCTGCGTTGTGCACATAACAATTTAGTAAAAAGGTCTATTGTAGAACAATTACAAACTTTATTTCATCAACACAATCAATTGATTATATTGTTTAAAACTGCCCTGGATCTGATGCCATCCGATAATCACAAAATTGTAATCAGAGCTGATAAAACACCTGCAGGTCAACATACAAGACGTTTTAATGCACCAACTATTGATGAAGTTGCTATCGTTGTAGTTGGAGAAAACTTGGAATCCCGTGATATTGTTTTACATCGTCGGAATTTTCAATTACAACCTATAAAGGAAACACACCGCTCATATGATGCACTGCAATATCCCATTATATTTTGGCAAGGTGAAGATGGCTACGATTTATCAATAAAAATGATAAATCCCATTACAGGTAACTAAAATATTAGTTTAGCTATGGCGATAATATCTCAGTCACTATATTATGTATTTTAATTTTATATTTGAATGTTATTAAAACAAAATCTGTTTACAGGTTCTGAAACCAACAAAAAAGTCAGTTCAATGAACTATTATTCATACCGCCTAATGATTCGGGAAAATGCAGATAATCGCATATTGAAATGTCGGCGATTATATCACAAATATGTTGATGACATGTATGTTAAAATTGAAACGGAGAGATTAACATTCATCAGGTTGAATCAAACCAAACTCCGATCTGAAGAGTATATTCACCTTCGAGATGCGATTAATACTGATGGAAATGCACAGAATGTCGGTCGGATGACTATTCTTCCAGCAACATACATCGGAAGCCCTCGGCATATGCACGAATATGCTCAAGATGCCATGTCGTATGTTCGTCATTATGGTACAGCAGATTTGTTCATCACATTTACATGCAATCCGCAATGGATAGAAATTAAGCAGGAGTTATTACCTGGGAAATCATCCATTGATCGTCATGATATTACAGCCAGAGTCTTTAGACAAAAGTTGAAATCTTTAATGAATTTCATCGTAAAACATAATGTGTTTGGTGAGACACGCTGCTGGATGTATTCTGTGGAGTGGCAGAAACGAGGATTGCCACATGCACACATTTTGATTTGGTTGGTTGAAAAGATAAGGCCAAATGAAGTTGATGCAGTGATATCAGCTGAAATCCCTAATGTACAAGTAGATCCTGGATTGCATGAGGTAGTTATCAAAAACATGATACATGGTCCCTGTGGAACTCTTAATCAAAATTCACCGTGTATGATGGATGGTAAATGTTCAAAACGATATCCACGGACATTAATATCGGAAACAATTACTGGTAATGACGGTTATCCATTGTATCGTCGCAGATCGACAGCAGACAATGGAAAATCAACAATTGTCAAATTAAATCAACAAGATATTGAAATAGATAATCGTTGGATTGTTCCATATTCACCCATTTTATCAAAGACATTCAAAGCACACATCAACGTTGAATCTTGCCATTCAGTGAAATCGATTAAATACATTTGCAAATATGTAAGCAAAGGGAGTGATATGGCTGTGATTGAAATTGGTGCAGAGAATTCTAATGATGAAGTTACCCAATACCAAATGGGCCGCTATGTCAGTAGTAATGAAGCAGTTTGGCGAATATTTTCTTTTCCTATTCATGAGAGACACCCTTCTGTTGTTCACTTAGCTGTGCATTTAGAAAATGGACAAAGAGTGTATTTTACAGCACAGAACGCAGTACAAAGAGCTGCTCAGCCACCATCTACTACATTAACCAGTTTTTTTGAGACATGCCAAAACGATGATTTCGCACAAACATTGCTATATTCTGAAATGCCAAAATATTATACCTGGAATCAATCCTCAAGGAGATTTATACGACGGAAACAAGGAAAACCAGTTCCAGGATATACAGATGTATATTCCACCGATGCGATTGGCCGGATTTATTCAGTACATCCAAGCAATGATGAATGTTTTTATTTACGACTGCTATTAGTCAATGTACGTGGCCCAACATCATTCCAACAGTTACGAACTGTTGATGGTGAATTGTGTGGATCCTACAGAGAAGCCTGTCAACGTTTGCAATTGCTTGAAAATGACGCTCATTGGGATCAAACTCTCAATGATGCTGTAATATCATCACACACTCATCAAATACGAACATTGTTTTCTATAATCATATCTACATGCTTCCCATCAAACCCAATTGATTTGTGGATGAAGTACAAAGATTATATGTGTGATGATATTTTGTATCAAATACGGAATAGAATGGGAAATCCAAATATAAAAATCAGTGAAGAAATTTACAATGAAGCATTGATTTCAATTGAGGACATGTGCTTGATAATGTCAAACAAACTATTAATTCAATTAGGCCTGACCGCGCCCAATCGTCCAATGCATGACGCTTTTAACCAAGAGTTGCATCGAGAAAGACTGTATGATCTCAACGCTTTGAAAGAATAAATTCAAACAAATCTTCCACTGTTAAATGAACAACAGAAGTATGTATTTGAAACTCTTATGAAAGTAACAAATGATGAAACTGGAGGGATTTATTTCTTAGATGCACCTGGTGGTACAGGAAAAACTTTTTTTATTTCATTAATATTAGCAACAATTCGCTCACAAAATAAAATTGCACTTGCACTCGCTTCGTCGGGAATCGCAGCAACTTTGCTTGAAGGTGGTCGAACAGCCCATTCAGCACTAAAATTGCCATTAAATATGCAAAGCAATGAAACTCCAACCTGCAACGTTTCGAAGAACTCTGCAATGGCAAAGGTTTTGCAGCAATGTAAATTGATTGTTTGGGATGAATGCACGATGGCACATAAAAAATCTTTGGAGGCTTTAGACAGAACCTTAAAAGATCTACGTAGCAATAATAACCGATTTGGTGGTGCAATGATTTTATTAGCAGGAGATTTTCGTCAAACATTGCCAGTGATTCCACGATCAACGCCAGCTGATGAACTCAATGCATGTCTAAAGTCCTCCAATTTGTGGAAACATGTTAAAGTACTTCATTTAAGCAAGAATATGCGTGTCGAGTTGCAAAATGACCAATCTGGAAACATATTCTCTAAACAACTCATTGACATTGGTAATGGCAAATTTCCTATAGACATGTTGACGGCTTGCTTTTACTATGACTATAAACAAGTCCCAGGGGCAATCATTAAGTGTTTGTGGTATTAATCTAGAAAACCCATGTTTCTCACATGGTCAATTGTATGTTGCCTGTTCCCGTGTTGGAAAACCATCAGATTTGTTTATCTATGCGCCAGGTAATCAAACAAAAAACATCGTATACCACAAAGCAATATAATGATAATAATAATAATAATTATGATTCACATGATTAACAATAAAGCGATTACTTACTTTTCAATCCTTATATATGTTTTATTTAATTATTTTTTATTCACAACGCCCTATCACCAGGGTGATGGTTCTGTTCAGAATTTTTTAAAATACGTAGGCACAAAAACTGCCACATTACAAATCTTTTTGACAGGACGAAGTCTGTCGGGTCAGCTAGTTTGATATAAAAATGATCAAGAAATACAATTACAGCACATCAAAAGTTCTATATAACATCAACACAGGTGACAACGCTTCGATCTATGTGTATATGCCCTAAACAAGACACTTCCACTGTATGTGTCTTTCGGGCTGCAATGGTTTTTCCTGCAAGGGGTGAGTCAAACGTCAACCTCACCTGCTCGCCGTGTATCCTGCGCGAATTCATGTCACGCACTGACTCTGTCAACGAGACTCTGGAGACCAACTGAAGGCGAAATAACCCGATAGAACGGGTACCAGGTCAAAAATGTACAATAATTTAAGGGTAAACAGTCATTTTGAATTAAATAGAGCGAAAAATTATTAGTGGAGATAAGACATGGTAGTAAATTAAATTAGTGGTAATATAAAATAGTGGGAGTATTAAGGAAAATAATGACCTGAAGAAGTGGAGGGGTTGGTGTTAGGGACATCTGGGTGCGATCTCACATGAGGAAACAAACACCAGGATCCAGTAATCTGGATAGCAGGGGCTAAATCCTCTGAGGGTAAATATAATAATAATTAAGGCAAGCATGAGGGAAGCAACATCAGAAATCACAACATTAGGAAATAAACCAAGTGGCGATCAAAGCAAGTATTAGATGATGTGGTAAACCCCTTGTGGACTGTCAAGGTGGTTTAATAGAGAATGGGAGAGCATCCTTAAGGATGTTCTCTTTTTTGTCAAAGAAGGCGAGTATTGAAATCGAACCTCGATACAAGTGGTATCGCATGAGGGAAATGGAAAGATTTGGGATGGCATCACTTCGAATTTTCCATGAAGGAAGTAAAGGCTTGGAGACCATCTGTTGAGGCAATGAAGGTCGAAAGACATTTGGAATCAATGACGATCACAGGGTCAATCTTATCTAGGCGGAAAAATGTGGTAAAGGACTGGAAAAGGTTCAACAAGAGCCAAATTTAACAAAAGTAATCCGTGTACGAAGAGCAAATTTGCCACTGGAGTAACGTAGAGTAATGAATTCTGAATGATACCTTATATACCGTTTACCAGATATACTTGGTGAAATACGAAAAAAAAGTGGGTATATAACAACTCTTGAATACTAACAATGGTCACCATTTTGTATATAATTACCAACTCCTTTATGTTAATATTCAACTCCTGCCTTAAAATTCATCATTAAGATACTAAAGTGACTAAAAATAATTATTTTGTATTACAACAGTTATTAACAAAAAAATGATTGAGAAACCCAGAAGAAGAAAACGCGAGGAGACAAACAAGGATCAGTGACTATTGGTTACAGAAACCAATAGAGACAAAAAATAGCTTTAGCGACCTATCTGAAAAAATTGAAGAGAATATACAACCAAGCCCAAAGTTGTTCCCAAACCACCACCAATAACACTCTATAAGGTAGGAGTAATAAAACATATACATGACCTATTCAAAACCATCACTACGAACTACACTATTAAAACAGTGAGCTATGAAACAATAAAAATACAATTGTTTGAAGCGAAGCACTTTCAAGTTCTAATAAAAGAATTAGACGAAAGAAACACCCAGTATCATACATTCAAGCCAAAATCCGAGAGAACCTTTAAATTCCTGTTAAACGGATTACATTACGGGACGGACTTTAACACCATCAAGGTAGCCCTAGCTGAACAAGGCCATGAGGTCGTAAATGTTCACAATATACGACATCGCACGACAAAAAAATCTCTGCCAATGTTCTATATTGATTTAAAACCTAATGGAAATAATAAGGCGATGTATGAAATCACCAAATTACAAAACAATATTATTAAATGCGAACGGCTACGTACAAAAAGAATTATACTACAATGCACGAGGTGTCAAGCGCACGGGCACACAAAAACTTACTGTCGCAAATCATTTAGAAGCGTAAAATGCGCAGGAGAACACAAAATGGGAGATTGTACTCCTAAAATTCGCGATGATAAAGTGAAATATGCTAATTGTAACGGAAATCATCCAGCGAACTACAAGGGATGCGCAGTTCACAAACAACTGCAGCAGAAACTCTATCCTGCCTTAAGAGAAAAAAGGCATCAACAGCAACAAAAATAATCCACAACTACCAGTCTACCCACCAGACCAAGTCAACCAGACATAACCAACACCCAAATGGTTGAAAATGGTTCAACACAAAAACGAGAAACCATATCACAACCTACTGAAACTAGCAGGAACATCTCTAGATTAGAAAACATGATGGCCAAACTAATGGATCAAATGAGTACGATGCTTGATCTACTCACAACTGTCGTCAGCAAACTTGCCTAATGCCTGAAACCAAATCAAACCATTAGCTACAAAATCGCCGTCTGGAATGCCAATGGGATCCAACATCACACCAGGGAACTAAAAATGTTCGTAACTGAACAAAATATTGACGTTATGATGGTTTCCGAAACACATTTTACGGACAAATATTATTTGAAAATTAACAAATATAAACTTTATGATACAAATCACCCTGATGATAAAGCACATGGAGGTACAGCCATAATCATTCGAGATGATATAAAACATTTCGAAAAAGAAAAATTCCGCAAAGACTACCTAAAAGCCACCAGTATAACCATAGAGGAAGTCCATGGACCATTAACAATGTCTGCGATTTATTGCCCACCCAAACATAACAATAAGGCAAAACACTTTCAAGATTTCTTCAGTACGATAGGTAATATATTTATAGCCGAAGGAGATGCAACACATTTAATGTGGGGTTCAAGAATAATAACCTCAAAACGTAGAGAACTTCTAAAGCAATAAAGACAGAATAATTTATATATCTCTACAGTGAACCAATATATTGGCCTTCAGACTGAAATAAAAAACCAAATACCATAGATGTATGTATTACAAAAAATATTGATATAATAAAGTGTCATGCAGAATCATGTTTCGACCTGTCTTCTGTATTATTCACCAATAATAGTAACACTTTCTTCAAAAATTACCATCAAAGATAAACCCCCTTTTCTGTGCAATATTAGAACTAACTGGCCATTATTTAGAGAAAACTTAGACCGAAACATCTCTCTAAACTTACCGTTACACACTGAAATGGATATAGAAATAGCAGCAATAAATATTACAAAAAATATACAGGAGGCAGCATATTCCGCGACTCCTAACAGTCAAATATTTCCACGAAAAAATACACATATATCATGTAAAATAAAGAAAAGGAATTGGCAACAGCAAAGCACTGAAGAGAATAAAAGAAAATTTAATAGGGTAATAAAAGAGCTGAAAAAGCTAATCCAAAATGAACAAAACCAAGGCATTCAAGAATACCTAGAAAACTTGACACCAACTGAAGCTACAGACTATTCGTTGTGGAAAGCAACAAAAAAGCTTAGGAGATCCCAGCAGAATAACCCACTTATTAAAACAAACGAAAATAATTGGGCTATAAGGAATAAAGGAAAGGCCGACATTTTCTCAAAACACACAACATTTTTAAAAGACTATCAGAAAAGGGTACAAAATTATTAACATTTCTATTTAATGCTATGCTACGAATTAATTACTTCCCTAGCACCTGGAAAGTAGCTAAAATATTAATGATTCTTAAACCAGGAAAAATACCAGAAGATGTGATCTCCTACCGACCTATAAGTTTATTACCGATAATCTCAAAAGTTTTCGAGTAACAATACATAAAGAAGCTAAACTATATAATAGAAAAAAAATTATTCCAGAACATCAGTGTGGTTTTCGCAATAAGCATGGAACTATAGAACAAGTGCACAGACTTGTAAACAAAATAAACACTGACCTAAATGCCAAAAGATATTGTTCGGCTGCTTTTTTAGATATATCTCAGGCTTTTGACAAAGTATAGCTACGGGCTTGCGGGTTAAACTAAAGAAACTTCTCCCTTATGCACTTAGATCGACGCCTAATCTAGAAGAAGCACGTACTCTCTAAACGAAAACAACTTGGCTTTAAATTATATCAAATGTATTGGCTCATCGGGCGCAAATCCAAGTTATCATAGATAACAAGGTACTGCTGTATGAGTATACTCAATCCTGTTTGGTCATATGGAATCCATCTATGGGGTACCGCTAGCAAATCTAATATATCAATCATTCAACGATTACAAAGTAAAATGTTGCATGCCATTGTTGATGCTTCGTACTATATTTCAAATAAAGTGATACAAGGCGATATTTCTCTTGAAGCTTTAACGAGTGTAATTCAACGTGTTTCTGTGAACTACTTCGAAAGAGTTTCAGTGCATCCCAACATACTCGCTAACCAGCTAAATATGCGATGTGATAGTGAAGTGCGTAGACTAAAATGTTTAACACCACCTGATCTGATTACTGGACATATATAGACTTTAGAATAAGCTTTAGAATAAGACTAATTAATTAAGATAATATTTTATACAGGAGATCGCTTAATGAAGTGATGTTCTACATGCCATGTAGATATAATATAGACATGAGATATACTTATTGCCTATAGGGCAGATTGTGGAATTACAAAGAGTAAAAAAAAAACATTTTAGAACATCCAAACAATGTACTTAATGTACATAAATAATCTGTGAATAGTAATATAATCATTTCTAAAATACATCATATGCCCATAGAAGCTTATGGTGATATTTTAATATACTTGAGAACACTAAGACTGATTTCAATAACATAAAAATGATGATTTAGATATTAATGACAAAAAACATATCGGAAAGGAAAAACGAACAATGGACCAGAGTATGCAAATTGAAGAATTACCTACTATTGTAAATCTCAACGGCAACCAATTAGAGCACATCAGAAGTTCAAGTATTCATTCATTGATCAGCAATGTATAAGAAGAGTGGTGATACACTGATATAGTTTAGCTATATCTGTAAAATTTAATTAAGGTGGCACAGTCAGTGCATAGCTGATAAAAAAATCTGAGATATGTCTGTAAAATGAAAGGTAAGCTAATTTCTAGCAGAATTCTGTGGCGAAATTGACTTTTTGGAGGGAAATTAAGTAGATTCAAAAGGGACATCAATATCATAGATCATATGCAACGATCTGATTAGCAATAGGAGAAAACATTGTCCGAAAGCAGAACATTTTTGTGAGGAATATCTTGCGGCACTGATACCAATTTTGATTAAGAAGTATAACTTCTCCTCAAACGCTAACTATAGATTGATAATAAAATGCTTTTCAATAACCTATATCGGACAAAACGACTATTTTTAAGGGTCTAATTCTGTAAATCTTATTTAGTTAAAAATATGTGAAATTTTATGCGGAAAAATAGGTTTTATACTATTCCAAGTCATCGTATTTTAATAGAAGTTATACTCTAGCTAAGTAAACGTGTCGGTCTATGACTTCCGGTTGTATATAAAAATATTAGAACAAAATGTAGACACCACATATAAGTAATATTTGTAACAATTCTTTTTTATTACATTTTAATCAGATTATTTTTAATTAAAAAAAATGATACAAATTAATTCCGACACCTAATAATAAAGCCGACCTATTTAGCAGTCAAAATAATATAAATCTTATGATGAAATATAACGATGAAAAATCAAGTAAGGAACTGTAGTTATATAATAAAATGACCTTAAACACTAAAACTTATATAACCACATAAATTATCCTATTAGTAAATAAAATCGTTCAAGCTCATTAAGAAACATATATAATAGTGCAAGGCGTAAATATTACAACAAAGTATTCATTTCAGCATCTAGAATATACTTAATATTTGTGAAATTTAAATCTAAAATTACAAAATATCTCGTCCACTGATTTTCTCTTGAACATCCAATATATCCTATAGAAAGAGAAAAATGGTTCTAAAGCATTAAAAACATATTGCAGCTAAATTGTGTCTGTATTTTATAGACATTGCGAGTCACCAAGGATAAAGATATTTTATTTTTGTTTTACGAGTATTAAACAAAAACAGTAAATGAAGACAAAATGTTACTTCCTCGAGTAAACCTTGTAAAGTAATTGCATCATTTCACTTATGTACATACATACCGGTGTTTAAAAGAACTGCGTGCTTCAGTAACTGATCGAATCTGACATTGGCGGCCATGTGAAAAACCGTCGTTACAGTGCCTCTTAGTAAACTTAAATCCTGGTCTGACAAGTTCAAATTCTTGTGGGTTACGTCGCCACTGACACATTGCAATTTGTTCAGGAGATACTCTCCGTTTGGTTGATCCCGTATTTTGTCAAAAACCTATAAAAACGTTTCTAAGATTTAACTAAATCTGTTAAAAGTGTAATATCCCAATTCTATTGCAAATGCAATCAAGAGAATGGAACAATTAATTTCAATAATAATATAATAGAGATAATCCACTATTAATAAACTAAATAATAATAATTTAAAACGATTTTAATGCTTTGAAAAGAAGAAACCAAATATGGAGCAAGGAGAAGTGAATTTTTTTAACAACAGGAGTAAATAAATTAATAGAAGGGAAAAGATACCGATAAATAAATAAAAAAGATAAATAAATAAAAAGAAAATATATATATGAAGGTTAACATTTTTAATAATATTTTTATCTAACCTTTCAGTTGTAACATAAATTATATATTTGGTCTTAAAGCATATTAAATATAGCGCTTGTGAATATTAATTCATTTCTCAGAAGAACCATATTTAATGCGTAACATTTTAATATTAAAACAGAAAAACCTTGTATCATTTGAGACCTGGTCATCTTGGAAAATATATCATTGAAATAGTAGAAGATAATTAGAAAACAATGATAACAAGATAACAAGTCTGATGAATATTAAAGATAGAGTTAAGCTCTCAATGTACAGCTCTAAAAAATTAAGGATTCTAGTAACCGCCACACCTAATAACAACCCAGATTAAATAAATATTCTATGCGCTTTATTGAATATGAAAGCTAACAAACATACTATATATGTACATAACTTCAAATACGTACAAATTATTTTAATTAAAACACTTGTCTATAATGTGTATTTGCGATATATTATGATATTTATACTATATGTATATAATATATACATATATATTTTTACTCATCATATACTATAAATAAACTTACTTTTAGAGTTTATGTGTTTTTTAGCTTTTAATATAAAAATTCAATATTTCACAAAAGAACATTTTCGCTTACATCAGAAGTATATTAACCAAGTTGGATTGCAATCAATCAAATTAATTTAAACTGGAATTAAACTATTTACACATTTTCACTTACCGGACAATTTAAAAAATCTTCTAATCGACTCATAGAGTCGCGGCCTTTTTTGTTTCTTATAAGAACGTAAATTGTTGATATATCGGGGCAACATCTGAGTAACTTTTCTACTAAGATCTTACCCATAAAACCAGTAGCTCCAGTAACAAATATCGTTTGCCCAGAATACCATTCTGATATATTAGATGAATGAGCCATTTTAAATCTAAAAATTAAAATAAGATAAACAGTTATATCCAAATATCCATATCTCAAACTATTAATATTAGTTAAATAGCAAGATTATTTAGTTAAACAAGTTAGTATATTCTTTTTAAAGTGAGGATATTAAATTGTTCAACATATTCACGGAACACAATATAGTCTTTGCCATCGTTTCATCGCTATGGATGAAATTTGAATCTACGAAAGGAATGATGTGGAATTTATTTTCAGAAATCGTCCAAAAAAAATTTACCATGTATTATTTGAGATGTATAAAAAAATATGTATTTCTTCAATTTTATCAATTTTATGAAAACATTCATGAAATAGACATATTTTGTGAAATAGTATAGATTACAGAAGAAGAAAAATTACATCAAGATGATTTCATTGAAAGTTCATTGAAAATAACCATCATTTAATATCTGCGAAATTATTGTATACCTTAATAAATCAAAAATAAGCAAATACTAGCTAACAAAATTGCTAGACACTTAGGATTAATTACTTAATTAAACGACCAATTAGCATGCCGAAGATCGTTGATTTCAATTTAGAGGCCCAGACTTGTTTATCCTTAGTATAAAACTTTAGAAACTATTTCTTTTTATGCTTTATTTTTCATATATTTGTTCCCGTTTTTAGTGTAATCGATCTGACTTGGTTAGAAGAGAAGAAAATCAAATAATCATTTAGTCGTTACAGCTGCATTCCGTCAGTAACTGAAAGCCATACCAAGAAAAATCGAACACCAGCAAAATAACGAAACCATAGAAGACTGTCAGGAATTCGTTCAATTTTCATTCGACAAACATGTCCGACTTATTGTAATATGTATCCTTGTATTTGTTTCTCAACTATGCAATGTTTTATTGTTACATTTTAGTCAAGTAATATATCTTAGAGTAATATAAGATCATCAGCATCATCTTAGAGAAGTAAAATACCCTGCAACCTGTCCGTTTCGACTTATTACTTCAACAGTAAATGCTACTTCTTCTGTGTTTCTCTGCAATGTGAACTCACCAAAAATACTTGAAGCCTCAATATCTTTAGAATCATGTTACTTTAGCGCCATTTCTATTTTATTATCACCCTTAGTACTTCAACAATCTGTCCAGTGGGGAATAAGTATTTCTTAAGAAAACTTTTATATGCGACATGTAGAATATCACTGGATAAACCATATGTAAAATATCTTATTCTTAATCTTAATCTAAACTCTATAAAAGCCCGATTAATCCGATTGAAAGATAGCTACGTTAAACTTGCTTGTAGTATCTCATAGTTAGATTCCATATGACCAAACACATCTAAGTATCTTGTTATGTAGTGATAACTTGTATTTGCGCCCAATCTGCTAATCTTATTTAAGACCAAGTGCAAGTATATTATTAGTATTCACTGATTTTACGCACGACAAAAGCTACATGGTTAAATTTTGCTTCATTTCGCCATGTTTTCAGCAACAGTTATATTTTACTAAAATGTGTTCAAAGCTTCTTTGATGCTGTTACTGGATCTTCATGGAATGATAAGACTGCCATGTCGGCTGCATATGTTGCCGCGATAGTCTATAAAAAATACAATATCGCACCGAGTACACTGTATTGTGGAACTCCTGAATATGTTACTGTATTCATTGTATTGTTTCATGGTAAATGTCTTTTTTAAATACTATTGTTTTAATCATCATAATTACATTATCTACGATTTTGAAAAGCACGGAATATTAAATGTATTCTACTCCAAAAATGTGAAAAATTGAAAGTTTTTTTGGTATTTATTTTTATTTTGTTAAGTTTAACTCTTTAAAAATATATCTTTAAGATGGTTAGACAAAAGGAGTTTTCAAAATTTAAATTATTTTTAGAGACATACTTTAACAGTTTAATTTTATATTTTGTTTCAAATATAATTATTTATATATTACTAATGCCCATCAAATGCTCTAACAATATTATAGAATTAATATTGTTGAATATTATTAAGAATTGTTGTTTACATACATATACGTTTAATATAATACTGGTTTATAATGTTTTATTCAATATATTTATATATACTAGTCTCTCAAAATTATTCTATATAAGTTATGGACATTGTTAACAATTCTTATTAGTGGTAATTACACATAAGCTCCAAACACATAAAGAACAGATAACGAAATACTACAGAAATATTTATTATTGACAGTGATTATGTAAATATATAATAAATTTTATATAGTACATATAAATCAGTTTAAATCAATCACTTTTACAACAAAAATACTTAAATGTATAATTAACATGTATTGACATTGACATCATAGTTAAGAATAATATATTAGATTCAAAAAAAAAATACCAATAACCACTATAATTAAAATGTACATATTTCTAGTATTTACAATAAAATATATGTAATTAATTATTATTGAAATTCACTCGTAGCAATAAATACGAGCTGTCTACAGGAAATCAAGATTGTCTTATTCATACTAAGAAATAACGCAAAAGAAAATGAAAGTGCACCAGAATATGTGGTATACCTTTAAAGGTCGGTCAAGGTTTCTTCATCATAACAGAGTGTGACAAGTTTGAATAAAATTTACAAAATATTAAATATATGAAAATGTAATTCACGTTTATAAATTGTATTTTTTGTTAACTCAATTATTTTTGAAAGGCTAATATTTACAGTTTTTATTTTTAAGTTTCAAATATAGTTGAGTCTCATTAGAGTTTAAAAATCAGCTGAAATGAGCGGAAACTTTTCATCCTCAATCAATATTCGACGCTCAGAAAAAGTGCCTAGTTCTCAACGTATACGTTACGGTTGCTATCGCAGGTCTTGGACAATGTCAGTCTCCTATTTTTCAGATCGAGAAATTTGAGAAACAGAGATTTGTTACGTCTTCCACCCAAAAAGTCCACACTTTACAGAAGTCAACTTTACAGTCCAATTTTACAGAAGCAATATGTCCTACAACTTGGCTGATGTCACTTATTACTTATGATACCAATGATTTAGGCGATGCGTCAGTTAATATGTTGGTTCTTTCTTCATTAATTCTCAAGCCATATGGTTCTGCAATGCGAAATATATCATGAAGAATGTTGAATAAAAAAACTAATTTTGCCAAAAAATTGTGTTTAATTGGTAGGCCGGGGACTTTTCAATTGACCTGTTAAAAGCACTATCATCAGGTTAAAGTCAACGAGTTTGTAGCATCTTACTGAATATCGGGTTTTAAAAACTTTTTTTCTAATTATTTTGTCAAAACATCTTGCATTTATGCACAGCTAATTAAACAATCTTAAGTTGCCTAAAGAAGTTTAGCAATAATGATCAATCAACAAACAAACCAACTTGTCTAAAAATTGTTATTTTATTTTATAAGAAAATATATAGTAACCCACTTATTGACAATGGGCAGAGTTTGGCAAACATATTCAAAATGTAAGGAGAAATCCCCTTTACAAATAATATATATCAATAATACTTTAAACAACTGCAGTTTATATTGTGTATAATTCCTATTAATTAAATGAAGCCAGTCTTTACACATCAAATATCAAATATGGAAATATGTTTAAAGATATAAAACAATGACTAGTAAAGACGAGAATCACAGAAGTGATAAGAACTAAAGACTTTTGTGGAAGAAAATATGAATCCCCTTCTATTTTTGTGTTATAGCACTCTTTTAAAATTATATCAATTTTATACCATACTCGTTCAATTATATTTTTTATTACGAAGATAAACTACATATAAGCCTAATATTTAATAATAACAAATTAGAATTCAAAATAAAGTTTTGTTTTGAAAGTAAAAATTACATATATTTTTTTAATTAGAAATACTATGTGTAGCATCATATGGTTTAATAAAATGACATTTGATTATTAAAGCCATTTAATAAGATAATTAATATGTAATTATTTTGTTATAAAATTATCAAGTATAATATTCTACCATTTAGTTTGACATATTTTGCAAAAAGTAAAACTTTTTTTAATCAATTAATACAATAATTGAGCTCAATGACAATTCTTTTTTATTCTTTATAAAATAAGAACTGAATCAAGGCGATAACGAGTAACTTTTACCGAATATTTCGGTAAAATTAAACACTAAATTAAATGTAATTTCTTCTAAAAGAAAACCTTGATTTTCCCTGTAAATAATAATTACTGCAATGAAAATCACTAAATGCTGGTTATTAGTACATCACATTTATTTGATAAATTATGATAAAACATAAAGAAAAAATATTCTTAAATAAAATAAATTAAAACTTTAGATTTAAATCTTATTGGACATAACAGGAACATTTTATATAACATTAAGCATTAAGCTATCATAGAATATGCAACTAGTATAAATATTATCATAGCAAAAATATGACGTCATAATACGTACGTCGATATACACGTTAAAATAGTTCATAACCTTATATGTCTTATCTTAATATTTCTGATTTATCTGGTCTGGACATACTGCTTAATGAGGACCCCGATACACGGTTCTCAGCATTAAGCCTACCATCCCAAAAGACATCCGGCCTTACCCAGCCTAGTTACTAGCATGACTGGGATATTTATCCCTTGTCGGATATTCCACTGTCGCCTAGAGACAGTTACAATTACAATCATAAACATGAAATATATCCGTCCTTGCGATATTCGAAAACATGACTATCGCAGCAGTAGCTGTGTTTATCCGATAAGGGCGTTAATCCATGACAACTTACTAAGGATATACCTAACAATATCTCCCAGTACCTAACAAACTGTTATGTGTAATATGAGTTGGAGAAACATTTGCTATCTGCTGCATTAACTGAAAAGTTATTTAACCTCTTTATTTCAGATCTGCTGAGAAAAGAGCACATTAACGTCGCGTTTTACGCCGACACTGCTTTCTTCACGGCTGCCAAATCCGAAGTTACAATTCATGAACGTTTACAGAAGCAGCTCGATCATGCGGTCAAGTGGTTCAAATTCTGGAGATTGCAAATCAACCCCCTGAAAACCCAGGCCATCATTTTCCATAAGAAGCGTTACGCACTGCGCGTCTCACAACTTAAGATCGACACCGCAATAATTCCATGGCCGGATAACGTAACGTATCTAGGTCTTCACTTCGACCGACGGTTCGGTTGGAATTCCCAAATCCAGAAAGCAATCCAGAAGGCTTCGGGGATAGCATATCTGCTATCTTCACTGATCTGCACTTCTAGCAGACTTCCAATCTCAATCAAATGCTTATTTTACAAGATGTTAATTCCGTCCGTACTCCTCTACGGATCTAATGTCTACTTCAAGTTTGTTACACCCAACCAGGTCAAACAGCTTCAAGTTTTCCAAAATAAGCTTGTCAGGAGAATATTAAACGCTCCATGGTTTGTCAGAAATAATCAAATTCATAAGGAAACTCACACTCCAGAAATCAAGCACTTCATATCTCAATCATTCCACAAACAACAACTCAGCTCAAATTCTTCTGATAACTCGCTTGTTCGCAAGCTGGTCGACATGCTGGGAGCTTAACACCGCGTCACCGCTAAACTCCCCCCTTTTCCAGGCGGAAACGACCTCATCCGTCGCTACAGTCATAACTTTTGCCCCCATACAACAGTATCCAGTTTTGTGTTAACTCAGGTTCGCGAATCAATAGAATCGCCGGGTCCTCGTGCCCAATAACGGCTGCCCGATCAGCGGGTGCCATATCCCCAAATTTAATGCAGTAGTAGTAGCGATACACAGGGGTCAAGCGTGAGACGGTTTCGGTTTAGTGTATTGGTAAGCCCAGAGGCAGTCCCACATAACCCGCTCCAACTTGTCACTCCAGGGCAAGTCTCTGCGACCAGGTATGCGTCATGCATTCCACCGCCTGGTTTTAGACCAGAACAAAAAAAATAAACTGAGAAGATTGCATAAGATTATATCAGATTGTCCATCTAATAGGTAATAGAAATGAAAAATTTTTGAGAATACACAAGGAACTGAATTCTCTCGAAGCAAATACTATATATAAATAGATATTATTTATATTACTTAGTTGAATGTTGTAGATATGATAAAAAATTAAGAAATAATTTGCTTACCTAAAGAAGTTTATTATTACAATGATATTTTGATTTTAAAGTGACAACTGATCCATAGTATCAATGGACCATAGGATAAATATACTGAAAATTGCCCTGTAATGTAATGTATATAAGACAAGACACTGAATAAAAGATCAAATCAAATTATAGAATATGTTAATTCGCTTACAATGACTTTGGATTGAAAGAGTGCATAGTGTTGTAAAATATTACCTAATGTGTATATTACAACCCAGAGTATCTTTGAAATATTTTTCTCTGAAAAAGAATTCAAATAGCGAATATATATATATATAACAAATTTTACCCCGCGTACGTTTTAAGTACACCCGCGCAATGAAATTCAATTGCAACTGTTCAAAAGACCTTATAAACTATATAGTACAAAAAATAACTGTATTCGCCCATTTTTATCTACAATTCACAAAAAATTTTAAGAAAACCGAGTACAAAACCAACCAGACTCGTTGTAAGTTACTATGAGTCTGGAGAGTATTATAAATAATGAAGAGATGCCATTCATTCAAACCTCAAAGCTTTTATTTCAAGGCCAGCACAACCTGATCGAGAGAAAAGCGTCAATACAAAAGAGAACAGCATGTGTTAAATCATATTTTCTACAGTCATACATTGTAGAAATTAGTTTAGGCATCTAAAGGTTTTTTGTGTTTGGTATAAACACAAAAAAACAAGTCATGTCAAGTATATTTATGTCATACTTGAAATACATATGCATTAGTTCGGAACATTTAGATAAGCCAATTTCTAAGATATCGATCCTGTAAAAGAGTATGAAAAATTAGGTGCGAATCCAGAGTACAGACGGCAAGTACAAGTTCAAGTTTCTCAGTACAAGGTACCCAAGGGAGGAGTAATTGGGGATAAAATGCGATGTGTTTGTCTAATTACACACAGTCTACATACAGTCCTCATAATTTACAATCTTCACATGGTCTTTATATAAATCATACGAATCTTTACAGTCTTACACAGTTTTCAAATGAGACTTCACACAAACGTCAACACAAGTATACACAATCGTCATACAAATCAAACAATCTCCAATTAAACTGAACATAAAAATACTTGATCAAGGGAACGCACAGTTGGTGCCACTTTATTAGTGTGAATATGACCGTCTAATCTTTATAATTAATAATTCTTTGCCAGTTTTTCTCTTAATCGAGTAGCAAAAAAAAAGTGCAAAACATATGTTTACTATAAGCAAAGAATAAGTATTACTCAACAATGAATGTTTATAAAACCAATCAATATTAATTCTATAACGTAAAAAATGTAAATCCCCAAAAAGGAGAAAAAACACGATGTGAGGCTTTAATATCAGAAATATTTGGCAAAGCTTTTAATGCAATTCAAACTTTTAGTGTTCATAAAATATTAAAAAATCGAATATCATCTTCAAAAATGCACGGTCAACAACGGTCGACTAAATGTATTTATTGAAACCAATGCACAATAATTATACAAACGATATTAAAAAATATAATTACTAGAATAAACCAAATGCATTTTAATTTACTGTTATAATTAATTGATATTTTACAGCAAGGAATAAAATGTCTTGCAAAATCGAATTTTTAGAAAGTGGAGCGAGGTATATAAGGACAATTAATTCCATGAAACTAATTTAGAGATTTTTTCTATCGTTTACTGTATGGTGCACCTAGGTATTTTATTCAATTGCAACATTTCGTTCTAATACATATTGCATTGAAAGATGACAAAAAGCTTGAAACAAATATAACGTTATACTAACAGATATAAATATGCTTAGATGTCTTCTAAATCACATGCTTTTGTTCAATCTTAGTTCATAATTCAAATAACAAACAAAAATAATGAAGATATGATAGGTATTATTTTTTATATGTTAGAATTATGATAAACCAAACACTTCATTGCAACTAATGTCTGTGTCGTAATTTGGTTATTAGCAATATGAATAAATATCTTAACATCGCATGGAAGGGTATCAGCACTTCTAAAAAAAGTTTTTAGATTCTCTGGAGTTGATCAGTGCCCATCCGATATTCATTTTACTTATTGACACAGATTATTCCCTCGTCCTGTGTCTTTGATTCTTCATTGTTTAAACATCTTCAATTCCTATAATTTCTTATTAATATGTTATAATATTGTTACTAAGTAACTCCTTACTATCTTTGCTTATTAGTTTTCTGAGATTGTTTTTGTGGCTTTTCTAACTTAATTTTAATTTCTTTAATATTAAATCGTTAATAAAAGTAAAATTGACTCTAAATTTTTCACTTTTGTGTTTTGATTTTTTTGCTTCTTCTTCATGCTTTTTCTACTCCTCTGTATTTGTCCTTATCTTAGGGATTCAATAATTATCAATATATTATATATGTGTTTAATGTTATTTGTTGCAACATATTATTAGCAGATGAACTTTAACAGCGCTATGATGAATTTTCTTCAAAAATAAAGTAGTTAATAAAAATTACTTAAATTTTATCGACATATTAAATCTTTAACAAATCGAATTTAAACACTAGAAACAACAATTTAATGAATCATCCACTGTAAAGTCTTAATTATGATATCAACCAACTTCTTTCCCAAATTTCAAGAATAACGATTAATTTAATTTAATGGCTTAATTACAAGTACTTCAATAGGATGGACAAAGTATTTCGAAATTCTCTTCACATATATATATTAAGAGTAACAATAGAACAATAAAATCAACTGGCTAGCAGAATCAATTGAAAATAATTGTTACTACTAAATCGCGCAAAATTAATATAATAAATAACAACATAAAACAATAGTAAGTAATTATGTTAGTAAGAAAAATTCTTCATTATTATATAAACATAAACATATAAAATATACGCCTACACAAAATGAATTAATACGACTTTATTACTGCACATGATAGTATCATCAATAAAATAACATATGCTAGAAACTTGGACATTTTTATACATAATTTAACAGTCATCCATTTTCAGCTTTTATTTGCATTTAAGTGAATGAATATTGGATTAGTATCTGTTATATCTTTTTAACTAGGTTGTTTATCACCCTAAAATAAGATTTTCCTATTCCGATGTTTCCTTTATTTCTCTATATTATCATTATTAAAATATAAAAACATATGCACAAAATATTATTATATACGGAATGTTGGTGATATCTTCAAATGTTTACAATATTCAATAATATTTCAAAGTATTTCAATATGATTTCTGTATATAAAATAAATGAATTATGTTCCAAAAGTTTTTGGAGATAAAATAAAATATAGGAAACAAAGGAAATTATTTCTTCTTTTAGATAGTAATCATTATTAATTTCTATTTTTATTTTGTAGATTAGATGGGATGATATAATTAAAATATAAAATATTTATATTAATTTTCTCTAATGCTCTCTTCGTTAACAAACTATTTATTTGCATGAAAAATGTTTCTTTCCAAGTTTCATTTTCATTAAGATGTCAACATAAAATTGATGAGTTTGATTGAGGACAATGCTATCTTAATCACTTACTGAAGTAATCCTTGTAATATGATATTTAAACAAATTTAATACAATAAACATACATATACTTTCCTGCCACATTATGACACTAATTTATTAAAAATGTTTGCTAATAATTATATATATATATATATATATATATATATATATATATATATATATATATATTGATTTAATTTTCAATGATAATTTGTTTGAAACAAGTGGAAATAAACTTGATAAAATAACGTAATCATATCTCAATAAGATATATAAGGAGAAAACACTATAAAAAATGTCAGCTCTTCTTGCAAAACAATCTTTATTTGCAGATGGAATTAATTAAAACCGTTTGCAACATTTGAAAAGCCAACGTTCATTTTATATTGCTCAACTATATGTAGTAGGAAGAAAAGATACTCAAACTCTGAATACTGACAAGAAAAACAAGACAGTAATATAATCGTTTAATATAAGATAAACAAATATGGGCCAAATGATTTTTAAGAAAATATAATTTTATTATTTATTATCAAAAATAATTTTATCTCAATGTTTTATTTATATGATAAAACTGAAATAAAAATTCCTTAATTTCAATTACAGATATAAAAAAAATTTAAAATGTAAAATATTTGTAATGTCTTATTAAGATGTTGGTCTTAATATAATATTTGTTTTATAATTTGTTATAGATCTAAAAATATGTCACTTTTTATCACTACCATTAAACTGATTTAAAGTTCTAGATTCTAGATGAAAGTTAGGCATTCATGAATGTTTCAAGAAATTTTATTGTTGTATTATTGTAGCAGTATTGTTATTATTCTTGAATGTACTGCAACAGATATAGAAGAAGTTTACAGAAGATACAGAAGTTTTATATTTGATACGAGAATTGATTGATTATTACATAGTTTATGAACTGAGACAGATTAAGTAGAATCTCCGCACAACTCATTAGAACAACAACTAATTAAATGCAACTTTGTAAGTGATCAAGTAGTAAGATGGAACTAGTACTTCAGCTTCAAAGGAGTTAGTGTCCAAAAATTAAACAAGAAAGTGCCAGTTTCCCTTTCTTTAATATAAAAGGAATTTTGCTAATGAATTACCTTCAAACTGATAAAATAGTAAACTCAAACTAGTAGTATAAGGTTCTGGTTAGATGTAACCATTTAAATATTTTAATGAGAAAAAAAAGGTTTCCTGGTTTATCTCCTTCCGATTTCCGGCTGTGCTCACATCTTATAAAATCCATACGATAAAAACGATTTTTCGATGATTAACGCTCGTACTAAGATATTGTCACAAATTGTCTCTTCAAGGACATTAGATTTCATAATGAAATGTATTTAGAACCATAAAATTGAATTGAACAACCTGGTATAACCTAACTTCTCTTATGTAAATAACGATTAGAACCATAGCTTTTGTAAGAATCAAATAAAAGTTTTACACAATTCATAAGAATTCAAAGAAGGTCAAAGATCAAGTTACGGATGTGATGAAAGTTCAAATAATTCTTTGATGACTAAGGAACTACATATATTTACAATTTCAACATTTTAATAACTAATTATATTTTAATACACTTTATTCAAAAATCCTTTAAGGACGTCAACAAGATATAATTAAGTTCTGATAATCAACCGAATTTGAAAACTACAAAAAAAACGATAGCGCAAATATTCATTGTACACAAGGATGATAGCGTTCAATAAAATTAGAAAAACCCATTTACCTTTTATCTCAATAGTCTTGATTACAGTACTATATTCAAGATTTTGAGAATTGCAAAATTGTAGAATAACATCTTTTTAAATAGAACAAAAAAATAAATCCGAATCTACTCCTAAAGAATATTAAAAATTAAAATTGTTATTTTTATTTAAAAAAAACATAAAAAAGTGACAAAAAATATTAGTACCTTTATTAGTTATAACATACCTTTACATGTATGTTATAAATATATTTTAGATATGAAGATAAGCAACTAATTAAAAAAAGAATTAAACAATAGCTTTATTTTACCAAGATTATTTGAACATTAGTGGTGAAAATTTAATAGTTATGTCGAAATATCTAGTGATAATTTTGTATTAATTATATAATTCAAATATCTCCGGAATGTTTTATTAGAAAAGCCTTTATATTAATATTCAAGCTGAATACATAGTCCAAATATAAATAAATAGAATGTTGGAACGATTATGGCGCCGGAGCTAAAAACTCAAAACAAAAACATCAGCTTTCAGAAACAATATGAATCACAAATAATTTTTAAAAATGCCAAGATTCGTTCTATATACATTATTTAATAAATTAAAACACTTAAATATTAATTTCTATATTAAGAGCTTGATTATATACAATTTAAATTAATAATTAAATTACTATTAATATAATATTAATATTAAATTACTATCACGAGTTTTATGAACTATTAAAAAAAAACGAATTGAGATAGTTTAAGTTTAAATAATGATAATAATCTTTAAATAATGATTACGTTAATTAATTATTCTAAATTAGTAATTTTAGTATTACTTTATATTGAGTTTATATGAAATGTTGTTATTGTTGTTATATTTATATTATATAAAATGTTATGTTAATTATAATCTCAAAAAAATATATAGTTGGTTACCTCTTTTAACAAAAATATGTAGCAAGTGACGTTTTCCCCGATGTTAATATTTATTAAATAATTTTAAGAAATAATGCATTCTTTCCTACCTTAAATATGTAGGCCAAAGAATGAGATAATCCACTTGAGACCAACTAGTGAAAGTGAAACAGAAACTGATTGTTCACTGATGGTTTGTACTCTTTCTTCGCTACGTTTTACCGTCCCCAAACGACGCGTTGCTCACGTATGGGTGGTACTGAGATTTCGTATGGTACTTGTTACAAGGTAGAAATCGGTGGGGTGAATTTTAACGCAATCATTTTGGCGTAAGAGCTGGTTAATGTTTAGCAATAAAATAGTTTTATTGCTCAATAAACATAACTGAGGCAAGTACCATTTATTAGACCTTTTATTATACCTTTTAAAATACTTGTTAAAATACATGTATTTTTCAAATATTGGCAGTGTCCGTCGTTTATTATAAAAATCGAATATTTATTGTGATAATATAGAATGTTCTATTTTATTTCAAATCTAATCAAATTATAAAATATAAAATACAAATTGCAAAATTTACTCCTTTTTAATTTATTAAAGTAGTAAACAAAAGGTGCAATATCCGCCTAATACGGCTGGTAAGATGGGACATAATTATGTTGTACGTATTCATGTACGTATAAAAACCTACTGAAGAATGCTCAAATATGGTTAAAGATAAGTTCTACATAAGTGTTTATTTCTATTACAGCAACTCATTTATATTTTCATGTCTTAGCCAGAACTGAGATCGCTATCGGGAGAAGATACCGTCAACATAGAAAGACGCAATAATTGTATCCGATATTACAAAAGGGGATAACCACTAGGTAAACTCTCGATGCTTAGAGACCTCGCAAATAAGTAAACCGATAATACAACACTTTTATAGATCAACCTATTATATTCGGAAAACGTGCGATAGCTTTTATTAATTTTTGTTCTACTTTCGACCGTGTCCACTAGCACTCACTTTCTTTTTTTACTTTAGAAACTAAACATGTTCTCGTAACAATTGTTAAACTTCTTCAAGCATCTTACTATGATTCCATTAACTGCTGATAAGTGCGAGATACAGAAGCAACTACAGGTGTTCAAGCACTTGAAAAGTGAAAAGGTGAAAAAGGTGGCATCTACTGCGGAAGTAAGCAGTCGAATCGGCCAAGCTGCAGGAGCTTTTGTTTCTTAAAGATTATTCGTGTAGAAGAAAAGATAGATTGCAATGAAGATTTAAATCCGTTCTCTCAAAGGCAAGATAAACCTCTTTCGAAAGCTTGTTTTCCCAATCTTCCCGTATGATTACGAAACTTGGACACTGTTAGAGTCTGATATATGTAAGCTTGGAGTATTTTAATTGCGATTCTTAATTCGAGATCATATTAGAAGTAAAATCATTATATTTTCTAATTAATTCACTATATTAGAAGTAAAATCATTATATTTTCTAATTAATTCACTGTTGAGGAATAAATCCAGAGACTCAAAATACAATAGCTTGGACATGTCTGTGGAACCAAACGTAAACGAATTACTCATAAATACTTCATAAACCCGAAATTATTAAGTATAATCATTGATGAATATACTTATATAATGACAATTAATTGCAGTGTCAATATCAAAAATCTCCCAAAAAGTGAAAATGTATCACACTATTTTTATTGTTAAGCAATAATTATACACTAATATTAGATACTGATTATTGACAGTTTAAATCTGTTATCTAATTTATTGAAATTAGAAAACTTAAAATATTCATCCTACAATAACAATGGCGAAATTATTATTTGTAGGTCAATGACAAGTTAACTACAAGTTATAACGAAAGTTCAAACATTTCTTTGATGATCGAAAAATTGTTTTTATAGTTTTGGTATTTCAACAATCGAAAATCGTTAAAACGCAATATAATATTATAAAACGTATTTTTTAGTTTTTAATAATTATTAATTTCCTGTTATTTCTCATAAATATAACAAAATGTCACACTTAGTAATTGTATCGTACAAATGGCTTTATTTAAAGCAAATAATATGCAGCCAGCCAGTCGATAGTCGCGGGTTCGAATCCTGCTGGGATATGGTCGCAACTTTATGTTTGTGATTGTTTAATATTTCTGATTGTCCTAGGCAAGAGTGCAAAATTCGAAGAGGAAAATGATCCCAGTCCGCCATTAATAAAGCTGAGTAAGACTTAATGCCGAGGACCGTGATTAGCAGCCCACGTTAAACTGTAGGTCCAGCCCTCATAAAACCCTAGTTGATAAAAGGAGACTTTAAAATATATATTAAAAAAAATATATGCAGCACGAAATTAAAATGAAAATGGAAAATACGTTAACTGGTAATACATTTCACTTCATATTTGGTTAGTGACCTTTTGACTAATGTTTAGAATAATTATACGTATTAAAGGAAAATAAAACTGCCATTGAATAACTATTTTGCTTGTGATGTTCAATGCATAACGGTTTTGCTAGCTCACCACCGGTTAAGAAAGTTTGACAGCATTTTAGTCGAGTAATGTTGACGCAATGGCCAAATTAATACTAAAATTCAAAAAATTATATAACTGATAACACGATTCCGAAGAGGCTAAACTATAGCAATTTAAACTTATTTCTACCTGCCTCAAATTAAAAGCGATATACTTAATATAACAAATATGAAATACATATTATCTGCGTGCAGGTATTCTGATCATTTTTCACTTTACATTGACAGACATTTATTTTTTGGTACAATTTTCACCTTCTATAATATAATATATTAATATAATAATATATTAAATGTAAAATGAAGAAACTTTTATGGATATAATTAATTTTTATATAAAAAAATTAAATACAACAATATGTAATATAACAAACATAAGTTATTTATCAATATATAAACATCACAACAACAAATCAAAATTATACTTCTAACAAAATATGCGATAAACCCTTAAAGTACCCATAAAGTAGATTACTAGGTCAACTTTTTGTATGTGCTATCTTCTAAGGTCTAGTCCACAAGCATCCATTCATATTTACACTAGCACAATAATAAATCTATAGAATTATACTGAACTGAACGCATTGTCCAATCTTTCATCGTCTCAATACAAATACAGTTCAATACCAACCCTGTCAAAATCATCATTTCTATATTCTGTTTAACCTCAATTACCCATACTTCAGCACTTTTATGCATTGTACCATCAATGTGCTTGCTGAATATCTTTACAAGATAGTAAGTCTAATCTTTCTAAATTGCGACTGTCTTAAATTATGTGGGATTTCATCTAATATAACATCTAGTGACTGCTAGTTCGGCTGCAATCATATCTCTATCTGATTTTAATAGCAATATCTTACCCTAGTTATGTTCTACATCTGTTTTAATATATTATATTTCACATTCCCTTCCCTTTTCAATCAGATTTCTACCAGCCTGCTAGCAGGAGCTTTGAATATCTCCCACCCTGAGTGGATCAACTCTTATAAATGCCTAATCGATTACACTCGAATTTGGAAGTGGTAATATTTTTACTTCCAAATTCGACAATCTTAATAGATAAGGAGTTGTTATTTTAATATTATTTATCTACATCTCAAAATCTTCAAACGAGTCTAACTTCAATGTTTCTTATTCAATGTTAATGTTGTAGAATACCTTTTTACGGTCAATAACCAGTCATTTCGATGAGGTATGCTCACGTAAAAGACACAGAGACATATTTATCTGAACTATTACTTTTGCAGAGTCAATTATGCCTATAATATAATTAATTTGGTAAAAAATTGAATTCAATCTACAAAATTAAAATAAATATAGCATACATACGCAATCGGATAGAAGTTCCTCAAATGTCTCTTCACGTTAGAACTGCTACAAAAGCTTTTTCGACAAATTTTATAAATAAAGGATTTATCAATTTCTATTTACTATTTTTAATCAAACTATGAACGGTACAATAACAAATAAACTATAAACAGATATGAGCAATCAAGGGCTACTAGAGCCCTTACCACTACAGGGTCAAAACAAAAGAGATACCGTAATTCATCGGATTCTACCTTTCAATCTCATTTAAATGGCAAATGGAAGTTTACTGAATGCCGGCTGTGGCATAGTCAGTCGGTCGAGAAATAGTCTTTTATGCTAAAAATTCTTGTTTTTTGTCACCAAGCCATCTTCTAATAAAACATGGTTTTTTCGCGTATAAAAAAAAATTATACAATTTCGTAACCGCCTTATCCGGGTTTCCGTCAACCGTAAACAGAAACAGTCAATTCAAAAACATTTCTTTGTTATTGATCGAGAAGAATAAAACCGAATCATAAAAAGACATTTAACATAAAAGCCTTGTATCTATATCCATAAATTTAGTTTTATCTCAAATATCTTCTTATCGTTTGATCAGAGTAATATAAAGTAAATAAAAGTTAATAACTATTTTTATTAATTACATCTTACATTAGATATGCTTATTACAATCTTAATTTATAAACTAATTTATTCCTACTGTTTTGTTATATTTGCATTAACAAACAAGCAAGGCGAGTACCGGATTAATATATCAGTAAGTATTTCCCAAATTAATATAAAACCAAACTACTTAAGGTAAAGCTAAGAATACACTTTTACACTATAAAAGTGGATTAATTTGTGGTACCCGAAGACCGAGAAACCGTTTTGAGACGCGAGAGCTCTATGCGGAATTTCACTGCCGAGTACACAATAGTGGAAAGTTACGCATTTTTGGAAGAATGCTAATTGTCATGGATTTCCAGGTGTGAAAGCTATGACAATAGGCGTAAAAACGGCGAAATACAAATATGTGGCTGTTTGGGATTCAATTGTTACTCTGTGGTCCAACAGGTATTGAATTTTGAATATGTTGTGCTCGTCTCTGGTGAACTTTGACTTGGATGACTGGGATGGTGACTCCGGCATTTTTCCGCCATCTCTCTACAAAGGATGCATGGAATACTTTCTCTTTGAGTGCTTCTCTAACTTGGTCGTCTGTTATCGATACCAGTAGACCTCTGATGACGCCCTTGAGTTGCCTCTCCTGCAAGTATGAGAAGGATAATAGGGAAGGACGAAGGAGTATACTTCCTCTCCTCCATGATCTTGGTTTCCAATATGTTCGTCAGCGGTTTTGGGCTAGAAGACCACTCCCTCGGGTCTTGTCCTCGTGTTGCCGAATTCGATTGTACTGTTTTTAAGTATACAGAAGAGTTCCATATATTTTGTTTTGTCCCGGAGTACTATCGGCGGATTCTTCCTTACTTTTTGTTGTTTTTCTATGTCCTCCTCACTACATGGGAAAACAGTAGTGTTCATATCAATTTTCCTCTTCTGTGGTGCCTGTAGGAAGTTTTGCATTTCTTGGTCCATTTTATCCTGTGTTTATTTTTCCTTCTCAATTTTCCTGATTTGCTCTTAATAATTGCTAATTAATAATTCGTTTTCTCGCATGAACTTATCGTTGTGGGCCTGCATTTGCTATCTCAATGCGCGTAGCTCCGGGCTATCCTTGTTCATATCTGGGCTTTTATTCTTCCGTCCTTCCGTATAACATCATCATTGAGTTGTTTAAGTTTTAGTAATTCACTGATTTGTTTTTGTTGTTGAATTTTACATTTAGACGAGGGTGATCTGTGATTTTAATAATTGTTGCGATTCGGTCATTTTTTGGTTTCTTTGAAAAACTCCTTAAAGTGCTCTTCATATTGGGTGACTTATTTACTGGGCCTTTATTGAATAATCATTTGCAGCTGGCCAGGTATATTGGATTGCCGATACTTTGATGGTACCGACACTTTGTTGGGATGGCGATCGGTGCTACCAGCACGTCCGATCATTTCAAGCGCTCTACCACGACTAGTTAATAAAATGCTATTATTTATCTACAACAATCAAGACAAGAGGGTTAAAGCCAATAAGAAAAATCATCCCAGTCACGTCAACGATCGAGATTGATAAGTGCCAGAAACTATGGTTCAAAATCTACATTAAGCAGTAGGTCCTCTCCAGTCCAATCCAACCTTAGTTGGTAAAGAGAAGAGAGTAGAAAATATATCGAAACAACAATCAAAAGAGAAATCCGATATAGTGGCGTATATCCACTTTGCATTTTGTTACATTTTTTTCAACATAATTGTACCTATTATTAAAGAAACCCAATAAATTTTGTAAAAATACTGAAATTGTTAGGTAACGTTGCTATTAAGTTCGTAAATGTGAAAGAAGTAATTATTAATCAATAATGTTCAATAATAAAGGAATAATATTTCTCTTGAATTTTTTTTGTGGCAAAATTGAGAGGTTTAAGATTAATAATGATATGAGTATGTAAATATATCAATTAGAAACTTCTGATGAACATATTACATTTACTTCTCATTATAATTGCTGAAGTGGTTTCTTTACACCTCTTTAAACAAATGACTGTCTATTGTAGGGTTAAATGACTTTTAAAACGTTGAGAAACGCCATCAGTGGTAATTTCATACTATTTTTGTAGCTTGCTTGACCCCTCACTACACTTTTAATATACTACCCATCATGAAGATTGAGAGCCCGTTACTGTGCATATTGCATTTTGTTGATAATCCAGAATTAAACCATATTATATTATTTTATTTGGATTCCTATGATAGATCCAATTTTCGTCACCACCTATAAAATGCTACAAAAATCTTCTTGCTACGAATATTAATTCATGCAGTACGTTCTCCACCAATAACAACAGCCTTTTAAAAATAAGTTTTTGTCGTCGAGGAAAGGACGCCATACTGAACAGAAAGAGATTATCACATTAGAATTACTATACTATAAAATCTCAGTCGATCTGTTATACGAATGCTTAGATCCAAAATAATGTCCATTAACTTACCGATCAACGATGAATCGTGCATCTTACTTTACTCCAATGATAACCAGAAATCAGCGGACATAAGTTTCACCCTTGACAAAAACGACAGTGTCATTTACTTCATAAGTAAGTCTAAATCAATCAACTTCATAGATAATCGCTTGTAGGAAGTGTTTAATTTTACTATAGCAACAGATTTATCTATTCTAAATAGAGAATGCAATTCACAATCAACTCAGAACTGGATGAGAAAAAGTTTTACTAAAGAGCTGAAACTAAAATCCATCTCTTTAGGGAAATATGATAGTCATAAATGAAATAATGGATTGGATTGGTTCAACGAAAATCTCACAGACCGGAGCAGTCCATATTTAGCACATGCAAACAAGAATAATAGCCAATAAAAACATAAAATAAATAAAATATAAATACATAAAACGATAAAATGACAGCTAGTGTAGACTGTAGCTAAGACTGATAACGCTTGTATTACTACGCTATGTTATTAATATATATATATATATATATATATATATATGGACATACGCATTCCAATGAATGGAATACGCATTAAGAATTTTAATGATACTTTCATTGTACTATGACCACCCGAACAGAAATCCTTCATCGCATCTTATAAGTATTGATTTAAAATATGAAGGCTGAACGTGCGACTTCACTATAACAAAAAACATACAAAGAAAATAACACATTAATAAAAGAAGAAATTAACGAGGTTAAAACAATTCTGTATTTAAGATCCCAAAAACAATCTTTGGGTCTTAATTTTATCTATTTTAATAAAAATAATATTATTATACATTAAATTATTTATATATTATTAACAAGAATATATGGGTATTTCATAAAATATTTAAAATATTGTGGTTAACAAAATATTCTAAATTAAAATAACTAAAAAGCACAAGGGTAAAAATGTTAATCTCAGTATATTTAAAAAAAAAGAAATATTCGAATTTTAACTTCTTACTTTCAAATTCAAAACAAAATTTAAAGTCAATGAAAAAGTAGAGGAAAACGTGCGCAATTGGCTGACAGTTCGCCCTCAAACTTTTTATGAAGAAGAAATATTCAAGCTTCCAAATCGGTGGAAAAAGTGTGTAGAGCACGTAGGTGACTATATTGAATATGTTAAATGTTTAGTTTGTGTATACCATTGATCAATAAATTTATTTTACAAGGAACGAGTTCGAAGACAAAAAAAGGCAAGCCTTGGGCGAAAACCCAACTGAAACGCTCAAGGGTCATTCAGACAATTTATTAATTGAGGAATCAATTATTTTTAAACTTTGACATAGTATGGAAACCCAACATAGGGAAAATAGGTACCACACGAATTAACTGCATAATAAATAAACTGTTTCAATATTAGGGTTTCATTGCCTGTCAGACAATAAAAAAAGAGTTTTTGTGGCGTATTGGCAATTTTTTTCCTGTGTATAGTCCAGTAGCTTTATTGCCTCTACGTTACTGTGATTTAGTAACCTTATTTCAAGCTTTAAGGAGAAATCTTGGATAACGTCGTAGATCCATTTGATTTAGAGAACATCATACAGCTCTTCGTTGGTTGCGTAGTTATAAGCTTTACTAATTAATCGTAGAACCGTGTTTTGGCAGCGTTGGATTACTAGTTGGTAATCAAATTGAGTAATTGGATTAAAACATCGATAATAAAACTCCATATGTCCAAATTAGCTTAATGATTGAGTGATAAATCAATATTTTTGATTTTCGGTCAAGTATCTTCCGACTAACCAGTACAGTTTCTTGATATTTGAATTTGATCTGCTTTGCTTTTTGTAAAGCATGCTATTTCTAATTTAACCTATCATCGAGATGAATGCCGAGGTATTTAGCTGATTCTGTTTAAGGAATCGGGCATCCAACATGTAATTATATTATAATTAAGTTGTTATTCGGTCGCAACGAAAAAATTGACATCTGCAAGTTTGAAACTATTAACGGTAGCAATTTGCTCATCTTGCACTTTAGTCCCAAATGATGTACCAGGTTAAAAATTTGTGAGACGTCCAGGAATATTGCAGAGCAGTATTTATTTTCTTCAAATGCCTTTTCAACAGCAGCTGTTACTCTGTGTACTTGGTTAATTATTGAGTGATGACTTCTAAATCCAAACTGGAATTTTGATAATATTATAAATTGTTTAATACGTTTTAACAGCAGTTTCACAAATAATGTTGATATCGCAGGTAGCAGCGAAATAAGTAAGATCCGGCTTCCTCTATCGGTTTGTCAGATTTTTTAAGCATAATTATTTAGACAACCTTAAAAAATTTCGTAACATGCTTCAGCGTCAAACATTAAATATGTATGTCTATATGATAATTGCTTTCGTAAAATTTATTTCAGCACCGTTCTTTTCACTGCTATCTATCGTAGCTTGTATTTCAACTTATTTTATCTCGTCTTGTTGGAAATGCTGTATATTTTGTTTCATAAACAAAGCTCTTCCGCCTCGAGCACGTTTACTGGGATATACTGTCCAGTACACATCTTAAACCTGTATTTTAATGTATTTTTTTGCGCCCGATATGAGAGATACATCTATGTGACTTCTTATATAATAGACTTCTCACTACAAAATAAGACGATGAACTCACTGCATAACATGCAATATATTCAGGAGTGCCGCAAGGTAGTGTACTAGACTCGATACTGTATCTCCTATATACAACCGATCTACCGACCATAAAAATTACTGCAGTCGATAGAGCTGTCATGGCATCCCACGAAGATCCAAGAACAGCATTAAAGATCCTCCAAACACAACTTGTTAAAATACAACTGTGGCTCATGACAGCAAAATATACCCATGTAATATTCACTCTGTATAGAAGAAGAATCAAGTAATAACTGTTAAGTTTCCCAAGCCGAGAATTCTAACTTTCCTGGCATGCATCTGGACCGATGCTTAACATGGAAGAAACAGATACTTGCTAAACGAAAACAACTTGGGCTTAAACCATATCAAATGTGTTCGGCTTATCGGACGCAAATCCAAGCTATAATTAGATAACAAAATATTGATATACGAATCAATACTTAAGCGTATTTGGTCGTATAGAACCTAACTATGGAATACTACTATCCAGTTTAATATAGCCATCATATGCCAATTTCAAAAAAATGTGTGACGTGCCATTGTCGATGCCCCATACTATGTCTCTAATGAAGAGATACAACGCAATATCCTTCTGGAACCCATAACGAGTGTGATTAAAACTATCTATCTTAAGAAATTTAAAAGTAAATAAATACGTTAAGTACATAGAATACTTTAAGAGTGTTAGTGCACCCCATTGTTCTCGCTAATCAGCCTTCTAAGCTTAATATCCTTCTAGAACTCATAAAGACTGTAATTCAAAATATCTGTCTTAAGTACTTTAAAAGTAAGTAAGTATGTACGTTAAGTACATAGAGTACTTTAAAAAAGTGTTACTGCACCCTATTGTGCTCGCTAATCAGCCTTCTAATCTTAATATCCTTCTAGAATCCATAACGAGTATAATTCTAAATATCTGTCGTAAGTACTTTAAAAGTAAGTAAGTACTACGTTAAGTACATAGAGTACTTTAAAAAAGTGTTAGTGCACCCTATTGTGCTCGCTAATCAGCCTTCTAATCTTAATATCTTTCTAGAATCCATAACGAGTATAATTCAGAATATCTGTATTAAGTACTTTAAAAGTAATTAAGTACGTACGTTAAGTACATAGAGTACTTTAAAAAAGTGTTAGTGCACCCTATTGTGCTCGCTAATCAGCCTTCTATCTTAATATCCTTCTAGAATCCATAACGAGTATAATTCAAAATATCTGTCTTAAGTACTTTAAAAGTAAGTAGGTACGTTAAGTACATAGAGTACTTTAAAAAAGTGTTAGTGCACCCTATTGTGTTCGCTAATCAGCCTTCTAATCTTAATATCCTTCTAGAATCCATAACGAATATAATTCAAAATATCTGTCTTAAGTACTTTAAAAGTAAGTAGGTACGTTAAGTACATAGAGTACTTTAAAAAAGTGTTAGTGCACCCTATTGTGTTCGCTAATCAGCCTTCTAATCTTAATATCCTTCTAGAATCCATAACGAATATAATTCAAAATATCTGTCTTAAATACTTTAAAAGTAAATAAGTACGTACGTTAAGTACATAGAGTACTTTAAAAAAGTGTTAGTGCACCCTATTGTGTTCGCTAATCAGCCTTCTATCTTAATATCCTTCTAGAATCCATAACGAGTATAATTCAAAATATCTGTCTTAAATACTTTAAAAGTAAATAAGTACGTACGTTAAGTACATAGAGTACTTTAAAAAAGTGTTAGTGCACCCTATTGTGTTCGCTAATCAGCCTTCTAATCTTAATATCCTTCTAGAATCCATAACGAATATAATTCAAAATATCTGTCTTAAATACTTTAAAAGTAAATAAGTACGTACGTTAAGTACATAGAGTACTTTAAAAAAGTGTTAGTGCACCCTATTGTGTTCGCTAATCAGCCTTCTAATCTTAATATCCTTCTAGAATCCATAACGAATATAATTCAAAATATCTGTCTTAAATACTTTAAAAGTAAATAAGTACGTACGTTAAGTACATAGAGTACTTTAAAAAAGTGTTAGTGCACCCTATTGTGTTCGCTAATCAGCCTTCTATCTTAATATCCTTCTAGAATCCATAACGAGTATAATTCAAAATATCTGTCTTAAATACTTTAAAAGTAAATAAGTACGTACGTTAAGTACATAGAGTACTTTAAAAAAGTGTTAGTGCACCCTATTGTGTTCGCTAATCAGCCTTCTAATCTTAATATCCTTCTAGAATCCATAACGAATATAATTCAAAATATCTGTCTTAAATACTTTAAAAGTAAATAAGTACGTACGTTAAGTACATAGAGTACTTTAAAAAAGTGTTAGTGCACCCTATTGTGTTCGCTAATCAGCCTTCTAATCTTAATATCCTTCTAGAATCCATAACGAATATAATTCAAAATATCTGTCTTAAGTACTTTAAAAGTAAGTAGGTACGTTAAGTACATAGAGTACTTTAAAAAAGTGTTAGTGCACCCTATTGTGTTCGCTAATCAGCCTTCTAATCTTAATATCCTTCTAGAATCCATAACGAATATAATTCAAAATATCTGTCTTAAATACTTTAAAAGTAAATAAGTACGTACGTTAAGTACATAGAGTACTTTAAAAAAGTGTTAGTGCACCCTATTGTGTTCGCTAATCAGCCTTCTATCTTAATATCCTTCTAGAATCCATAACGAGTATAATTCAAAATATCTGTCTTAAGTACTTTAAAAGTAAGTAGGTACGTTAAGTACATAGAGTACTTTAAAAAAGTGTTAGTGCACCCTATTGTGTTCGCTAATCAGCCTTCTATCTTAATATCCTTCTAGAATCCATAACGAGTATAATTCAAAATATCTGTCTTAAATACTTTAAAAGTAAATAAGTACGTACGTTAAGTACATAGAGTACTTTAAAAAAGTGTTAGTGCACCCTATTGTGTTCGCTAATCAGCCTTCTAATCTTAATATCCTTCTAGAATCCATAACGAATATAATTCAAAATATCTGTCTTAAATACTTTAAAAGTAAATAAGTACGTACGTTAAGTACATAGAGTACTTTAAAAAAGTGTTAGTGCACCCTATTGTGTTCGCTAATCAGCCTTCTAATCTTAATATCCTTCTAGAATCCATAACGAATATAATTCAAAATATCTGTCTTAAGTACTTTAAAAGTAAGTAGGTACGTTAAGTACATAGAGTACTTTAAAAAAGTGTTAGTGCACCCTATTGTGTTCGCTAATCAGCCTTCTAATCTTAATATCCTTCTAGAATCCATAACGAATATAATTCAAAATATCTGTCTTAAATACTTTAAAAGTAAATAAGTACGTACGTTAAGTACATAGAGTACTTTAAAAAAGTGTTAGTGCACCCTATTGTGTTCGCTAATCAGCCTTCTATCTTAATATCCTTCTAGAATCCATAACGAGTATAATTCAAAATATCTGTCTTAAGTACTTTAAAAGTAAGTAGGTACGTTAAGTACATAGAGTACTTTAAAAAAGTGTTAGTGCACCCTATTGTGTTCGCTAATCAGCCTTCTATCTTAATATCCTTCTAGAATCCATAACGAGTATAATTCAAAATATCTGTCTTAAATACTTTAAAAGTAAATAAGTACGTACGTTAAGTACATAGAGTACTTTAAAAAAGTGTTAGTGCACCCTATTGTGTTCGCTAATCAGCCTTCTATCTTAATATCCTTCTAGAATCCATAACGAGTATAATTCAAAATATCTGTCTTAAATACTTTAAAAGTAAATAAGTACGTACGTTAAGTACATAGAGTACTTTAAAAAAGTGTTAGTGCACCCTATTGTGTTCGCTAATCAGCCTTCTAATCTTAATATCCTTCTAGAATCCATAACGAATATAATTCAAAATATCTGTCTTAAATACTTTAAAAGTAAATAAGTACGTACGTTAAGTACATAGAGTACTTTAAAAAAGTGTTAGTGCACCCTATTGTGTTCGCTAATCAGCCTTCTAATCTTAATATCCTTCTAGAATCCATAACGAATATAATTCAAAATATCTGTCTTAAATACTTTAAAAGTAAATAAGTACGTACGTTAAGTACATAGAGTACTTTAAAAAAGTGTTAGTGCACCCTATTGTGTTCGCTAATCAGCCTTCTATCTTAATATCCTTCTAGAATCCATAACGAGTATAATTCAAAATATCTGTCTTAAATACTTTAAAAGTAAATAAGTACGTACGTTAAGTACATAGAGTACTTTAAAAAAGTGTTAGTGCACCCTATTGTGTTCGCTAATCAGCCTTCTAATCTTAATATCCTTCTAGAATCCATAACGAATATAATTCAAAATATCTGTCTTAAATACTTTAAAAGTAAATAAGTACGTACGTTAAGTACATAGAGTACTTTAAAAAAGTGTTAGTGCACCCTATTGTGTTCGCTAATCAGCCTTCTAATCTTAATATCCTTCTAGAATCCATAACGAATATAATTCAAAATATCTGTCTTAAATACTTTAAAAGTAAATAAGTACGTACGTTAAGTACATAGAGTACTTTAAAAAAGTGTTAGTGCACCCTATTGTGTTCGCTAATCAGCCTTCTAATCTTAATATCCTTCTAGAATCCATAACGAATATAATTCAAAATATCTGTCTTAAGTACTTTAAAAGTAAGTAGGTACGTTAAGTACATAGAGTACTTTAAAAAAGTGTTAGTGCACCCTATTGTGTTCGCTAATCAGCCTTCTAATCTTAATATCCTTCTAGAATCCATAACGAATATAATTCAAAATATCTGTCTTAAATACTTTAAAAGTAAATAAGTACGTACGTTAAGTACATAGAGTACTTTAAAAAAGTGTTAGTGCACCCTATTGTGTTCGCTAATCAGCCTTCTAATCTTAATATCCTTCTAGAATCCATAACGAATATAATTCAAAATATCTGTCTTAAATACTTTAAAAGTAAATAAGTACGTACGTTAAGTACATAGAGTACTTTAAAAAAGTGTTAGTGCACCCTATTGTGTTCGCTAATCAGCCTTCTAATCTTAATATCCTTCTAGAATCCATAACGAATATAATTCAAAATATCTGTCTTAAATACTTTAAAAGTAAATAAGTACGTACGTTAAGTACATAGAGTACTTTAAAAAAGTGTTAGTGCACCCTATTGTGTTCGCTAATCAGCCTTCTAATCTTAATATCCTTCTAGAATCCATAACGAATATAATTCAAAATATCTGTCTTAAGTACTTTAAAAGTAAGTAGGTACGTTAAGTACATAGAGTACTTTAAAAAAGTGTTAGTGCACCCTATTGTGTTCGCTAATCAGCCTTCTAATCTTAATATCCTTCTAGAATCCATAACGAATATAATTCAAAATATCTGTCTTAAATACTTTAAAAGTAAATAAGTACGTACGTTAAGTACATAGAGTACTTTAAAAAAGTGTTAGTGCACCCTATTGTGTTCGCTAATCAGCCTTCTAATCTTAATATCCTTCTAGAATCCATAACGAATATAATTCAAAATATCTGTCTTAAATACTTTAAAAGTAAATAAGTACGTACGTTAAGTACATAGAGTACTTTAAAAAAGTGTTAGTGCACCCTATTGTGTTCGCTAATCAGCCTTCTAATCTTAATATCCTTCTAGAATCCATAACGAATATAATTCAAAATATCTGTCTTAAATACTTTAAAAGTAAATAAGTACGTACGTTAAGTACATAGAGTACTTTAAAAAAGTGTTAGTGCACCCTATTGTGTTCGCTAATCAGCCTTCTAATCTTAATATCCTTCTAGAATCCATAACGAATATAATTCAAAATATCTGTCTTAAGTACTTTAAAAGTAAGTAGGTACGTTAAGTACATAGAGTACTTTAAAAAAGTGTTAGTGCACCCTATTGTGTTCGCTAATCAGCCTTCTAATCTTAATATCCTTCTAGAATCCATAACGAATATAATTCAAAATATCTGTCTTAAATACTTTAAAAGTAAATAAGTACGTACGTTAAGTACATAGAGTACTTTAAAAAAGTGTTAGTGCACCCTATTGTGTTCGCTAATCAGCCTTCTATCTTAATATCCTTCTAGAATCCATAACGAGTATAATTCAAAATATCTGTCTTAAGTACTTTAAAAGTAAGTAGGTACGTTAAGTACATAGAGTACTTTAAAAAAGTGTTAGTGCACCCTATTGTGTTCGCTAATCAGCCTTCTAATCTTAATATCCTTCTAGAATCCATAACGAATATAATTCAAAATATCTGTCTTAAGTACTTTAAAAGTAAGTAGGTACGTTAAGTACATAGAGTACTTTAAAAAAGTGTTAGTGCACCCTATTGTGTTCGCTAATCAGCCTTCTAATCTTAATATCCTTCTAGAATCCATAACGAATATAATTCAAAATATCTGTCTTAAATACTTTAAAAGTAAGTAGGTACGTTAAGTACATAGAGTACTTTAAAAAAGTGTTAGTGCACCCTATTGTGTTCGCTAATCAGCCTTCTATCTTAATATCCTTCTAGAATCCATAACGAGTATAATTCAAAATATCTGTCTTAAGTACTTTAAAAGTAAGTAGGTACGTTAAGTACATAGAGTACTTTAAAAAAGTGTTAGTGCACCCTATTGTGTTCGCTAATCAGCCTTCTAATCTTAATATCCTTCTAGAATCCATAACGAGTATAATTCAAAATATCTGTCTTAAGTACTTTAAAAGTAAGTAGGTACGTTAAGTACATAGAGTACTTTAAAAAAGTGTTAGTGCACCCTATTGTGCTCGCTAATCAGCCTTCTATCTTAATATCCTTCTAGAATCCATAACGAGTATAATTCAAAATATCTGTCTTAAGTACTTTAAAAGTAAGTAGGTACGTTAAGTACATAGAGTACTTTAAAAAAGTGTTAGTGCACCCTATTGTGTTCGCTAATCAGCCTTCTAATCTTAATATCCTTCTAGAATCCATAACGAATATAATTCAAAATATCTGTCTTAAATACTTTAAAAGTAAATAAGTACGTACGTTAAGTACATAGAGTACTTTAAAAGAATGTTAGTGCACCCCATTGTGCCCGCTAATCAGCTGTATGTGCAACATCAGATTTAATTATAGGACATATATAGACTTTAAAATAACATTTAGAGGAGGACTAACTAATTAAGATAATATTTTACACCGGATATGAAGTGTATATGTTAAGCATGAGATATGCTATTTGCCCACTGGACAGATTGCTTAACCGCTAAGAGTTAGGGGTGTTGGCCACCGAAAAAAATATCGATACATTGTTTTCCATATTTTTTAAAAATATCGATATATCGATATATCAGAGAAAACAAAAATATCAATATATTTTTGGCCGAGTTCAGTTCAAACCTTCGTAGGGTGAAGATTTTCAATACGGTCCAAGCTATAAAAAGATACCTTTTTTTAAAAAAACCCAGTATTTTATTACGGTTATTTAATAGAGTGTTAAAAACACATAACAGATGCGGCTATCCGTCTCTCAGTGGACCTAAAGTGTAGTGAATACGTGTTTACGTGACCAGACAAAAGGACTGCATCTCAGTTTTATTAGTGTTTAAAATTATTTCATGTTATTTTACAACAGTCCTTTTGAAATTCATTTATAGTATTTATAGTAAAAAACTAGTGCTAAAATAACGTACGTGAAAAATGAAGTGCGTGAAATAAACAATGTATTTATTTTATTTTTTTATCCTCTGGAAGTAAATTAAATAAAATATTAAAAATTAAAAAATGGCAAACCATAGCGATTCAACCAAATCACCTGCACACTTTGATATAAGATTAGAACAAACAGCAATAACGCAAACTCCACCATCAGAATGGACTACAGTCATTAACAAAAAACGATTGAGAAGTCCAGAAGAAGAAATCGCGAGGAAACAAACAAGAATCAGTGACTATTGGATGCAGAAACCGATAGAGACAAAAAACAGTTTTAGCAACCTGTCGGAAGAAATTGAAGAGAACATACAACCAAGCCCTGAAAAAGTTGTTCCGAAACCACCACCAATAACAGTCTATAAGGTAGGAATAATAAAAAATATCCATGACTTATTAAAAACCATTACTACGAACTACACAATTAAAACAGTGAGCTATGAAACAATTAAAATCCAATTGTTCGAAGCGGATCACTTTAAAGTTCTTATAAAAGAATTAGATGAAAGAAATACCCAATACCATACATTCAGGCCAAAATCCGAGAGAACATTTAAATTCGTATTAAAAGGATTACATCACGGGACGGACTTTAACACCATCAAGGTAGCACTAGCTGAAAAAGGCCACGAGGTCGTAAATATTCACAATATACGACATCACACGACAAAAAAACCTCTGCCTATGTTTTATATAGACATAAAACCTAATGGAAATAATAAGGCGGTGTATGAAATCACCAAATTGGAAAATAATATTATTAAATGCGAACCACCACATATAAAAAGAATTATACCACAATGCACAAGGTGTCAAGCGCACGGGCACACAAAGACTTACTGTCGCAAATCATATAAATGCGTCAAATGTGCAGGAGAACATAAGACAGGAGATTGTACTCGTAAAGTTCGCGATGAAAAAGTGAAATGTGTTAACTGTAACGGAAATCATCCAGCGAACTACAAGGGTTGCGCAGTTCACAAGCAACTACAGCAGAAACTCTATCCTGCCTTAAGGGAAAAAAGGCATCAACAAAAACAATCCACTTCTACCAATCTACCACTACCCACCAGAACAAGTCAACCAGACATAACTTATGCCCAAATAGTTGAAAATGGTTCAGCACAAAAACGAGAGACAATATCTCAACCTACTGAAACTAGCAACATCTCAAGATTAGAAAATATGATGGCCAAACTAATGGATCAAATGAGTACGATGCTTGGTCTACTCACAACCGTCGTCAGCAAACTTGCCTAATGTCTGAAACCAATAGCTACAAAATCGCCGTCTGGAATGTCAATGGGCTCCAACAACACGCCAGGGAACTAAAAATGTTCGTAAATGAACAAAATATTGACGTTATGATGGTTTCCGAAACACACTTTATGGACAAGAATTATCTGAAAGTTCCTAAATATAAGCTTCATCATACAAATCACCCTGATGATAAAGCACATGGAGGTACAGCCATAATAATTCGAGATGATATAAAGCATTTCGAAAAAGAAAAATTCCGCAAAGACTACCTGCAAGCCACCAGTATAACCATAGACGAAGTCCATGGACCATTAACAATTTCTGCGATGTATTGCCCACCCAAACATAACAACAAGGCAGAACAATTTCAAGAATTCTTCAGTACGCTAGGTAATAGATTTATAGCAGGAGGAGATTATAATGCAAAACATTTAATGTGGGGTTCAAGAATAATAACCTCAAAAGGTAGAGAACTGCTCAAAGCCATAAGGAAAGATAACTTACAACATATCTCTACTGGTGAACCAACATATTGGCCTTCAGACAGAAATAAAAAACCAGATACAATAGATTTCTGTATTACAAAAAATATTGATCCAAAAAAGTGTCAGGCAGAATCATGTTTCGACCTGTCTTCTGATCATTCACCAATAATAGTAACAATTTCTTCAAAAATTACCATCAAAGATAAACCCCCTTCTCTGTGCAATAATAGAACTAACTGGCCCTCATTTAGAGAAAACTTAGACCAATATATCTCTCTAAACTTACCGTTACAAACTGAAATGGATATAGAAATAGCAGCAATAAATCTTACAAAAAATATACAGGAGGCAGCATATTCCGCGACTCCCAACAGTGAAACATTTCCAAGAAAAAATACACATATATCATGTACAATACAGAAAAAGATAGCAGAAAAAAGAAAGTTACGACGAAATTGGCAACAGCAAAGGACTGAAGAGAATAAAAGAAAATTTAATAGGGCCATAAAAGAGCTGAGAGATCTAATCCAAATTGAACAAAACCAAGGCATTCAAGAATACCTAGAAAACTTGACATCAACTGAGGCTACAGACTATTCGTTGTGGAAAGCAACAAAAAAGCTTAGGAGATCCCAGCAGCATAACCCACCTATTAAAACAAGCGAAAATAATTGGGCGAGAAGCAATAAAGAGAAGGCCGACATTTTCTCAAAACACTTAAAAAATGTTTTTAAACCTTTCCAGTCTCAGCTACATAAAGATGACGAAAATAAAATTACTAGCTCTCTAGATTCGCCATTTCAAATGGATTTACCGCACGAGAAATTAACGGTCAAAAAAGTTAAACATACAATAATGAGAGAGATTAATATTAAAAAAGCCCCTGGTTATGACTTAATTACTGGCAAAATTTTAAAAGAACTATCAGAAAAGGCTATAAAACTATTAACATATATTTTTAATGCTATGCTACGAATTAATTACTTCCCTAGTATCTGGAAAGTAGCTAAAATATTAATGATACTTAACCCAGGAAAAATACCAGAAGATGTGACCTCCTACCGACCTATAAGTTTATTACCAATAATCTCGAAAGTTTTCGAGAAATTATACATAAAAAAACTAAACTATATAATAGAAAAAAGAAAAATTATTCCAGAACATCAGTTTGGCTTTCGCAATAAGCATGGGACTATAGAACAAGTGCATAGACTTGTAAACCAAATAAACGCTGACCTAAATGCCAAAAGATATTGTTCGGCTGCTTTCCTAGACATATCTCAGGCTTTTGACAAAGTATGGCATAAGTGGCTTGCAGGTTAAACTAAAGAAACTTCTCCCTCATCCGGACTATCAGCTACTAAAATCGTATCTCACTGACAGACATTTTATTGTAAATCAAGGCGATGAACATACCGAATTAAATCCCATATATTCGGGAGTTCCGCAAGGTAGTGTACTGGGTATCTTCTGTATACGGCTGATCTGCCCACCACAAAAATAACTACTGTGGCAACATATGCAGACGATACAGCAATCTTAGCATCCCATGAAGATCCAGTCACAGCATCAATAAACCTACAAACCCACCTGGAGCAAATACAATTATGGTTGAAGACATGGCCCATTAAAGCCAATGAATCAAAATCCACGCATATAACGTTTACCCTGCTTAGAAAAACATGTCCACCAGTAAATATCAATCATCGTCAACTCCCCCAAGCAGAGCATGTTAAATATCTTGGTATGCATTTAGATCGACGCCTAACCTGGAAGAAGCACATACTCTCTAAACGGAAACAACTAGGACTAAAATTATATCAAATGTATTGGCTCATTGGGCGCAAATCCAAGTTATCATTAGATAACAAGGTATTGCTGTATGAGTCTATACTCAAGCCCATTTGGACATATGGAATTCAACTATGGGGTACCGCTAGCAAATCTAATATATCCATCATTCAACGGTTCCAAAATAAGGTATTGCGTGCCATTGTTGATGCTCCGTACTATATTTCAAATAAAGTGATACAACGCGATATTCCTCTAGAACCTATAACGAGTGTAATCCAACGTGTTTGTGTGAAGTACTTCGAAAGAGTGTCAGTGCATCCCAATGTACACAAATCAGCTAAATATGCGACGTGATAGTGAAGTGCGTAGACTAAAACGTTTAACACCACCTGATCTGATTACTGGACATATGTAGAGTTTAGAATAAGTGTTAGAATAAGTCTAATTAATTAAGATAATATTTTGTACAGAAGATTGCTTAATGAAGTGATTTTCTACATGCCATGTATATATAATATAAACAGAAGAAATACTTATTGCCAATAGGGCAGATTGTGGACTCACGAAGAGTAATAAAAAAAAAAAATATTTTTGGCAACAAGTATAAAAAATATCGATATTTTAGACAAAATATATCAATATTTTTAAGGAAAAATAAAAATAGTCAAATATTAGCCTAAAAAATACATAATTTTTCTAAGTATTATAAAAATTAGTGATATTTTTGATAGACAATGATGATGGAATATCAAATCCTTCAGTAAGAATATTATATCTAGGCGGAGTATAGATTGCACTTGCAACAGACCGAAAAACATATATATAGTAAATAAATAATCAACACTTCTTTACATACAGAACCGACATACAATAAGAATTATTTAGATCAATAAACTAATAAATCAAAAACAAAAAAATAAATCGAGTTACAAATAAGTGTTTAATTAGTTGTTTAAATTTATTGTGATCTCTTCTTCACTTAAAAACTCATATATTGGAAAAGATATAACTTTTTCACATTTCTAGCAACACCGCAATACAGTAAGAGGTGTTGTCCACCAAGAAAAATATCGATATTTCGATATATCGATATTTCAAAAAATATTACTTATTAATAATTACTTATTTTAAAAAATATTGATATATCGATAAGAGTATATACGGAGAAAAAAAATATCGATATTTTTTCGTAAAATATATTGATATTTTGAATAAACCCTTAGTAACATTTGCCAATCCACAGAGTATTCATAACATTCTACAAAAAACGTTTCATTTTGATTTACAAGCAATTCAAACGCGATATTGAATCAGTTGGAAATTAAATTGTCAGTTAATTCGTGTGGTAGCTCTTGAGCCCTCGTTTTGGATTTTTTTATCACATGTAAATGCCTGAAAACAATTGATTCATTAACTACTACATCAACTACAACTACAGCTATAATATATACACTTTTATTAGCCTTATAATGATATTATTTATTAGATCATAAGTATCATAATTTATTTTAATATTATTTTTACTTATTTAATCTCATTTAATTTTTAAAAAACATTTCAAAAATATTCAAAGTATTAAAAAAATTTAATTTACCCCTGGTGGGACTCGAACCCACAATCCCCTGCTTAGGAGGCAGATGCCTTATCCATTAGGCCACAGGGGCTTGTGACATGTTATTTTTATACAGCAATACTTGGGAAATATGTTAAATATATCTAAATTAGAATTATAAATTATTTGTTTTTTATATACATATACTTTTCTTTACTAAATAAAATTACCGTTCATACTACCAACTGAATTTTTAAAATTTTGAATAAAAGCAAGAAAACTCTAATAACTACCATTTCCAGGGTCTCTGTCACCAAAATTTAAATTTCCCTAAGCCAAAGCGATATCAACCAAAGACAATTTGGTAGTAGCTGATCATATTGGTGAAAAAAAATAACCACCATCACTTCAGTACATGTAGACAACCAGCATAGCAAGGTAAACGTAATTGAAGATAAATTATAAACGTAGAAATAGTATGGCGGGTTTAGGAGTTAAAAGTAAGTAAATAATTTGAATAGTTATTTTAATTCTACTTTTAAAAGGCTGGAATTATGCTTCAGGGGTAGCTGAAACAGAAGACCAACAAAAACTACGATTTCAAATTGAATTAGAATTTGTTCAGTGTTTAGGAAACCCAAATTATTTAAATTGTAAGTAAATAACCTTAAAATTATACGTAAATTATTCGAGTAACATTTTAGTTTTGGCACAAAGAGGGTATTTCAAAGATTCCACTTTTATAAATTATTTGAAGTACTTATTATATTGGAAAGATCCTGAATATGCTAAATATTTAAAATATCCAATGTGTTTATACTTTTTGGATTTATTACAATACGAGCACTTTAGAAGAGAATTAGTTAATGCTCAGTGTACTAAATTTATTGATGATCAACAAATTTTGTTATGGCAACATTATACTAGAAGAAGAAGCAGACTGATGACAACAGCTACCTCAAATGGTGTACCGGCTGATCAAAGTTCGAATATACAGCCACCAAATCCTCAACAAAATGGACATATGAATACAAAAATGCAGTAAATATATATGACATAATAACTGTAAAAATGTACAATGAAATAGTTAAATTAAGTTTTAAAATAAGGCATAACTTACATTAAGTCTATGGGATGTATAAATATTTAATGATTTTTTTATTAATAAAATATTTTGTTTTATAAGTATTTATTTTAATACCAATCAAATGTTTGCAATTCTTTAATTAGTGAAAATACACTATGTTATTAGTTTTGTTACTAAATAAATGAAATAGAAGTAAGAACGAGACTATTAGAAATATGAAGTCCACAGTAATTTTCAATAGTGTTGTTTGATTGAAAATCACTCATCGAAAACAAAATATTCTACACCATTATGATCAAAAAATAGTTCTATGTAAAGCAGATGAAGTTATTCATTATATATCCTTTCGCCCAGAATAAAATATTTAACAAAAACTACACTACAAAAGTTCTTTTTTTGATTTTTTTCTCATATAGAACTGATTTTGTATCGCTTTATTTACCAGATTTACCTTTATTAACAACCTATTATCTTCTAGTACATACACTTGAAACCCATCTTACCGACATTGTATTGAGTCCAATAAGATAATTAAAACCGAATGGAAAAGGCTTTAATGGCTAATACAAAGTCAAATTTCTATTACTATTTAAAAGACTAAAAATGTATTGGCATTGTGTTCAAGAGAAACTATCTACTATGAAAGATAGTAATTAAATTTTGAAAATAATTAGCCTATTTGGGCTTTATTTCATAAACTTTAGTATTTCTTTGATAATCGTTATAGACTACTAATAATTAAGAGAAATTCACATGAAATGAATGTACAATCTTAGACACTTATTTAACGAAGATATGGGGTTCTCTGTTTTTATGTATTAAAGAATTATACGTTCAAATTACTTCATCCAGAATGGAATCGAACACTTTTTCTCCATAAGTAATATCATATACGCTGTCTGAATGAAAGTTGAATGAATCTTATTTTGGAAGAAGAAATTTACATTTTTAACGTGCCGATTTTAATATATAAGCCGCTGAAATACATTTGACCCACATTCCACGAACCTTAACGGTATTTATCGTTAAAATTCAGTACCACAGCTTGTCTGCTTTTAAACCATCTAAATTTCAATTTTAACACCACCAGTGTAAGTTAAAAAAGTACTAGAGACATGCTACAATATAAAAGTAATAGAAACTACAGTTGTTTGGTATTTCGAAGTTAATCTTATAGAAGAGTAGTTACCGGTATAGCCATTAAATAATAATATAACTAAATTTCAAAAGGGTTTACAAAGTTTGTTAATTGTGTTGTGGAATTTAAAATGCGCTTCTACCGAATTGCGTTACTTTTACTGATTGTTGTATTGTTACTAACTGATACCTGTGGTGCAAAAAAGAGGAAATCAAAAAAGGCTAAAGGGCAAATATTACGACAAAAAGAAACAAATGCTGTTAATTTCATAAGGTAATAATTTAAAGAAACATATTAAGGACATATATAAGTATGAATAATGCAGATCAAAAATAACTATATGTATTATATAGTAATTATATGTGTATGTATCTAATGCTATAATATATACCATAATAAAATATAGATATAAACATTTAAATTAGTTTAACCATATGTCAATACTTATTTTTCAGATATATATTTAACAATCTCTTTTACATGTTAACTTTGCATATTGAATTTCGGTAAATAAAAACAATTAATGTCATTGATAATACTGTTTTAGTTTCAATATAAGAATCAAAAATATTTATTTTCGGAATACATTATATTAAACTATTTTAATTTAGGTTAGCTGTTATGAGGCTTATATATGGAGTAGCAACTAGAGTTGGCTTTGGGGAGCCTATTTCTGAAGCTTTAAATGGTGCATTTGTACCACCTGGAGTCGACGAATATGACGATTATGGAGGTGGTCTATTTAGCGACGACGATGATTATGACTACTGAAACACATGTCAACATCACATTATGCTTTAAACCAAAAGACAGTGTAAAATATACTCATATTTATTTATTTATTTATGCAATATTATAAAAGTACTGAAACAATAAGCCTTTTCCTTAATTCTATTACATATAATTTATTTAAATAAGAATACATTAACCAGTTTCCATGACACAATTTATATAAAAATACAATTTTTCAGATAATATAAATTAATAGCAATATAAAATTAAGTAAAAATCAGTCAGTGTCAATTTATATATTTAATGCAATCAATAGATGAATTAAACACCAGTAAAAAATTAATAAAACAGAACAATCTAAATCAATAAAATGTCTTGCAAATTAAAAATTACTTTAAAATTATCTTTAAAAAAATATACTCAAATAAAATATTCCATCAATCATCTTCATCAGAACAATAAATATCATTTGTAGTTTGAATATCAATTTCCATATGTTTGTCTCTGTAGCATCCTTTAAATTTTCTAACAATATCACCCCACAAAAGCTCACAGTGGCATTTTGGGCATTTGCCTTCTATGGGTACATATTCTCCATTTGATAAAAATAACTTTGACATACATAGTATATGACAAGCTATCGAACAAATAGAATTCAAACAGTTTACTTCTCTACCAATTGCTATTTCTTGAAAACAGATATAACACAAATTAGTTTCCTTTAATGTAAATTTATCAGAAAAATCGATAGACTTAGGCAACTTTTTACTTATTACTGGTCCATAGCATACAGGCATATGAAAAGGTGGAATTTTTTTAATCTGCAACCAATATAACATGTATACATTTTAATAATAATATGTAATTTTAAGAATATATTAATTAATTCAAAATACATACTGGAAAATCTCGTGTATATTCATGATTTAGCCAACGAATTGTCAAAGGTAATCTATTCCATGGCCCAACTTGTAACATTTCAGATAATATTCGAAGACAAAAATCATAAACTTTTTCATAGGACTTTTTTTTTGAAACATGTTGAAGTCTTCTTGATATATGTGGATGTTGCCATGCCCATTCAAACTAACAAAAATAAATGATACAAACAAATTTAAACCACAATAATTATTTTTACCAACTCTTAATGCTGATATATCATTTGGAAAACCATGTATAATCATAACCATTGTCCTAAAACAATAATATGCATAATAACGCCTTCATAATATCTAGAATATCATACCATGGACCTCTATTACTGGTTTTCCAAGCACCTCCAAATTTTTTACCTTTATTGTGCTGTTTTATTCTTCTATTCGGATCCACTGTATATCCAATGTAAGTTCTTCCAAGGTACTTTGGATTTAGACAATATAATAAATAAACACCATAAAAGTTTTCGATTGTTGACGTATTCTCCATAATTTGAATTTTAAAATAAAACCCAAATTTAGCATAACCCGAATAAAGAGATATTTTTTTCTGAGAATACTATTTAAAAATCATATTGGCAGACGACAGTAAAACAAACCTTTTACTCCTCTTATAGGCAATAGGTTTTGGTAACTTTTGTTCCGCTAGGTTGCTTATTTTATAGTTGTTTTGGCATGGTGAGATGTTTGAAGTGTCAAATTTATTCGATAGCACTGGAGACAAACCAAGAGTTATATGTTATTAGTAAAAATTCAAGTGTTTTAAATACGTTCTTTAGAAGAAAAGTAATATTTAGTGTATTTATCTTTTACTAAGTCCTTTTCAATTTAAGGGTGACGGCTTAATAATAAACAAAATGGCAGCCACTCGAAGGTTGCAAAAGGTAAAATCATTAATAGCTGATGATTTGTAGTTTTACAATTTATTATACTCTATACTACTCATAATCAAACAGGGCTAAAATTTCCTTTATTTAAATATATATATAGTTGGGCATATATAGCTATGATTTATGGTGGAATTAATTAATATTTAATCTAAGATATTACTTATATTATCTTTTACATGACCATTATTACTAGAAAGTAATATTTTAGGAGTTAGGTGATATACGCAACTCAGGTCTAAAGTCATTCCGAGATATACAAGTGGATGAAACAAATATTTTAACTTGGCAAGGCCTTATAGTACCAGTAAGTTATCATTGTAGTCAGTTTTATTTTAAAACTACATTAGAACAATGTATGTTTTTTTTAATAACCTTGCTTCTCAAGGTTGATGTAAGGCAGGTGAATTTATTAGAAAATTATATCTAGAACTTAATAATATATATAATTATTGATCATCACTAAATATTTTAGGATAGTCCACCTTATAACAAAGGAGCTTTTAAAATAGAAATCAATTTCCCAGCAGAATATCCATTTAAACCGCCAAAAATTAATTTTAAAACAAAAATATATCATCCCAATATTGATGAAAAAGGTCAGGTATGTCTACCAATTATCAGTGCAGAGAACTGGAAGCCGGCAACAAAAACTGATCAAGGTAAGTTTGTATATTATCACCTTTAATATACAATATGTGATGAACAATAACATTGTTACTATATTTAGTAACAATGCTATTAACAATTAGTAATAAGTTACTATATTATTATGTCCTCTAGTGATACAAGCTTTAGTGGCTCTTGTAAATGAACCTGAACCAGAACATCCACTTCGAGCTGACTTGGCTGAAGAATATCTTAAAGATAAGAAAAAATTTACCAAAAATGCAGAAGAATATACTAAAAAACATAGTGAAAAAAGACCAGCTGATTAGGGAGAGATGAAAATTAAATATTAAGATCCTTTGTCACAGATTTAAAAGGAAACTCGCCTTACAACTTTTCAAGTGACTGGTGGACTGATAGCTAGATGACTTTTCTCTATAAATTTATGTTACTTAAATAAAAAGATTGCATTATAAAAAATATATAAGGTTGTCCAGATCTTAGTCTACCAAGAGCTTGTAAATTATCTTTAACACTTTAGTTCAATAACAAAGCATTTTTAAAGTATGTTTATGTTTGTACTTTATACAAAGGCTATTCAAAATTCTTGTGTCTTTTTTGTAAACACTAACTGATACTATTATACACTTAGGAATTTTATTTTTAATTTTTGGAGATGTCTCACAGAATGTTGTAAATTGTATTGATTGTTTAATAAAATTGTTTAAATAAAATATTTATTTTATGCAATATACATTATAAAAATATAATTTGTAATCCAAATGTAATAGTATCAAAGTGATCTTATATACTCTGTTTAAAGGTATGTCTTTAAAGGCCCATTTCCTTGATCAAGTTTCCAGCAATAACTAATTTCTGGATCTCAGATGTTCCTTCATAAATTTCAGTAATTCTGGCATCTCTGTAATGCCTTTCAGCAGGCATGTCTGACACATACCTATATAAACATATAACATTAAAACTATTAAAAATATTTTGCAAATAAAAAATTACCCCATTCCTCCTAAAATTTGTATACATTGGTGGCTTAAGAATGTTGCTGCCTCACTTGCAGCTAATTTAGCCATTGCAGCCTCTTTAGTGTAGGATTTATGATTATCTTTCAACCAAGCTGCCCTCCAAGTTAACAACCTAGCAGATTCAAGTTGTAAAGCCATATCCGCTAATTTATTTTGAATGGTTTGGTGCTAATTGTAATAATAATTATATATACATTAGTATTTGCAAGACATGTAAAATACCTTGATAATAGGTTTTCCAAAAGTTAATCTTTTGGATGCATATTCTGCTGCAACATCTAATGAAGCTTGAGCTATACCTAAAGCTTGGGAAGCAATTCCTATGCGACCAGAATCCAGAACCATCATAGCAATCTACAATTTATTGAGTTATATAGCATTGTATAAATATAATCAAGTTGAATATTGAATACTTTAAATCCAAAACCTAATTGTCCTAATAGATTTTCTTTAGGAACTTTGCAATTTTCAAACATCAAAGCACATGTTGAGGAACCCCTTATGCCCAATTTGTCTTCTTTTTTACCTAGTTCTAAACCTTCAACTGGTTTAGGAATTATTATAGCAGAAATACCTTTAAAACATTGCCTATAATTTAAATATCACCAATTTTTAAAATATACCCTTATGCTTTAAACTTTTATCTGTAGTTGCAAATACAACACCTCCTTCACTTTCATAGCCATTTGTTATCCAAGATTTTGTACCATTTAAAAGAAATTTGTCTCCATCTAATTTTGCAGTTGTTGATGCAGCCCCTGCATCAGAACCATTTCCTGGTTCTGAGAGGGCAAAACAGCCAACCTAAATAAATTTAATTTTTTCAGATCTTCAAAATATTAGCTAACATTTTAATACCTTTTCTCCTGTAACAAAAGGTGTTACCCATTTTTCTTTTTGTTCCTTGGTACCCCAATCTAAAATTGGTCCTAGGTACAGTGAATTATGAGCAGACATTATGACACCTGCACTTGCACATCTGAAATTTGATTAGTAATATTGCAAAACCTTACAAGAGTTTTTTACCCTCTAGATATCTCTTCCATTGCAATAGCATATGCTAGATAATCAAGTCCAGTACCACCAATTTCTTCTGGTACAGTAATACCCATTAGACCAAGTTCTCCCATTTTTTTAATTTGCTCTTGAGGGTATAAGTGTTCTTTATCTATTTTTGCTGCTATTGGCTTAAGTTCGCCTTCAGCAAAATCTCTGCATGTTTTTTGTAACATCTGATGGGTTTCAGACAAAGCTGATAAAGAAGCAATACCTCTATTTTGAATACATTTGGCTATACAAATATAAAGATATTAAAATATCCATTTAATAATAACATAAAAGTATTAAAATAGATTTAAAACATACCTAATTTGAAGCTATTTTTAAGAAAAGCCATTTTTATGGGTTTATTTTTAATACTGCTGACCTGATCTAATATTTAGAACCTACTACCTAGTTTATTAGATCGCTATAACAGGGTTCAAAGGTTCAAAATATATCATTCTAAAATAAAAATAATAATAAACATGAACATAGTTGTATATTTTATACTCTTATCAGATTACCCGGTTAAAGAAGCAGAGAGAGTTATCTAACCTAGTATTTTTTCTATGTCTGAATTAAGTTTAAAAAAAAATGCAAGCAAGAAATTATTTTAGAGTTATGACTATATGTAATTTAAGAAACTTCAGTTCTGGTGTATCCAGTACTGCAAATATATCTAACATATTCATTAACAGAAATCCTAGAAATTTAGAAAAGTTAAGAATTGGTTATAAACCTGATGGATACCATGTCGATAAACCAGGAAAAAACTATTGGCATAAGTAAATAAATATGTTTTAAAGAGTGAGCATTGAAATACTAAAAATTAAATGTTTTAGCTTAAAATTAAATATTTCTAATCAATATATAACTGCTACTATAAATCATTTTGAAAATGGTGTGGTGCTCAAAGCTTCTACATCAGAATGGTGTGTTAAAAAGCAATTATACAAAACCAAAGATACATCTGCTTTTATAAATTTAGGAAGGGTAATATCAATATATGTTATTAATTGTATGTAGTATAATTTTGGTAAATATAGGTGTTGGGCTACCGATGTCTTCAGGCAGGTTTAACAGAGATAAGTTTTGATAAGGATTCAGTAAAACAAAATGGTAAAGTGGCACTATTTTTGAAAGAACTGGAAGAAGCAGGGATTCACTTAAAGGAACCTCGACAGTATAAACCTACATATCCATGGGATCAGCATAGACCGGAAAAACCCTGGGAAGTTACTGAATAATACTAATACATTAATTTTTGTATATCTTAAATAAAAAAAGAGACAAACCAGTGTTTTTTTATATTTATTTATAATTAACTATATTAACAGGTTACAATTTCTATAACATATATGCTATTGAGCATATTTTTCTTTGATATCCTTCCATAGTTTCTAAAATAAAAAATTAAGAACACAAATGATTATTCATTCAATAACATGAATTATGTAATACTTACCCCTTCATTAATCCTATTAAAAATTGTGTCACATGCTAAGTCAAAGCCCCTCTCAAAGAAAAAAGCAGAAGCAACGCAAGCTAAAGCAAAAGTAGAGGTTCTCTTAAAAACGGTATTATAAATAGTACTTTGAACAGACATTTTGCACAGCTTTTTGCTCAAATTGAATGGAAAATTTTCAAAATGTCAATTATATGTTCTTATTACTAGAGTTGGGAACTGTTTTCAGTCGATAGTCACATAAAAGTCGATAATCAAAAAACTGAAAATAGTAATTAATAATTACTATTTTTAGACTACTGCACTGTTCCTATATTTTTTTTGTTCGTGATGTCAGACGAAGGCGTACGAATCCTTTCCTGTATAAAGTGTGAGAGAGGAAAGGACCGAGATAATTGCTTGGAGCAGTTAATTTTATATATTGTTATATTTTCCAGCGGTATTATAATCGAGATATATAATTAATATTATTAATCTATCATTAGAGAAAAGATATAATTACATTATATTATAATAACAATGCATGCAATTTATAATTTAACTTTAAACGAAGTAGAATTACTTTTATATTTGAAAGTTCTATGAATCTATAAAAGGAAATGGATTTTTTTCTATGGAATAGAATAATGCCTCACAAATGTATTATTGTATTTTAATATGTTAATTGCTATTTTTAAATAATATACTATAGGATATATACACAATAGAATTTAAACAATAGAACGTAAAAAATCAGTCGAATGAAATAAATAAAACCAAAAATAGTAACAAAATCAGTCGGACCAAAATTAGCGACTGAAAACAGTCGACTGAAACAGTCACTGGAAAAGTATTAAAATCTATAACAGTCGATAGTAAAAAGTAGTTAATCACTATACAGTCGATAGTCAATTTCCGTCGATAGTTCCTAATTCTATCACCCATGATTATCGATATATTAATATATAAATAAATATATTATTAAAATATCCATATAGATATATATCGATATTTTTTTTTGCATCCCCAATCCATACTATTTGTTGTGTTTTCAATATTGTTATATCTATCTCGTATCTCTCGTTATATTTTCTGACGGTTGCAAAAAAATATTGATATCTTCAAAATTTTAATAGTAATAATGTTACATTTTCGATTTGACATTTGTGTAGAACTTATGGCTGTAGAAAAGAAATATCCATTTTGTTAAAAACAATATATATATAATATATTCAAACGTTTTGAAAAAATTATCGAATCTTTTATAATGGTTATCGATATAATGGTCAGCGTTAATTTTTCTCAATAACCTATTATGTAGGGAATTTAGTTTCTCTGGGTTTCAGATTTGGGTTTATTTAAATGTCAAGTAGCTGTCATCGTCCTTTACATGGTTGATTGCCGAGTGTACCACGTGCATTTCAACTAATATCGGCAATTTTAAAGGAATAATAAGAGTTAAAAGTTAGTATAATATCACAAATTTATTATTAAATTGTTATTATATATTTTGCTGTTTTTTAACTATATTAATTTTGTTACTTATTGTTTTAGATGCCTTTAGCTGTCGACTTATTGCACCCTAGCCCAGAAAACCAAAGAAGGGCACACAAAAAGAAAAGGTTAGTCCAGCATCCAAATAGTTATTTTATGGATGTAAAGTGCCCTGGATGCTATGCTATTTCGACTATCTTTTCACACGCACAGAGTGCTGTACCTTGCAAAGGATGCTTAACCATCTTGTGTACATCTACCGGTGGTAAAGCTAGGCTAACAGAAGGATGCAGTTTCAGACGTAAACAACACTAATTTTATGGACGTCTTAATATAATTTAAGCTTTTGTTTGTAATAAATTCTTATTCGAAGGAAATGTAAGTGATTTTATTTCAAGTTTAGCATGTAAACCATGTCCACAAATTCCTGTTTTTTATATAGGTTGTATTGAATTTAAAGATATATTTTTATAATTATAATACTATAACGTGGGACACTGTCTTTATAAGTTTGGATGCATTTGCAATATTGCACCATATCCATAAGGTATTTTGAAGATTTTAATTAATTCCAAAATTATTGTTTTAACATTTATTTTTCGAAGCTATTTGGTAAATACAATGGAATGATTATATATTCTATACAAATTCAATTCGACATATGTTTATTGTTGTGATACATATATAGATTATATTAATTGGAAAAACTTAGTTTTTGCAAATCATATCATAGGCTTGGAAAACATAGGGGGCTACTTCCACAGATCTTGATTTTAAACTTAAGGTTGCATGTGTGAGTCCTGGAGTTAATTTCAATTCAAGGAGAACCCAAATATTATTTGTCAATTTCAATGACTGGTAAAGCATGTCTTGGCCTTCAACATTTCGTTTTGCAATTGTAAAAATGTTGTTTAATGTCATTTTACTTGAAATTGTATCGGCTGCTCCTTTAATGTCATTTATAGTATATTGAACCTAGAAAAAGATCAGAAAATTCCAACACTTCTAACAGGGATAATTGAGTAAAATGCATTACAGGTTTTTAAAATCAGATTTTAAAATAATTAAAGTTATATTATCTTACTTCATTAGCAGATGGAATATCTCTCCAAGTTGTCAAAAATACCCTTTTGTCTAGTGTACCATCCTCCAAAAACAGGATTTGAATTGGTATTTGACATGCATAGTAGAAGACATCAACATTATTTTTTATTGCAACCTGTAGGGTTGTTAATGGTTCCATTCTTTGAACAGGACCAGTAGTGTTTAATGGTAAGCTGTATTCAAGACTTTGTCCTGGCTGTAATGCTGTAACATTCATAGGTACTGCTGGTGCCAGTCCAAAACTGTTCTTATTAAATTGTATTGCAAATGCACTCATTGCCTTAAATACATATTTTAAATACCTTTTATTCATACATCAATAACATATAATACCTGCATTGCTTTATTAGTTAATGTCATCTCCATATATATTTGAGCTGATCTCCTCGAAAATGTTCCTTGTATCTCTAAACCTTTGCCTTTATCAGCTGGTAACCACAAGGCCTATTAAATTAACTAGTTATTAGCAAATATATTAATTTTAAAAAATGAAAATTTACTTTAGGGGGAGTATACATTGTTGGTGTAGTTGTAATGCCAAAGATATCTCCTAAAAGCCCAGTTGTTGAAGGAGCAGCACCGCCTGTAAGGTCAGGTCCTCCTAACTAAAATACAAAAAACTTTTAATAAAATTTAAATTTTGCTTTAATAATAAGTATTTAACCAGTATATCCAATCCGCCTCCAAGTAAATCTACATTACTTGTAGGTGCAGCAACAGGTGCTGGTGTAGAAGGAACAGTGGGTCCTCCTAGATCCATAGATAGTAAATCACCAATCAGACTTTCTTGGTTAGGAATAACTGTTGCTTCTTGTGCAGGTGCTTCATCTGATCCTTGACGAACCGGCAATGTCTTTCTAATTCCTAAATAGATATTATTATAAGCACAAACACGCATATATGTATCAAAAAATTTACCTGCACTTCTACCCTCTACAAAAGCTGTTGGGGGCTTATGATATACACTAGCTAATGAAGAAATATGACAAATCAGTTCATCTAAAAGTGTAGGTTCAAGAAGGTCTGTTTCCTCAGATATTAAAGGTTTATCTGCTAATACAACTTCCTTAGCTGCAGCTGGATCTGTGCTCAACAATCTTGAATATCATACATATCAATATCAATGTGGAATCAGAATTATTTGAAAATGATACCTCCAATAAATAAATCCTCTATCTCTAAGATCGGGGTTATCTGAATCTTGAGTGGCTAGACTTAAAACATGTTGAACAAGACTTTGGGTATGTTGAGGGCGTTTCAGAAACAGTTTTACTACCGCAGTGAGTAATTGCAATTGTACTTGAGCATTTTCATCGGCAAAACCTAAAATAACAAGAAAGCTAAGAATTAAAAAATGACTGGATGATTAAAATTGAAAAAAAACCTTCTAAGAAGCTCTCTAAAAGTTCATCAGCATTATCAATTCTTTCAGCGTATTCTCCGATAATCCAGACCATAGAAGCTCTTGCCTCAGGTTCATCTAATGTGTCCAAATTTTCACATAGTGTACTAATAATGCTCTCATATTTATTTGGGTATTTTCTAAAAACAATAAATAAATAATATACACAATATAAACAAAAATAATGTTAGTTGGTGGTTACTTTCATAAATTGGATTCTAGGATATAAGATACTAGATTGTTTTTATTAAGTTTTGACGTTAAGTTTGAAGAAAAATATCATTTTGTGTTCTAAAATATAGTAACATAATAAAACAAATATATTATATTATTGAATATAATAACTATGAACACTTGTTCTAATGATCTAATTACTGAACTCCATATACAAAACAATAAGTAGACTTGAAAGACTGCCGAAATGTTTTCAGAGCACCTTCATTGAGTGAAAATCATGGTTTTTAAAGCCAGGTGTTAAAGGAATTAACCCGAGGATTATTGTTGCAATAATTACATGTTTTTAATAATATAATAAAACATTTTTCTTCTATAAAACCGGGTTTTTCTTTCATGAATTTAATGAACTTTTATAGTCAGTTGATCCAAGATATTCCAACAATGATCATTATTTTAATAGTTTTTAGGTAATCCATAAGCAACATTCCTTTCGCATCTTAAAAAAATAATGTTAACATTCTTTTTACCCATACTGACCCAATTACAAAAAAAATAACGGATAATGTTCATTGAAATTAAGTATTTGTTTTTTTTTACATTTGAAGCTATATTAAAACGGAAGTGGTTAAAACATTATTAAACGAAGTTATTTTAAGCAGTGTTATTTAAGATTTTGTATTACTTTCGGTTATTCCCGTATTGTTGGAATTATTAAAGAGTTATGGCAAGTTTGAATAAAAAACGTAAAGTATATTTTACATTTTTTGCAGAAAAAACAAATTAATGTGCTTTATCGAAAAGTATATACAGCGATGAAAGAAAAACCCAACATATGTGAAAATGTTAACCCAATATAGATTAACAAAATTCGATAATAACAAGAATCGTTTTTTGCTTACAAGATATTTAGATCTTCGAAATCAACTTTTGATGTAATTTGATGATTGGAGAAGAAAAAGAAAACTTGTTCTTGGTTAAGGACTAATTCATATGATTCTGGAAACATTGTACTAGAGGTTGTTAAAATGTTTCTGCAAATTTTAGTGGTATTGACTTGATTAATTTCAGGTTTCATTAGTAAATGTATTTCTTAACAAAGTACTAACTGAATACTGCAGGCAATAAATACGTTAATGTGTGTATCAAGAGTGCAAATGAATATTTTATAGAATATTAGCAATTATAAAATAGTTTCATAGAATTTTAATTCCACATTTATTGGCGAGTTGTTAGTTACCACGTGGGACAGAAGACAAAGTAGAACGCAATAGATAAATGAAAGACATAGAAGACGAAGACGACTAAAGATGAGCTCAAAACATGGATGAGATCAAAAAGCGAAATAAATAAGCAAAATACAATGCAATTTTATTTAGGTAAAGAAAATATTATTTTAATCAGCCTGGTGTATTTACTATTTTGTAATATTTATTTTAGGTGAGAAATATGTATAAAAGATAAGAAATATATGAATACATAAAGGAAGTAATGAAAATATGCAGGAGTTAAAATGAAACTAACAACATAATTTGCATAGATGGAACACAGGACAAATAGAAGAAATTATGAATTATTAAGAGTATATTTGTAAACTTTTTAAAGCATTTTTGATACATATTAACTTGTTTAATGATTAATGCAATAAAATATGTGACATTTTATTCTTTGAACCTCAATTATTTTGATTATTTACTTTATAGATCTAAGTTTTGGAATATTAATAGTTAATTTAATGTAAAAAATAAATTAACTAATTGTATTCGTTACTCTTTTAATACACGTGTTCTCAAATTTCAAAATTGTTTTATTCAAATTGTCTGTTTTAATATAAAAACATATATTACTTCATTTATTATTCTATACTTATGTTTATAACATAAAATTAAAGAAAGATCCCCCATACTTTTATTTGATGCTCTGAAGCTGTTACAGTTTTAATAATAATCTAACGTACGATACTTTATTATAATGTTTAGTGGCGTAGTAATTTACACTTATTAATATTTTCTTGAACATTGAAAGTTAATCGAAATTAGATTTAATTAAATGTAATTTTCAAAATGTTAGTGAGTATTAGTTCTTGATATAGTTTGCATATATATATATTTTAATATACAGACATTTATTATTTTAATTAATGTCATGTATGAAATACATTTGTGATCTTATACTAAAAATACTGTGAAAATAAGTTTTAGTAACATCATTGTTAAATCATTCCCTTTACTCTGTTATGAGAGAAACATGATTAACTTGATACATCGTGGTCGAATTTCGACCATAAGGCGATCATTAATGCTGATAAAACTCTTAACTTGACAAACTTTTTAAGAAAAGTAAAAGGGTTGTGTTTTCATATTTTGACAATTATATATTTTTTTATTAGTGCACTTCTCCATCTAAGAAAGAAATTCACGTGTTATATCTTAGCCAATATGAGATAGATGCGGACAACCATTATTGCGTGACCTGGAAGTGTTTTCCTACCCAAAGAACTTATTTCACCTTTAGATGTCTTTCTTTCTCTGTCTCTTAGATGAAATTTTCTGAGTCACTAATAAGAATTTTGGGAAGGAGCATCCAGGATACGTGGAGCCGTAATTAAACGAACTGAACACACATACACAGACAAAGGAAAACACATATGCGGATAGATAGATTACTGACAAAAAGTTTGAACAATTAGTGTGAAAATATTTTCATCATTTTGTAACTTAAGTAATATATGAATTGTTAATAAGTAAATCACTTAAAACAAAGTGCATTTTTGCGATAAATTTCCGTAAAGGGAGGAAATACACTTGTGTTTTTAATTCAACACATACCCTCTTCTATGCTTCAATTCAAATTCAATAGGATCGTAGTAGTGCCGTTGTTACATTAACTTAAACTAAAGACCACCATTTAGATACATGAACTCAGCTGAGAGACCAACTGAGTGCTTCCTTGTTGTTTCTTCCTTTTCTGTTGTTCCTTGATTGTTCATGATAATCATATCTTCCAAAATTTGGTCACAAGATTGATTACTTTCATAGCTATGTACAAATACGAATAAAGATCAATTTGAACGTGTTTGCTTCAAGTGACAGAAACTGTTTTTCTTCCTTGTAACCAACTGGTTGTTGAGAGTTCTTTTGTTCCAGTCTTGATTAGGTGTTATAGTTACTTTCTGATTTTTTACTGATTTTCAACAAGCCACTTCACAAGTAGTCGTTTCTTACCGAAAATGATTATTATGAACAAGTTGTTATATTGCTATTGATAGCTGTTATAGCTTCCTATAGCAACAATAGTTATAGTTATAACAACCTCTTGAAATTATTACTGGTTCTGAACCACCGCCTCGGCCACCGATTAACACATCTAAGGTATATAATTTTTCACAATTAATGAAGTCTACCGGCTGACCAATATCGTCTCAAAAGACGTGCCACCCTTCTGGCTACTGTAGTAGTTGAAATGATGATTTATGTCGGGTAACTAACACTCATAAATATGTATGCCTAAATTCGGGATTGAGAATGATTTCTAGACCGAACGGCCGTTCCCAAGTAAATTATTTTGAGTTTTATGAAATATGCAATTTTTTAGGAAACATTAAAAAGTGCATTTTTTAATTTATTTTAGATTGTTAATAATACCCATTAATATTTTTTTAATAGTGCAATATTTTTAACATTTAATACCCATAATTAAAAAAAAACTATAAAATAATCAACTATCTAAAATTATCTAATATAATTTATAAAAAAACACTATATTCCTGTAACAATGACTTATTTAAATTATATTATACCCCTATTAACTAAATCATTATATTATAAAACAACCACAAAATGAGATTGGCTTTTTAACTTAATTAAATCCTTTAAAATTGAGGAGTTACGTTCCTTTTTGACAATAGCCACTAGAATTGACGCCAACTTCACGTTGCGGTGTCATCGGTAAACGTCAATTAAATAACCTATTTTTCAACTTTACTTGTGTACTTAAAAGAAAACGGCCGTAGATTTATTGTTTAATAAAATTTAAGGAAATAGTTTGAACAATTAAACATTAAAGTGAAACATACACATTAATAGGATAAGTATAATCAACTTATAACACCTGACCTAATTGGGAGTGGTCTTACCCTGCTATCTATCAATTATGCCTTCTTCAAAAACTCCATATATCGATGAAAAGTTATTCCAAGAGCGACTAACAGCGTTTAACCCAGAACCGCTAGTAAAATATGATAAAATCAAAGACAAACAAGATATTGAAATAGAATGTATTAAAGAAAACAATGATGTTATTGATTTGGCTAAGACAAACTTTTTAAATGTACTTAATAATGATGATATCAAAAACAAATCTGAAGAAATCATTAGAAAATATGGAGTAGGAACCTGTGGACCCAGAGCTTTTTATGGTAACTATTACAATAACATTATAGGTATTTAATTTTATTTTTAATTCGTTTTATTTTAATTGTCCAGGAACAACTGATATCCATTTGAAATTGGAAGACCATATTGCAAAATTTTTAAATATGGATGAGGCAATTGTTTATTCTTATGGATTTGTAGCAATTTCCAGTTCAATAGCTGCTTATTGCAAGAAAAGTGACATTGTTTTCACACATAGAGATTGTAATATTGCAATAAAACAAGGACTACAAATGGCTAAAAGCAAAGTAAATTAATTCATAAAATTGTGATGTAAATGTTTTAAAATTGTATGTCTCAATAGGTCATTTACTTTGATCATGGAAATACAGATTCCTTCACTACAGAAGTTGAAAAAATAGTTGAATCTGAAAAGGATAAAAAGAAGTTGGCTCGAAAATTCCTTATTGTTGAAGGTGTGTCATGGAAAACTGGTCAAATTGTATGCCTTCCTGAATTATTAAAAGTAGCTGAAGAAAATAAGATAAGAGTATTTCTCGAAGAATCTTATTCTATTGGTATATTAGGTAAAACTGGAAAAGGTCTTTTAGAGCACTTTAAAATCGAACCTTATAGAGTTGATTTAATCATTTCAACACTAGAATCTGCTATTGGATCTATTGGTGGTTTCTGTGCAGGTATGTTATAAAAAACAATTCTATTTATTAATGTACCCAATATTGATATACTTGTAATAATAGGTTCTCATACTGCTATAGAACATCAACGTTTATCAGGAAATGGATATATTTTTTCTGCTTCCCTACCTACCTATTTGGTTCAAGCATGTATTGAATCAATAAATCTTATAACAGAAGAAACAGCAAAAAAGTTGAAGGTTTTATCAGAACATTTTCATTCAACACTCACTGAAATTGGATATGAAGTTTTAAGTGACCCTCTATCAGCTTTTAAAGTTTTTACTATTAACGAAAAAGATGAAGAAAAAAAGAGATACAAGGAACAAAAAGTGTATCAATTTTGCAAGAACAATGGCCTTTATTTAATTTACCAGGAGAATGGTTTAATTGCAAATTTGAATATAACTCTTGCAGACCACAAGGAAAAATATGCAAAAGTTCAAAATATTTTAAGTGATGCTTTCTCCCAATGACTTATAATTTAAATTATTAACTGCAGTATCTTTGTTAATTATATATTACCATTTTCTTTGTTTTTATGATTATGAAATAAAGCATTTTAAGAGCTACAGCTCTATTACACTAAAAATACTATGCTATTTTTGTTGGTAAATTAAGGAAAGTATTTTAAATAGCATGTTGCCAGTTATTGACCACCGTAGATGGTAATTTTTTTGTTACATAAAAGTTTATAAATTTAAACATAGTTTACATATAACATAGTCCTTTCTAAATTTTTTATAGTAAATAAATAACATTTACATTTTTAATTTACATGGCTTTTTTTACTGATTATACTTTTATAGGACACATCAGCATGGACTTAATTAGACTTGGATACTTTATAAGATATTAATATTTGGTTTAACTAATGTTAACAATTACCTTGCCCTAACATTTTAACTACAAGGCTTTTTAGATTGAATTTTTGAAATAAAAAAAAATGCTTACCTAAATATATCCTTAATTACAACGATAGCTTCTTGGACCACATAGTTTACTTTAGTTTGAATTAGATCAAGTAATGTTGACACACATTTTTCAGCAGATGGTTCCACTTTAATTGCACACCTTCCTATAGCTCTGACTGCTTTTCTTACAAAGTCAACATCAACCTAAAAAAATAAAAAATTACATCTCATAATTAAAAATCATGTGTATTCAGCCATACTTCAGTGGCATACTCTTTTAATTCACTCAGTACTTGAGCAATATTGGCTTGAGATGCAAGTCTTATCATAATATCTAACTTCTCTAATTTAACATAAATTGGATCATTATACTTCACAAAGAATACCTAAAATGTACAAATTGTTTATTTAAATTATTTAATAATTTAAATCAATATAAATTCTTACTTTCATTTCATGTTTCAAAATGTCTGGTTTCTTTTGTACAATTAAATTAATATTTCTGAGAGCTACATATTGGACCTAATAATAAGTAGAATATAATTTGATATTTCTAGGATACATAAAACCTGTATATACATACTTCTGGTTCTGAACTCAACAATGTGACTAACGGTGGTGCTAGCTTTTTGCTTAAAGTATTACAGAACTCAACATCACCCTTAAAATAGACATATATTAAAAATATATAACAAATTAACATACACCAATTAAGTAAATAATATGTTTACCTGTAAAATTTCCATCATTTTAATAAGTACTTTAACTGCTGATAATACAACAGCTGCATTAGCATGAGCTAATCTTGGTGTAATTCTTTCACAAATACTTTGTGCTTCTCTTTCATCTCTGGGAGTGTAATTAGAAAGGGAGTCAAGAATGAAAACCTGGCCCCACTCTGTGCACTCATTTAAAGCAGTTAACAGTTTATTGATTGTAGATGTACTTAACTCTATAACACCAAAAAATTACTTTCATTAAATTATCTAATAATTAAACTTTACCAACTAAGGGTTGACCAGTAGGACTGCTTTCATTAATTTCAGATAAAGCAGCTACTGCATTTGCAACAACCATGGGATTAGAGTCACTTAATAGTTCTTTCAATTGTTCAAGAAAGCCTTGATCCTCTACCAAACCTAGATTTGTGTTTTGAGCTTAATGCAAAAATATAGTCGCTTTACTAAATGAATTACCTGATGATATATCATAAAGCTTAGCAACACAAACTGCAGCAGTTTTCCGCACATATGGATCTTCATCTTTCAAGCATTTTCTTAATGGCTCACATAAATATTCTGTTATCTTATCAACACGAATGCATCCCATAGTTCTTACTGCTAAAGCTCTTATAAGAGGATTGGGATCTTCACAATCCTATAATACATCTCTTAACACAAAATAAAAATATATGATGTATAACGAACCTTAACAAATGTATTAACAGCCATTATAGCCATATCAGGTTGAGATTTTGCATAATTCATTAAGTATAAATATACCAATTTTTTCAATTCTAAGTTATCAGTTTGCATGCAGTTAACAACATCAGGAAATAGAGCTGAGACATCTTTACCAACAGTCATTGAAGCAATGACCTACAAAAATACCATATATGATGGTAAGATTACACATTGGAAATTAGAAACACACCTTCTTTACTGCTTCTTTCTTTTTTTCCTTTTTATCATTATTAAGTTCTGATTTTAATTCGAAAATTTCTCCCTTCTTTGTGGTTGTAAAATATTTTGAATCGGTCATTATGTCGTTTGATATAATCAATAAATGCCCTTAAATAATTAACAGCTTAAGCCCAATAGATAAACAGTGAATTAACAATGCAAACTTACAATAGCCAGATGCTCAAGAAATTAATTTAATAATTGAACTCTTGTGAATTAAACACCCACAAATATTTAGACAGATTGACAGTACATATGACATTTGTAGAAATGACGTTACAATCCGTAGAGCGCTTGTGCTGCTCCATTTCATGAAATATGTGAAATACTGATACGATGACCTTGCGAAGGTAAACGAAGTTCTGAGATAAAGATTCGAGTAGACTTTATTTTCAAAAATATTAAATGACAGTTTCAAATTAATCGTTGAGTTGATAACAATAAAAAAAAGCGGCTAGTTATTAGTGCAATAGGATAAATAAAATAAATAAGTGATTATCGGACAATAAGAATTGTCATATGTCATTTGCAACAACTTCACGCCAGTGTTTATATTTATGGCTGTCATAATAGTGGTTGAGTAATGTGTGTAAACGTTATTTGTTTATAAAAATGGCTAAAGACTGTGTGAAAATATAAAAATGGGTGCAAAAGACTCGAAAAGAACTTGTCTTAGCTATGAAGATGCAGTCAAACGCAGTAAGTCTTACTTTTATGATGTACTCCAACGAGAACTTTTTCGAACATATCACATGATTGGAATGCTGGAACATAAATACTATTATGTTAATTTTCTTTCAGTAATTAAATTTCAATATTTTTATATAACAAAAATTAGTATGTTTAATTGCGTTTAGTTATTTCCCGTAGGTCTAATTGATGCTATTTAAGCAGCCAAGTACCTATTTTTAAATTTATATTATGAGTACCCCATCATTAAGTTAATTGATAACACTATATTGTTAATGCTGTTACTTAAGTACCCATTTCCAATGTAGACATAGGAAACACTGCCGGGTTAATTTATTTTTGAATTATTTGACATTTTATACAATTATTTTTTTAACTTTTATGATTATTTTTTGTTGCAGTAGTCTGAATATCGAATCTAATACCTATAATACTATGGATATATTTATATTGTCCAAAAATGTTATCTTTTAGAAAACTCCACTTTCAATTTTTAAATAATTAGTTTGTAAATTTCTATGGCAAGCTATCAAGTTTATAACTATTTTTGTGTAAACAAATGATGTATTATGGTTTATTACTAATTTACTAATTATTGATAGTGTAATTACTTAACCACTACAGTGAATATATACACTACTATGATAAAAAGACAACATATTGCTGATCTACTGCATTAAAAAGCAAATTAATATTAATTAATCTTTATTTGTGTCTATAACGTATTTTCATTGCGGCCAAGCAAAATAAATCCCATTTTTAAAGTCCCATTTTTGAATAACACTATATTAATGTTGTCTTGTTTTTAACAACACAACTACAGAGTTCAAACAAACTCACCAACTTCCTAATGCGATTACATTGGGATATCCGTCGTTTTGTAATGTGATTACGAGCGGCAATCTCAGGAACACTTAGGAACTTATAAGAAATTATTATAAGAACATATCGCTTTGCACAAATGCAGAATATATCTATTTAGAATTTTAAAGACAATTAAATTTTTTATATTGTCCAAATCCATCATACTTAATATTACAATTAATATATAAATGCCACAAAATATGACTTTGCAATCACGAATTCCTTTTTGACTTGTTATGTTGTTTATTCGGTGTATAACATCTGCAACCACAACCACAAAATGGAGTTGTATACCCTATATAAAGTGTAAAAATTATTTTAAAATCTGATAATCATATTATTATTCTTAAATTACTCAGGAAAATATGTTAGAAGTCTTTGGAATATTAATATATTATTTAATCTTATTAATGGCTTGTACAGATCATAGTATTATGTAAGACTTTTTAATTGAAATACTCCAGGAAATACCAACGTTTACTATTTATTTATTCTAGTCGTCAATATGTATTTCTCACATTTAATCGATACGTTATAAAACTAATATCTCCATTAATTTCACCATGATATTTTTTAATGAAATATAATTCAATAACTTAGGTCCAGAAAAAAGTAATTTTGCTTTTGTAATGTGTCATCAAATTATAAAATGTTTCGTGAACATTTTTTGTATATAAAAATATTGTATTCAATTATATATTTGCCATTTCGCGACTCTCGATGACTTGTTTCTTTCTCTTGTATGGTTAATTCTTTGTATACTTAGATCATAATAGATAAAAATTAATTTATTTGATCTTCTGCTCCCGCACTTTATGTTTAGTTTGTAATTGCTGCCTAGAGACATTTACTCTAGGCAGCAGTACAAAATCCAACAAAGCATAACTACTGCACTCAAGCTAGTCTCGCTGTGTAGGGTTGGATGGTCTTAAAGTTGGTCACTGGTTAGTCAGTAGGCTTAATGTCGAGGAGAGTAGTTCGGAGGCCAATTTAAGCAGTAGGTCTAGTCCAGATAAACCCTGGTTGTTAAAATTGACTGGGAAATATGACTGAAAAAAGAATCATCGAAATTTTCAGGGCCATTCAAGATGGACGTTTTCATGGCTTAAATTTTTTCAAATGAAATTAACGAAAAATTACTATCAAAACGGTATCTAATATAGATTAAATAAATTATCATTTCGGAAACTAAGACGTTTATAATAATCTGAAATTAAAGAAGTGCTTATATATTAATATTAAAAACTATTCGTTGAGAAAGCGGTTACACGGCAATAAAATTGCTGTATTTGTTCGGGACTATTATTGTGCTGTTAGATAAAAAGTGTTTTTATTGTTTACGTGTCTCATTTGTTCATAGTTTGATAAGACGCATTATAATTGAATAACATCATAAAATGCTGTATAAATATATCGCGTATTATAAAGGAGATATCTTAGGGTAAAATAAAATTTTTAGTTCTACTTAGTTTTACATTTTTGTTTTTGTAAACAATTATTATAGTCAAATCTTTACTTATTTTAACTTTTATAACTGATATAAGTTTTCCTTCCTTTAATTTAATCTTATATGCAATAGTGATTGTCTAAAGACAATTACAAATGTTGAACAATCAAGTGTCTCAATATTTACTTGGTACCGTAATTCATCTGATCTATAATTTATTTAGATATTACTCAAATTGAATTGAAAAAATAGCAACAGAATAGAGTTGTATGAAATAATTAGACGATTGACATTGAATAACCGAAAAAATAACTATCCTATTCATTATTAATTTCGCTCTCTTTATTTTTTCATGTTTAAAATTGTAGGAATGAACATGCTAATTCAATCATCAGTAACCAGCTATCAATAATGTTATTAGTTAACAGGTCATTGACGAATCGTTATATTTGTTAAAATTAGCAAGATATTTTAAACATTCCTGTTCATTTTTGGTTTGTCAGATAAATTTCTCTCATGGCAACTCTAATCAGATTATGTTGTTTTAAAACACATGTTATATATTATAAGGGTCGTAAAAAGACAATCGCAACTAATTTTGGCAGACTAAAAATGATTCCATTTGTTCGTGGGTTTTAAAGATCATCTATACATAGATATCATATTTTGGCAAAAGTTTATTCAATCTACAAACACTGTGAATTAATTTTAAATAATTAATTTCTTCCAAATTCATTGTTGTAAAAATGTCGTCCCTTGAATAAAGGTTTGATATATAATTTTTGTCAGTTATCAGTAGTCACATGTAATGTATACAATCGTTTTATATCAAGATTAGCTTGGTTATTATCCATCAATTATTGCATTTCAATTTTGTAAGTATTTGGACGCTTTTTGAAGCACGGTAGTATATCTAAAGTGTTTCGAAAATCATTTAGTTAAATTTTTAATTGTTTTAGTGTTAATATAATAATAAACGGTTCCTTCTGCGACGTCAATTTGTTTAAGTATTAAATATGACAATGTATTTTAAAGTTTTTTCTCAATTGTTTAATATTAGTGATGCTTGGAGTCTATTATTAATCGCTTATAAGGAGGAGGAGAAAATCACTTTCTATCACTTCATCACTACTAATTTATGCTTAAAGAGCCTAACATTTCAATTTTAATTAATAATAACCTAATTAGTTGTTGCATAATATTGTATTTTGCTGACTAGTAATTTTTGTATGTTAATAAAATAAACATTCAGTTTTCACTAGTCAGCAGATAAATATATAAATATTATAAACCATAAAAAAACCTTGTAATGTGGTTTTATAGACATCGTTTAATTGATATTTGCATATGCAACAAATATATTCGATTTTTTTCTATATAATATATTTGTATTAAGTATTAATTTTTTAATTTAAGTTATAAAATGTGAAAGGGTTTAGAAATAAATACTGTTAATTTACTTTAAAATACTATTTTATTTAATGGAAAGAAGGGGCGGCTGGTTCAACGGCGATACAAAGCGACGCTCAGGGTAAAAACACATAGAAATCATCCTGACGTCTATTTTTAAGTATTTCACACTTAATATCATTCAAAACAGATGGAAACCCTTCAAATCACAGTGCAGTCCGTAGCCAGTGCAGTACTAGTCGGACTATAATGTAACATCTCCCTCCTAAAGAAAAGATCACAGGGATGAATGTGGCGTTACAGCTTATAGTTCTAATAAAATTATGTTTGAGTATACATACGCCCGCAAGTTTTCTTTTGAAGATTTTCGAAATAGCACTGTTTCTACCCAAATTTCCATGCTGTCCCTCTATGGAATGACTATAAATTTTGGTAATTCCAAATTCCGGTAGTTCACGGCTACTAAAATCCTCTTTTGGTGACCATTCATCCTGAACTGTGAAAGAAGATGCGACTCGTTAAACTGCAATACAAAGCGATACTCAGGGTAAAAGCAGATAAAAATCATCCTGACGTCTATTTTAAATGTCTCACTCTTAACATCATTCAAAACAGATGGAATCTCCTTAGATCACTGTACATTAAGTAACCAATGCAGTACTAGTCGTATAATATAACATATATATAATAGAACGCCAAAGTATTAATTTACCTTAAAACAGTTTTATTAAACAGAAAGAGGAGACGACTTTATACAAACATTACACTGAGGTTTTTCTGTTGTCATTTTATGATATACACCGAAAATCTAGAAGTTTGTCAGGTATCTACTCGGTTTTTAAGATATACCTGATCAATTTACTCGGCGCTTCAGCTACACATTGATGCATTTTCTTTTATAGTAACTGCGCATATATTTATTTTTGTAATCGTAGTTTTTAAACAAATATTTCTCCTAGAGAAAACTCCAATATACATAATGATGTGTGGTCAAGTATTAAATTCGGAATTGACCGAATTTCTGAGTGCAGAAATTAGTCCAAGGATAAGGTATTACCTAAGATGTCCTTAATTATTGAAATAAATGTGTAATCTTTACTCAGATCTAGATCTGAATATATAAGCGCGTACATACCTAACTTGGTTCAATTTTTGCCAAAGAACACCATCCAGGACTGCTTAAGGATAAATTGTGTGAACGTCGTTGAGAAATGTCATGTATTTCCTCTATTCAAGCGTAGAATTTTTTAGTTATAATAAGTTTGTTTATGTTGTAGTAATGTCAGTAAGGCAATTGGGAGAAACCCTAAGTATCAATATATTGCTTATTTTAGTGCAATAACTTGTTGATTTCGTAATTGTTCAAACAATTTTATGTGTTGATTAAGCATTATTTTTGACGTTTTTTTTGAAGCCAGAAACTTGATAATCATTAGGAAAATCAACTATTTGTATACTTAATAAACCGTTAAAAAAAGTCTCTTGTTATCCAGTAATTACCTTGGCATATTTGTGGTTTGTTAAAACTTTTTCCAGTATTTATCTACTAACCGTCATATCATAAGATTATATATAGAGGAATCTGGTCTATATACAGTCTCGAGAGATACTCGCTCTTATCATATTGTCTTATTGTCCTCATCTTCGTTTATTGGTCGATTCTCTATGGCCGACAGTTTTAGCCTTTAGATTATTTTCTATTTTCAAACTGTCAAATAACACAATAATGATAGAGTGTTAAAAAAATTGGTAGACATTATTAAAGGTATATCTATATAAAGAGTTAGAGGAAATACATTGAAAATTTTTGTATCTGTTTAATTTTGATGGTAAATTTATAACTTATGGAAATTACTATGAACTATATTAAAATTCTTATTGTAACTAATACTGGATTTACTCGAATAAAAAAATATCAAATAAATTAAACATAATATAATTCTGGAAGAACAATTTTACAAACAAGTTTAATATTACACCATAAATGTTTGGAAATACAACTGATTTATTGCGTAAACCTAGCCATTTATTTTTATCACTATCACTTTCTCAATTAATAACCATCATTGCTGTGTATTACTTAGCGAACACGAAAACGAATCATTAAAGGGTATCGAACCTTTTGATATCCGATCGACTAGTCAACCATTTTCTGATTATCATTTATGGTAATTCAATGAAATTTAGGTATGTAATGATAGCTGTAATGCTTGTGTTTGGTTAGTATATTCATTTGACACGATTTTTTATCGAGGAATTCTACCAGTTCTTCATTATTGAACATTGTTCCAGGCCCTTCCTTGTCTTGCTCTTTGTCACTTTTTAAATGCAAAAATTATTTTCAACGCGTTTCCTCAGGCTCTCACTACAGTGCGATCATCTTTTTTCGTATTACAATATTATTCATATTTGGTATCAAAAAAAATCTATATATTTTATATTTGATTTTTGAAAATATAAATTATTGTGAGGTATATTGAAATGGGTACTTAATAATAGCTATTTTGCTAGGAATAATTGAATATATATTGTTGAAAGGAACAGTGTTAAATGTTGTTAATTATTTACGTAATATTTTCTCAAACGCTATGAATTAATTCCGACACCTATTATTAAATGTAGACATAATTACACTATATACATTAGTATCCAAGAATCCTGCAAACTGGAGTAAATCCTGGAGACTGATCCTTTTAACTTTTTATTTCAAAAGTTTAGATTTTTAGATTATCATGCCCCATTTTCAAACAAATAGAAATCACTAAATCAGGCAAATAAGACGTATAGTTCTAATAATGGGATATTATAATTATCTTCTTATTCGCTTATGACAATACCTATTTTCTGTTTTATTATTTTCTATTAATATATTATTTTCGAAAACACTTTTTGATACGCTGATGAATAATATAATTCTTATACCATTCTTAGACAACTATATAGTTTAGTTACTGATTATTATCGACTTATTTGAATATTTCTATTTGTTTTTGGGATATTAGTAGTACTTCGACTACTATAAAACCACCGTTACATGTGATAAAACATTAATTGGCATGTACTTCATTTAGTAAAAGATAACATTCACTAAGTTTTATATGAGATACTGCGACAATTTATTGTTCTATTAAAACACGCAATTTTTAGCCAATCATTAACTTATAATATCTACTCATCGTATTTTTTTAAACTATCGTTTAATTGGCAAACATATATATTGTTTGGTGTTACAATTAGTATAAATACATGAGAGTATAACTGGAAAACATTTGAATCTGTAAGAAAAAGTCACTAGGACTGATTTGTTTTCATTTATTTTGATGCACAATGTATGTAACAACAGTAAAAATATAAAATCTGCCAGAAACTGATTCTCATGTTCATCCAATTTAAATTTATATTACTGGCAAACTGACGGCAGTTTTAAAAGTGTCATGAATACTGCTTACTTAAGTTGCGTCCTCAACTCCTCAACATATACCATAATGACAGTTACTTCTCAACTAATGTAAATATTAATCATTATAACAATATACTTAATTGTTATCAATATTGGTTTTGTCAATGTTCAGTTCCACTTCAAAATGACAAATACAAGCATGTAGATCCTCGTTGATTTTCTTTAGGTTCTCACTCACATTTTCTACAAGGGTCTTACTAAACCTTTAAGGTCCAATTGCTTTGGTATTTAGGGTGTTAGATGTAGCAACAGATTAAGATTTATCAGACTGATCAGAAGAATCGAGAATTGACAATTTCTGATGTTCGAGAATGCGTACAAAATATTACATCTTATGACTCATGTGCTATTGGTTATTTGAAAAAGTTGGAGTATGAATGGTTTTAGGTTTTAAATATATTAAAATAGAACTGGTTTGGTGGTATCCATTCGTAGCACTACTTAACAAATATGTCGCCACTTCTTTCTGTTGTAATTATTTTTGAACCAAAGAAAATGTTTATCCCTTCAATTAAGGAATTGTGGCAAAATTTCAACAAAATAAACTGATATCTTGAGAAAGAGTTGATGATATGTTTAATAATGTGGTTTTAAGTATTTACATATTTCATAATCAATAATTAATATTGATACGATAATTGACTTTTTATTTCAGAGTGTGTAACAAGAAATATTAACAACTGATAGTCAAATATACTTTAACATTATCGTCAGGTGCTGACGCTTTCATTTTTTTTTTTGGGAGTTTCGAAACCGTCATCCTCATTTTTTATTGTATACTTTCTCACTCAATTAAATGGAAAAAACTATTATAAAAACACTAAATTAAAACAGTTGAATACGTATCTCATGTGTATAGCATATAAAATCCATTAATAATTAATAAAGTGTCAGATGTAATAATAAAATCACTATGACTGATCGTTCATTGATCTCTTCAATGACATGATCAAATGTTTTACTACAAACAACACAAATAAGACCAGTCATCAAAACTACCCATATCAAAAACACCAAACTTCGATTGACATTTTAGCCGTCCTAATTTACACCGATTTACCCCGAAATATAAAAGTTAACTCTCGTGTATTGTTGTACGCAATTAATTTAAATTAATTAGATCATATATTTTCTACAATTGTGGCTCAAAATCAAATCAAAATAAAAATTTTCAAAATTGGTATGTTTAGTTTTAACGCAAATTATCAGTTTAAAATTAGAATAACACGATACTATTTTCAACGTAGATATTAAGATAAAACAATTCAAAATTGCCCGATATTTTGTTTCACTTTATTTCATTCAGCTTTAAAGCTGTAAGTGGCGTGGTCGCATGTTCTAACTTAATTAGATTATCATTGCGAGTAAATTTGATAAACATCTTTCGGCACACTAAATTCCATGTTGTTAATTATTTCGCGAGTTTAGTTAAATATACTACATCATTTTTAAGTTATAATTCTTACATAACTTTATTGATAATATACAATTTTATTCAATAATATAAATATACTTTATCTCTTAAATAATACTCTATTTCATCCATGGTCAATACGTCAATTATATTGAATGATACTTATATCAGAAAATAAAGAGACGTAGAACTCGATGCCATATATATAAAATGTAACCAAATTTTGAGCAACTGCATCACTAGATATCGTTCGAAACGTTAAATGGGAGTATACTGATTTTTTTATTCTTTTTTATTCGTATTTTGTTAATTAATTACATTTTACAATAGATATGTTTTAATAAAGCAGTATGTATTTCCTAAGTTAAAATAAAGTAAAACTACTTAAGCTACTTATACGCTATACAAGTTCGTGTGGTTTTGATTGGCTTCAATGTTCTGACTTCCTGCGAGTTGTCCATTAGCTGTATTGTTTCCACGTTTCTATGATTTAGTAACGTTATTTCATGTTTTAAGGCGAAATCTTTATTGCAGCTCATAGATCCAAATTTGCTTTATGAAAAACTGATAAAACAATCTCTTTGATTTTAGGTCTATATACTACAACATTTTTAAGCTATAATTTTTACATAACTTTATTGATAATATACAATTTTATTCAATAATATAAATATATTTTATCTCTTAAATAATACTCTGTTTCATCCATGGTCAATACGCTAATTATATTGAATGTTATTTATATCAGAAAATAACGAGACATAGAACTCGATACCATATATAAAATGTAACCAATTTTTGCGCAACTGCATCACTAGATGGCGTTCGAGATGTTAAATGGGAGTATACTGATTTTTTTATTCTTTTTTATTCGTATTTTGTTAATTAATTACATTTTACAATAGATATGTTTAGTACAATTTTAATTTACAAATTAATTTCTTACTACTGTTTTGTTGTACTTGCAACAAGCAAGGCAAGTATGGGATTAATAAAATTATTACAAAATATTGACTTTGAGTCTAATCTGCTCTGCTTTTTGTCTAACAAGATGTTTCCAATTTAACTTACCATCGAAACTGACGCCGAAGTATTTATCTGTTTTGCTTGAGGAATCGGGCTTCCGCCAAGTGATCTAATTAGGTTTTTGTCATTTCGCCGCAACGCAAAATTAATATGGACAGATTTGGAGATATTAAGCTGTATTTTCCAGTCTCTAGTCTATTTGTAGATCTTGTTGACTACTACTTATACTTTGTATATAGCCTTAGGCAGAAATATATATTTAGCCATGATCACTGTGTCATTCGTAAAATGTCTTTTCGAAATTATATTGACTTTTATAATCCACTAAAACAAACCACTTTTAATGTATTTTTTCTTATTGCAGTCTTTTGTTGAGGGCGCTGTAGACAATTAATTATATTTAAATAATGAGGTTTGCTGGCATAAAGTATAATTGAGTTTGAGTTTTATAGTTATTTTTCTTGCGCATTACTTGTTTATTTATCGTTGAGGTAAATCAATGTATTATTAATAAATCCCAGTAAGAAATAATCCAAGCTTTTCAAATCTCACGTAGGCGTAGACCAATAAATCTTTCCAAGACATCTGATAAATCATATTATCATACTTAACACGTGAAAAATTGATTATTTCATAACTAGTAAGACACCAAAGTTAGATCAATCTTATTAGGTCAGATTCATTAGGTCAGAATATTATTAGTCAATCAGATTAGGTTGTTTAATAGTTCTTTTTTTGACATTGCTACTTTCTATTTGGCCAATAGCCAAATCTGTATGAATAAACCATTTACTATGCAGGCACCCAATATATCCAAACTGTTATTGAAAATGTGCAAGGTAACTAATTTCATCATTTTCTTCTAATTAAATATTTTCCGAGCTAACACCCATACTAACGCTATTTGTTAACACTAATAATACATCGTTCAATTTTGTAGGTTTTTATTAATTATAACATTGTTCTACCATCTAATTCTTCCACCAGCATGCCAGCTTTCCCTGTGACCATCGGGCCCTCTAATATTCGAACCATAACCAGCATTAAAATCATGGTTATCTCCATGATGTTGTACCTCCACTTGTGCTCTTGTATTTCCTCTTTGATCTCTTCCAATATCAGGTTTAACCTAAAACCAAGAGATAAATATAGTTTAAACATTTAAACCATTTCAGTTGTCAACAAAATTATAAACTTACTTCCCATCCTGGAGTGTGTGGGATTTGTGCAGGATTACTGCTTGGATTATGCTGATTACTGGGAACAAATCTTTTAAATCTTGTATATCTTGGATTGGGATTGTAAGGTCCAGTTGATTGTGTTGGTATGAAAGGTCCACTACTTCCTCCTCCTCTTGGTTCTGTTGGTTTCCATGTTGCAGAAACGGTGGCATATAGAGCCACAAAGCAAGCAAATAAAAACGCAATTTTCCTCATCTGTAAATAAATATAGCAAATTTAATCATTAAGAACTTGAACAGAACATTTGTTAGAAAATGCATGTTATTGAAAGTCTTTCGATCCGTGTTTGCAGTTTGCGGTAGTTTGGGAGAGGTTAGACATGTATCGATGATATTCGACTTATATCGCTTTAAGTTTTATACAAATCCCTATTTTATCTATTATTTAATGAAAATTTTATTTCTCTGCTTTAATTAACAGAAAAATGTAGCTGAGTGTATCGAATGCTTGTAGATGTTTGTGGTGACAACATACCAATAAATAACTCATGTAAGGAATGAATAAAAAGATGCGAAGATAATTCTCTATAAAGATACGAACAAACGCTTGCATAATTATTGAGAGTTGCATAATTATTGATTATTGATATTTCACTTACGAGCAATTAATTTAGAGTAGTTTAACAATTGGAACTAGTCATGGATATTTTACGATAACTCCAGGAAGTATTTACATTATATGCTCCGCAAAACACTTCCATCATTTAAGTGAGTTCAAGTCACCAGTTCATTTTTTTTCGTACAAATAAAAAGCTGGCTTGAGCACGTTCTGTGAAGAGGAAACACATGTTAGCCGGCGGTGTCATTATTTTCATTAATTGATTCATTCATTTTGTTAAATTAATTTTTGAATTTCTAATATACCATTTTTATCAATAAACCATTTATCTAACTAAATCAATTTTAATAAAAATTCTCATAAGGATATAAATCTATTTTTTATTCTAATCATGGTCTAGCACATTTGGGTCATTAGAATAATGTATTCCTTTTAAATTCTAAGAGTAATATAGGTTATGAAACTTGTAGGGTTTAATACTTTTAGTTTATTTGAAAACTATTTTAGTCACTAATTTTATACTATTCATTCACCACATAAGGATATCGTTTTTTTTTTCGATCAACCAGGGTTGTATTTAGTGTTTAGTATTGCTTGATATAACGTTGATTAATGTTCCAACTATTTACTACTTGAAATATTTTGGAAGATTCGCATGAAATATTAACTGACGGATAAAACGAAATTTATATATTTTGCATACATTTATTTCAGTATTATTTATTTTATCAGAGCAATGACCCAAATCTGAACTTCAAAAATATACGGCTACTAGAAAACTGACTTACCTTGATTTTGTCTTCTCGTCTAAGATATCTCACCACACTGTTCGCAAAGAATCACTCTCTTATTGATTTATACTTGTTTTTCTAGAGACGGTAATTTACTTTCAGAGGGATTTACACTTTCATTTCGTGTCGTTCGTTTGAGGTCGTTATCTATATTTACATGTTTTGAGCGAAATAATTCTTGGTACAGATATATAAACGATTTTTTAAAACAACAATGTTTATCATTTTGTTTATTATTACTCGACTTCAATATAGATAAAAATTGTTCATTTTTCGAATTTTAGGTTGAATAAAACTATAAAATTTTTATGCTTCTGTGTATTTTTCGCTGCAATCTCTGACTGTATTGTAATTTACAGATTTCCCGTTCGACATTTGCTATTTTCATTTATAGCTCAATTGTCCCAGTAAATCCACATTACCTAACACAGTAAATATTTCTCTTTAGCTGTGATGATCCTAATTCATCTGTTTTTATTTTTCAAACCAAAAAGCGGAAGGGACAAAATGTAAGACTTTAAAATCGTGTTATTGTTCATTGTGAATTATTTCTACCGGGTCAAAGTGTCATAGGATAGAATTATACCATAATATTTGTTTTTTCATCGCAGTGTTGCCCCTAATAACATGGAATCGATTCTTCGCCACATTTACAAGAACTCAGCTTATATCATTACGTAATCGTTCTTTTAGTCAGATTTAACCTTATCGAATTTCTAAATATTTCTTAAACTCACAAAGACATCGTTTTAAGTAGATTGAGAATATTGAATCACAATCATTTCCTAAATCAAATTCGACAACCGTTTCGAAAGCTAGAAAAACAGACTATACATTGAAAAAAATATAAAGAAAAAGTGTGTCTACTAAATTGTGTACCAAATGTGGAAAGCTAACTAAATGTGTTAGATATAAGTCTAACAAACATATATATATATATATATATATATATATATATATATATATATATATATATATATATATATATAAATCAAATGCATATGTGAAATACAAGTGCCAATAGGGATAACGCTTTAAAAATATATAATTCTGTGTTGTAGAATATTATTCAAATTTAACTGAGACTTATCAGTAATTATTAATAAGACACCTAGACTTTTTCAAATCTTAATCATCAGTATGCTGCTGTTGGTGTCCAATCTTCCATCCAAAACGTCGATCTTCTACGTCTCTGTTCGCTGATAACTTAATTTTGTTCTTCAATTGTGTTCGCATCTTAAACGAATGATTTCTATTCTAATTAGATCTCAGAGAGAAACATGTAGAGTTTGTACATTTGTAGAAAGAGGTGGATTTTGGTAGAAGAGGGTCTTGATTGTAACATTTCCTCTCTTCCACAAGCACATATTAGAAAAGCAAAAGCTCCTGCAACTTGGTCGATTCGGCTTATTATTTTCAGCGGTAGATAAACACTTTATTCCCCTATATTACTGATACCAAATATTTATTGATAATTGATATTTATATTATGCTATCCGTCAAGTATTTTCTTCATTAATTTTCAAGCCATATGGCTCTGCAGTTCGAACTATATCATAAACAATGCTAGAAGCATTGGAGCTAGAAGCAAAAAGCGATGGAGAAACATATCCGGTGTGCAGAGCTTTGGAAATGGATTTTACAAATTATCTCGAACGTGTACACAGCACACAATGGAACCGTCGTAGGACGCCTAAAGAAGTTTAAGAATTTTTAGGGAACATGTTCATCTTCCAAAAGTCAGTGTATATAATTGAACATAAGTATATATAAGTGTATACAAGCAAAGCGAAAATCAATAAAAACGACAATCTAATACGTTCTTCCATTAGTTGGCATAGCCCGAAATTCTTATCTACACGTCTATTGGGTCTAGAACCCGCCTGCTCTTCTTGGCCTCTCCCTGTGAGCTCTTTATATGATCTTCATAAACACCTTTCGGCAATTGATAGAACACCTATCTGGAAAGTTCTTCCATTCTTTACTGTCGCCTTTTTTCACTCTAGGTATAATTATCGCATTTTTCTTCCACACCGACGATACTCTTTCCTATCGCCAAATTTGCATGAGCAGCACATGAAGCCGGTGAAACAACGTTTTCCCACTGGCGTTGATCATTTCTCTCGTAACTTAATCAACTCCAGCGGTCTTGCTATACTTTAATGATTTTATTGCCGTTCCCAATTCGTCCGTTGTTGGCTGGACATCAGGAAATAAAGTTCCTATAATTCTCCGATAATTAAGTATTAAAAAATCTAATGTTCTATTACTGGTAGATCTTTGTAAATTTAATTTGTTTGTAGTTCCCTATATTACAATAAGTCTAGTTAACATTATTCATTTTAGAATCTTTGCAGTCGGAATTTTAGATTCCATTACCCTGATTTGAGAATTTGCTTACACAGCTGTATTTTATTAGTATAAGGGAATTCCAGTTACTCCAAGTACTTAGTATACTCCATTTATTTTGATATACACTTGGAAACGTTGTGTTTTGGTAAACCATTGAGAATATTCCTTTACTAGAAATCGTTTCACCTTATGACAAAATAATGTTAATTAAACGTTATCTCTTGTTTACATAGGTGTGCTTAAACATATTACAAGAAATTATATTTTTCCACCTTCGTTATTTATTTGGCGATTTCAATCAATGGCTATATTTTTTCTTTTTCCCTTTCAAATCAAAAGTTTACTAAAATGTTTACTAAATGTGAAAATAAAATAGAGAATATAAAAAAATATTTAATTATTTATCAATATATAAACACTACAATAACAAACCAAAGTACTGTTCTTGTAAATTATTCGTAGACTTATGATAGAGTATGATATATTCTGGAATTCTCAAATTAACTCAAATTGAAACTCAAGTTCGAATTTAACTAAGTTTACTGTGTCTATTATTTTAAGTTTATATATTATGTCTAAGTTATTTAACCTTTTATAAACAAAACCACATATAAGGTAACAAGTATATTTTATTTATCAACACATAAAAATACAAGCCTCTTTAAAATTACTCAATAATATATCTTGCATGGCACTAAAAAATACCTTCATTGTTTTCTTATCGAATCTCTTCGATGTGCAAAAACATCATGCAAACCCTCAATTCAGTTCAATAAAACCAGTGAATACAATTCAAATCTACATGCATTAAGTCTGTGCATAGAATATACATTCATGGCTATATTCTTTTAACATTTCATATTGTCTTCATATTGTATAAAATGTTCTTTATTTAAAGTAGGGTAGGTACCCAGAAACTTAAGATTGGAGCTTATATAAACATATCCTATATTTTTGATCTCATTTACCCATGCTTCCACACTTGTAGGGTCACTTTTATGTATTGGAATTTTAGCAGCTAGTTTAGCTGCAATCATATTTTTATCTGATTTTAATAACTCTCATCTCTCCTCCTTTGATACACTCTTTTTCCTGATGAATGAATTCCTGATCGATTACGCTCAAATTAAGTAGTCAAGTCAATCAAGTAGTAATATTTTTAACAAAATAGGAACCTTGAAAATCTTCAAATGAGCCAAGCTTCAATGTTGCTTGTTCAATTTTAATACTGTGAATTGACTATATCATCAACGAGCTGTGATTTTGATGAGATATACTCACATAAAGGACATCAAGTCATATTTATCTGTACCTTTACTTTCGTAGGGCCAACCATGCTTAAATATAATTAGTTTGGTATAAAATTGAATCCAATTTGCAAAATTAAAATAAAATTTGAATAGGAACACACCTGAATGGAATGTCCCCCTTCGTGTTCAGATTAAAAGTGTTACAATAGATTTTTTGACAATGTTCATAAATCGATTACTTATCCATTGTTGTATATCATTTATAATCAAAATATGAATAGTAAAGTACAGATAAACTAAAAACAACAAAATTCTTAACTTTACAAAAAGACCTCAGCCAGGGTCAAATCCAAAATATCTGTTGTATTTCGTTAGATTCAACCTCTCGATTGTTTGTGAATGGTAACTTCGCAAAATCAGGCGGTACCGGTTGGAATTTTCCAGAACTAGCTACTATTAATTTTCACAGCTATATATAAGAAAATAATAAAAATGTGAAAACATAACCATAGAATTAATCATATCCTACATCTTGTTCACTTCCCTGTACTCTAGAATATACTCTCTAGTTTAAATTTTACTGGAAAATCCAGCCAACAGATATTTTTTTAAAATAAAATTATGTTTACAACTGGGTTCTATTTTGCTCAGAACACGCATTTACTCATAGTTTAAGCAAAAGCAATGCGTTGATAATTAAGATATCCGTTTGACCTTGTTCGAACGCAATAAACATTGAAGTGAAAACAACATGTGGTCAGGATGAAGAGAAAATTACTCAAAGTGACTAAAAACAACACTGTGGACGTATAGGGGTATTGATCGACTGCTTTGAAAAGGCCGTATTAAATAGTATTATTCAATTCGTGCTGATGTTTTTATCTTCATTACTCTCTTAAATGATTAATTAATTTATGATTTAATAAAATTAACATTTTTTAGCAAGCTATTTGATCGGGTCTATGTGCTTTAAATTATGATCAAACCACTGCTGCTTCCTAAGTTATACATTGCATAAAGCTTGCGTAATAAACAAATACAAATATTTAATATAAGTATATATTTGGTAAGGAAACATTGTTAATAAATGTTAGGCTAAACAAATACGATTTGATGTCAGTTCCTAGTTCACTATCACGTGACTTCTTATTAAACGTAATAGAAATAAAAACCAATAACAGGCGGAAGCTGTTTGACCTAGCCTGGTTTAATAGCCCATAATTGACATGAATGAATTGCCTTACTAACAGTTCTACGCAACTATCAAAAAGCATTTTATATGAGTACAAATCTTATACAATTTTAATAACTCCTAATTATTTTGGAGTGGTACATTTAATATCGTTCCCATTAATCTCAATAAAGATGTTGACTGTTCTTTTACCGCAGAACTCATGCAGAATATTTTTCACCAAATATCACCAGTGTTGGCGATTTTCCGCAACCGTTCTGACCTGACAATGTTAGTCTTCTATTTTTCAGCTCGCTTTATATGATCTTGATGTATTTCTCGGAGTTGCTTGCTTACGCGTTCTATCCAAGAGGTCGCCAAATAAGTCTGTAGGCAATTCGTCACCTTATATTCGACAAACATTTCTAAACAATTGCAACTAGCGTCTCCGGATTTGTTCTACAACTGTAGCTTATTATTATGGCGGTAGATTCCAGTTACTTCTCCTGTATTACTTATCCCAAATATTTTTTGAGAATTATAGCTCGGTGAATGGAAATAGGACGAAAATAATATAGTGATAGTTATATAATGTGACTCTTATTTATTGACGCTAAAGAAAAATAGAAAATGCAGTAGATAAAAGCGAGCGGTACAGTTTTACCTGAAGGACTCTTGGGCAGTCGATGCACTTATGTTCTGAATTATTCTTAAACCATATGACTCTGCAATTCGAACTATATCATGAAGAATTATCGGTGCTTCAACGAATAAGGCCCTATTATCAGCGAGTATTAAGTTCATAGCATGAATGCATTCACAATTTTTGTGACATACTGGGGAACATATTGATTCATCATTTAGATTTTCATGACCTTCTTTAAAACCATATACCACTTGTGGACTCACCATATACATTTTTTTATCAACACCGACTTTATTTGATATATTCTCTCCACTGTCATTTCTACTCCACTACTCTGTTTATAATTTTTTATTGGTCAGATATCGTTCATATCAAAGAGCTTCTATCGCTGGCAACCGTCCAATAAAATCGATGTTTTAAAAATATCATATTTACTTTTAAATACGCCTTGTAAAATTAGCGTGGATGTATATACTTACTACATTTTACAAATACTATTAATTCTAAAAAAACAAAATCAGCAATAAATTACCAGACGTTTTGTTTCGGTTAATTTTATACGACGATAAAACCGAATAACTGTGAAATTGTCGCATGTTCCAACTTAATTAGATAAATGTTAAAGATTAAATTTAAACGTTTATAAGCAGAATAATTTGTTGTCGACATGTTCGTGTGACTTCGCTAACTTTAGCATTTGCTGTTGTTGATTCGGTGCAAATGCCACAATATTTTGGGATACTGGCACACGAAATTACTCAGATACATTAAACATTTTTTCTCAAAAATTATATCATATAATTCCAATATAGTCTTTAGAGCATATTTACTCATTTTGGAGAAGGGTCCATTATTCATCATTTATGGGGTTATGTGATTTTAATTTGTCTTTCGTGGTGCTCATTATTTCATGCAAAAAGTATGCTTTGATTAATCAAATAATAAATCAAATTGGATTTAGTGAGTTAGACTTAATTATAGAGTTAGGTTTATTATATTTATCTAAAAGTCTAACATCATTTGGATCTAAAGTAGAAATATGATCACAGCAGCTTAAACGACTAGCGGTAATGATTTTATCATATCATTTTAAGATTATCTTCGTATATAGGATGGATATTTACAGTTTCTATCTGACATGCAACTGGGCGATGACAAACATATTGCAACAACGCCTAGGATGCAAAGAGCAGTTTATCTGCACTTGTAAGGATCAAAATATAAAAAAGACATTTTATTCCTGAAAAAACTACATTTCCTACAGAAGTCATGTATTTTAAAAAAATTCATGTAAATAAATACATCAGAATATTATAGAACAGTTTTTTAGAACTAATCAGAGCCCCCTGTTAAAAAATAATGCTTATGTTATCAGTTAACGAAATTCGATTATTTCCATTTTTGTTACAGTTTGAGAGCTTATTTAGTTTCAAACTAAATGACGCGGCTTATTCAAAAATATCACCGTAATTTATTAATAAATATTTAGTATAAAAATATAATGAGAAAAACCTGGAATCCTACGTTTTCAAAGCCAAATATACTTTGACTCAATAAACAAATGTTGATATCTTCAAATCGGCTGTTACCCTTCAAACGCTCTATAATATGACTTCGTTGAATAAGTATTACTAGAAATATGGGACTAGCTATGGATAATCCAACGTTGAAAAACCAAAATTTCTTTTCCTCCAACATTACATATATAACATATATGACCGCTTCTGGCTGATTTCCTTTAGTAAAATTCTTTATTCATTATTTGTCTCTTCGAAGTCAGGTCGTGATGAAACTAACCATAAATACCAAATAAAATAATAATAATAATTTACAAAAATAACAAACAGATTTTTCGAGCTTTTATGATATGAAAGAATCGTTAACCCAATTCAGAATATCTAGAACGTCCTTGTGATTAGTCCTAGAACGTACCGAATATCAAAAACCAATAATTCTTAATTTTTCAAGAAATACTTTATGCCATTCATAAGTTCCTGTTTTTTTTATTACATTTACCATAAGCCCTTTCTAGTATTTTTGTTTTTAACAAGATTTTGTGACTAAACGACTAAAAACATAGCACAAACCCTAAAAACTTTATTTACGAAATAAATACATTATAAAATACCGCTAGTATATTGATTTAACCAGCAGCTGTAAACAAACAAATTTGTTAAAATATCATACACCTCCGTCCTGACATATTAATTAAATAAAGCGCTATTTTATGAAAAAAAGTCATTAACGCTATGTTATTCATTGATATATTACGGAATTTTTTGACAGGCAAGCAATATATATGACAATTGACCTCAACAAATATAAAAATTTATTTTTTCTTAGACGAACAGTATTTTCTCCAGTAGCACCACACTATTATGAGTTTTATCAAATATATTATGAATGTATTTGATAACTTAATGTTTAAATACTTAATTAAAAATAAAAATTAACAATTTATATGATAAATAATTATCTAACATTGTATGTACTATATACTGTTATAAATTTAATGTTTAATTAGTTATATACTGTTAAATATTTAATTAGTCGTTCTTTTTAATTATCAGGAATATTATAATGTATCTATAATTATGTTTTTCGTGGTTATCATATTAACTATGTGTGTCTTATTTATATTGTTTTCCGCATACAAAAATAGTAATAAACAACGGAGATAAAATATGAATCATCTATTAAAAGGAACGCAATAGTACTGCAATAAGTACTGTTTATCTTAATACATTGAAAATCAAACATTTTGTATACTATTAGTAATAAATTAAGTAATACCGGTAATAATAATGAAAATTTACATCGCACTAATACATGGAAAGGCTATTTATTAGGTTTTGAATATGTAAATCCCAAAATCAGTAAAATACCGCCAGTAGCTGTAAGCAAATTGACAAAAGAAACAACTTCAAGGTAAGTTACTTTCCTACTAGTAACATACTTTTCAAGTTCAACTTTGGGTCATTGCTCCGATATAGTAAACAAATCTTTAGCATAAAAATTATATAGACCTTTTAAAAATTAAGTTTGCTACTTACCATTTTTGAACACGAAAATTGAATTAAATATAATTTCATGTTAAATTGAACATTATATTTATTCATGACATTGTTACAAAATGAAAATTACGGCATTATAATAAAATGTTTATGGTTTCAGGTATTTTCTAAAATAATACGGCTATTTTACAACTGTCGATTCAATAAAATAATAAGTAACTATTATTAGTTATTTTTTATATTTTGGGATTGTGATAAATTCGTACAAAAATGATGAGGTACAAAAGGCAGTGATGTGTTAGGTGTTTGCATATAATGTGATCAATTTTTCACGTTAATGAGGCATTTATTGAGAACTGATACGTCGAAAATCGGTGTTGGCGGTCCACTCATCGAAATATTTTGTAACCGTATACCAGGAAAGCCATGCCCTATCGGTCTGAATAAGTGATAATTAGAAAGTGCGATATCTGGGGAGTACATTGGGTGCTGCAGGACTTTTTATGTGAACTGCAATATGGTCCTTCACAACTCTTGCAATGTTTGGCCCAAGTTGTCATGCAGAAGGATGGCTTTGCGTCTATCAGTGGCTGTTAGTGATCTTTTTTCGTTAGTGTTAGTGATCGTTGTTCAATTGACTGGCTGATATGCATAGCTAAAGTTTATGTTCAAGAATATTTCCCCTCCAGTATCACCTGGAATAGCTTATGACTTTTTGCTCTTGAAATTGTCGTAATATATACACTTTTTATCGCAATTATAATTTGAAATAATATATGCAATTGGAAACAGTTAATTGGGATATAACGGAGTAACATCATCATAGGTTTCTAAAAGTGTTTGATGGGCTTCGACAGCAGATTTCACCAAATCGAACAATAAGAATAATGAGTATCGAAAACACTTGGTATATAGACAATATTTATTTATTAATGAAGGTTTTGAATCATCATTTGCTTTTAGAACAGCTGCAATTTCTTCGCAGAATAGATTCGTAGAGCGCCTGAATAATTTCCAACGAAATTTCATCCCATTCTTATTCAAAACATCTTCCAATTACTTCCATAATGTTGGAGATGGATGTCTACTCCTTACTCCTTATTCTCATGCTCCTCCAACCAAGACTGAAACTTTCTGGGTGTATGTTTGTGCGCATTATCACCTCGGAATATGGCAGTGTTTGGCAGCAATGTTATAGTCAAAGTAAGAACTGTAATAAGAACTGTCATTGAGTCTGGTAATTATTTCTATTTGGATTAACTCAACTACTAAATGCCAATCAACTTTTAGCATCATGAGCACATGTTCATCATTGTCAATCATAGCCAGCTGCTGTTCTGGTAATTGCTGTTTTTTCTATTTTTTTCTAATGCTATATCTCATATCCTGAAATGAAGAAGATAGTCTTAATATAACTATTTACAGTTAGAAAAAAAATTCTATATGAGGATATTTTTCATTTCAACAAATTTGTCATTGTAAACATAAAGCTACTGAGCTATTTACTTATAAAGAACTTAATTGAATCATACTTACACGCTATACTTGCTTGCCAATAGAAAGTATCGCAATATCATCAGCAAATACAGCCACGGTGATATTTTCAAGAACACATTGTGATATATGTACACATTTATTTCATTGTTTAGGTAGGCTTCAGTTTTTTTATTATAAACATTCAGACTGAGCTTTTAGTGTTTTGCCTCGGTAACATTTTGGTAAATTTATATATAAACTTCCTCGTATTAAACATTGTTGAAGACTTGGACAATGTTTAAAGAATATAGCTAAGCAGACATTTTCTCTTATGCTCTTTTAATTATTTCAAGGTCTATGATTCTAGGCCATCTTTACCAAAAAATAAGTAATGCTTTTAAAAAAACTTTTTAAAAACATTCTCAGCCACCTTATTTCTAATTTCATTATTATGTTTAAGTCAAAGATTTTATTGCGAAATTAATATATTAGCTTAGCTCAAAAAGCTAACAGGAATCGAATAGTCAAGGTTACAGGAAGATAATAATAAAATGTAATGGTTATCATTAAATATTATTCGGTGTTCTTCAAAACTTGATATAGATAACTGCTTCTACTGATTTCCTCTGTTATTGTAATGAATACTTGAATCGACGCGAATCACCATTGGTACAGACTAAAGAGTGTTATATTTAAATAATTAGTATTTAAAATAATTGCAATTTTCAATTAATATTTTCTTAATATCACCTGGTGGAGTAGCAGTTGGCGTGGGTAAAAGAACAAGGTGCAGAGATAGACGCTTAAACATAACAGTAGTCCCAGAAATGTTTGGATGGATTATACTGCCATTTTTTTGTTACATATATATATATATATATATATATATATATATATATATATATATATATATATATATATATATATATATATGCAATTATGCAATTATGTTTATTGCTTTAAAAAATTAATTAGTCATATCTTGGACCTTAATATATCTTATTATTATTGCAAAATATAACTCGCACACTGCATCGTATTCTAAATTTTCACTTGGGGGGTTCGTATAATTAAAAACAGAAACTATCGTTAAATCTGACATAATTCAATATATATAAATATTAATATATCCGTGTTTATATCACTTATAACACCCTTAAATAAAACATCCTCACCTAAATCTTTTTCAATAAACTGTATTGGCCAATTTTCATATATTCTTACAATTATTTTTAAACTTAAAAAAGCATTTATTGGTAGGACCTAGTATAGACACAATAAAAGAACAATGTTGGTTTGTCAGGAATGCAATAAGCAATCCATTTTCACACTTCTCCAACATTTTGAAACCATGCTGCATTAATCTAAATAATCTTCATCTGGTAATTAGAAGTCGCAGTGCCTATGTAGCTTTTCTGTTAAAGTTCATGTATTGTATTGATAAAGTACATGTTCATTTATTTGTCCTATATATTGGATAATCCTTTTTAATAAGTTATTAAAAAAAACAGTACAAGTGAATAGTGTATTTTGGCATTTTTGAAAAATCATTTCAATGAGAAGTAGAACAATTAACAGTATTTTTTTAAAAATTTTGACTAAAAAATTATACATACTTTCTCTCGTTTTTTTTTAACTAGAACATATTGAAAAATATAAGTTATTTTGGCTGCTGTTTTAAAAATAAATAATGTATTATATTTTTAACAATACAAAACATGAGTAACCTCATTCGCATCATTTAGATTAGATAACAATTAAATATCTTAAAAACCAGTAGACACAAATTTAAATTTACATGTAGATAAAAACATGTAAAAAAATATATGTTCCAACAGTTTTATTGCTAGGTTTAAATCAATGTTTATGTGTTATAGAAGCAGTCAAATATACGAGCTCTGACTGAAATATATCCAGAAGTAAACAATCGTCAATTCTTTGCATTTTTAATTTGATGACTCGGTGACTATTGGTGAAGTTAGATGAGTTAATGCAGTTTCTGGATAAATATTAAAACCTAACATCAATCCGGTATTATTACTTATTAGTATTTTTAATCAGTTTTAAAATATATTAGAAAAAGTACTGATGTGATTATTTTTGGTGCGAATGTAAGCAAATTCACACAAATTTTTAAAATTAATTACTTTGTGGATTAAATTATTAATTAACAACCAAATAATATCATCATATGAAAATTATATATACTGCAATTAGTTAGTTTAATGCATCATTATAGAAACAAAAATAAGATCCAATTATTTTGCAAATATTTTTACTCTTTACAACTAACGAACAAGAAACAAGAAAAATTATTGGTTGGCAATGACAAATATGATGAATAAAACATGAGTACCCGTACTTTCACAATATATACCCAATTTTTTATTAAATTAAATAACTCAGATTTTTTATACTAGCTAACTTATTTGTTCATAAAATTTAGTATGAGTATTTTGTATTTTTAATATTTGGTTTTTTTGTTATTTATAATGCATTAACAAGTACATATATAAGCCTGCTTGGTGGCGCAGTGGTAAAGGCGATAGGACGGTCCTCCTACTGTTGCGATAGCCGCGGGTTCGAATCCTGCTGGGACATAGTCATAAATTTATGTTTGTGATTGTCCTAAACAAGAGTGTAAAATTCGACAAGGAAAGTGATCCCATTCACGCCAGTAACTAGGCTGGGTAAGACCGCATGTCTTCTGGGATAATTTCTGAAGTTGATCACTCGCCAGTCCGTAGTCTTAATGCTGAGGGCCGTGGTTCGGAGCCCACGTTAAACTGTACGTCCAGTCCAGATAAACCCATAGTTGGTAAAAGGAGACTTTAAAAAAATACACATATATTTTATAAATGTACATTATAATACAGATAAAGAAAATAGGAGAAAAAGGTACCTAATTAAAGAATTTCCTGTTAAAAAACATTTTAAACAAATTTAATAATACATACGATAATAATAAATACGATTTAATTTTGCCTAATTTAAGTGCAGCAGATTAAAATTAAATTTATTTACTAAACAATGCAAATAAAAGGTAATAAAAATAGCAATTAAGTACAAGGCCGAAAATATTTAATTTTCCATTTTAATATGTTCCATTTCAAAGATTACAGTTAGATAATGAGTAGAGTTCCAATAATCCCAAGACACTCAGCTTTCAAAGATATATTCTATTTAATTTACAATTCAATTTAATTACCTTGCGTCAATTCCATTAAATAAAGTTTAATATGGATGTATTATTGTATGTTTCTAAGAAGTTCAATAAATACAGCAGTTCCTTTATATTATTATATATTATTAACAATTTTATTTGTTTTTACAAGGTCTTCTGACTAATATGAAAACAATTTTAATAGCATTTTTTTATGTAAATACTAAATAACTTAATATAGTTTTTAACATTTTATTTGCTTTTAAACTTCTGGAAATCTATATAATATATAAAACATATTTACTGGTTTTAAGTATATTTTTCTATATATAGCCCGTCCAATAAAATAGCCGAAAGACTTCATAGATCACGTCGAATATATTGTCAATTCCAGTTTGCAGACATATAAAATTCGTTTTAAATTCAACATTTTTCATTCTCATTTTAAGTTTCAATTAAAAAGAGATAGAATGCTATATATTGCATCAGAATCTATAATCGAATGGGTCTATAAAATTCAATTGATGGGCTATATTGCCAAATATCTGCAAAATTATTGATAATATTAGTGATATTAATTGAAGGTTATAAACTGGTAAATGTAAATCAATTGTCAAATTTGATGCGGAAACATTGTGACATGTTGACGTCATAAATTTTGATGACATTTATTGGCTGTTTTATTGAACGAGCTATTTGCAAAGGCAGAAGAGAGCATTAAGTTGATTTACGAAAATAAGTACAAAATTGATGTAATAGGAGTTATGAAATTTTTTAATAGGAGAGAAATTCTAGCGAATAATTGGATATAAAATCTTAATTCCCATTGAGCAGGCGATGTTTTAAACCTGTAGTGATCTTACTAATCGAAATAAGGATTATATGCCGATGGCTGTATCCCTTATGCTAGTTTGTGAATCAGTGGAAATCAGTTTCTTACATTCTGTTAATAATTTTCTTGAAACTGCTTGACACTGTTGCATTTGGTTTAAAACGCACTTCTTATAACTGGTTGTTTATCTTGTTTCATATTGTTATTTTTGCATTATAGATTTATCTGAAAGGGTTGCATTTTCATTTCAATAAGCCTATTATTGGCAAAAACTGGTAGTAGTTAGGTTGATAAAATAAAATGGGGCATATCACAAGCCTATTTTTCATCTTACTTTCATCAACTTTCAGCTTTCATCTTACAATATTTACCGAATATTGTCATACAATAAGTGCTTTTATTTTACGTTGTTCCACAGATCCACTATTTTTAATATTTGATTAGCATAGTATATGAACATTTTATGGCCAATTATGTATCGAACAAAAAACTGAATACATACATTTTGCCTTTTTTGCTTGAGTACACTGGGTGTACATTATAAATCTTTTCATGTTCAGTCAATTGACATGATAGTAATTTTCCTATCTTTTAAATGTTTTATCTGTATTTATATTAAAATTACTTGTACTTGTGGTGTTTTGCTCGTCTTTTATTATAGACATTAAAATTGCCATTTTGAAAAACTAAATCATCTTGATGGTGTATGATTCAATATAGCTTGTTAACTTACATTTTGCTGTTATCTGATGGTTTGATATGAATATATAACCTCATATTTTAGCATACTATATTATTATATTGTTCGTTAATATATGATTCATAAGCTTTTTGAAACGGAAATGACTATTAAAAGTACGTTTTGTACAACAATGTTCACTATTATATATACATAATTATGAAAAAACTACTACTCGGTGGACTTGACCCAACTTGGTAATTAATATTTGCCAAATAAAATTAACATAGTTCTAGGAAAGGAGGTGCATATTGATTTAACTCAAATGAAATCATAAGTTCTATAGAAATGTATAATACTACCCATTATTATAATAATATGGAAAATAATAAATCAATATATTAAAGTAAAATATTTTATTGGGAAAAACTATAACAACTCTACCATCTAATTGAACCACCAACATGCCAAGTGTCTCTATGGCTTCCTGGTCCTCTTAAATTTTTTGCCCAACCAGCATTGATGTCGTGGTTTCTACCATGTTCATTTATCTCCACTTGAGCTCTTGTATTTCCATTTGCATCTCTTCCGAGATCAGGTTTTAGCTAAAATAATACGATATAAAAATACATTTAACTATTTTTTTTATAAATGAATATATTTAAATTATTATAATATATTTAACTTGTCAATTATTAAAATTAGATTAAAATAGGTGATTAGATACTTACTTCCCAGTCGTTAGGAGATCTTTTAAACCTGAAGCGGTCATAGGATAGCGGCTTGTCTGTACGTGGATTAAATGGAGGTAAAGTATACGGTCTTTCCGTCGAATGGAGTGAAGGGTATGAGAATCCGGCAGATATCACATCACAAGCAAAGGCAAATAAAATAATTGCAGCCAATTTAACCATCTAAAATAAATTCACTTTGAAAAAGATTGTTTTTTTTTAAATAACTTATTATTTACCGTCTTTTTATTAACTCAACACTCTAACTAATGTGATTGTGCTGTTTGATGAGAAGAATATTCTTATATAGTGTCTTATAATTTCGGTAAATTACAGGACCTGGGATTTACATTTATTCTTCTTGGAGTTCTTAAAATAAAATATCGATGTTTGTCCAAGGTTAATACATTTATGTGATAAAAAATTGCGATATGATTATAGTAATTGTTCTTATCAAAAAAATCGTACAGAATCAGTTTGGTTTATCACGCTAGTTTTGGCGAAATTATTTGCATCGCATTTATTGTTCATATTGGATTAGATGTAGGACCACTCCATATTGCAAATTGTACTGGGAGAATAAAAACTACTTTTTTCCCTCTGGTAGCGTATGGTTAGCATATCGGAAAAGTGATTTTACAATGAGAATATAAACGACGGAGACTTATTTGTACCTCTAATACTTCGCACCCATGTTCCAAATTATTAAATGGGTGGAGGCAAAAGTAATTTGGACTTTATTTTCATGTTTTTCAAGAAGTTAATCAGTAATTATATTTCAACTCTCATTTCGTCAGTGTAGAACAGACTTAACATTTCTGGGCGAGAAATTAACCACGTGATTTTCATAAGCAAGTTTTGAAGCCAGCAATACACCATTAAATATACATATCCCAATATCAATCAATATCTTAATTTTTATTTTATTTATTTATTAAAGACAATCAACAATCTTAATTTTTACCGAATAACTAAAATACATTGATAGTCGTGATAGATAACAATGTATTTTGCTATTTATAAATTTAGAAATGTTTTTAAATCGCTTGTTTTAATCGCTTTTGTGAATGACTTAGACTTGAATTAACTGCAACTTTTACAATTATTTATGGAACTTCTTCAGGCTTCACCATTATCTTTTTCGCACATTATTGTCGTACCCGATATATTGTGTTAATTAAGTAATAATTTCATTTTCTTTAAACCTAGCTTAATTGCTAAGTACCGATTTTTTTGGTATTCATTCTTATGTAAAAGGTTGAAAACTATTTCATTGTCAATGTTTAGTTTAGTATTTAGTTCATCATCAGCTTTTTCAATGATTGGTCGGACAGGGTATCTTAAAATTCTGAAACGAAAATAAGCAAACCAATTCTGACCAGACTCCTTTTAAGCGTTCATCACCATAAACACCACACATTTTTCCACAATTCAGTACACCTTTCCCTTTTCGAAAGTAAAAAAGCAAAATATGACTTGAGTACCCATATCATTTTTGAAAACAATTATTAAGTAAGAGTAAACGATATTACTATTTATAATTATTATTTTTATATAATGTTGTGTCAGTATATTTGTTTATATTTTTATTAACACTAATTTATATTTTTATTTATTCATTAAAATTATAGTACTATATAATTTTATTTTTTCTTTATTGCATCTTACATGGGATATGCATGCATTAGTTCACTCTGCATTTAGAAAATCAATTTATTACTATGATCTTGAACTTGCAAACAAGATGAATGCAGCGTAAATACACCATTTGTATTTGAAAAATAATTTCAAATTCATATATTGTATTAAGACTATAAATTAATTTTAAAGGATTTTTTTAATTTAAAGCTTTATCGTAAAACATTGGCCAATGTTTTAATATTTTCAGAAGAAGTGAAGCCCTGCTCAGACAGATTACGATTTTAATCCATTTCCATCATTCCTTTTTAATTTTAAAGTTTTTGTTTTCACCGATTTTTCAACATGGGGTAGAGCGTTGTCATGCTGAAAAATAACATTGTTGTATCTTTGCTCGTATTCCGACCGATTTTTGCACAATACTAGGCTCAAACGCATCATTTATAGTCGAGACCGATCCCCTTTGATGGTTTCATCGGGTAATACCTTCAAGCCCACGTGTTTTGCCTACCCAGACGATCTTTTTTTCGGTTTCAATTTTTAAAACGCCGAAACCAATATTCACATGTTGATATCGATGACGCATGGTTGCCATAATCTTCACATAGCATTCGATCACCTTCAGTTGCTTTTTTTCTCCAAATTGAAGTTAAAAGAAAAACTTCGTGCATATGCGATTCATTAGATAAAAATTCAGTCATTTTCAACGTACTGAAAACATGTTTTGTTAACGCTTCGATGAAGTGACACATACTGAAAACAAAAAACACAACAAGGCTTCAACATGAAATTTGTTACAGATGTTCTCGATACTATTAATACTCCTATCTTTATACAATATTCCACCTAATCTCACCTAAATATGCAATGTCAAAAAAGGTGCGTCACTAGACCCTAAACATTTTTTTTGAATAATTAATTATTATGTTAATAAAAACGTGATTTTTGCGTAGTAGTCTAAATTTCAATTACTTATCTATAATCCCGGAAATCCGGAATTATATGTCGATAATACCGGAATCCCGGATTTAGAAAAATAGCCGGGATCGAATCTTCTAATTACAGTAAAGTTTATCTTTTAATCACTTCTAAATATCTAATTATAAAAATTAATAGTTGTATCTGGATCTAGATGTTTTAATGTTTTGTTACTGAGGCGACCCAGTAAAGCCTTTTATAGATTGCCAGTTACGATTTATCAGTATTGTTCACCATTCATTTATTAGGAACACATTCAATGCATTCATGCAAATTTTATATGATTAATTAAATTAATCCATTCCCGTGTATCTAATCATCGATACACCCAATTGTAACACACTAAAGAAATAGTAACACATTACATTGAATAAATTATTTTATTATAAAGAACATATAACAGGCTCTACCATCTAAAACAACGTGCCAGGTGTCTCTGTAGTTTGCTGGCCCCCTTAAATTCTTTGCCCATCCCGCATTTATATCGTGGTTTCTACCATGTTCACTTATCTCTACTTCAGCTCTTGTATTTCCATTAGTATATCTTCCAAGATCAGGTTTTAGCTGAAAAATATGTTAGAGTATTAAAATACAGTGCGAGAAATAATATTGGTCACACTATTATCAAATAATTACCAAATCATGTCTAAATATATTGTTAGATTATATTTTATCACAATATTAAGATCTCTATTTCTGAAGAGTTTTATTTGCGAATAATATCATTCGATTTAAGGTTATTAAAATTTAATTTAAATTGATTGATTGATTTATTAATATACCAGTATTAATCGGATTCTATTAGGATTCATAGATTCGTACTTCCCAGTCATTAGGAGATCTCTTAAATCTGAAACGGTCATATGGCAGTGGTTTTGGATTAAATGGAGGTAGAATATATGGTCTTTCCGTTTTAGGGAATGTTGGATATGAGAATTCAGCAGACACCACCCCACAAGCAAAGGCGAGAAAAATAATTGCAGCTAATTTAACCATCTATTTATCTGTTATTCTATTTTCTTATAAGAACTATATTATACAGTATTCTATAACTTTAGTAATTTACAGCAACTGGGATTTACATTTATTATTTTTTGTGTTACCACATTTGACCTATTAGATTAATGATAAAATGTCTGGTTTCATAATTAAAAGTCATACCCAATAATAATTGAATCACACCAGTTCGTCTAAAAATTGTGTTTAATTAATTTTCTGTGATATAATTAAGTAATAAAATTGTATAACGAATCATATATTGATCAAATATATGATAATTCAAATAACAAACATCGTGCCATTGTTATACTTGGATTGAAAGATGCCCCAGATATATCTGTAATATTTTTTAAATTCTTTGGTCTTTATTAAAAATGATTGATATCAGTCTTCATTGCATATATATTAAGCTGTATTCACTGTGTTATGCAACATCTTGTTCTAAATTTGAACATTCTTTATATTGCTGTCCTGGATGAAATCCAGTTGTACACCTTATAGCCATAATGTTTTTAGCGCTTGCCTGTAAAACAAAATGTATTTTTCTAAAATATATTGACATGACATTGGCATTGTATTGATTGACAAAATTTATTATACAAAAAATATATTGACATTTTGGATTTCCTTCCAAGAAGCCAATTTTTTATAAAAGGTTCTTTCTAATTCAGTGTTAAATTAAATGTAGTACCTGTTATGTAAAATTTAAATATTTAACACTATTTTCATAGGGTAAAATAGTACCATTTGAGTTCAAGACCCATGGATTATTTATTATTTTGTTGGTAAGTTGCTCTATTCCTATCAATTACTTGAGCTCAATTAGTTTTACTCGCCATTGTTTAGTTTAGTCTACTATTGTATGGCTAGCTGCTTAAAATTTTTATATAAATGCCCTTTGACTCTCGTTATTAATCTATATAATCAGATAGAGGATGAGTCTTAGGATACTACCTTAGGGCGCTTCTACTTGTATATACATTTTCTTGTTTAAGTCTGGAAGATATAGGATGTTGATATTACACTTGAATTCCGTATTCTATATCCATATTACATTTGAAGTATTTTGTTTAGTTTATATACAAATGCCTTTAAGCCAAAATCTTGAGCTACATCTAGGAAAATTTGAAGAAAAGTGCGGTCACTCAATAATTCTTCTATGGTCCGGATCGTACAATTGTTAATAGAGAAATAGGTATGTAAGTTTTAACATAATTAATTTCTTTGCCGGACTTCAAAACTATCGAGCTATGCACCCGTACGTTATCTTGACGAAACTAAATTTGTTTATTGTTCAAATATGGATATTCTATATTTTCTCATCTAACTAGTGCAGTAGCAGCACATAAACTCCCAAATTATTATTTTCAATTTTCCAAATAACCAATGTAGTTGTAGTGTAAATTATAATCCTTACATCGACAACAAAAATAAAATCCTTTAATTGATATAGCCGACATTTTAACAACTTTTTATACTACGAGCATCACCAGTTGTATTTTCTGAGATCTTATTGAACAGTCATTGAATATGTGTTTTCTTTCTTCATATATTTTTTAATTCATTTTATATATTCATTTATATTTCAATATATTATATTTATGCCTTTTTAAATAATTTCCTCCTGGTAACTTCAATCTTGTTTGATATTGATATATAAAAATTATATTAGTATATAAAATGTTTTCGTTCTATAGTATGTTTTAATTAATAAATCTATATTACTAAACAAAACCACTAATATTTGAACTACTCTCTATTTATATTTTACTACCCCATTTATTTTTTAAATGTGTTTGGTAGTAATACAATTTTTTTATAACTTTTACGTACATTTTTTTAATTGAAGATCGAAACTACTCTCTATTTATATTTTACTACCCCATTTATTTTTTAAATGTGTTTGGTAGTAATATAATTTTTTTATAACTTTTACGTACATTTTTTTAATTGAAGATCGAAATTAAGGACGATATTTATGTCAAGAAAAATCAATATCCATATCTCCCAGACATCAGGATATCTTTTAAATCTGGAGCCGCTATATGATTCCAGTTTGTAAGTGACCTAAAATCATATACTTTTTATTTGTATGAAATTTTGGAGAACTATATAAAAGGCAAATCGAACCGACTTAGTTTACATTTCGTATTTATATTTATTCTTTTGGAGAATATCCAGAAAACTCAGTAGTTAAGAATTGTTATTCTGACATCATGCTAATTACATAACTAAATTAAAACTTACTAACTAAAAATGCTATCCAATGTGTATATTTTCTATAATATATATATATATATATATCTATATATATATATATATCTATATATATATATATATATATATACATATATATATATATATATACATATATATATATATATATATATATATATATATATATATATATATATATATATATATATCTATATATATATATATATATATATATATATATATATATATATATTTGCTAAATTATTACAAGATTATTAATAATTTAAGATATGCATATAAAAATTTGATACAATTTGATGAAAACAATGTTTTAACTACTGATAATGCAAGCTTTATTTAATCGATTTAATTTACATAAGATAAAAAAACCCGTGTTTCAAGTCATGCTATAATGATAAAGTAATTTTGTTAATTATGTATATGTTATATAAAAGTTTCCGAGTCTTAATTTAGTTCAAGTAACGCGTTGTCTTTATGAAAAATAACATTTTGCGTTCTATACACAACATTTTTTTGAAATTTAGTATATACTTCATTCACTAACCAATAATATAATGTAATTTCGGTATGAATTGTTTTTTCAAGCTATCCAATGTGTATATTTTCTATCTAATATGTAATATTAGATCCACCTCTTCCTCATTATGCCAACTCCACTTCAACATTTCCTCAAAACCATAATAAGTTTTCGTGTAAAATGGAAAACTCATTCCTTTAATTGTTCTAGAATGAGTACATTTCTGCAACATTATTATTCAAGACCGTTTTATAAATGTTTGGATATTTTAATCAATTGTCTTAAAGAAATAACCCTAAAATCTATACAAGATCGTTGAACTTTTACAAATAGATACAATCATTGTGCTAGTCGTGTATTCTTGTGGGCGAAGAAATGAAATATCAGAAATGCTAATACCCATGCAGGTGTTCATTTGAATAGAGTCCATTGCTATTTAAGCAATGATTCTACAGTTCTTTTACAATAAGATTACTATTGATTTTAATACGTCAATTCAACAAATAATATAGAATTAACAAGAAACTCTCAGCATGTTTCTAGAATAATTTCTACATAGTTTACACTGTCTTCTTATTCATCATCACTCTATGATAATAAATATATCACAAATTGTTGATTAATAATTATTTTTAATATCGATTTAGCATTATTGTATAACTAAAGAAGTTACCTGCAGTTATAAACATCGGCATCTAGTTAGAGCAAGTATATGGCTGAAGGAACTTCAAAAAAACACATATTTGCATCAAAGCTCTTTCACGTGCTTATTTTGCTAGTTCTTTAAAGTGTCAAAATTTGGACACCGAATTAGAGTCTGACATCAGTAAGCTTGACGTATTGAGACTATGAGTAATTTTGAAAAACTATGACCTTCTAATGTATTTACTACTTCTTAAATACATCTTGTTTCAGTAAAAAATTAAAATTTTCAGGAAAAAATCTCAGGAAAAAAATTCGCACCAAAACGCACAATTAGTAAACAATGAAAGTATGGGGTCTAAAGTAGTGTGTGGTCGTGTATATATACAGATAAAACCATCAAACGATAAAAAGAGATATTGTCGAATTTCGCTCAAAACAAAGTAACATTTGCATCCTAGGCTTGTTAAAAAAATATCGATATATCTAAAAAATCTACAAAAATATATCGATATATTTTGAACGGTGACGTAATTCGCCCTGATTTGGCAATTTGATTTAATTATTTAAATTATTATAACAGATTAATCCCTTGGTAATATTTTATCAAGAAAAAATTTGTTTGTTAATTCAATCAATTCAGCCATATTCAAGAACAGAGATTGAATATTAATACTTATTTTTTGAATACACTAATTTGAAATGTTGTCGAATGAAGAGTAAACGACTATGTTACGAAATTGACCTTTTGGATTGAAAATACGAAATTAGCTCAAAAAAAAACATCGATTAAAATCATAGAGAGTAATCTGAAAAAAAGAGGGTAACGTAATCTGAAGAAGGATATTTAAAGTATTTATTGAGTAGTGGACACTCACTACCATTGACTAATTGTTATGGTTGTTGGATTAAATTCTTATATCATGATAAATGGTCCCCTTTTATTGAAACTGGAATGCAAACAAAAGCGATAATAATTCATATCAATAACATATATCAATTTTAGTTGTTTCAGAATGAAACGCGCATTCTTTATTTAGTTCGATTTTATTATAATTGATTTATCTCATAAAGGGTTTTTGTATAATTGATAATATATATTTCTTTCTTTGTTCTGGTCCGTTCTACTTGTGGTGACAATCATGAGCTTAAACCGCATATTAAATAGTTGCAAAATAACGAAAATGTCATCCAAAACGGAAAAAATCTACCGTCATATTTTTTTCAGTGAAGCAGTTTCAATAATTTAATTTGTTTGTTAACTCCTATGTAACAAGGTAGAATTGAATAACTTTTTATCTTCTTATGGTTTGGAAATAATATTGATATTCGGTAATTTGGATATCCTTACATAGAATTTTAGTAGAAGAGTTGAATCACTAAAGAATGGGAAGAATAACACAAAGTGAATTAACAAAGCTAAGTTAATCACTATCTATGATAATTAAATCATTTGATCACTAAATGCATTTGACATGTTTTATAGCAAGCTTCAGTTAACAGGTCAATTGAAAAGTCCCCGGTCTACCATAGTAAAACACATTTTTTTGGCAAAATTAGTTTTTTTTATTCAACATAATTCCCTTCAAGGATAATAAACTGATTATAGCGAGCCTCCAACTTTTCGATACCATTTTTGTAGTACGATTTGTCCTTTGCTTCAAAATAGGCCTCAGTTTCGGCGATCTCCTCTTCATTCAACGAAAATTTCTTCCCAGCGAGCATTTTTTGAGATCTAAGAACAGAAAATAGTCGCTGGTGGCCAGTTCGTTTTCACTGACTTGTTACACGGTGCATTGTCTTGGTGAAGCAGCACTTTCTTTCTCTTCAAATGCGGCTGTTTTCAGCGATGTCGTCCTTCAAACGGTCCAATAACGCTATGTAATAGTCGCTGTTGATGGCCCTTCCTTTTTCAAGGTAGTCAATGAAAATTATTCCATGCGCATCCCAAAATACAGACGCCACAACCTTGCCAGCCGACTGTTGCGTTTTCCCACGCTTTAAAGCGGGTTCATCGTGTGCAGTCCACTCGGATAACTGTCGATTGGACTTCGGAATAAAATGATGGAGCCATGTTTCATCCATTGTCACATATCAACGCAAGAACTCGGGTTTATTACGCTTGATCATCTTCAAACACTGCTCCGAATCATCAACTCGTCGTTGTTTTTGGTCAAAAGTGAGCTATGATGCTCAAAAGGGTACTATAATATGAATGTACACGTTCAGTTAATATCTTTAGAGCGCCTGCTATTTTATTCAATTTTACTTTACGGTCATTTAAAATCATTTTGTGGATTTTTTAAATTTTTTCGTCGGTAACAACCTCTTTTGGGCCATCACCGTCTTCGGTGTTCATTGAACCCAATTCTTACCAATCCTTGATGGTTGATTTTCCTGGGATAGTGTCCGAAAACTAGTCATCAAGCCAAGTTTTTGCTTCAACTTTTTTTTTCCTCAAAATTCCTTTTTATCCATGTTTTTCACATTAACAAAAGTTGCTTCACTCAAAATGCTATAATTCACAAATTAATGATCCGACAGCTGTCAAATTTATACACGCATCTTTTGAGGGTTAGGACCAACTAAAAAACATATTCATTTAATTCTAGTAGCGCCATCTATGTATCAAGCCGGGAACTTTTCAATTGACCTGTTATACCAGTCATTGGCATTATTAGTAAAAATATCGGTTCACACCTTTATTGGATTTTGTACAATCAGTAAATGTCGGATTTTTTGTAAAATATTTAAATCTGTATTTAAACATTGATAATGAAATCAAATATATTAAATCAAATTAAAAAATAATATTTAGTTTAAACGAATGATTTATTTCAATAGCTCTAAAATAGCTTATATTTTGAACGCAATTTGTCGATAGACGTCATCTAAAACATATAAATAAACATCATCTGATATTAAAGTGTCACAATACCCAGCGGAGTATAAAAATATCTCGAATCATATGCGACAACGCATCATATTCCTGATATGATCATGCCCTTGACTTAAAAATGTATCATTTCTAGATATAACTATCTAATTTAATAAAAGATGAATTCTACCGCAAACTGTTTAGGCTATATATTCGCCTTAAAACGTTTTGTACTATTAATAATTTCGTTGAGACATATTAATTTTTGTATTTTTTAAATAAATAATAAAATTGTATGTTACTGTTCCCTCTTTAATGTTTACCATTTAACGTACATTTCAAATAGACTTACAACAAAAGAAACAGTACTTGGAACATTTTCCTACGACACAGTTATCATGCCAAAAGATGTATTTCTGTCTAAGGCAGAAAAGGCAATCTAAATGGACTAAAAACTGGAAAACACAGCTTAATAGCTCTAAATCTCTCCATGTTAATTTTGCGTTGCGACGAAACGATTTGGCTGATTCTGTTAGACAAAAAGCAGAGCAGATTAGACTCAAAGTCAAGCAACTGTACTGGTTAGTCGGAAGATACTCTCAACTTGACCTAAAATCAAAGAGATTGGTTTATTAGAAATTCATAAAGCCAATTTAGACTTTGGGATGCAAATAAGGGGTTGCATTAAGACATCAAACCAACTAGTAATTCAGCGTGCCCAAAACGAAGTTCTACAATAATAGCAACGTGGAAGCAATTCAGCTACTGGATAACACGCAGGAAATCATAAGATTAAAGCGAACCAAACCACACGAACTTGTTTAGTATATAAGTATATTCTTAATTTTAACTTAACTAGATTAGTTTTATTTTAATTTGGGAAATACATACTGATGTATTAATCCTGTTTATCGCCTTGCTTGTGTATTAATGTAAGTTAAACAGAACATTACTAATAAATTAATTTGTAGACTAAGATTGTTTAAACATATTTGATGTAAGATGTAATTAATTGAAAAAAAATCGAACGGACTCCACTAAGTATGTTAGTTATGAAACACGTAGTGTTTAAAGCAAAAAATTTAATTCTCTTGAGAACTACTTTATTTGACAGAAAGAAGTGGCGACTTGTTCCTATTTTATATAAACGAAATCCTTGATTCAAACTTATATCACAACTAGACTAATCATAGTTGGTCAATCAGGCTCATATCAGTGTCGCTATATAGCACCTTTTGCCTGAAAAAAAGGATGTACATGATTGTTATATCGTCTAGGTAGACAGTTGTAGAATAATTGTTTGTGAGTATCGACCGCGCCTTGTTCTGTTAGTTCCAAATTTCATAACAAAGTTTTGGTAACTCCAAATTCCATTAGTCTACGACTAAACTACTGAACTACTGCAATTCGCCTTTGGTGGTCATATACCCTGAACTTAAAACGTCTGTCCAAGATTTTGTTTTATCAAAGTAAGTGCATAAACGACACTACCGGTTCAATTCCATTACAATATAAACGAAACCCTCATAATGTAAACACATTACAAGACCAGAGCAATTTGTGGAATATCCAGTATCGTATTAAACGACTCTATAGAACATATATACTTCTTGTATTATTATCATAATGCTTTATATTATTAAAACGTTAAAATAATATGAGAAATTTCAATTATTCTTAATTATAGGTGGTGAGCACTCTGTATAAATCCTCTTGTATATTTTTATTGGATGGCCAAAAATTAGATGTGGATACTATTTTTAAATTAACATTACATTATATTAATTATTTCATTTATTTCTTTAACTAATGAATACTTATGTTTATCTGCATTCATGATTTTACCCACCGCTGGGATGATAATTTATTTTATGAAAAATATTAACACCATTTAGTACAAAAATTATAGCATTAGATTATAGATCTAATTTAGAGTTTCCTTTTTAGAAGTTTGGGTTTATCTAAATGCAATACATTATCTGAACTCCAAACTATGGATGCTGACATTATCATGGCTTTATCACACTTTTACCTATAAACAATATTAATGTAAATTTAAATATAAATAATAAGAATAATATTACAAATATAAATTTAAAACACATGTCGCTTAATTTATATCTAATAATCATATAGATAACGTTGTAATTAGTCAAGATAAGTTGTAAATTTTTAGATATTACAAAATATATTCCAAGAAAGTTTATCATGATTTACAGTATAACTTTAAAAAAGGTTATGAATAAATTTATAGTAGTTATAAAATTTTTAACATGCCTTATTTACAGAAAGCCGAAATGAATTTAAGTGAATTATAATATATAAATTATTCCTAACCATATATTGGCAATGATAGAATTTGCCAAAGTTTATTTAAATTTTTTATTATTATTTATATATTGCGGTGATAATATTGTGATATAAATAAAATGTACGATCATAAACGACAAAACCGAGCCGAATAAAATAACATCAAATTCATTTAGTAATTAAAATCTAAATAAAATAATCGGTTAGATAGTAATCTCCGTAAAACATCATTTCAAATATATGTTGCCAATACTAGCTATATATAAGAGTAGCCAAGTCATTTTTATTACTATATATTTAGATTGCATCTAGATTGATATATAGTCCCTTCAATAAAATAGTAAACTCACGCCATCTAAATTAATCACGTTAAAATGTTGTAATTTTGCCGCATTAACTGCGAGTTTTAGTTCATTTTAGCTCTGACATAACAAAGTTCTAATCTAAATAAAATAATGAAACAAAAATGTAATCAAAAACAATTTATTTTAACATTATAGTACATCTTAAATTACAATTAATTATACCATCATAATAGCTTGTAAGTTAGGGCTGTGTTTTATTATATTTACAATGAATTCTTTTCCAAACCACCTATGAGTTCTAGGCGCTTTTTTTATGTCGTGGTATCCCATGCCTAATCCACCTAATTAATAAATGTGTATCTAAGTAGTGTATTTTACTTTCCTTTTAGAGCAATTTACCTTCTACGTTTACTTCTTGTTTCCTTCGGTGCATTGTTTCATTGTAAAGTCATTTTGATATCACTGTATTTGTCCTTTTTGTTTTGTTACTACCTGTATACATTCTTCTTGATAAATCTCATGCATATTCTGAACAATTACACACATAAATCTTTCACACCATACAATACGATTTTCTACAGTTAAAGTATATCAATTTTATACTCACCTTAGTGGTTTCCAATTTCATCACTCTTTCTTGGTATTGGTCAACATTGAATCATAATCTTACATTCCGAAAATTTCATTAAATCACTGTTACTTTCGAAATAATTATTCAAGTGAATAAGTAAGCGATTAATTTCCAATATATCTAACACTTGTTCAAGATTCCACTATTTGTCCATTTATTCTTCAATGTGCCTGATCGAGTTCATCCAAACCGAAGATGTTATTGTAAACAATGCTTCTTTCCACATATCCAGACAGTTCTTGCTTGTAATCTTTCTCGACCTCTTCATGGGTTATCTTTATACCATTTAAAACCTATATTACTTAACAGTGTATGAAGGGATGGTCCGCATCCCTCAAAAAGCTGCATATTTCTAAACTTTCTTGTGGATACTTTCCGGACTAACAGTTTCCTCTGAAATAATTGTATTAAATTATGTTTATCTCTGATCAAGCTGATCTTGATCCGTCATCACCCGCTTCATATGAGGACTGTTTCTTTTCGGTGAATCCAAGATTATATTGTTTTTAATTTTTTGAGATATCTTAGTGACTGTGTCCATACTTAGGATTTAACAGTAAAAATGCTCTAACGCATTTTACTGGCAAGAAAGGGCCTATATAACTTGGAAGAAGCACATACTTACTAAACGAAAACAACTTGAACTTAGACTAATCCAAATGTATTGTTTTGTTAGGCGCAAATCGAAGTTATCGTTAAATAACAAGATATTGCTGTATAAAACAATTATAGTAAAAAAAGGCAGATTTTTTATTTTGAATTGAACACCATATAAGTTCACACATTTCTCTATGGGTATTATTATTAATTTTGTCTTTGTATAAACTTTTGGCGAATAATTATTTCAGTTTTAGAGGAATAATATCAAATATGAGATTAATCCTTTTAGGAACATCAATATTTTGTATTATCCTAGAACATTATTACGTTCGGAGCGTTAACTAAAATACTAGTTCTCGATAATTATTTCCATATCTTGTGCAAATTACCCAACTCACTTATTTTTTTTATATGTTTTGAATATAAATGTAGACGTCTTGGTGACAAACGCCGATTCAACTTGACATTGACAACATTAGACACGGTTCGTTTTTATCCAGTCTAAATTCCAGTGATTAGTACCACTAAATTGCACAGTATCGTTAATACATTACAATGGCTGAAGCTCAGCCGAAAAGAGTAATCATTCCAAGTGGGACATTAGATCCCAATGAGCATAACGTTGTCGAAATTCCGGAAGGATATGAAGATTCCCAACTTCTCATCGCCAAATTACAAGCAAAATTGTCTCGACCTCCCAGATATTATCCGCCATTAACTAATCCCGAAAACAAATTCGAGCGAAAAATCGGCGATCGTGTTGTCGCACGTGGTTTACCACCTCTTAGTCCATTAAAAGAAGAACGAAGGGATTATATGTCCAGTTTTAAAGAATACGGTCGTGGTCGTAAGGTATATGGAGAAAGTTGCGAGCCGTCTTATTTCGAGAGGGATACGACCTGTGCTTCTAATAATATATCAGGGAAGTTCGACTACTGTCCTAGCTCTACACCAGTTCCTGATCGTTTAGAAGTACCTATTCCTGCTAATTTTCCCAGTCCACGTTTATCGCCAATTAGATTGGGTCGTGATCTTTTCGCGCCAGAACCATCAGTATATCGTAGCCCGGCTACTCCACTAACAGTCCCTCCTAGGCCATCTAGTCCCTCACCCAGAAGTCCTTCATCTAGAAGTCCTTCACCCTCTCCTCCTCGATATAAAAGTCCTAACAAAATGTTACAACTACCACGTATACGCATATCGAAAGACCAAAGTTGTTCTCTAGGAGAAGCAAGCGATATGCTTAGTTTCAATCAATCCAGTAAACCTAGTCCTCGTCGTCTGGCCCCCCCTCGACAACCTTCTCCACGTGGAAGAAGCCACGTCTCTTCACGTCGAGGGGCTTCATCTGAACAAAGTTGCTCTTTGGAAAATGTCAGCGACATGGTCAGTTTTGATGTATCCAGAGGCATGAGATCTAGTCGTACAGCTACGCCACAAAGCATCAAAGGATTATCGAAATTGGGGCTTAGTAGCGCCAACACTACCATTTCGGATGAATTAAGTTTCAGCGCCGTCAACGAATCAATGCACAAGCTGGAATCGATGGAAGTAGAAGAGCTTATGATGGTTCAACAGAAGATGAAATCGTTTCAAGACGCTCGTCGCGATTTACTTGTTAGTATTCTGACCCTGCCTGAACCCGAATGCCTTTAAATGTAAAGTAAAACAAAAGTAAATGCTATTGTCTATTAAATATCTTGTTTTCTATGATTCGCAAAGTAAAATAAAATACTTATAATATATAATAATTGTTTTCAGTCAATAATTCTTAATTTTTTAAAAATCAGTAAAGTGAGTACTCGCTTCGGCTATACATATACTAAAATTGGTACCATATAAAAAAGATTAACATTGCCCCTGCGCGAGAATGATACGCAAAATCGTGAAGCATTCCACACTTACTAAATCTGTCAACTAGAAGCAGATCTATTACATCATCATGTAGAGCACGATCTTTTATTTCAGATCTTTCAGTTCTTTAAGATTATATAAATGATCCACATTAATATAGACAAAGTTGATGTCTCCAGTTTAACATCACTTCCACCATAGATTTTTCCATCGTTTCCCACAAATAGATCCCTAACGGCTCATAGTAAGGATAATTTTGGTTCTAACATCCTCAAGGGCATGTTTGGTCAAATCTATTAAGTTTTATACACGAATAGTTACAAGTCACAGAGAGAGTAGACAGAGCTCTTTATAGGTCTTCTATAATGGAAACTTATGAACATCATAAATATTCATCCATATTTTCGGCATAGCTGCCTGAAAGGCTCTACAGATTGTATTGAAAGTTAAGTTCGGTGATTGGTTGATTTGTATTGATTCCCTTACGTCTACTCTGGAAATTGAAGATGCATCTTTCAAACACCCTATGACTGTCCGCATCTGTAGAAAAAGAAAGGAAGAGTATCAATTGCCTGGGTCGTAATAACACACACAGCACACTCCGCAACTAAAGAAGCCATTCCAGAGGGCAGATATATTCCTAGTCTCCCATATTATATGGTCCTATATCCCATTATTACAACCAAAATAACTAATGTTAATAATAATAATAATGGTTCATTAAGCAATATTTTTTATTCTTTAACAGTGTCTACTAAAGGGTATAAACAGACCCTGTTAAACGGGTTAATGATCGGACATTGTCAATTCTCACATTTGTATCTTATGACTGGCGATGTTCGTTCCTCCTTTATATGATCATTATGGACTAGGAAATATGATCCGACGCATTTTGGTATCGTGTGACATCAATAAATAATTAAATTTTTCAATATTCTATTTAATCCGAGTTATCTATTTAATTTTATTTTAGGGAAACCAAACTATTTTATTTTTATAATCCTTACAATATATTTTATTTACTGTTTATGTAATATTCTATGTATTATATTTTTTATATTATTATTTTATATCTTTATATTATAATTTTTATATTTTGTCTCCATAATCCACTGTGTTATATTACACTTTAATTTTAAATATATAGTATTTATTTACATTTTATATATTGGTTGGTTATTGTTTTATTTATGAAATTTGTGTTTGTATCGTATATTTATTTTATACATATTTATTATATCTTGCTTTTGTCCACTAAGCATAATTTAAAATATATATCAGAGTCCTAATTAAATAAATATACGTCTAAAATTGTTGATTAACATAAATTATATATATAAATAAGATTAACTAGGGATATTTTTAAAAACTTGAATGTTTATTGCTAGGGCTCTTTGAGCACCTCCAATCCACTTTTTGTGACCTTACATCGGACTTCAGTTAAGTGCATCAAGAAATGCTTCGAGTAACTGCAGAACGATTGCCAATCAAAAGCCAACATGCCTTCTTATCTAGATAATCAATTTGATTCGGGTTAATTGAATGAATTCAAGAGAGAACAGCCTGTAAATTAGACTACTGCAAAATTTATTCTACCATTATATGGATATTAAAGCAATTAAGCACTTATAATTAGCTAAAATTATCATCGATGAGATGCCATATTAATAGATTGGACTATCATATTATATTTTTAACACGCTAAAGTGGTGTAGATAATATGAATTTCGATGTCCCTTCCAATAGCCCTTTTCGGTTAAAATAGTTGTCCAACACAACAAAAGCTCCAAAACTAAAAATATTGTGAATGTATTACAAACAGAAAAAAAAATTTAATAAAAACCAAAATAAGACACTCATTAGGTAATGTTCCAAACAAAAATATTGTTACAAATGAAACACCGTGTTTCGGCTTATTTTTTATAAGCATTGGCCACAGTCTTATTGTTATTAGATTTTGAAGACTTGCGACTATCTGACAAATTTCGGTGAGCCTGAGCTTCATGGTTCTAGGCAAAAATATATTGAGATATCATGTGGCAAATTTTCAAAAGAGGTTCTGATTCGAATTTGTTTTGCGCGTATATTTTATGTATTTGTATCTGGAAGTAAAGTTGCAACTATACCCGAAACGGTTTTACAGAATAATTATGGCCAAATGAGACTTCACGTGAGTGTCACACGTATGCACTAAAGTATAGCTAGTGACAAATCCGACAGCAACAACAAACGATGCAACTTGTCTTAAGGTGTAGGTTAGTGTAGGTGTGTATTAAATAGATAATTTAAGTTATATTATATCATATATGAAGTGATGTATTGTAATATGGAGAGCATTCATCCCCCAGCTGAGCAAACATGTGGAAAGTAAGTGAGCCATTTTAAAATTAGGAAATTTATACTGAATGTATTTGTAATTGAGTTGTAATACAAACTGATAAACTTAAGCGGTAAATTAAATAGGGTTATTCCATCAAAACTCATGTAAAACATTTCAAAAATTATGTAAATCTTTCCTAGTTACTAACAATAGACAAACGCCTCATAGTGTTGGAAAGGATAAAAGTAGTGGCAAAATTGGTTACCTTGCTAATTTAAATATAACGGTAGGCTTTTCTATTTGTGACCTACTGCATTAACTACAAAAAAGAGATCTTTCGCATCAGTTTATCAGTATGTTCTCTGTAAGTTTCCAATATCATTTGATGACTTTAGCAGCTTCTTACTTGATCTAATTAAATAAGAGAAAACTTTCCACAAAAGGTAATTTAATGCCTTGTAATTCGATCTTTTCAGAACTAAGAAAACATATTGTTTACATTTCAGCAGCTATTAAATTGCGATTGACCCAATACAGTATAAATTATATTTATTTCATTATTATCCCCTTAAAAATATTTCCCTTATCAATTGAATTGGTTCGTTTATCAGATTTGTTATGAACAAAACAAACGTGATAACAGTTTGAAACTTTACAATTGAATTTAATGTGCCAACATACTCTAGCTTTTTCTGACGATAGACAATGCTTAGGAGAAAAATGAAAACGTAGTTACATACTTTGACCTTTGATTTCAATTACGGCGGTTTATTATAAAGACTACATAATTTTTGCAAATTTTAAATTGTCCTTTAGAACGTGAGAAATTTAAAAGATTATACGTTCAGTTTCATTTAAATTTTCTTCCTGTATTTTTATTGATTATATTTGAGTATAATGATTAATATTAAATATAATGTAGGTAATATTTTCAGGTATATTGTCATTATAGTTAGATGAGATATTAAAAATAGGAATTATATCTGAATTATTACATTACTGATCATTAAAAGTCAAAGAATTGAGTTTATTTTAAAAAATTGTCAATATATGAGGCAGCATATATTGCGTTAAATACTTTTTTATGGTAAAGCTCATCATTAAGTAGCTTTTTGTTGAGTGATTTGTATGAATTACAAGCAGTTTTTGCTAAAGATATATATAATTAAACAGACATTTTGTGTCACTAAATAGTTTAGGTGCATTATATTTGGTGTACTCATTAATTCGGAGTCTCAATATTCTTGTTTCGGCCCGGAGTTTTTCTGTAGTATTTCACTATTACCTTCATCTCAGATTCACTTAGGTCTTCATGTGGCCCTTCTCCTTTCCGCCATTGCTTCCTAAAGTTTGGTATATTCCATATGGTATATTCTTGATGCCTTTTCTTATTATAATATTTCTGATCCTGCCTTTCATTGTTATTATTGTCACTATTCTGTCTTTTTTCATTTCCGTTACTCGATGTTTGTTTTTCCCTTTTTTTTATAAACCATGTCTCACAGCAACATCACAATTCGTATAATATTATATATTTTCATTTTTGTTTAATATCTCCTGAATTTCCATTTTAGTTTGAATATTTATTTCTTCTGGATCTCCCATCGCCATAACTTTTTTGTTTTTCAACCAACTTCACCAACTCATTTTGTTTCTATTGAATATCATTCAATATTATCTTAATGCAGTGCTCTATCTCTATTTTCTTCTATTTGTAGCCACATATCTGAATGCTAGATATATATGTTTACTAGTTAACTTATTTGTCTCATGCTTATGCTGAATAGATCGTTTTGTAAACTTTTTCCTTTCGAAATCGGCTGTGATTATCTCTACTAGTGTTTTGTCTATTATGGACTTTAGACGGTTTCCCCATTATCTGTTTATACATTTTCATAGCTGTGCTTTAAAACGTCATATCGTCAAACCTGTCAACAACATTACCTTAAAATAGTATTAGAGATTTTGTATCCACATCAAATATTTTATCTACTTCAATATCAGCTTAGAATCGAATAATCGTCATCTTCGGCAAATGTTTATTTTACTTCTTCGTTTACTTCTTCAGGTGTCGATTTTAATTAGAAGTAATAATGACTTAATAGAAATAAGTTGTCGAGGAAATAAGCATAGTGGAAAACTGAAGTTGTATGAAATTGGAATCAGTCAACACGGCTCCAATCCGGAAATCAACATTTGCGATATTTAGGGCTGTGTAAGTCTTAAATCTTCATAAGATCTTCAAAGAATCCATAATTTCACTCGATTCAAGCTATTATTATGTATTTTTTATAAATTTAATATTATTATGTAGCAACTCTAATTACATGACGTAAAATGTTGTCACGATGTATTCATGTTGAGTACAGTGATTCAACAATAGCAATTACTTAGAATATGATGTACAAGAATGATATGACGAAGTACATAGATAAAAATTATTGACAGGCAATAAAGTTGAGTATTTATTTTTCTAACGGTAAATATAAGTCAAACAAATAAATGTTTTTTATCGCTTTTTCCATGTATTTAGATACGTGGAATACGAATGCTAATATCTAGTATACCATTTCATTTTAGCTAATCAAGATAATATTAATTAATTTTATTCGGCCATGTGTTATCAATTACACAGTAATTTTTATAGGAGCTACTTTATTTTAATTATACATAACATATCGTTTTATTTGATTAAATTTTGTTAGGTTCTATATTTACTCTATTCTATTCATTTTTTCACTTTAAAAATTGGTACAATATATATTAGTCAATCTATCATCACTTTATTATCACACAATTTTTAAAGCTTATGACTGTCGTAGTAGATCCATTTTTCCACAATACGCCACAGAAAAGTCGTCTTTTTTTACACGGCAAACAAAAATTAAACAGCGATATGAAACGGTTTGAAATGACATTTAAGTCAATTTTAAAAGTCAATTCGTAAGCATTTTCCCTCCTTTTGAACCTTTCCCATAGCATGTAAACGTCAAGAAACAGCTGATTGTCATAAAAATTATCATATTAAAATCATTTAAACTAAAACGGATAGTTAGGATATAACAGAACAACATCACCATACATTTCTGAAAGTGTTTTATGAGCTTCAGCAGAAGATTTTTTCATATCAAACAATCAATCAATCAAAATAATTAGTGTCGAAAATGCAATTTCGAATGTTCCTTGATTAGCGTCAGTATACACTGAATAACTAAATAGCACTAAATGGAAATCTATTATTTTATACAAAGAAGTGTTAAAACCATTAAACTTAACAGACATTTAGGTTTGTTTCACAATTATTTATATTTATACTTCGTATTTCGACTGATCCAAATACATGCACACACCTAACACGTTTTCCATTTCTAATTTCATCTATTGTTAAATAGTACACCGAAATCAATGAAATAATTAATATACTACACAAATAACTTCAAGCATTACTGTATGTAATATTAACATCGAATTTGAGTTATTATTGGCAGTCCTCCATATTATCGTGGCATTTTAATACCAACTTTTTAGAAAATATTGTACATATCCAACTTTGAAATTATTTATAAATGCATAATTTAATTTTACCTTTTTTACAATTTACGATTTGTTTCAGTGTCAGATGCGGAATTCAAAAGAGTACGAGAAGCATTCAATCGACTGACAAGTGGAGGTAACCTTTTAGGTCAAACAGCCTTCGCTCAACATGTTTTGGGCGAAGGTGTGCCAGTTCCCATAGTCGAGAGACTTTACATCGCTTGTGGTGGTGGTTCTAGAGGAATAGCGCTACGGGATCTCATCTGTGGTTTGGTATTATTGACCAAAGGATCCCAGGATGAAAAAATAAAGTAAATATTGTACGACATGCTTTAACGAAATTGCTATAAATTATTTTTAGGTTTCTTTGGACTTTATATTGTAATGATCCTGGTACCTATATAACTCGTAACGAGTTTCAATCAGCGTTACAGATAGAAGGCACTCTACCACCACCTGACGGACAATCGACTAAGCCGAACACCAACTGGGACAGAACTTTGATATCCCTATTTGGAGTGGGGCAGGATAAGGTTGGATTCGAAGATTTCAAAGCTTGGATTAAGCATTACAATGATGCCACAATATTATCAAAATGGTCTGTTGATAGTAGTTATATTATCAGGTTTATATATTAATTTTAAAGGATTTTGAGCAGATGGTGTTAATATGTATTAAATCGCATCAGGTACATTTATTTATGTTTTTTATGTTATTTCGTCGAAGCGTGAACAAAACATGTTTTCAATGCAAATCGCATTTTGCCGAAAGTTTTACTTTTTTACTTCAATTCGAAGAAAAGGGCGACTAAAGAATCGAATGCTGTGTGAAACTTATGACAATCATGGTCGATGTCAGCATATAGACTGGTTTCGACATTATAAAAATCGTAATTTTGAAACAAAAGAAAAAATCTGGGCAGCCAAAAAAAATGAAAATTAAAAAAACGAGGATTTGAAACCATTAATGGGGATCGCTAATAAAAACTACAACTACGAAAAATGGCCGGAATCCGAGTAAAGACACAACAATGTTTTTAACATGTCAGTGCTCAACCACATGTTACAAAACCGACGAAAACATTAAAAAGGTACCCACCCGCCGTATTCTCCAGGCCTTGCTCCCTCTTATTACTACTTGTTCAGAGATATGACTCGTAACTTATCTAAGTAGCACTTCATTTCTTCAATTAATGGATAGCCTCAAAAGATATATGGTTCTTTGTAAGTGGAAACCGTAAATTGCCTGGAAAATGGGATAAAGTAACCGCTATCGATAGACAACACTTTGAATAAAATACATTATACAGATTTTTCATAAATATTAAAATTAAAATGTCCTTTAAAATTAATATATAGGCCTAATAATTACATTATTTTTCTGTTGCAAAATTTAAATATTCTTATTTTCGGTTTATATTATTTTAGAGTAAATAAGGAAATTAGAAAACTGCTAACGTTCATTCGATCTAATCCCTGTTTTACAATACAGCAAGGACATATTCTGTTTCAGTATAATTGGGGAGAAATAAAGTTATAGAAACTTTTAGAAAGAAAATAATAGAAAGAATTTTCATCACTTGCGGTTTTAATTTTCTGCTTTAATATGAAGAAATTATTGACCCTTGTTGGAAAAACATCTTTGACAGGTTGCAACGCTATAAAAATGGTGATTTAGAAATCAAATATAGAGACTGAAGCCTGAATGTGTAATGAAAAATAGGTTCTATTCGCAAATAATAAATAGCGGATAAAAATTGAAAAGAAAAGGATGAGGTGACTTTCATATTTGATGTTACAAAATCAATTCACTAACCATAAGTATGCGATGTTATGGTTTGATACACATATCATTTCCTTCTACTGATATTGAATTCAATGACAGGTAATTAGAAAATCGATGCTTCAACAGTATGAAAGGAAATCTTAGTTTCGGCATCGAACAGTAACGGATTATGAAAATTGAATTTATTTGGAAAGTCCCAAGTGAAAAAATGATAGTTATCTTTAATACTGATCAATTTGAACTTTGAATTGATCGGAAAACTCCAAAATACGCTCAAAATTTTGCTAAGGTGATTTTACAGCATGACAAGGCAGTCTCACAGGAAAACTAATTACATAAATGTTAAAGTATCTTAAATGGGAAGTTTTGTCGCACCCGCCATACTTTCCTTGGTTCAGCTCAAAAGGAGAACTGTTTTTTCGGAAGGGCATGCATAAACGTCCTGAGAGATCGGAAAAATGCATAGAATCAAATTACCAATACTTTGAATAAATACATTTTATATATCCGACTAACATATTTGGTACTATTTAATATTTTAATACCGACACACTTGATATAGCTTGAATTTCATTAAAAATACTACCTGTTATTCAATATTTTATTAAAAGAAATCAATAACATTGCTGTCTCCCCAACTCACCATAATGAAGTCACAATTAAAATAGAAATGTTTTATCTGCCTGATAACGTAGAAATAATAAGAGGCCATGACACAATTCAGGAATATATCTAACGAATAAACTTGATAATTACTACGTTCTAGTTCGTTTCATTATTTGGAGCTAGAGGCGTATATTTTTATATTGATGTCCCATATAATATTAGGACATTTGTTATTGAATAAATGGATTAAGGATATTTGTCTGAAATAATAAATACCTAAAGTCACCTAGATTAATGTTTTTTTCCAGTACTGGAGATATGTTTGATGTAAATGATTTGAAAATTCTGCATTAGTATGGCCAACTTTTTGTTTCAATTAAAAATTTCTTAAAACATTTTATAGAATAGTCAGAGTAATATTTAAGTTGCACTTATTTAATAATTAAAAAAGATTAATTCCCAATATTATAGAAATTGTATATATTTATTAATGATGTATTATTGCGTAGGCTTCTTTCCAATGCGTGTGTGTCATTAAGTTCAGAAGTCGAGACTCCTACGTTCTATCAAACATTGGCAGGAGTCACACATTTGGAAGAGCAAGATATTTGCGAATTAGAAAAATGCTTTTGGACTATACAAGGTGCCTCAATTACAGGACATTTAGATTTTAATTGTCTATTATCCTTGGTTTGTCCGCCTGTGCCAGCAAGAGCTTGTAGAGGGTTAGTATTCGACTTTCTAATTAACGATCGTATTAATATATAAAGTATGTTTTAGGTTATTCTATGCTTTAGATGTCAACCAAGATGACCATATTGACTTTAAAGAATTATGCTGCGGAATTTCAGCTGCCTGCAGAGGTCCAATGGCAGAAAGAATGAAATGTATTTATTTAGGGTATTTAATCAATTATGGCTACCACATTTTAAATATTTTTTTAGTTTGCTTTAAAATATTCGACATGGACCGGGATATGTATCTGAATTCCGATGAATTGGAAAATATGAAACATACATTGTTATTTATTGCAAATGAAAACAAACTTACTTATGCTCCACAGTTTAGTATTGAACAACATAGTAATAATTTTGATGGCGATCCTACTCATAATAAAGCCCTGGAATCTCTTTACAATAAAGTAAGTAATTAAAGTCCGCCATTAAAGACGTCACAATTAATAAATAGCTTAATCAAAAATTATAGACATTTAATTTAAAAAATAATCAAGACTTTAAAAATAAGTTACAAGACACATCACAAACAATTAATTCATTTTCTGAATGTTTAATGATATTCATGTTTTGCTGATAAAATAAATAAATTCTATAAAAAATATAATAAATTTATTTGCATTTTTAATGTTTTGATATTATTAACTTCTTATGACGCAATAAGTGAATTTAATAAAATTTAAAAAACAAACAACAACAAAGATACTTTGTTATATACATTGAAATATTAAGTCTGTAAACTATTTATAACTGAACTGTATTATTAAACTTATGTATAGGTAATACAACTAGTATTACAGTACAATTTTAATTTCATATGATTGATTTAATTTGGAGAAAAAGGGTTTTATTTAATACTAATTAATTATATATTTAGCTGCTAACTTGTTCACTTCATATTAATGACAATATACTCAAAATTATGGAAAATTACCGACAAAAATAATTTATCACGTTCTATATGTCGATTAATGTAAATATATATATTGACAAAAAGACCTGTTGTTTCATTATGTAAATATATCAAGTATAAATGACTAATGAGTATTAAATATATAACGTCTAGCACATACGAAATATTGAATTTATTATGAGCCAGTTAAATATTCAGCTATAACACTTAGCTTTAAAGAAGTTTTCTAAGGAAACCATTTTGGTATAAAGTATAAATATAAGTAAACCTTTAAAACATACGAACGACAAAGAAATATTATTTTATTAGTTATACAACTATATGTAAAGTGCATTAATCATCTATAGGCATAAAATTTTGAAAATTTTAAATAAAGATGATTATTGCATTTAAAATGTTATTCCTATAAACTATTTTTGACGTGTTTTTCAGCTTGATAATAAAGGCGGTTTAACTCAAGAAGATTTTCTTGTCTGGGCAGTGGACGATAAAAGTTTGGTTGCCCCTTTGTTAGAATTATTATTTCAAGTGTGCCATGTATCATTAGGGTTAAAGCCACATTGTAGACATAATGAGTACGAAATAGGTATGTATTTTGTTCCATCAGTACATTGCCTTATACATTTTTTCTGCTTTCAGTAATGGGTTGGTTGGAACGAGAACAACGACGTGGATATCACGTTGGACAATTTTGGTATTTAATTTCATCAGAATGGTGGCAGCAATGGCTTAGTTATACTACAGCACCAAGGTAGTTCTATCACATAATAAAAATATCAATGTTATTACAATTACTTACATTACAGGATAAACTCTGATCATTGTCAATGTCGAATTGAACCAAGAGGTATGGTAGAAGAAGGCATTGTATGTGATGAAAGCTTAATCAGCAATGCAACTGATTATACATCAAATAGTAATGAATTTAATTCAAACAGTATGGAATCGATGGGAGATTTATTGAGTAGAGGTGATAGGTAGGTTTTTGTTGAATCATTATAAATTTTATAACAGTTTTAGTGTTAACAGAAACATATTTAGTTGCAGCATAGCGTCCAGTTCAGGAGTTTCAAGCAGCTCAGGTACTGCTTCAAAAAAAGGAATAGGCCCACCTGGACCAATCGATAACAGTAATTTGGTAGCCGAAAGTACTTTCAAAGTGCCCACTTTAACAGGAGAAGGTAAAATATATATTATCTACTTTTATATAATTGATAATAATCGTTACTACAAATAATTCACGTTAAACTGCATATATTTATATTTTGTAGGAGGTCGTTTAAAAAGAGATACACCGTTAGTATCACATAGAGATTTTGAATTAGTGCCTGATTCCCTTTGGAAAGCTTTATCAATGTGGTATGGTGGCCCTTTACCTTTACCACGGCAAGTCATAAAACCGCCAGGTCGATCTGAAGTTGAATTAGAATTATATCCACTCAATCTGCGGATTTTAAGACATCATGTACAACAACCAGTTAGTACTGCTTCCTCATGGAGTAATGTAGTCGGCGGGTTAGTTAACAATTATTTTAAAATAATAATAAAACATTAATGTGTCATTCTTAATAGATATGGTGCATTAACTACTGCGGGTTTAACACCTTCATCGCCGGTGTCCTCAATTCGTCGAAATCTATCTCATGTTGCTGCTTTTTCCCGACTCGCCACAGTTCAGCAAGTAACAGATTTCCTTTGCGAACATTTAGGTATAAAAGCAGAGGATGCCCGATTATGGCTGCTCAGAGATCATCAGCAGCCATTTTTGTTAGAAGATGAAAGAGCGCAGCTCCAAGATTTAGGAATAAAGTAATAGTGAAACAAATTGATTTTTTTTGCTTTGGTTAATATGTTTTCTTATTTATTAGAGATGCAGATCAAATTCTGTTAGAAATTCGAAATAAAGATTTAACATGGCCTGAAGAAATGGGTCAATTAGCAGCAAGTGGTGGAACTGAAACAGCATTAGTGGAAAGAAGACCAACAATATGTTTACCTCCAGGTAACTTTCCTTTCTAATAATTTCAATGGCTTTAATTTATTTTCTCTAAATATTTTTTTAGGAGCCACTGGATTACATAATCTTGGCAACACATGCTTTATGAATGCCGCTATACAAGCTGTTTCTAACACTAGACCTCTTACAATGTATTTTCAACAAGATAATCAACTTACAGAATTGAATTGCAACAATCCTCATAGCACAAAAGGAACTGTTGCAAAGAAATATGCTGAACTTTGCAGGTAATTTTTGAAATATATCCAAAAACTTTTATATAATGCATTATGTTTTAATGTATCGTTTATTACAGAGAACTCTGGGCGGGGTCAACTAGAAGTGTTGCACCACTGAAACTAAGATATTGTGTATCCAAATATGCCCAACATCTAAGTGGAGGAGGACAACAGGATGCCCAAGTAGGCGCTAATAAATATTGTTTTAAAAATCCATATTTATATTATTTTTTAGGAATTGTTAGCTTGGCTTCTAGATGCTCTTCATGAAGACTTAAACAGGGTACCTAAAAAACAATATATAGAATTAAAAGACAGTGATGGTAGACCTGATGAGGTTGTAGCTGATGAAGCTTGGCAATACCATCTTAAGAGAGAACATTCAATCATAACTGATTTGTTCCATGGACAACTGAAAAGTAAGGTACGTGGCAGATTTAAACTTTTCTCTAATTATATTGTCTTAGCTTTAATATTCCTTTTTTTAATCTATAGGTGACTTGCAAGACATGTGGACATGAATCAGTTAAATTTGATCCATTTAATCACCTTAGTTTGCCTTTGCCAATGGAAAGTTACACTCTCTGTGAAATTTTAGGTATGAGTTTAATACCCGTAGAGACTTAATATATTAATTTTTTATGATAGTTGTTAGACTAAATGGAGAATGTCCTATTAAATATGGACTTAGACTAAACTCTGAAGCAAAATATGGAGAGCTTAAAGAACAGTTAAGTGATTTGTGCTGTGTTGAACCAAAAAGGCTGTTATTGGCCGAAGTAGCAAGCTGTCAAGTAAAGAAATATTAAAAATAAATTAACACTTTACAAATATTAATATATATTTTAGGTTCGTTCGCTTCTGCCTGATGAAAACAGAATTAATCCTTCTACTGCTTGTGAACTCTTCGCTTACGAGCTACCCGCTGATTACGGTACCCAGGAACACGAGGGAGAGAAAGAACAGGCTGAAGGAGAGGGAGATATTGAGACAGGTACCTGTACAATTAAGAACCCGTTTTTATTTTGCCCATATTATTTTATATATAGGTTAGTTTTGAAGGTTAAACGTTTTCTCTTTATTTTTAATACAATAAATCATTTAATTTATTTACATAAAAAACTTCAATATGGTTTCTAGAGACATGACAAAATGTATCTAAATTTTTTAAAAAAATGACCAAAAATAATTTTGTTCATGGATTACCTTCAACTTAACAAATCTGATTCAAACTTGTATTGTAAAGTTTTGAACCAGTTAAATGATAAAAATTAATGAATAAAAGATCCCATTACATGGAAGGAAAAAAACTGTCAAGATAACACGACCCATTCTTACAAAAATCTATTACATAAATCAGCGAATTAATGTAATTATATAACTTATTTTCCAGATTTAGTTCCCGCTAACTTTCGGCTCTTTTTACAACAAATTTTGTTGGAAAAGGAATTAAAGAGAAAATGTGGAAAATCAGTGAGATCCATAAATTGGGGGGTGGTTAATATTAGTGTGTTCAGCGAAATTATTTCGAAAAAGTTATTTTTGCAACTATAAATAAGTTGTTTGATTTAGTTCTGGATTTTTCTGTTTTATTTTCAAAAACTTGCGTATACAAAATCTCTCTAGACTCTCTTTTCATTTGAATGACTTGAAAATTGATGGAAATATTCCAGACATTATGTTCCAGTTCGTTTTAAATAAAAATATGGGATTTTTAAATTTCCAGCTCCATGTAACTTTATGGTATATACGACATACTGTTTAGTTTTTAAAAATTAATTTTTTCTTTTAATATTTAGGCATATTTTATATATTTGATTAATAATTGTATCTATATCTTCAGAGGCCTCGACGGGCGCCACCGACAGCCCCTTGGCCCGCAGTCCAGAGGTAAGGAGTGGTTCGGCCATTTGCATGCCCAACATTCTATGCTTTAAGGTATGCACGGCCAAGGCCTAGACTGTAGTTTGTCATTTTTGTTCTAATATTCCTTTTTAAGTACATTTTCTTAAAAGCATATTTAATATCACACAGTTTAGTGAGCAAATTTAATTTACGGGATAATCAACCCATAATTCAATTATATTTAAAAGCTTTTTATTTTTATTTCACTCATTTTTTATTCGATTTAAGCTTTATTAGAGAAAAGTGCTATTTTACAATATGGACTGTAATTGATAAGATTCTGCTCATCAGTATTTATATTATTATATTTTCTGTTCCATTATACTATATAATTTTTGTTAGGTATTATCCATATGCATCATTTACATTTATTGAAGAATTGTTTAGGAAACATCATATAAAATATTGTCAAGATGCATTAATTATTTATCATTAATACTACAATAAGATATTTCTGTAGATTATATACTTATTATTTTTATTTTGTATTAGTCGCTTTATGCCCATTAAGATCTTATAATTGGACATTAGCGTCTAAATAGCGTAGCATGATTGTTTTGTATGAAAATATGTTACTTAGCTAAAATTTAATTTACATTATGCACTTAGAAGTTTTATCATCATGATTTATTTAGGAAGCTACTATAATATAATCAATTGAAATTTATATGTATTTATATAAGAACCAAGAATTCATTATTTATCAGCAACCTTTAATTGTCTGGAATATCTTGGCCTTAATTTGTTACGAGACTTAACAATACTTAACTATACACTGAATCAATAGTTATATTTTCTATTTGCAAAGTTATGTTTTATCCACCATTTAGATATAGAGTTACATGGTTTCTATGACCCCAAATTAGTGATTTTGATATCAATGACAAGGAATGTCCAATATGTTTGCATGACGTGAAAAGATTAAAAAAGGAAATGACTATTACACAAGTTAACTAAACCCAGTATAGCAAATCAATTCAGCATTGCAGTTTCATTATTCATCAGGAAAAAGAAAATCAATTTTATATGAACAGTGATAGAAAATGAATGTACTAGGACAATCCAAATTTCTACATTATCCGAATGAAACCATCCAGGTCCAATTATCAATGACATCTATCGACCATGAATTAAACAATGCATTTGCAGGACTGTTGAGGAAAATGATAAATTACATCTATTACTCTTTATATATTGTAAAGTTATCTTCTTGCACAACGATGTTAGACCACTCATTACATAAGTTGTATAGGATATACTACTGGAATTCGAATGGGAAAACATGGCGGACCCAACGTACTCATTAGATTAGAAAATTGATTAAGAAGATTGAGTCTTAACTTCTTCCAATTTTCTTTAATACATACATATTCCAGCAAAGATATAATTTTGAACTTAATTATTAATTGCTAATTGTTTTCTATAACATATTAATGGCCCGTTAATTGTATGTAATTGTTTTTATGTTGGCACTTATGTAACAAATATTTCTGTTCTTTTTCATTTTGTAAGAGAATCATTTATGTTACTCATGTAGTATAGAATATTGGGTATGTTAGTATATAAATTCACATAAAAATCTACATGTATTAGTAAAATTCCGTCATTTTTTGATGCTTAAACTAAGAATAATAATTTTATTTTGAAATTTCAGACTAAAAAAGAACCATCTTTAAACAAAACCATTCCATTCAAAAGATCAACTATCTCATTACATTCCCATAACTCCTCAAATTCAGGTAAGATACACACCGCTTTGTTCCATCTTGTATCTAACAATAATTTTTTAAGGTGCCTTTGAATTTTCCAATTTAAATAAACCGCCATCTTACCTCATTGCTGTTCATCGAAAATGTGTTCGCCAGGAGACATATTTCTTATCACAGCAAAAAAGCAAACCAAGTTTATTTGGTATGCCACTACTCTTAGGATGCAACTCTAGCAGTTCCTGTAGAGACCTTTACGACTTGGTTTGGAGTCAGGTTACTAGATTGCTCAGTCCTCTGCCACAAAGTGATCAAACTAATCATGCTACTGACTGGTATTAAAACTATCTGCAAAAATTTCGATTGAAATCATATTAAAATCTTACGTTTCAGTGATGATTCATTAGGGTATGAGTTTCCGTTTACTTTGAAAGCAGTTTTAACGGGGGGGCAAATATGCGCTATATGTCATTGGACCAAATTTTGTCGTGGATGTCCACTGCCTTGTTCTGACGAACCACTTTTACATAAATGTGGATCAACTGGTGCACAAACTATGCACATTGCAATTGATTGGGACCCAACAGCTTTACATTTAAGATATCAAAGCAGTAGAGAAAAGGTAATTCTTAAAACATTTCTTCATATTTTCTTATATTAGTAAATAATTCCAAGATAATGAAATATAATATATGCATTCCATTTTATTTTTACTTTTAAAATCTCGCTTATGCATAAACAATGTAATAATTTGGTTATTTGAATGTAGGAGATTTTCACTCTATAAAACAAATTTATTAGTTATTAATTGTTAAATGACATATATATTTTGTTAATTGTTGACTCATTTGCTTTAGTTATGGATAGAAGATGAATCAGTTGCCTGTTGCCGAAAAGTACACACAGAGCCAATAGATTTGGATTATTGTTTGAGGGCTTTTACGTCAGAAGAACGCCTAGAGACTAAGTATCACTGTAGTAGATGTAATGATAAACAACCAGCTACTAAAAAATTGCAAATTTGGAGATTGCCACCCATTCTTGTAAGAATATATATTTCGCATATATTTGGAGGCTTTAATATTATTCATATTTTACAGATAGTTCACCTTAAGCGCTTTGATTATGTAAACAACAAATGGGTTAAAACACAAAAGGCTGTAAATTTTCCTTTTAAAGATTTTGATCCTACAGCCTATCTTGCCTCGGTGCCTCAAGAGACTATTCTTAGACATCGTCAACTATTAGAAGAAAAAATGAAAAAGGATGAAGATGATGAAACAAATCATAGTAAGTAAATGTAGACAAACAGTGATTATGGTATAAAAATGTATCCAAATCTTCAATTAAGGTGATAAAATATTGGAGGACGTTAGTGAAGGTTCCATATCTAGTTCTAGAAGTAGTACCCAATTAATTATAGATAATGATAAAACTCAAGAAGTAATTATTAAATCGCAAGATCATAATTTGGTTACTGTATCATGTAATGGTGAACAGTGCAAGTTGTTAGAGTGTGGCAAAGAAGGAAATAAAGGTTGTACTGCCTCGGAGGAAAATAAAATTAACAATAAAGATGAAGTAAATAACATTGTAATAAAATATATTATATTATCATATAATTCATTCATTACATATTATTATACTTTATAGATTTCTACAAGCACTCCTAAATTAAGACCCGATCGAAATAATAAAGTAAGATCAAGATTAATTTCAACAAGTTTGCTCAAAACGCCCATCATTGACGAACATCTAAAAGATTATCATGAGCATAAATTGCTACCTGGGCAAGATCCTTTTGATTTAAAATATCAACTGTATGCAGTAGTGGTAAATATTATAATTTTAAATTGTATTTATGTACTAGTTCAATAATTAACATGTACCATTAAATTTTAGAGTCATTCTGGTTTACTCAATGGTGGTCATTATATTTCTTATGCCTGCAACCCTAATGGAAACTGGTATTGCTACAATGACAGTTCTTGTAGAGAAGTTATGGCAGAACCAGACATTTCCAAATCTAACCTATCATTAAGCAGTAAGGGATCATCATCAGGATGTACACCATTAGGAAGAAGAAAAAATCCACCAGGTCAGCAACAACAAAGAAAAGGTACAACATGAAAGTTGTTTTATTAAATCCACTAACAATATATATAAATTGGTTTGAAGAGTCTTTTTTTAACAAAAATAGTTTAGTTAATTAAAAGGTGTTGTTAAAAATGTTGTTCATGATCTATCAGCTAGACCCATTTTTTTAAATCCACTACTTTTTCAATCTTTCATTTTTGAAAACTGATTTCGTATCCCGACCATGTCCTATTTAATTGGAAAAAACAAGTCGAAGCTGCATTTTAAGATTATGGAATAAGACTTCTGATTTGAGTATTTCCAAATATTTGTTAATTTGATTTTTCATTACCGATAATAATCGGATATAAATCAGCTTAGAATCCTGTTACGGATACCTAGACAGAGATCCTCGCAGGAAGAATTGAGTTGAACTAGGTGATGTGAGGACTGCCTATGGATGACCCACTAAATACCATCCTATCAGCTGATCCCATGTTCACCACTGAACCACCAAACCAAACGACCCGCGAAACACATTAATTAAACGCTGGGCGGAGAGAGTGTCCATGCTGCGGTAAAAGGGTGGCTAGGTTTTAATTCATAAACAAATTCCTTATCTTTATTCTTAGTCTACTATTCATTAAGTAATTTTTCATCATTAAGCTTTTTTGGCTACCTTGGTCATTTCATCATTTGTCCTTCTTTGGCAAATCTAAATAACCACTTTTATACTAACGCAACACGTTTGTTCAGTGAAAACATGAGCCATGACCTTTATTAAAGACGCTTTATTCACCAAGAAATATAACTAAAATGATATTATATGTAGGAAGTACAGGATCAACGGATTCAGAACGCACCGCTCCACTTGCTACAGTTGATACATCAATAGGTTCATCGGCCAGTATTTTAGATAGTGGAAATGGATCAGAAACTTGTGACCGAACAACAAACAATGGTGGAAATAAAGTTACAAACTCACCATTTGCTGGTAGGCGATCTACAAATAGCAGTACGAGTAGCGTCAACAATATTTCTAATGGATTTAGGTAGGACATGACTTTTTTGTTTTTAACGTTGAAATGCGTATTAACTATATACTGAAGTTCAATCAAGATTAGATTATTTGAATAACTAAATATCCATTTGTTTCAGATGCCCATATAACAATGCTAAAATACCTAAAATCGACACAAGTTCCGCCTACATCTTGTTTTATGAACGATCTGGTCTCGACTATAAACCATATCTGCCTAAGGTGATACCGTCTGCGGATGGTGCTAACCAGCAAAATATTAGCGAAGATATGGATGAAAGCGAGAATGAACTTCGTAAGCAGCTTTGTTCTATACAGTAGTATTTTATTGTGTTTAGTTTGCCTTTGAGTACAAAGCATCAAGTCTGTTAGGCCGGATAACATTAAAATAACATTACCTTTCTGATCTTGTTATATATTTTTTGGGGTTTCCTAAAATCCTCTAACGCACTGTACAGATATTTTTAAAACATATAATATTGAAAATTTTCAGTATATCTTTATCCTAATTATGTTGCTATCATTTTCTTACATATAATATCAAAAGTATATAACTGTAAATATATTTGCAAAGCCATTTTTTATGTTATTTAGAATTATTATATTAATCCAATTAATATATTCTCTTATATATATAATATATATATATATATATATATATATATATATATATATATATATATATATATATATATATATATATATATATATATATATATATATATTTCAAACGAACCCGTTAAAAACGAAAATAATCAGCAAGAAACCTCGATTATAATTTTAAATGATTTTGTATTCATAGTTTCAAGTATTTCAATTACTATCGCATTACTTATATGGTGCTTCAAAATGAATCTTTTATATCGTTTGTCTGGAATTAAGTCTTTGACATGCATTATTACCCAAAAACACAGATATAAGGGAGACTTAAGCGAGTTAATATTTATAACCGAAAGGCATTACTAGTATTTATAACTTTTTACTATCAATTATCATATCAATGAAAATTTAATATTAAGGTGATACCAAGTTTGTATTATATGCCTGTCTTATTTTGTATTTAAAATTATTTAAGTTATCAACATAACATGTAAAACAATTTGGGAATAATATTAAAATGTGTAAATCTACTTGATTATTTACTTGACTATGTGATGAATTATAACTTGTCTTAGTTTTTAGTTCCACATTTTTAATATTTTTAACTGTTATTTGTTGTGTAGTTGGATTATAAATTATAGGTAGTCTTGCATTTTGGGTAAGGTTTGTGAACATGCTTTCTGTCAAATAATATATCATTTTCTTAACATTATAGTTAATAAGTTGTTAAACGTTGTTTGTGAATTAACAGTTATTTGTTAAATGTTTGATTTTTATTTTATTATTAAGTATACCTTTTTGCTTTTATTTCGTGTGATCTGTTAGCATGCGTAGACGTGTAGAGGTGTACTAAAGGTGTTTAATGTTTTGGATTGAAATCTTCTGAACAACGAATTAGTTAAACAGGTTTTTTATTTTCAACATGTTAATGTCGTATATTCAAAATTGAACATTTTTTACAGAAACTACTAGTTCACGAACGGTACCCGAACGTTCGCCTGTTATTAAATGGTTCAGGGACAAATTTTCGACATAACGTTGGATGAAAAGTAAATGGCTAGAAATGCATCTAGAGACTGATTTTTGAAATGAGCCTTGAGCTGTTTTTATTACTCTGTAATTTGATATGTATATATACGCTGTGGTCCAAATTGATGTTAATAAGATACCGAAAAAATGTCATTAATAATTTAACACATAGATGGTTAAAATGTGAAATAAGTAGTTAATGTTTTGGTTTTAAAATCAAATATGACAGGAAATTATAGTAATTATATGATCGTTAAATTATTAAATATTGATTTGGGTCGCAGTATATAGTTGACGGAAATATGGTAATTAAATCTTTTGCACTTTTTTGACATTTTTTCTTCGGTTTTTTTCAGAAATCCATATTTTTTTAACTACAATAAACAAATGCATACAGTGTAATATAAAATGAATCTTTTTATATAAAAGGTAAGGATAAAAAATATATATCCTTATTTTTTCGGAGATTACATGCAACTTTAGTTAAAGATATATTTAGTCATAATATATAATAATGGTTTTCAATATGCTACAATGGTATACATTCATCATTTTACTCAGTTAAGGTATCTATAAACGGCTATGTTTATAAGATTTCCGGCCTAGTATATAAAAATGATTTGTTTCAACGAAATTTTGTTAAAACATTTGAATTTTAATTATTGTTATTTTATAGAAAATATTTTGTTATATTCCGGCATATAAACTAATTGTGCTGAGATAAAAGTTTTATAATTAATGTAATTATTTATTTTGTTACTTTAGTATTATTTAGTTTTTTTAATGACCTAATATTGATTATACTAAATAATTGAGGTTTTTAGTGTTGTATTTACTTATTTTGTTTCATTTCTCTTCAAATGAAGTCATGAAGTTCATGCTACAAGCAATATTTTATGTAACTACTAAAAGCTTTTACAAGAATATTACTGGAAGAAGGTCGTTTTTGAATTAATTTTCTTTAGATTAGGTAAACCAAAGATATTTTATAACTACATTATGTAAATTTGAACAACTATTTTTATGTGCAACATTTTTTGATGTGATCTTATCGAAATATACTAAGCAATGTATAAAATATTCCAACTAGTCTGATATTTCAATAATTTGTAAGATATTTTTATTTGAACACATTGGTGTAAAGTACATATTCCATTTTGAAAGTAATAATGTTATATTATTGGTGCCATTATATTATAAATAAAGCTTGTATATTGTTATTTTTTATTTTATTTTATCCTCAAACAGTTCAGTTCCAACCTTCGTAGGGTGAAGACGTATTTTCAATACGGTCCAAGCTATAAAAAGATACCGTTCTTTAAAAAAACCAGTATTTTATTACGGTTATTTAATTGAGTGTTAAAAACGCATAACAGATACGGCTATCCGTCTCTCAGTGGACCTAAAGTGTAGTGAATACGTGTTTACGTGACCAGACAAAAGGACTGCATCTCATTTTTATTAGTGTTTAAAATTATTTCATCTTATTTTACAACAGTCCTTTTGAAATTCATTTATAGTATTTATAGTAAAAAACTAGTGCTAAAATAACGTAAGTGAAAAATGAAGTGCGTGAAATAAACAATGTATTTATTTTATTTTTTTTTATCCTCTGGAAGTAAATTAAATAAAATATTAAAATATTAAAAAATGGCAAACCATAGCGATTCAACCAAATCACCTGCACACTTTGATATAAGATTAGAACAAACAGCAATAACGCAAACTCCACCATCAGAATGGACTACAGTGATTAACAAAAAACGATTGAGAAGTCCAGAAGAAGAAATCGCGAGGAAACAAACAAGAATCAGTGACTATTGGTTGCAGAAACCGATAGAGACAAAAAACAGTTTTAGCAACCTGTCGGAAGAAATTGAAGAGAACATACAACCAAGCCCTGAAAAAGTTGTTCCCAAACCACCACCAATAACAGTCTATAAGGTAGGATTAATAAAAAACATCCATGACTTATTGAAAACCATTACTACGAACTACACAATTAAAACAGTGAGCTATGAAACAATTAAAATCCAATTGTTCGAAGCGGATCACTTTAAAGTTCTTATAAAAGAATTAGATGAAAGAAACACCCAATACCATACATTCAGGCCAAAATCCGAGAGAACATTTAAATTCGTATTAAAAGGATTACATCACGGGACGGACTTTAACACCATCAAGCTAGCACTAGCTGAAAAAGGCCACGAGGTCGTAAATATTCACAATATACGACATCACACGACAAAAAAACCTCTGCCTATGTTTTATATAGACATAAAACCTAATGGAAATAATAAGACGGTGTATGAAATCACCAAACTGGAAAATAATATTATTAAATGCGAACCACCACATATAAAAAGAATTATACCACAATGCACAAGGTGTCAAGCGCACGGGCACACAAAGACTTACTGTCGCAAATCATATAGATGCGTAAAATGTGCAGGAGAACATAAGACAGGAGATTGTACTCGTAAAGTTCGCGATGAAAAAGTGAAATGTGTTAACTGTAACGGAAATCATCCAGCGAACTACAAGGGTTGCGCAGTTCACAAGCAACTACAGCAGAAACTCTATCCTGCCTTAAGGGAAAAAAGGCATCAACAAAAACAATCCACTACTACCAATCTACCACTACCTACCAGAACAAGTCAACCAGACATAACTTATGCCCAAATAGTTGAAAATGGTTCAGCACAAAAACGAGAGACAATATCTCAACTTACTGAAACTAGCAACATCTCAAGATTAGAAAATATGATGGCCAAACTAATGGATCAAATGAGTACGATGCTTGGTCTACTCACAACCGTCGTAAGCAAACTTGCCTAATGCCTGAAACCAATAGTTACAAAATCGCCGTCTGGAATGCCAATGGGCTCCAACAACACGCCAGGGAACTAAAAATGTTCGTAAATGAACAAAATATTGACGTTATGATGGTTTCCGAAACACACTTTACGGACAAGAATTATCTGAAAGTTCCTAAATATAAGCTTTATCATACAAATCACCCTGATGATAAAGCACATGGAGGTACAGCCATAATAATTCGAGATGATATAAAGCATTTCGAAAAAGAAAAATTCCGCAAAGACTACCTGCAAGCCACCAGTATAACCATAGAGGAAGCCCATGGACCATTAACAATTTCTGCGATTTATTGCCCACCCAAACATAACAACAAGGCAGAACAATTTCAAGAATTCTTCAGTACGTTAGGTAATAGATTTATAGCAGGAGGAGATTATAATGCAAAACATTTAATGTGGGGTTCAAGAATAATAACCTCAAAAGGTAGAGAACTGCTCAAAGCCATAAGGAAAGATAACTTACAATATATCTCTACTGGTGAACCAACATATTGGCCTTCAGACAGAAATAAAAAACCAGATACAATAGATTTCTGTATTACAAAAAATATTGATCCAAAAAAGTGTCAGGCAGAATCATGTTTCGACCTGTCTTCTGATCATTCACCAATAATAGTAACAATTTCTTCAAAAATTACCATCAAAGATAAACCCCCTTCTCTGTGCAATAATAGAACTAACTGGCCCTCATTTAGAGAAAACTTAGACCAAAATATATCTCTAAACTTACCGTTACAAACTGAAATGGATATAGAAATAGCAGCAATAAATCTTACAAAAAATATACAGGAGGCAGCATATTCCGCGACTCCCAAAAGTGAAACATTTCCAAGAAAAAATACACATATATCATGTACAATACAGAAAAAGATAGCAGAAAAAAGAAAGTTACGACGAAATTGGCAACAGCAAAGGACTGAAGAGAATAAAAGAAAATTTAATAGGGCCATAAAAGAGCTGAGAGATCTAATTCAAATTGAACAAAACCAAGGCATTCAAGAATACCTAGAAAACTTGACATCAACTGAGGCTACAGACTATTCGTTGTGGAAAGCAACAAAAAAGCTTAGGAGATCCCAGCAGCATAACCCACCTATTAAAACAAGCGAAAATAATTGGGCGAGAAGCAATAAAGAGAAGGCCGACATTTTCTCAAAACACTTAAAAAATGTTTTTAAACCTTTCCAGTCTCAGCTACATAAAGATGACGAAAATAAAATTACTAGCTTTCTAGATTCGCCATTTCAAATGGATTTACCGCACGAGAAATTAACGGTCAAAAAAGTTAAACATACAATAATGAGAGAGATTAATATTAAAAAAGCTCCTGGTTATGACTTAATTACTGGCAAAATTTTAAAAGAATTATCAGAAAAGGCTATAAAACTATTAACATATATATTTAATGCTATGCTACGAATTAATTACTTCCCTAGCATCTGGAAAGTAGCTAAAATATTAATGATACTTAAACCAGGAAAAATACCAGAAGATGTGACCTCCTACCGACCTATAAGTTTATTACCAATAATCTCGAAAGTTTTCGAGAAATTATACATAAAAAAACTAAACTATATAATAGAAAAAAGAAAAATTATTCCAGAACATCAGTTTGGCTTTCGCAATAAGCATGGGACTATAGAACAAGTGCATAGACTTGTAAACCAAATAAACGCTGACCTAAATGCCAAAAGATATTGTTCGGCTGCTTTCCTAGACATATCTCAGGCTTTTGACAAAGTATGGCATACGGGCTTGCAGGTTAAACTAAAGAAACTTCTCCCTCATCCGGACTATCAGCTACTAAAATCGTATCTCACTGACAGACATTTTATTGTAAATCAAGGCGATGAACATACCGAATTAAATCCCATATATTCAGGAGTTCCGCAAGGTAGTGTACTGGGTCCAGTACTGTATCTTCTGTATACGGCTGATCTGCCCACCACAAAAATAACTACTGTGGCAACATATGCAGATGATACAGCAATCTTAGCATCCCATGAAGATCCAGTCACAGCATCAATAAACCTACAAACCCACCTGGAGCAAATACAATTATGGTTGAAGACATGGCGCATTAAAGCCAATGAATCAAAATCCACGCATATAACGTTTACCCTGCGTAGAAGAACATGTCCACCAGTAAATATCAATCATCGTCAACTCCCCCAAGCAGAGCATGTTAAATATCTTGGTATGCATTTAGATCGACGCCTAACCTGGAAGAAGCACATACTCTCTAAACGGAAACAACTAGGACTAAAATTATATCAAATGTATTGGCTCATTGGGCGCAAATCCAAGTTATCATTAGATAACAAGGTTTTGCTGTATGAGTCTATACTCAAGCCCATTTGGACATATGGAATTCAACTATGGGGTACCGCTAGCAAATCTAATATATCCATCATTCAACGGTTCCAAAATAAGGTGTTGCGTGCCATTGTTGATGCTCCGTACTATATTTCAAATAAAGTGATACAACGCGATATTCCTCTAGAACATATAACGAGTGTAATCCAACGTGTTTGTGTGAAGTACTTCGAAAGAGTGTCAGTGCATCCCAATGTACTCGCTAATCAGCTAAATATGCGACGTGATAGTGAAGTGCGTAGACTAAAACGTTTAACACCACCTGATCTGATTACTGGACATATGTAGAGTTTAGAATAAGCATTAGAATAAGTCTAATTAATTAAGTTAATATTTTATACAGAAGATTGCTTAATGAAGTGATTTTCTACATGCCATGTATATATAATATAAACAGAAGAAATACTTATTGCCAATAGGGCAGATTGTGGACTCACGAAGAGTAATAAAAAAAAAAAAAATTTATCCTTTTCATAGTTTAAATAATATATTGTAATAAATAAACATATTGAAGATTTTAGGGTATTTTCATCATCGTCATTTTACAACCGACACTCGCGGGTAATATCTACTCAACCAATACGCTGTTATTAATTAATACCGCAGGATCGTTTTGAAATTTCGCCATAGTTGGTCATATCAGTCGTAACTGTTCTTGATATTTCTTCGGAGCTATTCGTTATCTTCCACCCCAGTCGATTTCGCCTCTCAACTGTCTCAACTATCTCAACGTTCAAAAATAGAGAATTTTAGTATTGGTTGTAATATTTCCTTTTTATTACATGCACCATCTTAGAGAAGCAAAGTCCTGCATCTTGGCCGATTCGGCTTATTCAGCAGTAGGTGCAACATGCCTATATTACTGATCCCAATACCCAAACTCCTGCATTTGATATAGATCCCGTTGAGATTTACAACAGCAGGCAATCCGCACGTTACCATTACTTTGTCTTTTCTTGATTAATTCTCAAATCATATAGTTCTGCAATGCGACTACATCATGAAGAATCCAACCAACATCCGTCTCAGAAATTATAGCTGTCACCAGCGAACATCAGATCAGTAAAAGAGTTTGTTTCATCATATTGAACGCCATATCTGTTTTTGATATTTTTTCGTATAATTTGATATACTACTAAACATAGTAGTTTTCAACAGAAAAGCAGTGTAGAGACATCACACAGAGGAACACCAGTTCTGTTCTCAAATGAATTTTACCAATTTCGCATCACATAGCTGATGAAATCTCCGTAAGATACTTAATGAAGTTTAATGATTTTTACCGGAACTTGTGCAGGTTCAAAAACTGCCGAAATTGAGGGCCAGGGTATACAGTCGAAAACAGAGTGAAAAGGACAATATCACGCTTTCCGCACTTAATTGCGTCCATAAACTGGCCTAGTGCGAAAATCTGATCTACACTGTACATTGCTGGAGGAATTCCTAGACCTTGTGTAGGGTCATCATGGACCACGAAGAGCTCCCTGTATGGTTCGAAACGCACATTGTGTGACTTTATGAAGGTTCCATCTATTTTTTTGTGTATTATCGTTAGTAGATTTTATTCTACCACTCAATATCCTAAGTGTTTGGTACAACGTTCGATATTCACATTTCGATGCAGTAATTTGCAAATCGGCGGCCACACTATTTCAGTAGGCTTCTCGTCCTAGCTTTAATTGTTACCTAATATGTCAATTTAATTAATGGTATTTCTGGAGATCTATTTGTTTTGCTCATGTTCGTTCTTCTACCACCTGTAAAAAGTTGTCGGATATCCACGGTCTGTAAGAGTCATAATTGCACTGTTGCACAGAGGCAATAATAGTCCAATCTACAATCAGGTCCTTCTATCGTATCCGCTCTTACATTGTTGATAGTCGAACGAAACTGGGAGTTAATCAAAACAAACTTAAGCTTCCAAGTGTCATTAAATTTAAGTACGTACGTAAATGTAATAAACTTCTTCCCATTGAATTTTTTCTGAGCCTGTATGTACATTAAAATTTCCAGCCGAAATATATAAATTAGTCGCTTCTTGAAGTCATCTTTAGCAAAATCGGCGGGCTTGTTTCGGAGTAGTACACGGGATGTGTTCTCACTACTGTGGATCCTGAAAACAAAATAGATACTCATTAATATAATATTGATAAACATTACTATATTGGTACTATTTTTTGTTAAAATTACTATAGTTATTAGCGCTACCGGATATTTTATTATTAAGTTGTTAAAAAAATTAAACGATAGTGCGCAAATAGGAATGGCCTATATAAAATACTATTAAACTATCAATTCTTGTATATAAATACATATACCTCTGAGTTCTTTAGTCTAAAAACCGATCGGCCAGGGTCTTATCTTTAAATAAAATCGGTTTTTACAAAAAAAAAACTAGAAATGTTTGTAGATTTAAATAGGTATTGTATCATTCTGATCACGCTCCACAGAAGGTTTTAATTAAAATTAGGAGCTGTGGCTTATATTTCTCTGTAGTTTTGGAAGTCATAGGTGCCTAATGTTATGCCAGAAACGACACAACATTGTGTTTTCCTATGATCTGGTGCTCTAATCTATAATAATAGTAATAATATAATAATCTATAATAGTAATAGCTAATTCAGGTGCCGTGCGCAATGTTACGGATAATTCATTATCATATGAGTGATATATATAATTATACATAATAGCTCATTATTATAAAAATGTTAAAATTGTAATCCAAACACTTAACTAGCAAATTATTAAATGCTGTTAGATTGGGAAATATAAACGAGAAATAGTTTTCTTGGTTGTTAATAAGATTAATATAAAACTTTAATTATCCCATCAATAAATGTTTCTACTTTTTTTATCTTGTTTAGAAGTTTCATGTAATAGTTATATTATAAATGTATTTTTGTAACTTGTAATAATTGTAAGACGTGATACAGAGTAGGTATATCTCGGCAAGTATGAGCTCCTAAAACTGACGACCCATCCCATTCTTGTTATCAATATTTTGTTTTGAAAAACTAATACATTTTCTGACTGAAAGATACTAAACGACATTATAATGACCAGATCTCTGAACTAATCAAGGAGAGTATCTAATTTTAATGGCTTGAAAATTGTTTTTGAAACAATTTTCCAAGAATAAGTTGAGTTTTTATGACACAAAATTAGCAATACGCTAATCGGTTCTCTAACGTATAACTACTATATAAACCATAAGCAAACTTACAACTATCAGACCTATGTTCATTCTTGAATAACATGTTTAGCTGTTTTCCCATAATCTTAATCAAATTCGATATAGAACACAACTCAATATGTGAAGATCTTTTTTACAGAAATTTTATATCTTCATAAAATCCTGAACTTGACAAGTACAGTATTTAAAAGCACTGTACTATCTTATATCTATTATTTTCACTTATAGAACTATTTAATGTTAATAATAATGTATATTCGTGAAATAAAATATATTTGTAATAAATCCACAATTTATTTATAGAATATGGTACAACACAATCATGAATAAATTGTAGGCTCTTAAAATTAACTTTCTAGAACTGTAGTCTGTGTGGGAATTGGCTGGATCGTAGACCAAACATAGCAGACAAATAGGCCAGCAGTACTTTCCTAAAGAATAAAGGCAAATTAGAACCAAATAAAATAAAAGTCTCTCTTATATAAAATTAAGTTGGTTTAACTTCTATGATTTTAATGGTTAGACTAATAAACCCATTTAGAAAAAACTGTAGCTGGTGCGTGACCAAAGTGATCTTTAGAATCCAAAAGATAAGATGAATAATCCCTCTTAATAAAATAGTTTTAAGTTGTATCAAAACACTTTAAAAGCAATTTTTGTTCGCAACAGCTTTTGGTAATGTTTTGACATATTTTAGTCCTGAAGCGAAACCATAAAAACCATATACATTTTTTACAGCATTAGACAGGACAAAATTTCTTATAAACAAACTTAATTTCTTAAATTCATACCTGTCAGGGTGTTTCCTAATAGATTCCAAAACTTGTTTATCTACTGCTTTTTGATCAGCTTTCCTTTGCTCACTAACTTTATATTCCTATGAACAAAAATATATAAGAAACATGTTTTTATCTATATGAAATCTGTTGCAGAATAAAAAAAGAATCAGTCTTCAAACATTAATTTCATAACTAATCAAAGGTGTCCTAAGAAAAAGATCATCAGTTCAAGTTTTATTTTAATAAAATATATTTAACTCTATTTGCATAGCTTTACAAACCTCTTTCTTATTTTGGAAAATATCACCCTCTTCCTTCTTTGCCCGCTTTTGTTTTTGCCTCTTAAAGTATTTGTCATTTAGAGTTTCAGGCAATTTGACACCGCTAACATCAATCTTGGTTTGGGTTCCGATGACATAACGTTGGCTAATACGCCTTAAGGGGCAAGCATTAATACCAAAAGGCCCTAAATAAATGTATATGTAGAATTACTTATTTTTATATTATAAATTAATCTAATTCATTACCAGTTACTAACAACAATCCAGAATCAAGCTGTTTTAGGAAAACAACCCTTTTGCCTTTATGCGCACCAGCCAAAAGAATAAGAACTGTTCCTGGTGTAATGGAAGGCCTCAAACTCCTAACATGGCTTTTGAATACTTGTTTGGCTGGCCTCTTTCTAATTCTGAATAATAAGTAAATAAGCTGTTAAGCTTTAAAGTTTAAATATACTATGCTAACAAAATTACCTGTCTTGTGTGGGGTAAACAGCTGGACGTTTTTGGACCAAAACATAACGTTTGCCTCCATTTTTATCACCGCCTATCTGTTTTTCCACAACACGTGGTTTAACAGGCTTTTTTGTGGCTGCTACTTTTTTCCCAACGAAATTATATATAGCTTTCTTATGGAACATCTTGGTTCTGGAAAATCTAACAACGCCATTTCCCAAGTCATAGTTCCTCGGCTTGCCTACCTTTTTGCCCTCAGCGGGCTTTTTACTTTCTGTCGGGGCCATCTGCACAATAAAAAATGAATTAGAGCAATTTTTACTACTTAATAAAATATCATATTTTAGGTTAAGTAATATCAGTTTCCAATTTTCCTTTCATATATCATATCAGCGGTGTCCTAAGGAAAAATTCATCATTTCAAGTAAACTCTTTTAGTTCAAATATTTTAATTTTTAATATAGTTATTATCAGTTGGGCCTTTTACCATTATCCAGTTTATTTTAAGAACACGTAAACTAAATATTCTTGCAATATTTTAACTTTGACTTAAAAATACTAATCCCACTGTTAAGTTCACATTTCACTTGAACAAAATTAACTATTTACTATGTTAAATGTTATAAGATGATCCAGAAATATCAAAATCTGAAATTACTTTTAGATGACAAACTCACCTCGACGAATGTTTATGGCGAAAGGAGACAAAACGCCATGAAGTTCGTGCTAAGGAACATCGTAATACCAACATAAAAAATAACAATAACTTTGGTTAGGCTAACTTCAAGCAAAATATTGTCATCTGTGTTGTCATATTATAGATGTCAGATGTGTTACCGATTTCCATATTAATAAAAAATGTTGATAGGTATATGCTTATTAAATCAATTAACAAAATGGAATTGAATAAAATTAATATGATATTATTCGCAAAAACACTGGTCTGAAAAATATAGTTCTTAAAATTTTTTGATATTCGAAATTCTATATCGATGTTTCGAAATATTAAAAGCCACGTAATAATGTCCATATAGTTAAATATGATATAACATCGGCAGATCCGAAAAATATCAATATAGCAAAACTAACTACAAAACAAAAGTTAGATAACAAAAAATTAAAAACAAAAAGTTTTCGTATCGAACTTTTTCTACTCAGTCCTATTCTTCGCCAAAATAATTTTTGATGGTCGGGGGAAAAAATAACAATAAAAATTAGATATTGTGCTTCAAAAACCATTAATTTTTATTATCGATATTTTAAGTTAAAACTCGATATTTATTCGATATCCGTAATATTAACGTTGGGATCTATCGACTGTTATAGAATAAGTAATAGTCTAGATGACTATTTTTTAGAATCCACTTTATGACAATTTTACGTTTTTATTTTACCCGGAATAGAAGTTATTTCTGTAAAAAAATCGATTTTAAAGAAAAATTTACGTTTGAAAAAATTAAATTTTAAATGCGCCTTAAAATACTCCAAATTCGTGTGTGTGCCCTAGTTGTTTTGGTCGCACTAGGCTGTTTATATGGATACAGGTTTTATTTATACATTACTCTGCTCATTTTGTGTTATAATTAAATATTCTATCGTGTATTGATGATGTCAGGACCCCTAATGTACATCGCTAAACACCATACAAGTTGCGTATTTTTCTCCCAAGACAGAATAATATTGGAAGGTACCGGAACCTGCTAATATAATTTGAACATCGGTAATCTATATTAAAATTCTAATCTAAGTAAAATAATGAAAAAAAAAATGTTCTCAAATGCCATTTATTTTGATCGCATAATACATCTAATGCATCAGAGAAATAATAAACAGCAACTTGAAATTTATTAAAACAAGTAAAGCGCCAAAATAACGTTTTCCAGTTTATAACCTGTCATTATTATCACTAATGCTTTGAAGAATTTTGCAGACGTTTGACAACCAAGCGAATTTTGTAAGCTGATCCGGTTACAAGTTCGAACGCATCGGCCACTATTGTATCTCTTTTTAGCTTGAATAAAAGGAGAAGGGAGGTATTATCTGATTGTAATACGAATTTACAAATTGAGATATGATATACATTCGACATCGTGATTACGTGAGTTCATTCTTATTTTAACTAGGCTGTATTATATTTGTATATATTTGATGCTCTGATTTTTTTTGCATTTCTGAAAGTAATCTTACTCATGATACTTTTGTTATAATTTTTAGTGATGTAGTAATTTAAACTTATAATATTTTGTTGATTATTAAAACTTAATGGATTTAGATTTAATTAAACGTTATTTAAATAAAGTTGGTGAGTGAATAAAGTTGAGATATTGTTTAAAACTTGAGAGTTTGCATATATTTTAATATAGACATTTGTTACGGTAATTAATGTTATATATTAAATATATTTCTGATCCTATATTGAAAATATTGTCAAAAAAAGTAACAGTAGTATTAACATATCATTTTTAAATTATTGTTTTTGCTGTATTACGAGGGAAATATGATTAACTTTATAAATTGTGGTAGAATTTCGGCCACAGGACGCTAGTGATCGAGTATTAATATAAATTGCCCTTAATATACACCCGTCACTGGGTCAACGCGATTTTGACACGCGTCGGAATAATGTTTCGGTTTCCCTGTACATTTCCACGATATTTATATGTTGTTTTTTCTATTTCAAGTACGGGAATATCAAAGCAACATTGTGTTCTGCGTGCATGAGTTCCTGGGCGCATTAATGTAGCTCACGAGCCTGGATCGTCCTAGTCTTGGTGCACATTGTCATTTCCTTGGTAGCAGTCCATTGCAGACTTTGATATGTTATACGATATCGGCTGTTACTTCTTCTTGCGGGTCTTCTATGATGAGTGGGCTAGTATGGGTTGCTATTGGTTCGATAGATCTTTGTTATTCCTTTTCCGGTGATAATGAAGTACTCAGCGGTTATCAGGTCTAGTCCCGCGAACAATTCGTTGAATCAAAAATATCGACAGGTCCGTGGTGGTATTAACATGCCCAGCGTCACGAGCCTCCGCAAGATCATCCATTGTATTAGCTCCGGTTTAGTCCTGACATTTAGCGGTATGTTATACTTGGCTAGAACTGAAGTAAATAAAGCGAAAGGATATGGGAGATCGAGTAAATTCCTTCATTTCTTGTATATTTTTGAATCTAATATTAATATATAGCTTTGATTTGTTACAGACCATTTCGGGCGGCTTCCATGGGATATTTGTTTCTTGGAATCATATTTAAGGAAGGCCTTAAATGGGACTGTTTGAAACGAACTTGCTAGGGACTACAGTTGGATTACAGCTAACTTCCAGATGTCTCAAGGTACTTTTCTCGTTTTTACGTTATAAGTAAAATATTATCCTCAAGATGTATCAGATTGAGTGAAAAGGGTTTCTCGATTTCACCTCTTGGATTTAAAATATTAACTTTATGGTGTTAATTTATATCACAGTATTTCTTGTTTTAGGTAAATATAATTGTATTTAAACGCGATTCCTACGTATAATTTATTATTGGTAATGTCACTAAATGTGAATGAAGTGGATCACTGTAGAAGAATAGAAACACAGTTAAGGTAAATACAAATACAATAATTACTATTTTTCGTTTATGGTATATTATTCAAAATGTTGAGATCATTTTTGATATACGTAAACCATATGAACAGTGGTTAAATCTATATTAATTATATCGTAAATAGACAGGAGCTAAACTTATTCACAACTAAAAGGAATAATATTTAATTGTATTTCAGCTAGGTAAGATAAATAGTTGATCAGTAATATTTTTAATGTTAAACTAGAAAGTTTTTTTAGAATTCTGAGTTAGAGTTTTTATGTAAATATGATATTGGTAGAGACACTATTGTTCTAATTTAAACTTGAACTTGAAAAAAAAATGTATTGAAAATTATTTGAGGTAGTTTTATATTAATTTCTATATTCTTTCAGAAATAATATGGCATTTACAGCAGCAGCATAGTGGCGAACTGTGGAACCACCAATGGCCTTACCTTTCCCTCATATAGTCTATATGTAGTCCCAGGTTAAAGCACCTCTGCTAAATTCTCTTTCCTCTGCTTTCCGTTTAATATCTCCTTAATGAAGGCGTGTCTACCTTTCTACATTTATTTTTCATCTTTAAGTTTTATTCTTATTACATTTAAAATATTTCTATATTTAAAAATTATCCTTGCTATTCTATTCTAAACATTTGTTACAGTTATCTCTTTATCTCATGCAAAAAGCTTATTTTCATGTGAGTCATAAAACATCTACCCATGTTGCAATATATACACATCTGGGCTATTGTTTATATCAACTTTGCTCATGTGCTGCCCAAAATATTCTTCATTCTACTAGAACTTTTACAACGTTGACCATAACCAATTCATCATTCTGTGTGGTGATATAATTATGCTGAATAGACATTGCAATCTTTTGCCTTAATTTCCTTCTCAATAATATTTGTCATATTCTTCACTCACTTCTCTTCTTGCATTGGTTCTGGTTTTTTAATGTATATTTTAGTTAATCAGTCCATAATTTTTGTAAGAATGTATTATCTGTAGTATTATATTAATTACATCATAAAATCTTGTATATGCATAGACTTTATGATGTAACATCGAAAGTAGAGATATTCTCTTTATAAATTAAAAATCAACTTTGCAATAATGAAATAACCGCGTATGTGTTTTATTTGAAATTCTAAATGTAAGGAACAGAGTTTTCTATAGTTTGTAATTTGAAACTATTTTTTCTAAAAGCTATACAGAATATATTCAAAATTATACTACAGAGCTCCGTGCTAGTTGTCATGGTGATCGGCATAGAGTGTTATGTATAGTACTCTATGATCAGCGGTCGTGTTCGTCCGTTGAGCCTATCTGTCATTCCGAGAATTCTCCGAAACTTCGGAAAACGTTATCGACACGTTTTAATCCACGCTCACAAAACCTATGCAAACAGTTCTAAACATACAGCCACTAAAACACGCGAATATATTCAACACACATTGGCGACCCGTACCGTTAACGAGGCAGAGGTCTCGCACGCCAGAAAGATGCCCCTGCTCATCAGACGAGTTTGGACAATGATCGTCTCGCTGAAATGACCGTGAACCAGAAAAACCAATTAGAGGAAAAAACATGAAACTGGAATGTCGGGTAAGTTCACAGGAAACAATAATCTCATCTTTATAGGCGTAAATAGCCGATCTCCGGTATGGAAAACCGAGTTGTCGTGCTCGCCACCGCCATGAATAACATCAGCGAAATTATCAGGGCCGATAGGAAAAACAAGGCCACCATCCTGACGATGGGTCTATCTTTAGCTGAACCGGCACCAGACTCGGTTGAACTCAAAAACTCCGATGACGGGTTTACCGTGGTGGGAAAGAGAAAAAGCCCAATCACCCCGCCCTAATCTAGCCAACTGCCACTACAGCGAGGCATAACATCACATACCTAGGTCTCCATTTCGATAGATAGTTTGGTTGGTATTCCCAAACAGAAAAAGCTATCCAGAAAGGTTCAGAGATAGCGAATCTGCTACCTCCTCTGCTTTGCAAAAACAGCAGATTCCCAATATTTATCAAATGTTTATTGTAATACTAATGTTAATATGTTGTCCTCTACGGTTCTAACGTCTACTTCAAGTTTGTGACACATAACCAGGTGGAATGGCTTCAAGTTTTCCCAAATAAGCTTCTCAGGTTTAAGCGTCTCTTAGAAGTCAGAAATGTTCAAATTCACAGGAACCGTAAAATTGTAGTTTTGCCCCACATGGCACTGCCCCGTCGTATATAAACTCGCAGAATCACAATTAGTTGACCAGAGTTATATGGGACTGCCTCTGGGCTTACCAAGCCATTAAAACAATCGCCTCACATTTAGTTACTAGAGGTGTATTAATTTTGGGAATATGGCATCCGCCAACCGGGCAACCGTTATTGGGGGGTGAACAGCTAGTAAGCTAAAAATGTATCAAGTCCATAGAGTAATATAGTACTCTATGATCAAGCTTATTTGCTGACTTGATAGAAGCAAACAAGATAACTTGATAAACAAGCAAAACAACCTCTATTTTAGTTGTATGCATTGTTGTTTGTAACACATCTTTCAAAGATAGAAAGATCAAATAATATACAAACACAAAACAAGTTTTACAATTCACTATTGTAATCATATATTTCTCTAATTTGTTAAATATTTAGACAGTCCAACGCAGATAACTTAATCAAATTTGAAGTAAACATTAACAATTTTTTTCAAAATCACTTTAAAAATTATAAAAAAAGAAAAATCTACCGCCATTATGCTAATAATACTTATAGCTATTTAATATAATTTTTATTTCCTTGTCATGGTACTAGTGAATATGTTGGATTATAATGTAAAGAAAAAATAGAGAAACTCTAAAAGATATTTTATAAATACAGTCTGATATAAAACTAGTGTGTGATGTTAGAAAAGACAAGGATTTTTTGCCTCTATCACAGAAAAAGAATTCTAATCATAATTAACTACTAAAAAAATTAAAATAAATGGAGGAACAATTTTTATAATCTGGCTAAGTATCTTAACACTTGAGAGCTATGGAATAATTTAGAATTAAATAAATTTCAACTTAATGATTCTTAACCAGAAAATAGGAATTTCTTCCATATATGATTGTAGAAGTACAAAAATCCTGGTAAATGTAACACAGTAATTGTTTAACATTCGTCTTGTACATAAATAAATGTTCAACATTCATCTGAGAAGAACTGGTTTTGATAATACAAGTAAAAATGTCTTGAACTGTTTGTTTTTGTTGTAGGATGATTAAACTCTTTTTGATTTATTTAAGAACACAGATTGGTTAATGGGGGTAGTAGAACATAACTGCGTTTTAATATTTCAAATTATCATATTGTGTTCTAGTTGTAATGAGATGCTATCAAAACATACACACTTAAATACTTCTTAACATTTATCTAATCATACGACTGAACATATTACAAGCTAGTAGTTGGAAAAATGTTACCAACACTTTGAATTTAGAAAATTAGGTATATTCATTATCAAACTTAAAAAATATTACAATTTTTAAATGTTAAGAAATATATAAGCTTATGGAAGGGAGATCTTATTAACAATGTAAAAATAGAATTGCTAATGTGATTGACTTGGATGATTCCATTAGTTCTATAATTATTAAATACAATATCGATGCATCAAACTTGCAAATAAAGTGAATAACCATACATATCACATAGACAGACTTTTTCTGTTTAAAAAAAAAGCATAAAAAAGTATCTTTAAAATGAAATATTATGAACCAGAATAGATTTTTTTTAAATTAACAGGTATCAGTCATTTTAACAGTACTAATTAACTTATGAGTACCAGATTTTGTATAAACCCTAAAATTAAAATAATTAAAAAATTTTATGTACGCAACCTTCAAATATTTTCTTTTTACGTAATTAATATTGACTCCTGTTTATGTCTAATGAACAAAATTAAATGAAGCTACTTATTGAAAAATATTTACAATATTCATAGTTGTTGGAATGGAGCCCTAATATAGTACGAAACTTAGATTAGTTTTTTATTTGATAAATTAATGGTAAAAGTAGATTAAAAATAATTCAATTTCAGCATTTTCTGAATATGTATATAATACATTTTATATAAAAAGTCCACAAATAAACTGTATCTAAGATGTACTATAAAAAGGTATTTGTTATATAATAGGCATGTATATATATATATATATATATATATACACATACATATCTTTATATATACATACTTGTATATATTTTTATTCGAAGGGCTTTGATCCAATACATTAATGTCTCGACGGAAGAAATGAAATACTCAATTTTATACATTATTGTCATAAAAAAATAACTATAATAATTATATGTACTGTTTAAGAGGTTAAATATATAAAAGGCTAATTCACTAACAGTTTTTGTAGAAATTTCAACAAAACCAAGTTTGGCACTTGTCTTGCAATGATTGGGTAATGTCCTATTAAACAGTAATATAATTTCCATATAAAAAATTGTGTTTACATGTTAAATTACTGTAAACTAAGAAATTACAATGGTGTAAAATTAAAGCCGTAACATCCATTTGCAGTGTAAATTCTGACATTAAGGAACTGATAATAATATTACAACGCCCTTGTTTAATTCAATTAACAACTATTTCCTAAATGTATAACAGTTGTACCATCAGTTTTTATCACACATCTTGTAAATGCTTCGCCACACTTAAAGACTTAAATGGTTCTGACCACATTCTTCTCAAGTCACCCTAAAACAAAACCAAAAATGAATTATTTAGACTCTACAACTTAAGACTTAAGTGTTGTTTATACGCATCGGTTAGATCGTATTTTTTTGTTATCATCACGTATTAATTATTGAAACGTAATGTATTACATACGTCAGGATAGGATTCGTCTTTTCATTTAATTGCGTTGTTCTGCCGACATCCATTACCTGTGTTAACAGCTCTGTTGTACTGTTGTCTACTGTACATTGAGATGCATAGCGTGAAGTATAAAATATTGTGTATTCTGATAATTTTTTACTTTAAAACTGCATTTAGTAAGAAAAATTGGTGCAATATATATTGATCAAAATATATTCCATCATTTACTACAATTTGTCTTTCTTTTAGGCAACATGGTAATACCGTGTCATATTGATTAGGCAGCGATCTAATCGTCGATCCAAGCCTAAGCCAAGAACTTAACAAATCAGAAGGCTCTATGTTTGGCGCGTACGCTAGATGCGGTAGAACTTTCAACTAGATCTGCAGCAATGTACCCTTCACACTCATTCGGGTTTAGCAGGTAGACTACACCTTGCTGAACCTACCACATGCACAGCGAATTTTTTTGTGGCCATGAATATTCGGCTTCACTGTGGATGTGGGTGGCTTTCCTGGACTAACATATAACTTTAATATTGTCGCAATAGATTAACTCTTCATCGCCAACCACAGTATGCCACAGTGAACTTCTTTTTTGTCTGACAAGCAAATAGAACCATGAAACATTTCAGCATTTGGGATTTTCAGTTAATTCGAGTGGTAGCCATTTTCTCCCCTTTTATGCTTTTTCTATTGCGAAGAATTCTGTTTTTTTTTTTCAAATAAATTTTGCAACTTATTATTATTGAACTTTTGTGGTCTTCCAGGCTCCCCTGTAATTGACTTCAAAATCAACACTTAATTAAATCGTTTAAATTAAAACCGATAATTAGGATATGACAGAAAATCATCATAGGTTTCTAAGAGTGTTTGGGTTTCTGAAGTAGATTTCTTAAAATCAAACAACAAAAGTAATACATGTCAATAGATAAATGATGGATATCGCATATTCAAATACATGCAAGCGCCCCAATATTAAGACATTATTGTATTAGTTGGATACTGCCAAAACGAATATAATGGTCTTATGTTAAAGAACAAGTGATTATCAGAACCAATATCATCGGAGTTAAATCCTTTTGACATTGTTCTAAATATCTAAGATAAGTCAATATTACCATATAAGGAGTGAGAAAGCTTTTGGTTTAATTATAATATATGATGAATTATAAATATGTGAAAAAATACGAGCTGCCCGATGCGTGTGAGTGTACATTTATTTCACAAAACTATTAAAAATTCAGTTAAATACTTGCCTTTAAATATGCCATTGTTAACAACGGCAGAAGTGTGAAGGGTACCAAATAAAGCAGAGCCGGCTGAGCTGCTTTAAATACTTCTGAACTGACTGTGGCAGTTAAAAGACCCAAAAAATATCCTAGTAAGGAACAGTGGAAGTAGGTAAGTTTCGAACCGGACGGTGCTAAGCCTTGAGACTTTTTATATGCATCATATCTGAGGACGAAACATAAAAGAAGGCCAGGCATAACTATATCACCTAAACCTAAAATGAAAAGGATAGTACAACATATTATATTAATAACTTTACAATATTTGTATATTACTATTTAATTTTATTATTAAACATTAGTTAAGAGTTTCGGGTCGATTATTATTTCTTGCGAAACAACACTGGAGGTGTACTTTACAAAGCCTTCATCATATCCAAACGAAACTCCGTTTTGAATGAAATTAACCACCGTTACACGTGTCCTTCCTAGGAATGGATAATTCCTAGAAAGTTCAGCCATATCGATGACCAAATATAAAAACCAAATGAGCAATAAGATTCAATTCTTACAAACTTTACCAGAAAAAAAAATATGACCAAAGAAGTTTCTTAGCATTTCTCACATTTTTCAAAGAACAATTTATGACATTGGCAGGGCAATAAGTAGACATTGCTTACTTCATCCCGGTAAAAAAAAGAAAATGCAAAACTGATTGAGAAAAATTAGTTGTTTGATAGGATTTATGTGGATAAAGACAACAATAGTTAAAAACGAGGGAGGTACAATTGCCCGGCTCAGAGGAACAGAAAAAAACGTGTATACGACGACGGTTCTGGTTAGTCCATATAGAACTAATGTTTTTGATGAAATATATTGAGGATAACATAGGAGAAACAATGAGTTCTATATATATGTTGTTTGGGATTAGGAATAATGAAGCTACTTCATTAACTTAGATACTTTGAAAAATTTACTTTTAAATGCTAACATTAAAAGAGTCATAAACCATTATATAATTTTTTTTTTCAAGAAGAAAACAGTTACTCAAACAAAGAACTTACCCAACATGCTGAAATGCCCTGAATTATGTATGCTGGGAAAAACTAATTTCCCTGGTAGACTAAGTTTAGGGGCTTCTTTGGCAACTCCTCCTATGTGTAATTTCCTTGCTACTAAACCGACGGGGTTTTCAGCGGGCCTTGTTGCAACCTAATACAAAAAGAATTTATTCAAAATGGGTGGTGTAAGTTGGTTTAATTTCTTACTTTGACCATGACATTAGCGCTAAATATATAAGAAGAGAAGAAGACCCAAAAAACATCATATATAAGCAAACCAGTCAAGAGTAACGTTGACACCTTCAGACTGGGCAAACGTACGAAGGCTATGAAAGCAACGCAAAGTCCCATTCCCATGGCGTCCATTAATAGCCAATGACCTAAACAGATGAACATTACAAACATAAAACATAATTAATTTCTTATATAAAACCAATACGTATTATTTTACATACATTCAAGTGCATTTTCCTATTAAAGTTTCATTACATATTTTAATAAATGATTTTAAGATTTTCAATCAAAAGTATTTTCTTCAAACAGAACACATTCATTGTATTACATATATGGGGAGCCAAATTTATATATATTTTATTACTCCCCCTACTGATAATTCATTTGATTCATTACATATTTTATATATCTCGAAAAAGCATTCTACACCTTCTCTTATTATCTTTACAAATTCCTTCAAACAAGCAAAGTTACGTTTTAAAGTAAAAACAAATATAATAATAACCTTATGGAACTACTTGACAGTAAGTTTAACAACATAAGTTTCAGAAGTTTATATATATATTGGCTAACTGGTATTTTAATTGTATGTTGGTGGTACCTGTTTTGCATTGATATAGTTGATAATGTTTTTAGCTTTTTAAATGCTTATAAACGTATGCAAATAAACGAACAAAAGCACAATTGTATCATTGATTAAAATAATAACTTCTATAATTTATAAAAGCTTTATTTGTAACAAGTAAATAAGCGCACCACGAATATGTTTTATTATTATTTAATATTATTAATCAGTATGACGATATTTTATGATTTTACAATTCATATTATGAAAATGAAACATGGAAAACATAAAATAATAAGTATTGTTATAAATACAGTATCGTTCAAAAGTTTGAAAACACCTACATTTTTAGCTGACATAAATAATACTGCAACAAATTTTTATATTTACAAGTTGTTGTTATAACAATAATCAACAAAATTACTAGTTTCTTAGCAATTGTCTTTTATTTTGAAAAAAAAGCACATATTTTGTTGCCCACAAAGGTTAATACACCTCCAATTATTGATTTCTTATGATTGATGGTTTTAGTTATTACTTTTATATTATTCTAGCTGACATGACAGACATTGTCTCGTCTGAGCTATAACATTCAATTCGAATTGGATGAATAATTTAAAGAAAAGTTTTTTCAAAAACAGTATTTTTTAGTTAGTTTTGTTTTTTTGAGACATAAATAATGTTGATGGACATACGATTGGCCATATGAAATGTAAAATGGATTTTTACCATGGATGACACAAACATTTAATGACTGCACGTTTGAAGCCGAATTGGATGTCGTTCCGAATGATAGGGATGCTTAAAATCAAAACGTCTTTGTCTTTTGTTCTGTTCAACCCTTTCAAAATTGTGAATTCGATGACGTTCATTGATTTCCTCATCGCAAGCCGAATGCCATTACCAAGACGTGGGTGGTTCATGTTCCACGAGATAACGATCTAACTTTTAAAAGCAAATTATGAATTTAAATATTTCGTTGGATAGTTAATAACATCTTGGTTAGTAACGGAATAAATCGATTCGTACGTTATCAATTGGTCAGATATCTTATTTTGAACTTGAAAATTAATTTCTTTACCATCAACAGTTTTTTTATGGCCAATATAACACGTTCGCTCAACCAATGATAATTTTTGAAATTTTGAGCAATGTTTGGGAACACCAGCTTTATTTTTAAAGTTAAATGTTTTGCAATGTAGACAAACAACGTTCATTGGTCCCATAGTAACGATTTGCGATTTGGAGATTAAACTCAACATTTATATGTTTATTTTGATTTCATCAATTTTGTTCAACTTCACTTAGCGCTGCTCGTCAGTTTTAGTCGCTCGTATATATCTTAGACTTTCGGCATTGTGAATTTTGCTGCCTAAGGTGGCACGTCTAATTGGTAACATTCGCCAAATTCTAATGAAGTTAAAAAACTCTCTTAGCTAGTGTTTTTGCATATCCCGTACAAATATTACACGTAAAAACCGATATTAAATTTTCCACATAAGGCATGATTGCAAAGAACTCACTCAACAAACATAAAACTGGATAAAGTTCATATCGAATGTTGGAAGGTTAGAAGGAAAATACTCGTTACGTTTTCTAAAGTTTCCAATTTTCTGCGAAGTTTTCTTAATTTTAGTTTCCTGGAGAATCCTATACAGAATTTTAGAAAACTTAAAAAAAAAGATGAATAAAACTGATCATTCTCAAAGTATGGCGTGACCAGGGGATATAGGGATTAATTTTTAACCAACTTCAAAAAAAGAGGTTCTATGTTCGACTGTATATTTTTTAAAGTAAGTTCACCTATTTCTCCGTTAATTATGGGCCGATTTTCAAAATTCTTTTTTTATTCCAAAGTGTGCACTTCCGAGGTGAACCCATTGGAACCAAGTTAGGATCTGTGACATGTGTGACATACATAAAATTAAATTACCAACAAAACAAATTTAAGTTAATATAATTGTTTGGGCCCGGAACCGATTTCAAAGTGGTCGGTTTGTAGTAGTTAAAATGATATTGTAGATAGTTAATTATGTTTATCTAGGTATTAAGCTAAATTGTGTGTAATAAAATACGCGTAGTAGATAGGTTAAATAAGATTTTTATTTATTTTTATTTAGATATTACAACTATTATTATGTACATATTTTGTTTTATAACGTTTCTTATGAAAGGTTATTGTGTTAAAAATTAGTTTGATTATTTTTTACTTTTTGGTGAGTACCTTATTTTTTGAAGTCGGTTAAATTTTTTTGTTAAAAATATTTTATTAAATATAGTTCTAGTACTTCCAGTATTTTGAACGGTGGTAATATAATTTCCATAACACATTTTTGGAATTTACACAAAATTATTGAGGCAAAAAATAATTATTGTCAGTGATATTGCAATTGGTGAGAAATATAATCAAAATGATAATATAATTATTGTTTCCCATAATTTTATATAATTATTTTTGAAACATTAATAACCTAAAGTATATACAAAACAATGTAAAAAAGCCAACAAAAACTATTAAATACATACAACTGTAATAGCTTATGTATTGATTAAAAAACAAGTTCTGGATTTAAGATAAAAATAGCTTGCTTGACGGAATGGGTGCTTTCTTTGAATGATAAACAATAACAAATTACCACAATCGGCTATTTTAGGAACATAATTTATCGTTATCCATTAAAACAAAGTATCCATTTCTTTTCAGAAAATTGCGGGTGATTACATTACACTGCTTTCCAATTATCACTTACATTACACAAAAACATTTAAATGAATTACGAAATTGACATTAACATAAAAATACGACCTATAATCACTGGGTTAGATTGTTCAAAAAAATATAATGTCTAATACGTTTTAGTAGTAATTTTAGTGATTCAATTAAATCAATATTTGGTCAACTTTAAATGAAAGTCAACGTTTCAACGATTATAAAATAATTATAATCTATTTCCAGCTAAATCAAATATTAAAATTTTCCTGTCATGCTTTTGAGGTTCCAAAAATATGCAGTTTCTGACGTTAATATTAAAAATCTATGAATAATAATTGTTTTAACTAATAATTCTTTCTTATGGTGTTTCTCATGTTGTTTCGTTTTGAACACGCTTTGAAGCCAGTGAGAAACTACGGTGTGCAACTATAGAGCTGCATAAAGAAAATCCATTATCGATATGATTCAAATTTACAAAAACAAAATTTTGTTAGCGCCTCAGAGGCAACAAATCCACAACAATCATATAAAGTTTTAAAGTTACCAACGGTCCACAAAAAAATTAAACGATTTGCGAAAAAAAGTAAGATTGCATGAACATAAAAACGCCGAAGATCTATCAGGAGGTCGAAGAGATAAAAACCTTTGTCTTAGTATAGCTAAATATGAAACCTATTTTTTTTTTTTTTGGCCTGGAACCGGGTAGGGGAATCCTGTTACGGATACCTGGTCGGAAAGACCCGCATATGAAACCTATGCGGTGTCTTAAACTAATGTGGAGTGTTCTAGTGAGAGTACACCCATCAAACGCTAATTAAGCTTGGATCTTGTTTGGACCAGGTTACAATTACTTTTTCACTATTTAGTATTTTTTCCTAAATATTGTTCCGAAGGAGGTATTCTTAAGAAGGTTTTTTTTTCGCAAAATTGCGGCTATTTGGAAGAAATAAGATTCTTTCCATTTCCAAACATTTTTAAAAATTAAAAATCCAAATTTTGTTATAGTTTTGCTTTATTACAATAGAAGAATGTATAGAGAAGGCTTACAGCAAATTTTATCATGTCAACCGTCTCGAAAAATGTAGTTTCGTAAAGAATACGTTTAAAGTTTCGTTTTCAGATTTCAAAAAATAAAAAAGACGAAGGGCGTTTATTAAGTTTTACTACATCTTAATGGCATAAGCTTACACTTGAGAGCTTACACAAATGAGTTTAAGGTTGAGGATAGCATAATCGATTGGTAAAAAAACATTATCATCCATAAGAATTACAAAATAATCTAGTCATCTAAGTTTAACGTTCCAAGTTTATTCAGTATAGTCGCCCACTAAAGAAAAGTAAAATGGTAAAGATCAATAATGGCTGATAATGTATATAAATCAATATATTCTAATATTACTAACTGAACATTAATATATTCTCATATTAAGATCGCAAGTATTCTTGATCAATACAAAATGCACATTAATAACAATTCGACTTCATATTTTTAAACACCAACACAAAATATGTCCATAGTTGTTTATAATTAATTTACCTGTTAACACCCATATACAAACGATGAACACGCTCAGAGAAAAAGAAAGCAACTCGGCTGCAGTAAACCGTCCACACATACCAAAAGATATTTTATTGCCGTCAGAACAGGGCCTTATTATGTACTGACACATTGGAAGTAGAAGGAAAGCCAACGCAACTGTTGCTATTACTGAAAAAAAGAATATATTATAGTAGTGATTATTTTTTATATAATAAAGAAATTTATTATTAATTTTAATATGAAATGTATAGCTTATCATTTATTATAGAAGTTAAAAATGCATTATTTAATTTATTATAATAATTTGAAAAGCTGTACAGTTATTATTTTTTCGTTTTATACTGTAAAGCCAGTACATTTATATATATATATATATATATATATATATATATATATATATTATATATATATATATATATATATATATATATATATATATATATATATATATATATATATATATATATATAACGTCAAAACGATATAATGTTGAAATATTAGTGATTTTATATCAGCCTGTTTGTAGTGAAAATGTTTATTTTTAAGCTGTATAATTGTAACTGCTGTATATTTTTGATTTTAAGAAATCTATATACTGAGGTGCGTTGTTTGTTTGAATGCGACTTAAAGATGCAAATGCAAGGAGAACTTGCATTTTTATTAGGAGTAATTGTAATTGTCAATTTCACATTGTTAAAGTCAGGAAAATGTCACTACAATACAAGCAAAAAAATACAAGTAAATTGAGTTCAATATGAACTATTTGTATCCTTAGTGGTTTAACAATCTGCTTAATGGACAATACATCTTTGTTATAATAATTATTATTTACATCACATGTAGATCACTTCAGTAAGTAATCTTATATGTAAAGTATTCAATTATAAATCTTGCTCTAACGGATGGTAGTAATCGTTTTATTCTACAAATTTCACTGCTATCACCCACAATGGCAAGTTCATTGACACTGTCGAAATACTTAACACTAACGTTCTGTATTATAGAGGAATATTACGCTGTATGACTTTATTAGAAATGTAGTACGGACAATTGCCAATGTCAATTTATCAAATTATCCAACAATCTAAGTCAGATTTCCCTAATTGGTTCTCAATTCTCACAAATTTCAATCGTTTATTGGGGTGTTAAATTTGACATTATCGCCCAACTTCTTAATTCCTTCCCTTATTGCCATTAAAGACACTGCACTATCTGTATTTAGTTGACTGTTCTCTGATTTAAAATTTTTAAGGACATTACATTTTCGCTCGACTGGTGCATTCGAAGACGGCAGTGTCAGCAGTACCTGTCACATCACCATTTTTATGTTTGGAAACAAACAAGTATTTGCAAGAACCCGTAGCAGTTTTAAAGCGAAACACTTTACCCCAGTAGCATTCACCTTCTATGTTATATTTACATTTAATATTATAAAATGGGGCGCTAGACTATAATTTTATTGCCTTAATTCTCAATAATTATAGCTTGGCCCTAGTATAAAATGTGGTAATCACCTTTCACTTTTTGCATTGAATAACACAAAAACTGAATTAAATAATATTTTAATGCCACAAATAGTAGTAATTGCGAAACGCTCTTGGAAATAGTATTCTGAGTGAGCATTTTTTTGCACTAGTGAAGATGATAATGCTATATATTTCATGCCATATGAAAGATATGATCTATAATGATTTGCTGAAAATATTAATGATGACTAAATAAACATAACAATTTTATTATATAGTATGCAATACCGAAGGGAGTTTGAAAAGGGGTAACCTTCTCGATGTATTCACCAAATATTGCACCTTCAGAATTATATTTATTAAAAAGAGGTGCAATTAGCTGTACCGGGAAAATGATTCATTAAAAAAACAAGTGACGTATCGATATTACTAACATTTTAGTTATATAAATAATTTGATATAGTTACGATGTCTAGCGGTTTAATTTCATAATACAAATCTCAGTCTTATCTAATTAGCTCAAATTCTAATTAGCAAAGAACTGATAATTTCCACTTAAAAACTGATTATTAACATTTACATAATTTTAACATTTCAAAACGTTTTAGGAGGTAATTATACAAACATTACATGCGAAACAATAATACAGTGTGTTAAAATTCGTGTATTTTAAATAATGGTATATATAACAAAGAATTAAAATAACACAAGTGTGTGCGCTCAAGCGAACGATACTAGGCTATAAAAGTGTTCGTTACTTTCACTTGGATAACCTTAAAAATATCTAAAATATATACTACGTAAAAAAACTCATAACGTCTGATCTACTATAACAAAAAATATTGAAAATATAACCCGCTATGACATAAAACACATACATATTTCGGTCACAAGAAAGCAGAGACAGTATAGAAATTTGTAAATACAAGATTATTTATGGAACGATGCTAGAATTACCTAAAAAAATGAAGAGAAAGTTAGATAGGTTTAGATAGCCAACCGATAATAAACCCTAAATTATTATTGAAACAACTATTAAATCATTGAATTATTACCAATTTTGAAAGCATTTAAATGTAGGATTTTTAGTATGCCCATAAGAATAATAATATTGCAAACCATATGGAACAAGTGATGCTATGCCTAGCGAAACCATGATTTTCATGGATTTTACAATATGATTACACAGGAAAATCACAAATATCAACAGAAAATGAACTGATATGTAAAACTACTATCATTTAAATGTATGACGTTAATGTCCCCTTCTCTTGGTTTGAGTGGTTTCGCGTTTTTCATGTCTCCTTTAAAAATTTAAAATTGGATTGGTATATTGAGCTCATCAGATATTATAATTCTAAATGTAGACTATAACAACAAATTATCAAAATGTACAAACAGCACTGAAGGGAATTAGTATATGGACTCAGTACGCATTAAATTTCTTGATGAAAAATACGTCTATATTAACTAAAAAAGTGAAAAAAAAAGAAAACGAACAATAACAAGGTTTTTCAAAAAGGGCGAGCCGATGTTGTCAGCCTGTGGCAACTATGTTATTTTTCTTAGCTTATTATTTATTATTCAGTTACTGTTATTAAATTAAGTGTTTGTTAGGACTTTCCTAAAGAACATAACGGTCATGTATGGAATAACGTCAACCGATACGAGGTTCACCAAATGGTAATGCATTTACAAAAAACATCCTACTTAATACAGACTTTGGACTGGCAGTATCTCTGTCCCGTATTTTTCATTCCACCAATGCCAATCAATCAATATAGTCATGTGCGGACATGTACCACAGAGTGTGGGTAATTCAAATGAACTATTTGGATGGTTACATCAAGCAGAGGTGACTCCGACGGGTATTGGCCACCAAGATTATGTAACTTGACGCTGCTACACTCTTTGTTGGTAGGGTTCTGAAGTTTCTGAAGTCACTGTTACTTTGCAGCACCATTTAAAATTAATTGATTTAATTAAAAATAATTTAATTTTAATTTGATGCCTGCGGAGGCGGTGTTAAAATACCTCAATTTTCCAAGAATATAAAAAATATGTGGGAAATTCTGGCAACAATTTCGTATCTGGCAACAATTTCGTATATCTTTATTTACTACGGAAATATTTATTGTCTATATAAAAAGTATTTAGGTACCTTTAGTTAAAATACCTATACTTTAGTTAAAAGTTAATATTAAAATAAGTTTTAATAATATTCGTTCAAGTTAATTATATTTCTTTTGTAAAAAAAAATTAAGCGGGGAGGAGAGAGTGGCGTTATTCTGAACTATAACTTGTAACTATCTTAAAATACCCTCACACTTTAACAATGTTTTCAAAAATCATTCAATTAATACCTAACATTTTTGATATCATCAAAAAATATATCCAAAATTCGAACAGTGATTTTATAAAAACAATCTGTACAAAAGAAATAAATCATTGCTGAATGATTTGTGAGCCAGTCAACTATTGATAATTGTTCCGGAAAACAATCAAGAGAAGTTGTGTGAAAAAGTTGACAACTTAAAGATACCTCTTTAAAATCTTATATAAAAATAGAAAACTTTTTTAAGTATAGTCAAAAGCGCCGAGGCAATCTGACTGGTTATCCGACAACATCAATGAAATCTAAAACATTAGAGCTAAAAAATATAAAAAATACGTATTTATATAAATTTTTATACTAGATAGAAAAAGAAGGAGATAACAATTTTGTAATTGTATAAAATGGTATTGCAATTTTGAAAACATAAATTGGGTCGTTATATAATATACTAGCGACCCGCCCCGGCTTCGCACGGGTGCAATGCTGATACTAAATTAAATACACTACAGAAAAATTATGAACGTTGTATATAAAAACATAGCGGCCCGCTCCGACTTTGCACGGGCATAAAATATATATGCCTATGTCACTCAATGAAAACATGATTAAAATCGATCCAGTATTTTTGGTTCATTCATTACTGCCCTTGGCCTGCACGCATTAAATTTGCTATTATCTTTGATTTCCTGCTATCTTTGGAATATCTAAATTCATACAATTTTTATTACATTACACATTTTTAAACGCAAATTTTAAATTTGTAATATCTCCGAAAATATTTGTTTAATTTACATGCTGTAAGGAACCATATTGATCTATATTAATTGCACACTGTATTTAAGGTACTTAATTCGATAAGGATTAATGCCGTATTGCTTAAAATAGCTTCGTAAATAAGCCATTTTCTCACGTAAAAAGTAAACAATAAAAATGGTTAATGTGGGTTATCCCTAAAAGATAAACATATACCATCGCGGACTTTTTTGTAGACCTTTTTATGGTGTACAATACTGTAGTACATTAATTTGATCTAACTCGTAGGGTTAGGCAGCGTTTTTGCTAATTGCTAAATAAGCTTAAAAAAATAGGTTAATTTACGACATCACGTTAGAAACTTCTAAAATTAGCAATGTTGCCTTAGTACATTATGCATGTATTATACATATAAACCTTCCTCTTGAATCACTCTATCTATTGAAAAAAACCGTATCAAAATCCGTTGCGTAGTTTTAAAGATTTAAGCGCACATAGGGATATAGGGACAGAAAAGGCGACTTTGTTTTATACTATGTAGTGATTCGTCGTTATATATAAATCAACTAAATATTTAAGAACTATCAATATAAATAGAAATTATAAAGAACTTTTCAGATCATTATTGTAAATAACTGGAAACTTTAATTGAGGATCCAATAGTAAAAACTTTCTGATCAACAAACATAAAAAAATATATTATAAAACTAAATGAACGAACAAATTCACAAATTTACTGGTGAAAAACTACAATAGTATTAAACTATATTACTATAGTATAATGCATTTTTATGTAATACATCAAAGTTTAATTTAAATTGGCCTGACTGGCCACTTTACCTGTCACTTAAGCGAATTCAGTAACGATATTTTCACATCAATGCTTTTATTGGCAATAAATGTGAAATATAACGCATTAATGGTCACACAGTATCAAAAACCTAATGCGAAAGCATGACCCCATTTTTAAATATCTAATCAAAATAACAATGGGTAATAATAGTCACAATAAAAATAAAAATCGATGGGGTTATATAAAAATTTCATTATAAAAGTCAATTAAAGATAATTGTATGTACTAAAAAAAATGTAGTGGAAAGAAAAGTTATTGGAAATACATTCTTGCTGCCTAAATTGTTTTATAGATAAGCAAATACGGTATTTTATATCCAAAAAATGTACGGGAAATCTACATTAAGCCATTAAATAAATGTTATCGTCAGAAAAATTTTTATGAGCAGCCACCTGATTCTTCAAGGAAGAACACACTGAAGGTCGTGAGTTTAATCAATCTACAAGGCTATTTTGAGAGAAAACATCGAGAGGATTTTGAGATTTATTAACACAAAAAATCTCAATAAAACTAGAGCCAACTAGGTTTGGCGTATCATCGTCCCCTCAGAAGCTAGTTCTTTATTAGTTAATTACCTAGCCGTGACCGGCGCTGGAGGAGGATCAGAGCTCCCACTCTGAAGATGTAATATGTATCGATTGCGAAACGCATCTCCAACCTGGTAACCAACAATTAAGATCAGACCACCAATTAATCAAACATTTTAAATGTTTGGTGATATAACGACGTCATGTATTTTGAATTACAACTTGTGGGAAATTATTGGAAAAAGTGGTTGCCTAATGATTTTTTAACATTGAATATTATTGCCATGGGGAATAACTTAGCTAATTACTTAATTAGTTTGGTTTAAAGTTCGGTTCCAACCTTCGTAGGGTGAAGACGTATTTTCAACATGCTCCAAGCTCTAGAAAGATACCTTTCTTTTAAAAAAAACCCAGTATTTTATTACGGTTATTTAATTGAGTGTTAAAAACGCATAACAGACGCGGCTATCCGTCTCTCAGTGGACTTAAAGTGTAGTGAGGACAAGGATCAGTGACTATTGGTTACAGAAACCAATAGAGACAAAAAACAGCTTTAGCAACCTGTCGGAAGAAATTGAAGAGAATATACAACCAAGCCCTGAAAAAATGGTTCCCAAACCACCACCAATAACAGTCTATAAGGTAGGAGTAATAAAACATATCCATGACCTAGTGAAAACCAGCACTACGAACTACACAATTAAAATAGTGAGCTACGAAACAATAAAAATCCAATTGTTCGAAGCGGAGCACTTTAAAGTTCTAGTAAAAGAATCAGATGAAAGGAACACCCAATACCATACATTCAGGCCAAAATCCGAGAGAACATTTAAATTCGTGTTAAAAGGATTATATTACGGGACGGACTTTAACATCATCAAGGTAGCACTAGCTGAAAAAGGCCACGAGGTCGTAAATGTTCACAATATACGACATCGCACGACAAAAAAACCTCTGCCTATGTTCTATATTGATTTAAAACCTAATGGAAATAATAATGCGGTGTATGAAATCACCAAATTGGAAAATAATATTATTAAATGCGAACCACCACATTCAAAAAGAATTATACCACAATGCACGAGATGTCAAGCGCACGGGCACACCAAGACTTACTGTCGCAAATCATTTAGATGCGTAAAATGTACAGGAGAACACAAAACAGGAGATTGTACTTGTAAAGTTCGCGATGATAAAGTGAAATGTGCTAACTGTAACAGAAATCATCCAGCGAATTAACAAGGGTTGTGCAGTTCACAAGCAACTAGAGCAGAAACTCTTATCCTGATTTAAGAGGAAAAAGGCATCAACAGGCCTCATTTAGAGAAAACTTAGACTGAAACACCTCTCTGTACTTACCGTTATAAACTGAAATGGATATAAAAATAGCAGCAATAAATCTTACAAAAATATACAGGAGGCATCATATTCCGCGACTCCTAACAGTGAAACATTTCCAAGAAAAAATACACATATATCATGTACAATACAGAAAAAGATAGCAGAAAAAAGAAAGTTACGACGGAATTGGCAACAGCAAAGGACTGAAGAGAATAAACGAAAATTTAATAGGGCAATAAAAGAGCTGAAAAAAACTAATCCAAAATGAACAAAACCAAGGCATTCAAGAATACCTAGAAAACTTGACACCAAATGAAGCTACAGACTATTCGTTGTGGAAAGCAACAAAAAAGCTTAGGAGATCCCAGCAGCATAACCCACTTATTAAAACAAACGAAAATAATTGGGCTAGAAGCAATATAGAGAAGGCCAACATTTTCTCAAAACACTTAAAAAATGTTTTTAAACCTTTCCAGTCTCAGCTACATAAAGATGAGGAAAATAAAATTACTAGGTTTCTAGATTTGCCATTTCAATTGGACTTACCGCACGAGAAATTAACGGTCAAAAAAGTTAAACAAACAATAATGAGAGAGATTAATATTAAAAAAGCTCCTGGTTATGATTTAATTACTGGTAAAATTTCAAAAGAATTATCAGAAAAGGATATAAAACTATTAACATTTATATTTAATGCTATGCTACGAATTAATTACTTTCCTTTTCTGGAAAAATTGAATTCCTTTTAGTATCTGGAAAGCAGCTAAAATATTAATGATTCTTAAACCAGGAAAAATACCAGAAGATGTGACCTCCTGCCGACCTATAAGTTTATTACCGATAATCTCGAAAGTTTTCGAGAAATTATACATAAGGAAGCTAAACTATATAATAGAAAAAAAAATTATTCCAGAATATCAGTTTGGCTTTCGCAATAAGCTTGGGACTATAGAACAAGTGCATAGACTTGTAAATAAAATAAACACTGACCTAAATGCCAAAAGATATTGTTCGGCTGCTTTTCTAGATATACCTCAGGCTTTTGATAAAGTACGGCATACGGACTTGCAGATTAAACTAAAGAAACTTCCCCTTCATCCGGACTATCAGTTACTAAAATCGTATCTCACTGATAGAAATTTTATTGTAAACCAAGGCGATGAACATGCGGAATTAAATCTCATATATTCAGGAGTTCCGCAAGGTAGTGTACTGGGTCCAATACTGTATCTTCTGTATACGGCCAATCTGCTCACCACAAAAATAACTACTGTGCCAACATACGCAGACGACACAGCAATCTTAGCATCCCATGAAGATCCGGTCACAGCATCAATAAACCTACAAATCCACCTGGAGCAAGTACAATTACGGTTGAAGACATGGGGCATTAAAGCCAATGAAACAAAATCCACGCATGTAACGTTTACCCTGCATAGAAAAACATGTCCACCAGTGAATATCAATCATCATCAACTCCCCAAACACAGTATGTTAAATATCTTGGTATGTACTTAGATCAACGCCTAACCTGGAAGAAGCACATACTCTCTAAACAGAAACAACTTGGAACGGTAGAGCTTCTAATTTGAGCTGCAACAATGCAACCTTCACGACTTTTCAACGTGTAACCTAGCTCCTAATATACTACATCAGCAAGGATCCCATAGGCATAGCAAGAATTAATACTCGTAGCCAGTAACCTTCCGCTTGAGTGTTTATACGGATGGCTCTCCTGGACAAACCTACGGTGTTTTCCGCTCGAGATTGTCGCAGTAGATTCACATCTTATCGCCGGTGACATTAAACCACAGAAAATTTTTCTTTTTTGTCTGGCAAGCAATGAAACCGTTATGTTGAAACGGTTCGAATTAAATTCATTTCAGTCAATTCCTTGTGTACCCATTTTATCCCCTTTCAGATTTTTCCCATCGCATATAAACTCATGGACAGAATTGATTGCTCTGGGTTTTAATCCAGTCAGCAATAAGAGTTATTTATTCAAGTAAAAAATCTATTTGAAAGAGAAATTGACGCCTGAAATAGTGAAATTTTAAATGCGTGCTAAAACTCTACAAATCTGCGCGTAACTTAGTTGTTTTGGTCGCACTAGATGATTTGCGTTGGTGCAGGTCTTATTTAAACATTATTTTAATTGTGTGTTATAGACAACCTATTGTGTATCGATGGTGTCAGGGCCCCAAATTTAATTATCCATTGCTAAAACCCAAACAAGTTGTGAATATCGATTACCCAATTATAAAAGCTCCCGCATAAGCAGCTCGCGAACATAATTAACTCCATCAAAACGCTGCAACATTTCCCGGCATCTTGGAAACACACACATATAGCGGTTATTTCCAAGAAAGGAGAAAAATAATCTCCATCTGTCTATAGGCCTAGCAGCCTTCTCAGTGCCATTTCGAAGCTTGCCGAGCTCTCAATTTTTTCACTAAAAAGAATGGTTTATCAGAAATAATCAGATTCACAAGGAAAATGACACTCTATAAATCAAGCACTTCATATCTCAATCCTTCCATAAACAACAACTCAGCTCAAGTTCTTCTGAAAACGCGGTTGTTCGCGAGCTGGTCGACATGCTGGGAGCTTAGCACCGCGTCACCGCTAACCTCCCCTTTTCCAGGCTGAAAAAACATCATCCGTCGTTGCACTCATAACTTTTGCCCCCATACGACAACATCCAGTCGTGCGCTAACTCAAATTCGCGAATCTATAGTTTGACTATGTGTTTTTCCGCCGGGTCCCTGTGCCCAATAACAGCTTCCCTGTTAGCGGGTGCCATATCCCCAAATTTAATGCAGTAGCAGTAGCGACCCACAGGGATCAACTGTGAGGCTGTTCCGGTTTAGTGTATTGGTAAGCCCAGAGATAGTCCCACCTAACTCGGTCCAACTTGTCACTCCAGGGCAAGTCTTCGTGATCAGGTATGCGTCATGCATTCCACCGCCTGGTTTTAGGCCAGAACAAAAACAAATTATCCAGTATAGTTTGATCATTCGTAACTTATTCACGGTAATAAGATCATTCTAATGTAAGTTGTTACTATTTTAAGAACCTTTAATTACGCCTAAAGTGTAATTAACCTAATATCGAGGTAAATAACACTGTTGATAACATTTGAGGTTAGGCCTCATTTATTTGTTTATTGTGTATATGAGTACCTAATAATTGTATTCTGTTTTCAGTTACCAAATAGTATCAGTATGCATTAAATCAGCATATGTTTTTACAAGATTCAAATGCCATCTATCAGAAGAAAATGGGTTTCTAACTGAACCAACTGAATATTCACTGCTTTTCACTACTGAATGACAATATATTCTCAAAGTACAAAGATAAATGTTAATTAAATGCAAGCCTTCAACAAGTGTCAATCAAATCCCATCATGGTTATATCATGAAAAGCCAATTCCGTTTTCTTGTACATCAAATAGTTTTATGGGCTATACTTCACCAGCTTAAGGGTAAGTGATAAATAAATACAGAAATTTAAAAAAATAAACTAACTAACTTTAAAAATTAACTTATAAATATGTTAAAACATGTCTAAAAACGGATTTTTAAAGTACTTAATGAAGTACTGTAATTGCACATGCTTATAAGATTGTAAAGCTATTATTAAAATGAACTTCAAAATTACAATTTGTGCATTTTATTTACCCAACTATTACAAAGTAATTTGATACAATACAGAGATTCTAAAAGTTTATGAAAATCACACATTTTTTGTGTTGTAGCTATGTAAAATTAATATTTTGGTAGCCCCGTCAAATACATTTACATCTGTATCTTCAAATTATTATAAAATTTGTCAGTAGGTTTGACATTGATGTAATTTTGATGTGTGTAAGTAAATATAGGGTAGTTGATTTTAATACTATTCTCATAATTACCTACTGACGATTGTGCTATTATTGAGTACTCCTTAAAGTTATTAACTGCATTTAATGTTCTTCAATATTCTACCACATTTCATGGTTAGTGCGTCTGGAATACTCACTAAGTCAATAAAAGTTCTTTTTAAATATTAACTTATTCTTTTTAAAATGATTATTTCAGGTACGGTCACACGGTGCGTTCATTATCGACTAATCGACTGTGCCCAAATTTAGATTATTTGCCTTGATGAATCCCAGTTCAATTTCTTTATTTATCTTTTCTTTCCGTTTAATGCGGAAATGATGGTTAGGAAACGGCAAGTGACGTCAATGTCTCTTAGCGCTTCTGATAGGTGTTTAACTTAATATGGCGAATTTTAAAATTTAATGTTTTTATTTTTGGTAAAATCTTAGTAATCCCAGTTATAATTTTAAAATAAATGTCAATAACAATAATCTCTCTATAGTACATTATTGTTATAAATCAATATTTTTGTCATTTTTATTTTTTGTTTAAAGTTTTTTGCTGATACAGGCCAATCTTTATCAAAACCGACCGCATATTCCTTCAAGCCAAACAACAAGAGTAACAAATGTCGAAGATACAATTTTTCATGAGTTCCATGATTTTCCAGCGTCTGTTTACACTGAATAACTCAATAATACTAAATGGAAAACTGTTACTTTGTGTAGATAAATGTCAAAAGCATAAAATTTGACAGTTACGCTAGGTCATTTAACAGTTATTTACCTTGATACATATTTACCTGATTTCAAACACCTAACAAATGGTCGAACAATGAATTGATAAATTATGTCGGAAAATGTATGAAACTAAATTATTCCGAACTCATTATGTAATATGTGTTAATAATATTAACAAAAAGATAAAAGTGAGTAAAATAACATAACCGAATAAAAATAACATTTTAAACAATATAATGTTACTCTTTATATACACAACATGAATCCAAGAGATAAAATAAAAATGTATTATTTGACATAAAAACATAATTTTCTTATACAATATATGTAAAGACATATTAAAAATAACTTTGTTTGCACATACTTTTCAATCATTTATATAGAAACGTAAAATTTGCCTCTTCACTTTATTTATTTGTATACATTTCAAAAATGAACAAGAAATTGTTTATAATTTAGGTCGACTATATTTCTAAAGTTAAGTGATTTTAAATTAATATATAGATATATAACAACAAATTATTGTAGTAGCTATATTCTTATTTTAGCGATGACGTTAAACAAAAAAACAATGTTCATTCAATGAAAATCATCAAATTTACATCAGAATTATTTAATTGTCTCAATTGCTTGAAACTCGTTAAAAACGGAGATATTCTTAATGAAAATATGTATAGGTCATAATAATATTAATAAGTCAGCATCAATATTTTTTTAAATTGTAAAGTAAGTTACTTTATGGACATTGCAGGCAACTATAAACTTATTCAATAATGTAATTACCTACATGATAAATAGCTGACATTACTAGTGTATACTGGTGAAATTATGTCTGAAAAATTGTTAAGACAATGACGTGTAAAAACTGTTTTTATCACATGTTACTCACATTGAAATCTGAAGAGTGACATGAAGATACAAAAAAGAGACTGGGATGTAAAAGACAGAGAGCTTAAGCAATTTTGTTATTTGGACGAAATTGTCCCAATAATTAATATTCTATACATTTTAAATTGTATGGTCCAGCGTATACTTAAGAATAAACTTTTCTAAACAGAGTCAAATGTTGAGAACAAATGTGACTATTATTTTTAAGCATAACTTTTTCATTGCCAAACATTCGTAAAAGAAAGTCCCGTAACGTCAGACGGATGCTAGCTTTTTTTTTTAAATTGGTGGAAAGCATGTTGGAAATTGAAGGATAGAGTTAGGAAACACGGTTTACCCAAAGAGATGAATAGCCCGCTATTTGCTATTTTTAATAATTACGTAAATCCTAAGCGAATATTACTGTTATGGTTTTGTATTTGAGTGTTCATGGTTTGCTACAAATCGTAGACTTCCTAAACAGTTTTAACATGAAACGCGTAATATTTTCTCTGTCTCCTAATGCCCAATACAAATTTATATATTATTAGGTGCTTGCATATGGTTAGTGGTTATCAGAAGATGTTATGTCTAGCGGATACGCTGGCTGCCAAAGAACTTCTCGTTTGAGCTTCAACAGTGTTTTCTTCTCAACTTTTGGAACCTTTGCTCGAGTCATTATTATATAAGCGGATGACTTTACGTCATTCGGTTTTAGCGACTCGTAATACCCTACATCCTGCGATCTAACCATACATAGATATTGACTTGAATCATAACGGGATTGTCGCAATAGATCTTTTCGTAGCCTGTTATAACACACTTAACTTTAACACACTAAATTATTTTTTTTACAGCAATGAAACCACCATATAAGCGGCTCGAGTTGTCGTTTTCAGTAGGCCTGGTAGCCATTTTCGCTCGTTTTGAATCTTTTCCATCGTTAATTCATTAACTACTAAACTGTCTAAAAGTTCTTCAAGACTTTGTGCTGGGTTTTTGTCCAATCATACAATGAATTGCAACATTGTATTATTATGTTTCATTAGAGTCAGCTGCAAAAAATCATTGCTACAACAAAGACTGTTCGCAAGAAGTTCAAATTGCGCCAAAAAAAAACGGAAAAAGTGGAGTTGAAGCTAAGAAAAAGGAACTAACATTAAACGCTTAATATTTAACACAGCAAAAACTATTTGCAGTTGCGTGTTCAATTGACCACAAGGAATACTAGATACTCCGCCCTCCAGCTGACAAGGGTCGATTCGTAAAGCACCTGCAGATATTCGTTAATTCCTTAATTTATTGACTTTATTGATTTTAATAATCTATTAATAACGTTTATTCCTCTATTTCTTGAAGTATTTTTATATTATTTTCTTAAAACCTTAGTTGACCACTTTTCCTATAAATTATGACTACATATTAATCTTCAGAATGTTAGCTATCTCTAGTTTATTTTCATCTCTGTTCTGCAACACGGAAATCTGTTTAGGAACAACAATCCATTGTGTTGTACATCTTCTATGCTGTTTACCATTTTTGTAAAAAGAGCTTCAATCTGCGGGCGCAGGTCCTCTCCTGAACCTCACATGCGGTTGCCCTCTTATTCCATTCAGTTCCAATGCCAACTTGTTACCTTACTCTTCGCACACCAAGATTCAGATACATATGCCTGTTGCTCATGCTTTGAGGAATACTGGACACGTCTCTTAAAGCCTTGCTCTGGAACCTTTCCAAAATTTCAATATTGCTGTTGTTTGCTGTTTGTTGTTGTTGCTGAATGTCTAAATTAGACTGATGATAGATTTCTATACCATCATTTTGTTATCGTTGTTTTAACGGAAGTGGGGACCGGTTAACCAATTTATACTACGGAGTTTGCTATCGAATGATTTAAGCTTGGTCCAGATGTGCTTCTGTCAAGTTAATCTACGGTCCAAGTATGTTCTTCTTGTGGGATGTTTTCATTATGTAATTTTACCTCTGTGTAGGTTTCTCTCCTCAGTGTAAGTAACATTAGTGAACTTGGTTTGGCTTGTCTTTATTCTACATTAGTTAAACCATTTCTTTATTTAATTTAGATGGCATTAGAGTTCGAATGAAGCAGTTTTTAGGTCAGAATGCACCGAGAGGATAGCAGTGTCGTCAACATAGGTCGTAGGTGTCCTTACTAATAGGGAGATATGGGACACCCGAGCGTATTTCGTGCAAAGCAGAATATTTATCATTTTATTTAATTTTGGGAAATACACATTGATGTATTAATTCCGTACTCGCCTTGTTTATTTGTTGATATTTAAGATGTAATTTATTTAAAAAAATTACACTTAATCATGAAGCTCCTTCGATTAAGGTAGGATGAGGGTATATGTTAAGTTTCTTTTTTAGTTTATATATAGATTCATCATGTGAAAGGCTTGACTTATGGCCAAAAAGGTAACAGAGCAGTACTGTCCATTTTCCAAGTATTTACTGATGACGTGTACAGTGCGATTTACTTGTTCAATTGTTCCATCATCCTCACAGTATCCAAGTTCGTGACTGGGGCCTATATCGCTTCGGTACTCATTCTGTTTAGAATAATTTTTTTCTATAACTCTTCATTATTCTGTGTTCGAGTTTAAAACTGGGATTGAATATTTTGACTAGTTTCATGATTCCCTTATGTGGTAAATGTTTCAAGAGTTGCGTCGACAAGATCGTAGTCCCCAGGGTGCTATGCTCTTCAACAATAGGCATATTTGCAAAAGGTAATTTAAGATATTGTTTTATTTCGACTATGTGTTCCTGGTTCCGACTTCGAGAATAGTTGAAATACATTACTCAGATAGTCAGCAAAGGTACTGACTTTCTCCTTATTTGATCTCGCCTCCCTCTTATATTGTCCCTAATAGGAGTTATTTGAGCTTTGGGATTATTTATGGTTTTGGTTGCTTTACACAGTGAAAATATAGTTCCATTTACAATAAAAAACAGTTCGTGAATTAAAAATAAAAAACCTGGTAAAAAGCCTGAAAGTTGGTGTGGTCCCCTACCATAGGGGACTAGGATAAGTCATGCGCTTCATATATATTTTGCACCTCATGTTATATTAACAGAGTTGTAGGAAGATTAGAAAACGATCAATAGTTTTTACTGTGCGTACAGTTTGTATAAACAGTGAAACACTAGAATATATCTAGTATTTGAATTATTCCACATGAATTGTAAGTAATAATGCAAGAAATTGAAGAACAATATAGAACTCAACAGTCCTTCAACATCACATGACCCTGCTTTTGAAGTAAAGATGATTAAGTCCATAGATTGAGTTATTTATATATCTTGATTTACCACAAGAGAGGGAGGAATTTCTAAGTTTTAAATTACAACAATGGAATTTTCTGCAGGAAGATATCATGGTCTATTATAAGAGAAAAGTCAAAATACAGCATTCTCATGAGCCACTAATGGATTCTTTGTATATCTAATCAGCTGGTATAAACCACATCACGTGTTTATCTACTATATAAAGAATATTAAAAATTAAAATATACTTTCAACTTAGAAAATAGTATTTTTTTTAAATAAATCCATAAATTTAAACATTAATCTAAGTATTTTATTTAATCTATTTACTCTTGATCTATTTGCGATTAACGAGTCGTACATATAGAATATTCTTATCATACATTTTTTGCTATTTATCCACTAATACCATTGATAATCCTTCGGTTGTCTACTGATAATATTTATATCTACCCTAAGTGCATACACCGCAATGACATAAGTATCTTTATGTTGTTAAATAGGAATTCGTATCTCAGTGGTATTCGTGTCAGAATCAAAGATCAGCTTTGCTCAACTATAATAATCAAGTAGAAAATTATCCGATTCCACTAAAAAGTTATAATTGCACCTGTTCGTAAACCTTAACACATTACTCAATTGTTATTCAGTTCATGGTTTGGTGCATAGATGGCGCAGCCTCTTAACCTTTCAAAAGCGTGCGTACTAAACGAATTGCTTTACCGTCTGTCTGATAGTCCAGATTTGGATCCCTAATAGTATCTATTGGCTACTTTCAGACCTCAAACAAAGATTTATGATTACTATTTATTTTATGATTACTGATATTACTAATAAAAATAATGATCATATCTTTTAATGTTAAGATACTTGTTTAATAATTAAAAATAGGCCTGAGTTACATTATTTATGATAAGATAGCTGAAATTTAAAATTACTAACACTAAAAATACAAAAATTATACTTAAATATGTTTACTTGGATTTATCACTCTTTATACTTAGTTGGGATTTATGTCTAATGACACATTATTTACAGTACAGCTATTTATTACTAGTTTATACAATCGCCGATGTTAAATTTTAGTAATGCATATCCTTTTAATTAACTTACAATGACCTAATTCATATCGTTATCGGGTCGTTATAGATCCTATTAATAATATAACGATCAGTATAAAGAACTGATCGTAAAAGTTTAATTAAATTCAATGTTAACCATTGAATCTAAACACAAAGTTAATTCGATTTCTAAATAATTAAAATGCAAAGAACGTTTTTCGGTCTACAAATTGGACAAAACGTTTAAATAGACATATTTATTCGGATAAAATGGTGCTGTTGCTGTCAGAAAGAAAATCACAAAAAAAAATTAAATAAATTAAAAGATAGTAACTTAAAAGTCTTTATATTAACTATAATAAGGCTGTTTTCTTTTGAATTCAATCAATTAACCCGAATCAACTTACTAATAAATAGACCAAAAATCTTCACTATCGCACTACAAATCCATCATTTTTCTGAGTTCGATCTCCAAAATTGCTGAGAGAGCAATTCTCTATGCCCAGAATAGTTTCGCAGATGAACAGTTGGGATTTTGTGCCAAACACTCAACCGCTCACTAGGCCCACCATGTGACTATAAATATTTAATATGCTTTTAATGGACATCAAAGACTAGATGCTGTCCTTTTAGACCGGGTTTGGAATGATAATTTAATGACAAAATTCATTAAATTCCGTTCTCATGAAATCATCTCAAAAACAAAAAATATCTCTCCAATCGGAACCTGCCCCTTTCAACTTATTTCTGATGGACATTCCTAGAAACTAGACTTCATCCAAAGCAGAGTGTAAAAGCAGTGACCGAACTATAAGTTGTAAATCAACCACTGGAAAATTCAAGTCATCATTTTCCACGATTTCGCGGAGTGCGTTTTGTGGTATACGATTTTTAAAAGTCGCCAATCCCATGGTTGGAAAATGCCACGTGCATAGGTCATATCACTCGACTGAAGGTTCAGTTGGACTCTCCAAATACAGAAAGCAATCCAGTCCAAAAATCAAATCAAGAAATATTCAATAAGGATAATTCTCAATGCTTTTAATAACCTACATTTTCAGAAAACACGTCGCGGGTCTTAGATACTCTGAAATAGTATATTACACCACAATAAATAGTCCCTAGTTACTAGTATAAATACGCATAAGAAATTCTTTCCTTCCGCCGTTATAGAAGGCGCGGATGTACTTCTCACAGAGAGTAAATGTTTAACTTTCTTCCCAGTTATTAGGGACGAAAGTACGTACTTTCGGCCGAGGTATGAAAAAAACTAATTTTTGTTCGAATTGGCCAATATTACAGGTCGCTAATTGATCCGGCCTAGTTTGGCCCTTCATTTTATCATTGAATCAACACACTCCGTCCAGCGATTAAATCCTGTTTCTCGAGTCGCTTCGTGATGTAGTCCAACCCGCTATTTCCTGCCATTCTTTCAGGGTAGCCATTCCCCTACCCGACTCCACACCAAAATGAAAACATCCCTTTGGTAGTTTATTTATTTGGGAGAGAGTTGTCATATACGACGGGGCAACTAATACAGCACCGCATATTAGACGAAATCGGTGTATTGTCTAGTGAAGTGATGTGTTTACGTTATAACTGTTTCGTTTATATTAATAGAATTGTGCTAGCACTATTTGGAGTCAAATACAGTTTTATGATTTTTGTAACACAATAAAGAACATGGACAGTGGAAGTTCTAGTACTGGTCTACTCAAATAAACCAATTATAGATATTGGTACGATACTTATATCAGTTCGTACGGCAACCAATTGCTTGGCAACGAGTAATGCCTCAAATTTATGTTCCTATCATTTCTGCTTCAAAATAAAGCAGAAAATTAAAATCTGCTGCAAATGCTGTCTAATCAAAACACAAAATTTAATATATTCAACACAGTAAAAACACATATTTTGTTTGAAACTTAACATGACATAAACTAAATATTTTTGCACCTAATTTCTGAAACCACTGAAATTAATCCCATCCCTATGAAACATTCCGAACAATCCAGTTCTTGAAAACGAACCAATCTAACTTGTATTATACATATATAAAAAAAATCGAAAAGAATCTTAAATATCGGATTTTATATAAAAACTGAGATAACTGCTTATTTTTCAGATTTTTGTGTAATCATCCTGTCCAATATATTTAATATTTAACCCACTGTCTGTTTTTTAAAATACTTGCGAAGGCCAAGGATTTCATTTAATCATCTCAACGTTTTTCTTCAAAAGTTCGTTGCTAGCTTATATACCTGATAAATTAACATAGTACCGTAGTACCCAAGTTACCAATTATTTGCCTTCAAACAGTAATTTACCTAGTTTAAAACAATTGCCCTTGACTTTTTCAATTTGCAATTGCACACTTTCTTTTTAGTGCATTGAATTAAGATAATTTGAAGTGTTAGATACGGACATGTTGAAGAGGAGCCCATATACTTTAAACCTAATAATAGAAACATTAATTTATTACTCAAAAAATAACATAATCATAATTAGTAAACTGTGACAATATTCTAAAGGGGAATCCAAAATTTACATAAGATTTAAATTTACCACTGTTGGTGCCGTAAAATGTAAAAATACGAGATTATAAGGCGTTTACATTGTTGAAATTTTTTTAAAAAATATAAGGTTTTACGACTGTTTCATTCAAGCTCATTATCTGATTTACTGAAGTAAATGAAGCTTTACGTAACTCACATCTGTTTATTCACAAGCACAGGAGTATTGAAGGGGGAAATTCAACTTTGTATCAACGAAAATCAGCCATATTTATATAAAATGATTATGAAAATTTGTTTGATGAGCTACAAAGGTTGTTATTTATATTTTGAGCCTTGACTTTACCAAGTGTTGTTAGGTTACATCTGACGTTTCTAATTGGAAATTTGATCTTTATAACTATAACATTCTTCAGACATTTTTATCATTTGAGCACAACTTGTGTTGTTTACGATGACTTGAACATATTGTCTCGGTAAAAAAAAAATGGAGTTATCTCGTGAACATCAAGGCATAAATTAACTTATTTCGACTTTTGGCGATAAAGCCCCACCCTTGGCTACTATAACGTATATATACCAATGTGTACCAACGAATTTAATGGTCGCCATTTAATTGTTGTGCCAGAAAACTTTGATGCTGTACGCGAAAGAATATAGCAAGATCTTCATAAGACTTACCGTAAGATTGAGTAATTTTTGAGCATTAATTAATATGAGGGGCACCAGTAAGATATGTATTAACATATTAGTTGTACAAAAGATTTTTTCACTTTGAATCCCGAATAATTAGACAAAAGCTCAAAAAAATTCTCATGTAAATTAGTGCAAATAAATGGTTATGAAAAGGCCCAGAAAAAGGACATAATAAAAAATGTGAAGCTTTCATTTCATTTCCAATATTTGGTGTTGTCAATGCTGAAGATAATAATGCCCCTCGTATAAGTCTTGTGAAAAGCGACCTTAAGGCTATAGAATATAAATATATCTAAAATATAACCATAGAACATTTAAAAAGAAGCATAATGGCATTTTGTTGATACAGAAAAGTGAAATCTAAGATACACAAATGACTATAAATATGCATTAAAGTGTTCCATTGGAGAAACTGAATAACCGTTCATTGTAATTTAAACCATTTCAGTTAGTTTGTAATATTAATTCCGCATATACGTAAGAGTACTTCTTATTGATTGTTAAAATGTTATTAATTTTGTATATCTATAATAAAAGTAGGGTTATTTTATATACTCAATAAGCGTTGATATAGACATTGAGACCAACAAATTAATGAATAAATTAACTAGATATTGTATAAATATTGTATGAATAATCCTTTATACAGAGTGTCCATTAGGACTTTTATATTTTAAATTCTGACAGGGTAGCAACGGTTAATTAGTAGAGGTAGAGGGGAAAGATATTTATTGATAAATTCAAAATTTAGATTGAAGTAGAAATTCTTACTCATAGGCAGTTCTTTGAAAATGTTGAATTCAGTACAATATTCATCAAGCACAAGATTCTCCCCGTGTTAAATTCCTTAAAAATTGAATAAACGAAGACATTTTTGAAACGGTTTATGCACTCAATAAAACCACTACGATTTGTCCCTATTGTTTCAAGGGAAGAAAACGTCGTTCATTTAAGGCGTAAAAATATTTAAATATTTCTACGTTTTACTTAAATACAAAAATATGTACAATTCTTACATTACAAAATTCAGTTAGCATATGTTTTAAAGGAACATCATTATATCGTGTTGAAAAGATATTGAAGGAAAAGGGGGACAAAATATAGTTACGCAATTGAACGATAAAGCTTTAAATTTAAAATTCTGAAAAATTAAGACAAATTAAAAATTATCTACTGGACATACTGTAGCATTGTTGTTGGTAACTTATAACATAGGTAGACGCTATATCTGGTAAGTACACTGGGTGCGGCAGTACTTTCCATACGAGCTGTTACGTCTTTTAATACAGTTTAGCAGCTCGTAATATACTACAATTGATCCCTGCCAAACTATTGGAAAGTTCTTTGTTCCAATAAGAATCGCAATTCATTATCCCCGAACTTGTTTGGTCCCCCAGGTGCCGTTATTTTTCACTTACATCAAAATCCGCACTTTTAAAATATTTAAGTCAAAACCGATAAATGGAATATGATAGAGCAGCACCTTTCGTTCGGTTTCTAAAAGCGTTTGGTAGAACGAATGTCGAAAGTCTAATTGTGAATGTTTAGCGTCTATGTACACTGAATAACTCAATAATACTAAATGGAAAACCACTAAAAGTCGAGAAATTAATAGTGTCGAAAGAAAAACCTCAAATTCAGCAGTTAGGTTTGATTATTTAAAAGTTTTTTTACATTGATACTTTGCATTTTCACCAATAAATCAAACCATCACTACCGAAGTTAACAAACATCAAATGTACAGTTTCAATGTGAAAAATAGAAAAGTGTCAGTGCACACTAAAAGTTATCGTTACTCGACTCTATTCATACTATCCTTCGGGAATTGTAGTTTTACAAAAAACAGCTAGATATTATTGGAATTTCCAATAGATATAGAAAAATTGAAAATGTGTTAAACAGTGTCATTTTATACATTATTGCTTCTGGTGATGAATATACCACATAATAGAAGTACTAATAACCCACATTTTAAAACTAGTTATATAACGTTATAAACTAGTTATATATATATATAATTACAATATGCTCACAATTTACACGCTCACAACACTTCATATATTTTAAACTTGAAATGAATGAGGCTATAAAATTTGACTGGTCTGTCTGGATCTGACTAGTTTGACTTTGACTGTCATATATCCACAATATTTTTCTAAACATAAGTGATGATTATCAAAGGTTATAAGCCGGCAAACGTTTGTCCGCTCTAATTGTTTTGATCAATTTTAAATTTTAAATTGCTACTTAATGTTTATGATTACTCTGATTGAAACTGCCAAAGCCAACAAATAGTCAGTCAGAAACAGATTGCGTCTCTAGTCAGTTACTTCGAAGAGGAACGAGACGATATTGATTCTCCTAATGCTAGTAAAACGCATTATAGAAGTAAATATTGTACTACTACTACATATTATGTTTCTGTAGTTTAATTGGAATTATTTTTAGTGTGCTGCAGTTGCACTGAATATTATTATGGCCACTGTGTCTAAAATCTCCCAAAAAATAAAAAACATATGGCTGCATAATGCCTGCAATAACATAAGAACACCTTGATGTTATCTCTATGCGAGATCAATTTTATGAAGTGTATAAAAACAATGAGTATAGAAACAGCTCTCTTCAATATAAACATCATTAAACACAATTATTTTAGAAGAAACTGTTAGTTTGGAAAGCAATATGCAGCAGGCATGTAAGCTATAGTTCAATGGTAACCTACGAAGGAACTTCCACACAATGATCTTAAAAACATATAATAAAATCAAGGAAGATTTGTTATTTCTATTTGTGTATCTAGACGATACTTAGATACTTCAAAAAGGAACATTGGGCTTCTCGTAAAAAAAGATACACAGTAGATGACTGAATAATAAAGTCACAAAGTATTACGTCTTCCTCCTTATCACTACATATTCAATCCAACCAAATTGGCACGGGATGTAGCAAAAATTCTAATGGACCTGCACCTGCATGACTTAGAAAGTGGCAGTAACTGAATGAAACCTTCGGGATATGTGATTATGATTCAATTCTGACAATTAACAAGATAAGGTAAAGCGAGTGGAAACAACTAAATATGTGTATATAATTAAAAGTAGCAGAAGAAACTAAGGCGAATACAGTTATGTCAAAATGGTGTGACAAGAAACCACAGCAACGAAGGAAACAAGAATTAAACGTAAAACGGTAAATATACTCTCTAATGAAAATAAAATACATTACTTGGATATACAATTGTTAATTAAGTGGATTAGGCCTCCAAATGATACAACTGCATAAAATATGCAAAATATAGGAGGTGTGGAAAATAGTTCAATGTAAATAAAATAACTTTAACCTACAGAGTATTATGGCTGTATAATTAACTGTAGTTTAAGTCCTTTGATATATGCATTTAATGTATTATAATGTTATTTGATAACAATAGTTTGCAACGTTGGGACGTTTTGACGTCATACATTTAGATGACGTGAGTTCACTGTTTTTTCGAATAGACTATATATTTGTATTAGATAAGAGCTAATACCTAACCGATGTCAAATAATGGAAATCAAAATGAAATCTAAATAGTTCTATTGTGTTTTTTGTGTTTTCCTTTTAATGGGGAACGTTCAATGGCTATTCAAAATAATCGGTTGGTCAGAAACCATCAAATTTCGCAAACAACATTAACGCTGCATCACTCATTCTTTCTGAAAACAATAGAACAATTTCTGTTCATCCATTCATTTACAATCGTTATCGTTTCTAAAAATATCCATAATAACCTAATTACATTGCAATATCTGCATAAAAATATTTATTAATTGACTGATAATATATATTGAGTAGAAAGGAAACGAATTATTCAGTGTACACAGGCCCGAATCATAAAAGCTTAAAATTACATGATCGACATTCATCACTTTTGTTGTTTTATTAAAACTTTTTATTATGATACACTTTTAAAAACTAATGTCATATACCAATTGTCGGTTTTGGTTTTATATTGTATGTATATATATATATATATATATATATATATATATATATATATATATATATATATATATATATATATATATGTATATGACACCCAATGAATTAGATAATTCTTGAAATGTTTGACCTCACTCTTCCTCGAATAATCCTTCCAATTCTTCTTCACTGAACTTAGTCAACTTACCCAATAAAACATGTCCATAAAAACTTTTTATAAAACTTTGTTGTGTCTGTGTGTAATTATTGTTCGAAATGTTTGAACATTCTGTTTGCCAAACAAAGTTTTATAAAAAAATTTTATGGACATGTTTTATTGGGTAAGTTGACTAAGTTCAGAGAAGAAGAATTGGAAGGATTATTCGAAGAAGAGTGAGGTCAAATATTTCAAGAATTATCTAATTCATTGGGTGTCAGCTTATGAATAATAGGCAAATGCCTAATAGCCTTGATAATGATCAACAAAGAATTAAATTTTCTCATCCACTCTTGTTCCGATAAATTTAAGAATTTAAGGCTATATCTAATACCAGATATATTTTCGTCTCAAATAATAAATTTTCATTAAAAACGCTGCGAATTAATCCCAAGCCTAATACTTTATTTTTGGGAAACTCTGTTATTTCAATAGTTATAAATAATAATACAATATATTATAATTATATAAAATTATTTATCTAATTAAAATATCCTGGTTCCAATTTAATCGTAACCATAAAAAATTAAAATTAATATTTACAATTATATTATTCAAATTATTAGATGCAAAAAATATACTATAAAGATACCAATATTAATCAAACCAAGTTAGAAGAAACTTAGTCCTTATAAGAACACTGTTTTCACCTTAACAGAACGTTTATGTAATTGTGTCAAAATTAGCAAGGTGATGAACAGTTCGCTTCATATAATGTATCCTATTTAATTACATGCCTTAAAAATAATATTATAACGAAATCAGAAAGGTCCTTTAAAAGTAACTGAAAAAGTCTTAAAATTAGAATATACCTTTCAAGAATTTCCAATTATGGAATATTTTACATTAGCAAAATAGGGGATATAAAATGTTCTACATAAAACAAGCGAAGATGTGTAATATTAGGCGTACTCAGGTCTAAAATTTTTTAATATGTTTTGAAAGTTTTAAAAATTTGATAATATGCAGACTTATTATCATCTTCAATCATTCACCCGGCTAAGCCTGTGTAGAATAAATTGGTTATTTAAAACTTTAAAATTTTAAAACTTTTAAACATTTTTTTAATAATTCTTATTGAAACCTTAATTGTATGCTAATCTTCAGTGCGTAACTTTTTATAACTATTAAAAAATTAGAAATTATGAAAAATGTCAATCGTCATATATGCTTTTTTCTTTCTCTTAAGCAGAAACCTATAACGTAGGGATGTCGATTGAGGAAAAAATATCGATATATAATTATTTCAACGAATATATAATTATTGGAAAATATGTCATCTTTTTGTTTTTTTTTATCAAGCGAAAATGTACGCTTCTCAACAACATTCTCTTAAATAAAACGGCACTGCACTCTGCTTCGGTAAAAAAATAAAAGATAACAAAGGGTTCAAAAATAATATAAAGTCAATGAATATATTTGGTTTCAACATGTATAATAGGCAAATAATGATAATAACATGACTGAATCACTAGGGATTTATAATATATGAAATATTTTCTTCTAAATCGCATAAAATATTATTTTCTATACTATTTAATATATGTTACTTACTTACTTTGCGTAAATTTGCTGAAGAATATTTTTAGGTAGTGCATTAAAAACTGAAAATCATTATACGAAAGGAGAATTAAAGGGCATGACATTATAGTGGAAAGCATATTATTTTTTATTATTAAGGCGTATATATCAAATGTCAGTTTGAACATTCGACTCAGTAATATCGTACTGGATCCAAGTAATAAAATAAATTTTAAGATAATCAATATTTTAATTTATATTATTTAAATACATATATAGGGCTATATATATATATATATATATATATATATATATATATATATATATACATAAACATTAATATGTTACATGCCATGTAAAATAAAGTAATTGAATCAGCCTTTTAATTTGGCTGTAGGGTTTATCAACAAATATAAACTTATTAAATAAATTAATTAAATTGATCTCAAAATTCAAAAATGTATTGATGCAATGAATGCAATTAAAGTTTTTAAATACTTCTGTTAACATTTATTAAAAATAAATACATATCTAACATTATTCACAAATATTTGCGTACTTATCAATATTTTTACCGTCAAAAATACTAGCACCATGACTGTAAAACTCATGTTTTATTAGTTAACTATGCAGAAAACGTTCAGACATTTTCGCGGTTCATTGTCCTAATGCGCCTTTGTGCAATTTAATAAACATAAGATCACAATACAAATTATTTTAAATAGTAAAAGGTCTTGAAGAACTTGTTATAAATATTAAAATAGAAAAAAATTACCATTGGTAACAATAATTGATAGTGACTGATGATAACTCTGACAATACTGGGGTAAAAAATTAATGACGTAAAATCATAAACATATTCTAATGTATGCTATTTCTATTTTTATAATTTTATCAAGTGGTCCTATAATGTACTTTAATATGTGTCTAATATGAATTTAATACTAACAAAATACAATATCAAAATAGTAATAATATACTAATAAATCAGAATTATTAATAAAGCCACAATGGTTACTATTACTGTTATTAATGTAATTTATAATAAGCATTTTCTATGACTGGAACGGCGCCAAAGTCTGAAAGATTTTTTTTTTCATTTTACGCTTTCCACATTATTATTTCACAATGAAGTTGTATTGAATGAATGAGTTACATATTCTTATCTTATTACAAGCGAAAAATAGAAATATGATTTATGATTGATTAAATAGTATCATTAATATGAAAAGTTTGAATAATCTAGTCAAATATATTTTATCATACAAATTCTGTAATACGTAGAATCTAAGTGGCAATATGAAATCTGATTTTCTCACTGTTGTACAAAGCTAATCTAAAATATCCCCCATATTCAACATATTCATTATTTTGTGATTTTTTTGTTTTGTTTAGTTTTTATGAACTATTTATAATTGTTAATATAATTATAAATATTTATGAAACTAACGTTTTTTTCAATAATTAATTAAATAAAAGGTAAAAGGATTACATCTTTTTTATAAATAATAAATTAAATAAAATATTGATTTTTGGTTCAGCTGTGTTTTCTAAAAATTTTGTTTTTATACCATTTCTTCTAAAATCCACCATTATTTAATTCATAGTACTTGAAGTTCATGGTCCAACAAGCACTTTCCATAATTATGATAAAGAAACCTCGTCAGAAAAGAACTGTTAAATACTAGCACACTTAATATTGAACAACCAATATTGATCCTGATTAAAGTTTTTGATAATATATAAAGTCTAGCTATTTAGGTCTTAATATATTCATTAATTGTTAAACTTGAACAACATCTCTATTATCAAAATAATATCTCAACTGACATAGTATATTATAGTACATTAATATTTCTTTGAAATCCTAATAATACTTAAAATGTCATAAACTCATATAATATGTATAGTTTTTTTTTAATTAATTTCATTTGTAATATTCAAATTAGAACAACTGAACTATAATATTAACCATAACATAATATACAAAGTGTAGGCATTTATAAAGTTCTGCTTTCTTTAATCAAATTATTAAAAATAAAATTAAATAATTTCAATATAATAGAAGTCTATCCAAAATAATAGTAACACTTACTTGCTGTACAAATTGCAAATAGCATCTGCATGGAGTCGAAGAAAAAGAACATTACCAGTAGTGATATGCTGGCTCCTAATGGTAAACACAATGCATGCATAGTATCCAGTGTTTGGACATTGTTTTCAGATTGAACAGTCTGAGAAGGATTTAAAAGGCAATTTGTTGAACTGTGTGCTCTATCTCTTGCTTCTTGTTCCATGTTTAAGCTACGAAAACTTCCATATACTATGAGCAGCATTGATATTAAAAATGTAGAGACTCTGCTGGAGTCCATAATAGAGTAGGCCCATTGATACTCAACTGTTTGCCCCTGACTGTCTGCCATTGCGACAGTTTAATATTTCCCGACACTCTATGCTATCTGGAAACAGCAATTTACATAAAAACAATGTTCTTTTTGATAACAAAAATTGCCATCTTTAATTGCATTAGAGGTCAAAGACCTACCTGCTAAAAGTACAAGGGCCTAGTTCAAAAACTAAACTATATCTACACTTAAACATCACTCGGTTTTCTAATAATCCATGTTACTCGAGACCGTATCTTATAATCGCATTAGCACTCAACACTTGTTTTTCAGCGCCATGTTGATTTTTCAATCCGAAAAAAAGTGATCGTTGGCGCAACTTTCTAATTTTGCTCGAATTGTTTACGTAAGAATTGGACGCCTTCCTCCTTTAACCAAGGAATTAACTCAACTGTTGCCTTAGACTATCAAGTCTATGAGGGATCGGTTAGGTGTAAAAATTATAAGGATATGTTTGTAAACAAAGATAATATTCAGTAGAACCAGTTGTTTAGCTTATGCCTAGACACCCCTAATGTTAGGCAACCAGCAAAATTCGCCTTTAGAAGTACACGTATAGACAACTTTATATATACTATAACTCGGTTAAAACATAAATAATTAATATTAAATAAGATAAAAGTAACATATTTTATGATTAATTAGTGATAGCATCTAAAAAATGTTCCATTGTAACACAGAGTAGTACAGTACTGTTTTATAGCCATTATTCTTAAGGCAAAAACAAAAATTGTTTTTTGTATTTTCAACAATTCATCGAAATTGTTAGTGTTGAGCAACGGGCCAAAAATTAATGCAATAAATGTTTACCAAAATTATGTGTATATTCAAAAGTATATAAACTTAAAATGAACTAAATTATCCTACTGAGTACATCACTTCAAAAATCTTTAATGAAGAATTCTATACAAGGGTCTAAAATTATAAACACAATAATATTTAATATTTTTAATTTTAAAATTGATACAAATTAGGCATACATTTAATAAGATGTATATTATAATAAAATAGATTTTGTAGTGTGTAGTTTCTATATTTCCCCTATCATACATATTTTTTCTGTTTATGTACATTTTGCATATATATTTGCCACCATAGATTTTAAAAAATGAAATTAAAAATAGTCACAAATCACATATATAGACAAGACAGAATACTTTTTTCGATTTTCAAAGAAAATTTTGGTCAGTGTAATTTCCCCAACTCCATTTTCTTCTGAATGATTTTTATTGAATGGTAAAGAAATGTATCCAATAATCCAGCTACTGTGTATACTCCACCAATAATTGCACATAGATTTGTTAAAAAATGACCTAAAGATCTCTCTTGTTCAGTATATTTAACCATTAATGGAGATAATTCATACTGAAAAAAAATGCCTGGCATCCCTAGAAAATATTTAATAATAAATTTATTACAGTATATAATAAATTTAATTACCTGACTCTCCAGCTAATAAAGAAACTGTTTTCTGGTGCTTTGTCACTGAATATTGATTGCTATAAATAATGGTACCATCTGATTTAATGTAAGATGTAGGTACAATCTTAATATAATATTGAAACATTGTTGCACCTGCATCACAAACAAGAGTAGTATTACACCAATATATTTATATTACTTTAAAAATATACCTTCTTCAGCTATACCATCCACATCTTTTAATGAATTATGAGATCCAGTTTTAATATCACCACCAAAAGTAACACAATTAATTTTATGGGTCATATTAAATTCTGTTGATGAGAATGGTTGAACATCATGAACATGCAGATGGTTCATGCTAAAACTCTTTCCAGGTGCAACATGAAAACTTCCACTCACCCTAATATAAAAATTGTATTAATTATATAAAATAAGTTAGTAATTATTAAAATATTATATAATGCTCATAATATTTAAAAATGTATTATACCACTTTTAAATTATGATGCAGTTAATTTTAAAATATACATAGAGTTAGTACACATATTTAAAAAATTACCTATTAACAAGTAAAGTTCCATAGATTTGGCAACCTTCCGTAAATGCTAATTTCAATTTTTCACTGAATTTTTCCTTTTTACATTGTTCAATATCTTCAATACTATCTAAAGCCCAACGTTTCTGTCTACAAATATCTCCACATCATATCTATAATTAACAAAATAATATTATATGTATACCTATAAGCTTCTCTAACTTCTTCACAAGTATTGCAACAACCATCTTTTGCACCATAACAGCTACCACAATAATCAGTTTGATTTGCAGCTGCTTCATTGGCTGTTTCATTAGTACTTTTAATATTTACAGTAATATTTACTTTTTCTGCTGGTGCTATCGGAGCACCAGTTAAATCTAATCTTCTTTTTGAAATATCATCAACAATCTGGTAAAATATAGACGCTATAAAATTAAAAAAGAGAAAATTCGAAAACATACCTGTAAATGCTGTTCTCCGGATGAATCCATAGCATCAATAGCTAAAAAGTCACAGGAAACCTTAGGAATAATTAAATCTAATGTTATTTCTATGTTTGGGCTCCTAGAAGTATCAACAAATAATTCTTCAGTTATATTTGGTGTTAAATAACTAATAAATTCCATCCAAAATAAAATACTTATTATGATCATAGAGATTATTGTAATAGTTCCACCCCCAAAAGTTTGAATTCTAACATCTTCCAGTGTTTTTGGGTAGGCATCAAATTGGCGTAATTTTTTTAAATATTCCATATTTGTTATTAAATATTTGATTAATTATTTCGATTTTAAATTTGGGAGTATATCATAATCATAATAATAATAACTTAAAGTTTAGAGTATGACATAAATAGTTGCTTTATTTACAACACAATACATGAATTATTCAAGTTAATATAAAATATTAATAACTAACATCAATTCAACCTTAACCATAGAAAAAAAAATTAACCACATCGACTGTTAGTGATGTCGAAAATATATCGATATAGGGTTAAATTGATATTTTTCCTTCATTTTTTTAGCGAGATATCGATATTTTTATCTAAGAAATATCGATAGTTGTAAATGAGAGTATCGAACTTTTAGTGACGAAGTAAATATTGATATTAAAATGCTTTTTATTTGCAAATATATATTAATATATTTTTTAAAATATATTGTAATCTATATATCGATTTTTTTATATGCGATAATATTCTCCACGACCGACATCACTAATCCCTATGTACTGCTGGTAAACAAAACTTTGGCGTTTTATTATTATTTTACTTATTCACTATTCTGTAGGAAAGCTCATAAAGTGGGAAAAGAAGATTTTAAAAAGAAGAGGGTATATTTGGCAACTTCACAAACAAAACAACAGACGGGTGGCGGAAAGGTGTGTCTGAAAAAAACAATTTTGTTTTTAAAAAAGCGAAAAAGTTGTATATTATGTCCGCCACTTTAAAGCCATATTTAACAGCTGTACGCCATACACTTACTGCTGCTATGTGCCTAGATAACTTTAGTTCACAAGTAGTAGAAAGACATAACAAGCCTGAAGTTGAGGTTAGAAGTTCAAGAGAATTATTACTCACTCCTGTTATCATTTCTAGAAATGAAAAAGAAAAGGTATACAATATCTTAATTGGAACCACTAGTAAAAATAGTAATAGTTGTATTATATGAATCTGTATTTATTTTAGGTTCTTATAGAGACATCAGTAAATTCAGTCCGTATTAGTATTGCAGTAAAACAAGCTGATGAAATTGAAAAAATCCTCTGCAAAAAATTCATGAGATTCATGATGATGAGAGCTGAAAATTTTATAGTTCTGAGACGAAAACCCATTGAAGGTTATGATATAAGTTTTTTGATAACAAACTTCCATACAGAACAAATGTATAAACATAAGCTTGTTGATTTTGTGATACACTTTATGGAAGAAATTGATAAAGAAATTTCAGAAATGAAACTAGCTGTCAATGCAAGAGCTAGAATTGTATCTGAGGAGTTTTTAAAAAGGTTTTGAATCCATATAAAGCTTATTTATTAGTGGTATATAACCACTCATGTCTAAAATATTTCCTGTGAATATATATTGAATATACTTTTAGATAATATTTTTAATAAAACTTGAAAATATTCACTATATTCATTAGTTAATATATTGTCTAAATTAAAACATTTCAACTAGCAATATATAAATATATATATATAAGATTAAACTGGAATAAAATGTTAAATGTACATATAATTAATATAAGCATACTAAATATTGATACTTTCTAAGTATTTTTATTGTGATCATATTTAACTTTTAGCATATATATCCAAATGGTCAACAATGATTTATACCAAATAGTGACATCTAGAAGTTATATACATATTTTTTAACACATTATGTATTATGTTCTTTTTTGTTAATTTTTATATTGAGTATTAGTATAATTATATAGTTGCTTTTTAAATAAAATAATAGTGAAATTAAATTTTTATAAAATCTTGTTTTATTTGTAACAAAGTACAGAGAGACTGTTTAACACAGTAAAAAATAATAAAATATGTACATATTAAAATTACTTTCCCAATAAATACAAATATATTCACATGTGATTGACAAAGTATACAAAAAATAAAATACTCTTCAAAGTGGGAATGTAAAAGTCACAATTCTCGAATTTAATATTATCAATATTGACTTATGGAATATAACATCTTTTTTACATTATAGTATACTTTTTTTAAAATATTCTAATAATTAGAAATAAAACATTTCAGTAATACATTTTACACTAGAGATAATGAACAAAATATATTTCAAAAAATAAAATAGGCTCCCACTCAGTGTAATAAAAGTAAAAAAATAAAAACAATGTGTGTACAATCAATTTCAGGTTAACTTTACAATAAAAAGCTTATTTAATCTAATATCAAATATAACAACAGATCAATACTAAATATGTATTTTTAAATAATAGTATTATTTTTTATATTATGGTTAATCCATTAAATATTCCTTTATGACCTGTTGTTATTACTCATAGCACTAAATATTTATTAAAACAAATAATCACTACATTAGTAATATATTTGTAATAAATTTAAGTTTTTAGTATATACAAAATACCAAAACCCATATTAGTAAAAGTATTTACATATAGTATATTTCATATTTGAAATATACATATATATATATATATATATATATATATATATATATATATATATATATATATATATATATATATCAGGGTTAATTAATTAATGTGAAAAATATATCATTAAATGTAAAAATACTTTATTCTTTTGAACAGACGTAACGGTCACTTTTGTCTTTTCGTTTGCAAAATAAATATTAATTAGATGAGGTGTTATATGGCAGGGTACAAGTGTAGTCTTACACTAATTCTGTAGCTGCTAGAGAAGACCTAACTGGCCAAGCTAAAACAAAATGTAACATTACATTCTCATTCCAACTATGTAAAGACTCTGATTGCATAAAAGCAGTTGATATTGATAAAGCAAACACTTATGTTTAATTCCTATAGATCAACTTTATACTTTTGGCATTCCATCTAACTACAATTACAATGCCCTTTCAATAATTCAAATTTAATTATCACACTATCCTATTAATTTTACTTAATTTAATAACATTCTTACCAATGTTTGTTTCTGTTGTTCCTTCTGCAACACAGCTTCAGTTTGATTAGAGTCAAATTTACAAACAGCAGCAATAACTCTTGCTAATACCAAACTCTCCTTGCCTAACATATAATTATACAAGACATTTCTTAAATATTCAATTTCTGTTGAACTGGACAATTCAGCACAGTGATTTAATGTAACCAACGTCTCATCTAGTTTTCTATTTAACTTTTCATTTTTATTTTTCATTTTTTGTAATTCATTTTCATAAAATTCTATTGAACTTTGATTTGTTACATCAAGTGATTTGTACTGCACTAGTTTATCGTTCAAATTGTTAATTTCTCTTTGTAATACTTCAGTATCTGCGCCACTTCCATGTGGTATGGCATTTAGTACTGTTTCTTGTTTAATTAAATTTAGATTGTCTAAAAGTAAATATTAATTTTAACCAAGTAGACTTAACAAACATATTTTCTATATATTATTAAAATCATTTAGCATTAAAAAGTATAATAAAATAAAATTCTATAAAAGATGATTTTTACAGGGCGGACCATATGTTTTTAAGTGTCTGTTATTGATATTGCCATTGACAACATGCATAACATTTCAAACAACTCAGGCTGCAGGAAATTGTTTTCTTCTTGAACAAGTTTGGAAAATATTTTAAACAGTATTTCAAAATAAAGAAGAGTGCTGCAGAAATTATATGGAAGCTGTATACTTGTGGATAACAACATCTATCTGCATATTCATTCGAAGTGCACAGCCGAAAGAATTCTTCTGCTGTTGAATGTATACGTATACATATTAAACCAAAAATATCGATTATTATCAATTACAACTGAATTAGTTGCTTTTATGTGAAGACAATAATGCATAAGACCGATTGTTTGTTTATTTAACCATAATTTTGATTATAGGTTCTCGGTATGAATTAGTTGAAAAATAGTGGAAAAATTACTTTCTTGGGTGACACTAATTCTCATACAAAACATTCGACAACTATCGAATTTGAGTTCAAGAGTACTGATAAAAGTCGAGTGCGCTTCAGAAACATGCTGAACGATTTTCTAAATCTGAGTTATTAAATTGTTTAGACTTGGACAATATGGGTTGTAACAGTATGTCGTCACATGCCAGCTGCAAGGCAGCGTATTTCTTTGGAAAGGTTTACTCAGCGCATGGTTATAATTGAACAATATTTTATACGGAATTTTCAAAGGGGATATGTTAACAGCGAGTGTTACTCCAACAACCCATGAACAATTAATATATTTTTAAAAAATGCCCTTTCAGCTAGTCATAAATAGTCAAGCAATGTACAACAAAGTTTTTACTGTCAAACTAACCATTGCGGCCATTTAACTGTAACTGCCATAAATAACCCTCAATAATAATTTAAAAAACATTTCCAGGTGCTGTTTCAAAGTCTTATAACCCAATAGATGGTCTATGTTAATAATATTTAACAATTTTATACTATGTTGTTATGTACTGCATTTCATAACAAAATTATGTTATTTGAATGATTTTTTTAATAAACTTTACTTACCTAATCTACTGTTAGAGCTGTTAAAATTAAGAGGAGAAATTTTTAATTCCTGTACTTCATCTTGCAATAGTTGTTTCTCATTTAATAATTCATTATAATGACTCTTTAATTCTTCTAATTGATCATTTAAGTCCTTTTTCACTTTACTAAAATTATCACACTGTTCTTGTAATTTTTCATACTCCAATTTTATATTTCTATTTTCTATGAATAAATTATCACATTTTTCTTTAAGTTCATAAAATTCTTTTTTAATTGTGCTTAAATCTGAATTAACATTAATATCTGTTGTTTGATTTAAAGTTTCATAGTCTGCTTGCAATTTACTTAATTTATCAGTCAGTTCGGTAATATATTTCTATAAATAAATATATTATCATATTTTATTAATTTGTATGATGTATCAGTTACCTGTAATGCCACATTATCTTGTTCTAATTTAAATTGGTTTTCTTTTCTCTCATTCTCTAAAAACTCGCTATTAGCTTTATATTCTTCACACTGTACTGTTAACTTTTCATTATCTTCAATAATATTCCTATTATCTGATGAAAGCTGATTTACTCTAAGTTCCAACTCTGATATTTCCTGATTTAATTTATCATGTTTTACTTGTAGTAACTATAACATTACTTAGTTAAATTACAAGTAATTCATTAATAATTAACATTACCTCATTTTGCATTTTAGTTTGGTTTAATTCCTCTATTTGCTTCAATAAACTTTGTAAATATTCATGATCTTTATACATTTCATCCAATTTTTGCTTTACTTTTTTGTTATCTGTTAAAAGATTATCTCTCTCTTGCGTGAGCATGCTAAATTGTTGCTCAATAATACTCAGTTCCCTGTTTTTAAAATCGAACTCTTCTATTTTCTTCTCCAGCTCTTTTTCCAATGAATTTTTTGCATTTATTATTTCATTAAATTTATCATCTTTTGCTTCCAAAGTGCGTGAAGACTCATATTTCTCTTTGTTATATGTTTTTTGAAGCATATCTAATTCTTTTTTAATCTCTGCATTTTCATCCTGTTGTTTTTGTAATTGTAATTTCACTGACTGCAATTTTTCACTGACTGTAACTTCTTTTCGATCAATTATTGAAGATAAAGTATCATTTTCTTTTTGTAAACCGGTTATGATTTCGTCCTGTTCTTTCATCTTAACTGAGTGTTGTTCTGAAAAAAGTTAACCAAGAAACGAAAATGCTATAATATATTTAAAATATGACGGTTTTCAATACGAGCGGGTCGATGCCAGTAGCCTGTGTTATGTTATGTGAGTCTATAATAAACAGTTGAATATTATTCAAAGGTTAATATCAATTTCATGGCTAGACAAACACAGACACCTGAATTTTATTTAATTACACCTTACATTAGATATGCTTAGTACAATTTTAATTTAAAAAATTAATTTATTACTATTGTTTTGTTGCGCTTGTATCAAGACACAAACAAAGCGAGTGCAGGATCAGTATGTATTTCTCAAAGGACATTTAAATGATATATTTTTTAAACTATACTTGTTTTATTCCGGTTCAACATCGACCCTTATTGAAAAACCTGATTTAACTGAAAGATGTAACAATAATAATCTCACCTTGGATCTTTTCATAATCGCTACGTAATTTATGCAATTGTTTTGTCAGTAATACATTTTCTTCAGTTAATTTTTCAATTTTATTTTCAAAATTAGACTTTTTCGCGGGAGTGTCTTCAAAGGTCTTTCTTTCTCTTTCAAATGAAGCTAAAAGTCTTTGCTTTTCTTCTTCAAGTGCTTGAAGTTTCATCTCTAATAAATTACATTCTGTTTCCTCAATTTGTAATGCTTCAATTTTTTCTTGATGTATTCTCAATGATTCTTTTAACTGAGACACATCTTCTTCTAATATTAACTTTACCTACAAGTTATATGTAAAATAAATGACAGAAACATAATTAGTATGTAATACCTTTTGTAATACCACAATATCAACATCCTTTTTCTTTAAATATTCTTTAAATTCAGCAAGTTTTTCTGTTAAATGCTTATTGCTTTCCTCTAAAGTCTTTATATGTTCCTCTTTGAGTTTGAGGTCCTTGTGTTCCACCAAAATCTTATTAAACATTTCTCTCTCCATTTCAAATCCTTGAAGAATGTCTTGCTTCTCTTTTTCTAGTTGATCTAGTTTGACTTTTAATAAGTTACATTCCGATGTGTCTAACTCCACAACCTAATAATAATAATGAACCAATCATTGTATATAAAAAGTTGTTATTTAAATAAGTTAATATTAGTGTATTTGATATCATTAATATTTTATTTTTTGAGCATTTATCTACATTATTTTAAATAGGGTATGTATGTTACTAACTTTAGAAAAATAATTACCTGTTCCCTTTCCTCCATCAATCTAACTTTTTGTATTATTTCATCATAGCTATGTTTTAATTCAACATTCTCTTTTGCTAATGAAACATTATCATTCATTATTTCTTCTTTATGAAGATCAAACTCGATATTTTTCTGGTGAAATGTTTGGTTAAAAACATCCCTCTCTTTTTCAAAGGATTCTATTAAATTTTCTTTTTCATTTTCCAATTGTTGCACCTTAATCTGAAGAAGATTACATTCTGTTTTATCTATTTCGATAGTTTCTTCCTGTTCTCTTAATATTTTAATACATTCATTAAGTTTAAATATTTCTTGTTCAGCATCCAGTTTAGTCTAAAAAAAGTAATCATAAAATAAGTCTTTATATTAAAATCAACCAACCTTATGTAATTTCACAATTTCAGCTTCCTTGGACTTCAAATAACCTTTTAATCTCAATACTTTCTCCTGAAGTTTATAGTTTCCAATTTCTAACTCTTCAATTTTAATATCTTTGACTTTAAGTTCTTTATTTTCTTGAAGCATTTGATTGAACATTTTCCTTTCTTGTTCAAAGCTTTCAAGAAGTTGTGATTTTTCTTGTTCCAATGTTTGTACTTTTATTTCCAACAAATTATTTTCTGTTGGTTCCATTTCTAACAGTTCTTGTTTTTCTTCTACTAACCTGTTGAAAAAAAAAAAAATATGTTTATATATATATATTTATATATATATATATTTATATATATATATATATTTATATATATATATATATTTATATATATATATATATATTTATATACATGTTTATATATATATTTATATATATAATTATATTTTAACTGTAATTGTTATATAAACAATTCAGTACCTCACTTTTTCCATTAGAGTGCAATTGGCACTCTCTAGCTTTAAAATTTCTTTTGCTAATTTTATGTTGTTCTCCTCCTTTTCATTACATAATTTTTGTATACGTTCAATTTCTTCCTACAACAATGCAACATCGATCTCAAAGTGGTATATTACATTAAAAATTATAATTTGATAAATTATACCTCAAACTTCTTTGCATATTCCTGAGATATTTCATATTTATTGGTAACATCAGTCGCCTGTCTTTCTAAATTGTCCACAATTTTTCTTAAATTATTACTCTCTTCTATTAATTCTAAATGATTCTTCTCTAAATCAGCAAAATTATTTTCTTTCAGTAACAATTTTTCTCTTAGACATTCTAGTTCATTTGTAATGATTTCAATGTTATTTTCTTTATCTATTAATTTCATGTGAACTTCTTTTATTGTATCATTATTTAAAGATATTTCAGCAATTTTTTTTGCAAATTCTTTTTTTAATAGACTTTCTTGTTGTTTAAACTCTTTCTGTAATTTGCTTGAAATATGGTTTTCAAGCTGAAATAAACCCTTTTTGGCATTTTCTCTTATCATTTCTACTTCTGCTTCATATTCAATTTTATTGTGTTCAATTGTCTGAAGTAAGTTAATTTTGTCTTCATTCAACCTAAAATATATAATAATAGTGCTTCAAATGTAGTGTTTTTTTTTCATACAAAAAATAAACTAGAATTGCAATCTTTTAATGAATTTTAGATTGAATATACATTCAAAGAGACTACAAGGAAACACATATTGCAAAACAGAATAACTCAATAATATTAGTAATTAAATTATATTAATAAATAAAATTAAAAACATTAAAGAAATATAAGGTATTTTTTACTGCAATATGACTAAGTATATCTTAATGTCCCATTTTAACTATTTGAAATACTCTTATAGCAAATATATAATATAAATAAAATTTATAATATTAAACATATAAATATAAATTAAATTTGCATAAAAAACTTTGAGTTTAATAAAAACATGTTTAACTAACTTCTTTAAATTTTCCTGGACATTATTTAAACCCTGTTTTAAATTACTAATATAGTCCTGTAAATTATTGTTTTCTACTGTAATTTTATTCAAGTTATTTTGAATGTCTTTGTTTTCCTCCAGCCGTTTACTCAAACTTATATTTTGTTCTGTTAATTCTTTAATGTCCATCCTATATTTTTCTACTTTAAGCAATTCATTTTCAAGCCCATTGCATTTTTGCATTAATGTTTCAACTTTTTCAATAAGCTTATTGTTTTGTATTTGCAAGTTCTCTAGTTTTGTAGATTTTCCGTCTTTATCTTGTATATTTACATTAACTTTTAAAATATCAATCTCTTTCTTCAAATGATTAATTTCAGAATCTTTACTTAAGAGCTCATTATGCAATTCCATTTTATTTTCAGCTAATTTTATGTTGTTTTCCTTTTCTCTGTAACAAAAATTATATGTAGAGTTGAAAAATTAAGGAATAAAGTTTACCTATCTGAAAAGCTTATAATGTCATTCTCTAAAGAACTAATTTTGTTTTTATACTCCTGCTCTTTACTTTGGAATACTATTGTATTAGCCTTATACTCATGAATTTTACTGTTAAGATCTTCTATTTCAGTTCTTGCATCATTCAAATATTTAGTTAATTGTTCTAATTTTTCAGGGTCTGTCTGATTTATATCTATATTTGCTTTTTCTAACTCCATTAATGTTTCTGAGCTATTTTTTCCTTGTAATAAATTAATTTTGGTCTGCAAAGATTGTATTTTCATTTGTTTTTCATCAAGTTCATCACGTAATGCACTTTCTAAATGGGCCTTTGCTTTTTGTTCAAGTACACATTGTTCTTTAAGTTCTGTAACTCTTCTAATTGCTTTATCTTGTGTATCAACTAATACAGACTAAAACATATAATTAATTATCAAGTTATTAATGAATATTTTGATTACAATTGTTACCTTCATTTTTGAAATTTCTCTTTCTAATTCTTTATAATGACGTGCCAAATCTGTGTATCTACCCCTATATTTATGGTAATGCATTTGTGATTTCTTGTATGCCGAATATAACTGCTCTTTTGAAACACGTCCAACATTTGATGAGGATTGTGATACATTATCTTCAATTTCACTAGCAGACACATCTAAGTCAGACTATGAACATTTTCCTGAATGAAGATTATTTGAAGCCCACTGTATATAAAAACTTACCTGCAGATGGTATATATTACTACTTTCGTATCTTGGTAAAAATGATATATCACTAGCTAGTGATGATACAGAACTACGTCGCATTTTGTCTTCTGCAGAAGGAGAAACCAGAGTTACACTTGAAAATCCTTGATCAACAGTGCTTGCACTTGAGATGTTTGCATCTACAGCGAAATAGAAAAAAATCATCACACCAAATTAATTTTAATAAAACATATTTACCATCTTCACCTATTGAAAAGAAATTATCATCAGTAGAATTGCTACCTTGCAATTTCTCACTAACACTTTGAGTTAATTGCTGAAATCTTTGTGGGCTGATTTTGACTTCTTCGGTAATTTTTTCTTTTAACTTCTTGAACATTTTTGTACTATGGAATATATTTTCGATAAATAAACATTACACTCCCAAATATATGCTTTAACCTAAATTTGACGTGTCACATGTCATTATCGTAAAGTAACATGTCATGAAAGGAGTAGATCAAATGAATATTTCAGTTAATCTTTTAAATTAAAAACAATATACAACATTAAAGGTCTTTATTTTAATAAACTAATTATTCGTAAGTTCTATATCAGGATTTTCAGGATCCTCTTCTTCAAAATCTTTTGTTTTAACATCCTGATCTTCACCAAATTGTATTACATTATCAATTGTTATAAGGATATCTCCTACAATGATTTAATAATTATATGTTTAAATATTTTGAAGTCACCTGTTACCTATATTTTCATAATTTCGCAGATTTAAAGGTATAAATCTAACCAGTGAATAATCTTCAATTATTCTTCCTATAGTTTCAGTTAATTTTTTATGCTTTTCATTAAATGCTGAAATTCCATTTAATTCTATATCCCCTATAAAAATAATAAAACATATATACTCAATAATATTATTATATATTTACATATACCCAATATTGCATGGCAATCTGGTTCAAGAAATCTTTCTAATCTTTTTCTAGCACTTTTACTTAACAGATCCATTTTGGAAAGTATATTAACATGAGGTAATTCAAGATTCACCATAACACTTAGAGCAGCCATCGTTCCAGATAAAAACTTTGATCCATCAGTCATAAACTGCACATCAACTAAAAATACTGAACAGACATTAAAATTCCAATCTTGTAATTGTTTAACTAATTTCTTGACAGCAGTTAAATGTGTATATAATTCAATTTGTCCAGGACAATCAAATAGAATATAATCATCTTCTTGTTCACCTAAAATTTTGTTTTAATAGATTGTATCTCCCCCCTTATGAAATTTAAATTACATTACCTAATCTTTCATGTAACCAATCAGAGTTCTCCAATAAATATTCAATGCAAAAAACCAGTCCCCCTGAAATATATCTTATTATATAATTGTCATTAACATATTCATTTCGTATACCATTAGGACCAAAATGTAATTCTTCATCTTCCATTGTATCTTGAACTTGAATTAACTCTCTAATATCCACAAGTGGCTCATAAGTAAAATGTTCAGCTGCTGGATCTAAATTTACAACGTCTATATTTCTTTTGGTATCAACTCCATATTGTGCTAGAGCACTACAATAAGTTGACTGAAATTATAGTTTATTATTTGTGGAAACGTTAATATCTCTAAATATACCTTTCCACTGCCTGCTGGTCCAATAACTAATTGTGCATAACGCATTATGTATTACTGAATCCAAATATTTATAATACAATATTTTATTTTATGCCAAGCGTCGCAAGCACTATAGAACAATCAGGGTATAATTTTTCTATAACAAGCACCTAGAACATAAAACAACCAGTATATTCTATGCTTGATGCATCCAGAACATAGAAAAACATCCAAAAACTTAAAGTTTTTATTTACGAAGATAACCTCAATATCGCAGCTTGATTAGTTTTGGTCTTCTTTTACAAATGTATTTATTGGATATAGTAAAATTAAAATAATACATATTGTATATCGTATATTTTCATCAAGTTATGTTAAATAATTATTTTATTTTTGGAGTCGTTTTACACTTATACTTTTTTATATTACACCTTTTTTATACATATATTTCGCTGCTTCTATGTACGTTCAAATTAAAAAACATAAAAAAAGATTTTAGTATTGCAATTAAGAAAATTGTGATGATCTATTTTTTGGTCCTAAGAAAATTAAAAAAATTCTGACTATAAAATTACCTATTTAAAAAGATTTGAGTGACAAATGGCATTTAAATTCTAACCTAGCTTTCAGTGATCTGAAATCAAACTGAAAATGGAAGTTAATTCCGCTAAATAGACTTTTATATCATTTAAATAATTGATACCTTACACCAACGCTTGATACAATGCATAAAAAGTCTCAGTTGCATACTACTAATTATTATAAAAATGAGGTAAGTTAAATTTATAAGATCTATTAGATACATGGAACAATTAACTATATATGCAATATATCTATATATAGAAAATTAGATCAGCAATTAGATGTCCCAAAAATAATGAAAATAAATTTACAAAATCATGGAAAATATAAGTAATATACAGATAGGTATTTTTTGTGTATTTAGTAAATATGTACAGAGTTATCTTATCATTCAAAATAGTTAATTATTTAGATCTTGATGAAATTATGCAAGAATTTTATTACATAAATCTGTTAATATTGGTATAAAAATGAAGGTAGTATATAATATTTTAAGGAATATTCTAGTATTGTTTATTACATCAGTTTTTTTTTCAGATTAAAAAAGCAAGCATAATATATCCACTGTTTATATTGGTTCTAAGTGCATTAATTGTTTCTTATTTTATTTTACGAGATTTAGAATGGGAAGAACATATTACAATCCAAAGAGGTCTTTGGTTATTTGCAAGTGGATTATTATTTTTTCCATCATTATTCTTGATTTTAAACAATCTTCAAGTTCATACACATGAGGGTAGAAAATTTGTGAGAGCCTATAAGTTAAATTATAGTGATGTTTTTGATATAAGTAATAAGTAAGTTTATATTATTATCATTTCCATCATACCAACTATGTTTCTTATAGATGTGTATCTGCTGTACAAGCTTTGTTTTGCTGTTTGACAGGATTGACTTCTATACAATATTCCTGTCCAAAAGATATTTTACACACTTCTCATTATATATCTGAAGGATATGCATGGTTTGGAGCTGCTTACTTTTTTTATGACATTTGGTCAATGTATAGAGTTTGGAGTGCAAAGGTATTAAAGTAAATCACCAAATAAAGCAATACAGTTTGGCAAAATTTAGTCTAAGATGAATATTAATTAGAATTTTACATTTTAGATGGTTCAGCCTCAAATGAATGGAATTAAAAACAAAATCATCTTGAAATTTGTAAGAATAACTGCATATTTAACCAATAATTTTGTTATTGTATTTCATCATATATTTATTGGTTGTTTTGGATTTTTAGTTATTACCGTAAGTATTATGAAATGATTTTATTTTTTATCTCATTATAAAAACTTTAAAATATTCATAACTAATTTTGTACTTTTGGATTCAGTTTATGCTTATTCATTAATATGCTATTTTACTTAATTAAATTTACAGTATTTAAGAGGAGGTCTAGGAGATTGTTTTTTTGGCTATATTTATCTTATGGAAGCTAGTACACCATTTGTTTCATTAAGAGGCATATTATCAAAAATTGGATTGAAAAACTCAAAGTGGTAATTAAGAATATTGTTGAATACAGTTTTTATTTTTTTATATACTATGTGTTTTGTAGGTATATATTTAATGGTTTGGTAATGCTAGCCACATTTTTTATATTTAGAGTAGCCATGTTTCCATATGTTGTAAACATATTTGCTCAGACAATTGAAGTGGATTTTTTTACGGTAGGTATTACTTAAAAGTTGTCAAAATTATGACTCTTTCATAATGGTATCTAAAAAAGAACAATTTAAAATTATCTAAAATTGGTAATATTGTTACACAAAGCTTTTTTTAATGCAAGGTATCTCAAAAAAAAACTATTGGTAAATATAACACTCCCATTTTAGACTGGTTTATGATTTCAAGCCTCTAACTGGTTTGTGAGACTTTCAATTCCTGTACCAATTGAACTTTGTAGAGATCTTTGAGGGAAATGCCACATAATGATAATGTCTGTGCATTTGAAGCACTTGCATGCTTGACAACTCAAAATTTGATTATCTGCAAACAGACTTATTCTGACTCCTCAGACACACCACATTTCTATCCTTCTTGTTGACCTTAGTCTTTGATTTTAGTTTCTTTTTGTGGTACTGATGTTTTGAAGCCTTTTGGCTAATTTTTTAAAGAGAAGGTTGCTTTCATTTAATTGTAGAAAATCTCACGTAATAGTCGCTGAAATTGTAAGATTTACATACACAACTCGCGGTCACCTGATGGTGGTCCGAACCATATTGACGCCCCTCGCATTCATTACATTCATGTAGTAAGCTAAACGAATATATAAACTTTCTTTTCATACATCTTGTACTTATTTAACTGCTTAGTATTTCAGTACCCATTATTAGTTATATTTATATTATTCACTAAACGGAACCTATTACACTGAACCTTATACACAAAAGAGCAACAAGTAATCATTAATTAATAACTTAATTTAATTTCAACATTTAAGATGGTAAAATCTCAAAATGCACAATATATTGCTTAAATTTGATATCATGGTAACTGCCATTACCCTAAAGTCAAAAGCAGTTTTAATGTGAGATGGTTCGTGTTGGGTATCCTCAATTCTAAAATATCAGACAGAAATATTATTACCCCTTGGCCTGTACTTATTGCTCTTTGTATAAAAGTCGAGAATAGTTCATATAGAAATTAGTAGGTGTTTCATGCTGTGTATCTAATTTTATTTTTATTGATATGTTTAGGCTATAACGAGATTACCCAGGAATTGCATATTAAGTATATGTTTATTACTGTTCCCTCAAATGTATTGGTTTTGTTTAATGGTAAAGGGAGCAACAGAAATTCTTTTTATAAAGGAAAAATCTCGAATAGGAAACAATAACAATCTGAAAAAGAAATCTCATTAAATGTTGATTTATTGAATATTTGTTAAAAATTGAAGAAGTAGCATTTTAAGCCAAATATGCTAAGAACAATTCAAACATCTTGAAATTAAGTTTTATTTTTAGAGTTTGGAGTGTGGCTGTGATTATTTTAGTTAGAGTTACCTTAATCCGTGCATGAGAACTGATAGATTAGGCAGCTTTCTTATAACTCTAAATCTAAAAAATAATTTCAGGCCGGGTATTATATTATTGAAGTTATTATAAAGTATTGATGTCCCTGTTAAAAATTATAGCTAATTAATTGATCTTAATATTATATACTCAATGTTAGTAATTTTGTTTAATGTGCTTATAAATGTTAAAATAAGATATATATTGTGACCAGCTAAATAGTCAAAATGAAAATAATATATTTGAAAACTAAGAAGAAATTGGTATTAATAGTAATGGTATTTCAAAAGCCGTATTTTCATAAACTAGGATTTTAATATTTTAGGTTATAACAACGACTGAGTCCTTAAAAATGAATGACGTTAAAAAATTAGACAAACTATTTTTATATAAAAGAATAGAACAAGAATCTTAAAAAGTTCAAAGACAAAATCTGGACAATTTAGTACCCATTTTTGTGGACTAGTTTTATAGAAATAAATATTTTACTGTAACTGTATTAGATTAGACCCAAGGATATTATTACACTTCACCTTTATTAATTATTAATATATTCCCCTTTGGTAATTATTCTAAATAATTTATATAAGTATCTATTCATTTAGATCAACTGAATCAAACAACCCTGCTAATAAAATCCTAATTGGCAATAAGTAGATTTATTATTTATGTTTGTCTAAAATATCGAACTAAAAATTTAAAAGATATTAAAATTGTTCTAGGAAAATAAATCACTCGAATAATTTACATTTATCATAACATAATAGTATGATTTTAAATAGAATGTATAACATGTCGCTAAGTTCTAACATTGACTAAATAACTGATCTTATTGGAAATGTGGAAATCGGCTCAATCTACATGAAACAAGTTCATTTAGCTTATTAAATAGCGCTATGTAGAGTAAATATTACTTTGACAAATTATTATGGTTGAAAATTATTTATTTAAGGATAATTTTAATTACCGAATAGTGCAGCTTTATTTCTCAGTAACAGCTAGTTAGCATTTTTTTATTAATTCAGTTTAAATATGTATATTTTTAAAATGTTAGGGCTGTTGGAAATTGGTTTTATAATTGTTTTAATATCAGTTAAGGCATTTGAATAATTAATTTATATGTAAATATATATTTCTTTAATAATAGAAAAAAATTATTTATTTATAGTACTATTGAACTTTAATTTCAGTAAGATTATTTAAAAATATAACAATATATATATATATATATATATATATATATATATATATATATATATATATATATATATATATATATATATATATATATAGTAAAGTATTAAATTTTGAAGCATTATTGTATTCATATAAAACATAAATATTTCATAATTGATTTAGGTATAAATTTTCTGTAGGAAACATTATAGCTATATTTTTCTAAGCCTATAATATTTAACTGAGTTTTATGTACAGAGGTGTATGTGGACTATTTCTAAAAATAAAATAACTTCCTGGAAGAATCATAATCTATCTGATATAATAATTGCTCCATATTTGTTATATTTAATCAAACGTATTTTATTTTTAAATCATTTTTTTTCTTTGTTATACATTATACTTCATATTTGTGTTTGTTTAAAATGGTGTTCGAATATATAAATGTCTCACATACATTATACATATGAAAAATCTAATTATATGTTTGTATCAATAGGTTTAAAACAAGAATATCTGAATGTAAACATTTTAATGTAATGTTTTGTGAAATATTTATATGAATATATGTTATTATATAAATACATAACATTGATATCACAAAAATATTTTTCATTGAAAAAGTTTAATTGTTAATTATGTGTTGGTTATAATAATCTGATAAATTATCTTTTTATGGCATTTTTAGAAATTAGGAAATGACATTTTTATGTTGTTTGTTATAAAAAGGAAATTAATCTGTATTTGATTTGTATAATGAGTCTTATATACATTATTTAATTATATTCTATATATATTGGCAAATATAATGTTGACAATATTATTTTTATATAAACTCTATAATCTAAGTGTTTATGTAATTGTATAATTAAATTAAGGCTTGCATATAGTCTTCCATGTAGATTAATTTTGGAATTGCATGAATTTAACATGTGAATCTTAAATTATATAGTGATGCACCAATTATTTAATATGTTTATTAATATATACAGTAGAATAACTGTTTATAAATAAGTGTAATTAAATTACATCTTCTAATAGTCAAACTTATTGTTTGTGATTTAATTGTGACAATTTCTCTAGGTATAATGATTCAACCTCAATCCTTTTCTAAGAACTTTTATTTAATTTTTTTTATTTATTATTACCTGTATGTAATTATTGCCTCTGTAAATGTATAAAATAAATGAGATTTATTCTCATAAGTATAGGTTGTACATTTTATTTGGAGTTGATTTTTTAAATTATTGCTTAGTAATTATATTTTTTATGATATTGGTAAATTATTCAAATTATAATATACTGTATTTTTATTTACATATTAAGGACACTAATAACTACTAACACCAATAAGCATCTATTTTCTTTAAAATTAAATTATAATAGAATACATGCCTATCTCGAATATGTTGGTTTGAAGATTTTGTCAAGAAGGTAAGAGTTCAGAGAGAGAGAGAGAGAGTGTGTAATTTTAAAAATTAAACAAATAGTGAAGTAGTATCTATGGAAAGGAGCCAACATGGTGAAGGCAAAGACGTTTTAAACCTCAATACCTTCATGACTAACCTTGGCAAATGCGTTGTCAAAACTGAGTATAAAAAATAATCTCAATTCTGATCGTTTAGTACATTTCGATTTGGTCTTGGAGAATATAATATCTAATTTTAAATAAATGACCGTTAATTCCAAGTAACGAGCACAATAACTTCTATGGCATATGAATCTGTAATTTAGTAAAGCATGAACGATTGACAGAACAGTTACGAGATTGGAATAGTCATATGGTATCATTGCTGTTATTGGTTTACACAGCGCACTCTTACTATGTCGATATTTATTTGGAAATTGCCGCTCAAAACATTTTGCTTGAGAAGCTTTTGGTTTTGAGTTGTAGATTTTTTTATTGTAGAGAAATTAGCTATATATCCGAAGTACTATATAATACTTCTAAATATAATGTAATATAGGATGAAATAAGAGCCATTCATATGAAAATAAATAAAAGGAAAACAATATTTAACAAACAATAGGACTACCTGGGTATGGTATGTAATCAAGGTCTTTTGCTTAGGGTTGAGAATCTCAGCTGTTTAACAAAGATAGTTTTAGAACATATAACTAAATTGCAGCAAGAGGAGAAACGCAAAACGGAAAGGCAAGAATATTTTTTCAAGCAATAAAAGACAAAAGAAGAATTGATTACCAGTTTCACCAAAAAGATATCAACTGTCTTGAATTTTTTTCTTTCATTGTTACCTAACTTATAATCAATCAGTCTTGTTAATAATCTGACATCAATTATTTCTCCAACATGTCTAGAAAAGTTTCCATTGTGACTGTATGGTTTTTCAATAACTATGATAACATCTATATTCATACAATGGCCAGCTTCGCGGAAATTTTGAATACATTGCCTATTAACTAATTTGGTACATATCCCTTTATGGATTTCACTGGTCATGTTCTTTAATGCCTGTAATGATATCTATTTATCCTTATATTATATTTATGTTTTTTTATTAATAGCATACACACATAAATGCCAACTTGTTCATTAAGTTTGTTCCAACGTTTGTTCATTAAGTTTTGTGTAATCACATTGCATTTACATTAAGAGTAATACGTCAGCTCTGCTGTTAAATCTACTCTACATGCTGGATATTCAAATAAAGATGAGATAAAATAATTTTATAATATATAAAATAAACTTAAATATTGTAATAAACTATATATTTTATAACATAAGATTTGTTTTATTTCTATTGGTAAAATCAGTAGTTTTTCAGTATTTGTTACAGATTTCTTCAAAATAAATTCAAATCGTGTTTTTGTTTCTTTTTAATAAGTAGCTATGATTACATTTAATTTTAATAAAATATTGCTGATTTATACGATATAATAACACTAAAATATTTACTAATTTTAAAATCATAAAATTTTTTATTTTTCTCCTATCTATTAATAATATAGTTAATTTCGAATACCAAAAATATGTTATTTTTATACAAGATATTTTTCTGTTTCCCTTTCTTTCCACATTTCTTTACTGGATTTTTCTTAAAACCTGCCGAAAAGACATTGTTGTCTAAAGTGCTATATAACAAATTACTGTATCTTAATCTATTTTCAACACACTTAAGTATAAAATTTGTTAAATATTACCTTGGTCATGACTTTCTTCCAAGTTTTATTTTGATCCTATATATTTAGTTATTTAATTCTAACAGATATTTTTGTGCGGCTATTCTAATTTTCGTGTTGTCTGGTATTAACCATAGAAAAAAGTATTAACGAGTAAATTAAAATTTCAAACAGTACAAAATAAAATTAATTGACTTTATTAGTATAATAGTATTTTAGGCAACTAGTAATACTATTATTTGGTGTAATTGGTGATAAGCTTTTAAGAATTGAATTTTATAGATTGTATGGATCACAAAATACAAAATATTCTCAATATTTTGTGGTATGGATAGGTTATACGAAAATTAAATATTTTGAGGAAATGTCTGCAATAGATATTGTCTACCATAAGTTATCAAAGATAAAAAGTATAATAGTAGGAAAATCTGCTTTGGGTATAGAAGAAACTTGTTTTCATTTATATTTATCTGTGGCACTGGTATAACGTTTATGTTTTTATGAAAACTATTTTACTTAAAGGTATTTCAATCTGTATTTATACATATATATTATAATTGAACAAATTTAATTTATACCTAATTTTTCAAAATGTTTCTGTAAGGTTATGTTACCATTTCATTTATTCAACTAAGGAATGGTATTTCTATTCGTTTTAAAACACTTAATACTTTTGATTGATTAAAACTTATATCTCATAATATCAGAAATTCTAAAAAATTATAAGTTTTTTACGTTGCACATAATACACTGTTTTTTAAATTTAATTTGAAGTATTTAGTATACTCTAGTTAATTATAGTTTTTCTGTATTTTTCTTGCATTGATAGGTACTGCATAAAATATAAATATTTCATACTATATTTTAAATGTTATTTTGTTTTAATTATATTTGTTTTATTTTAGATTAGCATGTAATAATATATAATATATATATATATATATATATAAAGGGTTGACAAGATGCAAGCTCAACCATCGACAAGTATGGGGGTTACTATAGATTCCCATACAACACAAATGAATCAATTTATGTCATATATTGTAACACTAAGTAACCCCAAATGTCGAGATGTCTTAAAATTAAAGGCTATACAAGAGATTAGCAAGAATTTTGAGGTAGTTATGTATTATTACTAAATATCAACTTCAACTAGTGTGTTTTAGACAATACTTAATTCTGCTCATTATTCTACTTTTTTGAACCATTCTATAAAGACTTTTTTGAAAATCTTAGAAGAAGAAAAGCCTAATTTTATTGCAGAATACAACATACAACAAGTAAGTATAAGAGTATGTTAATCATAGAAAATTTGTTATATTTTCATACAAAAATGTTTGATATTTTAGGTGAGAAAATTAATCTTGGAAATATTATATCGTTTACCTACCAATGATCAGTTACGTCCATATGTTAAACCAATATTGAGATTAATGTTGAAACTTTTGGAAGTTGACAATGAGGAAAATGTTTTAGTATGCCTAAAAATTATTATTGAACTTCATAAATATTACAAACCCCCATTTAGTCCCGAAATCCAACGGTACGAAACTTATTGATTATATTCTTATGGTGTAATTATTTTTTTTTCAAGATTTCTTCAGTTTGTTAAATCAATTTACTCTAATTTGCCAAGTCATATGCCTAAGATTTTTGAGCCAAAACGTCAGATAAAAGTCAAGGATTTAACTGATGTTGATATTGAAGAGCTTTTAAAAAATACTTTTACAGTAACTGGAATTCAAACTGAGACAGGTAGTGAAGATGGATCAGTTGTATCAGTATGTAAATTAATGTCAAATAATTCTCACATTAATACCAAATTATTGTTTTAGTATTACCTTATACCAAAAGCAGTTCTATCACTTAAAGTTATTCAAGATTTGCCAATAATAGTAGTATTAATGTATCAACTCTATAAACAAAATGTTCATCAAGATGTTAGCGATTTTATTCCCTTAATAATTAATACAATAATGTTGCAACCTTCAGTCGAACAAAGACAAATGAAAACATTTAATAAGGAAATTTTTGTTGATTTTATGGGCGCTCAAATAAAAACTCTTAGTTTTCTAGCATATATTATAAAGATATATCAGAAAGTGGTGAGTATTATTTTTCTGAGTTTGCTTTTAGAAAATAATATTATATTACAATAAAAAATTCTATTCATAATTATATTGTATTTAATTATTTCATTTGTAATATTAGGTGCAGACTCAGTCAACAATGTTGGTTCAAGGTATGCTAGGTCTACTAACACTTTGTCCAATGGAAGTGGCACATTTGCGTAGAGAACTACTTATAGCAGCTAGACATATATTAGCTACTGATTTGCGAACTAGTAAGTAGTAATCTTTAAAATATAATTTTTCATTTTGATTAATGTATGTTGATAGTGTTTATACCTTATATGGAGAGGCTTTTTGACGAAGATGTACTTCTTGGTCGTGGTTGGACTACACATGAATCTCTTCGACCATTAGCATACTCGACTTTAGCAGACTTAGTACATCATATTAGGCAAGAATTACCTCTCTCGGATTTGACTCGGGCAGTACATTTATTTAGTAAGAATGTACATGATAATACATTGGCTACTACAATACAAACAATGTCATGTAAACTATTGTTAAATTTAGTTGATTGCATTAGAATTAAATCTGAAGATCAAAATAGGTAAACGGAAGTTCAGTATTAGGTATGTTTGTTAAGTAATTATAGTTCATTTCAGCAATGAGGGTCGAGATCTTCTTATGCAAATGTTAGAAGTGTTTATTCTAAAATTTAAAACTATTGCTAAAATACAGCTTCCTATATTAATGTGCCGTTCTGGAAATAAAAAACAAGAATTTAATCAAGCTAATCCACAAGTTAATTCTGATGTTAAAGCAGAACCTCAAGAAAATGTAGATAATTTATCATCCTCTACTCAAGATATTGAAAAAGAATCTAAATCCAAATTTAGTACACAACAAAATAATACTTATAATGTAGCTGAGTATAGAAGCTTAGTAAAAACATTGGTAACATTTAAAAGTAAATTCATTTAGAGATATTTTAAGTTAAATTTTTAGGTGTGTGGTGTAAAAACTATTACATGGGGTTGTTCAGCTTGTAAAACAGCTTCAGGACAATCATTGGCTCAAACAAAATATTTTTATCCACATGAAACATTAATGTTCATTAGATTAGTAAAGTGGGCATTAAAGGCTCTTGATATTTATACATTAAATATAGGAACTCTAAGCACTATTCCACATCAAAGAGTATGTGATTACATTTTAATTTCTATAATTTGACTGTTTTTTTATAGGTGAATCAAAACAAAAATAAAGAAGAGAAAGAGGTTTTGGAACATTTTAGTGGCGTTTTCTCTATGATGAATAATCAAACTTTTCATGAGATATTTTCAACTACCATTGATTATTTGGTTGAAAGGGTTTATAATGTATTTATATTAGAATGTTTTTTTTTGAATAACATATTAGGGTATGTTTTTATAGAATCCCAATTTGCAAACAGTTCCAAATACTTTGCTTGCCAATCCAGCGACAAGTCCTCTTTTTGCCACGGTTTTAGTGGAATATCTTCTTGAAAGAATGGAAGAGATGGGCACAAACTCAGATAGGAGTCAGCTTTATTTGAGATTATTTAAGTTAGTCTTTGGTAGTGTAACTTTGTTTCCTCAAGAAAATGAAAATATGCTAAGACCACATTTACATCAAATCGTAAATAGGTAAATTAACTGGTGATATTATTATTTTAAAAGACAGTATCTTATTTTGTTGTATAGATCTATGGAATTAGCTATGACGGCCTCTGATCCTTGTAACTATTTTTTGCTTTTACGCGCATTATTTCGTTCAATTGGTGGAGGCAGTCATGATCTTCTTTATCAAGTAAGTAAATTATTATTACTTTAATATTGCTTTCAACATACCCTATATAGATTTTTGAATATATCTTGTATAGAATCCGTCAAAGTATGTAATATATTTAAAAATTACAGGAATTCCTTCCTCTACTACCGAATTTATTGGAAGGTTTAAATCGACTACAAAGTGGATTGCATAAACAGCATATGAAGGATTTATTTGTAGAATTATGCTTAACAGTTCCAGTTAGATTGAGTTCATTGTTACCTTATTTGCCAATGTTGATGGACCCTTTGGTAACATAATTTATATTACCAATATATTACTTTATAAATCAATTTAATTATGATTTAGGTATCTGCCTTAAATGGTTCACATGGTCTTATAAGTCAGGGTTTGAGAACCCTTGAATTATGTGTTGATAATTTACAACATGACTTTCTATATGGTCATATACAACCTGTACGTGCTGAATTAATGCAGGCCTTGTGGAGAATTTTAAGAAAACACGACCAGGTATATTAATAATAGTGTAAAATTAATTTTTATTTTATAGTTACAATTTTTTTAAGGTTGCTCACGTAGCTTTTAAAGTTCTTGGAAAATTTGGCGGTGGAAATAGAAAAATTATTATTGAACCGCAAAAATTGGAATATGTGTCTGATGAATTTAAGCCACCATCAATATCTACGGAATTCCAGAATTCAAGTCATAGTATTGAACTCCCAGTCGATAAAGTATATTTAAAGTATATTTATATAATGCATTTAAATTTATAGATATTTTTTTACATAGATAATTCAAGCTTCATTTAAATTTCTTAGACAAAGTAATGGTGATTCATTTTACAACAAACAGGCATGGGAAATTGTAAAGTGTATTCTAATCGCATCAAGAGATTCTAATGAAAATAAACAGATACTTCTTAATGCGTTTTTAGACCCTAATTTTCAGAATAGGATTTCTATTTCTGATCTTAAAAGCAAAAAACATAAATCAGAAAATATAAGAGCCAGGCAATCACATCAGATAGCATTGCAAGGTAAGTGCAGTTTTGTACAGTTACAAGTACAGTTTGCAAAGTAAAATATTTCAATTGTTACAATATGTTATAAATCGGTCCCCAATTTTGTCCCCCTTAGACAAAGCGCTTTGAAAGTATTAGCTACTTGTTATTACTTAGAAGAGACAAAAGAACAAATATTTCAGTTGTTACAATATGTTATTTTATATGAATTTGTATTTTTTAACATTTACCTTTTTGTTATTTATAGGTATAATTATTGCAACAGCAATCAAGGAAATAAATCAACCTGCATTGGACAATTTTATTTCACTCGTCCGCCATTATACAATATTAGCTGTAGCTCAACAGTGTGGAGCATTTCAATATGTATCAAAGCATAATAATGAATCAGAACTAGATCCTTTAGTTCTGGTTGATGCTTTAGCTTCTATTATGGGTCATGAAGAAAAAGAATTATGCAAACCAGGAAAATATGGATTGGTATGTAATAAATTGTTTCTTTAATTTGACTTACTTTTTAATCAAATTTATTAATTATAGATGGTAATGGTAGATACAGCTACTACACTTCTGGGATGCAAGGAAAAGGCATGTCGTCTGCCTCTAATTGAATATCTTTCTGAAAAAATGTGTGAATTGTGTTATGAACGAGCATGGTATGCCAAATTGGGAGGTTGCATGGCAATTCGTTTTCTTTTTGAAAAGGTAATGATTAATTTGTTAAACGTTTATTTTTGTTTATAAATTTACTTTTAGTGCTCTTTGAGGTGGGTTTACGATCATATGCTTATTTTTCTGAAATCATTATTATTTGTTATGATGGATCTAACAGGGGAAGTATCAAGTGGAGCGCTTGATATGGCCAAAGAAAACTTATACAAAATGCTAAATCTATTAGTTTCTACATCATTAGCAGGTAACATTTAACATTATGACTAATATTTTTTTCTCTAAATGTTTATATCAAACATACTTTTTTCAGATGCCGATATTGAAACAAAAATATCACAAGCAGAAGCTTTAAGGAAAGTTTCTCATGAATTGATTCGACAAATTACTAGTCCACATACAATGGTTAGAGAACAGGTACATTTTTAAAAATATGTTATTATTACATTTTTAATATATGTGTATTTATAATAATATAGTCTATGGCCAGCTTAGAGTTACTTGCTAAAGAACAAAATATAACTGTAACAAATGTTATGGAACCTTTCAAAGATGTGCTAGCTGATATGATTCCCCCGATGAAACATCAGTTAAAACACCTGGCTGCGGTAGCTCAAATTGGTTTAATGGATGGTAGGGTTTTTATAATTATGTATGTGTTGTGTTATTACATTTATTTCTATTTAGGAAATACCTTTTGTCTAACTTTACAACCTCGTTTATTTATTATTAATTTGGAAAAAGAAGAACACCATCTCTTTATTACTGATTTACTATCGTTATGTGATATGGAAGATTCCGAATTAGCCACAGCTTCATGTTATAAATCAGTCACCGATTTTGTCCCTCTTAGACAAAGCGCCTTGAAAGTATTAGCTTCTTGTTATTACTTAGAAGAGACAAAAGAACAAATATTTCAGGTAGGGGAAATATATATACTATATAATTTTATTATAATATTATCATTCACAAACAATAACATTTTAGGTTCTGTACAAGAATCTCAAACAACCAAATAGTAAGTTACAGGAGACTGCATTTGAATGCATAAAGATATTTATTGCAGGCTCGAATATTAAAAAGGATTTTATAGTTCAAGTAACACAGTGTTCATTTTTATCCCATAATTATAGTGATACACTTACTCTAAATGAACTTAAGCTTTTAGCTTATCTAACGCAATTGTTTCCATATATTCTTAATGATAATCACTGTGATCAATTGTTAAAATTCTTGGAATATATAGTTACTACATACAAAAATACAACAGGTTTATAAATAACTTATTTGTTTTATAATAACCATAATATTATTACTTTTAGAAATTGTTGTAGGAGCTAGCGATTCCACTAAGAAATTTGAAGATAAACAAAAAATCGTTACTATAATAACTATTTTATATCATACACCAGCTGCTTCAAGTAGATTTATAAATCAACTTACACAGTTGATTTTACAAGCAGAACAAGCATTTTCCATAGGTATATTTTGAAGTTTAACATTAACCTTATTTTCATTTTAAAAATAAGAAATTATTCTTTCATATTTTTATTACTATTACATTTTATTTTGTTATATAAAAAATATTTGCTTTTAGAAGCTTCAAGTCCGTTTCGAGATATTTTGATGAACTTCTTATTACGATATCCAGTAGATAGTTTAAGCTTGTTTTTAGATGACACTTTTATTAAAAATAAACAATTTAGTAGATATCTCGAATATCTTATGAAACACAAAGATGGAAAGCTTCTCAGGTAAAATGTTTCCAAATATATTATTAAAGCTAGCTAATACAATTCATTTTTAGAGAATACATTCAAAAATCTTTAGTTAAACGTTTAATTATTATGGCTCGATCGAATTATGTAAATGTAAATATAACTGCACTTGACAAAAATGAGCTTCAATTTCAAAGTATCCGAATCATATCATTATTGATCAAATATGACGATCAGTGGTTATCAACACAACAAGATTTGGTTGAAGCTTTGAGGGAAATTTGGTGTGATGATGCCTATTTGGTTTGTTAATTTTATAATATGTAAAAATATATATTCTAATAACTTTTTGTAGAGAAGACATAAAAACGTGGATCAGTTGGAATACACTCATTGGAAGGAACCAAAGTTACTTGTTAAAATTTTGTTACACTATTTCTGTCATCATCCCCATAACATTGATTTACTCTTTCAGCTATTGCGGGTTACCACTTATCAATTAATTCCTGAATTTCAAGTATACTTTGATTAAATTATAAGTCATCTATAACACTATAATAAATATGTTCTAGTTTTTAAAGGAGTTCCTGGAAAATACCGTTGCGCAGAATTACACTGTTGAATGGAAACGTTCCGCTTTTTTTCGGTTTGTCGAGGTGTTTTTATCCAGTGAGGTGTCCCAAGAGTTAAAAGCCAAAGTATGATTTTCCTCTTTTTAAAGTTTTAGTAATTACATGTTATTAAAAAGAAGAATTAATTATATCAATGATTTGATTATTGATTTTTTCTCTTCAAAATTTTATAATAAATAAAGGTCGGAAGACATATAAAATCAAAATAGACGTAATAGACAATCTTCATGATGATTTAAATTTTATTGTATTATTATTATTAGATTATAATAGTTGATCGTTTCTTTATAGATTTTACAACTCATAATAATTCCATGCTTTTCTGTCAGTTTTCAAAGAGGCGAAACAAATAAAATAATTGGTGGCCCGCCAATGCCATACCAAGACAATAGTGAAAATGTTGTTTCTGTGTTTATTAGTAAACTTATAGACTCCGATAATTCAGTTCCAACTGCGGATTGTGTTCGTATTGCGTTATTGCAATTTGCATGCTTGATTGTTGAACAAGCAAGTTCTCATATTCATGATCATGATGCTAATAGTGCACCTCAAGGTTTTAAAGTGAGAAAACTGATGACATTTGCATGGCCTTGTTTATTGGTGGAAAACTGTGTTGATCCTGTTACAAGGTAAGTACGGTATAGTTTCATTGATTTTTTATATTTATGTATATTAATTTTAGATATCACGGTCACCTTCTTATATCCCATATAATAGATAAATTCGCTATACATCGAAAAATTGTTCTACAGGTTTTCCTTTCCTTATTAAAAGCCCATGCTGTCGAAGCACGAAATGTTGTGCGTCAGGCCTTAGATATCCTTACACCGTCGATGCCATTTAGAATGGATAAAGGTTTGTTGTTTCAATGTGTTTGATATACTATGATATTGTGCTGTAATAGGTATATTATTAGTTTATTTTACATATTTACATTTACACAAAACCAATGGCACCAATGACGCTATTTACTATCAACAAAACAGTTTTGCATATTTCTCAAAATATAATAAATTGTTGTCACCTGTAAATGTATTAATTTGTACTAATGTATTTTAATAGGCTATGATATGCTTGCACATTGGACAAAGAAAATATTAATGGATGAGGGACATTCTATGCAACAGCTTTTTCATATCTTACAATTAGTTGTAAAACATTATAAAGTAAGTACTTTTACTAGTATATATACTAGCATGTTTTTGAGATATTTTTGCTTATTTTTTTTGTGTTGAAGGTATATTATCCAGTTAGGCATGACTTGGTTCAACATATGGTTAATTCAATTAAAAGATTAGGCTTTAGTCCTACAGCAACGTTAGAACACAGAAAATTAGCTGTAGAATTAGTAGAGGTTATCATTAAATGGGAATTATATGGAATTAAAGACAGTTCTGCGTTGGAGGTGAGGCCTACTAATAATATTCGTAATTGTAATTAATGACTTATTTTTTATAGAGTGATTCATTAGAGTTCCCAGTACGTAGATCTGCAGATGATCCAATTGATCATGCTCGTAAAAAAATGTCTTTAATTTCAAGTACTGGTACTCCAATACCTGCTGTAGTTAATATTGAATTGGGATGTCAAGAGCATATTGACAAGAAGCAAATAGACAATGTTTTTAATTTTTTATTAAGACTAGCGTGTCAGGTTAATAATTTTTAATAGTGTTATTTTGAGTATCTATTCTAAAAATATGTTTCAGGTGAATGATACAAACCCACAAAATACAACAAACTCTGGAACTAATAGCCCTTCTGAGTTACTCTCAAAGCGTTGTGTAAAACTTTTAAAAAATACTCTTAAGCCAGAGCTATGGTCAGAGCCAATTGATATAAAATTGGGATTTTTTGATGAAATTTTAATTTCGATTAAGACGCCTAGTCCAAATCTTGCAAATATTTATACTTCATTAGAATTGTTAACATTTTTGTTGGCTGTTCTTCCAGTTGAGCAAGTTTTGGCGGGTTTTAAATTATTACAGGTATGTGAAATATGTATACTTTTAATATGTTAATTTATACTAGTAAGAAATAAGTATTCTAAATATTTTACAAAAATATCTTGTTTTAGGATGGCCTTTTGGCTTGCTTGGTGTCAACTAAAAACAAGGTAGTAATGTTAATGAATAATCTATTTGTTAAATTATTTAATTTGTTTCCATTGGAAAAAGCTAATAAAATTGAAGAGGAACTAGATATTTTATATTTTGAAATTAATAAGTTTATTTTGGAGGGTATAAATAATTATGATAATAAAAGTTCGTCACTAGGTAAGATGTTATTAAATTTAAACCAGATTTAAAATACATATTTATTTATATTTTAGATCTTTTTGGGCCTCTTATGATACTAAAAGCAGTTTGTAGTAATAATGTACTATACATTGATTCACTAATAGTACCATTAATGCATGCTTTGCATAATTTGGTTAAAGAACATCTACAGTCTTCATCTTTGGATCTCACCCAAAATACCAGTGAGCTTTTAACCATTACTTTAGATCTTGTTAGTTTAAGAATAAATATAATGGGAAGTGAATTAAGAAATGAATTTATTAACATTATTTTGGGTAATCTTATTGAGAAAACACAAGATGTTAAGGTATGTTTTTGGATAATTGTATATTGTTTTTAATAAAACAAATTTTGTAGATAATGAAAATTATTACAAAAATGTTGGAAGATTGGTTAAAACACATCAATAATGAACATCAGTTTCCAACTTTATTTGAAATATCATCATTATTAGTAAAGCTTATGCAGAATATTGATAAACGTTTTTCTGATAACAATGATCTATCTGCACAGTTTTTGGAAGTAGTTAATTTTATTTACAATAATAATAGCTTAAAAAACACAGAGTTAACATCAAAATTGGAACCAGCATTTTTGGCGGGTCTACGATGTAGCCAACCAAACGTTCGAGCTAAATTTTTTAAGGTAATTTAGGCATTATCAATAATTAAAATAATAGCCAGTTTTCATGACAACCTGTTTGATATGATGATATTATGTATTCTAATAGGTTTGCGATGATACTATGGTAAAGCGACTATATGATCGATTACTTTATATTATATCTTCACAAAACTGGTCAACCATTGGTGAGCATTATTGGATTAAACAAGCCATTGAACTCTTACTGGTATATTGATCGTCGCTTTATAACACTAGAGTTATATTATTACTTTTTGTTTTAAAGGTTACGACTAAACCAATTGTTCCTATTAAAATGTCCCAAAAAAGTAGCATTTTGCCCAGTATAACATCGGTTATTAAGAATGCTAACAAAGAGCCCAATGAAATAAAATCAGAGCCGTGCGAGGTTAAAATTGAGAAGGTATGTTAATGTTTTAAAAGTATTAGAAAACTAAACTATTATTATTGTAATAAAATTACGATTGTTTACAATAAGTTAAATATCAAGTGATATTGACACTTCAATTTCAATTTTAAATATTTTATTCCTATTTTTAATACCAATATACTTACCTTATTTTACGAGAAATCATTACTTATAATAAGCATAGTTGAACATATAAAAGTAATGCTTTTGATTATTGTTACTATAATAGTGATTTTTTATTTTCCTAAGGTTGAAGATATAGATTTTTTTCAAACGGAAGTGGAACAACATGAAGTTAAGCATATGAGTCGTTCAGATGCTATTATTAAATTGATTGAGGCAGATTTTGAATACATTGAGGTATACGAAGTTTGTTTGCTTTTATAATAATATTCTACTATTTTATAATAAATTTAGCTTCAAAATTTATTATAAATTCTTATAAAGATTAGAAAATTAACAAAATACATAAAAAATATAACATTTTTTTTTTCATTTAGCAATCTCGTCACATAACAACATTAGAATTTCTTGTTGCTACCGCTCAGTTATGTCATGTAGATTCCAGCCTGGCCGAGCAATTGTGGCTGGACTTATTTCCAAAGTTATGGAGTATTTTGGAAAAAGAACAACAGGTTGCTCTTGTTCAAGAAATAGTGCCATTTGTAACATTAGGCACTCATATTGTACAAAAAGATTATCATTCTAGTGCAATGAATACATTTATAGAAGCAATATCTAGGTATTTACCATACAAATTTATTTATATAAGTACTTATTAATTTAGTTATCTAATTTATTATTAGTTAATTAATAATTCATTAGTCAAATAATCAATAAATAATAATATTATAGATGTAAGCCCCAAATCTTGATGACACCGTCCACGATGAATTATCTTGCAAAAGGTCACAATTTATGGCATCGGGTGGCGTTAACTTTGGAGCAACATGTTCTTAGTGTTGAAAATGGATTTAACAATCATATTAGCTGCTATGAATTAGAAAGAAATCACCCTACAGAGGTATAAAATCTTTTAAACATTAAAATTATGATATTTTTTGATTAAGATAATATCAATTATCTAATAATAATTTTTAGAATATTATAACAATAATAGTCGTTTTTGATTTATTTAATACCTTTTAGACAGAAATAGTAGAGACACTTGCAGAATTATATCACCAAATGTGCGAAGAAGATTTATGGGCAGGTGTTTGGCAGAAGAATGCTTACTACAAAGAGACTGCTATGGCAATTTTGTATGAACAGCAAGGCTTTTTTGAACAAGCTCAAAGTGCTTATGACAGTGCTGTGGTTAGACACAAAGGTACATTTTTTAAATAAGTTATTTAATTTAATTTACATTTTTAATATATTGGACATCTATAATGTTTTAAAAATAATTTAAGCTGAAGCATGCGCTACTCCCGTTCCTACTTCTTACCATAAAGAAATCCGTCTTTGGACCGAACATTGGATAAGATGTGCCAAAGAATTACAAATGTGGGATTTTTTAACAGAATATGCAAAGGCAGGGACCTATAATCCAGATTTAATACTAGAGGTATATTTATAATATAAACTAAAATTTAATTTATTATTTGGTTTGATTTTTAGAGTGCCTGGAGAATATCAAACTGGGAGCTTATGAAAGAGGCCTTGTCTGAGGTGGAAAGTAAATGTCCGAAAGAATTATCATGGAAAGTAACCTTATATGGAGGATTTTTGTTAATATGCAAACCAGAGGAAAACAAACCATTAGAGTATGTGGAAAGGTATGTAAAATCCATATTAATTTTATGAATAAACATTTATTGAATTAATTCAGATAATTGGAATTAGTTTAGCATACTGCTTTTATTACCTATTTTAATTTAATGTAATGGTTGTATTTTTCAGATATGTGGAGAATGCAGTGACACAATGTCTGAATGAATGGAGACGCCTTCCATATGTAGTTAGTCATATTCACTTGCAATATTTACAGGCTGCTCAGCAAATTATGGAATTACAGGAAGCTTACCAGATACATAAAGGTCTTATTAAAGGTTTGTAAATTATATAATAGTTTCATGTAGTGTATTTTGGTTTATGTCAATGTTAAAATACTAGTTAACTAGTTAAATTATAGGGCATACAAATACTCTTCATGATACCAAAGCTATAGTAAAAACTTGGCGAAATCGCGTACCTGTTATATCTGATGATTTGGTACACTGGAATGATATTTTTACCTGGCGACAGCATCATTATCAAGTTATTGTGCAGCATTTTGAACAGAATAGAGAAACAGCAAATGCAAACTCTAAATTAGGTATATGTAGGTGTTAACGGCAAAAATCGGGTGTAACTTGGTGATATGATTCAGTTCATTCTTTATATTAAATCATTGGTATCATGATTTATGATACCTTTGATTCTCATTAATAAAGTATCTGATTTACATATATATGTATTTTAACAAAAACAGGTTCTTGGAACATATATTTTCAACTAGTTTATTCATTCAAACTGAATATATATCCCGAGTTTGCGTTATAAATATCTCCATAGTATATTTCTTATATACTAACTTTGTAGGGATGCACGCATGTGCTCAATCAATAATAAATTTTGGTAGAATGGCACGTAAACATAAGCTTACAGGTGTTTGTTTGGAATCCTTAAATAAAATATATAGTATTGCAAATGTTCCAGTAGTGGATTGTTTTCAAAAAGTAAGACAACAAGTAAAATGTTATTTACAGTTAGCTTCAATGAGTAATAGAGGTGAATTGCAAGAAGGTATGATTTAATTTTAATATATGTCTTAATATAATTAGATATCAACATTAATAATAAATATTTCAGGTTTAGAAGTTATTAGTCATACTAAAATGCAATATTTTGCTAAAGATATGACTGCAGAATTTTTTGCTCTGAAAGGAATGATGTTTTCACTTCTTGGCAAATCTGATGATGCAAACAAAGCATTTTCTGCAGCTGTTCAAATGCACGATGATTCGATAAAAGCGTGGGCCTTATATGGAGATTATCTGGAAGCAGTCTTTATGAATGATCCTAAGCTAGTTAGTAAAATAGTTTTTTATATAGTATACTAACTTTTAATACATCGATTTTTCATACTATTTATCATTTATTATGTAATATTAAATATTTTCTTTTAGATTAATTTTGGTGTAAATGCGATGGCATGCTTTCTTCATGCTTGTCGCCACCAGAATGAAGCTAAAGCAAGAAAATATATTGCTAAAATAATATGGCTTTTGCTATATGACGATGAGAGCAATAGTTTGATTGAAACGTTAGATAAATATGGAGTAGGTGTTCCTCCTATCTTGTGGCTACCATGGATTCCTCAACTGTTAAATTGTCTACTGCAATATGAGGAAAGCGTTATCTTAAACATACTATGCCAGGTGAAATAAAAATAAAAAGTGTAACTGTAATAAAAATTGTATGTTTATTTTAATAGGTTGGTAGAATGTTTCCACAAGCAATATACTTTCCAATAAGAACTGTTTTCTTAACATTAAAAACTATTGCTGCTAGAAGAACTCAGCAACAACATTCTGTCCAAGAAAGTTTAAATGTTGGTAAACAAAGTAAGTTTTTAATGCTCTTAGTATAGAATCTTTCAGTAAGCATATGTGTAACCTGTTTATTATTTAATATTTAAATCAGCTGTTTTTTAATCTTAGTATTAAAATTAATTATTGTCAGGTGTGAATTTCAAGCGTCATTGGCCTGTACTTTTTCACCTTCATTTGTTTTGTCCTAAATCGACGATATAGACGTTACTGAAATGCTGTTTCAGCAAATGGTGTTACATGCCGTACAGCGGATGGTACGATGGACTTCCTGTATAAATGATTTGAAGGTTTGATTTTCTCTGACAGAAGTAACTTTAATTGGCTAATAACATAGTGTGATTTCACTCCAGTTGTATTTTCCTTGTGGGGTTTTTTGAACTCACAGAACTATACCAATAAACTGCAATAAAGTGATGCTTCAAAGTCAATATTACTCAGGCCATTGTTCAAATGCATCCGAATCTAGGCGACAGATTGATTATAGCGCTATTGGAGTCCACATATACCACATGTACCTTGTGAGAAGCCGCAGTGGGCGTTGGAATTGTTATATCTATTTGAATGATACATAATGGCCCTACTAGAGTTATCGGCCGCGGAGTCAAATACTACTACCTAATTTTCCACGCACCATTCAGTTGATGACCGAAGTATGTTGTAATTTACAACAGCTGTTTTGGAGCATTACAGCGTGTTTATCTTCGACATTAAAATGTTTAAAAATCGAAATATTAATACCTGCTTACTGTTTCCGAAAGAACTTGGCTGCTCTACCAATAAAAATTGCCGCTCGATTTTTATTTGTTTATCTTAAAGAAAACTCAACATGTTTAACGCTATAATATATATATATATATGAATTTCAACCTTACTTTTTGGATGGAAACAGTTTGATAAAATTATTTTATAATATTTTTATTTTTCTTCTAAATACAGGAAATCAAGAATGTGATCAAGGCGGATCCTCTATAAAATTAACTTCTGCAATGATAAGATGTTCCAAAATAATGAAAATGCAAAATGATATACATACAACTGTTGTATCCAGCCTAGAAAGTATAGCAAATCAAATGGAATGGCTTAGAGCCAATTGGTATGAGGAGGTAAGTACGATTTTTAATTCTCTTTTATATTTTGATCGCATTATTATCGATTTATATAGGTACTGAAGCAACTTAATCGATGCCTTGCAAAATGTTATACTCTTGCCTTTGAAAGCAGAAATTTAGTCAATGAGGTTGATAGTATACCATACATTTTAAATTATATTAAGAAAGTAGTATCTACTTTTGGTATAGGAGTTCAAAATATTTCAAATGCAGTTAACGCAACTGTATTTAATTCGACTGCATCAGAAAGTTTGGCCAAGTATGTAAAATTATTAAGCTTATAACAATGTATTCAAATTATTTTATAGGAGAGCTGAAGCAAATAATAATGATCCTTTGTTCAAAGAATTAAAAAATAAATTCAAATTAGATTTTGATTTTTCTCAATCAGAATCTGTAAAATTACATACAATTATATTTAAATTAAAAAAATGGGTTCGAATTTTAGAAAATATGTCAAAAATGTCTTTACAGTAAGTAAAATTCTGCTAACTGTAATTTTAGTTTTCATTAAATCATTGTTATTAGGTCGTTTTTAATAGAAGAAAAATGCCGATTTCTTTCAATCTTTACATTGAAAACGGCGGAAGTGGAATTGCCTGGAGAGTTTTTACTTCCGAAGCATAATCATTATTTTGTAAAGATAAACAAATTTATGCCCAAAGTAGACGTTGTTCAAAAACATAATGCCATTGTAAAGAGGCTTTATATAAGGTAATAAAGTATATAATTATCTTTATCAAATTAGTTGCAACTAACTTTTTCCTGCAGAGGTCACAATGGAAAAATATATCCTTATTTAGTTGTCAGTGACGCAGGTCTTGCAGATGCTAGAAGAGAAGAGCGAGTTCTGCAGATGTTGAGAATGATGAATATGTTTCTAGGAAAACAGAAGGTAAATACTTTAAATTCTTGATGCTGGAATAAAATTTAGTAGTTTTAACATATTTATTTAATAAGTTAATAAATAAATTAACTTATTTAAGTTAATAAATAAATAAATTAATAAAGTGAAAATTGAAGTTATTATCATTTTAAATGTTGTTCCAGATTATTGAATCTTTAGAATGCTTATGTTTTTATATATACTTATTTTGCAGGAAACAGCTAGACGTTTTCTTCATTATACTGTGCCTAAAGTAGTGGCTGTATCCCAGCAAATTCGTTTGGTCGAAGATAATCCCTCATCACTTTCTTATTTAGATATATTAAAAAAAAAGTGTAAATTTTTAGGAGCTTCAGGTATTTTTTAATTTATTTTATGTTCGCATTACTGCATCATTCAAATTAATTAAATATTTTAGGTATTTTATATGATGAACCTATTCAATATTATTATGAGCAGCTAGCAGCGGTACAAAGCACCCACATTAAACTGGATAATGAAATTTACTACGGTATATTTAAAAATATTCAAAATAAGATGATACCAAGGACAGTACTTAAAAAATGGGTGACAGAGATTTTTCCTTCTGCTACTGATTACTGGCATTTTAGAAAAATGGTACATGATAACGTCAAGAGACTATTTTGTTATAATAACTTTATGCTTTTGCAGTTTACGTTACAGTTGGCGCTTATATGTTTTGCTGAATATGTATTTCATTTAACAAAACTTTATCCAGATATGATGTACCTACATCAAGATTCCGGCTTAATGCATATATCATATTTTAAATTTGACGTGGATGATTGTACAGGTAACATTTAACTACAATATATATGGTTCAAACTAAATCTCAGCAATATGATAGTGTTTTTTAGTTTACTATTAGTTAATTAATTAGAATTTATAATATATTATCAATTCATAGCGAACGCTCGGGAGGGTGCCCAAAGGAGTAATAGATTAATCTTCAAGGGTGACAGCTTCCGTCAGCTGAAAAACGCATGTGTGTGTTGGGCCTACGGCAACTTATAATTGACGCTCACGCTTGTTACTTTACAAAGATTTTGTTTATCTTTTTTTAATAGATCATTGGTTGATAAAAATAAAAATAAGATTAACTCAACAACAGGTCTAGTTACTTTGGTACAAATTCCGCTGGGGCTATGATTTTTGCGTCTGTTTGTAGGTCTAAATGTTACTCAGAAACTTTAGTAATCAGGCTGGATACTATAGCTCTGAGATGATGCATTAGTTGATAAGTCTCAATAATAGCTAATGAATAATATCTTAGTGTTAAATGGGGATAATCTTCCAGTCCTTTTAAACCTGCAATAAGAGTCTTATGCTAATGCATAGTAGTGACTATAAATAAGTACTATAAATTGTGTATCAGAAATTTGTAATGTGTAATATTTTTAGGTGAATTGGATAAAAGAAAATCAGTGCCCTTCAGATTAACACCAAACATGGCAGAATTTGTAACAAATATAGGAATAAATGGTCCATTAGCCGCTTCCATGATAGCCGTTGCACGATGCTTTGTATATCCTAATTTTAAGGTATCTATAATGTATGAACAAAAATATAAAGTACAATAATATGTTGTATTGCAGCTATTTAATATATTAAAAACTATTTTGCGTGATGAAATATTACCTTCATGTGTCGAGGAGCTTGAATATATTAATATGTCAAGCCAGGATAGAGCAGCAAAAGCTGAATACATAATAAATATGGTAGGAAGGGCAACAAGCTCCATTTCTAATAGATTAAATAGTTTGGCCCAATTTGATAGCCCTGATAACAAGGTATATTATTTTTTTAGTTTTTTTAAAAAGATACTTTATAGCTTTTAAATTATTATAGATTACAACATTAATTACTGATGCAAGCAGCTGGGATAATCTGTGCCAAATGGACCCTGCATGGTATCCATGGCTATAGAAATCCTGTAAATATTTAACAGGAGGAAACACAAAATTATGTGATGTAAATATAAAGTTGTGCTAAACTTTATATAATATTTTTATGTTTGTAAATGTTCACGGTTTTTATTTCACCTTTGTTAATTATGTAGGTTTTATTATATAAAAGGCGATTTTTATTTTTATAAGCATGTACTATATGTATATTTTAATATGTAAACATATTTTTAAGTATTATTTTTCAGCACTTAGTAACTTTATATCATGAGCATCAAATGTAAATATATATGTTAGGTGTGTTTACTATAATTAATCTCTAATCATTAATTTGAATTTTATATTTTCATTTTATGTCAATTTTCTAAGTTATTGTAATATAATAATTGTAGTTGATTACAAACCTATTTTACTATGTATTACTAACAATCACATCTCACCCTGTATTCTAAATAAATTGCCAAACATTACTCCCGTTGATTGTTTTCGTCGTTGAATTCTTCTTCCACTTGAATAATATGATGGCTTGTATTATTTGTGAAGGTTGTAGATAATTTTGCTATAGCTTGAACGGCTTTAAATCTGGTGTAAGCTTTCATTTTTTCTACTTTTTTCTTCCACTGAAATAATATTTATAATTTGAATCTATATACGATCAACCCTTAATACAGTAAGAATTACATAGGTTGCCTAACACTTTAAAATTTTGTGACTAGTCAACTTCAAAATTGAATTTTATTTGTGTGAAGGGATTAAATGTTTTGTTTTCAAATTTGTGTGTGTATATTTACTACATTTTAATAAAAATGACAAACTAAGTAAGTATTTATTCTAATATTTAATTAAACTTAATTTTATTGATAAGTTTCATTTCAAATATATAATATAAATTAAAGTTTTATTCATCAATTGTTTGTTTTTTAGTTAAAGAATAAATTATTAATATAATAATAAACAGTTGATTTGTTTAACATATATTAAAAAATAAAATTTTCATTTATATTATTGTTTTAAATCTTAACGTGTGTTTGTTTATGTTTAAGGTTAGGTGATTTTTATTTGTAAACTGTGTTCTTTATACATACTTCTTCATCTCTTGATGGCATTCCCGTTAAATAATTAACCATATCGTTTTTCGCTGGATCTAATATTGCCAAAACAGATACACAACCATCAACTGTGCCCAAAACTAAAGCATTACCATCGGGTGTACTTTCCACTGCTGTTAGTTCAGCTTGTACTCTATAATTTGCTACCATTTCAGCATCAGATGTTCTGCAAAAATACAATTAAACAATACCCTATAAAATAGTCTGTAATAATATTAGTGATAATACCAACCTAAAAACTCTTAAGGTTTTTCGACCACTGTGATAATATAAAACATATTCATCAGTTTTATTAAAGAGGCATATAATGGTAAATACACCTTCTGCTACTTTGGGTATATATGTTTTAACAGTTTGCCCTTTTTTCAGTTCAATGAGCTCTAATCCACCTCTATGTTAAATTTTTCATTAAGGTTTTGTAAACAATATGTAGATTATTTAATTTTAATAACATATTATTTACCTTGAGGGAGCATATAAACCATACTTTCCATCTTTGGTAACACTACCACCCCATTTTGGTATTGAGCGTAGATGTTTTTTGTTTCTAATATCTATTATTGCCCCTTTATCTGCTGTCATTACAGCAATAAGATGCCCTTTATGAGGCATAGGTACTAAGGTCGCTACATCCTAGAATGTTGTATATAAATATGTATCAGTTAAAAGTATATATTATTTCTATTTCATTTATGTACTTTAATACCACACATTTTTAGAGAAACTCTCTGAATTAGGCTTCCTGTTTCTGCATTATAGACTATAACGCAATCTCTATTAGTTTTATCGGCTGCTGGAATAATTAGGTGTTGTTGATCAGAAGTTATAACACCAGGTTTAAAAGCAACGCCTGTTATACTTCGAACGGGATATTCGAAAGTGTATACCATTTCTCCACCTGGTAATTGACATATTAAACTATTATAATTTGGAAACATTTATTTATAAAATGATATTTTTTATCTGAGGTGAGATTAATATGTGATAGTAATAGAATACAATGTATATTTCGAAAGAAATAAAAGGACATAGATTGTTATAAATACAGTTTTCTTACTTGGAACTTCACGGACGCATACAGTAGCTGTTGTTCTTACAAAGTCGGTTCCTTGTGGATTACTTGGTTTTGAAATTGATAAAATTTTTGTACCATTATCGATTAGTGATAGTTGTCTAATGCCTGGTTGTTCATCTTTAAAAATAACTTGTTGCGTTAATCTAAGCCATATTAATATATTTCCGGTTTCTGCAGATATAATATATCTACAATCAAATATTAATTGATTATATAAGTTAATCTATGAGATGTCAGATTTAATTACTTTCCATCAGGTGTAATTATAGCATGAGTTACAATAGCACCTAGTGGGCTATCAGCTAGTTTAGCAATTAACTTTCCAATTCTCAAATCCCATACTCCAACGCAATTTCTAGTGACTGTGACAGCCAAGCTTAAGTTGTCAGAAAGACTGAAATGTTAAATATGTTCTTGTTTTGTGTTATTTTCATATTTAATTAGGTTATGTTTAACATAGCATATCAACAATATGTTTACCTTATTGAATCAACTTGTAACTCATGCCTGTCGATAACATGAACTTGTTCAAATATGTTGTTTATATTCCATACTTTAACAGTTCTATCTATGGATGATGTAACCATGCTATTCCAATTTCCTATAGTTAATGCCTCAAGTTGAATAATTCTTCCAAAGTGCGCATCTAATATTTTCACTAATTTTCTGGATTCTATACACCACACGTACAAATTCTTTCTTTAAGTAAAAATATTTCTTAAAATTTTCTAGCTCATTAATTAAGTTTTTTTTATTATTATAACCATTTCATTGTAGAAACAAATTTTAATCAAACATATTTTAATTACTCAAGGAAATATTAAGTTTTCAATTACCTTACTCCGGATATAGCATAATTTTTATGGGCACTTAGCATTATTGAATTTGATTGTAACATTTTTGTCGTAATATTTCTAGTACCATAAGGGAGAGTTAAAACAATCGCACTGTGATCTCTTATAGAGTTTTCTGTATTTAAATCCCATATGACAAAACCATTACTTGTTGTACCTTAAATATGTTTTATTTTCATTAATTAAATAATAAATAAATAAACATAATGTTTTAATAATATAACAAAATGAGTCCTATTATTCAATTTAGTTTTTACCAAATAAAACTTCGTCATGCTTGTCTAATTTTAATTGTAACATAGCTTCTGTATCATCTGATTCACTTCTTGGCAAGTCACAATCTTTTTCCCATTTCATACTTTTTACATTTTTTTTGTATTTTGATACTATATATAATCCATCGGTGGTACAAGCGTATAATGTTGATTTATCTTTGGTTTGTGTCATGGCACTATGAAAATCTAGTACTTTAAATTCTAATTCCTTTTTTTCATAGAATTTCATTCGAGGATCGTCTAAGTTATTCTTCCATAATACTATTCTATATTCGGTCGTTTTATCAAATTCCATTGCTAAAAAAAGTTTTTAAAGAGAAAACTCCTTTAATTCTATTACTTGTATCGTTAATTTACATCATGCCCTTATCATTTATCAAATTCCATAATATTGTTTATATTAATACCTACATAATATTGGCCAATCTTCTAATTTTAATGGACTAGTAAAATCTTCTTCTCTATTACCTCTCAAATCAAATTTTACCCATGTTTCGTTTCCATAAATAAATAGATTATGATTCAAAAGATATATACCAGTAACAGATTGATTTTCTTCCAGTGGATTTTCTATAGTAATAAATTCACTTGATAACATATTTAGTAGTACGGTCTGGAATAAATATAGTTTTAAATGGCTCTAAAAGATGTAAACTTAATATTACGCAATTGTTGTTGGTATAAGCTGCTGCCCACTTATTATCGGGACTGAGTACCAGGTGTTGCATAATACCTTCGATATTTGGATTGACATCTCGGGTCAAATCACTTGTAGATAGGTCCCATGTAATAAAGCGGTTTGATACAGAAACAATGTATCGATAGTCGGATGTCAAACAAATAGAAAAAACAGCAAACTGATGGCCCTCTAAAGAGTATTTTAGTGGTCCCCCAGGAGTATGGAGGCAATGATACAAGGGCAATAAAGCACAATGTACTGGGCCTTTTATGTCACAATCATTTAGTAGCATTTTAATGTTAAGATTATTGCCAACTTCGGGTAGTAATCTCCCAATAAGTTGTGGAGCAAGCATGTTTGGATACTGGCCTAGTACAGCACCTCCTAGTCTTAAAGCGTCAGCTACCAACATCAGCTCTCTGAAACATTTGTTAAATCTTGTTATTATGGGTGTGAGAATAATTTTATTAATTTCAGTTCCTTAGGAAAATAAATTACCCTATTTAATTTTCGGCTAACTAAAAATGTAATACAAACAATGTAAAATATGTGCATTTCATTGTATTAACCTTTTGGAATCTTTGTCTTCGATGTGCGTGCTAGCATCTTCATAATCTGCTAAGACTGCTTGCAAGGGACAACTAGATAATTTTGCATGCAACCATTCGTAATTAAAAAGGACATTTTCATAAAGATCTTTAAATCGTCTGGATCTAACTAGATGATATGGAAGTTCGCCAAACTAAAATTTTTATTTTAATTTTTTAACGTTTTTTAAAATAAATGTTTACTTTTCTTAAATTATATCGTGAAACATTCCCTTCTTTCGAATAAAAAACCAATGGCTGAACTGGTACTTTTCGATCGGCGATACCTTCTTTATCTGTCAAGTTGAACCTACAAGGAATAAAATAATTCTGTTAATTAAGTTATATTTTAAATATTTCATTCAGGTATTAATTCAATCTGTATTACTTTATCATAGAGTACATTTTTAATGGCTTTTTAAAATAATTGAAATGTTTTACACTGTATATTAAACAAATAATATTAGGGTTACAAATTGATACCCGTCGTTTTATAAAATATGGCGTCATAATATTTCTTCACAATTCGTCATTATATTTGCGAATTAGACAGAGGGTGGAGTTTGTTAACATTAGGTTAGTAAACATACTAGTTTTAAGTCCAACAAACTCCTTTTCCGGGCAGTATTTTTTAAATTTTAACTGCAAAAAACTGCAGCTGAAGCAGTCAGAAATTTAAATTGGTCCGTCATGTTCCCATTGGATGTTTTGGTTTCAACTTTTTCAATGGGCGATTTTAAGTCAAAGTGTCAAAGACCTCTAGGAATGATTATGAATTTAAAGATTTATTGGACGAAAACCCCCACGCAATTTTAAAAGAACTTTCAGACATCTAAGCAGATGATTTTTAGCGTACAGAACTTTTTCCATTTGAAGGGAAATACCTAAAAGGAGGGAAATGGTTGCCACACGAATTTGGATATTATTTCGAGTCATTTCAACATGGAGGTTTCATTACTTGTTAGACAAAAAGGCTTTTGTGCCATATTGTGACTAGCGATGAAAAGTGAAGAGATGAGAAAGTTCATTAATATTTAAGGATTGCAGATATCTATCAGGATACATGGAAGCACATAATATATACTCATATCAAGACATTTTTAACTGATATTTAAAATTTTTAATTAAAATCAATTTAATAACGTTTAAATTAATATAAAATTAAATTAAAATTAAATTTTAATTTAAATATTATTAATTTATAATAACAAAATTTATTAATTACCTGTGTCGCTGTATTTCTGTATATTTAAATGGTTTTGGTTTGCCACCACCCCATATTCCCAAAAAATAATCGGCTATCATTGAATGAAAATACATGGCCATATTCATGTTTTTAAAATAGCGTTCCTTAGCAGTGTCTCTAAATTGTCTATAAGAGATATGTCAGTATTTTAAATTAATACTATAATATAAAGTAAATTGTTATATTGCGTACCTATGATACCAGTTCATAACACTGACGCCGTCTGCTTCTCGTTCAGAAAGATAATTGGGTAAATCATTTCTTATTCTTGTCCACAATAAGGGAGGGATTCTTCTAACGGGCGGTAGATGATATTGGTAAACATCATCCAATACTTTGTCATCAAGTGATATTAGATCTTCAAGTTCGGATTCGGACAAACCAGATTTTGCTGCTGTTATGTAAGCTAATGCATGGAAAACTAGAATGCGGCCATGCTACAAATAAATATATTCTTCTATAAGCTATTTTATTTATGCTTCGTCTCTTATACTTGTTTTTCGATTCTCTCAAACAGCATCATTATTGAATCCATAACGGTAGATGCTAAATGTGTATCTTGACTTTTAGTATAGCTGCGCCATCTACATATTTCGGCAAATACTAATTTAACGAAAATGGGTAAGCTGCATTTATCAATAGCATTAGATACTAAACGCCATTGATAATTTGTTAGATCCCGGCATGCAGTTTTCATCCACATTCTAAAAATATTTTTGTTTCACTAAATTAGTTTTATTTTATGTACATAATACGCTTTATGCACTATATTAGATGTATGTATGTACTGTATTGGATTAAAAAAAAGTAAATACAACATGCCTTTTCTATATCATTGCACAATCTCTCAAAATATGATCGTGAATCTTCAAGGTGATCATCTTATAAAAGGTCAATTGAAAAGTCCCCGGCCTGACACATAGATGGCGTCTTTTAGTTGGTCACAACCCTCAAAAGATGCGTGCATAAATTTGACAGTTGTCGGATCATTAGTTATAGTTATGTGAATTATAGCATTTTGAGCGAAGCAACTTTTGTTATTGTGAAAAAAATGGATAAAAAGGAATTTCGCATGTTGATAAAAGATTGCTTTTTGAATGGAAAAAATACAGACTGGTATGCTAAGTTTAGACGTGGTGAAATGAGCACCGAAAACGCTGAACGCAGTGGGTGCCCAAAAGAGGTTGTTACCGATGAAAACATTTAAAAAATCCACAAAATGATTTTGAGTGACCGTAAATTGAAATTGAATGAAATAGCAAACACTTTAAAGATATCAACTGAACGTGTACTGAATGTTAGCATTTTGAACTGTGGGCCAAATCTGGTGAATATGAGCCATTGTAAGTCGCCATGCAGCAATATGACTTGCCGGCTTTCTTGCCCAGTAAACGTTATTTTCTGATCAAGTTCTTCTGTCTGCGTTGAGCCTTGACCAAACGAAACTTGTAATTACAGATTTTTCTGAAATGTCAAAGACCGTGGTCCGTCACTAAGATCGTAACCACCATCTCTAAAATATGTGTACAAAAACCAATTAGGCATTTCGTCACACAGTCTTGGCACCAAGAACACTACAAATTGATAGTCGTGCTCGAGAATAATCGAAGAAAAGCATGTATACATCAATCATACATCTAAAATGTATTACGTGTTGTATTTAATGACTTTTGGCAGATAATAATTGTATAACATCTTGCCGTAAATTTGATTGTGTGATTTCCTTGTTTTAGTTGTTGGATATTTTAAGTACCTAGTTCAATGCTACTTTAAATAAGATATAAGTAAAACCTACAAATGATGGTTTCTTGACTCCTTATCTTCGAAGCTGATAAAAAAATTACACCTAAACAAAATGACCTAACGAAAGTTAACATCAAATGAGATCCTATGAATATGGCTTGATAGCTTAAATATTAATCCATCCATAACATAAATATTATAAATTAATTTTAGTTTTTTACTTGATAACTTTCATGGCCAATTCCTCTCCTAACGCTTTTACTTCGATAAAATTTTCTTCAACATCTATCATTCTTCTCAATATATGATATTCCTTTGATACCTCTGGATTAGATTCTTCTGATGCACACGATACTAGTATTTTGCAATATTTCGGGAGTCTTGTTGGTAACCATGACACCTAAGATATATTAAGATAATTTTGTTTAGTTCAAATATTAGGTCTGGAAAAAAGTTTATGGTGTTTGTTTAGTAAAATTAAACTGCTTTGTTTATTATTTATTATAAGGATTTACTTCAATTAATCCCATTCCACTGTTATCGACATTGTTTCATTGGTAAAAATCCTTTGGTTTCCGGTTGCCGAAATAAATAAAACAGTTTTCACAGGCTCCTTTTGAAAATGAAAAGAGATATCGAAACAATTGATAGACAGAACGTGCTACGGCGAATGTGGCAAAGTTTTTCAACCACGCTCTCAATTTATGAAGGGTACGGAAGTGGAAGTGTGGAAGTTTGTTCACGGGAAAACGTATCAGATTCACACGGTGAACAATTCCATTATTACTTAGATCCTGATTTTATAAATGTGTTTTCTTGTGACGATTCGCCATGCCTTGTTCACAACTTTTAATGCCTCCAATTGTAATTAAGATAAATACTTAAAATAGACCACATAAGAGAGATTAGGATAAGACATAATAACCCGATTTCATTCTTTTTTTAACAGAATATCGCAAATCGAATATCGTGTTAATTCAGTTATTTCGCTCTTGACATATGAGGATCTCATACATGTATATGAGCTTGTTTTAATAAACAGCTTCGTGAAAATAGCTCCAAACAATTTTTGACCAACGCCCATGTTCATATTCATATCGAAATTTTCTAGACATTTTCAAAATTTCGTCAGATTTTTCAGTAACTAGACAACCAGGCTTATCTATTATATTAAAATTACCCGAACCAAAGCGTGTAGATTTTCATAAAGTATATTCATACTTTTTCGTTATTTGTTCTTTCATCCAATTTTGACATAAACACAAATTATACTCGAAGTGTAACACCAAACGTCTATTGGTGTTACTATCTATACATTTCCTGTATTATTTGAAATTGAGGCCATTTATTGGGAAAAACATCACAAACTTTTCTCAGACCCATTATAATGCGTAGTCACCTTATTTGCATCAGCTGTACCGGTTAGTTGGTCCACAGAATCTAAAAATAAAACAAATGGTTGCTCTTTGGTAGCCATCGTAAGGAGTTGCTTAAAGTGAGCCGTTAATGGTACCAAGTCGTCAGGTATTCCATCAAAGGGTAACATGAAGTTATAAGATATCTGAAAAACAATCTCCAGTCATAAGCATATATGATAGTAACTGGTATTACTTGCTGACAAATTGATATAAGTGTAGGTGTTAAAGCGCTGGAATCAGGTGTTGTTCCTAAGAATCGTACAATGCTAATAGGCTTAGCGCCTTTAAACCAAGCATTGCTGGTCGATAGACTAGCAGCTTTAGCCAATAAAGATGTTTTGCCGCAACCACCTTCGCCGTATAAAACCAACAATTTATCAGAACTTCCAATCATATATTGATGAATATGTTCTAGATTCTCCTCTCTCCCATAAAATACCTATGTTTAAATGCATAAGATTTAATTGAAAATAATATTATATAACTAAATATGTTTTTTATTAACCTTTACTGAATTGTTGCAAGCATGTAAATGTTGTAGGATTTCTGTGACAATTTGGCCTTGAGCACTCGAATCTTCTTTCCTCATAGCCCTGTCTACTAGTTTAACAATGTTTTTGTAAAAATGAGTTATAAAGTGTTTTAAATATTCTTCGTGAGTTTCTGGATCTAATCCTTCTCTTCCAATCCACTCTACCGTATATCTAGAAAATATATTAGACAAATAATGAATAAGATCACATATTATACTACATGTTTACATAAATTGTAAGAAAACAAGGTTTTGTGTAAAAAACTACTTGATATTTTATTGAGTATGGCCTTTAGCTGGTATGTAATCGTATGGCTGCTAACTATTGTTTATCAAACATTCATGATTGAGTTAATACGAGGTTTATGACATTAACTGATCATGCCAGGATAATGTATTCTTAGCTGTAGAATATCTTTAGTTATCAATTTCTAACCTTATTGTTATTTATATTTTATTATTACTAAATTAAACGTTACTTTTCACTTCGATACGTTTACACAATTTTTATGTATTTTAGATTCCTTCTCAATATACCATTTCTCCTGCCTTCCAAAATTAGTTTTTGTTTTAGGTTTGGTTTTTTAGAAATCATTTTTAATACTTGGAATTGGAGACTGATTGTAGGATGAATCTGGCGAATATGATGGATTCGAAGTAAGTCGTTTCATAATTTATAGACTTGTTATGTGGTAGATTAGTGATGGAATTGGAGTTTTTACAGCTTGGTTGAAAAGAATCAATAAGCTCTAGATAACACTCCCTATTAATCTACTTGTTCTTTTCAAAGTAATCAACGTGAATGCACGCTTCCCATAATACTTAATATTTCTTTCCCTTTTTTCTATTTCACATTGAGTTCTTTCATGTTCATATTTGTTGTGTTATGGTGAAGTTTCATCAATAGCAACCAACCCAAAAATCTTTCCGATTACGTTTTAACGTAATGTATTTAACGTGAAATGACTCCATTTAAACGAGTGCTGATATTAAACACTTCAATTAAAATATCGAAAATATTTGCCCTTCTACATTTAGTGTTAGTTCTCTAATATTTTATGGTAGACAACATTTTATTATTACTCGATACTCCTTTTTTTATTTTTATAAAATCACATTTTGTTGTGTTTAAATTGGCTTACTAAACAGCAAAACGACTTGACAGTTTGACAATACCGTGAAAAGTTGTTTTTGAAAAATGTCATAAAAAAATTAGTACGTTTTCTCTGGTCTGGGCCAGGTATCTTGCAACTCTAGTAGGTTATTCGCTCTTGGATTGAAACAAGTGATTATCAGAAGCTGGGATATATTCCATTAATAGGGCGACGAAGTAGAATATCACAATTTATATTTCTGAAAACACATGCCTTTTACCAGTTTTCAAATTTAAAAGTAGGTATTTTATTACTCTTCGATATATATATATATATATATATATATATATATATATATATATATATATATATATATATATTTGATGGTACACTATTTATTCTATTTAAATCGCTGCCGTTTATAAATTAAACCACGTGAACTACAACTGTAAAACATTATTGGCGGTATTGTGATAAATAAAAAAATGTATATTTTTAATATTAAGTACCATACTAATAAAATATGTGTAAAATAAAATGGTAATTTGAATTGAATCATTACTTTTGCATGTTGCTAGTCTCAATTTTATTTGGTAATCGTTCGTCTCGAAGATTTGAGAGTAATTTCGATGACTCCATATCCAAGCTTCTATTTATTATATCCACGAATAACGATGCTTTCTTCAGGTTTTGCAAATTTATATTATTGATCATTCTAATATAGGCCAAGCAATGGTTTTTTGTATTTTTTACGTTTAATATCCCATTGATTACTTCTCTTTCGGTTACTGAAATAATATTTTATTATATTTGTTATTATTGATATTTGAAATTGATTCAGTATCATTTTTATCATCAATATACTACTGTGAACAAAAATCAATAAAACATTTGAAATATAAGATTTCAGATTAAAAATAATCTTGGATATTTTTTAAATGTTTTAACCATTTGTTGAATTGATTTGGTTTTAATCGAACCAAAACAGATCGGCGAAATTAAACTAAGCGATTAAATAATTGTGTTAGTGTATTGATGATTTTATTACGGAGGGGTTAGGGGTGGGAGTTGGTTTGTCGTTGGTTTGTAGTAGAATTTTAAACACTAAAAAAAATTGTTGGGAGAATTACGAAATTGATGCTTTTGAGCCCCATAGTCCCCCTTGGATTTGCGAATCGATATTGAAGTTGAAAAAAAAAGAATCAGTGAGATCTGAGAAGGCGTATTATCATTGTGGAAAAAAGATCAGTTCATAATTCCGACTTCGTGAAAACGAAAACGACTCATAAAATTCAAACAATATTCCTTGTTGACCGTTTAACCAGGTGTTTTTTTTTGGTCACAGTAGTATGCATATTGTATTGTTCAATTCAATGGATATCTAGTCATACCAGACATAAAATAATTATGCATAGCGTCATTATCCATTTTTCCTTGTTGATTTAGGGAAGCGGCAGCTTTTCTAAATAATTTTTGAAATTTTCCTAAAGTATCCCACCATTTGGCCTGATCTTCAGCTTGTAATTTCGGAATTCGCTAGAATAAACAGACGTAAACGTCGTCATGCTTTTTTTAATATCTGAAATAGAAGCTGTATTACCTTGTTATTGAAGTTGATCAAAATAGAAGATATGGGTTGCAACACAGAAATCGGTGGCACGGCATTACTATCCTTACGGTACCAAGTATCAATGAGAGTCACTTCATGGCCTGTTGCTGCTAATTCGTCTCGTATCATTTGCAGTTCAGAAGATAGAATGTAGGTAGGAATAGGTCTGTATCCATATTTTTGGCCTAGAAATACCTACAATCGAATATTTTAAAAACATATTTCATAGAATAATTAATTAATACGCACAACAAAGTTCGGACCCATTGAAAGCCTTTGACAATTCTGTATTTCCTTCATGCAAAGTTCGGTTGTCATGTGATCGTCTGTTGCTTCGTCTCTGACGCCCCATCTCATGTCAACAACCTGTTATAACGATTGATTTTGTTTTTGTGTGAATAAATTGTTACTTAAAGGTAATCTGGACTAATTTAAGTGGGATAAGTATCGATTGGTAACAATATTATTTTTTGACATGGAAAGTTTAAAATTACATTTTAGGTATTCATTACTTTTGTTGTTTGATTTGAAGAAGTCTACTGTCAAAGCTCATAAAACACTTTTATAAACTTATGGTGATGTTGCCCCGGCATATTTAGCACTTGCCGGTTTTCGTTTCAACGATTTAAAACTGCGTGGAGGACCAGAATTGTTCGAATTACAGCCGATAACCCAGCTCGAGCTTTCAAGGAATTTTCTGACAGCTGAGCGGTTTATAAGTCAACTTTTAGATGTTTACATGTGATGGGAACAATTCAAAAGTAGGAAAAATGATTAAAATGACATTTCGAACCGTTTCAACATCGCGGTTTCATCGTTTACCAATCAAAAAAGAATAGTTTCCTGTGGCGTATTATGATTTCCGATAAAACGTTGATCTACTAACATAAAAAGTTATGGGTTAGTCCAGGATAGCCACATCGACACTAAAGGGAAATATTCATGACAATAAAATATTGCTGTGTATATATATGGTGGGACCAGCAAGGTGCTATACAAGTACGTGTGATTTTGGTTGGCTTCAATCTTCTGATTTCCTGTCTGTTGTCCAGTAGCTGTATTGCTTCTACGTTGATGTTATTTAGCAACCTTATTTCATGTTTTAAAGCGAAATCTTAGATCACTCCGTGTACCCAATTGATTTCCAGGTTATCGGCCATCGTTGGTTACGTAGCGATAAGCATTGGGAATTAATCGTAGAACTGTGCTTTGAGTACGTTGGATTACTAGTTGGGTTGATGTCTTAGTGCAACCCCATATTTGCACTCCATAGGTCCAAATTGACTTTATGATTAACTGATAAATCAATCTTTTTGATTTTAGGTCATGTTGAGAGTATCTTCCGACTCACCAGTACAGTTGCTTGACTTTTAATCTAAGCTGCTTTGTTTTTTGTCTAACATAATGTTTCCAATTTAACCTACTATCAAGACATATTCCTAAGTATTTGGCTGATTATGCAGGTAGCAGCGAAATAGGCTTGTAAGATCCAACTTGTTTTGCCGGTTTGTCAAGTTTTTTAAGCATAATTATTCAAGCTACTTTAGGACATTCCGGAATATCGTTCAGTCTCAAACAGGCATTGAATATATATGCCAACATGATTATAGCTTTTCCTGGCAGCTATTTTAATAACCCTGGTGAAATATCAATTCCAGAAGCCTTTTTAGGATTGAGTTTGTTTGTCAATTTCTGTGGCAACTTCCATTGGGAAAATTAGATTTACAGCTACATTGTACTGAAACAGGATTTATATCTATTGTAGATTCTATATCATTCGGTTGAAATACGTTAGCTAAATGTTCGGCGAATAATTCAGCATTTCATCGTTGCGTCGAACCCATTAATTTTGATTATTTTTAATAGGCGGTACCCTAATAATTGATCTTTTAAATCTCCGAGTTGCGTTCCATAGCAAGTAATCTTTGTTTCCGGGCTTAATTTACTTACATATTTTTCGAAGCAACTCTGTTTATATTCTTTCATTTTTTAAGGTTTGATTACTAATTCTATTAAATATTGTTTGGTCTACAGCATTTCTGGTTCTGTGTATGGCACAGAACTCTTCTAACTTTTCGTCTTGCTGTTATCAATTCCCTAATTTCAAGGGAGTCATTTACCTCATATTCCGATTTTTCTCTTGATGTCGGGATAGCTTGTTTCGATGTCTTTCGAAATGTAAAAGTCCAGTAGGTCTGGTACTTTATTACTATCGGTGGGCCAGTAAGTGGGTTCACGCCCTGAATGATAATTACAATTAGCAATATTTATTGCTGCGAGTAATTCGTTTCCTTTTCCAGGTGTTATTAATCGCGAACCCCAGGATGTGTCTTTAGCACTACAATCCTCTCCAATAATAGATCTTGGGCCTAATTTTAAAAATAAACCTCTGTATTGTTATTTTGTATCTTGGTGGACAGTATATAGTTCCTGTGTTTATTTCAGCACCGTTCTTTTCAGTTGTCAACTATAGTAGCTTGTATTTTTTCTTGTTTTATTTCGTCTTGTTGGGAATACTGTATATTTTGTTTCATTATTAGAGCTGTTCCGCTTCGAGCACGTTCACTGGAGCGTGTGCATCATAACCCCATATTCGCTGATTTAGCCCATTTGCGTTCCATGTTATAATTCTTAAGAACGAATTACTCATTTTTGTTTTTCTTTAACTTGTTTTGGTTTTCTAATTTTTATACCATGTGTGCTAACTGACTGAAATTGTGTCGCATTTCAGTCCGAAATATCGACGTCATATGAACAAATTAAACGACGCCTTGTCGCAAAAATGCAATGTCGAATAGTAGGCGCAAAATCCTCCTCTTGCATAACAATGCTCGGCTATACGTTGCAAAAATTGTTGATACACTCATCACAGAAACATACTCATCACAAAAGTGCGAAAATGTATTGATGATTTGATTATGTATTGTTTTATAGATACGGTATATTGCCGGAAAGATGGGGAAAAGTCATAAAAATTTTGATTAATATATAGCATATAAATGTTCTTCAATGGATGTTTCTTTGAAGGAGGAATGATCAAAATACATGCAAGCATCTAATAACTGAAGTAATATTTTGAACTTTTATATTATGGCAGTTTATTTTAATTATGGTTTCTCATATAAAAAAGGAATATTTTTTGACCCAGTAACTTTTCCAGTTTCCAATATAAATAAATAATTACAAGTTGTTAAATCTGGTTGAAGGAAGTTTGTCATGGCGATGATCGAAATGTATAAACATGTCTTGATGGATTATTTCCCCTAATATGGATGGTTTTCTTTTACATCGTGGTTAAATCAGCTTAATAAGACAATATAATACTTTTTATAATTGGTTTTTACATTTCAAAGCAATGAAACTGTCATTTACTTTGGCGTAGTTTCACTACTACTTCGATTGCTCTTTGATTTCCATGATAGGATGTACTGTGATGGATCCGTCCAACAGTTGCTACTATATTATATATCGGTATAAATATGTGGCAATTCGTGAAACGTACTAATTGGCACCTGACCAACGTTATAATGCCTAAAGCGGAATTCGAACCCGATATCTTCTTGTAGCTAGTCATTAGACCACCACGATGGCTTATATTTGTGTATATATAAAATGAGCTAAACTATATTTATAAATAACCGTTTTCTGTTTGCCGAAAACATTTATATTTATATTACATAATTTAATCAGTTAAAACTGATTGAAATCTAACCAGCGAATGCGGCAAAATACCTTTCAACTGTAATACTGAACTATGATACAGATGATAAATATTCGTAATTGATTTTAAATTTAATATTTTAATTAAATTTTCCATCAGATCCAAAATAAAATAATCTCGCTGGTGCAGCTACAACATTTTTTGTAGTTTGAATCCCCTTGAGACATAGATATTTCCGTGTGTTCATAAATATGAATCTAAAATATAACAAATCGCTACCACTTCCGTCCCCTTCAAATTGCTAAAAGACGAAAAACATCCTGGCTTAATGTAATTGGTAATTTAAATAAAAAAAATTTAGAATAGTTTCTAATTCGTTTAAAAAATGTTTACTGTACTTTATGAAAAAATCGTCAAAACATACATATATTAAGTATATTGGACAAAATAAATAACATTGTGTGTATGCATATTAAATATTAATTGAAATTTTGAAAAAATGGAAATTTAATTTCTTATGTTTTTTATGTTAAAATATGATGAGAAATGACAGTTAAGACAATTAAATCACAGTATTGTATATTTGATGGGTATGCGTGATTCTAAAAATATTTTTCACCAAATAGCGCAAAACGCAAAAGTTGTCCTTGGAACCGCTTGTGCCAGGTCGTGAAATGGTACAACTGATGGCCTACAAAGTTCTTCATTATACTATTTTTTCTTACTATTTTTTGCTAAATCGATTCTACTTTTAAGTTTTATCTAGGTCTGGTACAATTTTCATTGTCAATGTTTTATTTTTAAAATATTTTATTTTTACTATTTCTTATTTTATTTGCTTTTCATTTATAAATTTATAAAATTGAAACCATAATTTAACATAAAAATATTATAAATAGAAAATTGTTACCTGAAATTCCAAGCCATGCTTTTCTCTGCAGTAATCTTTAATTTTCGGATAACATTTTGCCATTAAAGTATTTCTTTCCATTGTGGTATCTATAGAAATAAACTAAAATAATTTTTCTGTTACGTTTTATATTTTCTGAAAAATTTACCTGTGAATGTGGAACTGGTGAAGATTCTCACGATTTTGGAACTAACAGGAGGTAAACTTTCTAAGGACCCCGCAAAAATCAGATCAATCGTCCTATCATCCATTGTTTCAGATATACTTTTTAATCTTTATATAATTGTAATTAACTGCTCCTTTGCACTTAAAGAAATTGATTTGAGTGTGTACTCTTTCACATGGTTAAGTGGATTTGATGAAACCAGTTCGCGAACTGTGTTTATATCGGACACCGCACAAAGCGCGCCAATTTTGGAGGAAAATCGATTTTCCCACTTAACCATAACGATAAATATTAAGTTGTTTTTATGTTTTTAAATATAGGTTATTTAATATTTTTGTTTTTATACTATTTGTTAATTTCAGTATGAAATAAAAGTACACACAAAACAATTTAAGCAATGCAAGCCCAGGCGTCGACTAGTTTGGGGGTTGCTGTTGATCCTCATACCACCCAAATGAATCAGTTTATGTCTTACATTGGAACATTAAGTAATCCAAAATGCCGAGACGTATTGAAGCTGAAAGCTATACAAGAAATAAGCAAAAACTTTGAGGTATTTACTAAGTTTAATTGTTATATATCTCTTTTATATATGGATTTGTCTACTTTTAGATGATCCTGAATTCGGCTCATTATCCCACATTTTTGGATCATTCGGTGAAAATATTTCTAAAAATACTAGAAGAAGGAGAACCACATTTTATTGCCGAATATAATATACAACAAGTGAGTTTATTTACTTTCATTTTATGTTTATTATTATCCTAATTTTATATTACATATTATTTACTATACATAATTATAATTTCTTTTAATGTACATTTGTTAAATATTTTTTGGAGAAACTTGCAATGGATTCAAATAAATATTTTGTTATTAAATGAATGCTCTTATATGCGATATAACCAAGCTAAAATAATTTACAAAAATTACTTGACTTTTTTCAGGTAAGGAAATTAATTCTAGAAATGTTATATCGTTTACCTACAAATGAACAACTCCGTCAATACGTGAAGCCTATATTACGTCTTATGTTAAAATTATTAGAAGTTGACAATGAAGAAAACGTTTTGGTTTGTTTAAAAATTATTATCGAATTACATAAACAATACAAACCATCGTTTAGTTCAGAAATTCAAAGGTATTATACTTTATTTTATTAATTAGTAATTTATAATCTTCTCTTTTTAAAGGTTTCTAGAATTTGTTAAATCTATTTATTATAATTTGCCCAATCATATGGCAAAGATTTTTGAACCTAAAAGCCAAATTAAGGTTAAAGACTTAAGTGAGGTGAACATTGAAGAACTTTTAAAAGAGACATTTACTGTAACTGGAATTCAAACTGAAAAGAGGAATGAAGATGGGACATTAATAGCTGTAAGTATCTTTTAGTATAAAGATAACGATATTGGTATTAATAATTAGTATTTATTATTTCTAATTAATTTTTCATTTATAGTATTACCTAATACCCAAAGCAGTTCTGTCCTTAAAAGTGCTTCAAGATTTACCAATTATAGTGGTTCTAATGTATCAGCTCTATAAACAAAATGTTCATCAAGATGTCAGTGATTTTATTCCTTTGATTATGAACACAATTACCCTACAGCCAACAATTGAACAGAGGCAAATGGACACTTTCAATAAGGAGATATTTGTTGATTTCATGGGCGCTCAAATAAAGACCTTAAGCTTTTTAGCTTATATTATTAAAATTTACCAAGAAGTTGTAAGTTTTTATATGCATTTTTAACTATTTTTGTTGTTTTTGAAATATGTAAACATGAAAAACTTAAAAATAATATTATTTGTTTAGCTTAAATTTTATTTATAATTTGTTTTCAAACTTGATTACTAATTTGTTATGATAAAGCTTAATACTATTTTATCATTTTACCTTTTTTGCAATATTAAACTGAAAAAAATAACAGAAATTATAATTTAACATTATTTTTTAACCATCATGGAGAAATCATAGAATATTATAATTTTCTATTATTTCCGACATTCTTTCAAAATATGGAATAATATCAAATCAAATCAAAATCAAAATATGGACTGGCTAATGGATCTTTGCAGAATTTTATTTCATTCATTTAAATCTATTTGTAATGATACAAAATTGAGACAAGGTGTGCTTTATTGCGCTTTAATGCAGAAGATAATAAAATTTAAAATATTGCATAGATATTTGATAAAGTTTGAGAAGGATAAATAACGAATACATTATTCAACTCTTGTATAGACTTTATTATGTTCCTTAGGTTTTCACTATTTATGTCATTCAAAAATATTCATGTTTAATTTATACCCGAAAACACTGCTTGATTCATGTTAACCCCATAGTGATATGAATTTATTGATAAATTCATTGTTAATAGTTATATAATAATAATTCATCATTAATTAAAAGCATTTCTAACAAAAAATGTATGATGGCTATTGACAAACTATTTATTATTGTAAACTGTATTGTTCTATACTGTATGCCAAGGAAATATAGCAGTTTTATAATGTGTTTTTATTTGCGACTGGTATAAATCTATAAATTAACTACAGTGAAGTAACAGACAGCTGCATATGAATTGTAAAAGCGCCTCACTAAATATTTTTAGATATCTTAAACAATACTTATATGCATAAGAAACTTCAAATTATTTTTATTAGTCATATTAAACCACCCTCAAATATCGATTTAACATTTAAAAAATGTAGGCCTTGTAACAAATATAATTTTACATTACAATATATTAATTTAAAGGTAAAAAGCCATTCCCAAATGATGGTTCAGGGAATGTTAGGATTACTAACACTCTGTCCCATGGAAGTTGCCCACCTTAGAAGAGAATTGCTCATAGCTGCAAGGCATATATTAGCTACAGATTTAAGAAATAGTAAGTAGTAGCAACTCATGGTAGGCTCTTGAAACATTAATGCTTTTCAGAGTTTGTACCTTACATGGAACGTCTTTTCGATGAAGATGTTTTGCTGGGACGAGGCTGGACAACCCATGAGTCTCTTCGCCCATTAGCATATTCAACATTAGCTGATTTAGTTCATCATGTTAGACAGCAATTGCCGCTTTCAGATTTAGCCAGAGCTGTTCATTTATTTAGTAAGAATGTGCATGATGACAGCTTGGCAACAACTATACAGACAATGTCATGTAAATTGCTTCTGAATTTAGTTGAATGTATCAGAATTAAATCTGATGATGAAAATAGGTAAACTAAAAATTCCAGAACTTGAAGTAAATGAGTTATTTTAATACATGTATATTTTAGTAATGAGGGAAGAGAATTGCTTATGCGTATGTTGGAAGTTTTCGTGTTAAAATTTAAAACTATTGCTAAAATACAACTGCCTGTTTTAATGAATCGCAATGAACAGAAAAAGCAAGAACAAATAAATTCAATAACTCAGCAGAGTAACAGTGAAGTCAAAACAGAATTAACAGAAAGTAACGACAACACAGGATCAACACAGCCAAATGACAAAGAAACAAAATCAAGATTTGGAATTCAACAGACCAGCAATTATAATGTTGCTGATTATCGAAGCTTAGTAAAAACTTTGGTAAATATTATTTTTCTACACATTTGGAAATTATTTGAAATATATCACCTTCATGGTTTTAATTGCAGGTGTGTGGTGTTAAAACCATCGCTTGGGGGTGTTCAGCTTGTAAACAATCCGGCCAAATTAAACATTTCCAGCCACATGAAACTCTTGTTTTTGTCAGACTTGTTAAATGGGCTTTAAAAGCGTTAGATATTTATACATTAAATGTTGGTTCCCAGCAAACTGTTCCCATACAAAGAGTGGGTTAATTAATTAAACCAAATGTTTATATTTTAATAATGGTTTTATAGGCAAATCAAAATAAAAACAAAGAAGAAAAGGAAGTCCTGGAACATTTCAGCGGTGTTTTTTCGATGGTAACTAACCAAACTTTCCATGAAATATTTTCCACTACTATAGAATATTTGGTTGAAAGGGTATATAAGGTAAATTATTTTCAATACAATAGCATTTCTTAATGTAATATATAACTGTATTGAATTACAGAATCCTAGTTTGCAAACGGTGCCTAATACGTTACTTGCAAATCCAATAACGAGTCCTACATTCGCTACAGTTTTAGTTGAATATCTACTAGAGAGAATGGAAGAAATGGGGTCTAACATGGACAGAAGTCAACTTTATTTAAGATTGTTCAAATTAGTATTTGGAAGTGTTTCACTGTTTCCACAAGAGAATGAAAATATGCTTAAACCTCATTTACATCAAATTGTCAATAGGTATATTAATAAATTAATTAAATAATATTAATTCAGATTCAATAGTTGTGGTACATTGAATAAATAAAATTTTTAAAGGTCAATGGAATTGGCAATGACAGCTGCAGATCCGTATAATTACTTTTTGTTGTTACGTGCGTTATTCCGTTCAATTGGTGGAGGCAGTCACGATTTACTGTATCAGGTAGAATATGCCAATGCTGTTAGCTACAAAGCTTAATTATATTATGTTTTTTAGGAATTTTTGCCGTTGTTACCAAATCTTCTGGAAGGTTTAAATAGGCTTCAGAGTGGCTTACATAAGCAACACATGAAGGATTTATTTGTGGAGTTGTGCTTAACTGTTCCTGTCAGACTAAGTTCTTTATTACCATATTTGCCAATGTTAATGGATCCATTAGTATATAATTGATATTTTTTCTAATTAACTGAAAAATAAAATTAATTTTTTAGGTATCTGCTTTAAATGGGTCCCACGGTCTTATCAGTCAGGGTTTAAGGACACTTGAGCTATGCGTAGACAACTTGCAACATGATTTTCTTTATGGTCATATACAGCCTGTGCGCGCTGAGCTTATTCAGGCTTTATGGAGGATATTAAGGAATAATGATCAGGTAATATTTTTGATGTGCTATAATAATACTTTCATATTTTTAGTATTTTATACATATATATATATTTTTCATTTGATATTAGGTTGCCCAAGTAGCATTCAAAGTCCTTGGTAAGTTTGGTGGCGGGAACAGAAAAATGATAATTGAACCACAAAAATTAGAATATATCTCATCTGATTTTGACCCACCGGCAATATTAGCGAAATTTGACAGTTATCAGCAAAATGTAGAGTTCCCTGTTGCAAAAGTATAAGATTAAATGTACAATATAGTGTATTACATTATTGAACTCTATTTTTATAGGTAATTGAAACTGCATTTAATGCTCTAAAGCAAAGCAACATCGATCCATTCTATCATAGACAGGCTTGGGAAGTAATTAAGTGTTACTTAACTGCTTCAAGGGATTTGAAAGACAGCAAGAAGGAGTTGATTAACTTATTTTTAGATCCTAGTTTTCAAGATCCATCCACAATTTCTACCAGTAAAGTAACTAATTACAAATCTATCAATCAATCAGCTAGAGAGACGCATGAGATGGCATTAAAAGGTATTCAGATATTTTATACAATTGATTGATACATTTTCTTTACATATTAATTTCGTGAATTTTGTAGGTATGATTGTTGGAGCAGCAATAAAGGAATTAAGCGAATCTGCAATGCAAACATTTGTTTTACTCGTGCGCCATTACACAATGGTAGCTGTAGCTCAACAATGTGGTGCTTTTGCTTATAACCCAAAACCAAACAAACAACTAGATTTAGATCCGTTAGTTCTTATTGACGCTTTAGCTGGCATTATGGGTCATGAAGAAAGGGAATTATGTAAACCAGGAAATGTTGGACTGGTAACGTGTAATCTATTTTGAAGTTTTTTAGGTGTTTAATCTTTTAATTTTAGATGCTTATAGTGGATACAGCTACCACTCTTCTAGGCAGTAAAGAGATGGCATGCCGTTTACCACTAATTGAGTATCTCTCTGAAAAAATGTGTGGTTTATGTTACGAGCGTGCTTGGTACGCAAAATTAGGAGGTTGCATCGCTATTAGGTTTATGTTTGAAAAGGTATATTTTAATAAAGTAATAACTATCAATTAAATTATAAAATAATTTTCAGTGCGCACTGAAATGGGTTTATGAGCATATGTTTACTTTTCTAAAAGCACTATTATTTGTTATGATGGATTTGACAGGAGAAGTTTCAAGTGGTGCATTAGATATGGCAAAAGAAAATTTACAGAAAATGCTTATAGTTTTAGTAACCCCTCCACCTGAAGGTATTACTAAGAATATACTTTTTGTTTGCTCATTATTTACAATTTTTTTCAGATAGTGATAATGAAACTAAAATGCTTCAAACAGAAGCATTACATAAAGTTACTCATGAATTAGTAAGGCAAGTAACTAGCCCCCATACCATGGTTCGGGAGCAGGTAAATTATAATTTTAATTTTCTTAAATTTAATATCAGATAATCTAATGTTATTTTTAACAGTCTATGGCAAGTCTTCGACTATTGGCAAAAGAACAGAATAAAACTGTAACAGAAGTTATGGAGCCATTTAAAGAAGTACTAGCTGATATGGTTCCACCTGTAAAACATCAATTAAAACACCAGCCTGCAATCGCTCAAATGGGTCTTATGGATGGTATAATGAACTTTTACCTTTTTGTCTTCGACATGCCGCTTAATAAGTTTAATTATAATTCTAGGTAATATGTTTTGTATTACATTACAACCTCGATTATTTACAATTGACATGAGCAAAGAAGAACATAACATTTTTATTGCTGATCTACTTTCCCTTTGCAATATGGAAGATTCTGGACTTGCTGCTTCTTCATGCTATAAGTCAATAACAAACTTTATTCCCTTAAGACAGAGTGCATTGCGTGTTTTAGCAGCTTGTTATTATTTGGAGGATGTGCGGGAACAAATTTTCCAAGTAAGAGATTTTCTCTAATTGTGTATTGATTTTTCTTGATTATTTTGTTTTATAGGTTCTATATAAGGCATTAGAGAAACCAAATCCGGAATTACAAGAAACAGCATTTGAGTGCATGAAAAAGTTCATTGCTGGTTATAGTGTTAAGAAGGAGTTAGTTCTCCAAACTGTTCGCCCATTATTAATGACTCTAGGAGATGTCAAAACACTTACATTGAATGGTGTTAAAATGTTATCATATTTGACACAGTTGTTCCCGAATGTTTTTAATGAGAAACTATGTGAACAATTATTGAAAATTTTGGAGAATTTAACAGCCTCTTACAAAGGAAATTTAGGTACACAGTGATATTTAAATATTTTGATTCATTTTGGATTAAATTAAAAAATATACATGTGAATGTGTTATTTTAGATACTGGTAATGGGATACCAAGAAAATCCGACGATGAACAAAAAATAGTTACTATAATTAGCATTTTTTATCAGACTCCAGCTGCTTCTAACAAATTTATTCTGCAGTTGACACAACTAATATTTCAAACTGAACAGGCGATGTCTATAGGTACATTCTTAATTTTGAAATAAACATATTATCATAATAATAATGAACTTTTAGAAGCATCCAGCCCCTTTAGAAGTGTTTTAATGAAGTTTTTGCTTCGTTATCCCACTGAGACTTTAAATATGTTTTTGGATGATAATTTTAGTAAAGATAAACAATTCAGTCGTTATTTGGAATACCTTATTAAACATAAAGATGGGAAACCTTTCCGGTAAGAAAAATTTGATTAAATTTGCATGTTACTATAAAATATATTTTTTTAGGGATAATATTCAAAAAAATTTTGTTCATCGCTTAATTGTGATGGTGAAAGCAAACTACTTAAATTTAAATATGTCTATTCAGGATAAAAATGAGCTACAATTCCAAAGTATTAGAATTATTTCTTTATTAATAAAATATGATGAACAGTGGTTGTCTACACAACCAGATCTTGTTGAAGCTTTGAAACAAATTTGGTGTGATGATGATTATCAGGTATGTTAATTGTTGAGCACTTTTATATTTTTAGTAAGTTCTTTTTCCGTTTTATATAGACCCGTCATAAGAATGTAGAAAAATTGGAGTATACACATTGGAAAGAACCAAAATTATTAGTAAAAATATTATTGCATTTCTTTTGTCGTCACCCTCATAATATAGATTTGCTCTTTCAACTATTGAGGGCGACTACTGATAGATTTATTCCAGAATTTCAAGTAAGTTAATTTAGGAATGATTTATAAGAACAAAATTAATTAAGCAACAACAATTTAGTTCCTTAGAGATTTTCTGGAAAATACTGTTGCTCAAAGTTATACTGTTGAATGGAAACGCACGGCGTTTTTCCGATTCGTTGAATTGTTTTCTTCAACTGACATGTCACAAGAATTGAAAGCTAAGGTAATAGAATTATTTTGTACATAATTTGTTTAAACATACAACTATTGTCAATTTTTAATATATATTATTTTATAGGTGTTGCAACTTATACTACTACCTTGCTTTGCTGTCAGTTTTGAAAGAGGAGAAACAAATAAGTTGATAGGAGGTCCACCAATGCCATATGAAGATAACAGTGAAAATGTCGTTTCAGTTTTTATTAATAAATTAATAGATCCAGATAGTCCATTTCCTACAGCTGACTGCGTCCGCATTTCACTTCTTCAGTTTTCTTGTCTGCTTGTAGAACAAGCTAGTCCACATATTCATGATCATGATGCTAATAATAAACCGCAAGGTTTTAAGTTAAGAAGACTAATGACTTTTGCATGGCCTTGTTTATTGGTTGAAAACTGTGTTGATCCAGCGACAAGGTAATGATATACATTGATATTCATAAGATACATGTATCATATTTTTCTAACAATCTAACTTTGTTTTAGATATCATGGCCACCTGTTAATTTCTCATATAATTGACAAGTTTGCAATTCATCGAAAGATCGTACTTCAGGTCTTTCATTCACTCCTTAAAGCTCATGCAGTTGAAGCTCGAAATGTTGTACGCCAAGCTTTAGAAATTTTAACCCCTTCGATGCCTTTTAGAATGGAAAAAGGTTTTTTTTATATTCTAAATTTGCGCAAAATGGTATTATGCAAAAACTAATGTTTTAGGTTACGACATGTTAGCTCACTGGACTAAGAAAATTCTAATGGACGAGGGTCATTCTATGCAACAGCTGTTTCATATTTTACAACTGGTTGTTAAACATTATAAAGTTAGTAAACTGATATGTGATATGTGGATGATAAAACCAAAATTAAAATCAATATTTTTAGGTGTATTATCCTGTTAGACATGATTTGGTGCAACATATGGTTAGTTCTATAAAAAGATTAGGTTTTAGTCCTACAGCTTCTCTGGAACATAGAAAATTGGCTGTCGAATTGGGTGAAGTAATTATAAAATGGGAATTACACGGAATTAAGGATGATAATTTTCTTGGAGACGTAATATGAAATATACAAGTAAATTAGCTTATATATTCATGTTTTTTTTGCTATATTCTTTTAGGGGGATTCTGTAGAAATACCATCGCGTAGATCACTGCCAGATGATTCATCTGAACACGCAAGAAAGAAAATTGGGTTGATTTCAAATACTGGTATAACACCAGTAATAAGTAATGCTGAAACTGGAATACAAGAGCATATAGATAAAAGACATACTGATAATGTTTTAAACTTTTTACTTAGATTAGCTTGTCAGGTATGTATTGAAATTTGACTTGAGGTGTCATAAAATATAATACATCTAAACTATATTTACCTTTATATTTAGGTCAATGAAATGACTACACAAAATCCAACAAATCCTGGAACAAGTAGTCCTGGTGAATTGCTTTCAAGGCGTTGTGTAATACTTCTAAAAAATGCTTTGAAACCAGAGCTTTGGCCAGAACCAGTTGATCTTAAATTAGGATTCTTTGATGAAATACTTATGTGTGTAGAAGCACAAAATGCCAATATTGCCAACATTTGTACAGCTTTGGAATTGCTTACTTTTCTATTAACAGTTCTTACCAAAGAACAAATTTTAGCTAGCTTTAAATTGCTTCAGGTATGTTGATTAGTGTCATTTGTTTAATATATTTACTGTGCTTATTACAGAAAGGACTATCTGCTTGCGTTGTATCATCGAAGAACAAAATTATTATGTTAATGAATAACCTTTTAACTAAGCTGTTTTGTATAATACCTTTAGAAAAGGCTAATAAACATGACGAGCTAGATATATTTTATTCTAAAGTGAATAATGTTATTTTGGATGGTTTAAATTTTTATGAAGAGAAAAAGTCTCCTTTAGGTATGTTTAATTAGTCAATAAAACAATATATTGCAAATATATACAAAAAATAAAATTTGTTTTTTTCTCAGCTCTTTTTGGAACTCTTATGATATTGAAGGCAGCATGCGCTAATAATCCATCTTATATTGATTCAATAATTACGCCTTTTATGCGAGTTTTGCATCGTTTAGCTAAAGAACATTTGCAACCTACCTCGCAAGAGCATGTAACAAATACAAGTGAATTGTTAATCTTAAGCTTGGATTTAGTTAAGACACGAATAGTCGTAATGGGTGTAGATATGAGAAAGACATTCATTGGAAGCATCTTAGTTGGTTTAATGGAAAAGACTCAAGATATTAAGGTTTGTTTGTTAATTTAATAAATGTCTTTAAAATATCTTATATTGAATCTAGGTGATGAAAGCAATAACAAAAATGTTAGAGGAGTGGATGAAATGTAAAAATCCAGTTACTCTAAATCAGGCTCCCAGCTCCCGTGAGAAATCTATTTTATTAGTAAAACTGATGCAATATATAGAAAAACGTTTCCCGGATAATAACGAATTAAATGCTCAGTTTTTTGAATTAGTTAATTTCGTTTATACTGATAAACACTTAAAAACAACTGAGCTTACATCTAAATTAGAACCAGCTTTTTTGGCTGGTTTGAGGTGTACTCAACCTCATATTAGAGCAAAATTCTTCAAGGTATGTGTTATGTTTAAATAGAGGAAAATATCTTCTTACTTTATTGCTTTAAGATATTTGATGAATCAATGGTAAGAAGACTTCATGACAGACTACTTTACATTGTATGTTCTCAGAATTGGGAAGCTATCGGTCAGCACTACTGGATTAAACAAGCAATTGAACTGTTATTGGTAGATACCTTAATTTTATTGATTTTTTATTACTACTCTGTATTATTATTATTAGATCACAGCAACATCAAATATTGCAATTGAAATGTCTCATAAGAGTAGTATTTTACCCAGCATAACTTCGGTTATCAATAATGATACAAAGCGTGAGGAATTAAAGAAGGCAAAATTGGAACATGCAAAACTTTTTGATATCGATATTAAAGAAGAGGTACAAAATATATATTCTGATATATTTTTCAAATATAAATTAATGTGTAGCTTCATTATGATTACTTTTGATTAATATGACTGCAAGAAGATGTAACAGATCATTTCTAGGTACGAGAAATTGAACTTGGTAACACGGAAATAAATCCACCAGAGGAAAAGCCCGTTAGCCGTGCAGAAGCAATTACAAAGATGATAAAAGCACATTTCGATTTCATAGAGGTAAATGTTATAAACGTAGTATCGCTTAAATTTAATTTTCAAATATAGTTCATAAATACTTGAGTTTCATGTTTTATAATCGACAAAATTTATTTATATAAAGTAGTAAAATTTTAATTACAAAAATTTCTACATGATTTTGCAGCATTCCCGTAACATAACCACGGATCAGTTTTTATTAGCAACTGCACAGCTATGTCATATGGAAACAAATCTAGCAGAGCAAGTGTGGCTAAGTTTATTTCCAAAATTGTGGAGTATATTAGAAGAGGAGCAACGCGCCGCACTTGCGCAAGAAATAATACCTTTTATTACATCTGGGACGCATATTATACAAAAAGATTTTCATCCAAGTGCCATAAATACCTTTGTTGAGGCATTATTTAGATGCACACCTCAAATACAAATGTCACCTCCAACTATGAAATATCTTGGCAAAGGCCATAATTTGTGGCATCGAATGGCATTAGCTATGGAACAACAAGCTTTCGATCCACCGGGTAAATCAAATAACTCTTCCAGTTGTTACGAATTTGAAGGAGAGCAGCCTAAACAGGTTTTTATTAGTAACGATTAATTGTAATTTTATATTGTATATTTGTTTTGCAGTCCGAATTGTTAGATTCCATTGCTGAACTTTATCGGCAAATGTGTGAAGAAGATTTATGGGCAGGCCTTTGGCAAAAGCACGCTCATTATAAAGAAACTTGTGTTGCAATAGCTTATGAACAACATGGGTTTTTTGAACAAGCACAAGGTGCATATGAAGCGGCGATGGCTAAACATAAAGGTAACTTAAGTTTTTGAAACATATTGACGTAAGTTATTTTTTGTGCAATTGCCAATAATTAATTTTACTAATTTGTTGGTCACACAAATATATAGAATATATCATGACAACAATTTTTTAATTAAAATATAAGTTTTCTGTGGCAAAAAACAAAGTAGTTTCTAAAAAAACTTTATATATTCAAATATTTAATAGTAATAGCTTGACTTACACCATAATGTTTCTCACCACCTTGTACGTTTCATAAATTTTGTGAGGTGTAGCTGAGCTTTGCCATATTACAAAATAACTTTGTTCAGTTGCTACTTGCACCAGTAAATATTTTTAAATATCGGCTCACTTAAGAGGTTTCAGCTTGTTAACGTTAAATAACGTGCCTGAGCATTGTTTTTTACGAATAGACCGATAGGAATTTCCTATATGCGCATTAATTTTGTGTGGTTTGTTGGAGTAACACTATATTTCATCAAATTTGGCCTTTTTTAAATGTCTTGAATTTAGAAAAATATATAAATAGAATTAATTTACAGTCCTTATATATTTTAGCCGATACAAGTATGGGTCCCGTACCAGCAGCATATCAACGCGAAATTCTTCTTTGGACGGACCGCTGGGTACGATGCGCGAAGGAATTACAAATGTGGGATATATTAGCTGAATACGCAAAATCAGGGGTTTATGATCCTTATTTGTTATTAGAGGTGAACGCTTGAATTAATATTTCGCTATAAACTGGTTCTATTTTTATCCTTGTTAGAGCGCATGGAGAGTGCCAAATTGGGATTTGATGAAAGAAGCATTGAGCAATGTTGAATATAATTGCCCAAAAGAATTAGCTTGGAAAATTACAATGTATGGTGGATTTTTATTAATTTGTCATCATGAAGAAAGCAAACCACTGATGTATGTTGAAAGGTGAGTTAGTATGTATTCACTTTTCAAATACATTTTAGAATTGACTAAAATTATGTCTTGTTGCTTTAAGTTTTATGAAAATAATATGATTTTTATTATATTTTAATTTTAATGTATTTTAATCTTTATTAGATATGTCGAAAGCGCTACTGCTCATTGTTTAAATGAATGGAGACGACTACCACATATAGTTAGTCATATTCACCTTCAATATTTACAAGCTGCTCAACAAATCATGGAATTGCAAGAGGCTTACCAGATCCATAAAGGACTTACTCAAGGGTTACAAAGTATGATACAGTTTTTGCTTGTATATTATATACTTTATTTTATGACAATTAATAGGTCATACAAATTCTCTCCATGACTTAAAAGCAATAGTAAAAACGTGGAGGAATAGACTACCTGTAATAGCAGATGATTTGGTGCATTGGAGTGATATATTTACATGGCGTCAACATCATTATCAAGTGATCGTCCAACATTTTGAACAGAATAGAGAGTCCACGACCACCAATTCGAAACTAGGTATATGTAGGTGTTAAGAACACAGGACGGGTATTATCCTGTGATATGTTTTGTTTTTATTTTTCTTATGTTTATTTTTTACTTTAATTTTCATTAACATTATATTTAGTTTTTAATCATCATAAATAATATTTATATTCAATAAACATAAATAATTTATAAAACTAAATGCATATAACTAATGTTGATTTACTCAAAGTATATTTCCCATGAATTTACTTTCTAGGGATGCATGCCTCAGCACAATCAATTATTCATTTTGGAAAGATAGCACGTAAACATAAACTTTCTAATGTCTGCTTGGAGTCTTTAAATAAAATCTATAGTATAACTAGTGTTCCTGTAGTAGATTGTTTCCAGAAAGTTAGACAGCAAGTAAAATGTTATTTACAGACAGCTACAATGAACAATAAAAATGAATTGCAAGAAGGTATTGTTATGATAAATTATTTACTATTTATATAGTTGCTAAAACATATATTTATTTAGGGTTGGATGTTATCAATCATACAAAAATGCAGTTTTTCAGTAAAGATATGACAGCGGAATTTTTTGCTTTAAAAGGAATGATGTACCATTTAAGTGGTAAATCTGATGAAGCCAATAAAGCTTTTTCAGCAGCAGTACAAATGCATGATGCTTCTATTAAAGCATGGGCATTGTATGGCGATTATTTAGAAAGTGTATTTATTAAAGACCCAAGACAGGTATTCCTATATTTTGCTATAATTCGTTAGAGTGAAATGATGGAATTTTATACACTAATATATTTATGTAATTTTAGATCAGCCTTGGCGTTAATGCCATGGCATGCTTTCTTCATGCCTGCCGACATCAAAATGAAGCTAAAGCTCGTAAATATATTGCAAAAATTTTGTGGCTTCTAAGTTATGATGACGATAAAAGTAGTTTAATAAAAGCTTTAGATAAATATGCTGTTGGCGTGCCCCCTATTTTGTGGCTACCTTGGACTCCACAGTTACTCAATTGTATGATGCAGTATGAAGAGAATGTTATATTAAATTTGTTGTGTCAGGTAAGTTTTGATATTAATTATAATGTTTAGTTGTGAAGTAATACTCATATTTTTACAAATATACAATTTTCTAGGTTGGAAGAATGTTTCCGCAAGCTGTGTACTTTCCAATACGAATTCTTTATTTAACACTGAGGACTGCAACCGCTAGGAAAACCAATACTGTGCAGCAACAACGAGCTTCTCAAGAATCACAAAGTGATAGTAATCAAGGTATAATTTCTATATGAAATATAATTCAGTTCAGTGGTTTTAGTGCACATTTTTAAATGTTTAACCAATTTATTGCAATAGTTTAACATATTAAAAATATATATGTAATGTTATAGGAAGTCAAGAAGGTGCTTCATCCACGGCGTCTGCAACTAGTTCAACCACAGAAGCCTCATCAATAAAAGCAACGCCAGAAATGGTGTGGTGTTCTAAAATTATGAAAATGCAAAGAGACATACATACAACAGTTGTATCAAGTTTAGAAAGTATTGCGAACCAAATGGAATGGTTTAGAGAGAATTGGTATGAAGAGGTAGGACAGTTTCATACTTATTTTATTCATTTATTTATTTTTCGTGTTAATTTGTAGGTATTACGACAACTTTGTCAAGGACTTACCAAGTGTTATGCCATTGCCTTTGAAAATAGAGATACAGTAACGGAAGCAAAAATTACACCTCATATTCTTAATTTTGTTAAAAAAGTAATGTCCACATTTGGGATAGGAGTTGAGAATATATCTAGTTCTGTAAATGCAACCACTTTTAACTCGGCAGCTTCAGAAAGTTTGGCTAGGTATGTTATTGAAACTAATAAAAATTAAAGTATTCAATAATTTAATATTTTTATAGGAGAGCAAAAATTACATATCAGGATCCAGTGTTTAAAGAAATGAAAGCTGAATTTAAAAAAGACTTTGATTTTTCCCAGGCCAATTCGATGAGACTTCATACTTTGATTTTTAAATTGAAAAAATGGGTTAAAATATTGGATAACCGATCCAAAATGATGTTACAGTAAGTAATACTTTTCTTTATAAAGCAATAACATATGTATAATAATATGTAGACAATAATAATTAATTAACAAAGCGAAATTAATTTTTAGGTCATTCTTAATTGAAGAAAAGTGTCGTTTTCTATCAAACTTTTCTTTAAAAACAGCTGAAGTAGAATTACCAGGCGAATTTTTATTACCAAAACATAATCATTATTTTGTGCGTATAACAAGGTTTATGCCTAGAGTGGATGTAGTACAAAAACATAATGCTGTCGCTCGAAGATTATATATAAGGTATGTAATAGGCCCTTTAACTTGAATATAACTTGTAACTAACACGTGTTTGTGTTATAGAGGTCATAATGGAAAAATATACCCATATTTAGTTGTTAATGATTCAGGATTAGCTGATGCTAGAAGAGAAGAAAGAGTTCTTCAGATGTTACGGATGATGAACATGTTTTTAGGAAAACAAAAAGTAAATCTATATTTTTAATAATTCTTCATTTGTACATTTATATATGATTCATTATTAATGGTAGGAAACTGCACGAAGATTTCTTCATTTTACGGTACCAAGAGTAGTTGCTGTATCACAACAAATCCGTTTAGTAGAAGATAATCCAGCTTCCATTTCATATCTTGATATTTTCAAGAAAGGTTGTACTAAATTGGGTAAAAGAGGTAATGTAAATGTGATTTTTAATTGAAACATTTGATGACATTATCAGTATAGGTATACAACATGATGATCCAATCCAATATTATTATGAAAGATTAGCAACAGTTCAGAGCAGATGCGTCAAAGCTAGTCATCAGATATATAGAGATATTTTTAAAAGTGTTCAAGACAAAATGGTGCCTAAAACTGTTTTTAAACAGTGGGCCTTACAGACATTCCCTTCTGCAACAGATTATTGGCATTTTAGGAAAATGGTAAAACATTTGCAAATATTATGCAGTTTTATATTAACTGTTGTTTTTGCAGTTTACTTTACAATTAGCTCTGGCTTGTTTTGCTGAATATGTTTTTCATTTAACAAGACTTAACCCTGATATGATGTATCTTCACCAAGACTCTGGGTTAATGAATATTTCATATTTTAAGTTTGATGTTGATGATGGCACAGGTAAATATATTAAAACTTTAGGTAATAAGTAATCATTTGATTATAACATAAAATCTATTTCAGGAGAATTAGATCAAACAAGACCAGTTCCGTTTAGACTAACTCCAAATATAATAGAATATTTATCAATTGTTGGGGTTAGTGGCCCCCTTACAGCATCTATGATAGCTACAGCTAGATGTTTTGCCTATCCTAATTTTAAGGTAATATTTTTGGTTTTTCTGTAGTTTATCTTAGGAAAGTTATAGATATGTTTAAACATAATATACATTATAGGTTCTTAATATTTTAAAAGCAATTCTCAGAGATGAAATGTTATTATCTCGTGTAAAGAAGTCTGAAGATATAAATACCTCAAACCAGGATAAAGTTTCGGAAGCTGAACAAATTATAAATATGGTCGGTAGGGCAATTACCTCAATTTCTAACAGATTGAATAGTTTAGCCCAATTTGATGGTACTGACAGCAAGGTAAATAGATAACTACATACAATTATTTTGATGTTGTAATTTCGAGAGTATTTCTAGGTTGCCACATTGGTAGCTGCAGCAAATAGCCCTGATAATTTATGCCGAATGGATCCAGCTTGGCATCCATGGTTGTAAAATTCTCCTGTGTTGATATAATCTCTAAAAACTTGAAACTTGAAACTCAAAAAAAAAAAACGAAAATTTAAAACTTTACAGAATACACAGTTGTATAAATTTATTAGAATATATAGATTAGGGAAGTACATTGTTTCAACATATATATTTTGCAGAGACATATTTTAATTGTCATTTTTGTGTTAAGTATTCTTTCCATGTAATTTAGTTGTATATAAAATATTTTTGTATTGTTTGATTTAGAGAAATTTAAATTAGAAACATTGTCTAGATGAATAAATTTGATTTTTGACAATATTGATAATTTTCATTTTTATTAAAAATAATAAATCAGTAGAACTAATTCTTGGATATGGTTATATAGTTAGGATTGTTTTTATACCACATTACTGAATAGATTTTGACAAATGAAAAACAAAGTATACCAAATTTCATTGTCATTAGTAGATTTTGACAACTAAAATATGTATGTCATTTTCGTTTAAACTTTGACAACGTATTTTTGAACTAGGAACAAAGTACGCATTATTAATTTTAATGTATTATTGACATATTGATCATAAATATTCTTCCTAGTTGCGTTAACAAAGTTTCTTTTTCATATACTAATCATAATGTATAACTCTAACGGATATTTTGGTTTATCTGTAGTGAATAAGACAATTGGTAAGCAATTTTTAATTTTAAATAATATAAAATTAATTATTTAAATAATATATTTCAAGCCACGCAAGAAAACCTTTTAGATATACATGAATGTATAAATCTACATTTGTGCCACGAAAAACCATTATCAAAAATAGAAATTTTAAACTATTTAATATTACTTAATAATATGGAATTTCCAAATCTTGAATTACAAATGGTTGCACAATATGCAGAAAATATTTGTATAGATATACTTAAAACATTAAATAAAGAAGGTAAAAACAAATATATTAATTAACAAGTTTAATATATCATTTTTAGGGTCATTACAAGATGATACCTTAGAAATGTTTAAAAAAGATAGTGTAGAATCAGCTGGCAGAACTAGTAAGGAATTATGCGATAATATAATTTTTAACATTCATGATACTAAAACCTCATCACTACTATTTCCATCACAATCTACGGCTGGTGTTTTGCAGTCAGATTTTACCTTAAAAAGATCTGCTAGTCTTAATTTAACTTGGTAAGTTATAAATAAATGATAATGTTACTACCCTTAAATAGTACTGAGAAAATGTTAGATATTCAGCAGAATGTGCAGTTTGATAATAATACACTTCAAATTCCTTCTGAAATGCTTACCAATAAAGATTTTGAAGAAAATTTTCAAGGTAATATACATATACATATATTATGATGCTTATTAAAATTTTCTTAGATCTTACTACAAATTGCAATACGGTAACTTGTAAGGATCCAAATAATAGGTATGAAGATATTGAAAACTCAGTTAGCAGTGACCAGACTGATATATATGTAGAGGAGAAAAAGTAATTTTGCAATAATTAAAAGTAAAACTACGTTTATTTTTATAACCAGATTAAGGCTAATATGTATTTTGTATATAATTGTGTTTTTTAATAGATTTGTAGATAATGATAACAATCGCCAAGAAAACGAACATTTTTCAATAAAAACCAATAACACATTATGTTTATGTTATGATGATGAGCAAACAGATCATAGTTTTGTATTTGATCTTGATGATGGAAATTGTATTTGTACTAAACTATTTGAAGGTAAATACAACTGATTAATAATATTTTATTATTGTTTTTTCATCACATTCATAAATATTTTTAGATGATATAAATAAAGATATAGATAAAATATCAGATAAATTAAAAGGTTCCGTTATTTTGAACGACAATGATAGTAATATACTTATAAATGGAACTCCAAATCAGTCTATTAATACCGAAGTATTATTAAAAAGTAAGAGCCAATCTATGAGTTTATTAAATATCTATAGAAATAGTTATAAGAAGAAACATAGCAGTTCTCGGTTTTTTGATTCTCGAATGCGTTTGAAAAAGCCGAATGTTATAAAGAACTCTGAAAGTTCAGCTTTGGATTTTTTAATTGATGGTAAGTATGCATGTATGTATGGTTATTTAAGACATAATGTTTCTGAAATATTAGGATCCACAAATGTTTTACCTAAAAATTTTCGAAACCATTTTACCGGTTTTCACGAGACAGGTAGTATAGAATTAAAAGATTTTTCTATCAGTCAAAATAAGGTCGTAATCAATGGGTCAGAAGTTGTAAATACTCAAGAAGTATACTCGCAAGACATTTATGCAAAATATATAGAGGATCGAAAAGAACAAGCAGCTCAACAACGAACTAAATATCGAGAAAAATGGAAAAATATGCCCATCGAGGAAAAGGTTAACATGAAATTTATAAAGAAATTTGATATAAACATTTTTGAAGCACCTGTGGATATTTTGGTTAATATCGATTATAAAATGAAAGGGGATCATTTTTATTTTCCTAGGTATGTTTAAAGTGGCAATTATTGTAATATAATATTGTAGCCTTAACATTTTTGTTTTTAGAATTACTAACCAAGAAATGAACGATAGACTAAAACATTGTAATATTCAAATACTTGTTGATACGCTTGTAAGATCAATAAAAGAAGCCATAAATAGAAAATTATTCCAAGAAATTAGTATGGAAAATAGTTGTGGTAAGTATTTATAACTTATTCAGTTCTTTTCTTATCTGCAAAATAAATGTGTTATTGTTGATACCCTTTATTATATATATATATATATATATATATATATATATATATATATATATATATATATATATACAACAATCTATATATTATATAGTAATATAATATATATTATATAATTTTTACTGTAATTTATCAGTTTGCTTGGCAAGTCGCAGTGGTCAATGTAGCTGGGTTCGAATTCCGCCGTGTAAAAATGTAGGTTTAAGAACATGTTTATACATCTATTTTTGCTACAAATTGAATGACCGAATACCTAATGCCCTACCAAATAATCAATATAATTTTTAGTATTATTTAAAGACATACTTAATACTACATAATATATAAATACTACAGTAATCACATCAGATCTAGAATTTATGATTATTATTTATATTTCTTCTGCAACTTCTTTTGGAGTTGTTCAGATGTTACTTATTGATTTACGATTCTATTTGATTCTTATATATTTACTCCAACCAAAACAAATGCAACAATTCAGACAAATGTAATGGCAATCAAATTTCTTATAAAAACTGTGCATACATTTTCTTTACTAATATTTTTTATAATATACAATATCTGTATTGAAGGCATTGAATCCAGTGATGAAGATAATGAAAGTGATTGGTTAAAAGACTTCGTAGAACAGTCAAAACTTGGATATATTAATAAGAGGAACTTGATTAAAAACAAATTTGGATCAGTTAATATTAAGGATTTTAACACCGCAGAATCATTAACAGAGCCTGAAGATAATAGGATAGAAAATAATGAAAAAGACTTGTCTGTTCTAGTGCGAAATCTTGAAGATTTTAGTTGGCTTAATTAAGATATGTTATTATTATAATTATTAAGAAAACACTATTAACATATTTGTCAATATGTAGTATATGCAGATTTATCTAAATACGTTATAATTACTTTTTTTATTTTTACTTTTAATCAATATGTAATATATAATAGATCAATAATACAATCATTTCCAGTATCATATTTTTATTTTCTCAGTACAATAACAATTTTTGTTAAAATCATACATTGTAGAATTAAAAGGTACAAATAGACAAAGAAAAAACTACGTGTTTCCTTGAATAAATGGTGTATAAGTAGCCTTTTTCTTATTATTCTTCAGCAACAATTTAAATTATGTACTAAAACTGCAAATATACTTGCAAAATGTAAGTCTTTAATTTGAATTTTTTCTAAAATTTAATAATGGAAACGACTAGGTTACAATCTAATTTTGTTATATTTCCACAACAAATATATTTAGTCTATCGCTGAGAATTTAGTCTCCATACCCATTGATAATGAAGAGCAAAAAATTAATCGGAATTTGATATTTAATAAGCATGATTTTTAACGAAAAGTCCAGCATCTCCAGCTTTGCCTTGCACAGTTCCAGCTGCGTATTTTCCTAGTGAAGATTCGCTATTTGCCTACAAGAAATACATTACTTGGGGCTTTTTTAACTAATATGAACACAATACCTTAGCACGTTTCAACAATTCATCTTGACCATCCTTAACTTGTTCATCTTTACCTCCCCATGCGCGGAGAACAGAAGCTTGAAGGGCACGTCCATAACTGAAGGTTAGAGCCCATGGCTTCTTACCAGGGAATCTAAAAAGCATATTAATTAAATAAAGTGATTATAAGTCTTAAATTTGAATACACACTGATTAATAGCATTCAAGTTGACAGAAGCTTCTTCCTCAGATTGTCCACCAGACAAGAAAGTAATGCCAGGAACGGCAGCAGGTACGGTGCGTTGAAGAGCAGTTACTGTTGCTTTAGCGACATCTTCTGGGCTGAATTTAACTGGGTGAGACTGACCACCAGTGACCATGTTAGGTTTTAAGAGGGTACCTTCTAAGAATACATTATGGTCTGCCAAGGCCTATAAATTTTTATTTATTTAATAGTAATTCAATAAGATCATTTTTATTAAATATTTTATTTATACTGTGTGTATAAAGTAATAATACCTTGTAGACAAAAGCTAAAACAGTTTCAGTGACTTTCTGTGATCTTTCCAAATCATGGGCACCATCAGGAAGTACTTCAGGTTCTACAATCGGTACAATTCTGTTAGCTTGGCAAATAGAGGCATAACGAGCCAACACGTTGGCGTTTTCTTGGAGAGCTTGTAGAGATGGTGTGTGTTCATTAATTTTTAATACACAACGCCATTTGGCAAAGTGGCAACCGTCTTTTTTGTATTGAGCGCAACGTTTGGCTAAATCATCCAAACCTGAAAACAAATTTATATTATAACTTATGTTGTAACTGTTGTTTTATGTGAACTACTTTTCTTACTTAATTAATAAAATATATTTAAACTATTATTCTATAATATTACCTTGAGTTGTGCATTCATCATTGCTGCCAAATAGAGGAACAACACCAGTATCTACCTTAATACCAGGAATAATTCCTCTTTGTTTCAACAATTCTGGGAAAGGTGTACCATCATCAGCTTTTTGGTAAAGGGTTTCGTGGAATAAAATTACACCAGAGATGTAATCTCCAATGGTTGGGCAGGTGGTAAAAAGAAGTTGTCTGTAAATTTATAAATTAAATATTTTGATAGTAAAAGGTGCTGATTCTATTACCTGTATTTGCGTCTATTTTCTTCAGTATTTTCAACTCCAATATCAGCCAAACGTTTGCCCATGGTACTAACAGATTCATCGGCGGCCAAAATACCTTTTCCTGGAGCGACGATAGCGTTGGCAATTTTACGAAGCTCATCTTGAAGGGCTGGGTCGGGATAATTCCAGTGAGTAGTCATTTTTGCTGATTTTTCAGGTAGACTAAAGTAATATAGAATAGTATTAAAACAAATTTTGATAAAATATATGTTATAACTAACGTTACGTTTTGTGATGTTATGATCACTGTTTAAATATTACTGACAATCTTGGAATTTCTCAACGTTATTTATTTATATTTAGTCTTATCATATCAAAGTCCAACTATTATTTAAAACACAAACAACATGTGTTAACAATAAACATATCATATACTCATAAGTACCTGATATTTGGAGTTGTTTTTTAAATAAAGCAGATAAAACTAAATATATAACCTTTTAAAAATATCAATACATGTGTTAATATTATTAATTTGCAATTATTGTGACAATTGAACACTATAAATAACTGAGAAAAAAAACAATAAATAAGAATGGTTTTTAACCCTAAGCCCCGTGATATATGATGTCAAAAGAGCAATGATTACATTGAGTGTTAAAACATTACTAGATAACATATAGTCTTGATCTCTGATATTGGTTTATATTTATAGTTAATAATGTATAAATAACGATTAACAAAACATTACTATACGTAAACTGGTAGGAAATATGACTAAACGATTATTTACATTATCCAACATTTTTCAGCTTTAAATAAAAAAATCTGCACAAGTTTAAACCTATTAAATTTGTACACTTTTTACGTTTGAAATTAATTCATAAATGCTGATGAATCAACTATGTCTTTTATGTTCTGCAACCTTGGGATTCTCTTAAGCGTGTAACCTCAATTTTAATTTATTATCGGATAATTAAAACTATCATTTTTTAATAATTAGTTAATTTTCTAAATTAAGTCAATATTTAATTTTTAATATGTAATTTATTTAATTGTAATGGTTTCTTCAGTAATATAAAATTAAATCGAAAATTAAGATCGATAGAGATAAAAAATTGATAGTGTAAAAATGTCAATAAAACATATTTCGTTACAAAATCTTATAAATAGAAATATAGACGAAATTTATTATCAAAAATGTAAATTGGAAACAGTCCAGAAGCCATGTTTACTTGGACAATACTAATTCGAATTTCTCTGACCTTTTGGTAACAATTTAACTGTATCTTTTATTACACTTATAATGCATAATCTTTATATTCTAAAGTATAAAGATACTGCGTACCAAAAAGTTTTTATGTCGTTATAGAACCTCTTCCAAAAACAAAAATCATCTCAATTGAAATAATTAGATTTAAAGACAATAAATTAGCACTAAGGAATTAAAATCAATATTGTAATTAACTACACTATGATGAAATTACAACAAAACTTTTAATAATAATGTAACATCATAAACATATGAGGTAATATTTTCCATTTTTTTTCAAATAATTACTTTTTTTATTAAAGAAATAATAACACATAAATAAACATTTAGTTAATGGTTACGTAAAGGTCATTTTTATGAGGATATTCGTTAATACATAATATGAAATGATATCTCATTCGTATCATCAATCATATATTAAAAAGGGCATTAATAACCGTTAAATATTTGGGTATATTCTATATTGACTTGTATTCTAATAATTAGTAAACGTGAATTACAATTAAATAATACATAACTTCTGAAGATTTTCTTGTTTACTTAAAAGTAGTCTTATAGTTTGAATATTTATTTTATTTATATGTTGCTATGCCATGCTTTTTTAAATATATTAATAAAAAGGCTTCCATGTCTTGTGATACAACTTTATCACCAAATATGAATGGGTGCATACCTTGGTATTTCAACAAGACACTTTTATTTATTATTTAGTTACATTCATATTGGTTAAAAGATCATTACAGATCAATTAAAAGGCAGTCTATTAGCACAATATGAATATTACAATAAATTATTTAACAACTATGACATATAGCAAAAACAGACTTTATAAACTTTAATAAATTTGATTATTTGTTATTCTAAAAACATTCTGAATATTTCTCTATATATCCCTATCTTCCAGTTCGTTAATTCAGTGGTGATGTGCAAGGACATTTGGAGGTCAAATATTTTTGGGAGTCAAAAATGTCCTTAATGACTTATTTTATTAAGTGATAATATAGATATTTGAAGATAACATATATATATATATATATATATATATATATATATATATATATATATATATATATATATATATATATATTTAGTAAGCATAAAAAAGAAAATGAAGTATTGATGGTCAATTTAAAAGAACATTAAAATAATATTACAATACTATATGTTAAAGTACGCCATATTAGTCTATATTAATAATTAATAAATACTCTGTTATTGTTCACTCAAATAATAAAATGGGGCTCCAATTTTCAATGTTAAGGACATAAAGGTCATTCTTTGAATTTGTATCTAAATAGTATTATTTATCTAATGATTCTTTATCTAAATAATATTATTTATCTAATGACTCTTTAGCTGAAAATTCAAATATATAAGGTATTTTTTAAACTGTTAAGGTATTTATACCTAAAAATAAAGTAATATATGTATAAGTTATAGTACATAAGTATATTGTAACAAAAATTATCCCTCTAAAAATGTATTTGTAAATATATTCACCTGTACCCAATTTTGCTTAGAAATTTATCTGAACATTATTTATGCTCAGAGCATCATTTATCACATTTTTATTATATGAATATGTGTGAACTTCTATTTATATATGCACCAATAGGCTAATCGAACATTACCACAAATAAGGGAATTACAATGAGGAATTCCAAAAAATATTGAAATTATATATAATATATTTTATTATATATAGAATATTTGAATACTTATCATTATCAAAACTACTCATATATTTCTTATGCACTTTCCATGCTTAAAGGTATGATGAGCAATGACATGTAGAGGTCAAAAACGTTTGAGAATTTATTACTTCCATAATTGTTAATATAGTTTATGTTATACGATAACAATGAATAATATATATTTAATGCATGTTTATTTTTATTTAAAAGTTATTTTGTATATTTTATATCGGATATCTCAGAATAAGAATTATAGCATTTAAATTTTTTTCAATATATAATTATGAGCATTATAGTCAGTATAATAATTAAATTATATATTAAAATGTATATTACCCATATTTTTATAATTTCGTTTACCGTGACTCCCTGTAGATTTAAGTTTATTATAACACTATATGAATTAATAGAATAAAATTATTTTGTATTTGAGAGCTGTGAGAAAGCTCACAGTCTTGGAACATATATTTTTATAACAAATGAATAATAAATTCCTTATAATATCTTCTATAACATTAAATAATTGGAATTATCAATTACTATATTGAAATTCGAAATTTAATCTCAAAGTTTTCCAACATTTATTTAAAAATAAGTAATGCTCAATCTAATATTAACTAAATAATAAAAACAATAAGATAAGACTTACTTCTTTTTATAAAATTAAGGAGCAAAGCTACTTTGCTTTCAACACGTTGAGGGTGGAACTGACACTAAAATTTTCAGAGGACGTTTAGAGGACGGTTCAGTCAGAGGGACGTAGATTTCAGAAAAGACATACGCTCCTTAGTTCAGCGCTGTTTATATATATTGATCTAGAGGAAATGGAAATTTAGCTTCGACGCTACGTATGTCACGTAAGAAAACCATTAGAATGACGATTAGAAATTTGAACTTTATGTTAAGTATATTTAAGGTTAATAGTGGCATATTGCTTCAACTTGCACAACTTTACGGGTATTTGTGAAGCGCATGTTTTGTATGTTGTTAAAAAATCAATACAGTTTTCGCGTTGTAGTTTAGCTAACAATCCTAGAGATGGCACTAATAAAGTAGGTGAAATCACAAAATAATGACTATTTGGCGAATTAAATTTTAAGTATGTTATAATAACCGATTTATGAATTTGTAAAAAAATTAAATATTGACTAGAAATCTTTTAGATCATAAGAAAAAATGTTTTCAAGCAGTATATTAGCATACTTTTATTTAATATATATTATTTAATTGTAATTATTAGTAAAAAACACTACAATTTACTATAGTTACTGTAGCGGATCCAGAATTTTGTTTTGTTCAATAATCCGTCGAGTCCAAAAGTCTTTAGTCATACCCCTTAGCATATTTTTATATAATATATTATTGTTGATAAGTTATGTTATGTATTTATTATATTGTTTATGTATCTTTAATTAATTACAATATATATTATAAATTATATGAATTGTCTACATAGTAATAAATCATATGAAATAAATAGATTATTTGCTGATATTTTATCTATAACAATCAAGTTATTGATTAATGCGAAGAAGACATAAAGGGAAAGGGCAATTGAAGGTCAAAATAACGAAATAACTTATTTCAACGTTCCACATCATGACCTTTGTATGACCTTCACATCATCCATACTGGACTGCTTTATATATGTATAAATATTATTTTATTGTTTGTGAGTAATATATTCTTGTCATTTGATTTGAGCTTTAATCTAAATCAAATAAGTTAAACTTACTTATTCAAATTACAGTTATATATTAGTAAAATAAAAATATATTCGGACAATACCGGTAAAATTTAACGATACACTATGAAGTTAGCATTATCTCTAGGCTATGTTTTCCTGTAGACTTGTTTTTGAAACCTTATTGACGAAATATTGAATGATTTTGATGATTATATAGTAATAAAACATTAATAGTGCTAATTACATTTTTAGACTATTCTAAGACTAAAGACTAATTCATTAGGTTTTAGTGGCCACACGTCATATATTATAATTAATAAATAATTATTGCAGGGTAATAGACCTATAACCGTTAATGGTAATAGATATTAAGATATACATTTCTTTACTTCTTGGTGAATGTATTTATATAATGACAATATGGTGAAGTAAAATTTGTAATATTACATAATTCAACAATATTTTTTTAGATTTATGTTATATATTACTTTACCTCTTGATGTGAGATGAATGAATATATAATTTTATTAATGATTATTTGAATTCTAGCTAATTGTTATGTTCAAAAACATTAATCTAATATTTTAAAGTACTGTTTTTTATGGTGCTATTAAAAACTTAACTTTAATTTGCCTAGTCACAACAAGCGTATGCGTGATATGCTATTATTTGAAGAAATGTTTGTATATTAGGATAATTTGATTATGTTTAAAGGTTTCAAATCGTTTTGTAGTAATCAGAATAGGATGTTGTAGTTTAATAGAATAGGTTTGGAGATTACTAGAAAGAAAACAAAACACGAACTGTGAAAAGTAATAGTGTGAAACTCATATTCAGAATGCAATTACGTGAGTGCATATAAACTGTATAGTTTTCATATAGTGTTGTTCAAGATTTATTTTATATATAATAAATTGTCTGATGGTCTATCCTACAGATGACACTTCTAACATAGTTTTAGTGACGCTATTCTTGATATTTCCAAAATAACAAAAATAGAATTAGAACTGATTTGAGTTGCATTATGATGATTATATTAAATATAAGTGTTAATCACTCTGAAATTGAAATATGAAATATATTTACTATAAAAATATAAATTTTGATAAAAAAATTGTGTAAATTTTTCAGAGAGGTCCAAAGGCATGTCTAACGAAATATATTTAGTCCAAATGAAAGACAATGAAAACAAATTGAAAATAAAGTTGTTCAATAAAAAAGTAACATGTTGGAGATGTGTATGTTATAATATTATGTGTCTTGATGAAAATTATATTCATTTTATATGTCAAAAAGTGATGAAATACTATTATTGAAAATATTAATAATTGCTAACCGAAGGTTTTCCTATCCTTCTGGGAGTATTTAAATTTCGTTTTGAAAAAGGCATCTTATATTGTTATTGGGGGCTACACTTGATATTAGAACTTTTGTAAATAATTTGACATGAAGTTTGGCATATAAGCCCCCTATGCCAAACTTCATGCGTTACGTATCGCAAAATTACTTTTTCGGGTCTCATTGTTATGATGGTTCTATTTTAGCAGTTATTAAAATACTACTTATTAAATTAATAGTAAATACCACTTAATCTATTTATTATTTCAACTAAAGTTCTGCAGTAATATTCTTTCAGGAAACTCGAGTATTGGGAAAATAATGGACATCGAATTTCAATTTTGCTTATATCAGGTGTTTACGTATTTTCATTTTAAACTATGTTACATGCCACTGTAGTAGATATACATGATATATTAGTTGGAAAATAGTTTTAAATAATTATTTTTAGTTAAACTTATTCAAAACAAAAGTTAAGTAAAAGGAAGACACGGATTTTGATTAGCATGATGCGGAGAATTCGGATATTAAAATTATTAAGAGCAATCTGGATATATTTTAACGGTTTCAGAACAAATTTTTAAGGGGTATTGTTAATGCCCCATCGTAGTTCAGAAATAATTATCTGCATGGAATTGGACACCATTAGCCAGTCCATTAAAAAACTTTGCAGAATCATGAACAAAGACTGTTTAGGCAGTCTCGTTCCTCGACGGCACGGATCGGACAAGATGACTAAAGCGGCCTATAGATGCTCAATATTTGAGTTTGTGCCATATAATTGATCGTTTGTAGACGAGATTGAAACTTTGCGCAACATATTGTGTGATTTTCAAAATCTTGAATTGAAGTTCTGGCGGGGACTGTTTTCACAATGTGGTTGTACGTCTGTGCTCGCAATTAAGCAATATATTACGCAACTTTCAATATCGCCTCCATACAGTACAATTTTTTGCATAAACCAAAATATTGTATAATAATATTGACCGTCTAGGGGCCGCCGTTAAAATATTGTGCAACCTACATTGCACAATAATATTAAGCGTCTATGGGCCGCCTTAAGAGGCTTATTGTTTTGAACTGGTATAGTGTAATATAAGAGATTTTAATGTGAAAATCTTTAGATATTTAATAACTTAGAAACTGCATAGTATTCGTTTGGCAAGTATTGTTCAGATTGTAATTTTTAGTAATATCACTGATATTGCAGAACACATGCTCTGTCTGGAGTTGCTTGCGTGACTCGGAAGTGAATTTGAGATGGAAAGTTCCCCTGAACATAACATATTCACTAGATTTCGTTCAATATGACTCCTATTTGTTTAAGTCACAGATATATTTCAAACCTCGTTTAATAACTAAGAGTTGGTTTTCAAAGGTTTCAAAAAGTTGGTATTCAAGAAAATTACTCACTATTACTAGATACTAAGATTAAGTTCGACGAGTGGTTGATTTTTTAATTAAATAAATTTAGAAATGTAATTGTAGCTAACCTAGAATGCAACAAAATGTATTAATAAAATAATTAAGAGGATTTATGTGGGAATTTTTGTACCAAACATTATTCATTTGGGTATCTACTCGTTCTAACTTAGACCTTTCTGATTTCTTAGAATCCGCTGATACAGGTTTCAGGAATACCCAAGAAGTGCGGAAACGAGTAGATAAATATAAAGGCTCAAAACCGATATCGCTATATAAACATTTTCTTCAAAATTTATTTATTATACTGTTACTAGTTGTTTCCGACTAATCTACAATTTGTTTTTACAATAATTTAAATCTAGATATATATCTAGGACGATCCATCGGCCCTATCTTAGTCTTTGGTGTTATGTTATAATGTTTATGTAACAGCTCAGTTGAAACGTCCCCGGCCTACCATAGCAAAACACATTTTTTTGGCAAAATTAGTTTTTTTTATTCAACATAATTCCCTTCAAGGGATACATACACTGATTATAGTCACCCTCCAACTTTTCGATACCATTTTTGTAGTACGATTTGTCCTTTGCTTCAAAATATTTCTCCTTTTCTTTCTTCCCAGCGAGCATTCCTTTGAGATCTGAGAACAGCAAATAGTCGCTGGGGCCAGATCTAGAGAATACGGTGGATGAGGAAGCAATTCGAAGCCCAATTCACTGATTTTTGCCATCGCTTTCACTGACTTGTGACACGGTGCATTGTCTTGGTGTAGCAGCACTTTCTTTTTCTTTAAATGCGGCCGTTTTCCGGCGATTTCGTCCTTCAAACGGTCTAATAACGTTATGTAATAGTCGCTGTTGCTGGTCCTTCCTTTTTCAAGGTAGTCAATGAAAATTATTCCATGCGCATCCCAAAATACAGACGCCATAATCTTGCCAGCCGATTGTTATGCTTTCGAAAGCTTTGGAGCGGGTTCATTGTGTGCAGTCCACTCGGATGACTGTCGATTGGACTTTGAAGTGAAATGATGGAGCCATGTTTCATCCATTGTTACATATCGACGCAAAAAATCGGGTTTATTACGCTTGATTATCTTCAAACACTGCTCCGAATCATCAACTCGTCGTTGTTTTTGGTTAAAAGTGAGCTCGCGAGGAGTTCGAGATATTTTGCGTTGTTGCTATATAGAATGACATTATTTACTGTTATTGGTGCTTGTGCGGTCTGATTATGCGTGAACTGCACATGCACAGATTTACTTTCGTTAATTTATTTGTTCAGGTTTGGATCCAATCATTTATATTGCCACTTGCCTGTTTTAATTTTGGCGTGACTTCTTCGCTATTGTCTCCGACAACTAAGATCTCAATGTCATCAGAAAATGTAGCCATCGTGATATTTTCCATTTGTGGTATACCACATGTGTATAGAGGTAAATAAATGGCCCCAATACACTTCCTTGTGGTACATCTGCTTTAGCTTATTTTATTGTATAGTACGCTTCCTCTTTTTTGACATTAAATATTCTGGCTCTAATGTAAGGTTTTAATAATTCAGTATGTTGTTTCGGTAATATTTTCTGTAGGTTATGAACAAGTCCGTCATGCCATATGTTATTGAGGGCTTGTACTACATCTAATAATGCTATATAGACATAATATCGTTATTTTGTAAAAAATAGGTTACATTTTTAAGACAATAATGAAAAATATTTGGACTGAACCTAAATTTTAGGTCTATCCATTAAATATGTATTGTTCACAATTTAATTACTTATTCTATGAATAACTGGTGTGATTAACTGTTCCTTCGGGTTTTTAAAGGGTTCATTGGGCTATAATATATGAGGTTCTCATGCCCGAGAATGGTCTAAAGGACATTACAAAGCGGAAATAAATGCGAACATAGCGAATATCTGTCGTTTACATTCCGATCTATCGTACCAATGGGAGACTATATGAAAAATGGTACTGATAAACCGGTACGAACCATCGCATCGTGAACCCACGGCACCCATGAGACTCGGTCAGTACGAACCGGTGTCTTTGGATAGACGGTCGGGTAATACCATAGCACCGCGAGATAAAAAACAGACGAGACTATCGCGACTGTGTGACGGCTCAAATATCGAGGTACCGATTTTATTTTTGGTTCTTATTTTCACTTTAAGTACTAGGAAAATCTAAATGCCGTGAATGTGATTACTATAGAAATATTTGATCTGGTAACAATGATATGTTTGAATATTAAACTTCTAAATGTATAAAACATTACACCGAAATAATTGCGTATCTTTATATTTAACTAATGTCAAATGTGAGTTGCTTGAAACTGATATCAACATAGAGAGATGTCTTGTATATAATGTTCAGATATATATATATATATATATATATATATATATATATATATATATATATATATATATATAACTGTAATCTGATAATGTAACTATATGTAACTCAAATGTCATAAATATATTCTGATCACATCAATTATGTACCATGTTTAAATAATTTTATTGAACTTAATTTTTTTATATTTTATTAAATTTTATTAACATTTTTAGATCATTCATAGTTAACATCAACATAACATTATATATATTTAATATTTTATTTCAAAGTTTAATTCAATATAATTTTCTTTTTTGCAAATTTCAAGCGATTTCTTTGATTATTATTTCTTTTCGTTGTTAGATTTGTTTTTTCCATATTTTCAAAATTTGTAAATAATCAATATTTAAGTTACTGATTTTGATAGAATAGCCGGATTGTAAATTTATGTTTCCTTAAAACCCTGAATATTTATAATTAGTAATATTTTTCAAAAATTTCGCTCATATTTATGTTTCATATGTTGGTTATGTCACTCTTCAGAATTTTTCTTCAAATAACATTTGAGGTTAAATATTGATTAGATGAACATTTGATTGGATTAGAATACTATTACATATCTATCGGTGAAAATGCGGAGTATCAATGTAAACAATTGTTAAATTTGATGGTTTTGACATTTCTCTGTATTAATAGTTTTCCATTTAATATTTCTTAATAATATTTTGGACAATCATTACTTTTGTTGTTTGATTTGATATTTGTTGTCATCATCAAGAACTTTTAAAAACTTGTTTGATTTTAGGTTCAATAACTTAAAGTAGCGATTTTGATAAAAAGTGCGAAAACAATTAACTGCAAGGCTTATTATGAAAAACCTTTCACAATAGCTTTAACATATAAGAAGTAGCAATGCCAAAGCAAGAATCATCAGTATCTAATAATAAAGCCTAACTTTTTGAGTTTGTTTTCAAAAAAGTATAATTTAAATCCACAACTGCTAGGTAAGATAGAGCGGGATCTGTTGAGGTGCGGGGTCTAGTGCGTCACCTGTGTATCACGAGGCATTAGATGAAGCGGGAGGTGAAGCCGCTATTGCTTTAGTCTTCGGTCGACATTTCTATTGAGTGTGAATGTTTAAAATTTGGGGCCAAAGGTAAAAAAACATTGCTTCACTGAATTTTGGTTTAAAAATTACGAATGTAATCATACCCATCAATTGTATTATAATTTCAACATAGTTACTGTTAATGACTTAAGCTTCATATATAAAATATTTTAAACTATGTTAATATTTAGTTATTTAACATGCCGAAAGTGATTCTAGGAAGGGGCCATTTGAGCAAAAAAGAAAATAGGATCGAATGAACTATTTAAAGTAATCCCCAATTTTTTTTGGTATATTTTACAGTCTCGTTTTTACTAACAAGGATTTATGTGGACTAGATTTACTGTTTAATGTGGGCTCCGAACCACGGTCCTCGGTATTAAGCTTACCGACTGGCGAGTGACCAACTTAGAAATCATTTCAGAAGACATTCTGGCCTTACCCAGCCTGGTTACTTGCGTGACTGAGATAGTTATTTCGTATCGGATTTTTCACTGTTCTATAAAGATATTTACAATTACAATCACAAACATGAAGTACATCCATGCCCCAGCAGGATTCGAACCAACAACAATCGAAGGATCGCCCTGCCGCCTTAACCACGGCACCAAGACGGTACCCCTAATTTGTATTATGGTGTTTGGTTGCACTGTTTTTAATGTTATATGTTTTTAATGTAAAATATATAGTCACTCTACGCCTTGAATAATTATGCATTTCTATAATAATGAATTTCTGCAAAGAGCCATAAAGCAACAAACGTGAGCGAAAAAGAGAGAAAAGTTGAGTTCTTTCGACAGTCACTCCCGAGAAAGATGTGCTTACTTTAGAATAATAAACTAAAACTAGCAAGAAGATAGAAGCGTTCAAGAAAAATAAGCAAATGTAAAGTAATAAAGTAAGTAGAGAAGTAGCAATTTTTAAAAATTCCTCAGAGTCTGATGAAAAAAATTCTGTTAAAACATTTTATAAAAAATCAATAAGAAGAATACGAAAATAAAGAAAATTCAGCTTCTCTCAGACACTAACTCTTCTAACACTACAGATCCTGCGCTGATATGAACAATTGACTCTAACCTGAACAAGTGAGCCCGCTCTGCCCTACTTTATGTAGTGGCAATTCCCGTCAGCTTACTTTACTAGATATGATTACTTAGAAAATATATTCAAATAGTGTAACAGTAACTTCAAACAATAACAGCATTTAAAGTGACGTATATAAAATATACTTTAAAGACTCCTGACAGAGGATTATTTCATACAAAAGTATTTATAAATAATATAAAAACACTTTTTATCACTTTTTTAGTCACTGTAAGAGAGTTTTTATTATTACTAATAGTTAATGTTTTTACACATAGTGGTGGATTTCTATAGACAAAATCAGTTTTTATAAAATAATATTAGGGTGGCATTTGATTTAATTAATTAAATTTTACATTAGATATAAGACTAAGTATAATACGATCTTAATTTACAAATTAATTTATTACTACCGTTATATTGTAATTATATCAATACACAAGCAGGGTGAGTACGGGATAAATACATCAAAATGCATTTCCCAAATTAAAATCAAATTAAACTACTTAAGCTCAAGTTAAGAGTAACACTTATACACTATATAAGTTCATATGGTTTGGTTGGCTTTAATCTTCTATAGGTCCAAATTTGTTTTACAATGGCCGATAAGCTGATATCTTTGATTTTAGGTCAAGTTGAGAATATCTTCCAACTAACCAGTGAAATTTTGTTCTTATTTTTTTCTAGTATGATATTTCAAATTTAACCTACCATCAAGACGGATGTACATATATTTAGCTGATTCTGTCTGAGGAATCCGGCATCCATTAATAGATATAATTAGGATTTTGCCATTTCGCCGCAACATAAAATTATATGGGAAAATTTGGAGCTATTAAGCTGTATTTTCCAGTATCTAATCCATTTTTAGATCTTGTTGACTTCTTTGGAAAATATATAACTCCGGTAGTTTACAATACTTCCGCGGTAGTAATTTGCTCATCTTGTAGATTAGTCTCAAATGTCATACCCGGTGAAAATCACATGAGATGTCCAGGAATATTGCAAAGCAGTATTTCTTATTAGCTATTGTTCTTTTCCGTAACAGTTTTTCAAATAATTTTAATTTTGATATTGCCGCTAACAGCGAAATAGGTCTGTAAGATCCGACTTGTTTGCCATGTTTTTGAGTATAATTATTCGAGCAACCTTAAAACATTTTGGAACATTAAATATGTACGTCAACGTGATATGATGATTGTTTTTCGTGGCAGCTCCTTCAATAACCCATCAATTATCAATTCCATAAATTGTAGGACTGAGGTTGTTGCCAATTTCTGTGGCAACTTCCATTGGAGAAAACAGATTTACAGCTACATCGGGCTGATAAACGGGAGTTGTATGAATTGTAGAATCTACAAATATTATTTGGTTGTAATACGTTGGCTAGATCTGCAAATAGTTGTGGAAATAATTCAGCTTTTTCGTCGTTTCGTCGAACCCTTTCATTTTGATCTTTCTCTAACGAGTAAATTTTGTTTGCTTCTGGAAAATGAAACTATGATAAAATTTAAATAAACGTAATTTTTAAATTAATCATTAAAAATAATACAGTCCGATTTAATTTCGATTTAAAAAAGTCATTCATTCATCAGTGCTTTACTTCATTTTTATTTAAATTGAATCTATTATTCGAGATTTATTTTAAACGAGTGTTTTCTGTATCATAGTTTGGATTCAATTTTGTCTATATTATTTTAAATCAGATTGTGACCTATTCTAGAATGGAAAACATTTGGTGAATGCCGTTTCCAACTTTAAAAATCACGGATTTTGTTGTGTCTGTTAAACGACTAACGAAATTCAAATCGATTCTTAAGCATTGTAATAGAGATCTCTTGTAATGCTTGAGCTTAAATTAAATTATATTTATTTGGTTATATCAAAAGCTAGATAATAAATTTCAACCACAGATATCCAACTTTACCGACGGTATTGATGCATGTCTAAGCTTATTACAGGATATTTTGTTTATAAGTTATCGTAAGGTATACATTTTTTATTGCGACATGATGCGATTCAAATTAATTTTCTTCTGTCATTGAATCAGCTTTTCCTTTGATCAAAGTTCTGTTCAAAGTTCGCTAGGTTTGAATGCCGTAAATTTCGAAATTGTTTTTGGAAAATTGAATTAGTAACAAAAAAGTGTTATCATAATTTTTGTATACCTGAGATGTTTTAAGATCTTTCTTTTCTGGCATGGAAAACTCCATTATCATTTAAGAGTTTTCCTGTAGATTTTTATGAATTTTAACTAGCGTTCAAACTACCCTTATTGCAGATTCACACTGTTACATTTATGTTTACATAAAGGCTTTATTCCTTCAGCGCTCAGCTCAAATGTATCTATTCATATCTATTATGACGGTTCCGTTCGGCTTGAATTTCAGATTGTTTGAACGTTTTTGGTTGATAGGAATATTTTTTGTAAAATTTAATGTAATGTTACCACTTCTCAAATGTCGATTCACACATTTTTAACAATAGAATATATTCAGTGTAACTTTTCATAACAATCAACGTTTTTCAGTAGCGCTTTTAAATTAAAAAAGGCAAATAAAACTTTTGCACAAGGCGGCATCTTCTATGGTGGGAGGACCTTTAGCAAAATGATACGTGATAAAAAAATAAACCTAGTGATATATATTTACATGCATTTGGTTAATATTTACGAGTATTATCCTATATATAAACTAGGCTACGCTTCGCTGTGGCTCAGTCTGATTAATTACTAGTGAAGAAATACAAGTACAATGAAATGTGACATGTCGCAAAACATAGAACATCCCATTCGAATTTCTAGTCAACTTATCTATTCTTAGAGCTCTGTGGACACAAATATACCATCTTAATGAAGGTTACTACAATGGTAACGCAATTATAATTCTAGCCAACTTAAACAGTTAAAATTTTCCGATAATTTGGAATTTCGAAATAAAATGTATATAAAACAATGTACAATTCATATTTCTGAGTTTTGTGGATAAACACTTACGGAAGATGAATTTTTTACGTAAAGATAATTGAAGAAATTGAATTGAAGAATAGAGTAACTTTAACACTTTCGCAGATTTTTTGTAGATGCATACAAAAAAAATTATTTTCTATTATTAGATCAATAGGGTCATTAATTTAGGATTATTAAATTATTAAATACATATCCTTATCCTACTAAATTCCTGACGATTAATAAGATTAGCTTTAAGTAAATTAAATCAAGGTTATACTAAAAAGCAATTACTTGTTGCAAAAATGCAAAAAATCATTTTAAGATGTTCTTTGTAATATAGTATTTAAATATTTATTATGTTCGTTACTCTAAATATATATTTAACAATATTTATAAACTTTTATAATATAACAAGAGAATCTGCTTTGCTGTTTTATAAGAGCTAAAAAGTGCAAAACTTTTTCTTACTCATTATCTCAAACATTTTTCGTAAACATTAATGTACATACGTAAAACATTTTGTACTGAGTGGTTCCTTTAAATATTTATAAATCTAAGGTCACTATGTAATTTTGATTATATCAAATAAAATGAACGTATTATATGGATTTGTAACAATATTAGTATAATATTCGACATTGAGAGAAGCCTTCGCGATAAAACGAGGTTATATCTTATACTTGATATATTCGAATATGGTATATAAAAAGAATAAAAATACATTTTTTCTTATGTAGATTTAGATTCTTATTATAACAAAATAAGTCACTTTAATGGGAATTTATATAGTTTATTTATAAGTTTTATTCCAAAGAAAGTTTTACTATATTTATTTACTTTATTTACGTTTTGCTATTGTATTAGACTACATTTTCTTTAGGTGGTTGATTTTAAAGTTACTATTACATATATAGTATATAGTATTCACCTTAGCGATAAGTTAGCGAATTTGTGGGAAATAAGTAACTATTAAGCGTTATTTATTTCGAATTACAAAATAATAATGGTTTTAATAATTATTAATTTCTAAAAATCATACATTACTTTAATTATTTTACGGAAAAATCTAGTGATGAACTCTTTAAATTATTTTTAGAGTCGCAATTGTTTATGTTTCTTTTCATTTATTGTTATTTTGCCTCAATAATCTTTCATTGTAAATAAAACATTTACGCTATGGTTATGATAGCTGAGTAAAGTAGAGCAAACAAATTCTTCACATACTTCTAATCAGGCGAAATAGACCTTTTGGATTTCGATCTTTTGGGTATTTTAGTGATCTAAAAGCTAAAATAAATGATTATCATAGATTAGTGATTTTTTAAAACAAGAATAGATTTCGTCAAGCTTCAATAGATGTGTGATTTTATATTAACGTAACAATACTGCTCTGTTAATCAGTTCTTATAATCGACGATTGACTTTCACAGAGTAAAGACGTGTCCGGAGAGATGGTCAGTGAAACGAAACAAAAGTGCAACATCTTTGTCACAAATGCGGCGTTAAAAAAAGTTTAACAATAACATTTTAAAAACTGGTGAAAAAGTGAAAGTGCGATCGGAAAAAAAGGTCAGTGCAGTAGAAAATAAATGCAAAATGCCATAAAAGGTTAATGGTCGAAAACTTTATCATCTGGACCACAAATGCAGCGTAGGATAATTTGAAACATAAAAATAAAAGTATTATTTCAACAATACGTAAAAAAAATATGGAGAAGAATACTTAACAAAAAACGGATAAAATGGAAATATCGACATCAGGCGTATCACATATTGTAGTTTTGAATCTAGAGAACACAACTAGAACCCAGACTGATGAGGCACTCTACAATGCGTGGATCAACGAAAAGTCGGCTCGGGAGAGCCTTGAAATTGCATTAGCCAATATGCAAAAACAAATAAATACCCTCCAGCTACAACTAAATAAACAAAGCTCTGAGGGTAAGGTTAAAACAACCACAAACCACCAAGCTAACAAAAACAGTCCAATTCTAGCATATGAAACAGATAAAGAAGAATTGCAGAAAGAAGTAGGCTGGATAATGGTTAAAAATAAAAAAAAGAAAAGCAAATAATTCCCCAGGATCTTCACTGCAGCAATTAAAAATAAAACAAAACAATGATAATAATGAAATAAAGAAATTAGAATGCCCAGGCCACGCCCAATTATCGTAAGCAATGTTACCGACTTTGGCTTGCTTTACGAAACACTGAGGTCCAACTATATAGTATTCAAAGCAACGGTACTCAACAATTGGCAAATAAACTTGAAGGCTGAATGTCGTACAACATTAACGAAAATATTAGAATGTCTAGAATTGCTGAAACTGCAATGACACTCTTATGAAGACAAACAAACCAGAGACATTAAAGTTATGGCAAGAGGGCTTGCATCAACCCTCTAAAACTTAAAAAATCAAACTTAATACCACAATGCAAAAGATGCCAATTGCATGGACGTACACAGAAATTCTGCAGAAGGCAACCTAGATGTGTAAAATGTTCAGGTAAACATATCACCACAGAGTGTAGAAAACCCAAAGAAGCTAAGACGAAACGTGCAAACTATAATCAAGCGCATCCGGCAAGTTATAGAGAATGTGTAGTTGCTAAAACATTACAAGATAGGAGAATTAGAGTAGCTCAAGTCCAACCTCAAGAAACAATGATTGAAAATAATCGAAAAAATATAACAAAATTAATGGTGAAATGACTTATGCCCAAAGTATCAGTTAAAATAACCAAAGAGACGCAAATGAAGATGAAGCAATCACCAACGAATTGCTACTTAAACTAATAGAAAAGCTGGACAGGCAGGAAAAAATGATCGAAATATTCGATCATTCCGAAAACATTACGCCTGTGGTCCCAAAAACCAGGAATGGCAAATAAAGATATTGGAATAGCAATTTGAAATGCTAATGGAATCTAGCAACGTCACGCTACCCTACAAGTATTCCTAGATATGCAAAAGATAGATATTTGCCTAATATCAGAAACCCATTTGACAAATGAAGCCTTTATAAAATTTAGAGGATATACATTTTATCATACCATAGAGGAGGAAGAGCAATAATAATAAAAAAGAATATTGCTCACCGTCAAGAACCCGGGATCAAGAACTCAGTACAGCAGAAAATCAGGTAACAGCAGTAACTGTTAAATAGCAGATACAGGGTTACAATAGCCGCAATTTATTGTCCTCCAAGATACAATAAAAAAAAAGGAAAATTATTTGAATGTCTTAAGCAACCTGGAAGAAAAATTTATAATTGGAGGTGATTTTAATGCAAAAAATACAAGATGGGGATCCAGAATGATAACAAGTAAAGGCAATGAACTGCATAAAGAAGCTGCTGATTTAAAATGTAGTTACATGTCAACTGGAAAACCAACTTATTGGCCGACTGATCAAGAGAAAACCCCGGACCTGTTAGATTTCTTAATAGTTAGAAACATAACATCCAACTCTATAAAAGTACAAAAAAAATTTGAGTTAAGTTTAGATTATACGCCAGTGATTCTGGCGTTGAGCGAAAATATAATAAGAAAAGAAAGAAACCCAACGTTAACAAACAAGAGAACAGACTGGGAAGGATTTACTGAAGAATTGAACAAACGAATTCAACTAAATGTACCCCTCAAGGCAACTGAACAATTAAATTTTGAAGCAGAAAAATTCGTAGTAGATATTCAACCATCTGCTTACAGTAATACTTCAGAAATTAAGAGTACAATTAAAGGAATTAATTATTCAAAAAAAGGCAAGGAAATGGTAATAATTAATAAAATAGATAAAATTGGATATATATTACGCATCATTGGATTTTCTGTAAGGCTTTAAGATATAAATTTTTTATTTGTTGCCACAACTTTTTTATAACTATTTTGATTATTGTTACAAAACATATATATTATCGATATAGGAAGCAATCGAAGAACAACTAAATTATAATAAAAATCAAGGTCTGACTGTCATTCTCGCAAATTATAATTACTTTCACCCATCTGTGTTCTAATATAATTTATAAAGATAAATAAAAAAGTATCTGGAATTTATAATTTGTAAAAAATTATTGTTCTTAGTAGGTCAACAATCTGCCTAGTCTGTAATAAGCATTTCTTATGATTATAATACATTTGACATGTAGAAAATCACTTCATTAAGTGATCCCCTTTGTAAAATATTATCTTAATTAGTTAATACTATTCTATTATATTCTGTATTTAGTAAAATGTAAATGTATATTTTTTGTAAAATGTATATGTCCTCGCTGTCGAATGGTGTTAAACATTTTAGTTTACGTATTTCGCTATCATGTCGCACGTTTAACTGATTAGCGAACACGTTGGGGTGCACTAATACTCTTTTAAGGTACTAACACAGACATTTTGCATTACACTCGTTATGGATTCTAGAAGGATATCGCGTTGTATCACTTCATTAGAGACACAGTACGGGTATTGACAATGGCATGCAACAATTTGTAGAACCGTTGTATGGTGGCTATATTAAACTTGCTAGTACTACCCCATAGTTGAGTTCCATATGACCATGTAGGCTTCAGTATTGATTCATATAGTATTGCCTTGTTATCTAATGATAACTTTGGATTTGCGCCCGATAAGCCAATATATTTGATATAGTTTTAGTCCACGTTGTTTTTGTTTGGCAACAAGACGCTCCTTCCAGGTTAGGCGTCGGTCCAGATGCGTACCAAGATATTTAGTATACTCTGCTTGGGGAAGTTGACAATTTAATGGTATTTACTGGTAGATTTTCTTTTATTTGCTTTTATACGCTATGTCTTCAGTTACAGTTGTATTTTATCAAGGTGTGTTTGGAAGTAATTTGATGTTGGCATTGGAGCTTCATGAGATGCTAAGATGGCTGTATCGGTCTGCATATGTTGCCATAGTAGCGATTTTATAGATATATAGATCGACTGTATATAGCAGATACAGTATTGGATGTTCGTTGTTTTGTTTTATAGTGAAATGTCTGTCTGTGCGGTAAGATTTTAGTAAGTGAAAATGAAGATGAGGGGGGAGTTTCTTTAATTTAACTTGCCATACTTCTGTGCCATACTTAAGCCTGATACATGTCCAGGAATGCAGCTGAACAATATCTTTTGGCATTTATAAATATAAGATGTACTTAAAATATATCATATAGTTTTTTGTAAATTTGTAACAGAGTACCATGTGCACTTGAGCGTTATCATTCGCAGTGGAGGCAGTTCAAAAGAGATAGATAATTGGAAATAAACTACATCGTTCATCGTTTAACGGTTACATTCGATAATATCGATAAAAATAAATAGCTGGATTTCCAAAAGAAAAATTTCATTTCCCAAATCAAAGTTCTCTATTAAAAGGCGATTTAAGAGTTGGAGTACATGCCGCCGCACCATCGGTTTCCATAGAGTTTAATAGCTTTTGACAAAAAAATTAAAAAAAATCGACTAACCAATAAACTAATCTAACTATTGCTATAGTTAACATTATTTTCGTGATTGGGTATCTATTGAGTTCATAAATATATTCGTTAAGGAAATGTTATGTTAATTTTAGGATCCTTAGGTCTCACAAATTGTCATATAAATAACTTTAAGTGTCATATAACAGGATAGGGTCTTATTCAGTGATGTGTTATTGTAGGTAGCGGTATCTACTTTGAATACAACAATATACCACCCTAAGAATGTTGACACTGTTGTCATAAGTCGTAGTAAATTTAGAGTTTTGCATGAAAGGGGTTTCTCAATGTTCAAACCTATTTCGGTTTGAGTTATCTTATTAGTATCTTGGGATCACTATTATATCTGCTCTATACTGCTGATATTTCGACAATGAAAGAAACTGTACTTGGAATATTTGTCGGCGACACAGTCATTGTGAAAAAAAAACATATCACTACCTAAAGCTATAGAAAAACCACAAGTGGCATTCAATAGGATTAACAAATGAACTGAACACTAGAAAAGATAGTTTAATAGCTTGAAATCTGTTATTATAATTTGCGTTACGGTACAAAGACATACAATTAATTATAGTCTATCCAAAGTTATTTTGTACATACGTCATATAAATTTGTGTACAGTGTTTCCTTGTAAAGACATTTTTATATCATTGTACTTCTCCTTCGTTTATTCTCTTAATATCTGTATACATCTTTCTTGGTAAAACTAGATTTAATCGCTGCATTCTTCTTAATGAATTTGCCATATCTGCAAAACGGTTACTATTATTTCTCTCCTGACATATTTTAACCAAATGCTCATGTATATTCTGAACAATTATACACATATCTGTGCACATCATTTACACTCTATAATAATATTTCTTACAGTTATCATATATTAATTATATACTCACCTTTACTTATTTCGATTCTCATCACCCTGCTTAGAAATTGGCAGCATTGAATCATATCATATTCTGAAAGTTTCCAATCTATCTAACATTTGTTCACAATTCCATAATTTGTCAATTTCTTCTTCAATATATCTTATCGAGTTCATCCAAACCGAAGATGCTTTAACCATTCCTGTTTCTAGCACAAAGTATAATATATCTGCAATGTGTTATTAATAAATGTTATGACTAATAAATCCTAAGCAGTTGTTATTCCAATATTTACCTTTTCCATCAACTTTTGTTGTCCTAACACTATTTTTATTATCATCTTGCCATGAGTGACCAATGAATATATTGGTCCCATTCCGAAATATCAGTGACTCACCTAAATACATAAATTGAAATAAGTCTTGTTTCATTTTTTATATGCTTTTAATGTTAATGTTTAATGTTTTAGTGTTTAATTTTATATGTATTCTTTTAAAGGCAATATCCGGAAGTTCCATTAGTCCTCTTCGATACTTTTTAGACTAACGGTTTCTATTGAAATAATTGTATTAAATTATGTTTGTATTGAAAAACTAATCACTCTTTTTATACATTTCATATTTTTAATCTCTGATAGAGCTAACATCAAGCTAATCTTGCTTCGCTACCCGCTTCGTGTGAGGACGGTTTTTTTTGGTGAATTCAAGATTATATTTTTCAATTGTTCAGATATGTCAGTGACCGTGTCCATGCTAATATTCAGAGCAGCTGCAACACGCTAAAAATATTTTCAATAAAAATCACAGCAAATTAATATTTAACAGTAAAATGCTTACCCCTCTAACGAATTTTACTGGTAAGAGTGGGCTTCCATTACCTCGTTCCTGTTCAAAGTAACTGATTAGAGAGGCAATCTGTTCTATCTGGCTTCGGAATTTTCAATCAGAGTAATAATAAGCAGCGATTTCAAATTTATCAAATCAAGCAAAACATTAAAATAATGTTTGCCGGTTTATAACCTCTTGTCACTATTGTTTTGAAGAATTTTGCATACGTTTGACAACCGGGCGCCTTTGACAGGCTAGTTCGGTTACACGTTCGAACTTATCAGACAGAATTGTGTCTCATTTTTACTAGAATAAAAGGAGAAGGAAAATATTGTCTGATTCTAAAATGAATTTACAAATTGCGGCAGGCAGTACATTAAACATCTTGATGACGTATTTACAAAAGAACTTTGGATAGACTGTATATCATTTGAGGGATGCGCCATTCCTCAAGTAGAATCAGCGAAATATCTCGGCATTCAACACGATGGTAAAATAAACTCAGCAGATCAAACTTAAAATTAACTGTAGTCGAAATAATAAAGCTTATTTGGACTTATGTAGTGTAAATATGGAGTTACACTTATACATCAAACCTACAGTAATACCAAGATAAATTAATTTACGAATTTATTCAATATTTCATTATAAAACATGAGATAAGGCTACTAAATAACAGCAACGTGGAAGCAATACAACTACTGGATAAGACGCGGGAAATCAAAACATTGAAGAGAACAAAATCTCATAAACTTGTATAAAGTATATAAGTGTTACTACTGGCTTCAAGTCTAATTTAATTTTAATTTGGGAAATCAGATTTATACATCAATTTACTTTACTTTTTATCAATTAAATAAATCAGATTTATCCATCATTCCTCTTACTTGTGACTTGATGCAAATGTAAGAGAACAGTGGTAACACATTAATTTTTAAATTCAGATTGTACTAAGCCTATCTAATATACTGTGTATGTAATAAAAAATAACATCATATTTTTTTACTTTTACTAAGTTTTAATTAAAAATTGTCATGTTTTAGACTTACTTACGCTACAGGAATCATATCCTATCGAACTAAAATTTCACATATATATTTTGTCATATATTTGGGTTTTTAACTTATATTTTTAAATATCCATATTTATTTTTTAAATATACTTATTTATTTATATATTTCAAAGTCTCCTTTTTACCAACTATGGGTTTATCTGGACTGGGCCTAAAGTTTAACTTGGGCTCCGAACCACGGTCCTCGGCATTAAGCCTACCGACTGGCGAGTGACCAATTTTAGAAATCATTCCAGATCTGGTTGGTTACTGACGTGACTGGGATTGATCACTTTCCTTGTCGGATTTTACACTCTCGCCTAAGAACATTCACAAATTTGAAACAACCACAAACATAAATACGCCCATACGCCAGCAGGATTCGAACCCGCGGCTATCGCAACAGTAGGAGGACCGTCCCATCGTCTTTACCACCGCGCCACCAAGCCGGCTTTAATTATACTTGATTATTACTTTTGATACATTGTGATTTCGCGTATTTTAATATGTTAGCAGATTCATTCTTACGAATGCTTACAAATATGCTATTTTTTGCACTATTAAGTGTTTGTGATAAAAATAATTTATTTTAAATCAATTTATAACTTTTCATTTTAAGATACAATCAGTGAATAGACTCGTTTTTTTTATGAAATCTGATAAGAACAAGTGTTTTGTCGAATGCAGAATCATCAGAAAAATATTTGTGGTTTTTTTTATTTTTAAAATTTATTTAATATTTTTTTACATTAGGTTTGCAGAGCTATAGTAGATCCGACCTTTCTGGTGTGTCGAAATGTTCAATTTCTAATCGACGTTAAGATAATATTAATTTTGTCCTTACCGAACAATTCTATCTAATAAGTAATAATAAATTACCGTCTTTCTAAATAAATTACACCGAGATTAATACTTCATAACAAATATTTTTATTGCTGTTGAAAGGAGCAACAAAATACTGTATTAACTATTTCCATATATAACTATCTATATATTCTCTCTATTTAACTAAAATATATTTAAGTCACTTAAAAAACGTTACAAATTAATGCCAATACATAATATTAATGTTCATAATATGCTTGTTCTGAACATTTTTGCCACAAAAATACGAATGATCAACAATGAAGAAATGTCGTTTTATATATAAGTGCTAATAACTGCGTATAAGTATGTATGTAAATGTAATCAGCAACTTTCTAACTTATACTTCCTCTTTAATATAATGTGTTTTCTTGCTACATGGTCATCGTCAGTTTTAATTTAGTATTGGAGTTTTGAGCATATATTTTCAATGGAACTAGTTAAATCCAAATAAAAGCGGATTACAGTATCGTTATTGAAAGACAAGATTTCTCCTCGGCAGTGCAGTACGAGTTTAACGAAAGGTTGGACATACATTTTGTTTAGTTTTAAATTTTATTGTTGGTTCACTCTCCTTTACATCTAATATATTAATAGGATTTGTATGTTAATAAAGCAATTGACTTTTGGTCACAAAACACTATGGTTCGGTCATTGTAGAATTGATTATATTTTTGAGCAAAAAAAACCAAAACAAGTAATCAACCAGCTTCTCTTAAAGCCAGCTTTTCACCAGTAAGGCAGGAATATTCAGCAAACGCATCAGTTGTCGAACCAATTTATCGTAACTTTTAACGAGCTACCAAAGATACACGACTTAAAATGGGAAGCTTTTCCTCGAACCCTATATTATCTTTAAATTTTGATAAAATGGTTTTAGACTTACGCACAGTCTTAGAGAAGCCAAAACTCGTATACCTTGGCTGATTCAGCTTATTACTTCGGTGGTAGATGTAATTTTTTTCTTCTATATCCCAAATATTTAAACTCCTGCATTTGTTCTTATTTAACAATAAAAAGCGACCTCTCTCACATTTTCCACATTTAATATGTTCCACTTTTTGTGACTGTAAATGTAATTTTTTCATGGTAATAGTATAAAATAGTATAAAAATCTGAAAAGAAAGATTCATCCTGTCCTGTCAAATATTAGACAGGGTAAGCTTGGGTATGTTAATGACGAGGACTATCCTATTGCAGAGATTCTTGCCAGACGTCGTCCATCGTCACATACCCATCAACACTATTACATTTGGTCTGAAAATATTAAAGATACAGCAGTTTTTTAGTCGGTTTTAATTTCGTGTTCGTGTTCAGCATTTTCACAAAAGGAGATATTACGAGGTGCCGAGGGGATGTAAAGGGTAAAAAGAATATCTCATTAACTCATCAATAAAATTATAACTTAAATACTTATGATTTTCTTCTCGTTTCGGCTGGTGATACGTAGATAAGGAGTATGTATATTCTATTTTTAGACCTTATTATATCTAGACATGAACAAAGAAATTGAAAAGGTCAAATTGCAGTCAGTAAAGACACAGTTCTTTCCTTCTACTTCTAAAGAAGTACAGCGCCTTAAAATGAATACCTGTATTTTTTTAAAGCACTATTAGATTTCAAAATGAGAAACAATTATTCTCGGCTTTGTAAACTGCTGATGCTGAAAAACAAAAATTGCGTAACCTAAAGTCCTTGAGCTTCGGGATCAAGTGAATTTAATGAAAACAGAAATCAAAAAACTAAGGTCTAATCAAAAAACAGAAGGTATACGTCGCATGAAATTCCGGAAGTATTTAGTGAAAATGATCTGGCTGAGGATACCAGGTGGATTAGAGTAAAAAAACAATAAGAAGAAAAGGAAGATAGCGGAAACCAAATCGCATAAACCCCATCTATTAAAAAACGAAATAAAGTAACCTCAGCAGTTACAATCAAAACCTACCCATAAACGACCGCCGATTACAGTTGCAGATGTCAGGAATCAGGAGGAACTATTATATGCAGTATTTAATCAGGAAGTTGAGAGTGAGCACTTCCAAAATAAATTCATGAAAAATGATAGGGTTAAAATAAATGTATCCAGTGATCACTTCTATAAAGAAGTTTAACTACTGAATTAAAAATATTTTCAATAAAAAATTCGACCGACTTTAAAAAATAAATAAGAAACTCACTAAAATGTAAAAAAGCCGGCTTGGTGGGCGCAGTGGTAAAAGCGACAGGACGGTCCATCTACTGTTACGATAGTCGCGGGTTCGAATCCTGTTGGGGCATGGTCGTAAATTTATGTTTGTGATTGTTTAATATTTGTGATTGTCCTAGGCAAGGGTGTAAAATACGATAAGGAAAATGATCCCAGTCACGCCAATAACCAGGCTGGGTAAGACCGGATGCCTTCTGGGATGATTTCTAAAGTTGGTCGCTCGCTAGTCGGTAGGCTTAATGCCGACGACCGTGGTTCGAAGCCTACGTTAAACTGCAGAACCAGTCAAGATAAACCCTCGTTGGTAAAAAGGAGACTTTTGTATTGTTTATGTTTGGCATCGACTTCAAATTGATCTGTTGGTAGTAGTTAAAATAATATTGTAAATAGATAAATAAGTTTAGGTAGGTATTAAGCTAAATTGTGTGTATATAATAGAACATAAAATACATGTGTTACATAGGTTATGTGTAGTAGAGAGCTTAAATAAGAGTTTTGCTAATTTTTATTTAGTTATTACAACGATTATTATGTACATATTTTATTTTAAAACGTTTTCTGTGTTAAAAATCTAAGTTTGATTATTTTTTAATTTTTAGTGAGTTTCTTATTTATTTTTTGATGTCGGTTCAATTTTTTTGTTACCGTACCGAAAGGTTACCGTTGAGGCACTAAAAAGTAATAAATTAATACCCCAGTGCAAAACATCTCAATCGTTTGGACACCAAAAACTACTGTAACCACTTATCTGTGTATGCACTGTATCACTTATCATCAATGTGCAACATGTTGGAAAATGTACCACCAAAACGCCGTTATTGTGGCAAAAACCACCTTACAAATTATCAATGGTGTGAGGTCATTAAGGAATTCCAAAATATAAGAGATTCTAAAAATAAACCTAAAGTAGTGGCAAAAGCTTCTAACGCTCCTAGCATGGCCACGATAAATGAGACTAAAACCCCCAAGATTTTAAACTATACGATAAGTTGTGGAAATTAGGGATCCAGCTGATCTGATGAATTTCTAATGCAAATATTGCAGTAATTTAGACACAATGTATTATTATTTTATTCCAAACGGATTGTAGATGTTATTTGTTATACATTTAAAGATATAAAACATAATCGACAGCTATAAAAATTGATGCTTTAGCAAAAGTAATTGTAATAAATTAACAATGGTACGTTACCGAGAAACGAGCATATAAAATAGAAGGTAAAACCAAATGTATGTGTATATTCCGCTATTACTATACAGTCTCAGGATTACTGAATTTATTAATTTGTAATGTTAACTAGTTATAGCAAATATATATTGTATTATGATCATTCTGATATTGAGAAAATTATTTAAAATTGATATTAATTAAAATATTTAAATAATTAGTCTGAGTTTGTTTAATCCATGTTGGTACATATTTGCAGTAAAAGTTTCATTTCATTTCATTTTTGTAGCTTGTAGCACACTACATCTTGGTGATATTACCATGCATATATTTCGTTTACAATCTAATAAAGTCTTTAAGAGTTTGAGCTGGGTACTTACTGTCTATGAACTTTTTTAGTCCTCTAGGCTGTTCTTTATCATTGACATGCTTGACACCATTTTTAAGTCATTGAAACCAAAACCGACAATTGGGAAATAACGCAGTAGCATCTTCATAACTTTCTAAAATAATTTGACGAGCTTTTGCAGTAAATTTATTCAAACTAAAAAATTAGCCCAAAAATTAATCAATTAATGAAAAACTGTTATTTTATGTTAAGAAATGCCAAAACCATGAACTTTAATAGTTCGGTTAGGTTGTTTAATTAATAATAGTCTACATTAATACTTTTCATTCATACATGTATTGTTAAATATATTTCCGTTGTTAAGTATTATTTTATTAACTACTACTAATAAAGTATTCATAAGAAAATTTTATCTGTTTAACAGCAGATTATTATAATAATTGTAATAGTCAAATAAAGCTCTGGACAATTGAAAAGTCTGAAAGATTTTCTGGGAGTCTGGAAGCACAAATTGAGTTAAACTGTAATGAAAGTCTACTATTGATTGCAATTGATATGTTTAAAATGAGCCTTAAATGGGTCTTTTTTATTTTTGTACAAAGGAACTTTCCGAAAGAATACAAAGAAAAAGATAAATGAATAACTCATTCTTAAATCAATGAGCCTGGGAACTATATGTTTTTCTGACAAAAATCACATATATGTTATATAGCTCTCATATTTTTCTTTCCTCCCATTTTTCCAAAAAAAAAACATTCGAATACGAGGTTATGATGTCTACATGGACTACTATGGACACTACACCTCAGCAACATTGCTCAAATAAATCTCGAATAGAAGAAAAAAATATATACGATGCTGATACAAAATTGTTAATATTTGAGGATTATATTGTTGCTTTTTGTCCAATTGTCAATTTCATGATATTACGTTTCAAATCAGATAACTTTTTAATTACTTAACTCGTGCCGTTTTCTATCGTTGAACTGAAATTTATTTGTATACTTCCATGGTCTATATAATACAAATCTACAGTTTATCTGTAACGATATTGTCTGTAGGTAATATGCTGCTTTAGCCCAGTTGACCTAAATTATGCTATACATCATTGCCTATTTCTGTCAATATATTTCAAAAAATATCACTAGGTTTTACGTTCTATTCCTTAGACTAAAGCACCATAGTTACATTAAAATACAAAGTGATCAATAAAAAAGAAAGGCGAGCTTTTAGAGTAAAACTTTGAAAAATAGTTGACCAATATTCGTGTCAAATATATTGAACAAAAGTTTAAGGATAAACTTGTCAACAAAATGTTTGCGTTTAGTAAAATTTGTGATAAACATTCGGATAATTTTATATGAATATTTGATTTAAAATGAAATATTGTTTAAATCATATTAAAAATGCATTAGAATTCGATTAATTAGTACAATGACTGATTTGATTAAAAAATAATGATGCATTTTTATAATATATTTGCGTGTTTGTTCAAGAGACAATCCTCTTTGTTATTTGTCACGCTATCAGAAATGGGTTTTGCAAATATACACATACATATATATGTACTAAATCAAACATATGCCGTCAGTATCTAAATACATATAACGATCAGTAATTATTAAATAAAATTGTATGTTACAGAAAAATTAATTCTATTGTATGTAATATCGAGATATACTATTTTGTTATAAAAAACATTTGTAATAAACAATTGTATACTTATTTTAACTAGAGCAATTTTATACCCATTGATGTAAAAGATAAAAATATAGAATTGAGTTAAAAATATGTCGATCGAAATAAATAATACTAAATAATAATTTTAAAATTAATCTAATATATCTTGAAGTTTAAATTTAAATACAGAGAGTTGAGTTTAGTGTGACAATGTCATTTTGAGTTGTTTTGCCTTTAAAAATTAATTATGCAAATATGTACATATATACACATTGTATTGAATTATATAATGTCACAGAAAAAATCCTATATTGTGGAATTTAACAATTTAGACGTACTTACTCTACCTTTAATACATTATTTTATTATACAGATAAGCATCTTAAATTATAATGTTTGGGAACAAAATTTGAATCTACCTTAATAAAAATCTTGAATCGTTTTCTTATAATATATTCAAGGAAATATATTTATTATAAAAATATGTTTAATATTATCAGTAAATGTACTGGAACTTGCAAATACTTTTTTAATATTTACATAGTTGAATTCTAGAATCGGAAAAGCTACTGACATATACTAAGATTATCTAAGAGTTGCCTCATGTTAGATCACCATGTGGAAATACTGTTCATCTAGACCAAGCGATAATCGCAAGAGGCAATGTTGTTAAGGTTAAGTTATTTTTAAGGTGTTATCTAACAATATATATATAAAGTTATCTTGTTGTCTTTTCGCTTGAACGTGTTGTAAATGTACTCATCGATAGCAACATTCCATGAAGAGTGAAATAATACTTTACGCAAATGATTGTTTGTTTTGCATTTGATTATATTAACTTTAGGGGTTATTCAAGAGTGGACGCATTTAGAGTATGTATCCTTCGAAATCTATTGGGTGCCTAGATGTGTTGTGATAATTTTTTCACTTTAAACATATACTTATTGAGAGAAATTGGTACAATATACATTATTCAAAATATTTCTCATCATTTTCTGTAACTTTTCCCATCTTTAGGCGATTCAGTATTTAAAGAACGATGAAGATGGTGGTTTGACACCGATCCAATTATAGATCTATTGTTACACTTCTTTAGCATTTTGAAATTTCGTGTGCCTGCTGCATCGATCTGAACAAGTGGTAGTCAGAAGGTGTTATGTCTGATGAGTGCGCTCGATGCAGAACTTCGCATTCGAGCTACAATTGTGTTTCTGCATTTGCAACATGTGGCTAAGCCTTGTTATGCGAGAGGTTGACTTAGCGTCTGTTATTCGGTATTCGCTTGACGCAAGATATTTGTGGTAACAGTTTCATTCAGTTTTAGTAGTTATTTATACACTATACCTTGTTGATTTCCACATATGTACAGCAACACTTCATGGCTATGAATGTCTCGATAGCGATAGGCTCTTCTTAACTAAACCATGAAGTTTGCACTTGGGATTGATAGTAATAGATTTATTTTTAATTTCCAGTTACGATACACCACATACATCTCTTCTGTTTTTGTCTGACTTTTTTTTTTGGTGACGAACATTACCACCTTTGAATCTGGTATAGGACGAAGCAGAATCATCATAAGTTTTGAAGAGTATTTGATGGGCTTCGACAGGGATTTATTCGAAAATTCCATTTTGAGCGTTAGTAGCGACTGTAAACATTGAATAACTTGACAATACTACATTTTCACCAATAGGTGTCACTGCGCAAAATACATACAATAATCTAATAGAGTAATTTTCCGTGATGGTTTTTTTCTGTTATTTTTGGCATGCTTCGTAATTTACAATAAGCTGATGGATAACATATTGTTTTTGTCATGAATTTTAAACATTTTTGAAACTGAATCAACTGTTATTCTTTGTGTGTGATTTTTATTTTTATTGTGATAATTAATATTTTGCAGCTATTTTGATCAATATTTGGTTATTATTTTGAAAAATTCATACGTATAAATTTTTATCGTGTCATGAAATGTCATGTTTAATACTAAAAAAATGTTTATACCGATCGGATAAATTATTGAATAACATTATAAGAAATACAATTCAATTGAAATTGAATTGATGCTTGTTTCGTATTCTCTGTAAACTACAACTACGTATTCTTAATGACCCTATCTTATGGTAACTTCTTAGGTTCCAATGTTAAATTCGGATACAAATAACTTATACACACTATTTGCTTTCCTGTTTTGTCAGTTTAATTGTAAAGTTGAAAATTAGTTATACTCGTATACAAACAAGGACTTCGGGTTTCAATGTTTTCGGGCATAGTTCTTGCATTTAACTGTAATGGATCGATTATAAGAAAACATTTAAATGTCATCTATTGAACCAAAGAAGATATAGTTAATCAACATTAAATTAATTAATTCATTGATGTATATGTTTTATAATGGATAAAGTTCATAAAAATGAACCTATTGTGATACCTCCAGAAGGTCTCGTCCAGAAGTAGATGTATATAAGATGTTTTGTTGTCCCATTATAATATAATGCCAATGCGGCCATCGTAGTCTCTTTATACTCAAAAACTAGATATTTAAAAAGAAGGCGTTCAAATGGGACATTTTGTCACATCTACTATATAATGTAGGCGATTTTTATTTATGAGTGTATCGTTCAATTCTATTGAAAAGGTTAAAATTAAGATTTTCTCTTTTCGGAAGTAAAATAGAAAAATGTAAGGAAAATTACCATCTGAAATCTTTATTTCAACGTCACAATAACTGTATATTGAGAATATGCGAATATGTGAATAATGAAATATGTCATTAATAGAGTTCTTATTAATAATTATATTTTAATATTCAGTGATATGATATTATTTTCATTATATAATAATCTCCAATCTCCAATAATCTCTAAGTATCTTAAAATTACGTAATAGAAACAATAAAAAAATTCCATTAGTTGTATTATTAAACAGTGGATCCACTATTCAAAAGTCTTACCCAGGTTACGAGAAACTGGGAATACCCACAGTAGCCTCTTATACTGTTGAATTGATATTTTATAGGCATCCATAAAATGATTTAATAAAAATGTGGTTTAATAATTGGTTTTGTTGTTGTATATCTAATTTTTGAGTAATTAATTGAATCCAACATGTAACATATCTAGTTCTGTGACCATTCAATGGAATTGAACATTAAATATTATCAATAATTTACTCAGTCAATGCGAAAACCCTATTGATATTATTATAATTCAGTTTGTAAGTAAAACTAGCGTGGTGTAGTAGTTCTATTTTATATATTGGGGCTAGAAATTAATTCTTATTAATGCCACTGTCTTTAGTGTTACATTATTTCAGAATATTTAAATTAAGACTACGTGGGGCTGGATTAATTTGGAGTCTGTGCTTAGGGCTTTAATTCCTACACCAACTGAATTTTATAGGGTGTAACTTTAGGTTGATGATATAAATGTATATATTATGAACTTAAGGCTTTTCAATATAGACGTATTAATGTTGAAATATAATGAAGCAAGTTGTATATCAGATATTAACAAGTCAATTTTTATATGAAATGCTCATGTATGCCATTATGTACCTAATATGTTTAGATTTAGTTTGATCATCGGTCAACTGCGGCTTATCTTTATGATCGTGTCGTTATCATCATTTTGTTTGGTTAGCGATTGGTATTAACGTTATCATCAATATGTGTTTTGAAAAAGTGTAGAGCAGTGATGATTTGGCGTTTTTTTGATGTGCGAATTTTGGTTTGAATTTATTTACTAAAACTTAGAGATTCGATTTTGAATGGCTGCAATGTTTGTACTAAAGCAGACTTTTTTGACAATAAAGTGTTAATAATTTGGATGTAACGCTTAATTCCGGGGTGATTTGGATTTATTGCGTAAAGGATAAACAACAGCTTAAACAGGCGGCTAGTGCCACGATGGCTAGTCTTAGAGCGAAAACAACATGATCGATATAGAGTGCCAACGTCAATACGTCTCAAAACCCTATATTAAAATTGAATATATATAACATGATGAATATTGAAAATATTATTAGTTCTACAGTTTATCATTAATATTCTTCCTATTTTGCTTACAGCCGATTGTGTAAAGCCTGTCAATTAGGAAATACCGATGAACAGTCCCCAGTTCTCCCAGAAAAAAATTGGTGGTCTTAATAGTCGAATTATGCTGTAAGCGAGAATCAGCCTTTTTGCCGAAGAGATGCAGGTGAGTTATTTTAACATACTTACTCATATAGATAACAGTATAAAAAATTATTTAGGATATTGTAATTCCCACCTCTTCAAATATGATAATATATTACACTTATATTTTTTATACTTAGTTCTTGGAAATATAATTAGAATATCTTTATTATAATTTCTTAGTGAAATATTTTAGCAATTGATTTAAAAAATAACTATTTATAGAATATATTTTATATGATTTGATGATTATATATATTACAATATTATTATACATAATTATTACGATATTACTGAAATAATTAAAGTGGCATTTCTATATAATATTGAGATACTAAGTGAAGGGACAAAAATTAAAAAAATTTGTTTTATTGTTATATATGACCATATTATATAATATAGTATTACTGTAACCAAAAATATTTGGTCGCAATAATTATGCTATAATTATGTTGCTATAATGTACGTTGTACGTTTTTCTCATACAGCATTGGGTTTTCTGTAGAGAAAGAGAAGCTTTTGGCAAAAATTTAACTTATATTGTTTGAAATGTAATCAACAATTCTTAGTAATTGATATTTTAAAATAGTATGAAGTTTAACAGATATTCAAAACTTGTTACTATCATGAATAAAGTTATTTAATGAAAAATAATTAGTACTGTTTTGTGCTTAAAATAACGTGAAAACATTGTTAATTAAAATACTATTAATGTTATTTTATCAACCAGTTTATTGCCTATATTTATATTACACCTTAAACTTCTAGTTTTTCTCATATCCTAAAAATATTTAGCCGAAAGCAATTTTGATCAAATTCATTTTTATTATATTGATGATATGTATTGTTGAAAATTCGACTTCCTTTGTTTGGTTTTAATAAATGTGATGAACTCTGGCACTTTTAGCAACTTATGGTGAAGCTGCTATAATGATACTATGATATCCCAATTATCGGTTTTGCTTTTAACGATTAAAGGTGACGATTTTGATGCCAATGTCAATAGACGACTTGGAGGAACAATAAAATTCGAAGACAAGGAATTGCAAGACTTATTGGTCGAAAACTCAATTTGAACTCTCAAAGTACTTTCAAACAGTTTAGTAGTTGACGAATCAATTGGTTCCAGATGTTGTCTAACATTTAAAAGGAGGTAAAATGGCTTGACTGAAATTGAATTGACTGATAATTACTTAAATGCACACAAATTGACTGAAAACCGTTTCATTATCGCGCTTTGATTGTTTTCCAAGCAAGAAAGAAATGTTTGATGTGGCGTATTGTAAGTGGCAGTGACAAATAAATACACTATGACATTTTTAAGAGTAAAAATTGATGGGTTAGTCTAGGAGAGTCATCAACATTGACACGGAGGTGGAACATTCACGGCCGCAAAATTCTGCACCGCCGATCTTGCTAGTGAGTACAGCAACTTTTTAAAATCGAATAAAACTGTTGCTGCATTCGAAAATGTTAAATAAATCCGAAAATAAATTGATGAATAAAATGGCAATATAAAGTTGCCAGAGAGAGGGGAAAGAGTTTTAGAAAATAATGGAAAATATTGACTATTTCTATATTGACTAATTTTTCTCATTAAAAACTTACTTATTAACACTTTACAGATTTTGCAGGATCATTTGAATAATTGTATTATATAAGTACATTTTAATGGCATACTAAAGTTATTATGTTTGTAAAATTTATAACCATAAATCCTTTTTTTATTTCCGTTAGAAATATCATTTTTATAAATATACTAGTACAAATGCAAAATCCTTATAAAATATAATGATTAATAGATAAATTTCAAATTACACAAAAAGGCTATTATAGTAAATTTTACACCTCATTTATATTTTATGCAAAGTATATTTCTTTTTTTATTGGTTTTTAGAAACATTAACATGAAACATAACAAAAATGTTATTACACTGTAACAATGGTTAATAAATATGGTGCAGTCGTAAGTTCCAGCTTATTTTAATTAAAATATAATTACAATATAATTATAAGTTATGAAGTCCTCCAAACCGGATATTTTTTACAGTTAACATTGAACAAAATGCTTCCTTTATTTTTGCTGGAAAATATGAAATCTCTATAATTTCGAAATAGCAATTTATTGGGTTGGTTGGATGAGTCATATGTCGCTTTTGAACTTTGGTACATTATCTGTAATATCGTGACATGTTATATGTATATTATATATAATTTGAATATTTCTATATATTAAAAATATTAGACTGGAAGTTAAATGTATTTTTTTCAGAATGTAAATTTGTTTATTGTTCTATAAAATTTTTATATTTACCTCAAATGTAGCATGCTATGTATTAAACTAGTTGTCCTGAGAGACGTTGTCCTGTCCGATCTATGAATATTCAATTCGGACCGGAACAAATAATAAAAAATAAATTATTTAAAAAAAGCATTTTTAGCTCTTTAATATAATGTTAATTCTATTTTCTGGCTGTTTTATAATCTTGGATGGATTAAGATGGATTTTTAAGATTGATTGCTACAAACTTTTAATTACTGTCGTTGAGGTTTATCTATATAGGTGACAATAATTAGCAGATAATGTAAATATTCAGCGGCAACTGTGCTATTACTAATATCAAGCAATTGTTTAGAAACATCTCCACATCTTGTTTAGAACATTTTCTCCCGAGAGATCGTTCTGTAATTCGACTCGCATGTTTGTACTTGTGTAATGTGAGTGATTTGACGTACTTCCATAAAATGAACGACTTCAAATATGCATAAGTTCGCCGGCTGCTCATCTTTTTGCCTAACGTGATTTTCAATTTAGTCCCCCATTGAGATGAATGTCGAGATATGTCGCTAGTTCTGCTTTAATAATCCCTCAAGTTATATAATTACTGTGATTCATTATTTACGTTTGTTTTACTGATCCCATAGCCACTGTCTTGTTCTACTGATGCGTTATATCTCGCTCAAGGATTGCTAGAAATTGAAATTAAAACTTATTTTAACACTAGATTTTACTTATATTTAAAATATTCAGTCGATTTCTCAGGACCATTGCACGACAAATGAAAATTCAAACAATAATGTTTATGCATGTTGCTTAACATAAAAAAAACCAATCAGTCACTGGTGAATACATTTCCAATCATTAATTATGAAATCATAAAAATATAATTTCAACAGATGTATCATTTAAAATTATAATAGTTTGATTAACTTAACATCTCCCTCTGTCGTTCCTCAAAGAAGGAATACTTATCTTCTTTCACACTATCCAAATTTTGGAATTGCTCTCCTTTTATCTAGCATGTAAGCATCTACACTGATGGCTTCAAATCCTGTGGGTCCTTTCGTGTCTTTGTAATAAGCGATGAAGCTTATCATATATTACTTATATATTGTATTACTGCTTACATATATATTGTATTCATTCTACCAAACCAGCAATACTGGCTGAACTCTTTACACTTTTTAAAGCTCTATTCCATTTTTCAATTCAATGCTTCAAATACTGACTTATCCTCACTGACTCTCGCAGCTTTCTTGAATGTTTCATGGAGCGAAAAGCCACCCTTTGGCTTTCGTTAGTAACGTAATTCCGTTCGACCTAAGTAAGGTTTTTCTCCACACTGACCTCCCCTCCACCACCAAAGACTTTGTCAGGAACTCGTGCAACGCCGTTGGGTAATCTAATCCAAATCAGAAACATTGATTCTCATCCTCAATGTACTATTGCTTATCTAATATATTATTTAACCACTAATCCAAATGTCTTGTATGTTAATAAATTCACTCACACATATAATAACCTAATTATTTATATAACTTTTAACTCCCCTTTATATTATATTATTTACACCATATATTTTTATACTTACACTTATTGTTTGTTCAAAAATTAACTACCAGAGCTAATCTTTAAACTTATGGAGTTTAGAATTAACAAGGATTGTTATGATTTGACAATGACTTTCACATGTTGTATATTTTAGTTATAGCGAGACCAGCATTGTTGTATCGAAAAACGATTTTTTTCTGTCTTTTAGATCATTTCGACTGTTTTTTTTCATGTGATAAACAGTTATGGTTTTACATTTTTCTAGACTATACTTTTTTGATTCTATCAAATATTCAACATGAGCTTAGATCCGTCGTTAATTTGGTTTACAACATATTTTGATGGTTCACCATTAGCTACAATTTAGAAATACATTTGACTGTGAAGCAGCAAGTCACAAGTTAAAACGCACTTCTTAACATTTCTGCAGTTAAATTTTTACTTTATTTACAATACTTTTAGACATTTAAGTACTTAAACAGGTTTAATGATTAGATCATTTCTTTTCTTCACAATTGCACGTTTGCAGCTCATTAATTATATGAAGTGATCATTTAATATCAGCTGTTTCTGGAGATACAGAATGTTTAAGGAGGAAGGGAAACAAACAAATGCTGTATTACTTATGTCATCTTTTATAAACCTATACGAATTAATTCAAACGCTTAATGTAATATAGCACGACCGCTCTTTAGAGATAAACATATCGAGCGCGCTTAAAAATGTCATCTTTGTGATAATGCGTTTGTAATTTGAATATTTTTAACACCGAAAGAGCATTTTTTAGGGACGTGTTATATAGTGGAAATCTTTTTAAACAATTTGTTGTGGAGTTTATTTATGGAATTATTGTGATATTATGAAAACACGCTATTTTATCGCTATTATAAATTCATAAAAATCTCGATTGTTTGATTTAATCTGAAGTAAAATGAACACGTACATAATTTTTACTTGTGCAAATGTTCTAATGTCAGGTAATAATATTATGTTTTATATCAATTTACCTATTCAACTTTGAAATCTTCGCATTGGCCTACTTCTTCAAAGATAACTATGAGCATAAAGAAAAAAAGTGAAACAAATTTAAATCAATATTATGTTTTTATGTTAAGTTATTATAAGCGTAGTGTAAATATCGAGCACTCAGTTATATTAATCAAAAAACATTGTTCTTGAATTCATATTGATGTATTTTTTATTACAGTTGATGGTAATTTATTTTTTCTCGTTGATACATCGTCATAAAAGGTCAAATTTCAAATCAGACCTTCAAAAACGCTGGAACAATAATTTACCGAGACAAATATTCAACTTTTTATTCTAGAGACGAACAATATGGAATTACTCTATTAGGCAATTATCGATACAACATGTATTTAGACAATCATACATTACTATAAATACTATTAATTACAGATTATGAATAATGATTTATTATTCTAAGTCACGAGTTATATATTTTTTAATTTGGGTGTTTTGGCATTTCACTGAAACAGTTAACAAAAATTCGTAGAACAAGTGTTTTTTCCTGAATAAATTATGTATAATGAAATATAAATTGCAAAAACAAATAAAAGAGATTGTCAGTAAAAGAAACGTTTACAAACATAAATATGTATTAGGATATTAATATAAGTGCTAAAATGTATAGACTGAATGAAATATTTTAAGCTATTTGTTCATTTAGTTATAAGAAAAAATCTAATAAATGATTTTTTATTAAAGAGGACCATTAATATTACACACTTAATAATTCTAGCATTTATTGAAGGGCAGTTATTTAGTGACTTTATGGAATAGGAGAAGTAATATCAAAAGTTGAATATAATACTTTTGTTTGTGTGTGAATAAAGAAAGTAAGTTGATTATGGATATTTATTGGTCTACATCATTGATTATAATGTGCAAAATGTGGCCGAACGTCAAGGAATATTATTTGTCATATGCTATAGATCTTTTTTTCAAGACTACGTCGTTCAGTTTGTTCAATTACGATGCTATAATTTCAATAATGTTACTACCATGTTCGCAAAATAGAATTTTGAAGAAATTTGCTGATTTTTAACATTATTTATTTTAATAAAGAATATTTTGTGTTTTAGTAAGTAGAAAAGTGTGTCACATTTCATACTAAATAAATGATTCTATAATTTTTTAAACAAATAGTAATATCCATAGAGGTTCTGAATCACAACTTATGAGGACATTTAATTTGATTTATAAGGTAAATATAAATTATCGATATTTAACTGAATATATTATGAAAACACATATTTAAGTGATTTTCTCATATGTATTAAAACTATGTATATAAAGAAAACAGTAGTAGGTGTCACTATTGATTAGCAAACATTTGGTATTAAAAGTTAATATTGTTTGCGCCGTGTTTATATATAAATTATTTGAGGAACTCGTGGGTAAAAACTCATATCATCATATATCTATTAACGCAGTAATTAAATAAGTAATATAAAAATACATTTAGCCATTACTTTGAGCCAATATTTATAAAGAAAAATGGGTCCAATATTTTAAAGGAAATGAAATGTTTTATGAATTATATAGACCACTGAAAAAAAAATTCATAAATACAAGAATTTATGTGAAAATTACGGCTATCATGCTCTGTTTTTTGTCATATATTATGCTTCTATATGGAGAATATGCGGAGTTTAGGTGTAAATTTAGATTTAACATCAATTTTATTATTGAACATTTCTCCAATTTTTTATGACTCACATCTTATGATTTTATAGTATAATTGAATTGAATTTATATATAAATACACTACAAAAATTATACAGCTCAGACATCTGTCAAATTATAATGCCAAACGTCAGAGTAAACTTCAAGATTATTATATTTATTTCAAACGGACTTATACTCCTACATAAATTTCGTTGTGTGAAATCACTACAGCTGACTTAACTGTCTAGTAGAAGGTTAGAACTATCAGAACTAAAAGAACTTGAAAATATTTTGATACAAAAATGGATACAAGTAACATGCATGTCATAGATTCCGTCTAATATATTGCCAAATGCAGTTTGTAAAAATGTAAAATTCGTTTTAACTCGGAGAAAATTTTTTCTTCTCGTTTTATCTGAGTTAAAGGAGGCATTATGCTATCTGATGCGTCAGATCATGTAATAGAATCAGTCTATAAAATTCAATTTGTATTGGTACTGGTTAATTCTATTGTCAAATATCTACAAAATTCTTTAAAATATTGAAGATAATAATTAAAGGTCATAAACCGGCGAAAGTTGTAAACGGAAATGCGACAATATTGCGACGTGCTGAGGTCATACATTTTGATGACGTGCATTGGCTATTCATAGTTTTTTTAGTAATGCATCATGGATATTTGTGACGTCGAAATATTGCAATATGTCCGAATTAACTGTGAGTTTTAGTTCAGTTTGGCCTTGACATACAAAAAAATTCTAATCTAAATAAAATAATTGAACAAAAATATTATGAAATAAAATTTATTTTGACATTATAGTAAGTATAAAAACTACAGTTAATTATACAGCCACAATAATTTATAGGTAAGAGTTAAAATATCTTATCACTATTGGTTTCAAGAATTTTTCATACATCTGACAGCCGGTCACCGTCTGGTTGTCAGATGTACGCTAAATTATTCAAAATATTAGTTATAATTACTACAAGTTATAAACCGGCAAACATTATTTTAGCCCTTTGATTATTTTGATAATTTAAGTTGCTGTGTAATATACCATATTACTTTGTTTGAAAATGCCGAAAACAATAGATATTCAGGGTCATAAATTGATTGCGGCTTTAGTAGGTTATTTCGAAAAGTAACGAGATAATGGAGGCCCCCTTTTGCTGGTAAATTCCGTTAGAGAGCTAATTATTGATGATATTAAGTAATGTTAGTCGTTACAATTTCATTGAAAATGTTTTTAGCGGGTTGCTGCCGGGCTAAATATTACTGGGAGTACTGTGAATAACATTACTTAGAAAGTAAAGCATAATAACTTAGATTCACCCAAGAAAACCCGTCTACATACAAAGTGGGTGACGAATCTTGACCATCTTGATATTGGCGAGACCAAATATACGAAATATATAAGAACAATAAGTACACAAACTATTTTATCGATATAAACATAATTTAATAAAATTATTTTAGACAAAATTGTCTGTCTGAAAAGTATACATAAAAGAATTAGGGACATGCAGCTTTTTAAGGGATGTAAGATTTTATACACTCTTACATGACATAGGGTTTAAATGGTGTAAAGATAACCCTCGGAGAGGTTTAATATAACTTCCAGACATTACCTTAAAAATAATTAAATTTTTAAAGCCATAAAATAAGACCAAGGAAGATAAACTATTTAAATTTGTGTATCTTGATGAAACTTGAATATTTCAAAATGGTTCATTGTAGCACTCTTGGCAAGATAGTAACAAAAAAGTGTAAAGACAATAAAAATTGATGGAGAAAGATAAAAGTTACAATAGCATTCGATTAGATTTTGTTGATCATTATATTTACTAATAATGAATTGCAGATATATTGCTGGCCGAGAAGAATATTCCATCAAAAGCTGTTTGGATATGTGGAAAGAAGCATTGCCAACCTTCGGTTTGGATGAAGTCGATAAGACATACAGAGGAAATAATTGATAAATGGTGAAATCGTGAACATGTTTTAGAGAGATTAGAAATTAACAGTTTAGTGATTGAATTGACAGTGAATCGGCAAGTGAAAGTGACTGAAGGAAAATATATGATAATGCTGTGCAATGCTAGAAATTCCAGAGACAGAGTGATGAGAGTGGAAACAAATAGAAGCATGCACATAATTAATTGAATATAACTGTAGAAAATGGTATTGTAGGGCGTGAACGATTTGTGTGCACATATGATTGTAATTGTTCAAAATTAAATATGAGCATTAGGTGGAGGAGAGATATTCAGATAGATTTCTCAGATATATAATTGTTAATTATGTGGATTAGGCCTCCAGGGGGACACCACTGCATAAAAAACGCGCCTATAAACTCTACCTCATGGATGGTGTGGAAAAGAGTTAAATGTAAATAAAACTAATTTAACCTACAAACTATTATAGCTGTGTCTTAATTGTAGTTTTAAGTCCTTCGATAAAATATGTATTAGATTTACTATAATGTTGAAATAAATTATATTTCATAATATTTTTGTTCAATTATTTTATTTAGATTAGAATTTTTTGGTATGTCAAAGCTAAACTGAACTAAAACTCAGAGTTAATTCGGTAACATTGCAATGTTTCAACGCCACAAATATCCATGATGCATTACTAAAAAAACTTTGAATAGACTATACATTTCGGGTTTTATAAAATCACGTAAGTGTATATATATATATATATATATATATATATATATATATATAGGTATTTAGCAAGGAATAGAGTATATAGTAGTATAGAGTATAGAATAGAGTATATATACAGAGTCCGAACTATTTCTGCTTTAACATTATCTACCTGTCAACGCCACTGTTAAGAATCAATCAACAAAAACAGAAATATTGAGCAAACTACAAGATACAAACCAAACTATCGATAGAAAAAAATGAGGTGTCCCCTTCCAACGGTGACAGTGCGGCGGTCCTTTAGAGGCCGTCGTGTATTTTGGCTAGGACCTTTGATTGTGACAATGTGATCCAATTGATAGTAATCGTCTGAGAAAGCAAGAGACTCAGAGCAGATATATTTAATAGTAGTATTATAAGCGGAAACTACAAAAGATTGTCAATTTCTATATTCTGGACACTGTATTCCTTATGGAGCAAATGAGAATATTATATTTAGGTTGGTAGTTTTGTTTTTGTTTTGTTGTTTGATAAGAAAATTAATAATGTATGATTCTCAATACACTTTGGGGCTCATTACATATCCTACTGAGTTATATTCTTAGATTCAGCTAACGTCTTTTAAAATATTTTTTAGAAGTTTCAAAAAATGTCACCGTTAATGTTGAGAGTGTTGCGCCCTCTGAAACTCTTACATCTGAGTCACAATATTTAGATTTCAATAAGAGGTAGAGTTAAATACAATAAACTCAAGTATGTTTGTCACTAGAAACTATATTGGAACCAATTCTTTACACACTTTATACATGTTATAGACTATTAATATAAAATGGCTATATTTGATGATGATATCATCATATGATACGGTGTTGGAGAAAATAGCAAGGAAGCAACAAGGAAACGTCTACTATATACATAATTGAAACCAGATATTTGCTTTGTTAAAAAATTCTTTTGTAAACTAGGTATTTTCCCCATATAAATAATTAAGCCATAAACATCATCAAACTTTTCTAAAAGGTTATGGTGATAATCTAAAATTATGTTTTATTAGTTTTTGAAAGCAATCCACAAACATAAGATAGAAGTAGTAAGGAAATTTCTACAATATAAAGAAACCAGAGATGGAAGCCGCAATTCATATTTAAGTAATGCGTTTGCAAATTTTATTTCATACTACATAATGATGTCTACATGAAGCCTACTATTTATCAGGCCGAAAATATATCGACCATTTTTAATAGGTTTACTGAACTTCGCCAGATTCATTGTAACAAGACAAAAGCTGTATTGGCCAATTTAAAAATATTGCATTAAATTAAATATATCGTATCAATATATTTCATTAAGACTTACCAACCTTGTTGGCGTATCAAAAATGTCCTTTTTTCTTTTAATTTTTGTATGTCACCATTGATTTCTTCTTCGCAACGTTTAATTTTATCCAATTTTATTTGCAATAGGGACGGGCCATCACCCATTTTAGTTCATTTCATGGTAAATTTAGGTCGTTTGTTACAGGCCGAAACCGTATATTATTGTAATTAATGATTTTATACCGTGAAACGTCAACGGTATCGAATTAGAGGTTAACATATTGAAGATCCGGTGGAAATGTAAATAATATGTCAGTAAAAATGTTTCTAAATTTTTAAACGTGCTGTTAATAATAAAGTAGTATACAATACGTGAATCATATCTAAAACTGTGTTTTTATATTGTAATGAAGTTGGTTAATGTAAATAGATACTTGGGGTTTAACAAGTTCGCTTCATTTTTTTATCTCCTTTAGTGGTTCAACGATCTCCCTAGTGAGCAATACGTATTTATTATAATTAATATATGTCGTTAGGGATCACTTGTTACCCTTTAGATAAGTAATCTTACTCTAAAGTCAATATCTATATTTCTGTTCTTATTATGAAATCTAAAATGATCCGGAATAATATATTTGTTTTTATTTATTGTATTATTAAACCTCTTAATGTATATTTTTTCAAAAACTTATTATAAGTAGTAGATTTATGAGCCCGTAAGAGGGCGCCTTTGTTAAATATCCGTTCATGTCGATAAAAAAGCCTATTCCTAATATATAGGAAAGAAGAAAAATAACTAGCAGAGGACGTTGTAAATTGTTTCGAGCGGCTGATCAAAACACATAAAAGGACAGCGATGTAAATACAGTTTTTCTCTTGTTCCAAAAATGGCGTTATTGATTATTAAAAGTAATTCGTAACAGGCCCTTCTGGGGTTTCCGATAGTTTGTTATAAATTGTCATATTGCTATTAAATATAAAAGTTATAAATTTTATACTCTTTTGTGATTAATGTAATATTTTTCTAGTTGTTAAATTAGATCCAGTTTTAGTTTTCATAGGGCTAGATCCATTTAAAATGGAATTTAAGTTTTGTCAATGAAACATTAGGAAGGCGCCTAGAAATTGTTGAAATTTAAATACTGTTGTATGCCATTATGTATAGAATATAAGATCGTTCAAATGTCGGCAATGTTTTCTCATGACCATAGGTATGTGTGGTTCCATTTTTAATGAGTTTGCTGTAAAGTTGAGTTGAGCTTAAGGCATCGGTTTATATTGAATTTTATTAGACCAGTGACTTCTGAATACCCTAAAAAGCTGTTCTCACAGAGATAATATCCTTAAATTGTTCGAACCCACATATTGCCTACATCCATGTTGTTCAATTTGCGTTAAAATAAATCTGTTATAATTGTACAAGTTAAATGATTGCTTGTATTGGTCTTATTGCTTTATTTGTTTGCTTGTTTTCATTGTGCCAGTTTATAGTTATTTCATATAATGACTTACCGCATACATTTTTGACGTTTCACTATATTTTTGCTTTCGTTGCTAAATTTGCCTACAAATATGTTCATACCTTTCTATATAAATTCGATGGTTTTGATATTTCTCTACATAAAATAGCAGGTTTTATTTAGAATTATTAAGTTATTCAGTGTATAAAGTAAGCATCAAATGCTAAAATTTCAAAAATGAATATTCATTAGTTTTATAGTTTGATTTGAAAAAATATGTTGTCGAGCCCCGTCAAACACTGGTAATGACTGGGAATTGAAAGGCTGAAAAAGTGTGAAACTGGATCTAAGTTTGGATCGCTGCAAAACCAACATCCTTCTATCAATACGATATCGCCATATTGCCAGCAAGATAGAACATACGTTAATTAATATATATTGTACCAATTTTTTCGCAACAAATGCCTTTTCAAAGGTGAAAATATGATCAGAATACGTGGAATCGCCTAATATATATTATCTTGAATATTGAAGATCATTTTTAGATGAATTTTTAAGATTCTAATTATTAAAAGCAATTACATTTAATTATAAAGGTGTATTTATATTGTTTTTCAACTAAAATTAATGCAAAAAAGATAAATATCGACGATAATAAAGAATATTTTACATAAAGACTGTAGGAAAATTGAAAATATCTTATCACATTTAAAATATTTTCCATTTCTATTTTAGTACGCTAATTCCATTGAAATCCGTTTGGGAAGCATAACATTTAGTTTATTGTATATTTATCTATTTTAGATTAATTAATTAATTTTAGAATGTTTTTAGTGATGAAATGAAATAATTAAAATTATTGGTTGTAAAAGCTTACATCGCGTCAAATATTTACCAGGAAAGGATGTGTCCTTGGCTTGTAAGAAAATATATAACAATTTCTCTTTTCACTCTATCCAGAGCTTTATCCAAGTCAAATGATTTAACATTAGCCATAATTTTGAAATAAAACATAACATCGTTTTTAACATTCCGACGTATACTGTCAAGTTTTATTGATAGGTAAAATGTAGCCATTTTCAAACTCGTTTAAAATTCAATTTGAATGGGGTAGCATTATTACAAATTAATATTTACCCAATTTTTTTATTTATAATATATAAGTTAGAATACAAGGTCTTCTTATCCATATAGGTAAATAATTTTTTCATAACCTTTAAAATGTTTAAATATTATTTTGTTGTTTATAATGTTTTAATAATTGTAATTTTTTCAGGTAATGTTTAAAATATGAAGAAAATTGGTTATATAATAATATGATTTGAAAGGTTTTAGCCATAGCGTTTTTAGTCTTTTTAGAATATACAATAGATAGAGGTAGTAGGAACTATCGGGACACTGCTATTTTAAGTTATCACATCATTGAAAAATTAATAAGGAATAGAGAGTCTCTTATAAGACGAAATATTTGATAAAAATCATTTCCAAAAATTACCTTCAAAAGTCACTATAAATATATGATAAATACACTGATCAAACCGAACAGTTAGAACTTTATCATTCATTTCTGAAAATTAAATGTCAGTAATGAAAGATACTGAAAATATTAGAACTTAGTCCAAGCCAGATAAGAATTCACAATAGTGTGTCAATAGACATTATTAATATTTTTTTGGGTATAGTCGGTGCTTTTAAGACTTTTTAGGTGTTTTTTTTTCATCGTCGAATTTTAACACAGTTAGAAACAAACACAAATATATATTTATAACCATGCCCCGGCGTGATTCAAACACGCGACTATAATTAGAATAAGTCTTCCTAGGTAGTAATAAAAAATACAGTTATAACTAAGTTTTTTGTTCAATATAATTGAAAAATATTATTATATGAGAGGATCACTAAAATAAAGAAAGATATAGAACAGAACGTACATATAGTGAAAATTATTGACATGCCATGAGAAAATGTAAAAAACGTAACGATAAAGTGCAGTTATTTAGTAAATAATTGGCACATTCTTTAAACTGCTAGTTATCTATTCATTTTGCTTGACCTTTATTGTATATTACATTCTTGACGCCACAATTGCCATAATCTTTAAAAGCTAATGATCAAAAAAATCCTTTATCGTCATGGTAAAATTATTCGACGCTATTTAATATATACGTCATGTTTCCGCGTTTGGTAGTAATTACTATATTCGTGGCATTTATTGCGAATCCATAAAACTAACAGAATACATTCGTCAAACACATACATATATGAATATAATAATCCAATTTTGGATATTTGGTATTTCATTATTATACAGTTAAAATATTAAATATTGATAAAAAAATCCAGGGCAATAATTTACTACATTTTGGTGGCCATACATTTTGAACGAAAATGGGGTTCACCGATCTAAAATACTAGAGTTTGATATACAGCTGACTAGATGAATAACTTAGGTTTAGCTGAACCAGATGAAACTTCACAGGGCCACCTAAAATATCTTCAATTTTTAAAAACACCTTCAAAATAGGCGCCGATATTGTTTTGTGATAGATTTAGGCCCGTTCAAGAAGTCTCCATAAAATAAAACAATTTTTAAAGTTAATTGTGTTTGTGTTTTAAAGCCTTTTCTATTTGGTGTTTTGATAGCTGGTTTTAGTTTTATATTACAAATTTATTATAAATAAAAGAGGATAGGTTGGCGTTGGATTGGTGATCGTTCCACAGTTACTCAAAGCGTTCCTTGCCAAAGTTAAGTGTAGATTGGTCAAAAGTATCGCAGCTGCAGCTGTAAGGTTATAAGAGATGGATTGAAGTTGCTGAAAGGCTACTAGCCATAAAAAATTAGGAAATATTTAAGGTTTGAAAAACACTCTTTGCCCTTGGGTTGCCGGCACAAGCAACACAGTTTAGGTTGTAACGCGTAAAGAAATTGCTGAACTAACATAGTCTCGAATTTGGACAAAAATTTACAATCCAGGGTGAACTGCCATCAAATGCGGATTGTAGTAGGTTATTTTCTCAGTCGTAGACTATAGACCGTTTTATGTTAATGGGACTTTTTTCCAAAATAAAATGGTTTTCAAAGTAAATTAAAAGTTTTTGTGTTTTAAACCTTTTCATATTTCATAACTTGTGTACACAAAATGTATCATTTTCAAGTCACAAGTTTGGTTATGTTTAAAGCTGCTACCGTAAAAAACTAAGTAAGAAGATTTTTTGGGAAAGTAAAAGATCCTTTACTGTGCACTAAAATAGAAACTCTCTCCTTGAGTGTGTGGATGAAATACAAGATTAATTTTCCAATATAGTCTGTGGAGTAGCCGCTTTTATGATCGTACTTAGAGACCCTTCTTCCTGGACCTAACCAAAGCAAAATGCGTGCGGTCAGGCCTTCCAGAAGAGCTAACCGCTGTCATCAAGTCGTATCTATCGAACAAATCTTTCCAGGTCAAGATCAGGAAAACACTTTTCAGTCGAAAACAAATCGACGCTGGCGTACCTCAAGGTTCCTCGCTGGGTCCAGCCTTATTTAACCTCTGCATTTTAGATATGCCGAGAAAAGAGCACATTGACGTCGCGTTTTACGCTTACGACACTGCTTTCTTCACGGCCTTTAGGCTGGAGGTTACAATTCAAAAACATTTACAGAAGTACATACAGTAGGTTATAAATCAACCCCCTGAAAACCCAGGCCATAATTTTCCATAAGAAGCGTTACGCACTATGCTCACAACTTAAGATCGACACCGTAACAATTCCATCGCTAGATAACGTCACATACCCAGGTCTCCACTTCGATCGACGTTTCGGTTGGAATAACCAAATCCAGAAAGCAATCCAGAAAGGTTCGGGAATTGCAAACATGTTATCTTCTCTGATACGTCCTTCTAGGAGACTTCACATCTCCATCAAATGCTTATTTTAAAAGATGTTAATTCGGTCCGTACTCCTCTACGGATCTAATTTCTACTTCAAGTTTGTTACACCCAACCAGGTGAAACGGCTTCAAGTTTTCCAAAATAAGCTCCTCATGAGAATCTTAAACGCTTTAGAAATAAACTCTCAGAAATAATCAAATTCACAGAGAAACTGACACTAGAAATCAAGCACTTCATATCTTAATCCTTCCAGAAACAACAACTCAGCTCAAGTTCTTCTGAAAATGCGCTTGTTCGCGAGCTGGTCGACATGCTGGGAGCTTAGCACTGCGTCACCGCTAACTTCCCCTTTTTCAGGCTGAAACGACCCCATCCGTCGCTGCAATCATAACTTTTACCCCTATACGATAGCATTCAGTCGTGTGCTAACTTAACTTTGCGAATCTATAGTTAGTTTCACTATCTGTTTTTTGCCGGGTCCTCGTGCCCAATAACGACTTTCCGGTTAGCGGGTGCCTTATCCCCAAATTTAGCAGTAGCAGTAGCGACCCACAGGAGTCAACTATGAGGTGGTTTCATGTATTGGTAAGCTCAGAGACAGTCTCATATAACTTGGCCCAACTTGTCACTCCAGGCACTCCTTGGAGCGTAATGCCTGATCCACCATTCCACAGTCTGGTTTTAGGCCAGAACAAAAAGAACTTAGAGGTTCTTTTAAATTTATTGTATAACAGTTGTGGCCAACTGCCAACTGTAACGGAATGTAGTGAAGAATGTTCCAAATCTTGCCTCACCAATAGCAGCGTATTGATTAAGAAGTAGAGACTGATCTACGAGCGCTGACTATGAATTGATGATAATGATGATGACAATACATGCATACAATACATATGTGCAATAAATTGAAGACGTCTTGCTTTTTTAAAGTTTAACCGTATTGTTACAAATAGAAGTAGTTGGTGCACTTTAACAGAAGTTTGAAGGGTATTTTTTAACTTAATTTCTCTGGTATAACTATATAAAATGATCAATTTTCCTGTTTGATGATGATCACGGGTTTGAATATTGCTGGGGCATGGTTGTAAATTTATGTTCCTGATTGTTCATAAGGCTATGGTACATCCGACAAGGAAACTCATTCGAGTTACCAAGTTAAGCTGGGTCCCAAAAAGAGATTCTAAAATGTAAGAGAAAAATATGGTCATTTTATTGAGTTTAATGATTATTATTCATTTTGATCTCTGTGGTAGAAAGCATTTATTTGAGGAAAGTATGTATACTTGTTATATAATGCAATATGACTATCGCGGTTATGTGCAAGGGCTATGCTAAGACTGGCTGAATGGGGAACAAGTGAGATTGATTTGGTCTGTTTTCTAATAGATAAAATCCCCCCGTGTCGCTTTATAGCGCCGTTCAACAAGTCGCCTTTCTTTTCGCCGAATAAAACATTTTTCAAAGTAAATTAATAGTTTTTGTGTTCTAAACTTTTTCCCATTTTATAACTTACTTGAGTTGATTTTTGTGTTTGGAGTTTAATGTGTTGTGTTATGCAAATAAGTTTCGTTTAAGATATTTAAATGCTGTTTGTTGAATTTCAGTTTAATACTTTTTGGACTAATTATTTTATAAACATTTAATTATTTTGAAAATAAAATTGTTTTTATATAGTATGCTAACTTTTATCGCAGTCAATGATAAGGACCTATTCTGTCCTATAAAAAAACCGGGATCGAAACCTTTAGATACACTTTAATGTGTAAACTGATTTGGTAATTTCAAAATGATATTTTGAATATAATAGGAACAATAAATACATTGTATTAAAAATATATAAATTTATGAAAAATATAAATAAATATACAAAACGAAAATGATTTCTTAAAATTAAAGAATAGGCATTAACAATTCATTTCTTTGATTCTCTCGTTCTTTTCATTCATCTCATACCAAGCCTTGTAGATCTTCAGATATCGATCTTTAGGTTCTACAGTGAAATCGCCAAGACAAAACATGCGAAAAGCGTCTTCGCCATATCTTCCTACTCCATAAAGCTCTCCTACTCTTTTCCAATTTTTGTAAATATAATCATATGACATTCTCCAAACCTGCTTAAGAAATACATAATTAATACTCTTACAATTAACCTGTTCATATCTCACCTGTTTTGCCCGTGTTATTTGTAATCCTAAAGCTCTAAAGTATATCTCCAAATCGTTAACATTTTTTTCTAACACAAGAGATGGGTTTGGATTATCATTCAGAAACCAAAATACATATGGTCGAGCGATTTGGCACGATGTTCTGTTTAAAAAAATGGTGGCAATCAACAATGCCCAGGGATCATTCCAGAGCTGTTCCTCTATTAAGTTATGGGGCGATTTTGGTGGTATAAATCCAGTAATTATTTTAAATTTGACATCTTTTTTTTCGTCTTTTATTTTACGGATTCTGCGAGGGCTAATCAAATAATTTACACCTAAAAAAAAAACAGAATTTATAATATTAATATGGCTATATATTAGAGATTTTAATTTTTTTTTATTACTCTTCGTGATTCCACAATCTGCCCTATTGGCAATAAGTATTTCTTATGTCTATATTATATATACATGGCACGTAGAAAATCACTTCATTAAGCAATCTTCTGTATAAAATATTATCTTAATTAATTAGTCTTTATCACGTCGCATATTTAGCTGATTAGCGAGTACATTGGGATGCACCGACATTCTTTCGAAGTACTTCACACAAACACGTTGAATTACACTCGTTATAGGTTCTAGAGGAATATCGCGTTGTATCACTTTATTTGAAAAATAGTACTGAACAGCAACACCTTACTTTGGAACCGATGAATGATGGATAGCTGATTAGCGAGTACATTGGGATGCACCGACATTCTTTCGAAGTACTTCACACAAACACGTTGAATTACACTCGTTATAGGTTCTAGAGGAATATCGCGTTGTATCACTTTATTTGAAAAATAGTACTGAACAGCAACACCTTACTTTGGAACCGATGAATGATGGATATATTAGATTTGCTAGCGGTACCCCATAGTTGGATTCCATATGACCAAATGGGCTTGAGTATAGACTCATACAGCAATACCTTGTTATTTAATGATAACTTGGATTTGCGCCCGATGAGCCAAAACATTTGATACAATTTAAGTCCAAGTTGTTTCCGTTTAGAGAGTATATGCTTCTTCCAGGTTAGGCGTCGATCTAAGTGCATACCAAGATATTTAACATGCTCTGCTTAGGGGAGTTGATGATGATTGATATTCACTGGTGGACATGTTCTTCTACGTAGGGTAAACGTTACATGCGTAGATTTTGTTTCATTGGAATTTGGCTCATTTGTTTTAATAGGTGGGTTATGCTGCTGGGGTCTCTTAAGCTTTCTTGTTGCTTTCCACAACGAATAGTCTGTAGCCTCAGTTGGTGTCAAATTCTCTAGGTTTTCTTGAATGCCTTGGTTTTGTTCATTATGAATTAGTTCTTTCAGCTCTTTTATTGCCCTATTCAATTTTCTTTTTTCTGCTATCTTTTTCTGTATTGTACATGATATATGTGTATTTTTTCTTGGAAATGTTTCATGGTTAGGAGTCGCGGAATATGCTGCCTCCTGTATATTTTTTGTAAGGTTTATTGCTGCTATTTCTATATCCATTTCAGTTTTTAGCGGTAAGTTTAGAGAGATGTTTCGGTCTAAGTTTTGTCTAAATAAGGGCCAGTTAGTTTTATTATTGCACAGAGAAGAAGGTTTATCTTTGATGGTAATTTTTGAAGAAATTGTTACTATTATTGGTGAATGATCAGAAGATAGGTCGAAACATGATTCTGCATGACACTTTTTTTGTATCAATATTTTTTGTGATACAGAAATCTATAGCATCTGGTTTTTTATTTCTGCCTGAAGGCCAATATGTAGGTTCACCAGTAGAAATATATTGTAAATTATCTGTCTTTATTGCTTTTAGCAGTTCTCTACATTTTGAGGTTATTATTCTTGAACCCCATATTAAATGTTTTGCATTGTAATCTTCTCCGGCTATAAATCTATCGTAGTAAAGAATTCTTGAAAGTGTTCTGCCTTGTTGTTATGTTTATGTGAGCAGTAAATAGCAGACATTGTTAATGGTCCATGGACTTCTATGGTTATACTGGTGGCCTGCCGGTAGTCTTTACGGAATTTTTCTTTTTCGAAATGTTTTATATCATCTCGAATGATTATGGCTGTACCTCCATGTGCTTTATCATCAGGGTGATTTGTATGATAAAGTTTGTATTTGGGAATTTTCAAATAATGTTTGTCCGTAAAATGTGTTTCGGAAACCATCATAACGTCAATATTTTGTTCAGTTACGAACATTTTTAATTCCCTGGCGTGTTGTTGGAGCCCAGTGGCATTCCAGGCGGCGATTTTGTAGCTAATGGTTTCAGGCATTAGGAAAGTTTGCTGACGACGGTTGTGAGTAGACCAAGCATCGTACTCATTTGATCCATTAGTTTGGCCATCATGTTTTCTAATCTAGAGATGTTGCTGCTAGTTTCAGTAGGTTGTGATGTGGTTTCTCGCTTTTGTTTTGAACCATTTTCAACCATTTGCGCAGAGTTATGTCTGGTTGACTTGGTCTGGTGGTTAGACTGGAAGGTGTGGATTGTTTTTGTTGCTGTTGATGCCTTTTTTCTCTTAAGGCAGGGTAGAATTTCTGTTGTAGTTGCTTGTGAACTGCGCAACCCTTGTAGTTCGCTGGTTGATTTCCGTTACAGTTAGGTTATAAATGAAGAAACTACCTGTTAATAATAACTTAGAAAATTAGTTATTAAAATAAAAAGTCACGTCTTCGAGAACGAATAGGAAACGAATACATAATGCCGAAATAGTCAATAACTATTGGTTAAATAAAACTACAGAAAAAAATTTGTTGGACAATATAAATTTAAGAGTCTAAGTTGCAAATACACGTGTAGATAAAAGTGGAGAGGAATACAATAAAAGTCTTCGAGCTAATCGACTGAGGCAATGAGACACGCGTCACGTTTGAGCATGGTGCCAAAGTAGATTATTCATCACATGTCCAAAAATACAAACATTTTCATACATTTAAGTACAAAGATGAATCAGCCACTGCATATCAGATAAAGTTTATTACTAAATATGCAATTAGAACCATTGAAATGACTATTAGATGAAGCTCAACTTAATCGATTTCTTTTGGGTAAAGTATCTATTGGAGCAACAAAAAATACACATCTAGAATGAGGATAGTCATAGTTTTGAATCAACATTAAAGATTTAGGACTAAGTCTACAATCAAAATGGTTTTTTTATCAATGCCGGACGCCGATCTAATTTTTTTTGAATCAATTTAAATCATTGCAAATCTATTTTATGGGTGACGAGGAACAACAATTACTACGCGCTCTCTAAACAACTACATTGAGCAGATGCAGGAGAGAGAAAATATGGCAGCTTTGGGAACACTTTTACAAAATCATAACCAATTAGTCCAGTTGTTCAACATCGTCTTCAATAGATTATAAAATGACAATTACCTTATTATCATTAAACCCCACAAAGTATCATATGGAGAGCACGTAGTAAGATACAATATTCCAACTGTTAAGTTATAATTGTTATAGTTGGTGAACCATTTCAACGTCAAAATATACGTATTCAACGCAGAGATAATACGGTGCAGATGATTCAAACAATCATCGTTCTTACGATCGATATTTTAGATAAAATTTTGGAAAGTGAATATAAATATCATTTAAACATTGAACAACGAAATCCAGTGACAGGTACAAGATATACATTATTTTATTTTTTGGTACAAGTAAGTTCTTTGTATCTTATTTATTTTTTACAACAGGACAGCGTCTGTCGGGTCTGCTAGTAGTATTTTTATTAATCACACGGACATCTACTCGATGTAACAGATATTTCAATTGATGGGTTTTCAATTTATATATTAATTATAGAAAAAATCTAATGTTTTATGTTTCCTCTTGTTTACTAAGTTCTCAAGTTTATTTTAGTTGCATTTTCAGAGCTGATATACAAAAAGGAATATTTGGATTAATTAACGTCAAAGGTTACTCCATTTATAAACGGCACTATAACTGAATTGCATTGACAATCTCTAAATGCATTTCGCCAAATGTACCCAATGTCAATTGAAGAATGTTTAAATGCAATGAGAAATGTAAAGAGTACCTGTAAGAAAATTATTCGATGGAGATCAGAGTAAAATAACGACTTTTGTTAAATCATGTAGTTATTCAATAAATTTTAGAAGCTATAAGTGAAGAATTGGGAGTCACATGAATAATTCTGATATAAAGATATAAAGTAGAAGTAATAGACCTTGTGAAAAGTCAAATAATATATGAACACGATTCATATATTAGGTGCTTAAACATGTATTTTTTGATCAGTGATACACCCATAATAAAGCTCTCAAAATTACATTTTCGCCATTTTTTAATTTTGTTGTCTGATTTTAAAAGATCTGCTTGCCAAGCGCCATCCATACCGAGACTAAATAATCTTTGCCATAAAGTACTTATGGTAGGATCAGCAAGGTGTTACGACCTACTAAAACTGAATGAAATTCTTACTGCAGATCTCTACCGACGTCAGATAACCAAATGACGGTATGACGCATTGTTGCAAAAAATCTTATTATGGCGAGAAACATCCAGTAAGTCATACTCTTGCATGACAACGCTCTGCTACATGTTGCAAGAATTGTGAAGGAAACACAACCGCAGCTCGATTGAAAATTTCTGCCGCACACAGTTCACCAATAGTGTCTTCCGATTACCATTTATTCAGATCGATGCAGTATGGCTGGCACCCGGGTTTCGATAATATTTCGATAACCCAACTCAAAAGTCTTCCTTACAAGCAGCTCGCCGAACTAAGTAATATCATCAACGCCATTCTGAGGCTGCAACACTTTCCATCCACATGGAAACATGCATTCATCGCTGTTATCCCCAAAAAAGAAGCTAAGTCATCACCTTCTGACTACAGACCTATCAGCCTAATAAGTTCCATTTCCAAACTTGCTGAAAGAGCAATTCTTTTTGCTCTTAATGATTTTATGAAGACAAACAATATCGTTCCACATGAGCAATTCGGGTTCCGCGCCAAACACTCAGCCGTTCATTAGGCTCATCGGCTGGCCGCAAAAATTAATTGTGCTTTTAACCGACGTGAAAGACTTCGAGCGGTCTTCTTGGATCTAACCAAAGCCTTTGACAAGGTTTGGCACGAAGGCTTAGTGGCGAAATACATCCGATTAGGTCTACCTGATGACCAGCAGCTCTTATCAAATCATTTCTGTCAGGACGATCGTTCCAGATGAAGATTAAAGATATTCTCTCTAGCCTGAAAATCATCGACGAAGGAGTTCCAGAAGGCTCCCCTCTGGCACCCGTTCTATTTAATATTTTTCTTTCAGATATCCCTAGGAGACCACAAGTTGAGGCAGCTTTTGACACAGACGACACTGCTTACTTTGCTTCTTCAAGAGTAGCACCGCACATCCGAAGCAGACTCCAAAAACAACTCGATGAGACGGTCCAGTGGTTACATTTCTGGAGGTTGCAGGTCAACCCACGGAAAACCCAGGCCATCTTCTTCCACAAGAAGCATTTTCCACCGAGCATTTCGCGTCTTAAAATTGAGAACGCTGAAATCCCATGGTTACAAGAAGCCACCTATCTCAGTCTTGTCTTCAATCGCAAGTTTAGGTGGAATTCCCGCATCCAAAGGTCCCTCCATAAAGGTCAAGGTATTGTTAATTTGCTGTACCCGCTTATCAACTGGGCCAGCAGGCTTCCTCTCTCAATAAAATCTCTCCTGTACTACTGTACTGTTCTATACGGTTCCAGTGTCTATCTAAAATACGTCTCACCTAGCCAGGTGAAATGTCTTCGTCTTGCCTGGCCCTTGTGCTTCTTAATGGTGTTACCGGATACGGGCACCCTCCTTACTAACAGTAAGAAGTATCAGTTAGGGTCATTGGATCAGCTTATAGGGTGGGGTTTAGTGGGTAGCCCAGAGGCAGTCTCGACATAACCAGTCCAACTCGCCTATTCCTGCGGGTCTTCCCGACCAGGTATCCGTAACAGCATTCCCCTACCCGGTTCCAGGCCAAAAAAAAGTATGGCTGGCACACGGTCTTGAAATGAAAATAAATGGTTGGATTATTGACAAACTAACATACTCCTTTTGACACCGTATGACCACATAACTAGAGGCCAAGAAAATGTTGTAAAATATAATGGAAAATATTTCGATTAGGTATATATTCTATTATTTTTCCACAATACCTGCTCTTGCCTAATAAAACTATGAATTAAAGCGAGGGAATTATATATCACATGGCGTGTTTAAGTTAAGCAATTTAAGCGCTAAAATTTAATTTGTATATGAACAACACAGATCTATATTACTTTTATACGATAAACAAAACAAACGATAATTATAGCTTTATCATTTTACATTTGATTATATATACATAAATGCGGTGTGGTTTTTTTTATAATCTATTTAAAGCTCTTGTTTATGCTGAATAATATTTGTTTACATTAAAACATAGTTCATCAGCATCAGTTATAATTAGTTATTATGAAAATTCCTAAAATGTCAACATTTTCAAGAACTAAATACTAACCTGGTTCTTTCTTAATTGATTTCAAATTGCCTTCTGACTTCAATGACGTGTTTTTTTCCAGTTTTTTAAATTCCAATTTAGACATGTTTGATACATCGCTTAACTTGAAATCACATTTTTCTAGTTTGATATACATTTCAGTGTTTTGGCAATTCCAGTATTTGGAACAAATATTATTTTTATTAGACTTCTTAATGCTATTATTTAAGCTATTTAATTGTTTACATATACGAGGTCTTGTTGATTTACTTGCAATAACGTTTGATATAATATAGTTTTTAGTGGAGTTCTTTGATATATTTTTTGAACACCTGTTAATTTTAACTGGGGCTGAATTTAGTACGTTTAAATTTGTTTTAAAATTGTTACAAATAACATAGGAGCATTTTTTTTCTTCCTCCGTGAAACCTTTAAATTGATTTTTACGTTCAGGATTCCAATATTTCGAAACAACATTCTCATTCCTAGAGTTTACACTGTGAACTTGATTATCTATGTTACAACGAATGTTAGTAATTCGTGATAATTTTACAATACATTCTGATTTCTCCGATGCCGCGAAGTTCAGTACATTTGATCTTTTACTATTATTTATGTTCCTGTTTTCATTATATTTATGTGTATGTGAATGTTTGTCGTTTTTCGAACATCGTATACAGATTTTCATTTTCCTGACAAATAATTTGGCATTTTCTATTTCTTCATTAGTAAAACCCATGAATGGATTGCTAATCTTATTGGTACTAAATACTTGCAATGCCTTTTTGTTTAATTGGTCATCTCGTTCTTCAGTTTTCGTTGATTTCACAGGTTCCAAGAAGAAACGACTTAAAGTGACTTTTGGTCTTCGTGGCATAACCTGAAAAATAGCAATATTATAAATAAAGTGAATTGCATGTATTGGTAGTTTAATTTCGAGATTTATAAACAAAATTGAAGTAAAAATTTCAATATAAATGTTGTCATAAAGTGTGAGAATACTATGCTTGTATTCTTTAATTTAAAAATGTTTAACTGAAAGTAATTTTGTTATAATCATAAACTAAACTTTATATTCTTTATATCTCTAATCTTTTACTGTCTTTCCAGAAAAAGCGAAATTAGTAGATCGGCAATGAACTATTAAGTTGAGAAACAGATAGTAAAAAGGAGCGACGTATGATAAACAAGGTAATTCTAGTGTTGGGAATAATCGACATATATTACGATTATTTAACATACATGAAAGCTGCAATATAAATTATGAAATATAAAAACATAAACACAAAAACAAACAAAAATATTATTTTTATGATTATATTTTATTATGTTATATATTATACTGAAAAATTTGATGTTATACAAGGGCACTTTGATAAGCTAGTGACTTTTTGAATTTCTCGAGTAGTAGCATTAAATGCATAAATACGTAGCGACAGTTACAACTCTTTAGGTCAACACAAATACATTCACGGTTTGGTTTCTACGGTTGGCAATGCTAGAGGATTGGTACCATGTGGTTCCGGGTATAAAAGACCAGCATGAGTACGTCTCTTTTTCTTTGCTATTTCATTCATCCGCATCCTTTCAACACTACCGCATAATTTTGCTATATCCTAATATCATTTCTATTCTCCAATCGATCGCATGTAAATTTTAACAACTTAAATAAAGAAGTGTACATCAATCAGTGTTTTCTCCTCTCGTGCAAATTCGAGCAAGCTGCGTCATTTAATTTGTATTTGACAGCCATTGCCTCTCAATTGAGTTTCAATAAAAATAGAAAACAATTTCGTGCGTTGATTAAGTATTATTTTTTTGGCTAAAACCAAGGAAAGGATTGATAAATATTACGGGCACTATTAATTTAAATGGCTAAGAAGTGGTTTAGGTATCCCTAAAGGAGGTTATCAGGCCAGAATTGTCGATAAAATCCACGTAATGATATTGGATGGTCATAAAATGGAAATACCTGACGATGCTGAGATATTTCAATTGAGCGGATAGACTATAATTTACTCAAAATTTGCTCATATTTGACCATACGCACAAACGTGTGACTGTAGTCGACATACTTGAAATTGAATAGGTTTTATATATTCATATATTTTTTATATTCAAATTATATAAATATTAATTAAGTATTTTTAACTATAGTCCTGCAATAAAACAGCCAATATATGTTACAGATGACGTCGGATATACTGCCAAATGCAGTCTCTAAAAATATGACATCCGATTTAAATTCGGTTCGGATATTTCCTTCTCATTCTCATTTTCCTGCTCATCAAATGAAGCATAAAAGTTGAAGACTACCTTGAAAGGAAAGATAAATCGTTCGATGAAAATGTATAAAAAATTAGAAGAGCAATAGGCATCACTCTTAAAGGAGAGTGTACATTGAGTGAGAAAGTTCGGACACGTTCTTTAAAAGTCGCTCTTTTAATATCTGGGTCTGAGACTTATAGAGTGATACGTTACGTGTGCATGTTTTAAGTGAATTAATCAGTAAAAAAGTCTAAAACATCATGGATATGTGGCTACTTAAAGGAAATTAAATTGCTAGGGTACAGTTGAGAAACAACTCGAATTTGAAACAAACAAGCAGTATGAATATTCTAAAAATGTTAATTTCATTACGATTTAAATTCATAAATGTATGTATATACATATTTATATAATAAACCAATTGGAAGTAATTCGTAATTCGGAAATATTGTTGCGGTTCTTGCTGTGGTTTGTTTTTAAGTTATTAGCATTAACAAATATAGTTAATGATTCAGTTAATTCGACTATCTCAGCATCAAGATAAAATACATTTCCATAAAGCCTGATTTGCGGAAAGTTTCAAGATGTCATAATAGCATTTTTGACCTTATAATCGTGAAAATATTAAAAGAACTTTCAAGAAAAGCACTTAGTTAAGATCATCAACATAATAAATGCTTCATTCAGACTACAATATGTACCGTGGAACGTCGCTGAAATAATTATGATTCCTAAACCAGGAAATCCACCTTGTGAAATACCTTCATACTGGTCAATATTTTTTTTACACTTGACGACAATGTCCAAATTATTTGAAAATTTATTGAAACTTCTATTGAAAAGGATAAAACCAATCTTTGGGAAAAAAGCATATTATTTCGGATTATCAATTCGTCCCCGGTTCCAGGGAACAACATTGCACGATTGATAAAAAAAATGAATATTCTAACTTGAGGAAAATACAAGCAGATGTGCCACAGGAAAGTGTATTGGAACCAGTCCTTTATGTGCTGTACACTCGGGATTTGCTTACATTCAATGAAAATGTTGTTGCTATATTTGCAGATGCTACTGTAATCTTAGCCATTGGAGATAACAACACTAAATCAACCGAAAACAGCTATTGCCGAATCAAAATAAATCAGTGCATAGTGATTTGACCAATAAAATAATCAAGCACAAGCTAAAAACTTGAAGAAATCAAGCTGAACTACAAAAAAACTGTACTGGTCATTGGGTAGATATTTAGCCTTGTCGGTATATAATAAGCTTTTCCTTTACCAACAAGCCTTGAAACCAGTGTGGGCTTATTGTATTTAAATCTGCAGTTGTACCAGCCAAAGCAATATAAATATCACATAAAAATTACAAAACAAAGCACTGCGAGGTACTGTTGATGTTTCATAGTACATTGGTAACGACAATCTGCGTAAATACCTGAAGGTAGAAACTGCCATTAACGTTACCAAGGACTATGCCCAAAGCACATTAATGTCGCGATTCTCCAGCTCTTAGATAATGATGGTTTAGTAATTGAATATTAAAGTCAATTCAACGTTAACCAGTCTTCCTTTAATTAAATTATGAAGTGTTTTTATCATTAAAATCCCTTTTTACCTCTTTTGTGTTAGTTAAAAATCCTCAGTTTCGTTTTGTATAGCCTCTTCCCAATTCTTCTGAACTATGTTAATTTAGTTCAGATTATGTGTAAATAGAAATATTTGTGCAAAATTAAATATTGGAAGAGATTTGCGAAGCAAAAAAAATGTGGTTGATAGATATTGTGACTAAATGGTTCAGTTACTTCTAGTATTGTATTAACAACGTAGACATAAATTAGTTTAAAATACATTGATGTAATAACTCAGCTAATTGATGGTATGTTTCAATTGAGGACAACAGAAGTTTAAAGTAAAAAAAATCACTACATACTACACCAATGGTTATTGTGGTTATAGACTTTGAACTAGAGTTCGCGCACGTGTGAATGATTCATACATTCTAGTAATTTGATACAGTTGAAATAATTTTAAGAGATACTCCCGTTATTTAAAGTTTAAAATATTTTAAATATTATAAAATATAAATAAAACATTTATGTGGTACCGTAATTAAACCGAAATATTTTATTGTCCTTAGTGATTTATAATTTGCAATTTTTATTTATTTTGATATTATGATGATATTATTTTGATTTTTATATTATATTATATAATATTATATATATATATATATATATATATATATATATATATATATATATATATATATGTAGTTCCTTATGATGATGTATAATAATTCAGTGTGTTCAGTGTAAAAAAACTATTATTTTCTTTTTATTCAAATATTCCTTTTTAAGTATCAGCTGTGTAAAAACAAATTAGGGTGTCATAAAAATGTATAACAAGCGTATCATTAATATTGTATACAGATCACTATCAATATTTTATTAATATTCTTTAGCTAAATCGATTAATTAGAATGGTTACCGACTGATGTTATCTTAGTTTATGAAAACCTGACCTGAAATTTAAGGTTTGGGGCACTAGGTTCTTCTGAGCTCACTAGCTCACTCAAAAACGGAAAAACAATTCTTAATACAAGCGGCAAGGCTAGAGGATGAAGTAAACTATATTTTTCATGACAAGAACTTCACGGGGGTAGTGTAATTGGATTTGAATGTGGCTGACATGGCTGATATCCCTAAAACAGAAACAAACAATCTGACTGATTTCGATTCTGCTACCGTAGCCATGTGCAGAATGTACAACAATATACCGATTTGTAATTAACAAAGGTCTTTATATCATTTCCGAGTAATCTTGTTCGGAAACTATAAACTTTCGAATAACAATATTACAAAAACCCTAGGTTACGACTGGAATGTTTTAATTTGAAGTCACTATCTGGATTCCTTTCGAAAGAAATTTTAGAGTCTTACACGAACGGGCATTCTCAACACTTAAACCTATTTCGGCTGGAGTTCCATAGGGGAGTGTCTTGTCTTGTCCTATGTCTGCTATATACTACTGATATCTGAACAACAAAAGAAACAGTGCTTGGAGATTTTAGCAACGACACAGTTATCATGATAAAAGTATACGAAATAATTCAATAATTCAGATAATTCAATTTGGCAAATACTAACGTAATTACCATGTCGAATATTACTTGGAATGTGAATTGGAACGAAATCCGTAATTCATAAGACCATTTTACAATTTAGGCCTATATTTTTTTATAACATCATTAGATACGCTTACTACAATCTTAATTATTATTATTATTATAATTAATTTATTACTACTTTTCCTATGTGCTTGGATTAATTAACAAGCAAGACGAGTGCGAGAAAATACATCAGTATGTATTCCTCAATTATAAAATTATAATTATTTATTAATTATTAACTTATAGCTATAGTTTACACTAATAATACACACTAAATGTTCACACAAGTTCGTATGGTTTTGTTCGTTTCAATCTCCTGACATCCTGCGCGCTGTCCAGCAGTTGTATTGCTTCCACGTTAGAATGATTTAGTAATCTTCTTTCTTGTTTCATTGTGCAGTTCTTCATTGGTTACATAGCGATAGGCATCGGTAATCAATCGAAGAACCTTGTTTTGACAGCGCTGTATGACTAACTGATTTGAATTTTTAGTGCAACCCCATATTTGCACCCCATAGGTCCAAATTGGCTTTATAATTGTATTATAGATCAACCTCTTTGATTTTAGATCAAGTTGAGAGTATCTTCCGACTAACCAGTATAGTTGTTTTTTTTGGTTCTAATGTGTTTTGCTTTTTGTCTAACGTGATGCTTCCAATTTAATCTACCGTCAAGATGGATTCCGAGGTATTTAGCTGATTCTGCTTGAGGATTCGGGCATCCATTGAGTGATATAATTAAGTTTTTATTATTTCGCCTTAATGCAAAATTAACGTGGACAGATTTGGAGCTATTAAGTTGAATTTTCCAATCTTTTCTCCATTTGTAGATTTTGTTGATTGCCACTTGCACTTTTTCTATTGCCCTAGGCAGAGATATATCTTTTGCCATAATAACTGTGTCATCAGCAAAGGTTCCAAGAAGTGTTTCTTTTGTTGTTGGAATGTCAGCAGTGTAGAGCAGATACAGGAGAGGTCCTAAGACGCTACCTTGTGGAACTCCAGCCGAGATATTTTTAAATGTCCAGAACGCCATTTCGTGCGATACTCTAAATTTTCTTTCGAATAAATATGACTCCAGCAATTGACAATAGTTACGCGGTAACAATAAGCTTATCTTACAGATTAATCCCAAATGCCAAACCTGATCAAAAGCTTGTGAGACATCCAGGAATATTGCAGGGCAGTATTTCTTTTCTTCAAACGCTCTTTCAATAGCCGCAGTTACTCTGTGCACTTGATCGATAGTTGAATGGTGATTTCGAAAACCAAACTGGAAATCTGGTATTGTTACCAAATGTTTAACACGTTTAAGTATCAGCTTCTCAAATAGCTTTGATATTGCAGGTAGTAGCGAAATAGGCCTGTACGATTCGACTTGTTCCGCAGGTTTGTCAGGTTTTTTGAGCATAATTATTTGTGCAACTTTAAAGCATTCCGGGACATGCTTCAGCCTTAAACAGGCATTAAATATATATGTCAACATGATGATTGCTTTTCGTGGCAGTTCTTTCAATAATCCAGGTGAAATGTCATCTATACCAGGTGCCTTTTATAGGATTGAGGTTATCAATTTCAGTGGCAACTTCCAATGGAGAAATTAGATTTAGATCTACATCGGTTTGATAAACAGGAGATGTATCCATGGTAGATTCTCTATCATTAGGCCGAAAAATGTTAGCTAAGTATTGTGCGAACAATTCAGCTTTTTCATTGTCGCGTCGAACCCATTCATTTGGATAATTTTTAATTGGCGGTACCCGAATAATTGGTCTTTTAAATCTTCAAGTTGCTTTCCATAGCGAATAATCTTTGTCTGCTTGTGGGCTTTCACTTAAATACTTTTGAAAGCAATTCTGTTTATATTCTTTGATCTTTTGATTCGTCTGATTACTAATTCTATTAAACGTAGTTTTATCAGCAGCATTTTTGGTCCTGTGCCATACTCTTCTAGCTTTTTGCCTTTCTTTTATCATTTCTCTAATTTCGAGGGGGTAAAGTACTTCATATTCTGATTTCTCTCTTGTTATTAGGGTAGCATCTTTTGCAGCTGACGAATTTGTTCAGTTATATGTTTGGTTTGTTGCTTAAGATCATCTATAGTTTTAAGTATTACTTTTAAACTGATTTGTTCCTGCAGTATTAATCTGAATTTGTCCCAGTCAGTATATTTGTTGGTAAGATTAGGCTTTTCTGCTTTTCCTAGGATTGTCGCGCCCAGTGTTAACAATACTGGAGTGTGATCAGATGTTAGATCGCACAAGCTTTCTGTACTAATTTGATTTAATGAGATGCCTTTTGTAATGTAGAAATCCAGCAGGTCTGGGACTTTATTACTGTCTGTGGGCCAGTAAGTGGGTTCGCGCCCTGAATGATAATTACAATTTGTAAGGTTAATGGCTTTGAGTAATTCGTTTCCTTTTCCAGGTGTTATTATTCGTGAACCCCAAGCTGTATGTTTAACATTAAAGTCTCCACCAATAATAAACCGTGGGCCTAATTTTGAAAAGATATCTTTATATTGTTGTTGTGTCATTTTATGTCTTGGTGGACAATATATAGCGCCAATATTTATTTCAGCCCCGTTTTTTTCGATACTAATTATTGTAGCTCGTATTTCTTCATTTTTAATCTCTTCTTGTTCGAAATGTTGTAAATTGACAAACGGCTACGTAATTAGCATGCTGAATAATACAGGGAATGTGAATTGAAACGAAATCCGTAAATTATAAGATCATTTTACAATTTTGGCCTATATGGACAAACGGAGATAAAATGTAAAATTTCTATATATATCTGTCTGAGGTGAGAGAAAAAGTACGAATAGCGATCAACAAAATCTACAAATGGACTAGGGACTGGAAAATACAGCTTAATAGTTCCAAATCTGTCGATGTCAATTTTGCGTTGCGGCGAAATAAGAAAAACCTAATTATATCACTTGACGGATGCCTGATTCCTTAAGCAGAAACATCTATATACCTTGGAATATATCTCGATGGTAGGTTACATCATATTAGACACAAAGCAGAACGGATTCAAAAACTCAAAGTCAAGCAACTGTACTGGTTAGAAAGAAAATACTCTCAACTTGACCTAAAATCAAAGAGATTGGTTTATTAATCAATCATAAAGTCCATTTGGGCCTATGTGTGCAAATATGGGGTTGCATTAAGGCATCAAACCAACTAGTAAGTCAACACACCCAAAACAAAGTTCTACGATTAATTATCAATGCTTATCGCTACGTAACCTAAAATAAGCTGCACAATGACCTCGAAATCAAATGGGTACATATGGAAGTCATCATGAAAACATGAACTAAAAACAAATAAATGTTAAAACATGAAATAAGGTTGCTAAATCACAGCAACGTGGAAGCACTACAGCTACTGGACAACACGCAAGAAATCAGAATATTAAAGCTTTAATTGATTGAAGATTTAATTTTTTAAAAAATATCTGGATTTCTTAGGAGAAAGCAATTTAATGAGGTAGCTTGATCAGCATAAAGCTCCTAAGATTAACCCCACAGTGAGACCAAAAATATTCCAAATTTGTGTTAGATATTTTTTACCTTATTTATGATCCTATATATTAAAGACACGCTTTATAAATTAAACAAACTTTATTAAATTATTATTATCGACAAAGCGGAAACTATTATGTTTAATTTAATAACAGGTCAATTGAAAAGTTCCCAGCCTACCATAGTAAAACATATTTTTTTGGTAAAATTAGTTTTTTTTATTCAGCATAATTCCCTTCAAGGGTGATGCACTGATTTATAGCGATCCTCAAACGTTTCGATACCATTTTTGTAGTACGATTTCTCCTTTGCTTCAAAATAGGCCTCAGTTTCGATGATCACCTATTCATTCGACGAAAATTTCTTCCCAGCAAGCATTCTTTTGAGATTTGACAACAGGAAATAGTCGCTGGGGCCAGATCTGGAGAATACGGCGAATCAGGAAGCAATTCGAAGCTCAATTCATGGATTGTTTTCACTGACTTGTGACACGGTGTATTGTCTTGGTGAAACAGCATTGTCTTTTTCTTTAAATGCGGTAGTTTTTCCGCGATTTCGCCTTTCAAACGGTCCAATACGTTATGTAATAGTCGCTATTGATGGACCTTCCTTTTTCAAGGTAGTCAATGAAAATTATTCCAAGCCCATCCGACTGTTACGTTTTCCCACGCTTTGGAGCGGGTTCATCGTGTGCAGTCCACTCGGATGACTGTCGATTCGATTTCGGAGTGAAATGATGGAGCCATGTTTCATCCATTGTCACATATCTTTGTAAAATTTCGGGTTTATTACGCTTGATCATCTTCAAATACTGCTCCGAATCATCAACTCGTCGTTGTTTTTGGTCAAAAGTAAGCACGCGCGGTATCCACTTTGCACAGAGCTTTCTCGTACACAAATATTCGTGAATGATATGATGTACACGTTCAGTTGATATCTAGAGTGTCAGCTGTTTCATTCAATTTCAATTTACGGTCATTCAAAATCATTTTGTGGATTTTTGAAATGTTTTCATCGGTAACAACCTCTTTTGGGCGTCCGCTGCGTTCACCGTCTTCGGTACTCATTTCACCATCTCTAAACTTAGCATACCAATCCTTGATGGTTGATTTTCCTGGGGCAATGTCCGAAAACTCGGCATCAAGCCAAATTTTTGCTTTAAGTGTATTTTTTCCCTTCAAAAAACAATATTTTATCAACACTCGAAATTCTTTTTTATCAACTTTTTTCACAATAACAAAAGTTGCTTCACTCAAAATGCTATAATTTACAAACTAATGATCCGACAGCTATCAAATTTATACACGCATCTTTTGAGGGTTAGGAATAACTAAAAACATATGGATTTAATTCTAGTAGCGCCATCTATGTATTAGGCCGAAATAAAATTTTATGTTTAGTTAATGTTTTAAATTTCTAACCATAACGCTATAAATCAGCGTGAAATTTTTTTCTCCAAATCATAAATATTTTTCCCAGTTATTATACCTGTTTATTTATTATGATGTATATTATTATATATATAAATCGGCATATATTATTACATTTTTAAACAATGTCATGTTTTTACAGACAAAATAACAAAGTATGAGAATATATGTATTGTGTGCAATGAAATAATCACTGAAGTAATAATTAACAAACAAATAAATTATATCCCGTATTTATTGTTATTACACAATTTAACACGGATAAAACGTTAAATCATCGTTTAATATTTTCCGTCATTGGTATTCTTATTTTAGTAAGTATCTGTTAAACTTTAAAATTACTAACTGAATCTGAAAGTTTAATGAATCCGGGAGAGTATAAGAAAAAACAACAATGGAAAGTATCAGTTTAGAGGAAATTTTCATAAGATTTGAATCATTAAACATTAAGTTACAGTACGTTGACTTACGGAAGATTTGCTGCCATCTACATCTATCTGTTTAATCTAAGGCTTTTTACTTGAAAAAAGTAAAATCATTCACCAATTCATTAGGTGATGGATAGTGATTGTACGAACTATTATTATTAACCTATTATAAATTTGCAAAAAAAATCCTACAAATGTTATTATAGATACATGATAATTAATTTTTATGGATACATGTTGTAATAATATGCTTTGTAATTTTTACAAATTTTATTAGCCGGCTTGGTGGTGCAGTAGTAAAGGCGAAAGGACGGTCCTCCTACTGTTGCGATAGCCGCGGGTTCGAATCCTGCTGGGGCATGGTCGTAAATTTATGTTTGTGATTGTTTAAAATTTGTGATTGTCTTAGGCAACAGTGTAAAATCCGACAAGGAAAATGATCCCAGTCACGTCAGTAACCAGGCTGGGTAAGACCGGATGTCTTCTGGGATGATTTCTAAAGTTGGTCACTCGCCAGTCGGTAGGCTTAATGCTGAGGACTGTCGTTCGGAGCCCACGTTAAACTGTAGGTCCAGTCTAGATAAACCCCTAGTTGGTAAAAGGAGACTTTAAAATATATTTAAAAAAAAAGTTATTACTGAATTTGATATTAAGAAGAGTATATATATTATTCCATTTTATTTTATGAAGTTGTTATATTTGATTCAAATAATTAAATTAACAAATATTATAATATATTTTCCTTTCTCTTAATCCTAGTTAAAAACCGGGAAGATGGACAAGAATGAAGCTATACAACAATACTCTGTTTGCATTTGGGAACAGTCAAGTCTGCTTCAATGAGGAAAAAGGAAAAGTCAGAATTATAAAAAGTAAAGGCGAATGAGCTTTCCATAGTTGGAAAAAAGTCCATCAAAATTATTTTTACAAATGAGACTTTAAAGAACTTGCGAAAAACTTTTAGATTTTCGTTCTGTTTTCAACCGGCTATACTGGATTGTTATTATTATTGGTTCAATCCCAGTCGATAAAATAGGGATTTAACTTTATAGGCAATATTGGAGAAACATTTCGCGACGTCCAATATTTAGATGTTGCTACTTTGAAAGCACTACTTGTTTTAATTGCTATGCTAAGAGTCGCGAAAGTATTTGATTGGTCCATTTCGTCTATATGATGGATTTGTTGTTTATTTGTAGTGTGTTTAGTTTTTTTTATACAGTTTAGTGTTTAAATGATTAGTCACTAGTTCATTAGCACAATATTAATCGGTAGTACAATATAAGTATAATGCATCCTCGATCTAGCATTATATTGTGTATCCGGGTGCACAAATAATAGAATCGTTTTCGTTTGAAGAAGTGTCCAGCTGTGTTTAAAAGAAGGGTTGATAATATTAAAAATCCTAAACTGACTAGACTAAGTATGAACGAAATGTATGATCGTTATTGCGTGTTTTGTTGTTGTATATTGGGATAACTTTACTCATAATGATTATTAATATTCAAATATATATTTTTTAATTTTAGAAATTAATCCCCTTCCGAAAGAAGCTATGAACACAGGAGAGGTTCTTTTATTCTTTGATCAAATATTTGATTGTTAGAATAGCTCTTGGATACAAATCTTTTAAGAGAGGATTAACTATTCAAGGCTTAAATAGTGCAACATTTTTTACCAATCTAAAAACAAATGTGTTAAACTGCCATCAAGTGGCAATTGTACATAGTTAAGAAACCAATTCTGAGATAAGATCTTATTCTGAGACAGACCTAAAAAGACATGAATTAAAATAATAGAGTGTGATCTGCTTAGGAGGTGGATACCTATACTATATGTAGTACATCTAGCAACGTATTGGTTGATAAGTAGACATTCTCCTTAAGCACCAACTATGAACCAATAATGACTTAAGAAATAAGCCTAAAATCATAATTACATTTTATTTTTTTAGATTATTTTATTTATTTATTTTAGACTTAAGCCATCGCTCATATCTGAATTATTCGCTTTCCGATTGTAGTAGACTAACTTCCGCCTTGAAAATGATATCTGTGTCGATTACGAAACGTCAACTAATTTTTTCCATTTCGCATTCCATAACACAGTTCCAATTCGGAAGTCAAAAAAAGCTAAGTCTAAATGATATTTATCAAAAAGTGCATTAAAATGAAAGAAACTTAAAGATGACAACTATAGAATAATATTGTCATAAATGTTTTTTAAAACTACTAAAACTCAAGCGAAGATAGAAAAATAAATATAAAATTAAATCAAAATGGTTATATTCTTGCAAATAAAGGAACCTAGCATATATTACATTAGATATGCAATCACGATTTATAATCTTGTGCTAAACCAATATTTTCAATATTAAGTCGTTTGTAAAGTGTATCTTGAGACAGTAAACAAACATTGTATGTCCGTGACAAAACATTTATAAAATTCATGCTTTAAAAATCGCGATTTCTGAGTAAAAAAATTACATAATCGTTTTAAGATTTATAATTAACCACATATCTACCGGTACAGGTTCGATATATAACAATAAAAGCTTTTGTATAATATAATGTTCGTATTAATACTATAGAAAAATGTGTACAAAATCCCACTTGGGGATTCCAAAGGTAGAATTACCGCTTAACCATCTTTAATAACTTATATTAAACCGACTAAATTTAATATAAATTTTGCTTGTTGGTGGGAAAGTGTAGTTGTTGCTAGAACATTGTAGTTCTTATAAGCTGAGTGTTATTAATCCAGAATGTCTCTCCAGGTAAATTAGATTAAACTAGAATTAGGGGAACATATAAATAACAAATTTTACTAAATATTGTCAAATTACAAAATATAATTATAAATAAAGGTATAAAAATAAAATGTAATTATAAGCCACATATAATATGATAGGGTAATAAATATAGTTCTTCGGTTCAAAAACATTACTATTTACAACTTGGATTAACAAGCAGTAACTATTATTTATTATTTATTTATACTATTTATTTTTAATTTAAATTAGTGACTTGGATTTAAGTGTTTACTTTGGAATATGAATCCTAATAGCAACCTTTCAAGTAAGCAGTCTGAAAACACTTAAACAATCATTTCTCAAATTTATTATTTGTTGTTAGTTATATAATAAAAATATATCGATGTATTTTTAATATATAAAATATTGTTATCATAAAGGGAAAGGAAATTATTGTATAGGATAGAAAATATATATCAAAAATAAGAAAATACTACATAAAATTGTATTCTTTGGGGTGATTAACATTTTCCAAAAATGTAGTTGTATAGAAAAGTTACATTTGGCATCATAGAGATGTCTAAATCTCTCAGTTAACTGACCGACGAGAATTTCCATCCTGCTCTCTCAAAAATATGTATAAACAAATAAAAGACCGACTTAATGGTCACGAAAGCGTTAGATTACCAGAGAAAGCCACAATTTAGATCATTCATCTAAATTCTCTTGAGGAAACAATGCATATAAATGGATTTTATAAGAATTTGAGAATCTCGTTGCTCAATTTTTATTAAAACCTGAAAACAAAACACTACAGTTACTTTTTAGTCTAAAAATAAGAATATGCTCCCTGAATTATTTGAATTAAAATATTTTTAAATAGCAAAGTATCACTTTACATATATATTAATATGACATTCTTAACTCATATTGTTGATTTTTTACGTGCAAAAAACATATTATAGAATAATGTAAAAACTTTGATTTTGGTTAAAGCGGGACATTCAAATAACATTTTTGTATATTCCTGAAAATTATGAACAAATATTTTTATATTGATAAGTTCATTAACAACCATTAACTTATTGTTACTATTATATTCAGGAGAAGTACAATTAATAGTAAAGAATGCTGAAAAGACGAAGTAACATTAAATCCTAGTTTATCTACTGATCATTCGAAAATTATTGATTTTATTCTTTAAATAACTCGATATGTTACATTGATTTACAAACATTATAAAATCTATAAAAAAGATTATTTGTATATTAGATTTAACAGTTGAAGTAAAAGCTTTTTTATCATACGAGGTCATTGATCTGAATACCAGTTCATTGGGCAACATTAATACTTTTACCAAAACTAAATGGTTTGCGTACTTCATTACACTGTCGCTGTTTATAGGTCATGATTCTTTATATTTTTTGAACAAGAAGATTCGTGTTTTGATAAGTAAATTTAAATACAAATAACTTTTCCATTTTTGTTTCGTATACACTTGAAAACTGTATTGGACTTTAAATTTAAAAATATCCTTCATAAGTTAGTTAAATAATAATCATGTTTCGTATTTAGTGTAACAATGCCTCATAATGTCAGTAAAAATATCAACTAGCAAATATTTTAAAAATATTGTATATACATTATGTTGGAATAGTTTAAGTAAATTAATTTATCAAGCATTTTTTAAATTAAACCTGGTTCAGCTCGGTAATTTATGTTTAAAACGATTTTAATTTGTTTTAAACAAGAATATATGTGAATTCGAATTATTCATTTCGTAGGGCTAATATTGATAATAATACAAGCATATACGGTTTTGAAACCGAGCAACAAAAAGCTGTTTATTGAATTAAAAATTATAAATCAAAAACAGAGGTTGAACTGAGTTATTGAGGCTTGAACTTTTATACTGGAATCTGTTTCACGCATTAGTTCAATAGTAATCGCACATGGCTTCATCCCAAAATCCTCTTTGATCTTTGATCGTTTCGCACCGAACAACATTGAACATGTGAACAACACTTTGAAATGATGGCCGTCTTGATGCTTCAACAGGCGTTAAATATTTCGTAAACTTTGTGTCAGCCACACAAATAACCTTTGATGTCATTGCAGAAATACATGTTATCAACGGTCAAATAGCGTGATTTCTATTTCTTTATATAGCGACAAATGTGCTAGCACCATGCGAGAATTCGAAATTCAGAACCAATCCTAATGCACAACGAGAAGACCCGAATTATACCTATTAAGTTTTATATAAATATATGTAAGTAATTTCAATTTTTGAATTACCGCAACTGCCTAATTTGTATTTCTGTCTTGAATATGTTCGATCTATAGTTTCTTGATCAAAGCCTTTTGTGTTTATGCGTGACAGTAACATAAAGTTGTTTTTAGAACGTCTCTGTGATTAGACCATAGGAGTAGTAAATATTTCTTCTCTATTTGTTAATGATTACGGGAAACACGGGGGAATTGGCGCCGCTTAAGATAAAACTCGAATAACTTTTTACAATAATCACTCTTTGATATAGTTTTTAGATCTTATATTTTGGATATTGTAATACAGTAATTTAAACTAAAAGTAGTTTCGATTGCCTAAGACTACGGGGTATATACTATAAGCTACTATAAGAACCAGAGTAAGGAATAATGTGATCCATGGAGCCGTGGTAACCACAATACGAACATACAATAAAATATTATATACATTTGGATCATTATGTATGAATCTTAATTAGAATATCTTTAGTAACACGTAAGATAACAATTGAATATATAAAATATATAAAAATCACAAAGTTTTCTAACTGTATCATAACTTGATTGATTTTCCAGATATGCAACAAGTGATACATACTGACTTACAACACTATTATCTTCGTCGCTAATATTATGGTATTTTACTGATTCCTCTGAGGAGCTGGTAGCGTCTTTAAATAGATTTTTAGATTATTCATTTGCTCTGTTAATAGTATTTTCTTTGGTTGATTTACTTTCTCTACCTGATATTTCTTCTTGTTTCTAATAAGGTTAAGAAGGCAGTAATTATTTCCAAATGTTATTAATGTGATCGTTACCAAAGTTTTATATTGTGTGATTGGTCGATAAATTACTGGATGTAAGTGACATCCCTCGGCATTCATATCGATGGTAGGTTAAATTGAAAACATCGCGTTAGAGGAAAAGCTGTGCACAAAACAAAATTCAGACATAAAATTAAACAACTGTACTGGTTAGTCAGAATATACTTCCAAATTGTTCTAGGATTAAAGTGATTGGGTTATTAGTCATTAATAACACCTATATGGGAAGCAAATATGGGGTTGCACTAAAACATCCAACAGACTAGTAATTAAACGCTGCCAAAATAATGCTTTTCCATTGCTTCAACCAATGCTTATCGCTACTTAATGAACAAATAACTGAACGATGACCTCGAAATCAAATGTATTCACGAAAATACCCAAGACGTCGCCGCAAAACATGAAATAAATTTACTAAACCACGGCAACATGGAAGCGATATAACTACTAGACAACCTGCAGTAAATTAGAAGAAGTGTTATATATAGATTAGGTTTTATTTTTTTATGATAAAGTTATAGGTTAATAGACGCAACGCTTATATAATTTAAGTACATACATGTTTTAGTTGAATATAGTGGATATTAGATCGACCAAAATCCAACCTTTAGGCAGTTCCACTTATATCTCGCATTGATGCTATTTTACTTGAGCTGCTGTATCTAATAGATTTTGGTTTTGCTGTACGCCATTTGTTAAAAGCTTGGTTTTAAATTTGAAAAAAAATTTAAATTTATAATCAAATCACTATATCAAATACAAAATATATCAAAACCTAATTAAACAAGTTTAAATGAAGTAGTGGCCACCTTGATTACAGGTGTGTCTATCAGACTTTACCTCATCTGACCATCATTCGTTTTTCACTCGTCTGATAACTGCAACTCATCTTTATTTATATAACTATTTAAAAAAAAAACACAAAATATGTCCACTCTTTGATTACTTAAAAGTCAGAAGTTATATCACATTATGTCGAATTCAAAATCAATTAATAGATCAATTCTGTCTATAATAGTGGTATTTTTATGTGTTATGTTATTTTATGTATTTTTATGTTATTTTTGTAAATATTGATAACTTCTCCTGTAATATTTAATATAAAACATTTTGTTTCATAAATTTAATAATTGTAAGAATACACAATACTATATAATGGAATAATTCTAAATACATTAATGTATTTGATTATTTTTGTGGTTAATTCAGTAAATATTGATAAGTTTTGTAACATTTAATATAAAACACGCTGTTTCATAAATTTTAAGATTGGCAGAATACAAAATACTATAGAATGGAATAATACTAAATAAATTAATGTATGTTTCTGTTCAAGCTTTAATAAACAATGGCATAACTAATTTTAATGCTGCGAATAAAGGTTTTTCTTTTTCCTAATAAATCATTTGAATGGTATAACTGTGCGATCTGCATTTCCGGAATTTATGTTCGACGATGATATTTTAATGTTTCTATAAAAAAGTAATTATAGTTTTACTATATTTATGGTAATACTATGTAAATTTCGTACGACATATTTACTATAAAATTCTTTCATCTCTTCCTGGAAATATACGTTGAATATTATTAAGTAAATAATGATAATTGTCTACAAAAATAGGTTAAAACGTCCAAATGAAATTATTCGACGTTTTTTTTATTATAATGTATTGTAATAATATGAGATATTTAGTAATAATGTTGTAGCTTTTTGTGTTGTAATACATGTGTTACATATTTTCAGGACATCAACATGAAGGCCGACCAAGGCACCCAAGTAAACATTTCGACAATCCCACGAAACCATCTGCGGAAAATGAAAAGGCACAATACGTCTGGCGATTTAATGTATTCACAACACCTACGAACTCTCAGCAATTCTTGGGTAAGTAAAATATAATATGTACATATAATTACGAGGGTTGATTTTATATTTCGGTATTGCGTTAATTGTTAAACATCGCCAATGCAAGATTTATTATAAAATTGAGATATCGTTGGGCTCATTACAAGAATATATGGTTACATTTTCATGAATAATAAATATAAAAGACAACACTCGTATTAACTACTCTGTAACATCTATTCAGTGAAGTGTGAAGTATTTTTAATTACCATCAAATATTATGAAATAACAGCAATCTACCTCTCATTCTTAATTTTAATTTTTTACTTAAGAATTTTTTAATACGTCAATTCATTGTAAACACCATTGCATACCTTCTAGTCAAAAAAGGATCCAGAATTTTGGGATCAAGCTGCTCTGAAATGTTTTTCAGCATCCCATTTTAGAAATGTTGTATTACAAGACAGTAAAATATATTTTGAGGAGTTTTATTTATTTGGGCATTCTTTTCGTGGATCGCTTTCAAAGTTTGTACGATCATAACGTACCAGTTCACTAAGTCCCTACTATTCTTGAAGATTTACTTACCATATATTTCATTTTGGTTTAAGTTTCGATAGCCTTTAAACATCTTTCTACAAATAATTTAATAAGTAGTATATAATAATAAGTGTTCTCCATTATTTAAAATGCAAGGAGTATTGCAAATAAAGAACGAAGTGACATGTAATTCACAATTTGATGCTTATGAAGAATAACATTTTAATATGTAGTCGAATTGTTAGTACTAAATTCGATTCGAATAAATTTGAATCAACTTTTGGGCCTCAGACCTTCAATCTGTGTGCCAAAATTGGTTCTAGTTTTCGAGTTCGTGAATAGTGGCAGCACTAGGCTCTTATAACGGTTAGTTGACGATGTTGCATTAAATATTATTTCGAACTTGTTTTTGTGCTATGAGTGTGGTACGGGACCTATGAAAATGTATAGATAATGTTGCACAACCTATTCAAAGTGTTTTTCTGGATGTTATATGTTCAGTAAACAAGGAGAAAGCATAACAAATGCACTCAAAGATGCCCATTTACAGTACCTGCTTTAGCCACAGTATCTGGTACTAAAGACTGACAATCCATGGACACTGAAATAGTTTTGTAATGCGTGCAGAATAAACCCTCATTTGGTGAAAATGTATACTTTATTTTTTCTGTACCAACATTATATAGAGAACAGACAAATCATGTAAATGATTACTAATTTTTAATGAAAACGATTTCGTTATAGAATGAAAGCATATAATTTCGCAGATTTGATTTGATTTCTGATTTGAATTTATCAAAACAAAACTAGAGTTACTTGCACCGTGGCTATACGAAACTAGACATCCTGAACCTAAAACACAAGTTACTATATACAGAAATAGAAATCACGCGATTCTACCGTTCTTCAAAATAGAAATTGGCATGCGTTTCTGCAATGATATGTTGGATGATATCAAAATCATATGATCGAAATTAATGGCGCTTGTTCATAGATGGTTCTAGGTACAGTTTGAAGGCAACTCTACTCCACATTGGAGATAAAAAACCTTCCATTCGATTGCCTACGTAGTACAAACTAAGGAATGCTATGACACAATGCGTACAATTTTGGCCAAGATCCAATACAATGAACATCAATGAAAAATTTGTGACAATATAAGGTTTGGGAAATAAATTACTTGTACTTAATTTCGAAATATTATTTGATTTGTATATTCATTACAGATTATTGGTCACGGCTGGGATGCAATATGTATTCATACAATTTTGCTATGTGTGAACGGTGTGGCCGAGACGTACCCATCATGAAGATTTATATAGTCTTCTATACCACATAAGACGTTTTATTGTATTAAACTTGGCCTTATTAAAAACCTTGTCAACGCACTTTTCCAGAAAGGACCGGTTTTCCAGTAGTTAACCAAGTTGTTACCAAAACTGTCACATGCAAAAAACAAAGAAATCACATTTTTCGGACTTGATAACTCAAAATTTACAAAATGTTTAATGCCTGATGATTTGATGTCTGAAAGCAGTACCATCGCTTCAAAGTATTGTTCACAACTTTCTTGGCAACCACAAATCATCGAATTACAAGAATGTAACCGATAATTTATTACCAAATTACCACAAAGTTAGAGCTCGAATATCTCCCCAATAAATTTTCGACATGACACAAGCGTTAAACAAAGGAGTGGGGCTACATCAAGATATAGCTAAAATCGGAAGGCGATACCAAGGATTTTGAGCCTAATGCCTGAAACAGATCCCAGAAGCAGTATAAAAGACTCAGTTCAACCTACCACATATATACTTACATTATAAATGGCCATTAATGCTCAAAAATAGTAGAGTAATTAATTTATTGAATATTTCTAAATTAGAACCAATTTGGAAAAAGTGGCTTAACCTTACCTTACATCTTTACCTTATAAACATCTTTTGGCTGCTGAGGTCCCTGCTACCCATGTAATTAAATGGTGTTAACTCCATGAACTCTCATATCTTTAGTAATAGTTATTCAATGAAGCCATACTATAGCGCGTTAAAAATATAACCGTCCATAGAAAATCATTCATCATTCATTCACTCAATCAAAAGTAATTACGTTTAGAAAATTGTCAGAAGATGATTTTCATTTTCATATTTTTTGCTTTAAAAAAAAATTAAAAATGCAACGCAGTATTATTAAAAATTTTATGATGTTTTCAGTAATGAAAGCTTAAGTGAACGCTAGTGTCCGAAAATTTCAGTTATGAAACGATATGAAGCTTGAAGAAGTCTTACAAATGGGTTCGACAAGGAAGGTGAGAATTAATTGGAATGTTCATCCTATGGTGCTCGAATCTAGTGAAAATATAAATTCGACTCTCTGTTAACAAACTAATGTGATTTGAGCAAACAATTTAAACCTCCACCGAATAGCGCCAACTTTGAGATCGATACAATTTCTCCTGGCTACTATCTGCGCTGGCCTTAGCAAAACTCTGTTAATGTTGTAAAGCTAGCCTCAAAAGAAGCTTATGAAAACATTTGGTTCGCTTTTTTGCTCATAAATTTCAGAACTTTTTTAGCGGTAGAATTATGGTTTTATCAGAGAATTGAATTACATAAAGGATTTTTTAAGTCTGAAGCTTTATTATGGAAAATCGGTACAATTTATTTTAGTCAAAGAATTGTTCATGGATGGCCGCTACGTTTTCTAATCTTTCAAGCAATTCAAGAATTCCATCTCGATGATTTTCGAGGCCATCCACGAATCGACTCATTTTTTGATCGGAACAAGTAGTAATCATAAGGAGCAAGGTGTGGATAATACGGCGGGTGGGGTAGCACTTTACTCGGTACAAATTCACACCGTTTCAACACACTAATTTGTTCATAACACATGTTTGTTCACACTTCGACGAAATGATACATACTGAAAAGTGAAGCCTGTCAGTGAGGCTTCAACATATAGTTGGAAACAAATGTGCTCGATGCGATTAATATATAGTAACACTATCTTTTGTAAATCCTTTAAAATTAATTGATATGACATATATTACTGATTACTATGAAATTTATATTAACAACTTCGCTTTAAATTACATAAAAATATCTTTTCCCCAATACATTGTTTCATTTACCGTATAGATAATTTAAAATAGTTTTTATGACACTTAGGGACAACTGAAGCCACTCTCAAATCGTCCACGATCCTTAAATATAGTTGAAGCCTTTAATAAACCAAAGGTCTTAACAGCGGATAGTTCCTTCACGTTGCTGTCCACCCACGGAGTTGATAGTCCCATCGGATCAATATCAAGAGAAAGGACACCGCCATTTTCATGCAATTCTAGTACAGTTTCGATGGGATATAAACCACCACCCTTGTATATACCTCCGCCACCGCCTCCTAGAGTAAGTATTATTATACATATATTTAGTGTGCATGGTCTTATGGTTTCTTTTAAAAATAAACAAACTCCGGTTTCTTAACCTCTGTTTAAACTTTTATAGAATCAGTATAATTTACTTGGATTAAACAAGAATATCTTTTATATATGGCGATCCTTAGAACTTACTCTTACTGTTGAGTTTTTAATGAGTAAGCAATGCTGTAAATAGAATACTGTAACTAAAAATTTACTTTCTTTCTTCTTTGCGTAAATTAATATACAAGGACAAGGTTGTTTATTTAAATGAATAATGTAAAAAATATATAAAATGAAAGAAGTAAAATAGAAATAATATAAAATCGATACGTAATGGTGAAAAGATTTATAAAGTGAATTAAAATGACTTACTAAATCGTATATCTGGTTTGGCTAATACCTATTTCGCCATCGGATTCAATACGATGGATATACACACGACATATATAGCCACTACTGTTATTGATGTCGGCTTGTTTCTGTTCTGACTATTCTATTTTTAATCTATTCTTGTTCTGTTTCCACTCTCGACGTTCTTGACTGTTCTTGATCTTTGACTTCCACTCTTGACTCTGCTCCTACTACCTCTACTTCGTAGTCTCTGTTCTTGGTGGTGGCTGAGAATGTTAGTTCAAGAAACCCTTTTCTGCGTCCCGATTCGACGCGACCTTTTTACGCGGATGGAACAGGTGCGTTACGGACTTCTTAAGAAATGCTCGGCTATTCCACGATCTCGAGCCTTGTAGTTTTATGGTTATCTAACTTCTTACATATGTCGTTTACCCCTAGTACCTTCACCCTCATTATCCGAAGCACTCGATAATGAGCCAATGCGATATGCCCTTTTAGCCATGTTTTCCATGTTCCGCGATGTCTTTCCTACAATAACCTGGCCTCACCAAATTTTAGATATACGTCTCATGTCATAATTCTTTTTTGATGTCACAAAAATTATTAAACAGTTAAATGTAATATAGGTATTTATAGGTTAAATATAGAGAAATGGAATTACGTCGCAACATCATGAAATTGTCTCATCTACAATTCTAACATATTCATTATGAATTAACGGTTTGCTTGGAGGAAACAAGTTGAAGGAACAAACTACCTCCCTTTCTCTCAATTCTCGTCATTTTCTTCTATAGCATCGATAACCTTAAAATATTTTCTGCATATTAACCATTTAAGTTGTAGAAAGATACAAAACCCACACGGGCCGGCCAATGTCCGACACTGAGTTTTAGAGAATGTTTTTCAATACAAGCGTATTATTATGCCCAAAATATAATGCATAATATTTTGCTCAAAATTCTTTATATTTTTGTCGGTGGCAGGGGTAGATGGATTACCAGAAAGAGGCAAATATGCATAATACGTTTTAAACTCATTATTCATAGGCTACCATTTTTGCAGTCATTGTCACACACAGTGATTTTGCTCATGATGTTTTGTTACAAACACATCACTTCAGATAGACTTATCTAAATTAGAGATTAAAAGTTTAGCAATTAAAACAACGTCTTAAGCAGAAACTATATTGCACAAAAAAAGTACAGTAAAAACACAGCACAGTGCACAGTAAAAAGTAAAGTATATTTGTAATATATCAGATAATATTGATTTTTTATATATGGTACAATAACGAGTTCTTTTTATATTTTTTGCTTTTTGTCGTCCAATGTCTGATGTGACCTACTTTGATATCATAAGCTTTCGTATATTTAGCGGCACACGTCTTTGAGATATTTGACATACATACACAATATGAATTGTTTACATTAACTTAAAATAATTCATTTTAAATTCATCTCGGCTAATTATTATAATAATCCACGTCCAATTATACATACTGCATATAAGTTGCATATGAGTTATGAAACATATAGAGTTAAAAAAAAACTTCTTTTCAGGAACGTCGATTAAATCGACTGTCTTATCTTATTTTAATATAAATGAAACCGGTAACTCTAAATGTAACATCGTCTTTTCCGAATAATTGCCAGGCGATCAGCCGCGCTATACAACACGAAAGGGTGATTGTCCCGTCCAGATAGCTTACAGTTACGAGAACAGTTTTATAAATTAGCAACTTGTTGAATGAAATACATTCTTATGGCAAAACGTTTTGTCTCACATAATCTCGTTTTAGCCAATACACTTATTCCAGTTTTCCAACATTTTTAATTAATTCGAAATAATAGGTCTAACGATTTCAAAATAGGCCTTTGACAGTCTCTTCACTCTACCTAAACCTATTACTACTCAGTAATTTCTTTAGATTTAGAAACACGAAACATTCGCAAGGAAATCTGGAGAATATTCTGAATGGGATAACTATTCGTAGCCAAAGGTATAGATTATTATCATGATGACTACTATCCATTCGTGCATTGTTTTGATGGAACAACGTTCTTCTCTTTGTCAAATGGTTGTAGTTTGGCTGTGAATAATATTTGCCAGTGATTGTTTTATCATTTTCAAGATAACCAATACGACTGATAACGTGTGCATTCCAAAAAAATGTAGAAACAAATACTCGCTAATTTGAGATGCCTAACCTTAGCCACTCCAATCGAGCTGAGTAAACTATGTTACTTCTTAAACAATGAAATTGATGGTGCAGTGGCTTCATAGCATTTATCAACCCTTTCGTTGGTCTCCCTGATGGTTTTACCACTTTAATTAAAATTCAAGAGGTCTGTTGTTAATGCCTGTTAAACATAAATTAAAAGACGTAGTTTGCTCAAAATCTCACAGCAGTCTATTAATAGATGAAATTTGAGGACTGCACATCACTGCATCCTTTACAGCTACCGTGAAGAAAATTCAAAAAGTTACTGCTTTATCAAACTGTTCTCGTACAATAGTAAAATTATTACATATTATAAATATGGATCTCATAGTCAAATCTCATAGTTCATGGCCCTAGTGATTGTGTATAGGTGCGAAAGGTGATAAAGGCCTTTAATCAATCTTTGACGATCGTATAGCTCGAACTGTGAGCTTCATTAAACTATTCCAAGAAAAGCTTCGAGTAAGTGTGAACGACTGCCAATCTAATGTCAACCTATTTTTTAATATGTCATTAATATCATTAAAATTTTAAAAGAGATGTATTCAAAAGAAGCGTAGGATTTTTAATTAATTTTAATAATTACTTTATTTTAAGGCAAGAAGTGATAACATACTAAATCGACTGCATAAATACCAAACCATACCAGCGATCAAATCTTATTTTCGTATATACAAAATCCTTCAGATTCCTTACAAAAACATTTCACTTATCACACATTGCTGTCAGGCTAAATATACCTTTTTTTTCGAACAACTAGGGCCATATCAGTCGCGTTATAAAACATATATACCTCCGTTAAAGTTTTCTCCTCTGTGACCAGCTGTATTGCCCTGAAGAACAGATATCCTTTGAAGACCAGAAGAAAATTAACACTTGAAACAATTTTCCACACTTAAAGAAGCAAAAGAGGTATCATAATGTCAGTATTTCAATACTGTCTCAATTAGTATTTGAATGCAATAATAAACAAAATAATAAAAACTTTCTCATAAATAATTAATATTGTTGCTCTCAGTCCCTAAAATACAAAATAAGTTTTATATTATTTATAATTATTTGCATGGGTTTTGTGAAATTTTCAAGTAGCTTACTTTTCATTGACCTCATATTAATTTATTTGCGAAAATTCAGTATAAATTTTATTATGAATGGGGTCTCAAATGAAAAATAATTATTTCCATCGCAAATTGATTATAGTTGACGACGGATAAGAATGTTTATACATACTAAGTTATATAATTTGATAAATTTGAAAACAAAGCATAAAATTTGTAGTTTTCTTATGCAATGATCACGCTCGTATATAAAACAATTGTAATTTGTGGGTTAATTAATATTTTGTTTTGGTATTAGTGTGTTATTCACGTTAATGATGTAAGTGTTTACAGTGGTATAACCAAACTGCATTTATTAAAAAGAAAAATAACGACGTATTCGTGGCTTACAAAAAAATAGAAGACAATTATCTTTCTGGTTTTGTTGATCGTTATTGTAAGAAAATCTGAATGCGAATGATTTTAATGGTTTGTGGCTTTTAGATGTTGGTGTTATGCGATAATATTTTGCTTTTTCAATAATAAATAAATAATTAATAAAATAACATTTTATATATTTTCTAAAACCTATTTACGACATTTCTGTGGATTCTGTGACTATTCTGTGAATATTTTTGTGCTAGAAAATCTACTTTAATTACCGTTGCATATATTCTGATCAGTTTTTCACTTTAAAGAAGAGTTTATTGAGAACAATTGATACAATATATGTATTTACAAAATTTTTTTCCATTATTTTCTACAACTCTTCCATCTTTCTGTCAGCATCGTGTTTAAAGAACGATGTTAGATTGGCTATATAGCTGCCATCATCGATTCATTTTCGCATTTCGAAACCGTGTACCAGCAAAGCCATTCTTCGTCGACCTGAATATAATTAGACGGGACGCTATGTCTAGTGAATGTACAGAGTGTGGTTTGAACTTCCCCTTTGAGCAGCAACAGTGTATCTCTCACAATTGCTCCAACGTGTAGGTTAGTTGTCATGCAAGAGAAGGACTTTGGGTCTGTTACTGGCTATTGCTGGATATTTATGAAACAATATGTATTTCAATTTGTTCAATGGACGCTGACAGACATCTTCATTCAGTTTTAGCACCTCGTAATACACTATATATGCCTTGCTGATGCTACCATATGCACAGAAACACCTTCTGATCATGAATATTTCGCTTTGGTGTCGATGTGAATCACTCACCAGGTTCGATGGCTTCAACTAATGAATTTTGTGGTGTTCTTTATTCTTTAAGAGATTGAGGTGACTGTACGCCCATCAAGTCTTTGAATCGTTGTATTTGAACTTTTTTTGGTCTCAATGTCTTTCTTTGCAACTGTCATCAAAATGGAAAATTAAAATTGCAAATCGTTCAAATTAAACTCAACTATTTCTAAAGTATATATTTGTTTAAGCACATAAACTTTCTTCAACTCATTCTGTTTTGTGCTACGTGATGTTAACATATACTATGTTTCTACTGTTTGACAAAAGAAGACGTCACTAATACATACTAAGTCATGAATAATTCATGTTAGAAGGGTTTGATGTAAAACCCCTTATAGCAAGATTCTATTAACCATATATCCTTGAAATATTAACGATTTGATCGAAATATCTTTATTTTGAAAAATCTGTAGTTTATTATTATAGATTATTTCTAGAGGCATAGAGTATAGCATAGACGTGGGGTTGACTGAAGTCATAGTTCTTAACTAGATAAGTTGTTATAAATTTCAAAAGAATATTTTTTAGATAAGGGAGTCAGACTAAGAGTTAGAATTTAAGACAAGAAACACAGCAATATATTGACAGTGTACAAAAACGCAGATTAATAGTTCTAGAGAGATGAATTATTTTCATTCATTAATTTATTTTTGATAAAAACAAAACGAACAAAATAATTTGTACTTAGTCTTAATACCTCGAATATTTATTATAAAAGTTTGTATTGCCACCTGGTGGTGCTATATTTTAACTGTGATTAACTAAGCTACTAATTATCTGTATATTGAAAAGTGATATCTTTGTTTTTTAAAGACGTAACACTTCGACAGTATCAATTCAAAAATAGTGTAAAACTTGAATAATATTTGAAAATATCAATAACTGAGCAAACTGATTTTGTTCACAAAATCTTTTTTTGGATAAGATTTAGGACTGATGGTCTGCTATCTCAAAGAAAATTATCTTTACAATTAACATAATTAATATAATAAAGCGAATATTTACGTATATTAATATAATTATAGCATATAATAATACAATATTGGCAATTATTAATGTTTATTTATATTTATAGTTAAAATTACTACAAGATGATGAGAGCACAAGTAGTTCTAAATGTTGCTGTAAATGTTATGATGTAGAAACTGGAAAGAATGGCGCCAAAATTATATCAAACACACCGGAAGGATTGTCATGGAGACGGTTGCACAAATCAAGAGCTAAACTTAAGGCTACCGCCACAACGTCAGAATTATTATCTGGTTTTGCAATGATAGCAATGGTAAGCATTTTTTTCCGTGTATTTATAAAATAGATTAATATATTTATGAATAATAAAGTGTAATATTTACTTAACATATATTAGTGCTGCATGTATTTTGATCAACGATATCTATTGATGAAAATACAAAGTATGAATGGAAACAACTATTAAACAGCCTAACCTAATTGTTAAATTAGACAATTTTGAGATTTATCAACATAAAATAACAGTTTTCTATTTTGTATTATTGAATTATTCAATGACAGACTCTAATCATGAAATGATCCAAATTGCATTTTCGACACTTCGACGATAAAGTTATGTTGTTTAATTTGAAGAACACTGCTATCGAAGCTCATCAATACTTTTAGAAATTTATTGTGATTGTAGTCCATTCTGTTTCAATTGTTGGTTTTGGTTTCAACAATTTGTGACGATTTTGACATCAATTATATAGAAAAGCCTGGAGAAATGTAGAGCTCGAAGACAATAAATTGCCAAATTTATTGGATGAAACCCCAGCTCAAACTCCTTCAGACAGCGTAGTAATCTATTGGTAAACTGGAAAAAAATTTAAAATGGCTACCACACGGATCGTCTGAAAAGGCCAGTTCGAACTGTTTCAACATCGGAGTTTCTTTACTTGCCAGGCAAAAATAACAGTTTTCTGCGACGTATTGTAATTGGCGATGAAAGTGGATCTACTACAACAACCCTTAGCGTAAAAAGTTCTGGGTAAATCCAGGTTGCCCATCTACATTGACCACTAAATGAAATGTTCACTAAATGTCCGCGAAATTGTTCATTACCATTCAACATTGTTCTTTAACTTTAAAACAAGTATTAAAAAAAAAAAGAAAATGATGGAAACTATTTTGATTAATATATCTTCGAATAATATATATATATATATATATATATATATATATATATATATATATTAATCCATTTTTCTCAATAAATGTATTTTTAAGGTCAAATAATGATCAGAATACATGTAAGCACCTAGTAATAAATATAAAGAAATAAACAGAAATAGTTTTGAAAAATTAAATGTTAGATAATTAATTAATGAAACGTTTGCTTTAGATTTGTGTGATTTTGATATTGAAGTGATCAATATCAAATGATAATGAAACAATATACAAACCGTATTTGTACGATAATAACTACAAAGATTGTGATATAGAGTTCAGTTGGTTTTTGTTTCTTTAAATTTTTAAGAACTATTACAAACGAGCATCGACCACAAAAACAACTTTAAACAATCTAGTTTTAAACACAGATAAGCACAGTAATGTTAACTAAAACCACAAGTTTTGTTTAACATATAAACATATTTATATATAAATATATGTTATATAAAATATAACATATTTTATATAGTACATCAACAGCTGAGATGGGTTAAAAAGTGTCAATAACTCAGCAATTGATATTGAAAAAAAAAATAGTAAGATAAAAATTCAGTATTGTGTAACTGTATTATATTGTATCGTTTCTTACAGTGCTCTAGTACTAATAGTCTGTGGATCTTATTTATGTTCATACTTTTGATAGTCTATAATTTCCACTTAGGACAGATGAATACATCTGTTCATCATGTTCCCTTAAAGAGTATCAATACAATGAAGTAAAAACTGGTGAATGATTTTGATGGTTGTGATAGTCCCATTACTTTAGACACTTTCGAGAAAAGGCAGACTCACGAACACATCTCAGCTATAGCTATTGCTAAGAGCTTCATAAGTCTGGTAGAGGCTAGATATGTCAAATACTGTACATAATCTAATTTCAATTGACTTGTGGCAAAAAGCATTTTCTAAAACGGTTATTATTAACCTAACCTAAACCTAAAAAAATTTGGCAACACACTAAACTCTTCCCTCTAAACGATCGTTTAATGCCCGTTTTCAACTACACAAATTTTATATTGATTACATATATAGTCTATCTAAAATCTGTTGTCTAGTAAAACAGCTAATGCAAGTCATTAAAATATATAACGTTAGCACCTCGAAATATTGCAGCATTAACTTAGAAATTTTGGTTTATAATGTTTGCCGATGTGTAACCTAATTATTATCCCTAATGATTTGAAGAATTTTGTAGATCTGACAATAGGGTCGACCCCTACCAACATAAATCGAATTTTATAGACTGATTCGATTAGACGCATCATACAGAATTCTCTCTCTTTTTAACTAGCGTAAAATGAGAAGGGAAAATCCCCGAGTTTAAAACAATTTTACATTTTTACAAAATGCATTTGACAGTATATTCGACGTCATCTATGACGGCTGTTTTATCGGAAGGGCTACACATGCTAATGCGTGTTTTATGCTAGATTTGATGCCGCGCTGATGACTAACGACTTACAATAATATAATTAGGAATGACAACATCCAATGCACAAAGCATTTAATTAAGAGTTAAGACGCGAAACCCAATACGTTTCCGAGGCCTTCAGAGAAACCGCTTTAAGAAACGTTCCTCTTTTAAATCATAAAAATATGGCCATGATACGTTCATGAAGGCAGTGAATAATGGAACGGGAGAAATTTGTTTCTTAGATGCCCCTGGTGTAACTCGAAAAACATTTTTAATATCAATAATTCCTTCGAAAAATGGAATTTGTATATCAACAATTCCATCGCAAAATGTAATTGCACTGCCACTTACTTCATCAGGTATTATAACTACTTCTTGGAAGGTTTGCAATTGGATGGCCAACAATAATAATAGGTGATAAATAATAATGATAATAATAAGAATAAATTAATAATTGTTCTACGAAATCAACAGTTTTTAATATAGAATTAATAAAAAAAGCAGTTTCCGGAAACCAATGAATGCAGTAGCTCTAGTGACTGAACCGATAGCGCCAATTTCACTTGTTGACGCCACTGTGCAATAAAATCCCGGGGCCTTTTTAATAAATTAACTTTAATAATTTCAATATTTTAGCTTAGATGCCTTTAAATGTAAACTCACAACGTTAAATGGTCAAATAGCCACGAATTTCTGTGAACTGAAATCGATTGCTGGGTTATAATTGAATGAGGACTAAATGCAACATTTCTGCACTATTCATTTCGATTCCATCAATTCCGTTCAACTTTATTTCGCGCTTCGCGACCTAACTTGATACGTCTAATTGGTGACATTTTGAAGAACCACATTCAAATTGAAAATAAATACAAAAATAAAAATTGACTCCTTTAATGTTTCTGTATAACCATGAATACCACGTGTTAGTCTATTAAAACATACTAAAAATCGATTTTATATTAAACTTTTAATACAAGGCATAATTGCGGTGAACAAACTGCGATTAGTAAAAAATTCACTCAACCAACTCAAAACTGAATAAACGTTCAAACTGAATGGACTATACACTAATAAATAAATATTTTGAATGATACATGCCGATCGATACAGGTGTTAAACGATATTTGTCAAACTGCCACTGTCGAACTATCAAACGCGCGAAGTTTAAATACTCGTTAAGTTTTCTCAAATATTATATTTTCTTTCTCCCTAAGAACCTTCTACAGAGTATTAGAAAACTTAAAAAAAAGATAAATGATATCGGTAAAGTCGTTCAGATTCATTAAGACTAGACTAGACATTGTATTGTTGCTTTAACGAATGCAATTACATGAAAAGGTTATTTTAGCAATCGTACAACTTTGAGTTGGTTATAGAGATAATCAACTCGTTACCCTGGCTCCAATCTAACTTACGACACTAGAATTGACTATCGAGTTAATAAATGGGACGCTAAAATTTTCAACCGTTAATTACTTCAAGCTGCCAATTTGTTCGTCGCTAACCCAACTAAAGAGATTTTACGTTGCATTTACCCTTGTCGAGATTTATAATACTTGTGTAAAATAATTTAATAAATAATTAATATAATTTTGTGTAAAAAATAAATAATAATAGGACCGCCTTGAAAAAACGATGAAAATAATTTGATAGCACCCAATAATGTTTTTCTATTCATATTTAATTGTATTCTCTTTATTGGGCGGAGTTTATATTGTGGTTTTTGACTACTGTTTTGATATCCACTATGAATCCCTGTATTTATTTATTTTAACGCTCATTATTACATAATAACACAAATCGGGACAATAATTGTTTTTATTGCGTTTAAACAAATCCAAACAATACTTGGACCAAACGCTTCAAATTTAGGCAACTATATCGAATGAAACATTCTCATACACAAATCTCTTTTGCAGTTTTCATATAATATATTTTTAATATAATTCTATATGTTCTTTATTTGGTAGTTTAGTTAAACGTAGTTCTAAAAAAGAAAAGCAAAATCTAGTAAAGATGATGTATGATTTAATGAAAAAAATTATACCAAAAAATTATTAATAACAGAAATTAAGATACTGTGGTGTTTATGGAAGTTGTTAGTTGGTTTTGGTGCAAGTGCAGACCTAAAACATATTTCCAAAGAACTATACATAATGAGAACACGAGTTTTTTATTATTATTTATGATAACTCTCTAGTATATTAACACGAATTAGCAACTTGTTTTTATCCTAATTTGCTACGGTTTGAGCATTACGTAGTACGTAGTAAGTACTTATTTCACGATAAACACTGGGCTTAAGATCTATGTCTCTATTTTTAATGTTCAGTGAGTTTTGCTAATAACTTCACTAGTTCTGGTCAAATGGTTTTACTTTTTTTAATCTTTTGACTCACTCATCATTATTTTGGAGCTAAAGAACCTTATCATTGGTGATAAAGCCTCTGTTCATGTATCATTACCTTCAGGTCCTAATGCAGATTGTCATTACGAATGCACCATGAAGCATCAGCAATACCGAGCAGTACCTTTTTTGTAATTTTTCTATTACTTTGACTGGTACGAACCTAGGGTTGAACACCATACTCCGGTTTCAAGACTTTTTGGTAAATTAAAAGCTTATTATATACTGAGAGGGCTTAATGTGTACTCAGTAACCAGTACATTTTTTTGTACTTCAGCTTAAGTTCTTTACATTTTTTCTTAGCATATGCCTTCCACCTGAGTTTAACATCAAGGGTCATGCCAAAATATCATTCAATCAATTTCCAATAGGACTTTCAAGTTAGGAGAACTACCATCGTTTAATGAAATTATCGCAGACGTCAGAATAGTCAAGATTTGCTAAATATAGCGAACACAGTGTATCGCCCCCCATAGCTTATTAAAAATTGTATCACATATAGGAAAATAAAACTCATGGAATGCAAAATGTATTAAACAAGTTATTGTTTCGGCATAATAGAAAATAATTTTATATTACCATAAGTAACTCAAAGTCAAAATGTTTTAACTTATATCATGGTGTTAATATTTTGTGGTTGGCATATTTAGTTTTTAATTTTGAAATATATATTTTTAGCCATATACGAGTTAAAACGTTTTGATGCACGATCTGTAACTTTTGCCAATATGGTGATAATGAACCAAACAATTAAATGGTAACCCACATAAAAATTGTATAACGTAATCATGTTACGGATGCCGTCTTAAAACAACGATGTATCTTTTGAGGCTATCCACAAATCAACTCATTTTTGGCATATTTATAAGAAGCAAAGCGCTGGCCAGATATGCCACAATTTATATGTCGGAACAAGTAGTAATTAGGAGGAATAAAGTCTGAAGAATACGGCGGCTGGCGTGGCACTTCCCATTTCAATGTTTCAAAGTATGTTTTCATCGATTTTGTAACATGCTAATTGCAGTCGATATCGATCCTCATTGTTGGTTTTCTCGAGTAATGCATTTTCGTTTATGCTTTGTTTTTGTTTGGTTTTGTGAGCATGGTTGTCATAAGCTTCATACATCATTCTAGAACCATCAGCCATCTTCTTTTTCAATTTGTGGTCAAGAACAAAGAAAATTGGAGGTACAAATTCAGAAATTTTCAGCGCACTGAAAAACATTGTTCACACTTGAAATGAATGAAATGATACTGAAAGGTGAAGCATGGCAGTGAAGCTTCAACATGAAGTTGGTTATAAATGTACCCGATGCGATTTAATACAGAGTAACAGCATCTGTTAGAAAAATCCTATAAAATTAATTTATAGGCCGGTAGTTCAAAGCAACTTCACTTCACTTTTGAACTACGATGTTTATGTTAGTTGAGTTTTTCAAACTATAAATGTTTCTTAATTGTAATAGTTTGAGGCAGCGGTCTTTAAGCACCTTCAATTTACATTCAACGATATCAAAGAATACTTCGAGTAACTGCGAAACGATTGCCAATCCTGTCTTTTTTTCTTGATAAGTAATAGGATTCCAGTTAATTGAATTAATTAAAGTGAACAGCTTTATGATTTCCTTGGAATGAAACCTTTATTTAAAAATGTTATGATAAAATCAGATATAATCATATTATTGAACGGTAAATGTCTAGACATCTCTCCTGAACCTCGAAGTCTATTTGGGTGGGAGGGGGTAGGTTAGATTATGTTTAAATTTTGTTATAAGGGGAGGCCTTGCTAGAAAAATAAAAATCAACTAAACTTGTATTTTATCAATAACGTATAGATATCAAACATGGGGGTTTCATATAGATACTTTGCGTATCAATGTCAGATTTATCTATAATTATAACAATCTTTAATTAAACGTTATATAATTATATACAATTATTAAAAAGTACATTTTCAAGTTTGGCATATATTTTATTTTTAATCGACTTATTTTTTCAGATATTAAATTAATTTTTTATAAATTGATGATGTTTAAATGATCTTGCTTGAGTATTAAGTGGTCAATAGTGATGTTATTTTTACTTACACAATAAAAGAAATTCCTGGAAAATGATTCCATAAATAATATTTCACAGAAAAACACAGTAATTGTAAATATATAAAATCTATAAGATGCGGTTATTACCCAGAACTGAAGGCCTTATTAACATTTTTGTATATTTCTAGGTGGAATTACAAATTAACACACCAACCAATGTTCCTGAATGGTTGTTCGTTATGTTCGCAGTGTGTACAACCGTTCTAGTCGCACTTCACATTTTCGCGTTAATGATATCGACATACATCCTCCCTAATATCGAATCAATAGCGAAATTAGAAATCTGCGAACTGATAACTGAAAGTCCCCACGAAAGGATGCGTGGCTTTATTGAATTAGCATGGGCCTTTTCAACGATTCTAGGTAAGATGGTATATTAAATAGGTGTTTATTCTTTCTGAAATAAATGTCCTATTTTATAACATATTTTAATAATATATACTTTATATGTATTCAGAAATACATTTGCTTGTTGAGTTTAATTGACAAAAAAATATGATAAATAAATAGTAAGAAGTTTCCATTACTGTTAAAACTGTTTAAATAAAATGAGACATTAATACAAAAAAAATCTAATTAGTCAAAATCCATTCTAACCCACATTTCTATATACTTACTGATTATTAATTTGCAAACTGCTATTTGGCATACTATTTAACGTTTATATAAATGATGTGACTTACGACTTTTTAACTATGTTATATTCATGCCAATGCTGATATCAACATTAACTTTTTATTATGTGCTATCTGAAAATAATGAACTATCAAATAGAATATAATTTGTTGAAAATTCGCATATTTTACATATGTTATATGTATTCGAAGTTTGTAATTTGATTCAAATATAAAACCATTATAAAATATACTTCGATGAAGTATGAGAGCTTGTTTAGAATGTTTTTCTTACTAAAACTATTTTATTACATTTCTAATACGTTGCTTGCAATCTGAATTGATTCAAAGGCTCTACATTTAATTAATAATGTTATTTTCAATGATGAAATACATGATCTAGTAGCTTTAATAACTATTTTATTTAAATTAGGTGCTTGCTTGTTTCTGATCAGCAATATCTATTGATCAAATTATGCAGACAACCTACCCTAACTGTTAAATTCAATTGGTTTTGACACATCTCTTTATAAAACAGTTTTCCATTTAGTATTATTGAATTATTCAGTGCATTATTATTTACATTAATTATGGGACATTACAAATTTAATTTACGACATTGATTATTTTTTTAATTTAATTTGATTGAGTAAATATACAGCTGGAGATCATTAAACATTTTTAGAAACTGATGGAAAGTGGTCATTTTGATGTCATGTCATGTCAACAAAAACAACCAACAAACAAACCGCGGTTTTATTGCTTGCCAGGCGAAAACAAGATTTTTCTGTAGTGTTTTGTAACTGGCGTCGAAACTCGGATCTATTACGACAATTCTAATTGTAAACAGTTCAGGAGAGTCATCCACATAGACAACGAAGCGAAATATTCGGAAACATATAATCATCCTGTAGAGATATGCGGTCAATCGAATACATTCAAGGACGTACTCTTGCAAAAAAGACTAGCAATAGCGAGTGATAAACGCAAAATAATATTCTTGCTTGATAATTCTCGGCCACAAATTACTTTTTTACGTTTACGTTTCGAAATACTGATGAAGTATAAATATGGATTAATTATTTGATGGCTGACAAACCAACATCATTCTTTCGACACAACATCGCCATGCCGCCAGAAATATGGGAAAAAGCTATAGAAAATGATGTAAAATATTTGTATATTTTGACGTTGTATTCACTATTTCTCAATAAATGCCTCGCTAGAAAAAAAGAATACAACACATGCAAGCACCTAATATATGTCTTTCATATTTTCACAAAATACGCCATCTTGTGGAACTATTATCCCCCAAATCAGCTCGTATCGTGGACGTCTTCTTTTGCCACCCAATTTGAAATTAATATAATAAGATTTAAGTTAATAACACAATTATCATGACATAATTCAACTAATTTAATTTATTTACAGGGCTGTTTCTATTTATGGTAGAAGTAGCTATCCTATGTTGGGTCAAGTTCTGGGACTACAGTTTTACAGCAGCAGTTGCAGCCACTATTATTGTCATACCAGTACTCATTGTTTTTGTATTATTCGCAGCCAATTTTTATCACTCACTAGTCGTAGATAAATGTAATTCGTCCATTAGTGATATGAAAAAATTAGAAGAAATGAAAAAGAATTTAGACGAAATTAGTCAAAATCCAGTGTGACATTCACTATAAGTGTATCTTAGGAATTGATATTGTGATTCAACCTAGTTTTAATAAATATAAAAGGCTAAAAGTTGTTAGAAAATTGTTATACAAGTGAATTAGGTTTTAGAGTGCACGACAAAATCATTGAAAATTCGTGTGCAGCAAATTTATTAATATATTGTGATACTAAACACTAAACAGTATTTAAAAAAATAGGTTCGTATAGAGCAGTAAAAAGTTGTAAAAATAATTATATCTTGGTGCACTTTTATTGATGATTATTGTATATGTTTTGTTTTTAATCAATAGTACTTGTTCTAGTTAATTAGTTCTTAACCAAATACAAGTGAAGCATTCGACTATAGTGGGTTCAGAATATTATGGTTATTATTATAAAATGTAATCAAAATATTACATTTTAATGAAATAATGCTGTAACCCTACTGAATTTATTGTAAAACATAAAATTACGAACACGCTGTACTTGGTACCATTCAACTTTTTTTCTAGAATTACATACACATGCTAAATTGCAAATAAAAAAATGATTGTAAATAAGGGTTTGTTTATTTTATAAATATATTTGACTCATGCTATGGATGAAGTGTTCTCAGATTTTTCAAATATTTATTAATTTCACATTAAAATAGGTATAAAAATGTTACTTTTTAATTTCTAAAAAACTAAAATATCGATAAACTATTTGTATTTTTATCTATGAACAACATTATTTTTATTTGAGTCATTTATCAAAATGTACTATTTAAATTGTAAAAAATAAAATTGAATTTCGTATTCAATAACTTGTTGTCTTTTTATTTTATTACAACTTTTCTTTTTTTCAACTTCATTTTAATTCCATCTTTAATTGAATCAGGAATAATATAAGTATTTTATAAGCACAACAAGCTGTGTGCGCAATAGGAACCCCGTTCACTAACAAGGGAACAATGTTTGAAAACAGTGTTTGAACAGTATGTATGAGACTTGAGTGTACCACTAGAATCCTAAATCAATACAAAAGACTAAGAAGTGGTGTGAACCCAACTTTTCCATTTCGAAACGAATTTCGAATTTATACTTTTGTGATAAAAATCTAAGCTTGATTATTTTTTACCTTTTAGTGAGTTTCTTATTTATTTTCTGAAGTCGGTTAATTTTTTTTGTTAAAAATATTTTATTACGACTATAAACAAATGTTTTCATATCCGTTTCCGGATATTTCCGTTTCATTTCTGCGAATTTATCAAAAAACCTAACATTTACCGTAGAATCGTCATTATCTAAAAACGGTACTATACAATTTTTGTGCGTGATAAGTATGGCAAAGCCAACCAAAATTACGGGTATTGTGGCTGAACTTAATCGGGTGCCACTGTTTTAAAAGAGGGTATTTTGGTTTTCCAAGTTTTTTGTTTTGAACGTAGTGAGTAATGAATTGGTGTACTATAATGTACGTCAGAGGTGCCATTTTAATAATATTTTAATTGATAATAGAATAAAGAATAGGTAATTTAATAAGACTGCTTAATACATTTTAACATTTTGCTATCTATTAAACGTTGAGATAAATAAATATTAACGGATATAATAATCCTTAGCTTGTTAATTTATAACATGAAAAACGGCAAATTATCTCAACAAAGGTCATGGTGTTGCAAAAGCGTCAATAAAATACGCAAAAGCAATAATCTTCAGTTAAAAAAGAATAATATTTTCAATATACATCGATTCAGAAAACTTTTATCGTAATATCCACGGAGTTCATTCCTTTACTGCTGATATTTGTTGATACACATTTTGGGGCTTTGAGTATTTTTAATATAGTTTGCATTGTGGAGACAAATCACAAAAAAAAAACGAATAGACAACTAACGGACCACCAGTTATTTTAAATCGACGACACTCGGATATAGAAAGTGCAGGAGTTAAATGTTTGGATTCGGTAATATATAGATGCATAAACTATGGCTGCTGAATTCGTTGTTGTTGAATCTTTGGTCGACATTTTTTAGACAGGTATATGCATATTTTTATTAACCGACTGTGCTTGTCGAAGAGTGCAAAATCCGACAAGGAAAATGATCCCAGTCATGCCATTCACCAGGCTGGGTAAGACCAGATGTCTTCTGGGGTGATTTCTAGGTTGGTCACTTGCCAGTCGGTAAGCTTAATTGCCGAGGGCCATGGTTAGGAGTCCACGTTAAATAGTAGACAAACCCTCAAAAAAATAAATATATAACAATAAGTAATAAATAATTATTATTATAAAAATAATATAATTAAAATATTTTTTAAATATTTAATTTTTTTTTAAATATCAATATATATCAATATCAATATATACAAGCACCAGATGAGAAAATCGAAAAATATTACGATTAAGTCTAAAATTCGGTTCTTTCCGGTCCAGATCCGAGACATGAAAAATATGAGGCTAAAATTCTAAATTAGGTGCTACATTTTTTTCGGCTTCAAATCATCATAAGTTTCGTGGTGTTTATGGTGATACAGTTCTTAAGTAATCACCAGTGTCAGAACTGGCTTGTTTGCTTTTGCTGCAATCAATGAAATTTTCATTTACCCATTTACACATAAGGGTTTGTACACACAAATTTACCCGTTTATGATCTATTCAAATCAGTAGTGAAACCACGTCATTAATATGTGACTGTCAACACTCAAAAGTAAATTCGTTCGACAATATTTCCCTTGTTATTTTATTATATTTAAAAAGAGATAGAATGCTGTTTGACAAGTTCGACATTTAACCGAATTAGTCTGCAAAAGTCGTCCGATTGTCAAACATCTGCAAAATTCTTCAAAATCTTATAATTACGGGTTACAAACCTGCGCTGCACTGAATAATTAGTACGGATATGGTCACTAAAATATCTAAAAAATAAAAAACGATATAACATTAAATTCGCCAAAAAGAAACCATCTTTATGCCAAACGGGTGACGAATCAAGCTCAGCTTGATGTTAACTGTATCAGACATCAAATATACGAAATGTATAAAAACAGCAAGTAGTTTTTTTTCAATCGAAACATATGCAGAACTTCCTGGATTTAAGGAAATAAGCATTGTCGACAATAACACCTTTTTGAGACGTTTGGATGAGTTCGTCTAGACACATTGAACAATAAATTAACAAATGATGGAATCATGAGCAAGTTTGTGATAAATTGGAAATAAACAGTTTAGGTATTCACTTGAGTAGTGGTTCTGAAAGTGACAGTGATCGAATAAAACTTTATGACTGTTGGTTTATGATTTAATGCTGACTAAGACAGGGTGATGAAAGAGGAAACAACTAAAGGTCAGTATATAAGTAATAGACTTTAACTGTAGGAAATTGTAATATAGAGTGTGATAGCTTGATAAGAATATGTGTTATTGTTTAGAATATACATGAATGTTTGGTTAAAATGTATGAGGAGAGAAATAATACTAATTGTATTGCAGATATGGCAAATGCATTAAGGAAAATGCAGTGATTAAATCTAGTTTTATCAAAAAGGATATATACAGGTAGTAACACAACACAATTAAGGAGAAATACAATGATGTCAAAATGACTTTACAAGAAAACATTGCATCGAAGGAAACAAGAAGTGTAAAAGGTAAATATGCTCTCTAATGAAAGTAAAACACATTACTCAAATATACAATTGTTAGTTAGGTGAATTAGGCCTTCGGGGGATACCACTACTTAAAAAAACGTGCCAAGAACTTTACCTATCTAGTATCTAGTGGAAAAGTTCAATGTAAATATAATAAAATCAAATCGAAAAACAAATGCATCGACAGCGTGTCACTGGCACTGTCTGGCATGAACTTCCAACAGAGGGCATCATTGGATCTTACTTCGCTTGCTGTGCTCAACAAGAGGTTGGCCTATTTTATAAAGCCAGTAAAATAATTCTATAATCGCATAAAGCAATTCCTGGCTGTGTATTATCTTGTTTGTGAACAGAATTGGTCATCTAAATGACATGTGATTTAATCACTTGATTTCTTTTCTCGGATTATTTAAAACGAGACTCTCAACCAACTACCTGGGAAAAGATGGATGGGAAAAGTGCTCTATTTACAAAATTCAATATTTATATAAAATGGTTAAAAATATATATGTTTCCTAGTAAACTCAAATCTAGAGTACATTTTGGTATACCGTATATTAACAATCTTTAGAATGGTTAGCTTTCTTATAATACATTATACGTTCGATTCAAAAATTAAAATCTAGCAATATTTTTTTCCTATTCATGTTGTAGTACCTTCACTTATTTTCCAGTATATTTACTTTATCACACCACGGCTGATATTCTAAGTTTATATAAGTAAACAGTCAAAAAATGTCGAAACTAAAAAAAGTACCAGGTAAGTGTTTGCTACAGTTTTAAATAAACCAAATACTTGAAGATATAGGAACTTATATATATAACAACTTATAAATTCAATGACATATCGGTCAAATGAGATGACGAATGTGGCAAATTTATACTGTTTCCAATTAGCTAGAATTATATATATATATATATATATATATATATATATATATATATATATATATATATATATATGTGCTATAGTGACAGTGATTCAATATACAAATGAAAGTATATGCTGTGAAAATAGCAGTACTTCTAACGCCTAAAGGAGAAATCTAATTTCAGTCAATTCACCGAATTGACGAAACATTATATCTATCGATTATTATTTGTTCCGATCTGACAATGTCACTTTGAAAACAGACGTGAACAAGTGAACAAGTGGAATGATTATTCAAATCTAGGCAAAATATTTAAATATATTATCGGTTAAGTATATAAATAAATGCTATTAGAGATAACATTTACTCAATATATTTATTTTATTTGGTGTTCTATTTTTTTGTAAATACTAAGAATTCTCTAAAGAAAAAATCTAGTCTATTAATTATAAATATCTATAAGTTTAATTATTAAATATATATTAAATAACATATGTTATATCATTTTATGTCATATCATATCAAGTTTTACCCATCTTTCTGGCAACATGGATTGGACAATATGGACTTCAACAACAACATTGCGATCCACTTTCGCACTTCTTTAACATTTTGAAATCAGTATGCCAACCAAGCTTTGTTTCATCAATCTAAATAAGTTGTAATCAGAAGTCGTTATCTTTGATGAGTATTCTGGGCATTACTTCCCTCTCGACCTGCAACAGTATATCCTTCCTGTATTACTGAAGAGGGTGACGGGGTGTGTTACTTGTTATGGCTGTTTTTTTTGCAACAATACGTCGCTTAATATGTTTAATTGATATCGGTAGACATCTGCAGTAACAGTTTAATTGAATATAAGCAATTCACTAGATAGCTGATCCTACCATATGTACAGCAAGACATTATAGCCATGAATATTCATCTTCGTTGTCGATGTCTTAAACTAACCTATGACTTTACATTTGAAATCGTGGTAATAGCTTCACTTTTCATCATCATAATACTTCAAAGGAAACTTTTGTTCCGACAAAACTGCTATGATAAAACGTTTCTGAATGGTATTTTCAATCAATTGGTGTAGACATGTAGAAACCTTGAGAGTTTTCCTCTAATAAGTCTTTGAACTTCTTTCGAAACCAAATCCAACAATTGAGTTATGACAGGGTAGCATTATTATATGTTTCTAAGCGTTTGATGCGTTTTGATAGAATATTTCTTAAAATCATAGAATAAAAATAATTAATGTAGAAAATGCAATTTTCAGCGTTCTGTTATTAGTGTCTGTATACACTGAATAACTCAGTAATCATATAACATTGCTAAAGCATTTAGCATTATTAAACATTGTTATTTTATGTAGAGAAATATGAACACCAACACATATCATTGATCAAAATGCATGAAAGACAATAAAAAGTAAAAATCGTTCATTAGGAGTTCCTTCAACAGAAAAAAACTGTCAAGAAAAAATAGTATTTGAATGTTATCTCTAGAGCCTGGAATTATAGGCTGATAACTTTTTTATATCACATTAACATACCTTTGTACACAGTATTGGTTTTCTGAAACTTTAACGGAGGTAATTCATCTCATATAATTTCACAATAGTACTTAGCTTGATTTTGTAGATTACAACATAATCGAACAAGGTTTTAAAGGCCAATGCAAAAATCGAATACAGCAGCACTTTTGAAAACTGAAAAAAAAAGTTATGAATGCATTGTATGTATACAAGGGGAATTACTTTATGGAGAACTAAATAAATAACCTGTTTTCATTTTATTCAATGGTATTACTATTTTATTTTGCTGCAGTAATATTAATATAGTTGTCTCAAAATTCAAAGAAATAATTTCAATTCAAGTAATTGATCAGACAGGTCGATTTTACTAGCACCATTATTACAAAGATTCATGACATCATAGTATCTGAATGACTCAATACGAAATGATACGGCATTTTAAGACGTTATAAAATGTACATGTCAGTTACATTTAATTCTATTTAAATCAGATCAGATATTTAAAAAATATGAACCTATATAACAATCTATAGTTGTATATATTACTCAATTGTAGTTCCAAATTGATAATGATATGAACATAATTCAACAATATCAGAATATTCGAAAATACGTCTATACAAAGAGAAAGCCCACATGATACTGTTGCCAATGAAATTACACTATTTATATTTATTAGATTAAACTTTGATTTAATAGTTTCAAAATTAAATCGGTTATGTTGTAATGATTAAATTAAAACAGTATAACACACGAATTTCTAGAACTTCTGTTAATAGAGTTAAATATCTGAAACTATTGTTGAAACTAAAGTGAGAGTGTTAAGTGACTTGGAAGATATAGAAAAAATAGAAATGCAATTGTGTCTATTTTCTTTGTTACTTTAATTGTTACTAAATTATTAATCAATATAGAAATTGATTATGCATTCTAATAGTAAACATTTTGTGTACCTGGATGTAAATCTATTACAGAAAGGCGAAATCGATTAAAGTAAATACTATATAATTTGGATAAAGCACAATACAAATGTATTATCGTCATCGTGTGTGTGTGTCACATCAACATTATTTGTACATATTCTATTCATAGATTATTATTTATACATTCTATTACTTATTAGGATAGTAGTAGCCATGTAGTATATCTCTTCGAAGCTCTTCGAAAGATATAATAGTTAATGTGTTATAGGTAACAGTTAATTAAAATAGATTTAGATAATTAGAAAATATTAGTCACTTTAAGAAGATTTATTTCCTTAAGAAAATCTATTTTCTGCTGGCGAAATCATTATATTTATTTAAGGAATCTTAACCAAGTTAGTTCAGAGAATTTTGTTGGATTTATTAGATGAACATGACGGCACTTTAGATAACTTACATTCTCAGTATAACAAAACTGGAAGATGGAACTTTAACAGATCCCATAAAATGGATGGCACTAAAGAAATATGAAACAGGAGGAAAGGGTTACAGAAGAATATTTTGATTATAATGCCTGAGGTACTGAGCTATTCACCTTTTTTTATTCACATTTATTTATATACTTATATTATTCGATTTTTATTATATTTGTATACCTATTATATTATTTACATGTATGTATATTTTTATTTATATTTGTACAGACTTTTATTTTAATAAATTAATTTTAAAAATTAAATTAGATTTCCCTTTCATTACTATTGACCAATAAATGTGGCAATGTCACGTGATATCAGGCAAGTCACGTAAAATGAAGGAGCTATCAAAACAAAATATTTTCTCTACAGGTTTCTAAATGACCACTTTAAAGTAACCCATCAAATGTTGCGTTGCCAGCGCCCCCAATCATTGGATTAACTGAAACATTTCTCCAGAATTTACTAAAGGAGATTCACTACCCTGTAGGTATTGAAGCGTCCAAGCGGTACACGTAAATCCACAAGCGGTAACATAAAAAAAACTAAACGTTCATTGTGTTATTTTTTCGAATTTTATAATAATGAGCCAGCAACAGATGTATTAAAAACCGTAAGAAAATTATGAATGTCGTACGAGGAGAAAAATGTCGATACTTTTTTTAACCATATCGATATCTCTTTGCAAGAGCACCCATTTTCGAGGCAAAGATGGCAGAAAGGGAGGAAAGGCAAAGGTGGGAGAATCCTGAAAACAAAGTGCGACAGTTCTATAAGTCGGAGTCAGGGTTTTTGGTACTTAATTAATTCGACACTTTTAATTTTAAAAGTTCAATAATTAAAATATCAGAAAATATCGGTGGACAAAAATGTCTACAATTTTGACAATAGGAGAGTCCTCGACATGGTAGAAAGAGGTAACATTCTTTAGGATAATTTGTATGGCTCGGTGAATCGAGGTAAGACAAAATGAAACAGTAGTGTTTACATTATGTGACCGTATATATTGGCGATATAAAATATTAAGGAAATAGAAATAAAAGAAAGGTATCGGCGCTGGGTTTACTTGTTGACGAGGCTTGGACAGTCGATGGTGGCAAGCCTGAATTTAACGCTGACATCCCAGATAAATGTCTCGGGGTTGCGAGATAATAGCTATCATTTCATAGTTGGCGCTGTTAGCACCCCGCCCGTTTTCAACATCTGGGATTATATTTCTGGATATTTATTTTCTGGGAAGTTATTCCACGATGTAAAAATCGACATGCCTCAAGGTCGCTACAATTTCCTTATTGAAGAAAAGGGTTTAGACAGGTAAAAACGGCCGTGGAATAATAATTTTTCGAGAAGTAGACAAAAAAGAGACTTCAAACAGTTCACGAAGAAACAATCTGAGAAGAGCAAAAAGGGTTTTGAGCAAATGGTGCAGATAAAATGTTAGTGCTACGTCAGTTTGTGGACGAACGTACTTCTAATACGTTTAACGATAATATATTTTTAACACCAAAATTGAACCGACTTCAAAAAATAAATAAGGAACTGACTAAAAAGTAATAAAATACAATCAAACTTAGATTTTTAACACAAAAAAAAAACACTTTTAAGATAAAATATGTGCATAATAACTGTTGTAACAACTAAATAAAAATGAACAAAAAACTTATTTAACCTATATACTACATGTCTTTTATATTTTACTATATATACACAATTTAGCTTAATACCTACCTAAACCTAATTGCTAAAAATATTTTATTTTTCTATTTTTAGTGTTACTTATTTTTAGTGATATATATATATATATATATATATATATATATATATATATATATATATATATAGCCGGCATTAAAAAGGAGATTATAAAGGAATGTTCTATTAGCAGTGTGCTTGTGCCAAACAATTTGTCGAATTAATTTTATATCTGAGCCGGTGTTCGCCAAGTAAATTTAATTATACAAAAAGCATAAATAGACATAGCACCCAGTGTGATGCAACATATTTCTTGAGCGATTAACCTATCAACGTTATCCGATCAGGTCAAGCGGAACAAGTGCACGGGTCACGCTCTTGGAGTCTCCAAGATGAAAGTATGTGCGGAAAAAGAGAAATCTATATAGAAATAAATCCCTGTTTGTCTTCGCCACTTTACCGATTTCATTCATTTCCTGTAAATTATCAAATTTTATAATTCTTTGTAGAAGGTTATTACGAAAACAAAAATTAAGACAATTCCGCAGAAAATTTAGAAGAATTAAGAAAACTTAACGGGTATTTAAACTTTAAACGCGCGGTTGATAGTTTGACAGTAACAGTTTCACAAATATTGTAAGTGAATGCGCTAATTAAATGTGTCCTTTGGCTATCGAATCATTGCCAAAATCACTGATATTAAAAAAAAATTTCTTGATACACCAGGAACATCTAAGAAAAAAAAATCCACCAGTTCCATCGTTCACTAACTTCATTATATTTTAGTACGTTGGTATATTTTTATTGCTAATTTAAAGAATTTTTTGAAGTTTCTCTCAAGGCCTCCGATTCGTATTGGGTTTCGCACCTCAACTCTTGATTACGTTTTGGCGTTGTCATTCCTAATTGTATTAATTCTTTGTTGGTAAGGATAAAGTATATATGCTCAATTAAAATTAATTCGTCAATGTGAATCTTTTCATTCAAAAGATAGAAAACCATCAAAAGTATTTATTTCCGCGGAAAACAAAACTAACAATGTTGTGGATCAAAAAGCATTGCAATAAACACTATGTTTTTGAAATAATTTGTTTAATTTATTAATTCCAGTTTGAATTGTGCAACATCTGTGCAGGACAGCTAGCATTAAAATAAGGCTAGGACACTGCTAGTCTGTCAGTAATATCATATAAAATGAAGTTATACAATTAAAATTGACAATTAGTGCCCAGTTCAATAACAAAACCAGAGATCAGATTACAAAAGTTTGGACATGCTTGTCAAATCAATGGTGAATAAAAAATCCTTCTATAGCGCGAAATTTCTCTGATTGACTGTGGGACCAAAACCAATGTTGTTAGCCTACCTACACTACCTCCAAAAGCATTCTTTTAAATAATATGTGTTTTATTTACTAGTTTAACATTATTTTAAAAAGGCATTTTTCATAATGAAATTATATATATGTTCATATTACGTTTTAAGACAGTTACTTTCATATGATTCACTTCTAAATGTTTTCTCTCAACATTATACTTATCAACAAGGATGTTTCTGTATTGTTCCACCACATATTGTTCTATTTTTAAAACGGAATCACATTATTTCAAATGCATTAACAATTTTAAATATGACATTGAATTACATTTTAGTTTAAATAAACTTGTCCAATTACACCGTAAGACTTACTTATAATAGCCGATGCCTTAAGTCAAAATTTAAGCCAAGGTTCATACAGTTGGATACACGCAAAGATGAGTAATTTTTACTGCGCAAAATACAATTTGTATTAATATATAATGAAAATGTGCAATTTAAAATAGTATATTAAAATTAGAATAGGTTTCTAATAAATTATTTATTACTTTCATCTTAAAACAATTACCAACTCTCATCTCTCAGTTTATTGGTCTCATCCTAACAAACTTCTTCTATAAAACCGCAAAGGAAATTTTGGTAAAATCGATCTGTGTTTTTTTACCAGCCGGTGATTTACTCCATAGTATATATATATATATATATATATATATATATAGGCCCCAGCATTAATTGTGTTGCATCATGATGTATTTGCATAAATAGTGCTGTGCAGACTGCCATTCAAAGTTACATACAGTACCAAAAACAGTTACAGTCTACGCAAGCTCTCCGCTATGATGTCATAACGAAAACTTATAAGTACCAAATTCGAGTTTTAATATTTTATATAGCGTACTTATAACGAATACTCCACTAAAAGCCTCAGGCAGCATATTTATATTAAACAATAGGATTAATGTATAAAGAGTATTAATATCAAAACAGGCTTTTTTAGATAAAAATAAACTTTAAATGTTTGTGAGTGATACTGTAGGAGATATGGGCGACAACAATGAAAAAAACTGCCAAAAAGACCAGGGTAAGTTTGTTTAAACTATTTCTTAAAATTTAATGTGAAGTTTCATTCAATATCTAAAATCTTACCTGACCATTAAGTGTATCGTCAGTAAATATGTATAAACAGATCAATTCTTAACCTCATTTTTATATTGTCTATTTTTAAAAACGTAAAAATTCATAAAACTGACAACACAAACATGGATTACTTAAAGCCAATAAATTATTTTCTGTATATGCACTAAATAACAAATAAACTAAAACTTGACATTATCACTGTAAAGTCCTGATAACATATAAAACACTCAATAATTACTACCTACTATATATCTGGTTGCATATTGATCACAACCAATCCATAAACATTTTAAATTTAATTTCTTTTAAAAGACTTTAAAATTACCTGCCATCCTTCTAGTCTCTTCTACTTTTACATATTCATCTATATAATAATATTAATCATATTAAATATTAATAAAACATCGCATTTATTTATTTATAATTTACTTATAAATAACTGGAACAATAATAAATTATAATAGTATAATTAAAAATATAATATATCAATTCTTCAAATCTCAAGTCTTTAGAAAAATAGTCTGGATCTTGGAAGCGGTTTAAAAGGACCTCTTTTCCTTTGCATTTCTAGTATTTCTTTTTGTAACCGTTCCTCTTCTTTCCTTACTCTCTCTAATTCTGCGTCGATTTCTTTTAGCTTTGAATGTTCCTCTTTCTTTTTTCTAGCTTTTTTTAGTTGTATGTCTTCTTCTAACAACTTTTTTCTCATTTGCTTACTTTTTTCTTCTTCTGCTTTGAGATGCTCAACCTCTTGATCATATTCTTCCAGCATTTTAGTAATTTTCTCACGCTCTTTTAAATTCTCCTTTTGTCTCTCTTTATTTATTTTTAAGTTATCAGCAATTTGGTTTTTAACAGTATCTAGCACTTCCTGTAATAGAGTTTTACGACACATTTCTTCTTTATTCCATATTTCTAATTGCTTGTTATAAATTGATTTAGCTTCCGATTCAAATATGAATTCTAAATGCTTTTGTCGTCTTTTCTCCAGATCTTTTTGGTCTTTAATTATATCTAGAAACTGGCGCAATCCTTCTTTAATTTCATTTTTTTTAGATTCATCTTGAATGAGATTCTGCAATTCCAGACTCTTCATTTTTAGAAGTAATTCTTCTTCTCTCTCTAGATCTTCTTGTATGTCTATTGCTTTTTGTTTCAACTTAAGTTTGTGTTGTTTAATGTTATATAATGCACATTCTTTTGCTAATCGTCTTGTTTCTTCTTCCTCGGTTATTTTTTCTAAATTTTCCAATTCTAATTTGTTCCGCAAATCAGTGTCTTCTTGATTTTTTAATTTTTCACTTATTTGTTGTCTGTTTTTAAGTTCTTCAATTTGTTTATCTAAGTTTTCTTTTAGTTTGACCTTTTTCTCATCAATTTCTTTTTGGTGCAATACCTCTTGTTCTTGCTCACGTTTCATACGATCCTCCTGTTGTTTTATGAACATTTTACAATCATTCTCTTCTTTTTCTTTTTGCATTTTCTTTTCTATTTGTTGATCTAACCATGACAACTTTAAGTCTTTTATTTTGTATCTGCTTTCATATTGCCTTACAATGGGATTATTTTTTCTCCATTGATGGTATAATTTTAGTTCAGCTTCACGTCGACGTTTTTCATCTTCTTTTGATTTCAATTCATTATTAACTTCTTTTAGAACTTCCAGTTCATCGTCTCTATTTTTGTTACCTTGTGGCTTATTAGTAGAATCGGCGTTTTTCTTCACCATCAATTCTATTTCCCAGGATTTTTCCTCTTCATCAAGAAGTTTCTTTAGGCGGGATCGGCGTTTCTCCATTAATTCTTCTTTATCTCTTTTTGCTCTTATATCTGAAACAAAAATAAATACATTAATAACGCTTTTCTGTGACTCTGAGTTTGTGTTGGTTAGGTCTTCTGTTATTGTAATTTTTTTTATTATATAAAATATATCTTATATATTAGATTATTATATAGAATATAAATAGTACCCGATGTTATTAATTAATCATCATTCGTGCGGTACAAATAATAATGTCTTACATATTTGATGCTGTTATTTTGTTAATTTCTGCAATTAATCAGTCGATTGAATCGACTTCGTTAGTTGGTTAAACATTAAATATAGTTCTCTATTAATTATATAAACATAGTCAAATTATTTGACGAATAATTGTAGGATGTATCTATTCCGGAATATGAAGTTCATATCGATTTCCATATATTGGCTAGTGTCTTTTGTTGATTTGGACTTTTTGTCTTCAATATTCGGTGGTGAATTCAGGCCTATATAACTGTATTGTTTTATTGCATCTTGTATTAGATATACTTGGTGAAATATTCATTTACAAATTAATGTATTACTATTGTTCTGTTGTATATGCATCAATACACAAGTAAAATGAAATTTTAGGCGAAGCAGTGGGAATTTTAGATAAATTTGCTGATCTATTTGATTTAGAGGCTACCTTACACTTGGCTACATAGGTTAGTTGGTACTCGAAGAACTTTGTCTTAGCAGTGTTGGCTTTATAATTGCCCGATAGAGACAATACAATACGTTTGATCTAAGGTTAAGTTGAGAACTAATTTTCAATCTAATTTGTTCAGTTTTTTAGTCTAACACGATGTTTCCAATTTATGCATTTTGCATTTTTTATTGTGTTTGAATTGGGCATGCCTTAAGCGATATAATGAGGTTTTTGTCGTTTCGCCGCAACGCAAAATTACATGACATATTAAGGGTGTTAGTGCATCATTTGAGCATCGTCAATTAGTTAATGTGCAATTTTTATAAATATTTCAAGACACAAGAAGACATTTGTCTAGATCTGAAATCTGTTACAGTAGACAAAAGTAGTTTGATTAATACAGACATAAAATTCATATTTATTATTTTAAGAATGTTAGTGCATCAACATTGTCAATTGTACAATGAAATGTAGTACCTAGATTACTAGTGTAGGTAATTATTTTATATAACGCATAGTATTATTCGATTTGAACTATTGACAGACTGACAACAGATGAGTTATATTTCGCACAGGAAATTTAAGCACAACACGTATTTATTGCCTACAGAGTACATAGTTGAATTACTAATGTTAATAACATTTTATTTATTTAAAAATATGCAAAATAGTTGTGCTACTAAAACCTTTGTAACATAATTTCTAAAGGCCGAAATACCATGAAATTTTAGCAGATCCAGACAGAGCAGGTTTTTTATACTGTGTCCCAATTGTGGAAGATATAGTTGAGATTTATGGATTATGGTCAAATAATTTGGTTATAGCGAGAAATAAATATAAAGAGAAAAACGGGAAATGTATATTTTAAGGAATAATATTAAATAAATATCATTTAATATTATTCCTTAAATTTGTTGTCAATGTAAAATTGTTGTCAATTATATAAAAGAACAATAATGGAGTACTATCTATAATTAGAGGGGAGATTTTTCAAACGATATGTTGTCCCGTGACTGACTTGTGATTATACTTACCACCTAACATTTTGTTGTTGTCCTCGTAATATCTAGGTGAAGTCCATTCATCGAATTTGGTGTTGATCTTGTCCCATCGCTTATAGTAATCCACAGCGCCACTCCACATTTGCTGATGTCGAAAGTCACGTTCGCGTCTGCTGATAATATCATTTTCGACTTTCGTCCTATGACGGCCCCTTTCCTTCGGTGGTCCATCGCCCATTACCATCATCTGAAAATTGAACAGAATCGTTAAGACACGTCACGACATGTCACCTTCACGATACAAGCGTAACTACACAATCGTCTGCTGTCCAAAATCCTTTTGTTTATTTTAATAAGCGAATCTTAGAGCATGTAATACATTTACGGTAAATGTTATTTTGTTTCTACATGGGCAAGCACTAAAATGTATTAAATAAACAAATATACTGGATTATTATTCTCCGTTAATAAAATTGTTGTATATGGTTGTTTTAAAAGTATATAAAATATATTTACGATTGTCTGTCTTTTCTTAATTCTTGGATAAAAAAATACATTATGTTAATTGATTTTTTGATCTAACCCAAACATAAAAATAAACTCAAATAAACCCTAGATTAAAATGAATCTTTATAGTATAATAATTTCACATATCTTTCCGTTAAAATAAAATAATTCTAAAGTAAATTAAAAGTTTGTGTTTTTATCCCTATCAATTTAATAACTGGAGTAGTCATAATGAAATGATGTGTTTAAATACACAACAGTGCGTATTTTGTCAATTTTTTAAAAAATATCGTGCAATTATCTATTAGTTTCAATATTATAGATTGAGATGTAACACTTTTTAGTTATGAAATTAATATTTCTGACCCTCCCGAGTGATCATAAATTGATTTAAAAATGTTGAAAAAAGTCATTAAATAACATTTAGTATTGTTTAGTATATTCTATTATATAACTAATATTCTAGTGACTTGATTCATCTGAATAATATTGAAATATACTCTTTGATGCCATGCAGAGATATTATTTGAACTATTCATCATCGATCGTGTAAGGAAAGAATGAAATTATTCGAGTGAGTCACTAAAAATCCCTAAAATAACTAAGCTAACCTTATTTACTAGGAACGTAACAATTTTATATTTGATAAATTTAATTTTCGAGCATAGAAAAACACACTTAATTGATTCCCACTTCCATTGGTCATCACCCCCATTTAAGCAGTGTGAGCAAAATGATGGTATCCAAATCCATTATCAAGCCAATCTGGACATGTGGAATTCAATTATGGAATACAGAAAACAACAGGGCAAGGCTTTAAGGAATATGCTTTAATATTCTTCAAAGTATGAGCAGCAGATGTAATCTCCATCTCGGAATGCGAACAGTAAGGCAAGAAATAGTCGTATATCATAAAGTATCAGAGGAACTTGCACAACATAAAGCCTATTTGTCAATGGCGTCGATTGAAACAGGACAACAGTACGTGAGGCTCAAGAGATAGCGACGTCCTCAGTCCCAGCAATAGATTCATGTATATGGGAACTGTACCCACAGATTAAAGTTCTCTCATTAAAAAAATACAACAAACATTTTGGAAGATGGATAATAGAGTGGCCTATTGTTCTTGACGCAGAACGGAAAAATAAAACGTTTGATTTGATTTTGATATACATGTAACAATACATATGATTTGCTATTATTTGTCTAAACATTGAAAAAGGAAAGTTAAATCTATCTATTAGTAAAAATATGAACTGTCAAGATAAAAGTATAGTGTAAGTTTGACTTTTTAGTTATATTTTAAAGTGCCCGTTTTATCAACCAGGATTTATTTCGACTGCTTAACATCGGCCCCGAGCGAAGGTTTCGGCCTACCGATGTTGTTATTCCTGGTCAGATTTTTTACTGTGGCTTAGAGACAATTACAATTACAAAAATACAGTACATCCATGCCCTATGGGAGTTGAACTCGCGACTACTAAAACGGTCTCAGATGATTATACTAATGTTAGAATGAAATAGGATATTATTCGGTGAAGCTGAAAAACGGTAGTAAAGTTAGTTTCAGAAATGTTGAAGTTTCTATCATACCATACAAGTATATTATGTTTTAATATTTATAAAATTCTGTCAATAAATTAAAATAAATGGTTATTATACTTTTTTACTACAATTTTTTTTATAACGACTCATCAAAATTCAAAAATACCTAAAAGTAATCTGTTACACACAATACAACACAACAATAACGTAATATGACTACCACTTCTACTATATTCAGATACAGTTCTATTATTAGGCGCGGATAGGAAAAAGTCAATTAGAATGCAATTTATATAATGTTGCTTTGTCCACGCCAGTAAATAATTTTCGATAATTTAACGTACAAAATGGAGCTAATAAATTCAAACTGTATTCAAATTATCTCAATTTTATCTAATGACTTTCCTATTTCAAGCTTTAGTCACACATTTAATTGATGTTATTCGTTTTTTTTAATATTTCAGGTTAAATAATTTAACAAAAAAGTAATTAAACAGAAGCTATGATAATTAGAAAAACTTTTAAGAGTATTACTAACAGACGATAAAAATAAATTATCAATATTTCAAAACAATGAAACAGAGTATGAAAAATTGTTTTTACTTTCAAGTATCTTGTTTGTTTATCATATTTTCAAATTAAGAAAGCTATGAATTTATTTTGAGAGACAATTGCTATATTGCTTTGCACTACTAATATTCTGAATTTTTTCCTGACATTATTTTATTTCAATGTAGGAGAGACATACAATATTATTGGTAATGTTTTATAATAACACAAGTTGAGAAAATAGGGTTTCAAAAAAGAAACTCAGATTTTTTTCTTATAAGATATTTTTTCTATAAAACTTAAGCGACGCGAGGGACGAGCAAGGAGAGTGGCTAGCTACACCAATATACAGGGAAAATCGAAGGGCGATACCAAAGATTTGATACGAAGGCATTATGAGCGCTTACTATTGGATTCTAATGCGTAAAACAAATCCGCAGTAGTATAAAAAACTAATTTCAACTTTTGTTCATATCTGATTCATATTTTTTAGTTAATGCTCAAAAATCTAAAAATAATGAATTTATTGAATATTTCGAAAACTCCAACCAATTTAAAAAAACGGGCTACTGATTTGGATTCAATCCCTCAATTTAACTTAAAAACAGCCTTTGGTTGCTCAGCTCCAAAATCATGTATACTTGTGTAATCTTTAATATAAGAGGCAGTGCTTAAAATATAGTTTTTTCTTTTACAGTTTTATTGGCGGAAACGACGTTCGTTCAGAGACATTCATGGTTTTTAATTTGCAATCTGTTTCGTAGAAACAACAATCTAATATGTTGTCAGATATTCACATCGGTAGATATATTTTTAGCTGAGTTTGATCATATCTGATCTGAGTTTGATCAGATTGAGCTGAGCTGACCCATTTAAGTATTTTTCATTCAATATTTAAGACTGCCCACCCCCTTTAGTTCAACAGCTTTATTACAAATTTTCACAGGTGCGCAGGTTTCTCTTCGGATTGTGAAGGTTACTTGAATGGATTTATCTATATTGACTCGATCAGAATCAGGTGTAGTAGAAGCCTTTCGAATGCGGAGTTACATCTTGGCATTAATATAGTTATAAAAGTATTATATTGCATTTCTCTATATATTAGCCGTACAAATGAGTTTACATATTTTGAAAAAAGAAGCCTCCACCCAGAAAAAAATTATGTCAAAGTTGTGTGGTATAAACCGGCATATATTTTTTGACAATTTGAACAGAATGTACGTCCGTCATTTATAAAAGTAAGAGTGGTTCTAGTCGTCGTGAAAGATTCTAATGTTTAAGAACAGTGGATTTTACGTCGAAAATATGTTATAGTTATACAATATATTGTTTAATTTCAAAGGATTCTTCCGATAATCATATGTTGGTAAAAAGTAGTGGGACAATAGTAAAGTTGAATTTAATGTAGAGTAAAGAGACTGAATGTATTCGGTATGAAAAGTAAAGTTCCGTTTTACAATAAATGCACAAATTTGATAAAAATGATGAATATTAATTTGTGTTTGTCAATGTTATAAAACTGCGGTGTAAAATTAATTGATAGTCTTAGCGTTTATACTGATTTATTTCATTAAAATTTATATAATGTTCCATTATTGGTAAACAGTCACATAAAAAAATACAAAAAAGTTAAAATACATAACATACAAACATATAAAGAAATATTCATTGCATCATATTTAGAATCAATATTTGGACCACATAGCTGATAAACATACACAAATGTAAGACTAAAAAATCCCCCAATATGACGTGTCGTACTTGGAATATTGATAACTATCAGATTCTTTGACTAACATTATTTTCAGAACTAAACTATTTTCGGGGATGTTTTATTCATTTCATTATCACTCACACACCTGCATAGTCAATTATGATTTATTTGCCTAATAAATTATGGATTCGTTTAAATTCAAAATTCGTCTTTGAGGGAGAAAATGTAACTTTAGAATTATCGTCTGTTACATATTTAATAATGTTTTTAATTAAATTAATATTAAATGCTAAATAATTAGCAAATATATTAACTCTTTAGAATTTAATTATTATTTTCAAGTTTATTAGACAGACATTTTAAGTTGTTAAATAATAAATGTTAAATGTCAGATTTTAGTATAATTGTATACAAATTTATGAGGAAAGACAGAGAGACGGAAAGGAGAAATATAATTAAAAAATGATTGAAATGAATTAATTGTGAAATTTATAAAATATAACAAAAGTTCCATTACTGATTATATAATATATTATGTGATACAATAGTTTTTATTTTATTTTATTTTTGATATATTTTAAAGTCTCTTTTTTACCAATGATGGTTTATCTGGACTGGACCTACTGTTTAACGTGGGCTCCGAACCACGGTCCATGTATTAAGGCTACAACCGACTGGCCAGTGACCAACTTAGAGAGCATCCCAGAAGATATCCGATCTTACCCAGCCTGGTTACTGGCGTAACTGGGATAGTTTATTCCTACATATTAATCTATAAAGAAAGTAGAGATAAAGTAATAATGTATATAAAGTCATGGTATTTTTAATATTCCAAAAAAATAAATGTTAAAATGTAAAAATTAAAAGTGGTCATCTTTAATATTTATAAGAGGGAAGAAAAAGTTTGTTGTTTTAAATTAAATATTTATTTTAAATTTTTAGATGCTAAATCTTGTAGATTAGGGATTTATAAAAGTCATATAAAAACGTAATTGTGAATTCATATATTCTGAACTGAAATATTTATATTTAAACAATAACATTAAAACACTAAACACTAAAACACTATTCTTCATTTAGTAAATAGTAGTATCAAGTAGTGAAGGTGAACGAAATGGTCCTCCTGCTAACATTCGCGGCGGGTTCGAACCTCAGTAGGGCGTAGGTTTTTTTAATATATGTCTAACATATACTGTCAGTTTATAGTCACGAGTATAAAATAAGACAAGTATGGACAAGGAGGTTTTGTGGGATGTTCTCTAAATTATTAATTTGGTAGCCCAAACACAATGAAATTCAAGGTACAACAGAGTACAAATAAAATATAACCGCCGATAAAAAGGGGGCTCTAAAATATTTTAAATAAACAAACTTTTTAATTACAAAGTAATGTATGCATTTTATATGAATAAATAACTTTTTTTTAAATTGTTATAGAGAAGATAAAAATAAAAAGCTAATTATTAGGCGCTTGTATTTCTAGCAACTGCTACTACTCGTTAGGCAACCGCACATTCACCAGCATTAAATCAGCGGTTGGTAGTGTACGTACTAAGGATGCCGAAAAAATATCAATATTCTTTTAATCGCTATATTAATATTTTTTTCAAAGAAGTATCGAGAGTCGTAAATAAACGTATCCCCCGTGTATTGACGTTCTGTTTTGAGATTTTTAAATGGGTTAGTCCAGGAGAGCCATCCACATTGACACCGAAGCGGAATATTCATGGCCATAAAGCTCCCATTGGATGTTCTGGTGTTCACTTTAATTGACTAGTACACTGGTTTCGAAATGATGAAAAATATTTTAATTAATATATTGTCAAGTTTTTTTCAACAAATATGCAAGCACCTAGCACTTGAATAATATAATATATTTATTAATAATTATATTTAAACTAACTTAAACTTAACTGTTTATTTTAACAATATATGAAGCTGTCATAAACATAAAATTATATGTAAAAATCATAATATCATAATATGTAGATTAGGAAAACAAATTTATTCCAATTCCATTTTAGTGAATTATGAATAAAAAAACGAAAATTATTTTCAAAAAAGTATTTTCATCATTTATGTCTTATGCAACATTTCTTTTTATTGTAAATTGCAATATATTACATAAAAAATGCTAATTTCAATTTTTACTCACGATTTTAAGTGTTTCTTTTTGTAGTTATTTTTGTAGTACCAATTCTGAATATTATCCAATTTTTTCAAGGTTCCTAAATTTTTTGTTAGTTTATTATATAATATTTTAGCACAAACTCATCTTGTATTTTAATACATATTCTACAGAAGTACCATGTTAATAAAAATGTGTTTCGGATATAGAATAAAATAATATTGCATTACGTTGTAGTTGCGATAATATCTCGTAAAACTGATATATGTTTCAGGGATACTTCAATTCATTAAACTTCCGGAATCTCGCCATTTTTGTTACATTATACCACATTTATTAAATTCACAAAATCGGTTCCGTCACCGCAAGTTCCGTTAATGCTAAAACTCTCTGTATTGCGTTCGTATCAAAGAAAGAAAAAAACTGTTCCGGTGAATTACCATGGTGAATCCCCGTCGAGAGATCGTTCAGATTTTTGTTATTTAATTTGAACAAAAAATTATGCGGTTGGTGTCAACAAAGCCTAATTTAACCATTTATCCGACAAAAAATATTTAAAACGTAAAAATAAAAAATATTACCAAACATAATTATTTAGTTTAAAATTGAAGGCAATAAATGAATTGTTCGCCAACATTAGATGAAATAAATTTGGTTGGTAGAGAAAATTTCGATTTTGCACTGTAAAATAGTTTTTATTAGAATAGAATGACTACCGTCCAGAATAAGGAATGAAAAAAATTAATTTTCTGAAACGGCAAAGTGGACATACTGTCGTAAAAATCACTTTATTGTTTTCTTTATTTTTTTAGTTTAACCATCATCCAATATCATTCAATTTATGTATTCGTATGATGAAACAGGTTTTTCATGCTAGAAAAATTAATATGTGAGAAGAGTTAGAAGTTACAGAGAATTTGACAAGTAAGCTGGAACTTCTTTTTTTTTTCTTGTGTGCTCTGTGCACTTGATCGATTGTTGAATGCTGATTTCGAAAACCAAACTGGAAATCTGGTATTATTATAAAATTTTTAATACGTTTAAATATTAGTTTCTCAAATTCTCAATATCTCAAAATATTAGTGCTTTGATATTGCAGGTAGTAGCGAAACAGGCCTGTAAGATTCGACTTGTTCTGTAGATTTGTCAGGTTTTTTGAGCATAATTATTTGTGCCACTTTAAAGCATTCCGGAACATGCTTCAACCTTAAACAGGCATTAAATATATATGTCAACATGATGATTGCTTTTCGTGGCAGTTCTTTCAATAATCCAGGTGAAAAATGTCATCTATACCAGGTGCCTTTTTAGGATTGAGGTTATCAATTTCAGTGGCAACTTCCAATGGAGAAAATAGATTTAGATCTACATCGGTTTGACAAACAGGAGATGTATCCACGGTAGATTCTATATCATTAGGTTGAAATATGTTAGCTAAGTATTGTGCGAATAATTAAGCTTTTTCATCGTTGCGTCGAACTCATTCATTTCGATCATTTTTAAGTGGCAGTACTCGAATAATTGGTCTTTTACATCTTCGAGTTGTTTTCCATAGCGAATAATCTTTGTCTACTTGTGGGATTAATTCACTTACATACTTTTGAAAGCAATTCTGTTTATATTCTTTGATCTTTTGATTCGTCTGATTACTAATATTATTAAAAGTGGTTTTGTCTGCAGCATTTCTGGTTCTGTGACACACTCTTCTAGCTTTTCGCCTTTCTTTTATCGTTTCTCTAATTTCGAGGAGGGAAATTACTTTATATTCTGATTTCTCTCTTGCTATTGGGGTAGCATCTTTTTCATCTGACCCAATTTGTTCAATTATATTTTTGGTTTGTTGCTCAAGATCATCTATACTTTCAAGTCTTACTTTTAAACTGATTTGTTCCTGCAGTATTAATCTGAATTTGTCCCAGTCAGTATATTTGTTGGTAAGATTAGGCTTTTTTGCTTTTCTTAGGACTGTAGCGACGAGTGTTAACAATAGTGGAGTGTTCTTAAGCTAAATGAACTGATGCTGGCGATGCTTTTTTGAGGCTGTATGAGCAGGTATATTAACTTGATAACTTAATTAACTCTTTTTTATTCCGTAAACTAGCTTTTTTGACAATGAACACAATGACTTTTCCAAAAATTGACGCTAACACTTGCGATTTTTTGAAAGTATATACGGTTTTGGATCTGAGCAACCAAAAGCTATTTATAAAGTAAACTGCGGTGCTGAATCGGCAACCCGTTTTTTAATATTGATTCTATTAAGTTACTATTTTACTATTTTGCATCATTAACGGTCATTTATAGAACTAAAAAATGTAAATCAAAAATGAACAGAGGTTGCACTGAGTTTTTTTATACTGCTTGAGATTTTTTTTTCACGTATTATGGTTCAGCAGTAATCGTTCACTATGCTTTCGTCCTAAAGTCGTTATCTACACATTCGATTTTCGCTGTTTTAGTGAAGCCACTCTCTTTTATCGTCGCTCGTGTCGCCCAAGTTTTGTAGGATATACTTAGTTCACATCTTAAGTCGTCACATCTTATGCCGAAAATGTATTTGAGAGACATTCGAGTTCCAATATTTTAATTTTGTCTATTAAATTTTATTAAAATTATTATTTAAAATTGTCGATTAATTTGTTGCAAAATTACGTGCTTATAATCCGGTGATTTGTGATTACCGAAATAGTTGTTAACAATACTTTGAAACGTTGCCCATGCTGCTGCTTCATCAAGCGTTAAACATTTTGTAAACTTTGTGTCAGCCATTAAATTTCGAATATCAGGTCCGACAAATATTCTGTGTTTGATTTTTGCGTATGACGGTTTTGGAAGTAACTTGGTTCCAGTGTACTGGAAAGCCGGTCCTCTGCAGTTGAGCGCTTTGACAAAGTTCTCAATAAGGCGTCAGGATATGTATACTGTGCTCCTTTTTGAATTTATACCGACGACATTCATCGAGAAAAATTAGCAAATATCTATTCTCTCCATAGTGTTGATATAAAAAATGAAAATCGTAGACATCAAACAAAAGCAAAAATAATGTACTGCAAATATACATTTTTGAATGCATTCGTCATGATTTTTTCATGTTTACCGAGTATATAACATCTACAAACGTAACAGAAACACTTGCACGGCCACTATGCGCGAACTCGAAAACTAGAACCAATCTTGACCCACGGATTGGAAATCTGAGTTCAAGGCATCAAATAACGAACACAGTTCTTTCATACAGCATATTATAAATGAAAACAATGAAGTTGTATAGTTAGTTTTTAAAGCGCCTCTAACAAAATATGCCCATATTTAGACGCCTAAAGACTATTCTAGAAAATAGTTGATCTGATACGATATAAGTACCCGTATAACGGTAATCGATGTGAAGAACTTTTTGTTTTACCGACTAGTGAATGCTGGAAAATTATATTATACTGAACATTACATTTATTTTTATTTATAATTTTGAAGCATAGTATTTTAGTAAATGATGATGTTGTACCCGGGGAGAGTATTTATTTTTGAATCAAACTGTTGTGGTTGCTGTTGTAGGAAATCTCGCCACTGTTGGCGATCATTGCCGACCTTTCCGGCCTCCGCTACGTTTGATTATATGTACTAATTTGATTTGAGGACTAATTTAAAAATGATGTTACTAAAACTTGTTTTCACAGTATTTTCAATACTGATCTTATAAATTTGTTTGATACATAACATTAATTAAAATAATAAATGTCTGTATATTAAAACACATTAAAGGCAAACTATCTCAAGGCCTAATACACACTAACACTTTTAAATTGTATTTAATTACATCTAATTTCCATTAACTCTCAATAATCAAAAAAGTATTAATAAGTGTAAATTACTACACCACTGAACATTATAACAAATTATCATAAGTAAGATTATTTTCAGAACTGTAACAACTTCAGAGCATCATATATAAGTGATCATTGACCTCTTTACCTTTATGTTATAAACATAAATATGGAATAATACATGTTTGTATATTAAAACAGAGAATATATGTATAAATTTTGAAATTGATATTTGACTTTATCATGTATATTAAAGGAATGCATTTACAATTAAATTAACTATTGATTTACCAAAATTTATATCTACAAAGTAATTTTTTTTATTACTCTTCGTGAGTCCACAATCTGCCCTATTGGCAATAAGTATTTCTTATGTCTATATTATATATACATGGCATGTAGAAAATCACTTCATTAAGCAATCTTCTGTATAAAATATTATCTTAATTAATTAGTCTTATTCTAAGGCTTATTCTAAATTCTACATATGTCCAGTAATCAGATCAGGCGGTGTTAAACGTTTTAGTCAATGCACTTCACTATCACGTCGCATATTTAGCTGATTAGCGAGTACATTGGGATGCACTGACACTCTTTCGAAGTACTTCACACAAACACGTTGTATCACTTTATTTGAAATATAGTACGGAGCATCAACAATGGCACGCAACACCTTATTTTGGAACCGTTGAATGATGGATATATTAGATTTGCTAACGGTACCCCATAGTTGGATTCCATATGCCTAAATGGGCTTGAGTATAGACTCATACAGCAATACCTTGTTATCTAATGATAACTTGGATTTGCGCCCGATGAGCCAATACATTTGATATAATTTTAGTCCCAGTTGTTTCCGTTTAGAGAGTATGTGCTTCTTCCAGGTTAGGCGTCAATCCAAGTGCATACCAAGATATTTAACATGCTCTGCTTGGGGGAGTTGACGATGATTGATATTCACAGGTAGATATGTTCTTCTACGCAGGGTAAACGTTATATCCGTGGATTTTGTTTCATTGGCTTTAGTAAATAAGAAAAATAATTGATACAAGGTTCAAAGATAAAATGTCATATAGTCACATATCTTATTGCATTATTCATTAATTACCTTAATATTTATCAATGTTTAAAATGTTTACAACTGTACTGTTAATAATTCGATAATTTCTTCTATTTGTCCTATGTGTTCCATCTATGCAAATTATGTAGTTAGTACATAAATGTTTAAATACAACTGCACAGTTCCTTGTTTATTTATTTCACTCTTCGATCCCGCCCTTGCATATAACTCATCTTTAGTTTCACACTCACCAACAAATGAGGAATTAAAATTCTATGAAACTATCTTATAGCTTTTAATATTCTATGCAACATTCATTTTAACTCTTGGCGCCCAAATTAACGTATTTATTATCTACAATATTTGGTTAGTGTTTTGTTAAGAAATAGTCATTATATCACTAAAATTTACAGAAAAATCTTAATCTTTTGAATTACCTTTAGTACAATGATATACTATGTTTCCAAAACCGTATCAATGAATAAAAGTCCTTAAGCAAGAACATGTTTTCTTATATTGTTATATATTATTTGTTTTTCTTTGCCAGACATCAAATTAAATCAAAAGCCGATTTCAAAAATCTTGTAAACATTTAAATATTTAAAAAATATGTATTCAAATATTTTGTAAATAAAGAAAATACACGATTCCTGTTATTCTCGAATTTTGTTGATCTATGTTGGGATGATTTTTACATATGTCGGGTTTTTCATTCACAGCTATATATACCTTGTGTTAAAACGGAGATATTTGTTTTCTCGGCAAAAAATTTAAAATATAACTTTACGTCACCATACTATTCTTAATAGTTTTTATCCAAACTTGCCATAACTCCTTAATAACACCAACTATACGGGAATAACCGAAAGTAACACAAAATCCTAAATAACGCTGCTTAAAATTAAATAATTTCGTTTAATAATGTTTCAGCAACTCAACTTCTGTTTTAATATCAAATATAACATTTAAAGATTAACGAAGACTATCCTTTATTTTATTGTACAAAACTTTTTTAAAAAGCTTTAAGCCCTAGCGAGTCGATCCTAGTACATTATTGTCGGCGAGCTAGGTTTGGTTATATATTTTGTGTCACCGATCTCACATCTGTTCCTGGTGATATATTTTTCCTGGTTTCATTGAAATCTATTTATTTGTAGCGCACATTACATAAAAAAATGACCTAAACATTCTTCCTCGATATAAGTTTTAACCGTGGCAAATTGCACGCCTTCAGGTGTCCCCGTTTTCTTCAAAAAGGGAGGCAAACATTTTCGCTAAGCCGATTAGTATATTAATGTTAATTTTCTGTCCTTCATATCCATTATGTTCTTGCATCGGAGCCATACAGAAAGATTGGCAAAATTAATATTCACCGGAACCGGATAAATGTTAAAAATGAAGAAAGAGAAAGAAAGAAACAAGAATAAAATGTTCTAATTTCAATTAAAATAAGTTTGAACAGTTTTAGATGGGCAATAATGATAAAAAAATTATTTACACAAGTTGCGCTATAAGGTATAAATATATTGCATTAGAAATTTAATTATCTTGTGGTTTACTACTAAAGTATAGAATATAAATGTTTCACTGGTAAAATCGTCATTTTAACAATTTTTCACTGAATACGTGGATTTCAATTATAATTTTAATGTAAAGAACCCGTGACAATATTCATACAGCTGAATAATTTATATAACTTGTTTGAAATATTAAAAAAAAAACAGAAAACATATAGGATTTGAAATAAATTAATTTTCATCATTCAAATCAAATATATGTAATCAAAATAATTCTGACAGTATGATGGATAGATTAATTTTTTCCTTTGTGATTATCTTTCTTATACTTTTTTGTACTCCTTCAATCTAAATCTTCAAAGCTCTTCCAACGTGTATAACTTTATTCTGAACAATTATTCATTCAAATTATCTAATTAATGCTACTGGCCCCTTATCAATCATCATTTCAGTCGATTTTACTTTATATATATATATATATATATATATATATATATATAGATTATACATATATATATATATATATATATATATATATATATATATATATATATATATATATATATTAGTCTAGTTTTCGTTATAGTTGACGTAAATGTTAAAAGATGGGATGAAATGGAAGTTGGTGTTATAGAGAATTGAAACAAAAAAAAAACAAGAAACTTAAAAAAAACCCAAATAAAAATAATGATATACATGGAATAAGACATACAATATATGATATTGTACGCTACTGTATCGCAGAGCATATATCAAGGAAATAATATTTATTATATAAGCAACTAATTAAACTCACATAGAGACATTTTGAAGATTAATTTTGTACTTAATAATAATTATAGAATAAAAACGATAAAAAACGATAACTAATAAATATCCATAATATATATCTAGTTAATAATACTTTGGAGTTTGCCAAGCTGTTATAATTAAGGTTGGAGAAGAAATTTTATTGCTACATTATGTTGTGCTTGCAAACTATTGTGATACACCGAAAAATACATCAGGATATAAGCATTTATCAACAACCCGAAAAGTGTTACGAAAATTAGACAAAATAGACTCAGGTTTAGATACTACAAGGAGGTGATCAAGATGAAATGATTAACTAGTTGGGCGCAAGCGCACATAACTAAAATGAATAATATTTCAATTTAATTTGATCATGAATGACCTTATCGTTGTTTATCATTGTTGTCTTCGAAAAAAAATTCACCACAATGCAAATACGATTATCATTATTTTAGGACAATTAGTGGAATTGAAAGTTGAGAATAGATGCTAGGTCTAGATTATTCTCTTGTAACTTTATTTTTAGTCTAGCAACATCTATGAACTTTACATACTTCAAATATGTACAATATTGTCTGCCATAGTTGCATTCACACAACATTTTTCAGTCCTCAGTCGCCTTTCTCTTGGAATTGAAGTCAAAAAGTGAAACTTTTCGCAAAGGCGATTTACTCCGTACAAATTCAGACATTTTAAAGGCACTGAAACAAACGTTTGTTCACACTTTGACAAAATGATGCTGAAATACGGGAAGGTAAAACCTGCCGGTGAAGGTTCAACACGAAGTTGGTTACAAATGTAACCGATGCGATTTAATACACAGTAACACCATGTGTTCTATTATTAATTGTTTTATTTATTAATGTACATACCTTTAAAGTCTAAATGTTTTTATACGAAATAATTATTTTAAAAAACTATAAAATAATATCAACAATATTTTTACTGTTTTCTATTGGAACTCCAACATTGATTAGCTTCGATATGATGCGATTTTAATTGATTACACAACAATTTTTCTAAACATACACGTAAACTAAATAATAGCGTGATGATGCAAAATTTCGGCTCAGTTTACAAACACGGTCTTAATTATTTAGCAGTCGTTATTCACACATTTGGAGTGTGGAGACTGAAAATCCCCAAAAATTAATTAACAGCAGCAAGAGAGCGAGTATACCAAACATTATCTTAAAATTACTTAACATCATCCTATTGAACGTTGGTCTTCTCTTAACCACTTATTAGTTTCAAGATCACTGTCATTCGGTTTAAGTTTTTTCCTTAATTAAAAAATATGTTGATGTTTTAAGCAAACATCATTTTGTTTTTCTAAAAATGGTATTATGCTTTATAATACGTGTGAAGTTTTAAAAATATTTCAAAAGTATTATAGTATTTCCTACAGAGGGTAACATTTGAATGGCATGTAACATTTTTTTCTCAAGTTATGCCAAGAAAATATAGCGTGTAAGCATTGATTAGACAATTACAGCAAATAGCAAGATAAATTAATTAATTGATGAACTATAAAATAACAACAACAGAATTTCAAGATAACGTTTGGGGGTTTTGGAAAAGATAAACATTGTTTTGTTTTTGGACTTGGGCCTACCAGAAAATGAATGGTAAAATATTAGGAATGGCACGAAGAGAGTTTTTAAGAATGTTTTTTTTATAATGCAATAATAATTCTGTCCGTACGTTATCTCCTAATTGGATAAGTAACAATAAACTCATATTATTATTGTTATTTTTGATTCAAAAATTCGTAATGTTGGATGAACTGGTAGAAATTTTTTAAATTTATTTATCAAGATTGCGTAGCTGAAAGCGTAAAGAAAACATGAAGGTTAATTAATTATAGCATGACAATAGAATCTGGTAATTTATATTGAACTAATATATATATATATATATATATATATATATATATATATATATATATATATATATATATAATAACTCTTCTTTCCGTGTTGAACTCCTGCTAAACGGTTGGACCGATTTTGATGAAAATTTTTGTATGCCTTGAATGTGAATCCTCAATAGTTTATAGTCACAATTAGACACGGTAGGTAGTTGCGATAAGGTTGCAAAATCAAAATTTTTAAAAATATTATTAATTTAAAAAAAATTGATTTCAAGTGGCGTATATCTGTCACAGTGACATTTTCATTATAACAGCCGAAATAATGACGGTTTCTATATGTAGAATAAATTAAATATTACTTAATTAGTAAAATAAATTTTACATTGATATATTATTTGTAATATTAAAAGTAAAACATGCTGTCTTCGACACTGATCTTATATATATGTTAAGTTGCACCAATTTTCAATTGACTGACTAATACATTAATTGTATAGTAGAAATGAATTTTGAATAGTAGAATCTTTTCAGTTCATCTCTTAAATATACCAAATAAAAAATAATAATATATAATATATAAATAGTAAATAAAGTCAATTTAAAATCAAAATAAATTACATTTTAGATTTCAGACGTGGTTAGATGGATGCGAATTTGATATATTTAAAAGGCATCTTGTACATTCCTTTAGCAAAGCCCTTTTGGCTTTGGTGTTGTAGGATTCCTGTAATCTTGGCCTTTTACATGTCCTTTCATCTAACACGCCTAAGAGATAAATCTCAAAATTCTCTCTGTACGTTCTTCTTCCAAACTATAATAAAACCAAACTTTAAATTACAGTAAAAATCTTCATGGAGCACTTGAGAACAAAAAACCAAAGCCGGCTGTCTACTAATACCTTCCACCATTGAATTTCGAACAAAATAGGGTTATGGCCGATTGTTTTACTAGACTTAGGCTATACACATATAAACTATGCCTGTAATAATATTTACTATATATACTGTAATACTACTAGAACTATAAATCAGTAAACTAAATATAGATTCTATGTATCTGAATATAAAAAAAGAATATATGAAAAATGTTTTTATACTTCCAAAGAAACAGAGTACTCGGAATTATCTTTAAAAAAATATTAAAATAGAAATGATTTTAGCTGACGTGAATTGTAAAAAATAGTGTATTATTATTGTTTCGCTTTAAATATTGTCAACATTAATTAAAATGTAATTATCGAAATATTTTGGGTAGTTTTGAAATTATATAACATCAGTAGGAATAATTTAACTGCTGCTAAATAATTAAGCTACTTTAAGAGGTATGTCCAAATTAAACAATACCTACGTAAGGGGTAATGAATTACAAGTATGCTTTTAACTGTAATCTGCAGCTTTTGCGGATTCCAATAGATTTTTTATCAGGTCACGAGTACCTGTACTGTACAATTCGCACTAAATAAAAACAACGAAAACTCATATATATTTTTCAAAACAAAACACTTAAAGATATTTTAATTGTTCCGCGTCATATCAGTTATCTAAATTTATTAAAAATTGTTATAATTAGCCTACAACAACAAATTTTTATTATCTTAACATTATGCGGATTACAAAGAATACATTTACAAAAAAGTATGACTTCTTATTAACCATTATTACTCCTACATCTGCTTACTATTCAGCATATGGTCAAATCAGATAAAGGGTTTCTTATATATTTGGTTATATACTGGCTATTTTTAACCAACTTCAAAAAAGGAGCAGATTCTATGTTCGACTGTATATATATATATATATTTTTAATGTGTGTTCGCCGATTTTTCCGTCAATTACGGACCGATTTTCAAAATATATTTTTTATTCGAAAAAGTGCACTTCCGAGGTGGCCCCATTGGAGCTAAGTCAGGATCTGATGGGAGAAAGGGGTGGAAATCGAAGGAAACCCTCAAATTTCAAAGGCACCTACAAAATTTTCACATATTTTTTTATCTAAAATAATCAGATTTTTGTGTATAATGCTATTGCTGAGATGATATAACGGAAGACCGGATAACCGTTCAGTGCAAAAAAGTCATGCATTCAGTTTGAATTTTAAACAGTAATCATATATGAGAAGCCGTAGAAATATTGCAGGCAATTACTTGTATGTTGTCATGGTTAGAGCGTTCACATTCCGTTCGCGGAGGTCGCAGGTTTGATACCCGGCGGGGGCAACGACTTTTTGTTGTTGTTCTAGTATGGTTAGAACATTTGTCTAATATTTAAATCACCTAGGTTAGGTAGCGGACTCCGGGGTCTGAACCGTTCCTTATTTTCAATCATTGTTTATTTATTCCTCATACCTACATCGTTTTCAAAGTGATCAGTTGGTAGTAGTTAAAACAATATTGTAAATACATAAATAGGTTTAGGTAGGTATTAAGCTAAATTGTGTGTATATAGTAGTAAAATATAAAATACATGTAGTATATAAGTTAAATAAGGCTTTTGTTTATTTTTATTTAGTTATTACAACGACTATTATGTACATATTTTATTTTAAAACGTTTTTTTTGTGTTAAATATCTAAGTTTGATTATTTTTAGTGGGTTCCTTATTTATTTTTGAAGTCGGTTGAATTATTTTGTTAATAATAGTTTTTATTTTAGTTGTTTAATTTTCCGTAATGGTTTTTAGGGTTTTGGTGAACCAGGTTTTGACCTCCAGGTAAGACGAAATGAAACAGTGGTGTTTACATTATGTGAGCGTTATTTATTAAAGTAATATAAAAATGTGGAAAATACAAAATAGATAAAACGGATGGCAGCGGTGTTACCTGGTGACGAGGCTAAGGCAGTCGATGGTGGCACGTCTAAACCAAACGATGATCGGTTATTGAATGATGGAAATACCCTCCCCAGATACATCTATACAGATCAGAAATAACATCCCAGATAAACGTCTCGGGGTTGCCAGCTATTCGTTATCGTGTTCTAGTTGTCGCTGCTGGCACGCCGCCCGTGTTCAACACCTGGGATTATATTTCTGGGTACTTTGTTGACCGTTATTCCACGATGTAAAATTCGACATGCCTCAAGGTCGCTACAGTTTCATTAAAGCTGAGTAGTTATAAAAATTATCATACTGTGATATATTCGCTGAAGTAAATGTTAATACTGATCACTCCTTATAAGACTATATAGTTCGCTTCCTTGAGTAATATGACATACGGATAAATAAAGAGAATACTATGTATTGATAACAAATTAATCCTCAATAAATAAGATAAGGTGATAATTATTAATCTCAGTGGCTAAAGCGTGTGCATATTTAAACATCTGTATGGCTTACATATATGCTACCTGAAAAATCTTTTAAATAGTTATAAAATGTAGATTTTATCGTCCAAATAATGAATGTACAAAACATTAAGTTATGTATAAAACATATGTTATGTCGTTATGTTGATAAAACATGATAATAATATAAATATGATCTGGTTTTAATTCCAACTTCCTTCTTTATTTTTATCATTAACATAATTATTTTTGAAAAAAAGTCACCAAACAAGGCGTTGCTTGGTATACACATTGATAGTGTCTTTGTTGAATTTATATTCAATGTAATTTTCTACTATGAAGATAACAGTAATCCCAAAAAGCGAACCAACCTCAATCATATCTGATATTTCGTTATAACTAATTAGCTGTTTGTCTTACCTTGTTGATTAACAACGTCATCAAATCACTAAGTGACACCTTGCAACCTCGATCATATCAGAGGTTATCATAATTAATTAATGATTGAGCTGCATTTTTGTTGTCCTTAAAGTTCTACAGTTGTTATAAATTCAAAGGAACACAAAACTTTTATTATATAATCTTACGATCAGATTTTTTATTTGTTTAAAGTTTATCAGCTTCAAGTTTACTTAATAGTTTTATAATCTACAATGTAGTTTTAATTGGTTAGTATAAATATTATTAAGAAAATTATTATATTTTAGATATAAAAATTATTATTTGGCATTATCATTATTTAATCAAATTTGCATCTTTATATTTTAGATTATTTCAATGAAAGATTTACATCGTTTTATCAGAAATATATTTAGATTCAAACGCAAACATATAAACGTGATAAACCAGTTAATTATATAAACAGATAACTTAGCAATAATAACAAAAAAAAGTGTTTGGGCAAATTCGGAAAGCAACATTTCTTTTAACATCTAATAGTTGGTGGTAAATATAGTAATAAATAAAATATTTAAATATCTATATGATATTTTAATTTATAATCGCTTAATATTGCTCAAATAAATAAAACAATTAAGAATTTATACTCAAGCTAATAACAGGGATAGAAATAATATGTTCACAGATTTATGTTGTTTACTGATTTTAAAATAATAAAAGAATAAAACTAGTTATACTGTTAACGACAGTTGCGGGTTCGAATCCCGTTGGGGCATGGTTGTAAATTTATGTCCGATATTGTTGAATTTATGATACCAGCTCATAAGAAACCACCCTAGGTAACGCCAGTAGCTAGACTGGGTAAGACCCGATGTCTTAAAGCAATATAATTTATTTCCATTTTCTGCGATAATAATGTATAATAGAATGTGACTAAATAGCAATTTAGACCCTTGCAGTGAGTAACTATTTTGCTGTTTAAAAAGTTTTCATGAAATTTAGGATTTGATTTTATTAAATTGATTAAAAGTTTGAACCAATACCACATTTCTAATATTAAAATATTTTAATATTTTATTTGGGTTTGAGGAAGAATGAACTTTGGTTCTTTTTATGTTTCTCTAAGCGAATTTATTCATATACATTTCAAACATTGCCTAATAACTGCCGTTTAGAACATTTCTGATAAAATCATAATTCAGTGAAAATATATTTATATGTTATATATAATTATATGAAAAATAGAACTGATTTTCATAAACTCAATATTCCCTGAGTCTCTAAAAATTAGTGTAGTCTAGCGTTGTCATGATGGAAGTCAATGCCTGACAAGTTCTCTTCTAGTCAGTATAGTTAGCATCACTTTTCTTGGTATCAAACACGGGCTTTGAAAGAGTCTGTGAAACTTTTCCAGGAGAATTCTTCACGCATTACTGTGGTACATGATCGTCTGTCATTTGTTTTAAAATTGTGTTCGGTTTCATTTCGTTTCAGAAATGGAAACGCGGTCAATTCAATTTCTCACTATTTCATTCATGTAAAGCCAAAATAGAGTCGAGTTTCTCCAGTGTAAAGTCTTAAATAAATCGTTCAAAATATTTTTATGATTAATATATAGTTTCGAAACGACATTCCGAGGTGAATCTTTAACAAAATTAACTCTATCACGGAGTTCATTTGGGCTACCATTAGCATATATACCACACCATGATTCCTTTTCAAAAGTAAAATTTTAAAATATGACGAAAATTGTCTTCTGAAATGCTCATCTTCAAGGGCAATAATTTAAAATATTATCTTATTATTTATTAATTTAATTGATAATAAATTTGCATCTAAAATGTTTAATTATTATTTGTCTATAATTTCAAGGAACAAACACCTTATGTTGAAAAAGTACAAAATACAGAGTATGACTAATATATTGAATTAGTGATAGTTATTTCGAAATGTGTATTTTTGAAATACGCAATTGAAATAAATACACATACAACATCGTTAAGATTGCAGACATGCTTTTCAACGAGGTTGTGAAATATATTTATTATAAATATTTCATAAATAAAAATCTACATATCTTTCTATTACATTTAAACGGAAAATTGCTTATACTATCAACAAGAATCCGAAAATTACCGATTTAAATTTGATACGAAATGATATATGAGTACTTGTTTTCATTGTTTTCAAATAGACCTAGAAAGTGGCCTAGACAATTCTAAAACAATACGATGGTTAAAAAGTACCCGATATGACCTATATATTTCACGTTTAATATAACAAAAAGACAATTTCTGTATTGATTAAACATTATTTTCTAGTGAGATACTATAACTCAAAAGTTTTATTTGATATGATTTTATATTAACTCCAGGAAAATCCTTAGTACAGTATTAGAAATAGCATAGTAACATGTTAAATGCCATTTACTAAGAATTTTTTTCCACCAGTCAATGCATTCTTTGTTTATAAGTCATTTAAATTTGATGAGTTCATGCATTTTTAAAAATATAACAAATTTACACAGATTTGAGAAAATCAATCAATCAGAACTATTTAAGTACAAGAATTGGGATATATGTGAGAAATGAAATATGGATTCAACATAGTACATAGTTTGTCAAGAGAATAGATAAACTTAAAAACCATAGAATATATGCAATACTGCAATAGTCCATCGGAAAATATATAACATCAGAATTGTTTCATTTATAATGAAAATTATATAACAACTATTTTGCTGCTATGAGAATTGCTACTTTATATTTCTGGCCTAATAATAAAACTGATGATGGAAATTGAATTTATCATTTTTCAAAACATTCTTAAAAAACTAACGTTTATAGCCCCTTTTCCACTCCAATTGGGGTAACTCTAAAATAGACGTATATATATCATCGATATATTTTTAATATGCAGGTTTCATAGAAATTGCTTCTTCTTCAACTCTTTTTCCAAAAATTTCTGGCAAACAAATCGTCGTATACTATACAAAATTTACTATTTTACTTTGGTCTACGTTACTGTAGCTTTTAGTTTTGGCTCGTTTTGGAAAATTCGTACACACTTTGCATGCTTGCTTTCTTCCACACAATCAACACGAGCCATTTCTTGAGCACTTCCCCCATTATGCGCGCTTAAATATAAAATGTTTCGAAAAACCGTGATGTCTAGTCTCCTAGTATTGTCAAAGCCAAAAATGTATATAGCAGTCGTCGTAAAATTATTGATTGTCCCTTGCCAATCAATTTGATGATGCTATTGATTAGTTACTAAACTAAACTTACTTACATACTTATGCTTATTTATGGAAAATAGTTTCAATTAAATGACAGTTACGGCTGATATTGAAATCAAAGTTCACCAAACATCAAAAAAGGATTATATATTTTCTGGAATTAAAATACAGAAGCTACAGAAATGTTATAACCATTGAACGAGAATCCAAAAATGAATACGTCTTTGACTGTGTAAACTAAGTCAAATTAATACTTAAGTTTAATTTATTATGTTAAGGTAGTAAAAATACGGTTGTAAGAAAATAGTTAAATTACAATAAATATATTTTATCATGATTTATATTTTAATCAGAAATTATATTTTGTTTCGGTTACTTTTTCTACTCGTTTTTTTAATACTCGTCTTTATCGTTCGCTCTCTGGCCCTAATTTTTTATATTTTAAAGTCTCCTTTTTACCAACGAGGGTTTATCTGGACTGAACCTACTGTTTAACGTGGGCTCTAAACCACGGTACTCGGCATTAAGCCTACCGACTGACGAGTAACCAACTTAGGAATCCTTTCAGAAAACATCCGAATCTTACCCAGTCTGGTTACTGGCGTGACTGGGATCATTTTTCTTTCGTCGAATTTTACACTCTTGTCTAGGAAAATCACAAATATTAAACAATCACAAACATACATTTACGAGCATGTCCAAGCAGGATTCGAACCCGCGACTATTGCAACAGTAGGTGGACCGTCCTGTTGCCTTTACCACTGCACCAACCAAGCCGGCCTACTTGTATTTGAATTGAAAAATATATTAATGGTTATTTAAATTTGTATAGTAAACTCACTGGTTGTAAATAAAACTAAAAAAAACCTTTAATGTTTGAATATTTAGTATTGACAAATATCACGCTATATGAATCAAAACCATTCTTATTAATATTAAACTTTTACATATATTTCGAGGAAAATATATATTTGTTTAAAAATTACCGAAACATGGTTTTCAATACTCTTATTGAGGAAAAACAAGATAAAATTGTGAATCATGACAAGTGTATGCACAAGCTGTTGTTGCCGTGTCAGCTTTCGACATATCCTTAAGGGTAACCCCCATTCTTAATAACAATGTCACTATTGCTGATGATCAATTTTAGAAATAGGTCATTGCAAAAGTGTAATCTTAAAACGGAATATTTGTCGTGGGGAGATAATTATCTACGAATAACCACTAACCCACAATAATAGTAATTATTTTGAAATAGATACAAGTGATAATTTACTATTCATAGGACGGTATAACCAAATAATTAATTATAATAGACTATATAAAAAGATACCAAAAATTCTTTTGAGCTGAATTAGGTCAGGGAATATAACTTTATTTATTATTTTAATAATTTTTATTATTTTCATTTATTTAAAGTATTTAGATTTGGTAAGGAAGTGAAAAGTACAAATAAAAAAGGTATAAAGCACCCCAAAATGTACCCAACGGTACCTAATTTGATGAACTAATTTAAACCAATTACAAAATAAAGGAAAGATAACGAATATTCGAAGGTTTGAAGAAAGGAACTATAACTACCTGAACAGAGTGATCCATAAGACAAAACAGAGAGAAATAATAGAAAAATAAAAATAAAAAAGAAGTTACCTTTGAGCTGATGTGTTATTGTTAAATATTTCCTATATAATTCCCAGGAGTAATGTTAATTAAATTTTTATTTGATCTAGGTAAATAAAAATTTCTAAATTTTTTGTGTGTGTTTTAATTTTTTGTCAGTGTCTTAATAATAGACTACAGGGCATTTAAACCAAATTTATTTAAATATCAATTAAAAATATGGTTTCATTGACTAACCAAATTATCTTGTATTTTTTTCGGTTCACTTGATTTTGTTTATTGTTTTGCACTTTTTGGTTTATGATTCTTGTATTAAATATATAGGCACCTGAAAATTACAATAACAAAACATATAGAAATATAAATAGAGGACTTGAATAAAGGGAAATAATAATATCTAGTCAAATGATGTCACCATCTCATAACAGATTCATTTAAAATAAGTGGACATTTGATGTAAAATAAAATTAAGAATCTGCTGTCAATATGTTTAAATAATAATTAATATTTAATAACCCATTAATTTAATGGATTTTTCAAAGTTTGCTAAAAGTTAACAAACAGACAGAACAGTCATACAAACAAATATGTAATTAAAAACATGCAATTCAAACAGCTTATTTTGTCTTGTGATAAAAAAAATAAAACTGCTCCACATAAAACTAATATTTTAACAAACCTAATAAGTAATAAGAACAGTTTCATGAAATCATTAAATGTGACATAATTTAAATTAAATTTTTTGTTATTTAAAATAATACGAATATACATTTATCTTAGTTTTTTTTAATGAAAACGGTTTATAGGATTTTTTAAAATGACAAAATTATGTCGTGAAACAAATATGAAATTGTATAAAAAAAGTTTTCTGCAAAATATATAATTATTTCTTGGAAACATTGACAGTAAGATACTAAATATACTGTACCACAAAAATTATATCAATCGCATCGTGACTCATAAATTCATAGTACAGATTGCGATCACACTTTGGATCACGTCTCTAATGATGAACAAAACGTGCTAGTATAATTGATAAATAGTATTTTAACCACTCTATGAAAAATAGGCATATACAGTATAAGAAAATTACTAAATGACAAAACTAATAGAGTAAATATTAACAATAACACTCATAACGGAATATCTAAACTAGAAAGTAGTAGTACTACACAGAAAAAATAAATATTGAAAGAAACTAGTATAAGAAGAAGCGATAAAATGTAGATATTCATAAAATATTATTCAAATTGACTTGACAATATGAAATTAATCAAACTCAATTTTGACCGGCGATATACATTGGTGAAATTGATGAAAATACCAGTAATAATCAACTGTTAACCCACCTAACCTAACTGTTACGATAGTTCCTTTCTAATTAAAAAAACATGTTTTTATACACTAAATAATATCAATAAATAATATTGCCCATCAAACACTTTTAAAAACTGATTCCGAATATCCGAAGGTTTGAAGAAAGGAACTATAACTACCTGAACAGAGTGATTCATAAGACAAAACAGAGAGAAATAAAAGAAAAAAAAAGAAGTTACGTTTGAGCTGATATGTTATTGTTAAATATTTCCTATATAATTCCCAGGAATCGTAATGCTAATTAGATTGTTATTTTATCTAGATAAATTAAAATTTCTAGATTTTTCGAAATGTTGGCAAATTCAACATAATGTCAATTCATGGTGATGGTGATACTGATTCGTCATACGTCAATTGTCGGTTTTCATTTCAATAATTTAAAAATAGTGATTTTTCATCGTCATCAATCCATAGCCGGCACTCGGGGAGAGTATTTACATCTTAACCAATACGTTGCTGTTGGTAAGCAGGACTTGTTGCTCTGGCCTCGAACAATGTCAGTCTCTTACTTATAAGATCGTTTTCGATAATCTAGACCCATGCCTTTTTCGGAGCTGTTCGCTGCGACTTCCACCCAGAATGTCGATTTCGCCGCAGAAGTTTGTGAGGAATTCGTTTACCCGTCATTTCATACACCTAGCCAAACCATTGCAATGTGTGTCTCTGAATTGATTCTTCAATAGTGCACTGATTGTCGCATCTTAGAAATATGACTTCATTTCTAATATGTCTCGTAGTGATACATACAGAACTTGCCTTAAGCATTTGAAAGACCTCAAGTTTACATATGCCAGACTGTAACAAAATCTAAGTCATAATGCCACAAAGAAGGTTTGACAAAATGAGTGTTCGAAAGAGGCGGATTTTAGTATTGATTGTAATACTTCTTCTCTTCCACATGCACCATCATAGAGAATTAAAAACTACTACAGCTTGACCGATTCGGCTTCTGCTTTTACCAGAGATGCCACCCTTTTCTGCACTTGCTCCAATTGGATGTCGTTGAGATTTAAAATAGCAGGCAATCCGTCACTCCGCAGGGCGTTGGTCTTTCCTTCATTAATGCTCAAGCTATATGGTTCTGCGGTACGAGCCATATCATGAATAATGCTAGAAGCCTCAACATCCGTTTCAAATATAGCGCTATCATCAGCGAATATCAGGTCGATCAAGGAGATTGTAGCATCATACTGAATACCGTCTTTTTTTAAAAATCTTGTCTCCTTGGGAACATCGGCTCGGCCCTCAAATTCAATGGACAAATCATTTCGGATTAGTACACAGTTAATAGGACCATCGTAAGAGACTTGAAGAAGTTTAATAACCATTAAGGAAACATGTTCAGTTTCTAAAGCTGCCCAGAGTGAGGGCCAGTATATACAGTTGAAAGCAGAGCGAAAATCAATAAAAACGACAATCTTTTCTAATCATTCCAAGTACTAATACTTTCCAAATCTAATACGTTCCTTCATCAGCGTAGTTACAATATCTTATCTACGCAACCTCGACTGAGTCTAAAACCCGCCTGTTCTTCTCGGTTTGTCTTGTCGCATACCTTTTGAAGTCTCATTTGTATAATCTTCACAAACACCATCCCGGCAATTGAATTGATTGACTTATACCTTTGTAATTCTTACAATGTTTACTATTGCCTTTTTTTCAAGATAGGTACAATTATCGCTTTCATCTATGCTGACGGTACTCTTTCCGAAATTTGCGTGAACAGCACGCAAAGCCATTGAGACAACGTTTTTTACGTGCCTTGATCATTTCTGTTGTAATTTGGTCGTTTCCAAAAGTTTTACAACACAGAACTTTATTGCGCTTTACAATTCCTCCATTGTTGCTTCGTCATGAGGAAATATTGTTTCTGGAATGAGAATTGTTGGCGTAGTAGTTGCTAAACCCTGTTGTGGGTCATGAATATAAAATTGTTGCTTCGTTGCAGTAGCTTCCAAATCGGCGGCCACACCATTCCAGTTTTAGTTTTTGCCTAACACGTCTATTAATTTGCAATATTTCTCGAGATCGATAATTTTTGCTTGTTTTCAATCTTCTACTATCAGTAGACATTCGTCATATATCCAGAGTTGTGCTTTATAACGAGCTGGTGGACATGCTTTAGCGGCACACGTAACCGTTGTTTCAGATATTTGCTTTTCTGCTGAATCAATATCCTTCCGATTGTGCCTGGAATTTATTTGGAGTATCGATATGAAACTCCTAATTTTTTTAATTATTATATCCAATCGTAATTGATAGCTGCACTGTTGCATGGAAGATATAGTCACATCTACAATCAGGTCTTCACAGTGTCCTTATATCGTTAAGCGTTGAACGAACCCGGGAGTTAATCAAAACATAATTCAACACCGCTGAATCAATACGTCTTGGATTCCGCCATGAAGCCTCGAAGGGTGTTGGAATACAGTGTTATTCAAGACAGAGTTATTTAATGAGGCAAATGACAATCAACGTAAACAGTTGTCACTCATTTATCAATTGTGCTCAAGTACAAATTGGAAACTGGTTACAACACGAATTAACTGACAAAGCCTTTTGAAGATTTGATTAATATATATTATACCAATTTCTCTCAGTAAATGCATTTTTTAAAATAAAAAATGATCACAAACAACACAGATTTTTTGATAAAAATATAGTTAATTTAATGTTTCGTAAATATAGCGTCATAATAAAACAATAATCAACAATAAAAATTGTTTCTTATATTACTTCATATACAACTAGAATAACATTTTTTCAGCTCCCGATCAAATAATAATCACTTGGAAGTCACATTTGATAATGATTTGCAGATTTTGCATTTTACAACACTGAAAATGTTCGGGGTTCATAAAAATGTATTGCTTAAATAATAGTTATACGATCTAATGGATTGAAAATACCTTCAAATGTACTCATGTTTCAGATTAAATGATGCGACGATAACATTAGATTAACAATAATTACCATTATCAGTCTCCTACAAATATCGGGAATTCTTTATTCAGTTCTCATTGAAAAATTGGCAGCAGTTTTTCGAAGGTGATGCATGTGAAAAAAAGGAGAATCTTTGAATCAGAATTTGTCAATTTTTTGTAACGACACGTGTAGGATTGAAGTATTCTAAATACCAATGTTAAGGAATATTTGGCGAATTTCTTTCCTTAAAATTATTCTCTGACACCTATAGTAATTTTGATAATGGTTGTTAATTTTGTTATCAGTTTTGTTGCAAAACAAAATTACGTTTTTATCCAGTAGTAATTTTCAACAGAACTTTTATTATAATGTATATACAATTGTACCCATAATACAAAAAATAATTAGCGTTCACTTTACCAATAAATACATAAATCAACAAACCATTACAATACTGATATTATTAAATTAATACTCCTCTAGCATTCCCAGGAAAACTAGTAAGAGAGATAACTAGTAAAAGTAATTTTCGATAGCATTTACATATTTGTAATAATATCGGCATCATATTTTAATATGTTATCTACTAATGCTACTGGTCCGATAAAATTTACGATTTTTTATGCTAACACAACATAAATATCGTTAATTGACGTATTACGTCATTTGTATGTCAATATTTAAAATTCGATATATATTTTTATAAGACAAATAAATAAATATTTTATTTTTATATAATTAAACGCTTTTATATGTACATGGCACAATTTTTTGGGTTTTATATGTAAACAATAATCTTGGTTAAAAATATTTTATCTGTGATGCAGATTTATACGTATATTAAAGGTGGAGTTTAGATTAAGACTAACATTGCATTTGTTGTCGAAAAAACATATATTTTATACTACTAAAAGATTCAAGTTAAATTACACAGTTGATATATTATTACTCAACAAAAATTATCAATCCTTGTGAATTCTTCTTAAATTATACTTAATGTGAGGCATTACACTGTACACAATTAGTTTTTTATTAACTTAAAATTGATTACATTCCGTCTAGAAAAAAAATCACAACTCAAGACACAGAGGTAAAGGACACATAAATTACATTTTAAATACATCTTCCCAATTGGGATTATTATTTAAATATCATATTTAAATAAATATAAAAAAAATACAGTGGTGACATGTATAAAAATTATTTCACGAGAGACTGCTAATCATAATCATAAAGGCAAATTGTAGGTTAGTCGGAAAGGACTAGTAACAATGTAATAATTAAATAATAATAATATTTATATATTAATTATTATATTATTATATTAAATATAAAAATAAACTAAAAACAAATATTAATTGTACAAATAAAGCAATAAAACTACTAACATATTAATACATTAATGAGTTTCCAATTAGTTTTTTTAAAGAACTTCATGCATTAATGTTCAGCAAAATTATACTGAAAAATTAGTTTTTCAGTAAACAAATTTTTTTCTGGTTTCACTTAATTTGTTCGTTTTTTCTTAAATATATATAATTGTTTTCTATATAATATAAACAATTCAATTCAATAAAATTTCTGTCTATTCATTTTCTAATGAATAAATATTTTTTTAATATAAACAACTCCATCGTTCGTTCATTCAGATTGAGACTGATGTAGTTTTATAACAGGTCAATTGAAAAGTTCCCGGTCTACCATAGTAAAACACAGTTTTTTGCCAAAATTTGTTTTTTTTTTATTCAACGTAATTTCCTTCAAGGGTGATACACTGATTATAGAGAGCCTCAAACTTTTCGATACCATTTTTGTAGTACGATGTTTCCTTCGCTTCAAAATAGGTCTCAGTTTCGGCGATCATCTCTTCATTCGGAGAAAATTTCTTCCCAGCGAGCTTTCTTTTGAGATCTGAGAATAGGAAATAGTCACTGGGGACCAGATCTGGAGAATACGATGGATGAGGAAGCAATTCGAAGCCCAATTCATGTACTTTTGCCATCGTTTTCACTGACATGTGACATTGTCTTGGTGAAGCATCACTTTCTTTTTCTTAAAATGCGGCCGTTTTTCAGAGATTTCGTCCTTCAAACGGCCCAATAACGCTATGTAATAGTCGCTGTTGATGGTCTTTCCTTTTTCAAGGTAGTGAAGAAAATTATTAAATGCGCATCCCAAAATACAGATGCCATAACCTCGCCAGCCGACTGTTGCGTTTTCCCACGCTTTGGAGCGGGTTCATCGTGTGCAGTACACTCAGATAACTGTCGATTAGACTTCGGAGGGAAATGATGGAGCCATGTTTCATCCAATATCACATATCGGCGCAAAAACTCGAGTTTATTACGCTTGATCATCTTCAAACACTGCTTCTGTGGATTTTTAAAATTTTTTGGTCGGTAACAACCTCTTTTGCATACCAATCCTTGATGGTTGATTTTCTTGGGACAGTGTCCGGAAACTCGGCATCAAGCCAAGTTTTTGCTTCAACTGTATTTTTTCCTTCAAAAAGCAATATTTTATCAACACGCAAAATTCCTTTTTATCCATTTTTTTCACAATAACAAAAGTTGTTTCACCCAAAATGCCATAATTCACAAACTAATGATCCGACAGCTGTCAAATTTATACACGCATCTTTTGAGGGTTAGGGCTAACTAAAAATTATATGGATTTAATTCTAGTAACACCATATATGTTTCAGGCCGTGGATTTTTCCACTGACCTGTTATTATTTATTTATTCCGTTGTCTTAAGTAACAACTAAAACTTATCACCCTATAAATTGAATCTGAAAATGGGGGTCACTAATTATAACTTTTATCGAAAATAAAAAGTATAAATAATATTCTATAACATTATATGAGTTACTTCAAAATACACCTACTTATTTTTATAAATAAACGTAAAAAATTTACCATAAAAATTCATGAACGACAGACCTGATTGACCCAACGCTCCTTACATAACACTTATTGTGAATACCCTCAGAAATATTCTAAATTTATCTATATACGATGCCACCAAGACGACCACAGAGAATGTAAAATGCATATAAAGTTAAAAATGACAGCAAATTCCATTAATGCTGTTCAGGGTAACCCCCGTAGACAGGGTCAGTATTATTAGCATTGAAATTAAACAGGAAATACATAAATTGCTATTACGACACTGTTAACTTAAAAATACACAATTATTACATTCACTAATTAATTAACCATATTTAATAATATGATTAACTATATATTGAATTTCAAATTATTGAATGACGATTATTAGAATAATCTTATTCTAAAAATCAGTTTGATGCCAGAGTGATTGAGTATTGAGCGTGTCATCAGACATGGCAGAAAATTCCAAGATCTGATGATTTGAGCGTAGCCATAATGTCATTATCTACTTTGAATCAAAACATATTTTTCCCAAGTTCCAAAAGAAATTTTTGTCTATTTTTGAATCGAATGTAAGTCACTTATGGCAGCTTTCTTTAATATGAAAAATAGTAGGCGACGATAGGGAGTTGGCCAAGTTTAGGAGTATATGATTAATAAACAGATTGACTGCCGCACATCAACAGTTGGTACACAAATTACTGCAATATATTTTCGACGTGTATAACGACCTGTAATGACTAAACAACCGTATGTTTCTAGAAGGGTTTCATGGCTTTGGTAAGAAAAAAAGTAATGAATGTCGAAAGGCACCGAATTTAAGAGAACCATTTAAACCATTTAACCATCCATTTAGGAAATATTATATAATTTAAAATATGCAAAATACTACGGCTTTACGGTGTGCATAATTTACATTCATTATGAGTTTATAAATAATAATTTAGAATTATTATCAATAATTATTATTCTTATTCTAAAATAATGGCAATTTGAATTTGGTATGGGTCAATGTAATTATTTACTTTATAACCATTTCTAAAATACGGGATATAATACAAAATATAAAATAAATATATAAAATTTATATAAAAAAATAAACATTTGTTCAATATTTGACACGCAACCGAGTCTTTTCTATTGCTTTATACTCAAATTAATTTTGATTCTAAATAGATTGGAACATTATGTCATGACGGTTGTGAAAGAATGATTCATTTACACAATAATATCAATAACTCAAATCTTTCTTATTTCATATTGTGTTTTATCCAATATTTTTCTCAGTCTTTACCTTACCCTCTTTATTTTGTCGTTAGTTTATCATTCCGCTCTCTATCATCAGTTCATTACAAATGACTCGCATTAACTCCATCTGTTTTATTTACACTATTGTCTATTGTACCCTTAAGAATTTTATTATTATGCTTTCATATATATATATATATATATATATATATATATATATATATATATATATATATATATATATATATTAGTTTATTCATATTAATATTTTTATTATTGCTCAATAATCTCGTGGACTGTCATTTAGTGACACTGATAAAATACAACAATCTGGTTTTTATATTAAAAGTTACCCGAAATATATTTTCCGTCTATTTTTTTCAACTGCTCTAAAAAACTACGTATTTTTATATGACTAATAAATAAAATACTATTAGCTTAAAAGTTGAAGCGCTAAAGTGGCTAAAATGAAATAAATTTAAATTAAATCAAAATACATTGTTATAACAAAGCATTTTTTATATAACAAATATCAATAATATAAATATATATGTTTACAAACATCATATGCTCTATTTTGAATATACTTTAACAGATAATTACATTAAAATGCTACTCTAAATGATCAAATGTCAAAAAAATAAGCATTTACACTTTACGGTTACAGTTACATGGCAGAAAGTAATTACCAATTCAATTATATATTAAAACTTCGTAATTCGAGTGAAAGGGAATATGTTTAAACCAATGAACATTAGCAATTGAATAGCTGTAATGATTTTCATAAATAAAATACAAATCGTAAATCATCAAATCGTGATTAGGATAAAATTTTAACAAATATTTACTTAACAATAAACGGGCAACAAAAACATAGCCAATATTTCACTATAGAAAGTTTCTAAATATTTAACTATTAACGCCTACTCATGTTACCAAGAATGTTAAAAACCTATTCCAATATTTTTTCTGATCGTAATCGGTATAACCTTAAGTTTCAACTTTTAAAAACAAAACAATTTAATTTTAGTTTTATACGAACCTTACTTTTATATAAATATGTCTCGTAAGTAACTGTCTTACAGTATCGTTTGTTGATCTATAATTATTTCGTGGAAATGAACAATTGATCAAAACCGACAAAATTCTAGATTTTAACATATACAATACTATTTTAAATATTGTTCCACATGAATGACCAAAGTATATATTCCAATTGTCACTTCAAATTACACACTAGACATGTTAGATCAACGTTAAACTTCATGAAAATCGACAGTGCAGTATTTCAGTTATGAGTAATAGATTAAGATACTAAAAGATAATAGATAAATCAACAGACCAATTATTGGTTCTCATACGTGATATAAATGAACTATAGCCTATGCAATAAAAGAGCAAAAGCACGGCAAAGATGACGTCGAATATATTGCCAATTGCTGTTTATAAAAATTTAAAATTCATATTAAACCCGGAGCGAATTTTTCCTGCTTATGTTTCTTAGTTAAAGAGATATAAGGTGCTATCTGATGCGTCGGAATATGTAACCGCAGTAGTCTTTAAAATTCGATTGTCGTTGTCGTATAGTGGGCTATATTATCAAATATTCTGGAAATTCTTGTGTTTTAAAGAATAATAATAATAATTAGAAGTTAACTGGCCAATATTTTAGTTTAAAATTCTAAGTTGATGCAACAACATTGCGGAGTGCTGAAATCTTAAATTTTTATGACGTGCATTGGCACTTTTCTTGAATAGGCTATATATAATATACCTAGAAATTCATTACAATAAAAATTTAAAAAACTTTATTATCGCTACATTACGGAGAGGACAAGCTAAATAAATTTAAAGAAGTCGAAGGTGAGCCGATGTTCTACAAAAAAAAATTTAAAAAAAAACAATATTTTGAATATGGACCAGTGTGCCAAAAAATATATAAATAAAATGAAAATCAAATTAAAATAAAATATTGATCAAATATGGATGTCAATATAAAAATAAAATTATTAAAGTTTTAAAAATATAAGCAAAGTTAAAAGTTAACAATATATAAAGACCTAAATATTTACATGATTACACGACTATATAAGGTTTTGGACTTGAGCAACCAAAACTTATTTATAAAGTAAATTGAGGTGCTGAATCAAAATCAGCAGCCAATTTTTAAAAATTGGTTCTAGTTTTCAAAATATTCAATAAATTCATTATTTTACTATTCTTGAGCATTAACGACATTTAATTAATTTATTTAATTAAAACATATAAATGACAAATGCACAGAGGTTGAACTGAGTCATTTATACTAATTGGGCTCTACTTCATGCATTAGGGTTCAACGGTAATCGTTTATCATGCCTTCATCCAAAAATCCGTGGTATCGCTTTTCGATGTCCACTATATCTCGGTGTAATTGCTGTCTTTGCTGGTCGCTCGTGTCATACAAGTATTATGGGAAATAATCAAGATGTGAATATATTTTGAGAGGTATTCGAGCTTCAATCTTGTGGTAATTTTGCAACAAATTGTCGATAACGTGCTTGTAATCCGATGATTTGTGGCTATTGACAATATTGTGGACAACACTTTGACACAGTGCTCATGCTGCTGCCTCATTAGGCGTTAAACATTCTGTAAACTTTGGGTCAGCCTTTAGTTTTTGAATATCAGGTCATCATATTACAAATATGGTACAAATATTACTTCTTTGATTTCTGCATATGTCACTTTTGGAAACAACTTCATTATAGCTGATACTTCGCGAGTGAGCGTTTTGACAAAGTCCTTAATAAGGCCAAGTTTAACGTGAAGAAGTGGCAATAATACGCCCTGTGAGTTGACAAATGATACAGATGACACGTTTTGTTGTCTTAACTCATAATGGATCCCACTCGGCCACGCCTTTCTGACATAATAAAGATCAACTGCACGGCTCGCCCATAAGCACAAAAAATAGCAAAATTTCTATCCAATCAATACCCTTGGCTTGTCAGTCTTTACTACAGCAAAACCAAAAAATAGTGCAAATACGCAGTTTTGAGTCCATTTGTTATGATTTTTCAACGTTTATCGAACATATAAGATCCATAAACGTAACAAAACAAGTTTGCAACTTGCCTCTGCATTTTCACACATTCCGAAGTACAAAAACAAGTTCCAAATGATATTTAATGCAACGTTGTCAGCAGACAGCCATTATAAATGCGCAGTACTGCCATCATACGCGAACTCAAAGACTAGAAACAATCTTGACACATGGATTGAAGATAAAATAACGTTAAGAAACATTCTCACAGTCAATAAATTCCAGGTGTAACTAATAAATCAATAACTATTAGACAACGCAAAAATACATTCATTAAGATCGAGTACAACGATTTGTAAAAGCTCTTAAAATTGGCCTAAACTTAGGTAATCGCTTTTTCACTTACGCTAAACCTACTTTCCTAGAGCATCCTTTTCAGGTTGAGAAATATTTAATAGGGGTTGTTTTTGGCTATTGATCAGGTCTACATGGTAAGTGGCAAAGCAATTCCTGTAATATGTTTGTTTTATTTTTAATTCCTTTAATATGTTAATTTAATTATCTTCATCGACTTGTTCGCCAAAAAATTGTCATTAAAACCACTGTAACTTTTGATATAAAAACTAGATCGATGCATTTTAATATGTGTCGTTTGAAGATTGCTAGGCCTAAGAAGGAACCCAGGTAAGGTAAGAAGTGATAAACGTTACATACCATAACGCTTTTACCATTTTCATAACCCATACCAAAAGAAACTGAAAACAGTCAACTAAAAACAATTTTTTCAATTTCAACAGCTCAATTTTTATCTCCTTATCAACTGAAGAATTTGATATCAATATAGAAAACATTAACATAGCCTACATCAGTGATTCTCAAATGTGCAGCTAAATTTTGAAATCATCAATACTGTACCACAATAAAAAAAAAGTTGAGAATAACTGGACTACGTCATTATCTGAAATATTAAATAAACAATTATATTGGTCCATACCAAATGCAATGAATAATAATTATTAAAAATAAATGCAAATTATTCTTTATAACTTTACGATGTAAATTATGAATGAAACCTTTTATTTATGAATTCATTTTAATTATAATCATGATTTATCAGTTAAATTTATGATTTCATAAATAAGGTGCCGCGAAAGATTTGAATTTCGAGCAATGTATGCAATAAAAACAATTGAACTACTAGGTAGTATTTTGATGAGCACCACCTATTGATAAAAATGCGAAGTATAAATGTAAATAACTGTCAAACAAACTACCCTAACTATTAAATGCTTCAATACTTTTGACATTTGTTACTTTTATTGCTTGACTAGAAGGAATCTGCTACCGCAGCCCGTCATATATTTTTAGAAACTTATGGTACTCTATAATTGTCCTTATTGTTTTGCACTATTTCAAAATGGCGATTTGGTTAATCAAATTAGTTCAACGACAATGAATTGTTTAACTCTCAATGAACTATGATAGAGATTAGCAGTTGATAAGTCAATTGTTTATAGATCTTTACATGCTATGGGAAAGATTTAAAAGGAAAATTGACTGAAAATTCATCAAAATATATTGTGAAATTATTGAAAAAGTATTGCTGTGCATATGGTGGAAGCAGTGTTTAGTATATTACGAGCTAGTAAAACCGAACGAAACTGTTACTGCAGAAATCTACTGACGTCAATTGACCAAACTGAACGGCGTATCATTACAAAAAAATACCAACAATAGAAAGCAGCAGATGCAAATTTATCCTCTTGTAATATAACTCTTGGTCACAAGCTGTATGAAACGAGCAAATGGATCGATGATTGCATCGCGCTATCAAACCAACATTATTCTTTGGGGGCGCTATTTCCGTTAGGAAAATGGCAAAAATTTGTCTCGAATTTCTTTAAATCAGAATATAAAAAGGTAGAACTAAATAACTGCCAATGTAATCTTTAAGTTACTTAAATAAAAAGTGAAAATATTATTAGGTCTTTTATAATTTTGGTAGTGTATGAAATTAATAATTCAATAAATTTTAAACGTAGTTCAAATAATTATATAAAATGACTGTGCTTAAACTTGTGATGTAATAACATTTTCAAAGTTTATATAATGTACACTAAAATTAAAAATAAAAGCAAACATTTTATATCTTTTGAAAATATTAAAATATTTATTTAGCAATAAAAACCTCTTGAAATAATCGAATTAACTAACCAACTATAATTTAGTCCTGAGATTTAGAAACAGGCTATATATTTTATATACTTAAATAATATGAAATAACCTTTAAAGATAATATAAATAATAATAACTGATTACTTGTTTCATGTCACTAATGCAATTTTAGAAACAATATAATTTAGGTCTAATTTATTATAAATGTAGGTCATATAAAAATGTTCTAGGTTAACACTCAACGTATATAACTCAATGTTAAGTACATTTTCACAATTCTGTGAAACCCCTTCACCCCTCTCTTCACATAACCGCGCATTGGTATAAAAATGACAACGAACTCCGTGAAAAAAATTCAACACCTGTTGTTAATAGAGCGACAGTTAGCGGATTTAAATCAAGCGCAAACGTAAAAATCTATTTTGCATCCCTTCGCTGAACGAAAAAATATCTCGTTATATTCGTAATCAATTCGAAAGGTGCAACGAAGTTTTTGTCAATTGAAATCAGCAGCACCGGTGTCTGTGAGACTGTTAAACTTTATTTTTGTGATGAATTCTTGGTATGCTTTCCTGGGGACTGTCTTTGGGTTAAGTGGTAAGTTTGATTTTAATTTAAAAAATTATTATATTCACACTAACCATTAAGACTTCGATATTATTTATTTATAAAATAATCGACGTACAAACATTATAATAGTTTGATACAGATAATTAAATAATACAATAAAAAATGATTATTTTGAAAAAATTCAAATATTTTGGGCCCGTAAATACTACTTTAACACATACCATTCAATTATACTTAAATATTACAATAACATTAAAAATAATTATTAAAAAAACATATGTTTTCTATTAAATAATTTTTTTTAATTTAAAAGTCTTGGATTCTTAATGAAAGAAATATTAATTTTAATTGTGCTGTATTACATTGATGGTTACGCAGGTTCTTGTATATATTCTGATAGTTTTTTCACCTTAAAAAGGTATTTATTGCCAACAACTCATGTTGCATCGATCTGAGCAAGTGACAATCAGAGTGCTCTATGTCTGGTGAGTACGCTGGATGTGGCAAAACTTCTCATTCGAGCTGCAATAGTGTATCTCTTCAATGTATCTTGACCAAGCATTGTCATGCAAGAAGATGACTTTGTGTCCTTTACTCTCCTTCTCATCATTCATATCGCGTATTCCTGGACTTTTTTTGCAACAATACGTCGTTCGATCTGTTCAATCGATGTCGACAGGCATATGAAGTAACTGTCTCATTCGATTTTAGCATCCCATAATAAACTAAAGTTACCTGATCCCAGATTATGCACAATAAGACTTTATGGCCACGAAAATTTCGCTTTAGTATTGATGCAGATGGTTCACCAGGACTCTTTTGCCCAACTGCCCAATGAAACTGCAACATCTAAACAGTTTAAAATTATATTTTCAAACAAGTCGTATAAGTCCTGGAAACAGTTGATTAATTAACTGCTAAGTTTCTTGAAAGAGTTTGAGCTGGGTTTTAATCCAATTGTCTTTGTCATTAACATCAATATCTTTACTAATATCTTAATAGTTAGTAATAGTAGTAGCATCAAAAGAGACAATCGAAATGTGGGGAAATAATGGTTGATAGGCTTGGGCAGTAGATTCCTTTAAATCAAATAGTAGAAACAATGTATGTAACATATAAAATTAGTAAAAACAATTCCTATACAAAGTAATTAAAATATAGTTAATCCATTACTACATACTGACTAAGAACTTTAATTAATTAACTTTTATTCTAATTAACTTCCTACTTAACCGTTTTACTTAACAATTTATTTAAAATCTATTTCACAATTTAATAAATGTAGTATAAAACCATTCAAAATGTTAGTATAAATAGTTAATCATATTTTCGGGGATATTTAACATATCTAACATATAACTAAATGCATAATAATATGTGTAGCACAAAAAGGATCTTCACATTAAAATAAATAAATAAAACTAATTGGTTGCGCCTGCTAATGTTAAATATTCAGTCGGTTGTTTTTCAGGAAAACATTAGCATTGAAATTATCATTTGGCAATGATTATTCTATTTAAAATACATGGTAAAAATCTACTAATTTAGACAATTAATTATATAAAGTACGTTTAGAAGCTCAATGATCATATTTGTTCACTTTTACACAGGGACACATATAATAGATATCATTTTACATTTCTAAAATTTATTAAATTCATTTATTGATTATTATGTATTTTAATAACTTCTTAAGGAAATTATATGAAGGTTTCTTCAAAAGAAAATGAAAAAAATTTATTAATACTGCAAAAATACTTTGTTTTATATTTATAATTCCACTACAGTGTTTTTTCTAAAGACCTGTCAAATTTTAGGGTGACTATTACGTCTGAGGATAATCGTTTTCCGTTAACGCATTTTTTGAGATTATCATTTTAAACAATTAACATTTCTGATTTTGTTCCCTGTCCACAGCTGCCGTGCCCATGAGATTTTCATATTAAACCAACAAATCTTAGTTATAATCTGGAGATATTAAAATGATGATATTTATAATAATATAACAGGTCAATTGAAAAGTACCCGGCCTACCATAGTAAAACACTTTTTTAGCAAAATTCGTTTCTTTTATTCAACATAATACGCTTCAAGGACGATACACTGATTAAAGCGACCCTCCAACTTTTCGATACCATTTTTGTAGTACGATTTGTCCTTCCTTGTCGTTGATCACCTCTTCATTCGAGGAAAAATTCTTCCCAGCGAGCATTCTTATGAGATCTGAGAACAGGAAATAGTCACTGGGGGTCAGATCTGGAGAATACGGTGGAATACGGAGAAAGCAATTCGAAGCCCAATTCATGAATTTTTGCCATCGTTTTCACTGTCTTGTGATACAGTGCATTGTCTTGGTGAAGCAGCACTTTCTTTTTCTTCAAATGCGGCCGTTTTTCGGCGACTGCGTCCTTCAAACGGTCCAATAACGCTATGTAATAGTCGCTGTTGATGGTCCTTCCTTTTTCAAGGTAGTCAATGAAAATTTTTCCATGCGCATCCCAAAATACAGACGCCATAACCTTGCCAGCCGACTGTTGTTTTTTTCCCAGACTTTGGAGCGAGTTTATCGTATGCGATCCACTCGGATGACTGTCGATTGGGCTTCGGAGTGAAATGATGAAGCCACGTTTCATCCATTGTCACATATCGACGCAAAAACTCGAGTTTATTACGCTTGATCATCTTCATTTGCTCCGAATCTTCAACTCGTCGTTCTGTTTGGTCAAAAGTGAGCTCGCGCGGCACCCACTTTCCACAGAGCTTTCTCATACCCAAATATTCGTGAATGATATGATATATACGTTCAGTTGATATCTTTAGAGTGTTTGCTATTTCATTCAGTTTCAATTTACGGTCATTCAAAATCATTTTGTCGATTTTTTAAATGTTTTCGTCGGTAACAACCTCTTTTGTGCATCCACTGCGTTCGCCGTCTTCAGCTTATTTCACCACGTCTAAACTTACCAATAGTCTACTAAAATTACCCTACTAAGTATACCTATCCTTGATGATTGTTCTTCCTGGGGCAGTGTCTGGAAACTCGTCATCAAGCCAACTTTTTGCTTCAACTGTATTTTTTTCCCTTCCAAAAGCAATATTTTATTAACACTCGAAATTCCTTTTTATCCATTTTTTTTCACAATAACAAAAATTGCTTCGCTCAAAATGTTATAATTCACAAAAAACAAATGAATTTAATTCTAGTAGCGCCATCTATGTGTCAGGCCAGGGACTTCTCAATTGACCTGTTAACGGCGAATAATATATATGCATATGGTGTTTCGCAAACTTATTGAACAAACTATAATATCGAGTAATATCGGATTGATCTCAATCTAGAAAATATACAGGCATTATAATTATTACGCAAGATTTCGATAATTAGATTCCTTACTATATGACAATTATTAAAACTTTTAGAATATCATTAATTATTTGTAACAAGAATAAAATGTATAAAATAGCTAAAAATAAGTGTAAAAATAAGTAAAAATCTAAATAAAATTTATTTAAATAGATTTGCTAGCTTTAAGATTACACTTTTAATGTAACATGAAGCAGGTCATCAACTTCTTCGGGTATCCCCCTTGAAGCGAGCCATACTTTATCAAACGATTAGCAAGATAGAAGAATCAAACGATTAGAAGATATTTCAGACTCACCTCCATCGTGGCTTGAAAGCAACCAAACCAAACTGTAATAATCCCCTCAACTCCTCGAGCAGTCTACGATCAGATATAAAAAGAGACTTACAACGGTTACCAAAGAAGGTGTTGTGTAATATATACGCCAGCATTCTGCCAATTGCTGTGAACGAAATAACATCATACGCTCCACAATGTTTTACCGAAATGTATTAATATATTTGGCCAGAGACCGATGGGATACTGTTATAACCCTATTACGAGTTTGTGGTAAGTGTTAAGTAGTGATAACTTTGCTTACTAAAAGTTGATTGAAAGCTGTTAATAATTTGGTAACTGCAATTAAATACTTTAAAAATATATTGCGAAGTATTATAAATACGAATATACTGAATATTGTTAATTTATTTTATTAATCATAAACCCAATAAAATGAAATATCAAAAAGTGAAAAAACAGATATATTGGTAAAATGTTATTAATTTAATAATATAACTATTAATTATAATAATATCAAATAATCATTTTATATTTTTCAACACCTAATTTTTTTATTCCTTGTAAAATTAAACATTTCTGTTTCCTTTCTCTTAAATAATAATGAACAATAACAGTATTGATACTCAAGCAGAATGTTATATAGCTATTATTATATAATAATATAAATATGAAAAAACAAATTACGATGAATTAGCAGAATGATTTAAACATCATTATTCTTCTTATTAGACAACTTATTATTAGTATTGTTTGTAAAATGTTAAAGTTATATATATATCGTGACTTTTAACTACACATTTTTATACAGTAGTTTAGAAATATAGCTAGATATATTTTGAAAACCTATTTCCTAGTTGTTCCTATTTACAGAGATTTAAATCAATAAATGCTTTTCTTCTAATTCCATCAAATTTCAAATATTTTTAGGTTTCTAAACTCATCTATTCCTCAACAACACTTTTTTTATACAACAATATGTATGTTTTATTATTCAGTTTATTTTATAGTATATATTATAGCAAAATTATAGTTCATAATAGTAAAATTAAGATTCTAAAACTACTAAGTTAGCTCAGTTTTGTTAATTGATGAAACAAAGTGTTCTTATTTATGAATTATGTCTGTATGGTATAATGAATCCACAGTCAAATATGCAAATTGTTTCAATTTTTTCGATGCAAATTATTTTTCGCACATGAATATTTGTAGGTATGAAAATAGCCAGAAAATAGAGGACGGTAAATCTAGTAAATTGTGCGAATAATGTAATAATTCATACTTTAATTAAAATTTAAATTTATTATTATTATATTTTTATTAAATTTAAATTTCTATAGGCTGATTTTCTTTTTAATTCCCTGAATATTTTACGTACAGCAGATTGAAATTCGAATTTCTCTATTGCCTCAAATATACATTCTCTCTATTGTTGAAAATTATTCATCTATTTTACAGAAGTTTAAATCTTGTATTTTTTTTTCTAAATTTTAGTAAATCTGTCTTAAAAATAAAATGAGAGACCCAGGGCTTGTACCAAATATCTCACAATCTATATTTTTAATAATTATTCACGAATTTGTTTTGGTACCAGATCACTAAAAATAAGTTTATTTATATATTAAAAATAATGTGGCGCGTCAACCTTAAAAACATGTAAATATACGAAGGAGTCCTAAAACATCCAAGCATCATCTTTATAAAAATAAAATGATCCCAATAACACCATGTCAAATGGAATAACGAAACTCAAATAACCTATAACATATAACCTAAACGATAAAGCCACCTCCTAACCTTCAAACGACACGTGCCAATATTTCGTGACAATTTTTTCTTTATTTTAAAAGTTACAGTAGCTTTAATAAAACGAATTTTGATAATTACTGTATCACAAGTCTAATGATGAACGACAGTTTTGAACCATTTACCAGGATATTTACCAAAAGACGCTAGGTACTTGGGCTCCACACGAATTAACAGTCAAAATTTTAAAGGGTCTAGTTTCAATTTGTAAATCGCTGCTGCAATCGTACTATTTTTCAGTCGAATTGTTGACTAAAAAAGTGAAACATATATAACAATAATGTGCGGCAAATACAGTATGGTTGGTGCCTAGGAATTATTCATTATGAGCTTTTAATAAGGAGTAAGAAGCTTTTACAACTGTTATGTAGGACTCGATCCAAGATTCGTACAGGATAACCCCACCCCAAATAATTTAATTTCCGTCAACTGACCCTAACTCGCAATTAATATATCGCTCGAACCTATTCATACCATTAATTCAATTTTTCACTGTAAATAATTAATTCGCTTTGAAATAATTTAAGAAACGATTAAATAAAAAGCCGTTACATAAAGTAAAAAATTAGAACACGAATATTTCCCACATTAAAAATAATTCAAGATCTTTAAGCTGGCCTAATAATTTCTAGAGAAAAGAAACAAAAACAGAGCAAAAAAGAACCACTTAGATTGGTAGATAAGCAATTGAGTGCTTTTAATTATAATAATTTTTCAAATCAATTTTTGAAAATATTGTTAAAACTTAAATTTATTTTAAGACAGGAACAAGTTTTTGTATATCGATTACCTATACGTATTTTCAATTTATTTTTACTTTATATTTATAGGAAAGTTTCACTAGCTCCCCTTTCGTTTACAAAATAAATTTATTTAACTTTAATTACGATCGAATTACCCCTACCGTGCGATCACTATTCTTGTAAATTACCTTATTTTTACTACTATTTTTCAAAATCTTAAATGTCTCCTTGACTCTGATATTTGAAATATATGACTGTAACCTAAACTTGTCTGTCTTGTTTCGTTTGGTTAATTATCATTAAAACATAATATAAAATATCGTTACTTTGGTTTGGAATATATCAATTGCAACAAGTTCAATATGAATTAAGATACATATATAAGCTTGTAGTTTTATAATATAATATTGTTTTTATTGATTTTATAATATAAGTTTGTTGTTTCTTTAAAATACTAAAAATCAATTTCCTAATTATTCTACCCACAAACAAAGTGTTGTAGGGTGTATTCGATGTTCCGTTCCAGTTAAACTCATATTGAATTAAATATTTCGAAAAAATGTGAGTGCTCTTCAATGTACTTTCGTGTATAATTCATCAGCTAAACTTGAGTGCTAACGTGCAAGTAGTCTAAGGCGACTTTAGAGCGAGAGTTAAATAAATAAGATATTTTACACAGAAGATCACTAACTAAAATGATTTTCTACACGTCATCGTTGGCGTAGCAGCAAAGGCGACAGGACGGTCCTCCTACTGTTGCGATAGTCGCGGATTCGAATCCTGCTGAGGTGTGGTCGTAAAATCTATGTTTGTGATTGTTTAATATTTGTGATTGTCCTAGGCAAGAATGTAAAATCCGACAAGGAAAATGATCCCAGTCACGCCATTAACCAGGCTGGGTAGGACCGGATGTCTTCTGGGATGATTTCTAAAGTTAGTTACTAGCCAGTCAGTAGGTTTAATGCCGAGGACCATGGTTCGGAGCCCACGTTAAGCTGTAGGTGCAGCCACTAAAAAATCAAGAGGACTAAAACAATATAACATTTAACATTTTTACGTGTCATGTATTTAATAATCATCATAAGAAATACTTATTGTTCACTGGGATTTTTGAACCAGTAAGGGCAATAAAAATATTTTATATGACTTGACATAAAAGAAACAAATATTTAAATATGAGTGAAACATAAAATGGTAGATGAAATTAAGCCTCAGCTTGTAAATAAAATGTTTGTTATGTACAGTAGTAATTTAATGGCACCGAAAAGGTTTCCTTGGCAATGTTCTGAAGATTTTGGTATCAAAAAAAGAGTAAGAGTTGACCGAAAATGTTTATTAATATTGCAATCGAAAATAACCACAAAAAATGACGAACAAATATACAGCTGATGTTAGATAAAATAAAGCGTGTCTAATAAAAATATTTATATGTAGACGGAAGTTTTATATTGACACCGAATCGACTGTTATAACATTTAGAAAACTGTTTAGATTTTAGTATCTACAATTTTCCTAAATGCTGATTTCAAAATAAAAAAATTAAAAATCTAATGCATATTTTTTCAAAATAACTCATTTTGACGCTATACTAAATTAGAAATTGTTTTCTGATTTTCTTTATTAACAAATTTTTAAACTAGAAAACTATAAAATTTAAGTGCTTTGTTTTTCATTTACATATTTTCCCATGTCAAAGCTCTCTTAATGGCAGGTAAAGGCCATATGTATCAAGCAATTTATTAACATGAGTGACATTTACTTTTTATATTAATAAATGACCTTTTAAAACACAGAAAAGACGTCACTATTTTTCTAATTAATTAATGGGAGGTAAACTCGCATGACCAGTTTAATTTTGACATGAAAAATACCTTCAAGAGATTCCCCTCGTCATGAAACCAGGTCAATACAACTGAAGATATATTCATTTACTGGGAAATGAGAAATATAGCCCCGAGACATATTGTATTCTCCGCTTTATGGGCATGACTGAGCATAATGTGTTCACTGACGTAACGGGCAAAAATCTACCGATACAATTGCAAACATTTTTTCCACCAAATCAAAAGTAATGGTTACCATCTGACAGCCGACGGCAAAAAATGATCCATCGATTAAAAACATAATATCGAATTGAAATCATGTTTTATTTTCGCAAATGAAGCGAAGAACTACCGATAGAATCTAAAATTCCGAAAGACCGATCTTCCGACCCAAACCGGTGCGGTCAACGAAATAAATAAAAATAATACAAGTGTCGAATTAACATCCATAATTAATTAAGGAAAAAAGTCCGAATTTCGATGAGTAATATCGCAAAAATATGCGAAAACTCTAGGTTATTATATTTATATAAATATGAGGGATTGGACGTTGTTCAGATCAGTGATTTTTGTGATTGTGTGATTAGAACACTAAAAAATGGAGAGTTACAGTGTATTATTGCTTGTGATATTCATTAGTGGTGAGTTAATGCGGTTTCGATGTAAAAAAACATATACTACTTAATTTTAACTTTATACATTTTTCTGTCTTAAATTTCAATTTTTCCATTGCTTAAAAATTAAATGTCAAATTAACTTCTGTCTGCTACGTCTGACTGGTATATAAAATAGCACTAAATGTCTTAATTTTAAGAAGTAATACTACTTCCTATTTTCTCTTTCACGCATTTTTTTAAAATAATATGTATTTTAGAATTTTGAAGCTAATTTTTTCTTTACTTCAAATAAACTAGACTTGCGCATGTTTCAAGAATAAAGATTCTGCTTTGATTTTATAAATTATATTCTAGGATTATCTACTCAGAGGAGTCTGAGCACAAGCGGTAGAAATATGAAGATATACTTTGATTTATATATTATTTATTAATTATTCCACATTTTGTTATAATATTCAAATATGAAATGTACGGATTGGAAAAGAAACCATTATATATAGAGGTATTGCTAACAGTTGTATTTATCAAGTAATTACTTTCCGGTTCTTATGTGTATCAGTATGTAAAATTATAATTTGACACATATGTTGTTACTTTTGAAGTACCTTTGAAGGTTCGGAACTGCAGGAGTTATTGGATAAAGACCTAACACAAACTCAAAGATAATTGGAAAACAAGTTGAACGTTAGGAGAGTCGCAATTTGTGAACTATTACAAGCGATACTAAAGATCCAAAAAATAGGAAGATTGTGCTACATGAATTGAATAATAGGCAAGAGAAAGTCGAAGAATCGTCAATGAAATGCTGCTTCAAAACTATCTATGGAAATAATTTCTGCATCGAGTAGTAAAGGGTGATAAAAAACGGGATAATTTCGAAAATTCCGAACAAAAATATGATGTTTATCCGGAAGCCGGAGGCAAGGAAGGAATCGACTGCAAGGCTAAATCACAATCATTTAGTCGCAAAACCATCCTCTGTATTTGGTGGGACCATATTGGTGTCCTATATTATGGACGGCTGAAACCTGGAACAGCAGTTAAGACTGACAACAAATGATCGAGAAACCTCCACAATACGCTGAAAGGCCTAATAAGGTGATATTGCAGCTTATAGAGAACAGCAGTCAAAGTGTTGAAATCACTTGGAGTTTTATCGCACCTACCGTACTCTCATAGCTAACTCCATCCGACTTTTTGCGTACATAGGCCATGCGCTTACGAGCGTCAGATCGTTAATTTCGAAAAAGTTGAAAATGACTCGATGTATGATTTAGCTCAAAGTAGAAACTATTACTTTAAAATAGCATCGACAAATTGCCTGAAAGATGGGCAAAATGTATATAATCAAATGACCAATACTTTGAATAAATACATTTTAACTATCCATTGTAAATAACGTATTTTCTTTAACAAAAAAAAGTTTATCTTTAATCGTCCTTCATAAAGTAAATTAAAATTAAAACTTAGGTTCTTCACAATATAGTATTTCGTGGTATATCCACCTAAAATAATCTAATTTATGCAGAAGTGCGTAGTATACACTACATTGAAGGCGAATAAAAAAATTAAACCTAATTAACCACCAAATTAACACTATCTGACTAAATGTGGTTACCTAATCTTTCTTCCGATATTAAAACCGACATAACCGCAACTTTTTGCTCATCTAAGAGTATTTTAATTTGTTAAAAATATTTCATTAACAATATTATTAAACAGTGTAAATGCAAGAAAGACTCAAAAGTGGGGACATTCAATGGGGGCAAAAGAAAAAATGAAAATGACATAAAATCTTAATCAAATAGAAAATTCTACATATTGGTAAAAATAATCAAATAACAACACTTGACAAAAAGAAATTTCATATTTAATATATTGATGCAAATTATAAGTATGACAAGGTAAATTCAATTTTTTTGGAAGTAATAAAAAAAATTATTTAGCAAAATGTATCGATTTTATTCAAAATAATCTCCTTGGGGTCGTAGCGATATTCATGGTCAAGATGCTGACGCGTGCGAAGAAATGTTTAGGTAGAATGTAAAGATACCCTTGAAAATATCTGTTGAAACCTCTTAGATAGCCTTCTTCGTTTCGTAGTTTGTTTTTTTTTGTTTTATACAAATTAAGATACGAATCACGAAGGGCGAAATCAGGTAAATTTGGTTAGAGTATTATATTTAAAATCCGATTATTTTGTACGTAAAATTAGTTATTAAGATTTTGCATGTAGCAATCCCCAGTTCCCATCTTCATAACATATCAATCGAAACCGACGAATACATAACAATAAAACGGTTCAGAACATCAACAAGACAAACACAGCATTAACTAGTCTCATTAGTAAAAACGTAACTGACTTCTTCTGAACTGTGTGTTTTAAATCTCTATTTTAATTTACTTCGGGTTCGAGGGTATCATATGTTATATCACAAATACGGCTTCGGTTTAGACTATTTATTTTGGAAGGAGCCTAATATTATATCTTAATATAATTTAGACTTTAGGACACTTTAGAAAATAATCCTTGTTGAAAACATATGAAACGAAAATTGAAATAATATTGGTGAATTATGCTACAATTGGTTACGAATTTTAACTAGAAATTTTGAATGCAATAATAATAACAATTCAATTTTTATCAAATTTCGACAAATAGGTATCTAGTTATTTAAAAATGTGTTCATATTAAATTCTTTTCTGTTTTTACTTTGCATTCAACTGCATTCAAATTTTTTGCAAGATTTAAAGGTAAAATTGTGGAAAATATCCAAATAACTTACATATTATTAAAAAATAAATATTATTCAGTAAAAAATTTATATAAATTTATCTGAATACTATCTATTCTATAATAGTTGTCTCATCGAAAAATCGTGATATATACCACTTCAAATTCAAACAGTATGGAAGGAATCAAATAGCTAACGCACAGACTTTTATCGCTGCAGAAATAATAATACATACAGATGCTAACTTTCAGAGAAAACAAATTGAAGAACTAGATTTTGTAGGAACGTCTAGACAACCTTATAGAATCATGAATTTAAAAGTTTAAATCATGATCTAAATTACAACCTAATAATCAAGAAACTTCCCGTGTAGGTACCTTTTGGAGAAAACTACTTAAACACTCTACATTTTTTATCGTTGATTGATATATTATTCTTCACAGAGGTCAATTTAAAGCATGCTTTTGATTGTCAATATATTCTTTTGATAATGAAGTGTTGAATCAAACTTTATCAGTTGTAATAGAAAATTGTATAGAAACCTGAAATCCGAATAAAATATTTTATAATATATTTGAATCTTGTTGATCAATATATTGACAATTCAAAATGTACGTGTATATTCTTAAACGGTTTTTTAATGTATTTAAAAGGGCAATATGTTTAAAACTCGTAGAATTAGCAGATAATAATTACTATTAATGTTTAGAAATAAATTATTTACCTCCAAAAATTACAATGTCATTGAGTATTTTGTCTTTCAATTGTTAAACAGTAATATCACCATTTAAGTATTTTTGTAGTAACATTAACAATGCTATGATGCTAGAATTGTAATACTACCTTACTATTGTAACAATATATTCCTAAAAGATGTAAAATAACGAAAAATAAGGATTCCACATACAAAATTGCATTAATTTGTACAAAGGAAATACCAAGAAAATGTTATTTCTACTAATGTACAATATTTATTTAAAGATATATTCATTCGTATTAATATTACACTATCACGAATAGGAAACTACTCTATAATTGATTTAAATACATAAGCAATAAAAAAAACGTAAATATTAAGTGTAGTAATACTACACAGGCCACTATCAAAATTGCGAAACATGTGATAATTCGGTAAATAATAACCAAATGATATCATAATTATGACGTTATACCGAGTTTTATATACACGACTTTAGTGAATTTAATATACATAAGTAAATATTGGTATTTACCCGATAACCTCAAGAACCTGACCATTACTTCAATCATCAATTTAACTAGATATCCTGCAATAAATCTGGCTGTTTATGTGGCGATGTTCGTAAAACATAATTGTAATTTCTGAGATATAATAATAAAAAAGTACAACATAGTTCATACTTATGGTAAAATACTAATTATATTTACATACATCACTATATTAAGAAACGCATGTTACAAAATTTCGCAACTTTACGTAGAAAAATACTATTAATTATGACAGCAATTATATTTTCAATCACCTTAGAAAGCAGAGACACACAAACCTTGTTTACTTTTTTGTTAAAAATTTCTAAGAGAAATATTTATTTCCCTCTCCTCTATTTCCAACCATTGTTTTTATTTGATTTTGTTGTTTATTCTCTATTCTACCATTTTATACAAAGGCACATAACATATATGCAGAATTTTTAAATCAAAACACTAACATTTTCTGTCTCTAATATCATTACAGCTTGTTCCTCGAATATTGTATCTTTTTTGACTATTCCAATATTGTTCTTGATTTGAATGAACACCTTAATTTCTAATTATCAAATTAAAAGCAGACCTAACCCCATTCTATAATTATAAAACTGTTTATTAATGAAACCTAAAGATGAAAATCAACTTCGTTAGAAAAGTTGATATTGGGTAAAAACCGACTTCATTACTTTTAATATGGCCAGGATTGTTCAAAAACTAAATAAATATCGAAGTAAAAGTAAAAATAAAACAAGACATGAACATACGAGAAAAACCAAACTATTTTACGCTTCCTGATTTATAGATCAATTACATTATTCAAATAAGTATATAAGGTATGGATGTAATTTCTGATATCGCAAAATACTTATTAATGCGATTCTTATCTAAAAGTTCTCAATTACTTATATTGGAACAATTAGTCTAGTAGCAAATAAAATAGAAGTTCAATACATGTTCTGTCAATATATTAAATAAATAATAACAGGGGGGAGGGGATTTTTTCTCAGACAATACAATTTATATTTAATATGTATCATTATAATCTTTTTGCACAGTGAACGATTAACAGATAGAAAAACAAGTTTCTGCTACTAAAGTGGTGCTGACGTTTTAAAAATAAAAATATCCAATTATGTGGACTTACTTATTAGTTTGCTTGTATATTTTGACAGGTGAGTTATCTATTAGTTCTTTGACAAATTGAATTTAGTTAATATAAATGAAATATGAATACGACTACTTAAGATTGATAGATTAGCTAATTCTTCTTCACTTGCTGTTGTTATTAATCACTTTTTTATTTTATTAGGTAAGCAGAATAAAAAATGTAAAAGCCAAGAATTTCATTAGATATTATTAAGACTACTACAATTCTAGGCAAAAATTAAATGATTGATATCATAACTGTGATTTAATTTTGATTAACTGATTCTCTATAGTATTCTCATGTTGCGAAATCTCTGGTTCACGTTACGCATAATTGGCTCAAGCGCATCAATTCCAATCGGTACCTCATGATAGGATATTTGTTCGATTAATTACTCCTATAATTATAATGTTCTAAACATTTTTGGTTAAGCATGATATCAATTGTATTAATAAAATCACCCTATATTCACCACTATATTTATTATCCAACGCTTTGGTACTCTTACGTTTTTATAAATAAATTATATTCACCACAAGTTTTCAACATATATAGACGAGATATAAAAGACACTACATTTGACACACGAAATTATTTTATACATAGTAATATAACAACAAATAGGAGATCATAATTGTTTACAAAAATTTGGAAAAAAATTAAATTATAATTAATGAATATTATTTTTATTTTCTTTGAAAAATTAAGCATGAAACCCAAGTGACAAGCTGATTTAAATTGAACTTGTCCAATAATATCACTTATTTATATATCTATACATACATTTATAAATTGCATAAAATACAATATTTCAATAAAATTAAGTTTTATGGTTTTGATTCTCAAGTACTTACTTAAAAATACAACATTAATAATATTTATATTTTTCATACCAAATACTGTTTTTAAAACATACGAAATTATTACTTGGAAGACATTTATAACGACCATTATTTTTCCTACAGTTATTATTAAATTTTGTGAATGAGTTCAGTGCCATCAGACCAAAATTTGTTTTTATTTTAAATGTGATATCCAAATTTTACAAAACTAAATAAACACTGATTAAAATACATATAGCAATACATTAATAAAAATTTAATCCGACACCTGAAATTGTAAGATAAGAATGATAACGGTTGATTTGGATGATATCAAAAATATAAATTTCATTGAAATGAATTTTATCCTCTATAATTTTCTATGTCGAATCATTTGTAGTTAATAGTCATATTTGGTATTAAATCATCAATTTGTTTGCCACAGACTGTATAATATGAAATGATTTTAAATAGATGCAAACTATGTTATACCCAGGAATTCTTACCAATTTTTCAAACATTAAGTTAGGTCTAAATATATTGCATCATTTTATATTTTTTCCTTCTCTCTAATAACCCTACATTGTTAATAAAACTTTAACAGAAATGTGTTTTAAAGCTATTTACTCACTTTCGTACATCTTATTGCATCGTCTGGATAAATGATAACATATTGTTTGGTAAGTACTCCATATGTTCGAAAGATAACTCTGTGTAATCAAATAAGAATATCATGGTAGTATCGCAGCTGTAGTTTTAAATCTAAAAAGAAAATATTTTTATGTCTACTTTTTTTTAAAGAAATAAATACATATTTACTCCATACTTATTTTCAAAAAAAAATAGAGAAAAATTAAATCGCTCCATTCAAATCTAATTTTATTTCTGACTAATATAAATTTGTCAATTTATAATTTTTCGTTTATTCAAAGCAAACAATTTCAGGATTTTGTAATATACATTTTGAAACTTACAAAACGTTAATGCAGATATATCAAGTCCACCTCTGTAAAACTTGGCAAGCATTTCTTACATCGACACTACAAAGTGTTCCAATTTTTTCATACGCCCCCCTTAAAAATAGAACTACGTATTTTTCCAAATATAAATGTATTATCGAACATTGATTCAGAATATGTAGAAAACAATGAAATATTTGAAAAAATTAATTAGTATCAATATAATTTATTTTTATTTATATTCTATTCAATATCAAACAAACGGAAATTATCCTAACTAAATAGTTCATCAGTTTAATTAACAGCTAGTATGCCTTTTTCGTATTTCGCGAAAACACGCATGAGATTCGTAAAGCGATTGATTTTGATCCAATTCTCGACTAGAGGAAACGAAGTTAGACGTATTTCCCTTAAAAACCCAAGCCTGTGAGCACTATAAAAATACGGTGGATGCAATTATGCGAAAAGTTTTTAAAAACAAACATGACGTTCAATATGACACTACAAACTCCTTGAACGTTCTGATGTTCGTGGATTATAGTGCTATATTCGCCTATACAGATATTGAGCCTTCTAGCATTCTTCATGCTGTAGTTCGCACCGCAGAACCATATTGCTTCAGAATTAATGAAGAACGACGAAAAACAGGCCAAAATATTGACAGCCGACTGATCACTTGCTATTGTAAATCTCAACGCGATCCAGTTAGAACAACTTCAGAAGTTGAAGTACTTGGGATTAGTAACACAAGAGCAATACCGAAAAAAATGCTAGCACAGATAAAAGATTTACTTAAGAAAGTAACATCTACTATGCGTGCGTGTGAAAGAGAGGAAACATTACAATCAAGACTAAAACTCTTTCGAAGATTTATATTACCCAGCCTTCTATATGATTCCGAGACTTCAATACCACTACAGTTTGAGATATGTAAACTTTGAGATTTGTAAAAAAATTAAACGAGATCATATTGGAAATGAAGTCATTGGTTTGCGATGCGACAATCAGTGAACCGTTAAGAAAGAAATTAAAGAATAAATTTAAGAAAAAACGAAAACAAGACCCAGACTCCTAAGTAAGAATTGCCAGGCTTCGGCAAAGGGACCAAGCACAGGCAGCACTGGCAAACCCATATTCGGCTTACAAATGTTAGTCCAAGTCTAGCTAATCCAGTATTGATGAGTCTTGGCCCAAGTCTGGGCAACCTAGTGATAACTAATTATTGTCTACCCAAGCCAGGCCTGGTTTATCTGCTAGGCTTTGGCGTTGAAAAATATTCGGCGGTACCAACAGCCGCGTATTAATTGAGATTTAGACACTCTCCTTGGAAGCCGGCCAGGTATAGCCTAATGTTAGATGAATTAATAAAACGGGCCTTGTAAATTCATTGTTTGTTTGCAAATAAAACTTAGAAATTTTATCTAAATCTAAAATATATCGGAGAGAAACTGAAAATTAGTAAACATTTGAAGGAACTGAAAAAGGAATGATATTAATGCAAACTAATATATTATCATTAATATTTTATGAATATTTCATAAATCTATAGATTAAATAATCGAATATGTAGAGATCATTAAAAGTTAGGAACTGTAAATAAGTTAGATTTTTCTTACACTATATTTAAAACAGTGAATTGAAGTTGAATATAATTATAATTAACAAAATATAATTTTCTATTTCAAAATAAAATAAAACCATGAAATTCAAGGGAGGTACACTGAATTAAATTAAATTGTGTTATCGAAAAATATCACTTAACACAAAACATATATATTATTGGTAATTTTTATCTGCCCATGGCCTATTTTCACGCCTACATAATTACCCTAAATTATATGTCATGGATTTCCAATATATTTTTAATAACTGTTGCACAAAGTCTTACGTGTTATTATCACGCAACTTCCACCGCTTCCTTAGAAACGCGAAAAAAGACAAACATGTAAATGGCCATCTAAAATTTGCCATTATCTCGACTGAAATATATAATGGTGAATGATCGGGGGATTTTTATCCAAATGCTCGATATCTTAAATATTGATCATTACTATATTTTTTATTCAGTTCGTGGTCTCTTATGGTCACGACTAGTTTTTTTTTTGCCTATAGGTATCGTTCGAAAATTCTGTGGGATTACTTGACAATGATTTTAAATATATTAATTGGTAAGTCACATTTAAGTTGTCTTTTGTCTTTTACATACAATTTTCTGTTGCATCATATAATCTTAATATTTCAAATGATAAAAAGATGATTAAATTAAATGATAAATAATTTAGTATAATTACAGAATTTTGAAATCACTCCTCTTTATTTTGCAATAATATAAAATATTTAAGTTACTACAATCATCAGTTTCATATAATAATGCTATATTTCTATTACAAATTAATATATAATAAATGAAATCATATATTAAATATAGCAAAATGTCTTGTTAGTGTTTTATGATATTATTATTACTGCCGTTGTTATTATTATTATTAAAATATTTCGATTCCTAACCTACATATTTTCGTTCAATATTTAGTTTTTTTCAAAAACTGATATCAAATTTATTTGGTTAATATGCTATAAACTGATGGGACTTTTTTTAAATGATCGATATATTCGATAAACTTTTTATTTAATTAGTGTCACTTCAATTACATCCATATCGTATAGTTTAATAATAGTTTTAAATTAATGTGTGTATTAAAGCGAGACTTATTCTTATTTTTGCATATACTTTTTATATGTGCAAAAAATACGTATATTTTAATTAAAACTGGATTTGATGAAATATTTAACTAATAGTGAATGAGTTAATTAATAGTTCAATGACTTATTAAATTAATTATTGATTTATTAAATTAAATGACTACATTCCTTATTTTTGTATAAAACCATTATCTTAAAAAAAAACAGTTAAGTAAGAGTACCAAATACTGAGTATCACATTTTCCAAAACCAATGTTATTGCAGTTGTAATTATTATTAAAATATTTCCTACATTCATATCAGCCAAAAAAGTAATATTCAAATTTAACTGATTCAGCTAACATTATATTTTATTTCGATTAATTATTAGTATTATCGAATCTTTGTTAAATGTTAGGAATATGAAAATTTAAAGTAGATATTTTCACTATTTCTGGTTTTATATTATTACTATTATTACCCTTATAACTATTATTAATATATCGATTCTTAAAATCACACTAAATAAGAGATTACAAAGAAAAAATTACATTTGAATTTATTCATATTAATGCCCTTAAAATATGTGATTATTATAACCAATTATAATCAAATATATAAATAAAATATGTTATTTTAACTGCCGTAAATTATCGAGATAACATAGCAATAATATTATCAATTATTAAGACTTAGAATTTATTAATCACCTTCACATAAAATAACTGTCGCTGATGATAAATAAAAAGAGTGTGTTTTTGTTCTAATTAAAACAAGTAGTATAAAAGTAGTAAATTATAGAACCTAGAGTTTCGTCATGACGACTTCATTCATGAATATCAGTGGTTGAAGTTATTCAGTTAATACTATTTTCTCACAGGCGTTAGTTATCGGGTTTATCAACTTTGGGTTGATTTTTTGCAAATCAGTAGTTTTCTTATTCAACACTACTTTGGCTGACTAAGATTATTTTACGTTAAGATATTTTACGATGCTTAAGTACGAATATCCTAAAAAATAAATATATTTTTTATACTTTCTTTGTTAATTCTATTAGTTTTAGAAATGTTTTTGCACTAAAATATTAAAAATACATCATATACATTCATAACATGATTGCCAAACGAGTAACATTAATTGTTACGACTGTTAATCATATGTTTGTGTAAACAAATGTTTATCTTTTGACGAATTTATCAATCTATTTAGGCTTATTTCTGTTGGTTATCGCTGCGTCCTTAAGAAATTTTATACGCATAACATTCAGGTTTGATTTTTTTAAATGCTGATATCTCCACTATGTCTTTAATAGTAAAAGACCGGGGGACTTTTTCCAAATACTCGATATATTCAATAACGACCATATTTTTATTCAGTTTATGACTAATATTTTAAAGGAACTGATCAGTATTTTTGCGTAAACATTTGTTTTGTGTATTTAAAGACATGTATTTCCTGATACTAGTATTAAGTTTATACACGGGTAAGTTAAATATAAATTTATTTATAATTACTAATTTTATTTCATATTTTTCACAAAACACGATTAGTATGTTTTAGTTAAAAATGAATGATGTTATTATAAATAATGAAAAACATATTTACTTTAATATAATAATATAAGCAATCGTTAACATTTCTGAAATTAATGACCTCAGTATCTCTATGTTTTATTGCTAATTATAGTTAAAAAATACTGTATTACATTAAATTTTAGAATAACCAACTTATTATTGTCAAAATACAGTACACTAGTATTTTTTAAAGTAATACCAGCAACAGAATTCAAGGTCAATAAAAGAACTGCATAACTCCCCCATGTGACATTAGTTGGAATAAATAATAAATGGAAGATATATAGGTAAATAATAATGGCCTATACATAAATAATAACCTATACCTACTGTGCGTAGGATATACATGTGTAGAGTTTAGAAATATTCAAAACATTTTTTTTTACTTAAGGTTGGTTATTCCTTGTGTTTTTCATACGATTGAAAAATCAACCAGTTTTTGGTCATTGAAGCAGCTTTTCGACATTGTTAGTATTTAATTAACTGACTCTCGATATTCTTAGTTATAAATAATCCCTAATATATTCGAATACTCCAAAAACTGCTAATTGACATTTTAATTAATTTTAAGACTTTATCTAAAGCCATATGTTTTCCAATTTTCGTTCAAATAAAGCCGAAAATAATTCGTTTCAATCTTTTTCGCTGTATTAATATATTCTCAAACATTATAAAGTAATTATTTTTATGTATTTAAATCAATATGTGAAAAACGTATTCGAGATCCGAATACAGTTTATAATTTTTTTTGACTTTATTGAAAAATTCACAAAATACACAGTAGGATATAAAAGGATACTAGAAGAAGGCCAATATTTTCGATGACCTAGGGGATTTTTCTGAATTCTCGACTTATTTAACATGGATCATTACCATATATTCAACCAGTGTCTGACTAACCTATTGAAGTAACAACCACCTTCATATTTTTACTTTTTTCAGAACGATGTTGATTTATTTAATAATAATTTTGAATTTATTCACGAGTAAGTTCTACTTTTCATCTATATACAGTAATATTTCATTGTTCCAAAACTAATTAATATTTAATCAATAGTAAACTAATTTAATTATTTATGATGCAATAATATAGAATAATTGGTAGCTTATATATTGGTATGTTAGTTTGTTAATAAAATGCTCTGATACTTTTATTTTAAGTAATTTTTAAAAACTTCAAAGAAACCGTGATAAGCAGTTCCCTAGAACATCACGTATTTTTTTTTCATAATCTAAAGTTTGTCTAAAATCTAGATTTTGCAGAATGGCATTTGCAAAACCACCAAATAATTTTTTTCGAATATATCTAATTAAATCCTTTCCACCAATTATTATGTGCTTCCCCAGATAATCAAATTTAGAAGCTATATATGCATTTTTAAGTCGAATATACGATAACTTTTTCAGTTTTATTGTCTGTTGATGGTTTCATGAAAACCGTTCGTATTTGAGGATTGAAAACTATATTTCTTTTGCGAACAGCATCAATATTTAGTTCTTTTAAAAACTGTTATCAGACTTATTTACTTAATACGTGTACTATACAAATAACTCTAAGAATGAGGGAACCTTAGTTAATCACTTAATATTTTAAAGCAAATTATTAGTATTTGGCTCTAACATCACTTCAATATGAAATAGTTTAATAATAGTTCTAGGTTTACATATAGGTGAGTTAAAGCTATATTTACTTAGCTATACTATACGAAAAACACGTACATTTTAATCAAAACAGGATTTGATGCAATATTTAATTAATGGTGAATGATTTAGGGGATTTTTTCTTAATGCTCGACTTATTTACCACAGATCATTACCATTATTTACCATTTCAATCAGTGACGGACCAATCAATTAAACTAAACGACTACTCTGTTTATTTTATTTTAAACGATGGTGAATTATTTAATAATACTTTTAAATGTTATAATCGGTAAGTTTCTTGTACCTTTAGCATTCAATATATGTTTCTATTTTTATAAATGTTGGAATTATTAATCAGTGACGGTAAATGATACTTGATGTGAATCTTTCATTTTAACAGTTCAATACTCAAGTAAGTCTAGTAAAAATAATGTATTAATTCTTGCACAAAAGGCATTAGAAAGCCGATATTTCGTACTAAAAAAATGTATTTGACAGTTTTCTGAATGATTTACTCAGTTTTGTTTGAATTGTCGACAAAGATAGACAACAGCAAAAAGAACATACCATATCTTACAGTTTTTCTTGGGTAAACGTGAGAGGGTAAGCTAGACCATTAAATACAGTGTTTATAGTTCTGATAACTTTCACATCCAATCGAGTGCAGTTTTAATTTCGTCGATTTCGTTTGAACAATTTCAACATCAAAGATAGATCACACTCTAGAAGAGCAAATGTCGAAAATATGGATAAAATCAAGGAAATAAACCTAACGTTATAGCACTATTTCTATTGCCTAGGAGGAAAAATGAACAAAAAACCGTTTGTAACCACCTGAAAAAGGCTTGATACAAAAAGAAGACCCAAAAAAACTTTATATAGATATTTTCATCAGGGAAATCACTTGCTCCGAGAGCTTGGTTGAGACATTGGCATCCAGTTTGTGGTCCGGATCTGGAGAACTATTTTACTGGTCGCTCGTCGGTTAAAACTCGCCTCAAAAGAGGCTTCTGAAAATAGAGTACCCAGTTTTTTTAAAGAGGCATAATAGGACCTTCAAAAGGCAAGAAGTTATCGAACAAAAGAGAGCGTATTTAGCGATGATAATATTCATTAACTTTTTGGTACATACTACATAAATAAAAATGAGTGGACAAATGACGAAAGATATTTAATTATTTGTCAAAAATTATTTGTATACCTATTATAAATTACAAAAAAGTACCAGCAGAAAAACCAAACGTAAAATAATATTTTACTTAACAATGTGTTAGCTATTCTAATTACTGTAAAAAATTCATATAATAATGATATATCCTTAACAATTATTAAAATACTTAGAACTTATTAGTTACCTCCGCGTTAAATAACTACCGTTTGTTAATAAAAGGGAATGTTTTTAATAATTACCATACGTCAAATCACATAAAGGCGTCATTTAAATATTTCCTTTTTAACTTTTATTTATTTGCCTACACGGTACAAATAAAAAATGAAAATTTAATAATATTCAACATTAATAGTAGTAGTAAGCGAAGAATGTACAAATATATATTTTATTTATTATAACTCTTATAACTTATGTATATTATAACTTATAATCTAACTTATATAAGTAGTTCAATAATTTACCTATTCTATTTTTTAAAAGTTGTTAATATATTAGTACTAGCCATTGCCAAGTAGCTTAGAATCTATCTCTACAATGGCAACACTAAGTAATATACTTATCTAGGGCACAGCCTTCTTTGGTCCAATTTACTTAGTCTATAATAAAATGAAAGTTTATTACTTTAGTTAAAATACTTTTTGTTTTTACCATTTATTATACTTCACTATACAATATACAACTATACGAGATCACAGGGTTTGGCTCGTAGAATATTACTTCATTAAGTGATTTCCTGTGCAAAGTATCTCAAATAAAAAAAATCGGCGTTAAACAATTTAGTCTACGCACTTTACTATGATATCGCACATTTAGCTGATCAGAAAGCACATTAGGGTGCACTAACACTCTTCCGAAGTATTTAACACTTTGAGTGACACTATCTATGGGACCTAAAGGGACATTACGCTTTATCACTTCATTAGAGATATTAGAGATATATAGTATAAAGCATCGACAATGGCACTTTATATTGAAACTTGAGTGACTTATAATTGAAATCTATATGGCTAAATAGGTCTAGGATTGATCCGAATAGCTAAACCTTATTATCTGCTAACTTATAAAAGCAACAATTTAAATACTGAAGAAAAAAAAACTCCAAGCAATGGTATTTAAACAAGAACAACTTACGAAGAAAACATACCTAAATTGAAAATTATTTTAAAATACACGTAAGATTCTAGTTGTCGCAAAACATAAAATATGTATTCTACATAAGTCACTAGAATGTACGGATTATTTAGCACTTATATAGTAAAATGGACGATAATAATTCAATAATGTACAAAACTTGCTAATTTAGTAAAGGTATGTAACTGATTTATTTATCCAGATTTTTTTTATGTAATTTAAAATAGCAGTAGAAGAGCATCCCAACATCCCTCTAGTTTGTAATAGTACTGATGAGACTAATTAATTATTAATTTTAAAAATGAATGAATTGAGTGTGAATTTTTTATTTTGGCAATATAGCCAGTATTTTTTTAAATATCGAAACGATGATATTTTACATGAACATTTTAATGAAAACAAAAATCATTATCGCAACATTACATAACATTTTGATTAAAACTTTTTCTGATACCCGAATGATTTATTAATTTAAATATTTAACAACATTAATCTTTCATATAATTAGAACACTAGGAATTAATTTTTTGTAATATAGACAAAAAAAATTTTAATAGTGATTACGAATCAGCACATAAAATTGACACTAACTGATGGTCTGATTAAGATTTCTAAGCTATAATTGATTGTTATGATAAAGCACATATTATTGTTTTCCAGGTATCAACTGTTTAATATGCCGAGGACCTGAGTTTGTTTCAAGAGATGACTGGGGCGCACGACCACCAACGCAAGTTGAAACTATGCAAACACCAGTCCCTTTTGTTGTTATTCATCATACGTATAGGCCAGAAGCTTGTTACAACAAGGATGACTGTATTAAAGCTATGCAATGGATGCAAGATCTTCATCAGGTTAGTAAATTAATACATTGCATGTGATTAAATATTTTTTATTTCATTCATTTCATTAGAAAGTCATGTTAAAACCCATGGAGTCGTGAATTCATTAAAACCAAAAATAGATAGAATATTTTGATATAGAAATCTATTTCTATATAATATTTTATTATGATATATTATTTAAAACTCTTTAATTTATAGCTAAACAATAGCTGGAATGACATAGGCTACAGTTTTGCCGCGGGAGGTGACAATAGAATATATGTTGGTAGGGGCTGGACTTCTGTGGGGGCCCATGCACCCAAATACAATGATAAAAGTATTGGGATTACTTTAATTGGAGATTGGTCAAGTAAGTTTATTTTAACCCATTTACAATCCAATAGAAGAAAGATTATTGTAAAAAAATTAAAAATACAAGTTGCAAAATTTGACACAAACTATTTTGTTTAATATTTAATGATACATTACAAATATGTAAAATGGTAAGGTTATGCTATTAATTCATCAACAAAACACGTCGATTTCGTACAGCTATCTTTTTGTCAATGACCCATTTATTGGAGACCGAAGAGGTATTTTATTTAGAGAATATTTGCCGTGAATAGTAGCCGAGTAAATTATAATTTTTACGCGATATATTTAAAAATAATGTGCTATAGAGTATTCCGGATAATTTAACAGTGACAAGTAATTATTATAAATATAACAATTTAAAAAATCATAACCGTAAAATATATTTTGAATGTTATAAAAGTGGCGACACAAGGTCTTCCCATTTTTATCTATAATAAGTTATAATCACTAATAACTGCCGGATGTCAATCATTGTTATTAATATATGCATATTGCTTTACGAAAATATGGCTTTGTTTCACTAACATGAATTAATACATATCCAGAACATAATTTATCAAAAGGTAGAAGTTTTCCTACTTCGATATTATTTCAACCAACGCTTACTTCAATGTGATCATCTGTTGTTGATAGTGTTCACCAATACCTTTGAATAGATTATATAGATTGACATTTTAGGTTTACTATATAATCATCCTCGTTTCATCACCAGAAATAATAGGCTGCGTAAATTACGTATTTTAAGACGCTGAAGCAACTTTTCGGACGTAAGAAATTACCTTTCAACGTCACTTGTATCTAATTGTTGGTTACCAGGGTCTTTCAAATATCAAGAAATGAGTGATCACCATTCAACAACCGTGCAAGTTCCTTGTGTGCCTGACATCCATTTTCGTCTATAACATCTTCAATTATTTGTCTTCACATTTCTGTAGTTGGTCCGAACGCTTTCTACCTTTCACGTAAAAATCACCATCTCTAAATCGAGACCAATTTCCCCAAGTAATGTATGATCTCCATACACTTCCACAAGAATATGATGACTATCTGTAGAATTTTACTCCATAATAATAAAGTAAAATTCGCGTTCGGATAAAGCTGGACATTTTTAATGCGCAAAAAATTATGTTATAGTGAGAAACGAAAATCTCGATTGACTATATATTGTTGTATATCAAAACCGTTAAATATATTAATTGTCAAACGAACACATTTATTTAACAACAAAATAGCAGACTTTGTGGTATTTTTCTTTGGGTTTGTTGGTTTAGATTAAGTTTATTAGCAAAGAGAATGTAAATAACGAAATGAAAATTTCATTCATTAAAATGTTTCTATTAACAATAAATACAAAATCATAAACTGATATAATGCATATTTAATCTTATCTGGTTACGATACTCTGACATTAAAATATAGCATAGAAACTGACTGCCATATGCAGCTAAATAAATATATTTTATTATTATAACCGTAAAATGGATGTCGTAAATTACGGGGAATTATGACAATATTCTATATTTTTTAAATCAAATTTCTAATAATTAAACGTATATAGAGATAAAATTCATTCTGATATTTATAAAAGTCGACAATTTCCGATGTTACGTGAGGTTTTTATCGTGATTTGCGACATATATCAATTTGCGTACACTTACCTTGATTATTAAAGGTAAAGTAACAAAGCTAAGGCCCAAGGCTACACTGAACTTGACACAGTGACGAAGAAATCTGCAACAAGAATTCTAGTTTTACTTCCGTATTTTTAAGAGACTTTTTTGATCAAGGATTTATATATTTCCTGGGTAAAATGAACAAATTATCAAAATTAATTCAGATAAAAAAAACACAGTATAAAAAATGTAACCAAACTGCCGAAGAAAATATGTAATAATTGCTATCGGAAAATAGTAAGATATAAAAAATTGCAATATTAAAGGGAAAATTACCACTTAAAAAACTCGACAAAGAAACATTGAATTCAAAAGGGATAATTTTAACACGCATTAAAACATAATGAAATTATTAAATATTAATACAACAAAATTAGCAAGAGAAACTGTTTCACGTTCTTTCGATGAAAACAAATTCTACAAAAAGTAATATTTCTTTTCTGCCTGATCATATTAAAACAGTATTTTTACTTACATTAATTTGTCTATAAATTAATTACTAAAATTTTAAATTTTATCTTTGTTTAATTATAAATAGATTATAAACATCATAAAGCAACAGGGCATTTCAAATATTAAATGTATACGCTTTATTTCAGATGAAGTACCACCACTTAGTCAACTCATAGTAGTCAAACAGTTGATACTGATAGGAATAAGAGAAGGTTACATCAGAGAAGATTATAAACTAATTGGACATAGACAAGTGCGAGGTGAGTGTATAATTTATGATAAAATATTGTAATCAATTCATATATCGCCATTAAAAAATGTTATTTTACTGGCCCGAATGCAATAATCATTCATAATCAGTACCGTGAATTTTGCTGATATTTCCCAGAAACGGTCAGCTTTAAGATTGAAATAATGCTAATCTAAAGTTGTAAAACTGGTAGTGGCTTTGCAAAATCTTCTGTGGACAGTGAAAGATTATTTTATTACTTTTTGTATAAAATATTTTATATCATACGTAATAATATTGGTAGTTCACAAATCTGCAGACAATCGCTTAAAAAATATACTTCATCAGTAGAATAAGATTCATTTATAATGATCTTTATTTAATTGTAATATAGTTACAAAAATGTATAAATTATGACAAGCACTTAAAATTTACATGTCATGTCCTTATAAAAATACTAATGTTAAACACAATTCTTTATTATTCTACAAATCCTTTATTATTTAATACTTATATTTTATATTGATGTTTTAAGTAAAAGCATCTTATTATAATTTATAGTTCTTTGCCAATCCATTTTTTCTTTATTTCTAGTACAGATGTTCTAATTGGGTGGATCAGTACCAATAATAGATAAAAATTACTGCATGCTATAAATACATAAATATATTTCCACAAACATTCTATAACAATAAAAAATAACGTAATTCATGATCATGATAATTGTAATTTAAATATTTCAGATACGGAATGCCCTGGTGATGCCTTATACGGCGAAATCCAGACATGGCCGCACTGGGTAGCAGATCCCACAGCTGATTACGACTTACCAATATTCAAAGACGGATTCCATCCAGATCCAGCCACTAACGACGTCGGAGAACATAACAAATTGAAAAGACACAATCTAGATCGATTCGGCAGTGCGTAGTATTCACTGGTTAGAATAACCCTATCACTATCACCAGAGAGGTTCCTTATTACTGGAAGCAAATACGGACAAGTCAATGTTCCTAGTAGACTTATAGTATAAAGAAACAACATTCCTTTAAAAATGGACCTGATTGTCTTAACTGTTATTTTTATCTTATTCATCATTAAACAATAGTTCCTATACTTTTCACTGTTCTTCCATTTACAAACGATTAATTATATATAAATAGATTTAGTTAATGACACGGTATATATTATATATGGGCATTTTAATTCATAATGATACTGTCATATTGTAAATAAGACACTTTCTAAGTATAACATTAAGAATTATCAGTATTTTAGTTATAAATATATATGTTGGGTTATGTAAATTATTATTTAAAGTTTAGGTTGTGCTTAAACAATGTATTGCTTATTTTTTAAATGCAGTGCTGTTAATACATTAAAGTAATTGTAATATATGATATTGGTATTTTGTTTTAAACTGTTGAAGGTATACTTTTCTGTCCCTCTTGCTAATTCTTCTTTACCATAGCTCTTATTATTGCGAAAAATATGGATAAAAAGGAATTTCGCGTGTTGATAACATATTGCTTTTTGAAGGGAAAAATACAGTTGAAGCAAAAACTTGGCTTGATGATCGAGTTTTCCGTCACTGCCACAGGAAAATCAATTATCAAGGATTGGTATGCTAAGTTTAGGCGTGGTGAAATGAACACCGAAGACGATGAACGCAATGGACGCCCAAAAGAGGTTGTTACCAACGAACGCATGTAAAAAATCCACAAAATGATTTTGAATCACCGTAAATTGAAATTGAATTAAATAGCAGAAGAAAAATATGAATAGCATATTTGGGTACGAGAAAGCTCTGTGCAAAGTGGATGTCGCGCGAGCTCACTTTTGACCAAAAACAACGAGGAGTTGATGATTCGGAGCAGTGTTTGAAGATGATCAAACGTAATAATCCCGAGTTTTTGCATCGATATGTGACAATGGATGAAATATGGCTTTATTATTTCACTCCGAAGTCCAATCGACAGTGGACCGAGTGGACTGTACACGATGAACCCGCTCCAAAGCGTGGGAAAACACTACAGTCAGCTGGCAAGGTTATGGCGTCTGTATTTTGGGATGCACATGGAATAATTTTCATTGACTACCTTGAAAAAGGAAGGACTATCAACACCGACTATTACATAGCGTTTGAAGGTCGAATCGCCGAAAAAACGGCCGCATATGAACAAACAGCACCGTGTCATAAATCAGTGAAAACGATATCAAAAATCCATGAATTGGGCTTCGAATTGCTTCCTCATCCACCGTATTCTCCAGATCTGGCCTCAGCAACTATTTCCTGTTCTCAGATCTCAAAAGAATGCTCATTGGGAAGAAGTTTTCGTCGAATGAAGAGGTGATCGCCGAAACTGAGCCTTATTTTGAAGCAATGGACAAATCGTACTACAAAAATGGTATCGAAAAGTTGGAGGGTCGCTATAATCAGTATATCATCCTTGAAGGGAATTATGTTGAATAAAAAAAAACTAATTTCACCAAAAAAATGTGTTTTACTATGGTAGGCCGAGGACTTTTCAATGGACCTGTTATATTGTGATAAAAAATAGCAATGATGATATATTGTTCATGTTAAAAAACTAGAGTTATAATAGATGAATATAAATAATAATACTAATATTATAATTTACTTTCAAAGGGACCACTATAACTATATAGTGTCTGAACGTTGAGGACGTAAATTATCACATATAAATAACTTCCATGTATTTGGATCAGCGATATCTGATGGCGAAAATACGAAAGAGAAATATTTGACAACTACTTAACCTGACTATTGACTTCAATAGTTGTTATATTTCCTAACATAAAATAAGTTTTGCCTGATTTAAAAAATATATACTGCTGAATGAATGCTGAATATAATGATTTGCCAGACTTATTGGACAAGAACCCAGCTCATATTCTCAAAAGCCGTTTAGATAGTCCAATAGTTGATAAGTCAACAGTTTTCAGAACTTTACATGCGCTGGGATTTATTTTGGCTGTTTAATTTTTTTAATTAACTGTAGTTTAAATCCCATTAAAAAATATATAGATGATTGGATCGTTGCTAATGCTGAAATAACGATGTTGTTCTTTCGACACAGCATAGTTATGTTGGCAAAAATATGAGAAAAAGTTATAGAAAATTTGGAAAATATTTTGACTTAATAAATGGCCTTTTTAAAGCAAAAAAATAATCACAGTACACGAAAAAAATAATCAGAGTACGTTTGCAATATCAGTGAATTGAATTACATATTATCAATAAACAGATAAAAAAAATATTTCGATAAATATCACGTTATCACTAACATTACTACATTAAGTCTAGTCTAATCTAATCGCTCGCTAAAAATTCAACAATGTATATATTTTAAAGCAAGTTATCAGTGTTTTGTTAAAATATTAATAAAGCCACTACCATGTTGTATTGCTTTATAATAGTTTTAGCGTTATGTATAGGTGAGTTAAAGCTATAGTTATGGACTGTTTTATACTCTAGATATGTATCACGAATACTTAAATATCTATCAAAAATAACAATGAACTCACACAATTACGATGTCTTCATGGTATTGGCTTCAAGTTTGTAATTTCGTTTTAAAATCGGGCAGTATTTTTCTTGACATTTTATTTTAGTTAAAAAGAGACACAATGCTGTCTGTTGCGACCTAGTCAGCATATAAAATTCGCCTCTTTGTCAAATGTCTGTAAAATTATTCAAAATATTAGTTATAATAATTAGAGGTTATAGTGGAGATTATAAACCAGCAAACGTTGTTTTGGCGCTGTTTTGTTATGATAAATTTCAAATTTCTGCTTAATATTTGTGATTACTCTGATAAAACTCTGAAGCCAATAAATAGTCAGAAACAGACTGGTCTCTAATCAGTTACTTCGAATTGGAACGAGATAATGCCCCCGCCCTCCCGTGTTTTTTCCATATAAACATAATTTAATACAATTGGTTAGATATCTGTAAAAACAGTCACAGAAATATTGATTTATATACTATAAAGAGATGATTAAAAATACATTTACTTCAAAATTAAAAGCAGGATTACTAAGATTTTATCAGAAACATAAACACAAAATTTCAAAATTCGCTATTTCAAACATCAATGAGAAGCGCTACGAAACATTGACGTCATTGACATTACCGTCTCCTATCCATCATTTCCGCATCCCAACGTTTCCAACTTTTATTCAATGGAAAGAAAAGATAAACGAAAGAATTTAACTAGAACTCATCAAGGCAAATAACGTAAATTCGTCCAGAATCGATTTTTCAATAGTGACTGTATTGTGTGACTGTAAATGAAATAATAATTTTAAAAAGAATACTATAATTCTACCCATTAAATGTGGAAGAATATTGAATAAAACATAGTAAAAATAGTAACAGCATAACAATAAAAAAATTAATGCAAGTAATAAAAAGTACCCTCCAAAGAGTACCTAATAATAGCACAATCTCTATTTGAGAACTGTGAGAATAGCATTATTGAAATTAGGTCCATTATTGCTAACACAAATCAAAATTATATGGATGGCAAACCTACAAAACATTTTATGTTAAAAATTTTGAAATACAGATGCAAAATCTATTTGACAGAGCTGCCAAAATATTCATTTACTAACTAAAATTATTTTGTAACAACACAAAAAAAGATTTACATTTGATGTTATTGTACAGTGTGGGATAGTGTGGTTATGTTTTCAATGTAGAGGTAAATGTCTCTAGGCAATAGTACACAATCCAAAAACGAATAATCACCCCAGTATGGCTAAGATCCTATGGCTGCTAGACTAGCCAGTTAAATTATTGATATATAATCGATATATCGATGAACAAAAATATATGTTGTTGAAACTTGATCAATGTATAAAAGGGATGTCAAGTTTCAAAAAATCTATTTAAGAATATAAATCTGTAGTCACAAATCTCTTGCTCACAATGAGTAGCAATGAGTCACTTATCAATAGTGGTCACCATCGTACCATCCGCACCAGTATACAACCAGAACAAAATTTATGATGCAGCATTAAAAAACGTTTTACTTTATAATGTTATTTTATATTTACAGATATAACACCATATACTTATAGGAAATTACATAATAGATGAACAATGTAATTTAAATGAATTTTTGGATTTATTTATACTTAAAAAAAGAGTTATCGAAACTAGACTTAATTCGATCTATATTGTTATGTATGTGTTATAACGCGCAACTAATACGGCTCTGGTGGCGACTCGTAAGAATGAATGGTGTAATGAGTGAGATATCTAAAAATAGACGTCGTAGAGATAAGGTTCGTTTTATATCACCATTCAACAAGTAGCCTCTTCTAAAAGTAAATATTAAGTAAAGTAAATTAAAAGTTTTCGTGTTTAAAACCCTTACATATTTTATAACTTGATCTGTTTAAAAGTTCAGAAACAAAGTATCTAATACCAAATGTATTATTATTTTCAACTTAATTTCTTATTATTGTAATCAAGTTATTCAATCATAACCTTATTTCATGATTATATAGATAGTAATAGATTCTGAAGCAGAAATAATATTATTAATATTATTAAATCAAAATAATTAGATATTATTAAAATCAACAAAATTCGTTACCTGTAAAAAATAGTAAAAAGAAGAAACTTAATCTTTTTGAATATTTTTTTAAATTCATTCAATTCAATTCAATATCATATTGCGCCATTAATTAGAATTTTTATTATTTATCTATCAAGATAGGTTCCATTAATGGGAACATCTTCAAGTTGACAAACACTTAAAATTTTCCAAGCGGTAGTTGGCACCTGGTACGCTCGTTTCTTTAAGTCTCTTTTGGTAGTGATCTATCCATGACTATTTACGTTTGGGAACTTCATATAAGTCGGATAGATCAAGTTATCGTCCATCACAATTTTCTACAACGAATCCTTTTTTGTCGCAGCATAATGAATGAAAGATACGCGTTGACATAATTATATTCGACTAACACATATAAGCATCATCTTCCAAGTTTTTGACGGTTTTACACTAGAAATAGATAATTTGGTAAATCCTAGCTAGTTACCGATTTCGTATCTTCAAACTTGCGATGCTACCCAAGCAACATCATTAGGGTAGAAATCACGAGATCCAAGACTCACATATTTCATAACGTCGGCACCAACAATATAACAAATTAATTATCGATCATTTGTTCCCTATAGGATAGGATGCAGTACCAAAAGCACTGTTATCGTAAACTCCACAGCTCTAAGGTACGATTATGTAGCTCGATTGTCGTTCGGTGTTCTAAAATATTGTGTCCGACTTTTTTCCATTTTTGAAAAATTCCTTAAAAAGCAATAATATATTGAATGAGGAAAAAGGAATTTTAGGTTTTTGATTTTTCAAGACAAATTTACTTATATACAAATTTTGACACTTTTCTGGTAAAACCTTAATTAAATCACTGTACAATTTCTGAGCGAAAAGAATTAAATCATTCAGTCAAATCATCTTCACAGGTCCCTTTTGTCTTTTTTGTTTTGTGTTTTGAACCGTCTACTTCAAATTATTTTACTTGTTGACAGTAGGGAATCAAATTGATGATTACCACCAACATTTTCTAGAAATTTCATCAAAACATTATAACCGCTTGTAAAGGTACGTGATCCACTTTTCATTGCTCCTGATAATTTGTTTGAAAAAAGTATCGAATGTTACCTTGGTATTCAGTCTTATGGTGGCACAAAACTACTTTATAATGAATGTTTATTTCTGTAACGATATCGCGAGATAAAATATGTCGATCTATCTCGATATGTCTAAGAACTTCATCATAAACATTTCAAAAGAGAGAAGAGCGATATCAAATTTTCCTAAATGAAAACGAGCAAATCAACTCTGACACTAGTGTTATATTAATCTCGTCATAACCGGCATACAAATTTTGATAAGCCCTTCTATTTTTTCCCTTTTAGACATAAAAAAGCAAAATATTACTATTTAAAAATATTTCTTTTTCTAACTTGATCGCATTTGCGTCTTTAGTAGAAATAAGATATGTACATTTATTGAGTTATAAAATATATAAATAAACACTCACTAATGCTTCACTTGAGTTTTTCGACATGCCCAGTAAACCAAAAGCCTCCTTCACATAAATAATGTATATTCAAATTTTGTAGAAGTAGAGCAAATGACGAAAAAAGAAAAATTGTGTGCAGAAATGATAATACCTTGCAGAAATATTGAAATCAACATGAATTGCAGAAAACAGAATCTCTATCAAAGATATTATGATTATTCAAAATTCAATTCCGAAAACGCTTTTTAGTGAAACTACTGTTTACATAAATGAAATTATTATAAAACTAGTTTTGCAGTATATGCATGCTTAGATATTCGTATATATATTGTGAAATTATTTTTTTTACTTTGAACATTCCAATAATCCAGACCCGTTCCTTTTAAATATTTTCTTCTCCTTACGTTGACAATCAGGATGTATCTATAGTAGTAACTATTTCTAGAGAATCCTAACCGCTATTAGGAAAACTTTGATAGTTACCGCTTGATTTTGTGACGTTGCCTTTACAAGCAATCGAGAGATTGAACGAACTACAATAGCCATTTTGGATTTGACCTTGGTACTGGTAGTAGCCCTGTTTTTTTTTAAGATTAAGAGCTTTATTGTTTATTTGTACTGTTCTTATTTTGATTATAAATGGTAAGCAGTAATCGATAAATCATGGATTTGTGAATATTGTCTAAAAAGCTTATATAACAATTTTAATCTAAACAGACATATGAGGACGATGGATGGAATCAGGTGCGTATTTTAATTTAATTTTAAAAATTGAATTCATTCATTCAAAATTGTTGAAAGTAAAAGTGCAAATTAATATATGTATTTTATGTGAGTATATCTCATCAAAATCACAGTTCGTTGATCAGATAGTCACAGCATTAAAATCAATCAAGCATATCAAGAAAGTTTCACGTGAAGATTTTTAAGGTTGGGTATTCCTATTCGCCACTTCTAAATTTGAGCATAATCGATTTGGAATTCATAATAGTGTACCAAAGGGTGAGAGGTAAAATTTCTTCAAATCAGATAAAAACACAATTGCAGCCAAACTAGCTAAAATTCAATGGATGCTATATTAGATGAAACCCGAGCTGATTTAAGCAGTGGCAATTTGAAACTAGAAGACTAGATTTATTGACTCAAAGACGTATAATATACAACACAATTTTAGCTTCTGGTAATATTTTCGGCACAGGCTTAATGCATACCGATTTGAATTGCAATCCTTGCTTTTATTGAATTAGTTGAGAGAGGCATTTCCATGCTGTTTTTGCATATCGAAGAGATTCGATGAGGAAACAATGAAGGTATTTTTAGTTTCGTGCAAGATATATTATTGAGTGATTTTAAAGATAAATGGATGCTTGTATTTTTATATGGATAAATAAATTATAATAATATTATAATACTTATATAAAATATATAAAAGGTTAAATAACTTGGACATAATATATAAACTTAAAATAATGGACAGTAAACTTAATTAAATTTGAACTTGAGTTTCAACTGGAATTTTAAGTTAATTTGTGAATTCGAGAATATATATTATACTCTTGAAGTATACGAATAATTTACAAGAACTATGAGTTCGGTTTGTTGTTGTAATTATTTGTTATTAATTTTAAGTTGATATATAATTACATATAGTTTTATTTTTACTTTTTTCTTTTCAAAATTGTTATAAAATGATAGATATTTATAAACGATTCTTCATATAACAGCTATATACTGCTTAACATGGGCTCCGAACCACGGTATTAGGCATTAAGACTACCTACAAGAAGACACCCACTCTTATTTACCTTAGTTACTCGCATAACTGGAACGGTTATTCAGCATCGAATTTTACATTTATATTTTGCATAAAGTACGTAAAGCAACTTTTGTACCCTATTGAAATTTAAAGTAAATCGGGAGAATAATTTAACAGGAACGTTGATATTGTTTTTAAACATAATACTTTCCCTTGTTTTTTCAGGTATAAACTGTTTGAAATGCAGGGGACCTGAATTTGTTTCGAGAGATGATTGGGATGCTCGACCGCCATCAGAAATTGGAATTATGCAAACACCAGTACCTTATGTTGTTATTCACCATACATATAAACCAGAAGCTTGCTACACCAAAAATGACTGTATTAAAAAAATGCAGTGGATGCAAGACTTTCACCAGGTAAACTAATGAATATAATTTAATTTAAAATTCATTATTTCATTCAAAAGGTAATCAATGTTAAAATATTTTATTAAAAATTAAATTTTTCTTTTCTTTCTGTGCTAGAATATTATTTTATTTGTTGACTTTGTTCACTATTTGAACTTAATCGTAGAATTTAAAATTCTGCATATATAGTCCATCCAAAATAGTAGTGTATTTAGGTCATTGCGACGTCGAATTTATTGTCCATTGCAATTTGTGATTCGTTTTAAAATCACGTATTTTTCTCATCAGAAATTCTTTTTTAAACACATTTTTAACAAAGTTTAACAATGTATCTACGATTATTTCTAAAAAATAATGTGGTATCTACTTTCTTATTTTTGGAACCGTGTCTGTCATGCCATGACATTAATCAAAATAACTTGTCCTTAATGTAGATTATCATTCAAAAATCTGATCACCGTTGATACGTATTTTTATATGGAAAATAAAATACCTCATGAATAAATCCTAAACCTGTATTAATGTTGCAATGAATGGACGAATTTCCACGAGGGACTGCTTAATATCAGTGGAAGAAGAATAACTGGAGGATTTTATGTATTGTTATTGCACCGATTGAGCAAATAAACACAAAACAAACTCCCCGTTGTCAAAGAAAAAGATCTTTTTGCATCAAGGCAATACATAAAATCGTGGTATTAAAATTCTAATAACTACAACATCCACCTTATTCATCGAACGTGACTGCCGGTGACTTTCACAATAAAAAATAGCTTAAAAACATTAAAATAGATGCCTATTTTGAAGATCTTCTGAAAACATAATTTTTAGAAGGCTTTAAAGAAGGAAAAACACTTGGGAAAAATATTAGGTATTTGCATGTATTCTGATCATCTTTCTGGCAACATGACAACACCGTGTCAAAAGAACAATATTGATTTGACAGTGATCCAATCATTCATCCATTTTCGGACTTCTCCTACAATTCGAATTCATACCAGCCAACCCATAAAGCATCGATCTGAACAAATGGTAATCTGAAAGCACTATATCTGGTACGCTGGTTACGGCAGAACTTCCCATTCGAACGGCACCAATGTATCCTTCAGAACTGTTGAAAGATAGAGCCGAGTATTGCAAAACTTTAAGGCCATAAATAATGTGATTCTGTGTTGATATGGATAGTTCTCTTGGACACTTTTTATTTCTACTTACAATACACAACAGAAAACTTTATTTATTGCCTGACAAGCAAAGAAATCGCGATGTTGAAACAATTCAAAATTGCACTGTCAGCCCTTTAAAATTTACTTAATTGCGTATAAAAGTCTGGAAACACTTGATTGATCAACTGCCAACCTGTCCATTTCTAATAATATTGTCTAATGTCTTTCAGATAATAACTCAAATGCTAGAAGAAAAATTCGTTTGAAAACAAATTGAATCACAGTGCTTAATTATACACTATTTAGGAACAGATATACATTTTCAATTTTAAAAACGTGGATTTAATTTCCTGTTATATTTAATAATTAAAAGCTAATATGTAAAAGTTGGTATTATTTTCTAGTTGAACAGAAGCTGGAATGACATAGGCTACAACTTTGCTGTAGGTGGTGACAACAGAATATATGTCGGTAGAGGCTGGACTTCTGTTGGGGCCCATACACCCAAATACAATGATAAAAGTATTGGGATTACTTTAATAGGAGACTGGTCAAGTAAGTTTACTATAGTAACCTCAGAGATCTCAAAATACGCACACTTACCCTGATAATTAAAAGTAACTTTGTACAACTAGAGCTGGAGGCTGCGCTAGACTTCAATGGACTTATTGGCCTGTTGTAAATACAACAGAAAATAGAACTTCACCTCTACATTTTTAAGCGATCTTTATTTATGCAAGTATTTGTATATATTCGGAGTCGAAATCAATTGAAATAAAAATTCCAGAGATAAAATTAAACTATTGGATAAGACTATTTTTCTTCAAAATCCTGGAATTCTACCTTAAAATCTTCAATTACTTTTTGGATTACCGCAACATATTTGTAGATATTATAATTCATATTTTTATGTTTTTGTAGGTTATCCGCCGTATTTGGAAAATAATTCAGATCATTTTGTTGCAGATATTCTATTCTTTTTGTAATCTTAAATTTAAATTACTTAATATTGGGTGAAAATAATTAAGAAATGCTAAGTAACTAAGTAAAGTCTCAGTATTTCAGTTTCCACCTTATCAATCAATCTATAATTTGAATAAATCACGAAACCTTAGTAGGAATTTACCTCTGCTTAGCCATTTGACATGCATATGTAGTAACAACAATCGGTAACATGTATGTATTAATAACAATTCAGGGTATCGTTCATCGAGTTGCAGTTGGAACCTTTTCAAATTGAATTAACAACTTTAAACGCTATGTTCATTACCACTTTTGTATTTAGTCTCTTAATAGCTAACACTTGCTGGCGAGTTATGAAGCAATAGCTCAACAAAGTTGGGAATTCATCTTCATTTTGACTTAAGGCTATAAATTCAATTGACTTTAGCAAATTCGCAGGATGCATTAAACTATTGCTAGAATGTTTTGTCTTCTACAATCGCGATCGACAAAAATTGGCCTTGTAAACGCCCTTTGGCCACCTCTGGAATATACGATTATTCGCTTTAATTTGCACACTTATTGGTCGAAATAAAATTGCAGAAATTGTTAAGTGTCACATGGTCGACGGAAAATGAGCGAGAATACAGGTTAGGGAATAAGGTTAATGCGTTATGGATATAGGGAGGGAAATTCGCTATTCGCTGCGCCTTCTGCCCGTAATATCGATTTCACCATCAGTGTGTCAGTCTGTAGGCATATCCAAACCACTGTAATCTGCGTCTCTCGAATAATCTGCGAAACATGCAGAAACATGCAGAATTTGCCTCAAGCATGGCATAAGCAAAAACCATAAGCTTATAAATGTCACACTGGCAAATCTTGGAACCAAACAGAATAATTAGAAAAATAAGCGTTCGAAAGAGGGGGATTTTAGTATTTATTATAATATATCCTCTAAACGCACATTTTAGAAACGTAGCTTGACCGATTTGGCTAAATAACTCAGCAGTAGATGTCACCTTTTCTTCCTGCCTTTTGAACTCCTGCTTTATCTATTTCATGTTGTGAGTTACAACAGTTAATGATCATAGAAACAAACCTGATGACATGTTTAACAATATTTTAGCCAGGCTCTGGTAGAAATTACATTGAATCTATTAATAATTTTAATGTGAAAAATATTAAATCATATCAAATATAAACATCGTAATTTATATATGGCTTACATTGATCAAATGAAATGAAAATGAATTACATTTAATATTAGGTTATTGAGATATCAAATGTCAGATTGATTTGGTGATTTTTTATATATCAATATTTTTGATATTTTTACAAAATTAATAGTGATAGATATATTTCAAATTAAGAAAGATATTTTTCAAGGAGGTTCACTAAGTCCGTTTTGGTTCTGTATTGAGATGCATTTTTTAATCCACCCTCTATCAACTAAAGAAAATATGAATTCAGCACTAAAAACAATAACAAATAATTTTATTTTATTAAATTAAATTTATTTTATTAAATGATCTATTTTAAATAGACGATCTAAAAGTAACACAATATTTTTGACGAAAGAAATAGTTGAAAACAATTGAACATGCTTCGAATGACACCAGAATGCAATTTGAATTACATTTATCTATTATTTTTATCAATCTATGATGGGGTTGGGGTTTTTCATTTCTGCTTTTAAATTGCCTTGCTTTTTGATAGATTTTATTATGACTTAAATACAAATTTGTTATTATCAAATATTGTTGTTCTGTTCATGGTTTTTATTTTAGGAAAGGTAAATCGAGGGAGCAAAATATGACGTGCGTAAAAAAATTAAATTAAACATTTAATAACTATCAAGTGATCGGTACGGTTTATTTCAATACATAATGGCTAATCCACAACATTTTCCTGTCGATTTATCAATTGAATCACCCGCTATTCGAAATAACGATCAATTGCTAATAACTGAAACCCCTGAAATGCACGAATGGAACATTGAAAATAACATAGTTGACTTCCTTACTGCGATTCAAATAGATCTGCTATATGATAAATTTACTGTTAAACAAGTAAAACAAACAATACATAAATTAATTCTAAAAAGCTCCTGGTTTTGACCTAATAACTGGAAGAATCTTAAAAGGCATGTCAGGAAAGTGCATCAAAATAATAATATTCATATTTAATGTCATGCTAAGACTTAATTATTTTCCTAGCACTTGAAAAGTGCCTCAAATCATTATGATTCTTAAAGCTGGGAAAAATTAGAAGACGTCTCCTCTTGTCGTTCTATAAGCCTGTTACCTGTGATCTCTCTAAACTATTCGAAAAATTATACATTAAGAGACTTAAATTAATCGCGGAGGAGAGAAATATTATTCCAGACCATCAATTTGGCTACCGTAATAAACACGGAACAACAGAACAAATACATAGATTATTCAACCAAATTAACAAAAACTTGAACGATAAAAAATATTGCTCCGCTGCATTTCTCGATATTCCTCAGGCCTTCGACAAGGTATGGCACACTGGACTGCATGTTAAATTGAAAAAGCTTTTGCCCCATACGCACTTTCAACTGCTGAAATCGTACCTCACAGACAGACATTTTATTCTCAAACAGGATGACGAATATACTAACCTACACTAAATAAATTCTGTGTTCCGCAGGGCAGTGTTCTTCGCCCATTGTTATATCTTATGTATACAGCTGACCTACCGACCTCAAGAAACACTAATGTTGCAACATATACTGACGATACAGCGGTTTTATCACCACACGAGGATCCAATATCAGCCACAAGAAACCTCCAACTTCATCTTAACAAAGTCGAATTGTGATTGAAAACGTGGCGTATCAAAGCAAATGAGACAAAATCTACCCATGTGACATTCACCCTTTGTAGAAGAACATGTCCCTCCTGTGTAAACTAAACCAAATGTATTGGCTGATAAGGCGTAAATCTAAATTATCAATAGATAATAAGGTTTTTCTGTATAAGTCAATACATTTGGACCTATGGTATTGAATTGTGGGGTACTACTTTTTTTGAATTGTAGCAAATCTAACATAGATATTCTGCAGAGATTCCAGAATAAAGTGTTGCGAGTCATGGTCGATGCCCCATATTACGTGTCCAACAAACTGATTCAGCGTGATATCCCCATAGAACCCATAACGAGGGTGATTCGGAGTGTTAGCGCGAAGTACTTTGAAAGGCTATTACGGCATCCCAATGCACTAGCCAAAAAGTTAAATTTGCGAGATGATAGTGAAGTGCATAGGCTCAAACGCAAATTGATGATTGATCACTTACTGAAGTGATCTACTACATGTCGGGATAGTTATATTATAAAACTGAAATCATATAATAATCCTTATTGCCCATGGGCAAATTGTTGATGTTTGAGGAGATTAATAAAAAAATATTTTTTAAACACAGATATTTAGCATTTTGCTTGCCATTTCTCACGTCTTCTCCGTATTTAATTGTATTTTATGTCAGCTAATCTAAAGTAGTAAAACCGTTAGTAATTTTATATATCCTTCTTTAGATAGAATGAGGCAGATCAAGAGTAAAAACCTTTGTAAAGCTATATATATATATATATATATATATATATATATATATATATATAGTATATATAGTATATATATATATATATATATATATATATATATATATATATATATATATATGTATATATATATATATATATATATATGTATATATATATATATATATATATATATATATATATATATATATATATATATATATATTAAAAAATCCAAATCACTGCTATGCCGGTATATACCAAATGGATAACTTTACCTCGTTACGTCTAAAACATAGTTTAGAAAAGAAAAAGAAAGAAAGTTTAGTTTAATTAAGAATGGCAAGGATAATGTAGACAGCGTGACGTGTCTGTTGGTACCTTGGAATAATACATTAAGAGTCGGAATAAAACTGACCATAGAAGATCAATTCGTCCTGACCAGGAACGAACTAAAATATATAGGTAAAAAAAATATTGAAATATAGGTTGAAAAATGTTGATATGGATGCTAAAGTAATGAAACTATACAACATATTACAAGGGCCTGGCAGATATTCATATCAAACGAATATAAGAAGCGGCGAGAAACTCGTGCATAAGCGTGAACTTGGTCCAGTAAAGAAAGCCTATTTTAGAAAACCACGAATAAAAAATTTATTTGGACCATACAAAGCTCACAAATCAACGAGTTAAACAAAAGACTAATCAAAGCGATTACCAGAAAGAAGAAAGTGTAAGATTAATTGATGTAGCCATCCCGAACAACAACAACATACTGAAAAAATATAAAAATACCAAATTCAGAGAATCACTTAAAAAACAATGCCATAACATGAACATCTATACAAAACAATGAAGAAAGCGGTTACTGACAGTAAAACATTCTTGTCTGTTTTCAGAATCAACAACAGGTACACAAAAACTTGTAAAAAACGTAATAATTTCGATATTCGATATCATGGCTAAATCCAGATATAATGAATATAATATATCAAAAAACCAATAGGATTGTTTTGAAAACGTTTGTATAAAAGCTTTGCAAAATTCTTCCGTTTGGGTTTAATGTTAAAAGTAGAGAAAATGCAAAAAATCGCATCAGCCATATATAATATATCACCTCTGTTTCCATTAGCTACAAATCCGATAAGTTGGAATAAGTCCAACATAAAATTTATAAGCTGCCACACTGCGTCCTTCCTTCAAGTTAATTTATATGTCCAGTTTTGCTCTAAACGAAGCGCTAAATCATAGTTTGTCATTCCGACAGCGTTTGATTTCGTGCACCCAGTCAATTTATTTATATTTTTATCTCATGAATCTATTTTAGATTCTAATCGAGAACTTAATGTTACAGAAGACCTTGCTTGCTCTCTATTGCTCCATGTATAAATTCATTTCCTTTTTATCTGTCTCTGCTTAGTGTTCTTGCTTAGGCCGGGGATTTTCATTTCTTCTAAAGTATTTATTTAACATAAATAATTACTAAATACTCAAAAATCATTGATGTTCACTAAACCGATGTTCATTAAGCTAAAGATTTTTCTGTATAGTGTACTTGAACACTGTTACACTCCCAAAAGGGACAGAAATGAATACCATAAAATCTTAAAAACTTGAAGAATATGATGTTAATGAATTGTTGGACAAACTAAACTATTGGATATGTGTTTGTATCTGTTTAAAATGTTAATTATTTTCAGATAATTATATGTTATGTAAATGTTGAAACTGTTATCTAAAGCTGATTCAAACATGTTAAACATTGTACTCTAATTACAAATTGTACCCGTATATGCTAAAAAAATACTAGCAAAATGGTTATTTAGTTAATATTTGGAGATTTTAAAATTGAGAAGTTCCGTTAGGCTTTCTATGTACAGTTTTCTAAGTCGGTATATGTCAATAAGTTGAAACCACTGTCTTTAAAGTTACCATTCTATTGCATACATAATTACCTTTAAATAAATCGCCTTTTTCCTCCGATAACCTCACACACAACTTGTTTAATCAACATCAACGCATCCTTATTGAAAATCTCTGCATATGTAAAGACTGTGTATCATGTTTTATTTATCTTTAACTTATCATACAAATTATATAGTGCAAGCTAATTGCTAAGATATTAAATTATATATTTTTCTATAACTATAAATAGCAAAAAATTTAAATTTATAAAGCTTTGTAAATCAAATATTAAACATATATATCTTATTTCAGACGAAACACTACCACTTAGTCAACTCATTACAGTTAATCAGTTAATTCTCATAGGAATAAGAGAAGGTTATATTACAGAAGATTATAAACTGATTGGGCATAGAGACGTGGGACGTAAGTATAAAATGTCTATACAAATATTGTAGTCATTAATACCGTCATTCATTGTTTTTTAATGATATTTAATAATCATTTATAATCACTACCAAAACACCTTTTGAACCAGTAAGTGGTATAGGTGTGAGTGATTTGGTATCTGTTATTTCTTCAACAGAATTATTCCTCTTTTCTGCACTATTCTTACTGTTATCTTTTCGTCCTCGTTTTACAAACTCTCTGAATATGTCTAACATACACTGTAAGTGAACATACTAGCTACAATGTGTCTGATGTGTTTCTCAACCTATCAATTTTCTCACTCTTCTATATATTGTTTTATATATTTCCATTTTTGTTTTAGTTTCCAATTATCTTAGTACTGTGGCCGGAACCACCAGTTTTCAGTACATCATCCACCAAAAGTTTCTTCCAACATTTCAATTTTTTAACATTTTTGAACCCTATGTACAATCCTGTCTTTTCTATATAATATTTCTTTATTATTTCTATGTTGCTATGAAGTTCAGTAAAATCCTTTGCCGCTCTGCGATTCCATCACTGAATTGTCTATTAGTGATTTCAATCGGTTATCTATTATATGTTCGTAAATTATTGTATGTTATTGCAGTCCCTTTTGTGACCGCTTTTAAATACTGTGACAATGAGTAACATTTGCGAAGTTCATTCTTCTTCTCACAATTGAATTCTCACTTCAAATGTTCCAATGATATCCCAGATATTTTTTGTCTCATATTCGAAAATATTTCCAGAAATATTTTTTGTCAGGTTTTTTTTCGTTCTTCAGTTTCCTGTGCCATCATTCTTCTATCTTATTGATCGATATATTTTTTTCGTATGTCGACTTCCGCATACAAAACAATTCCAGAAAGTCCACCTCTTCCACCTCTCTATTATTTTCTCATCGTCAGTTATTATGTCTGGTCTCTTATCTTTCATATAATTATATGAGTTTTTTCTTGTACGAGTTTTTAAAATGTTTAAAAAAACCTGGTTTTCTACCCTATTTAAATCCACTATATCTCCAAATTGTATCCATATTTTCTTATTTTCTTCTTCTATTTTCTCCCTCTACTAATATATAATCTGCATAGGAAGGATAAAGTAATATCAACAGTTGACATATACACAATATTTATTTATTAATAAGGTCTTGAGCATATGGATTACTGTTTGACTAGTTTCCAACGGAATTTTGTCCCATTATTTTACCAGAGCATCCGCCAATTGTTTCAATGATGTTGGAAATAGAAATCTAGTCCTCACTGTCTAGAAAACTGCCCATAACGCTTTGATTATGTTGAGGTCTGGCGATTGTGCTAGCCAGGGAAGATATTTGATGATATTCTTATACTCCTCAAACCAAGGCTGAACTTTTTGGCTGTGAGCATGGACGCATTATCATTTTGCAACATGGCAGTGTTTAGTAAGAACTTCACATTATTGAGGATGTCGAGATATTCAATCGCCAATATACCGGCCAGCAGTGTGAATGAGAGGACCACCTGAATATCCCTCCCTCTAGGCTTGACTTTAAGAAGCAGACAGTGCAGACCGTAGGTTTTTTTTGAGGTTCTCTATACATAAACTCGGGCACTTCTTGCAAACGTATTCAACTTTTATGATTGTTGGGCCCTTCCATGAATGCTTTGTGCTTTGTGGAGCTCGTGCCGTACTGTTTTTGTCAAAACATTATTACTCAAATGAGTGTTGAGTTTAGCTGTAACTTTTGCAGCAGTAGTTTTATGTTGTCTGGCCGCAATCTTTTTAATGTTCGTCGCCCACTATTCCTCTTCGCCGATGATGTTTCACCATCGTTATAATATTAGCATGCGATCACCTGTTTTAACCATCGTAGAACAAAGCAAAGGAACTATAACATATACTTAAGACTTGTTCCTAAGGCATGTAAACCCAGCAAATACATAGGCGACGCATTCTTTACTTGGAAGCAGTGTTGCTAACATGCTAAAAGATAAACTATATTACAAAAAGATAAACTATATTACTTTATCTACCGAAATACGAATTTGTTATTGTCACATTATGTAATAGACAGAAACTTAACATTATGTTTGGTTTGTCATTTTCTCATGTCTTATGTGTTAATTTTCCGATAATTGTATTATATGTGCCATTTCCTCTTCTGTTCAATTTTGTTGATACTCTGTAGAAATTATGAGATTCAAGTCTGAAATAAATCTGTTCTAAAAATTAAAATATTATTTTGTTATAAAGCATTCGGTAATTCACAAATCGGTTACTTTTAAATTTTAGATAGGTTAATTAAAGCTAAACGTTTTATATTAAGATATTTTTTCTCATAATGAGAAAGTAAAGTTTAGAATGAAAACATCAATATACGTAAAATTGAATGTGCCTTGTAAATATATTTAGTTCTATTGACAGAAACATGTTACATTTATAATTGATCATGTCCTATGAGTACGGTGAATAGGTAAGACAAAAAGTAAAGCGCACTTAATTTATTTTTAATCGATTTCGCAAGATGTAGACAAGCGTTGTACGCAAAAATAATTAGTGTTGTGTCTGTCTGTACATGAAGGACGTTTTTATTTGAGTTTGATGATGCTATTAACCCTGGTTTATTATGATAATTTTTACGCAGTTCTAGACAATTAATAATAAATAATTAATTAATTATAATCTGATTAAAAAATCTGTTGCGCATCATTTACCCTCTATTAATGTTTTATGTAAAATATTATATGTTACACTAGAAAGAATAAAATTTAACAATAGAATATGAAAGAAATAATAATAGTAAAATATAAAATGAGTAGTACGCAACGTTTTCGAGCAGCTATAAATTTGGCGAACAAAATATATTTGACTTTGATACAATATCACAGTACGGAAATTTTTTTAGTAAACACTAGTAAACAGAAAAATAAACTCATTAATGAATTTCTAGCAAATCCTATGTTTAACTAATTTTACAAAAGCCATGAGCTTTTCTTAAATTTAAATGAAGAAAAATTGTTATCTATTGTAAGAATGAAATTAATTTATCTTTAATAAGTGTAACATAATTTAATTATTTTAGAAACTGAATGTCCTGGCGATGCTCTGTATCGTGAAATACAGACATGGCAGAATAAAATAGCGGGTCGCAATGTACGGATCCCCAACATTCAAAATCTTATTCCTCGAAGACCCGCCAACTAATACCATTGAAGGCCATAAGACATTGAAACGATCTAAATCAGTTGGGATGTTTGTATTAAAGTATACTGAATGGCCCGTAACAAACTAGTGGTTCCTTATTATTGGAAGCAAATATTAACTAGAAAAAAGCCCTCGTAGACTTGCAGCATAAAAAAACAGTATATATTTAAAAGTGGACCTAACAATCCTATTTTAATTCTACTCCAATTTTTACCTGTATTTGAATATGTAATTTTTATTTCCATCATTAAAATAGTTGCTAAATTTTCTCATTGTTTTTCTGATTGCCACTAATTAACTATATATTATTTTACCTACAATCTCTTTCAACAAAATCTTTATTCCTTTCTTAAGGATTTTCTGTTATTTATAATTATTTATCATACCATAAGCTTTAAAACTTTATAAAAGTTTTCATATTTTTTGAGCTATTATTCCTTATACACTATCGTTACTTGATTATAGGTTATTTTAATGGTTCTAGAATCATGAACTGAAGCAAGCAGTTTAGAAAGTATCTCGAAGCGCAAGTGGCTGCTTGTATATAATTTGATCAGTATTGAAGTATCAATTTATACGACTATTAAACAAACTTAGCTCATAGTTAGACGGTTTTGACATCTAACAAGATTCTAACAAGTTTTACACGTAATATTACTGTGTAATATATACCAAAGGTAATCATGGAACACTCAAAATTGCATCTTATTCAATGTCTCACGTTGCTGTCGAAGCCCATCGAATACTTTTAGAAACCTATCTCCATGCTGCTCCATTATATCAATTATTTTGATAATTTTATGATGATGATTTGACGATGACAACGAGATGATGAATTAACTGTTTCCAAACATTTACATGCAAGGGAAAAAATCAAAAAAAAAAGAGAATACTAGCTCAGAAAATGTCAGACGAGCAATAGCAGGCGCAAAGTCATTATCTTGTATGACAACATTCGGCCGCATGTTAGTATTATGAGTAGAGAAGGATCCATTATTCCAGCTCGAATCGGAATTTCTCCCGTACCCAGTGTACTCAACCACACAAAGCGCCTTATGAATTCAGATCGGTGCTTGATGATTTGGAGATTCAGTCCATGCTGAACCGAAACAGTTATATTAATTTAGATTTGCTTTGTTGGTAACATAATTTTGTGGATATGTTACAAAATTATATTATTATTTTTATATAATTTGGGCTGGACACCGACTTCATCAATTGTGATCAAGTCATCAATTGGTGGTAGTTAAAATAAATTGTAAATAGCTAAATAGGTTTAGGTAGATATTAAGATACATCTTGTGTCTATAGTAGAATATAAAATGCATGTAGTAGATAGGTTAAATAAGGTTTTTGTTTATTTTTATTAAGTTATTACAACGATTAGTGCGTACATATTTTGTTTTAAAACGTTTCTTTTTAAGTTTGATTATTTTTTAATTTTTAGTGAGATCCTTATTTATTTTTTGAAGTCGGTTCAATTTTATTGTTAAAAATATTGTATTTTTCTCTTTTAGTGTTAGATATTTACTTAATAAATTACGCAGTTACTTTATTAAACATTAAAATGGGTAGGCCAAGCAAAAGTGCAGCCCGTACGAGGAAAAATAGGAATAGGTCCGTTACCTAGCCTAGGTAATTGGACAAATGTTCTAACTAAACTAGAACAATAACAAAAAGTCGTTCCTTGTGACTGCCTCATCCGGACTTAGTTCCAATGGGACTACCGCGGAAGTGCACTCTTTCGAATAAAGAGCCTCCTCTTTTTTTAAAGTTGGTTAAAAACTACAATTCGTTTTCATTCAAACCTTCACTGCATGCTATGTTCTATCATAATTAGTTATTGTTGATTAATTTCTGTATGAAAGCCTATTTCATGACACAGTACCCTACTGTGCCAATATTTCCTGTAGATTGAACTATAATTATACCTGTATTTCAGTAGTGACCCAATAGAATAAACCCAAGAAAATGAGTATTTTGTTTCTAAACTATTTTGTATGTATTTAAAAAAAATGAACAGCAATGAAAGAAATAGCTATAAAATTATTGCATGGAATATCAAGGGAAAATCATAGTATGTGTCTTTTTTTCATCAAGTACATTAGGCCTTATTAGCTGCCTTATTTTCAACTGAGGTACATACAATTAATGAAGTTCAAGAATTAATTTTTTTTAATCATTGGGTTTCTCGATATACACTCCCGTTGGATGGGGTTAATTAAGATTTTCACGAAACTCTTAGAACGTCAACAATCCGCCCGTCGGCAATAAGTATTAATATATGATTTCCGTTATATAATATAACCAGCCTGACATGTAGAAGATCACCTCAGTAAGTGATCTGCTCTATAACTTATAATCTAAATCTAATTCTACATACTATTCTAACTTATTTTAAAGTCTGTCCTAACTTATTCTAGACTCTATTCTGTGTCTATTAATTAGTTCGTATGGTAGTTTTCGTTTGAGCCTACACACTGTCATCGCGCACATTTAACTGTTTGACGAGTGCATTGGAATGCACTAATAGTCTTTCAGAGTACTTCGCACTAACACTTCGAATCACAATCGTGGGTTCTAAGGGGATATCGCGCTGAATCAGTTTGTTGGACACGTAATATGGGGCATCATGATGACTCGCAATGACTTTATTCTCGAACCTCTAAAGGAATGATCTGGAATAATATTTTTCTCCTCTGCGATTATTTTGAGTGGAATAATATTTTTCTCCTCTGCGATTATTTTGAGTCTCTTAATGTATATTTTTTCAAAAAGTTTACAAATCACGGGTAACAGGCTTATACGACGATAAGAGGAGACGTCTTCTGATTTTTTTCTCAGGTTGAAGAATCATAATGATTTGAACCACTTTCCAAGTGCTAGGAAAGTAATTAAGTCTTAGTATGGCATTAAATATGAATGTTATTAATCTGATGCACTTTCCTGAGAGCCCTTTTAAGATTTTTCCATTAATTAAGTTAAAACACTTTTTAGCATTAATTTCTTTAAGTATTGTTTGTCTTACTTCCTTAACAGTAAATTTATCATGTGGCAGATCCATTTGAAACGGAGTGCTAAGAAAGTTAAGTATGTTATTTTCTTCTGTTGCAAATATTTCAGACGCGTACGGATTAAATACTGTTTTTAAGTGTTTAGAGAAAACTTCCTTCCTTCCTTTATCTTTATCATTCCTAACCCAGGTGTTTTGGTCAATTTTAATGGGTGGATTATGTTGTTGAGGTTTTTAAATCTGTTTTGTTATTTTTCAGAGAGAATATTCCGTATCATCCGTTGGCGTTAAGTATTCTAAATAATTTTGAATTCCTTATTTATTAACTCTTTCAGCTGTTTTGTGGCCTTGCTGAATATTCTCTTGTTTTCTTCCGTCCTGATTCGTTGCCAGGTTTTTCGCAGTTTTCTCTTTTCAGTAATTTTTTGTTTAATTATAGATCAAATATAATTAAATTTTTTATAATGTTGAGCTATTAGGTGTTGCGTACCATGATGCCTCTTGTATATTTTTTGTTATATTTATTACTGCTATTTCTGGATCTCTTTCTGTTTTGAGAAGTATATTTAGGGATAATAAACTGTCTAATTTCTCTCTAAATAATGACCAGTTGTTGATGCAAAGAAGGTGGTTTTGTTTTGTTGAGAATATTTGAGTTCGCTGTTACAATAACTGCTGATTGATTAGATGATAGATCGAAGCATGATTTAGCTTCGCACGTTTTGGTGTCAATATTTTTTGTAACACAAAAGTCTGGTAGTGGTATCGGGAATATTATTTCTCTCTGACGACCAATATGTTGGCTCACCAGTAGAGATATGCTGTAAATTATGTACCTTCATTGCTCTGACCAATTCTCTCCCCTTTGGTGTTATTAATCGAGAACCCCACATTACATGTTTGAAGCAAAATATAAAAGGCATGTATTTTGATGATTTAGAGGCGACAAAAACTCCTTCGCAAGGTGTACTGGACGATATCAAAGTTGAATAGTTCAAGAGATCTTTCAAACAATGGGGATACAGACTTGATAAGTGCGTGTCGTTTAATGCAAAGTTTTTTTGAATACGACTGAAAGAGTTTTGTTTAAAGTTTTAAAACAAACATCCTTTATTTCTGTGCCCCGGCACCATGTAGGGACAATTTAAATGTCCGTCCAATTAATATATAATCTTATTTATATTTCAACTCCTGCTTTATTTTTCTTTTTTGATATTCTTTTTCCAACACATCAAAACGTAACTTATTGACTTTTAATATCCATATTTAAATCTACCTATTTATATTGTATTGGCAGGAAATAAGTTTTACTATATATTTATTCTACAATACTCTACTAGGACCCGAGTAGATGAGAACGACTCTTAACGGTATCTGATGACTTGAACTCAGTTCTTCAATTCTAGTTTAACAGTTAGCCCATGATGGCAGCATTGTGCTCTTAACAGGTCAATTGAAAAGTCCCCGGCCTGACATATAGATGGCGCTACTAGAATTAAATCTATATGTTTTTTAGTTAGTCCTAACTCTCAAAAGATGCGTGTATAAATGTGACAGCTGTCGAGTCATTAGTTTGTGAATTATAGCATTTTGAGGGAAGCAACTTTTGCTATTGTGAAAAAAATGGATAAAAAGGAATTTCGCGTGCTGATAAAATATTGCTTCTAGAAAGGAAAAAATACAGTTGAAGCAAAAACATGGCTTGATGCCGAGTTTCCGGATACTGCCCCAAGAAAATCAACCATCAAGGATTAGTATGCTAAGTTTAACGTTAGTTAAGGTGAAATGAGCACCGAAGATGGTGAACGCAGTGGACGCCCAAAAGAGGTTGTTACCGATGAAAACATTAAAAAAATACACAAAATGATTTTGAATGACCATAAATTGGAATTGAATGAAATACCAGACACTCTAAAGATATCAACTGAACGTGTACATCATATCATTCGCGAATATTTGGGTATGAGAAAGCTCTGTGCAAAGTGCATGCCGCGCGAGCTCACTTTTGACCAAAAACAACGACGAGTTGATGATACGGATGTAGAAGATGATCAAGCGTAATAAACCCGAATTATTGCATCGATAATTGACAATGGATGAAACATGGCTCCATTATTTCACTCTGAAGTCCAATCGACAGTCATTCGAGTGGATTGCACACGATAAACCCGTTCCAAAGCGGGAGAAAACGCAACAGTCGGCTGGCAAGGTTATGGCGTCTGTATTTTGGGATGCGCATGGAATAATTTTAAATGACTACCTTGAAAAAGGAGGGACCATCAACAGCGATTATTACATAGCATTATTGGATCGTTTGAAGGACTAATTTTGACGAAAAAAACTAATTTTGACGAAAAAAACTAATTTTGCCGAAAATATGTGTTTTAGTATGGAAGGCCGGGGACTTTTCCACTGACCTGTTAAAATGGCAGGTTACGGCGGTGAATTAAACATCATTTGGAACTTGTTTTTGTGCTGTGATTGTGCTTCGGGACGTGTGAAAATGCAAAGACAACGTTACAAAGTCGATTCAAATGATTTTTGTTACATTTATGGATATTATAAGCTCGACACGTGGAAAAATCATGACATGTACACTCAAAGATGTACTTTGGTTTTGTTGCAATAAACAGTGACAAGCCATGGATACCGAAATTGTTTCATGACGAGTGCAGAACAAAGCTGTACAGGTGGTAACTTGACGGTCATGAAACAATTTGATTTCAATGGAAACCGTAAAAAAGAAGTGTTTCCTTGGAATATATTAAAGGTTGATTCGAATTTAAAAATGATTGGTCCTGATATGGTTCAGGGAAGAAATGGATTTTACATTTGTTATTGCCGTGTTTATAGGGAAAAGGCAGTAGTGAAATGTTTTCATATTATTTCGCATGGGTCTTTGCGATTAAGTAACTATTCATTGTATGGTCTTCGAGTGGTGGATTCTATTATGGAAGATCATCCTTGTTCGATAGAAGATTTGTTGAAACTTCATTCTTGTACAGTAGGTGTACTGTTGCATTGTAGACCAACAAATTGTGTGGTTTTAAAGAACATATGGCATTTCAATCGGAGATGTTTTGTGGATTTTTGTCAAGTAATTACAGTTGGTACATGGTATTGTATTCGCAAAATTTTTCGGTATTTGGTCATTTAGAGTTGTTATTGACAAAGAAAAGGATTCTAATGTTTTAGAATTAATTAGATATGATCTATTAATCGATAAACTGTTGGTGGGGGTACAGGTGGGGTAAACAGATAAACTTGAGTTTGAAGCGTTTTGTCATATCCATATTGTTAAATTTGAACAGAACCTATTTGGTTCTTTGGTAATATTCTAGTTTAAATTAAGTCGAAATTGTCAACCATTGGGTACAAGTTGTATTTATTATGCTATTTTTGGATTGCGCGTCGCATCTTAAATACTGTTATTGGTGGGTTCGGAATAAGTGACCCTTCTGACGACTCAAGGAAGACGTGTTTTGCTGGGGTTGGCGTCATATTTGTTGATGAAACATGTGAGCTTTATTTATTTCGGAAGTTACAAGTGTGTGGACGAGTAGTTGATCCCAGGGTTCGAAAAAAAGAAAAGAATAATTAAGGTGATGTTACACACATCACCACAGCAGATGTTATTTCTGTCAAAATTTCAGATGTTAAGAATAATAACAAACACTTGGTCCGAGATTCCCATAATTTATAAAGATGTGTTTGATACTTGTGGACATTTTCTTATGAATCAAATGTGGTATAAGGAATGCAAGTTATTTACGTGTTATATTTGTATATTTATTTGTTTTGGAACAATGGCTTCACAAATTACTGTCCAGTTTGTGTACTGAGACGTGTTGAAAATGTATTACTCGATTAAAGAAGCCTAGCCATATTTAGATTGATAAAAATTTTTTGAATTTAATTGAAATGATGTATGGATTAAATGAAAAAAAAGTATGATGGTTATTGACATACTGCTGTTGTAAAATTGAAAGTTATCCAGCTTGTGAGTTCTTATAACACATTTAGGAAATATTTGAGTTTGTTTTGATGATGATAGTTTGTTAGATGATAATTATATTAAATGCCATACTCTCATATTGGACAGTTTTAATTTCAAGGCCTTTGAAGCCTATGTCAAGCACTAATAAATCTATATGTTTAACGCCAATTTATGGTGTAATTGGGCGCCTATTTTATTGTATTGTAAGTTTGTAAAAAGAAAATTGGACCAACATTTGCAAATGTTATTTCAACAATTTTGGTAAGATTGGAGTACTGAATGGTACTACAAACAAGGGCAACATGGTACATAGAAAAGAATAATGCTAAAATTGGAGAATAATACAGGATAAAATATATTTCCTTTACAGTTTAGTGTACGGATAGTGAATGGATATGGACATTGAAGTTGCTAGTAATGGTAACAAAAGCAGTGAATTATTTGTGATTTATAAATATACAGATGGACATTATTTTATTTTGAAAAACATCCTTTCAAGGTGGGGTCTATGTTGCATCTTTATATGTAAAGACGCATTTAATTATATATGATTTACACGTCATGCGTAAATCCACGACGTCGGCAGTAGTTCTTTCTTCAATAGGTAAGATAGTTCGAATGTCCTCGAAGTAATTAGTTGTAACGTTTGACATGTGAAAAGCTAGGTTAAGTTTTTATATAAACGGAAAAACAAAAAGCATTGCAAGACAAAACAAGAATGTAAAAGCTTAAGGTAACATGTGCAGTGTGTAGAAATTAAAATAAGTGAATAAAGTCCATAAACAGTTCAAAACATAGGTTAATATTTGGTGAACCGAAATCGCGGGTTAATCGCCCCAACAAACTGTCATATGCAAAAATTAAAAAATGAATATTTGTCCGACCTAATATTCTAAAACTAATGGCTGATGCTAAGTTTACAAAATGTTTAACGCCTGATGAAGCTACAGTATATGCAATATTTCAAAGTGTTCTTTACGGCTTTCTGGATAACCACAAATCATTGGATTACAAGCACATAGCCGACAATTTGTTGCAAAATTATCACAAGATTTAAGTTCGAATACCTCTTAAAATACATTTTCTATATAGCTTGACTGATACGGCCATGGTTATGAAGACTGTATTCGAAAGTAAACGGAAGTGTGTTAAAGTTGAATGGGGTGATGATAGGGGTCTAGTTTATGTTTGAATAGATTTAAACCCTCAGTGTCGTTTCGTATCGCCGATCAACAAGCCGCCACTTCCTTCCATAAAATAAAATAGTTTTTGAAGTAAAATAAACGTTTTTGTTATTTTAAACAATTTTATGTTTTGAAACGTGAAAGGTTTTAAATACATGACGCTTTGGAGAAAAACTAAATAAATCAATTTAATAATTTCAGTGAATGTTTTGATTTTCTGGACCCACACCTTGATCTAATAATTTACCATATGATAAACTCCTATAAATAAGCTTAGCTACTGAAAATATATGGACTTTTAAACGAAATGGGCAATGCATTCAAAAGTATCACTTCGAAAACTACGAGAACAGTTAGAATTTTCAAAATTCCTTTTGTGGACATTCCTTAAATTTTCTGCCAACCAAAATACCCAACTGCTGTCTGCTGAATACCGCCCATGTATCATATGATTGTGATACTAATTTTGATTCTAATTCATTGTGATACCAATGCTTCACCCTACATATAGAATATCTAAAAATTGCGGCCTTATATTGTCAAAGAACTATCTCCGATACATACTAACATAAAAAGAACTATATTGAATAGAAAATATTTGGTCCGCATACTTATACATTTGTATTATTAATATTCATTCAACAAAGGCATATTATGAACCCAACGATTTTCGTCGATTCAAAAGGAAATCCTACGTAACAGCTAAAATGATTGCGACGATGCTTAAACATGGCTATAATAAGAAAACCTATAGATAAAACCATGATATTCGACCAAAATCCACGAAAAGCCGAACGAGATAGACGCCAAGTGAAATCGACGTCATCTGACGACGCCGACGTTCGCCCAAAATAGACAGCAGCTATTTCTGTGGTTCGCAGCATTCAGAATATGTGAACGAGACGACCGACGACCAAAATACCAGCGCGACGGTAAGTTCGTGAAAACCCTGCGAAAAATCAAAGATTTTTCCTAATTTAACTGTTAAAATTAACGATAACGAAATCAATATTGATCCGTTGCTATTTTGACATTGTGCCCTGGACAGTGCAAACCCCAGTTCCTCGGAGTAGAGTGCTTCAACGAATAAACCGTCAAATTCTTGCTGGTAAGTTTCATAATTATCGTAACAAACACAACTCAATCAAGTTAAACACCAAAAGTTTAATATTACTAGTTTTTAACCGGTCCAATAAAAAAACCTATTTAATTTTTCAAGATTTAGGATAAGTAGATAATGGTCAAAAATCATAATCAGAACTATCGATAGTTTTTTGTTGTATAACAAAATACTGATAACAGTAGTGTTGAATAAAAAAACAACATTAGAATTAATCCAATAATTATTTAGTGTTAGTAGGAATTGATTATTATAAATATATATAGTTCAGTTCTTTAATCCAGAGAACAATAATTTGAAAGATAAATATTTAATACTTGGGCTACGATGTTGATCAAATATTGGAGCAAAATCAAGAACCATCAATTTTTAAATCGATTCTTCGTAATAGTTAATCTAGTTCTAGCTAGAAAATATATTCTATTTAGGTATATCCTAATTGTGTTGTAATTGCTAATTTGTAATATAATACTACATCATTTACAATGCATTATTTACTATCGATATTAATATCGATATTACTATCGGATGTTTTAACTTAGGAACTTCCATGACATAAAATACTGATTAATTCATGGTTCTAATCCAAAAATGTTGGAGTATGTTAATTGAAATGGCCAATCAAACTGTATTGCAGACAAAATTAAAATTATCAAATATTGATGTATATACATATAGTTACGAATACATTATCCACTATGAAACAAGTATAATACGTAGATCCCAATTGGCATAATATAGTACAAGAACAGTAATGATGTCAAAAATAGGGTATCTAATTGTTAATAGTTAATATAACATTGTTAATTATTATTCCCCCCTAATTTTGTTATTAATTACATCTTACATTAGATAAGGTTAGTATTATTTTTATTTACAAAGTGATTTATTACTGCTGTTTTATTTATATCAATAGAGAAGCAAGTCGGGTGTGGAATAAATACATCAATTGTTTGTGGATTGTTAGAGTAACATCGGTTCAAATATGTTCCTTATAAACAAATAATGTCTAATGTCGTGGAATCGCAGCTGCGCGCCGGCCAATATATATCTTCAAAATAAATGATAAAGCGGTTACCGAACTTAATACGTAAATAATAGATTGTTTCACAGTTGGTATAGCACGTTGCGCCATCTTGCTGAAATATCAGTTAGTAGCGGCCAGAAAATCTCAAATAGCATGACCCTGTACATCCTTAGTATGCTATAACACTATTTTTAAAACAATGCTATTTTAAAGCATCAATCTTGCACTTTCGGGGTGGTTTATCTAACACTCCACAATGAACAGTTATGGTTATTTACCAAACCTTCAACATGAAAATGAGCTTCGTTGTTCGAAAAGGCTGTTCTGATTGCACTAATTTTTTAAATAATATCTCGCTACAATTTACAGACCCACAGACTTTTCACAAAAAAAGAAAAGTATTGTCAGGTGACAAGAGTAGGGCAAGTGGAAGTTCATACGTTGGCCTAGGCTATATTCGATCAAGATATCCCGACATGGGACCCTTTTTGTGAAGATGCTTAGAAATAGCTGATCGGATCACTCCTAACTGCATTGCTTCTTTCTGAACTTAAAAGCTTCAAATTATGCATGATCAAACCTTGAGGTTATCCAAGACATTTCATATGTATTTGTGTATTTAACCTTCTGATATTCTGAAACTTTGCTTTAGATCCTATTAAAACACTCCCCAAAAAAGGCTCCCCAAACAATGTTGCAATTAGATATAACATTAACCTCAAAGAAAAAAAATATAAATTATATAAGCAATAATTAAGAGTCAAGTTTTCGTACACTTGATGCACAAGAAATTCTTATTCAGACTGCAATCAAGCGTTTTCATGCAAGATGATAAATATAAATGTTGATAAATTTGTATGTTGAACACATATCACAACTACTAATCGATGGCACTTAAAAAGCTTGAAAAGTTAGTACTAATTGATAACAATACTAAATCATAAATGTCTCGTAATATAATAAAAATAAGATTGAAAAGAGACAAGAAAACTATGACGTAGGTTTCTTACTTTAGCAGAAGTTACAAGAAAATTAATAAACAATTATAAAAAGCTAAATAATACGAAAGCTCTGACTGAGCAAATATAGTAATAAAATAGGAGAGATGTAGCTAACAAAATACGAGTAACAAGGAGGGATAGGTCCACGTGACAGCCAGGTATAATGTTTGGAGGGGAACAACTCTGAAAGTATGGAATCCCTAAGGAAGATCTAGATAAAGAAATTGAGAGATACTATAAATTAATTAATATCGTATCTAAAAGAAGATCAAGGAATAATTGTAGATAAGAAAATCATCAAAAATTAAGCCTTTTTGGGCACCTCACTAGAGTTGTCTACAAAATATCAAAAATATTACTTCAGATAAAACTCGTAGAGGTCTCACTAACGACAGCGAATCAACGAAGATCTGACAACCACAAGTCGAAATTCTTTCAACTTTAAGGGTTATTTGATAATTTCGGTAACTAACCATTATTCAGGACTTAACTTTTGCCGACTGCCAAAGCGTCTCTCTGGCAATACTACCCCTTCTCTGTTAATTCCTGAATTTCTTTATAATTTTTTATATTCTATCATTTTATCCTACCTCCATTCACCAAGCCATAATCGCCAAAAAATCATAATGTACACTAAAAAGAAAGAAATTTAAGCAACAAAATGAAGGCAAAACAACAGACTTAAGGCAATTCGATTCAGCAATTAAGATTTTCTTGATTTACTATTACATTCTATAGTACCAATTTTATCAAAAAGCTTGGCATTTTAAAAAAGTGTCCCAAAAAGCTACAAAATCAAAGAAATCGATAAAAGATGACGACTTAATTAATAGATAGAATGCAAGAACAATTTTAGAAACAGGAAAACTCAAAGAATTAAATTTAAAGTATTATTATTAATTAAATCTGTAGGTAAAAGAAAAAATCATACCAGGGAGGAAAGAAAGAAACAAGTCAGACAGAATGGAAAATCGGACGGAGATTGATATACACCAAATGATCTAGAAAGTTTCTTTACAAGCAATAACTTCATGAAGTGTTACGACAATTATTCATATGACAGCAATATAGAAAAGTAAGCACAGAAGTACAGAAATATAGAAAACAAAGAAATACAAAAAAATAAAAAACCAAGGATTACAGAAAATGCCTGAATAGTTTCAGTAGCAGTAGGTGTTCTTAAAGTTACACAGTTTCTAGAAAAGAAATTTAATATAAAATACTACATAACAGAAACTACCAATTTACAGAAATCAATGCATATATTCCTATGTCTAGATTCGTATTCCAATGTCGATACAATATCCGATGAAATGTATAAGTAGAAAATAATATAAGCTCACTTCATTTAATCTATGATATTAACTGTTAAGATATCTTGGTTGTAAATATATGCGCGGATTGAAATTAAAATAACTCCCATTATTTCACGTTTACTCTATGTTCTACCATGACTCGATACTTGTTTCTAGAAAACTAAAATATTTTTTCAGTATCCGCTTACGAAGTAGTGTTTACATGTTCAATAGTTATTCTCGTAATATGTTTTGTGGTAAATTGAAAAGTACCATTTAATTTTCTGAACAGGTCTCGAAACGCTGACTCATTCTCATTTGCGTATCAAAAAATTAGAGTGTTGCCAAAACTTTCGTGGAAGTGTAGTTTAGTTTATCAGAACGACAGGAAAACAAATTCTACGTTGTGATTAATGCGGTAATTATAAAGCGGTTACCAGACGGTGTTACATCGGGCAAATTCATTAAATTATAAAATGCGTCTTTAAGATTAAATTTTACATAATAATTCGGTGTAAAAAGTAATTTATAAGAAGATATTCTCATTTATAGCAAAAATAGATAGAACAATATCGACAGTTACGTAATTTAGCATCTAAAGATATTTATTCTTTGAATATTACCGAGATATTACATTTATTGAAATATGAATTCAAACTGAATAGGAATTTGATATTCAAATGTCCACGAATTAAAAGAACCAACATTCAAGGTAAAACGTGCCATCTTCGAAGCAGGCCTGGTCAAGCTAAACTGAACTTGGCCCCATAACACTGTATTCATCTGGCGTCGTTGATGTTTACTTGACTTGACTCCTGTCACCGGATACAGTGTGTGTTAACAATCTTACTTTATATACTTTTTTTAAATGTCTGTTTTTTATCAATAAGAATTTATGTGGACTGGACCTACTACTTAACGAAGGGCTCACAACCACGACCATTGACCGGTGACCAACTTAAAATCATCCCAGAAGATATCTGTTATCCAGTCTGGTTACTAACTGGGATAGCCATGGGAAAGCCCTATAGGATTCAAATCCGCGACTGTCGGAGCAGTAATAGGACCGTCCTGTGATCTTACCTACTGAGCCAAGTCAAAGTAATTTACTCAACAATGAATGAATATTGTCAATTGTCTAAATATGTCTATTGCCAACATTTCCATTCTTCTCAGTTCCAAAATGATCAGTTACAAATCACAAGTATAATTTATTAAAAGAAAAATGCTCTTAATAGTAGTTTATAATAAATCTTAATAGCAATTTGGATGTAGTCATTTCAATACAGTTGCAAACAATGTCTCGATCAACTTCGGTTTCGAAGAAAACGGCTTTTTACAAACTAAAATACGATAAAGTATGAAACATAACGAAGCTTGGCCACACGTCCTTCAACATTTTTACCCCACTTACTATATTAACCAGATATCTTTATCCGATAATCACTTGTTTGACAACTGTCACATAATTTGAATGAGCACTTGTTAAGTAAATTGGCTCTTGGATAGCTACCGAAACTTTTACTTAAAAAAAGCCTTCAATTAGTTACTCAATATTGTTACATTAATACCTAGACAAAACCGTGTTATCTCATAACAATAGAAATACAACATCGAACATTGATAAAATTAAATATAAGATTTTTTCAAACCATTGTAATTGCTCTTTAAAATGTAATTTGTAATTGAATTTCAAATACCTAACGATGAGGTATTTTGTAGTTAATATTTCAAATACTTATAGCTTCAAAACACATTTGAGTATAAATACATTTAGCAATCTTAACGCGTACCGTATCGTAACAACGTACCCATCGTTCTACAAAAAAAATAACGTTCAATGACTTTCACAAGCAAAATGGCGACCACCAAATATGTCAATTTTTAAAGTTCTTTGTGTAAGTTGTCGAAAAGATGATGATTTTATTGTTCTTGCAAATACGGACAGTGATCAACCAGACATCAAAAATTTAATCAATCAAAACCTTAGAATTAGTGCGCTTCGTAAACGATATAAGCAAAATGCTTACCAATCTTGAATAATTAAAATATAAAAATGGGTTCATAGTATATAACAAAAGCTTGTGTTCATAAGAAATTATAGAAAGATAGTTTTCTTTAACAGGTTTTATTCAACCAATTAAATCAACCATATTTTTATATGGGATAAAGATAGAACATTGCAAGTCATTACGTTAATAAATAAAATATTAAGTTAAGGGAAAAGTAATTTCAGTTTTTCCTAATGGATGACTATAAAGTGACACAATTCCAGTAATACTTATTCAATGAAGTCGTGACATAATGTTCTTATAAAACAATCCAGAAATGCTCAGTCCAAAATGATTGCGCTTCAACAATGGATAATCCAGAGTTTTATTTTCGTCCTATTTTATTTTTATTGCCTGAAAACAGGTAAAATGCACAGCTCATCGTTGAAAGGCTCATCGAAAATGGTGTGATGTAGTAAAGTGAATGCTATTGAGTAAACTGATACTAAAATTACACATATTTGTGACTGGGCAAAAATTGAGAGGCATTGGCTGGGAATTTTTTTGCATCCACAGCACAGAGACCATGTGTTCCGGTCTCTGCAAAACTCTTTTAATGTGGTTAAGCCGAATACAAAAGACTTAATTAGTTCAGTTTACCCAGATATATCAGAAGTTATAATAAAATAAAAGCTCTGAAGACGTATCAATATGTCTACCATCTTCACCTTTATATATTACATTTTAATGTATATTTTTCGACGAAATTATTATAAATAAAAGAAAATAAAAAGATCAGAGTCAACAAATAAAATCTAATTGTTAGAATTGATAATATAAAATTAAAATAAATTATTTCAATGTGTACGTATTTAGCTAGACAAATTAAAACAACGATTATAACGTGTTTATTAACGCACATTCATAAAGGCATAGAAAATATTAGTAAAATATACTACTGCGTTGTTTCCTATTATATAATATTGCACTATAAAAACTTTATGATTTGTTGTGCCAACTGAAGCATTCCTGGAATAGACGCCAACCGTTTCCATGTGTCCACATAGTTTTATTATTCTGGCATTTCGATTTACGCGTTTTGGGAGAAAAATAGGTTAAAGTGTTCAAGTTTGGAATATTTTAATAGTAGAAAACACGTATATACCACCATTAAACTATGCCTATATATTAATGTGTTTAACCTGAACTGGGCCTACTACTTAACGATGATATATTACTATTAAACCATATATATAAAAACGAGCCAAACTGGAAATGTTAAGCCACAACTAATTCAAAAGATAGACATCAAATATAATTGTATAGTCCAACGGTTTGGTTTAGTTTACGTTCTTATGCCTTTGATTAGAGAACTGTGTAACATCCATTGTTTAGAAAACATTTAGATGGTGCTTCATACAAAAAATCAAGCTCGTCGGAATTTTTTATATTTCGATAAATACTTTCCTACATTTAAATTTGATTTATTTGTTGTCATAACACTTTGAAATTTGATCTTGGGTGAGCTTCTTTGAGAGAAAAAAGATAGAGACTTTCATAATGACAGTATTCAAAATCCAATAGATGGCATTCGTTTATTATTTATTAATTATATCAGAACTAATCAAGGACAATATTAAAACCAACAATAAATGTTAAACGATGAACAATACAAACCTCACAATTCTTTACGAAATTCTTTCTTGATTATTTATTATGAACTTATTTATTTATGAACTTATTCAAGTTTTTTTAGATACAGCGCAGTGTAATCTATAGTGTAATTGGGATGATAACAGTAATCAACATTTCAGAAATACTGTATCTCTCTAATGAAATCGGATTAATGGATTTATAAAAATGCATTATTATTTTCATATTTAGGTTGAGATTGACAATTTATTCCATAAAATATAAACAAAAAATATAGCAATCTCCAATTATAGAGCGAATTACGTTTTGCGACGAGCGTTTTGACGCGAATTTAAATTTTAAAATAGAAAAAAGGCGTCTTTCCTAGAGAACCTTTATGTCCTGTAGAAATATAGTCCTTCCAATAAAACAGCCAATGCACGTCATAGATGTCGTCGAATATACTGTCAAATACAGCTCATAAACTTCGTGTTAAACTCGGAGCGAATTTTTCCTTCTCATTTTAACCCAGTTAAAAAAAAAACAGAAGTCTATCTGATGTGTCGGAATATGTATCCGAATCATCCTATAAAATTCGATTAGTGTTGGTACTGGTCCTGTTGTCAAATATCTACAAAATCCTTCAAAACGTTAATAATATAATTAGAGCTTAAAAACTGGAAAACGTTGTAAACCAAAAGATCAATTTGATGTGGCAACATTGCGACGTGTTGATTGATAACATATAATCATAAATTTAAGGAACAATACATACAACAGAATATTATAGAATAGTTTTTCAAAATTATCATCAACCCTATTTTCTGGTGGCATTAACCTTGAGTGAAAGAATAGTTTCATTAAATTTTAAACGGCATATAGATTTATTCTGGCGAAACATATTATAAATTATAACAACAAGATAATAATGATATTCCGACTAGAAATTATATTATAAAATAAATTAATGACCATCTAAAATTAAAATTCCCAAAATTACTTATTGCTCGTAGATATTCACGCAGAGAAAACAATTTACACTTCCTTTAATGTTTACTATTGGATATATGCCAAATCTAGATAATTATGTCCTGACTTTGTTGATCTGTTGAGCATTATAATAACTGATGATATGTAAACCATAATTCAATATAAATACTAAATATTATCTAAAGTGATTATATTTAAAAATATAGATTTTTTGTATATAAGTTTCTAGTATTTTAATAATAACTGTGTAATATGAAATATTTTATTGAGTTATTGCTTTTATTGTTTCTTGGCACTTAATTTCGTACGCATTGGATGTCCCGATGCCTTTTCATTAAATTTGGCCAACGTTCAACCACTGGAAATATATCAAAAATCGTAACTTGCCTAAATACTTCTCTGTCAAGTCTGGAAGTCTGAATTATCGTGAACGTTTCCAGTGGTTAATAAACATAATTTATGAAATTTAGTGAAGGCGATGAGAGCCCCAATACGTATATAAAGCTCAGGCGATTTCAGACGTTTTGTTTTTAAAATTTGTGTTTATACAGAAAAGTTTAATTTCTGTTTTTAAATAATTATTATGATATGACTACCAAAACCACCCAGCATTGCATCCTAAAATATATAGCTACTTTCTTCAGAATAAAAATAGCAATGCATATTATGGTAAACGAAATACCTTTTAACACGGTAATTAAATTTTTATAAATCCAAGGGTTGCTACGATATATATTTTAGCTTAATAATGAAAAGACAATCATAAGGAAAATGGCTTTATTGTTAAGCGAAGTATTATTTATCCATAATGATCAATATACTTTTGCATACGTTTGAACCAATCTTCGTAATACCTTTTGCACTCTAATCGCTCATTATGGCGCTGAAAAATATTGCCCACGTAATTTATTAATGCGAAAATTAAGAAAAGTAATTTTGTTGGAATACTAGAGCTGTACGGAGCATGATCTATCAATATGACCTTTTTAATTTCAGTCGATATTTGAGAGCTTGCTTTATCATGATGAAAAATGATCCTTCATTGCCACTTCTTTTTTCATATTTCACGAAACACTTTTAGTAAACAAATGCATTATTCATCAGCATTCCCCATCCTAAGTTGCTTTAACGTCACGGTTGCTACATGTTTAGTGATTTCGAAAAAAAACGAGCCATCATTTGTACCCGAATCACTTTTATTGAATTTGGCTCCTCTGGTATTTCTGGAGAACTTCACGATTTTTGTCCCTGAAGAAACTGCGGCCACGCTAAATTCACCATAATAATAATTCACAGCTAAAAGTTGATGTAAGTTAATTGATGTACTCCGGTCTTGATACTCCATGTCGAAAGTCATCGCAAGAAACTGTTTAGGAGTATCCATTTTTTCGATAAGACATTTTTCAGTCAATCTTACAAACACAAATTGTACTCAAATGATAAAACGTACTGAAGAAAGTTATCGGAAGTACTTATCGGATCACCCGCGTGTAATGCTAAACTTGAGATGTAACTCATACTTCACATAGTAAATATAATTTCACTGAAGTGTGTAAGGATTTTAACACCATTAAGAGATAGACCGTTTCTGAACCATTAAATATTACATTACGTCAATTAAATTTGTACCATAAAAAATGCGACTTTAATAAGTCCATTTTACATCATCTAAATGTCTGCTTCAAGTTTGACTTTTTTATATAAACTGTCGCGAAAAGTAATTCGTCGTTACGATGTTCCTGACAGCAAGATGAGTGGTCTAACCGCTTACTCACATCGTCCGATATAGCAGCGATAACTCGTACTACCTAATATTTCACTGAACACAACGTTACAATTATATCAGGGATCCTTACTCACCAGATTTGGCAACATGTAGCTATTACTAATTTTATATGTGCAAAAACATTCGCTAAAATAAAAGTTTCACTGGGAAGATGAGGTTGATATGAAATTAAACAATTGAATGAAAACAAAACAGCTAAGCACTACCATGCGACATGGATCGGAGCAAATGATAATACGAAAAGTCAACAATAGGCCTATAAATACATTAATGTCTGGTAAATATCCATCATCCATATATCATTCGATATAGGAGAGAAGATAAACTACGAATTTCTAGACAAAACACCATTTTTCTGATTTCTTTGTGTTCTGAACCTTTCAATCGTTTTAGTTCAATAAAATGAAACCTACACTTTTTATCCAATTTATTTCATATAAAAAATAGAGGAATGCCATTGTGAAAACAACTTTCAGCATTCGAGGCAGTATCGTCATTAATGAATGTATGCAAATCGTTCATTATTTTGAAATATTTATCCTCGATGACATGCTCTAGTGACTCTCGTAATTTGGCGAATATGTTGCCTGCAAGAGAAACTATTACCCAAAGTTACAAAGGATCTTCTGAGTCTTGTTGCTATGACTTGCCTCCTCCCTTGTGCCATAAACAGCGTTTTCTGATCTATTCATTAGCTCAATTTATTACATTGTTGACTAAAACGTTCCACAATTATCCGCTGAATAGTTTCCATCGAATTGTAAGACAGTGAAGAAACTTGTTTAAGTAGCTACCCTGTTTTAGTGATGATGTACTTGGTTTCCCGGAATCTATCCACGGCATTTTAAACATTGAATTGTAGTAAAAAATATACATATCACCCGTCACAATTATCCACACAAACTTCCTTCCCCCATTATTAGAGAAATGTATGTGCTGAAATGTCAACCTAGGTTACTTGAACATAGATATTCCTAAATAATAGATGTGTTTCCGAATAGACTCCTTTGTCCGTTGTAATTGTAAATTCTGCTATTTTGAGAGGTTATATAAATAATATAGACTTATAACCTGGTGTTCTGAAACCTTCAGATCCGGTCCTTTTAAAACCAGAAGAGACATATTAATTATATTTTAAACCGTATATCTAATAGGTACAGAAGTACCCGATGTGATATATAATAAAATACGACATTTCTCCTCCCTCCTTTGTCTACCAGTATCTTCAGTTGCAAAAAAACCTAAAAAGCTTATTTAACAGATTTGTCTCCAGTTGGCTCAGTTTTATTTGAAATCACGTCACAAAGTAAATAGCAGCAGGCTGAAAATACGTCATATTTTATAGAATTTCTTCAATAAAAGTGAAACAGTTGATACCGTAATGGCAAATCAAATGTAGTTTTTGTTTCGTTCATTCCGATTGAGTCACGGGCTATATAGATTCATGGCGAATTCCATCTATGAATCACAACAAAATGGGTACTTTTCTGAACGAGACAGTGAGTGGTGAAGAAAAGCAGATCACTTGCGATAACGCCAAGCGAACAGTCGTGTGCGAAGGGCTGTGAATAGACGCAAACTATAGCAAAACCAGGATTGACATCCAAACTCTTACTTCGAACCTGTAATGTGAACAATTGGACTATATGAAGGATGCGATGGCCCAGGAGTAGCCAACTTTGGCACTTAAGACAACACATTGTCTCAATGTATGTTGTGTTTCATCCAGTTCATATTGATAGTGACGAATGAGACACACCGGGAGCTTGTTTGAGAGGTTCCTATACACCCACCTTACAGTACTAACCTAGCATTAAGTGATTACTATATATGACTAGCAATTGCGAACTATTTTCCTGTTGAAAAATTCACTTCAAAAGAGGCAGCATGTAAATATCAATTGTCAATGCTTTTTAATAACAGCTAACAGCTTTAATAACTGCTATGGTAAAAGTATAATGAAATTGTCTTATGTGTAAGATGGATGGGGAAAACCCCTAACAATAAACTATTCCAATTAGAAAGAATTCAAGCTTTGAAAAAACCCTAATACGTGGATTCCCGCCACAAGTGTCACACTTCAGGGTGTAAGATCACCAACATTTCTTTCTTTCTTCTAATTTCTTTCACATAAAAAATAGACGAATGTCACTGTAAAAGGAACTTTCAGGATTCGAGGCAGTATCGTCATTAATGAATGTATGCAAATCGTCCTTCCGTAAGATGGATTGATGGTGTTCAAAGACCCCTAGACATATACTATTCCAATTAGGAAGCATTCGAGCTTTTGAAAAACCCTCTAATCCGTGAATTCCCGCCAGTTATCTGGAATTGCTTGTATATCAGGGTAAACGTCTGCCAAAGACGGATTGTAGTAGCTTAGTTTCTCCGCCGTATGTGCTGGAGTCACCAAAACTTGGAAAGCCATTCTATACACGGTACTATCAAAATTTGGTTTGAATCAGTATCATTTAGAAGGTCAACAAAAGCAAACTCGCGAACGAGAGTACAGTTAATAGTCAAAAAATCCCTATCGTTGTTTCTTTAAGAGGCCTCTTGCCTCTTCCTTGCGTAAAATAAAATAGTATTTTAAAGTCATTTAAAAGTTTTATTGCTTAAAACCCCTTCATATGTTTTAACATATATTTATATTAAATAAGTTAATATACAATATATATGGATATAACTAATTGAAAGCTTAACATATAATATAAAAAATAATAAAATAAAAAAGGTAGGTTGTGTGTATAATAACATGTAATAAGTAAGTACTACATAATTTTGACTATAATCCAAAAAAATTAAACGAGATATAAAAATATAAGATATTTTTGGATCGAAATTCTTCCCGAATATTTCACGCTCGGCTATAAATATTTACGAATAAACTAATATATCGAGTTGTGTATTGATACAGATGAAAGTCATCATTATCTCGTTTGTTTGTTAAGCTTGCAACACGCACCGCTCTCAACCTTTCTAAAAATAAAAAACGAACCTATTTTAATCCAATCAAATTCCTACCGTTTGACCCGAAATTGTTGTTCGTGGTCTTCGTATTTCCGGCAGGAATGCCAAACGGCACAGTTCGGAATGGCCCCTCTTCAAAACCTTTCGGAAACCGAATTAACTTATAATTAATGCGGCAAATTATAAGATTCGGGCGAGTATGTGGTGTTGCAACGAATAAAGGATGCGGATAGCCACGTTTACTTTCGAGAGTTTAAAATAGATCAGAATCGCACCGAACACCAAGCGGATGGTATAAACAAAATTAGTTATTCCACATGAAAGCTGTTTTTTTAGATAGAAGTCTAATTATCTGCAAATTTTTATTAAATAAATAATATTAATTAACCAGGTGCCGGTTACTTTTAAAATGAGGAAGTTTTGGTAGAAATCGATTAAAATGTTTGTGCTAACTAAGGTTTAGCTATTGCTTCGAAACCATGTCCTCAACATCCCAGATATCTAGACTTACATAAACTGATTACTGGCGTGCAACTAGAATGCTTTTCCATGTCAGATTTTACTCTTGAAAGGATAATTGACAACCAGAAACAATCACGAACATAAATTTACAACTATGCCCAGGCGGGATTCAAACCCGCTATTATCGAACACTAAGAGTACAGTTCTATAGCGTTGATCAGTGCGACTACCAAGCCGGCTCATTTAAAATGGCTCATTAGAATTAGAATTAAATCATTAAGATAATGATCTTAAATAATGATCATAAAGAACACTGAATAACTGATTATGATAATACTATTATGTTATGATTATGTATTATCGTCGCTGATATCAAATCGCCATGGCAAGTTATACGAACGACTAGTATCCAAATAATTAAACTATATTATGAGTATTAGTAAAATGAGAAGCATTTTTAATAAATGGCTTTGTTATCAAAAGTAACTTCCGTATATACTACGAGCACAACTTATATCAAATTCACAAGGTGTCCACAAATTTACTGTTTGATGAGAATTGGACCATAGTTTATTCACTCTCGTCAATAGTGACCGCTACAGCGCAACGTTAGGCATGGTTAAGTAACAGAATGGTTATAGAGTAAGGACTTGTTTTAGCCACTCAAATTCTGCCGAATCTATACAGCAGGGTGATTAGACACCCAGATACCGTAAAAAATAATTGAACTTTTGAATGATGTTATATATGGGCCAATCAAATAAAAAAGAATGTGTTCCAACAGGCTACCTTTGAAAGAAAGTATCGAGAAAGTCTTAACATTTATGAAAAACACGACTCATCGGGAACACTATCCTTCCAGTATTTTAATTGGTAAATTGACTTGAACTAATCGTTGGTGAAATCATCTGTAAAAAGTATGCAGAGTTTGTGTGGTCTAAAAATTGGCTTACCACACTTGTGTAATCAGTGCATTGTTAAAGACAAACCAGGAATGCTGCATGTACTCTGTAATGAATGCTCTAAGCTAGGGATGATGAAAAAATATTAATATTTTTGCCCGATACCTTTCGACATTTTTGCAAACAAATTCTGAAATATCGAATAAAACAAAATAAAATTTAACATTTGACATTATAAAATGAAATTATAAAACATAACATTCCTTTTAATTAATTTCAATAAACATTTAAAATTAGGACTTAATTTTAAATACTTGGTATATTTTGATACTTAATTTTGAAGATTTATAAAAAATATCGTTATTTTTTAATGTTTAGAAAACACTGATATTTTTGCCCGATATATCAATATTTATTTACAATATATTTTAATATCTTTTTTTTAATAATATTTATATATTTTTGCTTAAAATATCTATACGATCGAAATATCGATATATCGAAACAAATGAGCAATAAAAACAAATATTTTTAATACTACGCACTTACTTCAAAAGCACTAAATAATCGTTCCTGTAATATGTAATCACTCACACTGAATACACAAAAATTTCATCCGAAATTGACTAGAGGCCCACCCATGAAAGTAAAAGGAGATATATTTTCGTCTCTATTCTAGTAGATTATTCTAGTTCTAGTTCTCTATCAAAAGTCATGGTCTTAACAGCAATATTAGGAGTCTAGCGTCAGGCTCCATCCATCGATTACCAACTATCAATACATCAAAGATCAAGCATCAATCATATCAGGATATCAATTCTACTTATGATTAAATCCAAATTTATTACAGAATTACTTGCAGTCGATTCTACTGCAACATCCACGTCGTTTGGTTGTTTCGCAACTTACATAAAATTACGACCAATATAGATTAGTTAATATAATTGCTAAGTACACTATAATAACCATATTATTATCAACAGGCAAAACATCATTTGCAGGAAATTTTACTATTCCTGCTTAATTAAAATAAAAGGGCTGGTAGACATTTAGTGCTATTTGAAACTTATAGTCAACACATTGATAAAACCTTAATTAGTGATTTTAACAGTTAAGTCTGAATGTGGGATATTGTAAAATTATAAACATGGGATTACATAATCAGTTTATAATAACATGCGGGCGTACAGTTACAACGAATCTGCCAATAAGAAGTCTAAGTTATTCATTGCAAGAATAACGATTCCAAGATATATAACTTATTTCCCATCATGACACCGCTAGACAAATTGTTACAACATTTTGGAATCTGAACGATAGCTATATTAAATGTTCTAATAGTACCTCACAGTTCGATACCATACGTCCATATAAGCCTAATATTCACTTATACAGCAATACCTTTTTATACAGAGATAATTTGGATTCATGCTCTATAAGCCCATACATCAGGTTCAGTTTCAATCTCTATTAGTATATGTTTCTTCCAAGTTAAGCGTCGACCCTGATCCATTCCTAGATATTTAAAATTATCTGCTTGCGATTGTTCATAAGTATTAAGATTTAATAGGGGACAAGTCCTTATACACAGAATGAATGTCACGTTTATACGCCATATTTTCAACCTCATCAAGAGTGAGATAATAAAATCGCCGTATCGTCGGCATATGTTGCCACCGTAGTGGTGTTTGAGGTCGGCACACCAATTATATACAAGATATATAACAATGAGCCTGCCCCAAGGAACATCTATAAATAACATATTTGACAGTGTATCCGTCACCGTGTTTCACAATAAAATCTGTGACATATGACTTTAGTAGTTACAAGTTTCTTTAATTTAACTTGAAGTTAGCTTGAGTATGCCACATTGTATTATTATTCAACCAAATTAATGATCTAAAATAATATTTATTTCTTCTGTGATTACTTTGAACCTCTTTTTGTATAGTTTTTCCAAAACCTTGGATATCACAAGTAACAGGCTTAGAAAACGACAGGCGGACACGTCGTCTGATTGTTTCCTTGGTTTGAGAATCATAATGATTTGGATCACTTTCGAAGTGCTAGGGACATAGTTTGGGTGTAACATGACACAAAATATAAATGTTATTAACTTGAAGCACTCTTCTGAGAGTTCTTGTTCCCTTGAGAGAAGATTCTTCCCTTCCAGTTACTATATCAAATCCAGGGGATTTTTAGCATCCATTTCATTCATTATAATTCCCTAAGAAAAAACTTTTCGTGTAGTGGGTCCATTTAAAATGCAGTGTTAAGAGAGTCGGTTAAATTGTTTTCATAATCTACGGATATTTCAGACGGCATTGGATTAAATACATTCTTTAGATACTTAAAATATCTGCTTTTTGTTTGTCGTTCTTGGCCCAAATACTATAACTATGCTTAATGGGTGGGTTATGTTACTGGGGTCTTTTAATCTTTCTTGTTATAACAGTTCAATTGAAAAGTCCCCAGCCTACTATAGTAAAACACATTTTTTGGCACAATTAGTTTTTTTTATTCAACATAATTCCCTTCAAGGGTGATACACTGATTATAGCGATCCTTCAACTTTTCGATAGTATTTTTGTAATACGATTTGTCCCTTACTTCAAAATAGGCCTCAGTTTCGGCGATCACCTCTTCATTCGACAAAAATTTCTTCCCGGCGAGCATTTTTTTGAGATCTGAGAACAGGAAATAGTCGCTGAGCGTCAAATGCGGCCGTTTTTGGCGATTTCGTCCTTCAAACGGTCCAATATGTAAGAGTCGCTGTTTGTGGCTGTGTTGGTTGAAAATTACTTCATGCGCATACCAAAATACAGACGCCATAACCTTGCCAGCCGATTGTTGCGTTTTCCCACGTTTTGGAGCCCGTTCATCGTGTGCAGTCCACTCGGATGACTGTCGAAATGATGGAGCCATGTTTCATTCATTGTCACACATCGATGCAAAAACTCGGAATTATTACACTTGATCATCTTCAAACACTGCTCCGAATCATCAACTCGTCGTTGTTTTTGGTCAAAAGTGAGCTCGCGCGGCACCCATTTTGCACAGAGCTTTTTCATATCCAAATATTCGTGAATGCTATGATGTGCACATTCAGTTGATATCTTTAGAGTGTCTGCTATTTCATTCAGTTTCAATTTACGGTCATTCAAAATAATTTTGTGGATTTTTTTAATGTTTTCGACGGTAACAACCCCTTTAGGAGTCCACTGCGTTCACCGCCTTCGGTGCTCATTTCACCACGTCTAAACTTAGCATATCAATCCTTGATGGTTGGATCAACTGTATTTTTCCCTTCAAAAAGCAATATGTTATCAACACGCGAAATTCCTTTTTATCCATTTTTTTCACAATAACAAAAGTTGCTTCACTCAAAATGTTATAATTCACAAACTAATGATCCGAGAGCTGTCAAATTTATACACTCATCTTTTGAGGGTTAGGGCTAGCTAAAAACATATGGATTTAATTCTAGTAGCGCCATCTATGTGTCAGGCCAGGGACTTTTCAACTGAGCTGTTATTCCAGAGAAATCATTCCGTTGCGTCAGTAGACGTTAGGTTTTCTAAATATTCCTGTATTCCTTGGTTTTATTCACAATTAATTAGCTCTATCAGTTCTCTTGTTGCCTTGTTGATTTTTTCTTGTTTTCTTCTGTTTTTGGCTGTTGTCAGGTTTTCCACAGTTTCCTTTTCATTGCAATTTTCTGTTTAATACGGAAATAAATTATGGGAAAAAATAGTATTAGTAGTTAAATACATTAATTTCACAAGTAGAAATATTTGCAAAAACCTTGCTTATAATACAAAATAAATCATATTTATTACAATGATTTGAATTTTCGATATTTTTGTATAAGATAAAAATTCCTGTCTGAAATGAAAATACACGTACCATTTCCAATACCCCATTCAAAATATTTACTCCGCCGACGTCTACCCACATCTCCATACGCTGGTCATTGTCAGGTTGCCAATTGTTTGCCGAGGTTCAATTCGTACGTATATTTTCAGATTGACTATAAATTCCGAAATAAGTTATGACGTGTTTGTGTTGATTTATCAGCTAATTTTGACCGTGAATCGTTGATAGTAAAATTTATTTTAGATAAAAATCTACATAAATTATAAGCTGCGTAATCGAACACACTTATGCGCAATAGCAGCCAATATAACTTACCAAAGGAATACGATGTAAACTATTCAAAACAAATATTTAATTTACTTAAAAATTGTTTTATTTTAACGGAAAGATTTGGTGACTTGTTGAACGTATCTCGCAACCATTTTTTCTGAACCACCGGAGTCGTATCAGTCGCCTGTATATAATATAATATTCATTAGATACATGTAATTTCAATTTTTGACGAAGTATTAATGTAGACAAATATTAAACAACCTAACATAACAATTAAATTCGATGGTTTTGACATGTCTGTATCAAAGAATGTTCAAAACAATATATTCGAAATTCATTATCATTATTTGTTTAATTCTAAACAATCTGCAACCGAAGTCGATCAAACAATTTTGGAAATTTATGATGATGCTGCTCCGTCATATCCCAACTTGTTGATTTTCATTAAGTTAAGTTAACTATTTAAAAATGCTAATAAATAAAATAAATAATAATAAATAAAAATTTAATGTTAATGACAAAAAAGACCTGAAGGACCAAAAACGTTCGAAGATAATGAATTATAAGATTTATTGACCGAAAACCCAACCCAAGTTCTCAAAGAACTTTCAGCCAACTTAAAAATTCATAAATAAACTGTTTCTAAACGTTTTCATGCAACATAGAAGACCCAAAAAGGGCTATCACAGCAATTGACTGAAAAAGCCATTATAAACTGTTTCAATATCGCGAATATTCTGTGGCATATTGAGACTAGCGATGAAAAGTAGATCCACAATGACATCAAAGTAGACTATTCATGGCCATAAAGCATTGCTATGCATAAGGTGGGATTATCAAGGTGTAGTGAACTATGAGCTGCTAAACGGAATGAAATTGTCACTACAGATGTCAGCCTATGTCAATTCAACAAAGTGAACGACTTGTTGCAAAAATACTATCAATATGGAGTAACAATGGCAAAATCATCCGTTTGCAGGGCAAGGCTCGGAACGCGTTAAAAGAGTTGTGAGAGGTAGATAGCTGCAACACGAATGGGGCATTCTGCCGTACCCAGCATACTCACCAGACACAGCGCTTTCTAACGACTACTTGTTCAGATCGATGCAGCTTAACTTGGCTAGCACCCGGTTTTGCTGAAGAGGTGCGAAAATGAAAAATGATTTCTCGCTACCTGACCAAGATTGTTCTTTCGACACAGTATCGCAATGTTGCCAGAAAAATGGAAAAAAGTTGTAGAAAATGATACAAGAACCTAATATAAATTCCTCAATATTTTATTTTAAGCTACTCGTTAAATCTGATTGTATGAATCATATAATAGAAACAATAAAAAAATTGTGCTATTAAAAAAACTGTATAAAACTCTAAAGTAAGCATAGCTTTTACACATCGTGTAAAATGTTCTTAATTTAACTTGGATGTAATGGGAAGAAATGATAAATGGAACCAGAGAAATGCTTTAGCCAAGTTCCACTTCTCTCATGGATGTCTAGGAAAAACATCCTTTATCCTTATCACTATTCATATCACTAAAACTTACAAACAAGTAAAGCTTACAATGTCAACAAAAGACTAAAATTTCCTTCTTTGAATAAAACTATTTCTAATCTATAATAATTGTTGAGGATGAATTTGATATAATTGATAAATTAAATGTGATCGAAACTGCCATGTATGCCATGGCTCATCAATTAGAAATAGTTAGAGAAAAAATAGCGGGTTTAACAATAGGAATTACGTGAATCAAATCACTAAAAATATTGCTGAAGGCTTAAAGGAAATTGACTTTATCAAAAACATAAAGTACATTCGAAATTGCTCCATATATGGCGGAAGATTTTCCATGATTACCGTAACGTTGTCTATTCAATATACTTGCCTGAAGGTTAGTTGGTAAATAAAAAATATAATCTGCGCAATATGCAAATTATGAAAACCCTGGCGCCATTAATCAGGCACCGATGACGGTATTTACCGTCAATTGTCTATTATAGTTTAATATGTTTGTAGATCTAAAACCATAGAAATTTAACAAATTAACATGATGAACAACAAAACATCACAATAGATATGCATGCATGAATAATTTCAGGACATGTTTACCCTGTTTATGAAAAGGTAGCGTGAAATGTCTATCAATATTATGAGATATAAACCGACTAAACTTTTTCTTGTGAGATTTTATGACGTGACTGGTTTATACCAATGGGCGCTTAACGTCAATATTACTTCAATATAAAGAAAGAATTCATTCTAATCTAAGAAATAAAGTCATTAAATTTCGAAAATACCTCACACAACGAAATAACGACAAAACAGATAATTGCACATTATTATGTTTAAAAATATTTAATAATTATTTTTAGAACTACTTTTAATAAGGTCAATTTCTATTGTTACAGGTTTTATAAAATACGAGTAATATCCCCACAATGCCCGCAGGCGAAACGGCCAAAAGTTCAAATTCCGGAAGGACCACATTTAGACCGCCATGGGTGAAAGGCGAACCAGAAACTTTTACACAAATGAATTTAAAAAGTACCCCAAGGAAAAGAGAAAGTCCCTCGAAGGAAACAACTGACAATAATCCTATAGGTAACAATGCTAGTTTTATATATAGTTAGTTTAAAAAAAACAACTTAGTATGCGAATGGTGTTGCATATATATCACATGTGTGCCCTTACTTGTGCACTAGTAATAAGTGTTTTCAACACTATGAATGTCAATAAGAATGTTAATAAGACTCATAGATTTCATAAATGAAGGGTCATAAATATTTTTAAATAGTCTTTTGATACAATCCATTAATCTGCCTAAGAAGTAAACTTCTGCCTCAACAGGTTATAGTCAGACAGAGCAATATCTGGAAAGTACAGCCAGTACAGGACTTCTCTTGTTTGAAGAACTTGTCCTAACATCTCTAAATATCTTTTTAAACAGCTCTGAGACATGTGGGATGTACATAGTAGACATAGTACTGTACCGAAAAATAATTTTTGTCGTGCCTAACAGAGTATTCCGGTTATTTTTTCTTCAATGCAAGATTCACACTCATCAATTCTAGTCGACAGCAATAAGTTACCAATTATTTTCTTCCTTGCTTAGCATTTCTCATGATTTTAAGCATTTGTCAACTGTTGTTGATAAATTAATTCTCAACGATCTAGATTATTCCTTGACTATTTCAACGCACATTATTATTCAGACAATTCAGCTAATTCTACATCTGAACGTTAAGCTTTCTGAGCCCTTCACTGCATGGCAGTCAAAATCGCCACCTTTATTACAAACTATTTTCGACATACCCACCAAAGTATAGACGTGTAAATAACAATTAATAACAATAATATGAGTTTTTAGCAAAATAGATTATCGAAAGAAACAGAGAAATATTGTATTATCTCTTGTAACTTTAGTAAAAACCTACGCCATCTTTTGTAAAACACTATGAATGAATTACGTCATCTAATATAACTTACAAAAATGTTGAAAATGTTTGAACTTGAATAATTACAAATTGTTTTTAAGAACCTTGGCTATTCTGTACTTAAATACTATATAAATACTATATGAAACAATAACTATGATAAAACAAAATGTCAAATGTCAGAAAACAAATCATCATGTAACATTATTTATTATATATGCAACACCATATGCCCATATCATACAAAAATCATCCAGAAGGCTACATTTTGTTCTATGTTCTGTCATTAAACAACAACAGTCAAATAACGAAAAATTGGCCGTGTAATTTTACTTGTTTTAGTCAACAAAACCCATACAGTTTTGATGGCTTGCCAAGTTGATGTGGCATATTTTTTTCAAGTTTCAAACCAAACACACAATCTAGATTACCTCCAACATTAACTTGGATGCATGTCATTAACATCGGGTTATTGATGATGAAACATATGAGTCCAAGTTCGATTGGCTATAAATAAAATCATTTAATTTTAGAGCGAAATAAATGTACCGAAATATAATAAATACGAAGCATATGTTTTACAGGCGGCTCTTAATAAAATATATTTCTAGTTCAGTGTCACATCTTTAAATAGAAGTAAGTTAAAATTTAGGAAAAACTAACATTAAAAGTCCAAAAATTGTATAAAATAGACGAAATAAGCTTTAGAACTATTCACAACAAATAGGAACTGCTGAAAACCCGTTTGGAACCATTTGGAAAAAGATGGATACAAAAAAAAAGATCATGGACCTAATTTCCATCTGTGGCTCTTTGTACAATGAATGGTGACTGGCGACTAAAAGTGGAATTGAAGACTTTGTAAATAGAATAATATGCTACGAATCGTTCCACTACGACCAAACTCTTCGACCAAAAGCAATCGCCGAGAAACAGCCAACTTTGCCCAATACGTCAGGACCTGTGTATAATCAAAGCCACGCCAGGCCACACAAATCGATAGAAACTCGCCGGCTTCGCTTGGTTAAAACCTTCTTCTGAATCCCTCTTATAGTCTGGAACTAGCACGATAAGAACACTAGCACTCGACTCAAGAGAAGCTTCTGAAAATCGGCTATACCAGTGTCTTGACAAAAACAAAACGGCCAAAATCTTGTCCTAAATCGTGTCATTCTAAGATTAAATAAACCCTTCAATATTCTTCAAAAATAATGGATTTCTTTTTAACATATTTATTATAATATTATGTAAATATTATATTTATAACAAATTTATTTAGGTTTAGCAACTATGTAGTTAGGTTGAGATATAATCACATATAATAGTTTATAAGTATCTATGTATCCATTTTATTTCTAGATGTTAGTTTAGGACCAAACGTAGAGGACAAATATCAAGATACTCGACATATTTTACTTTTTATTTTAAAATTTTTATGACAAACCTAGCCTATTAAAGAACGTGTTTAAATATTATAAATGCTTTTTAATTAAAGATTACTACAAGCCATAAAATGTGGTAACATAACCAATTACTATTTGCGACATGAATATTAACAGAAATAAATACATTAATTTCAAAACAAATTATCATTAATAATGAAAAGTGGTAAGTCAACCAGCAAAACTGCGATAAATATTGAAAATAACTTCTTTATTAACATTTGTTACGCCATCAATAATCTTATTAAATGTATTAAATGTTATTAAATATAATTATTAAATTAAGTGTTAATGTTGGAGATAATTCGTTCAAAATCGCTTTGTACATGTGCTAACACCATATTCATTACACTTATTTTCAGCCAATATACAATTGCGGAAAGTTTACAAAGACGAGGAGGACACCGAGAATATAACAATACCAGAAAAAGAAAATCCATTAGGTAACAGTGACAAAAATATTCAAATCTATGCCAAAAATAATATCAGTTAGACAACGGCTAATAGCTTGATAAATAATTAAATGCGAACAAAAAAGAATGAAAGAACAGATTAAGCAGAATAAAAACCAAAAATACTTTAGTTAAAAGTTAAGTATCTAGGTTGGGTGAAACGACAGTTTGAGGTTGGCTTTTTCGACGCATTATACTAAAAAAATTAATCTTTTCAAATGTTAACTGGTTGCCAAGATGCTTATAAATACGAAAAACAACAAACCTGGACCTACTTATTCCAATTTTTTTTGTGAAATGTTTCGATTTTAATTAGAAATAATTTAATAAATCGATAACTAATGAATAAAGATGGTAACCATATATTCAATAATTATTTAGTTATATTATTTACAACAAAATAAAAACAATAATAATGTAAACTTCGTTTAATTATTTTAAATACTAAATTATCAACATAAAATCAAGAATTCGATGCTATTATCCACACGTACTAATTTGTATATATATATATATATATATATATATATATATATATATATATATATATATATATATATTATTATTATCTACCATCTTCTTTATCTGGACCGAACTTATTGCTTAACGTGGGCTCCGAACCACGATCTTTGGCATTAAGCCTTATTAAGAAGTTTAGAAATCATCCCAGAAGACATCCGGTCTTACCCAGCCTGGATACTAGCGTGACTGGGAGGACTTCCTTATCGAATTTTGAAGCAAACAAAACAACAAATTTATTTCAGGAACAGGAAGTGGTGATATTGGATCCACCGAAGCGCTAACTGGAACTACAAGCGATGTAACAATATATATATTAAATTACAGATAGAAATATCAGAAAAATCTTAATTGGTTTTTCTACACAGGGTTCTTGAACAAAACTATATGCTTTTTAAAATATATCATATTAATATACTATATATAAAATATATTTTTTTTTAATTAATTTCACCTGACTGTTGAATGAAATCAAAGACAACTGTCATAAATAAATCCGGAATTACAAAATCATATCAAAATTGCAAAATAAGCAAAGTTTCGGTTATATCCATCATCCGAATTGACTTTTATTATCGATTAAAGTAAGATCATTTTATTTATTCAGAAAAATTTTAAAAGTATCAAAAATTAAGCTAAAACGATTAAGAAATTAAATTAGTTTAAACATAGCCATACATATACACTGAACGAAAAAAAGTGATCTGTGAATACTTCAAAAATGACTGCTATTATTCTACGAAACAGTAGAAATTATGAACCAAAAAAAAAGTCGGTTTTTGAAGACGAAAAAACCTAAAGAGGGTGATGAAAATTACTAAAAAGGTAAAGAACTACGGCTTGTTGGAATTCACGTGCATCTATCTACATCAATTGCTTGCATAAAGGAAAAACAATGATTAAGTGCGTTATACGTTATTATTCCTCAGTATTTGAACATAAACAATCTTCTTAAATCAATGGACTGTTCACATGTTGTACATGTCTTACAATTACCAAAATTATGGAATTAGTGTTCAAATAACGGTTTCTATCGAAACGTTTACAAAAACGTGTAGTCAGGTTTCACAAATACTTTCAAATACTTTCAAAAATGTATTATAGAAGTGCCTCTATTCTTGATATAAAATGGTGAGATAAATAGTGATTGCCGATGGTGAATGTCAACAATGTTTGACTCATAAGAATAATGTATAAATAAAAAGCAACTGTTACGTTAGTGAAAGTGTGATGGTGCGATATATATAGTATGTTCCATCAATCACTTGTATTTTGTTCATCTAAATTAAAAAGCAGGAAACAGTTCCAAACCAAACATTCCTTAACTGTCTTAGAGACAGATTTTATAATTCAAAACAATGGTATTTTTTCTCTAATATGAGAATATGAGATTCATTTCTATCTAGAATTTGACAACCGAATGATCTATGATTTAATGATAAAGTCTTGAAAGAAAATCTATCAAAGTTAACATCAAACTGTCAAAAAGCCTTTCTTGAATTCCATAGAAATGTTTTATTATCATAAATGTTTTGTTAACCTAATATAATTGTATAACTCAAATATATAACATCCATGATAAATAATATATGTAACTAATAATAAAGCAGAAGTAACTAATATCCAAAAACGCTTGTGTAACAGTTAAAATCTGTTAATCGCTTCTAATGCAATCTGCCTATGATTTTGCAGACGGAGTCCAACTCAGAAAGGTGAAGAAAGAACCCTACGAGAGAGAAAGTTTCCGTAAAGAAAAAGAAAATAATCCACTAGGTAAATTGGTCTTTCGAAGCGGTCGAAATATGTATTACTACAGACGCCACAAAATGGAAATATATTCAAATAATTACATAATTTACTGTACAATACATTATCAATTAAAATACCATTCGTTCATGTGGGCTTATAATCAACCGACATACTTATAAATATGCACATTGTTTGAATTATTAATGAATCATATATACATTTTAATAACATCAATTAAAATAAACAAAACTTAATCAATTAATAATATATGGATGCTTTTAATTTTAAATTTATTAAATATACTTTATTTATGTTTATCTGCAATTGTTTACATTATTAATATATTAGTATACAAAAAATAGAACTATATGTTACTATTTGAACAATGTGTAATTATACATAAACCATAGACCAATAGGAAACCTAAAACATAAAAATTAATATGATTTTAAAATTACGGCGGTTTGAGTAAAACATAAACGAGGGTGAACTTTACATAAAGTATATGAAACCAAATTGTTATTGAAACTCATCTTTTAGCTGTTTGGAACATTCTTTGTCAAATACACGACCACCTTTAAACATATATCGTATTCAAGAGAGCTGATACACGATTATATTTTTAAAGAATTGAACAAAACTGACACGAAATGACAAAAATTTATAAAATTATTTAACACAAGTCCTCGGTGAAACAAATTGAGATATAACAGGTCAATTGAAAAGTCCCCGGCCTGACACATAGATGGCGCTACTAGAATTTAATCCATCCATTAATTCCGCGTGTTGATAAAATATTGCTTTTTGAAAGGAAAAAATACAGTTGAAGCAAAAACTTGGCTTGATGCCGAGTTTCCGAACACGGTCCCAGGAAATTCAACCATCAAGGATTGGTATGCTAAGTAGACGTGGTGAAATGAGCTCCGAAGACGGTGAACGCAGTAGACGCCCAAAAGAGGCTGTTAACAACGAAAATATTTTAAAAAATCCATAAAATGATTTCGAATGACCGTAAATTGAAATTGAATGAAATACTACAGCAGATACTCTAAATATATCAACTGAACGTGTACATCATATCATTTACGAATATTTGGGAATATCAGAAAGGTCTGTGCAAAGTGGGTGCCGCGTGAGCTCACTTTTGACCAAAAACAACGACGAGTTCATTCGACGTTGATTCGAAGCAGTGTTTGAAGATGATCAAGTGTAATAGACCCGAGTTTTTGCGTCGATGTGTGACAATGGATGAAACAAGATAATTTCACTCCGAAGTCCAATCGACAGTAATCCGAGTGGACTGCACACGATGAACCCGCTCCAAAGCGTACGAAAACGCAACAGTCGGCTGGAAAGGTTATGGCGTCTGTATTTTGGGATGCGCATGGAATAATTTTCATTAACTATCTTGAAAAAGGAAAGACCATCAATGGCGACTATTACATAGCGTTATTGGACCGTGTGAAGGACGAAATGGCCGAAAAATGAAGTATTTGAAGAAAAATAAAATGCTGCTTTACCAAGACAATGCACCGTGTTACAAGTCAGTGAAAATGATGGCAAAAATCCATGAATTGGGCTTCGAATTATTTCCTCATCCACCGTATTCTCCATATGTGGCGACTATTCCCAGCGACTATTTCCTGTTCTCAGATCTCAAAAGAATGCTCATATTGCCATTATAAGCATCAACTGCTAACAAACTATGTACTTAAAAATAAATCAGTGGGATTTGTTTTGCCTAACCAGGTAGGAAATGTATTTGCATATCAAGCTGAGAGTGGGATCCACACATGAATGATGGGCTTGCATGAGTTATTTATGACTTTCACGCCCTATAAAATGCTCTCAGCTGATCCTGTAATACTCTGATCATATTGCTGATACACCTTCGGATTGAAGAAAGACACCAGAACCTGGATAATCATGACGGGGCATGAGGGCTCGGTAGAAGTTAGATATCAATTTTCTTATTTTGGTTATTGATCCCGCAAAACATGAATTAACGAAGCCAAGAATCTAAAATTAACAGAAAGGTGGAACTAGACTGGATAAATATATTTGTCAGACCTGACTCGTCCGACGAATCATCGAACATACAGGGTTCGCCTGAGAAGTTTCCTTTAGAAAACCTGAAATCGTTTCACCTAATAAGTCGTAAATGAACTGCTTAAAGATTCACGGATGTTACATAACAAACATTGGGTTGAGAAGAATGCTGGCTCTGCAGATGAGTGAGTAGAGCACGTTAGCTACACCGTTACTTCCTTGAAACAAATTAAAATCAGAAGGATGATGCATTTATATATAACAGAAACAAATTGTAAATGATTCTCTTGAAAATATTTTATATATAACCTCGTTAAATCTGCTATATAGCTACATATTTAAATTAATTAGCACATTAAAAAATTAAAATATTTAGAATTCTTATAGTGTACCATTTAATAATTGAATTGGTTTGATCTATCTTAAAATTGAATGAATTAATTTAATGTAATTAATGTAATGGATTAAAGTAAATTTAATGAATACTTTAATGGAGTTTTTCAGACCTGATATCAATAAAAATAAATCAACACGAATAATTTATCAAATTCAACTTGGTTTAAAAGTGTTTAGCTTTATAAATATTTTCTTCATTATATAATTAAAATGTGCATATTTACGAGTTCAAGTGCTTCAATAATCCAACTTTTAAACCGAAGTTATTAAAACATTTTCGTAGCTGGTGTGAAACTACGAAAAACGTCAGTTCAAACTAAAGAACCCCAACAAAATGGAGAAGAAAAAGATAGTTTCTTCGTCAAACCACAACTGAAACCTGTACCGCAAAGAGAAAAATCACCACCCAAAAAGGTAATATAAAATAAGAATACATTTTAAATTCTTTAAAAAAACTTAAATTGAATACATAATATTAACAATGTCCTAGAACTTATAATAATGCAAATCAACTTATGAATTGATGGATTGTTTTTACCAACAATTAATATTCATAATTCGTTCTCAATTAGAAGAACTTTCTATTTTTGTATGCAACCCAGTTTATCAAGAACGACCAAAGTGTTTTTCCCTCGACTTGTATACATGATGATATCCCCATTTTTGGTAAATAATAAAATAGACACGAAAATTATAATTTAAAACAATAAAAATATTTGGCTTGAGATGAATCAAGATGGACTTAAGTGTTTGAACACATATATTCAAAATAACACTCTAAATGTCACCTTAATTAAACTAAGCGGCTATACCAATTATACAAAAACTGATTTTATACATTTACATTTTAGGATCACAAAATTCATGATCTACCAAAGTTAACAAGTGTCTCCGAAAGAAAATTACCAGAAAGAAAACCATCTTTACTCAGACGGGAAAGCTCAGATGAAGTTGAAATTGACAGAGTATGTACAAAAAACAAAAAAACTTTCATATGACAACAAGTTACTTCGCCATATCGTCATTAAAATGATTTAACCAATTATCTCATATATTCATATACCATTATATCAACATAATAATTTTTAATTAAATTATAATATAATATATGGCTTCTAATTCATTATGGCTTATAAATATTACCTAACTGCATAATTCTTGCTTTATTTTTTAAATAATTTTATGATCTACTATCAAGTGCTATTAACTTATTAACTAAAAAACTATGCTAAAAATCATAACTTCAAAGATCAACATTTGCATATTTTTAATTTCTTGATTTGCAATCACTTCAAATGTGATGGTGTACAATATATAATGGTAAACCTAGTTTCTATATTATATATTTATATAGGCGCCTAATAATCTATATAACCTATTAGACTATTTAATAAATATATAATATTAAAAATAAAAACTATTAAGTCTCATATAAAATTTACTCTCATTTAAACTTATGCAGCTCTGCATAATGCAAAATAATCAATCATTTTTATAACTCAAATGACACTATTCTTAGTAACTAAATAGTATAGAAACCAAGTTTAGCCTGAATAATATGTTTATATTCCTCTTTTCCTTATACTATGTAACTAACAAAAAGAAACACTGACACATCCGAGACACCTACTGCCAAATTGTACGAAACCAAATATCTGGCATCAGCGGTTGTTATATGTTGATTTCTACTTTATTCTATTATCCTTCCTTTAGATTTCTGTGTGGCTCAAATCAGAATCTTATTATCGTAAATTGAAACCGAATTTTTTTTTTGTTATTTTTCAGGATGACAGGAATTTGTCCAAGGTAGGTATATATTTTGAAATTTTTTATCAGCTTTTTTTTCCGTATCGATATTTGAAATATCAATAAGATATTTTTTTAAATTTCTTATGAAAGGTAATCTGAACATGGGATGAATTCAAAATGTTATGATTATTGCAACAATAATCCGCAAACAAGATTTGCAAAAATAAGGTTTATACTATACATTTTATAAATTGTATTCGAATCTAGCCAATCAGCAACCACAGTTAATTGAATTGAAATTTATAATTTTAATAAACAAAACAAAAACTAAAAATTCAAAATTTTGTTGAGAACAGATATTTTCATTTTTGTTATCTCTAGAACTGGAAATAGAAAATTTTCTTATTTCTTATCCTTAATAAAAATAGACCAGTTTTAAATAGCTATACAAATATAACAACTTTTGAAATATTACAACAATAGAACAATTAATATGAATCTATGATAAAATAAAAAAAAATTATAAAAATTGAGCTCATTTTAAATTAATTTTATGATTTATACATGTTCAATAAAAATGTTAAAAAAGATAAAATGGATAAAAATAGTAGGAAACAGTTAACTAATATTGTTTATAAAAATGTTGAATTGAATTAAATTAATAACTTAAATACTATATAATATTTTATATATAATTTTTTAATTCACACTATTACTTTTTTATATAATTACATTTTCCACTTTCAATTTTCCGAGATATTAATAATATAAAATTAAAAATATTCATAAAATTCATTACACATCAAATATATATTATTTCTTCAAAATTAAGCTTGCAAATATAAGTGACTTTCAAATCAAACAGTTAAAAGGTAACAATCTTTTAAATTAATAAATAAATAAAACTTCTAGCTAAAGATAATCTAACTCCTTAACAACTTGTTCACGTTGTTCTGAAAGTATAGTAAACAATTAACTGTTTTATACTAAAAACGCAGGAAAATAAATTAATTTTAAAGGAAAAAAAACTACCTGCAAAATTGCTTTAACTAATGACATCAGTTACAGATTATTTATTTACAATTATTTTCTAGTAAGTAACAAAAGATATCTGAAAATAATAATTTAAAATATTTGGCTAGAGGTGGGTCAAGATAAACTTAAGAGTTTAGCTTGCACAAACATCAGCTGCTCTAAGTATTCGAATATCGTACATAATCAAAACCCCTTTCTATTTATAAATAACCAACCAAACGCGCCAGATGGAAATTTTAGCTATTTAACTTCAGTCGATTGATTGATTTTAACGAATATATACATTATTTTATGTTTAAACTTCTGGTAAGTTTAAAAAAAAGACGATATACTACCACGAAAACACTCTACAACAATACACTTTCGTTCGAAATTACGATTAAACTAAGGATTTATGAATTCGTTATTTTCATAAGGAACTTCCAGCTAAAAGAAACTCCCTAGTTCGCGCAGAATCTGTACGCAGACTATCAACAACGCCGGCACCACCACCGATGCCACCTCCGCCACCTGGAATGCCTGGTGAAATACTCACAAAACCGCTTAATGACCAACAAAAGAAAAGATTAGAACAATTAAAGTAAGTGACAAATATTACATTATTTTATTCAACAAATCAATAGTTCATAGTTCAATAATTTATCATATATAGATTTTACAAAAAATTATTTATTCAAAATTATATTAAAAGGAACCATCGATAACAAGAGAAATCCCGATATAATTTATAACCTCTAAGAAACGAACTCCTAACCATTAGGTAATTGCATGTACTCTGATGATCATTTCTACAATTTAAAAGCTTTTATTGACAAAAATTGATACAATAGTCTATTCAAGATTTTTTTTACATACGTCCTCAAGATGTTTAATGTATTGCCTGTCGCAATTTGTAAGTTCATTTTAGAATCAGACAATATTTGCCTTTTCATTTTATTTTACTTAAAAAGAGATACAATGCTGTCTGATTAGTTGAACGCGTAAACGAATGAACCTATCAAAGTCATCCGGTTGTCAAACGTATGTAAAATTCTTGAAAGCAATAGTGTTAAGAGGTTATAACTCTAACCTATAAACTATTGTGGCTGCATAATTAACTGTAGTTTTTAGATGTACTATAATGTTAAAATAAATTATATTTGATAACATTTTTGTTCAATTATTTTATTTAGATTAAAATTTTGTTGTATGTCAAAGCCAAACTGAACTAAAACTCAGAACTAAAACTCAGAATTGATGAGGCAACATTACGACGTTTTGACGTCACAAATTTAGATGACGTGTATACAAAATAACTTTGAATAGACTATATATACAAATATTTTTCATCACTTTCTAAAACTCTCCGATCTTTCTGACAACATTGTAATTCAGTATCGAAAGGATGAAGTTGGCTTGGCAATAGTCCGATCATGTGTCCATATTCGTTATTCTTTGACATTTCGAAACCGTATGCCAGCCAAGACATATTTTATCGATATGAACAAGTAGTACTCCGAAGACGCTGTTGTCTGGTAAGCACGCTGGGTGCGGCATAACTTCCCATTCGAGCTCTGTTACCCGTTATTGCCTATTAAATTTTTTAGCAACAATATATAATTCAACGTATTCAATTGACGTCGATATACATCTGCAACAACACTTTTAATCGGTATTAAACACTCGTGATGGTGCATATGGTCTGCACAACTAGATTTTATGGCTATAAATATTCCGCTTCGGTGTTGATATGGATAGCTCTCCTGAAAAGCTCGCCTCGAGTAAAATATCATGGATTAGGACTTTTTACGCTTGGAATTTTCGTAGTAGATCCATTTTTCATCACCAGTGATAGTCCACCATAGACAACACTGAGTGGTTAAAATAATTCGAAATTACATTTCATCATTTCATTGAGTAAATTAGCGTAAATATATTTTACCTCCTTTTGAATCTTCCCAATCGCATTTAACGTCTAGAAATAGTTGATTGAAAGTAAGAAGTTGTTACTTTATGTAAATAAATATCAAAGACATTGAATTTAATAGTTGTTTCTTAAAATACTTCGCATTTTCATCAATAGATATCGCTGATCAAAATACATGCAAACACGTAATAGAATCAAATTATCCGTATAGAACCTTCCATTAGAATGGTTTCAAATAGTTTTTAATTAGTTTTAAGATTCCTAGATTACTGTAATGAAATTTATTTTCCATAATGCCTAGTCAGTAGCAACCCCCATTTGATTTATAGCCTTTAATAGTAGGCCCTAAACGTGTGATACCGTTGGACTTGCTAATAAATTGCAATTCAAACTGACAATGTATCTAGCTTAACCACCAAGAATCCGGATTATTGAAGTAGATCCATTTTGCATCACCAGCAATAAACAACTACAAACATTATTTATTTCTTGTCGATCAAGCGGCATCTCCCTTCAAGAAGCGATAAACAACATTTTAAGGCTATTTTCAGATACATCCCGCTGAGATAAGATAAATGAATCAAAAAAAAATAAAAAGAATTAATAGCAAATTAACCAGAAGAGCTGCAATTGAAAAATAGATAAGGAACTAATAACGTTTAAGTAAAATTGAAAAATTGAGTCTTGTTAGTAGGTGACTTGGTGACTTCAAATACATTACTGTGAAAATTTATTAATTTTTTGTATGATAGAATATCTGAGAAAGTTTTGGAATTGAATGTACGCACCACCAAGTACTTGTGTCTACACAAAATATGTCTACAGTCGATCAGAGCTTAGGAAATGAATCATCACTGAGATTTGAAGTGCTGAAGTTTTAATCACTGAAGTTTTAAGTTCTTATCTTAAGTGCTAAATTATGTAAAGAAAATTCGTTTTATCTTCCCCACGCCTTAAGTCCGCAATGGATTTGCAAAATTGCAATAAACTGGCATGGTGCTGAGCTACAGAATGTAAAGACTGTCGCAGCTCTATTAACTATACACGCTAGTTAGAAAGCTAAAATGTTACTGCTGAATGCCGTTGGGAGAAGTTATTCAAACCACAACATTTATACAATTATTGAGTGCTTTTGTGTTACTTTGAAGTAACGCAGATGCTGAAAGATTATTCCATTGATGAATAGACAAATAACAAATAATAGACAAATAAAAAAGTACGGTTTTGTGGTGGGTTGCTAAAAGGTATTAAAACAAAACTAACATCAATAAAATACGTAATCAGCTTCATTCTTACTTGAAACATACACCAGTCTATATGTTCTATTAATATTGTAAAACATAAATTCCTTAGGAGTCGCTGAGAAAAATGTATGGCCGTTTTATTTGTTCTTAAAATATTTAGCACGGGTATTCATTGAGCAGTTCATTCAGTTCTTTGCTACTGAACTATGGCATTCTTTAATTTGCAAGTCACCACTTCGAACATGACTTGAAATGAAAATAAAAATTAAACTACCATAATCGTACTTAACTGAAGGAGGAATATCTAATAAAAATGTTTCCAATTTTGTAGTAAGTGTTTACAGTAAAACAACAAACCGGAAAATTAACAATACTTTTAATGAGGAATATAAAAAACAGAAAGAAAAACAACATACATACATACTATTTTAGAGATTTTTAATATTTATTTTAATAACATCAATAGAGTTCTCAAAAATTAATATCATCACCACTTAATAAAAATATTTTATATTTTGCTCATTAGTAACGTGAGGGTTGCTATTAGTATTTTGGCTTTATTACTTTTGAGAACATTCCCCATAATGATCAATACTTTTGTACTTTTACGAGTGCATGAAGCAATCTTCGTAACATTTTTTCCACTCTGATGTACCTTCAAATAATTTTTTTTTGACGAATCAGTAACTCTGGTGCCAAAAAATGTTGAGCAAGTAATTTATTCTGGTTATGCGGGAAAAAAATGTCATTCGGTTCCAAATCAGGATTGTCTGCAGGATGACCCATCAATTCGACTCTTTGACCAGTTAAATAGGTTCGCTTCCGCTTCTTTTTTCATATTTCTCAAAGCGTTTCTGGTAAACAAATGATTATACCGCAATAAATGTGTACCGTTGCCACAGTTCTACGTTGCTCTAACGCCAAGATTGCTACATGTCTAGTTATTCCGAAAAAACGACCGGTCATTTGCTTAGAAGTGTTTCGCGCACGAATCACTATTGTCGGATTTCGCTCGTCAAGACCAATACTGTGAATTATTGTTTAATTAAGTGCTCACATGTATAGATCGAAGATTCGTCAGTTATGTTGAAGTTATACGTATATTTTGATGCATCTCGTTTGTATATCTTTGCACCAATTGACTTGAGCAGGTTTTGAGCTTTTGTTAAATTATGCGCAATTCAATGTGCACAAATCTCTTTCGCAGCTAAATGTTCATGCAGTGCCTATTCATGCTCGTCATTTTTGTACTAATGCTCAAGGGTGGCTCAATCTCACGGTAAGCAACATCACGATCTTGCAACATTACTTCGCGCAGAGCATTAATGTTTTCTCGCACAACAACACATGGACGACCTTCATGACTATAGACCCTAAGCGAACCGCATACACAATTGAATTCATGATACTAACGTTTCACAACGACAAAGGATGAGGCTTTATCGCCAAAAGTCAAAGTAAGTTGATCGATGAACTGCTGTCTTGATAGCCAACATCAAAAGCCGTAAAAAAGCATCACACGAAAATGCTTACGAGTTACTCATTGTTTACTAATTGACTTACTTTCAATAATACCAATTGTGCTCAAATGACAAAACGTTCTCTTGAAGTTTTGAGTAAGGTTGGAAGTTTCGCCTTATATAAAACACTTAAACACAGTATTGTAAAACAGTATTGTCAAGGTTCAAAATCTAAAAAGCAATCCTCGTTTATCAGTAAGATTTTACAATAACGCTCTGTTAAAATTTATTAGATCGCGACCAAAAGTACGACCAGATTGGTCAGCCACATTGAAGGAAATCGAAGGAGGAAAGAAACTGAGACATGTGGAATGCAACGATAGGTCTCAACCATTATTACCCGAAGCGAAGGCACAAGAACACTTCCTCTATGATAGCGAAAAACCCAACGTCCACAATGAGCTACTGAAACAGGTCAACTAAAACAGCATATTTGACTAAATTAAACTAATACCAAGTGATCTTTATTTTAGATTGAGACAGGTGTAAAACTGAAAAGAGTACAAACAAATGACAGAAGCAGACCAATGCTAGATGGTCTGAGAAAGTTCCGTAGACAAATGACAATCGAGGAACAAATTCAAAAATCTATCTCGATGGCTAGCATACCGCCGGTAAGTGTAAGTACCCCAATAATCTGGCCAATTTTTATTAATTTGATATCCAACAGACTAGTTCCTCAATCAAAATATATCCAGTTAAAAAATTCAAGTTAAAATAAAAAGATTTGTGTCCCTGCATCTTCTATTTCTTGCTTTTGACAAGTAACTAAGTTTAACTATTTCAACCAAAGATTTATTTCCGTATTTAAAATTATCAAAAATAACCGAACTAAAACTCAACAACACCTCATTTTTACTTTTTTTACGAAAAAATTAGTTTAAAGTGCTAAATATCCAGCTTATGTCTTTTGGTTGATGTAATCTGTAGAATGTCGATTTTTAAAAAATATTTATCTATTTGTACTATATATATTTAGGTCTCAATAATTCACAGAATATTTGTTACCAACAGGATGAAGTTGCAACTGAAGAAGTCGATGAACTTGATGACATAGATAAAGTTCGAGATGATCTTCAAAGTACCAAACAGATGTTGGCATTGGAGTTGAGAAACAAAGAGGCACAAGAAATGGAAAATAAGCGATTATTGGCTAGGATCGCCAACTTGGAAGCTGAATTAGAGAAATCTAAATCACAATCTGGAGGCGGAGGCAGTACTGGTGATGATAAGGTATGAATTTAATCTTAAAATCTATAAAAAAAATTAACAAGTAACAACTTTCTATTCGAGCTGCAACAGTGTATCTTTCACAACTCTTGCAACGTGTGTCCGAACGCTGTCATGCAAGATTGCGTTTCTTACTCTATTGGTAGCATTTTTACGTTCGGTTTGGCCTTAACAACAGCACTGAATAAACCACACCTTGCTGATACCACCATATTTACAGCAAAATTTTATAGTCATAAATATTTCTCTTCGGTTTCGATTTAGACTTTCTAGACTTTCTTTCCTAGACTAACTGATGATTTTTTGCGCTTGAAATTGTTGTAGTAAATCCAATTTTAAGTCACTATAGGTTACAGAAAAATCTTGTGTATTTACTTAGCAAGCAATGAAGCTGAAACGGTTCAAAAGGGTATTTTCAGTCAATTCATGTGATATCTATTTTCTCTCCTTTTGAATCTTTGCCACTACAAATAGTATCTGGAAATAGTTGATTCATCAACTGTTAAGATATCTGAGAGTTCATGAGATTTTGAGCTGGACTTTCGTCCAATAAGACTTGAAATTCATTATCTTCACACATTTCCGACTTTTCAGGCCTTTCTTTCTTTTTCATTTTTAAGACATTGGAACCGAAATCGATAATTGAAATATGACCAAGCAGCACCACGATAAGTTTCTAAAAATATGTAATGGCCTTCGGCAACAAATCTCTTCAGAATTAGCGCGTGTATATCCTGAATAACTCAATAATCCTAAAACTCTTAATTTATGCAGACAACTGTCAAAGCCATCGAATTTAACGTTAGGTTGTCTAACAATTGTTGATATCGATACTTCGCAGTTTCACCAGCAGCTATCGCTGAGCAAATACATACGAAGTCCCAAAATTTATAAATACTTTGTGGTATAGTAAGACAACTGGTTAGAATTATATTATGAAATAAACCGATAGGTTGTCGCAGCACTGAAAAAAGAAGCTGAAGAAACTAGGAAAAACTCAGTTGCAGTTGAAAAGAAGTATACGGAAGCTGTTAAAGAACTGGACACGAAAAAAATCCAACTGGAGGAATATAAAAGAAAGAACATGGAATTGGAGAAAAAACTACTTGACGCTTTGGGCGGTAAATTACATACTTACTAACATATTAATGAAAATAAAGTAATTGGGAGTGTTAACAGCGGTTATTTTCCAGCTAATGGCATGCCACTTGCTATAGGCTGGCCAAATATACAGGACGAAACCTTAACTACAAAGCTAAATGCACGCGCTAAAGCTATTGGTATTATAAAATCCCAAGTAATAATTTACCATTCATACCTTGTGTCTATAACATGCCTTAGCTTTGTTTAACAATATATTGTGAGTAATACAATTACTTAACTACAACCATCATCGTCTCAGTTCAGTATGTATATTATAAACAATAATATGCAATAACAGTTTAAATAATTCTAATCCTAAATCTAGTTATGTATGAATGCTTTTATCAATCCAGCCTTCAGTGCTTATATTTTTTAATAACAGGAAAAAGAGTATCTATCAGTCACTCCCGCCAAAATAGTATAATACCCAACGGCAATGAGGACGATGACTATATGGATGATGAAGATAGCGATGATGAAAGTGATGGAGAAGATACTCCAGAGAAACAGGAAAAGAGATTACAGAAAGAAGTGAGTTTACTTGTTTATGATTACTCTCTAACAACATATCTCATATTATTAATTATGTTTAGGTAAAACAATTGAATAATAAACTAAGGAACTTTAAAAATAAAGAAGAAAACGCTAAGAAGGAGCGACTTGTGCTTAAAGATATTATTAAAAAACATGAAGCATCAATTAAAGAAGAAAAGAAAAAATACAATAAAATTAAGAAAGAGGTACAAAGAATAGTTAGAAAAAGTTCAATGTAATTACAATTATTATTTAGATTGACAAAATGGCTGCTCTTCTAAGGGATATAAGTGAAGACGAAGATGACGATGAAGAAAAAGAAGAACCAGAGGAAGAAGCCGAAGAGGAGGAGGAGGAAGAAGAAAGCAGCGAAGAATCAGATAGTGAAACTGAAAGCGACGACAGTGACTCAGAAAAAAGCCTCAGTGAGCCAGAAGATGCACCCTTAGATAAAAAGAAAACTAATTTAACCAGTCGTGTTAAACGTCATGAAGCTAGAGTAGGAGCACTTAAAAAAGGAAATTTCCTACTGAAAACAAACGCTGAAAGGTTAGTAGAGAAATCAGTACCAAATTTCGATATCATAAATCGCCTTTCATTTTAGGATACAAGATGATCTCAATAAACAAAAAGAAGAAACAGAAAGGCTTCAAGAAGATCTAAATTCTGTCCTGTCAGAATTGGGTTAGAAGATCGTGAAATGGTACTATTTAGACAAATCAAGATACATTCTTTGTTCGTTCATTTTTAACAATCCAAAAAGAAACCTCTAATTATTTTAACAATTACCTTAATTACATTATTATTTACGATGTATTATAATTTATTTACTGAATAAATATCGAACTCTACAAATTTTATATGAAATGCATTTCTATTGGATTTATAAAATATATTCTATAAATTTTGAATTATATTTTTAAACAGGACTGTGAAATTTTATTTTTTCAATAATTTAAAATCACGAAACCTGTGTGTAGGTCTAGGTGTATCATTTTTTTTATATAATGTATGCATATTTTGTGCTGATGTACTGTGAAATAAAGTGTGATAAATATAATTTCTTTTCATTTAATATTATAATTTAATTCTTAATATATTAAACTATCAAAATAAAAATGTAACAACCTATTATTATATATAATAAATCATTATAAAATTTAGACTTACCCTTATTGCAGTCTTAATACCAATAAAACTGTTTAAAATCTCCAAGTTCAATAATTCTATGTTCAATAACAACACTTACAACTTTTAAACGGAATCAAAACATTGGAATTTGACAGCTGACTTGAGTATATTAGATTTCTATAATTTAACTATGTTATATTTGAACTATTTATTTAATTGTATTTTTCAGAACATAATGAAAATAACTTCAATAATATTGAATTATATCGGATTTATTATAGAACTATTTATTATATTATATTATAGAAATAGTTTTAACCCTCTTAATAAACTCCTATGTTATGAGCACAGAATACAGATACTGTATTTTATAAGATTAGGTTAGGTTCATAGAGTAATATATGTTACTCTATGGTTAGGTTACAGGTATAGAATAAAGAAACTTAATATTTTTAATACAATTTATTCTATGGTTATAGGTGAAAATATTTTGTTGAGACATTCAAAATGAGATATTTTACGATTAATGGTATTTGCACAGTGTTTTATACTTATAATATAAGTTTTAGTAAAATTAAAGCTTCCTTATATAAACTTTGGAGGTAATATTAGGTGTATAAGAAAGTAATTATTTTATATATTGTGGTAAATAGATATGTTGAAAGTAACATGTACACGTGGTTTATACAACGTGTAACACGAATATCGCTCGTAAAAATAATAACAAAATAGTTTCATCTGATATATGTTCTATGGTATCCAAATCTACTGTAACTGATTATTATTACTTAGATATTGTTAGATTCTAAAATACTTCCAACTAGGCAGTTTTTCTTTCCATCATAATTACATTCATGAACAAAAATTATTGTAAGAAACTTATTATGAATATCCGTAAAAAACACGTGTTGATTTTTCAGACACTTAAGTAAAAATATTTCAATAATAAAGATCTGTGACTAATATTTTAATAGCGTATTTTGAATAACACCGATATAAAGGTTTAAAACCAAATTAAAATGTATGGTAAAATAAAAACAACAATATTAAACAAATATATTACTTTATATATAATCATAAAAAAATATATTTATATTTTAATCTATAACAGGTTGTACAGGGATTTCTAAAATTTCCATTTCATCTGGTATATGTTCTATGGTATCCAAATCAACAGTTTCAAATTGCATGTTATCATCTATTTCTACCAGTGGTATGACTTGAACAACTTCATCACTTTCATTTTCATTTATTTGTTGTTGATGTGTATCATTTATTGTACCTCTTGATATATCCTTAAGAATTGGAGGTCTTCTACTTGTATCCATATGACAAGCTATCATATGCCTAGTCAGAGATGAAATATAATGATATGAGCAACTACATATTGTACACCTAAAATGTATTAAATTAATTAGTACCAATTTTGGCTTAACTATGAGAGTAATAACTCAACTTATATTAGATATGCTTAGTACAGTCTTTATAAGTTTAATTAAATAACTTAGTATCAATTTAATAGTAATTTTACTAATTTTTTAAATTTAATAATAATTTAACAAACTAATTTATTACTACTCTTCTGTTGTACTTGCATTATTAGACAAACAAGGCAAGTATAGGATTAATGCATCAGTATATATTTCTTAAATTAAAATAAAACTAAACTACTTGGGCTAAACTAAGAATACACTTATACACTACACAGATTGTGTGGTCTGGTTCACTTCAATCTTCTGCCTTCCTGTGTGTTGTTCAGTAGCTGTATCACTTCCACATTGATGTTAATTAGCAACTTCAATTCTGTGTTTTAATCTGCTCTGCTTTTTGTTTAACATGATGTTTCAAATTCTTACCATCGAGATGGATGCGGAGGTACTTAGCTGATTCTGCTTCCGTACGAATCGGTAGTATTTAGTAGATCTTATTAGCTGCCATTTGTACTTTTTCTGCAGCCTTAGGTAGAGATATATGTTTCGCCATGATAACTGTGTCGTCGGCAAATATTCCAATCACTGTTTCTTTTGTTGTTGGAATATTACCAATGTAGAGCAGATACAGGAATGGTCCCAAGACACTACCCTGGGGATTTCCAGCCGAAGTTTTGAGAAGCCCATTCATGCGGGACTACATTATCTTTCAAAAAGATATGATTCCTGCACTCGACAGTAATTCCGCGGTAGCAATTTGCTCATTTTGTAAATTAGTCCCAAACGGCATAGCTGGTTAAAAGCTTGTGAGACGTCCAGGAATATTGCAGGGCAGTATTTATATTCTTCGAATGTCTTTTCGATAACCGCTGTTACTCTGTGCAGTTGGTCGATTGTCGAGTACTGATTTCGAAATCCAAATAGGAAATCTGATATTTCCATAAATTGTTTAATACGTTTTAACAGCATTTTCTCAAATAATTTTGATATCGCAGGTAGTAGCGAAGGCTTGTTCTGTCGCTTTATCAGGTTTTTTGAGCAAAATCATTCGAGCAATCTTAAAACACTCCGGAACTTCCTTCATTCTCATTGAATATATTAACATGATAATTGCTTTTCGTGTCAACTCTTTCAGTACCCCCAGGTGAAATATCAATTCCATCAATTTTATAATTGAGGTTGTTATCAATTTCTGCGACAACTTCCATTGGGCAAATCAGATTTACAGCTACATCGGGCTGAAAAACATGATTTGTATCTATTGTTAGTTAAATGTTAGGGAATAATTCAACTTTTTCATAATTGCGTGCGACCCATTCATTTCGCTCATTTTTAATAGGCGGTACTCTAATAATTGGTCTTTTTAAATCTCCGAGTTGCTTTCCATAGCGCATGATCTTTGGCTGCTTCCGGGCTTAATTCACTTACATATTCGAAGTTACTCTATTTATATTCTTTAATCTTTTGATTTATCTGATTACTAATTCTATTAAATATTGATTTGTCTACAACATTTCTAATTCTATGCCACACTCTTCTAGCTTTTCTTCTTTCTTTTATCAATACTCTAATTTCAAGGAGCTAATTTACCTCATATTCTAATTTCTCCCTTAATGTTGGGGTAAACTTCTCGTGCAGCAGACCGAATTTGTTCAATTATATTTCCGGTTTGCTGCTCAAGATTGTCTATATTTTTGAGAATTACAATTTAAGTTGATTTGTTCTTGCATTGTAAGTCTAAACATGTCCCAGTTAGTAAATTTGTTAGTACGATTAGGCTTCTTTGTTTTTTTTTTTCAGGATCGTCGGGCCTTGTGTTAACAATAGGGATGCCGAAAAAATAGCAAAATATCGATAATTTTAATCGATATTTTTTATTAAAAATTAACGTTTATTAAAAATATCAATATATTGCAAAAAAAATATCAATATTTAAAAAAAAATCATATCCATATCATAATAGAATTATTAATATTTATTTCGGCGACCGACTCTAGTTAATAATGCTGGAATGTGATCAGGTGATAGTTCACACAAGCTCTCGATTTTTATTTGATTTGATGAGATACCTTTCGAAATATAAAAATCCAGTAGGTCTTTATTACTGTCGGTGGGCCAGTAAGTAGTGGGTTCACGCACTGAATGATAATTGAGAATTCCTAATATAAATTTGGAAATAAATTCCTAATTTTGGAAATAAATCTCTGTATTGTGTTATTTTATATCTTGATGGAACTTCTATGTTTATTTCAGCGCAGTGGTAAAGGCGATGGGACGGTCCTCCTACTGTTGCGATAGCCGCGGGTTCGGATCCTGCTGGGGCATAGTCATAAATTTATGTTTGTGATTGTTTAATACTTGTGAATGTTCTAGGCAAGAGTGTAAATATGACAAGGAAAATGATGCCAGTCACGCCAGTAACCAGGCTGGGTAAGACCGGATGTCTTCTGAGATGATTTCTAAAGTTGGTCACTCGCCAGTCGGTAGGTTTAATGCTGATGACCGTGGTTCAGCCCACGTTAAATTTTAGGCCCAATCCAGATAAATCCATAGTCGGTAAAAGGAGACTTAAAAATATATATAAAAAAAATTATAATAGCTTGTATTTATTTTTTAAACTCGTCTTGTTAGAAATGCTGCATATTTTGTTTTATAATTACAGTTGTTCCACCTCGAGCACGTTCACTGGGGTGTAGGATTCAGAAGGCATTATAACCTGGTATTTTAATGTATTTTTTCTAGAAAAATGGGCCTCTAATATGAGTACTATATCTATGTGATTTGTTCTCAGAAATACTTCTAGTTCCCGGGCTGGTTAATTTAGCCCATTTGCATGTCACGTTATAACTCTTCACCGAATTACTTATTTTTGTTCTTCTTTGTATTGCTTTTGAATTTCTCCAATTTTTCTACCGTATTTGAGTATGAAATTCACTGAGAAAATTCAGCATTTCAACGATCATCTCGTTGGTTAGTTTTCTGCGTTTTTATTCAAGGTGTTATCGCTAGATTTTTTGTTGTCTTTTGTATTTTTAGCCGATAACATTGCTGTTTCTTCAGGTGTTTTATTTTCAATGGCAGATGGCTTTGGAAATTTTTGGAATCAATGGAACACATCCTTTATAATTGACAGGGTGTCCTTTTTCATTGCATAATGCACATGTTGCTACGCTATTCGGTTGCACACCTCACACATCTAAATTCACTACTGCAAATATTTTTAGTACGTCCAAGCTGTGTACACCGGGGAATATTATTGTTTTTCTTCCGGGGATTAATTTTTATTCTACAGTCTACTAGATATTTTACGGCATAAATCTTATGTTCTACTGTATATTTTTTATGAATGTTCACCGATTTGTCCGCCAATAGTGAACCGAGTTTTAAAATTCCATTTTATTCGAAAGAGTGCACTTCCGAGGTGGTCCCATTTTGCCCGTATAATAACCAACTAAGAAATCGACGGAATTCCCCAAATTTCAAAGGCATATATAATGTTTTCACATATTTTTTTATCTAAAATAATCATATATTTGTGTATAATGTTATTGCTGAATTGATGTGCCGGAAGGCAAAACTCCTCAACGGTTAGGAGTTAGAAGATATTTCTTTAAATGCTATGGGGACGTACAGACTAGTTGCATAGCTTTAAGTTTTTAATTATTAGTTTTAAGTTATTTAGATAAGCTGATGATGAAAGCAGGGACCATACCGCTATAGCCTTCAGGGGTTTTTGAGGAGTTTTTAGCAAGGGTTTGCTTACTAAAGCACTAACCATATAATACGAAAAGTCGTAGACATATTGCAGGCAACTGCATCTACGGTGTAGTGGATAGAGCGTTCAGATCACACGCGGAGGTCGCGGGTTCGTTTCCTGGCGGTGGCTATTGTTAGAACATTTGTCATATCACCTCTAATAGTTCTTTATTTTCAATCATGGTTCCTTTATTCTTATTTTTACTGATACGGTGCCGAGCCCAAATAATACAAAAATAATAATTTAATTTTGTGTCATATACACAAAATTTTGGGAAATACTGATCTATGAATCCCATACTCGCTTGCTTGTGTATTAATGCAAGTAGAACAGAACAATAGTAATAAATTAAGATTATACTAGGCATATCTAATGTAAGATGGAACTGTGTGTATATAGTAGAATATAAAGTACGTGTGGTAGATAGGTTAAATAACGTTTTTGTTTATTGTTATTTAGTCATTACAACGATTATTATGTACATATTTTATTTTAAAACTTTTTTTTAGTTCTAATTAATTAAGGTTAAAATCTGTTTCATTATTTTTTACTTTTTAGTGAATTCCTTATTTATTTTTCGAGTCGGTTCAATTTTTTTAAAAATATTTTATGTTGTTTTCGTTTATATGAAATCGACGTAAAACCGCGGAAAGGTCTTAATAAATTTTTCGCCATTTAAATTTGTATTTTTTTTTTCACTATAGGCAGAACGGTCGGGACTTTATGTCGATGAGCCTCTAGTTCGCTTTTAATATGATCCTGACGTATTGAGGTAATCTTCTAATAATGACTCTGTACCACTTATAACTTTTTAATTGATATGTATGGAATTCAAGTTTATTAAATGGATTGGTCATCTCTTTATTTTGTTCCATCTGAATGAGATGTTTCTTTATATTTCTATAAACTATTCCGTTTGTAACAGTAACATTATTTGATAGAGCTTTGAACTGTACTTGGTTGATGGTTACTCCTTTTATTTGTGTTCTGAATAGATTAAAATTGCCAATATTGATTCACTTAATCGAGAAAGGCAGAGAAATTTTGTCTTTTTGCTTCTTTTTTTGATATCCTGTACAATGTTTTCCTACTAGCAGAGAAGGTATCATCTCAGACTTCTTCCTCTTTTTATCCTTTTTACTGTTTACTTCTGTCCATTCAGGCTGTTTCAACCATTCAGATCTCCTGGATATTTTGTAATTGACTTTGTAAATGCAATCGCATAGATACAAGCTCAATAGTTAGTTGCAATAATTTTTGGTTACTACTGATTAGTTGCATTTAACTCGATGTATTCATTCATTCATAAGTGCAATTGGATCCATTTTTTATGATACTTCTTATGTATTTTTATGAGTTCTTGTTTTCACTTTCCGGATATTATAGGGGCAAAACTTGAAGCGTTGTTTGTTTCGTAGAACGTACTCACTTCACTTTAGGTTGACCGTTACCCGTACCTGGGAACTATTTGAAACCGTAAACTAAAAGTTGACTGTAATAAAATACAGATTATTTTTGGTAAGATTTGAAGAGAGTTGTTTCGGGAAGGGAAAAACACGTCTTGACTCTATGAAGGTTGAGACCGAACTATTATAACAATGTTAAATTATAATTATGATACTACAAAAAATACTTACTGATACATAGCACCTTCTCCTTTATGTATCTCAACATGCCTTTGTAAATTTGAATGCCTAGTAAATTGTCTACTACAAATATTACAACCAAATGCTCTCTGTTCAATTTTATGATTTTGACGGGGGCGATTATATGCTGTAATTTTATCTTTTGCTGCATCTGAAACTGATACTAATTGCTTCTCTATAACTGAAGATATAAATCCATGTTGTTCTAAATGTTTCCTTAATAGACTTATATCAGAAAATCTAAAATAAAACAAAATTAAATATTTCAATATTTCAATAAAATTATTAGAAAGCACACATGTAAAACCATCCTATTCCAAACCGACGTCTATTCCAAATAAATTAAAAAACTTAATAATTGAGATATTAAATTGAACGCTTACCTTTCTGCACATGAAAAACACTTGACTACTTTGTCATTAGAACCATTATGGTTCTCTAACTGTAAAGATGCCTCAGAGTCATTTTCTAGACATTCAGGCAATATAAGGCGCAAAGTTTCATGTGATTTAATATGATTTGTTAAATCTTTTTTATTAAAACATTTTAATTGGCAAATGGTGCAACTACAGAAATATTTAAACAGAAATTAATTTGATTTTTTATATAACAGACTTACTAAAATTCTGATGTTGAATTTCCTTTTAGGGATAAATCACTTGAATTTGACTTTAAATTGTTCATATTTTTTCTAAATTTTGATAAATCACTGGGTGGATCAATAATAACTCTAGATGTGCGCTTCCCATCTGAATTAACCGTAATTTGTATAGTAATATTGACAGACCTAAAACATAATCCATTCAGTAATAAAATTAACCATTTATACAAATAAGTACCTTTGTGATTCTAGTTCACTATCATTATTAGTATTACCATCATTTAAGATAATATCTTTCGAATTTGCATCAGGTATAAACGTCCATGCTTCAGACAAATTATTTTGCTCATCATTCAGTTTATACTCCCTTACCATGTACCCACTGCAATATGACACACTTTTATTATATTCATTTATATTGTGATCATATATTTTCTGTAAAACCTAGAAAATTCAAATTGACACTTTTATATAACATGTATATAATACTGATTAAACATATTTATATTTATATATTAATGCAAAAGAAAATGCATAATATACCTCTGTTGTGATATTTTGTGGTTTTATCATATTCTAGTATACTTTGTAGTTAATACCTTTAAAATTATAGTCCGATTTTTCAACTTCCTAACAACACTATCCATCCCCATTAAACCAGACAATGTTCTTGCAATAACATCAAAACATTCTTTAGATATTACTTTCTTGTATACAACTATATTTGACTGTTCTATCAAATCTCTCAATGTATCTGATTTATCAACACTAGTATTTACTTTATTATCTGCTGTGCATCTCGATTCTTCATTAAGCGACACTTTTGGTGATCTACATTTCATAATGCTATTGTCTTCTTTATTAATGTTCGTCTTGCCTAATATAAAATAAATTAATGGGTATTCTGCTATAATTCTATTCAAAACCTTTACCTATTGATTTTGTATAAATATCAGTCTTTTTTGGCCGCGTATATGTTAATATGTTAATATTCTTAATAGTACCATTGTTGGTCGATGATATTGGCTAAAATATAATTTATTATACTAAGTCAGATTATATTTAAACTATTTACATTATTTAAATGTTCTATTTTTTTGTCATCAGTTTTTAGTATTTTATTATTTGGACTGGTCAGCAATATTTCATTATCTACAGATACTTTTGGTGCTTTTTTCATTACATTAACAATTTTGCCTATTAAAAGTTGCCCTTGCTCTGTTCTTCCAATAGGAATCTTTTTATTAATAAGCTTTTTTAGAGGAGAGTCCATTTCTATATTAACTTTTGACTTTCGTTCTAAAATAATTGAAATATAATATCACATAAAAATTAAAATGATGGAGCACAAAAAAAAAAGATAACCTTACCAACTATATTTTGTTTGATGTGATCTTTATGCCTACTACTCTGTATCTTATCCATATATTTTGCTAAAGTTATTGACTGACCTGTTAATAAATTCCTACCTACAAAATTAGTTGAACCAAAATCATAACATTCCATCTTTAATACCTTTTATAGCTGACAAATTGTTTATATCATTTGATAATATATTTGGCATATATTCAAATCTGTATTGCTCCTTTACCAAATTATCGGATATTGGATTATCAGAATCATCTGTATTACTTGGTTCAAGCACATCATTTCCAGACTGTAGATGAAATTTTCCATCTTTAAGTATAGCATACTGATAACTAAAAACAATTATTAAAACATTACATCACAATAAGTTAGTAGTTATATTAATTATAAAACCATACCTTCCACCTTCATGTTGAATTACTTCTTCTTGGTTTAATAGGTGTTCTATATCAATTCCATCTTCAATTTTTATATATTCTTCTTTTATATCTACTGTTTCCATTGATTGTATATTGCTTTCATTTGAAAATTCTGTTAAATCATATTCATCCTACAATGATTATATATTTTACGGTGCCATTTTATTTAATATCATTACTTTAATATTCCATTGAAAAGGTAAACTATTTTCCTGTACAAATATCACTTCAGATCCATCTCCTTCTATTACACAAGAATTTTCATCTTGAATATATTCAACAAGATTGGAATTAATTTGAAAACATTGGGAATCAACATCTTGAATTGAATTTTGTTCATCTTCATCAGCAATGATAATATGGTCTGAAAATCACATTTAAGTTATTATACATTTGTTGCAGATATAATACATTAGTACCCATATTTTCTTCAAATGCATATTGATTAATATCAGCATTATCTTGGAGTATTAAAGTGTTTCCATCAGATGTAACCAAAGTTCCATTAATAAGCATTGCTTTAGTACCATCTTCAAGTATTAACTAAAATAAAAAGCAGTATATATATATATATATATATATATATATATATATATATATATATATATATATATATATATATATATATATATATGGAGTTATTAAGTTTTCTTACATTTGTAACATTATAAAATACTTCTTCAGACTCATCGCCGTTTTCTATGGTTACTGGATTTTGCATTGAATTTTGAATATTAACATTATGAGACATTTTTCAATGACGTAAATATGGAAGTGAATAATCTAAAATATATATACATTTTAAATAATAAGTTACTATTAAAAGTGATTAATAACAGATACAGATTTGTTAACTTCATAATAAATTAAATAAATAGGGAACATTTTTTAAAGTTTAATTTTCAAATATCAATCGGTAAATAAACACACCTGACGAAAATGATCGACAAATTTTGCAGCACTGTCGGTAACAAAATGGCGATTCCGAAAATGACATTTATGAAGTGCATATAATCGTATGCAAAATATTTGTTATAAATACAATCTTAAATAAACATTAACTTTTATAATTGAACTCACTAATCACATATATTTTATATTTATTTATCTTTCTGAATGTAGACTAGATGAAAAAAAATATATATTTATGGCGACATCTACAAGACTTGATTATAACCAAAAATAAGTTTTAAATTTTTTTTGCGTTAACCTTATAAAAGTAGCGTTATAGTCACAGAATAACTAATACTATTTCTGCATTTTGTGGTTATAATAAAGAAGCCGATGATGGAAAACAGTATTTTAAATCTCTTATCAACTAGTGAAAATAACTACGAGTTTCCTAATATGCAATCAGAAGCCACTGATTTGATTTCTATTAATTTAAGTAACATTATTTATGATACACTTAAACAAAAAACTCTAACCAGTTCTACAAAAAGATTGAATGTTTTGGTAATAACATAACAATTATTTAAACTTATTTGGTATTTTTAACAATGTTTATTGTTTCAGAAATTTTTAAACAATATAAGCTGTTTAAGTGAATATCATAACTGTGAAAATTTCCATCAAATTTATTTAGATATATATAAAGAATGCAAAATTAAGAATATTAAGATCTGCAATCTTATACAAGATTGTCAAGAAGAAATTATTAATAACAAAAATGATATATATAATGATATTCAACAATTTTATGAATTTAAGAATATGAAAAGAAAGATAAAAATTAATAAATTGGAATTTATTAAACTAAAGGATCAAGAAATATTAAATTTGTTCAATATAAAAGCATCAAAAAATTTCTTTAGTTATGAAATTAATAAACACACAATAATTGAACTATTCAAAAACTGTAATAAATTAACTGATATAAATATCCGATATTCTCAAACTTACAGAGAGAAGCAAATCCAATTCTGTTATTCATTGGTAAATATGAATCTTAAGGCAAATTATTCTATATTAAAACATATAATGAAATTGATATTAGAATACAAAGAGCTTCAAAGATTTGAATTAGAATTTTTGATATACATCTGGAACTTACAAGGTAACTATATTTCAGTATTGCACTTAGTCAATATATTAAGATTATTGAAATAAATCTTTTTCAGATAAGCACTCTGAAGATTTTCTGAACTTTCTAATGAAGGATTTTTTCTTTATATTAGAAAAAGATATAATTAATATTTCTACTGATTTAATAGCATTTGAACATTATTCTGAGGTGAATCAATATTTAAAGAATTTAATAAAAAATAAAACAATAATGATAATTAAATCTCATCTTGGAAATAAGCATTTTATAATTAAATTGAAAATAATAATTATAGAATTATATATTTTTAGCTATTGTAATAAGAATATTTTAAATCTCCTTATTTTTCTAAATAAATGCATTTGCAGTTGCCAGTATTATTTTTTTGCATGTTAACTTTTGACAAGTATTGAATTGCTGTCACCGATTCACATCCAGGCCAGGAATATGGCGTCCCTCCTAAAATTGTCTCAGTCCGTTGCAAAATTATCCAAAAATACGAATTTATCTAAGGTAATTTGGCAGAAAGTTTTATCGTTTAATGGTAATCCGACTTATTCTTTGAAATACAAATGAAATTGCGTATAAATTATTTTTAATTAACATATAAAATTACGTAACAAATTTTAACCTTAAAGATTTTGACAAAGTTAAATTTTAGGTCTTAAGAAAGGCCTCTACTGCTGCAGAACCTAAACAAGTTTCTGTTAATGTACCACCAACTAAAGTAACTACCCTTAATAACGGTAAGACAATTTTTACTTCAAAATCTTATCATTCATTAATTTTTTTTATCAAATATTTTATTGAATTATGTCATTTTAAACCCTAACTACTTAAAGGTATTAGAGTTGCTACAGAAGATTGGGGATCACAAACTGCTACAGTTGGTATTTGGATTGATGCAGGAAGTCGGTATGAAAATTCTCAAAATAATGGAGTTGCCCATTTTATGGAACATATGGCTTTCAAGGTAATTTTGATAGTAAAGTTTTTGTTAGTTGTAACTATTTTATTTAGGGTACTGGTAAACGTACCCAAGGACAACTGGAAATAGAGATTGAGGACTTGGGCGCACAATTGAATGCTTATACTAGCAGAGAACAGACTGTATATTATTCTAAATGCCTTTCAAAAGATGTTCCAAAGGTAAATGTATACGTAACTGATATTTTGACTAATGTATATATTTATTAACCCATAGGCTATTGAAATTTTATCTGACATCGTTCAAAATGCTAAATTGGGGGAAGCTGAAATTGAGAGAGAAAGAGGTGTAATATTAAGAGAAATGCAAGAAGTTGAGTCTAATTTACAAGAAGTGGTATTTGATCATTTACATGCAATTGCTTACCAAGGAACTCCTTTAGCTAATACTATTTTGGGTAAATAAAATTAATATGATATTTCCGTTATGAATGGCATTTAAATTATTCTTTTTAGGTCCAACTGCTAACATTCGTTCAATCAATGCAACAGACTTGAGAAATTATTTGGATAATCATTATAAATCTAGCCGTGTTGTTGTTGCTGGAGCAGGTGGTGTTTGTCATGAAGATCTTGTTAAATTGGCTGAAGCGAATCTTGGAAAACTAAGTACTGTCATTCCTATTGTGTATAGCTTTTTTATTGCAATAAACTGCATCAATTATAGATAACAATTATTCTGGTGAAATACCGAAATTGAGCCCATGCCGATTCACTGGATCAGAAATACGTGTTCGAGATGACTCCCTTCCTTTAGCCCATATTGCAATTGCAGTGGAAGGTGCTGGTTGGTCCGATCCTGATACTTTAACTTTAATGGTAGCTTCAACTTTGTTAGGTGCATGGGATAGGTAATTGTATATATTTGTCTTTATGTTTATAAATTACATTTTCTATAGATCCCAAGCATCAGCAAAACAAAATGCCACAAATCTAGCTAGGGCTAGTGGTGAAGAAGACTTATGCCACTCTTATCAAAGTTTCAACACTTGCTACAAGGTATAAAATGTATTCAGTTCTTTTTTTCTATTATTAATTTCACATTATTCAATTTCAAATATTTCATGTATTTTAACAGTTATAATTATTTTTAGGATACTGGCTTATGGGGAATATATTTTGTTTCCGATCCTTTGAAAATTGAGGATATGGTATTTAACATTCAAGAGGAATTTATCAGACTGTGTACCAGTGTAACTGAAGGTGAAGTTGAACGTGCCAAAGCACTATTAACAGCCAACACTTTATTGCAATTGGACACATCTACTGCTGTGTGTGAAGATATTGGTAAATTAATTAATGTTTTTTCCCACGTCCATGTTAATTTTAACTATTTATTTACAGGACGCCAGATTTTATGTTATGGAAGAAGATTACCACCACATGAACTTACCCACAGAATTAATTCCATTACTGCCCGTAATGTCAGAGATGTTTGCTATAAATATTTGTATGATAGGTATGTCATATAATTTCTTCTATTTTATTATTAATTTATAGCAATAAGCTATATTTTGTAGTACTGATATGACTGAATACTGAAATGACTGCATCCTTATAAAATAAAAATATTTTCATATAGTAAAGAACTAATGTTAGATGTATTCTTAGGTGCCCTGCAATTGCTGCTGTTGGACCAGTTGAACAACTACCTGACTACAACAGAATTCGTTCAGCAATGTATTGGATCCGTGTTTAAATTTAAAGTAGAAGTATTCAAATATATTTTCTTTTAACTTAATTCATTTCAATGTTACACCATTTTGAAATTAGTGTATTACATATAAAAATATGAGACTATGGATGGACCCCTTACAATAAATACAATACGATATGTACATGTATAAAAATTGTTGATTTCTATTAAATAAAATTTCTTTTTTAAATTAGTTCATTTTTTATTGTTTAGTCCAGCGTCTATTGTGGATATTAAAATACTTTAGAGTTGGCATGACAATATTTGGTTTCGAAATTTCAGTATAAAATGCGAGAACATTTCAGGGACCATCTAAATCATTGGGAATAAAACGAGATATTCTTTAAAAATTCCTTTTTTATTTAATAATTTTTTTTTAAATTTGTGAATTCCATAAAAACTAATGAATCGATAGTATCACTAACGCATCATCTGATGATGTTTTCCCTTCGATCGTAACTTTTCTGCTCATATTTCTATTTCTTTTTGCGTTGAGCTATAGATATTGTGAACAATCCAAATATATTCTTAATGCTTTGTTTAATTACAAGATATATTCACTTATCAACTGAACATATTTTTTCCTAAAAATAGCTAACTATACATATTAATAACTTCCAATTTTCCCAAGTCAAAATTAATGGTAGTACCGGTACATATATAAAGTATTATTAAAATACTGCTTTATAGGTAAGCACAATGGTCAAGGGGACAGAACGGTTACGCGATAGTCGCCGGATGGAATATCACCAAGGCAAAGATATATTTCATATTTGTGATTATCCATTAGCTACAGTGTAAAATGTACAATATTTTACACTGTAGTAAAATACTACAAGGAAAGACCATCCCAGTCAGAAGCTAAGTAAGATCTTAAGTGGTCTCTCGATTGGTTACTCACTTGATGTCGAGGTTTGTGGTTTCGAGTCCATGTTACCTGTAGACTTAGTCAAAATAAGTCATAGTTGGTAAAGAGGACACTACAATAGAAAAAATGCTATTTTTATTATGTAAAAGAATTACTTTATTTATATTAAAAATATAAATAGAATAATCATGTCAGAGTTATACTTATTTTCAATTTATTTTTTTATAAATACTTTTATCATCTTACAAGTACGAGAGATCCCTTCAGAGGCCAGACATTTTTTTAGTTAAATACAACTTCAAATAAGGTATTGTTAATATAATTTAAAATTGCATTATGTTATTTAATTTCATTGTTAACACAATGCCTATGTTATTCCAGATTAAAACACATATTTAGATAACATGTTTCTGCAGGATCGGAATGGGTTATAATGTTCGTAAGGACCTCTAAATGAAACGCGCAAATCCTACAATTTTAAATCGGAATAATCTTTATGCTGGATCTGTCATGAACGCTTTTCCCTTATCGTGTATATCCCCGAGATTATCATTATCATCGGCACATACTGAAGAATTGAAGTCCTCCTGTTTCTTTGGACTGCCTCCATGTCCTATAAATAAAAACAATGTATGATTAATATGACCCCATATAATTGAAAATGAATGCATCGTCTAAAAAATATATCATTTAAATTATGATCTCCCGCAAATATTACTTTTTCCCATATTTCTGATATTTAAATTCAATTGAGGACAAATGACGTTCAGAATCACCGCTAAATTCGGTAAGTTTTCCAAGGGCTGGCGTTTATGCCTCCATTCGTAGAATAGCTTATTCTTTTATGTTGAATGCAAAAAGAGTTCTATAACAATTTCCTGCGATGATATTTTGTTTAGATTAAGCAGATTATAATAATCTACACCCAGGTGATACCAGCGAGTTTTGTATATCTTTAATATTTTAAGTTTCGGCATTGCATATTGTTCCCGACAGATCGTTTCTGTTTTAGTGTGCCCATTTATATATATTTAAAAAACAAAGTAGTGATTTAAAAATATAACAAAACTGACCTGTACCCTTTCTGATTGATTTGGTTTTTACAAGTGACTTTTCTTTTACAGCGTCTTTTGATTGACAACGTCGTCTTTTTGCGGAAGTTCCACCGTCTGACTCGCCTTCAGTATCGCCCTTAGTGACAACTTCCTAGAACTTATAATTGTAAAACGCTTTTTTCTTCGGTTAATTGATTTGGTACCCATTTGTCCGATTTTTTAACAAAGTTCATGGCGTTTAAACGTTTTCTTATAGTTGACGCATCACAATTTAAGCCAAGGCTAATTTCTGAACACGTTGAACGAGGATTTTCGAAAATATGCTGTCTTATTTGGTCATCAGAACAAACTATAGGGCGTCCAACACGTGGCTCATCTTCTAAGTTTTCGTTCCCACCTTTGAATCTACGGAACCAAAATCTAGCTGTATCATCAGTCACACTACTTTCGCCAAATGCATTTCTAATTTTACGTGCGGCTTCCGTTGCTTTCAACTGATTTTTAAACTCATAAAGCAAACTGGACCGAATAATAATACTTGTGTAGACCATTGTCGACCTAAAATAAGTAATACCTACGCATTAAAATTACCAAACCAAATAAAAAATTTTATCTCAAAAATAAAGTTGATTCTGTCCAAAAATTATTAGTAATTTTTAGTGTGCGATCGTAAATAGACAATCTATAACTGAAATTTAAAAAATAATTTAGTATCGTATAATTTAGCTTTAAAACTTCCCTCCAGGATAGAACCTTATGCTATTTGGAGATCTTATCCAATTTATTCGCTCCATCACAATATCTTTTTTCATAAATCTAGGGGATCGTCTAACATATAATTCCGATTAAAATAAACGTCTTTGATCTACAGGAAATTGAATTGAAGTTTTCATTTTTATTTGATTTTATTTTAGATAAGTACTAATTTTTACTTAATATTTTTTTGAAAAGTTTCATAACTTCCGGGTTTTGGAATATTGAAATGACAGCGATACGCGTAGTAGAATCCTAATTTACTAATCCTAATACACAAATAAGATGAATGCGACAAAAAAAACAGCACAGTATATACTTCCTAAATTAAAATTAAATTAGATAAATACATAAACTGTATCTAAAGTGTATATTAAGTGAACTTGTTTCATATAACTTATATATACTGAATTTTATTACTTTAATAAGATCTGAAAACTAATTATTAAAGTAATTTTAAAGTTAATACCTGTCTATTTAATTTTTTTACATAATGTATAAATATTGGGACTACATACTCAGAAATGTAAAAGAAAATAATAATTTGGGTTCATTTAATACTTAAATACAGAAATATTAAAGAAATACAAATATATTAATAACCAATTATTCTACATAACATTTATTCTAAATATATATGTATATATTATTCATTACATTTACTTTATCCAAAAATACTCCATTATTTTTCATAAGAAACTTACCTTTAGTGCAATTTTAATATTAATAATAACGCTAAAATTTTCTCACAAGTTTAATAACGACCTATAACAACTTGATAGATTGAGATATAAACACAAAATATTCCTCTGTGTTTTTTGAACCCAAAGCCATAGAAAAAAAAGCCCAAAGCTTTAAATGGGATCAAAACATTTAATTTGACGTATTGACAGAAGTAAAATATGTAAAAGTGGCTGTAAAATATATTTTAACATTTTAACATGAACATTTTATTCTGAACACATTTAAATTGTTTACTTTTGTAGAATTTTCTGCGTAATGTGAATATAATTGTGTGTGTTATATAATTTAACAAAATCATCTATCATAGAAAAAAATAGTCACCTATGAATAGTTTTAACACCCATTATAAATATTTCAGCTGAGCTCCGTCGATGTCAATGTAGATTTAAGTTAGGTTATAATTCCAGTAATTATTAGTGCTAAAGAAAATATTCAAAATGAGTTATTTTGGAATTGACCGTATTTTCAAAGTGTTTCAGACTATGAGAAGCTATGGAGGAATTAAAGCTTCTTTATATAAACTTTGGAGGTAACATACGTAGTATTATGTAACAAAATATTTTCTGCGCTAACATTTTCTGTGAAAATGCAACTACATTCAACGTAACTATTCTTTTAGAATGGATTCTCTAAGACCTGGTATTTTGGTAGGTACAGATAAGTATGGCAACCAATATTATGAAAACAAGAGCTATTTTTATGGCAGAAACCGTTGGATAGAATATGCTCCTAAATATGGTAGTATACTTGTATTTTTATTTGAAATTTAATTACAAATCAACATTAATAGGTTTTGATTATGATGGAAGTCAAGTTCCCGCAGAATGGTTTGGTTGGCTTCATTATAAAACAGATTTATTACCTAGTCAGGATCCTAGCCGTCCAAATTATAAATGGATGGCCGATCACACAGAGAATTTAAGTGGTACTTCAGAACAATATGTACCATATTCTACAACAAAACCAAAAATTCAAGCATGGGTACCATCATCTGCTAAATAATTTTTCACTAAACAAAATATTATGTAAATATATATAGGTCAAAAAATAAATAGCTTATGAAAATATTTTGAGTACTTAAGCTAATACTATTCTGTAAAGTGCTGAAACTGTATTTCATCTGCCCTATGTTCAGCAATTTCTGTATCAAAATTGTGTTATCATCTATCGGTATCTATTAGTTGTTAGTATGACTATTTCACTATAATCATTATCAATTATTTATTTAATTGCATTTATTCAGTTTGGTGTATCTATATATATACCAAAACCCTATAACTTCAAGGTAGATAAAATGTAATTATATGATCAATACATTGTGAAGTTAAAAGGTCCTAAGATAAGCTGTTTGTTGATTTTTTTGTTTATTTTCTACTTAATGGACCATTCCCAAGTCATCTGGTCTTACCTAGCCTGGTAACTGACGTCATCAGGTTTTTTCAAGTTTGTTGTTATAACTGGCTACTATCTTAGCAATTGGAGAACTGTTCCATTGCTTTAACAATTGCTATGAAGTAGGGGATATCGATGGTTATATGCTATATATGGTGCTAGTCACTTTTCTATAACTTTTTTTTATAATATCTTCATTAGATACGCTTGGTACAATCTTAATTTACAATTAATTTATTAGTACTTTTCTTATGTACTTAGTTTAATTCACAAGCAAGACGAGTGCGAGAAAATACATCAATATGTATTCCTCGATTATAAAATTATAACAACTTATAGCTATAGTTTACACTAAAGGTATACACTTTATATAAGTTCGTATGGTTTTGTTCGCATCAATCCCCTGGCATCCTACGCGCTCTCCAGCAGTTGTATTACTTCCACGTTAGTATGATTTAGTAATCTCCTAGGTCATCGTGCAGTTCTTCATTGATTACGTAGCGATAGGCATTGTTAATCAATCGGAAAACCTTGTTTTGACAGCGTTGTATGATTAGTTGATTTGAATTTTTTTTGGTTAATTAAAATTGTAATGTAGCATGGGAATATTTGTAAAAGGAAAAATAAGTTCAACCTATTTTAGACCTCATTTATTATGAAAAGAATTTTACTATTATACCACTCTATATAATTCAAAATTTCATCCATTGAACAGTCACTTGAATGTACACTTATGATTTAACTTAAATTCTAATGTTTCATACAACCATACAGTTACCGGAGATCATTTATAAACACAAGCAAGGCTTTTTTTAATTAAATACAACTTCTCAAATTAAATACTTTTGATATAATTTAATATTTTTTTATAATTTATGACTAGTTGATTTGAATTTTTAGTGCAACCCCATATGTCTAAATTGGCTTTATAATTGTATTATAGATCAACCTTTGATTTTAGATCAAGTTGAGAGTATTTTCCGACTAATCAGTATAGTTGTTTTATTTTGGTTCTAATGTGTTTTGCTTTTTGTCTGACGTGATGATTCCAATTTAATCTACCGTCAAGATGGATTCCGAGGTATTGAGCTGATTCTGCTTGAGGAATCGGGCATCCATTGAGTGATATAATTAAGTTTTTGTTATTTCGCCGCAATGCAAAATTAACGTGAACAGATTTGGAGCTATTAAATTGAATTTCCCAATGTTTCGTCCATGAGGTCCTAAGACGCTATCTTGTGGAACTCCAGCCAAAATAGTTTTAAATGTCGAGAACGCCATTTCGTGCGATACTCTAAATTTTCTTCCGAAAAGATATGACTCCAGCAATTGACAATAGTTACGCGGTAATAATTTGCTCATCTTACAGATTAATCCCAAATGCCAAACCCGATCAAAAGCTTGTGAGACATCCAGGAATATTGCAGGGCAGTATTTCTTTTCCTCAAACGCTCTTTCAATAGCCGCAGTACTTTTCTATAACTGATAACAAAATAATATTCCAAATGTTTTCTTATTAATGTTATATTAAAATACTACAGCTAATTAAAATTAAGATCTTAATACACCGATAGAATTATTAAAGTCTCAAAACTAGCTGGAAAGATTTTTATCAAATATGTTAAAAATAACTCGTTATAAACATTTATTTATTTTCTTGTACAGTTTTGTAAGATGACATTTTTTGATGGTACATAAGGTAGGAGATGCAACATTTCAGGTGATTTAAAGTTTATAACATTTATCTTTTAATTAAGCAAATTTAATAAGCAATTGCCATTAATCTATTGATTTGATTTTTTGCGTAACAGGCTTGCTAAAATGAAATGGCGATTTAAAGCTTTAAAAGTATATACTAATAATACAGAAATGTACTTTATGACCGTACTTAGAAGTAAATGATGTGATAAAGAAAATATTGAAAGCTTATACTATAGTACTAATAGAATGATAGTATAATTCAAGTCTGCCTTCGATGTATTTTCATATCATTACTTGTTCGATTTTATACAGTAGTACCCTAAATAATAATGAAAAATATGTTTACCAAGAAATTTGAACGCACTAAACATGAAACTTCTTGAAATTTCCCTCATTAGCCTTGATAGGCCAAATCGGAGGTATATTTTATAAGTAGTTCAAATTTTTTTCATCAAATTACTAGCTAACTTTTCAATAAAAATGTTTGGACTTTTTATATAACTACATAATATGCTCTTTTATATGCTGTATTTTTAAGTCATATTTTTTTTGGTTAATTAAAATTGTAATGTAGCATGGGAATATTTGTAAAAGGAAAAATAAGTTCAACCTATTTTAGACCTCATTTATTATGAAAAGAATTTTACTATTATACCACTCTATATAATTCAAAATTTCATCCATTGAACAGTCACTTGAATGTACACTTATGATTTAACTTAAATTCTAATGTTTCATACAACCATACAATTACCGGAGATCATTTATAAACACAAGCAAGGCTTTTTTTTAATTAAATACAACTTCTCAAATTAAATACTTTTGATATAATTTAAAGTTGTATTGTTTTACAATTTAAATATCAACAGTATACTATGGTACTCCTGATTAAAATAGGTGACGTGATTTGATTGAAAAAACATTGCTTCTATTGTACAAAAAAATCACTTTGGATATTCCAGGATTATAATATCCATCAGGATCTCCAAATGATACACCCAAATTCTACAATTTTAAAACAGAGCAATTTTTAGATTGAATCTGTCATGAACACTTTTCACTCATCATCCTCATCTCCTAAATCGTCATTATCGTCGGCATCTTCTTCTGACGATTTGGATTCCTCCTCTTTCTTCTTTGGTCTGCCTCTACGACCTATTATTACAAACAATGTATCTGTTAATACTGATTAAAGCTAATAAATAAATATTAAAAATATGTAATAAAAAAAGTAAATATATTATTAAAATTGATTTATGAAAAAAGTATATTATGTCTTTCTAACAACATGGTAGTTCAAGTGCTAGTCTATATTCAGTCAAACTATATGATACTATACAGATGAGCCAATGACTGAAATTGAGTTTGAGAAAGTTGAAATTGAGTAAACGTTTTCTAATAATTTATTGGTATTTATTGGTTTAGCAAATAAGGTCGAAAGTTATGTCATTGCAAATCCTGTAGTTGTATTCCTGTGTTACCATCAGTTCAAGTATATTGAAATGTTTATTCCTCAATTCCATTTTTATATTGAGAGAACTGACCTGTGCCCTTTCCGCTTGACTTAGCTTTTGCCGGAGACTTTTTCTTTGTAGTGCCTTTTGGCCGACCACGTCCTCTCTTTGCGGGGGTTCCACCGTCCGATTCGCCTTCTGTATCATTTTTGGATGCAACTTCCTATATAAAATTATTATTTTATTATACGAAATATTCTATTATCTCTTTTTTGTTCTCACCTTCTTCGTGCGCTTTTTTGCTTCAACTTTTTCACTTTTTTCATTTTTATCAGAAGCGGACTTTCTTCCCCTTTTAACAGGTCCTGAAGCTGCCTCGTCCGACATTATATAAATTACTATTTCCAAGAAACTAAAGAAATAAAAATTAATTCTAATTTAAAAATACGTATTTTACGTTCATAACAACATTGAATATGATAATTTAAAGTTTAAAACACAAGGTTATCATATATTGTTTATCAACCGCCATATTGAATTATCTTCATTTGATATAACAAATCATGACAAAACATGTTTGATATTATGTACGCATGAATGAGAGATACTGCATCTCAAATCTGGTAGAATTGAGGAAAAACGTAATAAAAAAATAAAGGAACTAGTACAGAAGCTTTCCGCAACTAATAAATACAGGGATATCTATAAAATTTTCATATACAGCATTGATTGATAGCCATCTTGCAAATAACATCTTAGAAGTTATTTTTAAATTGACTTTATCAAACTAGAAAATCGATATAATGCAAGAAGAAATCTATGCATTCTCTAAATATATTTATTTTAGTTCAACAATTAAAGCTACAACATAAAAGATATACTACATTCAACAAAAATATTAAACATTATATCACAGCTATTGTCATATAATATTAAATTTAATATAAAATAACAAAAAATTCAAACAAACCAAATCGCGCGCGCCGTACTCAAAATAATACAATATTAAAATATAAGACAACACCCAAATATTTTTCGCGTTAAAGGTATACTGTATCAAGGAAAACATTACTTTATATAAATCTTCGATATATCGTCTAAAATTTCATGCAAAAACTATAAAATCTAACTCTATATATCCAAATAAATTAATTTTCAAAATTGTGCATACAGCAAGCTTGACTGATACGAGTGAAAATCAAGGCAGCCATGCCAGAATTTTATGGGATAATACATCTTTCAGAAATTAATTGCTCGACACCGGTAACACCTAGCGAAATAATACCTAAGTAGGAAATTTGTATAAAAAAACTAATATATTGTGATAATTTCGTGCAATACCAGAAAAAATCCAATAACGTTATAAAAATTATTGAAGAGGTAAATAAAACCAACTTACCGTACAAACACACTCTCTAGCTTTGGCCGGTTAGTTGTTTACAAAGCGTTCCACGGCGTCGCTGGGGTAGCGCGCCAAAAGAATTTGACCAATCCCTATAAAGAATTTTTAGTAAACAGACATTCTATCTCCTTTTAAATATATAACCGCTGATTTTTGAAATATATTTATTCCCCTTTGTTTTATTTTTAAGAATGAGATTGGACAATTATGTTTATCTTGTTTTTATAAGCAAATATAACTTTATGTGAATTATCTGCTCTTTTTAAAATGATATCGTATTTATATCATCAGTAAAGTCCGTATTTATGTCTGGTTATACTTAAATAATGTAAAACTATTATATTGAATATGTGTGTGTCAATGTTATTATGTTGATAATGCAATAAACACCTTGAAATTTAAAAATTAATTTTAGTTCCATTATAACTTGTGAATATATGTTGTATTTTAACATCATTATATGTATGTTAAATGCTTTTAATTTATAATATGTTGTTTATTATAAATAAATATTTTTCTATTTATAAAGGGTAAATATATAGCTTATATAGTAATCTACTATATTTTATAGGTATTCATTGGAAGAATATTTGATAGATGGCGCTATCGCTGCATCATTTTCCGCCGTAAAACGTCTGACCCTGGAAACAGTGGAAACTCGCCCAAATTTCAAAGCCTTTAGTAATATTATATTGATTTTTTTCAAGAAACTATTTCCTAACCCGTTTTCTGGCTTTAGTTTCGCGTAAAAAATCTACAACAGGATCAGGTGGTGCGTGCGCGATATCTGTTTAACAGATAAAATCATTTTTGTGTTAATTTTTCTCTGGAGAAAATTATTAAGGAATTCGAATCAGCCGGTCCATACTGACTAGTGAGGTGAGTTAACCAGATTTTATAACACATTTTTAAATATATTGGAGGGTATATTTGTAAATAAATGTATTTTTATTTTTTAATTTCATTATAACAGACCGGTTACCGGCAAAGACTGGTAATTAATATTATAAATCAAATTTAAAATGTACACTACATATTCTAACCTGCAAATCGTTTTCATTGCAAGGAGCAATGTGAAAGAGGTCCTTTTTTTAATTATTGGATTAACCAATGGTATTGTATAATATGGATTATTTACTTTTTTAAGTCAGAAGATAAGATAAAGCTTTAAATTTGGTGCTCTATATGGTGTAGTTTTAACTTTCATTAATCAGTGGATGATCTCATTTAATAATAAATACTGTTACGTAGCTGTATACAATTAAGGTGTTGCCTGGAGTATTAGTTCGGTGTCATTTAAAATTAATGTCTATTTTTTTAAATAAATAAAAGTGTAAATAAAGGTAAATATTTTAATTTTAAATATACAATTATTTTAACTATACTTACTGGATTCAAGGAAATGGTTAAGACATTTTAACTTCAATACATGAAACTTAAACGTTATTTTTAACTATTATAAAGCAGTTAAAGCCCTGTGAGGTAAAGGGATCTGGTTGAAGGTGCTAACCTCACTTTTATAATTCAGCATTGAAGGCCGATTTGTATGTATTTAATTTTTTTTTAATGATCGTCATTTATTTTCCTACGGTATATTTCGTTTTAATATTGAAAGGAACTTATAATAACTTCAATTATGTGATCTATTCAAACCACACGACTGACCATTTATACCATTGACATTTCATTTTGGGCGGCTGATATTCTGTGTTGTGAATAGATATTGTCATATTTATAACCAGTAATAAATCAATCCAGTATTCATTTACTACTGGAAATAATTAGAACAAATAATGTTTAAAAAATATTCTTATGTTAAATAAAATCCGCGTTTACTCGTTTATTTTCATTCTTAATAAATATATTCGAAATATTTAGAAATATATAAAATGAGAATAATACCGAAATAATAATACTTAATTTTAAATGAATCAATGGATTAAACAATTAATTATGTATATTTCTTTGAATGCCAAATAATAAAAAACAAGTAATAAACGGAGGTTGTGCCAATTTCTATAAATAAATCTTAACTTAATACAAATCAACCGCGAAAATACCTTCAAAAAATTATTTTCTACATCTAAAATGTTATATTACTATGACATAATCCTCACATTACATATATATATATATATATATATATATATATATATATATATATATATATAATAAATACTGAACCTGGTTTAGATGATATCATATTGTATACGATTATTGTATCTTAATTATGTATATGATGAAAAATAAATTATAAATATGATATTTTTTAAGAGATAATAATAATATTTCTTAAAAAGTATGTTAGCAATTTTTAAAAAATATTGTCATCTTTAGGAATTAAAGGTGATATATAAATGTCTAGAAATGAAAATAATGGTGCTTTTATTAAATACCTTAATCATAAAACAATAATAATTTAATCACTTTAATCTACATTAAATACAAGTAGGCTTTTACATATTTCACTTGTCTCCTTGATCTAATGTATTAGGGTATGGTGATAAAGTGGATAACATATGTCAGTTTTAACAGTTTTATCTCATGTACCCATTTCCTCTCTTTTCAACATTTCTGAATCGTGTCGTCAAGCTGCGCTATGTGTACTGTTACCGTTTCTTTAGGTGCTATTCATTTTTACTAGATTCATTTCAATAATTTGTCATTTAAATCAACTTCAATAATATTTGGACTGTTGATTCTTCAACATCTCGCTCGTCCACAAGTTTGACGGGTTCGAGTTGAACTAAATACACAGAGGTGTCAAAATTGTCGAATTTGATATTATATAATATATGTGAGCGTACACTTTTTGTCAGAACCATATCTAATAATAATATATTTTTGTATCGGACCTCTTATGCCTACCTTTATAGTCCTTCCAAGTAGCGGTTGAATATTCCTGGAAAACACAACCGTAATGAGGGCTTGATGAATCTTGACCGGGCTAATACCAATATTATATGAGGTTTTGATCCATATGAATAATGAATTAACATCAGTCACTCGAATACACCAACATTGGTATAGTTTTTTTTGTTACGTATATGTTAGGCTTCAGTATTAAAATAGCAAGAAATATATGGCACCCATCAATTGCTGGACATTATACATACTATTACAGTTTTTTAAATAGGAAAGGCCTTTACTCAATGTTTTTATTACAACTTAAAATATAAAATTACTGAGTAGTATGTACCTTTTAATAAGTAAAAATAATTTTAAGTAGTTTAAACATGTAACTTCTATTACATATCAGCCGTTCCTAGTAGCATGCTTAATATTTGAATAATAATAATAATTAGTTTATGTGGTAGTTGGTTTTACTGTTGATTGATTTTCAAGTATTCTAGAAGTCTATTATTTAACATTTTATCATTTTATAAAATAGCTCGGTTCAATTTAATGGGTATGACTACAAAATTGCACAGTCTATTTGTTGATAATATCGTGTTGATCATCAATATTTTATATATACTATCATCAGACTTTTTTAATGTATTTCTTCTATTTTTAGATCTAGACGTTCAATGACCTACGATAAAATTGAATAGACTAGAATAGGTTTAATCAATATAACAGCGTGATTAATAATTTTTATTAGTAAAAAAGTATGAGTATTTGAACTATTTTCTGATAACACACAGTGGTGAATGTATGATATTATTAAATCATTTTTGTTGATGCATTATGGCCGAGAGCCGAGTTGCTCTTTTGGACTACCGTTTTTATTTTTTATCATAACCTTATTTGAATTTTTTTTATCACTGATTGAAATATACTGTTTCTGCGTGGTGACTGAAAACATCATGTTGGGATCTTTTCAAGTATATAGTTTGCTAGGTCTGGACTGAGTACTTTAATTAGTTTGTTAGAAACCTAGGTAGATTGCTTATATCTGTTTAACAGGTAAAATATGTTATACAGTTCTGTATAGCCTCTGAAATTTATCATGTCAGGCTTCGGAGATAAGACGCATTCTGGTAAAAATTGTTTATCATCTTTGGGTTTATCTGCATTTTTCAGAGTTATAATAATTCGCTTTACCTTGAGATAAAATAAAATCGATTCAAAATTGATAATATGAAGATAGATTTAGCAGCCCATTTACAACCGCGGACAGTATTTTCGTATCTGATTTTTTTACTTTTGATTCCTTATTTTTTATCTCTTCAAAAATAGTGTAATTTCATTTATCATCGTTAGCGTTTTGCCCAAATAAATTATTTTAATTGTGATAAATTTTTAGTTGCACAGTATAATATGGCAATCATGGTTGTATTTTTCTATTTATTGTAAAATGTTATAAAATATAAAATATTAATTGCAATATTAAAAGTAAAAAGCGCTTCGACAGATCAAACTAAATCTTAGTAGCCTCTTCATACACCGCTACTGATGTTTTAATTTTGTATATTAATAGGTTTATAGACAATTACTCAATAAAATAATATCGCCAACAGTTGGCGATTCTGACATTTTCATGTTCTCAATTAATTTTATAATAAGACTGCAATATATACTGAGTAGGGAAATTATATATAATGGCATGGCAATGGCAAAAAGTACTCTCTGCATTGTCTCATCTCAACGCACGCTAAATCCAATAAAACAACCAGGGCACTTCATCAAGATGTATGACGTCAGTACGCCGCAATGTTGCTGTATCAACTTTAAGTTTTGGCTTACAACGTTTGCCGGTTTATAATTTCTATCATTATCACACAATTATTATCACTAACGTTTTGAAGAACTTTGTAGACATTTGACAATACGGTCGACCAGTACCAACACAAATCGAATTTTATAGACTGATTTGGTTGCATGTTGCGAAGTATCAGACAGCCTTCTGTCTCTTTTTAAGTAGGTCACTTTAACTACTAAAATGGGAAGGAAATATCTGCTTCGAGTTTTAAATGTATTTTATATTTTTACAAACCGCACCAATCTTTTCTTTAGCAATTTAGTGTAGAGCTTATTAACGAATACCGGTTCTGACCGAAAATGAATCCGACATATTGTAACAAATTTACAATACCATAAAGAATACCCATTTATATGTATAAGGGAGATAAATTAATACCATATTGATTCTTAAACAAATCTGGAGCAATGCATAAAATCTTGCATTTAAACCAACTGTAACTTTACAATTATATTATATATATATATATATATATATATATATATATATATATATATATATATATATATATATATATATTCCTATTGTTACCATAATCAAGCCAGAGGAAACTATAACATTAATTATGTTAACATTATAAGCACGTTATAACAATATGGTCGTGCAACATTATAATAACATGTCACTACTATGTAATACCGGCATTATTTCATAATTCCACTATTACTTTTAATGCCATTATCAAAGCATCCACTACATAAATCAATATCAATATTGTACACAATATTGTTAAGTATATTTATTTCCTTATAAATGCAACATGAACTAGTATTATTTCTTCAATCACCGATGAAATCAACCAATCGATTGAACTAGTCAAGTTGGACAGCACACAAACACAGTGGAAATCCACACAAGAAGAAAGATATCGACACTGAGCGTTGTGACTCCAAATGAACTAAAAATTATCAAGAATGTTGCCATTCATGGTAATTGCCTGTGTTGTTGGGATATACGCAAAACCGGCAGGTCCTACGGAAATCAAGAAGCGCAAATCTCGCCTTGTTCATTTCGTATCATCATTGAAACTTTCTCGCTAAACATAAATAAATGTATCAAAAATAAAAAAGGTCTAAAATATCAAGTAGCCAGATGGAAATATGATTTATGTATTTTCTTGAATGACACATATTTTTGTTTGCAGAGGAAATATAAATAAAAGACTTTGTTTTAAACCAGGCAATGTCAGTGTCAAATAACCCATGATTGATAAAAAATTAACAAACATTACTTACAGTTTCTCCTCTTTATTTGATGAGATTTTTGTTGTTTCTTCTTTTAGCAAGTTTATCAAATTAAATCACAACAATTCCAAATTTGGACGGTATTTAATGCATATATTTAATTAAAGATTATTAAGTTACCCTGTTTCTGATTGTTATAATAATGTAATTATAATGAAAAATTTGTTATATGTAATATCAAAAGTAAAAGATACTATTTTCGATAGATCAAGCTTGGAACTTTGTCCCGTAAAATTACTGCATTCACCTGGCGTTGTTGATATTTGTTGACTTAGGTTTTCTTTCACTCCAATAATTATCGCACAGTAATAACAATAATACTCCCCGAATAGCGCCAGGTCTCGACCGTGTAATCATCCAACAGCTTCAATAAATATTCATAAGCAGTAGTGAGTTAACAAACATCACAAATTTCATCTGGTAACACGCCTATTTTGCTGTTATTCCGAATATAGGAGACAAATCAGCGCCCTCTAACTATTGCCCAATCATTGTTTTGAGATCATTACAAAAATCATAGAGAGTAATTCTCTACGCTCTTATCGAAGGTGTGAAAATGAAAAATTTTGGTTTGGATTTCGAGTCAAACACTCGTTAGTCCATCAATCTACGAAGCTAGCGGGCTAGGTAAACCGTACTCTTCATGACAAGAACCTCGTGGTGCCAGTGTTCTTGGATTTCATTAAGGCCTTGTGGTGTCGTGGTTTTAATATTCAATATATTGTGGCTTGATATTCCTAGTAATTTTGTAAATCTGATACATATTAAAATCAGTTATTCTCTCTTTGTCTCTCGGCTAGGAAATCCATCCAGTTTAGTGTTCCACAGGGTACAGTATTGGATATTTACATATCTCATATCTTCTTTTTAACCGACTTCGCAAAATATGTATATATATATATATATATATATATATATATATATATATATATATATATATATATATATATATATAGCCATAAAACTGATATGTACGCCAATTTGAATTTCATTAACTCACTAATTATTTGGGGATTTATGCAGTCGGTTGTTTATAAATTATGTTTAACATACATTTCAGAATAATGAACTGTTATTTTTTAAATTTATTGCATCTGGATATGAACAGGCATTAAGCATGCATACGTACGAACTAATTACGCTTAAGTATTCATGAAATACTATATTTTAACATACATATTAATTATAAGGCAGTGAATTTTACTCTCGGTAAATTTATGTTTGTTTCTTGTGAATGTGCTACTTGAAAGGCACTTAATGTGTATTAAATAGAAGTGGATAATAAAACGGTATAAGTATGATACTCAGTATCTTGTGTTTTATTTATTTATTGTATAAATATTTACTATTTTATGGATTACTAGTAGACCCGACATATATTATCCCGTTAAAACATCAGTATTCATACTCAGTGATGCCTAATCAAATATATCAACGATTTTCATTTTTGGTTGAATACACGAGGAGTTATATGCTGGTGCATTGGTGTTTAACCTCACAACAAAATTTTAATAAATTAATCTCATCTACTACTACGACTTTTAAGTTAACTTTCTTGTTAATTTCTGCTCGTGAATAATAAAAAGATACCTTATCCCATACGTTTCTTGTGCCACAAAGAACGAAGACCAACGTCGTTGGGCCCAGGAGGTTAATCACGAAAGGTTTTTTCAGGTTAAAGCTTTATTTTTTCTCCTCTCTTCGTGACCTACCACATACTGAGTGACTGTCCACAGCTCATCCAGATTATAGCTAAGTATGGGCTGCAACATTTAAGAAATGTTTTAACAGGAGAAAATACAGACTCCTTGGATATTTATGAGAAATCGATTTTTTCCATAGAATCCATAGAATTTCCATAGAATTTTTTCTTAATTTTTTCTTCCTATGCTAAGTTAATTGTTACTGACCAAATAACCATTACCATTTCGGTATGGGTGCTAATGTGTGCTGTCTGCATAGAGCCTCTACTTTATTATGGTTGTGTTTTTAGTCCTGTATTTGTGTCAATTTTTAAATTGTATATACACTTTTTATACTTTTAGCCCCCTGTTTGAGTTATTAATTTTATTTATTTTTTAATTTATTATTTTATATATACACGTTATATATATTCTCGTCCCCTTTTTATCAGTTTTATATCAACACCGTACTGTTGTATAGTTGCGAAATGATGACATCCGTCAATGCGACAAAAAAAAGATAAATAAGATATTAATAAATTACTTGTACAAAAATGTCTATGTTTTACCTGTCACTGCATTTCTTTCTTTAATGTTTAAATTATCTCCTTCTTTCCAAAATATAAATGGATATTGAAGAAGGATATTGTAAGAACGATGATTGTCTTGAATCATCTGGATCGTGTTATTTCTGAGTTGTATGCGTACATATTTACGTTTAAATGGGTCACCAGCCATAACAATTGCAATTTCATTCATAGTTCGCACATTATATCTTCTTAAATGCTCTCCATATGGTATTTATGGTTCTATATATTTATATTCTTGTACTTATATCTGGTTTAATAATAATAACTTATTTACCGTTTTGTACTATACCGGAAATGGTGTTGAAAAACTGCACCAATTGTTTATGATTTTGCGTCACCAAAGTGGACACAGTTTCTCTCTCCTCCATCTGGTCGATTGTATAGACAGCGCGTTAGCGTTAATCTTTGCTCCTCGTCACCCATTAAATATATTTGTAAACATTTTGGATCAGCATAAGCGATTGAAAACAAAGAACCAATTTGATGGTGCACTTAGGCCTGAATCTTGATGATGATTCAAAATTACGACTATCCTCATTTTAGACAATTTTTTTGGCTCCAAATCGTATCATTTGGAAGCAAGAATTGAATCTATTATTAGCTTGAAGACGTTCATTGTGTTGCTCTCCCCGTTTTTTTACAAGTGTGTTTGCATCCTGGTCTCTTAAATTGGCATTATCCGTCAGGTAGTCAAGTCGTCTGTAGTTTTATTTAACCAATAGTTACTGACTATTTCTGCATTATGTGTACGTCGACCAATATTTCCTGTTTGTCCTCGAAGACGTGATATTTTATTGTAATAAGTACACAACAACAAAAAGTACTTTGATATTTTCTGAAAAAAGTATAGAAAAATATCGGTGAAAAATATCGAAATTTTTTTTATCTGCAACGTTTTATATCGCCTGAAGACAGCACGTGTTACTTGTAATATTACAAATAATATATCAATATAATATTAAATTAATATTTAATTTATTCTACAGCAACTGCCATTATTACGACGGTTACCATTTCACTCTGACAGATGTACGCTCTGGAAATAAAAAAAATATTCCTGGAAGCTTATCGCTGCCATCCAAAGTGTCTAATTACAACTATGAACCATTCTCGAATCCGCATAAACGCACACATTTAGTTTTTGGAGAAGTTCAATTACCAAAACCCTTTGCAAACCATTTCCCCTACTTAATCCTCAAACGAAAGTATTGCTGAATACTGTAGGAGACTATGATCTAAGCCTAAACAAAACTTGGTTGGTGCGGTGGTAAAGGCGACAGGACGGTCTATCTACTGTTGCGATAGTCGCGGGTTGTGATTGTCCTAGGCAAGAGCGCAAAATCCGACAAGGAAAATGATCCCAGGAATCAGGCTTGGTAAGACCGTATATCTTCTGGGATGATTTCTAAGGTGGTAACTCGCCAGTCGATATGCTTAATGCCGAGTACCGTGATTCGGAGCCCACGTTAAACAGTACATCCAGTCTAGATAAACCCTCGGTGGTAAAGAGCTGTAGTAATATTATTTGAGATATTTTTCATTCATGTTTTTTGAACAGCAATATGCAGCAATGCAATTTTAGTTATGTGTTATATTTGTTTTTATTTCGATTTTCCTTGGGAAAATTTAATTTTTTTTTTTAATTATTATTCTTCGATTTTTTTACTTCAAATATTATGTAGTATAGAAATTAGTTTTGTTTATTATATTATGTATACAGGATTTTGAGTTAATTATTATCTTGGTCATATTTTTATTGTTTAATAATTATTTGGGGGGTACAAATTGAAACTCTTCATTTTACAAAGGATAGCGCCAACGGAAAACGGGGGCTCAAAATGGTGAACGGAAATTTGATATGTGAAAGCGATACTTTTGTCCACCAGTCGTCATCATTACATTTGTAAATTAGGCACAGCGTTACAAAAGTAATAATCTTAATTTAATAGCAAAAAACTGCAGCTGAAGCGTGTAGAATGATAATAGAGACATATGGAGACGAGTGTATTCATTAATGCTAGAAACTATTGACTGAAAACGGGCGAAACAGTGGAACCGGTCTCTATTCAAAAAGTAGCCGAAAAAAATAGAAGAGATCAGTTCATTTAAAATAATTTTCAATGATACCTAATATGTTTCATCGTATTTTAATATTTGGAAAATAACAATGACATAACATAATTGACTTATTTCTATTTCATTCAAATGTGTCCTTGCGTGAATGTTTTTTTTTAATTTTCAACCGTGCCGTGCCGTGAGTGAGACGGAGATGTACGTATTTTTTCTTGTACTAATTTTGGGAAAGAAAAAGAAATATATAATTGCTGGATTTTATATGTCTCAAAGATCAGCTTAATTTTGCATGAAGTAAAATTATTTTTATATTTTATATATTTGATTTGATTGTAAAGAGGAATTCAATAATGACCACCAAATATTTTCATCGCAATCAATCATTATTAATTACTTTGTTATCGCCATATAATAAATCAATGATTTTGTTTATCGTATATAAGGAATGTTTTAAAATTATTATGCGTTGAAACATTCAATAGGCTTGAATAAATCGAGAGACATAGAAAATTAAAAAGTCAATAAAAGTCAAAAGTACTATTTGTCATTCAAAACTTTGTTATTTTTACCCTATTACATTAATAAATAATTATGAAAATTATAGTTCTCAAAGGCTAATAGTATATACACACTGTTATATATGGGATCTTCTCCACCAGTGTACTATATTATGGTGCATTGTCCATAGCAATAACTGATGATCCCTCCAAGTTCTTTAAAAGCTGATTTTCAAACCACTACAAATTTTAACATGTTATGGTTTATTTTTCCGTGGTAGTCACCCTTGGACTTACAGGAAAACACTAATTCTGCACCAGGAATGAAACAATTTCTGTTTCCAGCATGAAGAACTATATGTCTGCAATGTATTATTAATAAATGTTAATCGATAGTTATTCCAACGTTTACTTTTCTCCATCAACTTTTGTTGTCTTTTAACCATATTTATTATCATCTCACCATGAGTATCCCAATGTACCATTTTGAAATATCCATGTCTCGTCTAAATATATAAATTGAAATGTCTTCCTTTATTCTATTATATACTTTGAAAATTTTATTCTTTTAAAAACATTGTCTGGAAGTTCCATTAGACCTTTTTGTGGGTTATCTTTACACCACTTAAATCCTATATTACCCAACAGGGTATGAAGGGATGTTCTACATCCTTCAAATAGCTGCATATCTTTCAGCTTTTTATTGATACTTTCCAGACTAACAATTTTTTCTGAAATAATTGTTTTAAATTACGTTTCGATTTAAAAAATTACTTATTGTTTTTATACATTTTGTATATTTGAATATAAAAAATATATTCAACCAAAACCGCGACGATTTGAAATTTATAGAAACAAAGCGTTAAAACAACGTTTGCCGGTTTATAACCCGTAATTATAATATTTTAAGATTATTATAAGAATTTTGCAGACGTTTGTCAAACGGGCGACTTTTGCAGGCTCATTGGGTACATGTTCGAATTTGTTAAACAGCATTCTATGTCTTTGTAAATAGAATAAAATGAGAAGGAAAATATTATCTGACTGTAAAACGAATTTACAACTTTCGACAGGCACATATTGATGATGTGAGCTCACTGCTGTTTTAAATAGACTATATATTGTTTTTTCTGCATTTATATCACAAACAAAACCATATATTTACATATAGGCTTAAATTCGGCTGACAATCATTCTCAATATTAAGGCTAGGACGGCAAGGCCAGAGCGTTAAAAACTAGTCAGTATAAAACTAGTAACAGGTGTTTCAGTCGACTGAAGTAATAAGACTAGTCGCGAAAAACAGTCTAATGACCTAATTACCTCTGAATGTACGTGAACGAAACAGTCGATGGTAAAAAGTAGTCAATTATTAAATAGTCTATAGTCGTTTTCGGTCGATAGTTTTCAACGCTAGTATTAATAAAAGAACACGCCGAGAATGGTTGCTGATGTCGAAATCAGGTGAGTTCTGCATGGAAAACATACAGGGCTCCGGAGCAGTTAAGAAGTTTGAAAATGCGGAATTGGAGGAATTGTTGAACGAAAATTTACATTAGGAGTTACTCAATAAGCCATTTCTCATCAATTAAAAGCGTTGGGAATCGTCCAAGGGATAACATTTACTACATGAAGTAAATACTCTGACGGCAGAAATGAGTTTAAGTATCCTAATAATTGGATTACAGACTGGAGACTTCGAGATTGATTACTGGTGACAAAAAGTGGATCTACTATGAAAATTTAAAGCGGAAATATACAAACTAGAGTGAATACCATGGCCATGTTTCCACTCCACGACGAAGACATATATTGACATATTAATGGAGGTATTGTGTTTATGGTGGGACCAACTCAGCGTGTTGTACTATGATTGGACACAATTAGACGTAACAGTTACAGATGCATGCTATCGAATCTGAACTTATGCGATTGGGCTAGACATTAACAGAAAAGCAGTCGCTAATTAAACAAAAGCTATGTTAAGAAATTCTGTCTTATTAAATGACAATGACCGCCCCTATGTGTGGTTATCATCTATTCCGGTCAATGGTACGCGGTTTGTTTTGAATAGCAGTTCTGTTCTCTTGAATATATAAAAAATGGGTCGATTCTTGGATCGCCTCCAAAGAAGACGACGAAAGATCGGCAATTTTGTGAATAGTGGTGGACAGTATTTCTCTGAATAAATATATAATAATTTTTTTGTAATAAATCTTGAAAAATAACGCCAGCCTACCTACTTTTAAGAAATTGAATAACTAATATAAGTTGCGTGCTATTTCGTTATTGCTATATTGCTTCGCTTGATATTGACAGATAAATGGTTGCCCAATAAGTTTTGCTTTCGAGGCGTTATTAAATTCATAATATTATTTTTCAAGTGATTATGAGATCTTAAATTAATTAACTAGAGATTTAGTAAAAACTCTAGGCATCTTATGGGCAGCATAATCCCTGAGTCATATTTCGAAAAAACGATTTCAATGCACATATAATAAAAATTTATAAAATCAGCATGTCCCTATGTTGCCGCGTCAAATTTGACTTTAAGTTTATTTTGACTCTGGCTTTGAATCTAAAGCATATATTATGAAAAGACTTAAACTATAGTTAATGATACAGCGATAACAGTTTGTCTACTACAAAGTTGTTTAGTTCTTGTTTTAGGTTATTTTTATATCACTGAATTTCTCCCTATTTTCTTCTGTTACTACCCGCGTACATTTATTTTTGCAAAATTCTATCAATTTCCTCTATATCCTCTGATTTAATCACTAGGGCATAACATTTGCCATTCGATCATAAGCCCACATCGCGAAAGTTTCATACAATCACCTTCACTATCTGAGTTACTGTCTATCACTAACCTGTTAATTTCCAATCTATTTAACACTTGTTCATGAATTTCTTCATCCGTGTGTCCGATAGAATTTATTCAGATCAAAAGTGTTATTGTAGACAATCCTTCTTTTGCACATATTCGAACAGTTCATATCCTTCTTAACCTCTATTTTTATTGTATTAATTCTTTACTACACCAACGTCAATTCAATTGGATTGAATATGCAAGGATTTGGCGCAAAGGCACCTTTTTGTGGTTATATTGTTCAGGCATCTGATTTACGGAATATCATTTATCAGGCTTATTTCTAAAATAAGTAAACTTTATATTATAATTTATAATTTCATTTATATTTACCTCATTTACTATCATTTATTTTTTAACATGTTATGTTCGATTTTGGAATATCCATGTTTCATATGGACACACAAATTTAAATAAGGAATCATCTTTTCAATCGATTCTATCTATTTTGTTATATGCTTGTAAAAAATATGTGGAAGCTCTATTGGCCCTCTTCGTCAGTTATCTTTAGACCATTTAAAACCTATGTTTCTTAACACTATATGAAGGGATGACTGGCATCCTTGAAGAAAGTTTTAAAGGAAGTTTTCTAAGGTTAGTTCCCAGAATAACAGTTTTGTCTTAAATTTGATTAGATTGTGTTAAATTATGCTTATATCGAATCACATCATTTATATCGATAAAATTACTATTTTTTCTACTACTGCTTCAAATCACATCATTTGTATCGATAAAATTACAATTTTTTCTACTACTGCTTTATACATTTCATAAATTTAATCGAGAAGGTGATCTTAATTCATCCCCTCTTTATAGGAGGACGCTTTCTCTTTGGCGAATCCAACATTATATTGTTCTTAATTTCTTGAAAGATTTTAGCCACAGTATTTATATCAACATTCACGGTAAAACTATTTCTAAGAAAAATCCCATAAATTTAATATTTATTAGTATAGATACTTAGCTTTCTAAGGCAGTTTAATGGCAAGAAGAGACCCCATTATCTCGTTCTTGCTCAAAGTAACTAGTTAGAAACGCTGGTTGATAACCTCTAATTATTATCACTAATGTTTTGAAGAATTTTGCCGAAACTTGACAACATGGCCGATCAGTACTAACTCAAATCGAATTTTATAGACCGATTCGGTTACATACTCTGATGCGTTTGACAATATTCTATCTCTTTATAACTAGGATAAAATGAGAAGGAAATATCTGATCCTAGTTTAGAACGAATTTTAAATTTTTATAAATCGCAATTGGCACTATTTTCGACGTCATCTATGACGTGCATACCGCTTCTATGCACAATGAAATACTAATTGGGATATAACTATTAATGCAATTAAAATGGTTTTGTTTGTTGTATCATCACTATGGATCAGGCTTGTAGATTTACTGGTGGTATGGAGACCTACTGATCTTAAATCAGAGCTATTGAAACATTGTTTTAGGTCATGTTAGAGGTTACGTAAGCAGTTGAAAAACAGTCGAATTGGTAAAGAATCTTTGTATCCCTAAAAAATAATTAAGGTTGGTTAGTTGGAAATTAAAGGAAAGTATATTAGATATTTTTGTAGTAAAGACATTTTCCTGTACAAAATTTCTGGATAGTAATAATAAAATAGTTAATATTAAACAAACAATTATTACATAATAGCTTCTATAATTTTAATAATTTATTTCTATGAGATAATTTTAAAGATGTAACACATATTACTTTCTATAAATGGCGTTTGAATTTAAATTATTGCTAAAAGAATTATAAAAGCTTGAGAATTTCATTTCAGATAATAACTACAACGAACTTTTTGATCACCGCTTAAGATATTTTTAGAAAATCGTATTTATAGAACTATAGCAGTTTTTACTACTGTCCATTCATTTATTTCATATTTAATATGACGCTATCATTTGATTGTGCCTGTGATCTTAAGCATCGCTAGTTTGTTTCAATATCGCGCATCTTTTGATGTAAATAATAATGTTTTGTCAATAGTTTAGACTATTAGAAAATGTTTCTATATAATAAATAACACTGAATAAACCCTCTTTAGGTAGAATCTGTAGTCCGTTCAATCGAACAGTGAACCCACGCCATCTACATTTCTGAAGTCAAAACGTCTCAATGTTGCCGCATTAACTTTAAGTTTTAGTTCATTTTGGCTTTGACATATAACAAAATTCAAATCTAAAAAAATAATCAAATAAAAATGCTGTTATCAAATATAATTTATTTTAACATTATAGTATATCTAATGCATATACTCTTGAAGGAGTTGAACTACAGTTAAATATACAGCCACGATAGTTTGGAGGGTTGAGTTTTATTATATTTATATTGAAGTTTTTTCCACACCGCCTACGAGGTACAGTTATAGGCGCGTTTTTTATGTAGTGATATCCCCCCGAGACCTAATCCACCTAATTAACAATTCTATATCCAAGTAATGTATTTTACTTTCATTACAGAGCATATTTACCTTTTACGTTTAGTTCTTGTTTTCTTCGGTGGCGGGACAATGTTTCTTTTCCACATATCCAGACAGTGCTTGCTTGTATATCCTTTTCGGCCTGAATATATATTGCAATAATTCTTTGTCACACCCCATATCAATTCGATTGGATTGAATATGCAGTAATAGGGAGGAAGACGTAATACTCTGTGGCCATATTGTTCACCAATTTGATCTACCAAGTATCTTTTTTACGGCTATTTCTAAAAAAGTAAATTACATAAAACGCAATTAAATATTTCATTTATATTTACCGAGTAAAAATTTGAAATAGTTCCCCCTTTAGCATGGTTTTCTTTAAAACTTATTTTATGCACTGCAAGCCATTCCTTAATTGCAGCTTTTATCGATGCACTTGTTGGGATCTTCTCCACTAGTGTACTATGGTATGGTGCACTGTCCATAACAATAACCGATGGTTCCTCCAAGTTCTTTAAGAGCTGATTTTCAAATCACAGCAAAAACATGTTATGGTTCATTCCTCCATAGGAGTCATCCTTGTATTAAGAGGAAAACGCGATTGTTTTAAAATTGAAAAAACAATATTTCTGCAATGAATTATTAATAAATGTTATGACTAACAAAAGCTAATAAATTGTTATTCCATCGTTTACCTTTTTCCATCAACTTTTGTTGTCTTAACACTATTTTTATTATCATCTTGTCATGAGTGACCGAATGTTCTATTCTGAAATATCCATGTCTCACCTGAATACACAAATTAAAACAATAAGTTTTCTTTAATTTTATTAAAGGCTTTTAAAAATTATATCCGTTTAAAAGTAATGCCTAGAAGTTCCATTAGACCTCTTCGTGGGTTATTTTTACACCATTTAAATCCTCTATTACCAAACAATGTATGAAGGGATGTTCTACATCGCTCAAAGAGCTGCATATCTCTAAGCTTTCTATGAATATTTTTTCAGACTAACGGTTTCCTCTGAAATAATTGTATTAAATTATATTGTAAAAACTACTCACCGTTTTTATACATATATTTTAGACTATTATACCTATCAATTATTTTGAATATACTATATTTATCAACGTAGAAATTTCTACTATCTAAATTATCATTACTAAAAAGACCATAACCTATCTTTGTCAAGGGTGTTTTGAGTTTTCATCAAATTTTTAGATTAATGTGGTCTACGCAAATAAATAAGGTAATCACCAAAAGCTACGGAGTTCCACCTGTCCTTAACTCTCTCATCTGCAAAATAATTAACAAAAATTAAATTGTCTCTACTAACCAAAGTTCTGCTCTACAAGTTTCTAGGCCGATCTATATATTTATACGGGTCAAACAGCTTGTCCAAGTATATCAGCTTGGAACAGATGAACAAACTTCAAATAGTGCAAAACAATCTTTGTTCCATTGTTTGATAGAACAACCTAAATACATCGGGAAATTCTCACTCCAACGGTTCGAGAATACATCTGATCCCGTCTAAAAAGGATTCATTACAGACGCAGCACAATTCCAAAATTGTTACCTAACTAAGCCCTCGACATACCCTCCAAAAGCGATGAATTCATTCGTTACCTAGAGTCCTCATACTCCCCAAAACAGGAGTCCTCACAGGCATTGAAAATTATAACCCTATAACCATTACTACATCAGCAAGGAACTTATCAGCTAACTAGGCAATCAAAAACTGTTACAAGTTCAAGCGATTTTATGGAGTTACCATATATGTCCCGATCTAATTGTCCACCATATGCATCTTCAGATCGTAAATTACAATATGCTTATTTAGATTACATTTTGTTTCGTTCTTGGAACTATTTATTTGACCATGCCATTCTTCAAAAGGTGATTTTTTTAGAAATTATTGTCTTTATTTGTGTTGGTTTTTTATAGACTTAAGTGATTTCGTTAGAACGCGAAATCGTCATTCTCTTGTTTAGTTTACATGTTAGTTTCGTGTTTATAGACATTTTACTATCTGATAGTTAAGGTATAGTATAACATTTCCTTAAACGTTTTGTTCTAATCGTTTCAATTGGTCACGACTATTAATTTGTCCTAATTAGATTTCCCTAGTTTTCTAGCAAATATTTGCTAGATATGATTATCGTAAACGAATTAACAAGTAAAATGTGACCCTCTTTACATGCCTCACGATTTCAGACTATATCTCTATAGTGTGACTATTCATTAACAGGCAATAGTTCAAAATAATTACGAATCAAAATCAATACGTTACAGAGCGAGAAAAACTGAAATTGACAATTAGGTACTGCCATGTATTCTGATAATATTTTCCATCATTTTCTATAACTTTTTTCCATCTTTCTGCTACTATAGCGAACCGTGTCGAAAAAACGATGTTGGTTTGGCAAAGATCCACTCGATCGATTTTCCTACTTATTTAGCATTTCGAGACTGTTTGCCAGCCAAATCATGCTGCATACTACTGAACAAGTAGTAATCAGAAAACGCTATGTCTGGTGAATACTCTGTGAGCGGCGGAGCTACTCATTCAAGCTGTAACAACTGTCCTCGACAACTATTGTAGTGTGAGGCCGAACATTGTCATACAAGAAGTTGACTTTGTGTTTTTGCATATTCCATCCACAGCTCAAAGATTGCTTTAGAAGTTTGTTTTGCTCTAGTTTGTGCATCTGTTCTGAGCTGATGTACCTGGACCATCTATTTGGTCATTTTATTTATTTGAAGCTGTTCTATGGATTATCTACTAAATCGGATGAATCAGGCAGTACTAGTTGAATTTCCTGAATTTTGCAATGAATTTCTTTTATGGGGAACAGTATTTTCATGGAACAGCCACCAAGTTTAAGTTTAAGTTTGCAATAAGTTCTAAACTATTTACATGAGACTGTATAACAAAAATATCGACCTGAATTAACAGTGAAATATTTAATGAACTGAGTGTCCATTTGTATTGCTTGATGAAGAAGCCCTACTAACACGCCTCACTTTTCAGTGTGTCATTTTGTCAAAGTGTGAAGGGAACATTTTTTCGGTGCGATTAAGTTGTTTGATGAAACAAGACAACGAATTTGTACCGAGTAAATCGTATTTTGCGTGTTTTACTTTTTTAGTTCATTTATTTTTGAAGAAATAGGTCGCTGGAATGGAACACCTGCTTACAGAGCAGCACTTCGCCAATATCGAAGAAGCTAGAAGATGGCTCGATGAATTGTTTTGCTCAAAGGCCAAACAGTTTTTTTGGTATGGCATCCATAAATTGCCTGAAAGATGGTCCAGATGTATAGAATAATATGGCCAATATTTTGAATAAATGCATTTTTCATATCTGCTAGTTCAATATTTACTTTTAACAGGCGTATCTGGGCTAATCGTGTGGATCCCTTGGAAAACTGCATTATATTAAAACATTGCTATGCTATGCTAAATTTAACTATATTATTATTTAACTATTACTATCCAGATAAACATTAAATTCCTGTGCAATAGTTTTTCAATAAAATCTGGTTAAATAGTGCAAATTTTGTGCAAAACACTGTTACGATCGGACGCTATATTAAAATAAGATAAGAATAAGAAATAATATGGCGAATTTTTGATTTTGCATCATATCAATCATTTATTTATTAAAATTCGTAATGCTTCTAAAAATTTTATGTTTTTAAAAATAGTTAATAGCCTTCATATACGATTTTATTAACATAAATAAACGATAAGGTGTAGACCTTGACATTGTATTTTATTTAAATTTTGACTGACTAAAAACAGTTAAAAGACCCACTTTTGTCGTATAGAATCGTCCTTAATGAAGTAAACATGTTAAAAGCGAATGCTGAATTTTCTGACTATATTATGTCACGTGGTGGTTTATATTTACTTTAATCTTATTAATTGATCAATATTTTTATATAATAATTATTATATTACAGTATAACTATCAATTAGTTTAACAGTGATTGAAATAATTTGATCGAAAAATAATAAGCAAACGAGTTATATATATTTTTCGGCAATCTCTGAATGTTCCGTTATTTGTCAGGAAGTCCTAAGACCACCGGAAATGTAGGTGGACGTAATTTTGTGGGCTAGACGCGTATTTTAAAAAATCAAATAAGAAAAAATATCTCTGAAAATATCAGCTTTAATTTTAAAGATTGTATAAAAGAGCAAACTCGTATTCAAAAGAATTTAATTCATAGTAGATTATTAATAGTTTGTGCTGAGTTTTGAAATAAAAATGGTCATTATACAACCAGTAACTATGTGTCTCTGCGATATGGCAATGCTCGACCTATGCTATTCGATATATTCTCTTCAATATTTTAACCAGATTTAAACTCATAGTCTGTTTAAGCAATACCATTCTCAGAAAAGCACAGAACTTATAGGTTTAATTGTGGTATAGCTTTAAAAGAGTAACACTTCTCACAATTATGTGTGTACATTATTGTTCAAAAGTTTAGAAACAATAAGGTAATTAAAAACGACAATAATAACAATAACAGATACGTTACGACTTACTATGCTCAAATCTTAATCAATTAGAACAACAGTTAGTTAAACATATTTAGAACAAATTTAAAAAAATTCAATACATTTTTCCTTAAATTTTAACTTCATCAAAATAGCCATTCTTATTTTCATTTACTTGCTTTCTCTCTTTTCTTTTCTAAATTTACTTTACAAAGTCATAAATATTCAGTGTCTAGTGTATTCACTATTCAATATCGAGTGTCTTCTATTTAGATTGTAGGTATTCCTTGAAATGTTGATCTCAACCATCAAGTCCATTCCATACTAATTCTATAGCAGCAAGGTCTGGTGATCATTTGCAGGGCATTAACAGTTTGTTAGTATTATTTGTATTCTAGGAACACCTGACATAATTTTGACGGATATTTAGGGTCATTGTCTTGTTAAAAAACAAAACTTACGCCACTTGTAATTAAATTGCATTACACTAAAATGAACAATATGGCCTATATGATTGGCACATTCTGCGCATGCGCATCTCAATAATAGACATCCGGGTGTGCTTATATATGGTTGTAAGTATTTGGTGAAACTCATAAAAACTAACTGGAACGACAACTTGAGCCGAGAAATCAATATTAATCCCGGTAAGTGTCTTCTGGTATACTATATATTACTTGTACAAAATTCATTAAAAAACGTAACTAAAATTACACTATGAATAAAATTTTTAATATATTCTAGATGTGACAATATCAACAAAATTACCAGGATAGGGTACTTTTCAAAGCTCGCATAATGGCACAGCAGCTTACATACTTAACAGGTCAAGTGAAAAGTCCCCGGCCTACCATAGCAAAACACATTTTTTTGGCAAAATTAGTGTTTTTTTTATTCAACATAATTCCCTTCAAGGGTGTTACACTGATTATAGTGTCCCTCCAACTTTTCGATATCATTTTTGTAGTACGATTTGTCCTTGGCTTCAAAATAGGCCTCAGTTTCGGCAATCACCTTTTCATTCGACTAAAATTTCTTCCCAGCGAGCATTCTTTTGAGATCTAAGAAAATGAAATAGTCGCTGGAGGCCAGATCTGCAGAATACAGTGCATGAGGAAGCAATTCGAAGCCCAATTCATGGATTTTTGCCATCGTTTTCACTGACTTGTGACACGGTACATGGTCTTGGTGAAGCAGCATTTTCTTTTTCTTCACATGCGGCCGATTTTCGGCGATTTCGTCCTTCAAACGGTCTAATACCGCTATGTAATAGTCGCTGTTGATGGTCCTCCCATCTTCAAGGTAATCAATGAAAGTTATTCCATGCGCATCCCAAAATACAGACGCCATAACCTTGCCAGCCGACTGTTGCGTTTTCGCACAGTTTGGAGCGGGTTCATCCTGTGCAGTCCACTCGGATGAGTGTCGATTAGACTTCGGAGTGAAATGATGGAGCCATGTTTCATCCATTGTATCGACGCAAAAACTCGGGTTTATTACGCTTGATCATCTTCAAACACTGCTCCGAATCATCAACTCGTTGTTTTTGGCCAAAAGCGAGCTCGCGCGGCACCCATTTTGTACAGGGCTTTCTCATACCCAAATATTCGTGAATGATATGATGTACACGTTTAGTTGATATCTTTAAAATGTCTGCTATTTCATTTAATTTCAATTTACGGTCATTCAAAATCATTTTATGGATTTTTTAAATGTTTTCGTCGGTAGCAACCTCTTTTGGGCGTCCACTGCGTTCACCGTCTTCGGTGCTCATTTCACCACGTCTAAACTTAGCATACCAATCCTTGATGGTTGATTTTTCCGGGGCAGTGTCCGGAAATTCGGCATCAAGCCAACTTTTTGCTTCAACTGTATTTTTTCCCTTCAAAAAGCAATATTTTATCAACACGCGAAATTTCTTTTTATCCATTTTTTTCCCACAATAGCAAAAGTAGCTTCACTTAAAATGCTATAATTCACAAACTAATTATTCGACAGCTGTCAAATTTATATACGCATCTTTTGAGGGTTAGGGCTAATTGAAAAGCATATTGATTTAATTCTAGTAGGGCCATCAATGTGTCAGGCCGGGGACTTTTCAATTGACCTGTTATCTAACACCGTTTGGTAGAGCGTGTTAAATTCATATATATCAGTATTAATGTCATGTTTAGTGGTTATTAAAAGATGTGTATGTGTAAGCATGTTTGTTTAATATGATGAAATATATAAGAAATGAGTACTGACACTGTTGCAGATAATATTGCACATGTTTGGAGTATGCAAAGTACATAGATTCTACTAAATGAGAAATATAAAATCCAGTCATACAAAGTATATTTAGAGCGTATTGGTAGTGTGAAAATGACCTGTGTCAATAATATGTGTATATGTATAATTGAATATATTGATCCTGTTACTTCCATATACCATATTTGACAGCACCTTTGATTTGTTTCTTTCGTTTTTATTAATGTTTTCAATACCTCAGCTAAAAGCTATTATTTATACTCCCTGTGGTCGAAATTCGATTACAATTTATTAAGTTAATCATGATATAATAGAGTAAAGAGAATAATTTTAAAATCATATGATAATGTTACTAAAACTTGTTTTTATAATATGATATTAGAAATGTATTTGATTTATAACATTTATTAAAATGACAAATGTCTTATTATTAAAACGTATTCTATTTCAAGAATTAACACTCACTACCCCTTTTTAAAGGACCTTTAATTAAATCTAATTTTCGTTCATAATCAACAAAGTATTGATAAATTTAAATTACTGCACCATTGAGCATTATAATATACTAGCGACCCGCCCCGGCTTCGCACGGGTGCAATGCTGATACTAAATTAAATACACTACAGAAAAAATATGAACGTTGTATATAAAAACATAGCGGCCCGCTCCGACTTTGCACGGGCATAAAATATATATGCCTATGTCACTCAATGAAAACATGATTAAAATCGATCCAGTATTTTTGGTTCATTCATTACTGCCCTTGGCCTGCACGCATTAAATTTGCTATTATCTTTGATTTCCTGCTATCTTTGGAATATCTAAATTCATACAATTTTTATTACATTACACATTTTTAAACGCAAATTTTAAATTTGTAATATCTCCGAAAATATTTGTTTAATTTACATGCTGTAAGGAACCATATTGATCTATATTAATTGCACACTGTATTTAAGGTACTTAATTCGATAAGGATTAATGCCGTATTGCTTAAAATAGCTTCGTAAATAAGCCATTTTCTCACGTAAAAAGTAAACAATAAAAATGGTTAATGTGGGTTATCCCTAAAAGATAAACATATACCATCGCGGACTTTTTTGTAGACCTTTTTATGGTGTACAATACTGTAGTACATTAATTTGATCTAACTCATAGGGTTAAGCAGCGTTTTTGCTAATTGCTAAATAAGCCTAAAAAAATAGGTTAATTTACGACATCACGTTAGAAACCTCTAAAATGATCAATGTTGCCTTAGTATATTATGCATGTATTATACATATAAACCTTCCTCTTGAATCACTCTATCTATTGAAAAAAACCGCATCAAAATCCGTTGCGTAGTTTTAAAGATTTAAGCGCACATAGGGATATAGGGACAGAAAAGGCGACTTTGTTTTATACTATGTAGTGAAGTATCATAAGTAAGAATATTTTTAGTTTTAGTATAGTATAGTTTTCATAAGTGAGAATATTTTTTTTATTTTACTGGAACAACTTGAGAGCATCAATATAAGTATGGTATATATGATTTTTCTTTACATAAATGTCGAATGTTAAATGAAGTAGTATATGTTCGTATATTAAAACAATAACGAACAGGATTAGGTATTAATTAACTAATTAATTAATGCCACATTATGTTTATCAGCGGTTTAAAACATTTACCAAATTATATGTGTTCCATCTATGCATATTATGTAGTTTCAATTATGTAACAAATTTCATTTGATCTGCATATTTTCATTATCTCATTTATGTATTCATATATTTTTTAAAATTGTGTCCATATTTTTCGTCTAAAATATATATTGAAAAGGAATAAATATACCAGGAAATATTATTTGATAAAATCATTTCTTTACCTTAAATTTTTGAATAAAATTGCATCGTTCTTTACTTATTTATTCCAATATTCAATCATCAAAACAGTAGCTGACATATTTTTTTCTGTTTCAATAAATTTATTTATTCCAGGCCATCATTTTATGTAATATTCTGGAATCTCGCTACGGCTTTCGCTAATCTACTTCTTTCTACTTTGCATTGTGTCGCACATGAGAACTAACAACTCACCAGCAAATGAGGAATTAAAATTCTACAAGTTATTTTATAATTGATAATATTCTTTACAACATTCATTTTAACTTCCGATGCACAAAGTAATTATACAAAGTCGTATTTTACACTCTTGCCTAGGACATTCACAAATATTAAACAATCACAAAGATACATTTACGACCATGCCCTAGCAGGGCCTTTCTTTATTCAATTATCCATCAAGTTTAATTATATGGCGGGACTTATTATTACCAAAGCATCACGCTACCATCACCATGCTTAATAGCCTGCACGATTACTACACGCAGAGGTGTAGTAATCTTTTTTTTTTTGGCCTGAAACCGGGAAGGGGAATTCTGTTATGGATACCTGGTCGGGAAGACCCTCAAGAGTAAGCGAGTTGGACTGGTTATGTGGAGACTGCCTCTGGGCTACCCACTAAACCCCACCCTATAAGTTGATCCGATGGCCCTAACTGATACTTCTTACTGTTAGTAAGGAGGGTGCCCGTAACCTGTAACACCGCTAAGAGGCACAAGGGCCAGGCAAGGACATGGTGTCGTTATCACACCACGCAGCTTGCAATACATGAGTTAATCGCTCGTTGGCGAAGATCGAGACAATTTGGAGTTAGAGAGCACGACGGGGTAGTGCCGGCTGTGACAGAATAAGGCCACGAAGAGTCGAATAAGTTATTGGCCTAAAATATCGGCCAGTTCGGTAATACATCTATTGTCCGAGAGACGAAGAGTGGAAAAATATCTCGAGTAGAGCTCGGATATAAAATCGCGAACTTGGGGGACGTCTATTTCTCTATGAACTTGATTATTCCTGACGAACCAGGGGACATTGATTATTCTCCTGAGAATATTGTTTTGAAAGACTTGAAGACGTTCCACCTGACTAGGTGAGACGTATTTTAGATAGACACTGGAGCCGTATAGAACGACTTTTCGAACCAGGATCTTGTACAGGAGATTTTATTGAGAGAGGAAGCCTACTGGCCCGGTTGATGAGCGGAAACAGCAAATTAACAATATCTTAACCTTTCTGGAGGGACTTTTGAATCTGGGAGTTCCACCTAAATTTGCGTTCGAAGACAGACCGAGATAGGTGGCTTCTTCTGACCATGGGATTTCGGCGTTCTCGATTTGAAGATGCGAAATACAAGACGCTTCTTGTAGAAGATGGCCTGGGTTTTCTTTGGATTGACCTGCAACGTCCAGAAGTGTAACCACTGGACTGTCTCATCGAGTTGTTTTTGTGACAGGGGAAGCCTTGTGGAACTTCTATTAAAAGAACTCTTCTAAATATCTTTAATCTTTACCTGGAACGATCGTCCTAACAGAAATGATTTGATAGGAGCTGTTGGAGCATCGGGTAGATCTAATCGGATGCATTTCGCCACTAAGCCTTCGTGCCAAACCTTGTCAAATACTTTGGTTGGGTCCAAGAAGACCGCTCCAAGTTGTTCACGTCGGTTAAAAGCACAGTTGATTTTTGCGGCCAGCCGATGAGCCTAATGAACGGCTGATGAGTGTTTGTCGCGGAACCCGAATTGCTCATCTGGAATGATATTGTTTGTCTTTGTAAAATCATTAAGAGCAGAAAGAATTGCTCTTTCAGCAAGCTTGGAAATGGAACTTACTAGGCTGATAGGTCTGTAGTCAGAAGGCTCCTTTTTAGGGGATAACTGCGATGAATGCGTGTTTCTATGTGGATGGAAAGTGCCTCAGAATGGCGTTGATGACATTAGTTAGTTCGGCGAGCTGCTTGTAAGGAAGTTTTTTATGTTGGACTATCGAAATATTATCGAAACCTGGGGTCTTCTTGTTCCGAATCTTGCTGATAATTTGCGTGAGGGCACTTGAGAATAAAGGCAGTTGGCCTTCCTAATAATTTCGTCGTTCTCTGCAACCTTTATATTTGTAGCAGGAGGGCTGCCTTCCATTTGGGCCTCATATGTTTTAGCGAGGAGCTCGGCCTTTTCATGGTCGGTGACTGCGAAAGTTCCTGTCTCCTTTAGGAGGGAGTTTAGGGGGGGTATGACGTTCTGTGCCTTCCCCACGAAGCTTTTAGAGAGTCGCCAGAAAGTGGGAAGGCCATCCAGCTTTTGCTCCGCTATAAATGCGTTCCATTTATCGGATAGCTAGGCTTTAATGGTTTCCTTCACTTCCCGTTTACTCTATTAGCCTCCCTTTTGTCTGCCGAGTTGAGGGTGGCACGAGCTCTACGATAGAGACGATTTTTGAGTCGAATATGTGATTTGATGCTTTCAGGAACTGGCTCACTTTGAGAGTTTGAATAAGATAGAACTTCGAATGATGAATTCTGATAGGCGGACTGGATATCTCGAGTTAGCTTCGACACAGCACGCTGGAATTGGTCAGGTCGATCAACCTTCGGGATTGGACCGGATTCTAGTAGATTTTCCTGGTATCTCTTCCAGTCGGTTTTCTTCCTGGCTTTGAAGCGGGAAATTTCGATTGCACAACAGTCCCCGAGACTTAATATAATCGGACGATGATCCGAGTGTAACTCGTCGAAAACTTGTACATCAAAAGGATGATTGATGTTCTGGAGAATGAAAAAGGCAAGAATGCCTGGAGTGCCCCGTTGTCTAATAGCGGGGTGGTGGGTAGACTCATCTAGCCATAGCGAGATCGAGTCCTAAGTTTGCGCTCAGTGCTGCGCAACGATATCGCGCGCTCGCAATACTACATGGGATGGTGAGCGTTGTCTCCACCGATTATTTTTGAGGTTGGGCCGTCGAAGAGAAGGTTGTGTTTGATTCCTTTTTTGACTAGGATGGCAGTTGCGTCATCGCAGGCAGGGACACGGTCATTCCTGTAAACCGTGTAGTTTAGAAGGGAAAAACGATGAGTGGGTTTTAGAGGAGTCTCCTGGATAAGTGCTATATCGATGCCTGAAGATGAAAGAACGAGTTCCAGCCCTCCTTTTTTATCGTGCAAGCTCTTGGCGTTCTACAACATGATTTTTATCACTTTGGAAGCAGCCATTTCGACGAGTAAATAACTGCTGAAAGCTAGACGGAAAAGGGGCTGACGCTTAGGCGGCTATATTGGGAAGGAATTGTTGGGATTGAAAGAACTGTAGGATGCTAAGCAACTGCTGCAGTGTGAAGGTAGTTGGAAGGCCCGCTGGCAGTGCAGAAAGCATTGGGGCAGGGGCTGGGATATATGCGGGAACCGCCCGGTTGGAGGAGGCCAGCTTTTGAGTTAGCCTCCTGCCCCCCTGGTTACTCCACACAGAGTTTGTATTGCCAGGGTCTGGATTGGATTGGTCTAACATTCCTGGAGGCAGGTCAACAGCTACAGCCTGTGATTAGCTGTGTGCGTCTCCACAATTGCTGTACTTGGGTTAGTCTTCGCCTACCTTGGTGCACGAACGGATATCGTGGTGATCGGCGCAATTTAACACACCGGGGAGGCGCTCTACAACGAGACTGGAATGGCCAAACAACTGGCAGTTGTAGCACTGCACAGGTTGGCCGTTACCTCACTGGAGTTCGACTTTCACTTTTGACAGGCGTATTTTGGTGATATTTATAATGTTCTTTTCTTCGTTAGGAACAACGACCTGGGTTATAGGAAGGTCTTCGCCTGATTTAAGTTTCCACCTTTGAAGAGATTTTGGGTGAAAACCTTGAGAAATAAGGTGTTCTTTCGCTTCATCCACCGTAACAATCGTTGGGATGTTGCGGATGATGACTCGTATTGCTCTTTCAGAAGGTGGACAGAAGGAATGAAACGCATATTTCCGGTCTTCGAGAAGCTTGGTCAGTTTACGGAAGTCGTTCGAAGTTGGCACAAATAAGCGAGTTCCGTCCTTTCGGCTTAAAGTACCTGTAATCTCAATGGAGTTATCTTTCCCGATTCGAAGGATTTCTGTATATTTCTTCATGTCACGAAGAACGATGGATGGGATTCTTTCCTTTTTAGAAGCAGTGGTTGGATTTGTGAGGCAGTTCCCGAAGAGTTTGGCACTGTGGTTGCTGGAAGAGAAGTATTTGATGGATTAATGGCATATCTAGTTACCTGAGTAGGCTGGGTCGTTTTGACGGCCGCTGGTTTGGGGGTTGGCTGGGTAGCTGTCTTAGTTACCGGCTTGGTCGACGCCGGTCTGACGGCATTTCTAGAAGTGGATGGTTGCGAGTTAGCCTTGGCTGTCTGTTGGCTGGGTTGAGTATACGGCTTGGCAGCCGGCTTGGTTGAAGCTGCCTGTCTACCCTTATCGACGGTCTTCGACAGCTGACTTGGTTGTGGCGGGGTAATGGGACCCCACTTCCTCTTTCCCACCACGGTGAATCTGTCATTCGGGTCTTTATTTTCCAACGGTAGGCATGCGAGTTGATTTGGTGTGTCAGGAGGTTGATGTACTGCCTGGGCCGTTGTGGGTTTAGCAAGGGCGTCTTGTACCAGCATCTGCATTGCGGAGAGCTGGTCTCCTTGCTTAATTAAGAGTTCTCGAAGTTAAGTAACCTCAAAAGTTCTGCATTTTCTTTTTGCAGATACTCTATAAGTCCAAGACCCATCAACCGGGCATCGTCAGGGCAATAGTCGGCAGATTTCTCGGTTGCTGGACGGCTTGGCCAACTTTCTGGAGGCGGTGATGGCTCTGGGGTGCAGGATGCCATTGCCTCGCTTGTAAAGCGCTTTCCGGCGTTTACAAACGTTTATGATACTTGGGCAAAGGTGCTGATGGAAGCGGTTTACGAGTCGATCCTTTGACAATGAGTTGCGGATAATTCTCGGAAGAGTAGGTAGGCTCGGAGGACCCGACACGACCGTTCTCTTCAAGAGCTAGCACGGAACTGTATAGTAATCTTTGAAGTCATAATATACTTATTCCAGTTTTTTGTTCAAAATAAGGAACAATTGGTAAGAAAATGATAATTTTGCTGATTATGAGCATGGTCGTAAAAATCATAAACTCGAATTGCAACATGTTTATTGGAATGTTTTTTATATGTCAAATAAAAATAGGGAGTTTCCAAACTTTTGAAGGGTAGTATATGTGGCTTGATCCTAAACTTCTGCCTAAGACAAACATTGTTTTGTTGTAACCATCAATCAATATAATGATAATGAAAATGAATATTCAAGAAATGTGTATTTTTATGTTAAATAGAGTTCGTTAGAATTCATAAGAATATATACAATAACATTTTAACATAATTAAATAATCAATGTAAAATCACAGCATAGTGTTTCATGTAAATGTATCAAAGATTAAATGTCAAAATTTAAAAAACCATTTCATTATAATTAACAGGATTTAGGATTTCTTTAGATACCTTAAATCAATTCTATTTTTAAAAGATTTCAAAAAGGTTTAAAACTGCCAAGATGAGTTATCATGGTATTTCAAAACTGTGACCTAGATTTATTGTTGTTTGTCAACAAGTGGGTCTCTATTAGTTTGTAATTAATATAAGAGTGTCCCAATTTTTAGCTAGATTTGTATTATATAGCTATGTGACTTAAATTTTATAATAATATTTTTATTGAATCGTGCGCATATGTGCTCTTGTCGAATTTTCCTCGAATATTTTAACATTGTTTCCGAAGAAAATTTTGATATTCCAAAAATTTATGTTTCATTGAATTTACTCTTTCAACACTCATGTGGTTGTGGTTTAAATAAACGCATGGAAATAAATGGGGTGGTGTTAAATCACATGGTCTTAACACATTATAAATGAGCTTCATCATTAACAATTTCTGAAATCTTGTTGTTTGTTTGTTTACTGGTGGAAATTGTTAATTATGTGTGTTATTAATTGAAAATGCGTTGTTCTTTCTTATTCGTATGGTGCTTCTGTTTTATTAACCTTAAAATATAAGTTGTCAAGTTTTGTTATTGCTTCGACGTTACCGCACAAATGACGGAAAATTTCAATGTTGCGTACTTTTGCCATGTCTTATATTCCAGCTGGCAAATTCATATTGCAGATGGTGAAAATCAACCGTATACATAGCACCTATATCGAATAGCGCAGAACTTTTCCCCATCTTTCTGGAACTATGGCGATAATGTGTCGACAGTATGATCTTGGTTTGGCAGCGATACAACCATCCATTTCCGTTATCCAGGTATCCATTTTCGCACTTCTTCAGTCTTTGGAGACAGTGTGGCTGGAAGCCTTCCTTCATCGATCTGAAAAACTGATAAACAGGAGGCGCTATATTCAGTGAATTCGCTGTGTGCGGCATATGCACAAGGCTTTATGGCCATGAATATACCGCTTCGGTATCGATGTGGATGGTTTTCTTGGACTAACCTTTGACTTTTTGTCTTTAGAATTACTGAAGTAAACATTCTTCTTATCGCCAGAGCAAGCAAGTCACACATTTTTGTTTCTTTTTTTCTGACAAGCAATGTAACCGTGATGTCGAAATGGATTTAACTGTTAACATACACTTCGCATTTTCACCAATATATATCGCCAATCAAAATGCATGTAGATGTAATATATATATATATATATATATATATATATATATATATATATATATATATATATATATAAAATTAATTAACTATTGTAAAAATTAATGTACGTAATCTAAGAAACATAGAGGAATGGGACGAGAATTCCGAATATTGACTTCGATGAACTTACAATGTCAAGGTTAATGATTCGTAGTTAATTTACTCTGAGGATATAAGATGTCTCCATATAATTAAATAATCAATATAAAATAACAGAATAGCGTCTTGTATTTTCTATAAGCAATAATAAATGTATCATTATATAATAGATTATTCTCTGATGGTCTCTTGTTTGGTAAGCTTGATGTATATAACGGCCTATATTGTTTAGTTATTGTGGTTTTGTAATAACGCCATATCTGCAAAACAGTTAGTATTAATTATATTCGCAGAAATTCTACCCTAATGCTCTAATAATATTCTGGACAATAACACACATATCTATACACACAAATTTTTTAAACTCTAAATGTTGTCTTTACGCTCTTTGTTACTGTTTTGCTAAGAGTAACCCAACGTTCCATTTTGAAATATCCACGTCTCATCTAGATACACAAATTGAAATAAAAAGTTTTAAAAAGGGTATTCTTTTAAAAACAATATCTTAAGCTTGCATAGCTTATCTGTTTCATTACACCTTTTCGTGGGTTATCTTTACACCATTTACATCCTATGTTTCCTAACACTGTAAGAAGGGATGACTCTCAAAATGCTGCATATCTCTATGTTTTCTATAGATACTTCCCAAACTACCAGTTCTCTCTGATATTATTGTATTACGTTATGTTTATATAGGAAAAACTACTTACTTTCCAATAAAACCGCAGCAACTTAATATTTAATAGCATACTTACCTCTCAAACACATTTTACCGGCTTACCATTATCTCACTTTTGCCCGAAGTAATTGATTACGAGTGCCGGTTTATAAGCTCTAATTATTATTAGTAATGTTTTGAAGAATTTTGTTGGCATTTGACAACAGGTTCGACCAGGACCAACATAAATTGAATTTTTTAGATTAATCTGGTTACCGAATTCTACCTCTTTTTATGATAACTAGGAGACTTTGTCTAGTAAAACGAGAAGGAAAAATCTGCTCTGAGTTTAAAACGAATTTTACATTTTTACAAATTGCATTTGGCAGTATATTTGACGTCATTTATGACGTGCGTTGACTGTTTTATAGGAAGGACTATAAGTGTTATATGTACATACGACATCAACTCATACAAAGTTCGAATTATTGAAATCTCCTTCAACGGCAACGTTATAAAATCATGATAACCGCAATTGTGGTGGATGTGCTGTGAATCGGCCACTAAAATTGTGTGACTTTTTTTGTGGGGTTTTCAAAAGACGCAGGTTTATGCCTATAAGCTGTAATCGACCGATAGTTTTAATCGATTGAATGTCACTCAAATTTGCTTGATTATCACTCAAATTCAGTCGCATCTACCGTTGATGAATCCATAATTTAACATTGGAAAACTTGGATCCGAGCCAATATCGTGGCGGATATGTGAACGGCACACATGGGTTTTTGAAATAAATAAATTTACTCACAATGGACCCGCTCTTAATGAGAAACTTTATGTATTATTTGTACAATAGTTATAGCAGACAATGAGTTTAATGTGACATTTTATTTAGATATCCATCACGAATTTGAAAAGGCATAAAACGTATCATTATCACAGTACTTTTAACGGTTATTTATACATCTGGTTAATTTATCTTGTTTGGTTAATTAATTTTATATTTAAGTGTTGAAGCTTAAATCACAAGCAGTTTAAACCAGAGCAAATCGGTTATATGTTTTTACATGACACCACATATACGGATCTCACCTACTGTATATTGGAGTTTTTTGGTCAGTTACACATTATGTTGTATAAATTTAATATTTAAAGAAGCAAAGAACTGCATATCTCGTTTTTAAGTTACGTCGACATTGTGTTTTAATTATGCCCAACTACATTCTATCCTTTGAATCATCCTTCACCCACTAAGCGAACAAGTAATACTACCTTATACGCAGTAAACAAGTATGGCTTAAAGAGAACGAGGATTTTTCAATGATGATAATATTTAAAATATTTCTTATTAATTAAGGGGAAGCCCACAGCATGTAAAAAAGGTACAGTTAATTTATTGATTTGTTGGAACTGTGATTATTTACTATTAGCGTATAGCATTTCTCAGAAGTAATTTTGCTGTTACGTCACTACTCTCAAAAAAATAGTTAGCCATGGAAATCATTTTTTTTTAAATGAATTCCCTCGGTCGGACGAAATATGTACATGATTTGTAATACCCCTGTTCGAATCAGGAATTAGTTTAACAGCGACTTTTAAATCACATGTATACCAATGACAGTGATCAACAGATCGATTTCTTTAACAGCGATGCAGTTACTGCTGCTTTTTTGTCAGAAATCTAGCTTTTTTCCGTTAGTATATAAAAGGTAAAAAATTTAGCTATCCTCATCATGTAATGTTCAATAATGTGATATTTCCAATTTAATTCCACAGCAGTTGGCGGGTTGGCGTTAATATGGCCTTTGAAACCGTTTGTGAAATTTCATTGGGCTTCGATCACTGTCTTTTCGCACAATAATGTTGCACGTAAATAATTTTTCATCATCCGATGTAACATCAGACATCAGTCGATGTAAAGATGGAAACTCGGTTCATTCAAATTTGCACTTTTTATTCATATTGATACTTCTTTTGGTATAGAATTATGAATGGTATAGTCTTATGAAAATGGTTGAAAATTGTTTTATCATGGATGTTGAGGTGAAATATTTAAATATACCTCGGAAGTTATTGTCTTTTCAAGGACTTCTCGACCAAGACGTGGTTCATCCTTAAAATTGGAATTTTCGGAACTAAACACCATCCAATTTTCAAAGAATCTGTGCTGGATTTTTAAATTTTCGTTAGTAAACAATGCAAAATATGAGAATGATATTTTTCCATCTTAAGATCAAATCTTAATCCACAATCCTTTATAATGTTTATCGGTCGTTATCAATGAACTTTGGGTTTCGTCCAATCTTCGTCGAAGATTTTTTACCATTTGTTGTGTATTGCTGTGGATACTGTTGCTCGTGTTATGTATAAATGTTAATTCGACTGATTCGGCACCAACTAATATACTGAACTATATAATATACTGCCGGCTTGGTTGGCGCAAAGGTAAAGGCGGCAGGACGGTCCTCCTACTGTTTCTATAGTCGCGGGTTCGAGTCCTGATGGAGCATGGTCGTAAATTTATGTTTGTGATTTGTTAACATTTGTGATTGTCCTTAGGTATGAGTGCAAAATCCGACACGGTAAACCCTTTGGTTGGTAAAAAACACGGTTGGTATAAAGGAGATTTTAAAATATAAAAAAATATAATGTACTGAAATATAGCCTATAAAATTACTATACAAAATTACATGTACTGTATTACATGGTGTTCATACCGTTCTAAGATCATATTTTTAAGATTCTAGAATTGCAATACGTAGTATATGATATGGAAGTCCTATATTTTACATATTGTAATGTCTTGTAAGTTAATTAAAGTTCCTGCAGAAATGCTTTTTACCAAATTCATCTCTTCTCTATATTTTTCTTTATAATTTAAATATATTATTTGTGCCATGTTCTAACATATTTAAATAGACAATTATTTAGTTCGCTTTTTTGCACCGTATGTATTTGACCCTATTTTCTATCTTATCAATTTTGGCATTTTAAGTATTGATTAAATTCAACTACTATTAATCGCGAGGTAATAGCTGTAGGATATAGTTTCTAGTTAGAAAGGGAATTTACGTGCATACGGTCTCAATGTAAGCAGTATTTATCCATATTAAAGGGGCATAATATAAAATATTAACAATAAAATTAGATAGCCAATTTGGAAAATTGAAAGTATAATTATCAAAACCACTAAGACGTCAATAGGATTAAAAATAGCGCCAAAAAAGGTATTTTTTGCATATTTACTATAGTTTTTAAATATAAAATATGTTTATCCATCGTGTACTATTAAGTACATGCGAATAAGTTTGAATAATTGAATAGTTAAAAAATATGTTAGTTTTTTAACATGTAATAATGCTTAATTGTTGTAGATTATAATATCAAAATAATGTTGCATTTAAATTTAATAACCGAGCTATTATAAGATATAATTATATAATGTATATATATTATTTTTTTCTTATATTTATATTTATATTCGTGTATAGTTTACGTATTATTATTCCCTGTTAAATTAAATAGATTTTAAAATCTACCTTGTCGAAATTTGATTACCGACTATATACATATAGCTCCTATATATTGTATACTATTCAATGAAACAGTGAACTTACGTCATCGAAATGTATGACGTCAAAACGTCGCAATGTTGCCACATTAAGTTTGAGTATTAGTTTTGGTTTGGACATACAACCATAATGACATAAAAATAATGGCATTAAATTTATTATCACAATAGTACGTCTAAGCATATATTATCGAAGGACTTAAACTACAATTAATTATACAGTCATTATAGTTTGTAGGTTAGGGTTGTGTTTTATTATATTTATCTTAAATTCTTTTCCACGCCATCTATGAGGTAGAGTTCTGGCGCATTTTTTATGTAGTGATATCCTCTGGAGACCTTATCTACCTAATTAACAATTGTGTGTCAAGTAATGTATTCTACTTACATCAGATAGCATATTTACCTTTTTACGTTTAGCTCTTGTTTTCTTCGTTGTAGTATTTCCTTCCAAGTCATTTTGATGTCATTATATTTCTGCTTAGTTTTTTTTCTGTTACTACCTGTATACGTCTTTCTTGATAAAATTAGATTTAATCACTGCATTCTCCCTAATGTATTTGCCATATCTGCTAAATAGTTAGTATTCTTTCATATATCTGAATTATCATTTATATTTTTGCAGGCCTGTTTCTAAAAAAGTAAATTACATAAAAAGCAATTAAACATTTCATATAAATATTATGACTAGCTAATGAAATGTCCTAAAGTTTACCTTTCAGCTTTTGTTGCCTTTACATTTTTCTTTTGTGTTTCATTTTGAAATTTTGATGTCTCATCTAAATACACAAATTGTCTTTGATTTTATTATATACTTTTAAATTCTATTCTCTTAAAAGCAATGTCTGGAAGTTCCATTAGATCTCTTCATGGGTTATCTTTATACCATTTAAATCCTATGTTTCCAACAGTGTATGAAGAGACGTTTATTTGTTGACGAAGAGAAGAGTTTTTTCTATGGATAAAGACTAACAGTTTAACCTCTTATAGAGCTAACATCAAAGTGATCTTGATTCGTCATCCGCTTTTTATGAGAACGGTTTTTTTCGGTGAATTCAATATTCATTGGCCACTATATTGTTGTAAATTATATTTTTTGTTATTATAATTGTTATAGTCGTGTCATATAATGATTGTCATACAGGAAGTGATAGAAAACCAAGTGATTTTCAAAGAAATGCTTTTGCTTCTTAACGATGCTTAATTGAAAAGTTCTATTTCATGCGTTGTATTCTCGATATACTAACTCTTAACATTAAGTTTTTTATACATAAAGTTTTAATATACAATGTTTTTAAATAGACGGAAATGTTTGTATTAGTATACATGTTAAAATGAAAGTGAATGTAATTAAATGTTAAATTTATCTCAAATAGGGCATATATATTTTCGATGTAAAATCATTAATCCTTGTTTGGTGCAGTGGTAAAGGCGACAGAATGGTTCTCCTACTGTTCCGATAGTCGCGGGTTCAAATCCTGCTGGAACATTTCTAATCCCATCAAATACGATCGCAGAGGGTATTTCCAACTGATTTATTTACTGTTTATTTACTAAAAACTGTTTACGTTACTTTACGTTGGAATTGTTGTAGACGTTCATTTTTCTGGTTGTTTTTGGTAGTTCAACTAGGTCATAAATCAAAGGACCTTTCTCATTACCAAGGCACCAATTTCCTTCCTGGTTTTCCAAAAATTTTAATTGAATTTTTGGGCATTGACATTTGGACATTTGTTGAAGTTAGGAATTATCTATCCTGAGATGTGTGAGGCGAATGTAGATCAAAACATTCTATAAAAGAAATTTAAACTGTCATTAAGTTAAAATCACCACTTTTAAAATCTGCAAATCCTTTTCAAAACTGGAATTATTTCAATATATTTCTTTAGCCAGATGATTGACTAATTTTAACAGCTAATATCCCCTAAAAGCGTAGTTCTGTTTTATAATTCAAGCAAATGAATATTTAGATTCAATTTTGTTATCTATGGTGTATTAAAATGTATTTTTATAAACAGAGTTGCTGTAATCATGGAGAAGCACAACTTACTTGTGTCTTAAAATGAACATTATTAATATGTTTTTATTTTAAGCTAAATTAATACATAGATAATTTTCGGGGGTGAATATCGATAACACTGGTCAACCCTGTTTACATTTTATACGTAATTTATATATTAAGCAATCAACAGTGAAGTGTCCCCAAACGCGATACTGATTAAAAACAGGGTAAAACTTATATATTATTTTTAACAGGAATGTAAAAAAGTTGTCAATTGATATGTCCACTAGCTCAACAATTTCACGTACTTTCCCTCTTGGATCTTTTATCTTGTTATCGAATCTTTTACCAAGATTCTTCGCAATCATTTCTGACCCCAAAGCCTCATTTTTACTGCCTGTATAAATATTGGGTATTTGCATGTATTCTATTCTTTTTTTTTTTTCATTTTAAAAAGGTATTTCTTGAAAGAAAAAGGCATTTTTATATAGGTATATATTAATCAAAATATTTTCATTCTTACGATTTTTTCTCATGTTTATGGTAACATGCTGATACCAGCCAAGGCATGCTTCATCACTTGTTCAATTGCAAGTGATAATCAGAAGGCGCTAACAATGCATCAATCAAGTGCACATTATACATTTTTGTAACGTATGACCGAGCCTTGTGTTGCTAGTCTTATTAATTAATTAATTTAATATCTGAAACAACAGTTCGGTTTTAGCAGCTTGTAATACACTATATCTTGCTTATTCTACCATCAAAACTCATCACGACTGCACATCGATTGCACGCTAAGACTCTTTGGCCATAAATATTCGCGCTTGGAATTATAGGAGTTGAGCCATTTTTCATAGTTAGTGCCACAGAAAGCTCTTATTTTGTATCCAACAAGTATGGTAGATACTTTCCCTCCTTTTGGATCTTTCTTATCGCAAGAAAACATCTGCAAATAGTTGATTCAACTGCTTAGTGACCTGAATGTTCTTTGAAAGTCTAAGATGGATTTTCGTTTAATAAGTCTGGCATTGTCTTCGAGCTTTTTGATTCTCCAAGCCGTGTCATAACATCAAAATACAACTTTTAAATCATTCAAACGGAAATGGCCAATTGGAATATGATGTAGAAGCTTCGCCATAAGTTTATAAAATTGTTCAAAGAAACAAAAGTGAAGAATCTGGAAAATGTAATTTTGGGCGTCCCATGATTACAGTGTTACAGTTATTTACATTAATACTTTTCATTTTCACTGTTAGATATCGTTAATCAATACACATTACACGTATGTAAGCACTTCATATATTATAGTCACTAACGAAGGAAGAGAATTTTGATAAATGTCATTGAGCTAGCTTAATCTAATCTATTACATTTTTTTATTACTGCCATATAGTTTCTGCCATTTATAGGGATTTCAACAGTATTCTAGCTCTTAAAATTTACAAGCGTTATATAACAATGTTGATCATTGTAACTTATATATCTATTAACTATATACATTGTTTAAATTGTACACAATTGGTGAATTAACAGTTTCTTTGTAGTAACATCAACATGTTGTGATATCTGGATTACTATTGAAGCTATGACGATAATAGTAAGAATCCATCAGCAAATATTGCAGACTATATTAATGTCGAGGGTCTTTTTGAGCACGTGGATATCGCAAACTTATTTAAAATGATAAGTAAAGTTTTAAACTGTATATTGTGAATATGAATATTTTACACCAAGTACTTTACCATATTCTTCTTCTTTAATAGTAAGATAAATTGAAATAATCTTACTTCTTTATCCAAAAAATCGAAGAGTATTTTTATGTGTTTCTTTCCAGTTTATTTAATAGAGTAACTGTTAATATAAAATAGTTCGTCGCTTTTTTTTATTAAAGGGTAATTAAGGGACATTCATCTGTTACGGTATTAAGTATATATTCGACATGAAGAGAGACGGTCGTCTAAAATTAAACAAGGACAAAGAACTCGCAACTCGATCGGAGACATTGACCGACCGTGGCTTCGTTCAAGGTGTTTTCCGTGTCCTACTTCTAAGGCCAACTCTTCACTCTTTTCTTTTACCCCACTGACCTGACAAAGAAGAAAACGACCGGAACGAGTTGGTCGTTCGACGTAGTCCAGTCATAACGTCGTACCGTCTCATTGTTGTGCGTTGGGGTGCTCGGTACTCGCTTTTCGCTACCATTCGGTTTACCGCTGTCGCTGCTGATCTTGTGAGGTTTTGGTTTCAGTTTGCTTTCAACGTTTCGACTGATCATCAGCGATCACGGTCAAGGATACGACCGGGTTTTCGAATATTTCGCGTGAATCAGTGTTTTGTTGGCGATCTGCTGGTATTCGGGTTTGGCATCAATTAGTAGTTGTTGTAAAGGTAAAATATATACGAATATAAGAAATTCGCACTTAGTGTGATCTAATTCGAAATTATTATTAAGATACCATGTACATACAATAAAAATCAATTGATCTATAAAAATTTGAATCAAAACAATAATTTGAAAAATGTCCGATATGTGAGTGTGAAATATTATTTGAAATTTCTTGAAATTTATTGCGTTATAGACACAGCTGCAAAATATTAAACTGTCATAAAAATTTAATTAAACATTAAAATCTATGAAATATATTGATAATTATTTAAAGCATGTAAATTATATCATATTGATTTACCAATGTCTTTCTATTCCTATATTAAGAAACCAATCTTAGGAAAGTATCAAGACAAAATAAACATATTGACATTAGTTAAATTATAAATTGCTTCGGCTTACTTTCAAAATATTATAAATGTTTTATAAATGAAATATATTCTTAATAGAAGTAATTTCAAATGAATTAATTTGAACTAAAAGATCAATCCATAAACATCAACATAAGATAAATTGTGCATAAGTTAGTTTATTCTAGATTAGAAAAGATGTTCAAATATACTCTTAATTTTAAATTACCGATCAGTATTTTTTTGTATAATTTAATGCTTTATATAATAGTTAACTGTCGTTTTTATACCCTTTTTATATAACACCTTTTAAATTAGAAATTGTGGTGCACGTACAAATAATCCGCTTAAACAACACAGAAATAATTTTAACAGAACAACTCAATTATTAAAATATCTATCAAGTATATAACCAATTTATAACATCTTGGAAATTTAGAGATTAAATGTATGTTTTGAGGATTATTATTGTTATCAATTATATAATTTTATATTTGCGTTACTTTTACTTTTGTAACTATAGATTATCGCTCAACAAATTCAAAAATATTGATTTTAAATATCTTATTAACATTATATTGTTATATGTATCAATACATTATAAATTAAGACGTGTAAGTAATTGCTTTATATTAAAAAAGTATTACAAGCATTTTTTCGCTTTAAAACGCCTTTATTGAGAAAATTGGCTCAATATAGATTACCGTTCAAAAGTTTAGAAACAATGAAATGATTTCCAAAAAATCTATAAAATATATAAGTTATTATGTATTACACTCAAACCTTCATGTAGCATTTAGTTAAGATTAGTTAAAATTGAGTTAAAAAGGCGCAAATAAAAAAATACTTTAAATACTTTGTCCTTAAATGTGAATCTGAAGTCCTTAAATCTGATATATCTGAAAATATATATACAATACTAGTTAGTCTTTAGCTTTTATAGTTTTAGCTGTACTTGAAACTGGCTTTTCTCGTGTTTCAATTAAAGTAGTGATAAATTGAGGCGATAAGATCACAATAACAATTACAACTTATCTTCCTGCTTTGTGTACAATATGGGACATCTTCCGGTCTTTTTTTTTTCAATAATACCTTTTCAAGAAAATATAATTTTCGTTTTGAATTTACATGAAATTACTTCGCTGTTCAAAATAAAGCCATAAAATTACCATTGTAAATGTTAGATAAACGTCAGAAAGTAAACCAAATTCTAAACTAATAATTTTTTAAATATCTAAAAGATTAAACTATATTCAATATAAAAGCACTAACTAAAACACCAATTCTACAATTGGTGGTGTAGTAACCTTTTTGGTCATAAAAAACATTTGCCGGTCTTTTTTTTTAAATTGATAAGAAACACAATTTTGTTGATTATTGTTATAAGGGCGGTGGTAATAAAATAAAGATAATAAAATTTACTTTTAAAGATAAAGCAACATGGAGGTGCAGTGTCGAAAGAACGATGTTGGTTTATTAGGATTTTGAGGATTTCGAAACCGTATACGAACCGTCAGGCAGATGACGCTATGTCTGATGAGTACACTGTGTGTGGTAGGAATTCCCATTGGACCCGCTTCAACACTCACAACACTCATTTATTTAGAGCGCATAAATCAATAGCATTAATGGAGAATTGTTAGTTTATGCAAAGAAATAGCAAAACCATCAAATTTAACAGTTAGTTTAGGTTGTTTCATAATTGTTTATATTGATACCTATCGTCACTATAATATTAATATAGAGTAATGTAGTAATGTAATAGCTAACTTTTCACTAATTTAATTAACTTTTTTTTTTGAAAATTGCTTGCTTTTTAGATTGAAAATTATATAAATAATTATACGAGTACAAGTTGTAAATGGAATTAAGTACTGTTTGCAAATTCATTTTAAAATATTAGATTTTATATATTGAAACCACTTCCTGTGGCGGTTTTTTATTTTTATAATAGATAACAAACATGTTATATTTTTTCCAGAAAAATAAATAATAATTAAATCCAGAAATAATTTTTTTACAATTTTTAATTACAAATTATATTTTCGATTCAGTTATATTATTTCAATTCTATTGATTAATCATTAATCCCGATAGGTATTGGAAATTTTATTGATTTATTTCCAGTAAATTTACTTGATCAATAGTAATAATAGATTCGTGAATAACATACTCATGTAGTAAATCTAATTTAACGATGTAATACAATTCAGTGATTCATGCGTATTAGTGATAAGCAAATTATTAAACGAACTACGTAGCCCAATAATCCATTCATTTAATATTATTTATTAATTATAATCATATTTTTTATTTATAATTGGGTTGGTTTTGTTAACTTTCAATGTTATTTTTAGTTAATCAACTTGGTATTATACTAGTGTTATATTGATTACTATATGTCAGTTAATATTATATTATTACATACTTATACAAACATTATTACAACTTACTATCTTCGTATGCAATTTTTAACACTAGTTAACGTACACACCTGACTATACTTTTAACGAATTGCTTTTGTTTTCCATTTCTCAGATTTGGAACCGTTTACTTCAATATTGTTAATTCTAGTAATGATATTCCAGTCCTAGATTTGTTGGATTTTAATTATTTTCGTACATGCTGACTTATACAATTACGAGAGTAAATAATATTGTTTCGCTGAATTATGTACGTTCGTTTTTTAGTCTGGAATACAACCATTTTAACTTGATAAATAATATTAATTCTATCTTATCTAGATAAGCGGGAATATATTTGAGAAGTTTTTATAAATCAAATTTAATCTCTAAAGCACAGAAAGAAAATAAAAAATAAGTCAATATCATTAGTAAATAATGAGTCTTATCAATTTCAAAGTTGTTATATAATTCGTTCGCAGAATTCATGAAGTACCCGTTGAATTTACTGTACTTTTCAAGATAAGCAAAGATCAGTATATAAAGAATAGCTGAGTTTAATAAAGTTTTGTACATTATTGAATTCCGTATTTGGGTACAGAGTTAAGTTGTTGGAAGAGTAAAACTAAGAGAACACCTTCATAAGAATATAACTAACTTTTTTAAAAGTTTTATTTAATTTGAACATTTTACGTTTACTACAATTTTTTTATGGGATTGAACATGGAACTAGTGTATATTAGTACTGGGTATCTACTCAGTTTTTCGGTAACACTGTGAATATGTGTTCAAATGGAATAAGAAAATATTTCTGTTAGTTTTTGGGATTCAAAAAAAAATTGTGAAACTGCTAAGGCAATAAATATAGATTGTCAAATTTAGACTAAATGAATGCAACAGTTCATAATGATCAAGTTGAGAAGTAAAATTTTTTTTTATAAATATACGCTTTGGTTCACTATCTTATACCTCATAAATTACTTTGTGAAAAAACAATTTTACTCTACTTTTACTAAAACAATAAGCTGTACATCTATAGGTGAGAGTATTTTATATGTTTTCCAGAAAGTACATTAATGAATAGAGTATGGTTTTTTTGTTGGATAACTACCATTGTTTTTGAGTTATTTTATTGCATTTTACTTTGATTGATTGATTATATAAAGTTTATTTCTTTTTTTTGTATTCATCAAATTATTGTGCTGCATTAAAAGATAGTTAACTATTTAAAAAAAATAATTTAGTGCTATAAAAATAAGTTATTTGCATAAAATAAAGAGTGTCTATGTGTCTATATTTTGTGGTTTGATATTTGCGAAGATATAAATTCTAAAATTATTTTGTATAATGCTATAGTGAACAAAGCCTGTTCATTTAGACATTAGACATATTTCACTGTCAATATGTTACTGTCTAACGTTATAATTTTTTATTTCCAGACGGGCACAGTCATGTCCATTGAACACTGCTCTATGGACTGGTGACATCGCAACAACCAAGAATCGTGTTCTTCCACTTTTTGGAACCAAGAAAACTTCGGGCGTTTCTTTCAAAAGTAATTTAACGTACATTATTGTTTTCCATTGAACATATATCCAGCCAGTCTTCGCTTTTTTACATTTTAACAATTTAAGAAACGTAGCATCTTGAATAAATGTCGTTAGTAGGAAGAAGGAAGCAAGGCTGACCATACAAAGGTAAGAAGATTATTATCATTAGAAATAATTTATTTTTGATACCTGGTAGTGGTGATACATTTATAAGTGAAGCGTGAAAAATCTTTCATCTTTTTTTATTAGATTTTATATTTAATATGCTTAATACAGTCTTAACTTACAAATTAGTTTATTACTACTATTATTCTGCTATACCTGCATCAATTTACAAGCAAAAGGAACGCGGGAAAATTACATCAATATGTATTTTCCAAATTAAAATTAACTATTTATAATAAAAATGGAATGTATTGTAACTATAAGCACTATTTATTAATATTATCTTATTGTATATTTTACATTGATATATTATAAAATCACGATTATATATTACACTAATATTTTAATTAAGTAAATGATCTTACTGTCGAAATAACCAAAATCAGAGTATTTTTAGTTTTTATATAGGTTTTTAATACTACATTTTTTGTAGTTAGAAATAATTTCAATATTTTATCTTAATTTAAAATAATATTTATATATCTATATACATATTTAATAATAATTAACGTAAACCATTTTATATAAATATGAAACCCTATGGAATATCTATACAGTATTATTTAAAAAATTAACACTTTTTTCAAAGTCAATTTTTCTTTCATATCCAGGGAATAGACAAAATCACATCTGGCATACACAATATTTATTTATTAATAAGTCGTTAAACCACCATTTGCTTTCAACAGCTGCAATTCTTGGTGGAATAGATGTGTCTAGAATAGTTTCCAACGGAATATTGTCCCGTCCTTCTACAAAAATATCTGCTAATTGCTTTAATGATGTTAAGAGTTTTTGGTGCTCCTTCCACCAAGACATAACTTTTTTGGATGTGTGTATGGAATGATATATGGCAGTGTAATATGCTAATCATAATAAGAACTTCATTAATAATGTTGAGATATTCATTGTTTTAAGATTCTGTCTCTTCTTCCGGCGTTGAAAATCGCGTAATTTATTTTCTATATGCTGGAATAAAAAGTCATTAGATACCATATCAGAACTGTATGGCGAATGACCCATCAATTCGATATATTGGCCGATCAAAAATCCTTTATTTGAACCCATGTGTGAGCGCTTTCTTATTAATTAATGATTTAATTAACTTCTAGATGTTTTCTGGCATAATAACAGAGTTTGGAGCAAAGTTCCATCAGGTTTGAATTCGTTATAAGTTAATTTATACACTTTTGTTCACGTCAACGTTGTGACAAATAACAATCTAAAATGCTATCAAAAGGACAACAGTGTTTTCGATAGAAGTCATTTTAGCAGCTCTCAGGTCATTTATGTTTAGTCTGGTTTGCCATTTCACAATAATTGTGTGAATGTTCGTCTACTTTATGGGAGATTTTGCAGTTTGCAAACAAAATCTAATTCGTGCAAAAATAAAAAAGCCACACAATCACTTTCAAGGTGTAGATTTGATAACTCTTTTTTTGTTGAATAGCTAGTTAACAGTCAAAACTGTGGCATTTAGAGTGAATATAATTTTGAACCCTATGTTGAGACACCATTATATACAAAAAAACTGACTGTTTGGTTGACTCTATAAGCTAGTGAAGTCATTAGTCTTTAATTTTTCAGAACATCAATTTAATCCAGGTTTATATAATTTTCTTTAATTAAAAAAAATACTTTACACTATATTATACTTTATAACGAATAATTATAATATAACGTACGTACCATTACGAATTGAAACTCACCAACATTAAGATAAAAAAATACACCCTATTTTGATTTTTTGGCCTACTGTTTATGTTGCTGTAATGAATAAAAATGGATCCTATTATAACAATCCCAAGCGTAGAAGGCTGATTTGGATTAAACCTGACCAATACTCAGGAGTGGTAAGAGCCAAGTTTTGCAATTATTTAGTTGAGACGAGTGTGATCTCTACTGCGAAGTGCTAAAACCAAGCAATATCATAACTGATAATTGCTACTGTCGGAGAGTGCTCGTCTCTGCTTTTCACAATCAATGAAAATATTTGATAACAAAAAGGAAGTTTTATCCTATACATCGTATTTTGCAGATACTACAAAAGGCATATCGCCTGTCGAAGCAAGTGTTTACTTTTAGTTGAACATTATAAAAAATGGGAATTATCGATTACATCTCAAGAGCTGGAGTTTTTCGACTTGGTGTTTGTTTCTTACCCGAAAGATGGGAAAAAGTAATACTAAATATGAACAGTATTTGTAATTATTTTTTTGTTACACTCCAACTTCTTGGAAAGAATAACATCACAAATTAAAATAAAAAGGCTTTTTAACATTAATACCACGTAAACAAAAGCAAATATTATATTCATGTTTTATATTTGCATCATATATGTGCCAATTTAGCCAATCAAACTTTATAATACTTTTCGGGTTCAGTTATATGTCAGCAATAATAGACAAAAATACTGCATACATAGAAATGTAGATTTGGATAATATACTTTTGGTTAATTACTAATTAATTCGCAATAAGGTGCCATTTCAGAATAGAGATAACGCTTTAATCTACTATCTCTAATAACATTAAACGTTGCGCCATATTTTAGTTAGCGTATTTTTTTCCAGCTGATGTAACCTAATTATTTCAGAACCATTATTAAATCCAATTTTTACCATTTTTTTCGTATATGTTGTGATAAAAACTCTTTTATTCAACGGAAAAATGCTTGTATTTTACAAAATTAATATAAGCATTTTGTATAATACTTAGAAATACTTTTAAATTTGTTTTTAAAAATATTATATAAACATATTTTTTAATATAATTGTGGTATGTTTTATTTAAAAAAAATATAAAACAAAATTAAAAATACAAAATTTTTTTTTCTTGTAATTAATGATTACTTAATAATATAGGTCAAATATAAAAATGTATTAAGTCTGAAGTTTGTTCAAATCTTGCGGTTTGTGATTGGTATTTGAGAGTTCTGAATGGTATTCAGATATTTAATACTACCAATCATATCTAAATAAATTCCATTTCTTAAAGTTGTTCTTAAAATGCTTCAAACCAGCAGATGTAATTAAGGTAAAATTTTCAAAAAAAAAGGAAATTTAGTTCAGTTATATTTCTAAAAAGTATTTCATAAAGTATGGCAAGAGGGCCTCGGATACAGGATGCATAGACATATATACTATATTTTAAATAAATTGCTTCATAATCAATGTTTACCGGTCAATTTTTTGTTAAATATTCAGTAGACCACAGTCCACAGGAATTGTGTATTATTACGCCATTATTAAAAAAAATGTATTAAAGTTATTTTTGCTCGGAGACTTTTTAGATACCTATCTATTCTAAGCGTTTATTGACGTTATAAAGCAGTTCAAAAATTAATAAGGTATTTATTTTAAGGGTGAAAGATATAGCTCGCTCCCACGTTGTTCATTTCATATTCATTTTGGGTTAAATAGCTTTGACGTTAGTTTTTTCCTCGTTACTGCTATGTAGGCAGGTGTATTTCATGTGGATATATAACAGTTTGGTAAGCATTATTTTCATCATTACTGTATTATTATATGTTTGTTTTTTAATTTAGTTACAGATTACAAACTTACATATTCATTTTTATAGAAGCACTATAAATATTAAGGAATATTGGATGTGTATCCATGCATCAAAATAATTTATTCTATCATTATATTATATCAGGTTATCAATTTTTTGGCTTGTGTCAACACAGTGTCACTAAACCTCTTTTTTTCTGTTAGATTACGTTCTTTCTATTTTGCGCCATTTTGGATGGCTTATAAACATTAATCTTGATGTATCTGCAATGTATCCATTCTACAGCAAATCATTGAGAAGTGAAGATATAAAATATGTTATGCTTTGTTTTAATATGTTATTTTATTATTTAATATGTTTTAATATTTTAATATGATTATAATTGTTCTTATATCTCTAGAATCTGCTCAGTCGGATTATGTGGCATCGATTGAGAAAAATAAGATACAATCAGAAGAAGCAATATAATGAATGAATAGCAAATAGCAATTTGGGTTATTTAAGATTATGTCATATCACTAGTTTTGTTCAGTTTAAATAGAAAAATGGTTGAAAATTAGGCATTACAATATGTGCCAACAGGAAAAAAGTGTTAATTGTGACAACATTGAAAAATTGAGAAAAAATGAAGAGTTTGCGAAGATGAAAAGGCGAGAAAACTATGCAATATTTAAACCAAATCGCAGTTATGTTGTGTGTATATTGTGTTTTAAATAAGTTTTCGCACTACATCAACTTGTGGTCAGTTTTAAGAGTTTGATTGGTGTTTTTATTCCCATTCTGTTGTTGATAGTACGCAATAATATATTCACTTTGGATAACTTTGGATGTTGAACATGTTCCCCTAAGTATGAAAGTATTAAACTTCCTCTGACATCTTACGATGGTTTTATTAGCCGTGAACAAGTGCGACTTGTCTAAGTACTAAGTACTTTTTGTGAAATTCCTTGCAAATCTTAATTTAAATTATCCGCTAAAGAAACAGGAGTTAAGTACAAGACGAGTATAATACAACTTCTCGAACTTTCGAAAAACGAAATATTATATTATTGCAAACTTCTGTAACTTGAAAACGATTTTTGAAACTGAGAACATTGTCCGAGATCAGGACTATGTCGGCCGATATCCAACAATGATCAAGTTTTCGTGAAGAATATTCGAAGTATTGCTTCGAAGTAAAGTAGCTTCAGTACCCCAGTGCCTATTATGAATATTAATTAAGACCGTTTTTAAGTACCTATAGCTTAATAAATAACATTTTCAATTGATTCAATTGATTATTATAAGATACTCTTATTTTATTTATCTTTTTATTTTGTATTATAATCTATATATATTATAATCATTACCTAGATATTTATATAAATGAATAATGAATAATTTCATGGGCGTAAATATCATATTAACTTAATTAAGTTTACAATGGGATCAACACCGGGGGCTTGGTTCACATACGAATTAATATTAATAACAGGAACAGCGTTAATACTTTAAATAGGTTATGTGAAGTGCAGTTACTTAATTTTTATTTTTGTCAATAGTATTATACATAACGGATATACGATACAGGCCTTTATGTTGAAACTTAATTTTTCTAAAATGATTGAATGAATCATTAATTATTTTTTTAAATCAATTCTATAAAACTATTTAATTCTATAAATCATTCCATACCAGGTACAAAATGGAAATTTCCGTCAAAAACAGTACAGTAAATCAAAGGTAACTTGTGGACGAATCGGGACGGGATAACAACTACATTTCTTCTGTCCCTTGGTCGTTTCCTTAGGAGGGAGGTTTAGGATATATGTTATATCGCGCGATTGATATGATTACCCTGGTTACGAAGACGGTGTGTTTATATTGGACTGAAAGGTGTGATGAGTAAGGCGTCTTGGCATAGGGTATTCTCAATATTTGTTTTGGTTTTATTCGTCATTTTGTGCCAGCACTCAACAGTCGCCACTTCTTCCCAAATAATAAAATAGTTTGAAAGTAAAATACAAATATATAGACGTCATACCCATTGTTTGTGAAATATTAATGTATTAAGTATATTTAATATATTTTAGGTAGGTATGTTTATGATCTGGAACCGTTTTTCAAGATATTTATATATATATATATATATATATATATATATATATATATATTAGATTTTTCAAATTTTCATTTTAATATCTGATTTAGATATAGTAAGAGACCAAAATTAGTTTTTTAAATCTAATTGTAACCGCTGATGAATGACCTATTTTAATGCATGAAAAAAGTATGTTGAAAAGGGTCGAGCTGCTATTAGTGTTAACTAAATTTAATAGAACTCAAATTAAAATAATTATTTTATTTATTTCAAAAACACACTACTAAAATTTCGAACCTGTTTTATTCCATATATTTCTTTTAAGTATTTTTTAACGTCTGATAACAAAATGGGTATAGCTAATATAATATACTTTACCTAAATTAATTACGGCATTGTTAAAATGCATTTTATGATCTATTAAACCGACAGTTTTACAACAGGTCGAAAGTGTTTTATCACTGTAATTTTTTAGTCTAATGTAAGTGAAGTAGTTTTTCTATCTTTTGTTCTATATTTTTATAAGAGTTTATTTTTCAACACCCAAAAATATTTTCGAAATCCATTGTTTTGAAAATTTTAGTCGTCTCTTTGGCTTTTTATATTTTATTGTATGTTTTAATATCCTAAACTGAAGTTTTCAAGATGTCATAGCACATTTTATTAGACGTTTCGTATCTTATGAATAGAAACATGAAAGAATTACAGAGATAATCTTGGAATGAAAAGTCGGGTCTTGAACTTTTTTTAGTTGGCGTGTGGATAATCTGTTGTCTTAGTTCTTTATTCATTTGATTAATATAAATAAATATCATGTTTAAGGGGAATACCGTTTTGACTTTAGTAACACTCAAACACTTAAAATTAACATTGCTTCCACTCAATGCAATAAGTCGCAACTATTCCAGACAAAGTAAGAAACGAGGCTATATAATTTTAAGATGGAATTGTTTCCAAAATAAATATCTCAAACCAAGTAATTCATAGATTCAATTATTTTACCTACCGCATGCCTTTGCTTAGTAATTTAATTTCCTTTACATAAAAAAAGCAACAAAGGATATATTTGACGGTGGTATTTCAAAAAGATGGAGAATTTTGTTAGCTATTTTTAAGCACAGTATATTTGAATTTTTCTTGCAAATTTGAGGGAAAACTGAGAACAAATATTCACAACCACGTGTGATTTATATTTATATTATCGTTCTGTTCTAGATGAACATGTGCTAGTAGTCAGATAATGTGTTGAATTTGTCATATATACTCTACAATTGTGTCAAGATTTTAAAGTGAAATATGTTTGGACATTAAGATTTTGATCAAAAACATTTTTATGTACTTAAAATAAAATATTGTTTAATTTATAATATATAATTACGTATTAGTTCTTTATCTGATGAATGGAAATATAATAATATATATAAATGTAATATTAATCTAAATTTAAATTATTTTAAAAGTATTTTATTTAAATGGACAGAGTCGGCGACTTATTGAACTGATAGCACAAACGAAGAGACATTCCCTACACCAGACCGATTTCCAGCATCGTATTAATTTCGCTAAAAAGGAATTTACGTGGTCGCTGTCCCGTCTGGTCAGCTTACTCTTGTAGTTAAATTATTTGTGAGTTCGCCTGTCAGTTTGCCTTTGATGATCGTCTAAATTGCTCTATTTTATTCTAATTTCCATACTATATCCTGGAATGGTTTCCCAAGTTTTATTAACTCCAATTTCGAATAATTTACGGCTGAGCAACTGTGCTGTTGCAATCAGCCTTTGGCGGCCGTACATCCTGAATAAGCTTCTTCAAACGGAAAGAAGATGCCTACGAAATCTTAGAATATCCAATATCCTGTTAATCTATATAACATATGTACATCTGCATATAACGTTGTAGGAATGTTCGTCAGGTCGGTCGGTCGGTCGAAATGTATGACTGTTGATGCGATTGTTTGTCTGAACACTCATTACTATTTTTGGAAGGAATTTGCACGAGAACTAAAATTACTGATTGAAGAAATACTTGTTTATTGCGATACTAAACTGTTAAATGTGGTCGACGGGAGAATGGACAGGATATTAGGTTAAGGTGAAGGAAGTACGGTAGCGCTGTGGAAGTGGTACTGTTACAAGGGGGTAGAGAAAAGAAAAGAGAGCGAGACGTCGTCGTGGAGGTCTTTTATAGCCGGGAACCGCATGGTATCAATCCACCGGCGTTGTCAACCTTTGAACTTGCTGTAGGTGAATGCGTGGTGGCCTAAAGGGTCGTAGCGGTCGCTACAACGTATATATTTATTACCCGAATATAACGTGAGATGATTTAGATAACAGAACAGAATTATATGTCATCGCCTTATCTAGACAATAAACAAATTTTAGGTTTGGCGACAGTTACCTTGAAACTTTTTTCGCAACTCTTTACGGCCTCTTCCTAGTTATTGGCATATATAATAAATTTACTATCATTTAGAATTGGTTTGGTTATTCACTATATTATTGATTAGTACGATTAAAAGTTTATAGAGATTGTATTAAGGTAATTTGCTATTTTTATTTTTAAACAAAATTGTTGTTATTTATTCATATTATTTTTATTATTCTTATATAATAAAATACTATGTTGAACTGCACGTTTAGATGGAACAGTATACAATACACTACACAGTATATGTAGTGTCAATCTATTCTGAAGCATATTTTTATAAATTTCTATTCTTTCCGTGTCTCTTATCTTTCAAAACTCTGAAGTGTTGCTTAACACGTTCGCTGCCGATCTGAGATCAAATACTTACCCTAGAAGCCGACTATGTTTTTTTTAAAATTACAGCAATAAAATATTCCTAATAACGTTTTTTAACGTGTGTCCAGTCTAAATTTTAATATTTTTTGACAATTTTTTTTGGTGTCACGCGCCAGGGTGTGATCGGCACTGAGGTCAATTTTTATTGCCTATGGCCGCATAACGCGCGAGCGAATGAAAATGGACCGAATAGGAAAATACATTATTGATTAGAAGATATAATTTAGTATACCATAACAAAAAAAAATTCAAATTTTCACTAAAACTTAAAATAAATAAAAACCCTATTCAGATAAATCATAAGAGGGCACTCATAACTAATTTTTGCGCAGACTAAACAGTAACCAGGATATCCAGGACATGCACTGCATACATAAATAGTGCCTTTTATTTTTTTATTGTATATAACAACTTTTACATTGCTTTCTCATACCTTTGCTGCTTTCTTCTCCTCTCGTATTTTCAAAACATGTTCGGTGATAACCACTCTGGAAGTAGGTTTGGAGGGAGCCTTTAGTAACCTTTTTATGACCGAGAAACGAAAGTCCTAAATTGGAATACGATTGCCTGAATATTTATTTTAAAGTTTCATAGGCACGTTTCATATCTATTTTTCCACTTTTGGGATGAGAGCGCCCTACCATATCGATATTTTTCCCGCCATATGCAGTTCTGTAATACATATGAATTAAAAAGGAAAAATCGAAACCAAGTACGTAAATGACTCACCTATAGTCTTCAGATAATGCCGATACAGCTGTACGTATACACTGCTAATGCCGAACTAAATATAAGGCTTAGAAATACCACCGCACATCTAACGCGCTGGAGCGTAATTGGAGTCTAATGAAAGCTTGACATTACGCGCTAGCGCGTTGTCGGCAGCAAACATGTTGAGCAGACCATGTCGTTTGGATTCAACAAGTAAGGCAAGACGGAACTATAAATGAAGTTGAAAATATTTTTATTAAAAAATGTAAAGCTGTAACAATGATCAGTGCTTTTTCAAGGCTTAAGAAAAAGAGCAAGATTCGATAAAGTATTTAGTATTTATTATTATAAAAGTTTTTGCAAATAGGCATTTATTCTTAAAGTAAATTTTGTATTTATATTTTGTTCGCAAATGAACTTTACTTACACACACAATGTACTCATTACATTATATATACGTTTTACTTAAACATGTAGATAATGGTATATGTATATACATATCAACTTTTTTTATCGGCGAATGGGTATATGATATCGAGTCGTAAAACAAAAGAAAAACATCGTTAATATTTGACAGTAATGAATTTTTTTTTGTTTTTCAGTCTGAGTGACCATTCTCTATGGTGACCCAGGAGTTTCCTTCAGGTTCGAGCAGTGCAACCAACGTGGTTTCCATGGCGGCCTTCAGTTCCAACGTGACCGCCAATTCGGCGGTTCAGAGTTCCGTGGCAGATTTCTACAATGGTAAAACGGTTTTCATCACAGGTGGAACTGGATTTATGGGAAAGGTAATGCAAACATTTTTTTTGTTATAATATTAAGATCCAAAAATATGTTTGTTCTAATTTCAATTACATAAAATAGTGAAAAAAATTACATTTTTTTAATAAATAAATTTGAATATTAAATATATATTTCTTATAATCTACTAATACATATAACTAATATCAAATATAAATATAATAATTCATAAATAATTATATTATTCATTATAATTTATTATAATTTATAAATAAATTGATTGAGACTATCAGAATGGGCTAGACTGTAATAAAGTATCATAAAAATATTGATTTATAATAATAATATACTATAGAGAGATTATTAAAAATAGATTTATTTTAAAATTAAAAGGGAAATTACTAAGATTTTATCAAAAGTAAAAACACAAAATTTACAAATTCGCCATGAAGTCAAAGACCAATCAGAAGCTCTACGAAACTAACGTCACTTACCATTTCCCAATCACCATATTGGAATTGAAACTTTTGAACTTTTTAGCGCACTTCGATTTTATTTGGATTATTTATCTTATATTAAAAAAACTTTAAAAAATTGACAACCAACGAAAATAAATGATAATTGAAAAAATTGAAAATGGGGGTTATCAAGGCAAATTAACCTAAATTTGCCTACAATCGATTCGATGATAATGATTGACCATAACTGAAATAATAACTTTAGAAAGAATACTAGAACTCTTACATAATTGGGTGAGAATTCCAGACGCACTAACCATGAAATGTGGTAGAACATTGAAGAACATTAAGTAAAAATACTATCAGTATAACACTTGGCAATAAAATTAATAAATGCAGGTAATAACTCTAAAGATTACTACTGACTCTACCCGATAATAGCACAATAGCCACTTGAGAACTGTAAGAATAGTATTATTCAAATCAAGTGCCCTATATTTGATAAGACTCATAAAAATGTTATCGATGGCACACTGAACAATTTTAGGATGATATTTTCAAGATATGGATCCAAATGTATTTGACAGGACTACCAAAATATTCATTTTACATAGTTAATAGTAGACATACTTTTACATATTACGTTCTCCTATGAATTCTTAAATTAGATCTCTGCTTAGCTTTTCTTCTTCTTTACATGACTTCAGTGACATGGGTTCATTTTGGGTTCATATATTGCATGTACGTAAGTTCTAAAGTTTAAAACTTCTGGTTGTTATAACACAGATACCAGGCTGTAAAAACTTAATAAAACCAGAACTTTCAATCAAATATGTGTGACTTACCCTTAGTGAAGTAACAGGTGAATTGAAAAGTCCCCGGCCTGACACACAGATAGCGCTACTAGAATTAAATCCATAATTTTTTTACCCTCAAAAGATGCGTGTATAAATTTGACAGCTGTCGGATCATTAGTTTGTGAATTATAGCATTTTCAGTGAAGCAACTTTTGTTATTGTGAAAAAAATGGATAAAAAGGAATTTCGCGTGTTGATAATTATATTGCTTTTTGAAGGAAAAAAATACAGTTGAGCAAAAACCGAGTTTCCGGACACTGTCCTCAAATTAACCATCAAGGATTGGTATGCTAAGGTTAGACGTGGTGCAATGAGTACCGAAGACGGTGAACGCAGTGGACGCCCAAAAGAGGTTGTTACCAACGAAAACATTAAAAAATCCACAAAATGATTTCGAATGACTGTAAATTGAAATTGAATGAAATAGTGGACACTCTAAAGATATCAACTGAACGTGTACATCATATCATTCACGAATATTTGGGTATGAGAAAGCTCTGTGCAAAGTGGGTGCCGCGCGGGCTCACTTTTGATCAAAAATAACGACGAGTTGATGATTCGGAGCAGTGCTTGAAGATGATCAAGCGTAATAAACCCGAGTTTTTGCGTCGATATGTGACAATGGATGAAACATGGCTCCACCATTTCACTCCGAAGTTCAATCGACAGTCATCCGAGTGAACTGCACACGATGAACCCGCTCCAAAGCGTGGAAAAACGCAACAGTCATCTGGCAAGATTATGGCGTCAGTGTTTTGGTATGCGCATGGAATAATTTTCATTGACAACTTTGAAAAAGTAAGGACCATCAATAGCGACTATTTCATAGCGTTATGTTATGTTAAGTGCTGCTTCACCAAGGCAATGCACTGTGTCACAAGTCAGTCAAAATGATGGCAAAAATCAATTCATGGGCTCCTCGAATTGCTTCTTCATGCACCATATTCTCCAGATCTGGCCCCCCGCGACTATATCCTGTTCTCATACCTCACAAGAATGCTCATTGTGAAGACATTTTCGTCGAATGAAGAGGTGATCCCCGAATTTGAGGCTTGTTTGGAAGCAAAGGACAAATAGTTCTACAAAAATGGTATCGAAAAGTTGAACGGTCGCTATAATCGGTGTACCACCGTTGAAAGGAATTATGTTGAATAAAAAAAAAGTAGTTTTGCCAGAAAAATTTAATTTACTGTGGTAGGCGGGGGACTTTTCAATTGACCTGTTATATATAGTCCATGGAAATATTTGGATGTACAAGAAACCAGATATTTGATATTGGCTTTCCGTAATCTAGCCATGAAGGGATTTGATTGATAATTGACTTTAGTTAATGTTTTGTATTATGAGAACATGTGGTCGTTCAGTAGTAAACAGCAATGACTTGTTCAGTGAGTTCACTTAGAAGCCCGTTTTTTTCTGTTTGGTTGGTATTCCAATCTTTTAGAAACATATACTGACTGCATGCACACTTAATTTAATTTATTTTATTTATGATAGGGGGTAATTAACTTAATTATTATATATAATTTTCTGTATTATTTGGGAACAGAAAAAGAAACAACATTATTGACTCTTTTACACAAGGCCTGTTGGTCATAAAAAAATAAAAATAGGGATGTTCTTAGATTATTTGTTTTTGTTGAGATTATTTTGGTGTCTATAAATCTTGGAGCCCTGGATTTTTGGCTTCGCTCCTTGTCTTCGGTATTAAAATGATTACTTTTAAAACTTCGAAACCAGTATTGACGTGTTGGAATTTATGGAACATGGTTGCCATAGGCTTCACACAGATCTATACAGTGCAAATGCGTTTTACTCGATATAGCTTAGGACATTTTCAACGCACTGAAAAAAATGTTTTGTTCAGATTTCGACGAAATAACATACTGAAAAGTGAAGCACGTGTTAGGGTTTCAACATGAACTTAGTTACCATCCGATTTAATATACCGTAACTCCATCTATTATAAATATTTTAACATTAATTTATATGCCAATATATAACACGGATTCTATCAGAGTCGTAATTTGACATTTTGTTAATAAATTGTTTCAAATGTTATTTTATGATATTGTTTCAAATATTTCTTGTTACTACCCAAAACTAAAAACTCAGATTTAAAACACATTCAGTGATTTTGTATCAAATCATAATTTTTTCTCAAGGAAAAAGACAGAACTTGAACTTATAACACTACCGATAAACCTTGAAACGTTCATTCACTTATGTTCGCTGTTAATGCTTAAATTAATATTATGTGCCATATATATTGAAATAATAATTTTTAATCATTAATTTAATAATTTTAATTAACAAGAATTTTGTTTTCAATCCTTGCTAATGATGACTTTGTTTTCGTTTCATGATATTTAATAATTCTGTTTTTTTCTTTATTTTAATGCTTAACTTTCTAATTTTACAGGTGCTATTGGAGAAGTTGTTGAGGAGCTGTTCGGGCGTATCAAAAATTTACCTTTTGATTAGACCTAAAAGGGGTCAAAATCCCCAAGAGAGGTTGGAACAGATCATGGCATCGCCGGTAAGGAATTCCACATATTACTTTTTTCATTAGAACATTAATCAATGACATCAGTCTAACATTTAAAATACAAAGACATAGAATGCGATCTCCCAGGTATAAATTTGTAGTCAAGCTTTGACCGTCTTAACCACATAAGGGTGCGGCAAGTGGAAATATTTATGACAGGGAATAATTAAAAAATGGATTTTTTAATATTCGCATAAAATAATTGATAACTTATTTTCTAATTGTACATTTTTATTGTCTTAAATATTATAAATTAAAATTTAATTCGTCCAAAATATATTTAAAAATACAAGATTTAAACTTACTGAATATAAGAATAACATATTTAAATTTTGATTAGAAAACTTCCATTTCTTTTTCATATATATTTTAATATGTATATAGCTGGACACTATCCATATTATATGTAGTTGTACATAATTTTTCATTTCTGTCCTTTGTATTCCGATTTAGTCCTATTTAGTTTCATTCCCCAGAATAAGCAATATTAATAACCACCTAATTTGTATCTTTTTTATTACATTGCCTTGTTCAAGATGTTCTCATCATCTAATTTCTAATACATGACTGGTCATTGAATTCAGTTCCATGGCCTACTTTCTATGATATAGTTTGACTGCCGGTCATACATCTTGAGTTACTTCACTTACCCTCAACTGTGATGTCTGTGCCAGTAATCTACCGACCAACTTTATTTTTCAATGCTTGGATGTTTCCTAATTGTAGTAGTTTGTAACTAGGGTTATTTGGACACCGTAAATCCAACTTTGATGATCTTACAGCTTCAACCGCGATGCTTTTGCCCGAATACTACTTAATTATGCCAAAGAATATTTCGAGTAACTACGAAAAGATTGCCAATCCAACGTCAACCTTCCTTCTTGTCTTAATAATAGGTTTATTTTCTTAATAGGCAAATTGATTGAGGTTAATTGAATGAAATAAAAAAAGAACAGGTTTATGAGCTCCCCGTAATTTTACCGCCAATTATGAAACGTATTTGTGTTTAAAACAAAAACTTGCTGTTCCCGATATTATAATCGAAAAATCGCCATTTTAATTGTATATTCTGATTTATTAATTGTTAGAGTGTTAATTATTGTTAGTAAGTAATATGAATCAGTATATAAATAGCTATCAATTTTTCGTGACATACTTTCCTTTGAAACAGCGAATTTAGCAAATTGATAATTTTCTTTTCTTCATCTATAAATAGATCAAAAGTTCAGTAATTAACAGGTAGATTATGCTATTCTGGCATTTTTAACTACGTATTCATTTCAATATTTTTTTTATTGAATGCAACAATGCTGGTAATAAATGGATATTAAATAGATTTATATAGATGTTTATTTGTAGAATTTGATGCGTATTAAAATAACTTACAATTGTAAAACGCATTGTTTTTAAGTAAATTATATGGTATTAATCTGTACTGATCATATTAACTTGACATTAAAAATTTTCTGTAGTTTGTTTCACAGGCGTTTTATATAAGGTCGGTTTTCTATCTGAATAAGATATAGCTAATGCATTATTAATTTCTAGGTTTTTTTATACCACTTTAAATTGACGGATCTAAGATCTTACCGCATAACTACTTAAATAAAGTAGTCAGTTTTTCAACTCTATTATTTTCATTTTGTCTAGTCTTCCTACAGTACAGTTTCTATACATATTTGTTTATATTTTACAAAAAATACAAAAATATGTTTCCACCTTGTCGAATCATGCATCAAGGAAAATAATGTTGTAAAATAAACATATTCCACTGAAATGTATATCTCTTTTTTTAATCAATGTTAACGTAACGTAACAGTGGGAAGACTGTCCACCCTCCGTATTTTTTACTTACAATAAAATAATAACCGCTGATAGGAAATTATCTGCCAAAATACCTCCTACCTAATACAAATTAAATTGAAAGTATTTAACATACCAGCAATGTTCAAGGCAGTTGCGTTTTAGGTATTTTTTAGTTTGCCTGTTTGTCTTTTGTTGTCTTTTCTGCAAACATGTGGGTATATTATTTCAAATTATACTTAAATTGAATAATTGACATAACGCTTATTTTTAATTCGTATGCAAATATATATAACATTATTTTCATTCTACACAAAACTGTTGATGTCCTTGCGTTATAAAGTTGAATTGTACTGACAAAAACCGTTAAAAGTTTATATTTTGCCTAGTTGTGCTCGACAATTTATTATTTGCAGTAAATATAAAATCAGCTCGTGTTTTAGAATGCTTTAAACATATACATATACTATAAAAATCGATTTTATAGTTTTCAAGTAATAACTTGTTTAGTTTATTTATCATATCTGTTAATAGGTTCGTTTACAGAGGCACTTTTGGCCATTGTGTTCAATAAGTAAATACAATAGCTCGTGATTGGGCTGGTTCCTTGAATATAGTTTAAGATGATTGTTAATTGATTGAAAGATAATTAGTAAAAGTTGATAAGTATTTTCAATTAAAATTAAATAAGTATTAGTATTATATAATAGAAAAATGATAAATCCTTAACTGAGATCTAGCATAGCCATTTATAAATATGTATGAAAATTAATATAAAATCCTAAGAGTAATCATCTGAGTCGCTCAAGGCAATATCTGTTAGTATATTTAAGTGATCTATCTTAATTTACATTTTAATAGAATACACCTTTTGTAGGTATAAAACGTTTTTACTAAATAAACAATTAAAAATATGTTCTTGCAATTTTTCTGCAATCCCATTCTCCCGTAATTGCTCTTTGAGATGTGTATCAAGAGTTAATTTTGAGTTCAAATGGGATTATAACATCTAAAAATGCTCAGAGTTCATCATTATATGGGGGATAATTTTGCTTTGGTTCAATTGACCAGACGGCAATATTAAATTTCATCGAGCTCATATCTTTTTTTTAAAATAACTTTTAAATATCATTCTTTATTAGTTCACCGTTAAACAAAATAGATGTATGAATTATTTATTATATATTATGAACGCTGCTTCACATAGCGTCAACGTGTTGTTGACCAGGATCTGTGCGAATTGGAGAAAGTTATGCTAAACGATTAAACTTAACGGGACTACAGAAATAGTATGAGTAAAACACAGAGCTCTGCTTTGAAAACGACAACAGTTGACATGATTTTTTTGGTTTCGACTTTTTAGCGCACTTCGATTTTATTTGGATTATTTATCTTATATTAAAAAAACTTTAAAAAATTGACAACCAACGAAAATAAATGATAATTGAAAAAATTGAAAATGGGGGTTATCAAGGCAAATTAACCTAAATTTGCCTACAATCGATTCGATGATAATGATTGACCATAACTGAAATAATAACTTTAGAAAGAATACTAGAACTCTTACATAATTGGGTGAGAATTCCAGACGCACTAACCATGAAATGTGGTAGAACATTGAAGAACATTAAGTAAAAATACTATCAGTATAACACTTGGCAATAAAATTAATAAATGCAGGTAATAACTCTAAAGATTACTACTGACTCTACCCGATAATAGCACAATAGCCACTTGAGAACTGTAAGAATAGTATTATTCAAATCAAGTGCCCTATATTTGATAAGACTCATAAAAATGTTATCGATGGCACACTGAACAATTTTAGGATGATATTTTCAAGATATGGATCCAAATGTATTTGACAGGACTACCAAAATATTCATTTTACATAGTTAATAGTAGACATACTTTTACATATTACGTTCTCCTATGAATTCTTAAATTAGATCTCTGCTTAGCTTTTCTTCTTCTTTACATGACTTCAGTGACATGGGTTCATTTTGGGTTCATATATTGCATGTACGTAAGTTCTAAAGTTTAAAACTTCTGGTTGTTATAACACAGATACCAGGCTGTAAAAACTTAATAAAACCAGAACTTTCAATCAAATATGTGTGACTTACCCTTAGTGAAGTAACAGGTGAATTGAAAAGTCCCCGGCCTGACACACAGATAGCGCTACTAGAATTAAATCCATAATTTTTTTACCCTCAAAAGATGCGTGTATAAATTTGACAGCTGTCGGATCATTAGTTTGTGAATTATAGCATTTTCAGTGAAGCAACTTTTGTTATTGTGAAAAAAATGGATAAAAAGGAATTTCGCGTGTTGATAATTATATTGCTTTTTGAAGGAAAAAAATACAGTTGAGCAAAAACCGAGTTTCCGGACACTGTCCTCAAATTAACCATCAAGGATTGGTATGCTAAGGTTAGACGTGGTGCAATGAGTACCGAAGACGGTGAACGCAGTGGACGCCCAAAAGAGGTTGTTACCAACGAAAACATTAAAAAATCCACAAAATGATTTCGAATGACTGTAAATTGAAATTGAATGAAATAGTGGACACTCTAAAGATATCAACTGAACGTGTACATCATATCATTCACGAATATTTGGGTATGAGAAAGCTCTGTGCAAAGTGGGTGCCGCGCGGGCTCACTTTTGATCAAAAATAACGACGAGTTGATGATTCGGAGCAGTGCTTGAAGATGATCAAGCGTAATAAACCCGAGTTTTTGCGTCGATATGTGACAATGGATGAAACATGGCTCCACCATTTCACTCCGAAGTTCAATCGACAGTCATCCGAGTGAACTGCACACGATGAACCCGCTCCAAAGCGTGGAAAAACGCAACAGTCATCTGGCAAGATTATGGCGTCAGTGTTTTGGTATGCGCATGGAATAATTTTCATTGACAACTTTGAAAAAGTAAGGACCATCAATAGCGACTATTTCATAGCGTTATGTTATGTTAAGTGCTGCTTCACCAAGGCAATGCACTGTGTCACAAGTCAGTCAAAATGATGGCAAAAATCAATTCATGGGCTCCTCGAATTGCTTCTTCATGCACCATATTCTCCAGATCTGGCCCCCCGCGACTATATCCTGTTCTCATACCTCACAAGAATGCTCATTGTGAAGACATTTTCGTCGAATGAAGAGGTGATCCCCGAATTTGAGGCTTGTTTGGAAGCAAAGGACAAATAGTTCTACAAAAATGGTATCGAAAAGTTGAACGGTCGCTATAATCGGTGTACCACCGTTGAAAGGAATTATGTTGAATAAAAAAAAAGTAGTTTTGCCAGAAAAATTTAATTTACTGTGGTAGGCGGGGGACTTTTCAATTGACCTGTTATATATAGTCCATGGAAATATTTGGATGTACAAGAAACCAGATATTTGATATTGGCTTTCCGTAATCTAGCCATGAAGGGATTTGATTGATAATTGACTTTAGTTAATGTTTTGTATTATGAGAACATGTGGTCGTTCAGTAGTAAACAGCAATGACTTGTTCAGTGAGTTCACTTAGAAGCCCGTTTTTTTCTGTTTGGTTGGTATTCCAATCTTTTAGAAACATATACTGACTGCATGCACACTTAATTTAATTTATTTTATTTATGATAGGGGGTAATTAACTTAATTATTATATATAATTTTCTGTATTATTTGGGAACAGAAAAAGAAACAACATTATTGACTCTTTTACACAAGGCCTGTTGGTCATAAAAAAATAAAAATAGGGATGTTCTTAGATTATTTGTTTTTGTTGAGATTATTTTGGTGTCTATAAATCTTGGAGCCCTGGATTTTTGGCTTCGCTCCTTGTCTTCGGTATTAAAATGATTACTTTTAAAACTTCGAAACCAGTATTGACGTGTTGGAATTTATGGAACATGGTTGCCATAGGCTTCACACAGATCTATACAGTGCAAATGCGTTTTACTCGATATAGCTTAGGACATTTTCAACGCACTGAAAAAAATGTTTTGTTCAGATTTCGACGAAATAACATACTGAAAAGTGAAGCACGTGTTAGGGTTTCAACATGAACTTAGTTACCATCCGATTTAATATACCGTAACTCCATCTATTATAAATATTTTAACATTAATTTATATGCCAATATATAACACGGATTCTATCAGAGTCGTAATTTGACATTTTGTTAATAAATTGTTTCAAATGTTATTTTATGATATTGTTTCAAATATTTCTTGTTACTACCCAAAACTAAAAACTCAGATTTAAAACACATTCAGTGATTTTGTATCAAATCATAATTTTTTCTCAAGGAAAAAGACAGAACTTGAACTTATAACACTACCGATAAACCTTGAAACGTTCATTCACTTATGTTCGCTGTTAATGCTTAAATTAATATTATGTGCCATATATATTGAAATAATAATTTTTAATCATTAATTTAATAATTTTAATTAACAAGAATTTTGTTTTCAATCCTTGCTAATGATGACTTTGTTTTCGTTTCATGATATTTAATAATTCTGTTTTTTTCTTTATTTTAATGCTTAACTTTCTAATTTTACAGGTGCTATTGGAGAAGTTGTTGAGGAGCTGTTCGGGCGTATCAAAAATTTACCTTTTGATTAGACCTAAAAGGGGTCAAAATCCCCAAGAGAGGTTGGAACAGATCATGGCATCGCCGGTAAGGAATTCCACATATTACTTTTTTCATTAGAACATTAATCAATGACATCAGTCTAACATTTAAAATACAAAGACATAGAATGCGATCTCCCAGGTATAAATTTGTAGTCAAGCTTTGACCGTCTTAACCACATAAGGGTGCGGCAAGTGGAAATATTTATGACAGGGAATAATTAAAAAATGGATTTTTTAATATTCGCATAAAATAATTGATAACTTATTTTCTAATTGTACATTTTTATTGTCTTAAATATTATAAATTAAAATTTAATTCGTCCAAAATATATTTAAAAATACAAGATTTAAACTTACTGAATATAAGAATAACATATTTAAATTTTGATTAGAAAACTTCCATTTCTTTTTCATATATATTTTAATATGTATATAGCTGGACACTATCCATATTATATGTAGTTGTACATAATTTTTCATTTCTGTCCTTTGTATTCCGATTTAGTCCTATTTAGTTTCATTCCCCAGAATAAGCAATATTAATAACCACCTAATTTGTATCTTTTTTATTACATTGCCTTGTTCAAGATGTTCTCATCATCTAATTTCTAATACATGACTGGTCATTGAATTCAGTTCCATGGCCTACTTTCTATGATATAGTTTGACTGCCGGTCATACATCTTGAGTTACTTCACTTACCCTCAACTGTGATGTCTGTGCCAGTAATCTACCGACCAACTTTATTTTTCAATGCTTGGATGTTTCCTAATTGTAGTAGTTTGTAACTAGGGTTATTTGGACACCGTAAATCCAACTTTGATGATCTTACAGCTTCAACCGCGATGCTTTTGCCCGAATACTACTTAATTATGCCAAAGAATATTTCGAGTAACTACGAAAAGATTGCCAATCCAACGTCAACCTTCCTTCTTGTCTTAATAATAGGTTTATTTTCTTAATAGGCAAATTGATTGAGGTTAATTGAATGAAATAAAAAAAGAACAGGTTTATGAGCTCCCCGTAATTTTACCGCCAATTATGAAACGTATTTGTGTTTAAAACAAAAACTTGCTGTTCCCGATATTATAATCGAAAAATCGCCATTTTAATTGTATATTCTGATTTATTAATTGTTAGAGTGTTAATTATTGTTAGTAAGTAATATGAATCAGTATATAAATAGCTATCAATTTTTCGTGACATACTTTCCTTTGAAACAGCGAATTTAGCAAATTGATAATTTTCTTTTCTTCATCTATAAATAGATCAAAAGTTCAGTAATTAACAGGTAGATTATGCTATTCTGGCATTTTTAACTACGTATTCATTTCAATATTTTTTTTATTGAATGCAACAATGCTGGTAATAAATGGATATTAAATAGATTTATATAGATGTTTATTTGTAGAATTTGATGCGTATTAAAATAACTTACAATTGTAAAACGCATTGTTTTTAAGTAAATTATATGGTATTAATCTGTACTGATCATATTAACTTGACATTAAAAATTTTCTGTAGTTTGTTTCACAGGCGTTTTATATAAGGTCGGTTTTCTATCTGAATAAGATATAGCTAATGCATTATTAATTTCTAGGTTTTTTTATACCACTTTAAATTGACGGATCTAAGATCTTACCGCATAACTACTTAAATAAAGTAGTCAGTTTTTCAACTCTATTATTTTCATTTTGTCTAGTCTTCCTACAGTACAGTTTCTATACATATTTGTTTATATTTTACAAAAAATACAAAAATATGTTTCCACCTTGTCGAATCATGCATCAAGGAAAATAATGTTGTAAAATAAACATATTCCACTGAAATGTATATCTCTTTTTTTAATCAATGTTAACGTAACGTAACAGTGGGAAGACTGTCCACCCTCCGTATTTTTTACTTACAATAAAATAATAACCGCTGATAGGAAATTATCTGCCAAAATACCTCCTACCTAATACAAATTAAATTGAAAGTATTTAACATACCAGCAATGTTCAAGGCAGTTGCGTTTTAGGTATTTTTTAGTTTGCCTGTTTGTCTTTTGTTGTCTTTTCTGCAAACATGTGGGTATATTATTTCAAATTATACTTAAATTGAATAATTGACATAACGCTTATTTTTAATTCGTATGCAAATATATATAACATTATTTTCATTCTACACAAAACTGTTGATGTCCTTGCGTTATAAAGTTGAATTGTACTGACAAAAACCGTTAAAAGTTTATATTTTGCCTAGTTGTGCTCGACAATTTATTATTTGCAGTAAATATAAAATCAGCTCGTGTTTTAGAATGCTTTAAACATATACATATACTATAAAAATCGATTTTATAGTTTTCAAGTAATAACTTGTTTAGTTTATTTATCATATCTGTTAATAGGTTCGTTTACAGAGGCACTTTTGGCCATTGTGTTCAATAAGTAAATACAATAGCTCGTGATTGGGCTGGTTCCTTGAATATAGTTTAAGATGATTGTTAATTGATTGAAAGATAATTAGTAAAAGTTGATAAGTATTTTCAATTAAAATTAAATAAGTATTAGTATTATATAATAGAAAAATGATAAATCCTTAACTGAGATCTAGCATAGCCATTTATAAATATGTATGAAAATTAATATAAAATCCTAAGAGTAATCATCTGAGTCGCTCAAGGCAATATCTGTTAGTATATTTAAGTGATCTATCTTAATTTACATTTTAATAGAATACACCTTTTGTAGGTATAAAACGTTTTTACTAAATAAACAATTAAAAATATGTTCTTGCAATTTTTCTGCAATCCCATTCTCCCGTAATTGCTCTTTGAGATGTGTATCAAGAGTTAATTTTGAGTTCAAATGGGATTATAACATCTAAAAATGCTCAGAGTTCATCATTATATGGGGGATAATTTTGCTTTGGTTCAATTGACCAGACGGCAATATTAAATTTCATCGAGCTCATATCTTTTTTTTAAAATAACTTTTAAATATCATTCTTTATTAGTTCACCGTTAAACAAAATAGATGTATGAATTATTTATTATATATTATGAACGCTGCTTCACATAGCGTCAACGTGTTGTTGACCAGGATCTGTGCGAATTGGAGAAAGTTATGCTAAACGATTAAACTTAACGGGACTACAGAAATAGTATGAGTAAAACACAGAGCTCTGCTTTGAAAACGACAACAGTTGACATGATTTTTTTGGTTTCATTAACATACTTAAATTTTGCAAGATAAGTTTTACTATTTTTTTAATGTCATAACCCAATTTTTGTATTGTTACAAGGAGTAATGTAGTAATGAAGAAAACATACATATTTTAAAGTAAACAATACATTTTAAAAGTAAACTAAAAAGTATCGGCAGTTGTTGCAAGAGCAAAGTAAAACCAATATAATACACAATAATGTAATATTGTGAAAAACAAAAAAAAAAAAATGAACCAAAAATACTTGAATATTTGTTTCAATTCTTGAATTGTTTGGCAACAATCTTACAGGTATTTCAATAAATTATCTATATATCAGGTGCTTGCATGTATATTGATAATCGATATCTATTGGTGAAAATGTGAAATATCACCGTAATCAATTGTTAAGTAACCTAACCTAGCTTTTAAGAGCCAATATTTTGATATTTTTCGACATACAATAACAGTTTTCCTTTAGCCGTTAATCATATAACGCTCAAAATTTAATTTCCGACAATCATTACTTTTGTTGTTTAATTTGAATAAATTTGCTATCGAGGCTCATTAAACACCTTTAGAAATGTATAGTGATGTTATCTGATCGTATCCCAATGGTCGGATTTTACTTCAATGATTTAGAGATAGCGATTTTGATGTCAATACTCAATTATGACCGAGAAGGGCCTGTGGGACCAGAAACATTTGAAGGCAATGAGTTGCAAAACTTATTGAATCAGCTTGAACCGTTCAGACAGCTTAGCAGTTAATGAATTAAATGTTTTCAGAAATATCTGAAAACTAAAATCTAAATAGATATGATGGGAAATATTCAAAATTAATAAAAATGGCTACTACACGAATTTTTCTGTCAATTGGTGTGATATTCCCTTCAAACCAGTCAAAAAAAGATGCATTTTCTGTGGCATATTGTAACTGCTGATGACAAGTGAATGTATTACGATAATTCTAACCCCAAAAATTACATCTTTCTGTGTATATGATAAGATTAACAAGGTGTGTCTTACGAGTTTCAAGAAGTAAATGACAATTTTACTGCAAATGTCTACCGACGTATAATGAACAAATTGATTGACATATTTTTTTGCTTGTCAACATTTGGCACACATTGCAAGAGTTGCGGAAGATACACTGTTTGCAGCTCAAATGACAAGTTCTATCGCACCTAGCGTATTCACCATATATAGGTTCTCTGATTACGTATTCTTCAGATTGATGCAGTACAGAGGTTTCTAAATGCAGAATAAATTCGAAAGTGGATTGCTGCCAAACCAGCATCATTCTTTCGACATGGTATTGCCGTTTTAGAAATTGTGTTCGATTGTGGTAAAAAATTATAGAAAATATTTTAAATATTTTAAATAAATATAGCACAAATTTTTCTAAATACATACCTTTCTAAGATGGAAAAATGGTCGAATACATGGAAGAACCTAATCATTAGTTTATTTTGTGAATTATTTTGTTTTTTTTTAGTCTCCTTTTTACTCAACTAAGGTTTATTTTAAATGGATCTACTGCTTACGTGGGCTCCGAACCACGGTCGTCGGTATTAAGTCTACTGACTTAATACGAGTGGCCAAATTAGAAATCATCTCAGTGTCTTAGCGTAGTTACTGACATGACTGGTATCATTTTCCTTGTCGAATTTTGTACTCTTGTCTTTTGAACAATTACAATTATAACCAATCACGAACACAAATCCACAAATCACAAATACATTTAGGATCATACCCCAGCAGGATTCAAACCCGCGACTATCACAACAATAGGAGAACCATTATTTTGGTGATTGTTTGAATTAGACGATATATCTTTCTATTTAACTTTTTTAATTGATGTAGTGTTTTATATGCATTAAATATGCAAATATCTTCTAATAATTGCCCTCTATTGTTAGTGTTTGCGCTAAAAGTGGCCTCAGTAGATTTAATAAATATTATCCTAGTTTACTTCAATTGCAAATTCCCTACTTAGGTTGGGTTAAATCGGATTAATCCTCGTAGGTCCATTTAGTAATAAAATGTTAAATTGGGAGTGTAGGTAAAGGAACAATAATTCTCGAACTATATCTCAATATTCTATACAAGGAACATATATCCAATGGTATAATAACTGTTAATTAATTTTGAGAGTGTTTTAGAATCATCTATTTATTTTAAAAAAATGTATTAAATCACTAGCTATTATTTTCCTAGCAATACTTGACTTTTACATTGACACGTTTTATGTAGCTATCCAGGTATCGTATCATAAAGTTCTGTTAAGTCATGTGACATCTGTTAGAGATGTGTGGTGAATACCACGTTAGTTTTTAGATATTTTGCAATATAGATATCGTGGAGTTTTGTTGGAAACTTACTTTGTTGACGTTCTGTTTTTATGACAGCTCAATTGCATTAATTGACCGTTTTGGTTTTAATGGATAATATATGTTCACCGTGAGTATTGAATTAATTAAGATTATTATCACTATTCACGGTCTTGATGGCTTATAAGAAATACATATAAATAAAATAGTGTTTAATTTTGGGAAAGGAGTCATAGATACATTTTTTTTTAAATTATTTAAAAAGTTATCTGATTATGATTACTTTAAATAATTGATTATTTTGATTGTGCTCAATACTACATGATTGTAATGAATGAATTCAGTTTAGTATTAGATAATCAATGTAATTAATTATTTACTTAATGTGACATAACAACGATTTCATTAAAACGATACGCTATTTTTTCGAAAATATTTTTAGAACATTTTGATAAAACATACACTATATAATACCATATATTCCTGATGGAACCGATACTTCACTATATATGTTTGATTTTAATCTTAGTTACTGAATGCATTTCTCTTTATCAGGTTATAGGTCATTGTCAGAATAAACTATATTGTGTCCAAATCGTCTTTCAGCTTTTGATTGCCACTTTTATATTGAAGGAATATATGCTGTATGATTAATCAGAGTATTTCCAACAAATATATTTCTTATTTTGCGTGCTTTTTGAATCGGTTTTAACTTGGTTTTAAACTGTAAAGTAAACTGAATATAATGCCCTTTAAACATCATAAACATATCTAACAGTATTTTTTCTTAATGATTTTTCTTGTAAAAGGATAGGTTGTCATTGATATTAGACTGTGCTCTGGTGCAAGAAACAATTCTGCACAGTAGTGTTTCGCGTTACGACAATAATAAGTTTATTAATAAAATTATTACAATGATATGATAAAATATTATATAATCAATGGTCAATAATTGGTATATATTAAATGAATCAAGAGAGTAAAGTCGTAAAAAGAATGCCTTACAATAGGTAAATAACAGGTCAATTGAAAAGTACCCGGCCTGACACATAAATGGCGCTACTAGAATTAAATTCATATGTTTTTTAGTTAGCCCTCAAAACCTCAACCCTCAAAAGATGCGTATATAAATTTAACAGTTCTCGGATCATTAGTTTGTGAATTATAGCATTTTGAATGAAGCAATTTTTGTTATTGTGAAAAAAATTAATAAAAAGGAATTTCGCCTGTTGATAAAATATTGCTTTTTAAAGGGAAAAAATACAGTTGAAGTAAAAACATGGCTTGATGCCGAGTTTCCGGACCCTGCCTCAAGAAAATCAGCCATCAAGGATTGGTATGCTAAGTTTAGACATGTTGAAATGAGCGTTGAAGACAATGAACGCAGTGGACGCCCAAAAGGGTGTGTTATCGACGAAAACATTTAAAAAATCCATAATGCGATTTTGAATGACCGTAAGTTGATATTGAATAAAATAGCAGACACTCTAAAGATATCAACTGAACGTGTACATCAAATCATTCACGAATATTTGGGCATGAGAAAGCTCTGTGCAAAGTGAGTGCCGCGCGAGCTCACTTTTGACCAAAAACAACCAGTTGATGATTCGGAGCAGTGTTTGAAGATGATCAAGCGTAATAAACCTTGTAAGTAATCAAACGTTTTAGCGTCGATATGTGATAATAGATGTGGCTCCATCATTTCACTCCGAAATCCAATCGCAAGGTTATGGCGTCTGTATTTTGGGATGCGAAAGGAATAATTTTCATTGACTGCCTTGAAAAAGGAAGGACCACCAACAGCGACTATTAGATAGCGTTTGAAGGACGAAATCGCCGAAGAAACGGCCGCATTTGAAGAAAATGAAAATGCTGTTTCACCAAGACAATGCACCGTGTCACAAGTCAGTAAAAACGATGGCAAAAATCCATAAATTGGATTTCGAATTGCTTCCTCATCCACTGTATTTTCCAGATGGAAATAGTCCCCAAGTCGCTATTTCCTGTTCTCAGATCTCAAAAGTATGCTCGCTGGGAATAAATGTTCGTCGAATAAAGAGGTTATCGCTGAAACTGAGGCCTATTTTGAAGCAAAGGACAAATCATACTACAAAAATGGCATGGAAAAGTTGGAGGGTCGCTATAATCAGTGTATCACCCTTGAAGGGAATTATGTTGAATAAAATAAAAACTAATTTTGCCAAAAAAATGTGTTTTACTATGATAGGCCGGGGACTTTTCAATTGACCTGCTAATATATAAAGTATTATTCCGACAAGCATCAGTAAAACTTTGAAATAATTTATTTCGCGATAGACGTCAAGATTCTATTAATAATGGCGAGGATCTTATTAGAGAATCACATATCTCCGTGTTCCCGATCAAGCAATGGCGTGACATGCGAGTATACAACTTTCTTTTAAATTAACACGTAGAACATGAAAAGAAACAATGCATTATTTTGTTAATATGTTAATAAAAGTTGCTTCAAAATATAATTTATAATACAACCAGTATCTCTAATTAAAAAATGTATAATATACGTATTAAAATATTGTACAATTCTATATTATTAATAGTATTTTAAATTCTACTAGGGTGAATCCAAAAAAATGTGTTTTGGTTATATGAAATGTATTTATTAACTATTCTAGAAAATTATTTCAGTCATTCTTTCCCCTTTAGATGTTACTTGTCTCAAGTCTCTTTTTTTTATTGTTTGAACATTACATTTCATTTTCGCCACTGGAAATTCTTAATTTTCCAAATTTAAATTATAGTCGTTTTAAATAATTTTTAATATAGAAATATCGTTTCATATTTATAATAAAGTCGTCTTCATTCAACATTTTTAATATAGTCGCATCTAGTTACGAATATTATAAATATAATATCTTTTAGTTTTTTTTCAAGTTCGAGAACAGAGTCGAAGTCACACAGGGCCAAGCCTGAGCAATACGATTGCACTCCCTTTTTTTTTTGAACCTCCTCATATATATTCAAAATATTAGATTATTCAACAACCTCGCGGAAACTAAATGGAAGTTTTCAGGAACAGAGGTTAAAGGAAGCATTTTACTTGATTAAAAATAATATTGTTCAGTATAATTTTCGTCAGCTTCAATATGCTTATTCTATGTCATTGTCATTTTAGTGGGTTTTTATGTCCGTAAAATGGTCCAATGTGTCTAAGATTTTTTAGAGAAGAAAGAGGTTTAGGCTAATAAGGTAGATTTTGAAGCAATTCTTACTTTAATTGCCTGATTTTGGAAGCGTATAATTTTCTTTATCAAAATTTTTCTTTTATTTATCAACACTAAATCCAGTCGATAATCCTACTATAATGATATAATAAGATAAATTTAATTTAATCATACAGTGTTAGTTATATTTTTATTATTAAATTAAAATGGCGTCCAATTAGTTCTACTGTTGACGAATAGATGGTAATCCGCGAACATAATGAATAGCAATTGTTCTCGAAGTTATTTTTTGATATTGTTTATCGAATTGTTTTTTCGAGACAGTGCAGTTCTGTCGTCCGTCGCACGATATAGCACTTCCCTCGTAAAGAAACGACTACAGGGATAGACGTCTGTGCAGCTTATAGTTCTAATAAAATTACGTATGAATATTGCCTGTACCTTCTCCATCAGTCTGCCTTTGAACATCTTCGAAATGGTACTGTTTCTACATAAATTTTCATGGTGTGCCTCTATGCAATGGTTTTCTAAGTTATGATGACGACTGTATTATAACTACTTTTGCCCGAATTTGAATTAACTACGACAAGGAATACTTCGAGCAACTGCCGAATGATTGCCAATCCATCGCCAACCTATCTTCTTTTCTTAATAGTTAAGTTGATTCCGGTTAATTGAATGAGTTCAGAAGAGAACAGCTTTATTATCTCCCCGGAGTCCTACCGACTGATCTAGTTATAAAATGGAAAAGGATTTGAAACACACAAACTGTTAATTTACTTTAAAGTAATTCAAAAATTGTTCAAAGTAGTGGTTAAAACCAATGTGGCTCTGTTTTATTAAGTAACGCCGTCAGATCTCCCGTTATTAATGAAACCACAGAAAGATAATTCCCGATAAAACCAATGTTATTTATGTTTACATTAACCGAAATTTTGTTTCATTCGTGGAACATTGCTAATAAATGTTCTATATATTTTATGTGTAATTTTTGTTAAGTGGATAATTAATTTCTCATTTTTCTTTATATTTATTAATCTTTATTGAAATAAAACTGTCAATAACAGTCTTAGTTAACTACGGGCAAAAATACTGGATTTTGTTTCTATTGAAGAAGAAGATACGTCAATATTGTAACTAGCATATCTCAAATATGTTTAAAATATCATTCGAAATAATTCATATTTTATGTTATAAAGCTTAGGTAGTAGTGAGAGTAGTAAAGTAGTGACGTATAGAGACCTATTAGTTAAAACAAATTATAGTAAAAAGAATACATCTTTGGGGTAAATGGTGAATAGCTTGAAAACTATCTTTAATTTATGTTGCGATATATTACGTGTTGCTTTACAATGACTGTTGGTATGTTATGAGGTTTTTTAATAATCTTTAACAGTATTACACATTTCTACTGTGCTAATTTCAATATACTTATAGGATTTTCCAGTAGAGGTGGGTCGATGTTGGCTACAAAATATATTACCGAAATTATTTCACAGATTCAAGCCCATTTGGACTAAACTTGAACGATGACCTGTATTATTTTGGGTTTGAGGCCATCGGTCGATTACGGCTTATTAACATATATTAACAATTTTAGAAAATTGGTTTTACAACATTTGATAGGATCGAAAAGTTCAAACCAGTTATATTCATGGAATTTTTACGAATACGTTTTTCATCATTTTATAATAAAATTTTATCATGTAGACGATCTAAAAAATCATAACTTCCGCAGGCTGTCAATCATCAATCCGTCGAAATTCAAAAACCTTATATTTTCACAGAAGTGAAACTTACACAAATATTTGTGTTAGCTCATCGTTAAAAATATTTTGAAGGTAGAAGAATAAGATAAAGCTCAGGGATAAACAGAGATATTTATGTTACGGTGTTGGATGAGAAATAACATACGTTATATTGTCCTTGTTCCAGCTAGTTCTGACGCATACACGTTATTATCGATACAGTTACAACAAACAATTGACAACATTAAATTGAACTCATAAAAAACAAAACCTTATACTAGACAAAAATGTATCATTAAAAATTGATCGTATAATCGGAATTGGGTATTCACTCTCATCATTATCAATAAATTTTTTCATTATTGGTAAGCAATCTGTTGGAGTAATCAGGGTAGAAAGCATCGCGTGACCTTATAAATTAAAAATATATCCACGATAACTGAATTTCGCTTTGGGACTTTTGAGGGTTACGGGGCGGAGTATTAACAACCAGCCTTACGTCGATCGTGTGTGAATGGAGGCCAGCCAGTATTAGCCTACAGCAGGAGCGCCCGGAAACAATGCGTGTGTAATGAGTCGTTCAAAAAAATACCGCCGCTATATGCCACGAAAGGCGACACTTATAATGATAATGAGGTTTTATCGATGGAATCTTGTTGGATTGCATCTCACTTCAACCGAAAGCACATTTAAAATTTGAAGTCTTTTATTTGCTTATGTAGTCGTTTGTAAGCCGTAAGTCTTACTTTATCTCACTATGCGTTAACACAAGGGCCAAGCTTCAACTATTGAGAATAGAAAAATTAATAGACATCTTCAGAATTTGTATTTGAAACGTATTCAGTTACCCTTTACATCAATACAGTTAACCATTCTCTCATGTTCTATTTTAAAAGTCTTGAGTATACTATTTTGGGTGATTATGGCTCGGTGAATGCGGGTACGACGAACTAAAACAGTGCTGGTTATATGATGCGACCGTTATAAAAAGGTGAACATACAAAGAGAAAAAGGGAGAGCAGTGTAGTGTCAGAGACGCTCGATAAAATTATTAACAACCAAAAATATTATGGAAAAAATAGTAAATACGATAGTCTAATACAAGTCATATATTACGTACAAAGAGTTTTGAAAAGATTTGCGAGGAAAAAAATGAATTGATTGATTGACTGGACAAAAAGTTAATAAAACGGGATATACCGTACTGACGTGTGTAAAGATTTTCGGATGCTGGTACAGCTGTTGATATGTTTCCGTCCCACAAATGCTGTTGCTTCATCGTTGCTTGAGCAGGACTGCGTGATCGATGTTGTAGGATTCGGTGACTCATTTTCTTCGATGACGAGACATAGTGCCGAAATAAATGTATAGTCGAAATGCTGATGATTAGATAGTGAAAATTAAAAGTTAAAAGCTCTGTTTCAAAATATTGTAAAAATGAAATTTAGTAAAAAAAAGAGAAATGAAATGTATGAAAATTATTTGTTCCGGAATTAAAATTAAATTTAATGAGTATATAAATTAAGTATATAAATATTGTAATATACTCCTTGTAAGTATATAATTATTGAAACTAATTAGAAAATATATATGAAAATTCGAGAAAATTTTTAGTCGCAGAAAAAAAAAATAGTTACTTAAAACACACTATGTTGCATTAAACCTTTATTCACCAGTTTAAACCCCATTTTACGAATAATCTGGTCAGGCTGTCACCAGGTTGGGGATGTTATGACTCAGTGAATGGAGGTAAGATGGAATAAAATATTGATGGTTACATGATGTGACCGTTATTTATTGACGTTATAAAAATATGAAAATACAAAGGCAAAAACGATGAACGGCGCAGTATTACCTGAAGAGAGGCTTGAGCTGTATATGATGGCACGTCTAAAATGATACAAAGTACCCTTCAATGATATCCGAAATCAACGTCTCGGAGTTGCCAGAATAATTTATATTCAACATCTGGGATAATATATCAGAATATTTTGTAGGCCACTATGGTAAGATGTAAAATTCGACATGTCTCAAGATCGCTACACTATGAAAATTACATTTAACGTCAATATCATCTTCTATATTGGTGTGTTCAATAAGTTAGAAATTAAAATTAAAAAACAGATTTGTAGTTGCAAAAATGACTCGACTTTTTAATACGCTTATTTCAACGGTCCTCAGAGTTATGAACTCGATTATTGTAGTGGTTTTCTGGAAGAGGGTCTGTGGCAGCTAAGGTAATAGCAAGATGATTATTTTATGAAAACCATTTTGCACAAATACTTATGTATGTATGAATGAAATGTTGATTCTTCTATAAATTTTGCAAATAACGCTAACGAATTTTTAGTTCTAGGGCTAACGAATAAATATTATCTTATCTGTGAACTTATTGAAGAACCTAGTTTATGTTTATTTATTTGTGAGCTTCTTAAAGTCGACAAATGTATGTATAAATTATTTATATATAAGATAAAACAACAATATTGCTACAAAATGTAAAATAGTTAATAGGGGAAAATATAGTTATATGAAGATAAAGTCCTCAATATGTAGTCCTCATATTGTGTAATCTTCAAAAAATTCATTAGTATATTGATATTTTGTAGGAAAAGCATCTCTTAAGGTCATCTCCACGATATACAGCCTTCTAACTTAGTTATAAAAGCTGGTTTGATAACTGTAGTGGTACTATCGCTGCTGTGATTGTCGCAGGTTTAAAAATTATCAGGATGTTCTGACTGTAACTATGATGGTCCACAAGCAACAGTTTAAAATTCAACAAGAAAAGCTATCCTAGTCACGCTAGTAATCAGACTGGGTAGGATCGGATGTCTTCTGAAATGGTTTCTGAAATTGAAGTTTTAATAACTAAAAATCCCAGAGATTGGTGTCACTAAAATCCATATATAATTTGACTATATGCATTAAATTTATTGAAGACGTATTTTATTAAAAACCTCCGACTGCATTTTACCTTCTGACTGAAATATTCTAATATAGAATATGGTAAATTTTCTTTGACTTAAAATAGCCAGTAGTTAGACGCTGTCAAATCTGGTAAATAGAGCGGAAGTTGTATAACTGTGATATTCTTAATACATAAATATTGAATAAACAGTTCATCATTGTTATATATCCCCTTTCATGGCACTTTACAACATACGGTCATTTAGCGCTTTTCTACATCCCCATTCAGTTTTGAACGGACTTTAAATTTCGTTATCAGTAATAATTTTATTAATAACTTGATTACTTTTAACATTCAGCATTTCTAAAGTTTGTAATGTTGGTGTAAACTTTTGCACAAATACACAACTTGCTTTCTAATGTTCATGCAACATTAATCTCAATTGCGAAAATCTAATATTCAGTTTAACGTGGTACAGATAATCAAATTGTCCTTTTTCATCATTTTCCATTATTGACAGTTGACAAGGATCATAGTTTTTTTTTCTGTGCATTACTCGTTAAAATTATTTATAACATTTATAAAATCAAGTTAATAATGATGAGTTACCCAAAACATTGATCGCAAATAGAGCTTTCAAATTATTATGCGAAAGTTTTTTCGTGAAAATTACCTTTTAGAGTAACACACTCTTGTTTGGTGATTATTTATCAAATGTCATTTATCCGAAATTCATAGATGATGAACTCCACTGTTTAATATACAATCAATTGCTTGGCATCGTTAATGTGTATTTCATTTTTCAATAATTATAGCTTGACTCTTGTATTGGTTTTATGTGAAGAATGAATGCTGATAAAACAACTTCAATATAACAATACGATTATTAAATATTATAAATAAATAAATTTAGTTTCGTTACATTGCTTTGTCTAGTAGAGTTTCAGAATCATGTGACTTATGGTTAGCGTGATTGGTAGTAATTTTAAAAAGTTAATATCTAATGTTCCTTTGCAAGAAGTAGAACACATCAATTTCACAAACTTTCATATAACAGTATGATTAAGATTGTTCGGACTTTGTTCAACTGGTATGACTGTGTTTTTAAATATTTTAGTTTTAATATACAGTTTACGGTAAATCCTGGTAGCATAGTTTGTTTTGAAAAGGCCATCCAAAGGTTGGCCGTGTTTTTTTATGAATATTCCGTGACTTAATTTACTTATTCCATGTAGGTCATATATCATTATGTGTTCAATATCGTTATATGCTTATTATTTTTTATATTAATCTGAAAATCATGAAAATTGTTAGTAAATATGTAGTGAGCGTTGAAAATATTGTTTTAAGAATGTAATAAATTTAATCTTTAAAAAATTTACGTTGATTTTTTTTAGTTTTGGGAACCTCAGTAATGCTTTAATATAAATGATATGAATAAATTATTTTTTATAGCAGCATTTTAATTTCACGCCAACTAGTCTCTGTTTTTAGGTATAAAATTTGGCCCATATTCTACTATCGTTTAAACATGGTGTTTGAAGATCCAAGCTGATTGAGACCTTCTCTTTCAGCAGCGTTAAAAACAGTTCTCCCATTATCATGTAAGAATAAAATCCAAATATCTAACTACAGCTTTCCTTATCTATTTTTAACGTGAAAGGTGGTATGGATTTCTGATATACATTGTGTGATTGTTACAAGCATTAATAATTTCCATATTAAACAAACAAAAAAGCTGTGGACACGCTGCTAGTAATTGAAATGTTGTTAACATGGTCAGAATAATTCAAAAGTAATGAAAAAGGCGACTACACCAACTGATTATATTGTAAATTATTAACTATATCGGATTTATATTGGTCACAAACCAAATATATATTTTTTATTTTTTGGAATGCAGTGTAACGGGTGATGTAAGGCCAACTGCTCTACGTTTCAACACAGACTAGTATTATAGGAGCAGCTAAAATGAATAATAACATTGAAGATTACCAACACTAATTGATCAATTTGAATGATAAATTATTTTGGAGAAGACCATTAATAACTTTCATAAAGACTCAATTTTATACAATACACCTTCAAATAGATCCTGATATGAAAAAAATGCTATAGTAATTTGAATGCAAAGATCGCATTTCCTAGCGATCTTATGACACGTTTCAAGATTGATGTATGCTTCTAAATTTTTAAAGACATTCAAAAATTGGTAAATAAATATTAAATCGGACAATGTTAAAAATCAGATGCGTCTAATATCATTGTTAAAAATAAATTGATTTCTGAAAATATGAATTATGCAAATACGTTAAAACTAATATTATGACCGTGCAACATTATTTATTTTTGTAATTGTGAGTTTTCACTATTCTGACTTGAATGTTTACACTGATTTGTTAAGCACATATTTACGTTTCAAATGCAATAACGCATGAAATATGACATAATAAAATAAATTCCGGAAAGGTTAAATGCTGATACTTAAATATTGTTTAATACTGAATTATAATACTGATATGAGTTATCTGATAATAATCTTCATCGCAGCATGACTGTATCCTGAGATACATATGTGTATAATACGAGATACTAGTACTCTAATCAATAAGCGGTTTTCCATAATTCCTAATTCTGCGGAAATCCGATTAACCAAAAGTGCTTCTGAGAATAGTACAAATTTGCCTTTAATTTTTTTTAGAGATGTGTTGTCTGATTCGATGTCATACCCCTCAATGGCTTGAACCCACTATATCTAGAGGACATGACCGATATTGGCAAATAATCAATCTACTTTAATGTATTTCTCGATATTAATTAATTAATTAATTTGTTTTTGCCAAACGAAAGTGGATTTGAATATAATTTACTATTGAATGCGTGAAAATTCACCCAGTCACGTGAAAGAAAGTCGGCAAAATTATAAAAAGCTTGATTAATTCAGAATTTGGACTAAAACATGTCTCAGATATTATATCAAAATGACTGAAATAAGATACGAAAGCCAGAAATGAATAAATAAATAAATCCACCGGATGAACTAAAATTTTACAAACCTATTTCAATGCATTTCATAATAGCTAAAAAATTCCTATTAAAAATATTAAAATCAATTATAGAAAAAAACATTCTAATATATATCCATCAGTTTTATAACAAAGAAAGAGCCTATGAAGATAAAAAAGTCTTCTCGGCTATGTTATTAGATATAGCCCAATCCTTCAACAAGGTTTGGTATATGAGACTTTCACAAATTTCAGAAAATATTACCCAAGCAACATACAGAACTAAACTCTCACATCTCAGTTAGAATACTTACCAAAAAGAGGAAGGCTATTATACAATAAAAGAAGTTGAAACAGGAAAATTTATTGGAATCAATCCTTTGCTTACTTTAAACATGTAATGATACTCGAATACTTGTTGTTGGATACAACGAAGAAGCAACCAGCCGAGTAACAATATAATAACTGAACTCAGGCATGAACAATACAAGTTAACCACAAAAAAATATAATGCAAACATTAAATTTACTTACAATCAAACTGTATGTACAACAATTACAATTAATAACACTGCCATCCCATATAGCAACAATGCATATGCCTAGTGAAGAATCTAGATGGAAAACTATATTGGAAGAAACACCTTAGAAAAAAAAGAATTTCAGTTATAAAAAAAATGTAATGGTTAATTGGAAGAAAAACTCAATTATCCGTACATAATAAGTTGTTTGCACAAGCAAATTAAAAAATCGATATGGACCTAGGGACTCCAGTTATGGGGATGTTAGCAAAAGTAATATAAATAATTTTTCAGATAAAAGTCATTCAACCGATTTCACCAGCAACTGACTGTTGCTCAAAAGATCTAGAGAAAATCAAGGAAACATAAGGAAAGACGTCACTTTTATGTTAATACTAAAGTACTGCAACTCTTAGATAACAATCGAGTATAAGACAAAGAAAAAACAGCAGCATTAATTAATACATGATGATAATTACTATAGACACTAATGAAGTAGCCATGTGTTCTTCTAAATATATACCAAGTTTTTAAGTTATTGTAAAAAAAATAAGTTAGTCAGCTAGGACTAGTACCAATCTATTAATTTAAAAAATGTTTTTATCACCGAAGTGTAATAAGTCTAAACTGATGTCTATCGTTTGGTAATCTAATATAGTTAGGGAATGTTTGGGAGTGTCAATGTAACAGGTAAATTAAAAGTCCCCGGCCTGACACATAAATGGCGCTACTAGAATTAAATCGATATGTTTTTTAGTTAGCCCTAACCGTCAAAAGATGCGTGTATAAATTTGACAGCTGTCGGATCATTAGTTTGTGAATTATAGCATTTTGCGTGAAGCAATTTCTATTTATTATGAAAAAAATGAATAAAAAGGAATTTCGCGTGTTGATAAAATATTGTGTTTTGAAGGGAAGAAATACAATTGAAGCAAAAACTTGGCTTGATTCCGAGTTTCCGGACACTGCCCCAATCAACCATCAAGGATTGGTATGCTAAGTTTAGACGTGGTGAAATGAGCATCGAAGACGGACGCCCAAAAGAGGTTGTTACCGACGAAAAAATTAAATTAAAAAAATCCACAAAATAATTTTGAATGGCCGTATATTGAAATTGAATGAAATAGCAAACACTCTAAAGATATCAACTAAACGTATACATCATATGATTCAGGAGATATTGGAAAGCTCTGTGCAAAGTAGGTGCCGTGCGAGCGCACTTTTGACCAAAAACAACGACGTGCTGATGATTCGGAGCAGTGTTTGAAGATTATCAAGCGTAATAAACCCGAGTTTTTGCGTCGATATGTGACAATGGATGAAAAATGGCTCGATCATTTCATTCCGAAGTCCAATCGACAGTCATGCTCCAAAGCGTGTGAAAACGTAACAGTCGGCTGGCAAGGTTATGGCGTCTGTATTTTGGGATGCGCATGGAATAATTTTCATTGACTACCTTGAAAAAGGAAGGACCATCAACAGCGACTATTACATAGCGTTATTAGGCCGTTTGAAGGACGAAATCGCCGAAAAACGGCCACATTTGAACAAAAAGAAAATGCTGCTTCACCAAGGAAATGCACCGTGTCACAAGTCAGTGAAAACGAGGGCAAAAATACATCCATCCATCGTATTATCAAGATTGACTTCTTACGTATGTGTTTTAGGACTGCAAAAAACGATGCATCATAACAAGGTTTTTATTGGTTCTTATCTTGCAACTTTGAGAAATCGTTTCTCGTCCATTATACGGTTTTATTATAATCAATTGAATTGAATTAACAGTAAGAAAGAAGAGAGCAAACGTGACAGCTCTACCCGAAGAAGGTGAGAACCCTTGAATATCGCCCCATGTTTATATGCCAATGTTGTAACCTCATTGAGTGTTTAACAGTGCCTCGTGAACACCATTACCCCTTTTATTATTTCATAACTGTTTTCATGCAACTATCTCCACCAGGTTATTACAAACCGTTAAAACTAACACCATAATGCACCCTTAACCGTATAACCTCTATATGTAAACTTATGTTCCAGTGTTGGATAGTCAGTAATTTATCAATAACGACTTTTATGACAATTCCATATTTGTTATTCCCAAAGTATTGTAACATTTATATAAGCCCATACTTGACTCCATCGCCATAGTAACTTTTCTTCGTCATGCTTGCCTATCTCTTTTCTAGTGGAAATTTTTACTAAATATGTTAATATATCTCCAAGAACAATATTTTGTTTGCATAATATTATGCAAGTATAATTAAGTGTAATATCCGCATATTATTTACTTACCATATTGTGAATTTTAATTATGTTGATTTTTCTGTCTAATGTTTTTTTAAATAATTAAGTGTTAAAAGTTTTCGCTTTAAATGGAGTGACATTGAAATTGACTTTGTAATTGGTGAAAATGACAAATAAATTGTATATACCACATATTCCTTTCAATCATAAATTGACATTAATACGTGACGGTGACTTAAAACATGCAATAAGTGTATTTTTCGTAACTAAAATACTACTATAACCTTTTAATCGTTTTAAAGGCGTTTGCCCTAAGCTAAAGTCCCCGGAAATCAGATTAAACAAATGCGTTTCTAACACTATTATGAAGTTCGAAGTGTGTATCGATAAATCCATATCTTTTATATATCGTTACCAAATTTGAATATTTAAGAATTGTGACTTTTAACTGTTGAATTTTACATGTTATCCACTAAATTTATTTCTTATTTTGTTTTAAACAGCTGTTCGGAGTGCTGTAATGACCGTTATAAATGAATAGGGTTAAGATTGGTGAATATGTCGCGTGAGATAAAAGAACAATAAAGAACAAAGAGTGGCCTAAGTTTTTTAAAACACATGCAGAAAACCACATATATTTTAAGAGCTTTGAAAAGTGGCCTCAATTTTAACACATAGCAACAATGATTACAAAAAGTGTTTATTAACAATAAGTTTAACAACAAAGTATATTATAAGAAACTAATAGCTGAAATTAGTTTTATATCTTGCGTGTAGTTATTATCTAAAAATGTTAAGTGCTTGCGTGTACTCGATTTTCGATAATAATTTTATTTTAATGGACTTTATATTTTTCATATTTATAATGTCTAAGTTTGCCAAAACCTCATTAGTATCGTATATTTGTACTGAAATTACCACTTTTTCAAACCTTTTTTATAGAAACAACATAGATAACAGTACTTGATCACTTTATTTTAAAATTAAACAGAAAAATACAAAATTCAAAAGATCTTTTGTTGAGTCGTATTTGAACACGTATTATGTTTCTTGGTTAATATTTATATTTAAGATATTATTTGTTTTCAACTGAGAATAATAAGATTACTTTGGAATCACCCTATAAATTGAGGAGTATTTATCAAAATTATAATTGGACTGTTCTCATCATCATCATCATCACTCCAAAGCTGGCGGTCTGGCAGAGCTTTTCAACCAATACGTTACTGTTGGTGATGCAGGACCAATATGCTTCACTAAATCTTATCATAGTTGGCAATCGACCGCAAAATGTTCTGGCCTTGGACAATGTTATTCTTTCACCTATTATTCGACAGACATAATTTGCATCTCTGAATTTTGTCCTCAAGGACTTCATTTTTAATACGATCTGTATAACATATAGAATTTGCCTTAAGTATTGCATTTGAAAGACCTCAATCCTACAGTTGTCAGTAACCAAGTCTCGGAGCCATACAGAAGGGTTACCAAGATAACCATTTAAAATAGGTGGATTTTAATCTTTATTGTAGTATTTTTTATTTTCGACACGCACCATCTTAGGCCATTAGCGCTCAATACTTCCGTTTCAATACATCAGTCAAGGAGTTTGTGACATCATATTTAACATCATATAGTTTTACTTTATTAAATAACTTTTAACATAATTGTAACTACTATGCTGAAAAACAATGGCGAAACGACATTTCCTATGCGAACACCGTCTGCCAAATCGAAATCTCAAATGAATTTGACAATCTCGCGTAGCTAAGGGAACGATCATAAGATGCCTAAAGAAGTTTAACAATTTTTAAGAAAACCTATTCTGCTTCTAAAGCTACCCAATGTGGTGGCTAGTGTATAGCGATAGCGTATGACAAAAAAAAGCAGAACGAAAATCAATAAAAAGGACAATCCTCCGCTTTCCACATCTAATATGTTGCTCCATAAAACTAATCTTATCTACACAACCGCGATTCGGTCTATATCCCACCTGCTCTTCTCTGGTTCTCCCTTCGCGGGCCCTTTGAAGTCTAATTTGTATAATTTTCATAAATACTTGCACGGTACTTGGTAGGAGACTTATCTGAGGTTTGTTAAAAATATAACTACTTTTTAAAATATTTAGGGAATATCAATATTTTTTTGAGCCCATATATCAAAATTTTTATTTTTTCTTAAAAATATTAATTTTTTTTTCCGATGTATCCATGTTTTTTTTTCCGATGTATCGATGTTTTTTTTGCATCGCCGTTGAACAAGTCGCCTTTTCTTTGCATAAAATTATAGAGTTTTAATAGTAAATTAAAGCTTTCGTTGTTTTAAACCCCTCATATTTCATAACATACATGGATACGAAATTTTACATCAAACATATATTCTGTTCCATATTTTCTATATTTAAAATATAGAAAATTATGATAAAATATATTCAAAGTCCGCTATAAAAAAATAATCCAATATTATTGCAAAGAGTTTAATGGCCACTTCGGCATTGCATCAATGTACTGTAATTTATCGCAAATTTTACAACCTTGTTATTGATTTCGGCCAATATCGCAACCGTAATTTTGTTTCGTGCTTAAAATGTATCAGCCTTGGTTTGGATCACTTTTACTCTTATTGAATATTTGTATAAACATAAATAAATCAACATTTTAAGACGTTAATTGACCATTATTTATTGATAAGGAATATTAACAAGGTTAACTATGTTATTTGTATTTAGGTTTTAACCAAATATCCCTGAATATAATAAGAAATTTAAATAATCTCCCTCAACTTTAGTATAGTTGTTTTACATCGTCCATTGATTTTATAATATATAGAATTCATCTCTGACGAATTATTTCGATTAAAATAATTTTCAGCCGTGCATTTTTTACTGACAGCCACAAGTCAGAGTTATGTGTTAAATAGAGTGTTGCAATAATATGTATTCTTATTCAATTATTTTTATGATGATTTGCATTAGTTCTGTTACTGTTGCAGACCAAGAGCTAGAGGTTTTTTGTCAATTTTTACTCTTATTCGGTGTTGAGCCAAGGTACTGGCATAAATCCTTACAATTTAAAGCTGACCAATGGGCAATAAGTATTTGATGAGATTTATGTTCATATAAATAATACATGTAATGACATACAATACATGACATGACTAGAATGACATGTAGAGGATCGCTTCAATAAGTGATCTCCTGTACAAACTTATAAACTAATATTGTACTTAATTTAATTACTATTCTATATTATTCAAAAACTATGCTATATGTCTATTAAACAGGTCGTATGGTAGTAAACATTTTAACATAAACTGCCATGGCGCACATTTAATTGTTTGGCAAGTGCATTCGGGTGCATTGACACTGTTTCAGAGTGCTTTACACGGGCACTTCGGATCACACTCGTCACACTCACATCACACAACGATGGCACGTAGTACTTTATTTTGGAATCTCTGAAGAATCTCTATGCTGGATTACTAGTAGTACCCCACAGTTCGATACCATACGTCCATATGAGCCTAAGAATAGACATATATACCAAAGATAATTGGGATTTACGCGGTATGAGCCAGTAGATCTGGTTCAATTTAAGCCTAAGTTGTTTACGCTTTATTAGTAGATGTCTCTTCCAATTTAAGCATCGATTCAGATGCATTTCCAGGTATTTAACATTATTTGCTTGTGGGAGTTTATGGTTATTAAGATTTACCTGAGGACAAGCCCTACGTAAGGTGAAGGTCAAGTGAGTATATTTTGTCTCGTTCGCCTTGATACGTCATGTTTTCAACCACAAATTAATTTTGTTGAGATTAAGTTCCTTGTAGCTGATATTGGAAAGCAAACCAAACCAAATGTGATTACTTTGATCCTCTTGATGTATAGTTTCTCGAAAATCTTGGATATACTAGGCAACAAGCTTACAAGACGATAGGAGGAAACGTCTCCTTTTTCCATGGTTTGAGAATCATAATGATTTGGGCCACTTTCCAAATACTAGCGATGTTGTTTAGACGTAACATGACATTAAAAATAAATGCACTTTTTTGAAAGTTCTTGTAACATTCTTCCAGTTATTAGATCAAATCCGAGATATTTTTTGACATTAATTTCATTCATTATTGTTCGTTTTATTTCCCTGATAGTAAATGTTCCTTCGTGTGGTAAATTCATTTGAAATGGAGTGTTAAGAGAATCAGTGAAATTGTTTTCTTCACCTACGGATATTTCACATGGGAATGGATTGTTTTTTAGATGTTTATTAAAAAAATCGGCTTTTTCCTGGCCAAGGTATTGTCACTATGGTTAATGAGTGAATTATGTTGATGGGCCTTTCGATTTTTCTTGTTATTTTCGAGAGAAATATTCCGTTGCATCAGTTGGCGTTAGGTTTTCTAAATATTCTTGTATTCTTTTTTTATTCACTATTAATTAGCTCTTTCAGTTCTTTTGTAGGCACAATTTGATCGAAAAATTAAGAGGATATATTATTGTTAACAATTTTGTTCAAAATTAGTTTTTTTCATTCAACATAATTCCCTGATTATGGCGACCGTCCAACTTTTCGATACCATTTTTGAAGTACGATTTGTCCTTTGCTTCAAATAAGCCTCAGTTTCGGCGATCACCTTTTCATTCGAAAAGCAAAGCAAAGAGTTTTTTAACGGCTTGTTAACATAGAAATAGATATAATTATGCGGCGAGAACTTTTTGACGTCAACACACATCAGAGCCAATATGATGATACTTCTTAACTGCTTCAATCACGGCTGCTGGTAACGGTATATTAGTTTATACAATTACCAGAGATAAATAATCAGTGGCATTTTGAGATTGGAGGAAGTGCCAAGAGGTTTCAAATATTTAAGGTCATTAATAATACATAAATAGCAGATACGCATTAACGATAAAAGTAATCCATAAAAATCAATCATCAAAGAAATTATACTTTTATAACATGATACATTTTGCTGAACTAAAATATTTAGATGGGGATTAACGAGTGATACTGCAGTGTCATTCTATCGCATTTTATTATTGACATGAAGGATTAAAAAAACAGACTACATGGGAATTAACAAGATTGGCTAATTCAACGCTGGTGTGTTTAAAATTAATAACTTTTCAATCAAGTTTTTTCAAGTTGAAAAACTTAACTCAAAAAAAAACTTGACGTATTTCCTTTTCATTTGGTTTTTTCACACCACTTGTATGATTTAAGTGTGCCTCATTTGCGTGGATTCTCTCCACTTTATGTTTTTCATCTAGTAGCGTATACTTCGTATAGTCCAAATAGGAATAATATTGTCTGCAACACTATCAGTACTCTTTCCCTACATATTCATATCAAATATGTATGCTTACGCAATATATTGTTTAATAACCACTATGAACAATGACACTAATATTGATATATTTAACGTACCCTGCCAGTGTTAGGTGACTAGTCACAGTTTAAATTACATGCTATTCTGTAAGCTTTAATTATATAGTTATATTTTTCAATTAATTGTGTACTAGCAATTTATAGTACACTAACAAATACTTACTGGACTTCATATATTCAATACAGCTTCGCTTGCATTTTTTGCATTTCGTCTCTCCTCAAATAAAAACATAACCATAGAACTTGCAAATAAAAACATAACCAGATGGTCATCAACATACGTATGCGCATAGAGATCCAATTAATTTCTCCGTAGTTTAAAAATAACCTACTGGGTCTCAAATCAAAAAGTCGAATAATCACAATAACTAAAAAATTTCCCAACTTGAATGTTACGAATATTCCTTATCATATTTTACATTTTTGTCTATGTCTACTACGATAACACAAGTTTACAAGGTTTTGAATCTGAGCAACGAAAAGCTGTTTACAAGGTAAATTGGGGCTGAAAGCAAATCATATGTTCAATGGTTATTTATTGAATTAAAATATGTAAATCAGAAACAGAGGTTGAACTGAGCGTTTCTCGTCGCTCCTGTCATCCAAGTTTTGTGGGAAAAATTAAAATGCAAATGCAGAAAATGTATTTTGAGAGACATTCGAGCTCCAATTTTGTGGTAATTCTGCAACAAATTGTCAATTACGTGTTTGTAATCCGGCGATTTGTGGTTACCGAGGAAGTTGTGAATAACACTTTGAAACGGTGCCCATACTGCTGCTTCATCAGGCGTTAAACATTTTGTAAACTTTGCATCAACCATTAGCTTTCGAATATCAGGTCCGACAAATATTCTTTCTTTGATTTTTGCGTATGGCAGTTTTAAAAACAACTTAGTTAAGTACCGGAAAACTTTGACAAAGTTCTTAATAAGGCCTGAGAACATTTATACTGTGCTTGTTTGTCTTTATACCGACGACATTCATAGAGCAAAAGTAGCAATCATCTACATGTTCTGTCTATAACGTTGGCAGAGAAAATGAAAAGTATATATTTTATCAAGTAACCACTTGTACAGTTTTTGTGTACAGAAAAAAATACAAAAGTACTGCAAATACGCATTTTTGAGAGCATTTGTCATGCTTTTTCCGCCCTTACTGAACATATAACATCGACAAACGTAACAAAAACACTTTGAATCGACTTTGCAACGTTGTCTCTGCATTTTCATACATACCGAAGCACAATCACAGCACAAACACAAGTTCCAATGATGTTTAATGCAACGTCGTCGCGAAAATTCGAAAACTAGAACAATTCTTAACATACGGACTGAAGATCTGAGTTATGGGCATCAGATAAGTTTAAGAATCATTCTCATATGCTCGGGTTCAAAACTTGACCTGAATTTGTAAACTAGTGTAATCGAGCCCAGGATTTTCTCATATGCATTATTAAAACTGGAAGTTAATAATTTATTTTTCATACCAAAAATAGATAAGCATTTAGCACAGTAAATAAAAATTTTAAAATAAATATAATAAAGTAAATATAAAGTATTTAAAATTACCTAAATCTTATTTTATGGTACTTACCAACATTTTTTTATATTCCAAGATTATATTAACATGTCACACATTTTCGTACATACATCTATTCTTGGCATAATTCTAATGCTAAATATTTATTTCAGCTCTTCGATATGATAAGAAAAGACCGACCCAGCGATTTAACCAAAGTACTGCCAATAGAAGGTGATATCACTCAACCGGAGCTCGCCATCAGTCAAAGTGACAGGACGTTACTGTTTCGAAATGTCAATGTAGTGTTTCATAGCGCTGCTACAGTGAAGTTTGACGAGAAGTTGAAATTGTCGGTAACTATCAACATGCTTGGTACACAGCGACTGGTCGAACTTTGTCGAAGGATGGACAACTTGGAAGCTTTGGTAAAATTACTTTAACTCTTTATATTTATTACATGTTATGCGTTAGAAATAATATAATATCAACAGTAAAGATAAGTACATTAATGTGTTAATGTATTATCTCCATTGTATTTGATTTGTTTAAATTTTTTTTTGAACAGTGATTTTGTAGCGTTCTTTCGGTTGATGCAAAATGATTTATATAAAGTAAATCTCAAATTTGCGTTATTACAATATCCGTTGCTACAAATTAATCACTGCTTTTAAAAAGGCGGACATTTTTTTCGACACACTGGCTCAGCTACAGCTTGCCTCCTTGCTTGATGTAATTTCGCTTAAATTGTGTTGGAAGGACCAATGAAATTCTGAATGATTCACCTTAAAAATGGCGTCATTTGTAAGAGGCTATGAATTAATTCCAATGCCTAATCTTGTATCTTGGCGTTAAAATTATTCTTCAAATAATTCATAAAATATCCAATTTAAATATTTTCTAATATCTGCTGCTATATTAGAGATAAAAGATAAAATTGATATTTATGCAAACTTATCAATTAAAAAAGCTCAATAGTTTATTGTCATTTCGACTAAGGCTAAATTGCTCTCATTTTCTCCAGAATGGTCGATTATGCAGACGAATGCTTTCAAGTAGTTTCCAATCAACAAGTCTCAATAGAATTTGTAATTAATGGAATAAATTTAAATTCTCTGGAAATTGTGGTTCGCTTAATACCTTTTAGACATGAAACGAATGTATAGGTTTTGTTTCTTTAACATTTTATTGCGTGCAGATCTGCTAAATAATTTAAAAAAGGATAATTTATTTAAATATACCAGATTGTTCAATAAATGTGCTTAAAATAAACGGAAATTTAAAAAAAAACGGATTTATAGTTTTAAAAAGGACTTTTCTAATATCATTTCTAGTATAATTGTTACCATAATCTCTTATAACTAAGTCACATATCCCCCAACTGAGATTAGTGGTCCGTTACTGTAGTGGTTTTTTCTGACGGACTCCAAAATGTCCTGACAGATATTGCCTTTTCGTTTGATAAAAATCGCGAACACATTTTTTGCAACATAAACTTCAAAAGAGTCAGGGGAATTAGAGGGCCATTTGGTTTGGCCAATTAAATTTTGTTATAAAATGATATGCTCTAGGAAAATGTTTGTATCCAAATGATGCACTAGCACTGTCTTGGTCGGATTATTCACGAAGCATCCAATATAGGTCCAAGTGTCACCTATAGTGATGAAATTAATCCTTTTATTATTTTTTTAAATTCATTTAAGTCGCACTCTAATCTATTTTTCTTCCATTGTCATCAAATGCCAGTAGGCACACAGGATGTGTGCTTTTTAAAATTTTATTTAATTTACTCAAGAAATGTTGGTTATGTTCTTATGAAAAATGAAATTAAAATTATGTGAAACAATTTCCTACATCAATTCATTCAATTTTAACTGTCAGTAGACGGTTAGATTTTGTTTTTTCCAGAGAAAAACTATATCAAATAAGAATACACAGGTAGAAAGGAGACTTTAAAATATTTTTGAAAAAATACACAAATTGATATGCACAAGAATGCAACATTAAAAATTAGTAATGAGAGAGGGAGAATTAGTATTGAGAAATTAATTATTAAACGTAATAATATTTTACATATTAAATTATATATATTAATAAAAATATTACATTATTAAAAAATATATTCGTCAATTGAATTATTTTGTCTTTTAGGTTCATGTTTCTACCGCATATTGCAATTGTGATAGATCAGAAGTAAAAGAACTTATTTATCCACCACCAATCGGTCCAGATCAAATTGTGTCAGTTGTTGAAGCACTTGATGAAGAACTAGTCGATGCTCTTACGCCGAGGTTAGTTGGAAATCGGCCGAATACGTATACATTCACGAAAGCATTAGCTGAAAGTTGGTTGAAAGACAATAAGGGCGACCTACCATTAGTAATTGTTAGGCCAAGTATAGTCCTAAGCAGTATGAACGAACCAGTTAAGGGGTGGGTGGATAATTTGAATGGACCAACCGGTAAGTCCCTACTATGCCTATAAATATATAATTACTTGAAAAACAATTCACATGCTTTCACTGTCTTAAACCCCATTATATCAGAGAGGTGGTAATCTGTGCTAACAAATGATTGCTAAAAATCCAATACATAACTAAATGCACTAAATAACATACTTAAACAAATGTATTATAAAGATAATAAAGAAATTATTAGTTTTAAAGATAAAAGAAAATATAACCAAAAGGCATTTAAATGCTTAATAATTTACAATATTAATCTTTACAAATGGCATAATATGAAGTATCTCGTGCATTAACATACATTATGTAACATAAAAAGTACTAAAGTAAATTAGAATTTAAAGATTTTTCTTAAAATATGTTATAGATAATTTTACTATTACAATAACATCCTGAATATTTTTTGTTTTACACTTACAGATAAAATAGCCACACAAAATATTATGAGTAATTAATACATAAGTATCACTAAACCAGAATAAGAATAATTATAGTTGCAGAAACAATACTGTAATTTAGGTATACAAACAATTTAGCAATTCAAATTATCCTAACATGTTTAATATTTAAAAATAAATAATGGGTTAAAATTAGCACTTTTAATGATCTAAAGAAGTTATTTTAATACGAAATATCCGATTTTTTCAAAGGAAATTCTAATATATCAATACTAATTTTAATTATATACACTTTACACCTACTCTAACTGAAACATAATGCATATGTTAAGAGACACAACAACACCAAATATGAATAAGTTTAAATAATATATAGTAATTGCATTTTACTGTAGAACCGGACACAATCATCACAGAAGCGTCAGGTCTCTATGTATAAGATTATGGTGATTCATTCATAACTTGTCCAATTAAAGGAAGCAGATACTTAGGTTCAATAAAACTTATTTAGCTTAAATCTGGCCGGCAATTAATGCTATTTAAGACCAATTTAATAAGATCTGACGTTTTAAAAATGAACGAACGGAGATAACAGAGGCTGGGTAGAAAATTGAATTTCCTTCTTTTGTTTAAAATGCCTTATCTTAATAGTAAACCGGAAATTTAAATGTCTGACAATTTCTCTTAACTTATTTTGTTATGACATGTTTTATGTAAAATTGTGTAATATTGTAAATATGTGAGTTATATGTTCTAATATACTGTATCCAATAATACGATAACGATCTTTATTTTTTTAACATTTTGATATAACTTTACTTATAGGGGTCATTGTTTTTATTTTTAGGAATTATAGCTGCTGCTGGAAAAGGTGTCTTCAGGACAATGCTGGGGGATCCAACCAAGACAGCGGACTTAGTACCAGTAGATACTGTTATAAATTTAATGATTGTGTCCGCTTGGCGGATAGGCACCTGTAAAACGAAAGAAATACCCATATACAATTGCGTAACAGGTAAGTTTTATGTTATATAATTTATTTTACCTATGTATCCTATTATAGTATTTTATTTTATTTTGTTACATAATACAAACAAGTAATTCAACATTGTTTACAGCTGTTATTTTATTATTTATAGTTTTATAAACATACTATTTACTTTAATCAAAATATAACATTAAGAGCTTCAAAGAGAAGAAAAATAAATATTTACACCCTGTTGGTTAAATATTGTTATTAAAAGTCAAACGAAAATAGTCAGCTAGCAGTAATATTTTGAGAAATTACATTTAAAACATTAAAAAGTATCTTATCTATCAACCGAGTACTAACTAAAATACTAAAATACTTTCTTTGTATATTCAAGTTCAATTACAATAAGAAGAGTATATGTGATAATTTATTTTATTTAATTGTGTTCCTTTTTAGGTCAAAGAAAACCTATCACATGGAGCGACTTTGTAAACATATGTTTTAAGTACTTTAGAGTTTATCCACTCTCTGATGTAAATTGGTATCCAGGCGGTTATATTACATCGTCTGCAACAGTAAATATTATTAAACAATATGCATACCATTATGCACCAGCCTATGTTTTGGATTTTGCTACATGGTTAGCTGGAGGCAAACCAATGTGAGTACTAATAACTATTATTTTTATTTCATCAAATGCATAAAAATTTGTTATTAATTTTCATTTATTGTCTATTTCAGAATGTTAAAAATCCATAGCAAATTAAATAAAGCTGCCACGTGCCTAGAATATTTTACGACACACCAGTGGAAATTTGATGATGAAAATGTAAGAGAATTAAACTTTACATTAAACGATGCAGATCGGACGGAATTTTGCTTTGATGTGGCAAAAATTGACTGGAATAATTACTTAGAAAATTATATATTAGGTATCCGAAGGTAATTTTCTTATTATCATACTAGTCAAATTGATAATCTATAAATATGATTTTATAGGTTTATCTTCAAAGAAGAGATATCTTCGATTCCGAAAGCGCGCAAGCACATGACTAGGCTGTACGTATTGTACCTACTTATGCAAGTGATCAGTGTTGTAGTTACTTGGCAATTTTTGGCACTCAGGTACAATTAAATTATCTTATGTTATAATTAAGTTAAAACCTTACTTAATAAGTTAAAAACCTAAAACCTGAAATAAAGTAACTAATCAAAATTTAGAAACCTTAATTGAAACCAAATTGAGCTGTGTTACTCTATATCTCAGGTGTATGATAGAATGTAAACTTCAATTAAATTAAAATTTCATTAGAATTGTATTTCAAAACAAAATATCTTCATGATTATTCTGTGATTTTGAATGTTTCAGACTTAAGGTTTCAGAACAATGAACAAGTTAAAAGTTATAACAAGTTAAAAATGCTTTTACAGAACGCATATCAATTTGCTCTTGGTTGCGTAAATTTAAAGAATAAATTGCGAGATCTGTTGGAAAAAGAGTCTAGCAAAAATGTACAACTAATAAAAAAACTACTTTAAAAACTTTAAAAACAATGTGTTAGCAAAACACAATCTAGGTCAAGGTATAAACATTTGCTTCTCACTCGCATTGGAAAATTGTGACCAGTGATAAAAAGTATATTTTTACAATAATCCCAAACATAAAAAGTGCTAGATTGCAGACAACAGAATATCAGTTGAGGGGATAATGTTATACAAACTCCTCGAAAATTGTTAGTCATTGCGAAACACTACGGTCCACAAATGAACAAACTGATAGAAAAACTCTGTTATAAAATGCCATTTTTAGATAAGGAAGTAAGCAAGTTATCCAGCTGTTTCACAACATACGACTTTAACAAGGATCATCATAATGTTGTGAAAAGCTCTCCCGTGCACGAGATACGCACCAGAATTCCAACTACCGTTTTTTTTAGCTATTACAGCATGCTTTATTTGATAAACGGTTTAAAACCAGTTAAAACAATTTATCATTTCTAAGCCTGAAAGTTTCTTTCGCACTGATTTTGTATGTTAATTTGCTAAATATTGTAGAATTATTCATAGGATAAAACTCTGAATAAGTCATACATCTAATTTTTATATGCAGCTTCTGCTGCTTTTTTCCATTATGTGTTGATAGAATTTTTGTATTTTTTTAATATGAATAACATGCTTTAATAATTCTATAACGTATAGAAATTTGCTAATAACATCGCATTCGAATCGCGAATTATGTTCATAGTAAAATCTGAACTCAGAAAATAGAAGACTAAATAATAGAAAAATAAAAATTAGTATGAAATCTACCGTTAATGGAAGTCATTTATGAGATATTTTGTTTTATCCAGGTATGCTCCATTAAGGCGGATATGGTCAAACGCACTACGATTGCTGTTGCACTTAGCTAGAATGCTGCCATTTCTGTAGAAATAATAATGAAAGAAGAGGAAATTCCCCGTCTTAAATAAATTTGTCTTGAAATTAGGGTAAAGAAACTAAGGTCAAAGATACAAGAAAAGGAACTTTGATACAGACTAGTTTAAGGTTATTTGTGAAATTGTGTATAAACATAATTTAAGCAATTAAAATGAAAACATTTTGCTTATATATCATATTTTTAAGATTCATTTTTTATAGATCTATTTGAATATATTTTTAATATATCTCATTAAGTAAAAATTCTTAAACTTGTTTTAAAGGAACAAATAACCTTTTACGAGAAAAGTTCGATTTTAGTATTTGTAAAAATTATTGTAAATGATCAAAATTATTTAGTTGGTCCTTATATGAACAAAAGTTTTAATATAAAATTCCAGTATTACTTAAAAATATAACTTTCAACCAATATAATTACTAATATAAGAAGTAATGTATCGTAATTGTTTTTGTCTATAAGATTATTAAACAACATTAAAAAAAAATAATGAGTCATATAGGGAGCCCGTTTTATATATCGTAAAATGTTGCTTTTCTTATTTTGCCAATTTAGTCTGTTATTTGGAATTCTCACTTGTGCTTCCATTCGGTTTTAAGCTTCCTATTTCAGCGCACAAAATATTCATCATAAAAAATTATAAAGATATATACCAACCTAATAAATATTCCTTAAAACAATATTGGCTGAAAAATATCTGATAGTGATTATATATTTAGATTAAAAAATTAGTGATCATTTATACAAAACACCTGTTAAAAATATTCTAAAAGAAGCATTTATTAGTAGTTAGTGGTTACCTCGAGAAAAGCAACGTTTACATAATAATTTATGTTGATAAGTTTATAAGAAATAATATTGTTATTGTTTTTTGTCTTGGGGAAAAGCTCATTCCACATTAATTTCAGCCTTGAAAGTTTTTATGGTTTTTTAAAGGAGAATTTAAGTACAAACTGGGAGATTTGAAGGTGGGAAAAGCTTTCTAATGCAGCATGAGTTGATTTACTTCAATTTGCAAACCATTAGAATTATATCAAATATATGGAGACGTGAGTTCTTGGGTTTAGGATAGTGCTTACAAGTCGTCCATTATGAAGTAAGAGTTTTTTTAGTAATTCTTATGATAATGAGACTTTCAATAATGTATAATCTGAAACCCATGATGTTAAGAGCTTACATACAAAGGTCTCCATTATTACTATATGTATATTCAACACACAATTAAAATTAGATAGTTGTTGTAGCAAAGAACTTTAGATCTCGCCAGTGACGATTTTTGTACTTGTGTAAGTTTCAAGTGTTCGTTAATTATTAGAAGTGCCCTGCACATAAAAAATAATATGTAAAAATTCCGCATTTTCAGAATGATACCTATTTCCAGCATTTATATTACAATCCCACTAATGTATGGCAAATTGTCAATGCTGTATTAATAAATTAAGTATCTTCTATGCAAAATGTTGGAAAAAGGCATTTTTCGATGGTTAATGTGAAGAAATTCCATTTGGTAATTAAAGTTATGTATCAGATGATTCTTTTTATTGGGAAGGCTTGATTTTAAGTCTGTAGTATTTCAACTGACACCATCCAAATGTTGAAATTGTATTTAATGGTCTGTGGCAAATATCAGCTCACAAAGCTTGTAAAAATGCTGGAGCCTGAAAAACATTTCGTACATAGTTGGAAACAGTTTTAACTAAAAACAATTATTTGATACTATTATATATGTGGAAAAAACATGTCAAATTAAGATAGCTTTCCTTTTTCGTATTGCTTCAGGCTTTATGAATGCTTCCGTCACTCTTTTAGATAGAACTAAGAAAGAGTTATTCCATAATATTTTTCCGATTTATATAAAAATATACATATAATTAAAGTGAAAAATATGGCGCTTGATTTGACATGTAAATCATCTGTAACTAATATGTATTGATTTGTTAATTTATTTTTACCATTTATACTAGTCTTAAAACATAGGCAGAATTATGAGGGATACAAGTGCTTTTTTAACTTATAATTTCTTGTATATTTAGTGGTTAAGGACAGTATAATAAAGCACCTGTGTTGGTGAACCTGCTGATGAATAATTTGCCAAAAATGTACGTGTATTGACAACACGTTGAATGGAATTTGTCGTTATAGTTAAGATTTAACTATATGTATTTAAATACTTTTTAAATACCTTGGCATATTAATAAATATATCATAAATAATTTTCAATGATGTAAAAATGCAGTGTTTTATTCCATCCTAGCAATCCATTTACATTTGTTGTCAGTGCACAGAAAATTTAGTACATAATAGTAACAACAAAACCGCAGCAATCCATTTGATTGCTGGTATAATGTTTATACTATTTTTAGAAATTTTTTTGTTCATATTTTAAGTTATTGTTGCGTGAACAATTTTTATTTATATATATTGACAACCCATTAATTGTAAGTTTCTTGCAAAAATAAAATTAAATATTGTTTAGCTCTTTTTAATCTTTATTATATCTATATTTTTTTAGACAGTACATAAACGATAGGTCTTTACTTAAATTTGGCTATTGTTTATGAAAAATTGGAGTAACACTATAAAACACTAATTGCTGAAAATATTATTGATGTTATAGCACATTGCATATTTTGGTGGAACCAACATTGTTTACCAATTTAATTTTAATAATTAATTCAAATAAGGACTGATATTGTTGCTGATCCAACATTTATATCGGACCTTTATTCTTTCTGGATATAATGGTTTTACGGCGACATGTAACTTTCACTTTCAAGATAAGGATAAATATTAAGCAAAAAGTAGCAAGTAATATTTAGTATATCTAGTTTAGCTTCTTGGACGTTGAGTTGCAAACTTTGAATAGCAGTTTCTTTTATTAGTTTTACGAACTATATGAATTAGCTACTGATGGGAATCATTTAGACCAACAATTATTAATATTCAATGATAAATATACTCATTTATTGAAGAAGAGAAGTTTGAGCCTGGGGTCTATGGGCCGCTTAATACGCTCTAAAAATAAAACAGTAGATGGCTCATCCCGTAGTATCCGTTTTGCCACTTTCAGAATAATAGTTTATAACTTTGCTTCCTCATTGCAAGTTAGCAAACCGAATTTTGTACTTATTTAAAATAAAGGACGGAATTACTTAAATAAAACTTAAGTCTTTAAAATTCAGATTAATATAATATAAATTTTTATGCAACCAATTTAACACTAAAAATATATTTTTGTTTTTTCATTAAATTAATTAAAATCCATAAATACAAATATTAGATTATTATTAATTCATATTTAGTGTTTAGTAAACAGTTTATCTCTTTTTTTAAAGTATTATGAATTGTATAAATATTAAAAACACTTGTCAGTTTTTATGATAGTGGTATCATTGGTGTTTGACATGTTTTGCTGTTTTTTTTAATATATTTATTTAAACTATAGAGTATCACTCTATGACTTAAACATCTGATAATCAAATATGGAAAAAATAAAAGCACAAACGTTTATTTTAAGTTTAAACGATTTTGGTCAGAAAATTTGTACTTTACAATCAGATCCTAATAAAAAGTAGGTTAGAAAATTATTTCTTCTGTAATTCATTTTAATAACAATAAGATAACTGCATTTGTTTGTCTAGGTATATTTTAGACGATGAAGGAAATATGAGAGAATATGAACCTCCAACATCTGTATCTGCTATGACAATTGAAGGAGAATCAGAAAATAGTTTAAGTAATGAGTCGGAATGTGATGAAATAACACAACTTGGGGATACACCCCATTTTGGTTAGTTGAGCATATTAGACATTTTTAAAAGCTTTTTCTAATTATGTACTTCAAATGTGTTTTATTTTTATATGTAGGAATGATACATTCCTTGGACAGTGTAACTGATTTTGAGGAAAATCTTATGAATGAATTGGATAATGATTTTATGAATATAGTAGACCCTGATATGCAGTATTTTGTGCAACATATGGATATTAGAGAACCCCTTTCTAAGTTAAGAACATTGATTGAAAAGAGGGTAGAATTGGATTTATCAAATTATGTGTTTACATTACAAAATTCTCAAATTGTAAGTTATTAAATTATCTAGAAAGATATACAATACATCCTGGTTTTAGTTAGAAGATCATAAAAATTTAGTAGATCAGTGTGTGCAGGGAGAAGGTTTGGTACAAGTTAATGTTCAAGTGAAACCTAATTTTAAGAAGCTTAATATATTGGATGTTTTAAAACCAGCTGATGATTATGTGCATATGGGTAAGGTATTCTTTATTTTATATTTAATTGTTTTTAATATACAAGTTTTAAATTGCTTTATCTCAGAAGAAACTAATAATTCCACTGGAACAGAAGAAGAGCAGATTGTAGAAGAAGTTGATGATCCAGCTCCAGAAGGAACAAAAAATATAGTACAGTGGCAAGTTGACTTACAATACAAAAAGGAACAGGAACGTCTAAAAATTCCTTTAGATCCAGAAGAGTGGTAATTAACAGTCTACATATATCTTATAATCTGCAATATCCAACAACTGTTACATATAATCTTTAATATGTATACTTCTTAGGTCTGTACATCATGTCAGACATTGGTTACAGTGGGCTGTTAGACAGTTCAATCTTTCTAACATTAAATTAAGTGACTGGAATATGTCTGGAAAGGAACTTTTTAATCTTACAATGTATGATTTTCAAAAAATTGTGCCTAATGACCCTGCTGGTATATTTTGGACTCATGTACAACTTTTGAGAACAATGAAAGTTGTGGGTAAGTTGAAATAACATGTTCATGCTGATATTACAGAAAATGTGACTGGGTATTAATTTTTATAATTATTTTTGTAAATTCAAATCTTCATAGTAAAAAGAAGTGTCTAATGTGTCACAGCATAATATATCTATTGTAAATCCTTTAAAATTGGTTCATAGTTCTAATTAACTCTTGTATAATTATTTCTTTATTAGCTACTAGACGTCAAGATAATAATTCAGGGCCACCAGATGAAAAGGAATTTAAAATCAAATCAAAAGTTTCAAAGGTATTAACTATATGACCAACTTTATTAACTATATTTTTATGTTATTATTCATATACAAATATTTTTTGCAGATGAAAGTTATGCCAAATTATCAGCTATCAGCTTTAAATTATTTTTCAACTCCCAACTCTAGTGCAGGAAATAAATCTGGTAACAATGGACAAATACAATTATGGCAATTTTTACTCGAATTATTAACTAGTAAAGAATATATGTCAGTTATACAATGGACAGGTTTGTATGTGAATTAAAGTGTTAAATAATAAAGAGCTACAATTCATAAATATATTTTCTTACATATTCATTATAGATTTTCAATAGGTGACAATAATATTAGTATAATTTTAGGAAAAGATGGTGAATTTAAATTAACACACCCAGAGGTGGTAGCCTTTTTATGGGGAAAACGTAAAAATAAACCAACAATGAATTATGAAAAGCTATCTAGAGCTTTAAGATATTATTATGATGGAGATATGATATCCAAAGTTCATGGAAAAAGATTTGTATATAAATTTGTTTGCGATCTTAAGCAATTACTAGGCTATAGTGCAGTTGAACTAGCAAATTTAGTTAAACATGGTGATCCTATGATTCAAATAAATTAAAAACAGGTAAATGATCAATGTTATTTCTATAATATGTACATATTTAGTTTAGTTAACTTCTCCGCTTCTTTAAGAGATATCTATTTTATATCATACTTCAATGTGATATTTTATTTTCTGTTTTTTCTTCCACAGCTACCTAGAAATGAAACAAATTTGTTCTGCATAGAAATAATGTTGATTGATCAATGGAACATAATATAGACCAGCATGGAATCAATTCAAGATAATATTAACTACAGATTACTTAATAATTTCGAGTTTTTTGTTACATACTTTCTGTATATTTTTAATGTAGATTCCGAGTTAAGCTTTTGTTGGTAAATAAGAGTACACACTGTGATATTAAAATAGAGAAAAGTTTGTAAATTGTTTGCAAATAAAAGTGAAATAAATTAATTTTTCAGTAAAAAGTTGTTCTATTACAGTTTTAAATTGTTAAAGTACATTTAAAAAATGTAAGTTATTAATTTTTTTGATTGTTCATTCCTAACATTTTCCTTGTCTCCTTATGTAGCCAAAATTCTATATTGCAGCACACTAAAAGTAATGAGTTTTAGGTTGAGGATGAGACCTAAGGCTTTAATTTATAAATGAGACTACATGTAAAAAACTACACTTTTAGAGAAATAAGCTAAATGTCTAAAACCCAGTCAATTCCGAAAAAGATTAAATATATCACATACTAATAAGTTTTTGCAAAATTGAAGTACATTGAATTTCATACTCTCTCTTTTTTGTCCAAGCAAATTACTCAACAAATAAAAACTGAATTTTAAATGATATTTTAATTCTGGAGATTATTTGATTTTTTAACATACAAAATAACTAATAGTAATAATTAATAAAAGTAAGTGATATTCCTACTTAATTTCAATTATATACGTTTTTGATTACATTGACAATTAAAAATGTGTATAATTTTCATAAAAAACAATATTTTGATATATAGACCAATTAATTAAAGAATAATTATTGTATAAGAATGGAATAATTAAAAGTTGTTTTTATATGGGATCTTTTTTTCTTATTTTTTTATACTGAAATGGGTTTCGCCTTTGGCGTCCTCTCTTTGTTGATAAAAATATACAATATCACAACACATTAGAATTGTGTGTTAAACATTTGAAAATATTTTATCACATGACCTGTCAGAATACGTTTTAAACAATTTAGTTTTTATATATTGTCAAATATCACGTTTATTTTATTTTTAAATTTCATAGTTTAAAAAAAACATTATGAACTACTTAAAAAATCGCTATCCCTTCAAATTTATCAGCAATATCCTTCGAATGGCTAGTCAAAAAGTGGAATTATTGAATAAGCCTGTTGATTTGAAACGAAATAGAAGTGATTCTTTTATAGCCAAAGATAGTACGTTTAAAAACTGTCAAAGCGTGTCTCCGAACTTAAAGAAATCCTATTCGGCGAATTTAAAATACTCCAATATAGAAAGAAAATCGTCGGCATCGACATTAAGGAGTACCACCAGCAGCTACTCATTACCTTTCAGTAAAACATCTTCAGAACATAGTATTCAGGACTCTCCCCAGAAATCACATATTGAATCTAACAATTCATCATCAGAAACTATAAACGATGAAAGGCTTAGATTGAAAAGAACTTATCCTTGGCAAAATTTCAATCTTCAGTCAGTTGAGCTGAAAAAATCCGACATTGACTGTGGAAGTGCTCCTGCTAAAGTTTTAGTGAGGAAAACTGACGCACGCAACTCGGAGTCGGAGCATTTGTTAAAGTCGCGAAGTAAATTATCTTTTAACTCATCGACATCGTCATTAAGTCGAACCCCTTCGAGGGATAATTTGGTTGAGATACGCGACCAAATGCAGCTCTTTAAGTCTGTCACCAAATCATCTAAATTAGCTCATGAGAAACCACTCAAAGAAGTCACTTTTAATAGTATTTCAACAATATATGGTTCAAAGCCTCCATATGCAATAACCTTAAAGGAATCGAAACCGCATATGAGTACACAGAGTCATCTCAGTACGAATACATTTCATGTTCCTGTTGTAAAGAACCGAATAGACAAGGATCTTGAAAGTGTCATTTCAAAACAGGAGAAACGATGTGAAAATTGCGGAACCAAAAGAAAGTTGACTATCATGGATAGCTCATTAGGTAAATGCGAAGCTCTAAAAGAAGAAAATAGTTTTCTTTTTTTGTATAATAACAAGCGATCTAAAATAGCTTAATGATATTTTAGATTATATTTGCATTATTTTTACCTAAAAGGTTCATTTATCATGACATAAAATAAAAAACACTTTTTATAAAACTCTTGTTTTATTACTGAGCAGCTATACTGAACCAAGCGTTGCAGTTGTTAGGGTGAGCGTATTCTTTAGTTAGAAATGAATAAATACCAATTCGTCTATTTCAAGAAATCAGGATCACATAACATTGAATATTTGCATTTATTATGTAGTAATCGTTTTATTAATATGGTTTATTGAGATTTATTATTTATTAAGAAAAATTGGTATAATATATATTAATAAAAATATTTTCCATTTTATTGTTTCCTTCATTCTGGTAGCACGCTGATACCGTGCTGAAACAATGATGTTGGTTTGGTAGCAATCCAATCATTGATCCATTTCCGTATTTCTTCAGCATTTCGAAAACGAGTGCTAGTCAAGTTATGACATATCGATCGAACAAGTCGTAATCAGGAGGGCACAATATTTGGTGAGTTTATTCGAGCTGCAACAGTGTATCCTTCACAACTCCTGCAACATATAGCCGGTCGTTGTCATACAGGAAAATGACTTTCTTTTCTGCTCTTTTGTTGTATAATACATCTTTAAATTTGTTCAATCGGCGCCGGTAGATATCTGCAGTGACAATTTGATTCAGTCTTAGTAGTTCACAATATACTACTAATTGCTGATCTCATCATACGCACAATGATTTAAAGCCTTGAATATTCTGCTTCAGTGTCGATGTGTCGTAGGTCGTATTAGATTGTTGTAGTAAAGTAAATCTATTTTTCATCCCCAACATGGTTCTATCAGTCAGTTTGTGTCGTAGACATTTTCTGGATTTTTTTATCACATGTACACGTCTGGAACCAATTGATTCATCAGCTGCTTCGATCTTTTATATTCCTCCAAGATGTTCTTTGTTACAAAAAAATAAAATATCACATTTCAACCATTTTACAGGAAAACTATCCACCCCAACAATTATCTCTAATACCAGGAATCGCGACGAAATAAACAGTGTGTACTCCATAACTATACATAAAGCAATTACAAGACTTATTAGAAAGACAGATGGTACATTTAATAGGTTTCTGAAGTTAAAGGCAAAAAAGTAAAAAACGAAGAATATACAAAAGTTTAAATCGGCGGAATCAAAGGAAAAGTATTAGGATAGATAAAAGCAAAGTTTTTAATGCAATACGTTTGAACTGCGAGTCTCTTTATTCTATGGATAAAAGAGGCGAATAATTGATGCAGTGCCTATATTCCAAATTTTGCGGTCACGGATAATGCTCAAGAGAGGATGAAAATTGTACTTTTTTGTATTTTATTAAAAATTTTGTACTTGGGGGTGATATAGACCTAGATCATGTCTTACCACGTTGAAAAAATCTTTGTGGTTAATTGCCGTACTTAAATTAACTGAAATTTTTAATTATTACTAATAAGTTCTAATGCTGAAGTAATCAAAAAGACTGATATGTGTTTACACAACGTTGGTCTAATTAATCAAATTTTAGCCTTACATAATAATAATAACGATAATAACATTATTATAATTTAAATTGTCTTTCTTAATTGATAATATAAATAAATTAGCAAACAATACATTACCAGCTAATTTATTTTAAAAGTTGTCACGAATTGTCACGAATGGAACGTGACGTTTCATCATGAATTGTTGTTCACCCTTTCAAAATTAAAGTGGAAAAACAGAATGTACAAGTTTGTTTGTGCCCATTTGCCAAAATCGCGATGTGTTACCAATAAATGTAAAAAAATTCCCGACAAAAACAAGTTTCAAATCAGTAACGCTCACTCGTCAAGTAGTGCACCTGGTCATGATTGCTGTGAAGATGCCGAGGAAATTAATGAAGGTGAAAATTCGTAAGTAATTATTTTATTCAAATTTGAAATAATATGATGATATATAATTAAGATTTTATTATTGTCTTAATTTAATAATAATAATATATCTTATGTTTTTCCCGCATTTGTAATAATGAAGCTTCATAAGTAATTCTTAGAGTACTTATTTCTAAGACAATGAATTACTTCTTGATTGTTTAGCAGATTCGTATTATTTTCAGTTTTTGATTTTTTAGCGCATTCTACAGATAATACTGACTGATACTTATTTACTGTTATGTAGAATATTTTCGTATAGTGTGTTGTTTGAGATATTTAAAAATTTTATAGATAAACTATATACATAAGAAAATATAGTACATAAAACAGAAAAAATATATTTATCAGAATTTTTAAATTCATAAATTTAGTGGTATTTATTTTTGTATAAAATACTTTTGAAAAATATTTTCCATCCATTCTTACATGCTCCTTTAACAGTAATCATAAGCATCGGCTCTTAAGCTAGGTTAAAATTTTTTTAGTGTAAATTTTGTGAGGATGGAAGCTCAACATTTTTTGAAGCGTCGAGTTATGCATTTTTGAAGTGACGTGATCAAGATCCATTGCCACTATCCCCGCATCAACTGTTACTCAAATTTATTATTGCATATAATTAAATCTTTCACTTTAAACCTAAAGAAATTATTGTGAATACAAGACTATGTTCTATAATTCTTTCCCATCCTTCTGATAACATGACGATACTGTGTCGAACACGAAGAACATGAAGTTGAAAAATCCATGTTGGTTTGGCAAAAATCCAATTGACCCATTTTCGTATAACTCTTGAAACAATGACTGAATATGATTGAATGTTGTCATGCGATAGGATGAGTCTGTTACCTATTATTGCTAGATTTTTTGTAACAATATGTCGTTCAGTTTGTCCGATTGCCGTCGGCGGATATAATATGAGTCCTACTCCTGATTTCACTATATGCAGATCATATGTACTTTAGAGTCTTGAATATTCCGTTTCACTCTCGATGTGGATGGCTCTCTAGACTTATTTATCACTTTTTTCAGTTGCGATTGTCTTAATAAATCTAATTTTCATGGCAAGTCACAAGAAAAGTCAAGACGCCACAGAAAACTTCTTTTTGCTCGAAAAGCAATGAAACCGGGATATTGGAATGGTTGAAATAATAGTTTTAAGTAATTTGTGTGGTAGTCATTTGCCTTCCATTTGTATCTTTGCCATCACATGTATATTCCCGAGTCTTAGACAGTTGATTTGTCAACCGCTAAGTCGCCTGAAAGTTTTTTGAGAGTTTGAACTGGTTTTTATCCAATAAGTTCTGCAATTCCTTAAATTAACGCTTTTTTGGAACTCTACTTCTTTTGACGCCAAACCCGCTGTTCACCACTTTTAAACCACTGAAATCAAAATCAACTATTGGGCCATGACAGAACAGACGTCATAAGGTATTTTCAAATTTCTTCGGCAGCACTTTTCTGCAATTTTTCAAATCAAACAAAAAAGTAATGAACGTCGAAAATTCAATTTTTGAGCATTCCGTGATTAACGTTTATATATGCTAAATAACTGAAGACCACTGGAATATGGAAAATTCTACATAAGAAATGTCATTTGAGGGTTAGGTTGTTTTCTCTTCTTTTCAACCTCACCCCGCTAACGGATGTGATACCTTACCTCATTAAAACAGAAATTAAGATAGAGTTATAAACCAATAACTCCGAAGGAAATCTCCAACAAAATTTAGAAACATTTCAGTATCAAAATAGCTCCAGATTATGATTTAATAAGAGGTCAGGTACTACAGAGAAATAAATGCCAAGCAAGGACTAGAACATATATTTATTTATGGAAATTATTATGATCCGTAAAACTGGTAAATTGCCCAACGATAAAACATATCCACCAATTTCTGTTACTAATCATTTCCAAATTGTTTTAGAAGTTATTCTTAAAACTAATCAAATCAATAATTGAAAAAATGAAATTTATACCGGCTTGCCAATTTGGATTAGTTTAAGTATTTAGAAGTACTGATATATTTTTTCCGTACTCGCCTTGCTTGTGTATTGACCAAACTACAACAGAACAGTAGTACATTAATTTGTAAATTACGATTACACTGAACATATCCAATGTAAGATGTAATTAATTAAAAAAATCAGAAATATAAATGGTGACGTGTATTTAGATTTGAGAGGAGAAACTCATCTGAGAGGGTATACCACAAGATAGTGTATTTGGACCAATAGTGTATTTACTCGATACTAGCGATATAAGATGATACATATAGAGGTGAAGGAGTAACAATGCTCACATTTAGTAATGATTATGAACTACTCCCTACAAGTAAGAATATTAAAACAATTGTAAACGGAGTGTAACAGCTGTCAATAGCATTACTAAGCCGAAGAAATGGAGAATACAAATTATGAAATAATAAATAATTATTTAATACAATAATGCTATGAAGTCTACACAAACACAGCAAAATATTTGGGCGTGATACTGGAGGCCAAGTCTAAGTGGAAAGAGCATGTTAAAACGAAACTAGAAGACCGTTGTATGAGTCTTAAATTCAAATGTGGTGGTTACTTAAACGGCAATCCGAATTGACACTCCATCATAAATTTATTGTAGAAGGAAATGCTGAAGCCATTATCGATTTAGGGCGCACTTATGGGATTGCACAAAAAATATAATATTAACATGATTCAAACTTACTAAAATAACGTTTCCATGGTGAACATCCATCAAGATCTAAGTGTTCCAACGGGTCAGCGAAAAAATTAAAAGGTAAAGACATCAAGAGAGATTGTGTCAACACAAAATTGTCGAAGAATTGCAACAGCTCGACAACAGTAGACTTATCCGGAGGTTGAAGAGACGTATGCCGGCTCGCTGTGAGTTTTGTTACCATGCCCTTATTTCAGTCTACCACATACTGAACGACTGTCCACGGCTCACCCAGATTAGAACTAAGTATGGGCTGCAAAATTTTAGAAAAGCCTTAACAGGAGAAAATATAGAGTTCTGAGATTACTACGAGAAATTTTCTCCATAGAATTTAGCCTATGCTAAGTGTAGTGTTACTGACCAAATAACCATTACCACTTCGGTATGGGTACTGATATGTGCCGTTTGGATAGAACCTCTACTTCGTTATGGTTGTATTTGTAGTCCTACATTTTCCTGTGTTCATTCTTAAATTGGATATACACTATTTATACTTTTGGCTCTCCTGTTTGTGTTATTTTATTTATTTAATAATTTATTATTTTATATATACACTTTATATCTGTCCCCGTTCCCCTTATATCAACACCGTAGTATTGAATAGTCGTCGAAAAAAAAAATTATAATGAAATTAGACCTGAAATATTACGTGTGTACTTTAAGAAAAATTTGAAGGAAAAATTATTATAGTTGTACTTAGTGATTAGTTGTAATATATGTGTAATATATGTGCTTTTAAATAAAAACAGTTAAGTAACAGTTGTTTATATTGATATTTAGCATTTCAAGATACATAGAACACCTAATAAAATAAAACTTTTCAATTCATACCTTGAGCTGCGAAAATTCCTACTTCTTTTTGATTTTTGAGGTCTCAATTTGTAAATCATACAGTTTAAGAATTTTGCATATATGAACGTAATCTGATATGTTTTTATTTTAAAATTAAACAGGCCAGAAAGTACTCACCAACTAAAAGGTCCCGACAAGTTACGGCATCTGGTCTTTCCTACTAATTTATTGAGAATCAAGGGCAATAAACTTATTCAAAACTCAAAACTGAGAGAACAGAACCACACGTTTTATGCCAGTGAGTGTTTTTTAAGAATTTTTTTTATCGATTTAATTTTTTTATCCTTTAATATTTTTCTTTTTAAGGTCTTATTGTTGATCCTCCAGTTCCAAGCATATCAAAAAAATATTTTCACGTTTATTCCATTTCGTGGCTACCTAAGCGATTTTACACCCCGTGTAACCGACAAATGACTAAAGAGGAAATGCAAAATTACAAGAATGCTATGGAACAGATTGAGTCCATTCAGAAACAGAGAACCGGGCTAACAAAAATAAAGGTTTTTGTATAATTTCATCCTTCCAATAAAACAGCCAATGCACGTCACAGACAATGTCGAATATGCTGCCAAATGCAGTTTGTAAAAATGTAACATCCGTTTTAAACTCGGAGCGGAATTTTCCTTCTCATTTTACACTAGCCAAAAGAAATGGTAACCGAATCCGCCTATAAAATTCGATTTAGTTTGGTACTAGTGGATAATGTTCATAATAAATAAAGGTTATAAAACTGAAATTTTAGTTCGGTGCTATGTTTGTTTTGATTGTATCTATTTGGTAACATTGCGACCTGTTGACGTCATTAATTTTGTCCTGGCTGTTATTAAACGGTTTATACTTATAGTTTATCTAATAAAATAGCCAGTGCATATCATCTGATCATGACATCAGCACGTCGCAATGTTGCTACTTCCGCTTTACAGCACTTGCCAGCTTATAACTTTTAATTATTATACCAGTACCAACCACAAATCCAATTTTATTGATTCTGTGTATCTGTTCTGATGTATCAAACAGCATCTCCTTTTAGTTTTGGTAAAGTACTCGCTTCGGCAGTATATATACTAAAATTGGAATGATACATAAAATGAATATTAAAATGAAATAAAATGAAGAATAGCATGAAGACAACATATAGTTAATATCAAAAAACAAACTTGTAAAGACCTAAATATACTAAAATATATTTCCCATAGATCTCATAAATTCTCCCAAAATATTAATAATAAAGTATATTAAGAAATGGTTGATCTCAAAGCCAAGGACACCAACCCAAACGACCTTTGCCATGAACACATAATATTATACAAACGCCTATTCGCCTTCATTGAAGCTGAGCTTAATGATTTGACTCAGTTGTCCACTAAAATATGAACTTTTCTCCTCGATTATTTTTTCGAAATCCAGTTGCTGTGCAAAGCTGTGCTCCATACATAGTGCGGTTTTGCGCTTATAGAATGTCAATTTTTGGTCACAGTGAGATCTGAACTCAATTTCTCTCAACTACCTGACATATTATTCCCAAGAAACCTGTCGAAAATCATTTGTTTCCTTGACATTCTTGAAATCAGAAAAAAATATATGAGTATTCAAGACTAGTATGATACAACTAATTATTTTATCTATACACATTTATATTTTGTTTTATTCACTTTTTATTATATACAAATAGTCTCTCTGTACTTTAAGATATGTTTTTAAATTATAATTAAATTTATCCATAAAATATCTAGGTGTAATCGCCAAATAACATTAAGAAAACCAACTTGGATAAAGTGAGCTGGAAAGATCCCCTCTGATTTTAAAACAAAATTTACATTTTTAGAAATTGCAGTTGGGTATACAGTCTTTTGATGCTATATATTAGATGCATGTTCTATTAGACATTTAAAATAAATTTTACATTAAAAAATACATAGTAATAAACTTAGTCTAGGAAATAGTGCCTATTGTTTTTGATAATTTCACTATGATAACACGTGAATGCCATCGGGAAAGAAGATATCGCCTAGTAGTTTTTTTAACTGTTATGACAGTTGGTGATGAAATGGTAATTAGATGAGGCTAGCCCTCATGAATAAGGAATAATATCCCAAGTTTAAGATAGTTTTTTGATTCACACAAGCAATGTAGAATATTTTCATTTAGCACTATGACTTGCTTGCTTGCTTCTTGCATTTATTTGTTCAGTTTTTTTCAAATGTTGTTCCAGAATTCATGATAACGTGCCCCGTTTAAGCATCACCAGATAATTAGTTGTCGATAACATCTAGATTTCCGCATATTTAATCTTACGGCACTGTCCAACGTGTATTACCGCATATACCACTTCTAAAACGATCATACCAGTTTTGACAAATCCGCTATAATTCATTAAATAAAATATGTTTATATTAAGCACAATTTAAAAACATATAATCGCATTAATTAAACATGCAAATTTTCTATTTCACGATGATATATTCTAATACTTTCATGATTCTAATTTGATAACTAATTAAAACATTGGAAGTATGCATTCTTTCATCGAAAAGAAGCTACGGAGAAGTTACATAGTTTCTTGTATTAATTGCTTCATATCGTTAATCGAATTGAACACATCTGTACTATTATTCAGTGTTTCATTACGATATGGTAGATTTGCATTCTCGATTTGTATATTTGCATACAACAATGTAACAGACAGCGAGTTACGTAGTTATACATAGGTATTTTAATTAGATGGAAATTCGAAGACAGAAACGGAACGGTTACACATTTTTATCTGAACCATTTAATAAAAAATCGTACCTATATGGTATTAAATCAGTGCAGAATTGAACACATCTTGAAGACCTTCATTGACTTTATCTTCTAGCCACTTCATTCACCAAAGGTTACGGTTTGAAATTGCAGGATAGATCAGAAACATTGTTTGGGTTGTTTTTTTGGGGTTGGGGGGTGATAAACACTTTAAACGAGAGCTTATCTATATTTTCTCATAAACTAATTTTACAGGCTAGCTACATTTGGTGGTATGGTGGTGGAGAAGCATCGATTTAAGTCCAGGAGACATGTCTTTTCAAAACAATTTTTCTGTCGTAATCCTCTTGATGGTTTGACTTTTAAAAACATATTTAATTCTATTTCCATTCTACGGAAAAGAAATGCCTTTAAAGTTAATAGATTTTTGCCTATATTTTCAACGGTTTTTTGTGTCACTATTTTGAAATTTGATATTACAGTTGGCTCATAATAAATAGGGCAAGCCAAATAACGACTTACTTATTACTATATTTAAGTTTTGAAAAATTATAGCTATTAATTATTACTTGTTTAGACATTGTCAGCTCATAAAGTGAATTCCGTATCCGATACATGGCTAAAAAAGAAGAAACGCCAAACAAGTAAAACAGAGATTACCTACCCTACTCACACCATCAAACATAATTTAACGCTCAATCGAAGATATCGCATAAGAGAAGGTTCCGTCGAATCCAAGCTAAAATTTTTCGAGGACGAATTTGTGAAGAGGAAACAAATACAGGCTCAAGCTATGAAGTATCCGCGGTACAAACCCATTGTTTATCCGAAGAATAACAAAGAAGTAAAAAACAAATCACTTACTAAGCTTTCCAATAGAGCTGGCAGAAGTGAGATGCTAGATGTGCTAGAAGAGCCTATAACTAAACCTACAGGTAGATATCTCTTTTCAATTTAATTTAATTGCTAAATTACTAACTAATTATTAAATATACTAGAAATTTTAGAAGATAACGAAAATAGTGCAGGTGAATCCTCAATTAAAAGTCACCCGATAATTGAAAATGCTAGTAATGAAATTAAGATGAAGTTAAAAACAAAGTTTGTACAATTGCTGTTGAAACCAGCGAAAAAATTAAATGCGAAAGATAACACCGAAAATATGGAGTCTGAAAATAATTATAACAATATTTCAGGCCAAAGAACTAACAGATCAGAAGATATAGATGAAGTCGAACAGTCATCTAATTTCCAAGGTAATATATTAACTTAGAAATTAGAACTCAGATAAGGTACTTAATTTTCGCATTTGGTTAATGAGCAATCCCTGATCCATAGATTGGATTTTAATTAACATTTTGAGTTTATTTTAGTTAAGCGAGCTGTTATAACTTCTTTAGAGACAGCTAAATCTCTCAGATTAGAGCGCTCAGTTCGGATTTCTGTATGTGAAAGAAAATGTTTGAGATATTTTCAAATTCGTTGAAAGACCTTCATTAAAATGGTAACAATTATATAACCAGCATTTTAAATTTTCCATATCCCGGCTTGCATATGCTTTGTAGCAAGTGTACACTATTTAATATAATAATTTATTGTGGTTTTGAGTGTCTGAGTTTAGGTAGCTAATAGCTAAAATATCAATATTTAAATGGCTTGATGAAACATTTTCTAATATTAGAATGTTTATTGTTGTTTATTTATTTAAATGTAGAAAGACTGAGCGAAAAACTGAACCAAGTGACCTGACGAACTTAACACGATTAAGATAGTTTTGCCGGGCAACAAGTTGTAGTCAGATAGGCTAGGGTTCGGACTATATGGTGGATGCATCAAAATCTCCCAGTCCATCTCACGAAATATTTTCCAAGTCGCTAAAGATATGTGTGGTTTAGCTTCTTTATAGAAAGCAAGGGTTTTCCTATTTGGTCGTTTTTTAATAGCATTCGGTTCGGATTAGTTTTCGGTAGGAGGGAGTTCAACTAATGGTCTGGCCAGGTTCCAGCAATTCTTGATTTACAGTGCTATTACTTTTAAATGAATAAAGAAATGACCCTACCTTTATATTTAAAATATTCCAACTGTTACCTCTCAAATGTGATATGTTATGGTTTCATTAGATAAGTATTACTAAACGACTTTAATCTGTGAACTAGATTTATTTTAGAAAATTTTGTTCACTAATACTGTAATTTAAGTAATACTGTAAATTTTTTCATTGTTTCAGAAGAGAAAATTCAATCTCACCCGATTTCACTACCAGCGAAGGAAGAGGCTAGCCCATTTATTTATCCTAAAAGAATTTATGTCGACACATCTAATGTATATGAAATTGATAAAGTATGCGTCGTTGAAAAGTCGGATAGAAATAATCAAGGTTATTATTTACCATTTGTTAACATAACTTTTATCATCATGAGACTCTTTTTATCTTGTATTTCTTTTGTAAAATTTGAGTTTTATATATGTTAGTATCTTGAAAAAGCTTCACCGATTCTTCCTGTAAAGGCTTTATTTAAAAAGATTGAGATATATTAGTGAAAGTTTTATCCCAATTAGCATAATAGATGCAGTTTAATTACACAAATAACTGAAATAACCGTATAGTTTTAATGACACAAAAATATTTCGCTCTACACTTTGATGAATTTCTGGCACTGTTTTATAACTTTTTTGACGGTAAATCAAATGGTAATGTCTTTCCTGATATAATAGAAATGATTATTAATTAAGTCATAATGAATAAATCTTCAACAAATCAATCGAACAACACTAATTTATTTTCCCATTTTTAAAGTTTTTCTGGGATATCCTTATGAGACTCTATGATCCTGGCTATAATATGGCATCGATGAAAACAAACCATCATGACTTGCGAATAGAGCAGAAGAGGGTCATTCAAACGCTTCCAGATTGGTTTTCACTAGGTTTCATGTTCTAATATAATTTCATCAGATTTTAGTGGCCAACAAACATTTTTTAACTCTTTCTACTAACTTTTAGTCATAAGTTTATGATATGAAAATAGCTTAAAACACCAAATTTAAAAGTATAGAACAAGGAATATCAAATATGCTTAATTCTTTAAAGTTTTATTGAACCGCTATATAATACACTTTTAATTGCCAGTTCAATTAATTATAACTTTTTTTATTAACTTCTATCGACAAACAGAATGAGACAGAGTGTTTTTTATCTTCAACATTCAAGCAGTTTTTATACAATTGAAATGTTTAAGTCAACTTCTGCATGTTGTTTTCGATTATGTATGTTTTTATTTTTACATAACAATGCAGAAATTAAATGCAAATACAATTGAATTCGCGTTATTATTCAAGTCCAGAATATAACAAAAAATATTTTAGGTGCTACAGGTTATACCTTTGACCAATCTGATGCTAAGAAAGACCTACCACATTTAAACGTAGCTGGTGATTATACCTTAGGAAAAGTAAATAGAAGTTTTGAGCAGTTAGAGAAGGAAATTGAGAAATTATCTCAAATTATCACGAGACTTCAAGACCTTGAAAAAAAAATCGAACTTTCATCCAGGAAGTTGGATAAACAGAAAGACTATGAGGAAACTATTAGTAATAAAATTGATGAACTCTCGAAGCAGAGAGATATAATCATACAAGAATTAAAACAAATACCCAATCAAGATACAAATGCTGATGAACATCAGTCTAAATCAAGGAAAACTCATATAAAAGAGAATATCAAGTGTAGTACAGAGCCAAGCAAAGTAAGCAAGGGAAAATTAACTGAACCAAACATGCATGTAACAAAATATAAACAAGACGATAATTCTTTGATGAAAAATAAAGAAAATGTTGAAAAGCTGTCACCGCAAAACGAAAAAGCAACACATCCTAATAAGACCATAAAATTATTGGACGAATCTGAAAAGTTAACAGACCCTAAAAATGCGTCAAAACAATTCGGTAATTTCAATAGTAAACATAGTGTTGCAAGACGTGCTACTGCTAATAAAAAGGCTTTAAAAAATCATAAAAAGTCGATTATAGAATTAAACCTAAATGCCTCTCAGCATAAACGGAAGAAAGTATTAAAGAAACAATCTTTTCAAGCACCCTATAAAGGTTAGTATTTTTGAATTAATATTAATTATAGATTATAAATTTATACATTTATTATATAAATAATTTAATAAGTTTATAGTCTGGCACACAGTGAGACCACTATTATTAATTGTATTATTTAATTCTACTTATTGTATATTGATACAGTTTCACATGGCCAGTAATATAAAAGTATATAAAAACTCATAACGAGAAATTGCTTGTGAAAGAGACTGTTAGATATATATGTATAATTTGCTACAATAATTAGAATTTTGCTTTCGAAGTAGGTGTTGCGTTTGTTTATACCAAACAAAAAGTGTTAAGGCAATTTAAAAATATTATTTGGCGCTATTGGGGCTATAGTGAAATAAAATAACTGAAAGAATAAAGAGTTTTTATGCCGATATATGATAATGGATGAATGTGGATCCACTTCTATACACCAAAATAAAAAGAAACTGCCATTTGACTAGAGAGAAGATTACAACATAAATGTTGGCTGTCTGAAGGTTATTTTGAGAAATTGTGCTTGCAATTTTGTTCACCTATTGTGAACTGCTGCTATTACCGATCTGAAGTGGTAGCCACTGTGTGACTTGTAAGCGGTTGAGGATCTACTATTGGGCGCATGAATGATCCTATTTGATGGAAAAAGTGTCTGTGCTTTATTAAAATGGATGAATAAACGACGAGACTCTACCACTGTGGCGATATTGATTACGTTGCTCAATATTTGGTTTGAAACCAGATTCTGTTTAGTCGCAATTGGACTACGTTTGTTTAAATCAAATTTGGTATAAATAGAAACTCTGTTTGATACGATTTATGATTAATTAAAGATAATCTATTGTTGCGACAAGATTGATTACATTCTATGATATTCGTTTTGGAAGGAAATTATTCAATCATTCATTATTAAAGGTAGTATTTTTGAAAATAATTTGTTGTGTTTTTTAAAGAGTTTCTTTTTCTTATTGTAAAAGTATATTATTATCTAAATGCTACTACCATAATCTCCAAGTAATTTTCTATGACTTGACTCTTTCTCTATTTTTTGGTGTTTTTGTTTTTTCCGACTATTCAAGAGTTTATTGATTTTCGTCATAAAAAGTTGGATTAAAGGTTATACTCATAAATATGAAAATACTGCTTGAACAGATCATATGACATATCGGATTAAGTATTCGTCTCTCAAGTATTGTTATTAAGTGTTATGGACTTCAACGTTACTAATTGGTGTAAATGCTGCAAAGCTCAAAACCCCTTTTTCATTATTCATTATTTTTGTTTTTTTCTTTGGTTGTGGCAGAGTGGAGAAAATATGTTACTCATACTCGTCTTGCAGACTGGAAGTTAAGACAGACTTAGACGAAGACATTCAACTTCCAATTTTGTTGTACAACGTATGCCGGTATGTAATTTCTAATTGTTGTCACTAATGTTTTGATGAATTTTGTATACATTTGACAACAGGGTCAACTTCGTCGGTAATTTGGGTATATATTTCGACGCGTTACAGAACTTTTTGTCTCTTTTAAACTAGGGTAAAATGAAAAGAAAAACTTCCTTCCATTTTTAAAATAAATTTTCCATTTTTACAAAATATATTTGATGTCATCTATGACGTGCATTGGCTATTTTATTGTAAGGACAAAAGGATCTCAGGTGACAGAAGTGTAGCCACCTGAAATACAGCAACCTAGAACTAGAGCGACTATGAGTGGGCGTTTGATTGATGGTCAGTTAACTATTCTTAACTTGTTCCTTGATGACTTTATTTTTCATGCAGCAAATGGTGAATTTTAATTGAAAATCTTTCTACCGGTGAATTCGACTCCCAGGGCATTCAAAATTCGCTTAAGTAACTTGTTTTGGAAAAGTTCGTCGTCTACGTCGTTCTACATGGGTAGGTGTTACGAACAAAGTAGAACTTCAATCTGTATAAAATAATGGATCGAATAAGCATCTTTTACAAGCACTTAATAAGTTGTGTTGCTGCTTGTTTAACTGCCATTTTATTTGAATGTTCAATTTACACAAATTTACTTTAATCGATAGCCATCATCGTTCTACATCTGAAACGATTATTACAACACTATTATAACTAAAAGTATTACAACAGCCATTTAGAGTACATTTCCAACTAATAATTTTCAGTAGTATTTTATTTTGAATAAACGAAAAAGTTCGGTTTTATATAGTATTATATATGTTAACGTCAATATAGTTTATAGTATATAGTAATGAATTTTCTGTTGCGCTACATGACATTATTATTATGAATACCTTAAATTTATTTTACAGGTCTACAAGAAACAGTTCCATTATGCAGTTGCAATCTTTTTCTACTTTTCCAACTCTAGTTCAAAGTTCAGATTCTACTATTTAGAGTGACTCAAAGTTCTCTACTTCTCTACTCTCTATTTGCTAATTTAAAATATCACTGTTATTTAACCCTAGTAGAATATTGAACTTGATATTCTTAGATTGTTAAGTGCTTTGATAATGCTGAAAGATCAGAAAGATTCTTAATTATTTCAGTGCCACTTAATGAAAACGACTACAAAAATCGCATGGAAGAGGAAAATGATTGTTTAAAAAACAAACGCAAGCCGTTTGGTAAAAGTGGCTCCGATCGTAACCTTAAACCTGATCAAAAAAATGAACTTAATCCAGTGAAAAAATCTGTAAAGGATTCTATAACTATTCAAACTGAACCAAAAAGAAAAGAGCCAAGTGGTGGCTTAGACATTATAGTGCCTAGTAAAAGCGAATCAAACATATTAAATCATCCCATAAAGATGAAACAAGAATTCAAAACGAGCAAGTCCATAAAGGAAAGTGGTAAGTAAAAGGCATATAAATAGGTATTTGCTTGTTTATTTGCATACAATATTAATGTCAATCCTATCCCATTATAATTCCATTGGTTTAAGTATGACAGTAAATGTTTTAATGTGGATTAAATTATTATGGAATTTGTTATATTTATACTCATAAGGATTGTGAAAAATATTCATGCCCTTTTATATATTTGCAAAAAATAATATTAACGATTCATAAATCGACATTCAATATTACGTGACAGTTTACATAAAATATTTTATATGTTATTAAGACCTGAAAAGCATTTAAAACTGCAATAAAAATAAATCACTGAAAGTGTTACCCATTGCTAAACATTACTCCAACTTTTTGATAAAATTTCAATTCCACGTTGCCCTTTTAACACTTCATTTTATCAACGGTGTTCAACTATAATAAGTGTTTTCTTATCTTTAAGATTAATTTTTCGTTTAATGTTATTGAAATGTGTAAATGTTTTATGGCTTTTGTTGATATTTTTCAGCTTCAATTTACATAACATCAAATATGGTTACATTTGAATATTTTACAATAATTTTGAGCACTCCAGTACACTTGAACTTGCTTTGGACTTTTCTTTATTAACTCCCAAGCTATTAGCAAGGCGTTACAATGAGAACTATATCATGAAAAATGCTAAAGCATTGAATGTATCAGCAATCTAGTGAACATTTGATCGGCAAAGGAATTTGTAGCATCTTATTGGACGTCGTGCCTGTTTAAAACCTTTTCGCATAATGGCGCTCGGTACTATTTTGAGAAATCAATTTGAACAATCATGGAGCCAAACCAACCAAACCAAAAAATGGAACCAACGTAAGATTTCTGAAGAAGTTTAACAAGTTTTAGAAGAACATGTAACTTCTGCTGCCTAAAGCTATGGCCCGTCTATACAGTCAAAAGCAGAGTGAAAATCAATAAAAACGACAATCGTACGCTTTCCTCGTCTAATATATTCCACTATAAACTGGCGGATGGGTTTAAGAGGGTTTCTTGAACTACTTGGGTTATCTCCTTTTGGGTTCTTTGAAGACTCTCCTAAACACCTTCCCGACAATTGATAGGAAACTCGATAGTTTTTTAATATACACTATCAGTTTTTTTCAGTAATGGAGCAATTGTCACTTTCTTATATGCTGATGGTAATTTTTCGATCGCAATATTTGTGCAACGCTCATGGTGAAATAATGTGCCTATGCCTTGATCATTTTTGTCTTCACTTTATCAATTCCAGCGGTTATACCATACTTTACTGATTTTATTGCCATTCGCAATTTGCCTATTGTTGGTCAAGTTTCTGAAATGTCAATTGCTAGCTAAGTTGGATTTAAAAAATAGATTTTAAAATTTTGTGTGCAAACTCAATAGACACAACAGAAATTTCAAGAAGAATTATGTGTATACCTAGTGTATACTTTCTGTATTAAAGAAAGACAGACACATTTCCTAGAAATATATCTTTTTCACGATTAACAGGATTTAATAGCAATTACATTTATATTGGGCAAAGAGATATATTAATTTTAAAAATATTTATACTAGAATAGCGAGAGAGTACAGAAAATATAAGAATCACCATTTTACAGTTCCTTAATTCAGGCCGTTAACACTATTCTCTTTTGCATTACTTTGAATTTTTAATTGAATACATCTTGACTTTGCTTTATTTTTACATTATTTCAAGAATACATTGATCGAACTATCAAACAAGAGAGTAGACCTCAAAGCCATTCTGTAATTAAGAGATCGACCTCATATGATGAGGTTCCTATTGATTCTGCAAATATTGTAAAGAAGGAAAACTTATCCCAGGAAAAAATTTCATATAAGGATACATTTGGTGAGTATAGCAATATGTATAAATTAATTATTTTACATTTGTTTTATTTTTTATTAATAGCTAGCAGTTTTGCTCAAATGCACGTTAAGAAGTACTGGTTTCAAAATCAGAGTATAAATAAAAAGGCTTTAAACATGGAAATTGAACAGAACAAATCAATAAATGCCCTTAAGAAATTTTTAAATACAAAAACGGAGCTTGGTAAAAGTACGTTGGGTAATAGTGGCGATAACAAATTAGTTACATTGAATGACAATGATAATGCAAATTACGTGAAGCGTAATCCATTCAATTTTGAATTTTTAAATAATGAGGCTCAAAGATTAAAGAATATCCCTAGTAAGTTACTTGTCTATTTATATATTATAATATCATAGTATAAACATGCTGTGTCTATTAAAAGTATCTTGTGTTGTATCAATTGTTTGAAAAATATTATTTATCTGAAACTGTTATTCAAATCTGTAACAATTTATTTCATCAAAACATCAAAAGAAAACCAAACTTTTTCCGCATTTAATTTATATAAGATATATGACAAGATGTTTGTATAATGACAATATTAAATAATAAGTCAATATTAAAATAATTTTAGGTGGACCATCTAAAACAAGTGATGAAATGAACCAAGCTAAAAGTAATTATCAAAAAATACTATTATCAAAACCGGACAATAATATAACTAACCAGGAAAGTTTAGGTGATTTGAAATGTACAACTGCAAATTACAATCAAAACATATTTATATCAATGACCAATGATGCTGTAAATAAGAAACACAGTAAAACTAATTTAGAAAGTACTACTGTAAACAAAAACCAAAACATAGTTGAACCAAAGGTCGATAATATTAACAACAAAGGGAAAAATCTAATCGACTCGAAGGCGACAAAAGCACATTCTACAAAAGGGTCAACAGATCAAAGACAAATATCTGGCCAAAGTTCCGGAGATCAAGGTAACTTAGTCTAGTTAAATACATGATTTTACATTTCTCTACATAAAATAAGTATTTTCAATTTAGTATTATTAAGTAATATGGATGCTAACCAACGATCAAAGTAGCATTTTCGATATTCGTTACTTTTGCTGTTTGGTCTAAATATGTCTGCTGCCGAGGTCTATCCAACATCATGTTCCAATTGTCTGCTTTGGTTTCAACAATTTAGTGGTGATTTTGATGACAAAGAGTGTCCTGAAGGACCAAAAAAGTTCGAAGACAATGAGTCGAAGACAGACTTATTTGACGGAAACCTAGCACAAACTCACGAATAACGTTCAGATAGCTCAGCAATTGGTGAATCTGAACAAGAGCGTATGTAGAAAAGAAGAAGAACAACTAGTAGGGGGCGCTGTAATTTGTATCGAGGCAGCTCAGAATGTATAAAAGAACAGCAATGTAAATAAAATTTCTCTTTTGTTCTAAAGCCATAAGTGGTGTTATTAATTTCGTCCCGTCCAGAATCATAAGTGATTCATAACAGAATCAACTGTTTTCAGACGTTTAAATATGAGGGTTACCATATAAATTGACTGAAAATGATATTTCGGAGTGTTTCAATATCGTAGTTTCATTGCTTGCCAGGTAAAATAGTTTTTATGTTGCGTATTGTATCTAAAGCGTATAGAATAATATATAGGTAGGGAAACGTTAATATTTATGACTGTAAAGTTTTGATATGCTTGTTTACGAGCTATTGAAACTGAATGCAACTTTTATCGCAGATATATATGGATGTCAATTGGACAAGTTGAACGATATATTATTGCAAGATTTGCGAAGTTGGGATCACTTCCAAGTCAACATTGTTGTTCTGATATGGTATCGTTATGTTGCCAGAAAGATGAAAGGGAAAAAGTTGTAAAAATTATTTTAAAATATCTTAATATATATTACATCAATGTTTGTATCAAGTGAAAACATTATTATCGTTAAGATTGCGAATTATTGCGTGTTAAACACTCAATAATTCGTTGTTGTCACGAATTGTTTGATTCGCATGTCTTTGATAATGTCATATTTTGAATTTGCTTGAAGTTTAAAAATGGTTTAAATGCGAATGAAAAATTTAATTCATCATAATCGTGTTTCCTGTGCCAAGAAGGTTAATATAATTCGGTGACGTTATTCAAGTTGCAAGGATTCCCATTACTCTAAAGCTTTTTTATACATATTTTGAATTTACTTGAAGTTGAAAAATGGTTTAAATACGAATGAAATATTTAATTCATCATAATCGTGTTTCCTGTCAAGAAGGTTAATATAATTCGGTGACGTTATTCAAGTTTCAAGGATTCCCATCACTCTGAAGCTTTTTTAGACAATTTGGTAGAATTAATATCTCGTGGACGTTTTAATGAAAATAATGCAAGTAAAGCTATTTCAGAGAGCTTGTAAAGAAACAACCGGGAATATATCTTTACACTTTGGTGGAATCTTATACACGATTTTGAAAGTTGCATCAAGAAATGTTTTGGGCATACTATTGTAATTACTTAGCTATGTAAAAATATAAAATACCCTCCACTGCTTTTTGATATGTTAGTAGGAGAAATTATGCGAACCTGATTAAAAGCAGAAATTGCATCTCATAGAGTAAAATAAGCTTGTTAGATAATTCAAACTATTTTACCTATCATGATTTATCTTGATTGATGGCCTTTGGCATGAAGGCTATTGACTGGCCAACTTAGAGACCCCACCTTAGACGACATTTAGTTTTACCCAACCTGATTTCTAGCATAACTGGCATTCATTCTTTTCTGGATTTTATACACTTGGCTAGATACAAATACAATTAAAATCACAAACATACAATACATCAAGTACATCAAATATCCTGCTGGATTCGAACCCGCGACTATCACAGCAACACTCCTACCAAACTTGCTGAATTTATTTAGTTTTGATGCTTTATTGAGTAATGACATAAATTGTACTAATTTCAGCTTCACAAACCACTATTCCTGAAATTAAGTGCATCATGCAGTATAATCCAACCAATGACCAATTAACCCTCAATATCCCTGATGCAGGAAAAGCATTACCAATAAAGAAATCAGTAATTCATGAGGACAAAATTAAAGAAAAGTCATCTGATTCAAATGCACCTGTATTAAAGGATATCACAATAAAAGATATTAATGAAGCCATTTTAAAAGAATATTTTACTGAAAAATTGTTACCCGGTACTTTGGAATCCATATATTTGCCCAAACATCAGTTAGTTATATATGAAAGGGAATATAAAGAAGACAGTAATGATGATAAGTCAGGTATATTTCCATGGGTCTTAATAGATTTTAAAATAATTTAAAAAAATTTTGTATATATTTTAGCTGAAATGGATAAATCTCCCAAGGAACATAATTTACCAAATTTGAGTGATCAGAAAAATGATACAAACAAAGAAAATGCAATCGAAAACGTTTGTTCAGTAAAATCTGCAGGCAAGATATAATTAACTCATTAATATAAATTACGAAACCATTTCGAAGATAATTTAAGAATCATACAATTTAATTACATGTAGTAATTTCAGATTTATTGATTGAAAACAATTGTAACAATCCAAAGGAAGAGAAAAATATGCATTTGGAAACGAAACCTTTACAAACTGATATAGTTCCAAATCCTGAAGTGAAACATAAGAGTGATCTAAAAATGAATGGTAATTTAGTCAAAGAGAGTGTAAAGAATGCTGTTATTGAAAAACGAAAAGATCCAGATGATGAATTTGATATCGTAGTGTCTAATAAAATGCAAACAATAAATAAAGCAGTAGTAAAAGAAGAAGTTAAATCGAGTGAAATTTCGAAAAATGATAGTGAGTAGTTGGTAGCCTATATTTGTTGCACGTATATATGCATAACAATTATGCAACATTCATACACTTATATTAGTTTATATAGCTTGTTCTGATATGATTCGGCCTTTGTTAACTTTGATGTAACTTTAACTTCAAAAGATTTGAACTAAAATTGCCACTGTTTATTATGTCACGATTTTAACGTATGAAATAGTTTAGAGGATTTAAAAGTGATAAACATTTTTTTATTATATGAATGATTAGTGGATTCATACCAACCATATTCAACCATGTGAATTGTGGAGATTGTGGATAATCGAGCAAATGGAATTGAACCATGGGTAGATAGCCTGTATTATAAGGAAGTATATAAGTACTATAATGTGCTATACAGTACAGAGAATAGGAATGTTGAAAGTGATTACTGGAAAAATACCGATATATTTTTTAAAATCAACAAAAAAACATTCGCCGGTCAGTTAGAATAAGCTTTTAAACCAAATAAAACTCTATCAGCGAATGTAAAAATTCTGATTAAACTTTTTACACCACCAAGAAGTCTCAAAAGTTATAAAATTACTAGAGTTGTTCATGACACTGCGATAATTGCTATTATAGATAATAATGAAGAAGCAGCCAGAAACAGAATGCAAGCAAATTATATAAATAAGTGGATCCAGACATGGAGAATACAAGTCAATGAGAGTAAATCAGTGCATATTGAATTCATTTACAATCAAACTGTTCACATATCAGTAAATATGAATAATACTATTATCCTATACAGTAATAATGCTAAGTACCTTGGTATGAATCTTGATTCAAAACTTCCTTGGAAAAACATATCAAAAATAATTCGAGTTACAGTACAAAACAAGGAATTCGTTATTTAGAAAAAATCGAAATTATGCATACATAGGAAATTAAGAGATTCACAAGTAGACATAACTCCACTCCCGTGTTAACACCGAAGTGTTGCAACTCATCGGTAACACTGAACTAAGGTGCAGACTCAAGGGAACCAAACCTTTTGATCTTGTATAGTGAACTGTACTAAAGAATAAAAACTATGAAATCCTCTAAAAATTTTAAAATTGGATAGTCCGTCCAACACGTGTTTAAACACAATCTAGGTCGATGTGTGAAAAAGAAAGAACCTTATGCAAATAATAAAGAGAGAAGATGAAAAATATATATTTGACGAAAATCCCAAAAGTCGCAGGCTTCACTCGATTATCATTTGTTCTGGGATATCTGTAAATATGTTAATTATTTTATCTTTTCGAAATCTGTAAGTTTCTCTTGTCACAATTATCGTATATTACCTGAAAATGGTCAAAATTCAAAGAATAAAATAGACAATATTACTAAAATTTTCCGCCTGTTCGTTTCTATGAAAATATTTATTTTAAAAATCTGAAAAGACTTAAATTTATTATTTAATGTATAAAGATTAATACAATATAAAGCATTATTACCTTATATATAATACTGTTTATTAAATACAGTTATAATTAATTATGTAATATTTAACCAGTGCTGACATTTTCTATTAACGACGAATATTTTAAAATAATATAATTAATTAAGTATACAATTATTACGTTAAAAAATACTAATTACTTTATAGTCGTTCCTTTGAATGTTACGATTCAAACAGAGAAGAAGGAAAGACCTAAATCTGCAATACAAGTTGGTTATTCAAAGAAAACAAAAAAGACTGACTTCAAAGGGAAAAAACTGAATGAAAATCTAGAAATACAAAAAGGGGACAAGAGCAAAACCGATGCGACTCTTGAAAATAAAACCAAGAATCATCCACTGCAAGCATCAAGTAAGTTTGTATTTAATGTTTAAATAAAAAATATAAGTTTCTTCAGAGCCATTTTTACACAACGATGCAATTTCCAACCCAACAGCTTGTTGCTTTTCCATTTTTACGTTCATAATATCATCCCAATATATACCAGACTACCACAATCAAAATATTCTTCACAATATAATCACTTTGATAAAGACAAGAATTAAATGCTGGCCAACTGTAACAAACCAAACATTATAGTAGTTGATAAAAAATAATGTAGTTTCACTCTAGAGAATCTTTTAAACAATAATAACAAAGGTTATCCACACTATCCGAATCATCTTATCAACAACATGTTTTATTCCTAAGATAATGCTGAATTTTGGTATATTGGTATTTACAGAACAAACGTGCATACACAATCATGTAGATCGGTTGAATAGTCGAAACATTTTTATCGGCTACAGAATAAAGAGCAACAAGTCAAAAATCTGTAAAGAAGTCTATTACAACTTAAAATAATTAAAATATCCAACATCTGTGATAAGTCAATATTGCTCTTTTAGAGAATGAGAATGTCTTTTAACTAAGTCTATAACAAAATAATAATTGATAGATATAACAAATAGAAATAGAATTTCTAATTCACTTCAACAAAAATACAGTTTACAAATGTGCATTAAGTTTTAACATTATTGATAGAATTTTTTTAGTCACTATTTTAAGTATATAAAAAAGAAATACTTAAATATTATATATTTTTATACAGGTGCTTCATTGACATTTATGCATAACAAAGAACATAATCCTGAAAAGAAGGAATGCAAAACTAAAATTGGTAGTTTAAAAATTGATCCAAAAACGCCAAGTTTGGAAGAACCTAAAGCTGCTAATGCAAACCTACAATTACAAAATACAAAACCAGATCCTGCAAATAACGTCACAGAAAATAAACCTGAAATTAATGTTGCAAACAAAATTAGAGTTTCTCCACAACAAGGACCACCGAGTACGTTTAGAAATATTAAATAATAGTCATGAATTGAGAAAGGGTTTGAAACGCAGAAATAATTAATTTAATTCAAAATACTGTCTCATTTTAAGAAAGGAAGGGATTACTTCTTGAACGACGATATAAGTTGTGCGATATATTACGCACAAGTAAAAATTTGACTGTTGTCCGTAGTCAGTGACGTAACAGTCGCGCGATATAACATCTTCCTCCTAAAGAAACACATTGGGATGGAGTTGGACATGGTCGTGGTTCCGTCTGAACTGCAGGTATCTTCTTCGCCATTTTATCTTTATTAATCTTCTAAAAGATGTTTCTACCAAGACGTTCGAGGTATCCCTGTATGGAAGTTTTGTTGACTCCGAATTCCAATAGTTTACAGATCAAAAACTGAACTATTTTAGTCCGTCGTTAGTGGCAATTCACCTTGAACTGCAAGCTTCTATCGAAAGTCCAGTAAGCTATGTTAGTTTACAGCAACATGAGTTTGCCTTTGCTTACGCCCTAAAGTGTGATCCTTGTGCCTAGAATCTAAAGTCTAGATAAGATAGTTTTTCACGATTGCCAATCCAACGTTAACCTGTCTGAAATCAAAAGAAAACAGCCATCAACAGGAATTACATTGGTTGTGTCATCAGGTAAATACGTCTAGACATAAGCGATTCGTGTAGTTTGAAATGAAATATATTTTAAATTAATTCGAAATGTCTTTAATTGGGATGCATTAATTTAATTAGGATTTGGTCTTAAAGTAAAATAAAGGTTTTTATTGTTTTAAACCCTTCAAAACATCAATTCATGTTATTAATTGTTATTTATACAAACAACTTAAGTATATTAACTAAAAATATTTGTATAAAAAAAATATTATTATGTAGATGGTTCCTTGAAATACGTATACCAAACTGGAAACGATCTTAAACAAAAAGAAGTAATACGCCCTGAAATGGCCGATTTAAGGAATAAAGAAAAGGATGGTGTCAAGGGATCAATTATTCTAACTAGAATAAGAGAAACTTCAAGTTCAGAACCACAGAATCTGAAGGAAAACAATTCTGATATTAATTTAGGAAATAAAATTAGAGCACCTCCACCTCAAGCTCCTCCAAGTATGCTTTAAATTATAAATTTCGATTTATTATGTACCTTTACATTTTGAAAATTTTAATTTTAATAATCTGTTATACAGGGTCTGACAAAGAAAAGAAAGATAAACCGAAAGGAAAAAAAGATATAGTTTTACCTCCGAAGATAAGAAATGTCGATTCACAACTACCTGAGAACATATCAAGAAGTCAAAATAATAAAAATGTTGCAAAAACTGTAGAGAAAGTTGAGGAAAATATAGATGCTAGAAAGATACGTGAAAATGAAGTAGTCGTAGGTAAATTATCATTAATTAAAACTCTCAATCTACCAATATTAAATTAACTATAATATATTTCTAGCAAATAAAATAACTAAAACTAATTTAGAGGATTACACACGAAACCAGGGCATTCCCAAAATTGTGAAAATAAATGGAATGTCTCCATCAGGTTATGTATCCAAAAATGCACTAAAAGCATTTCCCGCGAGACAACAAAAATCTGACATTAGGAAAATGACAAATACGAATATATCTGAAGAGAAGAACAAAAATAACAATATATTGAATAACCAAAAAATATCTATTGAGACTTCAGACATAAAAAATAATTCAATTAATCAGAAAATAATAATGAAACAGTCTACACCTTTATCGACAGACCAAGTAGAAAAGCTAAATATCCAATCAAGATGTTTGCTTAAGCAATCATTAAAAGGAAATCAGTCTTCTGTTAAACTAAACCAAAAAGAAGACAAAGAAATTAAGAAAACTGTTAGTAGCAATTATAAAAAGGAAAATATTAATAGACCCTTTTCAGCAGTTACTAAAAAAGGTATAGTTGCTAAAGAGACATTTAGTATATATATGTTTAATTTTTCAATGCCAACCATTTTTCAACTTGTCCAACGTTCTTCTAACTTTTATTATCGAAATATTATATTATGGAAAAACATATTTTAAATTAAGTAATCGTTTTTCATAATATTAAAGCTGTTATTAGAAGCTTACAAGTATTCTGATCAGCAATATCTATTGGTGAAAATGCGAATTTACTATATTCTATTATTATGAATATATTTATTAATTAGAAGCTCTGCCGCACTCAGCTTATTGACCAGATATAGTGTCTTCTGATCACTATTTGTTCAGCGTGATTTGACTGGCACAGAGTTCGATATGCTAAGGATAAATGTATCGATAGATTAAATTGCTTCAAAACCAATATCGTTCTTTCGTTACGGTATCCTCATATCACTAGAAAGATTGGAAAAAGTTGTAGAAAATTATGGAATTATGCAATTATGGAAACTATTTTTATGAATAGATATTGCAACTATTTACAGAATAAATGTCTTTTTAAGTTGAAAAAATGATCAGAATACATGCATGCCAGCCTTAATACTACAATATTAGTAATGATAATAAAATATAAATAGTCAAAAATTAATTTTCATAAAATACAAGAATTAATGTTGTTATCTCAAACACATTTTATCAGAATTTGGTGAAAGAACTTCTACTGAACAAAAAATAGTCAACATTAATGAAGATAAAATCAAAATAAAGGAAAGGCCAATTAGCAGTCAAGCAGCAATAAAGTCAGGTATAAGTATAAAATTATCAGTATATAAAAATATATTAAACCTATTCATTTTCAAAGGGATTCAGGGAAGAGCATCTAGTGTAAACTCACGAAGTACAACAAAAGAAAAAGAAAACCAAAATAATAGTAAGTGAACGCTAAACTATATTAAACTGCTTAATTAAAATAAAATTTAAAAAGTATGTATACAAACTAAAAGGCGTTCTAACTTAGAATATCAGTATATTTATATGTCAAAATAAAAATATTTATTTAATATTCAATAATTGATTAAAGTAATAAATGACACAAAATGATACTACTTTTGTTAAGTAATATTGTACTTCAAAATTTGACATTTGTTTCAATAGGATCTTTATATATTTTTTAACATATGTTATCAGTTAGATGAAAAGTAATATCGGTATTTCCTAATAGATGGTTTTAAGTAGCATATCTTTAGTATTACTCAGTCAATGATTATTGCGCTTTGAAAGTGGTGATTTCTGAACGATCTTCAGAAATCTCAACTTCCGTCAAATTTAGTTTTTTACTTTAAAAAATGGAAAAATGCAGCATAGTTTCATTGAAAATTGTGTGGTGTTTATACTGCGTGGTTAGATATTAAATATCAGCCTCGGAATGGCTAATCGATGAAATTCTTAAAAATACCAAGGTAGAACGACATTTTTGATCTCGTGTCATCATCATGGAATAAAAGATCGACTATCAAAATTAGATTAACCTTTCTATTTATGAATAGCTGCCGAAGCCAAAAAATTGCTATTGCCAAAAAGGTACTCAATCGTGAGATGCTTAAACTTAGTCAAACCATTAATTCAACCCTCTACTATCATCAAGTATAATCAATATACTGATTTTAATCAATAAACTAATTTTTACATTTTTCAAAGAATATTTTAAAAAATTCAATAGAACAAAATATCATATCAACTGTCTTGAATAAAGTAATTTCGAGAAAATGCTTTTAAAGTTTCCTTTTTAGACGCCACGTCACTAAAACAACTGTATTTTCGAAAATAATTTAAATTTTGAAAACTCTTTTTATGGGCATGTACAAGTGTTAAGTTTCAAAAATATGAAAATTCTATTCTTTTAAATTTCTAAACTAGTATACCCCCTTAATGAATCTTGTATTTTATTTCTTGATGAAAAATTAAATCTATCTTACAATAATAATTCAATTTCTTCATTTGTTTTTCATTTCGCCAAACCTACTGAACAAAGTAACATAAAATAATTTATATAAACATTTTCATATAACATGTGACCATACACCATTTTGATTTCAATTTTGAATGTTTTATGATAAGCATCTGCCTCGCTGCACTAACTGTAGCTAATATATTAGAAATAATAAAGATTAATATAAATAGTAAAACTTAAATTTTCATAAATTACAATCGTTAGATCCGTTTTTAATTTATAAACATATTTATCAGGATTTGGTGAAAATACTCATAATGAACAAAAACTAAACAACATGCATGAAGATAAAACTAAAATAAAAGGAATACCTATTAGCAGTCAAGCAGCAGTAAAATCAGGTATAACTACAATTATAAGTATATGTAAAAATAATTTTAAGACATATATTTTTACGCCAGGCTGGGCAACTAGTTTAAACTCACGAAATGCAGCAGAAGACAAAGTAACTAAAAATAATAGTAAGTCTAAATTAAATAATATTAAAGTCCTGTATTAAATTAAAATGAATACCAAGTTTGCATAAAAATAAAAATGGCTTCTAACTAAAGAAATCATATTATATATATATATATATATACACGACATTAACAAAATATCCGCCAGTTGCTTCAATGATGTTGGAAATGATATTATGATGCTCATCAAAACCAGCATTTTTAATCAATTTTGGCTATGTATTATTTATAATATGTTTATTATTATTTATTTATGCGCATTATCATCTTGGAATATGGAAGTGTTTAGCTGTAATATGCTAATCATTGTATGAACGTATTCATTGGCAGTAATCCGACCAGTGATGTTAATCGAAAGACTAATTTATTATCACGACTTTGCCGTCCAAATCATAATAGAACCTTGCTTGCTTGACTTTAGGAAGCAGAATACCCGGATCATAGGCTTTTTGGGGGCTTTCATACATAAACCTTAATATTTGTAGGAAATAATGTAAACGATGATTCATCGGACCATACCGCATACTTCCAATCATCAAGTATCCGGCTTTTATGATCGTTGTACTACATCTTTCGCAGCTTAGCGTTGAGTTCCATGCATAATAGCATCCCTTCCACAAATATTGGGTTTGCGTGCGACTTTTGCGTATTAGCAAAAATGCGACTTTTGCTGTAATAGTTTTAATTTGTCTGGTTACAATCCTTTTAAATGTTCGTCAATTTCTTCTTTAAATTTTGGGTTTCATCGATCTTCGCCGATGATGTTTTACCATGTTTAATGAATGCTGCTATTATCGTGGTTACTGTCGCTCATGAAACGTTATACAATTGAAGTGTTTTACGAATCACGAACTACAATGTAATGTAATGTAAGAAAACATAGCGAGTGACGTCGGAAGAATGCCAAGAATTTATTCCAAGTGTTTGGTGGGATTAGAAAGAAACTGTTCATCATGAGCTGCCTGACCCTGAACAAACCACTAATTCGACTCTCTGCTGTCAATTGCTAATGTAAATGAAACAGGTGATTAAAAAACGGACCGAATTGATCAATAGGAAAGGGGTCGGAAAGTTTTGAGCATCGACCATATAGCCCAGACCTTGCCTCGTCCGTTTGATAGTTCATACTATCATACTGCAATATTGTGAATATCAGTCACTTTATACCTAAAAAATTAAAACGAAACGAAATTACGTTAAAATATTTTTTCTCATAGTATTTCTTCTATTATGTGTTCATCATTTTCATTTTCCATTTTATTTCCATTGTATCAATATTTCCATCATACTTTCATGTTTTAATTATTGCATATAGAGTTTGTATAGACTAAATAACTACTAATAATACTGAATGGAAAACGGTTAGTTTATTTAGAGAAAAGTCAAAACCATCGAATTAACAATTTGTTTATGTTGCTAAATAGTTGTTTACATTGATACTTTGCATTTTCTCTAATAGACATCGTTGATAGTATTAATTGAATTTTCATAAATTACAATCATTTTATTAGCTCCCATTTTATCAAAATTTGTAGAAAATAATTTAAATGAACAAAAAATGGATAACATTCCTGAAGATAAAACCAAAATAAAGGGAAGACCACTTAGCAGCCAAGCAGTTTCAAAATCAGGTATATATATAGTTAAAAATATATACAAAGATATTAAATCATATTATATTTTTAAAGGAATGCCAGGATGGACATCTAGTTTAACTTCAGGAACAGATGAAAAAGTAACTAAAAATAACAGTAAGTGAAAACTAACCAATATGAAACTATTTAATTAAAATGCTCTCTAAATAAGGAAGTATATTTATATATTTAAAATAAAAATATTTCTTCAATAATCCTTCATTGATAAAAGTAAGAATTGAAAAAATATTACTACTTTTGTTAATTATTTATAAGTTATTATCACATACTTTTTCGTACGTACGTCCTTATTACAAAATGTTATTTAAAGTTTAATACATAGTGAATATCTATATTTAATCTAAATTTAAATAATTATAATTATAACAATTAAAATTAAGAACATTCAATTGAAGAAGTCTTATATCAACAAATATTTACTAATAGATATGAATTGCAACCAGAAACAACTAGTGTCGCAACCAATTAGATAAATTACACATTTTTTTTTAATTCACTTCAACGACTATTTTTCAAAATATGCTTTATTTTCACTGTACCTAATCGACCATATTACTACCATAAGGATAGCCACTTTTCTTTTTGACAATCATCGTAAAGACAATTCAACTTTCAATGCAATCACTATGAATTAAGGCTAAAACTGAAATTGTTATAGTACCAATATTTATATTCTTTTTTTTTTTATAGAACATCAAGAACCTACACGAGATGCCAAGAATTCTGTAAAGGCTGAAGACAAATATCAAGACTCTCCTCGAATTATTAAAGTTGATCTTCCGACTTTAAAAGATTCTTTTGATGAGAAAACACCGAGCTGTAACGCCAAGGAGTCGGAAAAAATTGACTCTGAAAATAAACAGACTAGTGAAAATGGATCAGAATCCGTATTAACTCCAAGTAATTTTACTTATTCTTTATATAAATGGACTATTTGTGGACTTATAATTAGTGAATACAAAACTTTTGAGGATACATCTTAGATATTTCATAATTAGAAATGTCGAATTTTGGATTTCACAAATTCATATGTTCTGATAGATAGACCAAATGATTAGATATAACAAATTGGAAAGAATATTGAAACAGTGACTGAAATAGTGATGGTTTACTGTAGATTGAAAGGAGCCCTACTAATTGATATGTTACCATTGCTATCAAATTATATGTAGGGATTAATCACAGTATTGGTAATACTTATCCGAAAAGTGAAATTATTGTAAAACTTCGTGGAAACATTTCTATGTCTGATTTTTGTTCGATTTTGTGTTTGTTAGCTGCTATTTCTGAAATCTCATAGTGAAATATTTTTTCTCTAGAAGTTATTTAAATACTTGAGATACGATGAGTGTATCGAACGATGGAGGGAGTTCGTCATGCAGCTCTACAATCATGATCCCTACAAGATTTACCAACTCCGTCAGAGATTGACACATCAAAAACTGAATTTCCTGATGACGATCCAACAAAAGTGGCAGAAATGAATAAAACTGGTTAATAAACATGGATTAAGATCACAGAATTGTTGTGACCGATCAGTGAATCCAGAGAGTGCGAATTATTAGTTGATGATGATGATGACTCATTACGTTTAATAATTTTCGAGCAGTGTATATTTCTATAAACCACATTTCAAAAACCTGAAACCTTTTTAGTTGCTGTTAGTCTTCACTACATATAGATGAAGCAATTTAATATTCTTAGTTTTTTAATTAAAATTCTTAATTTTGCTATTAGATTTGTATGTAGATAAGATGTTCACGCTACACCAACTGTAGGAGGAAAGTGTTAGATGTAGAAAGCGTATGATTTTTTTTTTGTTGATTTTCGCTCTGTTTTTGACTGGATGCATTTTCCTCTCATTCTGGGAAGCTTTAAAAGCTGAACGTGCTCTTTTAAAATTCCTTCATGCGTCTAACGATGGTTTCATTAGCTGTATGCGAATGCGAAATTATTTTTTAAATCCATTTGAGGTCTGGTTGTCGTTTGCCAAAGAGATATCGTTTTACTACTGCTTTTCAACTTTCCGAAGTCCTATAATAAATTAAATCATCTCCTTAAGATGTGACAAACAGAACACGGTTGAGGAACAAATTGAGAGACGCAGATTGTAATGGTTTAGTCATCGAATGGAGGATGAACAATTTCTCCATAGACTTCTGCAAAAACGACCTTTTGGGTGAAAAAACATGGATAAACTGGGGACTGATATTGTCCGAGCCCAGAACAGCTGAGGGCGATCGCCAACTGTTGCGAGATTTAGTGACGAATATTCAAAGTCCTGCTGCACCAATAGAAGCCTATTGGTTGAGAAGTATATACCTTCAGTGAATTCATGATAATTGATAATTAGCGTTAACTTTAGCTTATATGAATAAAGCAAACACTTCATCAGAGACAAACCCTAGGTAAAAAATGCCCCATTCATTTGAATAAAGCAATAATAATGTAAAAATATGGTACTATATTTTGGTCTTCTTTTTACCAAAAAAGGATGAACGAGCTAAAATGCTCGACATTAAATTTACCGATTGGCAAGTTAGAGAGAAACAACTAAGAGACCATTCCAAAATACATCTGCTCGTCTAACAGTTTGTCTATTGGATAATTACAAACATAGTTACAACTATAACATTGCGGGATTCGAACCCGCAATTATCACAGTAGGAGGTTTGTCTTATTGCCTTAACCATTCTGGATACCAAGCCGGTAATAACAAAATTAAAAAGAATCCAACAGATAGTCTATTTTATATAACACGGTTATAAATAAACAAAAAAATGTTAATAATTTTTAATGTTGATTAGAAAAAAAGGAAACCAATCCGGTGAAAAAAGAAGCGAAAAAAGTCTCAACTGCTGAGAAAACAGGAAGACCAACCAGTTGTCCTCCAATGAAACCACGTACGTATTAAACATATCAAAGATAACATTTTTTAAATACATATTTTTTATTTAGTTATTTTATAATTTTATTTTAAATTCTTGTTCTAGAAGCTGCAAATTATTGTTCAGGTGCAACGAAGAGAAGTGATTACGTAAACAGCAAAAAGAAAAATGAAGAGAAGAATAATAAAATGACAAAACGACAAAGTAACTAATATAGCAATTACATACTTATATCGATGTTCATATTGTTCATTAGGTGTATGATTTAATTTTTATGGATTTTTCAATAATTTATCGACTTCATACCAAAAAATAAACAAAATTATTGATTTAATATTTTCTGTTGTCTACACCCTAGACGCAAACGAAATTATAGACTTAGCAATTCATTATTTTCCGCCATATGAACAGGAGAGCTCTCAAGGAGACTTAAAATCTGAATGTATTGAGTTGCCTGGTATCTATTTACAACTATTTACGTTTGTGATTGTCGTAAAAATATACTTTCCATCACTATATATAATTTCTTAGAAACTTAATTAGCATTATTTAGTTATTATTTATATTACATTAGTAAACCTTTTTTAACCAGGAACAAGTGATGGATTAAGATCGAAGGAAGAAAACCCGACAATAGTAACATTTGTTTTACCGAATCTAGAAGATCGACAAAATGAAGATATGACCAATATTGATAAAAGCAAAAATGAAAAAAGTATTGAAAAACAAGCAAATGGTAAGAAAATGTTTGCTGCATCTAAATGTGAAGCGAAAGATATTAAAGGTACCGTAATATATAATTACATAAATCATTATTAAATGATAACATTTATATAATTTGCGATGTATTTGCCTGCTTTTTATCTAAACCGTTTTATTTGTTATAGGTTCTATTTGTTCTTTTATCAATTCCTTAATTTTGAGAGATAAAACATGTTGATTTCTCTCTTGATGCTGAGGTAGCTTCTTTTGTAGCTGACCGAATATTGTAATATTGTCAATTATATTTCGGGTTTCTCAAGATGGTCCATACTTTTGAGTCTAACATTTAAATAATTTTGTTACTGCATTATTAATCTAAACTTGTCAAACTTTGTAAATTAGTTAATAAGATTAGGCTTTTTTGATTTTTCATAATTCTTGCTCCCAGTGTAAACAATACTGAAGTTTGATCACATGTTCTCACAAGCTTTCGATTTTTGATTTGATAAGATGCATCCGCTTTATTGTCCGTTGGCCAGTAAGTGGGTTTCGCGCCCTGAATGATAATAATTATAGTATTGTTACAATTTGTAATATTAACTGTTGTGTTTCCTTTTCCAGGTGTTGTTAATCGTGAGTCTCAAAAGGTGTGTTTCATGTTAAAGTCCCCTCAAATAATAAACCTTAGGGCTAATTATGAAAATATGTGTCTGTGTTGTTGTTGTGTGTCTTGGTGGATAGTATATAGCGCCAATATTCCAGCTCTATTCTTTTCAGTACTAATTTCATGAGCACGTTCGTATTTTATATTTTTTTTTTAGAATCATAAGTCTCCGATATGACAGCTATATCTATGTTTCTTGTTGTCAAAAATAGTTTTAGTATCTGGACCCATTGAGTTAACCCATTTGCGTTCCATGTTATAATTCTTAAGAACGAATTACTCATTATTTTTCTTTGTTTTGGATAATTCCGAATTTTTCTAATATTCCTAACCTATTTGCTAACTAACTGAAATTGTCATGATTATCGACGATGGTTAGCTCGTTGGTCCGGTGATTTTGTTTCAATTAGTTTATCGCTAGATTTATTGGACACACTCATGTTTTGAAATTTTATTTATTTTCAACAGCAGATGGCTTTACAGAATTTTGAGCTTTGCTAACTTGTCTTAAACGTACTGCTGTAATCTTATTTAGTCCAATCTCCAGTGATCTTATAATTAACAGGGTGTCCTTTTTCATTACATAATGCATATGTTGCTAAGCTATAACATTGCTTTCTACATTAATTAGTGTGATATTTGTTAGCACATTGCACATATCTAAGTTTCTTTCTGCAGAATGTTTAAGTATGTCCAAGCTGTTGGCAGTTTTTGCATTGGGGGATAATATTTTTATTTCGGAGGTCAAACCATTATGTCATAAAATCGTTTTTTTGTTTTCAGTTTATATTAAATCTACGAAAAACTACTAAATCAGATCTTAATAAGATTTTGGTCATTTGACAACAAATTTAATGTGCTAGAGGTGTTACGTTAGCAACCTCTAGTTTGCTATTAATATCGTCTTGATTTGTTGTTTATGGTAATCTTGTAATGACGACTCTGTACCACTTATAACTTATTAATTAATATGTGTAGAATTCGAGTTTATTAAATGAAATAATCAATTTAATAAACTCATTTTTTTATTTTGATTGATCTCAATGAGATGCTTCTTTACATTTCTGTAATCTATTTCATTACCAGTAACGCCAATATCATTATTTGACAGAGCTTTAAATTATACTTGGTTAGTGGCTACTTCCTTTATCGATGCTGTAACGAAATTTAAATTGCCAATAATGTTTACCTTGATGAGGGAGGCAGAGCAATTTTATCTTCTTGCTTGTATATTTTATGTCTTATACTTTTTTTACTAGGTTGTAAAAGGTGTTAGAAGGTGTGTTTAGAAGGTATTATTTCGGATTTCTTTCCCCGTTTTATCTCTCTAACTTCTGTCTATTCGGACTGTTCGCCTATCAATTGTTCTAATTAATCTTAGTCGGTGGCTAGTTTTCACGGTTTCTTGACGCCTTCTGTATGTTTTTTTAATTGATGTTGCAGTTGTAATTGCATATATGTATTTTTTCACAAGTTTTTGTTTTTGTAAGTGCAAAAAGCGGCATAATAAAATACACATGAATTTTTTAACATGTTTGTAGAGAAAAGTATTTTTAAAGGAAGGGGCAGTGGTGGGTGAACACGCCTTGATTTATGAATGTTGAATTGTTTAAAATGAAACAATAAACTTTAGTTAGCTAATTTTCATTATTAGAAAAAAATAATTCCAAGGAGTTTCCCAACCAAAGTCCACAACATACCAAATCAATTGTTAAAATCACTCTTCCAAAACTGGATCTTTATTCTGACGAGACCAAACCGGAAGTTAAAATGAAAGCAGATAGTGTCTCTAAACCGCCTGTCCACGAAACACATTTGTTATCTCAAAAAAAGCTGCTTGAAGATCAGAAAGACAAATTAATACCGACAGTTAGTAAGTGAACTATTATATCACATATATATTGATATAAATTAAGACTATATTGTAAACATACGTGGGTACTCTTTTCTGCGTTCTTCTCTCTTTTTCTGTAATATAATTATTGATTTTATTATCTATATTGATGTTGAAATTATGGCTTTATTTAATTTACAATATAAACGAATCCGAGTATACTTTTTTATAAAATGTATATATCATATTTCATCGCTTTGATTCGAACTTTTATTTATACATCATTTAATAAACTTTTTTCAGGGACTAAATTTGACATTTTTAACACAGCAAAAAAGTATTTTGTAACATTTACATCTGTTTATTAATTAACACAGGGATAAATCGTACATACATAGTATTTTTAGTCTTATAAGCCAATTGTTTTCACTTTGAAACTATGCATTTCTTCAAGTATGTTTCATCCTATTTCATTTTAATTGCTTTTGAACCTATAGGGAGAAGGAATGGAAAAATATAGCACTCTTTATCTTGATTCACATAAACACGTATATATGGTTCTTCCAATAAAACAGCCAGTGCACGTCATAGAAGACTCGGAGCACTGCTTTTTTCTTCTCTTTTTTTTTCACTTTTCTTCTCATTTTGCCTTAATTAAGAAGAGAGAATGCTGTATGATGTGTCAAAACGTGTAACCGACACATTCTATAAAATTCGATTTGTATTAGTACTGATACTGGTATTACGACAATGCGATATTAACTATTCACATTCAGTCACATTTACTCAAGATATAGTCACATTTGTAGGAAACGAATCTCAAATTTCGAGAAATTGAAATCTGCGCCTATTAATACTTAATACTTTGTGATATTACATATTTTATTAAGGACCAAAAATGGACTTAAATTTCTTGATGGTTCTGTTTCTCTTTCGAATATATATCCAATTAATACAGTTCGAACTACGAGCAATACTAATTAGAATCAAGCAAGAATCTTTCAAGCTTTCGGATAAGAAAATATGAATCTATACTTATTGAATCTTTGATGTGTATCACTAGCACCAATACGTTATATGTCTATGATGCTATTGAATAGTGGTTGAAAAGTTGTTGAACGGTAAATATTTGAAATCAGCAGTATTGCTGTCATTTTCCTTTGCCATTGCCAAGTCCATTTGCCTTGCCCACATCCAATAAAAAGTTAATGTATAGTTTAATATTTTTACAACACATTTTTCTGGTATATTTTATGGCGATGCCGTCAAAAGGACTATATCGGTTTGGTAGTGATCATTTTCACACTTTTTTAGCATTCCGAAACCTGGAATAAGTGATAATCAGAAGGCTATATCTGGTGAGTACCCTATGTGCAGCAAAACTACCAATTCGAGTTACCAATGTGTATTCTTCACTGTGTGACCAATGGGATGACTTCACTGATACTCGCTGTTACTGGTCTTTTTGTTACAATACATCGTTTAATTTGTTCAATTGGTACCGCTAGATATCTGCATCATCAACTGCTCGTAATATATTGGGCCTTGCTGATCCCGCCATACGTAGAGCAATTTTATGAATATTCCGTTTAGGTGTCGATGCGGTTGGCTCTCTTGCTACACCATAGATTTTTTTGGTAGCCATTTTTCATCCATTATATAGAAATAGCCTATTTCTATATAATGGATTTTTTAATGGATATTTTCAAATCCAATAACAAAAGTTATGAATATGGAAAATGCAATGATCAAAATGATCCAAATTGACAGATTATTTTGACTGTGTTATAATACTATAACTGATATAATATTTAAGTCACTGCTTCAGATTACTGCTAAGAACCGTAATATTTTTTTTATCTAAAATCTAATATATAACAAATACTACAATATCTATACAGCACTTTATTTATTAACGTGTTCTCTTATCAGATATATGTTTGTAGAAATGTCAACAATATCTTATGAGAAGTTATATGATAAAGACATTCGCAGACGAGGAAGTTTCACACTTGAACAGAAGAAACTAAGGACTTATACAACTACTAACAATCTGATGAATCGATCCAATCCAAGTGCTATTTTTAAAATACTTCCCGAGAGTGAAATCATGATATTGAAAAAAGCTGAATATTCATCAACAAAAAAGGATGGCGAGAACTCAAAAATTCCCAGCAAGGAAGAAGAAAATCACAAGGAACGGAAAGTGAAGGAAAGCAATGAAGAGTCCAAAATAGCCGTGGAAATGTCTACTGGTAATAAACAAGGTACGATACAAACCAACTCTACCTTAAAGATTACAAATCTCGACGATCCCGAAGAGTCGGATGTCGGTTACATATTTCGACAAAAGAAAACGTGTATAAATTTAAAGGCTGAAATTGTTACAATATACGATAAAGAGTCGTCCCAAAAAATACGGGACGAGTACAAATTGAAGCAATTTAACCGAAAACTGATTCCAATCGGTGCAAAGCCTATCTTCTCTGATTTTAACAATAAGCATTTCTTGAAGATGAGGAACACTTTCTTCCAAAGTAAGAATTTGGCTTCGTTATTATAATTAAAATTAAAAAGCAGCATTATTTTATTGCCTAAATCATATACTGGGTATAGGAAAAAGAGCTTGGCGTTTTTTTTAGTGCGGAAATGAAGAACTTGTTATTTCTGGTTAAAAAACTAAATCGTCTTTTTGAGATTGGAACAAACAATGGTCCGAGCAGGCTATATCTAGCCTAACGGTGAATATATCAAACTATATGCTACAAATGTGTGGAGAATCATGTAGCTTAAGGCTTTTCCTGTTATTCAATTTCAGGTATATTTTATCACGTGCCATAATATCTGTTGTTGTTTGCAGCAGAGTTGAGAATCAATTTTTTTAAATGAAAACAGGAATAAATAAGTTGGCAAAACTCTCCCTTATTTCTTTTTGAGGCTTTATGTACACGGTTGATTTGATTGATTAAGTTTTTGATTTCAATGTTGTTTTTATCAAGCTTTTTCAGGTTCATTTATTTTCGTAGTTAGCTTTGTCCAAATTGTTCCAAACTATTTTGTGGTCAATATTTTTCCCCATACCAATGGATATATACGAATACGATGTATAGTTAATATCAATACTGCTTATTTGGTTTGACTATAAGAATTCCACCAGTTATTCGGTGATTGGATAACCAAACAGTAATTTATCTTCATAGCTAAAATAAGAGGACACTCTTTGAGCAGCATTTTTGCAAGCTTTTTGTTTCTGTAAACACGGGTTTGTACTTTTTATATGATTTTAAAAAAGACCTAAATTTAATGATCATTAAAATTTAACTTAGGCAATCGTTACATAATTAAAACATCAGACTTGTTGCGCTTATGTATTTTTTGTTATCGAAATTCGTTAATGAGATTTTCAATAGCTGCTTTAAGAAGTCAGGCTCTATAGAAAATATTCAATATTCCATATTCCACAAAATTATTAAAATATCAGAATAGAAAGAAAATTGGTCAAATATTTAATTATCGGAAGAAATAGTAATGTGTAGCACAGAAAATAAACAGACTGGCCGATCAGTATGACAGATTATACAATTTCGCCGGTGGTATTGATAAATAGGCTTTGGTCGCATGCAAATTTGTTGTAATCAAGTTTTAAAAAATCCTTAAATTCAACTTTGGCGGCAAAATTCAAGACAGCGCAATTTTTCACGAATTTTCTCTATTTTCAAAGGCAAATACTCGTGTACCGATTTTGATATTTATATTTTAAAGTAACGTAAAGGACCATATTTCCAACGAGCATTTAGTCTGAAGAGAAAAACGCCTTGAACTTTTTACCAAACCCAATATTTTTTTTTAAATATTAAAACACATATGTCTTCTTATATTATCATTAAGCTCTCTATTAGCTCAATTTGAATTATAATTTTCGATATTAACATATTTGCAATGTATTGGGAATTTGATTAAGTTTCGCAATTTTTTTTTCGCTAATTTAAAAAGGTAGCAAAAAAAGCATTGTTTGAATTGCTGTTAAATCATAACAAAATCGACCATTATAATTATCGACCCGAAGAACATTTCTGCAGCAGTTATTAATTGGTTAAAACAAGATCATTTACGGCAATATCCAGCGAAAACAGTTTCAAGTTCAATGGGCAAAGAGCGATACCCCTGTCCATCGGTGGCCAAGCCTGAAGTCGGTCAGTCCAGACCTACAGCCAAAATCTCAATTTGTACCCGTACAAGCATTATGAACAATTGGAACGTTTGAAAGAAGCAGAGATGGAAATAATTATGTTTCATCAAGACAACACCAGGCCTCACATATCAATAGCGGGAGCTTGGTTATGAATAGTAATTTAATCATGGACGTTATATTCCGAATCCGATCTCAAGTGACTACCACCTGTTCACGCTGAATTATTTTACTGATGAAAAATTCGCCCCAATACATAATAATAACAATTGTATGCCCCAGATTTTTGACAAGAAATTCTACGAGAAAGGCGTAATAGATTTACTTTTATGGTAAAATATTGAACAAAACGATAAATATGAACGATTAAATAATATAGTGCAATAAGTATTTTTATTTGTACAAGTGCACTACAAAGAAATTGTCCTACTGGAAAATGAAATGAAAATTAAATTTCACCATTCTTTATATTACTTGGTATAGATACACGCTCTTTGTCAATTCCTGCTGTTGTCTGCATACTCTTAACAATTAACAATTGAAGAACAGCTATACTTTATTCAATATCCCAATGCATTTTCAGTTACTATTACTAAATAATTCTAATAATTCATATTTTAGAATTAACTCTTATATGAACTCTCTTAACTCTTATAGTTTAGATACACTAATTTTTCTAATTTTTGTATAAATATTTGTTAAATAATTTAGTTCATATCGGATTTAAGAAAAAGTATTTCGGTTTTTAGGCAGTACACTGAATATTTTTTAAACATAATGCATAACCCGTGTTTTGATAAAAAATGTAGTTTAAAATTAATACATTACTGTTAAGTCACATTTTATACATCTTCTATATCATTATCGGCATCATTAATCATCGCAATTTAATTGTTTTTTTTTTGCGAATGTTATCGCGTATTTGGATTAATTCAGTGGTACCCAGATTCAGAAGGCAACTTTATGTTGTTAATGCGGCCTTTTACAATTTATCCCCTTAACTTAACATAATTTTATACTATTGTGAAGAATTTTTGCTATCCAATTCCAATGTTTAAAAGAACTAGAGAAACAGAATCTCCCCAGAATAAACGACCTTAATAAAAAAGAGATCCTTGAAGCTTTGAACAATTTACTAAATTATTTTAATTATGTTATCAATTTTATAATAGGGATATCAGATTTGATTTAATGACTATTTTTGTTTGTTTTTTCTTGTAAATTACGATTTACTTGACATTTGGTGGTGGATAACACAATAACATGAATACAATATATTATTAGATATATGTGCAGATAAAATTAATTTGCGGATGAAAAAAAAACTGAAGTACTTTTTCCTTCTATCGTTTCAAATAATATACTATATATTAGGTGTGGTATTTGTCATAAATTGTAGAATCTCCTACAGAAGGTATTACTAAAGGTTAGTATCGTTTCGATATATTATCTATTAGAGTTAAATTATCTATCTTAAATTTAAAAAAAACAAAATAAATTTTAATCCAAAAAACGACTGCACTGAATATAACAGTAGTTGTCTTTAATTAAAAAAATCATTTAAAATTAAATATCACACCTAAAAAATGTATAAATTGTATATTGTTTATCATAATATATAAAAATGAAGGTACGTTAAGTAATATTTCTTGTTGAATATTAAAGTAATATGATTGCTTTATCAAATTTAAAAATTACAGAGCTTGTGGAAACACCACAAAAGTCGCAGCCTGAGAAAGTAGTAGAAAATATTGAAGATTCTAAAAATTCCAAACAAGAAATAGGTGAATTATTAATGCAAGAAGTTCAAAAATTATTTAACGGAACTAGTTCAAATGATAATAAAGGCCAATCAAAGAAATCCTCATTAAAAAATGCAACAAACAATAAACGTCAACAAAACACCAACGAAAAACAAACAGGAATTGAAACAAAGTTTATGAGTGAAGAAGAAACCAAACTGGAAAAAAATAAAATACCACTTGAAAAAAGTACGAAAGCATCAAAAACTAAAAAAGTTATAACAGAACCTATGGTAGATGTAAAAGGGCCTGTTCTAGCACAAATATCGGCTAATAATATCAAATCGTATGAAGGGTTAAAAAAAGAAGCAATTGTGACTCAAAAACTTCCACCCAAAATTAAATTAGATGTAGCTGGTGAAATTGGAAAGCAGCTTATCAAAAAAACAAAATCTCTACATGGGAGTGAAACTAAAAAGGATATTATTAATGAGAGGAAAATTGATAAACCACAAACAGTAAAAAATAAAATCATAGATAATGACTCTGAAGTACGTTTGAGATCTGATACATTGACAGATAATATAAAAAAGGTAGAAGATGTTTTAAAAAAATCAGGATTTCTACAAACAGGCGTCAAGAAAAAAGAAAAAACTCAAAGTTAGTAGGTTTTGAATATTTGTGAAGTGTTAAATAAATCTAACATTTTGCAGTGACGCGAGCAGGGAATGACACTGGAGGAAATGAAAACATGAATGTTTTGGACGTTCAAAATAATACTGTGAATGAAAATAAAAGAAAAAACGATGATGAGATAAAGAAACTATATAAAGAAGAACTGAAAAATATGAAAATAAGAAGTCAGAAGGAAGCTAACATAGGAAAACTAAAAATTAATTCCAAAGCAAACCAGGTCAGTATAAAATATTAGGTTGTTCAAACTGTAGTAAAAACTCGACGCCATTTCATCCATTTTAAATACGTGTCAAGATATATTACAATGTTGCCGAAATCAAAAGAGAAACTAAAGAATAATATAAACCCAGTTCTTCACTATCCAAACGAGTATCGCGCTCCATTTTTGAGATTTAAAAGAATTTCATACATTGATCACCACAAATTTGAAAAAAAATCAAATTATTATTGTATCTTGTGGATGAACTGGGTATAAAAAAATGTGTTAATATAAGTTAATTATCTAATAAATTATATCAACACCAAAAAATATTTCGTTGAAAACGTTCTTTAATGAACAAGAGCTTCCATTGATGAGAGGATATGAGAGGATGAGGGAGTATTGAAATTAAAGTAAATTTCACTGTTTCGAAAATTATTGTAATTTTTACTATTAAATTTATTTTTTAATTTGTTTTATTGATATGAACTTACGAAGGCTTTTTATTATAAACATTTGTATTATTCGATTAGTACGATTATAATGACAAATTATGTTTATCTAATTTTTAACGTAACAAATGGTATTGTCGGTGAAAAAAATACACATCCTTCATTAAAATTTCATTTTACATCAAATTTTCGACATTTTCATAAGATTAAAATATTCGTAATAAATTGAAATAAAATTAGTAATAATCAAAACAGACTATATATGGTTCATATAGCACGTGAAATATAATGTACTTTTAACTTATTCACCATCGTAAGCGTTGTCCTACAAAGAGAAACAATTTGTACTTTCCTCCTTGTCTTTGAAATCAGCATTTTTCTGTCAGTTTGCGAGACAGTAATTTTCCTTCCCAATGAACCAGTCAGTCCTACATCTCTTAAAACTGTACCTTTTACTTTCAGATTGAAAAATTAAATTCAGCGGCTAAACATATTCTTAAACAAGAAGAAGAAAAACGACTTGATGAAATGCTAAAAGGAAATAGGAGGCAAACTATTTATCAAAAAGATGCTAAAGTAATATCCCCAAGTGTTGGAAAAGCAATATTAGAGCAAAATATTGAGAAACAAGGTAAATTCTTTACTGTGATGATTACTGTGAACTCTTGTGTTGTCAGTCGAGCGAGCTGATAATTTCCCCAGATTATCTTTATCCATGTTTATCTCTCAGCTTAACGGTTAGCTCCAACTCAACGCCACTTAAATGTCATTACACTAAAATACGTGTTCCGCATCTTCATCTTCTGTATCTTCAAATTAAAGAATAATTTAATATAAATAAAGCATTTCGTAATATAACAGGTCAATTGAAAAGCCCCCTGACATATAGATGGCGCTACTAGAATTAAATCCATATGTTTTTTAGTTAGTCCCAACCATCAAAACATGCGTGTATAAATTCGACAGCTGTCGAATCATTGGTTTGTAAATTATAGTATTTTGAGTGAAGTAACTTTTGTTATTGTGTAAAAAATATTGCTTTTTTAAGGGAAAAATACAGTTGAAGTAAAAACTTGGTTTGATGCCGAATTTCTGGACACTACCCCAGGAAAATCAACCATCAAAGATTGGTATGCTAAATTTAAACGTGGTGAAATGAGCACCGAAGACGGTGAACGCAGTGGACGCCCAACCGACGAAAACATTAAAATAATCATATCATTCACGAATATTTGGGTATAAAAAAGCTATGTGCAAAGTGAATGCCCCGCGAGCTCACTTTTGACCAAAAACAACGATAAGTTGATGATTCGGAGCAGTGTTTGAAGATGATCAAGCGTAATAAACCCAAGTTTTTGCGTCGATATATGACAATGGATGAAATATGGCTCCATCATTTCACTCCGAAGTTCAATCGACAGTCATCCGAGTAGACTGCACACGATGAACCCGCTCCAAAGCGTGGGAAAACGCAACGATCATCTGGCAAGGTTATGGCGTCTGTGTTTTGGTATGCGCATGGAATAATTTTCATTGATTACCTTGAAAAAGAAAGGGCCATCAACAGCGACTATTACATAGCGTTATTGGACCGTTTAAAGGACGAAATCGCCGAAAATCGGCCGCACTTGAAAAAAAAAAGAAAGTGCTGCTTCACCAAGACAACGCACCGTGTCAAAAATCCATGAATTGAGCTTCTAATTGCTTCCTCATCCGCCGTATTCTCCAGATCCCACAGCGACTATTTCCTGTTCTCAGGAAAAATCATCTTAAAAGAATGCTCACTGGGAAGAAATTTTCATCGAATGAAGAGGCGATCGGCGAAACTAAGGCCTATTTTGAAGCAAAGGACAAATCGTACTACAAAAACGGTGTCAAAAAGTTGGAGGGTCGCTATAATCAGTGTATCACTCTTGAAGGGAATTACGTTGAATAAAAAAAAATTGCCAAAAAAATGTTTTACTCTGGTAGGCCGAGGACTTTTCAATTCAATTCATTAAAACAGTGAACCACGTCATCAAAATGTATGATGTCAAAACGTCGCATGTTGTCACATCAATTTTTACTTTATATTGTTATTGGCAATACAATTCTAATCTAAGTGAAATAATGAAACAAGAATAATATTATCAAATAAATCACTAAAACTCGCCACAGTTGGCGATCGACCGCATTCTGACCTATTACAATGTTAGTATTCTATTTTTCAGATAGTTTTTGATTATCTTGATCTATTTTTTTTTCGCTGTCTTCTACACAAAAGGTCAATTTTGCAATAGAGGCCTGTGAGTAGGAATTCGTTCACCTTTCAGTTGGCAGACATATCCAAGCCAATGTAATCTAGGTCTCTGAATTTGTTGTAATCAATGTCCATATCGTTCAATTTGGGTTAAAACAGATCGGTTATTATTGTTTTATAGTAACCAAATAGTAACTTTCAGTTTCCACTTGCGAATCAGGTGTCGGTTCGCCTAGTTCCGGATAAGACAGTTGTGCTTGTTAACATAACCATTCACATAAAACAACGCTTCGTTGTTAAAGGTTGTTATTCAACCAAAATTTGGTTTTTAATAAACATTCATTTTGATAATAAAATTTGCTATGAAGATTTGGCAGAAGAGGATGAATAATAAATAACAAATAAATCAAACAAACGATACAACACAGCCACCTCAAGCTGATTACATCGAACCGTTCTTAGTGAAAAACATTATTTACATTTATTTGGGTTATGAAATGTATGGAAATTAAAACAAAAGCTTTTATTTATATTGATAAATTTATATTTATATTTATATGATATTGCAACTCGTTGAATATACAGACAACACTTACAATCGATCCAATACTATTATAATATAAAAGAGATCGCATAGCCAGGCGTAAAAACTCTGTTTTTTTTCGAACAATTTATCTATCACCTATAGTCATTAGAAATCATCAGTTTTTTATCGTATCATTATTAATTTCCGTAGTTTCTCTGTACTTTATTTTTCTTTCAATTGTAATGTTATATTCCATTATCTTGCAGACATTATTTCTCAATTATATGTTAATGTCAATTATATACTTTATATTCACCGCGCCGCTACTTGAGTTTCTTCAGTTTTGATGTTACATTGAAAATAATCTAATTGCTTGCTTGCTTTTTTAAAATCATTTTTGATATCTAGTAGAGCAGAGCGGGGTAACTTGATCAGAATTATGGTGAATTGATCATATTTGATCGCATATTAGGATATAAAAACTTTGGCTAATCCGTTTTTTGCGATACTAAATTTACTCTAGGATGAAAAAAGACACATGGCGCATTAAACCAAATAGGCGGGGCCTATTGAAACACCCAAAGAGGTCACTTCAGCCAATAGACTATATAAACCTTTACACATTAAAACATTAAAAGTTGTGGAACTCATAGAAATAAAATCAAAACTTAAATAACTTAATCGAAAAAAATCAGTTGAGTTCATACAAACATCAACACTATTCATACCAGAAATGCATTTAATGCTGAAAAGTCTGAATAGAACCCAGCACACGCTAAAGAAAAATAATCATCGTCTTTATTGTCCGAAAGTCTCTTTACATTCTTCTTGTTGACTTTTTTACTAATTGTCTTAACGAAGTGATTCTCTTCATTAAACTTTGAGAAACTTTTAATTAGAAAAATTACTTTCTTCTCTGATTTTGTCTTGAACTTTTCTAACTTCCTACTAGTTTTAGATTTTTGTCCTAAAGTTCACGCATCTTTCTCAGGTGTTTATTGCTTTCTGGGCCCTGCTTAGTAGAAATATGTTAATGTAGAAATACATAATTATTCACACTTGGCGCCTGACTAAATAATTTAGTTCAGACTAAATGTTTTTCGTTAAAATCATATAATATAAACAGTGAAACTAAACATCATAATAAAAATTAGAGGTCGCTTGAACATTGCTCGAACATCTTCAGAATTACTTTTAATATGTTAAATAACTAAGTATCAATTTAAACTAGTTTATTCGTGAAGCCTAATCCATTAACAGTAATTTTCTTGAAATCATAATACACTTTATTGATGATCGTATGATGACATTCGTAATTTTTAAACCAAAATTGAAACAATTAAACAATGTTTTTTACTTTTGGCGCCAAATTTACAATATTACGCATTCATACCGAAAACAAATGTCGACCAGCGACTAAAGCAATGGCAGCTTGGCTTTCCCTCAGCACAAACCTTACCCGATTCATATAATGGCCCACGCTTACATGTATCACACAGCATATACATGATAATATTGGTAGCGCACTAGATCCCGCGGCTCAACAGACTCCGCTCTGCTTTACTTTTGTATTTTTATTGTTGACTATTAGAACATGTTGGCAACTTCTTTAAAGCTACATAGTTTGATTCACACCTAGAGGTGAAAACCAAACCTAAAAATGCAAATAACAAAGATCTCTAAATATTGCGTCTAATTATAATTAATTTTTAGAAAGTATAAATAAAGAAAGTTTAAAACAATATGACAAAGAACAACTTATGTCCAGAGCTGAATATTTGCAATGGCGAAAAACTCTAAAATCGAAAGATTTAAAATCTACATCTTACATTGAATCAAAAAACTCATGGGCAGTCTTGGACACTGGGAACAATTACCTGAATGCTAAAGAAACGGCCAGTTTAATAATTGAAAATATCAAGCATAAAAAAGGTAGTGAAGAAACGAAACAAAAAAATACGTCATTAATTAAAAAATATGTACCGGAAGAGAAAACATTAATCCTAAATAATTATGAGGTTATAAACAAAAACATTAAAAGGGAGAAACTGGAAACTAAACCTAAATATAACTCCGATTTAAATCGTCAAAAAAATAAGGACCAACAGAACTCAATGAAGAATTTATCAGAACATGATGTTAATGAGAAAATTAAAAACGTTACAATAAAAGATCAGCAGATTCCAAATGTAAGGGACGCGCCCCAGCCCGAAGTTAAATATAGCATCGATTTAAAATGTCCTAAAAGAAAAAGCTATAATTTGGTAAGCATTAATTCAAATGTATCAATACAAATTTCTACAGTTCAACAGAAAAATGAAATGCTTAAGTCTAAAATAGAAAATATGATTAAAGAGAAGAATAAGAATAAAATTTTAAGAAGACTAGAGCAAAAATAACCTATTAGCAATAAACGAGCTATAAAAACCAACTATTAGTGTTATTAGCTATTTCATGTAATAAAGCGAGTTCAATTTTCAATTCCATTTTCCATCAAAAAATGTCCGTAACAATAAGTTCATTTTGTATTTATAATGAAATAAACAATTTGTATTGATTGCTTAATTTCACTTTTTTCTACGATCTTCTATTAGATGTTTGTATCATGATCATTCCTTCACATTAAAAAGGCATTTGTTTAGAAAAATGGATTCCATCTTTCTGGCAATATGGCCATACTGTGCCGAATGAACGATGTTGGTTTGGCAGCGATCAATTCTTTGTCTACTTCAGCATTTTGAAACCATACTGCTTCGATTTTCTGATAAATATGCTGAGTGAGGAAAGACTTCCCATGCGGCCGCCAACATTATGTTCTCTAACTCCTTTGTCATGCAGGATAATAACTTTGCGTCTGTTACTCGCTATTGCTGATCTTTTTGCAACAATACATCGTTCAATTTTTTCAACAACTGCTATAATAGCTACATTCGATTTTAGTAGCTCATAATACACTACACCTTTTTGCACTGGGGGTCGTCTTAGTAGATCTACTTCTCATCACCAGTTATAATACGCCATAGAATTTTTTTTTTTGCTTGGGAATGAATCGAAATGGCTCGAAATGGCCTTTCGATAGTATTTCGTATGGTAGTCGTTTTTCCTCCTTTCGGATCTTTCCCATTGCGTGTAAACGTGTAAACGTCTGGAAAAAGTTGATTAAATTTTCAACTGCTAAGTTGGCTGAAAGGTCTTTTTGAGAGTTCAAGTTAGATCTCGCTCCAATAAGTCTTGCAAATTAATTGTTTTTAGACTTTTTTCGTCCGTCAAGTCGTTCTTTGTTATTGACATCAAATCTTTAACTAGTTGAAACTAAAAACGACAGTTGGGCAACACTTTTCTGTTGTTTACCTTGATACTTTGCATTCGCTGATGAAAATATAAGCAAGCGCCTAATATTATATTTTATTTTATTTTAATTTGGAGTGATTAATTTATGTTGTAAGGTTACATTATATTCATGTCATACATTTCACCTTCACCTATATTGATCTAGATAGTTTTTATGTATGTTATTTATAACTTAGTTCAAAATGTCTTATTTTCTTTATTATATTGTCTTTCCGGTGGAGTTTTGCACCAAAATTAGTTCAAAGATATTTAACGTTGTTACTGTACTGAAGGAACGTGCCAACTGTCAATCCCACTTTTTACATTAGGAAACGAAAATTACCAAGGCATAACACTTTCTAAAACAAGACACTAATAACTTCTTTGTTATTGTTTCCTATATCAAGTATCACAGTCTTTTCAAGTATAGCCATAGTAATATTTTCCGTTTTTAGTACATCACATGTATAGAGTACGTAAATAATTGTTCCTAATAAATTTACTTAGAATAAATGTCTTAGTCTTAGCCGGATAGGCTGGAGTAATCCTAATCATATGGATGTGGAGTTTAGCTGACTATGTCTTAGTATCAATAGCACACCGAACACCGAATATCCATAATACTAAACTTAATTTCTGGAATCAGCTAGGCGCAGTTTACTATGAGCTACCCAAAACGCAAAAGCAATTACGGTATCGACTACAATTAATGTATTTAAAGTTGACACACAAAAACAAAATCCATTGAATTTATTTAAAAATCTCAAAAATTAAATGACGCGTCTAATATATACAGAATTACATTTCTTTATTATAATAATTTCTATTAATCAATTATTTACTAACTATAGCAATACTAGTTAACTCTTGAATCAGTTAATGAAAATATTATTTATTTAAAAGACGGAAAATGACCAATCAGAAAAACAAAGATCCACTCATTTCACAAAAACCAAAGAAGTTCTGCATAAGACTTCTTTTTCCAAATTGATCCTGCCATTGAAAAAATTATCTGACGAAATGAAAAAAGATTCTGATATAAATGATTGTGGAAATATGTTAGAAAAATCTGTAAGTAATGAAATCAAAGCAGTCTCTAAAGCAAATAGATGGTCTAAACGAAAACGTAGTAGAAATCCGTTAACTAAGTATGCACATTTGAGAATAAGCTATATAACTATGAAGCGACCGAGGAATAACTCAGATAATTTTTTACCAACAACCAAAAAGAAACAAACTGAAACTAGAGAAATTAGCGAAGAAAGGAAAAAAGAAATAGTTAAAATGAGGTATGTGAATCGCTAATTTTCCTGAATTGTTTTTAATTCCATCAATATACAACAATATAGTTTTGTTTACCAAAATATATTTAGTTTATCAGTAAAAAATAAATTCTCACTATATTTGATATCGTATTTTTAAACGATATATAATTTCCAAGATACTCTCAAATACAAACTTAAAAAATTCAAAAAAAAGTAAATTTTAATGATAAATAATAGTTTTATATCTATATTTATATCGAATATGTTTTTAATTTAGATATGAAATACTAAGACGACTTAACGAAAAGTTTGAAAAAGAAAATTCTAATGTAAATCAAATTAACAAAAATATATTAACACCTGAAGTCGTTCCGTATAAATTTGATAATGACGATGTCAAATTTAACAAGTCGTCAAATATTGAATATAGAACTAAACCGGGAAGAATTAGAAAAATAGCAATGAAGCCTAGAATTAAGATTGGCTTCCAGTATAGCGTTTATAGCAGAAATAAAGAAGTAAAATCGACCAAAGATAAAGGGCCTTCAGGTACGAGTACAGTTCGACCGAAAAATAATAAAGGAGGCAGTAACGATATTGGAAATAGAAGAAAATATTCCACTATGGTAGATACGGATAATAAAGAATGCGAAGATGTCTGTAAAGTAGCAGGTATTTTCACTATTAATATATCTATATTTGTATTAATTTTTTACATATGTCTCTTCTTTACTCAACTACTTTACCTCTTTTATTTTTTTATTTTCAGAACGGTAGGTTTTTAATTTAGCTTAACGAATATAAAAAAAACTTAAAATTATTGTTCAAATATTATAATTAATAAATATGTTATAGATGATTGTACAGATTCAAATAATCGCGACCAAACTGATGCAAATCAAGATACAAATGGATATAATGATAAATCCCAGGGAGATGATATAGAGTGTATAGCCATAGAAAAGGATTTTGACATAACTGAAGTGGTACCACAAGCTTTTGAATGTGCAAGTGAAGAACTTGAAGAAAATAGACAAAATGATTTATATTACAGGTTGTTATAAGAAAATGTTACCTTCAATTTCATTAAAGTGGTTTATTTTTTAGATATCATCAGTTATCATTTTATGATCTACATACTTACTTGAGAAATTGGAGAACCTCAGTCGCAGATATTAAAGAAGAAAACCAAAGTACAAAAAATGATTGCAATTTTGATGAAGTTGATTAAACATAATACCATAGATATTTTATACCTATATCAAGATGAAAATAAATCACATCTCTTTTTTTAAATTTTTTAATGAGATAATAATTTAATAATACAATAATTAAATAAAATCATCAAATATGACAACAAGGAAAATTATTTTTTAAGTATAATAGTTTACCATATCTTGCCACCATTCCTTGTTGAACAGCATTAACTAGAGAAAAATATGCTCTATGCCAAGAACAATTCAATGTAGAAAATACTCTGGAATATAAATTTCAAGATATAAAATATATGCAATAGCAGTATTTATTAATTTATTTCTTAATAAATGTTACACACCTGTATAGAAATTTAAAACAGGTATGCACAATTTCAATGTTGCGATCTAGGGCTAATTGCCTTAAATGACTACCTAGCATATCCACATCAACTGTCGATGGTTCACGCTCCGTTTTGATCCACGCTTTTATACCAGGCTTAATTTGTTCCCATGTTAAATTAGCAAAAGGTGATAAAAGTGTATTTTTCATATTCCCGTCTAAAAAATATTTGTAAATACACATACTTATCGCAAAAAAACCAAGAAGTCTAAAACACTTCATCAACGTAACCTATAATTTTAAAATTTTAACGACTCTTAGATGCTGTCTAAAAAGTATTTAATTTTAAACTAAAAACAAAATGGGCAGAACAATTGCTTCAGGCATTAGAGGTACACTAATTATTGCTAATTTTATAACATATATAAGTAATTACATTATATTATTTTAGTAAGTGCTGGTAAATCATCAAAAAAGATGGGAGGAGGAATTACTTCTAATAGCTCTGGATCAGGTTCTAAATCCAAAGGAGGTTAGTTTACATTAATATAAATTATATGTACATTATTTGTAATGACAATTTAAGTATTATTAAATTTGTATTTGTGTTAGGTGGATCAAAACTACCTCCAATACCATTTCAGGAGACCCCGTCATGGCAGAAACCAATAACAAACTTTTTTAAAACTGAAATATCACCAGAGAAGGAAAATGTCATTAATGATAAAGCAAATGGTATTAATGATGCAGGACCAAGTAAGAAACCAGAGGATAATTATATTATTGAAGAAGAATGTATAGAGAGCAAAGATAATATAAAAAGTAATAACTAATAGATTTTAATGTTATTTTTAGGTATTACTGTAAGTATTAATAAACAAGCTTTAATATAATGATATTGCATTTATATATTACCTTCTTGTTCTTCTACTTTGTTTGGTATATCTTGAAAGTTATTTGGTGATGTTTGCTTCACACTAATCCCATATTCCTCCAGGATTTCTTTCTGAATTTCTTCAGGTAATTCGTTTAACACACTATAATCAATTTGTTTGTTGATTTTTATCTAAAAATATGTAATTAAAATCAAATTAATTGATTCATTATCAAATAAAATCTTACCATTTTTTTACTACAACTTTGGTTCTTACTAGTTTCCAAACTAAAGCTTTTTTTACTCTTTTTAAGAAAATTTGTCATCGTACTATTTGTTGATAATGTAGTACCATTTCTAGATCCTATATTAAAATATGTTCATATTAAGTTATGATTAGATATATTCAAGTACCTCTGCCTCTAGATCTTCCTCGTCCTCTTGTTTTAACAGGCATTTGAATTACAGAGATTTTTTCATGTTCAGCGTGTTTAACATTATAATCTCCATTAGACATATAATTACTTGGTCCAAATACATCAGATAACTGTCTTTTTTCGTTACTATTCTTAGAAGTTGATGTAACAGTTGCAGCTTCATTATCTGTATTTGTTATATTAGTATTTTTACTTTCTATATTTACTATTTTAGCATATGATTTATCTATTACTGCTGCTATATTATTACCTATTTCATTCTGTTTTATTGATCCTTTATTTAAGAAATTAGCTAGGCCCTACAAATGAACATTAGTTTTATTTACAACAATGTTTATGAGTAATTATACTTTATCGATAGAGGCTGGCTTTTCTAATTTTGTCAGTTGTATGCCCACACCTCTCAATTCTGCAAAGGATACATTTAATTTTTCATATATGGATTTTGCTTCTTTATATATTATTTCATCTGTAGTATACAAGATATTTGATGTGCTACTTTTGCTAACAGCATCACATACACCATGGCCAAGAAATTTGGCAGTTTCCTAAAATTAATTACATAATGTATTCTAATTAAAATAAAAATATAATCTAATCACACCACAGGAGCTCCTTCTGCTCTTGTTAGTAGTTTTAATGTTAGTCCTCTTGCACGCATTTTTATTTCGCTTAATCTACTGAAAACCTCTTTTGATAAGCTTTGTAAAAAATTATAACACTCTTCTTTAGTTTTAAATCTAATTCCTGAAATATTAACAATGAATCTGAGCATTAAAAATAAATAGTGAGAATTACCATAATTAATTTCAGCTGAAACCGATTTTCTTTCGTGGTTAAAATCCAGAGACTTATTGTCTTTCCCGAACGCTTGATTATATATTTTTTCGCCCAATTTAACCCCCACTTCTGCTTGCAAATTTTTAAGCGACACCATCTGAAATTATAGTGATAATGAATATCAGAAGTTAAACATGAAGAAGTTTATAACTGTATTTAAAATGAAAGTTCTTCAAAGAAACTTGTTATATTTAACATACTTTTACGCAATCATGTTGAACTATTTAACTTTAATACAAAGGGCCTCAAATAAAATTTTATATCCAGTAAATGAATTAAAAACAATAAATAATTTATCGAAAATATGAAAAAAGTACATAATTTAGAAATTTATTCCTTAAGAATGATATCGTCCCAATACAAATCCTCGTTTTCGCGGCACTCCTGTAATTGAACAGGCACATGAATCATTTACCAGCAAATCAATCTAGCATTTACAATCACTTTCTACTACTTGCATTTCACATTTCATGTAGTGTAGCGAATTCACTAAGATAAAAATCCTCCGAAAACAAAATAATAACATTGAAGATTTCTCTTTTGCGTAGTTTTCAAATTCGTGTACCAAAAATGTGAATTTTGTAGGGTAGAACTTTAGGTATTTAGATAAAATACAGTTTAAGGATAAATATGTACTTGCAGACTTCCGAATTGTTTTATTTGAATTTAATTGATTTTGTTTTATTTAGTGTCATATCGACCACTTTTCCAAAGGGAAGAATCCTTGACGTGTCATTTAAACTAAGGATAATATAAAATATTTTATGCTCTACAGTTACCAAATCACAGTTTGCATAATTCGCATATACAATATATAATCCGTTCCCGAGAAACACTCCATAGTAACTGAGCAAGAGCAAGACTCGGCTCCCTCACCCCTCGTGTTTGTTTTATTGCCTCAGTACACTAAATAAATATTAACTTTCTTTTAAATTTTGAATAAACCTACTAATATTTTTTAACCTAATTACATGTAGCAATAGAAATTAAAAATTGTTTTACCTGTAAATCTCCACAAGTAGCGATTCCTAAATTTTTTATTTTAGCTAAAGTAGCCCTTCCCACACCCGGCAGGTCAGCCACTGGAATGTCAGACATATACACTTCAACATCATTTGGTCGAAGATAATATTGCCCTGAAGGTTTTGCTTTTTTGGTAGCTAATCTGGCTTGTAATTTATTTGCACCAAAACCTAAAAATTTTATATAAAATAATATTGAATTTTTAATATATATATTTTTGATCGACCTGTAGAACAAGGGCAATTAGTTACTGTCATTATTTCATTCCTTATATGTGTAGCCCACTCATCAACAGTTATATTCGCATCTATTAAAATCTGTCTCACGTCCACATACATTTCATCACAACTAACAGCTTCAATATCTAGTGTATATGATGCAACTGTATTATACAATATGCTGGAAACTTCTTTATAACCCTATAAATACAACATATTACAAATTCCATAAATTCAAATAGTACATATTACCAACCTCAAAATCATATGGCAACAGTTTTAATTCAGGACATAATTTTACTGCTTGACCCAAAAACATACCATTTTTGATACCATGTTTTCGTGCTTCGTAACTACAGCTAGCTATTTCAGACATTGATGCTAAACCATCGATTTGATCAGTCAGATCTACTACTCTAGAAGGTATACCTAAAATATGCATCTATATTGTCTATTTGCTTTGCATTTATTTATACTACATTCATATTTTAAGATAATCCATATATCCAAAATTATATGTATATGCGCAGTTTTCACTGATTTTTTTATTGTTTCTATTTCATTTTCCCTTTAAATGTTGGTACCTTTTTTAGCATTTATTAAAATTTCTAGCTATATTTCCATATATTCAAATATGTACTTACCTTCTGGCAACCTTTCTTGATACAGCTCAAATTCTTTTTCTCTGCTTGCTTGTCTTGCTGGATCAACATTATTAATAAAACCACTTCTGGCATGGGTTATTGCTACGGGTTTTCCTTTTAGTTCAGGATGATTTCTTAACCCAACAGACACGAAGAAGCAATCCATATCAATATGCATTATTACTGAGTCTGGTATACGAACATACTTTTCATCGCTTTCTGTCAAAAAAAGTTTTTTTTATAATTAAAATAACCTCATATTTTATAAAGTACAACTGTAACACCAGTCTTATAGAATTTGTCAAAAATTTAAATGTCTTTTATATGCCCAATCTCAGATTTTACTACTGTGACTTCTTTATTTGCGGATATTAGCTCTGCTACTCCTTCTAAAAAATACCTTTTGGAGAAAGAATTCGAAGAGGATGACTGTCCCGAAAAAATAAATCTATGTAATATATAAAATAATTATGGCTTTAGTAATTTAACGTGAATATAATATTTAGTTACAACGGCTTATAAAGATGATGATATGTCTTGTGTATTTCCTGTCGTTCGGACCGCGGAAAAAGCATTAGCATACGACAGATCACTACCCAAAAATGCTTTAAATCCATTGGGTTATGAAATATTTGATCAAGCTTCAGTCAAACTCATTCTAGGTAAGATATACATTTTTGGCATTCACATTTCAATATAAATATTGTGTTATTATTATTACGATTATGTTAAGACACACAAACATTATAAATATTCAGGCTCTACTAATGCAGCTAGAATAGAAAACCGTACAATCGGTATCCAAACATTATCTTTAACTGGATCTTTACGAATTGGTGGCGAATTTCTTACAAGGATTCTTGGAAAAAAAACTTATTATACTTCTCAACAATCGCCAACAAGTTTTAATGCTATATTTGAACAAGCTGGTATGTATTTCTTTATAATGCATACTGTATATTTTTATTTATTATATATTTCTCTTTCTATAGGATTTAAATATGAAAAATATTACAGATATGTAGATTCTACTAATTTGACATTAGATGTGGATGGATTTTTGCATGATCTTGGCGCAGCGCATGAAGGATCCGTCGTTATTTTACAACCAAGTGCTCACCATCCTACTGGTTTTGATTTATCGAACTGTCACTGGCAATCGGTGGCTGATATAATTATAAAAAGAAAACTATTTCCATTTTTCTTCTGCTGTTTTCAAGGTAATAACAAGGTGCCTGAAAAGGAAGTCTATATTTAGTGGTTTTATTAATTATTAGTACAATGCAGGATTTGATAATTTATTTCTTAAGTATATTATCGTCCAAAAGTAAAACGTTGCACTAGCCATGCTCATTTAATCTAAGGGGCGTAATTTCTCAAGTAGGTTCACATTAAGTCCTTCATTTGCCAGCAGTGCTTCATTTCGAATTCATTGCGATTCAGTAAACAAGCGTAACTGTAACCTCTTGTTTAGGTGTTCGTCAAGATGAAAATGATTTTCATCTGAAAATAAGCTATGTTGAAAAGCACTCTGTGGCATTTTGTTCAACCGTTACACTAATTAAAATTCAAGCACTTCTGAAATGTAATATTCGGATTGTCACAAACAGGCTGATTAGCTCAACTCACATTACACATTTCTACCGCTCGTGATAATCTTGGTCCCCGGATTTAGGATTTTCCGGTGTGGTGCCGATATTTTCAAACCTTTGTGAAAATCTTAGTTCATTTTAAGAATCTTCTAAATCGTGCACGCACAACACGCAACTGTCTGGTAAGCTAAATAAATATTAACTTTCTTTTGAGACACCTTATATAATAAATTTGTTATGCACGTTATGTTTAGACATAACTTTTTACAGAGATTCAGTTCAGCTCAGCTTATATAACGAGAATTAGAAGACAACTGACTCATAATGCCCTACTTACATTGAATATTTTGAGTTTTTAGGATTTGCAAGTGGTGATTTAGAGGAAGATGTATGGCCATTACATTATTTCACTGAAAGAAATATAGAATTCTTTTGCGCTCAATCTCTCTCTAAAACATTTAATCTACCTAATGAACGAGTAGGGTGTTTAGTAGTAGTATTAAATTGTACAAAGAAAATAAACATTATTAAAATGCATTTCATTAACATCATTGAGAATATGTACGATACTCCTCCTAACCATGGAGCTAGGTAAAACATTAATAAAAATGAAAAAAAATCACAATATATATAAAAATTAATTTTTAAGGGTTGTTACATTTATATTAGGAAATCAATCTTTATTTGAAGAATTTAAGCAAAACATTCAAGAAGAAGTTGAACGACTGAGAACATTAAGGGCTTATTTGCGAGAAGAACTAGAAAGAAGAGGTGCTCCCGGCACTTGGAACCATATTACTAATCAAAACGGGATTTTTTGCTATACTGGACTAAATGATGTAGTGAAAACTTAAAATAATATTGATAGTTCATAATATATTTTCTGTTCTTATAGGTACATGTGGAATATATAAAAAATCACTATCATGTTTACCTTGGTCCATATGGTGTTATAAATGTTAGTTGTCTAACTCTTGATAATATAATGTATATAGCAGCTGCAATGTATGTTACATTACAAAATATACCAAGATACCAATAATAAAATATTTATTCTAATTACTTACTTTTTGATAGAATTAATTTTTCTTTTCCTGGAAATTTTCCATTAGATTTTTCTCTTAAACTCCCTACAAGCAGTTTAAATTCAGCCCCTAAAGTCGCTATTAAATGAAGTCTAGAATTATTATAAAATTCTTCTATAAATTTAGGATCTGAGGCAGTCTTTGTAATTTTTCCTACACCAGCGGCATTTTCACTTTGAATGCTTGAACCGTTACCATTTTCTTTAGTTTTATTTGTATCAGTTTCTCTAGCGTATAAATTATTACTTCTACAACAATTATTTTAGAAAATAAGACACCCTTAGAAGAAATATTCAATATTCTCATACATTGTTTTACATTTGTCATTATTTTCTTCTATAACATTATTGACTTTGTCTTCATGTAGATCTTGTTTTATAGCAGGAAAATTTAATGCTGGCTGTGTTTTACTTTGGTTTGTATATAGTAAATACCTTTTATAATCTAGCAGCTTATTTAGAGCTATACTTTCAGTAATCCAGGCCGGTTTAACAATTGGAATAGCTCCAAGGTGTTTAATCTAAATATCTCAATATTAAATTAATAATTGTAGATTATATTTTTATCAATACCTTTATATTAGGTAAATTTGATGCAATTATATGAGTTGTAGATGGGGACTGATATATATGATATTGTCCACCGTGGGCTGCCATTATACATTTAATTTCAGATGCTGGTGGGTTTGTTAAACCATTGACGATTACATTAACCCCAGCAAATATATTTGACAATGTTTCTTTTTTCTCACTATGGAACTGTTCGGTTAATTTGGCCTTTTTGGCGGCCATATAACCACCCTTGAAATTGGTGAAATTTAAACATTTAAATATTCATTTTAAAGCATACATAAATACCCATTGCTCAAATCCATCATCAGAATTCCCTCTATTTCGATTTTTAGATTTACCCCGACCACGCATTTTTTATAAATTAATTTATTTTTTTAGATAAACATAGCGGAAGTGTCAAAAGCGTAAATAATTTTAACCTCAAAATATAACTTTGAAATTTTTATAATATATTTGGTTACAAAGTTTATCTCTGTTTTGATTACGTTAGTTGGATATAGTAAATTGGCTATCAGCCAAAATTTACTCAGGAATACTATCCAAAAATTCGATACAAGAACATATCAAACTTCACAAAGTTCGATCGAATGAAACCATTAGTGATGGGAGTAATCGAATTAAAATAATTAATACAGAAAATTGTAGAATATTGGAATCATTCCATAGTTAAAAAGTTATAAAGTTATCTAATAAAAATTAGAATCCCCTATTCCTTATTTATAATTCCAAAATAACACTAGTATATAAAAGTAATTTTACCTCAGCATTTGCAATTTATATATAATTTAAAATACTGGTACATTCTCTACCACATGCATTCCAATGAAATAATAATTACCAATATTTTCATAGTTCTTCATTTTATGTTAAACTATGTTTTTGATGATCGAACCGTTTTGCGATTATCACGTATATTAAATCTAGAAAATAATATATAGTTAGTGATTTTATTGGGAGTATCGATTGTGTTGACTACTTCCATTTGACAGTTATTATAATTTTTAATACATTTACTCAGAAAATTTTTAATTAAGATTAATTTTTTAATAAATTGCATTTCGTCGAATATACTTTTCTATATAACAGGAACACGCGGCAGATGCTAGATGTGTGGATATCTAGTTGCTATACTACGACGCCTAGATTTAATAATTATCAAGAAATATCAACAAGACAGTAAAAGTTGAATAATCGATGATTAGCTCCCGGATAAAAGTGTTTCCGAGTGCCTGGCGAATGGCGTTTCTGAAGAGTTTCCCTTTTAAAGGTGTGATGAATTTGAATAAGACGTTACACCACGGATCGAATTCACAATTTGTATAATTAGTACTTGTTTGAGCTAGATAGCCTTCTACCCCACTACCTTTTTGAATGATGAGTTCGGTTTGTTCTGAGCTTTCGATTGAAAAGTAGAGATAGCCGACTACGACTATGAATCCAGAAACTCGCGAGTGAAATGTAGCTTATAAAATAATTTTTTAAAATTTGATTTGATGATAATTTACAAATCAATTTATCACTTTTGTTTTGTTGTATTTGCATTAATACATAAGCAAGACACGTACGGGATAAATACATCAATTTTTATTTTCTAAATTAACTTTGTTTATGTTATTTTGTGTTAACGAACTTTATTTTGATATGGATTACTAGTCGGTTTGATATACATCAACTTGAACCCCATAAATCCAAATAGACTTTATAACTCACCCATGAACCAATCTCTTTAGTCTTAGGCCAAGTCAGGAGTATATTTCGACTAACCTATACAGCTGCTTCATTTTGCGTCTGATCTGCTCTGCTTTTTATTTAACGTGATCTTTCCAATTTAACCTACCATGTAGGTACATGCTGAGGTATTTCGCTTAATCTGCTTGATAAATTAGCCATCCCTCAAATTATATAATCTGGTTTTGTTATTTCGTCGTAATTCAAAATTGACATAGACACGTTTTTAACTATTTCTTAATATTGTATCTTCAAAAAATCTAAATTATGATGTTAGCACGTCGCGATGTTGTCGCATTAACTTTATCTTATGGTTTACATCTTTTGCTGGCTTATGACCTCTAATTATTATCACTAATATTTTTAAAAAATTTGAAAATAAAAAAAAACAATTTTAAATTTTTTCAAAGACATTTGACAACAGGGTCGACCAGCAGCAACACATTTCGAATTTTATAAACACATTAGGTTACATGTTCCGACGCATCAGACATGATTTTGTCTCTTTTTAACTAGAATGCTTTAACTAGTAAAATGAGAAGGAAAAATCCTCTTTGAGTTTAAAACACATTTTTACATTTTTGTAAACTCCCTTTGGTAGTATATTCGACGTCATCTAGGATGTGCTTTGGTTGTTTTGTTGGACTATGAATGTATTTTGCCATAATAATTGTGTCATAAAATAGATTATTTTAATGCACCTTGAAATTATCTCCTGCATAATTAGGAAATTTATCTCCACAATATGAACAACCCAAGAGTTATATATCTTTTTTTGGTCAGGCCTAAAACCAGGCGGTGGAATGCATGACGCATATTTGGTCGCGGAGACTTGCCCTGAAGTAATAAGTTCGACCAGGTTATGTGGGACTGCCTCTGGGCTTATCGATACACTAAACCGAAGCCGCCCCATAGTTGACCCCTGTGGATCGCTAATGCTACTACATTAATTTTGGGGATATGGCATCCGCTGATCGGGCAGCCGTTATTGGGCACAAGGACCCGGCGATTGATTGATATTGATTCGTGAACTTGAGTTAACACACGACTGGATACTGTTGTATGGGGGCAAAAGTTATGACTGCAGCAGCGGATGAGGTTGTTTCAGCCGACCGATGTCGACCAGCTTGGAAACAAGCGCGTTTTAAGAAAAACTTGAGCTGAGTTGTTGTTTGTGGAATTATTGAGATATGAAGTGCTTGATTTCTGGAGTGCCAGTTTCCCTATGAATTTGATTATTTCTGACAAACCATGGAGCGTTTAAGATTCTCCTGAAGAGCTTATTTAGGAAAACTTGAAGCCGTTTCACCTGGTTGGGTGTGATAAACTAGAAGTAGACATTAGATCCGGCCGTGAAGAAAGCAGTGTCGTCAGCGACAACAATGTGCTCTTTTCTCGGCAGATCTGAAATAAAGAGGTTAAATAAGGCTGGGGCCAGCGGGGAACCTTGAGGTACGCCAGCATCGATATGTTTTCGACAGGAAAGTGTTTTCCTGATATTCACCTAGAAAGATCTGTCCGATAGGTAGGACTTGATGAGAGCGGTTAGGTCTTCTGGGAGTCCCGATCTTCATGCAGAACCAGATGTCGTGCCAGACCTTGTCGAAGGCTTTGGTTAGCTTCAGAGGGACTGCTCCAACTTTTTACGTTGGTCAAGAGCGTGATGGATATGTGTGATATGTGACACTGGCTGGCTGTTTTCCTTCTGGATCTCGACCCTCACTGTTATGACGCCGAGTTTGGTCATATAGATGATCTGTCGCTGTTCGCGAGGGACAGACAATGGAGGACCTGAACAATTGGTAGTACTATCCCGGATTTTAATTTCCATATATAATAATCTTTACACCAATTTGGGATGCAAGCCTTGATCGAAGAGAAGTTCACGTATCTCGTCAATGGAGAGTGATTCTGAGATGTTTCTTATGATTATGTGGAATGCTTTGGCTGTCTCCTTTGGATGACAGTATCGGTAGGCGCCGCTTGTGGCGACGAATAAGAGATTGCCCTCCTTTTTGTTTTGGGTGATAATGTCAATTGATTGTGCCTTGGAGATTCTAATAAGCTCCATGAATCTCTTCTTGTCATGAAGCACTGTAGGTGGTATTTATTCTTTTGAGGGAGATTGAGATAGTCGCCGAGGTGATTGGCACTGTTTTTGCTGTGGATGTTAAGGTTTGCTTAGTGGCCTGGCTACTTACCTGCGCATAGGTGATTTGCTTCGGTGGTGACTGTGGGGCCGTTCTGGTGATCGGCTTGGTTTGCACTGGTCTGGTGGCGACTTTAGTTATCGAAGGCTGTACGCTAGCCTTGGCTTTTGATCGGGTTGATTGAATGGCTGGCTTGGGTTCTGGCAGTTGGCTTTACTGAGGTGGAGTGATAGGCCCTGTCTTCCTTTTCCCCACCAAGGTAAAACCATCATCTGGGTCTTCGCTTTCGTCGGGCTGTTGTGCGAGTTTGGCTGGTGTCTGAGTCATATATTTTGGCTACTATATTCGACTTAATTGGAATTACTTTAAATTAGAGAATGGTTAAAATATTTGGCGGTTATTGAATATTTCGATAACTGTTTTTCGATTGTTTTCCTCAGTACTATTTTTTGGCTATTAGTTATCGAATTGATAAAATATTATGTAATTTTTAGATATTTCGATAGTTCCCATCATAAAATTTTTAATAGGTTAGGTTATAAAATTTTTAAATCGATTGTCAGTATTTCGTTGCCCCTTTTAATGCTAGTATCTTGCGTAAGAAAACGCTAAATTATGGCAGTTAATACCATTTTACTTGATTTCTCAGTAGATCCTTCGTTGACAAAAACTGATGGATCCTTTACAGTATTATCTACGAATATTGAAAATGTTTTAAGGGATTTTTTAACCGGCTTGAAAACCATTAGCAGTTTCGAGTTAGAGGGTAGTCTGATCAAAATTTTTACAGCTAATCGTGGAACAGTTGTTAATCTTAGAATATATAGTAATGGCTTAGTTACGTTGAATATAGATTATTACAAAGGCGAAAAACAAGAACCATTGTTAACTCTTGAAGTAAGTAATTGGAGAATAAATTTAGATCAATTGAAGTTAATTATGTTTCTAATTTAATTAAATTTTATATATTGGACAAATATTTGTTAGTAATCCCACTATTTTAGTGTATTATATTAGATGTATCAATATAATTATTTGTTTCAGCTTAGTAAGATTTTTGAGCAAAAGCTAGCTATTGCGCTAGATTCATTTAGATCCAAAATGTTTCCTCCTATTAAAAGAGGTATACCTCTTGATGTATATCTATCTAGTTCAGGTTGGAATACATTAGTAATATTATTGTTTATTGTCATTTTCCTGTATTTATAGCATTTGGCTTTAGATGCATTTTATATCTGGAGAAGATAGCAATATTTTAGGTCTTTATGAAATACAATTTAATGACTTTTATTGATTATTGATTTAATGACTGAAGATTTTGTTGGTTATATATATAAATTATATCGCGTATAAAGTTGTAAATAATGTTTTAAATAATTATTTGTTACTTCTCTGGAGTATACTTTAATTTGATTTCCTGTGCACTTTAGAACAGTTTTGTTATGTCAGTTTATTATAATATCAGGTAATGTAGAATATATGTTTTCTTGAATTTTAGACAATATAAGTGACAGCCATATCTGAATTTTACATTCAAAAATTAATAACAATTTTGATACAGTTATTTTATCTTTGCATGTTTTGCATAATCATTTTAGAACAGCCACGCATTAGAGCGAGACTTAAAGGAAAGGGTGGTTGAAATTAAGAGAACACAGGCATTACCAATTTTAACACGAGGGACATTCATGAGATACTATCAAACATCAGGTTGGTTAATACTGCATGCATTTTCCTGTAGGTGAATGATGTCTGATTGTTATTTTTAAAAGTAAATACTGTATTCGGATTTTTAATTAATAAAAATTACACTCTAAATATTTTATCTGTTAACAGATAATCATTAATTTATTTATTTTATCCTACATTTAATATATTGAATATTTATATATTCAAATAATTGAGTAAAGTGATGTTGGCTATAGGTATGTATTTAAAAAAAATAAGGTGTTTGTTAATATTTTATTTTATATATTTTTTAAATGTATATATTTAACACAAGAGTTTCAAACTCAACCTCAATAAGAGAAATATGCTAAAGATTCTTAAAAAATTAAATACCCTTATACTTTATTTAAAAAGAATAGTATAGGATTTTTCAATTTTGGTATGTAGCCCTTTTTTATTTTATTGTAACCAAAGTGTGGCTTTTAGTGCAAATAAATGTTTCTACTATAATATATTTTTTAAGGCCCTAGTTACCTAATGTAATACAAAGATACCGCAAAGCATACATAATACAATCCCAATTAACAGTAAATTTGAAAATAATTGTTTTCATTTAATAAGAAAAAATAGGTAATCAAAAATATGTTTTAGATGAAAGAATATTGGAATATGACATTGATAACTTGGTGTTTGAAGAAGTCACTCCCTATCAAAAGGTACAAATTGTGCATTCTAAAACTCTAGGAAACATGTTAGTGTTGGATGATCTTCAGAGTAAGAGAAAGTTGTTACATTATATGTTACTATTATTATTAATATAAGAAATTGTTTTAGATATTGCCGAGTCAGATCTTATATATACTGAAACATTGATGCAACGAGGGAAGGAAAATTACAAAGATAAAGAAATTGTTATTCTTGGTAAAATTATTTTTTAATAGAAAAATGCCGTTGAATGTCAGAGTTGTTGCAGGTGGTGGAGATGGGGCTTTATTATATGAGCTACTTAAAGAAAAACCAAAAGAGGTTATTATGTTGGAAATAGATGATGTTGTTATGAAAGCTTGCGCTAAATATATGAGGTCAATTTGTGGTGACGTGCTGGATAACTATTCTGGTGCAAATTATAAGGTAAGATTTTTTATTTTTATTTTTATTTCTATTTCTTCAATGCATAACTTTTTGTTGAAGATTATAGTTGGTGATTGTATGAAGTCTCTTGAGCAATATATCAAAGAGGGCCGTAAATTTGATTATATATTTGGAGATTTAACAGACGTGCCTATATCAGAGGATCACTCTGAACAGCTGTGGGCGTTTATTAATAAAATTTTACAAATGTCATGTAAGGTGTTAAAGCCGACGGGAAAATTTATGACCCATGTAAGTATTAAATATTTTGAGCTAAAATTGCTTTAACATGAACACATGATATTGTGCAATTCTGTTAAAAAAATTTACTAAAATCAGTTTATTATCGTTAAATAGTGGGTAACCTTTAACATTTTAGATCTATATTACTTAATATCTGATTCAAATTAATTCATGGACTAATTTTACCGATCGACTTTAAAAGATGTGAAATGTGTCAACATCATTTGTGGGTATATTGATTCTTTATATATTTAAAAATGTTAAATATTTGTTTAACAGTATTTCTTATGTTTATTTTGTATGGTATAGCAAAGTTCATTTGATTGTCAATTATTTAATTTTTAGTGTTTTTTTCCATCTTTGGGCAGCATGCATGTTTCATCATTTAAGGCAATTGGTGAATAAACCCATTTTTTGTAATCTTCCTAAGAAATGAATATGAATTCTATTGATCGAGATAATTAGTAATCTGATGTGGCAACATTTGGTGAATACTGTGTTTTATTTTAATTTTTATAGCATTTTGAGTATTTTCAAGTAATTTTTTGTTTAAAATGAGTATTTGAATATTTCGGTCGTATTTTCCTTAATATACTGTATAATTTCGATTTATGGTTTCTTTGGTTTTATTAGTTAATTTTAAGGGAGCCAATTTCTTTTTTAGTTTCAACTCTCCAGTTCCCAAACTCAAGGCTTTTTGATACTTCTAAATAGTACAGTACGATAAACTGTCTAGCTCATAACATATCTCGTCAAATCAAAATCATCATTTCTAAAAGGCGTCACTATTTATGTATGTGATACTTTGTTTGCTTTGATTTAAACATTAAAACTCACCACAAAACACTTCGATATAAAATCCCATATTTGGTAAATTATATCATTATTTAGAAAATGTACTAAAATATATGCTTAATAACAGCTGTTTTGTAACCAGTAGATTGTTGGAGGGAATGACAGAATGCTGTATTGATACACCATCTTATAGAGGGTATTTATTAATTTAGAATATGTGTTGATTTTTAAATGGAAGTTTAATGAAAAATAAACTATTTTTTTATTTGAAAGATCGGTCAACTATCTGCCGCGGTTTCTCACGATAGCATGTATTTGAGCGGCCCAATTTGCAGTTATTCTGCCACATGGATCCGGTTTAATTTAAGTGATGGCTTTAGTTATGTTTATTTTAAGCTTTATTTTTTAATTTTAATCCCTTGTGGCCTATACCCCGTATAGATACACTTTTTGTGGATGCAGTGGAACCTGGTGAATCTCGTTTAGGTTGGTACCTACCTAAAATCCACATTGCTAGACAGACAAAATCGGGGTACAGAGTGATTAGCTCAGTCACATTTCTAACTACGGATAAAGCCGAAGACAGGGGTTAACTGAAGGGGGTTTTTGATGACTGAGATTAGCTGTATATTATAGATTAATGGTTTCATGTATTAAATACATTGTTAACATTATTATTTATTGTAGTTAACTGGAACATCCTGTCCCGAAGCTGTAGAACAATATAGCCAGTATTTGCAAAAGCTGCAACCTTCAGTCAAGTACACTATGGATCGTGCTTTCGTCCCGTCTTTCCTTGAAGAATGGGTCTTCTGTCAAGTGAGTTTTTCAAATTCAGGACCAGCAGAATAACGTAGAACATTAAGTGCTGTCTATATCTCTGGTCATCATAACTCACACAGCATAGATAACATATATTTAGTTAAATTGTTGTTATTAGACATTTATTTTGTTGCAAAAGAAGTTAGCAGCATTAGGTGACAACCAATATATATATATTATTTATAGTTTAATCAATATCTTGATTTTAATAACCAAGTAATTCTGGTCTTGGCAATGGATTGTTTTAGGTTGCATTGTATTATTTAACATATATTTGGTTAATAATGAAATCAGTATTAGATAGTTCAGGAACATATCATTTACAACAGAATAACTATATCCATATATTAATCCATTGTCAAGTGACATATGTATTATATATTTTTGGAAGTATTTTAACAACATAATGTATTAATAATGAATTTATAACATTCTGTAGATATATTTCAATAACTCATAACACAATATTGTAAAAATAGTATCTTATAAAATTATTAATGTATTATTTCTTTGAGTTATGCTAGTAAGATTAATTTCAGTATATATGTTGATATTTTGCTTCTTCTAAAAAATCTTAATATAGTTATCTATGTTGATCATTCTAATTTTATAGATCTTGAGAATCAATGAATTTGAAGTAGTTTTATGACATGTTTCATTTTAGTCATGTTTGTTAGCAATAGAAAATATAGCATTGTCCAAAGTTATTCAATTAGTATTCCTTGATAAGTATTTTTTGAATATCAGTTATGTTAAAATCTTTGTATGCTTTGTTGGTTCTTTCTGTTGAAAATAAAGTTATTTTAAAGTCTTGTTTTTGTATTATATTTTTATTCTAATAATCTTATTATTCCTGTGAGTGGAAAAATTTTTGATTTTTATTTGGTTGTTTAGTATCTGTCCAATTCAATGTTTTATAATAATTCTCGTGAGATCTGAAAAATACTCTAATAACGTACATATAAATCAAACAATTGAAATTAAAGTGTTTTAATTCAATTAGAATGTGGTTTATTAGAATATGATAATAAACTATTTGAATTCTCAAATGAGATTTTTTTATTTTCATAGTATTTTTTCTAAAATAAATAGGTTATAAACTTTTATAACACAAAAACATTTCTCCTGTCAAGAAATTCTTGTCATTATGCAGTATTTGCTATATGAGAAGCTATGAAACTGCTTAAAATCAAGCTTGATATTTTTGACTTTTTTGATGTTTTTTTTTAAATTTTTTCTAGATCATGATCTTGAGCTTATATTTAGCATAGATCGGCTTTTTAATTAGGGTCACCAACTTGAGAAAAATAATGTCAAATTTTAAAATTGAAAAAAAGTATTTGGAATAAAACATTTTTGTATAATTTTATGCTGTCCATCTTTTAAATATGTACTTTTGGGTGCTTTTGGCACGTAAAAAGAATTGTGGTCTTTGAAAGTTGGTCTTAAAATCAAAATAGAGATTCAAATGAATACTTATTTTTTAATTAAATATATGAACGATCTGTTCTGAATATATTCATTTAGGGAATACACGGCGGGAAAAGACTAAAGAAGATATTTTAATACATTTTGTACATTTGATAAGTTACCAGAAAATAAAACTTACATACACGTACCTGCGTATCTTTTTTGCATATACTCTTACATTTTTTGTCATTTTATTTTTAGTATTACTATTTTATTCTAAATAGAATAAAATTATCTAATACAATAGTGTTTACAATTAGGCAAGTCATTAAAAATCGAAGAGACTGAGGTGGCTAAAATCCATATACATAATAGTGTAAACAACAATTAAAATATATATATATATATATTTATATATATATATATATATTTAAACTATATATATATAAAAATATATATATAAATATTATATAAAAAATTATTAAATTAAAATTATTTTATTTTATTTTATTTTATATATATATATAAATATATATATATATATATATATATATATATATATAAATATATATAGGTAAATATATATATATATATATATATATATATATATATATATTTAATATTATAATAACTTAATAAAGTAGTTTTAACAGTAAAACATTTTCTTCATTCGTTTTATGAGGACGTCATAGATAAAATTGTACACTAATTACTCAGAGTTATAATGGACTTAGAATTCCAATTTATGACATATCTGAATTAATAATTAAAATTTGAGTCCATTGAATTTTATATATAACTGTAATTTATAACCGTTATGATTTTAGATGGAATATAATTAAATAATTTATTTTAGAGTTTAGTTATAGTCTTTAGTCCGATTTATTATACTATATGTTTTATAAATTACCAGGCATATTCACAATGATGGAATCGGATTAAAATAATCTGAATTAACTAGATTGAGCGTGTAAATAAACAAAGCATATTCCATAGCTTTTGTAGTATAGGGGAATTCTATGTAAACAAGACAATAGCGTAAGGCTCCTCCAATAATCACTCGTACTCCACCTCTTGATCCGGTTCTTCGATTGCTTGTACTCGTCGAAACCCTAGTCGTTGCCGCAGTTAGATCGTGGTACTAGCGTGCGGTACTTCAGTAGTTGGCCGAACCAGATCGACTCGTGACGACTTTGCTTCAGTACCGTTTAGCCGTGCGTTCATCGGTTTGGTCGTCTCCAGCCCTGAGGGGATGCTGCGAAGGTCTTCTGGTAAGCGAAGCTGTTTTACTCTCTTTCAGTTGCTATTTTTATATATCTCGTTTTGTCGAGGAAATCAAAATGAGGTGTTGTTGTACTGCCTTGGAAGGTCGATTGGGGCTCTATAAGAAACATAATATATGACAATGTTAATAGCTTTTGTTCAGATGTTTTATTTAATGATAGCTAAGATTGTCAATATTTAGAATTCTTTGTTGTTTTATGGTTATTGTTGTAGAGTATGACAAAAAGGTAAGTTTCGTATTAAAAATAATTTTAATTATAGAGAAGAAGGATGACAACACTTTTGTCTGGTTTTTTTTATATAAAACACTCCGAAAACATTTATAAACAACCTGTCTTTAAAATGACCTTAAATTATAATTAAAGGTTTTATTATGCTTATTTGCTCTATTCTATCTTAAGTAAAGAATTATGTTTGTTTTTATTTTGACATACATACATATTTATATATGTACAAAGAAAAATTATTTATATTATATTGCAGTCCTTCAAATTTAATTAATAATTATGCCGTTATGAAAACGTTGTGGATAATCGAACTATTTCTTTAATGTTAATTTAGGTCATATTATTGTTATTCTAATGAGTAGAGGTGAAGGAGATAGAGAAGTAATAAATATATTAACAATATTATTATTACTATTAGTTCAGAAGACCTCGGATTTAATTTTGTTAATTTAATTATAATTGTCTATAAATTTGTCTACTATAGATATGTAGTAGATATTACTCTATATAGATAATTATATTTAACAATATTATTTTATTGATTAGAAATTTATGTAGCATTACCTTTGAGTTGTCTTTTTGTTAATATCTAACATTTTGAATTATAATTCTCCTACACAAGAAACAATTAACTTTCCAATACTGCAAGTTGAAATAGGTTTTTATTTAAAACATACTCTTCATGAATAATATTTTTAAATAAAGTGGCAGCTCTAAGCATCCAAATACTATACTAGACTTTTAAAACGTTTTCATGATAAGCATTGGAATTATCCTGAATTTTCATTTGAACCTTGGTCTTCAGCCTATCGATTGGTACATCAAATTGGGTTATTATCAAAACTCATATAACAGGGTGTTTTCATACAAATTAATATTTTAATTGCCAGAATCGTGTGTACATCAATAGATAATCAGAAGAAGGTACAGTTAAATTTTCAAGTCGATCGGATGAAAACTAGGAGTTGAAAATTATTGTTCAGAAGAAATACATAAACATTATTGATTAAGAATTCAGATACGTTTTGATGCAATTTAAAATAAAGCAAAAATAAAAAAAATAATCCAATCAGGTGATGGATCATCTTGGTGATGTTTAAATAAAATTTTCAATTCTTAATTTTAATTTTGTAATATTTATTCTTTACGGTGAAAATATCATATAAATAAATATTTGTTTTTTTATAGACATTATTTGTTGTTTCTAAACCGTTTATGACCAGAAAGAAATATGTCGCTTAATATTATAAAAGTAATAGACAGCTCGGATTATAAGAATTAATTATTTAATATTCATTTTCGTTATTTGGCATTACTAACAAGGTGTTAGTGTAATCTATTGCGTTTTTCCGAAAATAGCCAACGACCATAGAAGACTGTTTTAGGTTACTTTGTATAACCTTTGCGACGATGCGAATGTTTAATTATGCATTGCGAAATGATTATAGTTGAGCAACATTAGGACAAGGTTACCCCAACAAATTCAGTAAGGGGAAATTAAGTTTGTTTTATAAATAAATCAAATAAACATTTTATAAAACTATATTAATAATAATATAGATATTGCAATGTTGTATTGATTGCAAGTAGGTATACACATTCAAAATATTAACCAGAATGTTTTCTGGTGAGTGAATAACCTTTACTCGTATTTGACAATGCTCTAAGTCAGTCAAATTTAAATTAAGTCATAGGTGGATTCAAACTAAGTTCTTACGACTAAATATACTTTATGAGTCAAAATGTTATCAAAAAATTAATGTGTTAAAATGAGTTACCTCTACTTTATTTTTTAGTGTGGTAACATCAAGCAGTCTGTGAAATAATTGAACTAGGAGGTCTTTTTACTTGTTTACTAATGAAAATGTATTTCACCTGACATTTAATCAACCTGGAAAGAACTAATAACTATGACAATTTTTCATGACTGGGAATGGGAATGCAATGTTTTCATAGAGAATATGAGATAAGTCAAGAATCTTCAATTTATTGATTTGAAGAAATAATGAGCTGCAGGAAGAAAGTCTTGTGGAAATATTGAAGCCACCATCTACTATTACATTAAAATGAAACATTGGATGAAGAAAACTGTGCCATCTGTTCAGCATGTTATAATTCTTTAAAATGTAATTGCAAAAACGGATAAAATATGTTATGTTGTGGGTTAAATCCTCCTCCTCTGTAATTGTTAATAAACAAGCGTAAAACATAATCAGGAGTAATAAATGTTCCTAACAAGTTGGTTAATGATGGATGTCCAATGAGATGGTTACCTGCCAGGTTTTTATAAAAATAGTAAGCTATTTTAAATTACGTATGGCTTAAATGCCAAAGTTATCCTCTTACCTCCAAAGCATTTATTGAATCTTAGAATCCATCTTAGAATAAAATTTAAAGTAATTTTCGATTTTGTGTTAATGTGTTAATATCTTTAAAATGATGCTCAAAGCGGTTCTTTAGAATTTAACAAATATCTAGAAGTTTGACTGAGCTAAATCAACTAAATCAGGATGCTGAATGAGAATTATTGTTATGGAAAGGCCAATACGGCCTTCTGCTAAATGATGCATAATACTTTTTCCTGTTTTATCCCTTTTTGGTAAACATTAACCAACAATAATAATTAATTTTTAGCTATAATTTGATTTTGTATAAGAATGCCATTGAGTGAATCAATTGCACTAACTTTTTTAAAATTAAAGTTATAACTTAATTCTGTTTAAAGTATTTTTTGACTATGTAGAGCGATAAACCGTGAAATCATATTTTGTGTTATTGGCGAATAATTTAAAAGTTAATTAAAAAAATACGATGCTTTCCTTGAAAAACTTGCAGTTATATTATTGTATTCGATGCCATTGGAATTATATTGAATTTGATAGAAATTATATTTATTGAAGGAAATTTAAATACAAAACCAAAATATATTTTGGTTTGCGGAAACCTTGGCAATTACATATCGTTAGTGACTAAACAAGTCCAGTAAACTGTCTTCAAATACTGCATAAATAACGAAAATTGAAATGTTCAAAAACAATATAATGGTTATTGGGCAATAATCAAATGCCAAGTCGCCAACCCATTAGTGGTATGCTATTATTAATTCTTATCAGTAAATGGTGCATATAATGGTTAGATAATATTTAATGCTAAACAAGTTGTAAAGCACAATGTCTCATAGAAATGAATTCATTCCTTTGAAATAAAAGTTATTAAGATAAAAACGCTGAATGTTAAAAACATAACAATGGTTAAAATACTCTTGTCATGCAGATTATTTCTAATTAATTTTTGATAAATGTCGAGTTAAACTTGCTTAATTAATTACATCGCTTAATACTTAATTATGTTTAATAATAAATTAATTTAATTGCTTGATTAATTAAACTTTAACTAATAATTATATGAAATATGTACTAGGTACTTGCATGTATTTTAATCAGCGATATCTATTGAATGGTGAAAATGCAAAATATCAATGTAATGTCACATACACAAAGAAAAACTGTTAACCTAACCTAACTGTTAAATTTGGCAGTTTTAACATTTCTATACATAAAATGGCAATGTTCTATTTTCTAATTTTCAAGTATTCTTCGGTTATTTGGTGAATACAGATGCTAATTATGGAACACGCCAAATTGCATTTTCGACATTTATTACTTTTGTTATTTATTTGATTTTAAGAAATTTACTGTCGAAGATGAGTAAACGCTTTTAGAAATTTCGTCGGTTTTCGATAAAAAAATAGTGGTTTTGATATCAGTGACAAAGAACAGCCTGGAAGACAAAAAAAGTTCGAAGACAACCAATTGCAAGGTTTATTTGACGATAAACTTTTCGTCGTTGCGAAACACTTGTTATGCAAAAAAGTGTTTTCTTTTCTGTCGCGAAACGCAGTGCTATGTTTGGTGATGATCAATCTCAAGCCCAAAAAGTCATATGGCATATGGCGCGGTCAGCAAAGTGTAGTTACTGCAGATGCCTACTGACGTCTTTCCGTTATGGCATGTTGACAGAAAGATGGTAACAAGTTATAGAGGATGATGCAACATTTTTTTATTCACATATTAGGCCTATAAATTAGTTTTAAAGACTTTTTTAAATTTAAAGCTTTATTATGAAAAATCGGTACAATGTATTTTATTCAAAGTATTGTCTATGTTTCAGACAATTTACGAATTTAGCTTTTGAGATATTTTCATAAGAAGTGAAGCATCGCTCAGACAGGTCACTATTAATATGTTGGAAAAAGCAGTAATCAGAAGGAGTAAGATTTGGAGAATACGGCGGGTGGTGCAGCACTTTCCATTTTAATGTTTTCAAGTATGTTTTCACCAGTTTTGCCACATGTGGTCGAGTGTTGTCATGCTGAAAAGTAACAGTGTTGTATTCTGGCTAATATTCCGGCCGTTTTTCGCGCAGTGCTAGTCTCAAATACATAATTTTGTCGGGTAATGCCTTCAAATTTTTTGGTTGTCTAGAACGCTCTTTGCCTTGACTATCAATATCGCTACTTTTAAAACGTCAAAATGAGTATTCACCTGTTGAAATCAATAAAGATATTCAGCCGCCTTTTTCAAATTGAAGTAAAAAAAGTGAAAATGTGATTTACTCAGTATAAATTCAGCCATTCTCAACATACTGAAAAAAAATTTGATCACATTTGGACAAAATGATACCCCAGGGTGAGGGTACAACATGAAGTTGGTTACAAATATACCCTATAAGATTTAATTCACGGCAACACTATCTGTTGTATAAATAATATTCGTTAAAATTAATTTATAGGCCTGGTATATTGTACTAATTTTTCTAAATAAATAATAGCACCTAATAGATGCCAGATTGTTTAATAACTATAGTATTTTTCTATAAGAATAAGTATATTTTATAAGAACGTAACTAATGTTTTATGATTAAATTATGATTAAGTCCCAATTTAACTTTTATTTTAATTGATAAGAGTTTGTATGCTGACAAAGTTTTAGCGTCAGTTTTTCGTGATGTGAATGCAATTTTGTTTGCGGATTATCTCCAAACTAGTAAAACAATAAACTCATTATTATTGTATTTTGATAGTTGATGTAATGTTCTGGAGCAATTAGTTGTGAATATACACCAAAACCACCATACCGTTGAAATTGTAAACAGTCATAGAAGCTAGAATAACTGACCGTCAAGATAATGTTGCTAACATAGTTCTAAAATCATAATAATTTTTGTATAACATATCCGCTATATTTAGTTACCTCTGACTTCTATTTTCTTTCATTCTTCATAGAATTATATTGAGGAAAACAAATATAACCAGACGAAAAGCTAATCAGCTAATTTAGAGGTATTTTTAAATTGGAGCATAGTTGGAGTATAAATAAGTAATAATTCGTAAATAAGTATAAAACGTTTTCTTCATTGTTGTTGCAACAAATAGTCTTTTAATTCACGCGAACTAATCGTATCTACTTCAGTTTAGACTGACACTGTCACCACCATTGCGGTTCGTTTGTTTCTGTGCTGTACAGACCTTGATCATTAAAACATTCACCTTTGATGAAGACATTGCTTCGTTTATGAGACAATTAAATAACATAAAAATGTAGATTTGTAATGTTGTAACAAAACAAAGAGATGGAATGAAAGTCATAGTTTGGTGGAAATAAGTCGTGCTAAATTATTTGATTTTTAATTTGTTTCGTTTTCTAGTTTGTTTTATTTATTTTTTCTTAAAACAAACCAGCAATTATGTTCAATACCTTCAAAATAAACGCAAGGATTTAGAAAAGAAACCAGTAGAAAAATAAAAACTATAATATTTATGATTTAATTTCGAATGTTATTGGAATTTCAGAGTAATTTATCTTTATTTAAAAACACTATTGTTAATAATAGTAATTCAGATTTTCAATACAGTATTACAACATAAAAAGCACATTTTCAGAATGCAAATAATAAGTTGTAAATAAATGTTTAGTACTAAACAACATTGCCTAAGTCACGACTTTACGTCAGAAAATTAGCTTTCGGAGTCGTACTTAAATTTAATTAATATATTTTATTTGGGAAATATACACTGATGTATTTATCTTCGACTTATTTTGCTTGTAAATTGATTTAAGTAGAACAAAATAGTAATAACAAATTATGTAGTAACTTAAGATTGTATGATGTGATATTATGTAGTAACTTATTAAATATATTTAATGTCATAAAAAATATTATAAACATTTTTTGGATAATTTTTCATCGTTTATTTATGGAGAACAATTTTTTTACATAAAAAAGTTGTAAACATAATTGAGTTAACCACAATTTTTTCCATATTTTTATCAGTATCTGAATCTTATACCAAAGAAGCAGCAGGTTTTTTATAAGCTATGTAAGTCAGTTTATTTCTGGATATCCTTCATGTGGTTTTTAAGGCTTTGAAGATATATGTTGTAGAAAATTTCGAGAGCTATTTTGTATAAACATGACTAAATTTCGTTGATGTACGGTTGAATTTCTTTATACTACTATCACTAGGGAATGTTACATATAGATTTGGAATGTTTCTTGGACTGTATGATACCGTCTTATTCCAACCACATATATCACATCAATATTATCTAATTTATGTAGAAAGAACTAACAAAAATGTAACAATTTCGATGATTTACGAAAATGAACTTAGGACGATTTTCTTTAAACATCACCATCCATTTGTTGTTATGTATTCAAATAACTTTGGGATTTTCTTCAGTTGATTAGCTTTCTCATGAACACTCTTATGCTCTGCTTCGATATTAATGTTATTGATTGGTTGGTGTAGTATCATCAATTAATCTAGTTTGCTTGAATTTTTCAATAACTTAGTATAGTGAACGCACTCAATATTCTGATATTTTTTACAAAAATTAAGAACAATGACCACACATATTTTTACCGGACGTATCGTTACTTTTTGTTACCAGTTTGTTTTTTGTTGTTTGTATTGTTATTTTTCCCGATTTTCATAAAGTTTTAACAATCGTATATAAGAATTACGTTTAACAAATCAATTTTACCAATTTAATTTAATTTTAATGTGGTTAATTACCATATAGAAATGGTCAAAATATTCGTATTTAGAAACAGCTTTATAATGATATACCGTAAAATATAATTTATAAAATATCGTGAAATTTATATGTTAATTTGATATTCTAATTGTTCATGTTCTAGTTTATTTTTATAGCCACGATGTTAATGAAAATTTACTTTTTCTTCGTTGAATATACTTGGTAAATGTAGTGTTTTAGTTTTTATGCAATTTCCTGTTGCAATGGTATTATTGACGCCATATGTAGTAAATAATTTGTAATTACTTGAAATACAAGTAATATGATATTTAGTATTTATGATATTTTTATGTATTTCCAATAAGCATATACATACCAAGAAAAAAACTAAATCTACTCGCATGATTGTAGAAACATTGAAGCACCTTTGTAAAGTAATTAAGTAAATTCACAAAGTATTATTTTTCTTCAGTTTGTATATCTACCGGAATCGATATTTTAACATACTTCACATTCTGTTTTGTAGAACTAATATCTGCATGCTATGATCTTTACAATGTTTTAATTCATAGATCTAGTCCAGCTAAATCTTAGTTGATAAAAAGGAAAATTTAAAATATAATTTAAAAAGACTTCTTAATTCTTCCATTTTTAATATCTTGTTTCTCTTATCTTTCTCTATCTGACCTCATAAAACCTCACCACTGGCAATTGAATTTATATTGTTCAGATTGGTTTTGGGGATCTTAATCTTTTTTTTTTTGGAGTAGATCGTTGTGTCTTTCATATAAATATCGCTATGGAAGCCTGTGAGAAATTCCCTTACTGTTATTCGATAAACAAGTTTAAACCATTGCAGTTTGTATTTTCATTCATTAATCCTATTCATGTTAATGTTAACTTGAAGCATTCATTTTTATTTGATACTTACATACTTACGAGCTTACAGGTGTCAAAATCTTTTTTATTCTAACATTTTCTTTCTTGCAAAGGCATTATATTAGAGAATTATCAAATAGTTGAGCATCTCTATTTGCTCTAATTGGACGCTGTTAAAATCTACTGTTGTAAGAGGCCTTTTGTCACTACTTTTCTTAATATCTACTTTAATGCTTGAGACTACAACATCTGTATCATCAAACATAGTGGTATTATCATAATAAAATAAAATAAAAATTTGGATAATCATACAAAATGCAGCGAATAATTGTTAAATACTATTCATATAATTTCAATCACTACTATGATCCAAACGGAAAGAACGATATCTTCCTGGCGAACATCGGCTAGGATCGCAAATTAATTCGGCACATTCGTTTAGTATTCGTACATATTAGCTAAAATCATCGAGATATATCTGAAAAAATAGCTTTCAAAGCTTTTCAAAACAATTGCTAGTAAGTAGAGTTCAAACTCATTGAAAATGGCAATTGCGTGTGAAATCGAATTGTGTGGCAAAATCGAATATTATTTTAATTGTAAGTAGAATTGTATAATAACGATATGAAATAATTTAACTTAAGTCATATTTGTGATAATATAGCATGGGTAATTATTTTAATATTTGTAAATAAAACTATTGGAATGATTAATTGTTTATTGGATTAATTGTTAAACTTCATTGAATAAGGTATGGGACGAATCTCTGCACCTTCATGCATTTCCTTGAATCGTATTTTTTCCAGGAGTACAAACCCCGCTCCATGAAGAACCATAAAGTCTTGATACAAATTATCAGATTTTTTTTCAGATTTTAAGATCATAATATTACTGCACTGTTGTATAATATCAATATCATATATGTGATTGTTTTTGCAAAATTTGTGAAATACTCAGTATTTTTGTTACATATTTTTGGTGTAACTAATAACTAATAATAATAAACTAATAATCTTTTAATTGTTAAATTAAGTACTATATTTGTCAACTTTTATAGAGGCTGTGTTGGCTGACATCAATCAAACTCTAGAAAATTATTGAAAATATATAGCTCGTATATTGCCATTAACTCAAAAACACTCGACAATCGACCAGGTCTCATAGAAAAATAAATAAAATGACAGAGATCTTTAAATATTTTTTGAAAGAAAAACAAATATGCTCTGCAGTTTTTTTATATATAACATACGTTTTCCAGCAAGGTATATATATGTGCCGTAATATATGTATGTACTAAGTTTTTAATCAATCTCTAGTAAAGGAATTAAGAGTTCATTGAAGAAGTTTATTTTGTTTATATTGAAATGTATTTATGTAGTATTATATAAGAATGTATAGAATTATATTGATATTTTAACTGAGAAGAACATATTTCCAATATTTAATGACTTGTCTTATTAATACACTTTTTAACTCTTCAGTGGCATATTTAAATGCAGATGTTCTGTTGTTTCATATTTACTTACTCAGATCGATAATTACCTTGATTTTATTTAGTTCATGAAACGGAATTGCTACAAGCTTTCATTAAACTATATTACATAGAAATGTTTTACCGTCTATACAATAAGCTTACTTCCTATACAATCAATCAATTCATTCAAACGAATATGATTATGTGATTATGAAAGGAAAAATGTAACATTTATTTACAAATATATTAACATATCCGTACTTGAAGTGTATTTTTTAATATTACGTGACGTTATAGATTTATGCGTAAAGAAATTCTGTTCTAGATATTTTGAAAACGAACAATATTCGCTTTGGTGCTCTATGAACTCACTTTTTTAACTTAAAAGCAGATTGCACTCATATTACTAGTTTTTAACTACATCCAGTAATTTTTGCTTCGTGTTGTTCTCAAAGTCAATATTTAAAATATTTTAGACCTAAACTTAATTAGCATTTTATGAATGTACTCCCACTGGTGCGCTCCATATAGTTTTAAAAATCGGTACAGTTTTTACATATAACTATATTAATTCAAAGTGTTTTTTGTCTCTTCAACCTCACTCGGAGGTCCACTGTCGAGCAGTTGTGATACTTATATAGTACTTAGATGTTTTTGTGTCCACACAAACTTGCTTCCTGCTTTTTCACTGATCGTTAGCACCCTTAAATCTTTGTGCTTGTCCTGATTTTTTTTGTATCATGGGGCGTTAACAATGGTGGTAAACGCTTTGCTTTTGTAATTTTGGATCATTCAATTTCTTTGTGCAACCTGATAATTGCAAACCATAGGCACGAGAGAACTGGCTTCGAGATCTGCTTGTGTAGGACAGTTCTTGTTGTCCAAGCAAAAGCCTCATACAAGGTTCTTTTTAACATACTCCACTTGAGCTTGGCATCCAGTGTTATGCCCAAGTATTTAGCTGTATTCGCATATTTATTTTATACGGCATTACTCGCTATTGGCAGGTAGTATATTTGTACTTATTTCAAATGCATATGTGTGGACTTCGTAGTATTTTTAGTCCTCTCAGTAATTTTATTGACATCTGTTTCTACTCTATTTCATTAATTAGCAAACCATTGTTACTGCTTGACTTTTGGGAATATCACTAGTATAGAGTAAATACTTTACTAACATATCTACAGTTCTATAATGTTACTTATAACAAGATAATTTAACTGTAATTTGATTTGATGGAGGAAATTAAATTTTAAAATCTTTTCAGTTTAATTTAGATTGGGTCGTTTCATATTTTTCTTCTATGTATAATAATTATAGTCTATGCTCTTAACTATATTTATATTTGTATTAATATTTAATATTTAATCTTAATTTTTGTTGATATTCACATTTATATATTTTGTATATCTAATTTTAGATCCTAAAGTTCTACAGATTAATAATGATGGAATCTAGAGACCCATACTTTTAGACTTATTTACTATTTTAATGTAAGTAATTTGTGATTTGTAATTTTCAGTAGAGAGGACACAAATATGTATCTTTAACAAAATATGCAAAATTTATAATTTTGTTTTAACAAAAGATTATTTGCAGGAAATTACCTTTTAAATTGTTATTATTTGTTGAAGTTAGTTAAAAACACTCTGACGATTTCAACATGGTTAAGATAATGGATTTTAATTAGTTGTTGTCAATATGGAGTTACGAGAAGTTATATTAAATAACATGGATACAATATGAATAAATAAAATAGTAATACATTGGTAAGTGTTCTTCTATCGCGACAAAGAAAATACCACATTAGTTTCAGTATTAATAAGAACTAAAGAAATAGGCGAAGATTTGATTGTTTCAATTCAACTTGTTCGCCACAATTATTACAATTATCATATAATTTTTAATTAGATTTTGGTGACACATATTACTGATAAAAAGTATTATAAGCTTAATGAATAATTTTAAAGGAATTTTACTTTATACAAATGTGTGAACGTTCTATTCTAGATTTGAAAGTTTACTTTACAAATATTGCACTAAATCATGATGTAATCAAGGTGAACAAGTATTGTGATGTACAGGATTAGTTAATAATTTTATTTAATTAATTATTCAATTGTCATAATTGAAATTCCGTCTACAAATATAGTAACCCAAGGTGATTTTAGGCCCATATTTAATGTATTATTACCTTACTGACTTATTTTCAAGAAACTGTCTGCAATGAGTGAATAAGTTCTAGTACTAAATGATAAATTAGCATTTATTGTGAGTGAGCAATGCAGTATTATATGTACTGTAGAATAAAATTAATAGTTGTGAAGAGTTTTTAATAATGGTTTCAATATGTTCAAGTGGAAAGCAAAAAGCAGTAGGTGAGTTATTAGTTAAAATCTTGTCTTATTTATATTAGCCATTATGTATGGAAAATAACGTAGCTCGAATGTTCGCCGCAGCTTTTAAAGCGGATGCCAATCATAGTTTTATTGGCGGAAACTTGGTGGTGAACTCCGTTAATAGACTAATGATATTAATTACGTGTGAATGAACGTGTTAAGGATATCATTTGATTGTGAGTTATTGACAAAAACCTACAACTTCAGAAAAATCTATAAAGAAATCAAGCGATGTTAAATCCCATGACCTTGGTAGCCAACTCATGTTATTTCGACGAGAGGTCACTTCCACAAATTGTTTGTGTAGAATGTCATCAACCATTCAGTTAGAGTTTAGGCGAGAACAAATCCGTTATCATTGTTCCATAGCGTTGGTAGTTTTAGTGATGTCCTCTCTAAACTCGTCTTCGAAAGGGTAATGCTCAATTATGTCGCTAGGCCATATCCCCACCAAATAGTAACAGTTTGAGGACGTTCGGTATACGGCTCTAATATTAGTTTATCCCATGCGCTTTGTTATAAAATGTTTCGACCAAATTTGGAGTGCTCTTCTAAAAGCTTCGAAGCAAGAGTGACATTACTTTTGTTTTTTCAAAACAATGCATCAAAAACAATTTCGTGTTATAATTTTAACACTGATTTTTGATGGAAAATGTGCCGTTCAAGTGTTATAAGGACTTCGCCTTATCAGAAAAAACAATAAAACGTTGGTGTGCTGACTTTAAACGTGGTCGTAAAGATACCGATTATGTAGAAGGCAGTGAACGTCCAAATGAGGTGGTAACACCAGAAGACATCAAAAAATTCCATAAAATCATTTTGAATGATCGAGAAGTGTGTTAGCTAACATCGTAAGGATATCAAAAGAACGTGTAGGTTTTATATTGCATGAGCATTTGATTATTGGATTATTATTTTGGACTCTGAGCAGAGTTGGGCCATGTTTAAACGTAACAAATCGGAATGTTTGCATCGATATGCAATAATGGATGAAACATGAATTCATAATTTCACCTCGGAATCAAAACGATCGTCATCTGAGTGGACAGCAAATGATAACAGGCCTATTTTGAGGCAAAATATAAATCATTCTACAAAAGGGGCTTTTCAGCATATGTGTTATATAAGTGCAAGCACTTATATAAGTCTTAGCATAACATTTGTCAAAGTTAAAATCTGCGATGAAATGACAGCTTAGGGTTCTCTCGGTTTGGCGTTTTTGACGCATTGGTTTAGCCATACTCTTATTTATTTCGTATCGAATTTAGCAACCCAAATTTAGAGAGTAGATTTTATTAAAAATAATTTGTCGCAAAATTAGTAACTTTGATACGATGTAATGACGTATCGTCGGGTAAAATATACGTTGTCAAAATAATATGGCCCCCACAGTCTCTCTATATCGACCCGTCCCTTTCGCAAAACCTCTATCTGAAAGTTATTTTTTATGTACAAAATTCTGTTCGATATTTCTTGTGACACACAATTCAAAACAAATATATGGTTGTTTGATATAAAACCTTAATTTCCTCGCATGAACGATATTGGCACACTTATTAAAAAAAATAGTTCTTTTGTTCTATAATTACATTAGTTTGTATTATTCAATGAAACGAAAACCTTACCGGCTATCGTCCGATTCGCGTCACATCGTCAATATTTTCATAACAATAATAGGTTATTGCATTTATGCATCCCATTATAATTTTTGTTGTCGGTAGAGTGAAACAGTACTATTGCAAAATTGTTAACCGGTGCACTTTCACTTATCAAAATAGCTTTTTGTCGAAGCAATCATTTTTGGATGATATAGACTTCGGTAATTACTATTCTGATATTGGTTTTGCGCAATCATCGCGCTCGTACATCATCTACACGAAAATAATAACAAAGCCTATCTAGCGATTGGGTTCTGCGTTCGTTTACTCTCCTTTCGTTTGCTGGTTTTGCTTTTGATTTACAACTTATTACTCTAGAAACCTTCGGAATTATTAATGAATTCATAGGCGTCCGCAATATAATTAATTATTCGATTAATCTGTTGTATATTTTAGGTCAAGGAGCAAAAAATACTTTTTTATCTACATATCGCATGTCTTTGATAATGTCACTCTTATGTTGTATCAAATGTCATCAAATATTTAAAGCTATTCAGTTTAGCAGGTTTAACTAAATTTAATCGTCTAATTGAGTAAAATTCTTTAGAAAATATTATTATGAGTACAATTTGAAATCAGTCTTTATTTTCCAATTTTTAAAGATTTATCAACGAAAAACGATTACATATTTATTATGTGTTTAAGGAAATATTGTTTACCACTATTTACAACTTTGGCGCATCTTTTGGGTGGCTTTTGGATTCTGCGTCAATAAAATTCTTGTTCTTTGGAAGCTATCTAAGAATCGATCGATGTTTGATAGCTTTAAAAGAAAATAACTGCTGTTAAGCAAAACGAGCAATGCATTTTAGCGTTTCAAGAGAAGTTGTAAACTATTGAACCAAATGGGGGCGGGCATTTTTTATGCAACTTAATTGTTTTGTCTTTTTTGATATAGCGGTCGTTTTCTTTTAATGTCTGACACAAACTCATTACTTGAGATTTTCTCCAATTGTTCCAATCGCTTTTAACAACTCATGCCGACTTGGTCCCATGGTATATACAACAGGACCTTCGCGCCATGAATACCGTATCATTGAATTCACTTTTGGCTTTCAGTAAGTATTCTAAATTTTTTAAGTTATTTTCTGTCCTTGCAGTTACTGACATATCAAAAAAGCCAATACGCCTCTTTCTAGGCTTTAATTCATAGGGTAGAATGTCCTTGAAGTATTCTTACGGCTTTTAATCAATGGAAAATGACTTTTAATTGCCTTTAACTAACACTTTAAACTTATTTACTGATCTGGGACGCTATTTGTCTTCATTCTACTGTATTATCATTCTGCGCGCTTCAGCTGCAATTAAGAGTAAAATGATATACTTTCAGTAAATCTCGCTTTTTGTGCACAAAATAGCAGTGTTTACTCATTTAGATATTTATCATGGTGTGTCTAATTCACAAAGGTAATGATGATAAATGGTGGATAAAGGTTACGTCTTGAAAAATCAAACTCCGGTTCGTAATTTTTTCCTCCCATCCTAACTTTTTCAAAATGACGTTCTTCAGTTTGTAACTCTAATATATTTTAATTTTAAAGATGCGTTCTTCAAAATGGAGACTAAAATATAGTATCAAGACCGAAAGCTTGAGATCTCGGGTAATTAAAAAAAAAAATCGAAAGGCTAAAACGCAATGACAACTGCTTATGGGGTGTAAGTGAAATCGTTAAATATATTTGTATTCTTTATTATCATTTGCTTAGTGTTATTAAAAACAATATATATCCACTTTTATTTATTTATTTTTTGTAATAAAAAAACCCTTGAGAAGGTTCTTATCAATATTACTCTTATAGCACTAGAGGTGATTTTGTAAATAGTTCATTAAAACAACATCTTGTTTTTGGTACTATCTACCCAATAGTGAAAATCTCAGGCTCAACACCAGTTTGCATCAACGTAACTAAGTTATTAAAGCAAAACTGGATCTGGTATATGGCATTTGGGTGTTCAGCGCTACGATATATTCATTTGATTATATTCTTGATTTATTTTCGTATGAAAGTTTTGTTGGCCATTCAAAAATATTAAAGTAGCACGTTGAATATACTTTTTCATCTTGTCCGCTTGATTCTTGGAGGGCATTAGGATTGGATTGTAAAAAATGTAACAAAAACATGTGGAAATTGATCTATACATATTTATATCATTGTTGTGGAACTGAAGATAATCAAGAAGTCTGGAAAATTTAATGTTTATTTTATAAACAAAGAAATGTCTTAATTATTATATATAAGATTGGGGATACATTTATTTATTTTCCTAATAGATGTCAGAAGATTCTCCTAAAGCCGCATAATTACAGTAATATTTGTTCAATGGTGTCATAATATGCGTGTTTGAAAGGTTTGATCCATAGAATATTTTAGATATACAGTAGTCATATGTCTACTCAATCAATATAAAATGAAAACTCCATAACACTCATTTTACATTTATTTTTTTGATAATATTTTGCTTTTTTACTTCTAAAATACAAAGAATTTCTCCCAGGTTTATTGAAAATTTTGTGGTATTTATGAAGTGAACGCTAGCGTCAGAATGGTTTTAACGAGATTCCGGAAATTTAATGTTATAAGCGATGTTAAAGATAAGCTACATCTTATCCGATCAATTGTTGAAAATGTGGAGGAATGGTCTTCAAAATATTGAGGTAAACTAATTTATTTTATCTGGCAACATTATTGCCGAACTGCACATCAGGCATAAGACTGGATGCGAAAAGAAGCTCGATTCCTGTGTTCAACGTGAAGAAATAGAAATTCTTGATGTAGTAAGTTCTGACATATATATTAAGACACCTCTTCAATGTATGGTATAATGTATGTGAGCGTATGAATATTAATAAAATACCAGAAATATATAAACTATGTCTTATCGAAGTGTGTTCTTTTTCTTGTTATAGTTGTCTTGCGTTACGCCAGTGGCATAAAAAATATATCATTGCAAATATATAGTATAATTTTTAAGAAATATATTGTATTAATAAATAAATATTTTTTAAAAACTGTAGCTACCACGATGAAACAATATTTTGTTTAATAATTCCTAATGGATATCATAAAATTACAATTTGATTGCTTCATCGAGGAGCAATGATCTTTAAAATCAAGTTATTTCAGCACTTATAAAACTATTATTTCTCGTGAGCATTAATGTTTTAGAACTACTTAAATTACTATTGTCAATTAGGATTTGGTATAATAACCTTCAAATATTGTATTAACACTGCCTTGAAAGCATTTGAGAATAAAAACGAGAAATCGGTTTTTATTTATTGATTTTCTGATTTGCAAATTTAATTTAAGAAAAAAAGGTAATATAAGAATCAGTGTAAACCGAATTTTATAGTCACAGAAATAATTACTGTTGTATTTCTATATTCAGTGAAAATAAAATTGAATATACTTTAAGTATTGGTTCATGTATTTTTGTTTTTTTGTAATCTTATTATTATTCTTATTATTCTTAGTATCTTATTGGAATAAAAATCGACACTACATGTGGAATTATATTACCATTGTAATAACAAAGGACACCTTATTATATACCTTTGTTTATTCTGTCCATTTCTTTAAAGATTTATTGTCATAATAACTTATTGGCCTGAAAGCCTTCGGAATTACCGATGGATACCTACTGTAAACTCGAAATTAGTTTCGATTATTGTGTTTTCTATATATAGCATTAAAATATATTGTATATTTTAATAATCTAACTTTATATTCATAATATTTTATTTTTCACTTTTCGTAATTTCAGAACAATGACGAAATTGAATACTTCATTATAAATTACATAAAATATCATTCATACTATTAGTCGTTGTTGTCTTTATTCCATATAACAAAATATATACATATTATTCCTTTCAGTTTGTTAATTTATTAGATATTACCAATAAAACAAATATTTAGTGAAATACATAGCTGCTTCTCATCATCATTTACTAATTACAAAATTAGGGTTTTTAAATCAAAATCTAAATATGATACATTTCTTCTAAGGAACGAAACATGTTTTTCACTATTTTCACTTTTTATGCTAAATAAAATGTATCCACCATAACATTGATCTAATCGTAAATTTACCATGATTCTTTAGTCAAAGATCGACATTAGGTCTTCATCGTTAACTTATCGGATAGTTATCAAAACCTTTTGTTATGTTTAAATGGTTTAAATTTTGTCATTCATTAATAATCAGTTAATATCTGAAGATATTAAAATATAGGTACCAAAACACCATTTGCGGGAAATTCTTTTTCTTGTTTAACTTAGCAGAAAGTGCTGTGCAAAGGTATTAGGTAAACTATAACAATTAAAAATAAAATATATTTTAGGGTTGGTAATTGATTCATTGAGGTGATCTAAGATATTAAAAAGTATTTATATGGCAGATTGTTGAAAGAGTCCTGTATTAGTTTATTGTTTATTTTATAAAATGACAGTACTATATAATAGATTTTCTAATTTTGTTATTTTACTTGATTTATTGAAATCAAGCGCAAATGCAATTAAAAAAAAATAGTACATTACTACTAGGCGTTGCCGAATAACCTAGAATTTTTTTATAATAACTTAAAAAACTAGGTATTTATCTAGGTGAACCCATCGAGCTTTACTTAGTTTCTATAATAATAACTAAATAATTAATACTGCTGTTTTTTTTTCTATTAAGTACAATATAATATAATGCATTACAACATTAAAAGGTTTGATTATTTTGAGTCTGTGTTCTACTCGAGCGTTATTCAAGAGTTGCAATAATTCTTATAGTGTCTGGATGAATATGAAATATAGAAAAGAACAATATATCTAGTAACAGATGTAAAGTATTACAGACGTATGCTAATATATATATATATATATATATATATATATATATATATATATATATATATATATATAATATTTGTGAAGTAGATACTGTTGGAGCCCGAATGGGAACTTTTGCTGCACCCAGTTTTATCACTAAACATATCGTTTTTGATTATCACTTGTTCAGATCCCCGATTCCTCAAGCAGAATCAGCTAAATACCTCGGACTCTATCTTGACGGTAGATTAAATTGGAAACATTATATTAGACAAAAAGCAAAACGCATTAGAACCAAAATAAAACAACTATACTGGTTAGTCGGAAGATACTCTCAACTTGATCTAAAATCAAAAAGCAAATATGGGGTTGCACTAAAAATTCAGTTGATTTGAAGTCATCCAACACTGTCAAAACAACAAACAAACTGTGTTCTTCGATTGATTACCAATGTCTATCGCTATGTAACCAACGAAGAATTGCACGATGACTTGGAAATCAAATGGATTTGCGAAGTTATCCAATATTTCGCCTTGAAACTTGAAAGAAGATTACTAACTAAAACATAATAACGTGGAAGCAATAAAACTGCTGGACAGCGCGCAGAATGTCAGGATATTGAAGCGAACCAAACCATACCAACTTATATAAAGTGTATACCTTCAGTGTAAACTATAGCTATAAGTTATTATAATTTTATAAGTGAGGAATACATATTGATGTATTTGCTCGTACTCGTCTTGCTTGTGAATTAATACAAGTACAAATGAAATGTAGTAATAAATTAATTTATAATTAAAATTGTACTAAGCATATCTAATAAAGATGATGTAAAAAAACTTGTTCAGATCGATGCAGCATGGCTTAGATGGTACATGGGTTCGAAATGCTGAAGAAAATCGATCGATAACTATGTTGCTAGAAAGATGGGAAAAAATTGTAGAACATGATGAAAAATATTTTAATTAATATATTTGAAACGATATATTTGTTCAGACATATTTTTTATCTTTGTTCTTGGACTAATTTATCAATATTTTTATTTCTTTACCACTAAGTATCGAGCCTTACCTCAAAATTAATAATATATTTATTATTTAATACGTTCGAATTATGAAATAAAATATATCTAACAAAATAAAAAAATTCAACAGTAAAACAGTGGCATATTTACCAAACAGGTAAAACACTTACTTATATAAAACAGGCCTATTTTCATTTTATATAAAACATCTCTATTTAAAAATACTTACGCAATTTCACCGTTGTCCATATTGTTAAGGAACGCCAATGGAAATAATTTATTCCGAGACCAAAACAGAAACAGGAGTGTTTTCTATTTAATTTCAAACTCTATTAAATTTTTGAACTGTTTAATTACGGAATAAGTCTAAAAATAACAAGCTCATTAGAGGCATATACAGTGTAATAAATTGCAGTTATATATTTTTGATTATAATACTGTTAGGATATTATTCTATTCTGTTTTATTTAAGAAAGTGTTCTGTGTGGCAACTTTTATTTGTGTAAAAATATTGTTTCTATTGTAGCTTGTATAAGGAAATTATTACTTGAATGATATTGAAAATCTATTTTATTGCCGATTTCTAATAGTAATGTTTTTTCTTATTTGCTGAGCCGAATAATGAACTTTTTTTGCATATAGATCTATTTTTTTTACTAAACCTCTTACTTTAATAACAATTATGTCTTATTTTGACCTTTTACTACTATTGACTTTAACTATATTCTATGATAGAGCTATATATTATCAATTTAATCATAACATTTCTGGACTTAAAAAATATATATATAAGTATTATTATAAGTATTAAAGATTAAATTTATAAAAATATATTGGTTACTTAAATTCCATAAGTAGGAGATACAAATGCCCATTACCAGCATTAATTAACAGACTTTACTTCTTCCAGTTATCATTTTTTCTGTTGATTTACATGGTCTGATTGCTTCTTTTGAAAACTTAATTTAAAACTAGTCAATTCTTACATAATATTATAATATTCGTTTTTCAACATAGAATTCAAATGCTACAAGAAAGATAGAAGAAATAGTGATAATTTGATAAATAATAATGTGCATAATTTTTCACTGTGTGATAGTCAATGAGGTTTATTTCAAATAAACTCAAAAATGCTTAACCATTATCAGCTACCTTTTTCAGCTATCTGCTTAAAAGTGTACTTTAGATACATAAAGCTGACTTTTAGAATGTTATTAGGTGCTAGTATTGGTATTTTCGTATATATATTTTATATTGAATTTTCTATACTCTCTATTAGTGAAATGACAAAATGATACAAATTAACATAATTCATGTTATTTTATATTTTTATTGTTCTGTCATATTTTAATTGTCAGTTTTGGGTTTACGATTTAAAAGTGATGATTTTGAGTATATGACTAAGAACGGTATGGAAGACTAAGAAGTTCGAAGACAGTTATTTGCACAACTTATTGAAGAAAAAACTAGCTTAAACTCTCAATGCGATGTCAGACAGCTTAGCAGTTGACAAATCTTGACTGAACATTTCCAACAGTTTCAATATGGTCCATTACTTGCTTAGTTTTTTGCATTTAGAACTGGTGAAATAGTTTTAGAGTTAGAACTTGTGATGAAAATTGGGTTTAGTACAACAATTTCAAGTGCAAGTCATGTGTTTGTCCGGGAGATCCTTCTACATTCACATCGAAGCGGAATATTCTTGGCCATAAAATATTACTGTAATATGGTGGGATTAGCAAGGTGTGGTTTTTGATGAGGGGCTAAAACCAAATGGTACTGTTATTGAAAATGTGTACCAACGTCAGTTTAACAAACATAACTACACTGTTGTAAAAAAATCAGTATTAGTGAGCAATAGACGAAAAGTATCTAAAGTATCTTCTTACATGGTCAAGCGCGGTCATACTTTGAAAGAATTGTGAAGAATACACTATTGTAGTTCGAGCGTAGTAGGGATGTCAGCCTCGAAGAAAAATACCAATATATCGATTTAGATATTAAAAAAAATATCGATATATCTGCGAATACAAATTGTCGATACTAAACCACGCAAATTCACTTGATGTTAGAGGAAAGAAATTTCAAAACGAAAGTTCCATACTATACTTCAAAAATCCTAGGTTTGGAACTAAAAATTGGATATTCTCATTTACAACTATCGATATTTTGAAAAAAAAATGGTTTAAAAAATCGATATTTGTTTAAAAAATATCAATATCCACCAGACAGCATCGTTTGATTATCACTTTTTCAGATCGCTGCAAAACCAACATCGTTCTTTGGACAAGGTTATAGCTATATTGCTAGAAAAAAGGTTAATATTATAGAAAATTATTTTTTTGAAAAATTAATGCAAAACACCTAATATTTAATTAGAATTTTAATTCATTGTAAAAATTATTCCAACGTACTGCAATTTATAACACCATTAATAACTTAATAACAATTCTTATATTTTGGTTAGTTTAATTATAATGTATAATAAGTTTAAGACATAGTTATGTTATAAATTATTGTTATATAATCTTTAATATAAATAATTTATATGTTTTATAGTTTATTTTTGAAGGCTTAATGTATTATGAATTTTATCTATGGTATAAATGTGACTAATTTAATAACATTTATTTCTATTGTTTGTTTGTTGAAGGAAATCATTATTGCTGTATGCTAATAGTGGACTTTGTTCCTTTACTTCATTAAGTTAACATAAAAATATTACTGTTTTAGCTATAAACGTACACTTTTTCTAGCGAACTATAATATCATTTATTTTACAAAATTGTACGCTCTTGTCTCAAATATGAATGTTTGTTTTTTACGATGTTTTTACCTTTTACTCATCCTTGGAACCATCTTTTGAGGTCTATGCACAAATAATAATTACTGAGAGACATATCTCGACGTTTTGTGTCATGATTTTCTAATCAAATATTTTGAGTAATGTGAAAATGTGAAATATTGCTAATTAATAGTTGTTTTATTTTAATATAGTTGATCTATAACATTTTGTGAACATTCGAAGAAATGGCTTTATTGCTTCTTTATCCGTTATGTTTTCATGGTGTGACTGTGATCATTATCTATACATATTATCAAGTAGCTGTTTTATTAATTTGAGTTCAATTCGTATATGTTTTCTTGCAAATTACTTCTTTTGGATCTAGACGTAGTTTTTTATGATTGATGGTGAGTAAGTACTAATTGTAGAAACACTTTTGTTTTACTTTTGTAAAACGTTCAGTTACTTTAGATCACTTTAGATTTAATAGAATGGTGAGTGTGTAGAAAAATTCCATGGTCGATACGGACCTTAAGGCCTACCAAATTAATTTTAATTAATTAATTAATTAATAGTTATTTATTAATTATGCCATATTAACTGGATTTTGGTTTTGTTCATTATTAGATAGTAACTAGGAGATACAATTTCGAGTTGAGAGAGCTCTAAGACTAAACTAAAAATGTGTACGAAATCTTGGTATTTTGTAGATTTTGAATACTTGAAAACTTTGTTGTTTAAATTAAAAATAAAATAATACTGTAGGCTATTATCAAAATCAACCATTTAAATGTCTATTACTGTTGCCGATTTTTGAAATGGCCGATTTTTATGCATTATTCTCATTTATCTGTAAATTGTGTAGATACTTACTAGACTTAGGGACTTTGATATGCTCTCAGGATTTTAAATAATACCTGTTGAAGCATCGCTGGCGATGCCTTAATTAGTAACTCATAAATTCAAGTAATTTACAACTTAAACGTACGTATTTAACTCTTAAACGTTCCATGCTATTAAAAAAAAAAGATTTGAACCAAGAATTATTATATTTCGCCCATTTTCATAAAATCTTAAAGGATACTAAAACACAAAAGTTTTAATGTATTGTGTGTATTTTATTATGAAATATTTTACTAAAGCTGATTTTCTGTATAAGAACCCACAATATTATCTCCTTCATCTAATACATTTTATATTGATACTAGTACCAAATATTTACAGTATTCAACAGTTAACGAATACTAATGGAAATTATTTATTGAAAAACAGAAACTTGCTTCTATTGTAGTTAGTAGAAATTCGTAAAGTCAAATATTAAATTTGCTTTTGATTTGAAATTATTTGAAAATATTTTATTTATACATGGTATTTAATTGAGGAAAACCACTTGGAGTTCAAAGATTATCTGGCGTAAAATAATTATTTATATTATAAAACAAATAGCGTTCGTATTTTATATAGCGATATCTGTTGGTGAAATTACGAAGTATCAACTTAAACAACTTAACTTAAATATTAAATCCGATGATTTTGACATGTGCCTAAAATAATAGGTTTCCATTTAGTATTGTTGAGTTATTGATTTTGTAAAGCTATCAATCGTGGAAAGCTAAAATTAAGTTTTTGACATATGTTACTTATGTTGTTTGATTTGAAGAAGTCTGCTGTCTAAGATCATTAAATACTTTTAGAAATTTACAATATGACTGAAAATTCCATATCGACTCATTTCAAAATCCCGGTTTCATTGATTTCCAGGCAAAAGGAGAAGAGTATTGGATGGCGTATTGTGACTATTGATGAAAATGTGACCTAATACGATAATTCCAAGCGCAAAAGTAATCCATTCGTCTAGGAGATTCAGTTACATCGATAGAGAAGCGAATATTTGTGGGAAAAAATTGATGCTAAAACTGAATGAAAGTGTTGCTGGATATATCTACGGAATAATGATTATTCAGAGGTCAATTCAACAAAGTGAATGGCGTATAGTTGCCAAAAAAACTAGTATTAGTAAGTAGCAGACGGAAAGTCATCCTCTTGCATGACAACGTTCGGCAAACCGTTGCAAGAGATGTAAAGGATACACTATTGTAGCTCGAATGCGTACTCATCAGACATAGTGCCTTTTGATTACCACTTGTTGGCAAGGTTGGCATAGAGTACTGAAGAAATATGAAATTGTATCGCTTCCAATCAAACCTAGTTCTTTCAACTCAGTAGCGCCATGTTACCAGAAAAATGGAAAAATTGTAGACGGGCAGAAAATATTCTTATTAATAAATAAAAAAGGTCAGATTTCATATAAAACATAATATTACAGTTTTTCTAGATAAGAACTCATAACAAAATTTCCTTCATTTAATACACTTTATATTTATTCTACCACCAAATATTTATAGTACTATAACAGTTCCCGAATACTAATAGAAATAACGTATTCAAAAACTTGCTTCTATTGTAGTTTTTTCACAGAATCGTTAAAAGCAAATATTAAAAATGAACTTTGCCTTTTTCATTCAACGCTATTTAAAAATATTTTACCTCAATATGGTATTTAATTAAAATAAAACAGCTTAGAAATTAAAGATTATCTGATGCAATGTAATTATCTATATTATAAAACGTGTAGGAATAGCAACAGATAGTTCATATAGAAATAATACACTCGATCATATATTGTAAAATGCGTGAATATCTGCAAACGCTTAGGGTTTCTTCTTATTTAATTGCGTTAATTCTAATTGGGAAATTTTATAGACATATTATAATTGAAATTATAAGGCAGATTAAAAATTATAATAACGCAATTTTTTCGGATGTTAAAATTTCTAATTTGTAACGAACAAGAAAACGTTTCTCGAAACTAATTTCTGAAGTAATTTCGAATTAGTTTCGGATGTTAATTATTCTTATATCTGATTTTGCGTTGCTGATATATTACTAATAATAATTTTATAAAATTATGTATAAAATAAAAATTAAAATAAAATAAATTTTATATTGCCATTAAAATATTTATCACTTTTTTGAAATTAAATTAACAAAACGTATTTCACTTTAAGAAAATAGTTTCTTACCTATGAATACTTTAAAATTTGAGAATTACGAGGACTTTCAGCAAACTAAACCTGGCGAATAAGGGTGATATTGCTACTATTTGTATTTTAATTCGGACTCTCGCGATATTGTAATTGGAACGATATTTCAGTTATCTGTATAATGGAATCGAATTTTCTGCAGAAAGCAATATAAATAAAATACTATTCTTCCAAAACATAGACCTAGAGGTATCCTAGAAACATTTAGATGCTATAGTATGTTTGTGTATGTTTGCTTACACCGATGTATTTAAGTCTCGATAACAATATACCACAATAATAACATACCACATAATATTAAAACATCCTGTATATTCATGAAACTTCACATGAGTCATAAATAAATATTACCATTTTTAGTAAAATTAAATTAAAAAAAGAAATGACCTATTACTTATACACACATATGTTATATAGCGAGACTAATACGGCAGTGGATATTCTAAGAAATCGGTATAATGTTTGGCGACTTGATATTCTAAATTATAAGGGTTTATAACATCCAATCGTTATAACAGCCTTGTGATCTCCCGGGAATTCTATCGATGGCACTAATTATAAAATATGCAGTGTTTACTCAACTTAGAGGCCATACAAGAAGAAATCTGGTTTTTAACCAGCTTGGCTACTAAAGTGACTTGGGTGGTTATTTCTTATTGGATTTTACACTTTATTGGTCAACACAAAATACATTCACATCTTGGGGGCTTTGAAAATGGGACTATTGCAGTAGAAGTAGGACTCTTCTGTCGCTTTAACAACTGAGGCTATCAAGCAGACTTTATACTTTTATTTCAAATATTTATTTCTAAATGATATCAAAATACAGTATTATTATTAAAAAAATGCAGCATAACATAAATGCACAATACACAGTCGAAATGCGTTGTTTATTTATGTGGCAACGTCGTCAACGATTTATTTATTAAGACAACAATAAAATTAATAATGACAAGTAGCTTGGTCAAGCGCAACTAATTGTTTTTTAATAATATTTTGACAATTAATAGTTTTGTTTCAAACAAGCGATTCTCATGTGGGTTGAGAATATACATTTTCTTCGGATTTATTATGAAATCAATTCTACTTTTTATGCGATGTTGATGGTATTCTGGATTTATTTTTCCTTATATTTTATTATATTATATTTTAGTGGATTTAATTTATGCTATTAATTATAATACGATAACATTTTTGTTAACTGTGCAAAGAAGGAAATGATGGTGTACCGAATTGTATCTTTAGTTAATAATATTTCTATTTCGTGGGTCTTTTTTAATTATTCTAACACTCTGTTATTTGGCTGGCATATTTTTTTAATGTTTTATTAGGTTTTACTCAGGAATGCTTATAATTCGTTATCTTTTATGACGCTGATAATAATTAATATCATCTTATAATGTCAGATATCAAGATCAAAGTTTTGTTTATCTGGATCTATTACATATATTAGTTTCCGCATAAAAAGCTCTTATCCGCGGTGAAAAGGACATCACAAAATGAAAAATTTGTGTTAACAACTCAAAAGTAAACAGATTACCCGTTTTACGGTCAGTAAAGATGAAAGATTATGTGATTGAACAAAGCTTTTTTACCAATATTTCAACAACTTTATTCTCTCAAAATTGATATTAATATTAATACTATTGATATTAATATCAAAATTAATATTGATACTGAGAAATCATAACCGGGTTGCTTTTACTATAGGTGGATATTATTTACGGGCGATATATCTGGCTTTGATATAATATGCTAGCAAATGTGCTAGTAAATCTGCGAAGTAGGGATACCGAAATATGTTGATATATCAATATTTTTTTGTCTCCTTTTACCAATGAGAGTTTATCTGGACTGAACTCGGAGTGGCCAACTTAGAAATCATCCCAGAAGATATCCGGTCTTACCCAGCCTGGTTACTGGCGTGACTGGGATCATTTTCCTTGTCGGATTTTGCACTCTTCATAATTTTACAACTATGCCCCAGTAGGATTTGAACCCGCGACTGTCGCAACAGCCTTTACCACTGCTCTAACCAAGCCGGCGCTAATTTATTTGGGCCGAAATATCAATATTTTGATTTTTGCATAAAAATGTAGATATATATTTTGTAAAATACCGATATTTTTCATAGTTGTTGCAAAAAATACCGATTATTTTCTCGGCTGCCGATACCCCTACTGTGAAGTTATTCCATATATTCGGTACTACACTATGTAATTTATGATTCAATAAAAGTTTTTTTTTTATTTAATTCAAATATTGGGTCAATTTTGATACACCCAATTTTAGCAACAATGTCATATCGTTTTTTTTTGATTAGCAGCTTCTGGTATATGCATGTATTTACATTCTGGTATGTAAATAACCTATGGATGTCTTTATTTGCAATTACCCATTATGGATTAGTTTTAGTCGTCAACGTACTCTCTTCTGGTTTTTCTTATTTATTTAATCATTCCTGTATAATTAATTCCATTACTGAATATTTTTTATTTACTATGGAGCACTATTTCTTTAATTATTGGTCAACATTGTTCAGTTCAATTCAGTTATAATTATGATTTTAGGATGCGTCATAACCCTTCTTGTTGATATTATCTAGTTTATCGTATCTTATATAATCTTATCATATTTATATATATGGCTCAGATAGAGTTTAAACGACTTATAAATTTAAACTGGAGTTGCGGATTTTAATTTATTTTACTTTCTCTTCGCTAACGTTAAATTACGTAGGTCAATATGTAAAATTCATGATCTATCACCGTTGTGATTAAAAGAAGATCATGTTGGAATATATCGTAACAGCTTTAAATTGATGGCAATTAAAACAACTGAAACAGGCATATGTTAATGAGTCTGAGTCGAACTACCGGTTGACTACTAATCAAGTACAGAAATTATCAACTATTTTAACATGGAATCAGAATAAAAAGAGAAATTCTATAAATACATATAATATGAAGCAAAAACCTGATATTGAAATACATTGTACGACCTTAAAAGTAGTTCAGAATTCTCGATATATTTACATTTGTGAAATTACTTTTAACTTTTATTTCTATGATTTTTTATATTATATTGCATAACTGCGTTAATATAAAATTCAGAATATTGAGTCAATTGTTCCTTTTAATCATTCAACTAATACTACAATAAAATGTAAAAATTATAAAATAACAAAATATTCCTAATAAATATTAATAAACTTAGGTCATAGTTTCTTTACTAAAGTTAAAATTTAACGGTTCCCTTTATTTTTAAGTTTTTTACGTAAAATCCGAAGCGCCACCTACTGGATCCGTCGTAACTTAATTACTCGTCCATATTCCTTTTAGTACCATATAAAAATAACGCTTTCGAATTTCAATTAACTAATATCTAAGCCATAAAAAGGATCCATTATTCGAATATATGAACTATGTTTTAAAACAGTTATTTTACTTTCTCTTTGTCGTGGTAATAGCTTCTCCAATGTAATTAACTTATTTTTGCAACAATGAACCAGAAAAATATACCGAAAGTAATTATTCATAAGACGCATAATAACTGAATATTATCTGAAACTGGTCAACAAGGAAAACATACATTTCCGTAGAATAATGTAGGAACGCTATGTGGTATGAAAAGTAAATAAGCTGTTTTTAAAATTTATTCATCAATAATCATATTAACTGCCTATTAATTAGAACATAATATTATTTTTTAGTTAGTTAGGTACATTAATACAATTACAACTTATATCATCATCAACCATCTGCTACTCTCCACTGGTCAGCATGTGCCCCTTGGTTTTTACTATACTTTGTCCTCTTTTATTTTAATTAAATAATATTTATATTCTAGTTAATTCCTTATGTGGACAGCATGTTCTAGGTTAGATCTTCGAATCTGAGAATTCTATTAATTTCTATATAAGTTTTATCTCGCGACCCCTAACATGCTTATGCTGATATGCTCTACCCATAATAAAGCTTGTCTTTTCTAAATTCTAATTTATATATTTTAAATATAATATAAGAGGAATAGTGGGTGAAGAAAGTTAACTAACAGAGACCGACGAACATAAAACTACTGCGACAAAAATAACGGCAGACTCTACACTTGCTTGAGTAATACTGTTTCAACAAAAACAATACGGTAAGAGCTCTATAAAGCTAATATTAATAGAAGAGCTGTGATTGTGAAAATCTTTATGATGATAGCCAAGCTAAGCTATAAAAGAACGCGTACAACGATCATAAAACCTGGATACATCGTTTACATTGTCTCCTATAAACAATCTCTATGATCCAGACTACTTGCTTCCTACAGTCAAGCATTAGGAAGTTTATGAATTGCGGCACAATATCATGCTATTCAGCTGGTGTAATTCACATTACTAGCCGAATTACTACGATTGAATATATTTTTGCACTGCTATTTTGCAAGTTGATAATGCGCCCATACATACTGTGAAATATATTCAGCCTTGGTTTGAGGAGTATCAGCATATTATCAAACATTCGCGCAATCGCGAGACCTCAACATAATTGAACTGTTATAAGCTTTAGAGCAGAGAGCGAGTAGAGGTCCATTTTCAAGATTATTGAAGCAATTGGCCAATGCTTTGGTGCAGAAATGGAACATTACCCCATTCAAGAATAGCAGCTGTTAAAAGTAAATAATCTTATAAATAAATAAATATTTTGTATTTGTCAGATGTTCATATTAATGTGTCTATATACAAGACTTTTTTTATTTGGTGTTTTGAGTTCAAAAACATTTGGTATTGTTTTTGAATTAAAAAACTAATTGGAAAACTCAAATTCAAATTGTTAATAAAGTACTCTAATTTTAGTACAATAGCTGCTAAAATCATTAACAATAGCTTCACTAGAATGTAACAACAACTCTGCTTAAGTTATTCCGACAACGCGCTTGTTCGCAAGTTGGTGGACATGCTGGGAGCACCGCGTCACCGCTAACCACCCCTTTTCCAGGCTGAAACGACCTTATCAGTCACTACAGTCATAACTTTTGCCCCTATATGACAGCATCCAGTCGTGTGTTAACTCAAGTTCGCGAATCTATAGTTAGTCCCACTATCTGTTTTTTCAAATTTAATGCAGTAGCAGTAGCGACTCACAGGGGTTAACTGTGAGACCGTTTTGGTTTAGTGTATTGGTAAGTCCAGAGGCAGTCCCACATAACCCGGTCTAACTTGTCACTCCAGAGCAAGTCTCCGCCACCAAGTATGTGTTATGCATTCCACCGCCTGGTTTTAGGCTAGAACAAAAAAAACTAGATTGCAATGTGACTGTATCGAGGTCCGTCTATTTCATCTTTATTATTTATTTTCTGTCTGGCCCGACGAAGTTGTCCTGTCTGAATTACGAATGTTCATTTCGAACTGAAATAAATAATTTTCATCATTGTAATGCTTTTTGATGCACAACATTGTTAGTTTTGTGTTTTGGTGCAGAAATTGATAATGTTGATGGTTATATATCTATTGTACGAATGTATTTACAATGAAACATTAATTTTGAGGGAATGTACTTATTGACAATGCGTATTAACAAATTATTAATACAATTAGGAATGACAACGCTCAATAGACAACGCATTTAATTAAGAGTTGAGACGCGAATCCTAATACGATTCCGAGGCATTTGATCGCAAATTGATGAACTGACGAATGATAGCACACAAAGCCTTTTGAGGCATAGGCAAACGTAGACGTTTTAATGCTGCAATTTTAATAGTAATAGGCGTTTATAATACATTAATGATTGTGTTGGGAGACCAGATTCAACGTAGAATTAATAAATGAAATCAATATCACGAAACCAATGAATGTAGTGGCTTTGGTAGCTGTAATTTTTTGGCTCTAATCTCGCTTGGCCGTTGACGCAATGCTATCCAGAAGCTTCATTTTTAAATTTAAATGCCTGAAAGTGCTGACATGCGAAAGTCATGACATGGTGAAACAGAACCTTTCACAGTAGCATTTTTTGTTAATTGTAATTGATTGCTGCATTATAATTAAATGCATCTCGATGGGGATTAGCAACATTTCTACGTTATTCATTTTGACTTTATTAATATTGTTCAACTTTATTTCATGCTTCGCTTTGCTTCTCAGTTTAACTTGCAGCAATGCAAATTTTGCGACCTAAGTTGATACATCTAATTGGTAGCATTTTGAAGAACATGTGTCATGTGTCAACTTGTAGTAGCCTATTTTCAATCTTGTTAATACATTAAGTTTTTGCATATCCTGATGTTGTTAATTTGTTGCCCTTGGTAAACATTTTTTCCTCCCATGGTTTATTTATAACCATAAGGTCCCAAGTTAATGAAATCGGTAAAATTTTAACATCGGCAATCTTTTAGAAAATAGTTTCAAATACATTAAGATTGTTCCAAAATATGTTTATGCCAAATATATTTATTGCTTTTAGTGTATTTATATTGTTTTGCAGTAAAAGGTTTCAGACAATATGATGGAGATGCTGCAATAATTTACATTTTGCTATTTTAATAAATATTTCTTATAGGTTTTTATGATATTTTTCAATTCAGGTGGGGTGGTGCTGATATGGAATGAAGCAAACAATCCAATTGAACAATGAACATCATCAAATTTATGACGTCAGTACGTCGCAAATTGAACTTTTGATTTACCACGTTTGTTGATTTATAATTTATAATTATCATCACTAACATTTTAAAGAATTGTGTAGACATTTGACAACAGGGTCGACCACTACCAACACAAATCAAATTTTATAAACATAGGTTACATGTTCTGACGCATCAGATAAAATTATGATGTTTTATTGGAAGGACTATCTTTGTAAGATATTAAGGACATTCTTGTTATTAATGAAAGGTCCATGTATACTACAATGTATGAGATATAATATCGTTAATATGTTCGCAGCGGCATCTCACGATGCCATGGATTCGAGAGGTTATTTTTTTCGTTTTCGTTTGGTGGCAATATTATAATCAGTGCTTTAAACTTCAACAAAATATAATTGCCACAGATTTGTTGAAGTGAAGTCACAAGGAAGATATTTCAATGAGAATAAAGTCTTAATTGATATGATGATAATCATGTTTTAACCTAGTTTCTTCAATTAACTTATGTGACATTTAATAGGTCAATTGAAAGGTCCCCAGCCTGACACATAGATGGCGCTACTAGAATTAAATTCATATATTTTTTAAATAGCCTTAACCCTCAGAAGATGCGTGAATAAATTTGACAGCTGTAGGATCATTAGTTTGTGTATTATAGCATTTTCAGTGAAGAAACTTTTGTTATTGTAAAATATTGGATAAAAAGGAATTAGGCGTGTTGATAAAATATTGCTTTTTGAAGGGAAAAAAATACAGTTGAAACAAAAACTTGGTTTGATGCCGAGTTTCCGGACACTGCCCCATTAAAATCAACCATCAAGTATTGGTATGCTAAGTTTAGACGTGGTGAAATGAGCACCGAAGACAGTGAACGCAGTGGACGCCCAAAAGAGGTTGTTGTCATATCATTTACAAATATTTAGGTATGGGAAAGCTCTGTGCAAGGTGGGTGCCGCGCTGATGATTAGGAGCAGTGTTTGAAGATGATCAAGCGTAATGAACCTGAGTTTTTACATCGATATGTGACAATAGGTGAAACATGTCTCCATTATTTCACTCCGAAGTCCAATCGACAGTCATCCAAGTGGACTGCAGACGATGAACGCTCTCCAAAGCGTGGGAAAACGCAACAGTCGGCTGGCAAGGTTATGGCGTATGTATTTTGGGATGCGCATTTAATAATTTTCATTGAGAGCCTTTAGAAAGGAAATACCATCAACAGCGACTATTACATAGCGTTATTGGACCGTTTTAAGGATGAAATCGCCGAATAACGGCCTCATTTGAAGAAAAAGGAGGTGCTGCTTCACCAAGACTGTGCACCGTGTCACAAGTCAGTGAAAACGATGGCAAAATCCATGAATTTTGCTTCGAATTGCTTCCTCATCGACCGTATTCTCTAGATCTGGCCCTCAGCAACTCTTTCCTGTTCTCAGATCTCAAAAGAATGCTCGCTGGAGAAGAAGAAATTTTCTTCGAATGAAGAGGTGATTGCCGAAACTGATGCCTATTTTGAAGCAAAGAAAATTTAAATTGTATTACAAAAGGAAATCGTACTACAAAAATGGTATCGAAAAGTTGGAGGGTGGCTATAAACAGTGTATCGCCCTTGAAGAGAATTATGTTTTGCTAATGAATAACTAATTTTGCCAAAAAAAAATGTAGGTAGTATGCAAATGGTAGGCCGGGGACTTTTCAATTGACTTGTGAGTATGTAGTGCCTCTATAGAGAAATATTTATAAGAAATTTAATAATAAATAATAAATATATTTGTCTTGTGTTATATAAAGATAAACTACTCATTGATAAAACCCATATTTAGAAATAATAGGTTGGAAAAAAGTACTTGAGGGTTTTCTTAATCGCTGGTCTAACATTTCTATTTAATGAAGTTAGCATATCATGTTTGAAAGATAACATTCTTTATATAAAGGTAGCGACCTTCATTCATTCCACAATGTTGCTATTATACTTCCGAAAAGGAAAAATTCAACTCTTTAAGCATTGCTTGGTGTTGAGTATTTAAGCAAATGCCGTTTCGTCCTTGGAATTTCGATGTTAACGATGCTCTCCTGACTGACTGACCAATAGTTGAAAAAGTTGATGAAATTCTTAAATATATGGATGTAAACCGATATATTTAATCTCAAAATATCGTTATTGAACTAAACATCGGTCGTAAAATATTTTTGAACAATTTACTTAAGAGTGGATACCAAAAAACTCGATACTTGGCTTGCGAATCGATGTTGAAACGAGACGAGATCGAGCGATGTTTGAAATTAATGATTAAGGGCGATGAAAAGTGCGAAAAATATCGTGATTGAAGCTTTTCAATCATTCAATGTCAAAACCCGTATGGTTACCAGGAAGGGTATGTTTTATTTTTGTGACAAGTTTTTATTTATTAAAGGATATTTGTTCACTATTTGTTCAGGTCTCTCTGAAATTCTATTAATAGCGCAAATCCAGTTTCAAAAAAAACTTATGAAAATTAATTGGTTTAGATTTTGGCGTAGAAATCCTAGGAGTCCTACAGTGTAACAGAATTATTATTTTACCAGAAAAGTGACAAAAAGTCGTCTTTGAAAAACGCATATATATTATAGCGTCTTAAAATTATCTAACAAATTCGCCTTGAATAACATGAAAACACTCGTGATTGCAATAGCAGTGTCAAAAAGAATGCCAGGATCCGTGATTTCTATTGGTGGCATTGCGAAGTTTCAATGTAAACAACTGTAATCTATTAGACTATTAGATTCCATGTTTTCTCTACATAAAATTATAGTTTTTCATTCACTATTATTCAGTATATTCAGTGCATACTGCTGATAATTATGAAAAGTTCAAAACTTCCAAATTTACTGCTGAAGCCCATCAATGTATTTAGAAAATTGTGATGATACTGCTCCGTCATATCCATAGTTATCTCTGGCATATTGTGATTGGCATGAGAGCCATCTATATTGACGCATAAGCAGAATGTTCATGGCCATTAAAGGTGTGTATTAATGTATAGTGTATTCGAGCTGACGGATCCCAATAACACTGTTATTGCACATGTCAATTGACGTCAATGTAATAAATAAAACCACATATTGTTGTAAAAAGTATTATCAATAGTAAGTAACAAACGAGGAGATATCCTCGTGCATGACTTGGTCAAACGTTGCAAAGGTTGTGAAGGATATATGCACTCATCAGTAATAGGACTGATTATCACTTTCTCAAATTGATGTAGGCATGCCTTCGAGGAGACGTGGTTTCGAAATGCTGAAGAAGTGTGACAATTGATCGATGGTCGGATTGCTGGAAAACTAACATCGTTCTTTTGACACAATGTCGCTTTTCTGCCAGAAATATGGAAAAATGTTATGTAGTAGAATATGACAGTAGAAACAAATAATAGTAGACAATGTTCAATAATTTTTTGATTAATATATATTATACTATTTTTTCTCAATAAATCAATTTCTTAAAGTGAAAAAATCTGCAAACCTCTAATGTAGTATGGTCAACTATAACTTTTATATTTCAACATTTGTTAGATAATATATAACATTAGATATTCTCATATTTACTTAAGTAATTATTACAAAAGAAATGGGAATTAATATAATGATGTAACTAAAAAGAGTTAAATTTTAAACTGCAAACATTGAACATACGTAGGTTTATTAGTAGTTTAAGATAAAGTTCTAGTTACGTACAGATATCACCTGTCTTGGAGGCCGGTTTTCCTTTCATTGCATTTCTATAAATCATTTGCGCTCACTTTTTACCCAGTTCAAATATTTATATGTAAACACTTACTTCGATTTTGCACGCATTTAACATCAAATATTTAATTTATAAAAAAAAGACATTACTTAAATGATAATGATATACGACATATATTACATATTTCATTTTAAAGTACTTTTTACTTTTATAGCGCTTAGGTAATAATAATATATCCTATTAATGAAATATTACATATGCTATTCATTAATTCTTCTCGATGTTTATCATGCCGCTATCACATTTTTATGCATATATATATATAGATATATATATATATATATATATATATATATATATATATATATATATATATATATATATATATATATATATATATAATCAACTATATATTTTATCTGGATAAACTCATAACTAGATATATAATATACCCTAACAAGACAAAGTTTATAGAAAGATCGAAACTGTTGTTATTTAAAATTAGTAATTAATAGGTTAAAAATAAAAGAGCCTTGAAAAACTTAACGGTGATAATACAGAAAATTCTGATTAAAACATTTGTGGATGACATTGAAGAATTTGTAGAGTATAATATTAATATTGTTATTATCTTATTTACCTAAAAGATGTATTTTGATTGATTAGATATAAGCATATATAATTTCTTTGAATTTGAATACAATTTCTTGAATAACTTAAAACTGTTTTTTGAAAAGAATTAATGTTTTAATAATGAAAATGTCAAGGAATTTAATAAAATATAAGATGTAAATATATATATATATATATATTTATTGCCATATATTTATTTTTTAGATTGATGCATGCCGAGAAGAATATTTGTCAAGCAGGCACTGGACTAGTGCAGCCACCAATCTGTCAGTAAAGAGACATTACATTTTTTGTGAAAGTGTGTAATATCGTTAATATTAATAAGTGCTTAAAACAGTTTGTGCAATCAGTTGGAAAGTAAATCTCAAACATGCTCTTACCGGATTTTGCAACCAAGAAGCGTTTTTGGGGTAAGTGATATTTATAAAATTAATTATAACATGAAATGGCGAATGCGCTTGTCATGCTGGTGACATTCTCTTATTAATGAAAAAGTAAATGTAACAATTTAATACTTACGCGTAATTACTTTGGAAAGGAATTATATAAAACCACCCATGATTGTGCATATATAAGTAGCTTTTTTCTTTTATATATATATATATATATACATATATATATATATATATATATATATATATATATATATATATATATATATATATATATATATATATATATATATATATTTATATAATAAAACAGTCATTTATTGTAATTTTGAAATAATATAAAGTTATTTTATACATTCTACATAATAGTTTTAATACATATCAAAATATTTTTGTTTCTTCTTATAAGAAGAAATGTGTGAATATTTAAGAATTCTAATGTTTTAACCTTTGAAACCAGGTAGTTTGTAATAGTGATATCATCAAAATATTTACATATACAATCAAGGTTTTAAATAAATATTTAAATAAGGTATGGTTTTTAATAATTTTAACCAAAGCAAGTAAAAATTTATATGTATAATTATTGTAAAAAAATTGTGGCTAACTAAAATAAAATTGGATAAATTAGAAAATGTCAAGGGTTCTAAATGTTAATTTTTTTTAAGTCTCTCTCTTAAAACCATTCATGTTTAACAATTAATGAACAGACACACAGTCTCATTCCTTTTATATAATATCCCTCCTAAAAAAACAACCAAGGGAATGTATATGGTCGTTTTCCCATATACATATATAGTTTCGCCCATCTGGGAAACTTATATTTATAATATTGTAAGTATTTTTTTGTAGATTTTTCCGCCAGTTTGCCTTTTTTGATCCTTTAAATACCATTGTTTCTATCCGGATTTCTATGTTTTTTTTTATATGGAATGGTTTGTCTAGTTTTGGTGACTTCAGATTCTAATGGTAGACACACAACAAACCTTTAGTTGTCGTTCACCCTGAACTACAAGCTTCGGTCCAAATATGAATATACTATGTTAATTCACAGCAACTTCAGTCAACCTTTGGTGGCCTTACACATTGAATTGTGATGCCTTGTAACGTTAATTCATGGAGTAGGGGGTCTTCTTCAAAAGTTTGATGTTTCTTAATTAAAATAGTTTATGGTTAGGAGCCTATGAGCGTCTTTAATCCACCGTTGGTGGCCTTGCATCATCAGCCGCTAGACTTTTATATAATCTACACACATATATTTAATACTTCCTTCACCATATTATCGTGAATATGTTATTTAATATTTCATTTTAGTTTAGAAATACAACTAAAATTAAGAGATTGAAATATAAACATACACTATAGCAGTTCAATTAATATAAATTTAAAATACAAATAATCAATTGCGGTGTGCAAACTGATGACTATAGTTAAAAAGTTCCTTGCCTGCATTCGTCACAACTGTTAGAAAACCACAGAACAAAATAATATATCCTTGTTACGCAAGAAGAATGGGTTGCTGCTTATTAAGATTTCTCCAATTTATTGTCCGATTTTCTTTTTGCACCGACCTGTGCTGCAATCATTAAAGCGTCAGTTCTAAACCGTTTTAAATGCTTCTATATTCCAGTGGCGTAGATTTGTATATAATTGTTATTCTTAAATGACACTTATTTGGTGGTATATACTAGGTTCTTAAATGGATTTGCGAAACATCTATTTGTCACTATCAGAGCTACAAAATCTTTGTAATTTTAATATTTCTCTACAGTAACTACTGTCAAGTTGATTGTATAATGGGTAACAATTTTTAAAATTTTTTATTAGTTAGGCTATTTAGTTGATTAAAATTCTACAATGTAACAAGGATTTCTATGCTTTGTATGGATAGTACTGTTTCCTATGGAATTTGGAGGAATATATTATATAATATCTTATATATCATATATTTTGGGTATATGTTATCGCAATTTAAGTGCCTTTATGGGGTTTCCATATATCTATGTTGTTAAACATTCTAACTTTGATTTAAAATTTTAAACTACTCCAAGAGAAATTGCAATCGAAATGAAATATTTATTAACTCTGACAAGGCACCTGAATTTGACTTGATGACAGTAGAACGCTTAAAGCAGCTTTTTGGTAAAGCATTCTTAAATAGTGCACACTTAATTAATGCTGCTTTTTGATAATATATACCTAAGAGATGAAAAATAGCGGAAAATGTTAATACCTAAATTCGGAGAATAGCCAAATGCAGTGTTATCTTCTCAAGGTCATATGAAGAGGCAATAGTTTGTTTTTTTTTCGTTTTTCTAGATGGTGGGTAATGCAAGGAAAACCTTGGTGAGGTGTGACAAGAGCGGCTCAGTTATAAATTAAGCAACATGTTACCTAGACAGTTTGCATAATTCTTGAACTCGGCCGGATAGAGTTTTCACGGTTAAGCATTAGGATGCCTATTCAGAATTGAAAGAAATCAAAGTAAGAGTGCTGAAAGGCAGGGTATTGAAGCAAGTTATTTAGCTTAGGTACACCGATAAGGTTTCTGAGTGGCAACATAGTAGAATAGCTATTTTTGATGTCGATGTCGATAATTGTTGTAGCAGTATTGATGATTTTGATGAAGAATTAAATTGCAAATGCCATGAAACAAAGCAATAATTGTATCAAGCAATCACTTTGTATAAGGTGTATGAATTCAAATATCATCCTTATCAGAATAAATAATGTCATATGGTAACATATATTTTGCGATAAGTGGCAAAAACTTAATTATATAATTTGATGAATGTTCGATTCTTCAAGCATAATCAGCTAAATATCTCGGAATACATCTCAATGGTAGGTTATATTGGAAACATCATGTTAGATAAAAAACAGAGCAGATGAGATTCAAAGTCAAGCTTAATAATAAGCCAATACTGGTTATTCGAAAGATACTCTTAACTTGACCTAATATCAAGAGATTGGTTTATCACTCAATCATAAGGCCAATTTGGACCTATGGGGTGTAGTAAATAGGTAAAATATGCATCCAAAACAAAATTCTACGATTAATTACCAATGCTTATCTCTACGTAACCAACGAAGAGCTGCACGATGACCTCGAGATGAAATGGAGACCCGAAATTATCCAAGATTTTACCTTAAAACATGAAATAAGGTTGCTAAATCACAGCAACGTGGAAGCGATACAGCTACTGAACACGCAGGAAATCAGTTCAGGAAATTCAAATTCAATTCAAATTCAGTTCAAATTCAGGAAAAAGTACTGCCGTACAAGCAAATGCTTAAATCCATCCGAGCACATGGGATTCTGATTTGAAGTTGTGACATGAACAGCAATTTGGACCCTAATTCAGCAATTTAACAATAGAGGAGGAGTACTGTTAATACTTTGTGATGTTTTATATAGTTTTGGAAAGAGACAAAGGTTATTAAAACATTTACCAACAGAAACAAAAGCTTCCTCACCATTTGAGACAGAATACTCATATATCAGAAAATAAAAATACCGATACTTTTTTAATCATATCGATATTTCTTTGAAATAGCCCTAATTTATACAGCGAAGCCAAGAATTTTAGTACGTAATTTTAACGCTAATCAGGTAAGAAATCTCAACTGGAAAGTATATATAGTTAGTTAAAATAGATTTAGAAAGATACTTAATTTAGATTTAATATTAACTATCTTATATATGTTTAACTCCCAATATTTTTAAAAAAATATCGGAAAACATCAGCTAAAAATATCGATATTTTTTTCAAGGGATATATTTATATTAATTCATCGATAATTACCGATATTTTCTTCAGCATCCCTGGTCTGACTTCTCAAAGGTACTGATCGGACAAGACGATTCAAAAAAATTAAACCTCTTGAGCTAGTGTAAGGTGGTGTTAGTGGACAGAGTACACGATAATCTTTAGTTTTTTTATAGTAATTTAAGAATATTACTCATTGAAAAAGTGTTGTACAGATTGTAATATGATTTAGATTTTTTAAAAATTTTAATTAACTTTAGAATTGACAAATTAGAGAATATAAATTTAGTTCTAAATATACTATTAGCCTTAAATATCCTATTTTAAAAACTTAACGTGAAACGCTGGTTCATTTATTCTAATATATTAATTTATGTATTATTAGTAAAGTAACATATAATGATGAAAACAAATTAATATATAATTACTTTAAATATTTATATTTTTAAATGTTACTACTAAATGTTCGAAAATAATCGATATTTAATTACAAATATGTTGTTAAATTTAATTAATATATTAGGCACTTTTGCGTTATAGCTTTATACTTAATTTGAATATAATATGATTTGATAATGAAAGAACATTATTAAATTGCAAAATCTGATGTCAAATGCATAAAATGCTGTCATTAGCCAATTTTAATGATGTTTATTCTTTGGTTTGAATGTTAAATTCATCATCTGGGGAACTTGAAATAATATATTGGTTACATAAGCGGCTCACAATAAAAATGTTAATTTAGACATACATGTAGTTATTAATGTATCAATAAATAGTGACGATATCTGTTATACATTGATAAGTTCAGATATTGAGATAATGAGGATTGCGCAAAATTATAACATAATTGTATGCACTTATCTTCAGGCTTTATTATTTCTGTGGATTGGGAAAAATATTTTCAACATTCCTTTTAAACACCTTCGTATTGAAATAGGAAAATTGGTATAGTAAACTTGGATATTATTATATAGTTGAAGAAAATATCGCAAAAAATGTTTGCACACGTTTCAAAAGAAGAAAAGTAACATGTGTTTGTATATTCCTTTTTCGCTGTTGGTATATATTTATTGTTAAAAACTGTTTCCTTTTAAGCTTCTCGATGCTTGGTCTGACTAGTATTTGTTTTCATCTTCAACTGTAACTTCATTGATTTATTTTTAATCCTGGATCAGTTATTAATAATATATGTTTAAATTAGTAATATAGATCCCATAAACCTTAACGACTAAGACTAAAATATCATCCTTCAGCTGTATAAATGCACTATCAGGCCCAAATTGGATTATGGATCTAATAACGCCGGCTCTTTATCGCTTCGCTCCCTTGAAACCATCCAAAATAATTCCTTTAGAATTGCTCTGGGGCTTACCGCACAAGCTAAATTTAAATTAAGGATCATCAAATTGGAAAATCTTTTACCGGTAAATATTCTCACCCCATCTATGTTCTCAATATAAAATCACTAATCTTTAGTGTTTTAGAAGTTTCCCCATAGCAACATTTTTTTCTGGACTCCTCCATTCTTTCCTATAAATAAATTCCGTCTTGCATATAGTAATCAGGAATTCGGTCAATATTTTTGAAAAATAAATTTAACTGACCTCCGATTGGCTTATACCCTTCTCAAATATTTTTTACCTGGATTAATATGGATTAAGGAGCGATGGGGATTTTTCTATGGATATAGATGTCTATGATGCCATCTCAACTGGCTTTTACTACGAATATATGATACAATATGAACGTATATTCCCTTTAATTGCATCAAATTAAATGGCATGATTGAATGATTAATGAAGTGACTCCACTGAGCTGGAGCCTAATGGAAGATAGCAACAATTTATTTATAGGTTTAGATTCTTTATCTTAATTCAAACTTATTAATGGAGTTTCATAATGTAGGCTATGAAAATTTGCTTTTCAACTACAACATTCATATTATATTTTTTGGATAACTGAAATTGTATAAAAGGCTATGTGATAATATTTGTTTAATTAATTGAAGTTGAAGAGTTGAAGAAATTGAAAGTGCTGCTTCACCAAGACAATGCACCGTTTCACAAGTCGGTGAAAACGATGGCAAAAATCCATGAATTGGGCTTCAAATTGCTTCGTCATCCACCGTATTCTCCAGATCTGGCCCCCATTTCTATTTCCTGTTCTCAGATCTCAAAAGAATGCTTGCTGGTAAGAAATTTTCGTGGAATGAAGAGGTGATCGCCAAAACTGAGGTTTATTTTGACTCAAAGGACAAATCGTAGTACAAAAATGTTATCGAAAGGTTGGAGAGTCGCTATGATCACTGTATCGCCCTTGAGGGGATTTATGTTGAATAAAAAAAATAATTCTGCCAACAAAATGTTTTCCACTTGACAATTGACCTGTTACAGTTGCTTGATTTTGAGTTTAATCTGCTCTGACTTTTGTCTAACATGATGTTTCCAATTTAATCTAACATCGAGATGTATTTTAACATTGTCTTATTTGGAGCTATTAAGCTCTATTTCATAGTCGCTAGTCCATTTGTATATCTTGATGACCGCTATTTGTACTTTTTCTACAGCCTTAGACAGATATCCATCTTTTCCATGATGTTTCTAGGATGTGATAATATCGATTACTTTATTGTACTGTTACTGAAACTGAAAACCAAAAAAAAATTATGAATTTTTATGGTGAGCCTTTCTTTTACATCGTTACCAAACTAAAATTAATAATAAAACAAATATTAACTGTCTTTCAGCCTAGCACTATTGTTACTTAAATGTTTATATACATACGTTTTTTTTGACGTCATGTGATGTACTGCAGTTGTTTGCAATCATTAAAATTATATTTTATAATTTTCTGAACCGCAATCAATATTCAAGTCGGATATTACATACCAAATAGGAGTCAAAACTATTTTTTTGATTCTGAGAATACTAGTGGTTATGACCTAATTTAACAAATATTTTCTGTTCATCAACGTCATTTTTATTATATTTAGTAAAATCTCCTTCTATTTTATCATACTTGTTATTATCTAATTTATAGATTTCGATGTAGGAATCTATCGAAATATGTACGAATAAGTCATTTTCCACGCATTATTTTTTTAAGATATGTAGAACAGAAACAAAACTAAAAGTAGTGGAAGTTATCACGTAAAAATATATGGTTTAATATATCGATAATTGTTTTTTGGTTTTTACGATATGGTGTATTGTCTTAATAATTTCTAATAACATTGCTAGTTTTAAATGCTTTTTCAATGTAATTATGGTCAGCTTAAACGACAAACATATTTTAGGTCCTTGAATAGCTGAACATCTTGTTCAAATTTAGCTCTTTCCTAAATGATTTGTTAAATTCATTTGAGGTCATATGCTTTTCAACATATTTATGTGTAAAAGTAGACATAGCGTTCAATGTTATGCTACAAATACACCATAATATTCACCGATACAAATGTTGGGGCTGTATTGCTTTTGAACGCTCTCAGTTCTTCTTTTTGAATTTGGACTTATTGTTCCAATTCTACAAGATATTATACTTAACTATGTTTCCCAATATAATGAAAGAAATGAGGCCATTCAATTAATATGCAACAATCCGTAGATATGCCTAGTCGTGCCTAGAGTGAACGAATCTTTTACAGGATTCTGTGAAGCAATCGAATTATGGAACTATAACGAAGTTTGGTGAAGAATATTTAAAGTTATTACATTTAGTTGATCCAAAATGTTAAAATACTGTACTAGGTTTATTGTTTTAAGAGATTGAATGTAATCTGAGGAGTTTTTGTTGCATTCCAAAAAAGTAATCATTGGACTAACTTTTCTCATGTTTCTCTCTCAGGAGATGTCTTTTACTAAATATCTATTAGTCGATGTTATTAACAGTCGGAAAATATCATAATGCGCCCAACAACAAACTAATTGAGTAGCTTACTATATAGATTAAATGAATTTTTTTCAAGTTTATAATGTCCTATCAAATGGATAATCCTATTTATCACAAAAGCGAAAACCTTTGTTCTTATTTTAAGAATTTATTGAATTAATTGTAACATTTAAACGAACTCTGTGTAATATTCAGATAGTGATTTTATTATTTATTTAATATATTCATTATGGCACAATAAATTATGCGAAAAATGATTTTCTTGTACCATCATTATCTTATTATTTTATTCATTCATTTATTCATTCTTTTATTACTGTTCGTAGAATTGAGGTTATATAAAAACCTTATATCATCATAGCTTGTTTATTTATTTCCATATTAGTGGTTAATTAACGTACGTGAAATAAATATTGTTGAAATGATTTTTAATGTCTACAAACTGTGTTTTACACATGTAAAATTGAAGCTAAACGTACTGATTAAATTATTAGTTAATAAAGGTTGGTTGAGATGATTCTCCATGATATGGCGTTATCGGTGGTAAAATAATTTAAATAACAAGAAGCAAGTCGACAATAACAAAAGATATTTTGTAAAATCATTACAAGCTATATTGTGGCATTTTTCGTATGTTTCCTGGAACACTACAATAAAAGTCACGTAAACTTGACTAATTGCAGCTCAAGTGCTAAACATTGTTCCGAAAGGTACATAAATGTCCATTCAAAATGTAGAACATGTTCGACAATATTTTGTTTAGATGGTCGATAAGGGGTTTAAAGTCCAAAGGCTAAATGCGTCATAGATGGCCTTGGCTTCTACCATCTTTTTCTCGTTTTTATTTAATTTCTTTTTTCGTGACACTACTTAAGAAACCATCGTAAATTTTGCAACTATTTTTGCGCAGTGGTGTACAATATCTGGTTCGTAATTATTGCTTGAAGTTTTTCTATCCGTTTTGTTTGTATTATAATATTTTCATGTATTTAGCTCAGCGATATCTATTGGTGAAATGTGAAATGTTTTGACATATTTTTATATAGTAAAAAAGTTTTTCATTGAGTTTTATTGAGTCTATATATATATAGAATGCTCAGAATTACATTTTCGACATTTATTACTTCGCAGTTTCATTGCTTGATTGCTTGCTGGAAGAAAGAAATGTTTTATTTGTAGTAGTGTATCTTCGCATCTGTTACAAGTACAAAAAGTTATGGCTTAGGCCAGGAGAGCCATCCGCATCGACACGGAAACGGAATATATATTGCTGTGATAACATATAGTTGATGAACACCCAATAAACTGACACCAATTGAGTAAAAATGACTGTGCATGAATTGTGTCGCATCAAATGTGGTTATCAGTTCATATTGATCACTACATCAATTATAGTGTGTACATTAATTAGTACATTAATTATACTATACTATAATATGACTTGGTGAAACACATATATAAAAATGCCGAAGAAGTGCGAAAATACATCGATGATTGGTATGCTGCCAAACAAACCAACATTCTTCTTTCGACACAGCCATGTTGTTAGAAAGACTGCATGTTGTATTAAATAACGGATAAATTGTGCGATTAATATGTATTGTACCATTTTATCTCAAAAAATTACTTTTAAAGGGAAAATTGATGGAGTATACGCAAACACCTAATATATAACAGACCAATTGAAAAGTCCCCGGCCTACCAGAGTAAAACACATTTTTTTTATTAAAATTAGTTTCTTTTTCAACATAATTCCCTTCAAGGGTGATACACTGATTATAGCGATCCTCCAAGTTTTCGACACAATTTTTGTAGCACGATTTGTCGTTCAAAATAGGACGAAAATTTCTTCCCAGCGAGCATTCTTTTGAGATCTGAGAGCAGGAAATAGTCGCTGGGGGGCAGATCTGGAGAACACAGTGGATGAAGAAGCAATTCGAAGCCCTATAAATGGATTTTTGACACGGTGCATTGTCTTGGTTGCATTGTAGCATCTTGGTGCATTGTCGGCACTTTCTTTTTCTTCAATTTCGGCCGCTTTTCGGCGATTTTGTCTTTCAAACGATCCAAGAACGCTATATAATAGTCGCTGTTGATGGCCCTTCCTTTTTCAAGGTACTCAATTAAAATTATTCCATGCGCATTCCAAAATACAGACGCCATAACCTTTCTGATGCCCAAATATTCGTGAATGATATGATGTACACGTTCAGTTGATATCTGCAGAGTGTCTGTTATTTCATTCAATTTTAATTTACAGTCATTCCAAATCATTTTGTGGATTTTTTAAATATTTTCTTCGGTAACAACCTCTTTTGGGCGTCCACTGCGTTCATCGTCTTCGGTGCTAATTTCACCACGTCTAAACTTAGCATGTCAATCCTTGATGGTTGATTTTCCTGGGGTAGTGTCCGGAAACTCGGTAACAAGCCAAGTTTTTACTTCAACTGTATTTTTTCCCTTCAAAAAGCAATACCTTATCAATACGCGAATTTCCTTTTTATCCATTTTTTCACAATAACAAAAGTTGCTTCACTCAAAATGCTATAATTCACAAACTATTGATCCGACAGCTGTCAAATTTATACATGTATCTTCTAAGGATTAGGTCTAACTAAAAAAACATATGGATTTAATTCTAGTAGCGCCATCTATGTGACTTTTCAATTGACCTGTTACTAGCTTAAGAACAACATGAGCTTCTTGCAGCAAAATCAAACTTTTTATATATTTTTTTGCTTTTTATATCGCTTGGAATAAAACATTTAGAATTTTGGGTTGGAATATTGTGACAAAAAATATGCTGATGGAATTCTAGGCAAATTAGAGACAAACCTAGTAGTTCCTTGTGAAATTTCTAGTTAATTTCAATAAGTCATAATTGATTTAACAATAATGTATCCAATAAATTTGCTTTTAATAATAATATATGAATAATATGTAATAAAGCAATTGGTTGGAATGCTTAAATTGTCATAGAATATTTTAAAAAATAGCACACCGACTGCAAATAATCCGATCTAATTAAGGTAATCTTCGCATTATTTAATATTAATTTATTAATCAATGTATATTTCTTCAACACAGACTCATTAAATTTTCTCTAAAATGGACATTTTAACATACTTTTTTATAACTTCTTTTTCTATATTCTTTAATATAAAAATATATCCTTTGTTCATAACAATACACAAAATTAGTTTATAAAATGATAGTATTTTACTAATAATTCATACCTCATACACTTATTTTTGCATTATCTGCCGCCAATTGTGTCTACGAAGTAATTTGTATTATCTCAACAAAATGTAAAAACAAAATTAACCTAAAAATGACTTCTAATCACAATTGTCGTAAACAAGCCGTATATAGAAAAGGACGCATAATTGTTAAAACTGTAAGGTTAGATTATAACAAGTGCGCATTTGCAGTTCCAGTCAATCAAAACTTGTATAAGCATCGATGTTCTGTATGTTTTGTATTATCGCCTCAAGATTTTAATTAGAGGGGTGGTCTTGACACCGATGAGAGGAGAATTTTTCAAGATATATTAGGCGGTTGTGCTTGAGCCCCTTGGGTCTCTTAGAATATTGATTTTCTCTTTATTAAAAATTAATAGAATCGGATGAAAATTAGAGGAATTTATTATTGGATCCATCCGAAAGTTACCGTTGTTCTCTTTTAAAATATGGATTTATTTCACTACTAATATGAATGACCACTTAAAGTATTGTTCATCGGAATATATAACTCTTTAAAAGCAGTTTATAAATGTCACTTCAAAAAATATCACGTTTTTTCGAGTCGATAAATATTTCTTTTATTAATTTTAAATAATTTTTGTAGCCAAGTCTGGACTATAGGGCGGATGAGATAAAACTTCCCATTCGTCACTTTTCAAATAGTTTTTAACTGGTTGCGTGCTTGCGTAACATGAGATCGGTGATGGCCATGATGAACCATCAATATCCCAATTCTAATTGCCAGATATAATAGCTTTTCTTAAACATAATTAGTTCTCAGTAGCTCTCCCTAATAAATACACATAAAAATACACAATTTTGGTTTTACCAAGTTTACCGCCAGTAATAATAGGATATAGAACAACTTCCTATCTTGGCGGCGCAGCTGTTCAACATTTTCTATAAAATAACGCTAATTTTCAACTCGATTTTTTTTGAATGATTTCTTTTCTTTCTTGAGTAAACAGCATTTGATAGTTTTTGTTATGTTTGATATTGATCTTAATCCAGTTTACTGCCTTTTTGAACATTTCGAACATTCTCTGTTGAAGCAGTTTTAAGTAGCAGCAATTCATATTCTTCATACTAAATAAGCGTTAATAACGTTATAAATGTTATTTATATATTCATTTACTTAGTAAATACTGTTCTTTAGTTAGAATTATTGAGTAATTCGGTAAGTCAAATTTTATTGTATATAAACCTATACTTTATATCAGCGTTTCTCAACCTTTTTCAGTGCGCCTGAAACGGACGTCTAGAAAATCAAGCACAATTTCAACGACCCCCTTAACAAAAAACGCAGGAATAAATTTAGGACAATTTATTTTAGTACTAAAATAAAAATATATTTTTATAAAAAATTAAAATACTGTATTAATATCAAGGCTGGTACTGACTTTTTGAAACTAAATTAGTAACATTCGGGTTGATGTTTTTACTTAGCTGTAATTTCAAATAATTTCAAATCGGATTCCAATTGTAATCTACTTCTGTATTTATTTTTAACATATACAAGGGCAATGACGTTCGTACATTTAACGTTCATTCGTTAAATGTTTAGAAAAGGTGGCGGATCGCACATACTCACGAATCCCAGGGGTCTGCGGACTACAGTTTACAGACCAATTACCAAGAATTTAATGAGCACTGCTCTATATAACTAGTTCTTTTTACAACTATAGTTTAAAGAGCATCGTGTAAAGTAACAACAAATGATGAACATTCATATTTTTATTGATAATAGTACATAAACCTAAATTAAATTAACAATAATCAATGCCATCTTTTGACAATTTCCTGATGAAACGATAATTCGCCATTATAGACCTAATATATTAGATATATAGAAGAAAAGTTTAGCCAAGGAGTTTTTACAGCCATTTTTTAAAGCCAGCTTATACAAATAAGAGAGTATTTTCTGGTATGGTAGCGGGACGGAGTAGATCCGGGCTATACGGTCCTTTTCAGCCAATATCTTTCAATTTTAATCAGTCAATAGCGTTTTACTGACAAAAAAGACACTCCTTCCCATTTCTGATCCTTCTAACACCTGCTTTAAATGCATAAGTTGCTGATATTAGAGATCCGATTTAATGGCTTGACTAGATTCGAACAATTTTTTTTATAACATCTTTATTAGATACGCTTAGTACAATCTTAATTTACAATTAATTTATTACTATTTTTTATTTGTACTTGGATTAATTCACAAGCAAGACGAGTGCGAGAAAATACATCAATATGTATTCGAAAATTATAACAACTTATTGCTATAGTTTACACTAAAGGTATACACTTTATGTTAGTTCGTATGGTTTGGTTCGCTTCAATCTCCTAACATCCTGCGCGCTGTCCAGCAGTTGTATTTGCTTCCACGTTATTATAATTTAGTAATCTTTTTTCGTGTTTCAAGGCGAAATCTTGGATAACTTCGCAAATTCTTTAAATTTCCAGGTCATCGTGCTTCCACGATTTCCACAGATTTTCAGAAACTTGTTTTGACAGCGTTGTATGACTAGTTGATTTTAATTTTTAGGCAACCCCATATTTGCGTGCAAATTGGCTTTGTAATTGTTTTATAGATCAACATCTTTGATTTTAGATCACGTTGAAGAGTATCTTCCGACTAACCAGTATAGTTGTTTTATTTTGGTTCTAATGTGTTTTGCTATTTGTCTAACATGATGTTTCCAATTTAATCTACCGTCAAGATGGATTCCTAGGTATTTAGCTGATTCTGATTGAGGAATCGGGCATCCATTAAGTCATATAATTAAGTTTTTATTATTTCGCCGCAATGCAAAATTAACGTGGACAGATTGGGAGCTATTAAGTTGAATTTTCCTATTTTCGTCCATTTCTAGATTTTGTTGACTGCCACTTGCACTTTTTCTATTGCTCTAGGTAGGGATATATCGTTTGTCATAGTAATTGTGTCGTCAGCAAAGGTTCCAAGCAGTATTACTTTTGTGGTTGGAATGTCAGCAGTGTAGAGCAGATATAGGAAAGGTTCTAAGACGCTACTTTGTGAAACTTCAGCCGAAATAGTTTTAAATGTCGGGAACGCCATTTCGTGCGATACTCTAAATTTTCTTTCGAAAAGATATGACTCCAGCAATTGACAATAGTTACGCGGTAACAACAATTCGAACGATTCTTTTCAAATCGTATTAAATCTTAGCATAAACTTTTCTTGGAATCAATATATTAAGTAGCAACCCAAGTGAATTTTTGTACGGATACGGATTGAAAACAAGGGTAAAGAAAACATTCTGATATTCGCATAAACACTAACTACTCTAAACACAATTTTCAATGAGCCTACTTTGAATTTTTCTCCTTTCGGAAGTAAAAAAGCAAAATATTATGAAGATGATTGCAGAAAATCTTTAGTTTCCAAGGCGCAATAACTTTTGAGTAAACAAATAAAGCTGCCTTTATATTTAAAATATCCTTTGAACTGTCACCTTTTAAATACGCTGCGGTATTTATGCAATTGCGATATGCGACTTTAAACCCAGTTATTAAGAAAAACCGAAATTATTTTTCCACAATCTATTATTTATATATTCATATTAAATATGAAACACTCTGACGCTAAAGGAGTAATATATGCCTTTTAAATAATTTAGCAGGTTTTAATCGGGTTCACAACTTAAAGAATTTCATCAGAACTGGTTGCCAGAGTAGAAACTATCTGTCATGTTACCATTTATATTTAGTCCAATCACGCATTCAAGATATATTTATTGCTAAAAAACATTTAAAAAATTATTATTTAAAAACTAATAGAATACATTATACTACATAGAAAATAGTATATATACTATTTTCATATATATAGGTATATATATATATATATATAGGTATATATATATATAGGTATATATATATATAGGTATATATATATATATATATATATATATATATATATATATATATATATATATATATATATATATATATATATATGTTAGAATGTATGTGTAGTATTATGTTAGAATTGTACGGTATAAATTAAGGTATATATATATATATATATATAGGTATATATATATATATATATATATATATATATATATATATATATATATATATATATATATATAGGTATATATATATATATATATATATATATATATATATATATATATATATATATATATATATATATATATATATATATATATATATGTTAGAATGTATGTGTAGTATTATGTTAGAATTGTACGGTATAAATTAAGCAAATAACTAATTTAGCTAGCAAATTTTAAGATTCTTGTGCTGATAATAGCGCCTTTTAGTAATATTAACTATTATTTTAAGTGGTTTATATGCAATGCATTATGATTATGTTTTCCACCGTATTAATTTCTATATACCTTTTTAAACTCTTGCTGATAATTAACAACTATAAGTTAATTGCTTATAAAATACTTTGAAATAAGCTTCCATTTAAAACTAGTTTTAACATCAAAAAGCATTTTATTTATTTTATAGCATACATATATCCACAATACATATTGTTTAGATAAGTCTAATCAATTTTCATTTTTGTTTCCACTATTTTACTATAGTATATTATTACTATTAATATTATACATTTCTCAGCGTCTGTTTAGTGATGCATCAATATAAGAGAGTTACATTTACTAAGTCTCCTTTTTATCAATGGGGTTTATTACGATTCCCGGCATTAAGCCTACTGACTGGCCAATCACCAACTTAGAAACCATCCCAGAAGAAGGCATCCGGTCTTACCCAGCCTAGTTACTGGCGTGACTGGGATGCTTATTCCTTGTCGGTTGTGTACTCTTGCTTAATGGCAATCACAATTCTTAGACAGCCACAAACAATTTACGACCATGCCCAAGCAGGATTCGAACCCGCGATTATCGCCACAGTAGCTGATCTGGCCTGTGATCTTTATTACTGCGCCAATCAAGTCGGCTATTGTTGACTTGAAAAAATTGACTACTTCCATGTGACTAAAAGTAAATTACTCTAATACAATTGTTTTAATACAATTATTAGAACAACGGGTCAATACCCATCCTCAGGATTTATACTTTAAAATCCCTAACTACACAAATTATATCATGTTCCATATTTACATAAATAACTAATAACGTTTCGATAAAATTACATATATAATCGGAAGACAGATCAGGTCCAGATTTTCTGTTCAGTTTGAATGTACAATTGTAAAAATTTTCCTACACCTACATACACATATAAAATATTAAACAATGTTAGCATATAGTAAAGACAGCATACAGAGAAAAAATGAATAAAAAAATAGATGGATCTATCTCACCGCTTGAAAAAGAATTTTGAAAATCTTTAAGCCCTTGAATAGTTTCCTTGTGACTATGTATACATTTCCTACTATTTTAAAATCACTTTTCTAAATCCACTACACTCTGAACTGTGGTTATATTTTATATACGCACAATCAAATGACAAAATGTGCCTGTAATAGACTGTAAAGGATCTTTGGGATAATTTCAATATTTAAAGGAATTAGCTTTTGCTCGACGTATACTGGTAAAAGTGCAGAAACTGATAACTACTGTTGATCCGCTGTTGAATTCAAAAACGGTTGCAACTGTTTTATTAAACAAATAAGGCATACTTTGACGAGTTTAGTTCAGTGCGGAACTAGAAGTGTTTAGATGCGCAAATTTGAAAACCCCTGTCACTTTTGTATACATTTATCTAAGGAAAATAAAATAAAAGTGCAACATAGTAAAATATAAGTCACGCAAGAGCTATACAATTATAAACCACTTTGAATAGATTTGGCATGTGGTTCTATTATATAAAGTAACTTTAATTCCATAGAAAATCTTTAATATAAAGTCTGGCGCTCACAAGATCTTGGACTAATGCAGTAAAATACAAATGAGGTCCTTGCGTCTCGCTTTGATGAGAAAAATAAATGGCCACGTTAGATAAATAAGAAGTCATATTCTTAGTTAACATTTGTAATTAACAGCAATTATTTTATTTAGATACGTTATTATATACAGAAAACACATAACGGGCATATATTAATGCACTAGTAATTTGTACTGCACTCTAGCTTAACAGAAAACAGCGTTATGAATCTCCGAAATATACTGTTAGATTAGGCATTCATTATTTTATGGATGTTTCTATTTTCAGATATCTAGTTAATATTAAACAATGCGTTATTTCTTTGAGACATTTGACTCATTAAAATATTGTTTTGATTTTTGTCTTTCAGGTATTGTAGTCATGTACATCTTTATTTTTCCCAATTACTCCTCCTGTCATTTTGACCGTATTCTAATTAAACATAAGAAAAATTACTTACTTTAGAGCGACTCAGGAGTTGATTCATTATCAAATATTTTCATAATGTATAGGATTGAGACAGATAATAATAGAAATGATGAAAATAGTGGTAGCTTCCCATTAATAGTTTTCATTGATTTTGTAACACTTGCTCGAATTTTGTTGCATATTTGTTACTATTTTTCGTTCAATACAGGTTTTAGACGCAGTATCTTGAATTGATTTTTTTGTCTAGCATTTCTTCTATCTTTTTCTTCTATATTTCTAGCTCACCCTCTATTATTTTTTAATTCATGGTAGTATTCTTAGTTCAAATGGAGTCCAATAAGAGGTAGCACTATTTGTTTCTAAAAAGTGACATTTTACATAAATATAACCTTTTACAGCATTGTGGAGCTATAATTTTGCTACATAATTTTATTATTAACGATAACAATTTGAATAGCGTAATAGGGTCAAAATATACCTTAGTCATAAAACAGCTGTTTTACAAATAGCAAATACGTTTTTGAGAAAATTCAAGAAGCAAAAACAGGATTAAATCGTTGCGGAACAACTCCTTTGATCATGAATAACATTGCTGAAATTGACACTAACAGGTCAATTGAAAAGTCCCCAGCCTTACATATAGATGGCGATACTACAGTTAAATCCATATGTTTTTTAGTTAGCCCTAACTCTCAAAATATGCATATTTAAATTTAACAGCTGTCGGATCATTAGTTTGTGAATTATAGCATTTTGAGTGGATTGGCATTTTGAAGGATTGGTAACTAAGTTTAGACGTGGTGAAATGAGCACCGAAGACGGTGAACGCAGTGGACGCCTATAAACGGCCGCATTTGAAGAAAAAGAAAGTGCTGCTTCACCAAGAAAATGCACCATGTCACGAGTCAGTGAAAACGATGGATGATGGAACTGGGCTTCGAATTGCTCCCCCATCCACCGTATTCTCCGGATATGCCCCCCCAGCAACTATTTACTGTTCTCAGATCTCAAAAGAAGGCTCACTGGGGAGAAATTTTCGTCAAATGAAGAGGTGATCGCCGAAACTGATGCCTATTTTGAAGCAAAGGACAAATCGTACTACAAAATGGTATCGAAAAGTTGGAGGGTCGCTATAATTGGTGTATCACCCTTGAAGGGAATTATGTTGAATAAAAGAAACTAATTTTTCCAAAAAAATGTTTTACAATGGTAGGCCGGAGACTTTTCAATTGACCTGTTATATTATATTTCCTTGCTTCATTTTCAATATATTATGTAGTGTAGCTATAAGTATTCTGAATAGTTTTCAAATCTTTCCTGCAATTTTGGCCATATCGTATTGAAAGAACGATGTTGGTTTGGCAGCCAATATAGCTTAAATAAGTTTTAGTTAGAAGACTTTATATACGCTGGGTGCAGCAGAACTTCCCATTCGAGCAGCAACGGTATGCCGTTAAAAAACCTTCAATGTGTGACCGAGTGTTATTCAAGAGGATAAGTTTGCGTCTCTTACTGGCTGTTATTGGTCTTTTTTGGAAAGTTGTTTAGTTTGTTCTATTGATGTCGATGTACGTTGGTCTTATCATATGAATGGCAAAACTTTATGATTATGAATATTCTGCTTTGATGTCGATGTATATGTCTCTCTTAGATGGATCCCATGACTTTTGACTGACTAGCATGACTCGATGAGATTCTATGTTCGACTGTGTATATTTTTTATGTATATTCTCGGTCAATAATGAACCGATTTTCAAAATTCCTTTTTTATTCGAAAGCGTGCACTTTCGAGGTGGTCCCATTGAAACCAAGTCAGAATCTGATGTTAGAATCCGGATAAATCAATGGAAACCTCTAAATTTTAAAGGCACGTACAATGTTTTTACATATTTTTTTAGTTAAAATAATCAGATATTTGTGTATAATGTTATTACTGAGCTGATATATCGGAAGACACAACTCCTCAATGGTTAGGAGTTAGAGGATATTATGGGGACATACAGACAACCAGTTGTATACTTTGAAGTTATTTAGGTAAGTTGATGATGAAAGCGATGACCGGACCGCTATACCCCTAAGGCGTTTTTAAGGAGTTTTCAGTAAAATGTCTTTCAGTGAAAAAGCTGTTCACTTTGCTTTGTAAGCTTTAACCATATGACATGAGAGGCCGTAGAAATATTATATATGTTATAAATATTGCCTCTGGCGGTGTAGTGGTTAAAGCGTTCAGCATACGTTTTTGTTGTTGTTCTAGTTTGGTTAGAACGTTTGTAAAATTACCTAGTCTAGGTAGCGGACCCTTGGCCCTGAAGCGTTCCTTATTTTCAATCATTCTTTCTTTATTATTTACATTATTTATTTCGTCTCATACGGGCTGCACCTTTATTTAGTTATCATTGTAATACTTAATAAAACAATTGAGATAAATTAAAATATATGTAACAGAAAAATTTACTCGACTCCAAAAAATAAATAAGAAACTCACTAACAAGTAAAAAAATAATTAAACTTAGATTTTTAACCAGAGCCCAACCAATACAAAAATAATAATATAACTTTTTGTCATATACACAAAATTAAATTGCGAATAAAACAAATCTAATTACTCATATCGACTTCAAAGTGATCAGTTGGTGGTAGTTAAAATAATATTGTAAATAGATAAACATGTTTAGGTTGGCATTAAGTTAAATTGTGTGTATATAGTAGAATATAAAATACGTGTAGTATATAGGTTAAATAAGGTTTTTGTTTATTTTTTTAGTTATTACAACGATTATTATGTACATATTTAATTTTAAAACGTGGTTTTTGGGTTAAAATTCTAAGTTTGATTATTTTTTATTTTTTAGTGATTCCCTTGTTTATATTTTGAACTCCGTAAATTTTTTTTGTTAAGAATATTTTATTATGTATTAGATTTTCGTAGTAGATATTACTACAAAAATCCCAACCGCATTTTGTAGTAGGCATTAATAATTTTTCAATCACTTTAACTCACAGTTCTACTTTTTTGCCTGATAAGCAATTAAACCACGATATTGAAACGATTGGAAATTACATTTTCATACAATTCGTGTAGTAGTCATTTTTCTTTCTTTTGGATCTTTATCACCGAATATAATATTTGAACTGTTTGAATAGACTGTTGATTAATTAATTACTAAGCTGTATTTATGTATAAGTTCTTTGAGAATTTGAGCTCAGCTTTCGACCAATAGGTTTTTCAATTCAAGTAATGTTCCTTGTTAAGATTAGGTACCATACAACCCAGATAGTTTTCAGTTAGTTGAATATATTGGCGTAACCTCATAATGAAACTTGAGCTAGAACTGAAATATATCTTTAATCATAGTAGCTTCGGAAGTAACAATCCACAATTTTTTTTGTTATCAATTAACATCATTATTTATAACCATGTAGCGGCTATTATTTACCCGACCACGTTGGTGGTGGGGTTCGACGCTCTTCGTCGTGGTACCTGTCCGGTTCGATCAGGTGTGACACTGTGTGCGGGAACGACCATCGAAGACGGCCGTGCATACTCGCTCGTTTTGACCGACAATAAAGCGAGACGCGAACTGTGTAGTATACGCGCGCGACGTTGCCACTTCCGGGGCCGTAGTGTAGTGCGAAAACAACTTACTTGGAGTAAGTGTGACGCTCATTTCTTTTTTCTTGGTTTGAGTGGGTGCAAGTTGAAACTCTTCTTTTTGTCAGGTTTAAATATGGGTCAGATACGTGCGTTCTTTTTAAATTTTAAAGCGCGCTTTCGATATCTTTTATAAAGCTGTTTTAAGTACTGGTTAGTAAGTACTATGAGTCGAGGGAATCTAGAGAAAGTTATAAATATTATATATATTAACTATCAATTTGACATGATTATTAGTTACCCTTGAAGTTTAACCATAAAATGGGTCACTGAATGATAAATCAACCATCTACTATGAATAGTAAATGCATTAAGAGCGTTTATAAATAATAAAAATGAATTAGAATGTATTTAATTTAAATTATTGCGCACTTTGTTACATGTTGTCAAATATTTTTTACTTCATATGAATTAAAAGCGTCCTATTTTAATTAGTTAGTGCAAAAAAAATTCGCCTACAAATTAATAACTCAACTGTGACTGAAAATTTAAGTTTTCAATATATTTTATTATTCTATGTCGACTAAGAATTATTGACATAATAATTTTAGGCTAAGCTAATTCATTAAGTTTATTTCTAAGTTGTTTTAATCAATAAAAGCATTGTTACTTTTGTACCAAGAATGAAATCTGTTTTATTTAGAGCGATGTCTAATTGAAAGCATCTTGTTGGTGAAAGTAGCAAACCGATAAAAACAACAATAAAACAAATCAACAATGCCTACCAGCTCGTATTTAACTTTTATTGAATTTTTATTATAAAAAAATATACTTTTCTTGCAACTATGTCTAACAAGTTAAAGGTTTTCTTTAGAAAGTATATATTTTTTCCATTAAAATGTCATATATTCGTACTGATATTTTAAAGATATATTTCAATCTAAAAATATGAAAAGTATTTCGTTCCTTGTTATAAAATAATCTCTACCATCAGTTACATCTTTAATTGACTGCCAAGGTTTATCGATTACTTGTGCCATTTTCTTTCTTACAGAAAGATTTTTTACCTAAAATTTAGTGAAACTCGCCATTATAAAACATTTAAAATTTAAAAACTATTGGATTTTAATATTAAAAATAAAAAATTAATTCATACATTATTTTTATTTTGTTGTAAACTTAAAGAAACTGTTATGTTGAAAGTATGCTAGTGAACAAAACAATTGATAATGAAGTGAGGGCGATTGTGGCAAGACCATATTGGTCTAATTGTATAAAAATTATCTCGTCATGCCATTTGGTAGCATATATCTGGAGCATTTTTACCTTAATATCTGGTTTAACATGATCAATTGTTATTTTTAACAATTAGTTTCACTAGGTCTTAATAGCGCATAACATGACTTTTGAAGTTAATGGTAAGAGGTATATTTTGTTCATATTTCACTTGATCAATTTTTAAATTTCTCAGTTTATTTTCTTAGCGGTTGAGCAATTGGCCTAGTAAACAATAAATATTTCTAAAGACAAATAATTCATACGCAGAAAAAAAAAAGATTTCCTTGGGACTATATCGACCTAAATCTTATCCTAGATTTTATAACTAGTATAATAATTAGATTGGATAGTTCTATGCATTTTAGTCTATACGCTTGATATAAATTTAACTGATTGGGTGCATTAAGAGGCTTTCGAGATACTGAAATATTAACTAAATAAATTGTGATGGATGTTAGGAAGATATTGCGCTCAATCATTTCATTAGAGACAGTTATATATTAGCAGCATCGTCAATAGTTATGTTAGGCTTGCTAACTATACCTTTTAATTGCATTGTATATTACCTAATATCTGAGTATGACTTCATTGATGATTCATCAGTCCAAGTGGTTTTGGTTTTGCAAATCTGTTTTTGTTGCAAGTTTTGGTACATGCTAAAATATTTAAAATCCTTCGCCTGGGATAATTGACAAAATTTAATATTTACTTTTGTGCACGTTTTTCTAAGCAGGATAAAATTTATATTTTAAGATTTTGTTTTGTTTAGATCAAGTTTTGGTCACAATTTTATTAAGGTGTGTTCTGATGTTTTTATTGCTTATGTTTAATCGTGTACTTACTTTCATCTAGTCATCATATATTGCCGTAATAGTTATGCTTGTGGTAGATTGGCTGTATACAAGATATATAATTTTGATCCTAGAACGGCGCCTTGAAGCATCTTTTTTGGAGTTGTTATCTGTGTTTTCTTATTCTTTCGTTAAACAGACATGCCCAAACTGTTATAATCTTACCATGGTCTTTTTCTATTAAAATCAAATATATGTTATTTATTGTATTCATATATTTAAAGATTTAACTGACCTTAAAGTTGAAAAAAAGTAAAATCGAACGATATATTTTAAGAAATATTTAATTTCTGTTTGAGAAAATAATGTATTTGTACTTACTCATAAAATGTTAATTATATCTACATTATATTCAATATTAGAAAGTTGATGACTGCTTAGGTTAGCTTACATTTAAATTATTTTTCAATTAAGGATATTAATGCCCAAAATTGCTTAATTATCATTAAAACATTATTTCATTAATTTTTAATAGTTTCAATAAATAATTTCACAGCATATTTTCCTGATGTATAATTTTTCTTTTTTATACTTTAAGAATGCATCATATTATACTCTATAATATATTTTCCGGTTATATATATATATATATATATATATATATATATATATATATATATATATATATCATTTACATTGGATCGAATTAGGTCATAACTTTTATGTGTTGAGATATTTGATAAAACAATCAAAATAGTCCTAATTTAAATACATCACTTTATTGTTACCTCCAATAATCTATTCCACGTAAAAAAGCTGTTATTAAACATCCATTTCAGTTAGCAACAAAAGAGTTTATGTTTTATATTTATAGAAAGTAAACAACATGAATTAATGTGATTATATAATTGTTTTTAAACAGTCTGATATATATTTTGATATTCAAATAGGAACAAATCATTGTTCAATTATAAGAAAAGAAAACTGATCTGAGTATCGACTTGAATATGTATATTAAATATTTGATAATGATCTAAATTCCTTGCTATTATTATTTTTAAATTAAATTTTAGTTGTTATTTTACAAGGACGTATATTAATTTTAATAGCGATCCAGTCGTATTGATATTATATTATATTAAAGTTCTGTCAAGATAATGTGATGATGCTAAACTGTTTTATTATTATGTTTTATAATAATTTATAAAAATTTAAAATATATGATTTCTGCTAATTAGGTAAATGTAATGGGTTTTAAATAATGACATTGAGTTACCATATAAAGGTTATTTATGTTTTAAAAATGTGTGATTTGTTAAAGGTGATCACTGGTTAACAAAATTTATATAATATATATTAACATTTACTTGATGTTTTAACTTATTTGAGAGTTAAGGATTGTTCGTGAATTATTATACAAATAAGTTTGTTGTTAGAATTAGAAATTTTTTTGTTCAGGATATGATGTTTTTAAATTTTGCATTGGGTTTTAATACTATTTCAGATATTAGAACTTAATTACATAACATAATCTCGATGTAAACGTATTTTTACTTTTCCAATTTAATCCCTTCAAAGCAATCCTCCTTCCACATAACGAATTTATGGTAACATTTTTTTAAATTAAATTTTCCTTAATTTTGTATTTTCTTCTTAATTCTACAGCTGAGTAACTTAAGTAGATTTTGATTTGAATTGGTAAGGTTTGACTTAATTTTTTATTGATATTGTATTACTACACAATAATATACAATAATACACCATTATACAATATACACACGTTTAAGGTTGTTCTGAGCTAACTAATGTCATCTGGTAACATTATTTTGAAAGGATACTCTTAAATAGCAAAATTATATTCTAATAAACTTAATCCAATTAGTGGATAAATTAATTAGTTTTCAAATATTTATCGAGGTAAACATGCATTTTGAGGTTGGATGGACGAGTTATTACATTAGTACATTTTTTTATTTTTGATGCATTTATCAATAAAATTTTAGTAAGTAAAAAAACTAGTTATAAAATTTATAATTAGAATATGTATTATATATTTGTGTGTGAACAAGTTTAAAATATAATTCGTTTTTTTTTTGGTTAAGGAATAATATTTAAATTGAAGAGACCAAATATGAATTAGTGTTTAAATAAGTTTCTATTTAAAAACGTACTTATTACCTTATATTTAATATACATTTAATTAGAGAGTATCTGTTAATTATTAGTGTGACTCAACAGTTTCTAAAAATCACATTGTTATATATATATATATATATATATATATATATATATATATATATATATATATATATATTTCTTTTTTAGACATAGTTAAATATATTAATTGATTTTAAAATGTATTTGAATATATATTAAAAATTAATAGTAAGACAACCTTTTAAAAAGTATTAATATGAAAACAGAAATTTTATTTAAAAGATGTATTTTTCACATTGTCCATGAAGATCACTGTTTTATTTGTGCATTTCATTTGATTATTTCTCATCCGGTTGGTGAGAATTTGTCACAGTGCCGTGTTGGAGAATGAAATGATGCTTCTTTGGATATATTGGATGGTACCATTCATATCCCCATATTATGATCAATAAGTTATTAATGTTTGGTTATATTAATCATTCTTGGGATTTATAATTTTTTGGTGCATCAAGTAATTTGTTAATAATTACTTTAAAATCTTTTAATTTTATACTAATAATATATTATTAATGATTGTTTATTTATTATTATTATTATTATTATTATTAACTTTTTCTAATTAATGTAATTTTATATTTTAGCTATAAATTATCTTTCACATATGAGTCTATTTTATGATTTTATTTGAACATGTCAATAATTTGCTTAATGATAAATAATTGGTAATTTAATGGTTAAACCTGTTCGATAAAATAACACAACATTGAATATTTTTTGTGGTACACACAAACTAATAAAACTAAACGATGTCGTTAGTTTTTTTCTGACCTTGTTCGTTTGATTATCGATATTTCAAAATGCATGGCAACTATTCATTAGTGTCATCATCATTCAAATTAGGAATTTCAGGGATATCAGATCAACTATTTAGTTTACATTATTTTCATATAACTATTCCATATATATATATATATATATATATATATATATATATATATATATATATATATATATTACTGTGATCAAAAACTAGAAATATTTTAGGTTTTATAATGTCATTAGTTCAATGACAAATTTAGTTAAACAAAATGATAAATGAAGTTATATTACGAAGTTTTTATTTTGCCGAATTTGTCTCTTTTTTTCAACTTTTTAAACTTTAAGCTCATTAGCTTTGACAGTGGCTTAAGAAAAATTCGTTCAAATCCCATGGCGTGGCAGATTTCTTCTGAAGTAGGCTGTATATTAATTTATTTCGATCAAATATGCTGTCATCAAGATCATTCAAGACCGACTACAATTTCATTGTTATACAGGTAATAGATAGAAGCATTTTAAAACTAGACATCTGCCAACCTTAACCCATTTACCTTTGTTATATCAAACTAAATAGAAGACTAATTAATTAATTTATAAGGTCATCGTTTAATTTATAAACGAAAGAGTTCTCAAGGAAATTAGCAAATTATACAAAAATCGATTTAAGTTATTTTTAAGACAAGAAAAGCAAATATATTAATTGCAGTTTATTATTGTTGATTTTAGTAGTAAACAAATTCGTTTATATTTTTGTTATTTGCGGGTAAGAATAATATGTCGCTCTTTGGTTTGTCAAATTGACATAACATATTTACTCGCCTTGATTCGTTATTTCTTAGTCAGGTAATTGATTTTGATTATTGAAGTTTTGTGATTTAATTACTGCATTTTTCCAATGAGGTCGTGTTTTCAGTAACAATATAATATCGCAGATTATATAATACAGAAGTGATATTTGATATTTTGATTTGGATCGGGAATTATCCATTCAATTTGCCCTTAATCTCAATTTTATGACATTTAACAATTATCTTCTCAGCAATTATTTTCAAATTCGATTGTGTTAACATTTATTTGCCATGGGTGAAATTTTATCTATTATTATCATTATTTTATTTATTGGTCTTTGAAATTTATTAATATGTTAATGATATTGATGATAATGTTACTACATCTGATAGAGAATAGAGCTATATAAAGAACTTGTTATAATATATAGGTATAACATATAAAAATTATTGCATAGCTTGAGAAACAATGGAATTTTTGAAGACTATTGACACCGCAATCAAAACCGACTGTCCATATATATAAGTTCGTGTAGTATATTTAGTGGAATAATTCACAAAGTTAAAATTATTTTGTTGCAGGAACACCTTCTTCCACATTTTTGTAAAGATATGAAAGATACAATATTGCAATTCGTATGGACAATTTTTCGCATTTACCTTACAAGATTCTGGCGTTTCGTGATTATGATTTTTGATTTGTGATCTTGTTTTGATATATTATTTATAGAATTATTTAACTTTGTTTTTGAATAAACTGGAAAGTTATTACTTGCTCAATTTGAACTTAAATTTTGTATAACATAATATCTGCTTAATGATAATATTAACATAATGTCATATATAGAATTTACACATTTAACTTAATTATTAGTAAGGAAACCGTTATTAAATTACATATACAGGATGATACACAGTTTGCATGACAACTAGAAAAACAACAGGTCGCATTTTTATTTTCTTTATCGAATTTTAATTTGAACGTTGAATGTAATATAAAATTATTATTATTTGGAAATACTATCATATTTTAAGATGGATTTAGGGTATTCTGTAATAATTTTTAAGTTCCTTTTCTATTTCGTAATGGCGCCATTGACGATGACTGTATACGTAACGTAGATAACTTGGCAAAGTGAAATCTTAGGAAGTCTCAGAAAGTAGGCCTCGATAGGTGAACTGTTAACAGTTTAATATTGTTGTTTTGTACTTGTAAAATTAATTTTAGTCATATTTTTATACTTTCAAGATTCAATATTTTATTTATTAAAACTCGTTCTTTTGCATTTATTTAAAACGTTATATTACTATTATCTTAAAATACAATTTTCGGAATTAAAGCTGATGCTGATGAATAACACATTTTATACATTAGTTTGATTTTAAAAGATTATTATTATTAGTTTCCTTATCTTGCGTTAATAAAATTACGGTTAAATAAAGAAAAAAGTCAAGACTAAAGGTCCTCATCATTAATCCTCTAGATTGGCGATAAATCAATTTAAATACCAGAACATATCTGGTTTTACCTAGCTTAGTTAATATCCACGATTTAAACGGGATTCAAACTAGCAACTATCTTATCACTAAGGAAAAACTCTGTAAAAGGCAACTATTAAGTTAAACAATACAAGATAATCGTTACTTTGGTTGAAAACATATTTAGAATTTTAATAGATAAAGCTAAATAATACAATAATTTCTAACTTATTCTTTTGTTACAACTTCATACAACGCTGTTTTTTTCTAAGAACCTACCTTATATTATTTTGTGATTTGTTGATCTTGGCTCATCCATCTTGTCTTGAGTTTGATGTCTTTTATGGACATTGGCATTTATGGGGAATCTGAAAAAAATTATGGGAATCCACTGAGCTTATTACCTAATATTTTCTTTAGGTAAGCTTCTTATCTGATCTATAGCAACATAGATATACATACACAGGGGATAGACAAAATAATATGAACACCATGCGATATAGTACATCTTGTGAAATATGTGATTTCTCAGACAGGAAGGTGGTAATCGTTGATGTTTGGTTAGTGGGAGAGTTTTAATGTTCTTAATGTTTAAGTAGACCTCTTCGTGGGTTATCTTTATACCATTTAAATCATATGTTTCTTAACAATATAGGAAGGGATGAGCTACATCCGTCACAGAGCTACGTATCCCTAAGTTTTCTATGGATACTTCCCAGGCTAACAGTTTTCTATGAGATAATTGTGTGAAATTATATTTGTATCGAAAAACTACTCACTGTTCATATTTCATAAATTTGATCTTGAAGAGATTGGTCATCTTGATTCTTAACCCGCTTTGTCTGTAGACGCTTTCTTTTGATTTCACGGTGTTTATATTAATATTAAGTGCAACTGCAACACGCTAAAAATGTTTCCAATAAAACAGCAGCAACTTAATATTTATTAGTGACAATATTTACCTCTCTTAAGCATTTTACTGGCAAGAGGGGGCTTCATTTTCTCGTTCCTATTCAAAGTAACAGATTAGAGACGTAATTCTGACGAGTTCCAGATTCTAAAAATTTAATGGTTTTGGCATTTTCCAGTAATCACAAGTATTAAACTAGAAATTAGCTTGAAATGTATCAAAACAAATGCCAAAACAACGTTTACTGGTTTACAATCTCTTATTATTATCACTAATGTTTCGAATAATTTTGCATAAATATAACGGCAATGTTGACCAGTACCAAAACAAATCGAATTTCATAGTCTGATTCGGTTACATATTCCGACATTAGACTGTATTCTGTCTCTTTTTATTTATTATATATATATATATATATATATATATATATATATATATATATAGCATATATTGTATTTTATTATTATTATTGCTATTATATTTTTATAGATATTTTCTTTTTCTTTCAATTTCCTGTACAATCAATTTACTAAATTATGTTATTCAACGCGTGACCCCGATATTACTGTTACTTATACGTCTACTTGTAAAATGTGAAAATTAGAAATGAAAACGGTTATTATTGTGTCAGGCAATGTGAACCGTTAGCGTTGATTTCTGCGTGGAAATTACTGACTATTAAAGATACTTTACGTTGTCATTCATCTTTATTTGAAAATAGTTGCACAATAAACCATTAATGAGTTAATTTAAAAAAAAATAGTTTTGATCAAATTAATGTTGATTAAAGTACACATAAAAATAATACAATAACCCAGATTTTTACTTCTCACTAATAATTTAATGATGAATGGATACGTACTACGAAAATGATTATATCATCAACGAGCAGTTTTCTTTTCGTCATTCGTTCGAGAAAGTGAAAGTTTTACGTCTCCGTTTCTTGGTTACGGAGGTTTCAAGAATTTGATGAATTTGTTCATAAAAAAATTATAATACTATTGTAATAATGATATAGTCTTCTTTATTAATTAGAACATGACAACTTTTGAGTATATGGTTTAAAGGTGACCATATTATCAACATAGCATTTGTGCTATATATAAAATTATACTTTTACCAAATCATATTTATATTGGTTTTACATTGAACATTCTTCGGTTTCCGAAGAATTAAGCTCAAGGTAGTTTAGTTTTGAAAATCATTATGAACATTTTTTTTGCTTATTGACTGAATTCGTGATCAAAACAGACGCGTATTTGTTACTGATAACATACTATAATTATTGTTTGTCTGTTATACAATTTCATTCAGACAACAGATGGCATGACCTAATTGATCATGGTTCTGTTGCAGGAATGTTCGGCCTGATCTATAATTTACTGCTTATCTTAAGATACGTCTTTTAAAAATTTAAGGTTGTCATTGGGGAACTGTAGAAATTAGTTTAAACTAGTAGAAACTATTTTCAATGTTTTGGCCAATCAGCCAGTGGTTTTTTACCAGAAATTTGTTTAATTTATGACAAACAAACTTGAAATACCAGAAAGAATTTGAATTTTTATTAGCTGTATTTAACAGGTTTTTCTCAAAGTATATATATTTAATTTTTTGAAAAAATATTGATATAATAGGCCAATTGAATAGTGGCCGGCCTACCATAGTTAAATGAAACTTTTTGGCAAAATAAGTTTTTTTATTCAACATAATTCCCTTCAAGGGCGGTGTAGCGATCCTCCAACTTTTCGATAACATTTTTGTAGTACGATTTATCCTTTGCTTCAAAATAGGCCTTAGATTCGTCACTCAATCATCTCTTCATTCAACGAAAATTTCTTCCCAGCGAGCATTCTTTTGAGATCTGAGAACAGGAAATAGTCGCTGGAGGTCAAGTCTGCATAATATGAGGAAGCAACCTGAAGTCCAATTCATGGATTTTTGACAAGGTGCATTGTCTTGGTGAAGCAGCACTTTCCTTTTCTTCAAATGCGGCGATTTTTCCACGATTTCGTCCTTCAAACGGTCCAATAACGCTATGTAATAGTTGCTGTTGATGTTTCTTCCTTTTTCAAGGTAGTTAATGAAAGTTATTCCATGCGCATCCCAAAATACAGACTCCATAACCTTGCCAGCCGACTGTTGTGTTTTCCCACGCTTTGGAACGGGTTCGTCGTGTGTAGTCCACTCGGAAGACTGTCGATTGGACTTCGGTGTGAAATGATGAAACCATGTTTCATCTATTATCACATATCGACGCAAAAACTCGGGTTTATTACGCTTGATCATCTTCAAATATTGCTTCGAATCATCAACTCGTTGTTGTTTTTGTTTAAGTCAGCTGGTGCGGCACCCACTTTGCACAAAGCTTTCTCATACCCAAATATTCCTGAATGATATGATGTACACGTTCACTAGATATCTTTAGAGTATCTGCTATTTCAGTCAGTTTCAATTTACGGTCATTCAAAATCATTTTGTGGAATTTTTAAATGTTTTCGTCGGTAACAACCTCTTTTGGGCGTCCACTGCGTTCACCGTCTTCGGTGCTTATTTCACCACGTCTAAACTTAGCATACCAATCCTTGATTGTTGATTTTCCTGGGGCAGTATCCGGATACTCGGCATCAAGCCAAGTTTTTGCTTCAACTGTATTTTTTCCCTTCAAAAAGCAATATTATATCAACACGCGAAATTTCTTTTTATCCATTTTTTTACAATAACAAAATTTTCTTCACTTATAATGCTTTAATTCACAAACTGATTATCCGACAGCTGTCAAATTTATACGCGCATCTTTTGAGAGTTAGGGCTAGCTAAAAAAAAATATGGATTTGTAGGAATGTTCGTCGGGTCGGTCAGTCGGTCGAAACGTGTGGCTGCCGCTGCGATTAGTTGTCAGAACACTCACTACTATTTTTGGAACGAATTTACACGAGAACTGAAAGACACTGGTTTAATAGTCACTTGTTTATTTCGATATTGAGTGACACATGTGGTCGACGGGAGAATTGACAGGATATTAGGTTAGGTAGAGGAAGTACGGTAGCGCTGTGGAAGTGGTACTATTACAGGGGGTTCTCCATCCCGACAGAGAAGAGAACGAGACATCGTCGTGATGGTCTTTTACACCCTGGAACTGCATGGTACCAATTCACCGGCGTTGCCAACCTTTGTACTTGTTGATGTCTTCGTGGTGGCTTAAAGGGTCGTGGCCACAGATTTAATTCTAGTAGCGCCATATATGTGTCAGGCCGGGAACTTTTCATTTGACCTGTTTAGATTTTATTGCTTGGCTTTTAAGAAATTTTTTGTTGTCTATACTTTAGTAAAATGAAACATTCAAAATTAAAATTTAATTTGACTCTTAACAAAATCCAATATATTATAATAATTAATATCTATTTTAATTATTAATTATTATTGTTATAAATGTTATGAAAAGAATTATATATATATATATATATATATATATATATATATATATATATATAATATATGTAATGTTACTGTTTGTGTGTTGTTTAATTTTTACGTTTACATTTTTTTTTATATATTTACAACACATTTTTATTATATTAAATGGTCGTGTTTTCATCATTACATTTTTCGAGAAATAACCATAAATGGTTTTATCACAGAACTAAGAAAAGGACAATAATAAAAGTTGAAATCGAAATAACTCGTTTACGGTTATGGACGAGTAAAATGTCAGTTGACTAGTTCTCGACTAGCAATAACCTTTGAACAAAACTATTTCGACTTTTAGAATATTATAGTCGTATATTTTAGAAATGTAACCTAAATGATTGCAGGAATGGAAAAACTTTTTTTGTTGCAGGAAAAGATTTAACTATGAGGTAATTTATTTTTTTATATATTGATTATGCCACTACAAATTACTCTGATTAATTTGGTCAGTTTTTTCTCACGAGATTTGGGATCGTATTATTTTTTTTCCAGATCATAATGAATAAAGTTTAAAAATAGAAGCTTTCTGTTTTTAAGAAATAACCGATTTTTATCTCCCCTCGCGATGTATTATCGTAACATATCTTCTTAAATTTTATGCAATAATTAACATTTAACTTTTGTTTTTAAAAATAGCAGAAGGAATATTTACACATTTTTATAGATACTCGTAGCAAAATCGGCTATAGTGCCCGATGGCTGCGTGTACCGCAGTACTTCTTTTGTCGAATTAAGTAAGCTTAAACTTGCAAAAATATTCGCTTGTTATTTGGCACCTTCGGAGTTGAATAACATACTTTATTTACATTTTAGTAAAATGGTACCTATTAAGAAGTATATTTAATTAATTATAGCCTTAACTTGCCATAAAGTATAATGTATGATACCTATTGTAAATCCTTAAATATTAATTAAGAAAATTATTAGTATTATAAAGAGGGTTACAAAGTTGAGAGATATAAAAAATAAATTGAATTGGTAAAACAATTCTTACAGTAATGCTAATAAAAAGCTAGTAATATTGATGAAAAAGGCATAAGAATGTACTTAAATCTCAAATGCAACCAAGTAATTCTCCAAATGATGTACATTTGTATTATAATCCCAACTCTTACCAAGACAATTAAATTAAACTATAATATTGCTTTTAAACTAATGTGGACTGCATGCTGCTCTTTAATTCGCCAAATTTAACACCCAAATAATTTGTTTAGTTGTTATTAATGACAGGCGAAAGCTTTCCTCTAATTTGATGATTGGAAGCAATTTTTTCATTTTCTATCAAATGTTTGAAAAGAAAACTTTGAACTGTGCACTTTGCGTTAATTTATTTTATTGCTAGATAATATATTTGTTTTTACCATGCGAAAATTACGCGCGTGTAACATTTAAATAACCAAATGCTCATTAATGTGTAAGTCGATACTATTAAGTTTAATTTATGTAAAGTTAACAAGATAATGGGAATTTAGCTAAATAATATAATGAAAAATAAAATAATTTTTAAGAATCTATCAAGTGAAAACCAATTTGACATAGAAAACTCCGAAATTAGAAAGTTTTGCGTGGTAATTCAATACCAAATTTCATTTGTTTGACCTTTAAATATATAGTTTATAGGGTATTTTAATTGTTTTGGATGTTTAATAGCCATTAAAGTGAATGACACTGAAAAATGTTGAAACTGTACGTGATTTTGTTTGGTTTCTAAAATAAATTAAAATCTCGAGATCGAGGAAATGTCGCAATTTTGTTTTTTCTTTCTTGTTGTTATTAAAAATGTTTTTGCGCTTGACACTGCATTATAATATGGCAAATTTATGTCATTCTCTTTTAAACCGTTTTTTGTACAGGTCATTTGTGCACTGTTAAATTATCATGTTTGAAATTATATTTCTAAATATCACGAATATTTGTTCAAACTTAAAAATATTATATATTAATATTTTCGAAAACTTTAGAAAAAAATATTTAGAAAGACTAATATTTAGAAACAAATAATGATGAAATACAATATAGGTTTGGATATAAATAAAATGCTTAAGATTACTCAAGTAAGTTTTGATATTGGTCTTCAAATAAACTTTTTATGTTCAATAATAAAGTTAAAAACTTTATTATATTACTTTGTTTTCTATAATTACTTCAATACAAACTCCAAAGTTATATTGTGTTTTCAGTTATGATTATTATTTAGCAAATATTTCTATTAGGTGCTTGTATGCGTCTTTATCACGGAATTCTGTTAGGGAAAATATGATGGATAATTGTAAACAACAATCTAACTTAGGTATTAAATTAGATTCTTTTGGTATTTCTATAAATAAAACAACAGTTTTTATTTAGTTTTGTTTATTGAGTTATGCCATGTATACGGACTTTAATCATAGTCCTTTCAAAACTACATTTTGGACTTTCCTTACTTTTGTTGTTTAATTTGTATAAATCTGCGTCGTGAAATGAAGAAGCTTTTAGAAACATATAGCGATGCTGCTTTGTCATTACACAATTGTCGGTCTTGGTTTCAACGATTGTGATTTCAAGTGGCAATTTTTATTTTAAACTATTTCCAGGAGTTCCAAAAGGAAGTCCAAAAGGAAGGAAAATGGCTACCATACGAATTCACTGAAAATGTCATTCCGAATCGCCCCTGTGTCGTGGTTTCATTGCTTGTCAGAGAAAAATATGTCTTTCTGTAGCATATTGTGAGTATTGTTGAAAACTGGATATACTACAATAATCCCAATCGTTGAAGATTGTGGGTTAGTCGAGGAGAGATCGGATTTCTGCCAAACCAACATTGTTATTTCAACACGATATTGGCGTGTTGCTAGAAACATGAGAATTAAAAAAAATTCTATAGGTGCTATTTATGAAACAAATATTTCTCTGGTTATTGTCTACTGTTATGAGGGCATCTTATTGACAATATTTTACATCCTTCATTGTTCATATAATATTAATTCTGATAGAATTATCTATTCCTTTTAATTTTGTTAAATTCAATATATTTTATTTGCTAGTGTATAATTAATTATAATTCAAGTGACGAACTTATCATGTCACTCATTAAAACTTCTAACTTAGATAAATATATTATTTCCCAATCATTTTCATATCATCATAATCATATTTCTTGTTGTAAAACGATTTTTGCTCTTAAAATAAATCTTGGATTTGATAATAATGTATTTTCCTCTTTTCAACATCTTCTGAGCTCTATAAAAGTCAGTTATTGCTGACAAGCAAATGGAATCACAATTAACTTAGTAATAATAATTTTACTCTTATAATAATTTTGCTCTTAATAATATACCTTTCTTAATTTTATTTGAATAGTTTTAAATACCGAAATGGGCTCTGTCAATAGTGATACTATTTTTCTATCAATTACTAGATACTATTAATGTTTAGCCTTAAAAATTAATATAATTAATGTTTAGCCTGTTAAATTACATAGATGGCAAAGCGCGCAATAAGTTTAAACATATTTGTTTAACCTAACTTATTGCATGAATCAATTGGCATTTTAGAGCCTAACTAAATTTATATTTATATTAGAAATATAGATAGCAAATCAATAAGCAACTTATTGTTTAATATATCACTAAATCTATTCCATTGTCTTTTAGATATTACAAACCTTTGTTTTTTATTTAAATGTTCCGTATCTGATCTGTATGAAACAAATAGCATGAATGAGGACATGTTTGCATTACATATTCGCGTACTGACCATTTTAAATTATTTTTCAGTTTTGAAGAGCAGATTTACGAAGGATATAAAGAATATAATATGCTGCTTGTATAGTGTAAAAAGTAAAAGTGACAGTGTAACCACAAGTTCAGTGTCCAGGAGAAATATCTAATTCGCGAATTAGTTACCTTTTTTCCTGTTACTGCTTCTATTGAATTGAATCTACGTAAAAATGAAAGGCCGGGAGAAATTGTGTGCTAAACTGTCCAGTGCTTTTTTAAGAAAGTGGTGTAAGTATCTTACATAGTTAAGTTTTTGCCCGAATTTATTTTATGGATTAAAGTAAGTTGGTTATAATTTTTAAATTAACTTTGCCTTACTTGAAGATGCGAATGAACATTCAGATATATTTTTTATAAATTGTAAGCATTATATTAATATGATATTTATATATTTTAAATAAAAAAAAATGTTGTTGAAATATCCGATATTAAAACAATGTCGCAAATATAATTATATTCTAATTGAGATTCAAGGATGTCATTATTGGTTTTGAATGACGCTGGACATCTCCTAACAAAAATAGCCGTTGGGTTTTAACGGTTTTTTTAAATAATGTTTTTATACGGTATTGATTAAATTATATGTAACATGATTATTTTATTGAAAACATATTTATTTTTTAATGGTATAGTAATTAAGCGTTTAATAACCGACTAATTTTGATATTCTTAAATAGTTAGTTATAATTTTAATTGACATAAAATATTCTAATGTTTAGTTGTTGTTTTGCATAGGCTAAAATGTTATTATTAAATGATCATAAGATTGTAGCAAGTTTTCTTTAGTCCGGTTTAATAAAATTATGGTTGCAAAATATATTCAAAAATATTAATTTTTTTTATTATTAATAGTTCATTATTGATTGATTATATATTAATTTTAGCGACTTCAGGATCCCATTTCAAATATAATATTTTAATGTATATTATCTTCTATTGAAAGACGCCAGGTTTCTGATGATATTGTATGTAGCGATGTCGATGTTCGATAATGAAAGTAACACTCAATCTTTATTCGTTCTTTAAATAATAAATATATTTTATTCAATTAAAGTAAATGTTATTTTTCCGCATATATATGTCTAGAATATTGGTTTTATCAAATATAAGTTACATCTGCATATTGAATTCACATACATTCTCTAAGCAGTCATCCTTGGGTTGGGCAATGAACAATCTAATGTATTGTATAAACAAAGAATGTTAAAAAATAACGTCATGTTTGTGTTGTATGCTCAAAACAAACAAATGTCCGTTATAAATTATAAATATTAATATATTAGCATACTATCATGGCAAATGAAAAAGTGTAAGATATATTAAATTCAAATAAAACTTTAAATGAACTGAACTTAAATTACTATGTGTTTTGTGATATTTAGTATATATAGAAATCATATTTATTCGGTTTGCTCATTAAATTTTGAAAGGATTTTGTTATTATAAATGTATTAGGAATATTAATTTTGTAACTTGTTATATTGTTGCTCATATTTCGATTTTATCTTTATTACGCTATTAGGTATACTGTTTAATTAAAATATTTTATTTTTGATTTAATATGACATTTTTATAGTATTAGATTACGGGAATTGGTGAAAATATCGAAAATACTTTAAATAAATCTCTTTTTCGGCGATTTTAGGTTTAGAGGGATTAAATGAACTAATTTATAATTATAATTGATTGGTCTATAAAATTAATTTAATATTGAACTATGAAACAGAATACCTTATAATCTACAAAAACGTATTAATTGAATCTGTTTATACAGAAATAGTCGAGTATTCTGATGCAGATTTTTTAATACTATATTGTATATAAAATATTGTTACTTAAGTGGGATTTTCAAGTACTTAGAATATATAATAACACAGTAGAAGGAAGTGGCATGCATCTACGACTCAAGTAGTAAACAGAACTATGTGCTATTTCAGATATAATCTGAAATTGGAAAAATTAGGCTTTCTCGAACTCTTCTTTACCGAAACTTTACTTTGCTGTTCTATGAACGGAGATATAATCATAATTACAGTCTTGGTTCTGTAAGATATAATTTTTTAATATTTCATTAAATTCAGAATTCTTAGCCGAAGATAAGTCTGAAAAAATGTTACATTAGACGTATATTACAGTAATTTTAGAACTTTTAGAATTAGAAGTTTTTAGAATGAAAAATTCTTGTCCTGAAAATATACCACTTTCTCAGAAACTTCTCTGATGAAATTGATTTTTTGGAGAACAGCTTTAGGGACACAATATTTAGCTATTTAAAAACATACATGGATTAAGTAACGCTATTTGAGATCAAACCAGATGCGCAGTATCGTCGTTAGTGGCAACAGCATATTGGTTGCGAACTTTCTCACATATCCTGCTTTGAATTAATTATAGTTATAATATTAAATATTTCAGACTTTGATGATACATTTTTGGCCTAGTTTTGTCTATATAATGAAACTAAAATAGTTTAATAAATATTTTTATAAAATTTTTATAGTCCTTGATCAGATCAATGAAATTAATTAACATGAAATTAACTTAATTTGCTTGCTAGATTCTTTTAAAAAGCTTTTCGAAGTAATTTCTAATATATATATATATATATATATATATATATATATATATATATATATATATATATATAATTTCAATAAACAATTAAAATTGAAATACTAGTATACGTGCTTTTCTTTGAAAACGAGATGTTATTACTGTTATTAGTGGGTTTATTGAATGTAATAACATGATATTACTAGTTTAGTTTTCAACAATAAAAATAAAAAGTTTTAAAAAATTATGTGAGAATTTTGTTTAAAATTTAGCAATATGCTCGTAAAATATATGGCTATAATATTTTTTAGATCTACCCTGCTGCAAATCAGCTGTACTATTTTTGCTTAAAGTAGGTTTGCAGTTATAGAGACTCGAATACGTCCATCCACTAACGTTCAAAAGAATTAGATGTATGTCCATCTACCTATGTGATCATCTATATATGTTGCTAGATCTTGGTTGCTAATTTATAAAATCCAGTTAAATTAACGAAAAAAAAAATGTTTACCAATATTTGGTTAAATAGCTACAGCTAAACAAAATTGGAGTATTTTAAAGAATATGATTTTTCAGCCTATATTGAGTGAGCCACATAAATATGGAGCAGTGGGCCACATAATAAGTGGTCGGAAATTGTATCTCTATATCCAAAATACTTGTGGAGAAGTTTCTATCCTATTGAATCTATTTAACTATCTATTTGAATAATTTATTTTTGTTATGTTCCTTTTTTAAAGTCTATAGTCTATACAACTAAAAAACATCCTTTTTTTGAAAATGGTTATATATCTATAGACCTATTCATAATTAAGAATATCACAAAAAAACTTCTATTTTACTTACCATGCATTAATATACAATAGATTAAACAACTTTAACGGAGTATCGCGATTTTGAAGACATTTTTCTAGAGTTCAAAGCATTTTCATTTTTAGAACTTTTACCTTGTATATAGTATTTCAGTGTTAAAAAAAACATTAAAAATGCACAGCATATCATTTTGAGTCAAGCAACCTTGCTGCCAAACGTCTCTGTAAACGTTTTAATTGAACTAGCTGGTCAGTTTCAAGGCGATACATTAAACACCAGCCACAATGTTGACGTTTTTTGAATCTTAATAGAACGAAACGTCCAACAGGTTCGGTTTTCGTGCATTGAAAATAATTTGATTAGTAATTTCACTGAATTTATTATTAACCGTGTGGCTTACGTAACGGTTGGTATAGATGAATATCAACGTATCAGCAGACATTTGATAGTAAAATAAAGTTATAGTCAAGTCATATTACTTAAAAACAATAGTTACTATAATAGGCTAGATAATATAGTTAAAATATCATGTGTTATTACTTTATCAATATATGACTAATTATTGTAATGCTATGTATTATGTTTAAACAGTTACCTTATAATATACATTTTGTTATATTTAGGAAGTTGTATTAAAATGTTTAGAATGCAAATCATATTAACAATTGTTATTTATTTTTGTATTGTTCTCGATTTGACAATTCGATGATATTATAATTTTGGAACTGTAAAAATAGAGTATTAATAAAATGGATAGAAGAAATAGATAATGAAATATGATGTTTTTAAAGTTAGGTGAGAGGGAATTTTATAGTAGGTTGCAGATGTACTTAAACCAATAGTTACACTGCTTGGTGATTCAACCATATGTGTGCAAGTGTAGTAATGGAAAGGGAAAATTGTCCATGATGAAGGAAAAATCCTGCTTCTTAAGAATACGTAACATAATAGTTGATAGGAGCAATCTGTTGGTGAAAATGCGAAGTATCAATCAATGCAAATAACTGTTAAGGAACTTTACCTAGTCATTAAATTCGATGGTTTTTAGTATTGTTCAATATAAAAGTAAATTAACAGTTTCCTATTTAGTGTTAGTTAGGACGTCCAAAATTGCATTCGATATCATTATTTTTGCCGTTTAATTAGCGATTAATGCGATCAAAGGTAGATTTACTACAATAATCTTTAGTGGAACAAGTCATGCGATAATCCTGGAGAGCCACTCACATCGACATCGAAATGAAATATTCATGCCTATAAAGTCTTATTATGCATATTGTGGTATCAATTGTGATGGTGTGCCTTGGTGGTAAATGAAATTGTTACTACAGATGTCTATCGACTTCATTTGAACGAATTGAATAATGTTGCAAAAATACTAATAGCCAGTAATAGGCGAAAATTCATCCTCTTGCATAACAATGCTAGACCAGAAGTTAAAAGAGTTATTATAAAGGATCCACTACCACAGCTCAGATGGGAAGCTCTGTCATACTCAGAGTATTCACGAGACATAGCGCTTTCTGATTTCAGCTTATTCAGCATGGGTTGGCTGGCATACTGTTTTGAAATACTGAGGTGCTAAAACGCATCGATGATTGGATCACGTCAACATGGTATTGACATGTTCCCAGAATATTTTAACGAAAAAGTTGTAGAAAATAGTGGAACATGTTTTTGTTAATATATCTTATACCAATTCATCCATGGATGGTCATAATACTGTTACATTACCTATAAAAATATTGATATTGTTCAAAGTGGCCATATATCTACTTGTTTTCTGTTTGTAAATGGTATTAGTCATCGTCAATTATCTTTATTCATGAAACATCTTTATTTATAATTTACCTCGTTATCGTCCATAATTTAGTAGTGCTTCGTAACAAAATTATGGTGTTTTTTTATAAAAACGTTAATAATAATAATATAATAATAAATAAATAAGAAACTTTTAACGCGTAATAAAATTTTCTTAATTGCTTAGTCTTTAATGGGTTGTAAAAATTGTAGTTATTTAATTAAGTTGCAATTCGTTTATTTGAGCAGATGCATGTTTGTAAAGTCTATAGTTCGCTCACGCAGTTTGATTTTTATTTTTATTTGAAGTTAATATTAAAAAAAACCTCACGAAAAAGTGATCTAAAATAATTGTTATATGTTTTCGAATAGAGTTGTTTTTATTTTTGGTTGGTATTGCAGCAATATATGTTGATCATAATTTTCTATGAATGTAGTCCGCTTAAAGTCTAGAGCGTTAATATCTCTGCGACATTACTAAAAGGAAATAACAAGAATATCAACCTAATAAAATAGTTGTGAAAGAATAGATAACGTTAGCGTTATATCACTACTTGGGATGCGTGTCTGGATTATTAGCAAGATTAGAATATTTGTAGTAGTTACAGGTGGTTACAAGTTCGAAGGCAGATAACTTACAAAAGTACATAATTTATATAGAAATATCCTGGCAAGTAATGAAACCGTGAGGTTGAAATGATTCGAAATGGAATTTTCAGTCAATTCATATGATAGCCATTTTCTCCCTGTGGATATTTTCCATGTTATGTAAACCTCTAGAAATAGTCAATTAATCTGGAAAGTTGGGAATGCAACATTTAGGTCTCTAATTTTAGGCATTTCTAGCTGTAATTTCAGCGAGAAGTGCGAGAGGTGCTAGGCGTTGTTGTTTATAAGAGTAAGAGTTCGATTCGATATTTAGATTAATTTTATTATTACATTATTTTTATTAGTTTATTGGGATAATATAATTATTTATTACTTAATAGAGAAAATTAGTACCAGTCAATATGAATATGTTGCTGAATGAGTTGTCATGCATTTGATAAGAAGTGAAGATAGTGTAATAATAAGATAATTGATAAAATATGTGTGAAATAAATTGATTAGATATGATCTGAAGCTTTATGATTTATTTCTTTCAGTTTATATATGAGTCTGGAGTAGACATATACTGAGGATATATTAAAGCAGCATATGATATAAGATATTGTAATAAATTAAATAATGTTAACAAGGAAAAATTAATTTATGTATAAAGTAATTGATTTATAGGTAGAATATTTCAGTTATTGAGACTGCCTACGTACGTAGAAATTTTTAATTTATTTTTAAATTTCTTTTTAAAAGACTCCTTTTTACCAACGCGGGTTTATATGGACTGGACTTAAAATTTAATGTGGGCTCCAAACCACAGTCCCCGACATTAAGCCCACCGACTGGCAAGTGAGCAACTTAAGAATCATCCCAGAACACATCCGGTCTTAGTCAGCCTGGTTACTGGCATGACTGGGATCATTTTCCCTGTCGGATATTTCACTCTTGCCTAAGGACAATCACACATGTTAAATAATCACTATCATAAATTTACGACCATACCAATGTAGGATTCGAACCCGCGACTATCGCAACAGTAGGAGGACCGTAGTAGAACATTTTTGATAAAAACTTAAACGACAAATCTCAACTAAGACCTGATCAACAGATTTTGATATTTTATTTATGTACAATTCTGATACTGCACTTTAATTTCTTAATATTATCTTTCTGGGTGTAAATTATGTAGTATTACAAAAATTTTATGCCTCTTTGTTCGATAGAAATTTATATATTAGTATTATAAAATTATAACATATTACTAATAATTCATGTTTTGTTATTTTATGCTAATTTTTTCTATTAAATAATGGTATTACTTCAACAAACAATTTAATAATATAAATATAAATTAGCTTATAAAATAACCTGTAGTACCAGGATATTTCTCATTAAAATGACAGCTAAGAATACCGGAAATTGAATTGGTCTGATTTAGTTTCATGTATGTAGATGGAGCTTTACGTCATATTAGAAGGCAACCACAAGGTGTTGGTGTCTTTGGTATAAATATATATTGATGAAAACTGGATCAGGCGAATTAGGATATAATAGAGGAATTACTAGACACGATCGGAAGCTCGTCTGAAGTTAGGTTCTTATAAGTGGATACACGAATTACTTCTCAAAAGAGAACCTCCTCCATTGATAAACAAAGATGCAATGATTTATATCATTTGTACACGCAGTAGTTCTACCCATAAATAAATAACTATATTGTGCGTGTTCTATTAATCTTGATATATTCAATATAATTTGTATTTTATATTTATAATTGCCCTGTTCTCTATTGTGTATAATTTTTTTAGTTTATAATTTTAAAATATTATATTAATCGAGCTGATACAGTGGTGTTAATAGGTCGTAGTTTGTTGTTTCGTTACTAAGTCTTCTTGACAAGCCTGTCAAAATGATAACAATAATAAAAATAATAAAAGGGAGTTGATATAAAAATAATTAAAATTAACAATAATTGTCACTATTGGTGCTACTTTTTGATGTATTCCCAACTTTGGATTATTCATTTATAATATAACCTTTCTAGCTTACATTTCGTTGCCATTTAATCAGCTGTTGTTAACCAATATATTTTTTTATTAGCAAGGCCGGTACGTTTCCTTTCTATCATTGGATCTATCAAGTGTCGATCGATTATATAAGAAAGCAAGAACCAGAAGAGACCTATTAAATTGCAAAGTGAAAAGATAATTAATACTGTTTCTATATCGATTGAAGTTTATTTATATAAACTGTAATTAAAAATTATTGTCAGTTTAGCAGATGTCAATTTGCAACTTATTCATATTTGTTTGTAAACCGACATAAAAATTGCCGAAGTGAAAGCACAGTAACAGTTGTGAAGGAAGTGAGTTACAACAGTATATTGTTGCCTTAGCAAAACTAGACCAATGTCGATTTTTGACTATGGAAACGTTTCATAATATTGATGTGAAATACATGTAATAACATAAAAAGAAGTATTTGCAGGAACTAACTCAAGCCTTTATATGACTTGTGTAATAAACTTGTGTTTTATGTTATTTTTTATGTAATACTAAGATCTCTCCTTATAATTTTTACATTAAGTAATAAATATGTATATTAGTTAAATTAATATTTTATTCCATTTTATTCTGTGCGATATGTAATAATGATCTGAATTTCTTAATTTTCTTAAGAAAAAAACGAACGAATCAATTAATTAAATACATTAAGTGAATTATTGAAGTATATTAAGTAGTCATACGTTTCACCAAGGAATGGATTTCTAAAGAATAGGAATAAGGTTTATTGATTTTGAATATATGTTAGTAGCAACAAGTATGGCTAGTGCAGTGATATAGCTATAATAACTAAGTGATATAAATAGTTAGATTAACCCAGCAGAATAAAGGTTGCAATGAAAGAACAGAACATTACAGTTATAAAACTGACTCGAAGCTCGAAGCCCGAAGTATTGGTTTTAGATCTAGATAATTATAGCACCACTCTCATAATTATGAAATATGGCATTACTAAACGTCATACCTGGATTCTAGAGGATTTTTTTTGTACCTCTTTCCGACTATTTTTTTGTTTGCGAAATGTATCAAAATAATTTGATGAACATACTTTAATTAATTAAAATTGAATTGTAGGTTATAAATAAATAGGCAGTATTTTCATCATATAAAATGAAAACTATTTTGAATACTTCATAGATTATTACTAAGGATAGCGATTGGTTTTTTTTTTAAATAAACAAATGGGTTATTTATTATTATGGCGAAATTTATTAATTTTTTGCATAAGGCGAATATTGTGATTGACTAATGCTCGGTTATATCGAATAAATCCGTAAAGATGTACTTGAGATCCACATTTAAAAAATTGATCATAACAGATTCCTTCCATTAATAAACATGGCGCCAAATCCTAAAACGTAGGCAAGTGTTTGGTTAAAATTAAATTTTTGGTAACTTAAATTTTTTCAACAATACTTGTGGTATTCGACGCAAATGTTTCAATATAACAAGATAAAAACGTAATCAGTATATTCTTTGACCATACTTTCAGCTTTCAGCAAGCTCCACTGGGGTACTTGCACCTTACCTTATCAACTTTGGTTTATGTGCTCTATGCTGTATCGCAATTGCTTCACCTTACTGATTATATGAGAGCAGTGTGAAAAGTCAGTCACTTTTTTAATAAAACAGCAAAAAGTTCTTTTATTTCTCAACTTAATCTCGTTTCAAGTCAATACATTTGGTACAACGTTTTTATTATTTTATTCCTTCCAAATACGAAGTATACCAGAAAGTCAATACCGGTTGTTCTAGCGGCTGTCGTTAGGCTTAAGAATGCAATGCGAAGTTATCATTTGATACACGTGTAATTTTATTCTACTGACATATTTCAAAGCTATACATGTTATATTTTGCGAAACTAACACCGTCATCGATTTATTTTTAACATTGTGAAAATGTCAATTTTCGCGACTGAAAACATGCATTTGCGGCACGGCACGCATTACTTTTATTAATTAATCAAAAGTAAAAAGCCGTTGAAAGTCATCGTTTGCTGGTAGAAACTTACGGTCAACATGCTGTAAGCTTAAAAGCATATGAGGCGTGGTTTCGAAAATTCAAAACTGATGATTTCGATGTGCAAGGCAATCGTTCTGATAGACCGTAAAAGATTGAAGATGCAAAACTGCAAGAGTTATTTGATGAAGACTCAACCCAAACTGAAAAAAAATTTGCAGAAGCGTTAAGTGTGATCCAAGAAACGATTAGCGACGATAATGAGCAATAGAGAAAGTCTATAAGATGGGTGTCACATTAACTGAATGATAGGCAAATGGAAAATCGAAAATTCGTTTGTGAAATCCTGCTTCAAAGGTATGATTGGGTGCCATTTCTACATTGAATGGTGACGGGCAATAAAAAGTGAATTTATGAACAAAAATCATGGTTATCAACTGGCGAAGCCATTCCACCGGCTTCAAGCCTAAATCGTTTTGGCTGCAAGACAATATTCCGGGTTTAGTGGAACCAGATTGGCGTGGTGTATTACAAACTATTGAAACCTGATGCAAGAGTTAGTATTCTTCACTACTGACAAGACATGATCAATTTGAACCATGTGTTAATTGAAAAATGCCCAGAATTGGCCCGAAGATAGAGTAAAGTGATTTACAATACGATAACGCGCCGTCTCATAAAGCAAAACCAGTCAAGGAAGAGTTGAAAGCACTTGGATAGGACATATTATCGCACCCGCCGTACTCTTCAGACCTTGCCCCGCCCGACTATCAAATTTTCGCATCAATGGGATACGCGCTTGCCGAGCAGTATTTCGCCAATTTTGATGAAAATGGTTCGATAAATGGTTTATAAATTGCCTGAAGATGGGCAAGATGTATGGAATCAAACAACCAATACTTTTGATAAATACATTTATATTCATTATGTAGTTTTTCCCTAAAAACTGATAATGGCCGTCCGGTACCTCTGGTAATAGATTTTCTCAAAATAGACCTTTGTTTCGGTGGTAACCTCTTCAGTCAACGTAAGTCTTTTACCATCCAGCGATTTTTTCAGGTTGAGAAATAGAAAATTGTTGAGATTGAATCTGAAGAATGTATACATTCAAGGCATAAGACAAGATGTAGAAGTAGTTCATAGCCCAATTTATGGATTTTTTCCATGATGACTACGTACGTGTACAGACGTGCGTTGTTTTAGAGAACGTATTTTTTAAAATAATATATGCTTACAAGATCATTCTGTAGATTTTATCGACGATTTCTGGCGTGACGACCACTTTTGGTTGCCCTGAACGTTCGACCTGATTTTTTATCACAATGGAACTCAGTAAACCATTTTTTAAACATAGAAATTGATGATGCAAGGTCCCTATGGTATTTGTTAATCTTTTACTATGTTTGGGAGATATTGTTTTTTTCAATTTTTACATTTTTGTTAAAATTCGAGATTCTGTCTTTTGTCAATGATTGTGAAACTAAATGACGCAGCTTTCTTGAAATCTCACAGTGTATGGCTGGCAGTTGAGTGTGTCATATATTTAAAGTTACTATGCAGAAAGTGATTGTCTTATCCAACTTCCCTCGTAAGATACAGCCATAACGTCCAACTTTTGTTGGATCCAAAGTTGTCTTGAATAATTGATTTGAATGATTGATAGTACTTTTTACTTTAAATAGGTAATTATTTAAAAAAACAGAATAACATTTAATGGCAACAAAATATTTAACTAGTAGCTATTAAGGTTACCACAGCTGCACTTATTGTCACCAATATAACGAACAATTTGTATCTTCGAGGGCTAAATAAATGATATAAATATAAATAATATAAATATAAATCTATTAAAATAACGGCATATAATAATATTATTTGTATAAAGAAAAAGAAGTGTTGAATAAAAGAAATGTGTTGCTAATTTATTTGATTTCTAAACTTAAGGATTTACTTTGACATTGTTAGAGAATTATATTGAGATTAAAATAACGTCTGTTCAGTCGGACGTGAAAGTTATTGTTCTACAAAAATTGCGATAATATTTGTTTTGTAACTTATCATTGGTTTGTTGCACATTTTGGATTGTAAGTAAAGAAATCTAGTTATTTAATGAAATATTTTTAATTACTAACAACACAATGATGTCTCACGATTTCATCCTAAAGTCGTTTGTATTAATTGGTTTGTATAAAAATACGGTCTCTATTTGCAATAAAGAGTTATGTAATTAATTTCACAACTGTCTCAGTCCCTTAATGTCACCTAGGAAAAAAACCAAACAAAATATTTACTATATTATCTGTCTAGCAGTGTATATTCAAAATAGAAAGCATAAAAATGAAATGCGGATGGGCTTTTTGCGACTAAGTTCTTTTTGATGGCGATGTAAAATATTCAAAGTCATTTTACGTACGCTTGAGTAATTTCACTTTTATTCCGTTAATATTACTTTGAAAAAGCCATTTTACACTTATAGAATATAATGATGTGACAAGTAAAATGTTACAGCGTGTCGTTATGCTTATAGGAACTGTGGAATTAAAATGCATAACGTATTAAAAAAAATTCGTGTGAAAACGATTTCGTTTTTAGCAAATTTGAAAGCATGCCGTTGTGTAAGTCCTATAATATTGTTTCAGTTTATCCTCACATTTTAAGTAAATAATAAGACGTAAAGAATTGTTAGTTGATGGTAGGTGATCATTTTTTTTTATTTTAGAAAGGCATGTATTAAGAAAAATGTGCACAATATATATTAATAGAAATACTTTCTATCATGTTCTACGTTTTCTCAATTTTCTGGCAACATTTCGAAAGAATGAATTGATAGTGATCCAATCATCGATCCATTTTAACACCTTTTCAGCATTTCGAATAATTTGGAATACGGCATATTTCAAGTTATGCTGCATTGATGTGAAGATGTTATTAAGAGATGACGCGTGAGCAAGCTGGAAGAGTCAGAATTTATCATTCGAGTTGTGCAGGCTGGCCTTTTAGTAGCTAGTCATACTTTGATCTTACTACAAGAATAGCTTTATGATCATAAATAGTATGCTTCGGTATCGAGGTGGATGGTCCCCCTACATTATAGACACATTTGTTCAGTCAATTTGTGTGCTAGCCATTTCTCCTCCTTTCAAATTTTTCCCGTCACATGTAAAAGTCTGAAAATAGTTTATTCATCAACGTCTAAGCTATCTGAAAGTGTGAAATGACTTTTCGTCCAATAAGTCTTGCAATTCACTTTCATGCAACTTTTTCGGTTCTTCAGGCTGTCATTGCAGTCTCACTATAAATTTCTAAAAGTGTTTGATGGTTTCCGACAGAAAACTTGTTATTGAATAATTTTCGCCAATATATATCACTAATCAAAATACATGCAAGTGTCAGGTAATGGGTATTTTCAATTTATGTTTACCTTCATTTGTTGCCATTGTCTATTAGATATAAGTAAATATATGAAATCTGACAAGAATCAACATATACGAGAGTTTTCTTCGAGAGAAGTTAATCACTCGATAAGTTTAATGCCACGTTAATTAGTTTGTCCTGTACAGATGACCCTAAGTTAACAATAAGGGAGCTATGCATTTTATAGGAAACTATTTATTTATTTTTGTTAATATTAAGTGTTAATATATTTAGTATTTGATTATGTACGGAACATAACACCATTTAAAAGTCTGTTGCTGTTTCTCATGATGGCGTTGATGGGAGTAGTTTAATTTTCAATAATTGTGCTACATAGATCCACATGCATTTGATGGATATTCGGTGTTATATTAAATTTAAGCGGAGGATTGGGGCTAATTGATATTCAAGAAGTGATAGAAGATAATTCAAGGAATGCCTAATCGAGACAAATTGCACAGTTCTCCATATTGCACATAGGCTCCTTCCTATTATATCTATCTCTAAAAGATAACCATATCATAAGTAGAGATATTTTGTAATTAGTAAAAATATGATATAAAAAAGGAGAACGTCAAACATAAACCGAGTAGTGCATGATAAGTGCTGAATTCAGCTCATTCTATTACTTCTTCTTGCGTTTTCTGGTTATTCTTGCTTTGATCGAGATTTTTTCCTGTTTTGTGCTGAATCTCTTCTTTGCTCCGAAGCTTACTTAATTCGTCCTGAGGTAATTTTCTTTTTAGACCTTCTTAGGCTTTCTTAACCTGATTTGTTTGTCTTCTGTATTCTGCTTCTTATGGTTTCATATTGACATTTTTGTTAATCTTCTCACTTTTCTAATATATTTAGTTTCCGCTGATTGGATTTTGTTTTTATTTTTTTAGTCATGGATATTATACATGACCAGTAGCCGAAAGGCATTAGTCTAAAGTGTGTTTTATATACTTCCATTTTCTCATTGTTCGATATCTCCGATGTTGGTTATCCATCAATATTGTTAACAAATTCGCTTTTCATGGCGAAATATAAATCAAAAGGTTTTTCAATTCTGACATTAGTTTCCTTCTGGCGGTTTTTCTTACTTTCAATATTTCAATAATTTCATATATTTGATTATATCTCAACTTTCTCAATTTGGATTTGTTACCTCTAGCTCTTTCTTCTGAATAATTTTTATTTAAGTTAGTCTACTTTATTTATTACTTTTGTATATATATATATATATATATATATATATATATATTTATATATACACATATATATATATATATATATATATATTTATATATACATATATATATATATATATATATGTATATAGAAGGTAAAATTAAGAAGTCACTTTGGCATCTGGGTGTATAAATCAAAAGTAATGGAGGCCAGGATGTGAAAATGAATCCCAGAGTTTGTATATCGCTATAAATATAGAATTCATTATTAAAAAGGAAATATCAAGCAAAACTAAAATATTAGTGTATAACGCAGCGCTCAGACTAATTTTAACATTTGGTTGTGAATTGTAATAAAGTGGGTATTGTCAAAGATTGATATAAGTAAGATACAAGCAGCAGAAATGAACTGCCTCAGAGTAGTCAGAGGTGTAACAAACGATGAGAAGTAAAGATATACAAAAACTCAATATTGAATCATTGGAGGGGTATATAGAAAGGAGGTAACTCAGTTGGTGAGGATACTTGTAATGTCTGGTAAAGGTAATATGCGAAATAAAGACGGAGAGAAAAAAAATCAGATTCCTATCAGATGAAAATAGGAAAAATCCCGGCCGACGCAAGATTATTAAGTATAGACAGAAAGACGGATAGAAAGGATATAGAGAGAATTACACAAAAAACATAACATACACTACTATGTGTGGGCTTCAAAACACTTTTCATTTTAATAATCATGTATTTTTATTGATATAATATATATACCATGACACATGATTACCTTGCTTTATGCAGGATAGTTAAGACTTATTGAAAATATGTTATATTAACATACAATTAGAAGGAATTGGAAGAGAAAAAAGTATGCCATTTATAATAGTAATGTCTAATGACAGAGGTTTAATATGTGTGTAGGTACGGATGCGTCCGATATAATATTTGATAAATTGTTTGTACATAAAAAAAATAATTCGTAGTCTTTTCTTATATCAGTAACTTTTGATTGAAGGCGTTTTTTACTGTCATATTCTCTAAAAGACAAATTATATTTAAATGTATGAGATAAAGTTAAAAAAGTAAAAATGTTTATTGACTAAAGTACTTACCGACTCTCCAGGTTTCAACAATGAAAATACATTAATATGATTTTTTATAGCTCCCCTGGGCCTATATATCCCTCTCCCGTATTTCATCTGACAGGGGGGAGACCTTTTGAATCAGGGGAGATGCTTTTTGGCTAGAAAGCAGAAATAATATTAACAGTATTTTTAGCGCGTAATTAGCAATGATATCAGATTCTGTGTATACATAATAATCACAAAATAAAGCTTACCAGTGGAGAGATCACATTCACTGATTCATAAGTCTACACGTAGTATTACGTTACTGACATTAGGGATGGCGAAAAATATCTATATGTCTTGTTGGTCTATATATCGATATTTCTTCAACAAAATATACATAGTCTTAAATGAGATTATATAAATTTTGTTTATCTTCCGCTTATCAAGAAATATTTTTGTGAAAAATAGGAAAAATTAGAGTGAAGAAATATCGATATTTATAAAAATTACCATCGGCATTTTTTGATCGCCGATATATCGATATATCGATATATTTTTAAAAATATCGAAGTTTATATATCGATAAATTTAAAATACAACATTACATACGTTGCTTTTAAAGGGATATGAAAGCCACGGGCAGAGACTTAAAATATGTGAGACAAATGTGGATGTAAATATATTTTTGAAAACGAAATTTTTAATTATAATTTTTAATTATAAATTTAATTATAATTAATTTAATTAAAATTTTTAATTTTAATTATAATTAATTTTATTTGTTAGACTACAATAAGTATCCTAGGTGTTTCAAAATGAATGATTTTGATGGTTTATTACATTTCTGTGATTCTAAAATCACCGATATATGAAGAGAATTTGTTAGGTGACAGATCAGTAAAGATATGTTTTTATGTTTAAGCTACTATTGTGACTAAATTAAGTACATTTAAGCTATTAATTTAATTGGGTATAAAGAAGATTTCGAGTATTGAGAGATAACGTTATTTCGAAAATAAATCGAAAAAATGTGTTTTTTATGATAGACCTCGAAAGTACATCTTAACTTATAATGACTGGTATATTTATTATATGAATTTCTTTTTCTGTGACGAGAATATATCTTTATAGAAAACATCTTTATTTTATTGTTAAAAAATAGGTTTTTCAAATTTCAATGTGACATTGACAGACAGGTATAATTTTAAAAATCATTTATTAAATGTCTATACAGAATTATTTTAAGTGTATTTTTTATGATAGAAAAGACTTTTTCTTTTTTAATTTTTTTACAATCAGCTACATATCATATTTATATAAATTATATAAACATGTTTTTAAATGGGGTACGGTTTGTTCACAAGGACTATCGTAGAAAGTGTGTTTTTACTGTTTTTATATCTGTTTCAGGGTTTGTCGTCGCCGTATCTGTAGGCATAATACTGTTCGGAATCATCGTGGTTATTTTCTTCATGAGCTGGGTGAACCTGGTTATAAATCATGTAAGTACAAAGCGTTATTTGTATTTAAATTAATGTACTGGCTAAGGAATTTCTGCTGGGTGTTCGAGACATTCGCGTTTATGTGTGGTGGGATTATTTACTCACTATCGAGGCAGAAAATTATTTAATTTTATATGGCTTAATTACCATTGTTTCCTCTACCATTTGTGAATATCGAATTGCTCTTTGATCGGCTAAAATAATCGATATAAGAGAATTGACTTCTGTTTTCGAAATATTTATAGACTTTTGATTTGAGAAACTAACAAATACTTTGTTCCTTCAAGCTTCAAACAAATTTTGTATTTGTTATTACTGAATCTCATAAGGTGACTTTCTAAACTATTCTAATAATCTGTCTATTCCATAAATTAAAAATCTGCTCAGATATTTCGTTTTGGGTCGATTGGACGGACACATAAAACCGAATTAAAGAATACCATTTTAGTAATAGATATACTTATAGCGGAGGAATATATTTGGAAAATTAAATAAACCGTTTTACTTATATTTCAAAATGCTTTTATCATTATTGTGTTAACTAATTATTCAACCATTCGTTAAGTAGATTGTTAATCTCATTGCTTTTTCCTTATGACGCCATCTTTTCGCAAACTATGCGAGTTGTTTTATACATTTAAACGATTGAGAGCGTTCGTTCAACCATAAAAAACAAGAAAATTAACACTGACGATTTATCTTCGAATATTTTTTTTCAAAATGGAAATAAATGATAAATAAATTAATATGGACAGTTTTTGTTATATTAAAAGTATAAATATTCTTTTTGTTTATTTATTTATTTATTTATTTTTCGTCTTTTCTTTAATGAAAGTCAAAGGAACTAGTCTGCACAATCTAAGACGAAACAGTTAAAATTCACTGAAGGTTCTGTTCAACTAATTTAATGATATGGTAGTTGATATATTACAAAATTTTTATTGATTTTCTAGCAATTATGATTTTCTAACTCCGCGCAGACAAGCAGAACCTATTAACTTAGCGACTAGTTCTTGTGTCAATAATAATCTTGATAACATATAGTCTTTCTCCAACTTTTTATAGAGTTACCACCACTTAACCATGTTATAAATTTAGAACACTCGTATAACTCAGAAGTATTATGAAAACGTTATCAAAAGGCAATTGAGAGTTGTGAAAGTAGAGAGCAAGAGCAGTAGAGTTTTTAGACACAGCCTATAGATGATAAAATATATTATCGGTTAAAACTATTTTGTGGCAAAATAAGAAACGTGAATCCATTTTTTGAACGGAATTTGAACAGTTACTGAGCGATGAGATTCTCTGTATGATTTAAAGCGAAATTATTAAATTTAATAAATTTTTTAGAAAATTTTTAAAATTAAATTTGTTCTTGATAAAATATCAGAAAGTATTGGCGTTACATGTTTTATTTGTAAATTGCTGTACTAGTTCACCATGTTTGTTCGTTTTATTTGATTTATTTCGTGGATTACTGACTGTTAGAAATGGATTCTAATATTCTTTTGATGATATTTTCCTTCTCTTATATTCTTTTTCTATCCAATGTGTTATTAATAAGATTATAATACTTAATACATAATCGAGGGTAAAATGAAAAGGCGTTGGCATAACAGTGACAAACTGTGGTTTTCAGTTAGAAATAATTTCATTTCTCTACATGATAATGTTATCACTTCAAGACACTTGCTCTAGAGTTTCTCTAACATCAGTATCTGTTTTTCCTAAGTTGAACTCTAGAAGGTTGTAAAAATATTCGTCAACGGCTCTCTTAACTTCTTTAATCGATGAGGTGAGGTATTATTTCAACTACTTTTTCGTTTTTGGCGTACTTGATGGGATTATGTTCACCCCTTTTGTTAAACAATTGGGATCGAACCCTGTTGAATCTGTCCGTGATATCGGAAGCGTCGGTTATTTTATTCATCTTCAGTTGTCCATAGGCCAACACAATATCTTTTGTTCTTAGGAAGCAGTATTACTATATAATAGTTATTTTAATACCCACCCACTATGACATACATAAACTAATATCGAATTATTTTAATAAATAAACATATATTATATCATATATCATATTAGATGAGCCAATTTTTTTCGTGTTAGTATCATTCCATTTAAAAGTTTAACAGCTGTTACAGCTGTTTTATTATAACAACCTCTGTTATTTTTAAATAAAGGGATAAACCATAATTTTACGTGAACACGTTATTTTTTGGTGGGAAAAAGTGGTTAATAAGCTTCATAGAAATCGTGCATTAGGGAATTATTAACTATAAGTTTTGTATTTAAACAATATGTTGAATTTAAACGTGATAGGACTAATATCAATGATTTCAGAAGCAGCATTCATAACACATATTTACAAAGTGGTAATATAGTTGGAATTTTAAAAATAATAGAATACAGTGAATTCGATCGCAGAATAATGTTGGTAGATTATTTAATACTAAATTATTTAATTATCAAACTGTAAAACAATAACTAGTGATTGGCAAAAGATAACATATTCTTTATATACTGTAATAATAGATGATTTTATTAAATAATATATTATAAACAATAAAAATTACTTATGGTAACTACATTTTTGTGCTTAAAATATTTACAGATTTTACAAAATGATTTCGAATTAAACAAAACGATAAAATGGTGACAATTTAGTTCTGCTAATAAAGTAAGTTGCGGTTTTCTATTGTTCAATAACTCCCTCTAACCAGTCAGTTTTGTTCGCGGAGAAATATGTGAAAGTGCCCACCATATAAATTACCTAGTCGAAGTAAAATACCTAGCAAGATAGCGAATATTAAACCGGGTCCCACATACTACCATTTCGTGGTCTAATTCATTTTCAATTAAATAATAACAATAATTATGTTAATCTCGGTCACTATGTACGGTCTCATTATAGTTAATGGTTAAATACAACTTTCTTTTGTTTTCCATGTCGCTTACAAACGAGGTTTATTTATTAGAAAAAGAACGTCTGGGTGCACGTCTATCGATATGCCTCCATTAGAAAATTCTCAAGATGAAGAATGTGGAATGCGCGTTGTTGCCGCGTTGTGAGAAAATTCACAAGATATTTTAATTATAAACGTATACGTATGTTATATTCATAAACAAAAAGTTCATGTTTACTGTTTAAAAATTAAAGTAATTTGAAACATAAAATATATAAAATTTCAATAATGAGTGCAGGAAACATTATTTTTTCCATTAACCTCCATTCTATAAAACCTAAAAGAGTAACTAAAAATTATTTGTATACATTTGTAAATGTTTATATTATATATTTCTATATTAGACTATGGATCAATGTTTAGTTTCATTATGATACACAAAACAAAGATAGGTGTCTTTGCCATTTTCAAATTATGGCTTTTAACTAATGATGATTAATGATTTGAATTGGATCTTATGTCACTAAATATATTGTTTTTGTTGCTTGTATGATACTGATTCCTGTCAATATTTTTGTTAATCATGTGGTATATCTTATATGTGTTTTTAATAAATGTCAGGTTGCGTTATTAAATTTTTCTTGTATTTCTTATACATGTTTATTATAAGACTTTTAGGAATTTGTAACGTCTATGTTGTTTTGATAGCGCCTATTCAAACTCTTGTTTAATATTTACACTGTCATTAATGCTTAACTCTTATCGATAAATCAAAATTATAATTATCATAAAAGTTATGAAATATGAACGGGTGTAAAATTAGTTTTTAATAAATGTCAGGTTGCGTTATTAAATTTTTCTTGTATTTCTTATACATGTTTATTATAAGACTTTTAGGAATTTGTAACGTCTATGTTGTTTTGATAGCGCCTATTCAAACTCTTGTTTAATATTTACACTGTCATTAATGCTTAACTCTTATGGATAAATCAAAATTATAATTATCATAAAAGTTATGAAATATGAACGGGTGTAAAATAGAAAAACTATTAACTTACGTTTTAAGCTATTTTGTTTCATGGAAAGAAGAGGCGAATTATTAAATGGAGTTACAAAACGACACTGATGATTTAAATTTATTCGAACATAAACCAAACTGTCTATGTCCAGACGTCTCACTCATCACCACCATTCAATGTAAACATGAGCATCTGGCTTCGTCTTCGAACACACAATTTTCGTTGTCAGAACAGTGGAGGAATATAACATTTCTCTCCTAAAGAAACGACCAAAGGGAGGTATGTAGGCGTCCTATTTGGATAGCTTATAGTTGCAAAAATATTTTCGCCGAGTAACACTTGTACTTTGAAACAGCCATTTTATCTTCAATATTTGAAATTGCACTATATTTTTGTTCAAATTTCCATGGCATATCTTGTATGAAGTGATTTCGAAGTTGTGGTGACTCCAAATTAGAATAATCTACGGATAGTAAGCTACTGCCGTCCACCTTTAGGGGCCTTACATCCTGAACTTTGATGCTTGTGACGGGAGTTTTCAAACTAGGTGTGTTTTTAAAGCTTCAATGGTTCCTAATTGAAATAGTTTATAGTTAGAAGTCTTTGAGCACCCATAATCCACCGTTGGGACCTTACAGTTTTAGCTGCTATACATTTCCCCAAACTCCACTTAAATGCACCAAGAAATTCTTCGATAATTAATTAGACTTCGAGTAATTCAATGAATTCATAAGAGAACTTATTTATAATCTCCCCGGGATCCTACCGACGGAAAAATCATCAATTTACTTTAAAAACTATTTCATTTTTATTTTTAAAAGAAAAAATGAGACGTTTTGAACGACAATACAAACGACACTGATGGTTTACACGTATTCGTGAACATAAACTGCCTATATCTAGACTATATCACACTCAACACAACCATTCAGTAATATAACACAACACAACACAACCCAGCATCGTCTTTGATTACACGGTTTTCATAGTTAGGCCCATTAATAGTCAAGTGATATAACATACGATAATGCTAGTTTGCTTATATAATGCACTAGATGATAATGCATGCATAAATAATAACTATTTGGCAAGAATGTTGGGCCAATACGTCATTTTTTTAATCCATTGATGGATACGCATGTGGATGGCATGTGCATTCAACAGGACTGTCAGTGATGCCTGCCAGACAACTTTTTTTCTGGAATTTTCTGAGGTCGCAAGTTTATATAAATAAGCCGAAATTGAAATAAATGTCGTTAAAGTCAATATAACCCGATGTTTCAGTTGTAATAGGACGTATAAATAATAAGTAATTAGCATTTAAAATATAATTAATGATTTTTTACATATTTATCGTTAAATCGCCAGTTTCCTTAATTTCAGGTTTAAGTTTTAAGTGAAATTTAATTTTAATAATAGTGACTGATAATGGAAAAGGTAAATCCTACATGGGAAACGAGATGAGCTGCTACCATCGAGTTCAGTATGAAATGTTTTGCAAAACGTTTGTTAGTCCCTTATATGTAAAGAAAGGCATATTGTTGAGATTTTACAAGAATATTACAGAAGATTGGATAATTCGATTATATATTACTAGTTATATTTGAATTATTGATACAAGAACGCCCTGAATATATTAAAGAACATGCTATATTTTCTATGATATCAAAACGAGTAATACACTTTTGTAAAGTTTGCACTGGAATGTATTGCACTTATCGTATTCGTAATTTATTGTTTCTGCAGATATTACTACAAAATATTTAAATCTTAAGAAAATGTCGAGAAATACGATGAGGATTATATTATGATTGTAAATAATTGGTTTTAAAACATTTAAAACTATTTAACATTTAAGCTATGTGTGTCTGTATTTATTTAAATTGACCAAATATTATATTTTTGGCAAATTCGTCATTCAGTTTGATTTCTCTTCAAATATTGGTTGACTAATGAAAAAGTCAACAATGAAAGTCAAATTTCATTTTAGTTGCCAAATATTATACATTAAACCTGTGTCTTCAACACTTCACACTTATAATAAATACATATTTGCTTTGTAACAAATATATAATTACAAGGCTTTTCATGTTGCCAAATTGGCATTGGAACGTAGAGAACTTCCTCTAGGTAAAGAAAAACCGGTTCTTGTACACAGATAAATCCATAATGGGCCACACACATACATGTATACTGCACAGATATTTTATATATTTGTAATAAAGCTTCCGTTTTATTTATTTGCGAGAAATTATTAGTAAAGTGTGAATTTGCACAAGCAATTATATTAGACATTTAAGTCAATTTTTAGATGTTTTCTATTAATTTTAGTAATGCGTTTCATCTCTGGATTTCATGGAGTCATCTCTCTGGATGCATAGGAATGCTGTGATCATATAAAGTTGCAGGTTTTGAGATTTTTAAATCTTATAAGTTACTCAAGCTACGTGAGGTCCATTTCTCATTGGATGTTTCAGGGATATTATAATAAATACTCTACCGGATATTAGGCGAGCTTTCTTTAAGTTGGTGTCCTGTTTTGGGGTCGGTGCTTTGAGTTGTCCTTGATGTGACATTACATTTTTCGTTCGGTTTTTCCATAAAATATAATTTCAATATAATCACCTCACACAATGATGACTGAAATCATACGTTGATCTAGGTTGTATCCAATTCAGAGTATTTTTATAATTCTGTAGGTTTACATAATAATCCACGATTTTTTACCTTAAAGATTGTTGTGAAGATCAATTTTCAATCATTAGTGATAATTCGAAGCAAAAAATTTTTCATTTTTGTTAGTAAAGGTTCTACATAAATTTTCTTCCTTGTCTATCATTCCTAAGAGATTTAGACTTCCTAATAATTTAGATCAGTTACACCATTTATAACTGAAGAACGGCTGAACCGTTTTGGGGATCTCAGAATAATACAACTATTAAAATATCGGTGGAGATTTAGAAAAAAATACCAAAAATTAATTTTTAAATAAATTAGATTTGTAACACCGCCATTTTCTGCTGGTGTCAGCTCATGTCAGGCATGTTTTTAACTGATTTGTAGTAAAGGATGTCTATTTCAAATCAGTGATATACATTATAGAATAGACATTTCACAGAAGGTGGTGATATAACATCTTGAAATTTAGAAAGATATTGAAATATATAGATGTGTGGGAATGTATTTTTTTTAATTTTTCTAGCAAATTTCTAGATATTTGTACAGATATTTTGGCCAGTATTCCAGCTAAGGAGAAAAAGTAATTGTTTTAATACGAATAATTTAGAGCAAGATTAATATGAATAGAGGTACCTGAAAAAAAATACATAACATAAATTTTAGACAATGAATAACTCTCAAGTTGGTTTTTACATACATAATGTATGAGAAATATTCCAGTGCCACTGCCGGTCAGTATATTTTGTTAGTAAATCATTTCATTTGGTTAAATTTATTACTGTAAATAGTATAAAATTTTAATAGTGCAGGTTATACATTAATAATATTTTTATTGTACTTTTTGCATTTGTTTTGTGTTGGGTTTGAAGTTTTTTGTTATTAATAAAATTGATGCGCAGCTTCTAAACGTGTTTGTGGCAAATTATCATTAAAGCGTCAGAAGCCATCTTTAGGAAATAAAATAAATAAGCTGTAAGTCACGAAATTGTAATTTTTCCTGTGGTTTGTTTTGAGAAAATCATATAAAGGATACTAGGTGATTTGTTTCTTTTGTACGAGTATTATTAACACATTTTATTGTACCAGTTCACGAATGCACAACGTCACACAAACGCATACTATAAGCACTTGGTCGAATATTGAAAATTTCTCGCAATAACTCGAGATATTTCGGAGTCACAATGATTTTAATCGAAATTGGCTGATTTCTCCAATCAAGATAGATTGATTACGATGAAGTAAATGCTTGCGTAAAATTGCAAATATCCAGTGATATACGAATATACTTCTGCTAGTAGCAAATATGAGTGTTATATTGCTAAAGTGACTCGAAGAAATTGGTGACTCTGAGTCAGATCCTGTCTACAAATCGAGCGAATCCATTTCTTTTCCTAAATTTTATAATTATACGTCTTCGAAATATGGGCTCATCAACAAAGTATTCCCGAATCATCATTGCTAATCACAAAGCCATAAATGGCAGAGTGAGCGAGCAATTTGGCGACTAAAACTTTTTTTTGTTCTGGACTAAAACCAGACGGTGGAATGCATGACACATATTTGGTCGCGGAGACTTGCCCTGGAGTGACAAGTTGGACCAGGTTATGTGGGCCTGCCTCTGGGCTTACCAATACACTAAATCGAAACCGCCTCACAGTTGACACCTGTGGGTCTCTACTACTACTGCATTAAATTTGGGGATATGACACCCGCTGATCGGGCAGCCGTTATTGTGTACGAGAACCCACCGAAAAAGTAGATAGTGAAACTAACTATAGGTTTGCGAACTTGAGTTAAGACACGACTGGATGCTGCCGTATGGGGGTAAAAGTCATGATTGCAGCGACGAGAATGAGGTCGTTTCAGCCTCGACAAGGGAACGTTAGTGGTGACGCGGTGCTAAGCTCTCTGCATGTTCACCGGCTCGCGAACAAGAGCTTTTTCAGAAGAACTTGAGCTGAGTCGTTGTTTGTGGAATTATTGATATGTGAAGTGCTTGATTTCTGGAGTGTCAATTTCCCTGTGAATTTGATTATTTTTGAAAAACCATGGAGTGTTTAAGATTACATTGAGAAGCTTATTTTGGAAAACTTGAAGCCCGAACTTGAATAAGTTTCACCTGGTTGGGTGTAACAAACTTGAAGTATACATTAGATCCGTAGAGGAGTACGGACCGAATTAACATCTTGTAAAATAAGCATTTGATGGAGATGGGAAGCCTGCTAGAAGAAAAGATTAGAGAAGATAGCAGGTTTGCTATCCCCGAACATTTCTGGGTTGCTTTCTGAATTTGGGAATCCAACCATGGAATTGTTGCGGTGTCAATCTTAAGTTGCGAGACGCGCAGTGCGTAATGATTCTTATGGAAAATGATGGTCTGGGTTTTCAGACGGTTGATTTGCAACCTCCAGAATTTGATCCACTTGACCGAACGATCGAGCTGCTTCTGTAAACGTTCTTGAATGATAATATAGAATCTGGAGGCCGTGAAGTAAGCAGTGTCGTCAGCGTAAAATGCGATGCCAATGTGCTCTTTTCTCGGCAGATCTGAAATAAAGAGGTTAAATAATAATAATAATTAGACTAATTAAAACAATGCAATTGAATGAGTTAGATGTTAAGAAAACTGATGATCAATGTGCTTTACGCGACGATACCCAAATGATAATTCAAAGGCGAGGAAGTTCTCATCTCGATTTAAATTAATTCTGATTTCATTTTCATGACTGATGTCTTACATTCGCCATGATGATTAACAAATCATAAGGCCTACCTTTAATGTTTGTGGTTTGAGTATAGGAAATAAATGTTTTTTATGGTTAGTGGTACGTAGCATTTTAACGTGTTGCCAAACCATCTGCTCTATTTGTTATTATGCCTGATAATCAAATGAAAAGTCGCATATCATAGGGTGTTTCTCTGAAGAGAATTAACCAGAGTTATCCACGCAGCAAAATACTATTTAATAAAGCTAAAGTTTGGCTGAGACGCCACTGAAATACTTTTTTTTAAACTTTTTTTGTTAGTAAATTTATATTATTATTTATTATTAATAAATTTTTGCATTCGTCTTGCTACTTTAATAAAATCCTTTATAATGTTTAACAAAAAGTAGTAGTACGGCATTCATTGACTGTTAGGCAGTACAAAGTTTGCCGACATAAACGTCGATATCTCCGATTTAATTTTGTTTACACCTTAGTCAGAAAAATAAACCAAAATTAAAAATTTATATGCAAAAATATTTATTAATTTACACGTGCGAAAATATTACGATTAAAATGTATAATCTCAGTTTGTCATATCATAAGGACATTTATTCTTTAATTAAAGCTGGATTATCTATTGAATAATTATTGGCTTTGCCGTAGTATTAATTATAAAGCCACTCTCTATCTAAGACAAAGAGATATTGAATCGATATAACAATGGTGCTATTACCGATTAATTATTCTCCAATGTTCTTGTAGTTGTTAATATCACTGAAGTCTGAAGTCATTAAAATGGAATTTTTTGATCGTTGTCGGATAGGACGGGAACGTACATGTAACAGCGCGAGAATATTGATTCATAGGTTTATTCAGTGTGTAGAACTTCCTGTAGTCATCATTATATTCGTTTCTTTAGACGTGATATTATTTTACGTATAATTGTTATTAGTTTTTAAATGTACATGATTTCAGTTTGTTATTAGAACTGGTGGAGAAATATTGGCTGAAAAATTGGCTATTGACTGGAAAGGCTTTTTTTTGACTCGGATAATTTATTTGGTTTCTGGATTTTAGTCACTTTTATTGACTACGTCCGCAATCGTTACAGAATACATCTTCAAGACTGGAGGTTTGATACTGAGGTTCTCTTAATTAGGTTATTCAATTTTTTTCATTCTATTTTATCACTGTGTGGTCAATTGATAAGGATCCTGCTTTTTCATTATTTGTTAAATACATTTTCTTGTTGAAATTATGTTTTTTATACTTAAAAAATCTTTTTAGGATTTATAAATCTAATCTCTTTCCCGTTATTTTTTTTTTTCAAATTACCATTGTTAGGTGGCTAAGGCTTTAGACCTTATTGAACTGAATATTGTGGTTAGTATCCAATGAACGTTGTTTAGCTAAAGCTGGTTGGATCGTGCATAGGTGCTGATAGTATGGTGAACTTTCATCCTCTTGCAGGAAACAAAATAGAGAAAAGAATTGCATTTTTTATAAAGTCCTAATAAAAACCTAAAGCGGTTAGGTTTCTATCCAAATTCATTTCTATCCAACCTTGGCAATAAACTCAATAACTTCCTCTGCTTTTTCCTGTGAACACCTGAGCATGTACAAGCCTCTTAGCCTCGTGTTTCCAATCGTCTCTAAAATGCAAAAGTAATGACCCGACAGCTGTCAAATTTATACACGCATTTTTTGAGGGTTAGGGCTAACCAAAAAACATTTGGATTTAATTCTTATAGCGCCACATATGTGTCAGGCCGGGAAATTTTCAATTAACCTGTTAAATTATGGGAAAAATATAAAGATGATGAATAATTTTTACTATTCTTCCATTCACCGCTTTCACAAATCTTTTGAGATTTCTCAGTGTGATTCTATGTATCTGTATTCTGTGTATTCTTATCGTTATTCCAGTTTCTCTTATATACACTTTCTGACTCCCATACGGCACCTTTTACACATCTATTGCCTTGACCAGATCTGTTTTAAAATTGCGATTATAGAGTCCTTGAGGTCTTCTAAATGGTTTCAATATAATATTTACGTTCTGTTTCGTTGGTACCCTATTAATGAGATCTGATATTTCTTGAAGCAACGGGCGACAGACACGTTTTCGATCTTATTTTCTTCTATTTCCTTTCTTATTGTACATGGACTATAGTACCATACATAACATATTGCTCAATAGGACGAGTTTTTTACTTATGCCCATCAAGTTTTATCAATTTTGATGAATCACGGGTGATATAATCTGAAATTATGTGTCTGTATGGACTATGACTATCTGTCAAAAGAATTTCGGAATTATTCGCGGTCATCATAGTGAATTTTATGTAGAAAAAATCAGGTGTCAGTTTTAAATGATATGTCGTCCATATGTCTAAACCAAGTAGAAAGTTTAAGGGGAGTGGTGACTGGCGCCTGTGTTTTTGAAATGTACCATGATTATATTGAGTATAAAAGGTGATATCAAGGAATCCATGGCGTAGTGTCATATAAGTTCTCTGGAAGTACGTTGAGGAAAGGCAGTTTTTTATGAGGGGTTTAGTAAGCTGATTGGTACATCGTTCTGAATTTTTTATTATTTCAAAAGTCTCATTGATGTATAATTTAGTAAAAATGGAGACTACGATTGTCCTTTAATTTGTTTATAGAGTCAAAAAAAATTCTTACTTTGATAATTCGTTTAGTATTTGGATGGGTTTAAAAACTAAACCACGAATTTCTTCAATGGCCAACTTATACGAGAGATTTAGACTTCTTGTGATAAATAAACAAATTCTTTCGCTAGAAACGATTTTCATTAAATTAAGGGATGCCCGAGAGATGTATTTTCAAGCCTTGTTCTTTTTTCTTTTTACCTAAATATAAATTGTTTATAGTCATTTTCGCTTAACTTTATGCCAAAGGACATTTTAAGCTATATAAGATGATTTAAATTGAAGCGTAGTTTCGATTTTGAAAGGACAAATATAACATTAACCAGCAAATATTTCAGATCACGTCTTTATTAAGGCGAACTGTTCGAAAATAAAAGCTGGTTATTTAAATTCAATGCCTTTAATAAAATTGTTTTTGGTTCGAAAATAACAACAGGATATCTATAAAATTGGATCTCGAATATTTTATAGGAAATAAAGAATTATTAGGTAGTTATGTAATATTATGGACATAGTTTCTACATATTCAAATTTTATACATCCGAATTAGCATTACATAGTTTGGAAGGAACATTCTTATTAAAGGATAAACTTTAAATTTAACCTTTGAAACTTGTAATTGCTTATTTGTCGGATGGAAAACTCGTCAAGAACTTTGATCTCGAGAACTTTTATACACTTAATAATGCGACAAGTTTTTAACCTTGATCTTAGAAAAACAAACACATCAAAATGTACATATTTTGTTGTCATTGGTGAAATAGTTTATTTGTATTCAATTGACAATCAATATATTAACAATAAATGTCAAATTTCTGGTTATTATTTAACCAGAATAATTTCATTATCTAGGGAGAATATAAATAGTTATAAATATTTAGATTACGTTGAATTTGAAACAAATTATTTTTATATAAAAACATCGCAAGGATAGAGAGAAGTAAAAGTAATATATTGCTAATACACACATAATTTCGTTTGTTTAGTAGTCGTTAACTCGTTAGTAGTTGTAGCTGGCTAACAAAATTAACTTTTACAATAACTTAAAAACCAGGTATCTATCCATCAGAATCGGGCTCGAAGACAGTTTCAATTATAATAATGTTCCTTATTTACTAAAAGTGCTGTTTTTTTTCTGTTCAATATATTTTATGGTATTACTATGGCAACAAATGGTTAATCATTTTCAGTATTTTACTCGAGTATTATTCAAAAAGTTTTGGTATTAAAATGAGAATAGAGTTTCTCCTCATATTTGCGACTCTTTTATTTCCTGAGTGACAGCTGATACCTGAAGGTCTCGGTTTAAGTAACTCTTTTTATAGTAGAAGGAACGGGATTCCATATACTCAGCCTATATCTGTTTTAGAATTTGCTTATACAAGGACAAGTTATTATGTAGGGACATTTGGTTTTTAAAAGCCAGTTTTTATTTTTAAAATTCCAGTTATTCTTTTATATTTTTAATATACTCCCTTTATCGGACTTCTTCATGGAGGTGTATCCCAAGATACTTTGTTGTTTCTATATGGAAAGTCTCAAAAAGTTTCCTATTTATATTTGAAGCCAAACGATAAAAATGCAGTCATGTATTAATGAAAATGGTTTTATTGTTTTTTGAGGGATCCTCCATTATGATCAACATATTTTTCTATGTGCTTGAACCAATCCTCATAATATTTTTTCACACTTTGAGGTACCTCAAAAGGTTTTTTGGGATGCGTCAACGGCTTTTTTAGGCGCTAAAATGTTGGCTGCGCAATTTATTTGTAATATGCGGGTATAAAAATCCATTTCGTGCTTCATCAGGGCTCTACGCCTGATCATACATCAGTTTAATCTTTAGACCAGTAAAATAGGTAGTTGTTTCAGTCGATATATGAGAGCTTCTATTGCCATAATGGAGAAAGATCCTCCGTTGCAGTTCTTTCTATGTGTTTAACGAAGTTTAAATCTTCATAAATAAATAGATATATACTATTCACAAATTACCATTCTACGTTGCTCTGATGGCACGTTGGTCGCATGTCCAGTTATTCTAAAGAAACAGGCAATCATTTGTTTCGAAGTGCTTTGAGAATGAATTACTTCTCTCGGATTTGGCTCGTTCTAGAAGATCCATATCGTGGAATGTTGCTTTTTTAGACCTCATACGTATAGATCCAAGATTCATCATCTGTGCAGATATTATACACAGTTTCTGAAAAATTGACACAAGCGCCTTTTTAGCTTCTGCCAAATTATGTCGGATACAATGTTTATAAATATTTTTCATAGCTAGTAGTTTATGCAATATCACATTGATGCTTGTCATACTAATGTCCAATGATGACTAAATTTCATAGTAAGTCACATGACGATCTTGCAATATCATATCGTACACAACATTAATGTTTTCTGATATAACAACTGATTTTGGACGGCCTTCGCGACTTTTGTTCCTCAGCGAACTTGGGCCACTATTAAATTCATTATACCAACTTTTACAGTTGCCAAGGATGATATTTACCACCAAAAATCGAAGTAAGCGGATGCACTTCTGTCTTGATAATCCATGTTCAATGTTGTGAAAAATGGTGGCCCGAGAATGACCATGCTTTCACTGAAATGAAATTTTCAAGTCACTGTAAATATCCCAAGTTGTGCTCAAACAAAAAAAATAAATTTCTAAAAAAGGTTGTTGTTATAAAGGTGCAATTCAAAAAATATCAATTTATCAATATTAATTTCAAACTGGAAATGTCAGACCTAATAACACTTAATGTTGCCCAGTCTGAAAATAATCAATTTAAATAGCTTGTTGAAGGCTTGGGATTGGAAGAATAACTCAGTAGACTGCCTAACTACTTAATCATAAATCTGTTAGTATCATTATGATTTAAATATCATTTATTTATCATTTATCTAACATTTATTACCTTCTTTAACATTCTTCAATTCTTAATATGATGCTAATATAGCTGCTACAAGTAGGTTGACCTATTGACTAAAAATGTGACTCTGAGTCTATTTATTGATGAATTTTATTGTTATTGAAGCACTTTTAGCATTATATCCAAGGTTTATCTAAAGTTCCCCTAGCATTTTAAAATCTACCCAATGGGTAATAAGGATCTTATATGTTTTACATTATATAATAATCTGTAGAAGATCGCATCGGTAAATTATCTGTACTATCTTATAGATAAGAGCTTGATTATAATTTAATTACAATAGCTATGCTGTGTCTGTTAATTAGGTTAGTTGGCAATACTTCAACTTACGTACTTCATTGACATGAGTGTATTCGAGTACACTGACACTTTGGATCACACTAGTTATGGGTTTCAGTAGAATATAGCCCTGGCTTGGTTCATTATATATAAATAATATGAAGCATAAACAATACTTTAAACAATGAGCTTAACATAATATATATATATATATATATATATATATATATATATATATATATATATATATATATATATATATATATATATATATATATATATATATATATATTTAGTACCTTGAAATTTTTAACATAAATACTGATATGTTGAGAGTTACAGTATTATTCTGTTATTCCGCTATATTATATTCTTGCCAAGAATTTGTTTTATTAACTTAACAATAATTATTTTTTAATATTATAAATCAGTTGCTAATGAAGTAATTTTATCGGTAAACTATAGAAGTTAAATAGGAAATATTTCCAATATAATGCTGATGCACAAGACTTGTATATTAGTTTTATTTGTCGTAAAACTTTTACGGTTCAACCTTTACTGGATCCTTTACTGGAACGGAATTAGCTGTAGTAATTTGCAGCCAATTGCTATGGTATACTTATATACATTTTTGAATTTTAATATTTTATTTAATCATTTCTGTAAAAAATTGATTGACATCATCTTTGTCCATGAAATTATAACTAATCATAATAATGATTTTATGTGTATTTATAGATGATTGGTTACTTAAGGTGCAGCACAATCTCAGAAATAAGTACCTTGAATTCATTGGTATTAATTTTCATCATTATAAATAATGTTACCGTTGATTGGTATCAATTATAATAACGTGACTGTTTCTAATTGGTTATAAACCGGACATATCAATAATAACATTCATATCTGCAATACTGCACAATTATTTGTACCGAATTAACATTAAGAAGTCGCTTTATTTCTTGAATGTTATAATCGATCGAATTGCTTCAACTTCAGCAGAGCATCTTAGAAAAGTGAACAGTGTTGCCACTTGGTTTATTTATCGTACTTCGTCTATCGTTTTTGAAATATTAACTCAGAGTTTCTTCTCCAAGAAATGAAATTGTCTTGAGATAACCTTCATATATTTATTCAATGTGATTTCAGAGAATATCTCCTATGATTTTAAAAGCTCCTAAAATCTCTAAATCACTATTTGAATTGCAAGCGTCATAATGGTATAATGGTGTGAAAAAAATCTATGCTGTAATTATTATACACAGAATATACATAGAAGATCATATATATAAAATGTAAAGATCTTCTTTTAATAACTCTTAAACCCAGATATATTATAACAGTGAAAAAATAGTAGCATAAAGCAATCAAATTACTCACGTCATGACATATTTCAAATAGAATATTGCATAGAGATCAATATTGTAGAAATATCTGCAACACGCAATTCTGTAAAACAGGTTTAAGTTATTTTTTAGCCTATCATATATTTTATTAACATATTATCATATTACTAAATATATCTCGAGCCTGACAGATAAGTGATTATCTTTTTAGCTTACTTTAATCACAGTAGTGTCTTTAAACTTTTAAACGATCAGTACTAATAATAATTTTATGAACACTTTTTAGTTTAGGTTATAACCTATAGCGATTCTAGTGAACTTAAAATATTATGTTGTTTTGAAAAGGTTCAAGCCAAGAATTGCTGAGCTGCTGATTGCTCAAGTCTTTCTTGTACCTCAAAATCATGGCAGTGTATCTACTATTTTGCATGCCAATTTTGTTCTAGCTGTTTTGATATAGACAAAACTAGTTATAGTGGATATTTCACATTAGATCGACTGAGTCAACAAATAAATCTAATCGAAGGACTCCGAATTGCTTTTTAAATCACTGTATAGTTAAAAATCGTCCCAGGGTGACTCCTGACCTCAAAAGGATCCTCAGTATACAAAGGTTTGGCTTAACTCAACTCAAACTGACTGAATAGTGAATTAGAGGTCCGATGAACTAGAGAAGCAGAAAACAATATTTGAGTATTTAGATGAGAACAAAAACAGTCATAGAAATCAGTAAATGTCAAGACACTCAAAAGTGCTATTAACAAGACATTATTTATTGTATTTGCTCCTTTGCGTGTTCATAGATCAATAGTTCAATATCATCATTATCTTAGGTAAATAATATAATTAGCGATAAAATATTAATAAAGATATATTTGGTTATCGCAGAATCATTTTTCATTAAATGTTAATCTTCTTTCAATTGATGCAATTAATAACGTCAGTCGTTATATCATTTTAGCTAATTTAATTGGATATAAAATTTACTTGTTATTATTATGAAATACAGAATGATCATTACTTTTTTGTTAATCTATTATTAGTTTTTCTTGACACATCGATATTTTTTTTGATTGACGTTTTTATATTCTTATATTGAGTTTTGGACTTTCTAAAATAAAGTTCTTATTTTAGACTTTGCGAAAATACATTATATCTAATGACTTCACTTAATTGATTATCGTCTAGTCGGGACAATAACGACTTCCAACATAATTTATGCATTTATGGTTGGCCGTTCACGTTTGGTGACATTATATTTTGCATCTTTTGTGCGTCATATTTAAGTAGCATACAGACTAAGATTGATTTTCAAAACTTTCATATTTTGGTGGTTGACGTTTAAAGGATGTTTTTAAAGAGTGTTTTGTTGTTAGAAACTATGAGAAATTTTCTAATTTTAATGAACTAAATAAATTCTGTTTGTAGTCTCTTATTAAGTATATTTTAGTTGTAATTAAGTAATAATGATGTTTCATTCAATAGTTTTTGTTAAGTAACCTAAATGGGGAATAAATATTATTAATTTCAATCGAAGTATAAATATCTCCAAGTATTAGTATAAGTACCTCTTTCAAATATATGTTCTATTATTACACCATTAATATTGCATATAATTAATACAGAATTATATAATACATAATATCATAAATTAGTATATAATAAATTACTAATTAAGTAATATAAATATATACTTACATGTTGTTTATGTAAGTTATGTGAAACAAAACATTATTTATAGTTATGTGAAACAAAAACTATTATTTTACTTAAACAACTCTTTTATTTTACGGAAATAAGAGGTATTCACGTTTGAGAGTTCGGATTAGAAAAACTTAAGCAAACCAGTGCTTTGATTCAGCGAGTGCTGATATTTACATCCAGGTCTAGCCAAAATCGTCAGCTGAGTATAATCAAGGCAAATTGATGTTAGTGGTGTCATTTGTGAATCCCTGGTGCTAATAAACAAATGAAAGGGCTCTGAATGCAGTAACACTACGAGAGATGTCGAAAAAGTTCTCCAAAATCGGTAGAACACAATTTCTTAAACATTTTAATTCTTCAAGCCGGATCATGAATTAGAGTTATATAGATTAAGTTATTATATACCATGTATATCAAAGTTAAGTCCGAACTGTTTAATGTACTTATGAATGCGGAAGATTATTTATTTATATTAAACTAGATGAGTCTGTGAAATTCGTATCACCTGCATTTATTTTCAAAATTTTCTCTGACAATAACTATAGTCATTTGTCGGTCGACTGTCAGTGAATTAAACCTCCCCGTGTGTTTATTGGTAGTGGTTTTGTTAGGCCTGATGATGATATGTCTGTGGCGGATAGCATTCGATTCAATGCTATTTTGAATATATCGATTAAATAGTTGTTCTGATGAAAGAACGTTTGTAGTTCTTGGACAATAGTTTCCTTCGCCATTAGGTTGTAAGCACAACTCCTATCAAGATTTTGTTATCTTATTCCTGATATAAATTTAAAAATTGCTAAAAATCTTTTATGGTATAATATCTCAGAAAATGGACACGAAATTATATTGTACAATATTTCTTGCGTCAAACAACGTCATTTGTAAACAATTGTTATATGAATCATGGTTACGAAGTTGTTAGAGTCATCTCCCGTCTCAGAAACTAATGAGGGTAATAGATTTTATGATTGGGCCAGTTGTGACAATTTGACTTTTCCACCGGTGCATCATAACGCAGTAGATTAGCCACTACATTTTAACGCCTCACCGTATAGAAAAGGAATTGACATTTCCACAATTGTAATTCACTTGTTGGCATCATTGATTGACTTCAACCACCTAAGTCAGTTAAGTTCTCGCATTCTATATGATTAATAAAAACAAATGTGAAAAACATTTACAAAGTATGCTTTACCACATGTAGTATGCATGTTCCAAATTTACAAGTTTATGTATTTCAACTATATTCTTGGTTAATGTTTATTCGACCTTAATTAGAATACGTAATCATATTTGATGTATATGTCAAATAATTATTGTAACAAAATATTATTTTTCACCTGCTTTTCATGTTACCGATTCGATCTATCTATTAAAAATACCTACATTTGTATGAAATATAAATCGTGGTAAAGTATTAAACAGTCAGTGCTGACTTATATTTAATGTTTATTTTACTATTATTTAACGTAAAACAAAATTTTTATTTCTACTACTTTCCTCGTAATTACGGAATATTTTCTTATCATATGAATCTGCTCTGAACTTCACAAATATTGGAAATAGAAACTAGGCAAATCGATACAGCTACTTTTAAGAGGGACCAACGAACAGCAATTCACTAATCTTATATAGCAGAATGCACTAAGAGCGCGATGCTGTAATTAATTACTAAAACAATGATATTAACATATTTTCTATATTTCTATAACCTTGTGTTTTGTAATCTTGTTTGTAATTAAATATATTTCGCATTAGGTTAGAATTGTATTCTTACCGTTTCTTTTCTAACAAAAGCGTTATTATTACGGTACTATCTTATTCTTATTGTTATAAAAGTTTCTAATTATGTAAATTACAACTTGAAATGTTTTACAAGGTTACCTTACATAAATATTATCGTAATCCACATTTGCCGATTAAATCAGATCTCTATAAATCATTTACACCTTTTACTTAGCCGTAGTTATTTTTTAATTTGTTTGTTTATACTTTTAGATAGAAACGTCATATACTGATCATAATCTATTTTAATTGCAGGAAGTAACATTAAAAGAAGGATCACAAGTAACCGAGTGGTGGGCGAAGCCTCCAGTCGTACCGATGATAAAGGTTTACATTTATAATGTTACCAACGCAGATGAATTCCTGAACAATGGTACCAAGCCCATTGTCGATGAACTAGGCCCGTATGTTTATGTGTAAGTATTACATCAATGGTAAATTCTTGAAAAGCAAACAAACTCTCTCCTTATATAACATATGGTATGGTGAACGATAAGATAACTGCGCTTAGTGGTTTTTCTAGAGGTTAATTTTTTATAGGATAACTTCTTTTTCAGGATTGTTTTAAATAATTTCGTGTACTTAACTATGATTATATAGGAAACTACTCACTTAATCAAAATATTTTCTAAAACAAAACTTGTTGCTGCTTGGGAAACTGTCTATTTCATCAATATGAAGAAGCAGTAATTAGAAGGCGTTTTGTCTGGTGAGTACATTGGGTATGGCAGATCTTCCGATTCAGGCTACAACAATGTATTCTTCACAACTCATGCAACATATGCACCAGTGCTGATGTGCAAGAGGATGATTTTGCTATTACTGGTATTTCTGTAACAATACGTTGTTCGATATGTTCTACTGGAGTTGACTAATCATATGATCAGCTTTCTGAATCGGTAATTGGGATTGGATGGAATAGTATCATCAAGTATATAAAAGTATTTGACGGTCTCCGACAGAAGATTTATTCAAATCAAACGATAAAAATAATAATGTTAAAATTACAATCTCGAGCGTTCCGTGATTAACGTATACAAATACAATAATATTAACTGCCATTGTACGCAGAGAAACGTGAAAATCATATATATATATATATAATAATATATATATATATATATCGTTTCTTTTGAGAGTTATACAATCAGTTTGGTCTTTTAACATTCTTATGTAAAATTAATCATCACGTCATATTAGATATTTATTTCTGCTAAGAGTCACTTTAGGTAATCGTAATTTTCTTTATAGCTAGTTCTTGGATTTTGAAATCTGCGCAAGTCAAAATTGGCGTGTTCAGTGGGTGAATAAATAAATTCTGAAATCTTAGTGGACAATATTTTTTTATTATCATTGACGGTTATTTTCTATGACGATTATTTTTTATTGGTATTCCATTGTACCCAAAAATATTAAAAATCTTCTATTAGAATTATATGTTAGTTACCTTTTATAACTTCAATTTCTAGTTATTTAAAAATATTTTCTGAAAAGCTACTTCAACTAATCATTTTGTAGCTATGTTAACATTTGTTGGAGTTATTTTATATATTTTGTAATAGATAATAATTTATAAAACGCTGTGAATTATAACACTTATTATATAATGCGTATAAAATTTCGAATATATAGGATTTCCAAATTAGCATCCAACAACGTTGTATGTGCATTTTTTCTTATTTAGCTTTAATATATAGGCGACATGAAGCATTGCATAGATATATTCGCATACCGTTTAATTTTTATTTAAAAGGTATTCATTAGATGTTTGATACACATGAGCGAACATTATTACATCAAATAGTCATAAACTAAGTATTATTACAATTCTCGTCTGGCTAATTGAGTTGATCAAAAGAAAGTTTGTTATGCAAACATCTCTCTAGCCATTATTTTATTAATATGATAGCTTTCCTTCACTTGATTAGTTACGTCACTGTATGAAACGGTACATGCTATGCGAACATATCCGTTGGTTATCCAGTCGAGATTGAGTTATATAATATAGTTAAGTCACGCAAAAATAAAACAAAATATTTTTTCATACATTGCGATGTCTCGACGTTGTGATACTTAACTTTTACTTTTTTCCATCTTTACGGATGGCATATGTTGGTTAAATTTATTAACTTTCTCCCGAAATTTTTGGACATAGCTGTGTATTGTGGTTTCATGAAATAAAATCTTAGTTGGTTGGTTATTGTAGTATCACTAATGTAGATTATCCTAGATTTGAAGAAGCTTTTTTAGAATTGTTTTCATATATTAGTAAAAATAATTATTATTTGTAATTAAAACCGACAAAATTATGCGTAGGGTAACATAAGTTAAATTTGATATTTGACGGTTTATTATAACGCTTAGTGTAGTTGTTAGGGCTTTGGAAAAAGGAATGTACTATCTCATGCATCCGGTAACCATGTGAGGTAAAATGGGATGTTTTTAGGATTAGCCTAAGTTAGTCGTTTTTAAGTCGATCGATCTTGATATCGGTAGATTATGATCATATAATAGATCAATTGAAAAGTCCCCGGCCTACCATAGTAAAACACATTTTTTGGCAAAATTCGTTTTTTTTATTCAACATAATTCGTTTCAAGGGTGATACACTGATTATAGCGACCCTCCAACTTTCCGATGCAATTTTTGTAGTACGATTACACTTCATTCGACGAATATTTCTTCCCAGTGAGCATTTTTTTGAGATTTGAGACCATGAGAACAGGAAATAGTCGCTGAGGGCCAGATCTGGGGAATACGGTAGATGGATGGATTTTTGCCATCATCTTCGCTGACTCGTGACACGGTACATTACCTTGGTGAAGCAGCGCTTTCTTTATCTTCAAATGCGGCTTTTTTTCGGCGATTTCCTCCTTCAAACGGTCCAATAACGCTATGTAATAGTCACAGTTGATAGTCTTTCCTTTTTTCAAGGTAGTCAATAAAAATTATTCCATGCGCATCCCAAAATATAGACGTCATAACCTTGCAAACCGACTGTTGAGTTTTCCCACGCTTTGGAGCGGGTTCACCGTGTGCAGTCCACTCATATAACTGTCGATTGGACTTCGGAATGAAATGATGGAGCCATGTTTCATACATTGTCACATGTCGATGTAAAAACTTGAGTTTATTACGCTTGATCTTCAAACACTGTTCCAAATCATCAACTCGTCGTTCTGTTTGGTCAAAAGTGAACTCGCCCAGCACCCACTTTCCACAGAGCTTTCTTATACTTTCTTTCACTTTAAATTTACGGTCATTTTGTGGATTTTTTTTGTGGCTCTCTTAGGCGTTCATTGTGTTCACCATGCCATAATTCAGAAACTAATGATCCGAGAGCTGTCAAATTTATATATGCATATTGTGAGGGTTAGGGCTAACTAAAAAACATATGGATTTAATTTTAGTAGCGCCATCTATGTATCAGGTCGGGGACTTTTCAATTGACCTGTTATATAACTATTACAATCTCAAATCTAAAGTTGACAAAAAGGTAATTTTACTAATAGATGGCTTTGACATCACATATATAACGTAATATTTATTCAGTAGTCCCACAATTCACACAGTATTGCCTTTGAAAAGTCCATGGATCATTCTAGATATAAAGATAGCGTTATTCATTTGCTCAGTCTAGTTGTATTTTGAAAATACTCCGGAAATCCATTTTTGTCATATTTTGCTTTTTCACTTCTGAAAAGAGATAGATGCTATATACAGGCTTATCTAAAATTATGCGGTATTTATGGTCGTCTTTTCTTAAGTGATCAACTGTGTATTAATGTGCTTGTTTTTGTTCCGGAAGTTTCTATGTTAAAGATTCTTTTTTTAAAATACATAAGATACATAAAAATATCAGAATTTTGTCGTTTTTCACTTTCGGATATATTTCCTAAATTTATTATTTTTCTAGTGTGATTTTTGAGGAGTTGTTAATAATGGCATAGTGTTAATTCGACATTTTACTGTTCAAAATTAATTAATAAATGAGAACACTCTTGTTTACTTTTTCATGCATTTACCATAAACTCCAGATTTTAATCCTCCTGTTATTTGTTCCTGTCTTTGCAAAACTTTTCTAAATCATCAAAAGAGGCTTGTTAAAATAACTTACAATTTCTCACCTAGATATTTAAAATTTGTACAATGACTAAATTCTGTTTTTCCTAGAGAAGTGTCAAAAAAACATCGATAAATTGGCATCATTATCAAATATCATTGATTATGATTGATTGTTTGAAGAGACCGAAATTATATTTTTCCCAACCTATCATAACTTATCGTATGCGCCAAATGTTTGTGCCGCCAATTGTTACGTTTCGTGAGACTTTGGAAAGTAGCCGGAATTAATTCAATTTAATTCAAATATAAAAGCGAGGACAAAAATACACGTAAAAAAGTATAGATATATTGCAGAAGCGTTTGATTGATTATTCGTCTAGAATGGCGTCATTTTAATGAGGAGATGATCTTGAAATTCAAGGAGAATAAGATATTTGCCAAAGAACTTTTGCCAAAAATTTTCAGTAGAAACGAATCGATAACTTCTTAAACTGTTTCAAACGAATTCGTATTCAAGCAACAAATATCAGGCGGTAAAACAGTTATATAATTCTTCTAATAATTCCGGTATATTTGTATACATACAGTAAATCCTTTTCCTTTTATTTTAATTTTATATTGTTGTCCTGGTATAAATGTTCTGCAATACAAAATGTAAATCGTTGCATTATTGAGATATTTTGCATCTAATGTAACTGTAAATGTAGATAATACCATGCATACTGCGTTTGCATTATAATCCAAAGTTGTATTTGTATAATTATTCTTGCCAGGTGCATATTGTGTCCTGAAACTCAAAACACCATTATATCGGACAATAACGCACTTTTGTGTTTCTATAATCATTCTGTTTCCTAGATCTAAATTAATGGTATATGTACATTTATTGGGTCATATTTTGTTAGTATATTACTTAATTTGGGCTAATATTAGTAACTTTATTTCAGCCAAAAATGGGAAAAGAAGAACTTAACATTCAATGACAATGGCACAGTGACCTTCTTACCTGAGAAAATTTACCAATTTGATGAATCATTATCTGTTGGATCAGAAGATGATGTTGTGGTTGTGCCAAATATTCCTATGCTGGTGAGTATACGACTACAAGTTTGATATAAATACCATGTTATATTATTTTATTTATTATCAGAGTGCAACCTCTCAATCCAAACATGCAGCTCGTTTCCTTCGACTCGCTATGGCTAGTATAATGGACATTTTAAAAATTAAGCCGTTCGTGGAGGTGTCCGTAGGTCAATTACTTTGGGGTTATGAAGATCCTCTGTTAAAGTTGGCCAAAGATGTTGTTCCCAAAGAACAAAAATTGCCCTACGAGGAATTTGGTTTGCTATACAATGTAAGTTGAAATTTTAACAGATCTGATTATGTTAAAATTAAAGATTTATGTTATAACAGATATTAAAAATGATACTGATGTTTACAAAAACTATCTAAAATATAACTATATTAGTAATTTAACTTCTATTTAACAGGGGTTTGCATGTGTTTTGATGAATGGTTTTACTTTCAAAAGGCATTTACTGAAATGAATTATCACTACAACCTTTTCCCATTTTTCTTGTAACATGGCGATTCTGTGTCCAGTCAGCGAAACATTTTTGCATTTTTTCGACATTTCGAAACTGTGCGTCTGTATACCAACCAAGCCATGCTGTATCAACCAAAATAAGTAGTAAATGGAAGTCGCTATATCTAGGGAGTACACTTAGTGCGGCAGAACTTTCCATTTCAGCTGCAACAGTGTAACTTTTGCAACATGCGGCCGAGCGTTGTCATACAAGGGAATTACGTTGCTTTTCTTATTCGCTATCGCTGTATTATTTCCAACTATATTTCATCAAAATTTGATCAATTGCCATCAGTAGACATCTGCAGTAACAGTTTTATAAGGACTTAGCAGCTTGTAATACACTATATCTTGCTGATAAAGATGATGGTCTTAACGATGATGATGATAATGATGATGCTGATATGCACATCAATACTTTATATTGTGGTACTCGTGTCATTCGTGAGCCAATTTCACTCTTTTTAGATATATCCTGGATGGAAGAAAATTGATTGGCTGGCTAAAAGTTCTAAAGAGGTTTTAGCTGGGTTTTTGTTCAATTTGTCTTTCATTTCATTGTCTTTTTCACTAGGATATTTTTGTGACATTCTTTTAAAACAAACAAGCTAAAACAGACAATTGGGAAATGACAGTACTATTATCGTAAGTGTTTGATGGTATTTGATGGGCTTCCACCGCAGATTTATTCAAATAAAACAACGGTAACAACAAAAGCAATTACTGTTCAAAATCTAATTTTAATCGTTCCATTATTATATACGTTTAATATATTCAAGGACTCAGTAAAATGGAAAACTGTTATTTTATGTAGAGAAATACCAAATAATCGAATTTGATAATTAAGCTGGATTGTTTAAGAGTTCTATTTATTTATATTTGACATTTTCACCAGTAGATGTCGCTAATCAAAATAATAATACATCCAAACAAAAGAAGCATTCTTAGTTGGATCTCACGTCATGATTCTGTGTCTGTAACTTAGGTTTCAGACATCGATACAATATCACATGTTCGATTCTATTAAGGTTTTTTGTGTAAGTTTTATATATATTATAGTACTGAGTCGGCTTGCTTAGCGCAGTGGTCATGGCGACCGGACAGTTCTCCTACTGTTGCGATAGTCGCGGTTTCGAATCTTTATGGGGAATGGATGTACATTATGTTTGTGATTGTAATTCTGATATCTTTATAGACAACAGTGGAAAATCCGATAGGGAATAACCATCCCAGTCACGCCAGTAACCAGGCTGGGTAAGACCGGATGTCTTCTGGGATGATCTCTAAGTTGGTCACTGGTCAGTCGGTAGGCCTAATGTCGAGGACCGTGGTCCAGAGCCCACATTAAACAACAGGTCCAGTCCAGATAAACCCTCGTTGGTAAAAAGACGTTGGTTTCAAATATTCTTTTATATATCCAGTGAACTTTTTAAGAAAATCTAAGTAAACCATGTTGCTCTTTTTGCTCTGCGTGGACAGTTTTTAAACATTTGCATAATAAGTTTTGGTAATATTTGAACAAGCTATTGCCATTGATGCCTTCTGAATATGATTTTATCATATTTATCCTACATATTCGTAAATAATGTATCAATATTTTCAGCGCTATCTTTTATAACTACGTCGTTTTTCCTATAGATATCTTATCTTAGCTGAAAACGTTTTAAATTCAATCGTTCACCTATCGTCTTGATCAGATATGGACCGGTATGATTATTTTCTGTTCCGTTCTGTTGTGGAAAAATATACGTATATGTAAAAAAGAGAAAGTGTTATACATAACGTGGAACAATGAATGTAATTTTTATGTAATTTTTGCATCTATTTCTATTGTGCATCAATTGATATTGTACTTATGCAACTAATATGAATGTATGATTTGTAGAAAAATGGCACAACAAAGGACACCATCACGATGTTCACCGGGGCTGACAACATCACCATGCATGGGTTGATCGACACATTTAATGGTATGCATAAGCTACCTCATTATACTGAAGATAGATGCAATGACATCACCGCATCGGACGGTTCTATATTCCCACCGCATATGACGAAAAATACAACGATTCATATTTTCGACAAGGATCTATGTAGGAAGCTCCCTCTGGTGTAAGTAACATACAGTTTCATTATTATAGAACTATAGATAACTGAACTATAAATAAAAAAAATGATGGTGGTATTTTTAAAGGTGATTATTAAAATAAAATTATACATGTTAAAAATGTGAATTGTTATATAATTTTATATAATACATAAATTGGGTTAATATGTAAACTACTTATTCCTGATAATTTTCTTTATAGTTTCTATAAGTAAATTGAGAATTTGTTAATGTTAATAATATTAATCTATAGGATTGTTGATTTTTTTTTAATTATGATCTATGATTATATCATTTCAAATATTGTATACCACAATTTTATTTTATATTCTTCCTCATTCTGTTGCATTTCATATATATTCATGTTTTTGGAGTTGGGTGTTACATTGTTACATTTCACTTATCTTTGGAATCTTAATTTTAATAAGAGAATAACATCGATATTGCATAATTTATTTAATTTGAGTTTGGTGTGGAAAAGATGATGCCAACAGGCAAAAAAATTTTTGAAAAATTATTAGTATCAGTAAGTTTTGTTGAGAGACATGGTTTTACGGGTTGAAACATATTTTGATAGAATACAATATCCAACATTTCAATACAGTTATACATAACACAGTTTATTGTTTAACAAGGGAAACATGATAATTTTGTCGAAATATGTTTTAGTTGCTGCTGTTATTATATCTTACTTCGATGAAAATAATTTTCCACGGGCTAATATTTTACAATATAAGAAAAGTCAGGTGTAGTTAAATCTAAGAATGGTGAATCTAAAAATGGTGAACGTTCAAAATTTAAAAATCATATATTAATTTCCTTTATTATTTTTTTTTAAGTTGAATGATATACATATTCATGAAAAATGATTTGTCATCTAAATTTTTTCATCTGTTTTAAAGATGTTTTCTAATAAATTTTTATACTGTTACAAAATGTTAGAATAATTATCTCAGTTTAATATTTTATCAATTCTTGAAGGTAATCCACAAACAAAATTACTATTGTATCGCAAAAAAACCTTACTGGTCGATTTCTGAAGCTTCTTTTCGGAGCGGATTGTCGAGTTCATGCTCTTTTTAGTGTCTGCTTTTAATGTTTTCAATTCATTTTGAAATCGCCTTACTATGAATAATTAAGGATTGTGTCTTCTCTAAAAAAAATTTCAACATCTTCAAAGATTTTTGTTGTGAAGACTAAATGATCCGGCATAAAGATTTGGAGAGCATTATAAAGAATGTTACATTTATTACCTACATATTCAGTGTTTCTCAGTTAGTGGATTAGAAATATAATAACATATACAAAAATAAACCAAGGTACTTCTTGCCATAAAACGTATTTAATAACCCATTCTTAGACGCATAAAGGAGCGTCACTGCTTAGATTCTAAACTCTGCTTGATGCTAAACACTCTGAAATACTAGTTTATTGTCATCATATCCTAGATAAAAACGGAAAAATTCAACAAACATTTTTTAATAAAAAAAAACATTATTGATGATTGGTGGCAGCTTTTCTGACCTCATAATATTTAAGATCAGTCACTGTATTAAAAGGTCGACTTTATGGCAGAAATATGCGGAAATTTACATGCGGCGGTTGTTGATTTCTCTTTTAATATACGAGGTGTTTCCAAAGAAAGTTTATATTTTTTGGTTTATTGCCTAAACGTCAAGAAAACTTCTAATGGTATGTTGTTTGGTAGTCTGTTCCTTGGAAGTTCAGTTATTATGAATCTCCCTCGAGAACTCCAAAGGCTATTCACCTTTGAAAATGGGCCAAAATTTACAGAGGCCCAAATCTCTAGTAACCAGGCCACCAAAAACCATAGAAAACTTGGAGAATATTAATTAATCTGTTCGTGACGATCCGAATCTTTTGGTTCAACAAATCTCATTTGGTACAGAGTACAATAGAGTTCGAAATATAACCATCAAAATAATTTTCATTAGCCTACAGTGGACGTATGAGCTGCGATATTATCGACCCTTATGATATTTGACGAATAACGTTTAGAATTCGACGATGTTATTTTTAATAAGTAAATTATCAAATTGTTTATTTTAATAATTAATAGATATTTTTAGAGGCCTTATACATATATAAAGTATTGAAATTTGCATTCGAGTCAATTTTTTATTACTTATTGTTTGTTTTTTGACTGAATAATGCGGATATATAATATTAAAGAATCAACATTCATTTAATTTTATCTTATTATAATATTAATTTTAATGTACTATTAATTCTATTTTCAAGTAGGTAATGAGTGTAGGTAATTTAGAGGAAAGCAAGTTTGTAATAATTGTTTCTATTATTCTTCAATCGCAATTTTAGCATTAACAATACTGATGAAGTGGTAGTTACATTATATTATATTTATAGATTTGAGAAAGAAGTTGTGGGTTCTAATGATGTACCAGCCTACAGATTTACACCACCAAAGAATGTATTCGCTAGTGTAGAAGAAAATCCGGATAATATGTGTTTCTGTCCTCAAGGACCACCATGTGCTCCCTCGGGATTTTTCAATGTGTCTCTATGCCAATATGGTAACATTTCCTTGCTATTTGAAACTTGAGTTTATTAATATTTATTTGATTTCAGATTCTCCCATTTTATTGTCATTCCCTCACTTTTACCTTGCTAACGATAGTTACAGAACAGCTGTAGAAGGTATTTCACCACCTGATGAAGAAAAACACAAATTCTTCATGGATGTTCAGCCGGTAAGTTTTTGATATCAAATTATATATAACTCTAATGGTGTTTTAATTTTTTGTTCTAGTTGATGGGTACATCCATGCGGGCAAAAGCTAGAATCCAAATCAATTTGGCCGTATCTCAAGTAGTAGATATTAAACAAGTAGCAACTTTCCCGGACATAATTTTCCCCATCATGTGGTTCGAAGAGGTATATAGCAGATTTATAGTATACATATAACAAACACACTTTAAATTATTTCAATACCGAAGATTAGAACAATCAATTTAGCACAAATCAGATTCTCAATGTTTTTACTGGATCTGTGAAGTAATTTCGGTTCTCTGCTACTTGACCACTTGAAAATTGAGTTTTTTTGAAGGTGTGGCTGGGTTCAGCTACTTTGGAGTTAAACCTATTCGTGAATAAGGATTAATTTAACATGAATTTACGAATAAAGTTTGTTGCGCTTTTGTTTTTATACCGATTGCGTTTCTGTTCAAATTTTCTAACTTGTATTTCTAACGCTCAAACCTTTTTTAAATGTGGATCTGAAACTGTACACTTCACATGGTTCATAACATATCTATATATATCCCATATATAATATTGCTCAAGACAAAATATGCCTATAAAAATATATTCTGTCGCTATATCAAAGTAGGCTTGAAAATTCTTTGAATACTTCGCGCATTTTTGTTGATTGTTTTTAATTCTGTGGAAACAATATCTCTTAGTGCATCAATTGATTTAAATTGTCTTTTTAATGTAATTTTAGTTTTGGGGAAATCATCTGGAGCTATATTGTATGAATATGGCACCCGAACAAGAGCTTTAATGAGTCTGTTGCTTGTTTCCCCAGAGGTATACGTCATTTTAGATATGATTTGAGTTACGTACTCTCTAAGAGTTACCACTAAAGCGGAACAAGAACGAAGCAATACTATTTCCATATTTTTGTTACATGCCATTACTTGGCACCAGAATTTACTTAAAAATTACAAAATCTAATTTGTGAATAGAATAATTATGAAGAAAATGGCGTATTAACTAATTTTTCATTATAAAAATTTCATATCAGTTAAAAGCGTAATGAATAAAAATAGCATTAATAGAAATGGTAGATTATCAAATTCGCATTGTGACTTATTTTGTTAAATATATCAATTATACATAGTACGTGCATATTAGTAGTTAATAGGGATATCACTAATTAAACATTGTTTGCATTGTTCATCATGTGCATCTGTGACTAATGTACTATCAAAATATCATGGTAGTGAAAATTTGAAATTATTGGAAATGAATGTTATATTTGATTTCAAAATTGCCAACACGCTGCTGTTGGTGCTGAAGGACTTCGAATGTTTTTCACCAAATCGCCTTGTCGATAAATGGCTATCGATTTTTATGATTTTAATCTATGTCAATTTCGGAGTTACTCGCTGTGTCTTCCATTGAGTAGGTTGATTTTGACACGGAAGTCTGGAGGGAATTCTTTCACCATTCATTTGACAGACAATTGTAACCATTGTAATCTGCGTCACTAAACTTGTTCCTCAACTGTGCATTGATTGTCGCATCTGAAACGACTGCATTTGTTAATTACAAATAACATAGTAGGTAGAAACATAGAAGATAGAAACATAGCATTTGTTAGATCTTAAGCCTGCAGATATCATAGTGCGGTAGTGTCCCACTCTTGTAACCATACAGAAAGATTAGCATACAATTTTAGTCTTTATTGTAATATATCCCCTTTCTCACGCGCATCATTTTAGTGAAGCAAAATATTTTGCAGTTTGGCCTATTTGGTTAATTATCTTGCCACTAGATGCTACTTTCTTCTGCTCAAGTACGGTCCCAAGTACTTGGATACCTGTAGTTGCTCTAACTCGATTACGTTGAGATTTATAATAGCAGTAGCGCTCGATCCATCTGTTCTTCATCTTTTTTTCCATTAATTTTCAAACCATATGCTTGCCATATAGCTATACAATATGAATTATATCACGAAGAACCCTAAAGCTCTGAAATAGCAAATATAAGCTTATCATCAGAGAGTTTCAGATCAGTTAAGGAGTCTACCACACGTATATAAGATCACGTGTATATTTTATAAACTTTTCGAATAACTGCACCCACTACTATTTCTATGCTGAAAAGCAGTGGACAGGTGACCTCTCCTTGTTGATTATCAGCTCGGATCTCAAATTAGTTTGACCTGAAGAAGTTTAATAAATTTTAATTAAAATGTTCAAAGTGAAAGTCAGTGTGTACAGTCGAAAAAAGAGCGAAAACGAAAAAAAAAATGACAATCGTATCGTGTCCACATCTAATAGGTTCTGCCATAAATTGTATTGGTTTACTGCAATGTCAATTTTGATATACAAAGATATTTTTACATACGGTCTATGAAAAGGTATGAATCTTAGAACATCAAACTATATTAATTAAGCAAGTTTTGGGGTTATAATAAATTTTTGTCCGCATTTTGAACAAGTATGTGCATTGTGTCAGTTTCGAATAAAATTTCGAGTCATGAAATTCATATACCATTAAACATATTTTTTTCATTTTTAGGGTTTAGATGGTTTGCCCGAGGAAATGACAGGTCTAATGAAATTAGCAATATCCGTACCACCGGTTGCCCATGCCGCCCTTTCAGGTATCCTCCTTGCAGTGGGTGCAATAATGCTTATTATTGCCATTTGGCGACTAGTCAGAGGTGCCAACAGGCTTAGTTCGCTGCAATTAGCACCAGGTCACGTCGGCCAACCGTCAAATAAAAACAAAGAAGTGCCAATGGGCAACGTACCAAAATACTGACCATGTCTATCATGTATTTATTTGTTATCTTTTTTTAGTTAATTAAGCATGTACAGATTATTTTCTACAAAGAAAAAACTCTCCAAAAAACTTCCGTCCATTGCTCAACTTTTTAACTAATTTGACTTGAATGATCTAAAAGGGAACGAGATAACAGTTCTGTGATAGTTAACGATGTTGTAATGTAAAGATGTAGTTCGTGACTATGGACTCGTTCTATTACAGTGTAATAGTCTGAGTAATAGCGTTATATAAAAAAATAAATGAAAATGAACTGAAAAATAGATACAGATGAGGAAAATTGACGATTATGAAGTATTTCATAGAAAATATTTTGGAATCGTTAACGATGTACAAAGTAAAATTGAAACAACGATATCATATTGAACTTGAATCAATACTTTCAATTTTTCAAGATAAATTTTAGGTTAGACATAGGTGTAGGATATATTTTAACTTTTGTAAAGTGATGGTAAGATGAAATAATACTAATGGATTCAGATTGAAATTAATAGAAACGTATTTGTAAGTGGATACACTTACAAACATTTCTATTCTAACTAACCTTTATACTTTGTGTGTATTCTAGTGATTGTACAATAAATAGTAGTAGACAAAAATGTTTTTGATGCATTTTATTTTATGGTATATTTCGGTTGTATTATACTACGTGTAGAATAAAATAGTTTTTATTATATTCTAGTCATTTTATTTAATATAAAAGAAACCCTCCTTAATTCTTTTTACACATAAATTTACGACCATGCCCTAGCATGATTCAAACCCGCGACTACCTCCTTAATTTTAAATACTTGACGCTTCTCATCGCTTTTTCCTTTTCGTTTGTTTGGTGTTAATATACATATACAACTGTTATGTTAATAACATAAATAATAGAGAAAAGTTGGGTTAAGTAAGGCTAAGATTAAGGAAGAACATTAAAATGTAAATATTGAGAACATTACAGTCAAGATGGGAATGAAGCGAATGAGAAAGACAATTGATTCTATAGATAGAGAAAAAGGAAATGTACATGGATCCGCTGTAAAAGTAGAAATATATATAATCATATACAACTTTGAAATATAAATTAGACATAGATGTACATAGATATAGGGGAGTCATTCAAAAAACACCTGAAGGGAAGAATACATGGACATGTTGAATGTAAATAAGTAGAATTTAAAAATTATGTAATAAAAATAAGATAGCATACTAATAACACAAAAATGAGAAAAACATAGGAAAAGGGAACCTGGACATACGATCACCGACGGGTAAACAAAGGAATATATGGTAACTGAATATAGGATAGTGGCAATTGAAATAAAAAGAAGAGGTCTGGCATTTACAAAAATATTTTTAAAAAATAGAAAAAACTACAAAAAATAAATAAAGAACTCACTAAATGCTTTAAAATAAAATTTGTTCATAATAATTGTTCTAATAACTAAATAAAGGTAAACAAAAAACTTATTTAACGTATCTACTACATGTATTTATATTCTAATGTATACACACAATTTAGCTTAATATCCACCTAAACCTATTTATCTATTTACAATATTATTTTAACTACTACCAACTCACTTTGAAGTTAGTGCCGAGCATCAAATTAGATTTGTTTTGTTCGTAATTTAAGTTTGGGTATATGTTACCAAATTATATTATTTTTGTACTGTTTAGGCTCGGCACCGACTTTAGACTGATCAGTTGGTAGTAGTTAAAATAAGACTGTAAATAAATAAATAGGTTTAGGTAGGTATTAAGCAAAATTGTGCGTAATAAAAGCCGTGCAGTAAATAAGTTAAATAAGTTTTTTGTTTACTTTTATTTAGTTATTACAATGCTTAATACGTACATATTCTATTTTAAAACGTTTTTTTTTTGTGTGAATTTTTTTTTTCTAAAAGTTTCAAGGTTCAGCTAAATGGTTAAAAATTCTACAATACCGGGCTCAAATTTTAGTAGCTGCAATTCTTCGTGCAATATATCCATATGGATATCATTTCCAATGGAATATTACCCCATTCTTGTACCAAAACATTCGCCAGTTGCTTCAGTGATGTTGGATATGGAAATCTACTACTCACCTTCTACTCTAAAACTCTCCATAATGGTTGAATTATGTTTAGGCTAAACGATTATACTGACCAGAGAAAATATTTCTTTCTTTTGGACTGTGTGTGTATATTATCGTCTTCTAATATGGCAGTGTTTGACAGCAATAGGCTAATCATAGCAAGTTCTTCAGCATTGAGGATGCCGAGAAAATCATGCTCAGTAATCGGGTTAGTGATGTGATTGAGAGTACGACTGTATACCACAATTTTATCGCTTAATTCTTAGCGGTACCGCTCCCGTGATTGACATGAAGCAGGCAGTCAGGATCGCCTTTTTTTGGGGTTTTTCATACATAAACCCGGCTGTTTGTGTGAAACAATATAAACGTTTTTGGATGGTATCCATTATAAAGGGTTTCAAAATCGCAGATTTTGAAATGAATGACATGAATGCTTCGCTTTACGGAGCTCCCGCCATACTGTTTTTGTTAAACAGTATTACTCAAGTAAGTGCTTGATTGAGTTCTGTTATATCTTTTGCCGCGGTATATTTATTTTGTCTGGGCACGATACTTTATAATGTTCGTGGGTCTCTGTCTGATAATAATTTAGCTTTTCTTCACAGGTTTTCCCTTCAACAGGGCACCAATGATTTATTTGTTACAGAACAAAACTGCAACAGTTAAAGAGCAAATATACTGAAGTAAAAACTATAACAGATTATATATAAATTGAGTAATACATTCTATACACAACAAGTTGTATTATGGATGCTGTTCATATTTTTTTATGTATCCATTATACGTTCATTTAGAATGGAGAAGATAAATGCAACAGAGCATTAGTAGAAGCAGGCAGCATAATAAATAAGGAACTAGAAAAAGAAAAATGGACAATGTGTTTAGAAATACCGATAAAGGTGAAAAAAGTATACTAATAGTATATGTTCCAGGACAGGACCATTCGACTGTAAAAAGTAAAAATGAGGAATGAATAATCAATCATAGATTATATTTTGATTAAGAGGAGGTTTTTTGATTAGGAGTATTTTGATTAGGAGAGATAATTTAGTAACTAACTGTTGGAGGCCATAAGAATTTACAAGTTACAAAATGAAATTATAAGCAAAAAATATTAATTAAATTTGACAAAGAGATTAAGAAATATCGGGAGCATGCAATTATAATTGACATTATTTCAAGAATTCTATTGGATGTTGGGAAATTGACCCGTGGCATTAGCAAAAGAAGATCTAGTCAAAACAAATAGCATGAAAAGATAATCAGGGAAATAAGCAACTGTAAAATAATCTTAATGAGAAGTCATTTGAAAGCTATTAAATATAATTAAAAATGGAGGGCAAGTACGATACATATGATGCAAAAGGCAAAAAAAAAACCTGGATACAATTTGGTGAAAGAATAGAGAAAAACAATAAAAAAAAACTGAAACTTTAAAATAAATTATGAATTTACATTAAAAAAATATGTAATTATAGATACATAAAAGATAAAGAAGGAGATATTAATGTAGGGCAATAGTCCCGCTACCATTTGATGCAATTTTCGCTGAGTGGCAATAATGAAACGATTATTTTCATTAAATATATTCTGCGTATATTTCTGCGTACGTTGTGGCGTATATTTATCCATAATAAAATTTGGACGTCTACATAACAAAATAGTTAAAGCGAAATTGAGCTAAACGTCACATAACTAAAATAATAGGTTTTTGCCCCATCCTATATAATAACTGAAGATGAAAAATTAGTGGAAATTTACAATGGAGTATAGAAAGAGGAAAAAACTTTACAAGATTGGCAAACATCATTTATTGTCCTGAAACTTAAAAAGATATAAAGAGGTAAAAGTGACTATAATAACTGTATAAGTATTATCTTGTTGTGCGCAGCCATGAAGATATATGAGCAAATTATATCGGGTGAGACATTAAAAGAATCGCACAGCGCATTCCGAAAGTAGAGAAGTATACAGGACTATACGAGTATATTCAGTATAAGACAAATAGTGGAAAAATCCGAGACATATATCCTTGTCGATTTGACAGTCCTTTATTATTTCATTTGTTAATATTATAAACAGAATTGGGTTTAAACTTCCCTCTTGTCTTAGTCCTGCTTGGGTTTTGAAAATGTTTGATATGCTGCCTGCAATGGTGGCAATTATCCTGTATATTGCTTGAATTATTCTTACAATTTTATTACTTACTTGTTCCTACATAACTAATAGTGTTCGTCCTTGGTTGCCTTCTTCAAATCTGTAAATGCTGGTATTCTCTTTTTAGTGGTTATACTTTTGACACTCCTGCGATGTTCGTTCGTCTTGTCGTACTCGAAGTAAATGAAATTAAATTAAAGTTAATTTCATATAATATTCTGTGTCGTATTTTTTTAAAAATATTTCGGGTACTATTTTATTTTGAACTAGTTGATGCGTTTCTAGTTTTTAGTTAGTAGGACTTTAATTAATAGTTAGTAGCAGTTGGTCATATGTTGACTTTTTATTATCTCCCTATTATTGCCTAATCGTTAGTTTTTATGGCTCCTTCTTTCTTTTTTAAATGCCTATAATTATTTATATGACAAATATTTTATACATACTTTTCAGATACACTCACTTGCAACTAAAGCGAACAAAACCATTCGAAACTATTATTGGTGATCGTAACTTATAAATATTAATAAGTTTAAATTGGGTTATAAAAGAAAAAGAAGTACTATACAAGAATAAACTGATAAATATACATAGAAGGTTAATTTTATAATTACAATACAGTTTTTGCTTATGATATGATAACTTGCTTTGAGTTTAGATAAACACAATAGTTTCCAGAATATTTAGAATAAATGTTTTGAAGGCGCTTGATGTTGTAAGACCGAAATGTTTGGATAAATTATTTCCTTTAAATAGTCTTAAAGATTTGCTGGATTCCTTGTTGATCCAAGCCAAGTGTTCAACATGATGGACGTTGACAAAATCTTGCATAAAGTGTTTAATAGGATATACTACGTCCAATATGATGTTAAAAAGTTCTTGCATGATAACGGTAAATTTTCGAATATGGACGCTGAATCTTTGATCATTCTTTGTAATATATTTCGCATTATGTAATTATATAGCTTGAAAAGAAGATACAAAATTAATGACAATTGATTAATCATCTGTTGTTCTAAATCTTACCGGCAGTTGGAGCACTAGGAGTTCTACTGTCTATTAGTTATTTCTAGAAATGTTCAGCTTTCTAAGATGGTACGTGTGGAATAAGAGGAATATTACAAGTGTAAACGATAAATTCTCCATTAACAAGGAATTCACCTTTATAATTAAAATAAACTGGCTGTATTTCTTCCCTGGCGGTGATATTCAAAGCATCAAAACAAAACTATACATTAAACCTATGTCTAGGTGCTGAATCTGCATAACGTGGTCCAGAAACAGGGAACTATTCAGAGCGCAACCTTGAGACGACGACGTGGTTCCATCAGGCGGATGGATCGGGTGTCGTTCCTTACACAAGTAAGAATAACATCAGGCTTCCAAACGTTTATTTTGTCAATTCTTCTGTAAGCTTCCGAGATACATCCGTACAGTGATATATCCTATAAGTCCTATACCTATAATTATTCCCATTCTTTCCCAAAAGGCATACTCTGTATATTTCACAGGTGAGGAATGAATCCAGAGATTTAGTTTATAATTTAAAATTTGATCACAATATTTTATGTCTTTGAGCACCTTTAAGATAAGTCATAAATTAGGTTCATAAAGAGAAATCTGAATTTCTTTTCTAGTTTAATATTGATATCTAGTGTAGTACATAGCTCCATATTCGCAAAAATATTTGTTCAAATATCTTCATTATTCCGATAAAAGAATTTTTTTGAATGAAAAAAAATTCATTAAAGTTCGATAATATTCAAAAATATCTCTACTAAGGGTTCAGCTGGAATTTTACACGATATTTATTAATATGCTCTTGTATTGTTTATTATACCATTTCTTTTAAACTCTATCATAATATTCAAATATAATAATTAATATCTATTAGTAATTTCTAGTCCGACATATCTATTCATTTGATCAATTGATTTTTAATACAAAAATAGTAAATATATGGTATTATTTATTGTTTTTGCTTATTAAAAACATCTACTGGTGTGCACAAAAGGAATATATTTTGTGTTACGTATTAGTTATACAGTTAAAAATAAAAATAGTACTCTAGGTAGAAGTAAATAAAACATATTCAATCATATTTGTTGTTGAATTATTGATAATTTTCTTAAGCTAATCTCATGATAAAATGGCGAATGCGAATTAGTGTAGTTTTAAGTAACTTTTAGAAGGAATGGTTTTAGTGATTTCACTAATAGTATTAATTCTTTTCCACAATTATATTTTAATTATTGAAGCATTTTAGTATTGACACCCTATATTTACCACAAAAACAGAATTGAAAAAAAATCGATATAATGGTGAAGCCCTCGAAAAACAGGTAAATTGGAAACATGCACCTTTTTCAGTAATAACCTTCAGACAACTTCAGATCATATAATTACATATGTGAGTACTTTTATAATATGTAAATATTGATACGTATTGATACTTATAAGGTATTTTTCAATTAATTAAATTGGTTAATTTAAATTTTCAGTAACTGGTTTACCGATCCGATAGGTAAGTGTATGTGTAAGCGATAAATAAATGTGTTTGGATCATTTAGCAGCTATGTCTTTCTCATATATAAGATATATTTTTAGGGAAATACATGTAGTGAAAACAAATCATAATAACAAATATCTACGTAACGTGCGTATTTATTTAATAAAAATATTTACAAGTACAAATACAATTACAAATGCATAATAATTATAATACTATTTACAAATAGCGTGGTAAAAACATATTGTTTCTGACGTGGATTTACTTCAGATTAGCAATATAATAAGAAGATAAGCATCAGACTGTTCTTTGCTGTGATTATAAGTATTTTTACTATGCCAATACTACGTTAAGAAAAAAAACTGCTTGATTGTATACTTTGTTGTATAATAAGATAATATATCATAAATACCTGGTTTCTTACTTGATTTCCATTGGGCCTATTTATATATTTATTATTCCTAAGTTATCATTTTATTACGCAAATGTAGAAGTCAAATTCCAAATTCGTTAGTCAATAACATATTTTTAGGTTATGAAAACTTATACTATTCAATTCCGTTCCTATAAGTTACTTGAGATTGATTATTTAATTGTTGAACCGACTGAATTATTTGGCAGTGCCTTTACTTTAATTCCATTGATTTATTATTAGGTCTAGTAACGCGATTGTTACGTAAATACACACATTTTTCAATTAGCAGGTAGTATTTAGCATCAGTATTTAGAGACAAATTTTTCTATAAAGCGTAGATCATACTAATGGCAATGTTTTCCTTTCCCTGGATATTTGTACATACAATGCCTAAATTACATACATGTTATTGACATCCTTTCAAATTTAAAATATTTTTTAGACTTTTGGGATAGGAACCATTGCGGTCATATGAATAACAGTCAATCAAAGTTTCATCACAATTGGATAATCAGCTACATGGGGCCTCAACTTTATCTATGATTGAAAATATTATGTATCTACGCGAATGAGATAAAATCTACTGAGGTATTATTTACCCTGCGTAGGACTTGTTTATCAGTAAATATTAATAATCCCTCAATATTAAATATCTAGGAATACATTCAAAATTAACTTGAAAAAATATGTATGTATTGGCTTATAGAGTGTGAATTTAAGTAATCAGTATACTGGACTATCCGTGAACTGTGGGGTAATACGATCAAATAGAACATAGTCATTCTTTAGAGATTTCAATATATAATGCTACGTGCCAATGTAGATACTTCGTATTACGCCTGTGACAAATTAGTTTAGCGTAGTGTTTCGGCAACTTATAACGAGTGTAATTCAAAGTGACAGTGCAAAGTAATTGGTAGAAATGCGTAGGTTAAAACCCTTGCCACCATCCGATCTGATTAATAGACATATATAATTTATAAGTTTGTAAGATGACTTACGAAAGCGATTTTCTACATGTTACTTTATAACGAATAAAAAACAAGTAAATCAAGGACTTAAGAATGCATAGTCCAGTCAAGACGTTTCGGTAAAAGTATAAACTGAAGAGTCATTTTTAATCAAATAGATTTAGGTATCCTCTCTGGTGTAAGCAGTACAATAGCAATTAATGAAATTGAAAGCTTTATTTAGCATACTTAAAATGATCCGACTTATGTTTAGATAACTAGTTTCTATTTTGAATTTACTTATTTTGTCCATCGAATTCTTTCTCTATATTGTCAAAGAATTGAGACAGTCGATTTTCATAATGTCTCTCTTCAGGTGAAATTTTCACCAGGAAAATAGTTCTCTATGATTTGTGATGATTTAATAACAATTCATAGATGGAAATTCGATCATCGATATTTTTTGATCTGACTAGTGTGAATGAAACCCATGCATCCAGCTTCTTTTTGGATCAGTGCTTTTCCAAATGATTTCGAACCCTATTTTTGTGCAATATTTAGTTCTTGGGTAACAAAAAAAATAGGAATTTGACGTGAGAGTAAACAGAACTTCATATAATGTTACTATAACTTTATTTTAACTGGACCAATTGTTCGATTAAAAAACTATCGTATGGGGCATCCTCATTGTATTTTATATTGTTAAATTCTTCGTAGTTAGTATATTTTGTTCATTTAATACACTTTTACCTAGAACAATTTTTATATTTCAGTAAGGGTGGGTCAATGTTGAAATGGATGGAAACAAGCTGGATATGTGGTATTTAGGTAATAAGAAAGCCTCATGTGTCCATCATTTATATAATATAATATCCTACGACGTCTAATGCGGCTTTTCGCGGAATAATTTGCAATTGCTCTATATGTTAGCATAGACATAAAAAATATGAACCGCACAGTTATTTCTTGTGAAGTCATTGCTACTAGATGACCTCGTTTTCATATACAGCAATTATGCCTGATAATATAGCTATTGATCTAAAAGTTTACTAAAGATCATTTATAAGGCATCAATACTAATTTTAACAACATATATATCTACGAGCTCGAAAAGTAACATAGATTCAATATAAATTTTCCATAACAAAGTCCTGAGAAGTATTGTAGGCATGCCTAGATACTATATGATTACTAATAGCGAGATTTTCAAATACCGACTATTACTCAGGAAATCAAGAGAATCGCAAGAATTAAGCTGATACTTCATTCGCATGTCAGTATCGAAGTAATATAACTTTTGGATAACACCAGAATAGGACACAGATTCAAAAATATCAAACCATTTGACCTTGTGTAATGAAGACAAAATTTACAACGAGGTGCATTTAATGGAAAAATAACAGTGTTAATACATTATTAGTTAAAACAATTATTAAAGGCTGAAATAGAGCCGATGGGTCCTCCGGATTTAGATTTAAGTTATTGTAAAATATAAACTGAAGGTTAGTCGGCAACGCCTAGTAATAATTTAAAAAAAAATTGAAAAATGTACTTTTGTTGCGTCTTTGCATTTATTCTTCGATTCTTACCTTCGAATTTTCTTGGATAGAATCGCACAAAGCTTTTATTAAGATGGTATTTGGAAGAGTCAGAATCAGGAAGAGAAGTCAGATTTGGAATACTCGGATAAATCATAAGGACGTAGAAGAGCTTGATTTTGCTTTTGGTAACAACCATATAAGCCATATAAGGGAAGCGAAATTTCTTGAAACAATGGACTCTATGAACTTACTCTAGGAAGATGACATTAACCACTATAACTACTTGAATATAAAATAATATAATATTAAATAAATTAAAGAATATGAACGACGTATTCTTTAAAAAAACACTAGTGGTAGTCATTGACAGGTGAAAATTCGACCTCTTTTATGACAACGGTCGCCCACACGTTATAAGAATACATATGTTATAAATAATTCCACCGAATATAACAGTTGCAGGTGATTTGTTATTGTTAATACTTTTGTCTTTTTTTAATTTATTTTCTAACATCTCTATCAAAACTAGCTCAAGCATATTAAAGACATCACATTAGATTTATTAATCCGACTTATTATTATCGTAGTGGACACCATGTCTGTTATTTTAATATTTTTCGCATAATTACTTATATTTATATAAGGCAACAGCTTCATGACGAACGCCAATTAATTATATGTGTGAAATAGCATTATTTATTAATACGCAATACGATCTGTTTAGAAACGAAATTGAACTTTTATGATATGGTTCATATCAGGCGCAGGAACTGTGTTAACTTACAAAACAGTTTAATCGGTTAATTTAGCTTGGAATTTACAACTTTTATAAATTTAGTTAATGTGATACACTAATTAGAGAAAAGTTAATTAAAAAGCTATTTAGACTTTAGTCTCGTGTTAGATATTGTGGGAGACATGTATATTTTTCTGGCGCTTGTCTGCGACTATAGACGGTTATAGCAATTGTCATTGCCATTGGTTATTCAAATGATGTCATTAAATGTCTAGACTATATAACCTTTATTCAAAAGTAATTTAATCTTTTTTGTAGAGTGTTCATTAAGTTTTACAAAACCTAAGCTAAATAATAATTTTAAAATTTTACGGAATTTTAATACTTAATTATAAAGGTTTGTCAAAATATTATTATTCTTTAATAGAATTAGAAAAAACATATCTTTTTTAGACTAATATTTCACTGTTTTTCTTTTTTTTGTAAAATATCGATATATTTTTTTGTAAAATATCGATATTTTTTATACTTATTCCAAAAAAATATCGATATTTTTCATCCGATATATCGATCTTTTTCAAAAAATATCGAAGACGATATATCGATATTTAAAAAAATATCGATATTTTTTTCGATGGCCAACACCCCTAGAGGTGGTATGGCGGGACCGGGCGATGGGAATGCTAAGATGTACACTTTTTGGATACAAAGGCCGCCGCCTTGACTGGAAATGAGATGGTTTCATAGAGTCTCTCGAAGCGTGTCTTATTGACGTAATTGATAGACGAATGTTATTGTAATCACCGTTGTAATACCTTGTATATTATCAAGATAGTGACTATTATATCGCTTTGTTGAATATTTCTATTTTATTTACCAAGAATTAAAAGTATTTGTTACAAATCAGAAATGGGTTTATACTCAAAATACTCTCAGGATGGTTGTGCGATTATACATTGAGCACGAAGAAGAAACTGTTCTATGAAAATGGTACTGTGAGTTAATGATTGGTGATTATAAAAGTGCATTTACGGCAAAGATTTTATGCAGATATAGCGGTTATAGTGAACTTGGCAAGTAGTGAAACCAGAGTTACAGAATCTTGTTTGTGTTTGAAGATCTAATAGACAAAATCGACGATATAACCAGAAAATAGCAAATATATTGTACACGTATTGTGAGTCGATAGAAAGAACATTGTTAAGTGACTTGATAATACGTCGCATCGAATTTATAAATCAAAGTGTGAAACTGTATCAGTGAATCAGAAATGACATTATGATAAGAACAGAAAAGTGAAATTTGTTGTGTATTCAGATGACGAGTACTGTAGCTATAGAAGCAAGTGAAAATTGATACATAAGTCTAAAGCGGAATTAAGAAAAGTGAATGACAGCAAAGTTTGGTGATGGAAATGAATTGGAACATTGAGACAAAAGTTGTTAAGTTGATGTGAACGTATGATAGTGTTAATAAAGGTGAGAATTAGATTACCATGATGACGATGTTGATATCCTCATGGAGATGGAGATGTTGTCAAAGGTTGCAAGACGTTTAGGCTAGGAAAAATAATAACCGACACCGATATTGTCTGCTTGTTGTTTGAGCCGAGACGTGTGACTTTGGTTACTGACGTTTTGCATATAAATACTTGGATGGCAATGATGGCAGGAGTCCGATGAATTGGAGGCAGTCCGATACTGTTTGTACTGTCAGCAAGGATTATTCAATTCCTTGCTGCTGTAGGAAGTTTTACGGGGAACAGTGCTGGTCCTGTTTGGATTGTAAACTAGGTCAACTCAGTGCAATATGTAACGTTGTTGTACTGTATAATAATGACGTGTCAGATGATCGTGTCATCGATTGAGGCTGTAAAATTTGAACTTGTTGAAAAATAACGAGGTGGCGAGATTTGGTGAAGACATGAGGTAGAGAAAGATTATTCGAAGTTTTCTGACAATAACCGCAATGTATGAGTGAATGTACGTTGACTATAGTGTTGATGTCAATCATGTTATGTTAATGATGATCTTATAAGTACAGCATTACGTAGAATCGGTGCAATTGGAATTGTGAATAAACCGAAGAGTTAATGAAACGTGTTGCATTTTCACCTGTAGGTATTGCTGATCAAAATACTTGTACTCATAATAGTGTAGCGATCCCTACCACATGCATGGAACCAATAGTACAGAGTAATAAAAGATCAGGATAACTACAACTACGCATATATCTCTTCCCTTTAGTATCTCCAGAATCATCTTGACCTTAAATTAATATCAATATGTCTATGCTCCCATCGACTATGTATATAGAATAGACAAACAGAATTCGATCTCCAATGTATAAAGTTGTAGTTAAATTTTGTTCATTTAAACCACCTCAGAGCGCGCCAAGCCGGTTTTATTTTCCACAGGAGGAATTTAAAAAATAGGATAACAGAATATTACCGAAATCTAACCGAATCAGCCTGCAAAGGTCGTCCGGTTGTTAAGCAAAAGTAAAGTTGTCTGCAAAATTCTTCAAAATATTAATTATAATAACCACAGGTTATAAAGCGACAAACGTTTTCTTAACGCTTTGCTTGTTTTGATAAATTTTAAATCGCTGATTATTTTTACTCTGATTGAAAACGGTCTCAAAAAATTGAAAAATATAATCTTGAGGTCACCGAAGAGAAACTGTTCTTATAGGGTGGGGGTGACGAATCAAAATCAGCTTGATGTCTGTCTATCAGACATCAAATATTAGAAATGTATCAAAACAGTGTGTGGTATTTTCAATATAAACATAATTTAATACAATTATTTCAGAGGAAACTGTTAGTCTAAAAAGTATACATAGAAAGCTTAGAGATATACTCTTTGAAGGATATAAAGCATCCTTTCATAGAGTGTATGGTAATATGGAATATCAATGCTGTAAAGATAACCCATTAAGAGGTCTAATGGAACTTCCCGACATCAAAGTCAAGGAAGTGTTATTATTTTAATATGTATATTTTACCCAATTGTCACTCATGGCAAGATGATAATGAAAATAGTGTTAAGACATCAAAAGTTTATGGAAAAGGGTAAAAGTTGAAATAACAATTGATTAGGTTTTATTATTCATAACAGTTATTAATAACTCATTGCAAATATATTGTTCTTCATGCTGGAAATAGGAATGGTTAATAATCCCTCCGGTTTGGATGAACTCGATCAGATACATTGAGGAAGAAATTTAGAAATGTTAAACAAATGTTACATATATTGAAAATTAACAACTTAGTTATTGAAGGTATTGGTTTATTCACCAGAAGCTTCTGAATATGGGATTATGATTCAATTCTGACAGTCTCTAAGACAGGGTGATGAGAGGAGAAACATCTAAAAGTGAGTATATAATTAGTATACGGTAACTATAGGAAATCTTATTGTAGAGTGTGACATATTTATGTGCATAGATATGTATATAATTGTTCAGAATATAGATGAGCATATGATTAAAATATGTGAGGAGAAAAAGAATGCTAACCATTTTGCAGATATGGCAAATGCATTACGGAAAGTACAGTGATCAATTATAGTATTATCAAGAAAGGTGTAGTAACAGAACAAACTTAGAAGAAATACAGTGATATCATAATTACTTTATAAGGAAACAGTGTACAAGAAGAAATAAGAGCTAAGTGTAAAATCTAAATATGATCTCTAACGAAAGTAAAATGTATTACTTGAATATACAATTGTTAATTAGGTGGATTGAGCCACCAGGGGATACCACCATAAAGCATTGAGTTCACTAAAACGTTCCTAGAACACTAATTCATAGGTGGTATGGATAAAAATTCGATGTAAATCTAATAAAATATAACTCATTCGATAATATATGCATTTAATATACTGTAATGTTAAGATGCATGATATTTTATAACAATATTTTATTTTAAAAATTAATGAATAAAATGAAATAATAAAAATAATTTTTATATGCCTTTCTATTTTTTTATAAAAACACCATAGTTAAATCAATTTACATATTTGAACAATTAATAAGAACTCCAAGAACCATATTAATAAACATTACCAAAAAAAGACCAAAATCATTTAGATCAAACACTGACAATATAGTTAATAAAATCAAACGAAAAAGCCACCACTATATATGAAAGCAGTAAAAATTTCCTAAAAATCTCCAAATATTATCTCTACTATTCTTGATCCACAAACCCCATTAATGAATTGACTACCTCGAGGTTTTGATTAACATATTGTATGTTTACTAGCCTAAAATAAATGGATGATCTTAGGTAGAGCTGAAAGACATCTTAGTCAATACATCATTATATTTACAAAACAATAATTTATTTATTGTATTTTGTATTGCATTGTATTTTCCTTGTCATTAGATCATTAGGGTGTCGTTCATAGTCTTATATTTTGTTTATTTGATCCAGGTCTACTTTTGTTAGCAAATTTAATTCTTCCAAAGTATCACCGTACACTGTTCTTATATCTTAGCAAAATGCTGTCTAATATATTTTCCTTTGATTCTCTGAATATCACATTCTTCGACTTTTACTCTCAACAAATTCCAGAAACATTTTAGACATAAAATAAAATTTAAATCATTACTAAAATACATTATGTTTAAATTACATGTCTAATTATTACCAGTTATTACAGTTTTTGCTATTATTCTTGATGGACAAACCTCATTAATGACTTGACTACTTCCAACACAACAAGAATCATTTCCTTGTCTATTCTTGTTATCATTAAATTTTGGCATATGTTGATACCTATTCCAGGTCGTTGGAAATGATGTGTTATAAATTTGGCAGCTAAAATTCCCACTATAAGTAAAATTGCTGTTTGGATTTTATAACTTAAAAAAAATTAAACTTACATTCTGCACTTACCCTTGTTCTTCCATATTTTAAAACCAATGTAATTTAGACCACCAAGAATAACGCAACAAATTAATTATTATTACTATAGAATTATTAATGTAACACAAAATCTAAATATTCTAGATTTTTTTGTTGTTTTGATCTGATCGACCGCACGGATGGACTCGAAAAGAATAGACCGCCATCACAAAAGGAAGAAAATGTAGTTTCATGGAGATTATTCTTTTCTATGGTCTATTCTATGTAGGAGAATGCGCATGCGCCAAATCCGGAGATGTTGTGAAGCAATGTATCTTGAATCTGCGACTATCGTAGCAAAACCATGTAACTAAGTTGGTTGTAACAATAGCTAATATATACAAGTCTCCACATGTCGGTTGCAAAACCGTTATTGACAGTTTTTTTCGTATTTCTAGACACTATACTCAATGTCCAGACCTTCGATAATTATTAGAATCGATTCAAAAATCCTCAAAAACTCAGTTAATTGATATAACTAATGAATCAATCTAATAGTAATAAAAATATTCGCATTTTTAAGAGGTCACATTGTTCAGTTATTTTTTTTTGTTTCAATTTACGAATAGCAGTTTGATGCAAGAATAATTTCTGACATGATGAGCAAGAACTACTGAGAAGATATGTTAGTGAAGCTTATTGTTCAGGTTTATAATAACATTTTTAAGTAGACCAACATATTTTTGGTGTTTCAAATTAAATTACATGGTTTTAATATTTCTATACATAAGATAGCACATAGGTTTCCATTTTGCATACTATAATAAAATAGTTTTAATTAAGCTATTCGCTAAAATAATTATAATTTTCAACAGTATAATTGATTTCTTCCAAGTATAAATTAGTAATTTTTATAATTTTAAAAATAAACAATCATATTTTTAATATGAAAAGCTAATTCATGTTTCAAAAGTGCACCTTGAACAATTCTTTAAGAGTAAAAGGTCACAAGTTCGCCTATTCACTGCAATATTTTATTTGAGTTGTGATTTTGAATACAGCCATTATATAGGACAACAAAATATAATATATAGAAACACATGTGAGAATTGAGGGTGGGTAGGTGGTTTTTATAATGAAACTACTATATTCAACTGTGATTTATTCGAGGAGTTAGCTCAGAAGTTCATTCAATTACCAATAAATTAGCACTCGTCGTTCTTCCTCTCGTCACACTCAGGTCCAGACTATCCTGAATTTGGGGTGGCTCCAAATATTAGGCGGGGGGAGAGGGTATTCTCCTAATTTCTTGGAATATCCAAAGGAGGCTTCATCCCAACTACGTACTCACATTCTGACAATTTAATTCGTTATCGAATTAACAAGTCTTCTAGCTTGGCTACGAAACAGAAAGGACTAAAAGTATCGTTGTCGAAACATATTTTTGTCAATATAACATCAAGTTCATATTAACCAGAATCGTTATTTCAATAATTCACAAATTATTTCAACAAAATTGATCTCTTTCATAATTGTAATTTTAGTAACATTGTACAATCAATACTTCGAGGTACTGAGGCAAGGTTTTCAATATTTTTGTTTTCTAAGGATGAGGTTTCAATAATTACTCACACGCTGACAGCATCACTACAGACTTTATCGTTCACAATAACACAGTGGTAAAATGTTTTAACATTGACCAGGATGTTTTTTTGTTTTTTTTTTAATTCTTTTTTCTTTTGTTACGGTTTACAATACAACCACAACAGTGGCAAAGCAATCAGCTATTGCCAAGAACAACAGAACAACTTATTTTATTACAGTTTAATCATACATGTTAAACTCAACTTCACCCTTTAGCGTCTCAATAACTCAAGAATATTTTTTAAAAAATCCCACATGGATCAATAATTAAACTTGTATTAAATTACATGAGATAAATGAAGACCAAGAATGTTACTACTTTTATCTTTGGCTCAAAAATTTTCTTAACTCAACCAATAAACACTATCAAAATCAAGCAAATCAATGTTAATACAGGCTGGTATAGTTCTTTACCCTTCATATTGTTTTTATTTAAATGGAATTTCTTTGATTATAGATAAAATCAATACAATAAAATTAAATTCAAGAAACCAAGTCATTTTAGAGTTTAAATTTGATTCCAATTCCGTAATTCCAATGACATCCTTTTTCTTGTAATTTGACCATTTTTGAAGTCCATCGCGTATCAGCAATATGGCAAGTGGTAATCGTCAATGACAACTAAACATGAAATTATAGTTAACTGTCAAACCCACAATAAGCCGCTCCGTTATTTTTATAACAAGTTTAGAGTTCGTCAATATTATAATAAATAGAATATATTTAATATTAGTTTAAAAGCCTGTTAAAAATCTATTTATTTAATTATGCCTCTCTTGACATATTTGAACATTCCGACAACCTACACTGGAAATCTCCAAATGACCAAGTTAGTTTTGGATGTTGTTTATTTAGAACAATCTTTAATTCAGGTGCTCTAATTGGCAAAAGTATTTAGCAAAACAAAATTATTTCACTTCTCATATGAAGAAATGAAAACAGTAGGACCTTACAATAAAAAGAAATATATGCATAGCAATTTAACTTATCTGACTAAACACACTGCAGCATGTGGCCCTCATGACATCTTTACATCTAATAATTTAATATTTAGATATGTTATATGGCTCGGTGAATGGAGGTAAAACGAAATGAAACAGTGCTGTTTACATTATGTGATCGTTATTGATTGAAGTAATATAAAAACGTGAAAATACAAGTGATAAAAAAAAGCTGGCAGCGATATTACCTGGTGACGAGGCTTGGGCAGTCGATGTGGAACGTCTATACGATGGTCGGTTACTGAATGATGAAAGTGCCCTTTAATAACATCCCAGATAAACGTCTGGGGTTATTGGTTATCATTTCATAGTTGGCACTACTAGCACCCCGCCTGTGTCCAACATCTGGAATTCTATTTATGGGTATTTTATAGACAATTATTCCACGATATAAAATTCGACATGCCTCAAGGTCGCTACAAATCTAATAAAGTTTTACATAAATATAAATAACAAAAGATTGTCTTCCCGTAAAAATTGATAATTTAGATATTTTAATTTATTATTAAAAAAAGATTGCTTTAGTTTACTATAGGGAGATTCATTTATGATGGGACTATTAATAAAAGTTTCTTTTTACCACGTTAACAGGATTTGAAGAATATGAAATTTGAACGAAAAACTCAAAACAGATTCAGTAACATTTAAAATCCTTTAATTAACGCCATGAAAACAAATTTAAATAACATGTTTAGTTTTACAATTATTTTAATTATTTATTACCTTAGATTTCCAAACAATTCAATTTTATTTTTTATTCCCGTCTACTTTTTAATTTCCCCCCAGCCGGCTTGGTGGCGCAGTGGTAAAGGCGATAGGACGGTCCTCCTACTGTTGCGATAGGCGGGGGGTTCGAATCCTAATGGGGCATGGTCGTAAATTTGTGTTTGTCCTAGGCTAGAGTGTAAAATCCAACAAGGAAAATGATCCCAGTCACGCCATTACCCAGGCTGGGTAAGACCGGATGTCTTCTGGGATGATTTCTAAAGTTGGTCACTCGCCAGTCGGTAGGCTTAATATATATATATATATATATATATATATATATATATATATATATATATATGTATATATATATTATATATATATTATATATATATATATATATATATATATATATATATATATATATATATATATATATATACATATTATATATATTATATATATCTATATATATATATATATAGATATATATATATGTATATATAGATATAGATATATATATATATATATATATATATATATATATATATATATATATATATATATATATATATATATATATATATATATATAATATCGATTTTTTTTCGATATTTTTTTAAAGTATCGAAATCGATATTTTTATAAGATCTTTAATATATCAATATATCGAAATATTGATATTTTATTAGTCCAGACTGCCTTGATTTTGCGCCCGTTCCACATGTTAGTGGGAGAACGGGGGGTTTTTCCGTATTTCTTGGAATATCCAAAGTAGGCTTCATCCCAACTACTTACGATCAATAAATGCATATGCAACTACTTTTTACTATCGACTATTTCAGTCGCTATATTTGGTTCGATTGTTTTTACTGGTAACTGTTTTCAGTCGCTATTTTCGGTTCGACTGATTTTATTACTATTTACTATCGACTGTTTCAGTCGTTTACTTTTAGTTACTATTTTCGGTTCTACTAGTTCATTCGACTGATTTTTAACGTTCTAGCCTTCCGTCCTAGCCGCGACCTTGAAAGTTGCTTGTGAATAACTATATATTGTAAATTAATATAGCAGCATTTTGGAATGCTAGTTTTCAAGGGCAAAAAAATTAAATTGTAAATGATAAATAGTAAGATACTTTTGACTGGTATAATAGGTAATACTTTTTTGATAGACGTTCACGATTTTTGTTCAAGCGTCTTGTTTGTCGAAACTTTTTTCCTAAAATCTTGAAAACTAATATTAGGTTCCAAGGGTTTCAGAAATTGCATAGATCCAAAAGATTTGAAGAGTTTTTTTAGAGTAGCAGTTGTTACATTTATTTTAAAAATATTAACGATAAAGAGGTGAATAAAGTATATTCAATATTTGTAATAAATACATTTTCTGATTGGAAAACTCTACTTTAATATTCAACAATTTATTTTGTTGGCTATTAAGAAGAACACTACAGTTTTTATTTGTTAACGAATGGACTATCTTAACAGAATGTGTTCAACTTTTAAAACCCATTGAAATAATGACCACCGAGTTATCTGGTGAAAGATATCCCAACGATGTCTTTAATTATATGGTTAATAAGAGGACTGCAACATTCCATCAAATCCAGGAAACAAGTGAATGGGGAAAAATGATAAAATTGTCTATTAGATGTCATCAATAAAAGACTGGCAATTTCAGAAATGAATATAATATGCGGGAAATCCACATTTTTAGATCCTAGATTTAAAAAAGCAGGATTTGGTATTGCAAATAATGCTGAGGCGATACAAAAAGTTATCACAAAAGAGGTATCTTCCATATTAACTTCAAAAAAATAGTTGAACATGGTAATATTTGCAGTAATTTAAAAAAAATTCTGTTTAAAAATAAATAAAACTTTTATTTAAAAAGTGTCTGGTAGTTATTGTACGATCATTTTTAGTTTTATCATGGATTAGATTTTTCGATAATTAGGTATACGTTTACATTTTATTTAGTAGTTATGGTTATTGAAAATTATTAGTTCTTAGGTTTTATTTAAGTTATATTGTACTATTTATATGTTATTTAAAAATAGCAATTAATATAATAAAACGCGATAAAACATTTGTGGTGTTATTATTTCATTAATTTTTACACATCCACAGAATATTCAGTATAAAAGTAATCCTACTTACTTTAAAATTATATTATTTATTAAATGATAATAGAAATTAGTATTTTTTTTTTCTTTTCTTTTTTAAAGTTATCACATGAATGAATATATATACATCTCTGTCTCGCTTATACTACCATTGGAGAATAAAACGACATTTAAAATTAACTGCTCCAAGTATTTATCTCCGTCCTTTCCTATCTCACATTTTATATTGACAATAATTCGTACATCTTCGTCTGACATCACTAATAGAAAAAAACAGTCGAACCGTGCATTTGACTGAAAACAGTAATTACTATTTTTACGCTATTTTTTATCGACGCTATCGACTGTTTCGACTGTTTTGCGACTATCGACTGTTTTCAGTCGATAGTTCCCAACGTTGATATATATATATATATATATATATATATATATATAAATTAATTTTATAATAAGACATCAATAGGTTACCAGATTGTTTAAAAATTCCTTGACAATACTTGAAGGGCTGCCGATGTGAAATTGTTCGCAATTTTTTAAAGATATTTCTGCTTGAGAGTATTATTCCAAAGTTTAATATAAATGCTGCTAGAATGGAAGACAAATTATTTGTTTCCACTAGTGTATGATAAACATTCAATTTATTTTTGTTTTTGAAAGTCAATTCAAATATATCGAATATATTATATTAGACTTCATTAAATATTATTACGTAATTTTGGCATGCAATGATAACTGCAAATTACCCGAATTTGAATTTTGTCGAATTATATAAAAAAAGATTAAACATTAGGAACCCAAATAGTTCCACTTTTTCCTTCTTAACACTTCATTATGGACGGATAATCAGTTAAAGTACTCTCGCCCTTAGTCCTGCTTGGGAGACAGTGAAATAGCGCTTATTTTATAAAATAATTAAGTAATTCTTTAAATAATTTAGTTTTTTTTAAAATTTATACATTTAGTTACATTGTTGCTAGTCGTTGTTGGCTAACCTACAATTTGTCTTTACAATAACTTAAATCTAGGTATATATGTTATCTAGAAGGAAGTCCAATCAACCCTATGTTAGTTTCTAATAATGTTTATGTATACAAGATCAAATGGTTCGATCCTTTTGAATTTGTGTCCTTTTCTGGTGTTATGCAAGAGTTGTATTACTTCGATATTGACATGAGAATGGAGTCTGTCCTCATGTCTCCTTGTAATTCTCTTGATTTCTTGAGTGAAATAATTTTATATTTTGTATTTCAATTACTATTTCTTTAGTGTAGGAAAAATTAAAATACAATGTAAAAATTAAAATAAAATATATGCAAATAAACTTATGTTTAATTAATGTTTAGTTTGTAATAACTTGAGTTAATGATAATGTTGTTCAGTGTGAGATATTTCTGATATTTATATAGTAGGAGATTTGTAATAGATTAGAAGAATGATAACAAAAATAGTTACGAAAATTATGAATAATATACAGCATATCATGCTTTTATGTATAATAATTAGGTCAACATAGAATAATGCCTGCCTTAGAAGTGATTGGATTAGCCATTAAGATTGTATAGCAACTTTGTTTCAATTGTTTTTTTTTATAAATTGGTGCAATGGTAGGAATTGAAATAGATTTTAGACGTCATGCAATAAACTTGGACATTAACATATAGCCATATAAACATTCGTTGATTTGTCTTCATACTACAACGTATTTCTCGGTTAAAAATGTTAGTTTTTTTTTAATTTAAACCCATTAAATTTGATTAAAAAGTTGTTGTTAGTGAGATGTGTTTTAAGTGCTTTCAACGCTCCAATGATTGTAATTCTTGCAGGGGGTAGGAAGTGAACATTATTTTAAAAACATTAATTACTTAATGAAGACTTACGTGGCGTAGAGAAATATTTCCACGATTACTGAAAATTAAATAAACAATTTCAATATGCTTCCAAAGTCTGGGAATCATTCAGAAATAAGAGAATTTGCTTTCATAGAATTATGTAAATGCTGAACGTGTAAATTCACGTTTGATTGAATGTTGCAAAAATAGAAGATGTGTTCCAGCTATGATTCCAGTCTGTATTTGGCGAGAACAGTTTAGCTTGGTGACTTATGCCGAGATAGTAGTTAAGGCAGACTTGGGAACGTTAAATTAAGAAGTCCTGCTCTACTTACTTCCTTCAGAATATATTGAATCTATACATCTATATTGATTATTGACATTTTAATATAGATACATACCGGTGATTACAATATTTAATATTATATTATAGAAATGTTCAATCGATTCAAAATGTTAGGAGATTTTTTCACGAGTTGTAAATGTATAAACAAAGCATTTAGAGTGCAAAGTTATGCGTATATGCTACAATTTTAGAATTGTTGAGAAGAATATGTTGCAATGTTTGTTGAGAACTATAAGATGTTAAAGGGAAGATTAGTTATATGGGTCGATTGCACGCTAAACTTTTAAGAGGTGAGTGTTGAATTTAGTGCAAGAATAATGAGCCTGTGACCATGCTCTATAGGAGATTAAATAATAGGGTAAGTTTATGAATAACAGGATTACATCTAATGTTGTAGTAAATATTTTCTTGAAATATACGAGGGTACTTAGCAATAACAACATATGCACCTATTATTTGATGTATTGGATATATTTTCACTTTATTTCCTTGAGATTTGTTTTGCAGAATGTATTTATTATGTGTGTCGGTAATTACTTTCCAGTATTTGTAACAGATTTATTTCACTATTCATAATCATACGAGCTCATAATTTACTATATATGTCATTTTATTCTACCGACAGTAACCCCAAAATAACATAAATTACGCTCCACTAAAACAATAGCGTTATAGATTTATAATTGTTTGAATATGGCAAGTATTATACCTGAAAACATGAATTTCAAACACAATTTACTTTTCTCGTTCTATTAAAACAAAAAAACCGCTGTCAGTCATTGCTTGACGTTAGATGCTTACAATAAGTATGCCCCATATACAAGAACATGTGAAATGTTGTTTTGACAATTGAAATGTGGTGATTTCAACGTTAAAGACAAAGAACGTTCTAGTAGGTCGAAAACGCTTGAAGATGCGGAACTGCAAGGTTTATTGGATGAAGACCTAATTCATATTCAAAAACAATTGGCAAGGAAAGTTGAATGTGAGCCGAGGCGCAATTTGCAAATGTTACAAAATATGGGAACAAGGGTGACGCATGATATTTTTTAAATATCTATATATTGAAATATCGATATTTTTTCGGTGGCTAACACCCCTACCACATGATTTGAATGATATGCAATAATCGAAATATTGCAGTAATTTTTGCATCGAATAGTAATGGGAGAATTACCTGGTGAAGGGATTGCTTATATTTTATTTTTTATTTATTTACCTTGTTAAGCTAATCAATACATTAATTTATATTCCAATTCAATGGATTTATTTTCTTTTTGATATATTATTCATGTTAATTAGGTACTTATATTTCTAGTTATTGGTATATGAATACAATATCTGCTGATTGAGAACGTTCACCATCTCTAGACACAATTTTAGTGATGCTCTTCATTTGCTTCAGCTTTTTTATTGTTAATTAGGTTTCTTCTTGATTAAGATGAAACATTCTGTCTGAAGTGTAAAGATGTAAGAGTTTTGTGCACTGCTTTAGAAATATTTTCTGAAGATTGTCTGAAGATGAAAGTTATCATGCTATGTGTATCAAAAGTTTGGGCTGCGTATAAGAATACATCTGAGCACATTTTTTCCTTTATGTGATTTGATTACCTTGGGTTATATCTTGAGTGTTGTACTTTATTATAAAACCAAACTTTAACTTACTTTTCCTTCCAAATTGCTTTTAGCTTTTGCCACAGGCATTTTCAAATACCTTAGTCATTACTAATAGCTATGAAATTCATCCATAGGAGTTTATCGGATCGTTTTCCATATTTTGATATCATAATCATTTCAATCATCTTCTAGTGAGTTCTAGTCACAATATCTAGTCTTAGCTGAAATGCTGCCTTAATAAAATTAATGAGATTTATAATACCATTTATTAGCAGCTTTTGTCCGACGGCATTTCCGTTCTGGTCGGCGAATAATTCCATTTTTTATTGATTGTTGAGTGCCCTACGTGTGTGCTTTAAGATTTTATTGAGGTTTCAGAGTCATATGTTGGATATTTATTCTATTAAATATTCTCATTTACTAGGACTTATTGATTTATTTAATTTTTGTTTTAATTTTATGAATATTATGCTATATATTATGTATAATAATAATTAATATGTAAATATTAATATAATATGTAAATTAATATGTAAATATTAATAATATTATTATGTAAATAATAATTATTTACAACTTCTTCCTTCTATTTCTTTTTTCTTCTATTAATAATTCTCAAGCTGTTCGATTATTTCTTAACGTTTTGCTCTTTTGCTTTCAGTCCTTAGTAAGCTACTTATTAAAACATTGAACTTGTTAAACATACACACATTGGTTATCTGATGCAGATTTTCAGTGTGCATTTTATATTCTGTTGAGGTATATTATTAAACAACCCGTATCCCGCTAAAGCATGCGTTTTATTTAATACATTTTATCTTTATTTGAAATTGAAAAAAGCAGTCCTATTAAAACCATTATAAAAAAATGTTTATAATCTGATGTTTTTTATTGACTTGAGCTAACTAGTTTTTATGATAAATACTTTGGTCCTCGACTTGTTTTTTACTTATTTTGTAAGGTTACTGATCAATTAGTGTATGTAAATGAGTTTAATGAAAATATTTGGCCATTAATATCATTTCTGGTGTTACCCTGGCACCGTCTAATATGATCATTATAAATTAAAACTAATAAAATTAAAATTAAATTATTAACTATTTTTATCTATTATTTAAAATTTATTTTAAAAGTACAAGATATTTTAATTTATTCATATCTACGATAATATGTGCGCTTTTCCCCTAACGATTGATAAACAAACAATGGTAAATATTTTAAGTATATTTAGTATATTATTGAATATTTATAAATAAGCACTAACAAGAACATATTAAATTATATATAACGTAATTTGCACTTAATTATACTGACATATTTATACAACTGCACCATACACGCTTTCTTGTATTTTAGTATGGCTACACTTTGTATGTTCTCTAATATTAGTTGCTAACGAGAATCCGGGTTAACTCTTATTTGAGGATTCGGTTATATGTTTTTACTTATATCTGGTGACTGAGAACTTGTCAAAACTCCTATTAGTTAGCTTATTATTCCTTGGTATTATATTGGCGAGCTTTTGCCACAATATATATTTATTATTATTTAATGTAAACACAAGATAATACAGATAATTTTTCAGTTAACTGTGTCTTACGTTTGATATGCTTTGTGTAATATATTACTTAAGATTACTATTCTTCAGTTGAATCAAATTACTAATTGAATTGAATAATATACAAGGAGGACGAGTGTGGAACAAATATGCCAGTATGTATTTACCAAATTAAAATTAGGTTAGGCTGCTTATTCTAAAGTTTAACATATTATATACTATACAAGTTCATTTTGGTTTAGATCGGTTTAATCTTCTGATTTTCTGCGTTTTGTTTAGTAGCTGTATTGCATCTATATTGCTGTGATTTGGTAATCCTATTTCATGTTTTAAAGCCATATCTTGGACAACTTCATAAATCCATTTGACTTCGATCATCATGTAGTTTCTCGTTGGTTACGTAGCTGTAAGCATCGGTAAATAATCAAATAATTTTGTTTTAGTATCGTTGGATTACAAGTTCGTTTGATGTTTTAATGTGACTCTTTAATTCAATCTCATAAATCCAAATAGGATTTATAGCAGACTGATAAACCAAATTCTAAGTCAAGTTGGAAATATCTTTCGACTAACCAGTACTGTTCTTTGACTTTGCTTCGTGGCCAAAATAATAAAAGTCCAAATATATCATTTAGCGGATGCCCGATTAGGGATTTGATTCAGCTTTGCTTTTTGTTTAACGCGATGCTTACAATTTAATGGATCATCCAGGTGGATGCCGATGGATTTCACTGATTCGTTTGAAGAATTGCATAGAGATGGTAAACTCGATTTCGATTCTACTCGAGAATCGATTTTTTTTCGTAAAATAATAGATTTTTGGTAATCGACCTTTTTTTTCGATTTTTTTCCGAAATCTATCAAGAATCGATTCTTGACATTCGATTTTACGGTTAATTGACTAATTTCAAGTTTTATATACATCACAACAAACGTTGCAATAAAAAGTAATACATATATAAGTTTTTATTGTTTGATATTTATTTATACCAAATATTATTCCTTGCTTATTAAAAAATATTAAAATGGCGCCTAGCGTCTTGTGAATTTATTTTAAGAAAGTAAACAAGGGATCAAATCTCAAAAATGCACATAAAATTGAATTAACTGCTCTTAATCAAATTCGCACTAGAACAATGATTGAGAAAGACAGTGATGATGAAAAATAATAGTTTCACAACCTAAATAAGTAAATATATATATATATATATATATATATATATATATATATATATATTTATAACCTTCAAATCTATACCTGCTTTTTTCGTTATGTTATTCTTTATTTATATGTGGATGTCAGTAATTTTATTATATAATTTAATGCTTAACTTTGAATATTTTATTTTTTCTATTATTTATTTATAGCCTCGCTTATCAGAAGTTTCTAATCAACTAGATCTTCTTAGTACTTTATCAAATTCATTTTGAAGTTCTGAGTCTGATAGACAAATTTTCAAAGGCTTATTGATCGTTGTATAAGTAATGCAACTTCATTCTCAGGTAAAGTCTAATCGGCCTATAAAAATGTATGTTATATTTTAATTTACAAACCTTTACAATCGTTTAAAATCGGATGAATCGATTCTTATGCTCGATTAATCGATTCTTAGAATCAATATGAAAATAAAATCGAAATCGAGAATCTTTCCATCCCTAATTGGGCATCCGCTATGATATGAAATAATATGATTGGGCTTTTATTATTTTGACCGCAAAGTAAAATAGACATGGAAATATTTGAAGCTATTAATTTGTATTTTCTAGTCCCTAGTTCAATTGTGGATTTTGATGACTTCCACTTATATTTTTTTACCGCCCTTGGTAGAAATATTTTTAGGCATAATAACTGTGTAGTATTCTTTTTCTTCTAAAGCCTTTTCAATAACCGCTTTTACTATATGTACTTAGGCGATTGTTGAATGGTGATATGGGAATCCAAACTGGCGTTTTTGCAAGTTTTAATAGCAGTTACTCAAATACTTTGGATATCGCAGGTAGAAATGAGTTGGACCTATAAGATCCGAGTTGTTCTGCCGATTTGTCATGTTTTTTTAAGCACAATTATGTAGGCCACCTTAAATTCAGCACAACATGACATGCCATGTAAACATATGCAGTAATCTGCAGATCACAACATTGTAGCTCTGTTTTATATTTTTGTGGGTTCTGAGGCTCGTAACTTAAGATCTATTTATAAACGTAACATAAGCATAAGAGTAGTCATAAGTCATATTGCATAAGAGCAAACCTTGCAGGAACTTAAAGAAGTAAGTTGTTGTCTTGCTCGATGACTTTATGAAACCTCCAAGGTATCGTGGTTAGAAAATTGATTATCTGTAGGTTACAAGTTTCTCCGAGAGGTTTTCAGGATCATATACAGTAGGATATTTTGTGTGACCTGTAGAGATATTAGCTGGGCTGGTGAAAGAAACCTAGTCCAAGCGTTAGCATGCATCCAAGCACGGATCTGACTAGATCCTTGTCAGTTTTGGTTATATATTGCTTTGGATACAACAGAAAGGCTTTTTGTTGTCTTTAAATTAAGTTTTAGACTAAGATTAAGAATGAGATTTTTAAGGCTCCAAGTTTCGATAGACTGCAGCTGAGTAATCTTACATACTGAACTTGTTACTTACTTGTAATAATTTGTAGCTGAGGTTTTTTGAGCATTTTTTATCGATTCTTTGCCACCTTATAGCTTTAGCTGCGAAAATCCACTTAACTATACTAATTAATGCTTTGAGTAACAGCAGAATAATTTCATTGTTAACCAGCAATCCATTGTTAAGCTGTTCAACCTTCCTGAACTCAAGTCAGTCCAGTTCAACTCAGTCCTCTCAATCTTATTTTACGGAAATAAGTGGCGATATCCCAATTGATACTTCCGAATCAATCCTATTTAAATATAAACGAAACCACTATATCTCACTCATGACATCTTTCAGTCTATGACTTATGAATTTTGAACAAGAGAGCAACTTTATTTCGATACAATTACCTCGATACAAATTACAGCCAGCCTAGTTGTTCTTCTTTGCTTCATTGGCTGTTGTACCGACGTAAATCATATATTTAACAATAATTTCAAGAACGAAAAACGAGAAGATAATGCAGACATGGAGCAAGAAATCAAAGTTACTCATTTTATAATATTAAAGATGTAGAAAACCGTCATAAAATATATGACGGAATCTTAAGTTTTGACTCGAAATCCTCAAGATCGAAAATCTCATCGCATTAAGATCAAGTGGAAAATTTCTTTTAATATGTTTCACTTCGCTATATTGTTGAGAAAAATAGAGTTTGAATGCTTGGAAGGCTATACTGATTCCTTAAGTGCTAATTTTCGATCACAAATAACCACTATTTTGATAATTAATAATTGATATGAACAACATATAATTTGCACTCACGGATTTATACAAATTAATTAGAAATAATGTGGCGGTGTGTAAATTATAGAGGTTTTATTATATATAAAATTAGATAAAAAGATAAAAGAGGCGGTTTTATTAATGATTAAATTGCCCTAATTGAAAAATCCTATAATAGAGAAATGAAATGAGAATTGTTTTATTTTAACCATTCATGATTTTGGAATATGTTATAATTGCAGTTAAAAAGCATTCGCCTTTAGTTCAGCCTTTCCATTTTGTTATTAGAATATATAGAAAATAGATATGAGATTAATTCAAATAACCGTTAATATTTCGAATTTGATAGTCCTGAACAGTTACAAGAATTCAAAACAGATTAATTTATTAATTCATAATTCTCATGTGTGTATATTAATTATCTGTTTAAGTCAAGTCATACAATTAGTATCGAATGATTATTTGTTTTTAGGGCTTTGGAACGTGGCTTACTAATATATAGGGAAAACGATAACTCTTAATTAACGCGCATGCCGACAAATAGCTGTAGAAATGATATAATTATAGGAAAGCCAAATTGTATAATTATTGGTATCTATACTTGGACAACTAACAAAAGTAATTTGTTAAATAATTTACCGTAGTTGGCAAATTATAACTGGTCATAGGTTAATGATTTACGTTAGTTTTTCTACAAATATATATATTATGTGAATACCTTAGAGATAATATAGATAATTATAATATAAGATGTATAATTTATAACATAAGCTAATATTGGCATATTATGACGCAAAAACCATTAAAAACAATAATAAACATATCTTCTTTCGGTTCGGATGACATTTAAATAGTTATATATTATAATGTTTTATACTTTAGTACCTTGTGTTTTTGCATAAATTACATATGTTATATGGCGCGAGTGACACGGCGCTGACTACGGACTGTGCATTCGAAGGAACAAGACCGTTTTTTTATGTAAAGACTGAATGCTGTGTTGAGTGAAACGTCTACCAGGTGTACAGGAAAGTTATTACCGTTTTTTTTTTCGGAAAAAGCTACCTAATTTTCAAAATGGAAATATTTATGTATTCAAAATACTGACCATTTCATTCAATTCAGCTTTCATATCTTTCAGGTAATTTATGGAAGCTATCGGAAACAAAATGTTTGTCCTTTGAGCAAAATTATTCGTCGAGTCTTCTTCGAAATTGCGAAGTGCTGCTTTGCAAGAGCGTGTTCCATTGATGTGAAAAGTTTGATAAAAAGAAAAGGTAGCCGGACGCCTGAAGAGTACTACGGATGCGATAATATATCCCATCCTACTGCTTTCAATGCTTTCTTGAGCAGTTTTGTTTTATGAGACGACGTATTATCGTGCTACAAAATTATTTTACCATATTTTTGGGACCATATTTTGTGTTGTCAGTTCGTAATACACCAAGCCATCCTGGTGTCACCAAACACATAGCATTGTCTACCGATCAAAACGATTTGGCCTCGGTGTCGACCGGCCTGCTATGCCAGATGATAACCATGATTCTTTGCGCTTTTGATGACCTGTCACTATTTGATGCAGAAATGACTTTCGATCATGGCTTTGAGGTAGCATTTTCTAGACGATTTTTTTATTTTCCATTTGCCTGTCACTCAATTGATGTGGCATCCATTCCCATCTTTTGTATTTCTCCATTGACTCATAATCGGTCGCTAATTGTTTCTTGGATCACATTTAACGCTTATGTCAATTGTTTTTTGAGTTGAGGTTGGATCTTCATCCAATAATTCTTGTAGCTTCGCATCTCCATACTTTTTCGGTCTACCAGAATTTTTTTTCTTTGTCTTGCACATCGGAATTGCCACTTTTGAATTTCTGAAACCACGACTGACATGTTTTTAAGTTTGGAACATGATTACCGTAGAATTGGAAAATATAAAATTGCTTTCCACCCTCGGATGATAAATAAGTGTCGCTTTCATGATCGACAGAAGATCGACTTCTAGTGTAATTGCTTACAAGCTTAAATCAAATCGCATAGCCGTTTTTACGATCAACGGCCATATTAGCTTCACAGACCGTAAAAAGAAATACAATGCTATTTTATGCGTCTCAACGTATAACTGAATCAGCCTATAAAATTCGCCTGGTTGTCAAAATGTTTGTAATACATTAGTGTTCTTTAATACATTAGTGACAATAATTAAAGGTTGTAAAACGGAAAACGTTGCACGCGCCAATAATTGCCTGTTTTAATAAATTTACTGCTCAATATTTATGATTACTCTGACTGAAAATGCCAAAGCCAACAAATAATCAGAGTCAAAGACAAATTTTATTTCTAATAAGTTATTTCGAATAGGAATGAGTTAATTACAGGTACCATCTTGCCAGTAAAATTTCTTAGAGAGGTAAGTATTGATAATATTAACTATTAATTTGCTGGGGTAGAGCTCTGAATACTAATATGGGCAATGTAACTAAAATCTCTCAAAAAGTGAAGAATGTTATAATGTTAAATTCACCAAAGAAAAACCGGGTAATGAATAAAGATCTCCTTGATGTTGGTTCTATTCGGAATCAAATGTACGAAATGTCTGAAAAAACTGAGTAGTTCTTTTCGATATTTATATAGTCGTGATTTAATATGGTTATTTTAGAGGAAACTGTTAATCTGAGAAGTATTCTCAAAAAATTCAGGAATATGCAACTTTTTGAAGGAAATAGTCAACATTTTGAATTTTTTAATTCAGTCGAATTTATATGGGAGGTGGCAAAGAATTATTATAATGCAGGTCGGCAGGTCGAGAGGGACGCACAATCAAGAACTGTTTGGACTCCGGTTTGGCTGAAGTTCACCATACATATAGAGTATATTGACAAATGGTGGAATTGCGAACAAGTGTTTGATAGATTAGAAATTAAGTATTATTTTAAATTAACTTGAACTGTGATCCTGGCAGTGAAAGTGACAGTCACTGAATGAAACTTTGCTTATCATTTCCTGACATCAATGTTGGTAATTACCAAGATAGAGTAATAATAGTGGGAATAATCAAAGATGAATATATAATTAATATAAGATAATTGTAGAAACTCATATTATGTGTAATAGTTGTAAAATAGATATGTGTGTAATTGTTCAGAACATATATTAGGATTTAGTTGAAATATATGAGGAGATATATTGAGGAAAATATATAAAGGAAATCTGCAGAATTTTGCAAGAAAAATATAAACAGGTAGTAATAAAAGAAAATAAAGAGTAATATATTAATATAAAAGCAACTTGAAAAGGTAACGTTATATGGAAACACAGCAACAAAAACTAAACATAAAAAAGCAAATATTCTCTCTAATGATTTAAAATTGTTAATTAGGTGGAAACCACATTTTCCATTTCCACCGTTTCATAGGTGGTGTTGAAAAGAGTTAAATGTAAATATAGTAAAACAACCGTAAACTGCAATATATTGTAACCGTATAATTAACAATTAACATTAAATGCTCTATAATATCTAAATAAATAAAAATAAACGTTTCATTGTTTTAATTACATTAGAATTTTTCAAATCCATAATAAAAGTTAAAAGTTGATGCGGCAACATTGCGACGTTGTGACGTCATATATCTTGATGACGTGAGCTCACTGTTATTTTGGAAGAACTATAACTTACACATGTTAGATGTAGAAAGCGTGCTATTTTCGTTCTGCTTTCTGCTATATACTGCCTCTCACCTTGGCAGCTTTGGGAGCTGAACATCTTACGGTGGTTCCGTGAGCTAAGTGGCAAATTCGGAGTCGCAGATTATAATTCTTAAAGCATATCTGCCAAACGAAACGTAAATAAATTGCTCCAAGACTTCTATGACGAAATCCGCTTTTTGAAATAAATATACAGCAAGATGCTCCGAAAATAAGACACGGATCGAGATCGTAGAAAGTGATCTGAAAAATAAGATTTTAACTGAAACTATTATTTTTACTATATTTTAACTATATATTTTTATTAACTGAAATGTATAAAATATTTCAAAAATGTTATAAAATATATTGAGCACGTGTTATATAATAAAATAATAAATATTAATAATAATTAAATATTATTGTTTCATAAACTTACATGGCCTATTTGCTTTCCCCTGTCGGCAATTAAGAATAATGTGTGTATTTATTTATATGTAATAAAATTTGCTATAACAGCTATATATTTGCTTCAAGGGTATACAAATTATCTGATACCACGTTTATATTAATTCTTAAGTATTGTTGTTTAAAATTATTATTATAAATTTAACGTGTTGCTTAATATTTATCTCATTTGAGATTTCCTTATTTACGGTATTTATTTGTATATATTCTTAACATTAAATAAAGTTTGTTAAGTCTACTTTATTTGTTTACGGAAATTGCCAAATACAGAATATTGGCGTTTATTGATATCATGATATTTTGACTGGGTATTAACTGCTAATATGGCTGCAGATTAGATAGATTTAGAATGCGATCTCCAATGCATATAGTTGTAACCAAGTTTTGTTCCGTGAATAAACCACCTGAGAGCGGGTCAGGCTGGTTTATTTACTACAGGGGGAAATTAAAAAGATAGGATTAAAAAATATTTATATTACAGGGAGAAGCTAAAAACTATAATTTTAATACATTTTATTTAAATACTCGTTAACATTTGTTTAAAACTTTTTATAATACATAAAAAATACATAATTGTCTTAAATATTACTATTATTTAAATATATTTAATATTAAAATAAAAAACTGCAAATTAAAAAATTATTTAGTCCAAAATATACTTAAATACAATATCTGAATTTACTGAATATAGTAATTATATGTTACCATTTTTAACATGAAAACTCCTTTCCTTTTTATATATTTTCAAAGGTACTTATCCATATTATATGTAAACATTATCCGTATTATATGTAGCCATGCAAATTTTATAATTTTTGCCCTTTCTAATCCTATTTAAATTGTACACCAGAACAAGTAACACGTAATTATGATTCTTTTTATTATATTGCTTTTGCTCAGGATGTTGTATACAATTAATAATTTTAAAAAAGATCACAATTTGCTGGCATAATGCCTGAATGGGAATTTTGTTTTTGTAGATTTTTGCAGATAAATAAAGTTAGTTAAAGTTTAGATGTCGCTCGCACACAAACGGATTAAAATAGGTTCTTAGTACCATTAAATAACATTAATTCAGATAATATAATATAATAACAGAATCATAAAAACATAAACGTAGTTCTGTAAAGATGTAAATTTTAATGAAATATTAAAAAATATTAGACTAAGATTAAAATTGCAATTGGGAATTGTATCTTAAGGTTAAGCTGGTTAAGCTATAATCTTCCACATTTGGATCCATAATAATCCGTAATAACAACAAAGCTTCCTATTCGGAAGCTTAATGTAGGAGGTCATAAGAGATTTTCTGAAGTTTATCATTGTTACTTTTAAAATCTATTTTTGCGCTATCGCAGAAACCTTAGGAAAATAATAATTTTTTTTAACCTTTACATCATGGAAAACAACACCCTTATTTTGTTTTTGCATTTAAATAAATAATATTTTTCTTAACTATTACAAAAATAACGTCATAATAACAAATATCCTTAAAATCATCTACAAAAATAATCAAATATATATAAAAATAACCAAACCTCACACTCCTTGTAGGCGTAGTAGCTTAATAGGTGATCTGAATATTGAGCATCATTCTTTTCAATCATCATCATCAATAAAAAATACGGTTTCAATGGCCCGGTAATTGTCAGTTAAATAGTTTCCTTCTGGCCAAATCATATTGACCTACTCGATGTGCATAATACTGGTATATTGTTTCGAGCATACATAATAAAATAACTGCGTAATTTATTGAGTAAATATCTAACATTGAAAAGAGAAAAATAATATGTTTTAACAAAAATATTGAACCGAATTCAAAAAGTAAATAAGGGACTCACTAAAACGTAAAAAATAATCAAACTTAGATTTTTAACACAAAAAAATGTTTTAAAATAATATATGTACATAATAATCGTTGTAATAATTAAATAAAAATAAACAAAATACTTATTTAACCTATCTATTACAAGTATTTGATATTCTACAATATACACACGATTTAGCTTAATACCTACCTAAACCTTTTTATCTATTTATGTTACAATATTATTTTAACTACTACTTACTGATGACAGACACAAAAAAGTTTAGTTATTTTTTACATTTTAATTAAGTCGGTTTACTTTTTTTGTTAAAAATATTTTACAGATGATTAACCTTTTAGAGGTTGTATAATATCACCTCTCTATTTTCTGTGTAATTTGAACTCTTACTGAAGTGTAAATAGGATAAATTATTTCAATATCGCTTTTTTGACATATACGAAGAGAGTAATAGACAGTAAAAGTTGTGTATTGCAGGTGGTTAGGTTACTTTAATTGTTATTATTTTGAGTTATTTATCTTAATATTCTAAATTGGGTAAATAATGAAAGATTCTATAAGCTTAATATGTTATTGCGATAAATCTTCTTTTGATTCATTGATATTGTATTTATTCTTTTCTTTGATATCCGGTTATTTTGTTTCCAAATCAATTCGATAACTCCAAGAAGACGAATGAGCATGTTTCTTTGTGTCACAAGCGATACTAAAAATATATCTTTTTCTATATTGTATCGCGTTATTCTTGGAGTTTGTTTTAGCATTTATTTTTGCAATTATAACTATTATTATGTAACTAACTTACAATGTTTTTGAATATATGTTTTTAGAAAAATATGGTAATATTGGCTTTTTCAGTATCATAACTTTTAAAAGTTTGCATGTTAGACATTTGTGTGTTTAAATCCTGCTACTCTAAATATTTAAGTTCAAGAGCAAATAACTTTTTGTGCGTTTAAAAGATTTATCTCAAAATCGTATAGTATTAGCAAAACACAGGGATATTAACTATTTTTATAGTTTTATAGCCGAACTAATAAGAGATGACGAAATTACGAGATACGAGATACGAAAGACGTCATAATTAAATTTAGTTTTTTTGTAAACCGGTTAAAATATGTTATGACCCAATTTACATACCAATATCTCCATTAATCTAAATAAATAGAGGTAATTAATTTTTAACATTTGTAAGCGTACTATCACAAATAATATTTAAAAAATAAATGATTTTCATATCAAAAATTTTTTTGAAATCTGGTTTCTTAATATGATTAATATTATATCAAGTTCTACAAATTTTGTAGCAGCCTTAGTTCTCCGGGTGGTACACTTGCGAATGAACTATACATTTAGCTAAAACATAGCTGATCAAGTGCTAGGCATTCTGGTCTCGTGAGACAACTAGTTTCACGGAAGCCGTATAACATATTATTATTATTCTTTATTGATAATGTGACTGGCGGAATAATTCATAGCTAAAATTTTTACATTTTACTATTTTGAAATTGTAGTAGTATTTTATTATTATCTATTTATGTAAAAAATACTTTTATTTCTTGGTAAATAAAATACAAATATTTAACAAAGCTTTATAATGGTCACACTAACTTGATAATTTACAACGGTGACTACAATAACATTCGACTAACAATTACGTCAACAAGACACTCTTGAATGAATGATGAAATCACAAATGAATGATGAACAGCTATGCCTGCACCTGCAAGCCATTCATCGGTTCTGGGCTGGACATTCATGTACCCCATGTCTTGCCTAATCCGTCTTGACTTCTTGCTCATCAATGACTACTGGTTTCACAATGGCATGACACGTATCTGCTCCTCCAGGTCGCGTACACAGTTTTCTAATCATCAATTCTTGCTTCTTAAATGCCGATAATTTCGCACTCGATGGATATTCTCCAGCTTCAGAAGTTATCATCTCCTAATTCACCTCTTCTTCACGAGGATCATTCCTAACTTTAATCTCTACCTGTTTTTTCATGTCTCGATCATAATCACTACCATATAGTATAACCAAATGAAAATACTTCACATCAAACTAACATTGTCTTGTCATTTCAAAATTATCTTATTGTTCTCTTTCTCAAAGTCACCTCACTTCATTGTTCATAAATTTGGTTAACGTTTACATAATATTGAAATAATTGTCTATTCATTTTCAAAAACATCTTAATCTCATCAGAATTTTAGGCATTTGATTAACTGTTCGGTTTATTCACAATTCCAATTGCATCGATTCTTCGTAATGCTGTTCTTAGCGTTAACATCACATGATTGGCATCATCACCAACGTCAACGTACATTACTCATACACTGCAGTTAAAGTCCCAAAATTTCGGATAATATTTGCTCTCCATCTCATGTTTTAACTCGCCATGTCGTCAATCGGTCGCAGTTATTCCTACAGCTCCTGTACTTCATATTTTCATGTATGATCTCGATTCACCCAAAATATCACTTCACACAAATTCTCATTCGCTTCTTATTCGACAAACACGTTCAAACAATTTCAACTATTCTTAACATATTAATCGTACAATTTCAATAAAAATATCAACCTTGCTTTATCTTTACGAAAACTAGATCTACTGATCGCAAATTCGTATCGCAGCTAAAAATTTTAAATTTTAACACCTTCATTCGTTCTTTAATTTTCAATAACATCACCTCACATTTTTCAGATCTTTAAAGTCTCAATAGAGGACACAATCATCTGTCACGTCGTTACCATGCACTACGACAACGTTATATATTGCACTGAGTTGACCCTAGTTTACAATCCAAACAGGACAAATACTGTTCCCCGTAAAATTTCCTCAGCAGCAAGGAACTAAATAGTCCACTTAACACAGATTTCTCCAAATTTTCAAACATGCGGTCGAACAACACCTAAACTTTAATTGTCTATAATATAATATGTCTTTCATTTAATCAAGCTTGCACAATGCACGTATTTACTGAATTTTACTGCAGAATCCACGTAATGCTGCGATTACTTCAACTATCGGCGTTAATAATTCACTTCGTTTCTTTATGTGAACATTTACATTGTCTATCATCAAAATGTTTGCAGGGTCACTTCAATCTGAATACGAAACTGCCTCTGACACACCGGGTATTGTCAACTAACGCACCGAACTTGTAATTTATCGTCTGTTTCCAGCTTAACTACTTGTAATAATGGTTCACTATATATTTTCTTCTTATTGAAATTTCTCAAAGTTCTTGGAAAAAACATTACTTTTCATACACGTTCAACTTATCAAACTCTTCATCAAACAAAACCGTCTCGTAGTGCACTTGTCAAGAATTTAACTAAACAACTCATAATTGTCTTTTCATTATATTCTTTTTTTTTAGTTTACCAGAATGACCAGCTAGAACCAAATGGTCTTCGGCTGATGTTGCTTCAGGTTCGGGATATGGTTGTTTTGCGGGCGACAGATACCCTGGGTTACGACTGGGACTATCGTAGTTTGTTTACTATCGCGGTTTGTGGATGGGTAGGGATTTTAACAAAAAGTTGTCGTGTTCTAAGGTTCCTGTGGAGAACCTCACACTGAGCATGTTTATGAAATTTTTCACAAACGGGATGCCTTATTCGAGGTGTGTATTGACGTTCCTCATTAACCATGGGGCTCTGAGTAACGCACGGACTTTTATGGATTGGAACTCTTGGAGTAGTTCAAGTTGTCTCTACGAGACATACCTGTACCACACCTGTTTCAAACCACATCCATTCAGATTGGACGGGCTAGCATTTTATACAGAGTCGCTTTCTTTGGGATTCGGAGTTTGCTTTTTCTGCAGAGTAGAGGAAATAATAGGCTGTACATGCCATTTCCATTGCAAATGGCGTGCTGAATTTAAGCAGACCATTGATGACCATCCTAATGTTCCAGTTCATCTCCGTCACTAAGCATCACTTTATTCCCCTTCTTAATTCTTCTTCAGACTTCTGCATCTATTTTCACTTGCCTCGGTAGGTTCAATACTCGTCATCTAAATACACAACAAATTTTGCTTTCTGTTCTCATCGTAACGTCGCTTCTGTTTCACTAATATGTAAAGTCGTCTATCGTCTCAGTACAACATATTCACTATTTTCTCATTATATCGTCTACTAGACGGTTGAACACAAACATGATTCTGTAACTCTGGTGTGTTTCACTGTTCGCCAAATTCACTGTATTCACCATATCTTTGTAAAGTCTTTGCGGTAAATTCACTTCTATGATTGCCAATTATTAACCAACACTATCATCATTATCTTTCTTGAACAGCTTCTTCTGTCAGGGCTCAATGTAGGATCGCACAACCATCCTGAGCGTATTTTAATTATAATTCCACTTCTGCTTTGTAAGAAATATTTTTATTTCTTGGTAAATAATACATAAATATTTAACAAAGCGTTATAATGGCCACTATCTTGTTAATACACAACGGTGATTACAATGACAATCAATTACGTCAACAAGATACTCTTCGAGAGAATCTATGAAACTATATGATTATCAGTCAAGGCGCCGTATATATATATATATATATATATATATATATATATATTCGGGTGCCCTCTACGTACTTCGTTAACAATGCTCTTCTGTATTTTCTTACATTTATTAGTTTATTACTAGTCGACGCCGACTAATCTACAATTTGTCTTTGCCATAGCTTAAATCTAGACATATATGTAGGAGGACCCATCGGCTCTATTTTAGTCTCTCGTCTAATAATGTTTATGTGTCAACACCGCTGTCTACAATACATAAGATCAATTTGATGTTTTTGACCTGTTTTGGTGTTATCTAAGATTTGTAATATTTCAATATTAACATGAGAATACTACATTTCTCAGGACTTTTTTATGGAAAATTTCTATTACATTTATATTATTGGCCGCGGAAAATCCCCATAATTCAATTTCGATTGTTCATATAGGTCTCAATACTTGCTTCTATAATAGCAATTTATTATGTACTGATAATTGTTTAATTAATTATTAATCTTCCAATTAACCAATACATTTTACTCTATTTGAACTCCAGTTCTTTCCTTTTCTATTTTTATATGTCTCTATTGTGACGATGATGTTTTTTACATCAAGATTCATTGCGAGATACTTTTGTATTTCGAGATAGCGTTGTTGCTATATGGAATAATAGTATTATTTATTGTTATTGATGCTTGTACCGCCTGGTGACCTGCTGAATAGGTGAACTGTACACGCACAGATTTACTTTCGTGAATTTTTATTTTGCAGGTTTGGGTCCAACTACTTATATGGTCACTTGCCTGTATCATCACTTGCCTGAATCGCAGTATTATCTGAAAATGTAGACATCGGTAGCCAGTAAGTAAATAATTGGCCGCAATAAACTTCCTTGAAGTTAGTATATTACAAAAATATCTATGAATGTTATTATACTTATACATTTAAAATTAACTCTATTTTTTGCAAAAGCTGAAGATATATTTTGTTATTTCTGTCACTAAGCTGTATTTCTGTAAACTGTTATTAAGCTATTTACATTATGACTAGGTTTACAACTTTTGTGTTTATTGTTCGAAGTTTTTTTATACATGTTTCCTGTGCTGTATGTGTACATTTCACACACATATTTTATGGGTATATACGTCAGATCACACGCAATTCTATAGGGTGGGGCATAAACCCCACTACCATTTTGACTACGCGCCATTTTGGTTATGTGACGTTTAACTATGTCCATATTTTATTATGGATAAATATACGCTACAAGAACGAACTGAAATAGTGACAATATTTATAAAAAAAATATATCAAAAATATATTTTAAAAAAACGAGTTAAAAATGAAAATGTTAGTGGGACTTGTACCACACCTTCTACATTTTAAGGCTAGTAGTTTTCGAATACATTGATTTCACTGGATGGGATATCTCAGTTGGAAATACGAGAGAGCATTTCCATCAGAATATTCAGATCATCAGAATATTAAATCATCGGATTTAAGGTAGGCGTCAGCATAACCACTCTTTAAAAAGAGAAAGTGATTTTTCGCAAAATAATATAAAAGAAAAGTTATATAATGTGTTTTTCTAAAAAAAATGTCTCCTTTTCTATCTGTATATATTTTAAATAAATACTAAAATAAAACGATAAGTAATATTTTTCAATAAAAATTTAATACTTAAGGATATAGTTGTTATTTCTTTTTCATAAGTTTTTGTAAAATATATAATTAATGAAAATGCTAGTCTTCATGAAAATGTTAATTATTTATTTTATATAATGGTCTTTGTTACACCCATATAAGTCTCAAATTATGCAAAACTTAAATTCTCTAGATTATAAATTAAAAAACAACTTGAACTAAAATATTGAAATTAATAAAGAATTAAAATATAAGTGTTTCAAAAACGTTTGAAAAATATTCCATGAGCAGTGGAAGAGAATAATTATTACATTCAACTCTAAAATTCTTCTCTTTCGAATGTTTATCTTGCCAATCCTTCTATATGGCTCCGAGACATGGACATTGTCACAGCCTATCATTTGTAAGCTTGAGGTCTTTTAAATGTGTAAGACAAATTATATATGTTTCTCTCCGAGGTATGTATAGTCATTCATTTAAGATGCGATAATCAGTAGAGAGTGTAGGAATAAATCTAGACAAGCCGAGTAATTTTAAATAATTGAAATACATTATTGAATATGAAATATATTAAATACATTTTTGGATTTTCATCTATTAAGCAGGCATAAAATGGCACATTAACAAAAAATCTTTTGATTTAAGACTATATATAACAACATGATAAATGTATTATAATACCTTCAATATTAATTTGTTATATCAAATAAAGCAACAGTTCAACCGAATCTAAATAATGAGCTTCTTATCTTTCCCAAACATTTATAATAAATTATCATGTGTAAGATGTGTAAAATATCAATATATATTTGTTTAAAGTCTGTTATATATTTTACGAATCACTTATGATTCGGGACGGGACAGAAATTAATAGACTACTTATCGCCTTGGAACAAAAGAGAAACTTTATTTTGATCCCTGGTAATTTATACCCACTCGATACAAGTCACAGCGCCCTCTACTAACTTTTCTTCCTCCTATACTGGCTCTAGTATCGAGACAAGTCATATATTTAACATTCCCCTTCAATTTAAATGTACTATATAACTTAACCTAATTAAGATTGTAAACAAAGATTGCAAAAGTACATTTAAATTGCCGGAACAAAACTATTACATTGTACATACAAGTTTGTTCGAACTTAAAACTATTCTATTTCTACATCACGAGAATTTTAACTTTAATTAATAATTTAATCAAATGAATCTACCCAATTATATGATAAACAAAGGTAACCGTCAGTTTTCTACTTAAAAACAATTCTCTCTTTGAACAATCATAGAAATATTCGCCAAAACACTGTCCAATTTAATATCGATTTTATAGTTTATTCTTGGGATGCCAAACATACACATGTATTTCTCTTGGAATAAATTTCCTCCATGCCTCTGGGTTGTTTTTATCAAATGGTATGAATCCATTAAAACTTCCTAGTTGGTTATCATACCAGTCTTCATAACTTGCTCCTTCAAGTCCACTTCCGCCTTACATTAGTCCATGGCCTTCTGGTATCACTGAGGTATCATAACTAAATGGTCACCACTACAATCTTCTTAACTTGTTCCTTCAAGTCCACTTCTGCCTTACAGTAGCTCATGGTCTTCTGGTATCACTGAGGTATCATAACCAATTGGTCACCGCTATCTCCATTTTCTGCTTCTAATATTGTACTCAATTTTGTTTTCTCTAGTTTTCTAATTTTATCACCTTCACTTATTACTTTCAACTCAAATCATTTACTAACATTATTACATTATTCTGCTTTATGAGCTTTCTTCTGTTCTTTATCTCTATACTCCAAATCAATTATTAATGGGTGTTCACTTTTGTTTTTTCTTTTCTTTTAACATTCTTCACAGTTTCCTTTGTTTTATTGTTATTTTCATCTAGACCAGATTCATCAGAATCAAATCCTAATATGTTTGTTATTTCCATTACTATCAAAATCATTATCACTCCATTTCTAACTCGAAATCAGAATCTTTTTAATATAACCCAGAACTGTCTAAGTGCTGTTCGTCTTTATCATATAATTTATAATTATTTTACTTTCTCTTATCATTGACTTGTTTTAATGAAAACATATAATTTAATAGGCGACATATATCTCATGGTCGTCTAATTTCCTTTCTTCTAGAATTGGTTTCCTCCCATTTAGACAAGATAGGTTCATTTTCATCAGGTTCATCATCACTGTCTGTTGTCGGCTTTTTAATGCTTTTTTGTTCATCATTACTCACATTTTTGTTTTCTTCTTCTTGTTGCAAAACTGTCTGCATCCGTTTACTCACAGATTCTTTTTTGAAATTTTCTATGCTCGCCTTATATTGGTCTCTCTATATATTTTCTAACTTCCATTGGCGTACCAAATTGATCTGCTTAGATGCGATCTTGTAACTAACAAAACTTATATCCGTTAAATTATAACTGTAAATTATTTCTCCACTTTTGCTGGTGTTAATATTAATTTTAATTGGTGTAACAACCTTCTACGTAGAATTCCTCAAGCAGTCGTTAAATTATGTTTTTTGATGAATCTTAATCTCTCCTATCGCTGTTTCTTCCATTCCAATAAATTGTTTAACTTCATAGAGACTGTCCATTAAATCCACTATACACTTCATGTCATTTTGTGTTCCAACGTTTAGGTGAATTTCTCAATCCATGCAATGCTCGATTTAATTGTTGGTACCTTGTTTAGTTCGTATACAGAACTAAATTTAATTAATTAATAATGTCCTATTTAATCTTTCCGCTTTTCCATTACTTTGCGGTGAATGGGCATTGCTATATTCTAAATGAATTCTTTTTTTCCTACAAAATAGCTTTACTCCATGCTGTCTTTCTAATTCATTAATGTATTTGAAATTCTCTTCAGCTTCATTTTCTGTCTTAAGGATCTTTACTCTGGTGAATTGGGACAAATCATGTAGTATTTTTTATCCTTCCTATTATAATTATCTTCCTCCATCTTCAGATATTGGGTTTATTAGCTTATAAATATCTGAATAAATTAACCCTTCAATTGCACTATAGCTTCTACGCTCATAAAACAAGGTTTATCCTTCTTCTTAGGTCCCAATTGTATTGATATTTATATCAAAATTCTAATATTTTGTAACTAAACTCTGCTAAGTAACTTCGTTCTCCATCCTTACAAATTAAAAATTCTTCTTCATTGGGTTCAATAGCTTTTCATTCTACCTGTAATTCTGTTGGACCCCTTATTTCTAGTTTTCAATACTTCTCTGGTCCTTGCAACTAACACATGGTTGATTTTCTAAACTCGTCTGCATTACTAATTGCTTCATTGATTACAATATTTCTTTATCCTACCGATAATTATGTTGGACCCCATGTTACTCGTTTACTAGTGTTTTCCTGATCATTGTAAATTATACACGTGGTTGATTTTCTAAACTGTTGATTACTTCATTACTAATTACTACATTGATTAGAATGTTTCCTTCTATACTTCTGATAATTCTGTTGGATCCCATGTTACTAATTTACTAGTGTTTAATTGATCTTTGAATATTATACATGTGATTGATTTTCTAAACTCTTAATTACTCCATTACTATTTACTATATTGATTACAATGTTTTCTTCCTTCTTACTGATAACTCAAGATCAAATTTTTCTAGTTTTCTGGTGTTCCTTCTGATGGTCATTGATCTTTGAGTGCTCTAGTGTTTCGAAATTAATTTCCCTCTGTTGCATACAGCCATCTTGTTACTTCCACTTGCCTTCGTGTATATATAATTATATATATACTATACCGAACTAAAAACTTTACCTAATCTACATTCCCCTGCACTCTCCGTCGTCACCCTACTACTTCTCCTTTACACCGAGAATTCTGGGCCCATAACATTTTACGAATCACTTATGATTCGGGACGGGACAGAAATTAATACACCACTTATGGCCTTGGAACAAAAGAGAAACTTTATTTTGATGCCTGGTAATTTATACCCACTCGGTATAAGTCACAGCGCCCTCTACTAACTTTTCTTCCTTCTTTCTAACTGGCTCTTGTATGGAGACAAATCATATATTTAACAATATACACTATACAACATATGATTATTATAGGTATGTTGATTTTTTTTTGATTTTCATTTTAAAAATACATTTCTTGAGCAATAAATGGTAAACGGACATTGATTTATTTTTGCAATTCGTCGGTATTTCCAAATCATGTGCTAGGCAAGTCTTACTGCATTGATCTAAACGTGTGTATTTTCTTAGGATATCTTTTTATCGCCAGTAACAATACGCTGCGGAAAATTTGAAAAATTTGCGTGGTGGTCAGTTTCCTTCATTTTAAACCTGTTCCATTGCAAGTAAATGTCCAAAAAGCTAGATTAATCTAACAATGAACAGTAAGAATTCAATTTAAATAATTAAAACATAAACACAATTAGGATTTGACGAAGCAGAACCACCATAAAGCTTTATCAGGATTTGATGGGCTTCGGGACTATATTTTTCAAATAAATGATGAATGTCAAAAATGCAATTTTGAGCTGATTACCCTCTGGATATACTTAATAACCCAATAATACTTAATGTAAAACTGTTATTTTATGTAGATAAATGTTAGGTTAGGTTACGGTACAACAATTTTTCTTCTTTTTTATTTACTTGATACTTCGCATTCTCACCAATAATAGAATAATAATATTTCACTCTAATATTTCATAAATTATCAGTCTTATGATATTTGAGCGCATGTTTCTATAATGATTTTAATGTTAAATAGGGAAAACGTGATTTTTATAGATTTTCGTTCTGCTTTGAACTATTTTGAGAGATTTTGAAATATGAAGTTTTCCTAAAAATTATCAGCGCGGTTCGAGTATGATATTGGGAGAAAAAGAATAAAGAAAAATCGGTGAGCCGGTGTTCACCAATATATTTCCATTGCTTTTCCACTTAATAGTGACTTGAATTATGCATAAATATTTATTAAACGAAGTTATTTAATATTATACACTGTTATTTAAGATTTTGTGTTACTTTCGGTTATTACCGTATTGTTGGAATTACTAAATAGTTATGACAAGTTTGGATAAAAAACGATTAAGAATAATATGGTCCGTAAAGTTGAATTTTAATTTTTTTTGTACAGGAAACAAATTAATGTGTCCGCTTTATCGGAGGTATACAGGTGTGAAAGAAAAACTCGATATATGTAAAAATTTCATCCCAACATACGAACAAAATTCAAGAATAAGGAGAATCGTCAGTTCTATTTGCTACAAGATATTTAGATTTTCGAAATCAGCTTTTGATTTAATTTCATATATGATAAATAAATAGAGGAATTATTTTCTTTAAGCAGTGTAATTAAATAATATGGTTCTGGAGACACAGTATGTCATTGTACCAGAGGCGAAAATTTTAGTGGCGTTAACTTCTAATTAATTTCAAGTTTCATTAGTAAATGTATTCCTTAAAAAGCGCTAACTGAACATTACATGTAACAAATACATTAATTTGTGCATCAAGAGTTAAAAAAAACGTTTTTATTGGTTTTATAATATATATTTTAGGTGACAAATATGGATAGAAAATAAGGACTATATGAATGCATAAATAAAGTAACGAAAATAGGCAGGAGTTAAAATGAAACTAACTACATAATTTGCATAGATGGAATACATAGCATACATAGAAGAAATTATGAATTATTAACAGTACATTTGTAAATATTTTAAAATTAAGTTATTTAAAGTATTTCAAAGTTAAGTATTTAAAAATTTAGTATTTTTAAATAAATATTCATGTGTTTAATGATTAATGCAGTAAGATATATGGCGATATAATATTTTATTTTTTGAATATTGTATCATTTATTTTGATTATTTACCTTATAGACCTAAGTTTTGGAAAATCAATAATTGTTTTAATGATTGTAAAGACATTCCTATAATATACATTTACAAATTGCTAAAAATAAACTACTTAATTTTGTTCATTTTTGTTTTAATATACGTTATACAGGTATAACATAAAAGTAAAGAAATAATATATATACTTATATTTGATGCTCTAAAGTTGTTACAGTTATGAAAATAAACTTACTTATGATACTTTGTTATAATGTTCGGTGGCGTAGTCATTTACTCTTATTAATACTATGTTGATTATTAATACTAAGTTAATCGAAATTGTATTTAATTAAATGCAATTTAAAAAATATTAGCGAGTGTTCTTGAGATAGTTTGCATATATTTTAGTATGTTTTAATAAACATAAATTTGTTATTTTAAATAATGTTTTATACCAAATACATTTCTGATATTATATTAAAAATACTATGAAAATAAGTTTTAGTAATTTAAAATCAGTTTAAAATTAGTCCTTTTACTCTATTATAAGAGAAATATGATTATTTTAATACTTTGTGGTCGGACTTCCACGGGGTGATTACTAGTATACATTTCCACTCTTAAAAAAAATCAATTTCATGGTGGTTAAGGTAAATCCATAAGTAATCTGTATCATTTTATAATACATATTTAAGAAACAAATTAAAAATAATAAAATACTACTCTTTTCATAATAAATTTAATATTTATATGAGTTTATTGTTTATATTCAATATTAACACGTTTGACACGTTGAATTAAATATTTCCATTGCATAATTTAGTATAATATAGATATGTATATGTTAGATATAACTATGTTATGTTTTCAGAGGGGATTAATTTTTAGTAATAAATTAATAGCATCAAGGTTGCATAGAAATTCTGATGATAGTAGTTATTTTAGTATTACTGTTGTAGATAAATCAAGGTTATTTCTTGTTTATTATAGATTTATTTCTTTATTCTCTTCTAATTATTTATAGTATATATGAAAATAATTATTAATTAAAGTTATTTTTAATACAATTTCTAATTGTTTTACTCGTGTTATTATAACTAATTAGTAAGCATTACACTATGATTATTACTTATGCCTTGATGCTCATAGACATCGATATTTTATGATGAAAAATGTCATTGAATAAGCGTCATTGACGTCAAATAAGCACTGTTATTAGAGGAAAACAAGCTATATACATTAAGTCAGGCATTTATAATAATTAGATTAAGAGGATATCTTCGATTATGAATTTTTAATTATGAGTAGTTTTATTTTTTTCGGCAGATATGTAATTTTACACTAAACTGAATTTTGTATTATACGTTTTATACTATTTACTGAATAATACAATACAGAAATATTATTTTCTTGTTTTCTTTTAGTCACATGCTAGCATAATTAGAGCGGTTGTTTTATATATACTATTGGCACATAATTGCAATAAATTAAAATTAAAAGGAATTTCATAATTATATTTGATTTTAGGAAATTTTGTATGTTTGATGCATTTTTGATGTCCGATAATATAATTATTGTTTTTTATCGATTTAATTGTCATTGTTATTGTGTTTGTACAAAGATCACTATTAATAGTTTAGTATTAAATTCTATTTGAATTGTTTCAACGGCTTGCTGATTGAAAGATACGTCAGTTTATGTGTCAAAGCAGCAGCGACCGAAGGTGATCAAAGCTGGACCGGCAAGGTCGAGATCATCGTTTAAATAATTCCGAAATAAATATATAGCAATAGTACCTACTAATCACCATCGGAGTTAAATGTTCGTAGAAGATACTGTACGTTGATATAGTGAAATAAAGAAAATTATACACACGAGTGTATTATTGGTTTAAAGGACAGTTTTATTTGTAGGAGCTTAAAAATATAATCGTAAGTAACTTAGTAATAAAATGTTTATAAAAGCTTTTAAAAATGTTTATGCTTCTTTATTTACTAAATATTTATTTATTTTAATTTAAAATAAAGACCTTAAAATATTATAAATAAAATATCTGCTATTGTTTGTTTTTAAATAACAATTAATTGTTTATATTTACAATTTATTTATTTTTATCTGGTTATACTATCCTATAAAAATTAACTAAACTTGGAATTTTCTTCTAAGAGTACTGATTGACCTTAAAACATGTAGTAAGTAAGTAAGTTATTCTTAGGTATAAAAATAATGAATGATATACATATAGGAAGAAATAGCGTTTTAGCATTAAATAATTGAAGCATTTATATTTGTGCAAGAATTAGTGGTTCTGGGTATATGTAAATCAACTTTGGGTGTATGTAGTAAATTTTATATGGTTAAAACAGCCTACTGTCACTGCTTTCAGATTAAGAAAAATAATTTGTAAATTACTAATAATAAGTGTAAGTAATGTAATACAATAATTATAGTAAGTGTAAGAAAATAGTGGACTATTCTTAAATACTCTTTCCCAAGACAGCTTCTGGATATCACTGCTGAATAGCTATGTTTAATGATGGGATATTCTTATATCTTATTATATTTTTTTAATGGACAGACTTTATGTGCTTGTGCGCCTGACTATTCTTCAAGCTATTTTATTTATAGATTATATTTACGTATAGTTCTAAGATCATTTAACTAATTTGAGAAAAATATGTTCTCTATATTTAAATGATATAGTACATAATGTACATAATAAGATCACAGACATGAAAAATTAATTAATAAATATTTATTAAATGATCTTTTTATTTAGGGATCCCATAATTTCAGTTATGGTTAATAACAATGGTTTAAATAAGAGAACACCTAAATCGGGCATATAAAATTAATATTGATATGAATTGATTTAAAGTAATCTAAACAATTTTTTGGTTTTAAAAGTTCGAAAACAATTCACTTTGCATCTTTAATAGCCGACCTCACAATATTCTTTACCCTCTTGGTGATATAGCAAAATCTTATTCATAGTGATAAAATTAAGCATTCAATTATTTTAATCCTTTCTAAAGTGAGATATGTCCGCGTATTTGTTCCACTCTTAGCAATTGTGTCATTTATTGTACAGACTTATACGGAAAGACTTACACAGAAATTAATTTAAATTTCATAGTGAAATTTACGCCTCCTGAGAAAAACAAAAATGTATAAAATCAAAAATAAGCAACTTAAATGGCATGAATGAATTTGCATTTTAACAAATGTAACAAATATTTATATTTTTAAATATTGATATGAATTGATTTAAAGTAATCTAAACAATTTTTTGGTTTTAAAAGTTCGAAAGCAACTCACTTTGCATCTCTAATAGCCGAGCTCACAATATTCTTTACCCTCTTGGTGATATAGCAAAATCTTATTCATAGTGATTAAATTAAGCATTCAATTATTTTAATCCTTTCTAAAGTGAGATATGTCCGCGTATTTGTTCCACTCTTAGCAATTGTATCATTTATTGTACAGATTTACACGGAAAGACTTACACAGAAATTAATTTAAATTTCATAGTGAAATTTACGCCTCCTGAGAAAAACAAAAATGTATAAAATCAAAAATAAGCAACTTAAATGGCATGAATGAATTTGCATTTTAACAAATGTAACAAATATTTATATTTTTTGTTTTATATAATTCAAAATTATTTTTACAAATTGGTTGCACATATTTTTTACATTTTTGGTTGCACTAGCAATTAAGCACAGAATAGACATACTTAGGAAGCCATCGAATAAGTATAAAGTAGTCAAATTTGCTACCTCTAAACAACCTGACGGCGAACCAAGCGGGTTTATTGATTATAAGAGAAAATTAAAACATATTTATATTACACGGGGGAATTAAAAAAGAGAATTTTATTTATATACTAATATTATTATAAAAGCATCAAAATACATAAAAAATAATGTCTAATCTGAAAACTGGTAACTTACTTTTTAATTGTACATTGTTATTGCCTAAAATATTATAAAGTAAAAGACTGTAAATTAAAAAATAATTTGTCCAAAATATACTCGAAAATACAATATTTCAATTTACTGAATATAATAATTAAATGTTATAATTTTGAATACGGAAACTCCTTATATATTTTGATATGTACTTAATTGAACACTATCCATTTTAAATGTAACCATAAAGCACTGTTAATTTTTTCGTTTTGAATTCCAGTTATTTTTTGAATAAGCAACATTTAATCATTATTTTTCTTATTATATTACGTTTGCTCAGGATGTTCTTCTCGGATCATTGATATATTAATCATTTTAGAAAAGATCACCATTTGCTGAAATATCAGAATTCGAATTTTCGTTTGTTTTTGTAGACTCTTTTGTCAATAAATAAAAAACTCTAGAGATAGCTTAGCACAAAAACGAATCAAAATAGGTCCCTGTTAAATAACATTTAGATAATATAACATAATAGCAGAATCATAAAAATATATGTAAATATTCTTGTTTGTGGTATTACCATATATACAGTTAGTTCTTTGTCCTTTTAGTGTTATAGTGCCTGGTTCTTATCAGCATAAAGTTGGAGGCAAGATTCTTGTGTTTTAACGCATTTGTAAGCATCTGTGGAGAAACATGTTTATCATTTTCGTTTACAAACCTCTTAATTTACTTCCTTAGAAAAATATTACATTGGTACTTACTTTTAATTCCTTTTGAAGGTTCTAATGTGGGCTGAGCAACTACTCTTTCCAATATCTACACACAAGACTTATATTAAAATTATAACTGTGAAATGCATAAGGAATGACTAAGCAATGATTCCATATTTGGGTGCATAATCATCTAATCAGTCTGAAATGCAAATAATAAACCTTCGTGTTCGGAAGCTTGATGTAGGAGATCCTAAGAGAATTTCTGAAATTTATTATTGGTAACTTAAAAATCCTTTGAAAAATAATTAATTTTATTTAAACCTTCACATCCTAGAAAACAACACTCTTATAATGTTCTTGCATTTAAACAAATAATATTTGATTGTAATTAATTGAAAGTATAATACGACCTTGTTATATGTCTTACAAAATTTCAAATTGAAAGAAATAAAATAAATCTGTCATCTTTTTACCTCCGTTTCTGTAATGATTCAGAGGCGTAAAAATGGTTACGAATGTGCCCATTTTAGTTCCTATTCTATTTCTATTCAATATATTACCGATACCATTCAATATTTAACCGAATAAAAAATAATATTGGACAATGTGTATCTAAAATTTGATCTGTACAACAACATAACGATAGCTTGTCCAAAGTACGGTTAGTAATATAATCATTTATTCATTTATGCACCTCTTCAGCATCTCACTCTGTGTGCCAGCGAAGCCATACTGCATCAATCTGAACAAGTGGCAATTAGAAGGTGCTATGTCAGGTGAATAGGGTGGCTGCGGCAGAATTTGCCATTCGAGCTGTAATAGCGAGCGTTGTTATGCAAGAAGATGACTTTGCATCTTTTACTTGCTATTGACTGCCTTTTTTGCGTTCATTCTTCTGAATTGATATTTGACGCGTGTAGAATAATGTTCAGTTTCATTTGGTTTTATCAACACTACATTTTGCTGATCCCATCATATACACAGCAAATTTTATGAACATAAATATATCGCTTCGGTATCAATACAAGACAGTAATTATTTAATATTAATGCCTTGTATTTTTACCAATAAATATTGTTAACGAAAATGTTTGCAAGCACATCATACGTATAAAAGTAAATTTTGTTATATAATACAAATATGTTGATGGCTTAATGCATTTGAACGACTTGTGAGATTGATTCTGAATAAGAGGTATTACTGTGGAAGGAACATAGTGTTAGGTAAAGACGTTGTTCTTTCTGGTCAAATAGAGATGGGAATTAAGGACCGATTATTTTTAATTTTAATGTTCAAGTTTTACTATTTTTGATTAAGGTAAATATTTAAAAAATATATGGATAATTAATACATTTTGTATTTTATTAATGGATTAAATGTATATGTGGAAATAGTACTCTTTTAAAGACTATTTTCAATGGCGTTGTATACTTGTGTTGATTCAGGTGTCAAAGCATTGACCGAAAGCGCGCAAAGACAGAGCGACAAGGTCGGCATTAACCATTTTAATCGTTTCGGTAAAAGTCGCAGTAGTAGTACTCGGTATTCACCACCACAACGGTTCGACTGCAGAAATTAGTTCAAAAGATTTTGCATTGTTCATGTTAAACAGCTTAAGAAATATCATTTCTAGGGGATAACAGTGCTTCTAATAAGATTGGGCGATTTACAATCTGAAGTCGTTAGGGATTAGTGGTAAGTTTTAAATTTCTAAAAATTATTTATAAAAAATTAAATAATTTTTAATTTAGGTTATAAATAGGTTCTCAAGACATTTGAAAAATAATTGAAATTAGTTAGCTAGGCTCAAACAATATAATAATAATACTTTGCAGAAATAGTATCCATATAAAGCTTTTTATTAGAAACTATTTAGGGTTTACTTTTCAGTTTAAACAATGTTAAAATATTAAAATGACATCGAATATTGATTTTTAAAACTTATTAATACTATAATTTGGGTTAGAATATTAAGGCTAAAAGACATCTAAATACTTAATAACATAATCTTGATTATAGTACAAATAAAATACATCTAAATATACTAATCTAACTAAAATTGATAATGGTTTTCGTATTCAGAATACAACGACCTTTATTAATAGATATAAATAATTTTTATTGCAAAATTAGACGATGTACAGTTTCTCCTAATAGGTTAACCTTTTTTTGAAAATTGGAGGTCTCATTTTTTACAAACAGGTTATACTAGTGCTCATCGTTGTTATTACCTACCCGTTCATATAACACTGGTCATATTCTGAAGTGATGCACGAATGGAATTTATTTGTTAATTTGTTATAATATGACTGGAAATTTTGGCCAGCTGAGTCTTGTGCCATTAATCTTGGGCCAGTAATGGTCGGAACGAGTAGCGGCTGGAGAGTACGCAAGGGTTTCTGTATAAATTTTCGCGAATTTTGTGTTAATGTTGCCAAAGGTCATATTTTAAAATCAGTTCAACATATTTCTGCTTTTATAACTATCGTTTCCTTTTTAATATTCAATTCAACCGCAATCGATAGATATTTCTAAGCTATTTTTTTTCTAACTATTCTAGAAGGATTGGAACAGTATATGTTATTCAGTTTTGATTTCTAGCTTTGCCTTAGGTTTTAAATAGTATACAGATCTCGTGCTAAAAATGTTTCATATGCCTTCATTTAATATGAGAAAGCTTATCATGAAATCTGACGAATAAATGAGTCATGCAAAAGTTCAAATGTCTCACAGACATGGTCCAATTGTCTCACGGTGTGGGCTCAAGTATACGCCATAGAAACCTTTTGAAAATTTACAATTCTTTCCACGGCTCCGAATTGAAGTCTGGACTTATTAATAAACGTCCAGTGAATTTACCATTACCAAATGATTCAGTTTTACTGGTGTTCCCGGATTTACGCGTCTAATATAATGCTATGATTCCTAGACCATCTATATAAAATCTATTTTAACAAAATATTAAAATATACTTAATTATAAACCATATATTTATCAATATCTTCATGAAATCCATAGTCAATACTAAATATTAGGTTTAGTAAAATAAATTCCATTCATTTTTCCTATCTCTCAGCCTTCTTCTTAATACATGTTTATCCAAGGGTTCTGTTAGGCCGCCCTCTATTCTTTTCCTTCTCGATCCTTTCTTCCCAGATTATTTTATCTATTTTGCATCCTCCATGTGCTGTAAGTGTCCCCACCAACTGAGTTGTCCCTTTTCTCTGCATTCTTGCAATGATTCAAGCCTGAGGTCTTTTTTGAGGTCTCATCTTTGTTTATCTCTTCATCTTGTCTCTAATTTTGCTGAGATATTTCATTTCTATAGCATCTTCTATCGCTCTTTGGCAAAACTCACGTCTGACAAGTTTGCAACCAAAAGGTTGCTATGGGGCTTGGTGGCGCTGTGGTAAAGACAACAGGACGGTCTTCCTACTGTTGCGATAGTCGTGGGTTCCAATCCTGCTAGGGCATGGTCGTAAATTTATGTTTATGATTCTTTAATATTTGTGATTGCTCTAGGCAAGAGTGTAAAATCCGACAAGAATATCCAGTCACGCCAGTAACCAGGCTGGGTTAGACCGGAAGTCTTCTGAGATGAAGTTGGTCATTCGCCAGTCGGTATGCTTAATGCCGAGGACCGTGGTTTGGAGCCCACGTTAAATAGTAGATCTAGTCCAGATAAACCGATAGTTGGTAAAAGGAAACTTTAAAATATGTCAAAAAAGGTTGCTATGTATATTGCTTTGTACGGATGACATTACCTTCAATTTTTATACCCAGATATTTATATGCTTGCTAGTTCTAATTTTACATATTTAATTTGGATATTTATTTCTTCTGGTTCCCTATCTCCATAACTCTCGGTTTGATTAAATCACTATTATATTATTGTAGTATAATATTCCACCTTCTTAAATTTGTCTATATATTTATATATTTTTCTATATGTTACCAACGTTGTAACAAAGAAATAAACGTTGTATGTTATATTTTAGTGTTTTCCAAAAGGCTTTCCAAAATCAATTGTCCCAGTTTCTTAACAATAAGGACAAGGGCTTCTGTAGAGGTACTAGACATTCAAGATGGCAACAAGTTATTAAACGAAATGGACTATGTATGACTTAAATTGGATCTATCCAAATATTTTAAATAAAACCTTCAATTCTGAGCAAAAGTAGTGCATTTTTTTACAACAGGTATTACAGACTCACTACTTCATACCCTCTATATTGAATCAAACGAGTACATAACTATTCATCTATTATGTTTATCCTTAATAACTAATAAATGTTTATGCAGTAGTTTCGAAATCATTATAATACTGTCAACATTAACGGCAATTATGGATTATTAACTATTTATTTTGTTTGGGTGTCGATTAAATTTAATTCCATTAAAATTATAATGATTTATTTTTCGGTTCAATATGATATATGAGATAATATATATTAATTTTTAATATAAATAGTTGTAAATAAGAGAACATGATCCTTGAATATTATCTATTAGTGATAATTATGTACGAGAGTAGAGTGAAGAATAATAAACACATGTTTATAGCCTTAGAGACTATAAAGATACATTAATTTTAAATTTTATATACTATATATATATACATATGCCATGCTTATTGATAAAATACGTAGTTTACGCTTCACTCCTACTATAAAAAGTAGACATTACAAATTCACCAATGATTGAGTTCAACATGACTATAGAATGCCTAAAAATGCAGAACATTGACAAAATAATTTTAACTCGGCATTTATATAATATTTTCTTATTAATTAGGTGTTGATTCGCCGCTTTTTTTTAAACTGCTGCAATTCTTCGTGGAATAGTTTTCAGCGGAATGTTGTCCCATGCTGAAATCGAGTCTGATGTTTTTTTGGCTAGGTGTATGAGAACATTATCCTCTTGAAATATGACAGTATTTGCCAGCAATATGCTAGTCATAGTAAGCTCTCCATCACTGAGGATGTCGATATATTCATTCGCAGTAAAGTCAGTTATGTGAACGAGAGCACTAGCTATATACCATGATATTGACGCCCAAATCACCATAATCACACTGGGTTGTAGGCTTAATTTCCAGTTCTCGATACATAATGGATTGATTAGACCCATATGATTCATTGGACTATACCATAATCTTCGAATCATCAAGTGTCCAGGTTTTATGATCGTTGTACCACTTCTTTCGCAGCCATAACCACTTCTTTCGTAGCTTAGCTTGGACTTCCGTTATAAAGAGTTTCGCAATCACAGCCTTTCCGTGAATGTTAGCATTGGGGAGCTACCTACAAACTGTGTTAACCATTTGTTAAACTGTTAACTGTGTATAGTGATTATCATCAAGTTTATATAACCGAATTACAAACGAAAAACCACAATATAATATTACACCATGATAACGTTCGCGTTCCTCTCTCCCTCACACCCAGAAAGGTACTGCCAAAGTTGAACTTGGAAAATGGATTCTATACTTACTTTACACTATCGATCATGTACTTATAAATGCGAAAAAAATATTTATGCGCGGTATGATCAAAATTGTTATCTCTTGAGGGAAATTTATTAATAGTTCTTTAAAAAAATAGGATATATGATTATCTTGCGAATTGTACTTTTATGAATTTTTCCTGATTTTGGTAATTGTTTTTCTAATAACCTACGCATTCCTGTAATAAAAAAAAAGTTAAAATGGTTCATACAAAAAGAAAAAAGTTCTGGAAGAAAGTTATAAAATAAAAATACCTACACACAAAATATGTGTAATAAAAATTAGTAGAGTAAAATAAATATTTTCATTCTTTTCAGTTAGAGCCTTTCCATTAGAGAGTATAACAGTTGAATAAAAACACTTTCGCATGCACTATTGTGATCACAATAAATTCGTATATTTTATAAATCCATAAAATCATGTAGATTTTATTGAATGTCAAAGCTTACTATATAATTTAGTGTATACGTTAATGTCTAATATATTTTTCTATATACTAATAATCTAATATTAATGTGGAATATCTCATGATTTAAGATAACCAATATATATGAATACATTAAGTAAATTAAGTTGAATTTTGAAACTGTTTCATCATATTTTATATTTAACATTATAATCTACTTGTATAAAAATATATTTTGAAACAATATAATGTTGCACTAATGAATAATAATATATTAAATACTAAATATATAAAATATCTAGTCTGTATCTAAATATTATATAATAACATATTATATAAGTTTGGGAGGAGGGGGGTATTTTGGACTGAAATTTTGAAAAAATTGAAATCTTAACCTTTAAGAATATGCCCTTAAGATGAATTTTGGAAATTTAAATTATTTTCGGAGATGTTTCAGTGACGCGGCATCTTAAAACGAAACTTTAAACGTGTTTTTCTTCAACTTTTTCGAGACGGTTGGCATAAAATTTGGTGTGAACTTACTGTATATATTCTTCTATCGTATGAAAGTAAATAAGTCAATTAGGGTTATCCGAATCAGAATTTTTTTGCCATTTTTTGACATTTCCGAACATTTTAAAAATAATATATAATAAATAATAATAATAAATTTAAATTTTACTGTAATCGATTTATTCGAATTTCTAAACTAGAATGCCCCTTTTATATGGGTTGCCATAACTACCAAAAGTGACGATGTCGTGACCTTGAGCTTGAATCGATTTTCAAGTTGAATTATGCCTAAGATTGAGTTTTATACACCGACAACCTACATATCCACACAACACCCTCACTGTTGCATATATATCTCCATTATATACCATTTATATCCATTTATACTTATCGTCAGTCATATTGTTAATTAATAACGAATTGTTTATTTCACTCACTAAATATATTCAAAATTCAGATTTTAATCATTGTATTATTGTCTATAACGTAAAGGGTTTTAAAAAATGAGCGATTAACAAGCAGCGTGTTAGGTATTAATGAAATAATTTTTTTATTTGAAAAATCCATGCATTCCCTCATATAGAGAATATAACATAGTTTAAATCAAATGCAACCACAGCATTTCTCGGTGAGAATTAAGTGGCAACATTTTCAATGATTCTGTCGCACAGACTATTATTGGTTTATTGCTTATTTGAATTGAACTATAAAACTGTGACTATGACTGTGAGAAAATACCAGAAACAAAAGCCAAATTCATATTTTTTTTCAAAAACTAATTGATCTTAAAAGTTGTGATCATTATATCAATCGTTTTTGATCGTGCTCCTAGATTATTTTTATAATCCACGATTTAGTGAGAATCACACATTTCTAAGCCGAGAAAAACTCGAATTAGTATATCTTTATTGAAGTTAATATTATTGATTTTTTGGATCTAATCTGTAATGATTAATTGCAATTATTACAATTAACATGTATATCTGGATCTTACTAAATGTTTATCACAAGTTTATGAAACATTGTTTCCATCGCCTATTTGTTTTAAATTGCGATTTATAACAAGTATTTTAACTAGAAATTGTTTAAATTTACTGAATTTTAATTTACTAAATAACTCCCTGTTCTTGTGGTAAATGATTTCTTAAATATTGATATCGTTGGATTCGTTCATATTGTTTTGGATTTGTTCATACGAAATTGTACTGCAATTGAATATGTTTTTATAAATACTTTATTAGTTGAATGAATCAAATAGATGGGATCTATAGCATTAGATCTGTTTCATTGTCAATAGAATTCACGCTAAACTGCATGGGAATAGTATGACTATATACGCTTGGCACAAATTTTATTGGCTCGATGACGATAATAGCTAATTCCCAACCAATAAACGCTCTCATTCAGGCCTTCGTAATACATCAAAGCAACAATTCATACTGAACGACTATCAAGGCTCAGTAAAATAGATACTGAATAATATGTTCGAAAATGTTTAAATGCTAGACGTGACTGTTATACACGGTTTTGAACCTGATCCATCAAAAGCTGTTTATAAGCCTTTAATGGCTATTTATTGAATTAAAAGCTATAAGTCAGAAATGAACAAATGAATCTGCTTCATGTATTAGGGATCAACGATAATCGCTCATCATGCTTCATCCAAGTTTTGTGGGAAAAAAATGAAGATGTGTATGCAGATAATTTATTCTGAGAGGCATTGGAGCTATAATCTTGTGATAATTTTTATAATAACTTTATAAAATAATTTAAACCGTCGATTACGTGTTAATCCCTTAATTTGTGGTTACCGAGAAAATAATTATAATACTTGAAACCATGCTGCTGCATCATCAGACATTAAATATTTTGTAAACGCGTCTGCCATTAGTTTGCGTATTTGAAGTTCGACAAATATTCCTTACGTTATTGCTCGCCGTTAATGAAGATGTTCTTAAGGCATTTCTTATATTTGTATATAGACAAATTAGCAATGCATCACTATCCATAAGTGGAACTAGCTTAGATACTGATGATACGCCAGGATATCTATACTATACTATGCTATTTTTTACATTTTCAGCGACGATATTTTTCGAGTAATAGAGGCAGTCATCTACATGTTTTTTTCCATAACGTACTCACGCAGAAAATGAAAACTATAAATTTTCACCAAGTGAGCTTTATTCTTGTACAGATTTATTCTGCGGGCGCTGAAAAACAAGTTCGGTACCTATGGCTTGTCAGCTTATTTGCTACAGCAAAATCAAAGTACCAAAACATCAACCACCATAAACGTAGCACAATCATAGCACACAAATGAGTCCCAAATGATGTTTAATGCAAGATCGTCAGCTGACAACCATAATAAGAGCGCAGTGCTGCCACCATGTGCGAACTCGAATGCTAGAACCAATTTTGACACAGGGATTTTCAGATCTTCAGGGCATCAAGTAATGTAAGAATCGTTCCCATCTGTTCGGATCCAAAAGTTAAGCCGAATTTGTAAAGTTGTGATATTAGTAACCAGTTAATTGGTATTTAGAAATTTTTTTAAGATGATGTCAATAATTATTAATATTGCTATATATGGCGATTAATATATTTATTATTGCTTTATATCAATTATGGTGATGTCTGAATTAAATATTTCGTAAACTAGTTGATTAATAGTGGAGAAATATAATTACCGTCGACGAAATTATGTGTTTAATCAAGTAATACTAAAACTGTGTAACTAATAAGCGCTATTAAAAAATTGATATGATAATTTTTCATGTGCCACCCTATTTCTGTACCATTTTTTGAAATCGTTATCTATTAGATTTTCGATTTTATTTCTTCTTTCATCCTAAAGGTATATTTTCAAGGTATATAAAGACAAAAATGTCTGTGAGAAACATGTTCACCTTTTATTGGAGAGACATGTCCAAACCATTGTAATCACCCAAATTCACTACTCGGAATACTCTGATAAACTTCTTATTGGTCGCCATAAGTTCGCATTTGGTAACCATCCTGAAGAGCATTACTTCGGTTCAAATTCCGGTACACTAGGTTAAAGTATTCTTTAAATAATTAAAAACCAACGAGAGGGACATGCGTTTATAGTTACAATTAGACCCGGTACGTACCTGCCATAAGGTTCTCGCAGTTTTTAGAAATATTTTTTATCTCACCACAATAATGGTTGTTATTATATTTAGAATAAATTAAATTTTATATTATATTGATATATACTTGTAATATTAACAGTAAAAACTGCTATCGGGCTAAACTGAATTTAATTCACATAACATTGAAGTATTCATCCTTGCATATATATGCTGAGTTAGCCCCTTCGTGCGATTTGATGTGTATTACATTATACAGCCTGTGCTAAATTGCAGTAATCAGTTTTACCTTCTGCTATTTCTGGGCAAAAATTGGACAAAGCTATTTTCAAACAAAAGGATTAACATATATGGTAGATATATCAAAATTCGTAGCTAATTTCTCTCAATGTTTATCGAATTATTAAAGATTTATATTGTATGGCGCTGTCGCAATAGAGCTGAATGCATTTCTTCTAGTCTGTCTACATCTATCAGAGCAAACTTCATATTTAATATCGAAATTTCAATAACTAAAATGGGAACACTTATTATCAAAAAACACCACACAATTTTTTATGGCTATGCTATGCATTTTTCTGTTTTTAGAGCAAAATGTAAAAACTTTCTAGAAACTTCAGTTTTAAAACGCAATACATTTTGACTGAATAAACGCGTCATTCGAGTAAACATTTATATTTGGAATGTTACCTTTGGACTGTTACTTTTCAAACGTACTATAGCAAGTGATTGGATTGGAAAAGTTTTACAATACATATACGACTTTAAAGCCATCTATAAGGAAAAACCGAAATGCCTTTTTCAACCTTATTCAACCTTATGTTTATATTTTATACCTAAAACTAAGGACAACTTTTTTACTGAATATCTTTTGGCTAAATTATTAGTGAACGAATTTTTTACTAAATATCCCAGGATTTTATGCTACAGTACTAGAGCTAAACCGAATATATTATTTTGTAAAACCACATTTTTAATTATTTATCAAGCTGGATTTATCTTTAATAATTTGTTTGGGATACACTCATAAATTTACTCCACCAAGTTTTTATAAATTTTTTACATATAGGAAATCAATAAGGAAAATTATTCATTTTCCAGATATCATAAGATATTATGCAATATTCCAACAACAAAACTATACGTGAATAAATATTTCTTCTACGTCTTTTATGATTTAGTCCATATTTCCATTAAAAAAACATAGATATGATCTTATTTCAGATGCAGATATGTCGTTTTTATATACACCATATCAGTATTTTATCTATATTTTTATAGCTTATAATAGTTTATAGGGGCATTAAGAATATATTGTACGTAAAACCCATTTCAAAGAAGCAATGCAACAAACAATGAATAAAACATAACCTTGATAAGTTTAACATTTTAACTATTTTCATAACTATTATATTTATATTTATATTAACTGCATTATAGTATTAACCGAATATCAGTAATTTATGGGTAACATGTCTTGAAAAAACTGTTTTTTTAGTAGTAAAACGATTTAATACATTTTTATATCTAGTAAAAGAAAACCATAATGGTATTTAATATTTACTTCACTAAAACTACATAACCATTATTTAAATTTAGTTTTTTATATAGAAATTATATATTCAACAATAAGTCAATGAATATCTGTAATAACACATTTGGAATGGTAATATAGAATGTTCTGAATATCGTTTACTCAATGGAAGGTTTTGAAAATAGGGATTTCAGAAATTTGTTTTTGTTATATTTCGCTTTTTTATATTCGAAAAATGGAAAAATGTAGCGCGTAGTCATGAACTGAAAGTTGGTGTCATAAGGTTCTTAAAAATGTCGGGATATATCGACATATTACATTTCTCGACATCGCTAATTTGCTAACCATGGATTTAAACATATCAAAAGAAGCGTTATATTTGGGATCCACAAGCGTTATAGTGAAAAGGAGTTTCAATGCTTGAATCGTTAACGTTAAAGAGGATTAAGCGTTTGGTGGGACAAGAGCCAGCACAGCTTGTTTCATTTTTTTTTTTTGTCAAATGTATATATTATCAACAACTAATGTGATTGAAATAAGCGATTAAAAGGAACGTCCGGTATCGATCAATAGGAAAAACCTTGTCTTCCATCCCGAGAATGCTAAACTACATACCGTACATTCTACCATGAGAAGATGCAATGAACCTTTAATTTGATGAAGAAGTCACTGGTATGCAATTAATATATAGATGATTATAATTCAATTCAATTAATTATTTAGTATCTTACAATTAACGGATGAAGGTATTTAATGGACGAATTACTAATTAAATGCATTTAATAAAGTATTTGTATCAACGAATATTGCTTATATTAGTACTTGCATGTATTTTGATCAAGGGTATATAGAAGATACCTAATAATATGATCAACATGCAACATGCATGTATAAATTTTGTAACATTGCTTCTATATAAATAGTGGGATTTTATTGATCAGTTCACATGTCAAGTCTTGTAGGTTACATTTCAGTATATTATATATTTTGGGATGTTTTTCGGACTTTTAAAACAAACGATCGGTGAAATATGTGGAAAAAGCTGAATTGTTTGACGTTTCACGAGTGATAATATTCACGGTAATGACAGTATACATAAAATATGATATCATTGGGGAAGAGTAGTGCGCGAAACTTAAAATTAATTGAAAGAGGCTGAGGAATATTAAAAAGGATCGTGACCAGAGCAGCAAACTACCGATGTAAAAGTGATAGCAGAGCTCAACACTCCTTGAGTACTAGTATGACAGAAAAGTACGGCGGTGTCTTCAAAAACTCACATTCGCGAAAGGGTTAAGATTGCGAAACCCTTTATAATGGAAGCCAATGCTAAACTATGAAAGTAGTGGTGTAACGATCATAAAACCTGATGATTGGAAGAATGTAGTATAGTCTGAATTATAATTTACGTTGCCTACTACAAACAAATTGACGAGTTTATATATATGTGAGATTGCGTGTGTGTATATATCAGTATGTGAGAACTCCAAGAGAATCCTACGAAACTACGAAAAACGAAAAAAAGCGCCCCAACTGCTCATTTCTTACAGTCAAGCATGGGAGAGGTTCCATTATGATTAGGGCGGCAATATCTCAGTGTTCAGCTGGTCCTCACATTCACATTATTGGTAGGATTATTATTAGTATATTACTGCTAAATACTGACATATTCCAATATGACAATGCGCACATAAACACAACTAAAAAAGTTCAGCTTGGGTTTGATGAGCATCAGAATTTCATCAATTATCATCTCTGGCTAGCGCAATAATTAAACATCAATATAAATTAACCATTATGCGAAGTTTTAGATAAGAGAGTGATAGATTTCCATCACCATTAATTGAGCTAATGGCGACTGTTTGGGTAGAAGAATGGGATAATATGAGACACCCTATGAATCTGCTGCTCTTTTATAAGCAAGTGATGGCTTAAATAAATTAATATTCTATATAGGTCATATTATTTTGCCCATACCCTGTATATTGGTAGAAATGCAAACAATGAAGTTATTATTATGAAATTATGTGAACAACCTAACCTAACTATTATTTTTTAACGGCTTTGATATTTCTCTACATCAAGTAATATATTTCTATTTAGTATTATCGAATTATTCAGATGCTAACTATTAAACGCTCAGATGAGAATGCCATTCATGAAATTGGAACTCCAGTTAGAAAATATAATTTTGAATCGTTTTAACATCACCGTTTCTTTTCCTAATACACCAAAGAAAGTATTTTGTGGCGTATAGTGACTGCATGTAGTATGAGAGCAATCAAAAATGGATCCACTACAATAGTCAGAAGAGCAGAATTTTATGGATCAGTCCCAAGTAGCGATTCACACTGACCTCAATCGAATAAACTGAATAACGACTTGCTATAAAAAAAAAACTAGCGAGTAACATAAAGTCATCTTCTCGAATAACAACGTTCGACCACACGCTGTAAGACTTGTGAAGTTCTTTGAAGTTCTCGTTCTTCCTGCTGCGTCCACTTTACTGCATCAGATGTAACAACATTTAATTACCACTTGTTGAGATTGGTGAATCTTGATATAGATTACCGATTTACTAATAGTACCGATACCGGATCGAACCGATTTTTCTAAATAAAGGCCTGTTTAACATGACTCAGCCATATACAAGCTACTATCATTTGAGTCAAATGTTAGTAATCACAGCCGATGTTTTCTACAACACTACGTCCTGGTATAAGTTGAACAAAATGGGTCGATGTTTTATAATTAAATTCTTTGCACTAGTTGGTTAAGTTTTAGCGATTTATTTTCTTGCAAGCTATTTTTCACCTTCTATAATGATTTTAACAAGTATTTGTACTTTGTATTGACACATAATAAACAAATGTAAATATGGATTACTTTATAATGAACACTTCGCGTTAATAAACAATCCTAAGGATATTTTCTAGATATAACTTTAAGGGATTTGTGTTAAATTACAAATATTTGTATTTTAATTGATATTCTTGTAAATGAAATACTGACATTTTAAATACCTACTTAATGGTGTCTAACATCTATTTTTTATATTTGTTAAGAGAGCTAATTACTATCAAAATATTGGGTATGTTTTGTAAGCAAGAGCGAAGCTTATTACATATTAGTCTCAATAGTCAGAATAATTTTGAAATTTACTCAACTGTTTTAGCTTTTAATTTACTCAGCCGTAATTTTCCTAACAACCCAATTAGCTATTTATTGTTTTATAATTATTACTTTAAAAAGCTTCCTTTTCTTCGCGCTTAGATGAAGTTTAAATTTACTCATCCCAGTATTTCTAGTACCGCAATGAACACACACCATTCTTTCAAATATTTCTTACTTGCTTTAGTAAATATTGCACTAGTAGTTTTTTTAATATTGCGCGTTAATAACTGTGCCAGATTCTTACAATTTTACCGCTAGATTACGGGCCGCGTGTTGAAGAAAAAATGTTTTTTTTAACCGCCAGGTTATTTTGAATCCGACTAATTTCAGTGGTCAATTAATGATGATGAGAAAGAGATAGAGAGAGAGAGAGAGAGAAAGAACATGAGGAACAAGTTTTTCGAAAAATGGGTTCAAAATAGTTAAAAATTATATTTTAAAAAGTTTTGAAGTATTTAGAACATAATTTAGAAGACTATTCCGAATATAATAAATAATATTAACTTACTCGGTATATAATTATAAATATATAGAAAGTTTTAAAGACCTGCACTGCTCTGCTCGACAGTGGCCCAATTTCTTTTTTATAATATGAATGCATTCACTAAAAATCACACATAAATACGCCTCTTTCCACTCCATGAATAGAAATAACTTCTAGATTATATTTTAAAACTAAAATTAGTTAGTATACGTCAAATAATGAAACAACTAATAGTCTTGCTATAAAATCACTCAATTTAAGTAACTACAGTGTAATTTGAACAATTAAATAATATTTTCGTTAGATCAATCTTCAGATATTGTAAACTGCTGCTCGTAAAGCTACATTAGTTTATATTCTTCGCAGTTCACTGAATATCATTTTCCATTAATGATAATGATTATGATGGATTAATGATTAGTTAAATTAGAATTGTTAACTGGTATGGGCTTTAAACAATTTCTAATCTATATCAGACACTGGCATCTACGCGAATCGCCTAGTCTTATTAGAGCTGAACATTTTCTAATCATCTGTTTCTATTGAATTACAAAAATATTTCAGGTAAATATTATAAATGTATAAAAATAAATACACTTTCACAATCTAAATAAATTTAAGTCGACAGGAAGATAATTTGCCGTTGTTTTTCTTGAATTACTAGACCCGGTGAACTTCGTATAACCTACATATATTTTGTAAATTCAGAAAATAAACAATAGTCACTTCGTCATCAGATTGAATTCGACCCAAACTATTTTGAACATTTTGACCACATCGTTGTCCTGATGAAGAAATATTTGTAGTTCTTAGGCAATAGTTTACATTTTTGTTGGATAGTAAGTGATAAATTTGTCCTCCTATCCACAATTGTTTCAGATTTTATTAACTTATTTCTGATATAAATTTGAATGTTGCCAAAACAATTTATGTTATAACGCCTTGAAAGTGGACATGAATTTGTCCAATATGCGTTGCGTCAAACGACGTCATTTGTAAAGAACTATTATATTTTTGAATATTGACCAATAAGAAGGTAGAATAATTTCTCAATCCCTTAAACTATTAAACGTAATGGACCTGGTAGTGGAACAAATTATAGTAATTTTACTTTTCTATCGGCACAACATAATCCGACATATGATATTGTAACACTAATTGAATTATTAGAATGAAAGTCTTCTATATGGAACACTATTAATGAAAATAATAAAAACAAAATACGGTGCCGTGCCGGTGCCGCGCGGTGTGCAGGAACTCTGGATTCTACCCCAATCTGCTTCATTCCCATTCTCTCCAATCGATATACCTATAAATAATAATATATATAAAACGGTTAGTGCTGAGAAATTATCTTCAATGTTTAATACATTATATAGTCGAATTATGATTTGATAATACTGGCTTATAGTTTTAATCAGTATTTAACATATTTAGTGACAAAATAAATTTCCGAACGCGACCATAAATATCCGATAACTAACAATAAAGGAATATTTCTTTCTATAAAACGTCTTAATGTTATGCTTTATTTGTGATTTATAGAGTATATTAGAGCTTTTTCCAGATCACCAGGATTTACAGTAACGTTTCCACAAGGCTGTTTATAACATACATATATCTGACAATAATATACTATTGTAAAAACTAACTAATGACTTGGAAGTTTGGATTATGTAAAACGTATATTTATTACGCGCTTGCATATGTTCCGATCACTCTTTCACTTTAAAAAGGTATTTACACTTTACTTTTTTAGAAAGAAAATTAAATTATGAGAATAATTGGGGGAATTTATATTAACCAAAGTAATTTCCAACATTTCTTATAACTTTTTCACATTTATCTGGCAACATGAATATACAACAAATGTGAAATAAATTTAAATTTTGGCAATTGACAATTTAAAAATAAATTGTTTAAATAATCATTTGGGTTTGGGAGATATCCAATCAACGTCTATTTTTGCACTTGTTCAGTATTGATTTGGATCTTAATGATTTAAGGTTTGAAAACAACAGTTGATTCGTCAACTGCCGAGTTGTCTGAAGGTTCTTTGAGAGTTTAAGTTGTCATTCACATCAAGTAATTGAGCATCGTTATAAGCTTCAAAAAGTTTTTGATAAGCTTTGGTATCAGATTTATAAAAACAAAAAATAATGATTTATTATTATTGTTTATTGTTTCATAATTAGTATGTGTACAGACTGAGTAACTCAATACTATATGGAAAACTATTATTTTATATATATCATCGAATTTAATACTTAGGTTAGTAGTAGCAACATAATAAATTTAAATTTAAAGTACTTCTTATTTTCAGTAATAGATATCAATGTTTAAAATACATACAATCCAATTATTTAACATTTTTCTTCGATAATGTTCTCAAAAAAATTAAATATTTTAAATAATAACCTTATAGCGAGTTCTTAAGTGATATTCCAACCTATTGGCATAAATTGTTATATTGTGTTACACAATATGAACTTAATGATTTTCTCCTATCAATTATCACGCGCGTTGTGAGTTGAATACTGTTATTACATTCGACGTGAAAATCACCTGATATTAAAAAGGAATAAATGCTTTAGTTTTTTTATATATCGTATATGGTGGGATATATGCATTTTATAACAATAGGTTACTTGTTTAAGAATAATTAATAACTACTAGGACAAGAAAAAAATAGAATTGGGAATAAGTTGAAGAAAGTCATATTTTGAATTCAGTACCATTGTCAATATTTTTCTGATCTTTTCAAAATTATTTTAAAAATATTTGTTATATTTTAAAACTAACCAACATAATAAAATTATTATGGTTTAAATAGCTAGTTGTTTACAAAAATTAAATATTTATTCCCAAAAATATATCGATCATTTATATTTTGTTTAGTTTTAATATCTTCTATATAACTTGTCTCTTTTCATGGAGACTTGCCTTTTGATTATTGTTTAGGTTATCGTAATTTTCTTTATTTTTATTGGACATTTTTTTTATTTTATTCGGATTTATTTTTTGATAGAAGGTAAAATATCTCATAATGTTAACAAACTAATTATGAACGTATTATAAATACTTTAAAAGTAGAAAGAAAATAATAACGGAATTACATAATTTACAGCCGATTAAAATATAAGGATCCTAATATTATTCCTGCTCAGAAGCCTCATCTTTCATAAAATAAAAAAGACTTTCAAGAATACTTTTTGAAAGGTTTAGTAGATTTATATGAAGGTAAGGTGGATTGGAATATTAATATTGTTTGAATTAGCCAAATAACTTACGTCAAAAAACATTTAAAATATAGACACATTTTCCCAATATCTATCTACCCATATAAACTGTCATTTTACTTAAGGTGATGATAGTATATAATTATGAATTGAAATAACAGACTAAGAATTGTTGTGAGCTTCTGTTTCTCAATAATAATTTCTTATTATAAATAACTTCCTTTATATGAAAAAAGTTTTACAAATATGATGTTTATGTTAATTTTTTTATTAGAATTTATAAATTAAAATGACATACTTACTGTTGAATGAAAATTATAATTATAGTCATTGGAATAATGTTAATGAGGTTGATAAATACATTTAAATTTTCATTTGGCAATAGTAATTAGTTCCAGTCGTAAAATAAAAGTGGCCACATACTGATAGATATAAAATTATCTTAAACAATAAAATATGTGTTTATATAATCTTAGAATACAGCTGTAATTACAATTACAAATGTTTAATTATTATGGCCGGTGGGGTAATACTTTCCGCTTAACATCTTTCAACTATATTTTGAATGATTTGTGTTGTATTATGTATTTGTGTGCATATGTATTGTAACAGGTCAATTGAAAAGTTCCCGGTCTGACACATAGATGGCGCTATTAGAATTAAATCCATATGTTTTTTAGTTAGCCCTAACCCTCAAAAGATGCGTGTATAAATATGACATCTGTCGGGTCATTAGTTTGTGAATTATAGCATTTTGAGTGAAGCAGCTTTTGTTATTGTGAAAAAAGGATAAAAAGGAATTTCGCCTGTTGATAAAATATTGCTTTTTGAAGGGAAATATATAGTTGAAGCAAAAACTTGCTTGAAGCTTGATTCCGAGTTTCCGGACACTGCCCCAGGAAAATCAACCATCAAAGATTGGTATGCTAAGTGGTGAAATGAGCACCGAATACGGTGAATACAGTGGACGACCAAAAGAGGTTGTTACCGACGAAAACATTTAAAAAATCCACAAAATGATTTTGAATGACCGTAAATTGAAATTGAATAAAATAGCAGAGACTTCAAAGATATCAACTGAACGTGTACACCATATCATTCACGAATATTTAGGTATGAGAAAGCTCTGTGCAAAAAAAATGACGAATTGATGATTCGGAGCAGTGTTTGAAGATGATCAAGCTTAATAAACCCGAGTTTTTGCGTCGATATGTGACAGTGGATAAAAATGGCTCCATTATTTTACTCTGAAATCCAATCGACAGTCATCCGAGTGGACTACACACGATGAATCCGCTCCAAAGCGCGCGAAAACGCAACAGTCAGTTGGCAAGGTTATGGCGTCTGTATTTTGGGATGCGCATGGAATAATTTTCATTGGCTACCTTGAAAAAGAAAGGACCATTAACAGCGATTATTACATAGCGTTATTGGGCCGTTCGAAGGAGGAAATCGCCGAACTGAGGTCTATTTTGAAGCAAAGGACAAATCATACTAAAAAAAGGTATCGAAAAGTTGGAGGGTCGCTATAATCAGTGCATCGCCCTTGAAGAGAATTATGTTGAATAAAAAAAAATTTGCCAAACAAAGGTGTTTTACTATGGAGGGCCGGGACTTTTCGAATCACCTGTTATTTTATTGTGTTGTATGGTGATGTATAGTCGAATTTAAAAGGGATTTTCTCGTATTTTGCAATATTGTGGTCGTTCTTACAGGAGATTACTTTAGTTCCGAGTTCAACAGTATTAGTTGTTATGTTTTTATAGCGAGCCTAAGTTAATTTCTAGCGGTTTATCTAATTCATAGTATTAGGTGCTTGTATGTACTTTGGTCATTAATATCTATTCGTAAAAATCCGAAGTACCGATCTACTATGAAAAATCAATAAATCAACTTATAAATCAACAATAATCAAATCTAAAATCAACCAACTTAACTGAATACGATGGTTTTGTTATATCTCTACAGTTTATACAGAGTAAAATGGCGGAAAGCTTTAAATTGTATTTTCGACATTACTTACTTTTACGATTTGATTTGATTAAATTTGTCGGTGTCCATTACATAAATGTAGAAATGCATATCAATGTTGCTCTTTTATAGATCAATTGTTGGAATGGGCTATTCATTGCTAGCCAGGCAAAAATACAAGAGAAGCATATAATGTGCGACAATGTCATGGGTTGGTCCAAGAAATCCCGATCGGTACTGTAACATAACAGAATGTTGATGGAAAATGTCTTTCGGTGTATATGGTAGAATGTATTACTAGTTGCAAAAATTGAATGAATCTGTTGTTACAAATACGATCGATGTCAATTGACCAAATTGAGTGACATATTGTTGTGAAAACAACAGCGACAGCAAATATCAGACTCAAAGTCATTCTCTGACGTAACAAATTAAGGTCACACAATGCAAGAGTTGTGAAGCGCAAGCTGCAATGGTCTGGAGTTATGTCGCTCCCTTTGAGAAACATAGATTACTCATATATAGATTACTACTTATTTAGAGCGATGCAGTATGGTTTGGCTTGTAAAAACTTATAGAATGTGATGAAGAATGATTAATGTAAAACCTAATATATTAAATATTAGAACATGCAAAAGTTTGATTGTTTTCATTCATTTAATTAACATAGGGATCTCCTAAAATTTATGCAAGATTTAAACTTGCCGCTACTAAAACTTTTATGCAGTAGTATTGGCAATCTAGAAAACCAGTTTGGGTACTTGCAATTTAGTGTTAATATATATTATATTAATATCATTAAGTTATTATATTATTTTTGATAAATATCCCTAATATAATTAAAGTTAGGTGAACACATTAACATTTTTATGAAGCTTATTATAACCTTCATGCCTTCCTTAATTGTAAACCTATGTGATCTTTGTTCATCGAAACCTGTCACTGTTTGTTGCGTCTTTATGCTTATTTGGAAAATGTGATTGGAACTGAAGAAGCAACTTATATTAGTCCCAAAACTGAAGGAGGAAAGTATGTTAACGGGATTAAAATTTTAAAAAAGTATATTATATTTAATAACCACCCTGTGCAATATAATTAATACACTGTCGCGATAAATAAAACCTATAAATATTTTTTATTATTAAACGTAACGAATGATAAACTACGTTTCGATGACCTTATTATTAGTGCAGATTCTTTGTTTATTTAATTATTTTAACAATAAGAGCTTTGATTAAAAATCGATTATTTCAAAAATATATCTTAAACAACAAACGCATTATTATCTTATAGCCCTGTTTTCCTATTGCTTGCTGAGTATTAAATAATACTTTATTAAGATTAAATAATTTTATTAATATATATTATACCAATTTTACTTATTAAATGCCTTTTTAAGATGAAAAATGGTCATTAGATAACATGTAATATATTAACCTAATATATTAACTAATTAAGGTATGCAAAGGTTTAAATATTTTCATTCATTTAAGTAACATGGTGTCCCTTAAAACTATTAATTGATTATTGATTAAGATTACATTACAAACTAATGTGCAAAAAAATTAAAGCGAATGAAATACATAGAAAAATATGATTGACTAGCTGACCCGGCAGATATCGTACTGCCTCAGTCGATCAATAAAATACCTAATAATCAGTAATTAATAAAAGAAGTGCTCTGTATGAATGAATTTTTATTATTATTTTCGATTAATTACATATGCTGTTTCATACTTAAAAAACTGAGTTTTCCTGAAATACTGACTATTTATAATGTTTCAATTAGATATTTACAGACACACACAGTTATGATATAGTTTGTTAATCAATTTAAAGATTTCTGATAAACTGCCTTTTTTCTTTTTTTTTGTGGTGCGTAAATAAAGAAAGATGACGGTTTTCTGACGCGCGAACAGGCGACGTATAATTGTCCATGCGCGAAACAGGGAAACTTCAAGTCGATCCCGCAAACTTCCAGCGACTGGGCTTAAGATTTATTTATGGTCATCGCAATGGCCAGACGTACTGGAAGTTGTAAATGTTTAAAATCGAATGGTAAATCCGTTTGAATCATCGGTATACGCGGGATCAAGGCATCCTCTCCTTTGTATTTTCCCTTTATGATTGTTGCCTCAATGACGTTATTCATCATACTTTTCACAGCCAGTCGTGTTCCATTGCACAGTCGAGGTTGATAATGTTACGCAGCATGATGACAACTGATCCTACTTTTAACTTCGAATTGTGACGTGGTAATCCAGGCACTTTCAGCGAATTTGAAAACTCCGTGGGATAGTTGACTACGTCGTCCAGGTTCATTACTCGTTGCATTCTAAGCCTATCTACTTCATTGTAATTATCTAAAGAACGCAATTCTGACATAGCAATACGACTATTTTCTTGATCTATCTCTATCTGGTCGTCAGTGCGGTTAGCACGTGAGGTAGCTCTTCGCACATTTGATTGACTGCGACGACCTAAGTCAGGTCGTCTAGTCCTCGTCATCGTAAATTGTAATTAATCAAAGTGAAAAAAGTTCTCGCGCACTTAGCAGTAAAGTGTCACTATCACAAAAAATCAACAAAAACAGAGCACACATAAATGTCACTATCACAAAGGATCACCGAATTTAAGAATGTTCTCGCGCACGTAGATTGTCGGCTTCGAGAATCGACATCAAAGAAAAAATAAAATTGTTGTTTTTATTTAATTTCAAGCATTTTCATATTTATTCGCCTTTTAAGCCTTCCCTGGACTTCCACAAAGAATTCAAGATCAAAATTATCTAAATCGGTCCAGCCGTTCTCGAGTTTTAGAGAGACTAACGAACAACGATTCATTTTTATATATATAGATGAATATGAATATAATAAACAAAATATACATAGTAAATGTATTGTATTTGGAAATGTTGTGTTTTGAATATAATTTTAATAATCATATATTTAAAAAAATGTTAAAAGCGAAATATACAAGCTAATTTAATACCACTTTGTAAAAACCATAGATTATCATATATATGACATCATTATTTTTAGTTAGTGAGTTGTGGAGCTCGCAGTGGCTAGTAAGGAGCAATATTCAATCAGTATGATATTGTGATAGAACTGATAGAACTAGCATTTGGGATGAGGCAATGCTTGTGGATTATTGCTGGTCATTACACTTAAATGTCGAGATTCACCAGATTTCAAGTATAAGAGATAATCCAAAAGGCAGCAATCTCATGTGTGGCCAACTGTTTCTTTGTGGGTCCAACGATCAGCAAGATGATTCTCTAATAATTTGGAATATAAATGCCTTTAAAAAAGGACAATGACTATGTGACTAATATTGCTAATATTTACCATCACAAAACTAGAGCTAATATATTTTTTTGTTTGCATTTTTATTCATTATTCTCTCGGAGGAAACAGGCCTTTATTTTTTTAGCAGTTGAATTTCATTATTCTGAGTTTCTATATCAGTGGCAAGCCACTGTTAGACTTCAACAGTATAACCTGTACCTGCAACCTGAATATCCGTCTAACCTGAACAGTAGTAGTAGAAATAACAGGAAATTTTGACATGTGTCGTAAGGATCGGTTAGTAGTTGTTTCAGATAGGAAATTTATTGAGTGTTGTTATTTGGTAGTAAACTAATATCTATATTTAATGTAAAACTTGTCGTCTTCATCTATAATAAACGTAATTGAAACAGTTGTCATTATAAACTTCATCATCTTTCCATACCCAACGCTTGGGGATAGTGTCTTTCTTCAACCTCAATAATCTACTGACTATGGACCTCTTTATGGCCTCAACCGTTCGGTCTTCGAATAATTCTAAATTCCTATTTTTCTTCTCTTAGTTCCTAGTTCTCTATGACGTTGATTCATGTCTTTTTCGGAGATAACTTTTATCGAAAGTCTCGCAAGAATACGTCGACCTTTCATTTTTGAATTCTATATAGTTATATTTTATTATGACCCTTAGTCATATTTGCATGGCATTATAATACTTATTAATATTATAATAATTCCTTATTAAATATAATTTTTTTATATTTAGTTATGATTAGTACAGTACATATAATTATAAGTTTTGTTTTAAATAATAATTATGGTATTTCAAATATCACTCTATATACTGCAATTATGGTTTTATTAAACACAAAGGAGATAAACTTAATATATAAAATAACAATTCGATCGTTTTGTTGACTTGATCACTATATATTTTTTCTTCTGGTTACATAATTGATGCAAAGTCAATTATATATATGTATACTATATGTTGATGAATCTAGAAAAATAGAGTGGTTGAGCGTTAATTAGCTAATGGTATGTATTATTATGGTATGCTAATGGCGTGCCTAGGATTAGTTTATTTGTTACATGTATATTTCCGTCGTATTTTAGATAAATTATTTTATTTATTATTTGCGTGGATAATATATAGCTTAGGTAAAATTATTTATTGAGCTTGACATTTATTGGGACCTTGAATATATTTATGCGTTTTTTCCGCAATAGTTAGTATTTTGATTAAAGAAAAAATGTAGAAAATATCATTATTAATTATTAAACTTTTATAAATAACAATATAATAATATTTACAAAACTTTAAAAAATCAATAAAATTAAAATAGTGTTGAGTTAGATTACGTGATTATAGGATCGAAATATCTGCGTGTAAATTTTTGGGGGCATCAGAGTGCTGTGGAATTAAATGATTTTTGAAACGTGTAACATCTAGATGGCGTTTCCAACGAAACATGGTTATTCTATATTTTAATAAGTATTGTGTGTGCTTCATAAGGAGACTTCTTATATAATTTGCAGATGCAATAATATTACTAACTACATGAAAGCAAACAGTTGCATTATCTTTTCTATTATTGTATAAGGTGATAGGTCTTATGGGTTATCTATGAATTGGGTGTTGTTTTATAATTACCAACAGTATTGTCCTTAACATTGGCCGAGAAATAATACCTTAGCTGTAAGAAGTGCGTTGTATTCTTCAACACTAATGGGAAATATTGATAAATTATTATGTCGATTCATACATATTGAATGTTATAAGAAGAAACATAATTTTTGGTGCGGTAGGTCGCCACTAGGCGGGGTAAACTTAAGGTAACAGACTAATGGGATCTTGTATTAGCTTTTGTGGCTGCAAGTATACATTAAGGACCGCTGCTATTTTCAAATTTTGCAATTAACTTATAATAGAGCAAAAGAGCTAATTTAAAAATGATATGTTACCAAAACTTATTTTCACAGTATTTTCAATATAATATCAGAAATGCATTTGATATATAAATTTAATTAAAGTAATAAATGTCTGTAATTAAACATGTTAAAATATATGCATACTACTGAAGAACTAACAATCAGTAACATTTTTTAAATTGCAATTAATTAAATCTAATTTAAATTAACATAAGTGTATATTACTTGTCAGTGAACATTATAACAAAGTATCATAAGTAAAATTATTTTCAGAACTGTAACAAATTCAGAGCATCAAATATAAGTATATATAATCTTTCCTTACTTTTATGTTACAGTGTATAGGAAAAAAATAATTCTGAAATTAATACCTGATTTTCGAAAACTAATAAATAGTCAAAATAATAGATACCAGGGTCAAAGAATAAAATCTCATATAGTCATATATCTTATTGCATTAATCATTACACATCTTAATAATTACCAATGCTTTAAAATATTTACAAATGTACTTTTAATAATTCATAATCTATTTATCGTATGTGTTCCATCTATGTAAATTATATAGTCATATTCATTTTAAATCCTGCATATTTTCATTACTTCATTTATATATTCATATAGTCCTTGTCTTTTATCCATATTTCTCATCTAAAATATATATTACAAAAATAATAAATATTCCGCGCTGATTAAAAGAATAATTTTTTTAACTAAGTTTTTTCTTAAAATTGCATCGTTCTTTGCTTATTTATTTCACTCTTCGATCTCGCTCTTGCAGATAGCTCATGTTTTTTTTGTCTTTTATAGCTTTTGTTTATCTATATATCTTGTAAGTAAATGTTTGTCATTCTCGAATGTTGTTAATCTATTTTGGGATAAAATTTTCACATATGTCGGGCTTTTCTCGCACAGCTGTATATACCTTAAAAAGCCGATAAAGCAGGCGCATTAATTTGTTTTCTCTGCAAAATATGTAAAATATAACTTTATGTATGGTCACTATTCTTAATCGTTTCTTTAATAATTTCAACAATATGGGAATGACACAAAATATTGCTTAAAATTAAATAACTTCGTTTAATAATGTTTTTATCATCTCATAAAAACCCAATCATCCCCTGCGAGATTCGAATGCTAAATTTCACGCCTCCAGATGTCTCAGGTCTTTTCTTCAAAAAGGGAGGCAAAGTTTTCGATAAGCCAGTTAATATCCAAGGTTATTTCGGACATTTTAACTAAATAGTTGTTCTGATAAAGAAACGTTTGTAGTTTTTTGACAATAGTTCGCTGTTAGATAGACTCACTGTTAGATTCTGACCATGAAGCCTATCAATTTCCACATCCTGATTGCTTATAAAATATATTTGTAAGAATTAATGATCTACATCTGGTAGTGGTGTTAACTTATATCTGGAAAAATATGAATGTTACTAAAAAATTTTTATGGTATAATGCCTTGAAAATAGACACAAAATTGTCCTATACATTATGGGTTGTGCCAAAAGACGCCATTTGGAAACAACTATTATATTTTTGAATGTTGGTCACTAAGTGGTTTCAATAATTTCTCGTCCCAGAAACTAATGAGCGTAATGAATCTCGTAGTGAATGAATCCGATTGTGGTAATTTTACTTTTCTACCGGCATAATATATTTCAGGAACATATTGGAATACTTACAGAAGCACTGCGTCTGTGGAGTCATTCCGTTTCATTGTTTCATGCTCGCTTTTGTTGTACTTGATGTGCACGAACTTGTATTCTAAGCCTATCTACTTCATTTGCTCTCATATTAGAACGCAATTTTGAGATAACACTACGAATAATAATTTTTGTCACTCGCTGTTTATTAGTGCGGTTAGTATTGGAGGTAGTTAGCAGTAGTAGTAGTAGTAGTAGTAGCATTAGGTAGGCACATTTAACAGACTTCAATTCCCTAAGCTAGGTTGTCTTCTCCTTGGCATTAAATAATAATAAAAGTAAAGATATTTCTCGCGCACTAAATTTGTGACTAAAATATAACTAAAGTGAAATAAATTTACAAGGTGTTTTACCCATAAACTGTCACCACATATTTTAAACTTATTCTTGGTAAATATTTACCTGACAACATTTATAGTACAATAACTATAATACCTGCATCTCTATGAAATATAAAAAGTGTTAACGTATTAAACGGTATGGCGATAAAATTATCTTCAATGCTCAATAAATTATATATTCTAATCGCGGATTGAAAATAGTGGCCGGTAGTTTTAACCGATATTCAACACCTTTAGTCACAAAGAAATATATATTAAATATTTGACAATAAACAAAAGTGTCAATTCATTGTGACAGTAAAAGTATTGGTGACAGTGACACTTTGCATGGAGAAAGTACATATCAGGGGTGTGCAACTCCAATGGTAAGTAGTGGGGCAAAGTGTTGCTTAGTTCAATCATTGGCGGCGCTGACAGCGTGAATTTGATTGGTTAGTTTAAAATAGTTATGTAGAAACCTGTAAGGAAATTACTTTGCTTTGATTGGTCTGCCATTTCGCCTGATTATTTTGTGACGTCACATTTATTGGACAATAGTATTTAAATGAAAATCAAATTTAATTTTTAAAATTAATGTATTAAAATAAAATCCTATACAAATATACATAAGTGTAAATAATATAAATATATATATATATATATATATATATATATATATATATATATATATATATATATAGACAAAAAGAAAAAAAAACAATTATAAACTCTATTCTAGGCAAAATAAAAATATCTATAATTCTTCTATAATGCCTTTCCATATTTGCCATCAATTTTATGGGATCTATTAGAGTTCTAACTTATCTTGATATATTGAAGGTAAACTTCAAATCCTTCCCTGTTGATATTGCATTAACTTCATTAAACCAAAAAAACAATCACACCTCATAATAACTTAAAATTTGGTCTTGAAAATCATTATGGATTGGACAGTTGAAACACTAAATATTTATGTGTTTTTTAAAGATATTTAGATTTAGATTAGAGTATTTAATCTATGGAACTACTTAATATTCTATAGACAAATATTGCATGCTATCTCTTTTTCACAAGTTTTCTTAAATAGCCTGAAATAAGACTAAAATACAATATTAGACTCTTGTTTTCCTCAGAGCAAAGTTCTCTGGAACTGAAAATATAGACTCAACTGGTGATTTAACAACCTCAAGTGGTACTAGATCTCCCGTTAAAAAAGAATATAAGTTATCTAACATGTTCATCTTCTTCACAATTTTCTCCGGGAGAATGATGTGAAAAAATTGAAGTGATGATGAGCCCTTTTAAAGATTTCTCGAACATACTAGATGAAGGATGCTGTTTCTACCTTCATGACCTCTAATAGATCCAACAAAATTCTTTAAGAAATCTTGGTTAAGATTTGTTAAACAAATGTAGTTATTTGTAAATTTAGACACAATAGATTTCTTTAAGGTAAATAATCCCCTAAAAGTAGCAATTAAATTTGGATTGATGACACCGTAACAAATATTTTCTTAACAAGGCAATCAAATTTAAATATACAATAGCTCTACTATAAAATTATTGAACACTGATTGTTCTAAAAAATTAAAGTATTACAAATATTTTAAGGATATTTTACAATTAAAAATAGTATTTATTAGTACTAATTATCCAGTTATCTTAATTATTCCGTTCTGTAAGACTGTATTTCTTTATGTAGAGACATCACACTGACAGCATACGAACATGTGGGTAGATTAATTGAATTTTATAACCACTAATATCTTCATAAGTAGGTTTTGATTTTCTGTAAACAAACAATATATAAACAGACATGTAGTAGATAGATAATTTTATATGTACCTGATAAAAGCAATGTTGGATATGCATTTACCATAATATCTGTTCGTGAAGGAAAGGTAATACTAAATTTTTCACTAAAATGTCCGTGACAGACACCATGAGGTTGATATATTTGCATTGTGGTTTATCCAGGTAACTTACTATTATTTACTTGATTAACCCAATTTTTGGTAAGGAGCGAGATCATTCTTTGGGAAACGATGTAGATTTCCGTAGTAGATTTTTACCCCGGTACACTACATCTTTTACTACACTGACGCATTGTCATCAATTTTTATATTATCACTCCATAATAATTAATGTAAAACAGAAAATATGCACAACGTAAAACGAAGATTTCTTAATCTAAACAAAAACCAAAACCAACAAACAACAAACTTAAAATTGGACGCCCATAGAAAATGCTGACTTAATACAATTTGATCGACCAATCACGTTCCATGTTAGTGGCGGCACCAGGAATTTAAACTAGCCAATCACAATTTGCGATCACAGCGCTACCGTTGATTTAACTAAACAAAACCTTTCCCCAAGGTCGCCTATACCGTGAAATTTCTATTTTTCTATGGTACATTTTGTTGTTTTGACTACTTTCCTCGCAAATATTCCAAATTTTCTCTCCATGTAAACTTTGCCTGAATCTCTACAGATAATTCAAAATTAAAATTAAGCAAATTTGTTCAGCCTAATGAACAGTAATTCATTTTTATTAATATATATTAAAAATTAATTTCTCTTGACCTCTGGCTGATGAGATCATAAGTTAAATGAGCCACTGGATCAGCTAAATGCCGTAAAACTGCAGGAACAAAAAAAATTGACAAATTTAAATATTCGAGAAGACGAGTCCTTGTGCCTAAAAACTTTAGGCTTTCCATGGGAAATATTACAGTTGTCGTATTTTTTATGATGATATATGATGATCATTTATATCAATTAAAATTGTGCCGGCGTGGTGGGTACAGTGGTAAAGGCGATGGGACGGTCCTCCTGCTATTGCGATAGCCGCGGGTTCGAATCCTGCTGGGGCATGGTCGTAAATTTATGTTTGTGATTGTTTAAAATTTGTGAATGTTCTGTGTGAATGTCACGCCAGTAACCAGGCTGGGTAAGACCTGATGTCTTCTGGGATGATTTCTAAAGTTGGTCACTCGCCAGTCGGTAGGCTTCATGCTGAGGACTGTGGTTCGGAGCCCACGTTAAACTTTAGATCCAGTCTAGATAAACCCATAGTTGGTTAAAAAACAATTATATTGTTTTATTATTTTTTAAATTACGGAGTCACTTATATTCTGTACTAAAATTATATATATTATTATAATCATCAAATTACATAATATATTTAATATTAAATATTTAAATATTATATATATATATATATATATATATATATATATATATATATATATATATATATATATATATATATATATATATATGTATATATATATATATATATATATATATATATATATATATATATATATATGTATATATATATATATATATATATATATATATATATATATATATATATATTAATATAAATTAATTAATATATTTTTCTTCATATCAGTTCAACAATAACATTATACAGACACATCTGATTATTTTACATAAAACATATGTGAAAACTTTGCACTTGCCTTAAAAATTTGAGGTTTTCCCTCGATTTCCCTCCTTTCCTCCATTAGATCCTGACTTAGTTCCAATGGGACCACCTCGGAAATGCATTCTTTCGAATAAAAAAATTGACCGAAAAATAAGCGCATATATATTTAAAAAAATATACTGCGGAACATAGAACCTCCTCCTTTTTTGAAATCGTTTAAAGTGTCTTTGCCAGTTAATATGTCTTTTTATAAGTAAAATTTGACAATATTTTTCGGTCCAATCAGTAATAGTTTTCTTGTAAGACACTGTATATTGCTAGATTCCATAAGTTAAAACTGCTACGTATAATTTAAATGTAAACAGGAATGTTGTCTGATGGCAATAAAAGATTAAACTTGTATCATTAAACAGCACTAAATTACTTTCAATTTTTTTGTAAGCTTTGAAAACATTTTGTTTATATATAATTGGTGTTCAAGTTAATGTCAAGTTTAAATTTAAATAACCAATTAGGGAAGAAATTCTTCTTAATTAAGCATTTATATCACATTAATTATATACAAGATTTTTTTAAAAGCTCGTGAAAATAAAAGGGAGATTTCTGAATTCGTAAGTGAAACATGAGATTTATAACAGTAAAAATACTTTATTTTGCGATATAATTTCTTTCGAATTCAATGTACTTATTCCTATTATACATTAATGTGATTCTCTAATTTATGGGTCCCACTGCGTTGGTTTTTGTCAAATTTTGCTGCCGGTTGCTGAACATCGGAAGAAAAGATTAAGTGTTTTGAGAAGCCAGAGAAAGCTAATTGTTGAATAAGCTGGATTTGTATTTCGATTGATGTATATTTAATTATTGACTGGTTGATATTGATATTGATGGATTTTATTATTTTTGGACGGTCCTGTACACCTTGACTTTTTTATATTAATTTATTTATTAAAAAGTGTACAATTGACGATTAATTTTCTGTCTTAACATATTAAGAAATAACTACAACTATTAGTTATTTTACACTGAATCATGTAATATATCAATAAATTGAGATGTTTTTTTCATTTGAAGCATTTAATGATATTACGCATATTTAGAACATTCTTTAATTTCTAGGTCTAGGTCATGGAAATCACAAACGAGTAATTATCAAGGCAATGTACTACAAACTTCAGCATTTTACTTTGTAATCTTTGAATCTCTTGGACATTGGAGTCACTGGCGCAGCTCCACATCTGGATACCATAGTTCTACACTAGTCTTAGCATCTGCTTCTGTGAAATAAATTTGTTGCAAATTGCTAAGAGTTTTGCCCAAGCAAGCAATATATTTTCTTGATATTGATGTTGAGTTTATTGTTTCTTATTATATACACTTTCTACCTGAGCTTGGATTCCAGGGTCATGCCAAGATATTCTGCGGTGTTGACATATGGAATTTTTATTCCTTTGCGACACTTTAGTCTGATCCTTTTACCTGTAAAACCTATGTGTCTCTTATTGATTTAATCATTTTTTCATTTCAAAATCAAATTCATTTTTTGATCTAGATGGAAAGTTTATCATGGGCGGTTTTCGGGTTGAGCTTTCTACAATATCGGCTATTGCTAATATTGACGTATTATCAACAAAGCTGGCGATTGTGCTATATTGTGTTGTGAGGAAATTACTGATATAAAAAAGCTAGAGCACTGGCCCCAACACACTTTTCTATAGCACGCCAGCCTTTATCAGTTTAAGATCAGAGTATGTTCTTTCGTGTTTAACCTGGAAGTATCAATTAATCACATAAGATTTTAATAGCATATAGAATTAGCTAGGGATATGTTACTTTATTTTATATAGTTGGCCTTTATCTCACACTCTGTCAAAAGCCAGTGCACTATTGAGAAAGACAACAGAGCGCACATATTTATTTCCTGGAGACTTTTTAATATATCTCTAATTCTATGTACTTGGTCAATTGTTGGTGAGATTATACCAGCTCTTTATGATCAATAATATTCACTTCAGATTCATTTAGATTTTAGCAGGTTTTGGTATTATTATGAATTCAACAATTTTTCATGCATCTGAAACATAGCTTGATCGAATGCGAGCGTTAAACAAGTTGGCTAATTTATCTATTAATCTTTTAAGTATCCTGTCACAAGGCAACGCTTGGTGCTCTTTTTCATATGTTAGGAAGTATTTTAGGAGTTGCATTGCAATCCCTTCAGAACAGTTATTAGGATCGAGATACGATAGTTCATTATCCCCTTAATTTTAACAGATACGTTCTTCTTAATGTTCTGCAAATATTGTTGATTTTTTGGAGATTATTTCATCTTTCTTGTCAGATCTTTATGAATGTTTATATCCAACTAGCCCAGAATATTGCATAGCAATCTAGGTTTTTTATACTACTAGCTTAACGGTCTGGGAATAACAATCGTCGTCCATTTTATACATCATACTTTGCAGCCGATAAGTCGGATTTTTTAGCTTTTTGTTTAGATTCGGAATCATATTCTCATTATTTTTATTTTGCATATTAGAATCCATTTAATAATAGTTTATACTCAATTTCGAAACCTGTGGTATGTATAAAATTTCATTTCATTACCCAAGTTTTAGTTTTAGTGCTGACTAATAGATAGTGTTTCTCAAACTTATCGTGTAGCATGACTGCTGATTTAGTTTACACATTGTTGATGGCAAAATTGACAGGAATGTAGGTTAATGATAAAATTAAAGTGTTTTAGAAATAGAGTTAGAGACAGATATAGTCATTCTGGCCTTTTATACGCGCGTATTGCATGGTAACAGTTGTCGGGAATGGCCAGCCGCTGGTTCCTTGAGCCTTCATCATATATTTCATAGTTAATAAATTGGTTTTATGCCAGCAACGTAAAAATAATAACATTGAATTCAGATTTATAAAAGTTACCAGTCAAGTCAGTTGTCATTTTTATAAAGAATATTATAACTTTTATACAATTGAAGTGAGTTAATATTCCAGATACACTAATCATGAACTGTGGTAGAATATTGAAGAATATTAAGTAAAAAAGTATTAATATTACACTTGGTAAGACAACTAATAACTGCAAGTAATAATTCTAAAGAGTATCCAATAATATCACAATGGCCAGTTGGTTACTATGAAAATAGCGTTATTGGAAACAAATGCCCTATATTTGCTAAGATCTCCTATGAATAAGAAAATCTCTTATGCATATTATACCAGATTTCTGCTTAGATTGTTTTACTTTAAAGGCCTTTGTGAAAAAAGTGAAAACTTTTAACTATTTGAAATTTATCAAAATAAACAAAGCACTACAATAATGTTTTCCGGTCTATAATATCTAATTATTGATATATATCACTGATATGTTAAAGAATTTTTGGTAGCCCTGTTAATAAAAATACGGTCTGATCTAAAACGATTCTAGAAACCGCAATTGATAATAAATTCGTTCCCTGCTATTTTGGATGGGCTATAGATGTTAGTTTTATGTCCTCGAATTACATGATACCAATCCTCACGCATTGCATATGGGCGGTGCCTTATTATTAGTAACTACAATTTTGCAGGATATATTCTGTAACACTTGGTTTTCATTTCTTGTATGTTCTAGCAATTTAGTCTTTGACAACAATAGAATATCCTACATTTACATATACTGTATTACTCTGATTTGATTGATTTGTTTATCAAATAGTCAATTTTAATTTGTAAATTATTCGATTTAAATCAAAGTCTTGATATGACAATAGTAATTTTTATAGTATTTTAATTTATTTTCGCCATTTTATGTCGAAATATCTCGCTATTATATTAAAATATTTAGTTTGAAATTAAATACTGTTGAACAGAAATAAAATTCTAATTATACGAATGAATACTATTAAATTATTATTTATACTAAAAATTAATATTTCATAGTAATATATATATATATACATATATATATATATATATATATATATATATATATATATATATAGTGTAAAATAAATTGTATTTAATATGACATAAACAGACATTCCAATATTAATTAAGCTATTTACATTTTTATTACTTTGTGCTACTATATTCGCCTTGAGACCAACCAACTTTGTAATTAATTCTTGTGCGGATTTCGACATTCGAAAATACAATTGTTGGGTTATTTCATTATTTTCAAACTTGATATTATCAATTAGTACTATATGAAAAAGGGAGTGAAAAGAAAAGCACAATGAAGATTTTACTTTACGAAAACATACCGACTATCTTGATAAGTATTAATATGCCTATAAACTTATATGTATTTTGATACTTTTTCACTTTAAAAAGGCAAAAATTGGTACTATACTAAACAAAATATTTTTCTTCATTCTGACATTAAGGCGATACAGTGTCTAGTGAACGAGGTTGGTTAGGTCGATCCAATCATCGATCCATTTTGGCAATTCTTTAGAATGACTAAATTATGCAAAATTATGTGCCACCCAAGCTAGCTGTATCAATCTGAACAAGCTATAATCAGAAGGTACTGTTTCTGGTATGTACGCTGGGCGTGGCAAATTTCCCATTTGATCTATGGCTGTGTGTCTTTTACAACTCTTATTTCAACATTTTATCGATTAAGAGGATTGCGTCTGTTACTCATATTTGCTGATCATTGTTGAAACAATATATCATTGAATTTGTTCAACTGACATCGGTATGTATCTGTACTAATAGTTTCTTTCCATTTCAGCTAGTTGATATACATAGAAATATATTAAGGTCATGAAAATTCCACTTTGGTGTCGATGTGAATGGAGCTCCTGGACAAGTTTCTAGACATAGTTCACAGTTTTTCATAGTCAGTCATAAACGCATTTCATAGACGTTTCAGAAACTGTTTTTCGCCTGACAAACAAGGAATTCGCGATATTGAAATGACATTTTCAGTCAATTGTCGATCTGTGTTTTAGTTCAATTCATTATCTTCGAAATTTTCTGGCCTTCCAAGTTAGTTCTTGAGCATGTTATAATAATTACCGTAATTATTACCAACATTTTCGAAAAGTATGTGATGGGTTTTGAATCAATCAACGGAAATAATGAATGTTAATAGTGCAAATTTGAACGTTCCATAATTAGCATCCGTATATACTGAACAATTCGATAATACTAAATGAAAAACCTATATTATGTTACATTATATTAGATTGTTTAACAATTGTTTATATTGACACTTTGCATTTTTCCAATAAATATCGCTGATCAAAATACATGCTACTATGTATATTGCAAGAATCATTCACTTCATTTTTTACATTCCCAGTTTTGTCATGATGTACAGCCAGCTGTGTTTTCAGATATATATGAAATGTCTGGAATAGCATGGATATAGCGTTTCACCATGTATTAAATATTTGTTAGTGTTTACTTAGATCGCCTTTGTTCTAGTACAAACAGGAGTAGAAATTAAAAACTACCTAACGTTACTATTTATTCATATGTATACAGATAAATCTCGGGAACTGCTCGCTTCCTATGTAGAAATTTTGATGACAAATTCGATTTCATCTGATGGCCCAAATCTCGACTCAAAGATCGTATAAAGTAATTTAGTATACTTTGAAGTTTGTAGCTCAAAATGGAGTATCCTTTCAGAAACTTTATTTATAAAAGTATAAGTCGACATATTTCGTTCTCCAAAAGAAAAGACTAAATAATATTTTTCTATTAAATATAAAAATTAGACATAGACTGGAAAAACAGTGCAGCAGTTTGTAATACATACATATATATATATAGAACTCTTAGTGATAGAAGATGAAACAGATGCTTTACAGATGACAAATTTAATGAAATAAGTTTTCTTAATTTCAAAACAGGGGATAAAAATGAGATTCATGTATTCATTAAATATTAGTTTTTGATGCGAAAAAATACGTTTGAACAGTGGCATAATAGCCGTTATGGAGATTCTACAGCAGTAATGTCAATTATATTTTATTGGTATATTGAATTTGAAAAGGTTGTCCTATAAACACTAATGCCTCAGGCTAAAAATAGCTATTGTTTTCAAAAGTATAAATAATGATGTAGCTTTAGAGAATCATACAAATCAGTCAAAGAATAACAACGCGCCGACGACTCTTAACTTAACTGTTATGTTGGTGCATCAAATCAAATTTCTAACATGAAAAAATATTTTCCTCAATTCAACAGAATGCTTATTGAGTGATTTTCTATATCATATACTTTATAAGACTATTATAACAGGATAATAGGACGGTCCTTTTACTGCGATAGTCGATGGTTCGATTCCATCAGGGTATTGATGAATTTTATATTTATTATGTTGATTATAATTGTAAATATATCTAGACAACATTATAAAACCCAACTAGGAATATGTACTTTCCAGTCACGCCAGTAATTAGTCTGGGTATTCCAGATAAACCCTCCTTAAAAATAGTTTAAATATTGTAAATTATCCTTTGATATTGTTATAGAGATACAACACAATGTTTTTAAAAATTAATATACTATTTTAATATTGTTTCTATTTTCGTGTTCATAGTAGTAAAACTACAGTCGGCATAATATTGATTTTACATAAAACCTTCAAATAAATTTTACACCTTTAAATCAATATATTAAAACTAGTTCAATATAACTAATGTTAGCTATTCAATAAATCATGATTTATGTCTCTTTTTCTAGTTATAATGAAGCTGAAACGTGCCATCACTGTCATGCCCATAATTGGAAGCAGGAAATTCTCCAAACAGGATCTGTCGGTTGTAGAAAAAACTGAAGATATCTTGGTTAATTTGAGAAGAGTATCTGAGACATTAGGAGTAAAACAGGCAAAAAATTTATATATCAAGAAAGCCAGGAGTTTATCGAGATGGAGTAAGTTATTATACTACTTTCGTTTTTGTTCTCGTCTTTTGTATTTGTTTTGTTATGAGAATAAAGTAATAAGCACTTTTATGAACGGACAGTAGTATGAACAACTTTTGTGTTCATTTTCCAAAGAAATAGTAATTAACATTGACGTAATTCATATTAATAATAAAAATAAAGGTGGGAAAAAGTAATTTCACTTTTTTATAAAATATGGTAATAATACTTATTGAATGAAGTTATACTATAACGTGTTAAAAAGGCAATTCATAGAACACTTAAAATATTGAGGACGTCAAAAGCCATTATGTTATAATAATTTAGATTCCAGTAAGTAATTAAACAGTCTTCGATAGAAAAAATCTATACAATTTTATTACATATGAATAAAATTTGGTTTTGAATATTACGTAAATTATTAAGTATTGCGTAAATTATATTTTATTTAGCAAATTTACTTTCAATATAGTTAAGCATATAAAGCTATTTGCTTGAATAGTAACCTGTAAAAGGATTCGGGATTGATTCTTCAGAACAGGATTAATGTTAATGTACAATGTGTTTCATGATGAATGTTCACGTTCTTTTGTGAAATTGAGAAGGGGTCTTCAGAAGTACACGAATTTTCCTATGTTAAAATATCTGGAATTGATCGAGTTATCTGCTAGGCATATACTTGTATTGGTGTGGTGGGAATTTTCTATTGCTGCAATAGAGCGTGAATAGCAGACTGTAAACACCATTGTCCTTGAAGATGAAACTTGAACATACTACAATTCCTGTCGGCTAAGCCGAGGATTCAAGCTTGCGCGTGTGGCTTTCTGCGCATTTTACTATGACATTCACTTGATTTTGTAAGCAGGAGGAGAAAGAAGGCGCTTTGGTGAATTGCAAATGAAATTAACTTCCGTTTGAAGATTTACATCATTGATTTTTACGTGAAAACCCCATTTCCCGGGTAGGAATAAATTAGTTACTATGTCTGTGTACTTAATGTGAAAGCACTATGAATTAGACCATGGTGCTATAGTTTATCAAAAACCTTACATTTTGCTGTTCATCACCTTGCAGCCTTGTGTAGGCCAGAACATTTTATCAAGGTTTAGTACACAAGATTGTTAATCAGAAATTATGTGTCCAAATAAATTTTGGGATAGACGACTGGAGAAGAATTTTAGATTTCTCTGATTTTGTTATAGCGATTTCTCTTTCAGATTCCACTCTAAGAGGGGGAATAATAGCTCCACAAAATTCAACATATATAGTTGTTAATGCACTACACAATAATGATACATATATAGTATTAATTTTAAAACAAAATGCAAAAATTTACTTTTTTTCTAATCTAAGTTTTCCAGCTAGAATATTCGTATTTTTCTCTCATTTCGATATTGATATCGATTTGATATATTGATAAATTTTCTAATTTCATTTCATTTCATCTAATTTTCGATTTTTGAAATAATTTTGAAATTACTATCCGTCACTGTTTTAAGTGAAACTAACACTACATTACCTATTAGAATATGCTATTTTATGGAGCATAAACATCGGTATAGTGGCTTTTATATATGTAAATTGAATTATACAATTACAGTAAACACCATATTGTTATTAGAAAAACCCTAATGTTAGCTTAATTACCTATCATTAGCAATAATTAAGGGGAATTTTTAAAACGTTTCTGTTATTCAATTCTGTTAATTTTGCCTATTGGCATTGTTTGGATAAACTGTTTTAATTCCTCAATTATATAATAAATTATTTCTATTTCATAAAAAAATACCAATGAAAATGACGCTTATTAGTATTTTGTATTTAATATTTGTATTTAAGTAATTTTTTGTTTACATGTATTAGGTGTCGGAGATGGTAAGTGGTGTTTTACAGAAAGCTAGTGAACCGGTTGGTGATGCTGGACTAAAATAAAATGTAACAAGATTAAATAAGAATGTATACTTTATATGTCAGATTTTATGTTGTATAACATATTTTACTGTTATTTTAGTTCAATATTTCTTATGGAAATAAAGGTGCTGGCGAGATTTGTCAAGATTAATCTAAATCATTAAATTTAGAATTGTCAACAATATGAAAATTGGTAGAATGTTAGTTTGTAAACCCAGCGAATAATCATCATCAGTTGCTTATATAAATTGGGTATTTGGTGGGATCAGAAGAGTGTGATCGATAATGAACTACCAATAAAAAATAAAACAATAAAACTAGAGAGAGGATTTTTACCGGTTATAAATGAAGCTTTTGGATTTTTCACATATGTCGAAACCAATCAAAAATATTTGGAAACATAAATTCCAAATTACTCGTCCCTTGTAAAAACGAAAATATCGGATATATAACCGCATAAAAACATACACACAAAACAAAATATACCGTTCAAGTTTGGAAAAAATTTTAAAAAAGATCCCATCATATAAATTATGATTTATTACATTAAATTCTTAATTAAACCTCAGAATTGTATTTCGTTGCGCTTATTTTATATTGGTGCTTGATGAGATTATATAAACATACAGCTAAATAAATGAGACAAATAAATTTTATAAATTACCTTAAAATATGTGCTCGTTGATGTAAGGTTCATCCCACCTGGGACTAATATTGTAAAGCTATATTTATATAGCATACGTATATTATCATAAAGAGTGATTGTTGATATACGAATGTATTTAAAAACAAATAAAAGATAGACGAACAGCATCATACTGTGGGAGGAATGCCGAAAATTGATAAACTACAAATAAAGTGTTGACTGATTTATTTTCACATTATTCGTCTAGAGAATCCCCAATATGTATTTTGGAGACTATCAACAAAAACTAAGAAATATTAATGAAAACTAAGAAGCTAGAACCACTCCGTATATCTCGATTTCCTAGGAATAACAAAGAATAAATATTGAAATAGTAAATAAAATTGTGGATGGAATAAAAGTTTAAATGAAGATACCTATGTACAAGGTACAATTAGATTTTAAAATAATACAAATCATTTGGATAGACTCTGAGACAAAAACACATTCCGAAATTAGTAAGACAAACTATGACTTTTTTGTAATAGTTAATAAGTTTCTGCATTTTAAGATATGGGAGACGGACACTGACTCCTGCCAATGGAGATGTATTGTGCATCACCTACTCCCCTTGAGCAGGAATGACCAACAATTTATAGTATCGATATCAGATGGCTAAAACAGTAATTTATATGATCAGCTGCATAGACGCACACAAAACAAAATATATTTGCTAATAGAAGATCTACAACATAATAATGCGAATCATTTTTCAATAAAAATAGATAATCTAATTAATTTTAAAAATGTTAATTATAAGTTCGACATATACGCCACGTAAATCAAAAACGAAATTGAACATTTTGAGATAGAATTCCAATATTAGAGCAAATGAAAGAAATTGTGGAATTTATATTTTTTAATTTTAAAAATTATTTAAGTGTGAAACGCATTGGCCAAAGAAGAATGTCAAATTTCAAAGGCATTAGTAGATTAAATTATATTTTTACAAACTGACTTAATCTTACAAGCTATTTGGAAATATGTCAACCGAGAAAAATATCCCAAAATCACCAAAGGTAGAGAATATATCTATTCTATTGTTTCGGCTCTACATACTTATGCGAACCGGCGTTTACATACTTGTAGCTAACAAAGACACAACGTTCTGTCCTGACTGGTCGTCATTCTGAAGATTAATTATTATTATCTTTGTCAAGATATACGCCTGATTATGATTCCTTGGTTAAAGACATACAGACTAATGCCAGAGAATCCTATTAATGTTGGGACAACAAAGTAAATTCTAAATCTGTCTTTATTGACAGCTACTTTGAACTAATAAATACTGTTAATATTTATCCATATTCTTCTGATTCTCCTTGATATTTTTTGAGTAATTATAAAATAATTATTGTTGTTGTTTTTTACGTGGATAAATATTTATTTGTACTTCAGTAGGAGGCGTACTTCTTAAAATCGGAAGATCTTTCAGTGCTGTATCCTTAAATGCCGGCGGAGCAACTTTAAATGGAAGACAAATAGCTACATTTTATAGTTGAAATAATATTAAAGTGGAAAATGGGTGCGATAAAACATTATTAAACGAAGTTACTTGATTTTACTTGTTTAAGATTTTGTGTTAGTTTCAATGATTCCTGTATTGTTGGAACAATCAGTTATGACATCTTTGGATAAAAAACTATTAAGAATAGTATGATCATGTATTTACGTTTTAAACTTTTTAAAGTGAGAACAAATTACTGTGTCCACTTTATCGGAAGGTATAAAATGCAGCTGTGGAAGAAAAACCGGATGTATGCAAAAATTTCATCCGAACATATATTAACAAAATTCGAGCATAACAAAAACCGTCTATTCTCTTCGTTATACAAGGTATTTGGGTTATTGCAAGCAGCTTTTGATTTAATTTGATGTCTGGCGGATACAGAACACCTTCGTAAAATTCTTCTTGCTTAGAAATTGATAGTATGTTAATGGATAGAGACGTAATTCTAAGGATTATTAAATTTTTTTTGTAAATTTTAGTCGAATTAACTTCTAATTCATTTTAGGTTTCATTAGTAAATACATTTTCTAACAAAGCACTAACCGAATATTGCAGGTAATGTATGAATGAATGCAAAAAAATTAAAATAAATGAATGTTGCAGAGATTGTTTAGAATTATTAAATGGCTCCATAGAATTTTAATTCCTCATTTATTGGCAGGTTGTTAGTTTCCACGTGGGTCATAAGACCAAGTAGAAAGCAATCGGTTAAAGAAAACTCTAGAGCACAAACTAAAAACGAGCTACCTGCATGGGCTAGATTCCAGATTTACATAAAATAATAACTTGAAATAAATTAATTTACTGACAGGAAAAATGTATATATATATAAATAGCTACTATTTTAATGATCGAAGTATAAAATAAATAAGCGTCAACGATGCAATTTCATTTCAAAATATAGGTAATTAAACTGAACTTACATTAATGTGACAATCACCCTTGTATTAATCAAAACTCCGTTTTATACTCTGATGTATAAACATGTTGGAATATTTGTTAAAAATACTGCGTATCTTTGTAATTTTTACTATATATTTTTACTATTTTTAATTTAAACAATATTTATTTTGATTTCTATACCTTAAGCTATTCAGATCAGGCTGACCAGGAAATAAACGTCAGGACTTGTGACATTTGAGAATTTGCTTTTGGTGATAAGTGATATAGTGATAAGTTTATCTATCATTTCTCAGGCAGCAATGACTTAAGTATATTAAATAAATGTACATTTTGCCGCGCCTCAAATCATGCTGCTACTATATAATAGACGTATTTATTGCATAATCTCAGTTTTGTTCTTGATATCTTGTTCTGATATATAAATTATTTAATGAAGATATAAAATAATTCATAAAACTGTATAGAGTTCAGCATTGTTTTTTATATCAGAGGTTTATTAACTTCAATAAACATTTTTGGGCTAGTTATTTCTATTAAGCTTGATATTGACTCATTTTAGATTTATTTACAACTTTTTTACAATTTAATTTAATTTTAGTTACAGTGAATCCGACGTAGTCGTATAATAATCTATAATAATATTAAATATAATAACCATATTATAGCTAATATTATATGTCCTCAATTCTAGTGAAAAATGAAAAATAAGTATGCCATATTTTAAAACTGATTGATACAAATTCAAAACCTCAATTATATCTAACGTTTTAAGTAAATACTTGGAAAATATATGAAAAATGCTATATAGTTTTACAATTTTTGTATATCAAAAATATGAAACATTTTTCATTATAATAACAATAGAATTTTAAATGGGAATTTATAAAATATTCTATTTTTAATAATATTTATATAGGAGCATTTAATAAGTTCCCTTTTATTGAGCATGAATGATTTTTTTTAAATTTCTATTATAAAATTTCATATGAAAATAAATATAATAATAATTCTAGTTGATAACTGATCTATTGGTACCTTGTGTGTATAAACTAATACACTATCAATTTTTACAATTTCTGTGTCAACATATATGAAAAATTTTGCATTATCCTAAATATAACTCGCTTTAAATACTATGCATATTATGCTAAAAACGTGCTGCTTATTTTCTAATACCTTCTTTGATATATAGATATATATTTGTTATAATTATACCATTCAAAATTATCTAAATGAGCTGAATTATATTATATATAGCAATGAAAATTATTACATTTTAGCCCTTTTGCAATTTTGTTGACCTTCCTGATCTACCAAGACAGACAACACTTAATTATTCCTAAATATAATATTCTGTTCAAGATGCTCGACACTATCTATTGCGTTAAATAATACACGTATGTATTAGTGTAAAATATTACTAAGATACGTTCTTATGTTTAGTTTCGTACATAATTTTGATATAAAATCAAGTCAAGATATTGCTTCAGTCACTAATAAATTAAAATACCTCCCAAGCTTGGTTAAGTTACTACATCTATCAAACAAGTGATTTTTAATAAATTCGGTGTCATTTGGCACTAGTGTTGAATTGCCTCGAATTTTATTCAAACAAACTTGTAATTAAATACATCTTATGTTATTTCAGTTCATTTTGGAAACCCTTAATAATTATGTTTTTACTCACTTTTTCCATATTCCTATTTTATTAACGTACACAGATTGTCTTCTACTGACGCCATATATTTTTTAATTTTCGAATGGTAATGCAAAAGAATGTGTAAATAAAGATATATTATGTATATTAAAATCAATTATACGCAGTTTGTCATAATGAAGAACTATTTAACTCAATATTTATTAAACTTAATCTTAATTTTTGTCTTCCACATTTGGCTTTATTGTCAGCCTATCTAAAATACAAACTACAAATTTATTACGTTTTATTATTTAAGTAATTAAGCTTCTTCTGATATAGAGCAGGATATCTCGGGAAATAATTATAGTCAAACTATAACCTAGAACACTACATATAGGCGTTTAACCAACATTCTAAGATATGCAACTGATACAAAACATATTTAAACATTCTAGAAAATATTACAAAATATATGTAATTATCAAAATGTTTCAAAAGCCTAGTATTTTTGTAATCGAATCAAATTTTCGTTTAAAATCTATATTTTGTCGGTCGGCTTCAGTCGACGCAAATATCGCATTTTGGGTTTGCATTCGTGCAGGATTTAAATGAGTCCCGGATCACAAAACTAATGACTATAGATCGAGATGTTTGTTTGCCGAATGAGGTTTGCAGCATTTGGAGATTTATTTGGTGGAATATGAACGATATATTTTACTTATCTTGAACGGTTTCCTAAAGATCTATACTACTTTGACAGAGACTATTTAAGTTAGCATAACTCAAGTTATCGCTCAAACTCTGATGAATCTATAAAATCAAATGTTTCTAAAAAGCAAGAATATTTTTGCAAGCATTTTTATAACTTCTAAAGATATCGAATTGCAAACCACACCTTCGATGTCACCTGTCTTCAGATGTTTAAATGCGATGGGAAAGATTCAAAAGGAAAGAAAATACCTACCACACAAGTTGATCAAAAATTCCATTTTCAAAAGTTTCTATATTGTTTGTTAGACAGAAAATAAGGAGTTCTTCTATGGTGTATTGTCATCGATTATAGGATCGCAACCAAACCAACATCGTTTTTTCGACATGTTGCCAGAGAGATTGGAAAGAATTGTAGGAAACGATGCTAGATATTTGAATCATTACATTATGTACCGATTTTTCTCAATAAATAACATTTTAAAGTGAAAAAAATGTATACCAGTATAAGTAACCTAACAGGTCAATTGAAAGGTCCCCGGCCTGACACAAAGATGGCGCTACTAGAATTAAATCCATTTGTTTTTTAGTTAGCCCTAACCCTCAAGCTACGTGTATAAACTGGACAGCTGCTGTCGGATCACCAGTTTGTGAATTATAGCATTTTGAGTGAAGCAACTTTTTTTATTCTGAAAAAAAATGGATAAAAAGGAATTTCGCGTAAGGAAGGGAAAAAATACAGTTGAAGCAAAAACTTGATACTCGATGCCGAGTTTCCGGACACTGCCCCAGGAAAATCAACCATCAAGTATTGGTATGCTAAGTTTAAACGTGGTGAAATGAGCACCGAGGACGGTGAACGCAATGGATGCCCAAACGAGGTTGTTACCGACGAAAATATTTTAAAAATCCACAAAATAATTTTGAATTACCGTAAATTGAAATTGAATGAAAGAGCAGACACTTTAAAAATATCAATTGACTGTGTACATCATATCATTCACGAATATTTGGGTATGAGAAAGCTCTGTGCAAAGTGGGTGCCGCGCGAGCTCACTTTTCACTAAAAACAATAAGGAGTTGATGATTTGGAGCAGAGTGTAGAAGATGATCAAGCATAATAAACCCAATTTTTTGCGTCGATATGTGACAATGGATGAAACATGGTTCCATCATTTCACTCCGAAGTCCAATCGACAGTCATCCGAGTGGGCTGCATACGATGATCCCGCTCCAAAGCGTGGGAAAACGCAACAGTCGGCCGGCAAGGTCTGTATTTTGGGATGCGCATGGAATAATTTTCATTGACTACCTTGAAAAAGGAAGGACCATCATCAGCGACTCTTACATAGCGTTTTTGGACCGTTTGAAGGACGAAATCGCCGAAAAACGGCCGCATTTGAAGAAAGAGAAAGTGCTGCTTCACTGTTCTTAGTTTATGAATTTATTTATAATTATATAAAACATTTCGTCACATTTTACTAGTGGTAAAAATATCAAGTCTAGAACAAGCATTATTTCTTTATTAGTCATTGTTAGAAATCGAACATTAAATATATTGAGCTAGAAATGTTGATTTTCATACAGATTCTGCTATAAATAAGATTTATTCAAGGTTAATTCACAATGTTCTTGAGATAAAGAGTTACCATAGGCGCGCATATAATAGGCGTTTCCTTTATCCATTTCTAGTTTAGAGTAATATTTATTGTTTAATACAATATCAATTTAACTTGAGAAAATGTTTAAGCCTAAAGAAGATAACATATATACAATAAATCTTTGATGCTTTAGCTTTTTGAATCAAAGCTTTTAATTTGATGAATTTTAATTTATCATTATAAAAGGGTTCTTTAACCAACAGAGGAATTAGTAAATGGAATATTTGAATTGAGAGCAATTCAACTTAAAAACGGAGATATTCCAGAATATGAGAAAGCGGTGAATTACACATATTTGTTTTATAATATGCATCATATTGTTAACTTGTGAGCTTATGAGTAATGGGTTTCCTTCATAACATGAATAACATGAATAGCCTCGTTCAAGTTTGTCTTAACTATTTAAATGCTCTATATATTAATTTATATTGTTAAATATTGTATTAAATATAAAATTATTTAAAATTATTTTCTACGGCACCGTTTCAATCGAGAGATAACTGTTTAACGGGCACTTTTATTCGGCATATTAAATTTATTTTTAAGACTCGTTATCGCATTTGTCTGAAAGCTTACCTATATTACCTTGAAATCACGGATGAGCTATTTTAATACAGTTATATTGACATAATATGCAAGAACTATCAAAATAATCCTCCAGAAATTTAATAATTTTCGATAATAACCTCTGCTGTTACCGTCATTATTTTCAATAATTTCAATATAATAATTTCGTTAATAATTTCAAGTTGCTATATATATATATATAAATATATATATATATATATATAAATATATATATATATATATATTCACCTGACATTACTAAGCCATTTAGAAGTATGGCTTGTTTGATAAGATTGTCAGAAAATTTTTAGTTTTCAGGCTCGATAATCGTTTGCTTGGTATCTGGTAACAATTAGAGTATATTTATATTTCAATTCAATTAAATTTAAATATTAATAATATTTATAAGAATTTCAAAACAAATTTAACATTGTTCGTAAAACTATAGAATATTTTCTGAATTTGACAATTCTATAATAAAATAATACAGTAAAATGTTTGAAATATTAGATTATATAACCATTTTTTATCAAATTGTATTTCATCCACGGAAATTATTAATTTATGAATCTCTATTTAAATAAATTAGTTTTTATATTTAATTACTCAACAAAAGAAAAAGCAAATCAAAATATAAAAAGCTTAATAAATAAGATATAGTATTAAATAATGTTGCCACTGTTATATGGAACAATGTGTTATGACACTTTACCTTAAATATTACTTTATCTTATTTACCATGATAACCTTTCTCGGTATTTTACTGATCACAGAAGGCAAACAACTATTTGTCTTCGTCTTCTGTTTTTATATAGGTAACATAGTGTGCGTTGCTTTTTTCTTCGTTTTCGTTTATGTAAGTCCTATTGATGTTGTGAAATGAATTTGATGGTCACCACTAATTATAATATCGAAATTTGATGGAAACTATATAATTATTATATATTGTTATTAAGTAATATTTCTTTTGTTATTAAGTGCAGTTTTACCCTCACATATAATATTAATGTATTATACATTATATAACACGTAATTATAATGCATTTAGTTACTTATAATTATAAAAGCTTTTAATTTTTAATTGAAAATATTAATAAAATGAATGGAAGAAGCTTATGTCAAATATGGTTTATCGAAGAATTGTTACATTTACAGAATTTTTACAGAATTCTTATATTTAACCAATGTAATCTAAGTCAGTGCCCCTTGCTTATATATTCTTGTCAAATGTACATGTTTTCACATCATATTTTTAATAACCAATATGGTATTAATATTGATATATACATTTGAACATACCATACCGAACAGTGTTAGATAACTAGTTACATTTTAGATCGCCTACATTATATCAGCTTTGAATTACTCTATCCAGGAAATATATTTGATATTGTCACATCTGCATATCAATTTTAATCATATTTTAATTTTAGCTGCGTTTTCTTTTTTATTTTGTTGCGGTATTATATAGTATAGTAAAAGATATGTTAATAAAATTTTCGCAACAGCTCCGCTCCAAATTGTTCATTTCTTCGATTAACAAAAAAAACTAATTTCTACCATCATATATACGAAATTAGTAAGTAATAACATAACCCTAGAATTAGCAAATAATAAATATAACCAGATGAAAAATTGCTTAAACTAGCAATCATATACTACATATTTGTTACTACTATGCAGTCTCCGTGTTTTCGAGAATAATAACTTGTTAGGCATTATTTCGGCAGATTTTCTTCGGGGTTTCTTCTTACTTTCTTATATGCAGTATACTTATTGTCCTCAGTTTTTAGAATGATCACTAGTGGTATCAAAAGTGGCTTCCCGTTATAACCGGAAATAACTCTTAGAACTATAGGTGCGGAAATATACGTATAATAAAACTAATTATTTTATTTCTGTTGACGTGATCTATGTACGTGTTCTACTACCATACCGATCTAGCTCGTTGATAAACCTTTTAATTAAAGATATATATGTTTATATACATTTACGTAATCAGATGAACCAAATTTTCCAATGAATGGAGTTAAGTTGAAACTGATTTATGCGGGGGTACTAACCAAAGTAGTGTCCTTGGACCAATATTGTACTTTACAAGGATGATATCCCTAAATGTGGGTAAAAATGACCATATCTGTTGATAATGCCGTTGTGGCTATAAATAATGATGTTGTAACAGCTGTATGTAGACTGCAGATAATTTTCAGTATCATTATTGAGTCAACTAAGAAACGGCAAGTAAAATTAAATGCTAATTAGAAGTATACACATGTGTATTTCACGTCAAAACATAAAATACCATGAAGCACATGCAATATTAAGAAACAATTGCTTGATGGTGAATGTGTAGTTGTAATGTGGCCCATGTGGTTTTTAAATTAAAAAGTCATATTGTGTAATCACTGAAATAGCTATCAATAGGATATAGGTTTACTACTCAAAAATATAAGAAAACATGAAGAGGTAATAATATAAAGACATTACTACGCTGCTGATGGGTGATTGTGTTTGATTAGTCAACCACACTTTTTACTACATATCACGGTAGTTAGTTGTGGGAAATGCGTTTTACTCCAGGCTGCCATTCACTTGCAGTGTCGCGAACTAAAGACATTGATCTAATTTTTGATTGTTATGCGTTTTACTATACAAATGTTAAAAGAAGCAATTTCTATTTCATAATAGTAAAGATAAATTTGATATGGCAATATTTATTTTGCCATTGTTAAATACATAATAAATATAATTATAATATATTATTTACGTAGAATATTTATTTTCCAACATAAACTCTTTTTGACTCTGTATAGTTTTCCGTAATCTTTCTTTAACTTTATGCTGTAATACATGTGTAATCATATGTAATCACTTTTCAAACATAATTATATATAAATGCAAAACTCGTGTTGATTACAACTAATAAGTATCAAAATAAGCTCAGAGTTGACCACACACATATTCCTTAATGTAAGTCAAATACTCTTGACGAAATTTACCCAATTTTTCTGGTACTATTATGGTATGCGATACTATGCCCTTTTCCTATGCCTTTTTCTCGAACGCACAAAGTCATATCGTGGATTTTGTTAATTATTTTGCAAGCAGGCATTTCCAGTAGCTGTTACGAATGGCGTTCACCTTCTGAGAATTTATGGACTTATTTAAACCGTCTTATCCATTTTGAAGCTTTTGTAAATAAATAAGCAGATGTATCAAAATCCAACTAGGTTTCTGTTGAGAAATGAGCCAAGAAAATTTTTGCGAAATGATCAGAAAGAATGAATTAATACGCTTTGAAAAAAATTAAGTAATCTAGGAAAATCTATGTTTATGTCCCAGCTCCTCCACCATAAATTAAATTATTAGATTTTGAAAAAGATATTTACACTTTTACTGTAATGCGAAGACTACTATATAACAAGATATATTTATACATGACATTCATTAGTCTTTGCATCAAAGCTAGTGTACGTTTTGCCATCGTAAATGTTTAAATAATAAATAGTTATAGAATAATCTAGAAAAATATTAATACGTCGTTGGATATTTTAAGAAATCTGTCTGCTATCTGTTGATGTTATGTATTTACATTATAATTGCTTTGTTTACATTAGAATACAACTGAGCCAGCATGGTTTCCTATTCTATAGTTCAAAGAATTAGCAAATTTTCATTAATAATACATCATTACAGTAAATTAAAGGTTTATTATTCACCCCTACATATTTCATAACACAGATATATCTAAAGGAACTGTTAGACGTAATAGCATACTAGACATATAATATAATTGCATGGTGTTAAAAACATAACGCTTTGTCTTTTATGTAATGTTCTCAGTCGAAAAGACATTTAATGTTGTTATATACGATAACAAAACTACTAACAAAAATAACAAAAATACTTTGGGTAAAACATTCCTTGTTTTTATTACATGTTTTTGCTCTTATTGGTACTTTATGTCCAATTGTGTATCAATCTCCTATGAGCATTTTCAACCTTTTTAATTTGTTCAATGGTAATTTTGTTTAACAATGATGCGAAAATTACGTTTGTTTTATTCTGTGACATTCTATTTAAACAGTATAAGTAATTACAAATTTCCTTAAAATAGTGTGAATTTACTAGCTTTTTTATTTACATTGTATTATAATATTCCTTGAACAGTTATTATATTTTTAAATTTTATAACCGGAAACTTCATTTTGTGTACAGAAACAATGGAATATTGCATATTGTGTACGTATTATACTTTTGTTGTATTATTTTTACGGCTGTTTAACATAAAACGCCCAAAATGGGCTTGAAATTGTCCTGTGTAATATGCGTTGCGCCAAATGACGTTATTTGAAAACGACTGTTATGTTTTTGAATGCCAATCAAGGAAGTCGTTAGTTTATCATTTATATACTATTGTACCTATCCTATAAACTAACGAGTGTAATGGATCTAGTGATGGTACTAATGGTGGTAAATGTACTTTTCCACCGGCATAGACATAACCCAGTAGATTCACCAATTAGAACTAATTTGTTCACTCGATAATCTATTTATCGTTGGGGATTCTTCTCCTTCCAGAACAGCACGTCGTCTATCTGTTTTAAGACTTATTGAAGGGTGAAACGGATGAGATAGGTTTGAACTGTTTTCGATAAACCACACAGTGCTGTTTTGTATTGCTCTGCAGCAAGTCGCTTCTTCTTTCATTAAATACAGTAGGTTTTGAAGTAAAATTAATGGTGTTTGTGTTTAAAAGTCTTTCCCATTTTATATTACTGCTCTTTAAAGTAAAATAAATTCATATTTGTCAATATCTCAAGTAATAACTATAAAAACAATGAAGATAGCTCTTCTCAACAATTACCTTTTATATATTAGTTACTAATTGATATATTAACATATATTAACAAGATGATAAATAATTCTTGTTTCAATGTTTACTGGAAGTTTATGATAATTTAAATAAAATAATTCTTCAATTTTTATTATAAAAAAACCAAAGTATATCATAATGGTTAAACTGGTCTTGATATTTTTCTATAGTAATAATTTAGAGTAAAAAACAATTTTTTTCTAATTATAAGTTCGTCGTAACTGAATTGTTATTTGCAAAGTAACTGTCATTACAAGAGGCAAAACATAAAACATAATGGTTTATGACTAAGTTATAGCCCATAATTTAACATTGTCGTTTCGTAAATAATTACAGATCAACATAATTAAAAGAAACCTTCCAAGAGCAACTTGCGCAACTGTAAATTATTGTTTCCTTATGACAGGGTGTTTACTGTAGAATCGTAAAGTATTGTAGAAATACGTCAGTGTAATTATTTAAATAGAAAATAGCATTTTTTATTTAGACAAAAAAATATTCGTAAATCTAACGCATTTATCTAATTAATACTTTATTAATGCTTTATTAGTATTAATACTTTATTATATCCAGAAAAATATTTACTAATCTGAATATACGCAAATTGAACGCTTTTGATAAATAATGCAGTATAAGTCCTCGTTGATCAATTCTAAAGGATTAATTAAACGATATGTTTTATTAAGATTTGCTTTAGTGTAGTTAGTGTATTATTTGATTTAAAGAAAGAAGGGATTTTTGTTACTTCACAAATTGTTTTAAATTATTGGATAACTGATATATTTAAGGTCTACTTTTATAGTTTTATGCATTAAAGCTACGGAGATTATATATCGTTATTGTAAAACAATTATTTACTAATTGCATATAAGTCGGGTAAATGTGCCTGTTCATTATAAATTAATAAAATAAAGTAGTAAATTTATAATGTATGTCATTTTTAATAACGAAATATTCATTTTTGCGTCCTTGAACACTAACGTAATTCTCTGCAATTATTGTTCAACTTGACATGGCAAATAGCTATGTTTTTTTGGTTATCAATAAATGCATTTTTATTAATTCATTCAATAAGTCCAATCATCCCATTAATATGCTGTAGTAATGCAATGATCTCTGAAGCTTCTAATAAATATATTAACAAGTCTCAACCTAACTATAAGATTTTACTAGTAAGCTTATTATCACACCAGTGTTAAATATAATTTGCGGTTTTTTGTGGGACCAAGCGGATATGGCCTACTATTAATTAATAAAATCAAATAAAACCAGAACTGAGTATTTCTACTAATTACAGATGATACCTTAAAACAGTGAACTTAAAAAACGAAGATTAGAATATCTTGAAGGATATAATGTCTCCTCACATTTCAAAACCGATAAAAAATATCAAAATTAAATAGGTAATAAAAGTCCCTGATCCTTATATTTATTAAATATTGTTCAATAATATTTAATAAATATATTCAAATAAGTTTATTTTTTATAAATATCACAAATAGTCGACGCGCATCTTAAAAATGTTTTTTCCCACGTGATATTTATCTTTTGCCTAAAAGATGGTAAAATGTAGTTCTATTTCAAATAAATTATTTTTGTATTAAAAAACGCAAATATTATAATGTCTAAATTATATTTTTCTTATTTATTATAGCAACCTAGTAAATTAGCATTAGCAAGCTATACAAACTACTTATTCTACGGTCGATACTTTGGGCTTAATATCTATACCACTGTTTTTAATTCTGCTTCACTAAATTAGCTAAAATTCTTGTACTCGAAATCTTCTGACTAAGCCATCACTATTTAGAAGCTGGAGAACCGCAATGTTAACGTAATGATGGGGCTTCTGTTCATGTCTTTTGGCATAGTTCTTGATAAGATTTGTACAACAGTATAACAGTTTCTACCTTTCCTTATGCAAATTGTCGTTACGAATGTACCATGTAGCATCAACAATACCTCCAGTACCAGTATCTTGCTTTGAAATATTTGTATGGTATTACTATGGTTCTGGTTGGTAAAAGTCTATAAGTCCACAGTCTCAAGACTTACTGGTAATCTAAAAGTTTAATATATACTGGTAGTGTTGAATATCTACCCAAAAATCAGTACCTTTTTATACATCAACTTGAGTTTACATCAACTTGAGTTTTTACATTTCTTCTTAACATGTGGCTTCCACTTGAGTTTAACATCATGCCAAGATATTTTTCTATATTTCCATACGAAATTTTGTTGGTGAAATCAATATGCACTGATATATTTTGATAGTGGTTTGTAACTTTTCGGTTGAGTCAGTGTTGTTACCTCCGATGGCTAGGATTGCAATATCATTTGCAAATTTAGTAACAACATTTTTATTGAATGTTTGCAAGTCTCAACTGTGTAGCAAATTTTTGAATATTAGTCAGGGTGGTGCATTCTCTTATGTATTTTATATTCTTATGCTAAACATTACTAAAAAATTGAGCAACATCTAAAAATATTACAGATCAAATTTTATCATCTTCTAATAATTTTGGTTTTAGTCTATGACATTGGATATATTGTGAACCTAGTCAACCGTAGAATGTTGTGACCTGAAAGTAAATTGATGATGCGAAATAAGATGCTTTTCTTCAATAATTAGATCTTCAAATAATTTAGACATTGTTGATAATGATATTAGCCAGAATTACGCTGCTTCATGAGGTAATTTTCATGGTTTAGGAATTTATTAAGCATTTATTAGATTGAGTATCTTAATTAGTGCTTTTGCAAGTTCAAAACCAGAAGCCCTTTTAGGCTCGACCTCGGTCAAAGTGACAAATGAATTGAATAATGATTTAACGGCATCTTGTAGTCGTTTTCTGAGTATCTCTGGAGCAGCTCCATCCTCATTTTTTATCCGAAGTGTCTGTATAATACCAGCAAGTTCACGCAGATATTCACTTATGGAATCATTTTTTAATTGTTAAATTTCGTGTCTAATTTAGGCTATAATATTACTTAGCTTAGTTTTATCTTGCTGAGCGCTGGAATAATGTCATTTCTTCCACGCTCTTCTTTTTTCTGGTATTAGTTCTAGTATTTCTTTAAGGTAGTTATTACCGTTTAGTTTCAGAGTGTTGAACATCCTTTATCCACTTCCCCACCTCAAAATCCAAGTTCTTCCTCAGACCGTATCTGATCTCCCAAGTTAATTTATTCTTCTAATGTCACTCCAAAACTTATCATCCTAATCGGTTCTTCGGCCTGGATATCTTCTGATCGAATTACTTAATTTGCTGAAAATATTGAATATTTCATTTTATTATTCCACTTTTGCTGCATTTTCTAGATTAGTGGTATTATGCAGAATGTTTATAGCATCTGAATGTAATCAAGTATTGCTTAGCAAAATGAATTTCTGATATCAGATCTTATTTATATCACGTATTGCTTAATGTCTCCATCAATTTTTTTGAATTTTTGGTCTGTACTCAATAAAGAATTCTCCATTTGATTAATTTATTGTACTATTGCTATTGTTGCCTTTGTGGATTTTTTTTAATTAATTTATTTTTTTAAATTATTTTTAATTACAAATGGTAATTATCCCTCTCGCAGCTGTTGGCATAATTTGGCGTTTCTTAGCTAGTTATATTTTCCCTTGTATATTTTGCCGTTTCCTAGTATCTTATGTTACAAATCACTTATGATTCGGGACGGGACGGAATGTTATTAATTCCAGTTATGGCCTTGGAACAAAAGAAAAGATTTATTTAGATCACTGGTATTTTATACAGACTCGATAGAAGTTACAGCGCCCTCTACTAACTCTTCTTCCTCTTTTCTACATTGTCTCTTGTATTGACACAAATCATGTATTTAACATCTCATGTTTTGGTTTGGGTCTTATAACCATTTTTGATTCGGAATTTTTATAATTCTTTTTCAACAACTCAGTTTCGATAATTAGCAGGAAGGTCCCCTCTGTAGTTGACAGATTTACAATACAATACATAAACAACTGTTAAATAACCCAGCCTAACTCTTAAACTTGGTGGTTATTACCTTTCTCTTAATAAAATAAGAAAGTATTCCATTTAGTTTTATTAAGTTATCCAAGGTGAACAGATGTAAATTATGCAAAGCTAAAGTTTATATTTTCGATATTCATTCGATATTCAATCATGTTAATCTAGGCCATTAGATGAATTTAGAGAAATTTTGGTGAAACTGCTCCGTCATATCCCAATAATTAATATTGGTTTCAAGAATTTAAAAGTTCTGATTTTGATGTCCATGACAATGGGCGCTCTGAATACCTAAACAAGTTCAAAAACAATGAGTTGCAAGGTTTATTTAGACGAAAACCCAGACAACAAACAAGCCATACATCTCAGATGGTCCAGGCCAGACAGCTTTGCAGTTAGTGGATTAACTGTTTCCAGATGTTTACAAATGGTGGAAAAGTTATAGTTGTTTTTACGCTTGATATACGAATCGACTGAAAATCCTATTTCGAACTCTGAAACTTTGAATTTAACTTTCCAAACTGTCAAGCAATTTACAAGTTGAAAGAAAGACGACTTTTCTTTATTATGACAATCTCAAGTGCAAAAAAACATGGATTATTCCAGCAGAGCCATTCACATCTATACCGAGGCAGAATATTCATAGCCATAAAGTATTGCCGTTCATATTGTAGGATCATCAAGGTGTACAGTATTGCTAGCTCCAAAAACCCGATATATTGCTATAGATACCCACCGATGTTAATTGAACAAATTGAACGAACGATTCGTTGTTTCGGGATGACCAGAAATATCACTTAATATATTTGAAATTAGTTTTATTTTCCCACAACACTATCAAAATATTGTATTATACCGAGGTATTATAATTAATATACAATATGTTATGTTTTACAACATATGTTTTACGTTACTAATAAAATATTCTGCCAAAAGTTGAATTTGAGTTAAGTATACAATTACTGTAATAGTTACTTATTTACTCCTTTTTTTTCAGAGATAGTGTCATTTTTATTTTTTGGAATATTCATAGTGCTATCTGGAATTTTAACCTTGATATTCACACCACTCCAAATATTTCTAAGTATTCGATTAGAAATGACTCCAGGTAAGGATATTTTTAAAATTTCACGAGAAATAATTCGTAAAAATTTCTTTTATATTTGACAACTTACGTCATTAGTAGTGCTATAATAAAAACAATTTTTATGAAACTTTTAAATTGGCTTGGGTGTTGGGGCTCTCAAAAATTAAAATGTTAAGATGAATTAGAGAGCATATGTGTAATATTAAAGGAAAATCCATGTCTAGAATTTCCGACAAAGAATTAGAAAGAAGCATTATAAAATGACAAAACACGTCATATGAGAGGAATACCGAAAACTTATCTAAGAATAGTTACCGGCTTAATCAAATAATTACCGGCTTGAAAAAAGCCTTAATAAATAAAATAAATATATAAAAATGTTCACGCCCATTGTCTTTAGGGGAATTTTACAATTAAAACAATGTAACCGTTATATTACAGGTTAAAGTAATAACAGCTAATAGCAGCCGGTAATAGTATATTAAAGAACATTTGCGTAAGCAACTATTGATCATATAATATACTGATATTGAAATAAAAATGTCCTAATTATAATAAAATGTAGGACTAGTTAATTTGTTCGGTCCCAAGATGCAAATTATACTACAGCTTCATAATACACATTATAGTTTTATATTAAATAGAGATTAAAATATATGAAATATTTTGTTAGGATGATTAAACTTACTTGCTAGTTTAATCAAATTCATTTTATTTTACACAGAAAATTCATGCTGAAAAGACGCTTTTAGGCATCAGATTTTAATTTATCTCTCATTTATAGGGCGTTGTTTTTTGATAATAAATATTATTCAACAAAAAATTACTGCTAGACAACATACTATATTAATTATCTAGTCTTTCAATAAAATAATTCACTATTATATCCTCATTTTAGCATGCAATATTTTACTCACTTCAGTTTTTAAATCACTGTTATATTATTTCCAAGGCTTTTTGGAGTGATATTAATGATTGATACTTTGAAATAAAAGAATTTTTTGATTACAAATATAAAGAAATATTTTAATATTAAATATACTTAATATAATAATAATTAATATATAATTTAGCACATCATTCAATAACTCTCGGACCTGATCTATGGATAACGCCACTTTTTAACTTTCCTAATCTTACCTTTGAAACTAAACCGGTCACAATTTGATGACAATTTGGCGTTTAGTTCAAAATTCGTATAACAGTGTCTCGAATAGATGAAAAAGATCGTCAAATCGAAAAAATTACTTGCCATTCACATTGCAGTTCAAAATTGATCGCCGGCGTTAAAACCTCTTCCGAATATTTTTTTTCTAAACGGAGAGTATCCTCACAGGTAAAGTTAAATTTAATATAATCCAAGGACTTATTAAGTGATGTGTTATTAATATAATTTCTTGATGAATAATTTATTAAAACTTTTGCAGGTTTGCCACCATTTGATTGGTGGTTTGAACCGCCAGATGAAGTGATTCTAAGAGTATATTTGTTCAATGTAACCAATTCACAAAGGTTCCTTAGTGGCATGGATAAAAAGCTAAAAGTTCAGGAAGTTGGCCCCATTGTATATAAGTAACTATTAAAGATGTTATTGATTATTTAATAATAAATCTGTCTGAAGAGTCTCCGTTCTAATAACCATGACAATTCCATTCAATTAAATTCTCTCTAATAAATTATTATTCTGTCAAAATTTATTTACATTTTTGTTATTATACATGTTTAACAATTTAATATTATTACATAATAATAGTAATCTTCCAAAACAATATTGTCAAATTGTTATAATTTAGCTTGTGCTATTTAAGCAAAGCAACGTTGTAAAACATATATAGTGAGCAATGATATAAGGAATATTTCTTTTTTAAAAAAGGAAACAAACGATCATACAATGAAAGTTTATCAGCCTGATGAGACTGTAAAACCAATTATGAATATATTACTTGTTTGTATATAAATACCTTGGATTTTGGCGTAAACTTTTCATGTAATATATCAGTAATAATAAAATACATTAACACAAATTAATATGAACAAATAATTTTATTTATTATTAAAAATTAAACAATTTTTATTTTTATAAAGTATTTAAATTTTAGGGAGAATTTGGTTCATAGTAATCCAGTATTTAACGACAATGGCACCCTAACCTATACAGCCAAAAGAACCGTTACATTTTTGCCAGAACGAAACACGATAAGTCTCAATACCTCCATCATCATGCCAAATGTGGCTTTATTGGTAAGATAATTTCCATTAGGTTTAAGTTGATGCGATAAAAATGGTATTATAATTGTTAATGTTTATAATAACTATTTTTGCAGCTAATATTTTATAAGGTACTTTCGATCTTAAACCAATGCAGCTTTCTAATAATACTACTATTCAAATAACATATTTTTCAGATTCATGATACTTAAATCAGTCGATCAATAAATACACCGTAATAATACTTTAACCTGAAACAACTAAGAACTATAAATGATAAAAATGACGTAATTAGTTTAGTTCCTGTCTAATGGTGGGTACCAGCCTGAACTGAATTCTGCGAACATTCGTGATGAATGATGAATGTTTCAAAATTGGTTCAAAGTCATAGTGAGCATGCACTTTGCTTAGTTCCGGTGTTCGCCACAATTATTTTCAATGCTTGGCGATGAACACAGTTCCAGGAGCCGCGGATCTGGCCAACAAATTTGAGCGAACGTGGGAAAAATCGGCGGGACTATGAATGACATATTTTGGGGTTTCGAGAAAACAACCCTGTTTTTTCTTGTATTTAATTATTACTATAAAGATGTCTGTGAATTATAAATATATGTTTTATATCTATCAATGATTAATAATAATACATATAATTATATAAAAACCTGATACAAAACACGAAAAATGAAAATATTTATATTTTACTCGCAGGAATCTGGAATAACATTTAACTTTGATTTATATTTTGCAAATAGTAATTACAAAAATACGTGTCAAAATTATGAATTCTTTTTCTTATCTTTCATTGAAGGGAATTAAATTTATTGATACTCTCGATACTACAAAATTGTGAAATAATAGGGAAATAATATTTCACAACTGGTGAGAGAAAAGATGTTTAATAATAATCAATTCTTTTAGAGAAGAGTCATTTACCTATGTTATTCTATAGACAGCATTATAATTTGAGAATATATTAGCATAATATCCTCTTATAAATACTGTAGCTTGCACTTGTCAGCTTTTATTTTTTCATACTACTTAGCCATTGTGTGCCAACCCAGTTAACAAATATTTCACTTTCAAAATAGTAATAAAATATATACAAAATATACAGTAAATACAAATTCATACCTGTTTATATAACTTCTCTCCCTATCATTGACGGATGATTTGCCCAATTTATACGTTTTGTGTCACCAAATAAAGGTAATATTTTTCATTTAAGGATTTACTATCACTACCTCATAGCGAAATTTACACATATACATTATTTTCTCTTGGGATTGAATATATCTTTTGGTTATTTTTAATCATTTTGTAAATATTTGAAATCTCTAATAATCTCTAATAAGAGTTGTATCTTATATTCTTATCATAAAGTTCAAACGAGTTGAATTTCAATATTATTCGTATTTATATCTTCCTTATCATAACTTTGTTTATTATGTTACCAGCCAACTTGCAATAATTTGATATTGTTTTAAAAACGATTAGATTATTTTATCAATAAACATTGATTTTTAGGAAAAGAACACTACACATACCGTCGAAAAATGATTCACAAAACATTTTATTATGGCATGCCATTGTGAAAAGAATGGTTATAAACCAAAGAATACAGGGTTCCGAACCAAACGATGAAAAACGTCAAATAATTTTTGGAGGCCGAAACTTTCTGAGAAGAACTGAAAGCCCGACGATTTGATTTCAAGCACTGCGAACGGAGAGATTTTCGCCGAATCTTCATGCACACCCCGAACGTTCGCTCACTATAAGAGAAAACGAAACTATAATTTGTAAAATAACAGTTATTTTCTTAATTCTAAATAATCTATAATTTAACCATACCATAATTGTACCCATATAAATGTTAGAAAATCACGTATTGAAGTTGATACCAGGAAATGCTAAAAATGCAACTTGCAATATCATCTAAAGAACATTGAATTAAAATTGAATATAAAGTGGCTTTGAGATAAAATTAAGATAGTTTTGCAATGAGGCAATGAAACTTAATACGTTTAATAATACTATTTGAATCCAATTATGGGCTATGGACAGAAAAGTTAAGATTCGATGTTAAATATCTGAAATTTTGCAGTACCTTAACAAATCTGTATCTTTGTTAATAATTGATAAATTTTCGACTTTAAAAATCACGAGCAGCTATTTGAAAATTATTAATAACTACTATTACAAAATATTGTTCAATTCACTAGAATAATTGAATGCACTGGAAAAATATCATAGTTAATTTTATTTAACAATAAGAATAATGTTCTTATCATTCATTTGATTCAGGATTATGGCTCCATTCTCTTGGAAAACCTATCTGAAACCTATATAGAAACCTATATTGGAAACGCAACTCTCACTCATAGCGTTGGGAACTATCAACTGAAAACAGTTGAAACGGTCGGTATTCGCAAAACATTCAAGTTAATCGATAGTAAAAAGAAAATGTTCACAGAAAACAGTATTGACTGTTTTTCCATTCATATTAATAGACGGAGACGTAGATATTCAGTCCCGTATTAATTTTGAGAGAGGAAAGGATGGAGATAATTGTTTGGATCACGATGCTATAGAAATTAGATCGTTTTAACTAATTTTAAATTGGCAGGTGGCAGTGTAAAACGAATTTTACATTTTAGTGCTACTTTGAATTTATAAAAAAAGGGAGGGTATAAAAATTCAAAATATATTTCATATTTTAATACTGAAGAAAAGAAATTAGGAAATTAGTAAAGTAATATAATATTTGTAGGAATCTTTTTTGTATTTTTCAATCGTGTCATTAATAAGGTGGTGATGTATGTTTTCTTCTAATAATTTTGGGAAAGAAAAGGAAATTAATAATTTTTATATTTATTTTTAACATTTTATTTTATATTTATATTAATTGATTGAAAGATTGAAGATTCGCAATTGGGAGTCTCCAAAAGCTGCTATCTTAATGCAGAGTGTTTTTTGCAATCATAATTGAATCAAAATATAAAACCGTATGTTTACATGTAAACATAAAATTGGCACATCACTTTAAAGGTTAAGGCTAGGCCAGAAAGGCCAGAATGTTAAAAACTGGTCAGTATAAAAATAGTAACGACTATTTCGGTCGACTAGTCGCGATAAATAGTGACTGAACTAGCTACGACTTACTATATACTCAAGTCAAAGTAGTCGAGTAGCAGTAGTCGAATAAAACAGTCAACAGTAAAAAGTACGCAACGCTAACGTATATTTATATTTAGGAAACCGATAGCGCCTTTTCTATTGATTACAAAACTTACTGAACCATCAATAAATAGCATATATCGTAACGAAATATTCAACAATAAATAAACCCATATATAACAAATATTTTTATTTAAATAAATATTTTATGTTGGTTAGGCTGTGTATGTCTCAGCTGCGGTGTTATATAAATACAATGAATAATTTATGATATTTGTCATTTTCAACGATACTTTATTTTCTATTTTATAGTTGATTCCAGCATATTTCCATGACACGACCATGTTCTTGAAATTAGGTATAAACGTCCTCATGAAAACGTACAACTCAAAACCTTTTATTGAAACCACAATTGATAATTATTTATGGAACATTACTGATCGGATTTTGGTGCCCGCTGAAAAGTTGGCTCCATCACTTGTACCAACAAAAAATGTTGGCATTATGCAAATTGTAAGTAATAGTAAATTTAATGTAACAACACTAATTGGTATAAATTAATATTGATTAATGGTATATTATTTATAATATAAAACTGAATATACCTTGATCTATTGGATTCATAATTGGACATTACATTTCGCAATAATTACAAATTATATCTCCAAGGTGGTAGCTCCAAAAGTGAAACTGTTCAGTCAACCAATCATCATTCATTCATTCTGGTTATTATAAATGTAAAAACCTTTAAAAAAAATTACAGAAATGAGTGCTGGTCAATATCCATTCAGTATTCATCTAAAACTGACTGGATTGTGTACCCATATCTCATATATTCAAGCTCTTTTATCTGTTTCCTTAATCTCATATCATCTCCCTATATATACTTACGTACACTCACAGGGGGACTTGTACATATCTGGTACCTTTAACAGTTTTTTAATAGACTTTTTAGTTTTGAGGTTGGGGAAGACCTAATATACATTCCTGTGTTGTTCGAAAATAACCTTGATGTGCTTTTTAGTAGTAATGCGATCGGTTGCTTAAGGAAATGCATGTGAATGTGAATGTTGCGTAGATATCACATTCACTATTCAGATAATTATATCATATGATGTGTTCAATTATTTTATTATGTCTATATATTAGATTTAAAGGATTTAATTTGAAACATTTTTGTGAAAGAATATGTACAATGTATTTCATTCAAAATATTGACTATCGATAACTTCTATTTTCCCCATCTTTTAGGCAATTTAAGGACTCCATTTCATTATTCATCGTCATCCTTTATTGATGGTTTCATCGAGTAATGCCTTCAAATCCGCGTCTTCGTTTTTTGGCTATCCAGAATGCTCTTTGTCTTCGATGGCAAAATCACCATTTGCAAAACGTCCAAACCTGTATCCACATGTTGAAATAGATGGAGCATGGTTGCCATTAACTTTACACAACATTTGATGACCCTCATACTCCTTTTTCTCCGACAAATCCGATTTATTCGATACAAATTCAAATTTTCAACGCATTGAAAAAAAATTTACAAATGTAGCCGATAATAAACAGTAACGCTATTTGTAAATCCTTTAAAATAAATTTATAAACTTGATATTTCTCTTCACAATTCTTCTTTTTTTCCAAATATTCCATACTTTTAATATAAACCATGTTCTCAAAATCAAAGTTGTTATAATTTATTAATCCCATGAATTGAAAAAATATGATTTAATCTATTTTTAGATATTACATTTCTATATTTATTTAATTATTTAATCATATAATGTATATATTGTACTTTATTAGTATCTAAATTAATCATATTTTGTATAAATTCGATTAAAATTATATTTAATATTTTTAGAAGAATGTATCTTAAGTTCGTTAATTTTTTTCATATGTTATAGTTTTATTTTTAGATGTTAATAATAACATATAATGCTCTGAATCATGTTCTTGCAGTTATAAAAATGTGGAGAAATGTTTTATGACATGGAATAGATTGCTTGGTATTTTTTCTGACTTTTCGATCATTTCCCACTGATGGGTATAACGAGAGGCTACGTTAAAACAAACAGGACGTCACACAAATTGTAACCAAATATTTACAGTTTGGTGATATATGGTATATGTGAAATCACTATCCCATGATATCTCACGAAATATTAAATATATATTATTTATTAAATTAAGTTGTTAACATTACATTATATCTTTGAAAACAACCAATTCTTATTATGTATATTGCTGTGCTTTCATTGATTTTAAATAGTTATTACGAAAATTATCTTTCTGATTCCATGTATAAATCCCCTTGGAAGTATAAAGTCACAGATCAATTGAAAAGTCCCCGGCCTACCATTGTAAAACATTTTTTTTTGCAAAATTAGATTTTTTAATTCAACATAATTCCCTTCAAGGGTGATACACTGATTATAGCTATATAGCTTCCAATACATTTTTGTAACTTATTAACATTACATTTTATTTTATTTTAGATGTACAGTAATTACCAAAACAATGTAACAGTATATATTGGTAATGAACATGGCGACTCAAAGTTTTTTACTATTAACACTTATGATGGTTCGGAGTTTTTGCCATACTTTTCAAACAGTGCATGCCAATTAAAATTTCGAAATGCATCGGAAGGTGTTTCTTACCCACAGATGATTACGAAAAGTTCAAATTTAACTTACTGGAGAAAAACTATTTGTAAATTAGCTGATATACGATACAAAAGTAAGTATTAAAATATGAGCAACACATTGACTGAAAACTGACTAGGCTAACTAGTGAAATATACAACTTAAAGTATATTTACAATTAACTATGTCACCAAAGATATAATCCAATGTTTCTTCGCAATATCTTTCTGTTACATTTTACGGAAAGAAGACAACTCCTTCCCCTAAGAGTTATTTGTTTTTACTACTCTTTTTAATCCTTCCAATACATTTTTGTAACTTATTAATAATAGTCAGGTCTTATATATTAATAATAGTCAGGTCTTATATAGTTAAAAAGTTTTTTTTGTTTTTTAATTCAAATATAAATAATACTCATTATTTTGTATTAAAATTATTTTCAAATTATTTTGGATCACTTTTTGAATTATTTAACATATCTCGCTATGTATGTTTAACACAGTAATTTTATTGTTAATTTTGTTTTCTAGAATCAATTATTGCAGTTGTTTTTCCAGGAGACAAAATACACGATATTACTTATTAAATTAGTTCATTACTCGAACAGTGTTTTTCCATCAAAAAGTAATAAAAGTTTAAGTAAACCTTATAATTTATTTTGTTAATAATTTATTTAATAATCTATCCGAATTGAGTTGAAAATCCTTATTTTTCTCTTGTAAGCTTTTTTGATGAGGGGTTATAGTTTACCTTATTAACTTTTCAGTCTCTGGGTTGTATTTTTAAAACAATAAAAATTCAATATTATTTACATTTGATTATTTATTAGATGATGAGTATAGATATGGTATAAATGGATACAATTTTGAATTTGTTCCGTGGGCCTACAACCGCACTGAATGGGAGGGAAATAAAGATTGTTATGTAGGTAATCCTCCGCTACCAAATGGTCTTGCTGATATTTCGGCATGTTACTGGGGTAAGTAATGATGTTATAATGAGATAATTCGTAAATAAAACTTCTGAGTTTTTTTAAATCAATAATACTTTTTTTATATTATTATAAAAACTCATTTCACTTAACATTTTGTCAGTCATATAATCCTTCAGATTAATGGAGTAATCGTAGTTCGATCGCGGATTATTTTGTAAGAACCAATATTCTGTTCAATGTTGTTAGTCCAAATGATATACCTGTAGTATATTTATAACATGGAACTATTAACAAAAGTATTGTTATTATCAAAAAGTTACTCATATTTAACTAAATCAGCTTCAACAATAGGAAATCCTATTGTCTATTTGTATAATAAAAAATAAGGAAACAAGTAATAACTAAACTATCTTAACTAAAAGAAAACGAGGGACATTGATTCGTTTTTTTTTTATGAATGGATATCCAAAATTTAATTAAAACATGATAATGAATATCAATTCTGTTCATTTAAATGAATGGATCTAAATATCAAGTACGAAATAAGAGTATAAGTACAAGTAAGAAACAACGCAACTATTATTTAAATATTTTCCAACGTTGCTAGTTATCAAGATATTTATCATTGTTAAATACATTTTGCAATACAACACGTGCTTCAAAATGAATCAGTGACTAAAATGATATACCCTACTTTCTAAGGTATTATATAGACTAGAAAACAATGTGGAAAATTTGTTGTCATTGCATATAATATACAATTTAAATTTTTCCTTAATCTATACTAGATATATAAAATCTAGTGTTGAACACTGAATATCACTATCAAAGAAATTTTATCTAATATATTTTATTACCCATGTTCTAAACACTACCCAAATACATTTAAGCTGGACTTATCAACCAACAAAAAATGTTCGTGAATTAATCCAAAATTATGTCAATGTTTGTCAACGCCTTTTTTATTGCTGAACGTCCCCTTTTAGCTTATATACGATTTCTTCATATTTACTTTTACGAGATAAAGTATTTAGAAATATTAACGTATTTTATAGTTTTACAACAATTTGATTTTTTACAAAATACTTCATAAGAAATGTAATGAAATCGTTGACGTGACGCTGAATATCACTCAGATTATTCAAAGATTTGATCAACATGTTCTATATTATATTAAAAAATATATTTAAAATTATTGTACTTCATTGTAAAACCCTGATGACTATCTCTAGGATGAAAAAAATTCAACCGTAGGTTTTCGTCGAAATTGTCGCAGCTGCGTAAGAATATATTATATTTATATACAGGAACTGTTCCGGGATATTCTCTACTATTAAATGATATAAAATAGGACCTAATATCAATATTCAAGTCAAAGTTGTGAAATTTAATTGATTATTATTATTATTATTACCTAAATTATTAAGCGTATTGTGTTCTTTACTAAAATTATTAAAAATTCATCCTTTGTTGTACTATTTAAATGTGAAAAGACAAAATCGTTAAAGCCGGGGTTTAACATAAATGTTATAATGACTTAGTTATATTTGCGAATGACGTCATTCCCACGTGTTGGATTTGATTATACCTGTACAATCGCAGACATATGAGTTACGTTATTTAACATACATATGTATAGACGACTATTGAGGTTTCGGTCTGATGTAGTATTGGATTGTGAGTACATATCCTATCAATTTGCGTTTCCGACTTGCCTATAAAATAAATTTATACGAATTGATTATCTACATCTGGTACGTAACAGTGGTAACAGCGTAACAGTGTTCCTAATAAATGATAAATATTGTCCTTGTATTTGCACTTGTTTAAGATTTTTTAAACTTATTTCAGATACAAATTTTATTGTTGCTAAAAAATTGGTATATTGTGGTATTTGACCTTGATTTCTTAAAATTTATATCTTTAGCGTTGATGTGTAATGGTCCTGTTGTATCAAACGACGTTATTTGGAAACAACTATTATATTTTTAATATTGGTAAATAAATGAGTATAACAATCATTTCCTATCCCAAAAACTGATGAGCGTAATGGAAATGGAATGTTGGGACCAATTGTGGTAATTTTACTTTTCCATTGACATAACATAACCCAGTATATTCATTGCTGTACTTTGATGTCTTAAAAGGTTAAAAAAAAACTTTTGTCATTGCCACAGTTGTGGCTTATTTTTCGACACCTTAAACTATTTCAGGATCGTAGAAGAATGCTGTTCGTTTCTGGATCACTACATATTTAAAGCCTATTCTTAAAATATCCTTAAAGGTTTAGGAAATTACCGCTTTGTCATTACACACCGCATTAACACATAGTCATCATATTTGAAAAATATGTCAATATTTTTCACATGATTTTCACGTTTTGAAATTACATTTATATAAAATATAAATCGTGGTAAAGCATTACATATTGAAATGGCGACTTGATAATAGTGATAGTGGTGGATAATAGTATTTTTAATCAGGATTCAACATTTTTAGTCGCAAAATAAATTTTTGACTGCACCCATAAGTATTTGACAACAAAATGTCCATTTTTTTGGATAGTGAATATTAATCACAATACTAGTGACATGGGAAACCAAATTACTGTTTGAGCTACTTTTCTCGCCATTAATTCATATTTTCTCAACGTATAAACCTTCCTTTGACTTCCACAAATATTTTAAACTAAAAACTAGTCAAATCGGTTCAGCCGTTGTCGAAATTTCGCGAGACTAACGAGTAGCAATTTTTTTATGTGCTTAGCTGCAACATTATACCAGAAGCGCGGAAGGTGGTTGCATGTATTATGATCATTGTGACATTAAGAAAATGGTGCAATGTAAATTAGTCAAATATTTTCCATCATTTTCTGCAATTTTTCCCACATTTCTAACAATATCGATGAAATAACGATGTTAGTTTGGCAGCGATAAAATAACCGATCCATTTTAGCAATTCTCTAATACCATCTGGGCAAGTGGTAATCAGAAGACGCTGTGTCTAATTTTTTACACGTTAGGTGTTGCAAAGATTCCCATTGGAGCTGCAACAATGATTCCTTCAGAAATGTTACAACGTCTAGCCAAGCTTCGGCATCTGCTAAGCTGTATGTATGCAAAGTTCTTTGAGAGGTTGAGATCGATTTTCGTCAAATATTTCATAAAATTCATTGTTTCACATAGCATAGAACGCAAATGGGCTAAATTAACGGGTCCGGGAACTAGAACTATTTTTGATAATAAGTTACATAGATATTACTCTTACAGCTGATCCTCTGAATTTTTCCACTAAAAATACCTTAAAATACAGAGCTATAGTTCCTATTGGACACTACAAACCCAGCAAACCTGCTTGCGCGGAACAGCCTTAATTATAAAACAAAATATACATAATTTCCAACAAGATGAGATTAAAAAATAAAAAATAAAACTACGATAGTTTGAAAAGCACGGCGCTGAAATAAACAGTAGCGCTATATACTGCCCACGAAGGCACAAAATGATACAATAATACAGATATTTATTTTCAAAATTAAGTGTTATTATTGGAGGGCATTTTAATTTTAAATACAGCTTAGGGTTCACGATTAATAACACCTGGAAAAGGATATGAATTGCTCATAACATTTAATATTACAAATTTGTAATTATCATTCAGGGCACGAACCCACTTATTGGCTCGCCGACAATAATAAAATGCCAGACTTACTGGATATTTATATTTCAAAAGGCATGTCAACAAAGGTTGTTAGAATTAACATCTGATCACATTCCGGTGTTGGGTGCGACAATCCTGAGACAAAAACAAAAAACCTAATCTTATTAATACATTTAATCACTGGGACATTTTTGGACTAATAATGCATGAACAAATCAGTGTTAGCTTAAGTCTTAATAGTATAGAAGATCTTGAGCAATAAACCAGAAATATAATTGAAGAACTTCGGTCAGTTACAAAACAAGCTAGACCAATGTCAAAAGAGAAGTGAGAATATGAAGTAAATTACCACCTTGAAATAAAGAATTCATAAAAAAAGGACAAAAAACTAGAAGAATATAGCATAGAGCCAGAAATATCGTAGACTAAAGAAATAGAATTAGTAAACAGACCAATCAAAAGATTAATGAATATAAACAGAATTACTTGAAACATATGTAAGTCTAATTATTAGGTTGCCAGCTATTATAAAGGATTGAAACGAATTGGTTCGACGCAACGAAGAAAAAGCTGAATTATTTGCACAACGTTTAGCCAATATACTCTAATCAAATGATATAAAATCCATAATGGGTAAACAATCCTAATGTATCAGTTCGAAGTTGACATTAATGTGATTTCTTCAACGGAAATTGTCAAGAAAATCGATAATTGGAAGTGCATGTGGTTTGGTTCGCTTCAATCTTTAGATTTTCTGCGTTTTGTCCATTATCTATATTGCTTTTAAGTTGCTATGATTTTATATTTAAGATACCTTATTTTATATTTTAAGGGGAAATTTTGGCTTACATCTTAAATTCATTTGATATAGAGGTAATCGTTGGTTACTTACTGATAAGCATTGCTAATCAATTGAAAAATGTTATTTTGGCATCGTTCGATTACTAGTTGATTTGATTAAATTCCAAATTAGATTAAGTCCAAATATGCTTCATAATAGACAGTCTAGTTTAGGGGAATTCTAGTCAAAATAACTATTGAAATATTGAATAAATGACCCTTCGTGCAAGACATCATTCAATTTGACGGACGACAAACTTCATGTAATTTGCTCGTCTTATATATTAGTCGCAGATGGCCATTCAAAAGTTTGTGAGACGCCCAGGACTATTGCAGAGTTATATTTATTTTATCAAATACCTTTTCAACGACCGTTATTATTCTGTTGAGTGGTGATTTCGACATTCACACAGGAAATCTAGTATTTTATGTTTTACGTTTAAACTGAATTGTTTCCATATTATTATTCTGAACTTGCCCCAGTCAGTAGATTTGTCGGTAAGATTATTTTTCAAGATTGTGGCGTCAAGTGTTAAGAATACTGAAGTGTGATCAGATATTAGTTTACACAAATTTTTGGTTTTAATTTGATTTGTTGGTAGGCCACTAAGTGGATTCATGCCTTGTATGATTATTACAATTTGTAATAAGTGTAGTATTAGTAACTGATATCAATTATATCAATGAATATTAATATTCTCTGAAACACCTGATATATTGATTGTTCTTAATACTATTTACAATAATATGTTCATGTTCTAGAAATTGTACTATTTATCATCTTTGTTATTTTATTTCTAATATTCAATAACAAATACTTGAATGTATATAAAAGTGAGTAAGACAATAAGTATGCAATTATTTAATAATAATATGTTATTCTAAATAGTTTATTTTATATAGTCACATAATTTAACTTATAACAACTTTATTAATCCAAAATTGTAATAGATTTCGAATATTTGAATTTGAATTTGTATAATATTTATAATAAATGACGTAATTATTTACCATTACGCCTTCACTATTTTCCTAATTCTTCGGAAAGTGTTGTACTCTTTAAAATTCCCCCATCTCTCTTTAGGATATAATGTCTATATGACTTTAATATACATTTTATTAAGACCATTTAATTGTTACTATTTTAAACATATACATATTTATATAGATGTCTGTGTTATATTAAAAGCTATCAATGGATAGTTTTTGATATAGCACAGACATCTCTATAAATATGTACATGTTTAAAATATATAGACTTTACCTTTCAACTATTTTATTAGGTGCTTAATCAGCGATATTTGTTAATGGCAATGCGAATTATTAATGTAAATAGGTATAAAATAATCTAACCTAACTACCCCGATAGTTTTGACAATTTTCTATATAATACAATAGTTTCCTTTCGACACGGATGGTATCACCATGTTGCCAGAATGATAGGAAAAAGTAGATAATCATACAAAATATTTTTATTAATATATTTTTCCAATTCTCTCAATAAATGCATAAAAAATTATCGTAAATATCGTTAGTACATTAGTGTTAATATTTGTCTCCTTGACAGCTCTATAATATCGAAGAAATAAGTAGGAGTACCTTTGAAACACATCCCTTTGGATATATTATTATACTTTATGTTGTAAAAATATGTTTACCTACGTAAACTAAATTTATTCACAATATTTCCAGGCAAAATAGAATTTGTCAAATTCTTCAAAATATTGATAACGATGAGGCACCAAAATTCCCTCAATTTGGTAAACATATTATTAAACTGTTTCACAAAAAGTTAGAGATTAAAATAATATTATTACTATGTACTAATATGTACGGAAATGTTCCCTGAACCATGTTCTCGAATTAATATAGCTTTTAATCCACTATTTCGATTTCTAAATATTTAAACAATTTTTCTTAACTACTTTTTAATCTTATTACCAATTCATTCAATATACATACTATGCTAGATGACTGTTTAATTCCATACATCTTACGTCTTTATCACTCTGCTTCTTAATACGGAGGAAGGCAGAAATATTCCCAATATGCATTTAACTTACAATCTCAAAGTCCTGCAAATACATAATACTTTGTAAATGTAACAAAAAATTTAAATAAATGTTAACAAAAATACAAGTAAAATTAATTAATCAGATTATTAGCTGTCTTTTTTTTTAATGTTTTACATTTTTTTATTTGTAGAATTAATTTTGAAGTAGTGTAGGGAATCGAAGCAAGCAGAACAACAGAAGCTAATTCATACTTTATATAACATATCAAAGTTTGTAATGAATGCAATAGAACAAAATTAAAACAAAACTATATACAATGATTATTAGCCTTTTAAAATAGGAACAAGAATTCTCCGGAAAGTTTAAGGAGATCCTGACCTACCGTGAGGCAATATTCATTAATAGTAATCGTATAACTAGTAATCAAATTTGCAAAACATAAAGTTTTGTAAAGCAATAGTTTTACGTCGGTAAGTTTTGTGGTTATGATTGTTTTATTTAAACCATATGCTCTTAAAAATTAAATCCTAATAAACTGTATTGGGTTGGGTTGGGTTTTAGAAGCTTATAATTTTTTTTCAACTCAAGTTTTGAAAATGCCGAATTGCTAGCTTAGAGGGAAGAAAAATCTATGAAATGAGCATCAATAGCTTGCAGTCCAGATAATAATATTTTGATCAGCAATATATATTATAGTTAGTGTGAATCACCAATGTAAACAACTGTCGAATTCTCTATACCTAAAAGAATTCGGCTATTGAAGCGCATTAAATACTTTTAGAAACTTATGGTATTACTACTCGATTATATTCCAATTGTTGGTTTGGGTTTCAACTATTTAAAAACGATTTTGACGTCAACAGTAAAGAACGGACCAAATCTAATCAAAGACTATAAATTGCGAATATTATTAAACAAAAATCCATGTCGGACTCTCAAATAATTTTCTGGTAACTTAGTGTTTAATGAGTCAACTATTTCCAGATATATACAAGTAATGGGGAAGATTTAAAGGAACGGATTACCATACTGACTGACTGGAAAAAACAATTTTGCGGATTTTCGTCGTTGTGTTTTCATTGCTTTCTAGAAATAAAATAGGAATGTTATATGGCTCGTTGTGATTGATAATGAAAAGTGCATATATTGTGACAATCTCAATAGCAAGATTTCATGGGTTTCATCTTCCAGGAGAATCATCCACATCGGCACCAAAGCGGATTATTCATAGCCATAAAAGCTTGCTGTGCAAATGGTGGAATCAACAGGGTGTAGTATATTACGATCTGTTAAGACCGAATAAAATTGTTACTGCAGATATGAGCTGATCCATCCCTCATCACACGGTCAAGTGATTCAAATTATAGAGGTTGCAAATAAATCCTCAAAAAGCTCAAAAAGACAATCATTTTCCATGAAAAGCATTTCGAACTGCGTATTTTGCGACTCATGATCAATAATGCAATTATTTAATGGATAGGTAGTCTATTGGTAGTCCCAAATCCAAAAAACAACTCAAAAAGGTTCAAAAAACATTGAACGCCAGCTTCAGGTGATCCAAAATAAACTTCTCAGGAGAATTCTAAACGTTCCATGGTACGTCAGGAATATCCAAATACATCTAGAAACGGACGTCTCTAAAGTCAAAACTTTTATACCCCACGCTTCCCATTAACAATAAATTAGCTCAAGAAGGGGATAAACTCATTCGCGAGCTGGTCCAGCTACCCAGTTTACCGGTACCCTATTCCCAAAATTAAGCAGTAACAGTAAAGTGCATACAGGGGATGCGTCATATACTCTACAGCCTAGTTCTAGCAGAAGTTTTAAAAACATTACTTAAAACGCTTTCTTGGACTTGATCGGATTATGCCAGCCAATTAAGCATATCTTAGTACATATATGGATCAAAATAATAAGGAACAATACTTCTAAGATTAACTTACTCCGTTATCTAATTTTAGATGAAATATTTATTTCTTAAATACCTGTAACAATTCGTCATACACCTGACATTTATCTATAGCAATTAACAGTGATTGGGAAAAATTATTTAATTTTTGACGGGTTAGTATATGAAATGCGATTGATAATACCTGGTATTAAAGTGGGTGTTACTAGTGGATCAGTTGTCGTTCGACCTTCGTAGAGTAAAGACGTGTTTGGAGCGACGGTCAGTGTAATAAATTTGAAAGTGTACTACCTGTGCCACAAATGCGATTTTAAAAAATAAGTAAAAACCGTGACGACAATAACAGTGTTAAAACTGCGCGTTAAATGTTTAGTGAAAATGTGTTTAAAACGATGGTCACTGCAATAAAGTAACAAAGGTAAAATTTTGGGGGCTGTTAAGGGTCGGAGGTGCATCATCTGTACCACAAATGCGGCGATATAACGGTTCTGAAACAAATACCGGTTCTGAAATTTTTGTAAAAACGTGAATTAAACTATTCATTAAATAAAAATGATTGATAGAGAGAACCAGAGACTAAATGAGATGGAAACACAATCCTCAACGTCAGGTGAAGCTCATCTGGCACAACAGAATCAAATCTTTTGTCAAGAAAACCATAAGAGAACGCAAAATGAGCAAGCTCTCTATAATGCGTATATTAACGAAAAAACAGCCCGACGGAATCTGGAAATTGCACTAACAAATATGCAAAAACAATTAGATGCACTACAACTCCTAATAAAAAACCAAAACACATACAATCCAACTAGCATTCCCGTAGTGAACCAGTGCACTGAAAACAAATTGCCTGTAAACTATGAAACAGACGAGGAAGAATTGCAAAAAGAAGTAGGCTGGATAACAGTTAAAAGAAATAAGAAACGAAAAGCAAACTATACACCTGAAGCTTCACCACAACAACCAAAAACCATTAAAGCACAAGAATTGAATAAAGAAATAAAAGTGCCGAGACCACCTCCAATTATAGTAAGTAATGTCACAGACTTTGACTTGCTATATGAAACAATGAAAACAAATAATATACTATTTAGAGCAACAACATTAAACAATGGACAAATCAAATTAAACGCCGAATGTCGTAAAACTTTTACGAAAATTGCTGAGTGCTTGGAATTCCTAAAATTACAATGGCACTCGTATGAAGATAAGCAAACCAGAGACATTAAAGTAATGGCAAGAGGGCTTCCACCGACAGCTAAAACTACTAAAATAGTGGAAGAGTTAATAAAAAATGGACTTAAATGTACTGACGTCACAAATATCCTGAAAAAAGAACAAAATAAAAATAACAATGGAGAAATAGTTGTCCAGAAGAAGCCTTTACCACTGTTTATGTTATCATTCCAACATAACACGGACATAAAAGCAATTTATGAAATTAAACAAATTCTAGGAGTCGAAGTAAAAATAGAACCTCTTAGAAAGGCAAATCTTGTGCCACAGTGCAAGAGATGCCAATTACATGGACACACACAAAAATTCTGTAAAAGGGAACCAAGGTGTGTAAAATGCTCAGGAAAACACATCACGGGAGAATGCAAAAAACCCAAAGGAACAAAAGCGAAATGTGCGAATTGCAATGAAGCGCATCCAGCAAGCTACAGAGGATGCGTAGTTGCGAAAACATTCCAAGAGAGAAGAAATAAAATCAGTCAGGCTAAAGAGCAAAAAACAGTGACTCAAAATAAACAACCAAAAATGTACAACGAAGTCAACGATGAAATGACCTATGCTCAAAGCATAAACCAAACCGCTCAAAAAGAAACAAAAAAAGAAGACGTTACAACCAACGAACTGCTATTGAAACTTATAGCAAAGCTGGACAACCAGGAAAAGATTATTGAATCGTTTTCTGAAAGATTACTTAAACTCGAAAACAATAGGGCGGTGGCCTCAAGAACTAAAAATGGCAAGTAAAGACATCCGCATCGCAATTTGGAATGCTAATGGGATTCAGAAACATCACGCTGACCTACAAGTATTCCTAGAATTGCAAAAAATAGATATTTGCTTAATATCTGAAACCCATTTGACAAAGGAATCCTTTATTAAATTTAGAGGATATCACTTTTACCACACCATTCATCCAGCTAACACAGCAAGAGGAGGAAGTGCAATAATAATAAAAAATAATATATGCCATCATCAAGAACCCGGACTCAGTTTAGCAGAAAATCAGGTAACGGCAGTAACTGTTATATCTAGCAAATACAGGGTTACATTAGCTTCCATATATAGCCCTCCAAGATACAACCAAAAAAAAGAAAATTACTTGAATGTTCTAAACAACCTAGGAGAAAAATTTATAATCGGTGGTGATTTCAATGCTAAAAATACAAGATGGGGATCTAGAATGACGACAACTAAAGGTAATGAATTACATAAAGCAGCTGCTGAGCTAGGGTGCAGTTACATGTCGACAGGAAAACCAACTTATTGGCCTACCGATCCAGAGAAAACTCCAGACCTGTTAGACTTCTTTATAGCTAGAAACATAACCACTAACTACATGGAAGTTGAAGAAAATTTTGACTTAAGTTCAGATCACACACCTGTGATTTTGACGCTGAGTGAAAACATTATAAGAAAACAACAAAATCCAACATTAACCAACAAGAGGACAGACTGGGAAGGATTTGTTGAAGAAATAAACAATCGAATTCAACTAAATGTTCCCCTTAAGACAGAAGACCAATTAAATTATGAAACCGAAAAATTCGTTGCAGACATCCAACAGGCTGCTTGGAATAACACTCCAGAAATTAAAACTTCAACCAAAGGAATAAATTACCCGAAAGAAATCAAGGAAATGGTAGCTGAAAAACGAAAACTACGGAAAAAATGGCAGCAAAATAGAACACCTGAAAATAAGAATATCTTAAACAACATAACACAAAGGTTGAAGAGGGAAATTTTGGAAATTAAAAACAATTCCATAAATAACTATCTACGAAATTTAACAGACGACAAGAACACAGACTATTCGCTCTGGAAAGCCACTAAATACCTAAAACGATCCTGTCTACATAGTCCTCCGATAAGAAACATGCATGGAAGTTGGGCTCGCAGCAACCTGGAGAAAGCAGAAGCATTCGCTGACCATTTAGAGAAAACTTTCAAACCAAACGAAAGTGAAATTGAACATACTTTACCGGACATAGACGGCGAAAATTCGACAATTCAATTAACAACTCCGAAAGAAGTCACCAACGTTATTAAAACAAACATCAAGCCAAATAAATCACCAGGCTATGATTTAATAACAGGGCAATTGCTGCACAATCTGCCAAGAAAGGGTATTATAAAGCTCACTAACTTAATCAATGCAGCATTTCGACTGAAATATGTCCCAGACGTTTGGAAAATGGCTGAAATAATAATGGTTCCAAAACCTGGAAAATCACCAAATGATATAAAAGCTTATCGACCTATCTCACTGTTACCGATGATAGCTAAGGTATTTGAAAAGCTCCTCTTGAAAAGATTAAAACCAATTATAGAGAGAAAAAACCTAATACCAACACACCAGTTTGGGTTTATTACCAAACATTCAACGATTGATCAAGTGCATAGAATAACAGATGTTATTGAAAAAGCCTATGAAGATAATAAAGTATGCTCAGCTGTATTCTTAGATGTAGCACAAGCTTTCGACAAGGTATGGCACAAAGGCCTCGTCCATAAGCTACAGAAAATATTACCGAAGCAACACACCGAACTATTAAAATCCTACATCACAGCCAGAATGTTTAGAGTGAAACAAGAGGAAGCTTACTCTACAATAAAAGAAGCTAAAGCAGGTGTACCACAAGGAAGTGTACTGGGGCCAATTCTGTACCTACTTTATACATGTGATATACCACAAATCGAAAACATTACAATGGCTACATTTGCTGATGATACTGCTATTCTTGCTGTCGGAAACAATAGTGAAGATGCAACCAGAAACCTACAACAGGCTACTGACGCTATAAATAAATGGACCCAAATCTGGAAAATACAAATTAACCAAAACAAATCTGTGCATGTTCAATTCACCTATAAACAGGCCGCGCTTACACCATTGACCATAAACCACACTGTCATACCATACAGCAATAATGCTAAGTATCTCGGAATGACACTTGATGCAAAACTACGGTGGAAGGAACATGTCAAAAAGAAAAGAAAAGAACTTGAGTTAAAATATAGAAAAATGTATTGGCTAATTGGAAGAAAATCTCAATTAACTATACATAATAAATTACTTCTATATAAACAAATATTAAAACCTATATGGACATACGGAATACAATTATGGGGATGTTCCGCAAAAAGCAACATAAATCTAATACAAGTTTTCCAGAACAAAGTCCTAAGAAGCATCGTAGGTGCACCCAGATATTACCGGACCATTTATTTACATCGAGATCTTCAGATACCGACTGTCAATCAAGAAATTAAAAGAATTGCAAAGAGACATGAGGAGAGACTTCACTCTCATGTTAATTTCGAAGTATTACAACTCTTGGACAACACCAAAACCGGACGCAGACTCAAAAGGACCAAACCATTTGAACTAGTGTAGTGTGTTGTAGTGTAGTGCAGTGAGGTGCATTAGAAAAAACTCAAAGTGTTAAAACAATTATTATTATGTTAGAGACTATGTAGGACTGATGAGTCCTATTAGATATATACCTAGATTTAAGCTATTATAAGGACAAATTGTAGGTTAGTCGGCAACGACTAGTAACAATGTATATAATTATAAAAAAAAAAAAAAAAAAAAAAAAAACTAGTGGATTACTTGAATTTCGTATTTAAAAATTCTTATCGATATTGCTTCATCGTTATTTTTTTCACTTACCTAATTATGTTTAACTTACAGATTAAATAACGCTTCAAAAATATGTTAAACAACGCAATCATACACATACTTGCTAGTATTATCTCTAGAATGATATGACGTTGACGTTTTTGAGGTTGAAAATAGTCCGTTAATATATTCTTGAAGGCGGAAAGGTGAATATCTTCACTTTTTGTATATTTAACTCGATCTTATTTTCGAAATAAATACCAAAATATCTGCAACAAGCATGTGACCTATAATTGAAATTGTAAAATCCAACGATATCCGGTTAGAATAAGTAGGTTTTCAAAAATATCAGTAACCGAGGTAAATGGAATAACGTCAAAGGCTTAGTAAGGAGAAAAGTCTGACAAGATGCAGTAGTTTTTGTTTCTCTAAGAGGATGTGGATGAAACAAAGGAATTATTACTATCAAGTAATCTGGCTCTTCTGAACCTTCAGTTTTTAAGTTCTTTATTATATAGTTATAGTAGTTATTGAGGAGTATAATTTGCCTGGTTTACGAGGGTCACTATTTATATTTCGGGAATAGGAAAAAAAACAAATAGTTAAGCTGCGAATATATTTTCTTCCTTTTTCAAAGTACTCGCCACAATGATTAATACACTTTTGCATACGCCTAAACCAATTTTCAAAGCTTTTACTCCATTCCGAATGAGGTATCTTCAAAACATGATTTTTGAACGCTTCAATAGCTTCTTCAGGCGATGAAAATCGTTGACCACGCAGATTATTCTTCACGGATGGGAACAAAAAGAAGTCATTGGGTGCCAAATCAGGGTTGTACGAAGGACAACCCATCAATTAGATGTTTTGAGTGCTCATATAGTCTCTTGTTTGAGAGCTCGCATTGTTATGACGAAGAACAATCCGGCGTCCCTTGTTTGTTTTCCTTATTTCACCGAAGACTTCTGGCAAACAAATGGTTGTGTACCTATCAGAATATATTGTTCTATGATGCTCTAGAGGCACTGTTGCAATATGACCAGTACTCCCGAAAAAACAGGCCACCAATTTCTTTGAACTGCTTCGTGGGCGAACAACGTTTGTTGGATTTGGTTCATATTGGAACACCCATACAAACCACTACTGCTTATATTCGGGCTCATACAACAAATATATCCATGATTCGTCACCTGTCACGATTGTATAAACGACTTTAGAAGCACCGCGATTGAATTTCTTAAGCATTTCTGGGCACCAATCGACACGAGTCTTTTTTTCTTGAGCGACTGTCAAATTGTGTGGTATCCAACGCGAACATAACTTTCGCACATCTAAGTGTTCATGTAAAATCGCATATATGCCGGTAGAACTAATGCTTTGGGATGCCTTAATCTCACAATCGACGATCTTGCTTAATGATTTCGCACACAGCATCTATATTTTCTGGCACCACGGCCGATTTTGGACGACCCTCACGAAACTCGTCGGACAGCGAACTACGACCACGATTGAATTCACTAAACTAGCGATACACGGTGGTTTTTGATGGAGCTTCATCGTCAAAAGTCAAATTAAGTTGATTGATGCACTCTTGTTGTGATAATCCACGTCGAAAATCGTAAATAATCATCGCACAAAAATTTCAACTAAATATAAAATAAACAAATAGTGTCTTATAGAGGTTTTCTACATCATTTCATTAGCGAGGCTACCAAAATTGTTTAAGCCGTATTATTTCGGTTTTAAATGAACCTAAACATTTTCAATTGCTCAGGCTACTCCGTTTTACCTAGTTGTATATGAGGAAATCAAATTGTCTCAACTATATCACCAACAACATTTATTAATTAATGTACCTTTGCATTTGATGTGTTAAGACGTTGATTAGCTCAACTGGGAAACTTGAGGCTAAGCGACCTTTGCATGCTCAGAGATCACAAGAAAAGGGTAGTTAAAGATACCAATTTGTAATTTGTTGACAAGGCGACGAACTGCCTAGTAACCTAGATATCATTTTCTTTTGTTTACACAGTAACTTAATTTAAAAAAACAATTGTTTTCTACGTGTTTTCTTTCTTGGCTAACCGGTGCTAGTTAATCCCCTAGATCATTACTGTCGGCGCCCTTGACCAGAACCATCTAATATGACAAAAAAAACACAAATAAGTTATCAATTTAAATATAAATGTAATTTCAAAGAAAAATGTATAAAAATTAATATTGTTACAGTTAATATTCTTACTAATTGCTCATATAATTACCTAATTGTAATATAACTTATTCAACATATTTAAATTTAGTTACTTCATTTCAATAAATTACTGTTTTCATTGTTATTAAATATAGCGCGAAATATAAATATTTTTTTCACTTTAGATCGAAAATGTTATTAATAAATTATAAGTATTTACACTTGTTATTTTATTAATAATCGGTCATTAAATATATATTATTATAGATTTATTAGTAAAAGTTAATATAAAAGACAAAATTAGTTTTAGATGTATTTAGTATGCAATTAAATTTTAGTTCTATTATATTTTTAGGTTTCCCGATGGTTCTCAGCTTCCCTCATTTTGTGTACGGCGATGACAAAATAAGAACTTACGTTGAAGGCATGTCTCCTAATGAAGAAAAGCATGGCTCGTTTGTAGTCATTGAACCAGTAAGACAAAATTATACCATATATAAGAAATACTTAAATTAAAGTTCTTTTAGATAAGCGGTATCCCATTAGAAGGTAAAGCTAGATCGCAAATCAACCTCAGAATGAATAAGTTATGGGGATTTAATAGTGACATTCAAAAATTCAGTGATACCATTATTCCGTTAGCCTGGCTGGAATATGTAAGTACTCGTGTATAAAAAAACAATGATATTTGACAACAATTGTTTAAGTTTGCCAAATATTTATTAGATATTCAAATATTTATTTAAAACTTGACAATATGGAGTTGTTTAATTTGATTTAACTTAATTCTTAATTATTTCACATTCTGAACTTATACTTGAATTCTAAGTAAACAGTAGAATTTATATAAAATGATGCCATTTAAAAGTTGATAAGAATATAACGGTTTAGATGAAATAAACGGTTAATTTTTATTAAAGAGCGTTAGAAATCTTTTATCATATTATTCGTAATAAAATGCGTTCACCATTTAACACTTACTTTAGTACTTTTTTTATATCATATCTGTTAACATACAAAGAAAGAAAACAGAAGTGATTTTTAAACGTATTTCCATTTTTGAAAGTTTTAACAATGTTAAATAACTAGAAATTATATTTAAAAAAGCATAATTTCCATGGTCCTTTGTGGAAGAATAGGATGCAAGGTTTCAAAATATCGAATATAAGTCTGCATAACTTTTCAAATTCACAGAGTTTGTGATGACAACAATAAACAGTCCTATCTTATTAATTATCAGGAAAGTGTTTATAAAGATCACACAAATGAGGCTTTGGAGAGCACCCAAGGAGATAAACGGAGAAGAGCAGGCGGAATTTAGACCCAATAGAGGTTATACACATAAAATCTTCGCGCTAAGTCAGCTGATTTTTCCGCATCTAGAAAGAATGTTATTTTTATTAATTTTCGCTCTACATTCGACTGGCACACTGGCCCTCACATTGAGCAGCTTTGAAAGCAGAATATGTTCGTCCAAAAGTTCTTAAACTGCTTCTCGAGTCTTCCGATGATTAGCTGTGTGCTAATGCGAAATGACTTATTAAATTCATTGGAGAAGATTCGTCAAAGATATGTCATCTCTCTACTGATTTTTAGCATAGTAGTGAATACAACAATGCGACAAGTTTTTAAAAATAGACATGGAATTCAATATAATCCTACGAACCCTTTGATAGATCTCATGTTTGCTGAGTGTAGCACTGCCTTTGCTGATACAGACGTTCAAGCACTCTTCAAGATATACTTCACATCACATGTCGGAGTTCCAGTTAGCATATGCAGGAGTTTAAGTATTGAGAGCAAGCAGGAGAAGAAAGTGTCATCTACCGCTGAAGTAATAATCAGAATCGGCCAAGTTACAACAGTTTCTTCTCTAAAATGCGTGGGTAATTAGCATCTCGAACGTTTATTTCCATTCATTTGTATGGCTCCGAGACGATAGCTATAAAATCTCCATTTTCATCCCCAAGATCAAATTAGACACTTAGACTTAATTGAGACAATCAGTCGAAAATTAGAGTAACAATTAAGATGCGACAATTAGTGTACTATTGAAAAATACATTCAGAGACGCAGATAACAATTATTTGTATATGTCTGCTTAAAGAAAAGTGAACGAATTTGTCACAGATGTCTGTTCAAAATCGACCGTTGGAATGGAAGGTACAACAAACACCTTCGAAAAAGAATGGATCAAAATCATAAAGAGTAGTCTGAAATATAGGAAACTGACATTGTCCGAGTCAGAACAGCTACGGCTGACTGCCAACTGGTGGAATTTAGTGAAGAATTCCTGCGGCATTAACAGTTGGATATTGGTTTGGAAGTAGACACTGTACCCAAGCGTCGCTTATGGATTGATGACAGCATACTCGGAACTGCATTTTATATGGATTTCATTAATGAAAAATATTTCTAGAGAACGTAAATCAATTTGTTCTTGGTGCCAATTTTATGTCTTACAAAATGTATAATGGTAATTTTATTTTAGTTTATTTCATTTTAGTTATATAATTTTAGTAAGCTTTAGCAGATAAAAAACTGTCGAAAGTTGTTATCAATGATGAAACATATAAGATCATACAAAAGGTAATCTCATTTCTTCCTACGTAATACGCAGTTTTCATATCGCATGTCTCTAATGATATTTATTTAATAAAACCATGCTACACTCTATAGTTTATAATCTACAGCCGTAATATATTATTCTAGATATTGTAAAGACTAGATAAAAATTAACACGCTTCCAGGTGGTCACTTTTTCACACCCCTTATTTTGATTTCATACATGTGAAAAGGGAAAAGACCACTTTTGAAACGAAAAATCAGAGGCGATGAGAAGTAAATCAGGTTCTCAAAAAGCTCGCATTGATACTAATGCACTTTCCGACTTTTTCGAAGATGACTAAACCTTTAATTCTGCCAACATGTTATGCGACTGAAATAAGCGATTAAAAATGTACTCAAATTTATTAATAGGAAAAGCGAAAAAATACAATAATCAAAAAATTAAGTGTGGCAACCCGAACCTTGCTTCGTCCTATGAAAAGCTGGCTGCATAAGAGGCTTGTGAAAATCTGTTGATGTATTTTTTCCCTAGAAATATTAGATGAACAACGACTGAATCAGAAAAAATAAGAAAAGGTCATCGATCAAAATCGCACATATATCATTGATTAATACTCAATATAATTAATATATCTGCAATATTATAATTAGTCAATTTATTTCTGATGGATTTAAGGCTTTAATATTCTATTATCGTTAGTATTTTTTGTTGTAATTAACTTCAATTTTCTTATCTTCCGGTAGCATATTAATTCTAAATCGAAAAAAATATTTATTAATACTATCCACCAATTGCCTGGTATCTTCATCACTTTTATACATGAATAATTTATAAAAATTAACTCAGAGCATTATTTTAAAACTCTATCGAATTCTACGATTTATCTTAAGTTTTTACCACTATTTCATGTCTTAAAGACCTTCTAAATACAACTAATGTTTTGATTTATAATTTTAGTAAGATTAGTTTGTTGAGAAAAAAAGTTTTGTTCAAACATATATTTTTTAATATAAATAAGCATGGCATACTATCTAGTAATTTTTTTTTTATTTTGTTCTTAAAGTTTATATCTAAGATGTGGAACCCAAAATTTAATTAGCGCTATATATATGTACACTGGTGTACTCCTCATAAGATTTTGGTATTTAAAAATCCTAATAGGTCCGCTTAGTCAACCATTTTTAATACTTCAATGTTTTTATGTTCAGGCAGTCTCACTTAACGTTTTTTCGCAAGCCGTTTAATTTCTTCGCTGATAGTTGGTACCCTTAGGTCTTTGTCCTCAATATATAATGCCAAATCATATTGATATTGGGTTTATATGCGCAACCTTATAGTTAAATAACGTAGCTATATACCTCTTCAATATTTTTGTATATAACAACAATTTATTATGGAGTGATAATTCGAATTGTCGTCCAAGTATTATCATTTTAACATTCTCTACATCTGTGTTTATTCCTATATGAAATTTATTGTAAAACCTATTGGAAAAATGTTCACGTACACCACCTATCGTAAATTGTTGATTATTAAGCCACAGTAATTCTCTTTATGGGATTATTTATCTTTTTATTATATAGTAAAATTGTGCATATATCTTAGTTAATTAATAGTATATTATAATATACTATTATATACTATTATACATTAATAGTTAATTAACAACTTTTATTTCAAATATTACTCACTCAGTGTAATCATTTCTTATTAATAGTATTAAAAGTCTTAATTTATTTTCTGAACATTTTTTCTATGAAAATTAATATATTTTTTGATATGTTCACACTAAGCAAGCCATCAGATTCTATTAAATGTTAATATCTGTACTTACTTAACTATTTACACTAGAAACACATAAACAAGCACATATTTAAACTATCAACAATTTGAAATTCTAAAGATTCTAAAGAATAAGATATTTGGGAAATTTGTATTCATTGGAAATTAAGTATGAGACATTTACTAGAATTTATTATTTTTGTATTAGTAATCGCACTATTCTCTAAACCTACTGATATTTTATTTCATGTTAAAGGATCCTTATAATCGTCAAATTTACAAGCCCCTTATTTTGCTTATCTTTTCGTAGAATTGAGATGTCATCGCCTAATTTTAGAGGTGTCCAACTGTATTAATATACGGTTCCTTGAAAAATTAGATTTAGCATCTGTACACTGTAAATATATATATATATATATATATATATATATATATATATGTTATCTAACATAAATATATATTTAAAATAACCTCATCTCGCTTCTAAGAAAAATTACTCTAAAATGTTTACCTTATTCTTAAAAAGTTACGCCGTATCATTGTTTATAACCATCCAATTCGACTTAATGAAATGAAAATATATATGAAATGAAATGAAAATATATATGAAAAAATTTATGTAACTCGACAAGAAGATTAATAAATACATTTTTTAAAATTTCATTTTAATAATAGCCTTACAATTTTATAAGCATGTACAATTACAATACTTCAAATACCTTATAAAACCTGTATTTTGACATGATTTAACATATTAAATTCTCCTATGAATTCTCAAATTAGATCTGTGCTTGTATTCTTTACTTTACTTGATTTCAGTGACAACATTTGGATTCATACATTGTCCGTACGTAACTATAGTTTAAAATGTTTGAAACTACTTTTTGCCATAACGCACATACAAGACTATAAAAACTTGATAAAAATCACATTGTTTAATCAAATATGGTGTCGCTATTTAATATATTGGCTTTCTGTAATCTAATCTTTCCGTAATTATGAAAATATATGGTCCTTTAGTTGTGAACAGCAATTAATGTTCAGTTAGAAGCCCATTTACTTCACTCTAGTTTACATACGAATCTTGTAAAAACTTATACTAACCTCATGCATACTTACGACTAGTTACAATACAATTTTCTATATTATCTGGTAACTGAGTAAAGAACGTTATTAGGTACTCATATACACAATAAACCAAACCTTTATGCCAGGTAATAAGAATACGTAGAATTGTCATAAAGTAGTTGTTCACCAAGTTTAAAATTTTTTAAAGTTTAAAATGGCTTATATTCCTCCTTCCTGTATAATAACCAATTAACGGAGGCAACTTTTAGATATTAAGTTAAGATTATTAAGTTTTTTATATTAATGTTATATAATATATAATGTTCTTGAATAACCATTACAATCTCGAAATTCATAATCCATCTAATTATGATGTAAGACTTCTTTGAGAAGCTTTTACTTTATTCTAGTCTAGATGCATGAATTATACGCCGTATCATGGTTTATAACTATCAAATTGTAGGTATGTTTTTAGTAAAATAAAAATCAAACTAAAATTATTACTTTTTACTGCATATTAAAAAAGAAATTAAACAATGTTTTCTCACCAAAATACGGCTATTCGAAAAAAGGATGCTTATTTTTACCATTTTTTTGCATTTCCGGATATTAAACTCAATTTTTGGGAAGTCTGATACAACATTACAAGTAATTCGATTAAGTACAACTTGGGATATCATGTCAACCATCTCAACAAAAGTAGTTTGAGAAAAAAGCGTTTAATATTCCGGGTTAGTTACTAGCCGGTCTATATGCTACATCACTAAAACATCTATATTTCCGAAAATAATATGTATGCTGTAAAAACCTTTAATAGGTACATTCTCAAAGGGTTAAGCTTTGAAGGTGTGAAGATATGTTAACCTTAAACATCATCACACATTTCACACGATCGTTGTTATCACGTCAATCCATCAACGCATGAATAACGCAATATATAGCCCGTTCAATAAAACAGCGAACTCACGTCACCTAAATTGATGTCAAAACGTCGCAATATTTCCGCATTAAGTTTGAGTTTTAGTTCATTTTGCCTCTAATACATTTTTCAGGCATTCTCTCTAATACATTTGCTACGTCTTCAAAACAGTTTCCTTCTTTTCTCGTACACTCTAATCCAACTCATATAGATTTTGGACAATTACACATATCTATGCACACTATCCTATATTAATTATGAATATATAATCTTTAATTCATTCCTTTTTGATCATATCATTTCATATCTTGATAATTGTCAGAATTGAATCATAATCCACATTCCAAAAATTTCATTCAGTCACTGTCACTTTCATAATATCTTCAAAACTTAATTTATGTTTTGCAAGCCATTCCTTAATAAAAGCATTTGTTGGCTCGTTGTTCTCTTGTTCTTGACTCGTTGGAATATTTTATTTATGTTGTATTGTTCATATCAATAACTGATGGTTTCTTCAATCCCTCAAAGAGCTGCATATCTATATTTTTTCTATGCATACTCTCCAGATTAACAGTTTCCTGTGAAACAATTGTATTAAATTATGTTTAATAGAGTTAACATCCATTTCTCCATTTCGTCTGAGGAAGGTTTCTTTTCCGTGGATTCAGGATTATAATGTTTTTAATTTTTTTGAGATCCATTTTAATGACTGTGCATATACTAATATCCAGTGCAGTTGCAACACGCTAAAAAAAATTCAACCTGTAATTATTATAACTAATATTTTTAAGAATATTGCAAACTCTTGACGACCTTTGTAGGCTGATTTGGTTACGTGTTCGAACTTATCATTACTTATATTTTAACTAGAATAAAATGAGAAGCAAAATATTGTCCCATCTAAAAACGAATTTACAAATTGCAATACGCAATATATTACTATTTTGATGACGTGAGTTCACTGTTATTTTGAATAGAGTATATATTCTGCGAGATTATTTTTATTTTTATTTTCTTTCTCTGTAGTTTTCTACAATCAGTTCAAGCAATCTAACATATCTTTAAATAATCTGAGTATATTTTTATCAGTTTAGATTCTATTACATAATTAATTTCTTTTTTTTTTTCTTTTAGCATCAAGAAGGATTGCCGTGGTATATGCAATTCTTAATGTACTTGGTAGCTGTTTTAGTTCCCATGTGCCAAATGCCCTTTTCGATTTTCTGCATAATTTTGGGAACAGTGTTCACATATTTGGCAGTAATAGGCTTAAAGACCTGTAAAAAATCGAATCGATTATTCGATGACGAAGTACTGACATTTCAAACGGAATCTCTTTTGAGAGAATAAAAATGTGATAGAATTATTTATGCTCTTGCCGTAATTTGTGATTTTTATAAATTAAATTTTTCAATGTATTTCAGAATACTAAAATTCCAGGGTATTGGTGCTAGAATAGAATATAAATTAATTCAAAGGTTGAAGTATTTGATATTCAAGACTGCTCTATTTTATTTCTAGTATATAGCAAATAGATTAGTTAATTTTATAGTAGTGTTTAGAACTGAAGGTAACTTACATCATAAAATACCTTATATGAGACTACTTATATTCAGCTAAGTAATTCTTAGGTTTTATATAAAAATAAATTATTAGTGTACAAATTATATGTATATGTAATAATCACATCTAATTACTAGTCAGTAATTATCATGTTAGTTATTATGTTACACCTTTTTGGTTAGTGGATAAAAATAAACTATAAATAAATTTTATCGCTTTTATTTTATACAGTAAGTTCTTATATTACGCATATTGGATGACATATTTTTTACAGATTTTTCAGTATATGTATTGTATATAGAAATCAGATAACCAAATTTAATCATTTCAGTTTTTGTGTATGTATGTAATGTTACCACGCATTGTTGTTTATGAAAGTAGAAGCTAGATGGTATTATTTATTAATTTTATGTTTACATTATTACTTTATATAATTATTAATCCAGAAGACAACCGGTTTTATCCAGCCTGGTTACTGGTGTTACTGGGACGGTTATTCCTTGTCACCCTTTTACACTGTTTCCTATAAAGACATTTACAATCACATCACAAACATAAAGTACATCCGTGTCCCAGCAGGATACGAATCCACGACTTTTGCAACAGTACGAAGACCGTCCTGTCACATTAGCCACTGCGTCACCAAGCCAACATTACTCACATTTCAGGTTTTAGATATAAATAAGTTATTGGTCTACAAGTTATATAAATAATACTTTCGTCCAAACCAAATTACTCTGTTAGTTAATATTTCATACATTTTTCATTATGGAATTAACAAGTTTCACAAAAGATAATGGCTAGCAATGGAAAATATTTTGTGCTAGCTGAAAAATATTAACTTATTATCTAAATTATTTACTTTCTTCCTATTATGTAAGCTTTCTTGACAAATAACCTAATTTAAAGATTATGCTGCTTCGCAGGCTTAGAAGGAAGAAAAACCATATATTGTCAATTTAGTTTACTTTTATCGGATATACGTATACGTACCCTATATAATAAAAACAGTGATCTGTACAGAATATAATTCAAAGTTGAAAATGTTAACTCAAAATAATATCAAACTTGTACCAATGGCAAATGCTAATATGCCTTTATTTACTAAATAACTTTAAATAATATAAATAAAAGCTTTTAATTGAGGTATCGAAAATAGTCTCATTTTCATTCCGTTTCAAGAATCGAGAAATTGACGTCAAATATATTTCAATATCAAACTGACAGTATCCGTATGTATGAATCATATATATGAATCTGAATGTATTGTAACTTTATAATTTGCATCTAGTAGCGTTTAAGTATTTTATATACTCTAAATATCTACAATATTGTCTACAATAGTATCATTATCCATTTCTTACATATTCTTATTAAATGTATATGCTTACATGTCACATTTTTTATATGATAAATATGTTATTTATATGACGTATGATATTAACATTGATATATACAAATTTAACATACTCTACGAAAGAATGTTGGAAAATTAGTTATATTTTACATTCTCTGTCATTATGTCAACTTCAAAAATTATCCGATCCTGATAATTTTGTTGATGTTACTACAATAATATATAGTATACTAACAGATACTTACTGGAATTAATATATGCTCGTAAATTCAACTTGTCTAAATTTCGCTATAATTTTTTAAATCCCTTCTATTACCTTCTATTAGTTTTCCTTATGAATTTCATAAAATTTGCACAAACATATATTAGAAAGTCCATAAATACATAACCGCGAAATTAACAATAATAACAACTTGATGTAGATTATCGAAATGCGCATACATAAGACGTTAGAATATAGTACCAACTGAAAATGTCATTAACTCTTCATACATCGCAACATTTATTCGAGTTATGGGCAACCAATAGCACTTATATTGGTTTATTGAACATTTTTATTAGTCAACGTTTTTAACTAATACTTTTGCTTAATTAAATGTGTTGTAAACCACAATGAATTACCCATTTTGTATAACGCTAGCCATAAATAATTAATTGAGTGACTTGATCTCGATATAGTTATGCATTAATTCAGTAAAATATGTATAACATATGTTTTTAAAAAATTCTCATTAATTAAATATATATCTAATTATGAGCTAACAAAGGAATTGTTAGAATTATTTTCCCGTTTAAAAGAGAGATATTGGATTCCATTCAAAGTTCAATAAAAATGGATTTATAAGTGGGGCTTTATCTTTATTAATATTTTTAAAATTGTTAATGACTGATATATATGATTGTGTATATGATTCTATGTTTACTGATATTTCTGTATGTATGTAAATGGATTTTTAAAGGCTGGATACAAGGTGAGTATCAAACCACGGCCGTCGTTATTAAGAAACTTCTTGTCTTACCCTGGCGTAACTGGTATGCTTGTCCTTAATGAATTTTAAACTAAGGGTTTACGGAAAAGCATAATTAGAAACAATCACAAATTCGGATTTACAACCAGGACTTGGCGGGATTCGAACCCGCTACTATCCCAACCCCATAACCTTGACCACCACCCTACCAAACCGGCACCTATTTAAATTTAGTACTTGACTTGAATGAAATATAAACATTACGATTATTTCAGCCTTCACGCAAAGTATTTGAGATAATTTAGAACTGATATTAAAGATCACATCCGGTTGTTAACATATATTCTGAACCTATAAGATACAAATAAATCACTTGTATCAAAAAAAAAGCAGTCACTGAATTTGTATGTTAAATTTTTATATGGTCTCCTCTCCAATATATTAAAAGACATTGCAAGAACCAGGATTTTCTTGAATCATCTGTACCGTATTGTATCTGCATTGTATAGGTATGATATTTTATACGACTAGTACTGCACTGGCTACGGACTGCTTCTGTAATTTGATGGGACACCTGTTTAGAATTGAGTGAAATATCTAAAAATACATGTTGGGATGATTTTTATCTGTTTTTTTTTACCCACAGAGTCACTTTGTATAATTGTTCAACAAATCGCCTTTTCTTTTCTTAAATAAAATAATTTTTCAAGTGAATTAATATTTTTTGTGTTTATAACCCTTTGCCATTTTATAACTCGTATATATTAACATTCAGATTAGTTGCCAGCCATATTAATGGCAACTTCATTAACAGCTTTTATATTATATATTCCTATGTACTCTCCATATGGTACTTTGCATGGTTTAATAATAATAAGGTAGTGGTTGTTTTGCAATGTATTGGATACTGTGTTGGACAAAAACGTTCTCAAAGTTTTGATAATTTCTCTCTCTACTATTTGCTTGATATTGTTTATACCCTCTGCTGTCTATACACAGTGTGTGTTAATTTGTGACTCTTTGTCGCCAATACAGAAGAATTTTGGATCGGCATCAGCGATTGAAAATAACGAACCGATTTAATAGTACAGTTGGCCATATTCATGGAAAGTTGATTCAAAATCACGACCATTCTCAACAATTTTTGTTGCTTCCAATGAAGCCATTTGGATGCAAGAATGGAATTTACGAATTTTATGCAAAACCAAATTCAATTGAGATTAGGCTCAAGGCTAGTAGCTCCAATTAATAGAGTTTTCAGTAGTTCTAATGCCATATATAATAATTGATGTAAAACTTTTGAAAAAGGCCGACCAGTTCACAGTTTTTATTCATATTTAGCACATTGGAAAGTCCGATGAAGTATTAATATTCTTTGGAGCTACTTTAATAACACTGAAATTATCTGAAAATAGGAGACTATTATTATTTGATTCTAGAACGGTGGAGGTCGAACAACCGTTGTGTGACTTATTAGTATTTGTTGAAGTTTTGTATCAACGAATATCGAGAGCACCGGATAACTGTGATGATGATAACGAACATACATTATGTTGAAGCATTCCTACTTTATTTAAAAAAACCATGCTGCACTCTAGAGAACTAAAATCAAATGACCACTTCATAAGTTGGTGATTTGACTAATTTTTTGGCCAGTCCAAGGAGTTAAAGGAATTAAACTATTCAAAAGATTCAGGACCAGTTTGAGTAGTCAATCTCAGTATTAGTCTTAGTTTTCAGATTAAGTTAAAATGATACTAGAGCATTTGTAATTATATTTTATTAATAATAAATAAAATTAGTATATTTACATTATTAGTTAATTAAGTTTGCACGCATATAAAACATATATTAACATCAAGCAATTAGCATTCAAATATCATACATATGTACACAAGTATTTACAAAGGTATATAACACTAACATGTAACAAATACAAAACAATAAAAAAAGCTATGGACAATGACGGCCTTGAGATTGAATTTAACGTAACAAAAATAATATTGGACGGACGGTGATTCTATATAACAATCAAATATGTTATATAAAGCCTCTACAATAGTATCATACACTGAAGAAAATTTGCTATTTTCAACGCTTTTAACTTTAATATAATTATATTTATCATAAATATAACTATCATCAAACTAATTATTTCTTTCAGAAATGTATCTCAATTACAGCATGAAATGTAAACGAAAAAATCCTGCAATTCCTTCTAAAATGTATGATACAATCAAACTATTAAAATATCAGTCTAATACTCATCACTTTATCTATACTACTTCTACTGATCAAATTCTATATCTCTTCCAAAGCTATGTGGATGGGATCGGATATCTCTACGCTTCTTCAATACGAGGAATATACATGTTAATGTGACCATTGTGGTCAAAAGGGTTCCGTATTTCAGCCCCAATTCCACATTTCTTACTGTAAATGTCATGGCATAAATAATAGTCAGGAGATCCTGAGGTATATCATTGGAATCAAGAACCTGAAACAACGTTATATCATAAATATATGAAATCAAAAGAACGAATAACTGAAACTAACATTTGAATAATAAAAATAATTTTTATTTTTGTTTTAATCTGAATTACTACTGCCATTAAAAATTAGTGAGTATTTCGAAATGAAACGTAAAATTGTTAATTATTTCTCCTAAATTGTTTTATCTTTTTCAGAGCAATCTCCTTTATATATGTGGATAGAACGAACTTATGTTAACTTTTTTTTAGATTTGAGAACTGTATAATTTGTTTCATAGAATTGGTTTAAATCATTTTACGAATCAGATCAATATTTAAGCGCATTCTGTTGACGAAGTTCATAAGGAACATCACTATTAGTTTTACATTTTATTGGTTTTTGGTTACAGTAGTAATGTTGTTTAAAATATCATAATAAGAATATATAAATCCACATACCCCTTCAATCCATACAGTTGGAATCATTAAGTTGTTGGGATAAGGGTTTAGCTGTAAGATTCCATAACTTTTTTGTAATTGAACGTTGACTTGAAACTGAATTTTTCCACCAACAAGTAACCCCAGTTTTGGATGGACATCGATGAAGGAATCCACTGAAAAGTTGTTCCTTAAACCAGAAACAGCCTCCAACAGGTCAGGGTCCGATTCAGCGAAATGAGGCCACGAATAAAATAATGGTGAACCTGGAAAATATGTTTCAATTTAGTTTTTTGGCTAAACCACTAGTAAATACTACTAAAATTATTTAACTGATGTTTTATAAACGTAATATTATTGTATATATTGCAACTATGATTTAATTTCGAGGGATTTCAAATATAGCCCATTGGCCACATTTATATGTAAATTAATATATATATATATATATATATATATATATATATATATCAAGAGCCTGATAATTATATTCAGTGTTAAAGAGTTATATTTAGTTATAAAAAAACCTAATTATAATTCAATTCAAGATTCGAAGAATATCCTGAGCTCTTTAAACTAAAGAAAGGTACTTTCAGTTGAAAACAACTATCATAGATTGTAATTATGTATTATTTAGTATATAATTACTAAGGCTTCCTACATAATTATTTTGTGTAATAGGTTACAAATTCTGTGAAAATTTGCTTGAAAATAATTAAACAAGAACCATTCTCATTCCTGTTATTAATAATAATTCCTTCCATTCTATTGATAATTATAATATCTGGTTGTGTTTTTAACGTAGTTTTAAAAATATATTAGAAATGATAGGAAAAAAATCGTAATTAACAATGGATTTAAAAAAATTTTAATAGTGTACTTTTCTGGTATGAAGAACAAAAAATCCCTCAAAATTGTATACCATAGTTATAATGAATTATTTTATTTAAAATATAGAAACAACACATTTTTACCATCTCTCATAAATAACCTCGCTATAGACACTTACCAAATGCACATGGAGTAGCATTAAATATGCCATGTGGTGGGCAAGATCCATCATCATTGGTACAATAGCAAAAATGATCATTCTCATAACCGCTGTCGAATACATTTGCAGGAAATTTATACCTGAAATAATTGTTTTATATAATTAAACTTATTTTTAAAATAATAAGACATAATCACAAAGTTGAGTACAAACCTGTGTACTGGAATATTATCCAAAATTGTCACTGAATTATTATAGTTCAGTGGGATTTTACGGCACATGTGGGGCATGAAAAATTCCAAGTCAGCTTTTTTGTTCACATCAGAGATGGGGTACATCACGCCATCCGATGAACGAATTTTATTGCAAGAATCAGTATTCCAGAAAGTAAATTCTCTTTCTCCATTGTATTTTTCCACCTGCCCTAATTTATTTATATTATGAAGTCCAGTGTTGAGAGTTACTATATCTGGCTGAAGTCCTGCTTTGAGTGCCAACAAACCTACAAGAATTAAATCATGAAAAATAATATGTTTTCTCTTGTTCATATGGTTGTATTTTTATGCATATACTATAAAAATAGCAATGAAAAAGATAATAATTTAATCTACATGAAAATAGAGATAGAAATAGAAATAGAGAACAATGTCTTTTATTAGTTTGTAATTGATACAAATGTAAAACAATTAACTCATGGTTCGTGCTTTTTAATATAAGAAAGTATACAACAACTAAAAATAGAGATATCCTCTAAAATAATATGTTAAACAAGTCATACTAGATTTCTAAAATAGTTAACTATGACAGTAAAGTTAAAATGTTTTGAGGATATAATTATAAATAAATTGCTACATCCGATGAGTATAATTATGGATGCTTACTTACCGAAATGTTCAAAAACACGCATGTCGTTAAATTTCAAATAGTTTTTCCCAAGATCGTAGAGATTGTCTTCATAACCATTGATGAATTCGTCTACTGTTAATTTAATAAAAGGTTTTGCCGAGATGGAAGTAAGTATGGTCGAAAAACTGACTCGTAAAAAGAAATTGTATAGGCGGGCAAACGAAGCTGAAGTTAACATAGGAATATTTGGTACCATGACCGAATCGTATTTGGATCCTTTAGATAATTCTGGGCGGAATCTAATATAAATAAAATTGATTTACATATACCCATCAACATACTGTTATTAGTAAACTTACGTATACACTCTCTTTTCTTGAAACGAAACTGTCCCATCAACTTTATTGAATTTAACATTAACTTTTTCGATGGTCTCTTGATATACGTATGGACCGAGTTCCTTTACTTGCAGTTTTTTATCCTTCCTCAATTCGAATCGCTCCACATTCGTATAATTAAAGATGTAGATCTTGAGGTATGACTTAACCGTAGGCGCTCTCCACATTTCGTATGTTTCAGATTCTTCTGAGATTACCAGCATGGAATTGATTTGCTTTTTATAAACATTTGTGAACCACATGGTAATAGTACCCATACAACTGAAGGTAAATAGTAGAAATAATGCTGTTAGAACTGAAACAAAATATTTATATATATATATATATATAAATTAATATTTTTGAGGAATCACACAAGTATAGTATGAAAAAATAATTGTGAGCTTTGTTTCAAAATATTAAAAGACTTAAATATATGATCACCACTCATCTATTAATATAAAATTATTTTTAAAATGTTCATATTAATTATATTGTTAGTATATTATAATTATTATTATAAATAAGTATTTCCCAAGAACACAAAACAAGAACATGTTTAAAAAATAATGCTTAATGCATTTACAGTAACATTGTATATTATAAAATATTCTATTAGGTAATATTTTATCTATATTTACAGAATGCTATCAATATCTTGTATAAACATGAACAAGTCTGACAAAATTTCTTTAAAAATATTAGGGAACGTCCATACTGATAGTACATCAGCTATTTTTCAGTCATCGCATATTTTCTAATATAGAATTTGCTTTGACTTGAATAATAACAAATAATATTAGAGATAATATTTAGATTAATTACTTTGAACTTTTTTTCATACATAGTGACAGCAACCTGACGTCAATGGCTTCGGCGATTTCCAAGAAGTTATATATAATTAATGGTTGATACAGCATAGTATTTTCATAGCTAATAACGTTAAAATAATTTAACTCATTTAGGGTTGTGTTGTATCTATTTATATGAAGAATAATGTATAACATTATTGATAATTGTATAACATTATTAATATTAATTGATAGTCTATGGATGATTTTAGCAATATTCTTATATTTGTTATCATTATTCGAATTTAACTTATTATTTGAGTATTACTAATTGTCGTGTTAGTTATTAGACAGCACTACTATTTGGTGTAGAAATAAGTATATCATTACCAAGTAAAATTTTTTAAAGTTACGTCAAGAACAAGTAACTCGAATTTGTCATTGAATGTAAAAAAAGTTAAAATTAACTAAATCATCAAGAGATATATAAATTGAATATAAACTGTTATTAGAGGAGTAAAATTATGACCAAAAGAATGTAGACTGTACGGACATGTAGACTGACGAGATATTGTATCTGGTATATATAATATCAATATGGTATTTATAGTATATAGTATATATAATATATATATATATATATATATATATATATAGAAAAAATATATAGAAAAAATGAAACTTCAACATATATATGTTACACATAGTTGATATTAGTAATTAGTTATAGATTAAATTAAAATAAATTTCCAAAATATAAAAATTAAATCGAAATTAAAATAATCCCGATAGCGGTACAAATTTGAAAATGTGAATTAAATTATTTATTTTAAAAATTATAATGTACATATCAGAACGTTTACTGAAGCATAAATCCCCTATTCGTTCTCAGACCGTATCTGACCCGGCCGACAATAAACGATAACCCTCCCAGTCTAGACTCAATTTCAAGTCCCAATTAAAAATCAAGATGTTCAAATTTCTCGCTTGTTTTTCACTATTTTAACGATACGATCGTTAATTATTTCGATGGACTTTTTTCTCTTGCCCGCATTATCTTTTGTTTCGCGAGTGGAAAAGACCGAATCCGTAAACAAATCAAACGTTAATGAAAACAGAATCACGCCATGTAACATTTCATCATGAAGCGATATGAGTATATAATAAATATAAATTAATATATAACATTATAATTATAGAATACGGTTCTATTTATGGATGTGGGTGTGTACGTACGTAGGATTTAATTATTAATAACAATATATATATATATATATATATATATATATATATATATATATATTTGTTATTATTAATGTCGTATATTAAAGCTTTATTACTAATTGAAATTGATTGATATAAATAATCCTTAATTCATACTAGGTACAAATTTAGCAAAGCCTTTTATAATCTTATTTTTTATATCAGTAGGCATCAAATTATTTGATTAACTGAACTGAATAGAGAGGTCAAACCGTAACAAACTAATAATAATAAACAATTGACAAAATCATATATTTCTAAAAAATTTAAACAACACGCAGTGTAATTGGTTTTTCGTAAAATTCGTGAAGTATCATCTGTTCATCAACAGTATAACTAAATATCGATGGAATTTCTGCCTTTCAGAAGAAAAAAATATCTTTATTAAATTAAGTTAAATTTTAGATCGTTGAAGACTCTGAAGATCGTGTGCGCATCTTCAAATGCGACCTTAAACTTACTAAAAGAATTATGTGTATCATTTTCACAATGAAAAATACTTGAATGTTGACTTTGGGTCTACCATCGTCAAGAGGAGTCAAAACAAGAGGCTGAAGAATGGCGTGTATCCGGCTCTTATCGGCTTATTGAACATGTTCCAAGAAAATTTTGCAAGAATAAACTCAAATTATTATTGTACTATCTTTACTAATAGGATGCAAAAATTGCGAAAAAATCTCGGTTTAGAGAAAATGATACCATTTTTCATCGAAATAACGCACTTACCCACTTAGATTAAATAACTATTGTTAAAAAATTTCTTCTAAAAACGTTTGAAATCAATAGTAAATCAAACAGGGTTATATTCCTGGGCCACGTGTTTATTTAATGGTTTGTCAGAAAACTGAAAACATTCTTTGGAATATTGAACTACTAGATTCGAACAATTTTTTTGTTATCATGCCTTACTTTTGAACATATTTAATTTTTAAATGAAACTACGTTTAATTATGACCAACGTTTTTCGAATCAAATTAATATATCTCAGAGCGCTGACTATATTAATATTAGATTTGTAGCTTAATTCTAAATTAATGATTTAAAATAGATATCGTATATAAGTTCTTCTGCTTAAAAATAGTACTTTTCTTCCAGTTATGTCATACAGTTAGAGGTCAACTAAAAGAATTAGAATTTTAATCTTCGAATAGTACAAAACGCAAACATTTTCCATTAGGCAATGGCACAACAAAATGATCATAGTTGCTTTCCAGAAAATGTTAAATGTTATATTTAACGTATTTTTATGCCATTTAAGGATGATCTCTGCAAAATTTTGTATAAACCTAATTAAGAATTGACAATGGGATAAGACTTAAGATCTGGGAAAGATTTTAATCTTAAACAAAGTCCAAAGTAAATCATTAGGATGATAAAAATATTATTTCAAGACTCCCAATAGAATTATGTGGTACAGTCACTTTATTTTCAGCATTTTCTTCATTTGAAGCTAAACAGAAGAATTCTATTATTATTAAATATTAGATCATTTCAGTATCATTATTAAAAAATATGATTTACTCATGGTGAATTACTAAAATTTTTTAACTACTAAATATTATATAATAATAAATTCAAAATTAATAATATAATTTTAATTTTAATTTTCGAATATTAAGCCAATTTGAATTTCAATTGTCATTCTGAAAATTGTTTAAAACCGTTTTCTATCATTTAAACCCCAATATAATAAACTTACGAAAAAATCGACGTGTGCTCATCGTATATCCGAAAAATTCAGTCTTTGGTGGGACCACGTCATTTTGAATTTTATCAAAGAAATCCCTTGTCAACGCCGGCCCTTTCAGGAATATCTGATTGCAATTTTTCTCTAAGCTTGATAGGTTCGAATGGCTTCGGCTGTCGTAAACATATCCGACACTGCTGTTAACTCGATTGTCCGACATGTCCATCGAAGATCGAACTAAACGATTTCAAAGCACTAGTTGAGTTATCTGGTACACTAAGTAAACTGTGAATGAATAGAACCGAAGCTCCGCTTTATATGGTATAAATTTTAAAATCTGAACATTTTTATCATGAATAAAACATAAACATAAACGTTATCAATATTTCTTTGACGAAACAATCATCAAGATGTAAGAAATATACCGACGGCGTCTGGACCAAATGAGTGTGTTTACATCGTATTTAGAAATCCCAGAGCAAAATGACCGATATTTAAATAAATTAGGAATCGGTTTACTATTCATTTGTTTCGCTAGATCTCGAGAATGGCTTGTAATCTTTGTGGAAGTACAAGGAAGATTTTCATCGTAAGAAAATATGGAATAATAGGGAAGAAAATTGTAAAAATAACAATTTAATTTTTTATACAAAATATCACTGTCACTGTCATCAAAAGCTCTACTGACACAAAGGATCGACATTTTTGTTGGTTGCCAAATATTTATGGGTGCATTCGAAAATATATTTTATTGGAAAATGTTAGAAATACATTATTTATGCAGAATATTTGATTTTCAATGAAAATAAATCTAGTTCTATGATCTTACAGGATATATAACGATAGTCTGTTAGTTTATTCCACATGTGTGTAAAAGTAAAAGTTAAATATGTATAGTTTATATTATATTGAACCATTTTGGAATAATTCAACAGAATAACTTGAAACTGAACAAACATGGTTATTCAACACACCATCCTAGACTTTCTTATTAATGTTGTGCGGGAAGCCTTTCGTTAATTCATATCGTAAATAAATTAAACCAGCTACCATATTTTGGAAAAAAGCTACATGCGTATCAGTTACTATAGATCTCTCGGTACTGTTATTGTTTGTTTTGACTGATGAATATTAGTTTACGTTAATGTCCAAATCATGATAAAAATAGTGACAAGATAAATTAGCTTTAATATTTGATATTCGATAGAGTTTAGCAATGTTTTATTATTAGAATTTTTATGCAATTTACGTTGGTCATTATATTTACGTAATTTAATTTACGCGGTACTATGTTTTACGTTATTATTTATGTCATTGTTAAAAAATCATATTATATACAATTGGATATTAACAGATGGATAAACCAAATTACTGAACTATTATTCTAGACAAGCAGAGAGCACAGCAGACAAGCAAGAGTCAGTAAATATATATATATATATATATATATATATATATATATATATATATATATATATATATATATATTTCGAACTGAACGAACTTCAATATGAGTAAATTTTTAACCGTTCTCTAAAAATGTTTATTTATTAATTGCATACAATTAACAGCCATGTCTGTAAGTAAAAATGCGAAAGTATCAATGTAAACAACTGAGAAAAGCGGAACCAAACTGTTAAATCGATGGTTTTGAAATTTCTCTACACAAAACAATCATTTTCCTTTTTTTCTCTGCTATTTAAAATATTTAGAAACGAATGCTGCTCCATCATATACGAATTGTCGGTTTTCATTAAAAAAATATGGAGGAAAACAGCTACCATACGCATTGGCTGACTATGCCAATTCGAACCTTTCCGATACCGCGGTCTTATTCCTTACCAGTAAAAATGAATAGTTAGTCTCTTAATAACTAACAATGAAAAGTGGATCTACTACGACAAGCCCAAGAGTAATATTGATGATCTCGAAGTACTTCTGTGTACACTGTCGGATTGGCAAGGTGTAGAGTATCTCGAGTTGCTAAATCTGAATGAACCTTGGCTTTGAGTTAAAAGTTGAGTTTAACAAAAGTATGTTCAAAATGTTGAATATTGAACTAGGTATTGTTGCAAATAGACCAGCAATAGCGAGTAACGAGAGATATATTCCTGCTCTCTGCGATACGTTGCAAAAATTGATGTTAAGCATACTCACCTTCTCATTTTCATTTTTTCAGACTGTAGACAGACTGTTGGACAGAATGTAGTATGGCTTAGTATATAAATAATTCCATTGTGATGAGGAAGTGAGATCTTCACTATTTTGGTTAAGCAGCCAATATATTTATTCGGATAACTACTAAAAATTATTTTCTTTAAATAAATGAACCTCCGCAAAGTACATTGATGTCACTTTTTAACACTTTTTTTTAGATGGGCAATAAAATTTTGCTCTATTTAAATTCTGAATCGCTTTACACCAAAATTCCTCCTGTATTTGACGGTTGAATTCAAAAGATATTCTTTTAGTGTAGTTGCAACTATCAAATAGTTGATCCAAGAATATTTGCATAGCTTCTTTTAGAAAGGTATTAATTTCTGATAATAAAAAATAACTATTTGAATGATTGAATATGAACAAGTTTATTATTACAGCTTATAGCAACAAAACACTCGGTAAGAATCATAAACTTACTTCATAGTTAATCCAGTGAGTTTGGAATTTTGAATTTTTCCACCTCATTTTTGACACAGTCGAATGCTCCCGTTTTATACTAATATGCTAATGACTATTAATTTAAACACTCTTTCCTACATAACACACTATGAAAATTGTATCCAAAATAACAACATATGCACCATAGAAACGAAATTAACGAATCAAATGGCTTCGCGGCACTATATAATTAATATAACAAAATTAAAACAGGTAATAAGTTCAGAGTAGTGACATATAGATATTAGACGTCGTGAAACATTTCTCCAAAATTGCCTATATGAATAAATCTCTATTTTCTCTGTGATTTTTGTTACTTGTCAAGTATTTATGGAAAAAACAGCTTAATCGCTCCAAATCTGCCCATGTTCATTTTGCGTTGCGGCAAAATAACAAAAACCTAATTATATCACTTGACGGATGCGCAATTTCTCAAGCAGAACCAAATACCTCCGAATATATCTCAATTGTAGATAAAAAGCAGAATATATTAGATACAAAGTCAAGCAACTGTACTGATTAGTCGGAAGATACTCTCAACTTGGCCTAAAATCAAAGAGATTGGTTTATCAGTCAATAATAACGCCAATTTGGACCTACGGGTCACAAATATGGGGTTGCACTAAGACGTCAAACCAACTAGTCCAAATCCAACCTACCCAAAACAAAATTCTAAGATAAATTACCACTGCTTATCGCTACGTAACCAACGAAGGGTTATTCGATGACCTCGAAATCAGATCGATACACGAAGTGATTCAAGATTTCGCCTTAAAACACGAAATAAGGTTACGAGACAGCTACTGGACAACAAGCAGGAAATCAGAACATTAAAGCAAACCAAATCACACGAACTTGTTTAGTCTATAAGTGTATTCGTAAGTTTAGTTTAAGTGGGTTTGTTTTATTTTTAATTTTGAAAATACATACTGTACATAATACATATACATGTATTAATCCCGTACGCGCCTTGCTTGTATATTAATGCAAGTACAACAGAACAGTAGAAATAAATTAATTTGTAAATTAAGATTGTACTAAGCACATCTAATGTAAGATGTAATTAATTTTTAAAAAATCCAGTAGAGCAACAAAACACTCTCCAAGCACTACAAACGTTTCTTTTCCACAACGACGAAGTAGTTAAAATGTTTAAAATTATTAGATGCCATCTCATCATATCGCCATCAGACCTAACAAAACACCTGCCGATGCGTAGGCGAGAAAATTTAATTCACTGCAAGTCAATGAGCAGGCTATTATTGGAAAAAATTTGATAGATGATGATAAGTTATATGCAGGTTCACCGGATAATGTAGTATATTAACATATGTAGTGATGAATTTGTATAAACACAGAACTCTGTACATGATTATCTTGGCACAGGTGTATAAAATAACGGGTTGGTGTCAAATACATTCATTTTCTAATGTTTTTCAAAGCTAGTTTATTCATATAATTCTTCATGGTATATTTGCCGTTTTAATCGATAATCTTTTTCCACTTCCTAGTAAAACCATAATTTTGTCACTGTAAATATCTGTAATTTCTAGACCATATAATCTTTCTCATATTTTTTGCCAAGTAACTAACAATTTATGAGATAAAGCACAGTCGTGATAAAAATAGTGCATTTTCAAGTTTCCTAGAAATTCTGGGCGTTCTTTTATTCCCTTGCTTGGTTTCGCACAAGGTTTTGACAGTAAATTGAATTATTACTTTGAGCACATCCGAACAATCTTGATGAACCATTGCAATCCATATCATTCCAATTGGCATTCGTACCGGTTTTTACCTGTCTGTTTTAACTGTTTGTGAGGTTTCTCCGAGCTTTTTTGTTTTAAAAAACAATTTACAAATAAAAACTCGATCCGTTAAGTTTTTCAGTGTTGTGATTCATGTGGAACCCAAGTATCGAACTTCCCTTAGGGGATGTTTTGTTCCGAGATGAAATGTGCTGATCTACTTCTATATGTTTAAAGAATTTTATCGGCTTTTCCTCGGTTATCCGGCCAAGGGGCATTAAAATCAAGGGTTTACCACTAAATATTCGAAACGAAGTGAGCAAACCAATTCTAAGTCGGCTTAGTTGGCGCAGTGATTAAGGCGACCGGACGGTCCTCCTAGTGTTGCGATAGTGGCGGGTTCGAATTCTTCTGGGGCATGGATATAATTTATGTTTGAGATTACTTAAAATTTGTCAACGAATAATAATCCCAGACACGCCAGTAACTGGAGTCTGGATAAGACCGGATGTCTTCTGGGATGGTCTCTAAAATGGTCTCTAGTCGGTAGGCTTAATGCCAAGGCCAGTGTTTCGAAGAAGACTTTAAAATACACAATTCTACCAATTTTAAAAATGACGTTCACTGAAACACTAATCACGCCACATTTTTCTTTTTTCGGAGCGACAAAAAGAGCAAATTATAAGGAATATTACCTTCTGAATTTTCTATTTTTAAAATGCAATAACTTACACGAATAATTCTATCTAGAATATTCTATGGACTGTTTTATGACTTAACTACCGCTTCACTAGTAATATTTCGGCTTTTAATAAGTATTACTAGAGACATGCGGCTTGAAATCTTTTAGGAACAATTGTTATTATTTTTCCACAAATTTGAACTGCCAATTCTATCTAATATAATCCAAAAATTCTTAAGACTTAAGTTGAAAAAAGTAAAATATATTATATGTCATCCATTGTAATAACAAAAATATATTTAATCTGCATTTCCTGTGATTTTGATGTTTAGAAAACATGTTATTCGTCTTAGATCATATGTTTTGTAAATTACTGTGAACCACTGTTTTTTCATTCATTTTTCTTATTTGGAATTTAAACGAGGTGGTGGTCACGATCTTTACTTAATTTATTAGGATGGTTGTTATGTATATCATTAAACAGTTAGAACTTAAGTATATAATTATTTTGTACGTGTGTATGTAAACAAATTCGTCCTAATGGGTTGGACATATTTTGCTGCAATTTTTTGTCTGTGTTTATCTGAAGTCGATAATGCTTTATAATCACAATTAGTATCCAGTAATGGCGGTTGCTATATGTATAATATAAAAGTGAAGAGCAACATAATAAGCGTCTTCCAGCTAATAGATTCAGACAATGAGAGACGCATCTTTTTCATACACATCAGGAAAAGTTTCACTTTCATTATTAAATATGCCACCAGAACTATTGAAGCTGGGGTCACATCTCAATCTAAATTATTTTACATATAATTCCTAAATTAAATTATTCTTTCCAAATGACATTATTGGACATCAGTGATCAGATATTACATCCAAGTAATAAAAATCATCCAGAATATGATGGTTATGTCAGGCTGAAGCAATATATTTAGTGCTAACTGTACTATCATGTTCTGGACGAATTTTGTTATTTGGAACCAACTTGTTTTGTTGTCTTCAATGTCTGATGCTGATCCAAAATTTTTACAAATCTATTTTATAGATGAAGAGGAGCAGAAATAAACACACGTTATCAAGGTACCAACTGTATTTTATCTTTAAAGTATTTTTAGGGTAAATGATGTGGCTCGGTGAATGGAGGTAAAACGAAATGAAACAATGGTGTTTACATTATGTGACCGTTATTTACTAGCTATATAAAAAAAGTGAAAAATATAATTGGATAAAACGGATGGCAGCGGTGTTACCTGGAGACGAGGCTTGGGCTGTCGATGGTGGCACATCTAAACCAAACGAGGGTTGAGCACTGAATGAATCGAAATACCCTTCAATAACATCCCTGATAAACGTCTCGGGGTTGCCGCCAGCTATATCGGATTCTAGTTGGCGCTGCTGGCACCCCGCCCGTGTTCAACATCTGGGATTATATTTCTGAGTATTTTGTAGACCGTTATTCCACGATGTAAAATTCGACATGCCTCAAGGTCGCTACATCTTCTTAGATAATAAGAATATATCACAACAAAATTACTAATTGGATGTTTTGTGATCATCTCATGTTATTTGTTTGATCGTAGTAATAAATTATTACATCCAAACAAAAACTAATGTTCGGAGAAAAAAATATCTATTGACTAAGCTAGTTTAATGTAAAAAATAAATTGGTAGAAACTTTAATTTATTTGCCGGCAGTCCACTTCCTGCTGCGACAGTGCCAGTTTGTGCCTCGCCCTAGCAAAGGTGTAAATATATGTTTTTCTTAAGGAGCGAAATTAAGGAGATGATGAGGAATTTAGGATGAACATTTAAATTATTTCTAAATTATTGTTTTAGTGAATTACTGTTTAGTGTTGTTTTAATGAACGGCTCCTAAACTAATCCGAAAAATTCTTCTATCGCACGAAGTAAGATTATAATTTTTTTTCTTATTAATTATATCTTATATTAGATATGCTTGATATAATCTTAATTGTGAAATTAATTAATAATAACTGTTCTATCTGTATTTCTCAAATTTAAATGAAGTTATACTACTTAATCTAAAGTTAAGAATAACACTATACAAGTTCGTATGGTTTAACTCGATTTGATTCAATCTTTTGTTTTCCTGCGTATTGTCCAGTAGCTGTCTTGTTTCCACGTTGCTGTAATTTGGTAACTCCTTTTTATGTGCTAAGGCGACATCTTGTATACTGTATAAATTATTTTTATTAACTTAATAAATGCATTTAAGGTAAATATCGTTGTTCAGATTTTCGTTTATTAAGTAGCGATACGCATTGGTAATTAATCGTAAGAACTTTCTTTTGGCAGCATTGGATTACTAGTTAGTTTTACGTATTAGTGCAATCTTATAAATAAACCCTATAGGTCTAAATTAGCTTTATCGTTGACTGATAAACTAATATTTTTGATATCAAGTTGAGACTACTTCTTCAATCTTCCGACTAGCCAGTGGAGTTGCTTAATTTTGAGTATGTTCTGCTCTGCTTTTAGTCTAACGTGATGTTTTTAATTTAACCTACCATCAAAATTAATGTCAAGGTATTTAACTGACTCGGCTTGGGTAATCGGGCATCCATCAAGTGATATAATTAGGCTTTTGTCATTTCATCGCAACGAAATATTAACATAGACAGATTTGGATCTATTAAGCCATATTTTTCAGTTTCTAGTCCATTTGTAGATCTTGTTGACTGCCGCTTGTTTAGATTCTAATAAATTTTGGCATAATAACTGTCAGAAAATGTTCCAGGTATTGTTTCTTATTGGGATATCAGCAGTGTACAACATATACAGAAGTAACTCCAAGATGCTAGGGAACCCCAGCCGAAATAGATGTAAATGTTGAGAATGCCCTTTCAAGCGAGACTCCAAATTTTCTTTCCATAATATATGACCCAGCAGTTGAAAATAATGCTGCGGTAGTAATTTGCTTATCTTGAAAATTAATCCCAAATGAGATACGTAGTCAATAGCCAGGAATATAGCAGAAGAGTATATATTTTCTCTAAATGCCTTTTCGATGACAGCTATTACTTTGTACTCTTGGTCGATTGTTGAACGGTGATCGCGAAATTCAAACTGGAAATTTGGTGTTTTTAATAATTGGAAAATAGTTTCTCAATCATTTTTTAATATTGCAGGTAGTATCAAAATGGGGAACATTTCGGAATATGCTTCAATCTCAAACAGGCATTAAATATCTATTTCAATATACTGATTGCTTCTCGTTATAGCTTTTTCAATAACCCAGGTGAAATATAATTATTTCCATGAATTTTTAGGGCCTTTTTGGTATTGTATCCACTGTAAGTTCCGTATCATTCCATTGTAATACATCAGCTAGATCGTGTTTGAGTAATTCAGTTTTTTCTTCGTTGCGTCAAACCTGTTCATTTGGATCATTTTAAATAGGTGATACTTTAATAAAACGGTGTTTTAAATAGTTGTGGGTCTTTTGCTGGCTAATCTTTGTCTGTTTCCGGCCTTAATTCACTTATATATTTTGCCTCAGTTACAAAATTTGTTAATAGTATTAGGCTTTTTCGTCTTTTTCAGGTTTTTTACGCACAGCATCCATAATACAGGAATGCAATCATATGGTAGTTCGCAGAATTTTTTTTTGATTTGATGAGATGCCTTTCGAAATTTAAAAATCCATTAGGTCTGACATTTTATTATTGGAGTTGGGCAGTAAGCTGAATAATAATTACTATTCGTTTTATTTATGGCTGTGAGTAATTCATTTCCTTTTACAGGTGTTATTAATCGCCAACCCAAGCGGTTGGTTTATCATTGAAGTCCCCTCCAATAATAAACCTTGGCTCTAGTCTTGAAAATAAAACTGTGTACTACCTGTGTTGTGTCATTTTATGTCTTGGTGAACAGTATATAGTTTAACTCAGCTATCTCTAGGCTTAATGCCGGAGGTAGTATTCGCAGTCTACGTTAAGCAGTAGATTCAATACAGACAAATTCTAGTTGATCAAAATCTCATAATATAAAATCTATAATATAGAAACAATAACCAAGATGTATATTATTATTATTTTTATCATTATTCTCATCATATTATTAAATAATATATATAGAAAAACAGAAATTGTATGCGTAAAAAATAGCCAAAACACACAGGAAATATTGCGTACTACTATTGACGTTATTGACGCTATTAACGAAATTAATTAATTGCGTTATCGAAACTAGGTAATAGCATATCAAATGAATCGGCAAAGTTGTTTGTTGTTCATATACATTTACGTTAGTTTATATATAATAACAAAAAACAATAACTGTGTTTATAACATAATGATTGATGTACCGAAAGATTTTACAATATTGTTACATTAGAATATTTTTATGTTATTTATATTACGTTAAAACGTTATTTTGAAAATAATTAAAGCTAGTATAAATCTAGAAAATATAATAGTTTGTTCTTTGATAAATATGGTAACATTATTGAAAGGTACATGTCACAAGCACCAACTTGTGCAAGCTTTACCGAGTATAGTAGTAGTACTAAAGAAGATAATACTTTGTCTGAATGTCAACAGTAAGTTCAACAGTATGTTTATTTATTACAGTTTACGTTAGATAGGCGTTAATTTATAAGATAATTTATTGTTTTATTCTTTTATCAATACACAGGCAAGACTTCAGCAACACCGCCAGCAATTAACATTCTAGAAACTATTTCCTGATAACAAAGAAGCAATGAACGAATTCCGAACGGCAATAAGTCAATCAGTCATTAAAGTGTGGTAACTCCGATGGCGTTGACCAAGTCACGACAGAAATGATCAAGGCCAGTAACAAAATATTGTTTCATGTGCTTTACGTTCTGCTCACATGTATTTGGCGATCGGAAAGAGCACCGTCAGCATGGAATAAAGCGATAGTGGTACCTATACTGAAAAAAGTCGAGAGCAAACAGCGTATAAGTCTCCTTTCAATTGTCGGGAAGGTTGTTATGAAAATCCTATTAATGCTACTTCAAAGAGTTCACAAGGTGAGAAGCTGAGAAGGGCAGACGGAACTTAGGCACTATCAATGTTGTGTAAATAAAGTATTACATATTAAAATTAGAACGTTTTAAATTAGAAAGCGCGGGATTGTCATTTTTTGATATTGGGACTTCTAGCACTTTTCATGATATAGTTCGTACGATTGTGACGATCAGCAGCTATTTAGATTGAGAATTAATGAAAAAAAGATCAAAGTATTGATTATTGACGAATCCAGTGTTAGGAGTTCAAAAAGTGAATTTTTGGTTTGATATTGAAAAAAGAAGTTTGGAGACGTTGATTATAATGATTTCGATACATCTGTTGAATGAAAAGTAAACGATTTCCTCACAGGCTTCTGTGGCTAAATCGACCTTTTAGTTGGAAAATGCAGCAAACAGCTCTGAAAAAGACAAAGGCTAAAATTATAAGAAACGATATAGAAAATAGGCTACTAACGTCGTAGGAGGCCAGAACAGCTGCGGCCGACTGTCAACTATGGCGAGATTTAGAGAAAATTGTCTTTCAAACTGAAATATTTCCTAAAGAAGATTCGGTATGTGAAAGAAAAATGTCATCCGATAACAATTAAAGAAACATCGCTACAATCAACAAATTTAAATTTTTACAATAATAAATAGTATCAACATCCAATATATTCATTAAATTTAGCATTCTTTGACTACTGGTTCATTTTTCCTTCTTCTGGTACGAATAATTGTATATTTATATTGTCCGATTTTTTGTTTCCATTTTAAATTTTATAACTTTAAAACATGTTTTTCGTTCCATTTTTTTCTGTCTAAATTCAAACTTTAATTTAATTTAATTTAGTTTTTGATGCCTTTTAAAATACCATTATATACGAACTTTTTAACATATATAAGATTCATACGCTACCGAAATATAAAAAGTACATCGTGATTTTGTTCACAATGAGTTATTTCCGGAACAAAATATTAATAAAAGGAAAATTATTTAACAAGTCAATTGAAAATTCCCCGGCCTACCATGGTAGAACACATTTTTTGGCAAAATTATTTTTTTATTCAACATAATTAAGGGTGATACACTGATTATAGCGCCCCTGCAACTTTTCAGTACAATTTTTGTAGTACCATTGATACTGCTTCAAAATAGGCCTCAGTTTCGTCGACCACCTCTTCATTCGACGAAATATGTTCCAAGCGAGCATGCTTTTGAGATCTGAAAACAGGAAATAGTCGCTGGGATCCAGATCGGGAGAATACGGTGGATAAGGAAACAATTCGAAGACAATTTCATGGATGTTTTCCATCGTTTTCACTGACTTCTGACACAGTGCATTGTCTTGGTGATGCAGCACTTTGTTTTTCTTCAAATGCGGCCTTTTCGGTGATTTCGTCCTTCAAACGGTCCAGTAACGCTATGTAATAGTAGCTGTTGATGATCCTTCCTTTTTCAAGGTAGTCAACGAAAGTTATTCCATGCACATCCAAAATACAGACGCCATAACCTTACCAGCCGACTGTTGCGTTTTCCCACGCTTTGGAAGGGGTTCATTGCAAAAACTCGGGTTTATTCAATCGGTTTATTAATAGTGAATCATCAACTCGTCGTTGTTTTTGGTCAAAAGTGAGCTCGCGTACGCACTTTACATAGAGCTTCCGCATACCCAAATATTCATAAATGATATGATGTGCACGTTCAATTGATATCTTTCTTAAAGACAGTCCTTCTATTACATTCAGTTTCGATTTATGCTCATTCAAAATCCACATAGGATTTTTTAAAATATATTCGTCGCTAACTACCTCTTTTGGGCGTCTACTGCGTTCACCGCCTTCGGTGTTGTTTTCATCACGTCTAAAATTAGCATACCAATCGTTGATGGTTGATTTTCCTGTGGCAATACCGGAAACTGCGCATCAAGCCAAGTTTTTGCTTGAACTGTATTTTTTCCCTTCAAAAGGCAATATTTTATCAACACGCGAAATTACTTTTTATCCATTTTTTTCACAATAACAGAAATTGCTTCACTCAAAATGCCATAATTCACAAACTAATGATCCGACAACTGTTAAATTTATACACGCATCTTTTGAGGGTTAGGGCTAACTAAAAAACATATGGATTTAATTCTAGTAGTGCCATCTATGTGTCAGGCCAGGGACTTTTCAATTGACCTGTTAAAAATGATTTGTTAACATCTTGGTCTTGAGAGACATATGTTGATAACCTATAATATCGACAATGTGGTGTTTTCTCATACAATATTGGTTTTTCGCGACTTTTCAGAAGTTCAACTCTCGCCACCACTGAACAAAATACATCAACATACACACCGGTAAAGAAAGTGATATTGAAATAAACTTATATTGTTCAAAAAATATGTCATATAACGAATATACGTCATTATCATTTTTTGTTTATCATTAATATTTCACTTTTGCAAATAATCTAGTGGACAATTATTTTAGGATCTTAATTGTGGATTATGTTTGTTTTTATATGTATGTTTAAATTTTCCTTACAGACATTCATTAAATTAAAGATAGAGGCTTTTATTTAAAAAGAAACTTTTGTTTTTAAAGTTTTTGCATCTTAAAAACATTGTTAATATTTTACATAAATAAACAGATATTTCGTACAAGTATTGACGTAATTAAGTAATACTATCAAATTATTTCAGTAGGTATCAAAATTTCCATACGATCAATGGATCGGCATAGTTGTTTGTTCTTTATCTCAAAATATGTTTTACGTATTCAATAATAATTAACATTAAAAATGGGTTTTACTATAATTTGTAGATTATGGCTAACCGATATGACCATATATGTTTATTTACTATATGCGTTCTTCTGATAATTATTATATACATAACTCGTTATGCATATAGACATATGTTATTCGAAATTATGAAAGATCACTAAAAAATATAGTAAAATAGAAGACTATTTGAACTTGTAGCGTTGGAACCTTTCAAATTATCAAGGGAAGAAAACATTAGTTTAATTGATCAACATTTTTTTCATACAGGACTATAGTAAGTAATTAAACTAATAACAATTGCATATAACGGTATATTAGGTGCCTGCATTTATTCTAATCAGCGATCTATTTTCGAAAATACGATCATATCGAATAGATATCAACAATATATCAATGAATAACTTAACTTACCTATTAAATTCGATGGCTTTGACATTTTTCTATATAAAACAACAATTTCCTCTTTTGCACTATTGAGTTATTCAATGTGTATAGACATTAATAATGAAAAGTTCAATATTGTATTTACATAAACCTGCCCGTTTGTAAGAAACGTTCGTGGAGCCATATCACACTCTTCCAATATACAAGTGTCCAGGATTTATGATCGTTGTGCCACTTCAAATCGCATCGCTTTCCATGAATGCTTCGTGAACATTATTAAAGTGAATGTTGAGCTCTGCTGCCACTTTTGCCGCGGTAATTTTATATTTTCAGGCCACAATCTTTTGTCGGTCTCTGATAGTTAACTTTGGGTTTCATTTGAGGAATTGTAGCTTTACGGGTGATATTTTATCATATTTTCTGTATGGTGTCATTATCATTAAACAATTTAGCTGCTCTCGTCACATTAATCGCGTGTATTAATTGTCAGAAAATAAAGCGTATACCTCATTGCAATATAAAGGTCTATTTGAGGTCAATAGTGAGGTCGCATTATTTACTCGGAAGTAGTGCATCATGCAACAAGTTATGTGATAAGATGAGATGTATAAGGATAAAAATGGACTTTTTTTAAACTTTAAACTATTACTAGATAAACTATAGTAAACTGGCCGTAAAATGAATGCTTTGAAAGACAGTTCTGGTTCGTACATTCTTAATATCAGGAAAATCCTGAAAATACCAGAAGAGCTGTAAGTCTCACAGTTCAGAGTGTAAGACCACCAAATACTGATAAATAACTGAACCATCGATAGGATGATAAGTTGGTAAAAATTATATCAGGTATGAGACTATATGAAAGAGTGTCGTATTTAAAGCTCTAGGGAAATGTTAAAGTAGTTTCCCTTTATCCAGTTGGTATATACAACTAGAATAAAGATATGATTATAGCCAAAGTATCCGCTAAAATTCCAATGTTTGATATATTCGATGAATTTCGAGACGATATAGGTAGTAAATTTAGAAGTATTAGACCTAGCAGCAAGAAAATATATTGAATTCTACAAATATAAGGCATAAAGGGATAATACAAGTGTTGGAGCATGGTTAAATGAAGTCAAGAATAGCGAAATATATAGCTCTTACAATGCACAGAGGAGGTATGGATGTACTCTATGTTTGTGATTGTAATTGTAAATGTCTTTATAGGCAACAGTGGAAAATCCGACAAGGAATGATCATCCCAGTCATGCCAGTAATCAGCTGAGTAAGGTCGGATGATTTCTGGGATGGCCTCCAAGTTGGCCACTGGCCAGTCGGTAGGTTTAATGGCGAAGGCCGTAATTTGTCACCCACGATAAACAATAGGTCCAATTCAGATAGGCTCTCGTTAGTCAAAATGAGATTTAAAAAATATATATAAGAAACCCAGTCTCAGTTTGTATACACCTATTTTTCCAAATTTATATTATATATTGATATTTTATATATGGTATAGCTTTTGTTTGTTATTGTAATATTTACATATTGATAAGTAAATTATATTTGTCTTCGTATATCTTATTTTATTTTATATTTATTTCCTCTATATAAATAACAAATAAAAAATATTAATTCTGGTATATTATAGTATCTGGTATACGATAACCTTTGTAAGACCACACATCAGATGAATAATTTAAAATAAAATTCACAAAATAAAATCTAAAAATAATTTTTAAATATTAGTTTTATAATTTTGGCTATTGAAATTTTCGTTTAACGATATTTATTAATATTAATACTGTATTATTCTAGAAGTCATGTTGTACAAATAAATTCAGTCACAATTGTATAAATAAACATTCCTTATTATTTATTACAGAGAAATTGTAGATTTATAATATAAGATGTGATGTAGTGAGGTATTCTTGAAGTATAAACATACAATTTACAAGAACTGACTACGTGGCAAAATAATGTCTAGCAGAATTGTCGATGAGTGTACTTTTGTTGGGTGGAATTTGTAGCTATTTGTATTCGAATAATAATAACATGCCTTCTTGTACACTTTCTAAATATATATTTTTTCATAAAAACAACTCATCATTTCATCATTTCGCAACCGTCATATTCACCTGATGTAGTTTCGAATTTGCTTTAAGTAAATTCCAAAAAATCACTTGGAGTAATTTGAAACGATTGAGGAATTTAACGCGGAAACGAAAAGTTTATTAAAGGTCATTCCAGAAACCGAATAGAAGAAATTATTTCGAAACTCAAAAAAATCGTTGGCATAAATGTATTTTGTCCAAGGAGTGAATAAAATAAATTATTCGTTTACCATTATTTTCAAAAGGGGTACTATTTATATTACCTTATTAAACCCTCATAATTACTATTGATATAATGTATTAAAAGAGTTATACTTAAATAACAATTATAATTAGAAAGGCAAATTTTGCTGCCTCTTTCAATCTACCAGACGTAAAAATGAGGATAACATCAGGATTCCCGTTACTCGCTTGTGTTTATTTCGTCTAGATCATGATTTTTGTAGGATCGATGGCACCAATAAGTATTAATCAACGTTTGATATAGATTTTTTCAAGTGGCGGTCTAGAAATTGGATCAATGCATTAATTAAGCCATTGAAAACTTTTTTTTTGTTATGGCATTAAATAATATTTAATGTTTACTGATTATTATTCGATATAATTTTGTTTACTATAAGAGAGTCTTTATCACCGTCGCTTGCCATTTATAATTATATAGTTCATCCAAAAATATAAATTGTATGCAAATAAGTATATTGACATTAAAATTAAACATTTGATTTTCTAATTAAATCCTTTAGGGTGTTATAATTACTTTTTATTTTAACATTGGTGTACCTGCATGCGTCAACATGTCTCAGGCTTCAGCTTTAGCCTACATTTCTAATGTATTTAGTTTTGTATTGTTTGTAAATATACAATATGTTGTGTATTTGAAAGTTGAGAGTATACAAAGTGGTGTCAATTATTGTAAACATGTATATTATATTACACTGAATGGTGGTATTGACTGAGACGTCTAGACAGTATTCAGGGGAGTGTAACTCCTATAGTAAGCTCTGGAGCAATGTTTCGCCCGTTTCAATCAGGCGCTTAATGAGTCAACGCGATGTAGGAATATTCGTCTGGTCGGTCGGAATGTGTGATTGTTGATGCGCATGTTTGTCCGAATACTTACTACTATTTAGTGGAAGGAATTCACACGAGAACCGAAAACACTGGTTCAATAAGTACTTGCTTATTTCGATATTGAGTGATACATATGGTCAACGGGAAAATGGACAGGATACTAGGTTAGGTAAAGGAAATACGATAGCGCTGTGGAAGTGGTACTGTTACAAGCGGGTAGAGAAAAGAAACGTCGTCGTGGTGGTCTTTTATAACCGGGAACCGCATGGTATCAATCCACCAACGTTGCCATCCTTTGAACTTGGTTTAAGTGATTACGTAGTGGCCTAAAGGGTTGCGGTCATTACATCACTCCCCTCCTAGTAGAGCTGCCGTGGAATGTACGTCCATGTGGTGCAGGTTCCTAAGAGCACCCACAATCATGCAATCAATCGCTCAGGAACTGCTTATGAGATGGGGATCCCAACCTTAGTCAGGAGTTTTACGGGATCAGCTGCCATCGAAGGTGTAACAGGACGTCGTCCGTCTTGGAGCGTTCCGATTTGTTTGAGGGTACTTATAAGTGTGGTGCCTTACGTGTCCCGTTTCGTGATGCTGGGGTATTCATGTATTGATGTCATGCATGATGGACTTCTGTGGTCTTCGTCCATCGGGCTAGTCTCGTGGGATAACGTCGACCAGGTGATGTTGATGAGTTCCATTCCTCGTGCTATCCTTTCATACACGTGTCGAGCAGTTGTTGAGTGGCTTATATTGAGCTTGTTTATCTCTTAGGCACTTCGATCACGTCGGGGTCATCAGTTGTAGGAATGTTCGTCTAGACGGTCGGAATGTGTGGTTGTTGATGCGACTGTTTTTCCGAATACTCACTGCTAATTTGTGGAAGGAATTCACACGAGAACTGAAAACGCTGGTATTCAACAACATTTCGATATTGAGTGATACATGTGGGCGACGGAAGAATGGGCAGGATATTAGGTTAGGCAAAGGAAGTACGGTAGCGCTGTGGAAGTAGTACAGTTACAAGGGGGTAGAGAATAGGAAAGAGAACGAGACGTCTTTTTTTGGGCCTGATTTATCAGCTGAAAAGGTTTCCTTGCTGATGTTAACTCAATTTACAAGAGAGGATTGCCCGTTAAGGCGTGGGTATGACAACCTTTGGCGGCTTGAAGAATGACTTTTTGAGGGGATAGTCTTCGGGGTTACCTGATTCGGAACGCCTCAGTGAACCGGTTGAATGCAAACAGGATCGCTCTCTCAGCAATCTTGGATATTGAACTAAGCAGGCTGATGTGCCTGTAGTATGAAGGCTGAAGGTCTGAAGGCTGTTTCTAGTAGCGCCACTTCCTTTTTTAAAAGGTAGACATTCCATTTGTTTTTCGAACGATTTGGCCAGGAGCTCGACTGTTTTGCTTGACTTTTTGATTGTCTGACCCTTCAGATTTCAGGCGATGAATGTCTTTTTTGACTTTCCCCGCCAGACTTTTCGAGATTCTCCAGATGTCTGCGGGCGTGTCAGATCTTTTATTGAAGAGAATTAAGTCCCACTTTGGACTCCACTTGTGTGGAGTTAATTCCCTGATATTTGTCGGCAATGATGTATTGTAATTGCCTTGCGGTCGTGGGATTTTGGCCCAGGTAATGGTGTCATTGAGATTTGTGAGCATTTTGAATATCATTTGTAAGCTTGGTAATCGCTTTTTCGATTTGGTCGCGGTGGTTAATTTTGGGGGGTTGGACCTGTTTTCAGTAGGATCTCTTGAAATAGTTTTCAGTTGGTTTGTCGAGTTTGTTTTCCGTACGGGGTTTCGATCATCCGAGAGTCTCCCACCGTCAAGGTAATCGAGCGGTGATCGGAGTTCATTTCATCGAGAACTCGTACGTCGATTAGGTTTTGTGTGTTTTGGATTATGACGAAATCAATTATTGATGGAAGCAAGTGTAGGTTGTGGTAGTGTGTCAGTTCTGCTGGGATTATCAGTCCGAGACTCAGATCCGAGCTCAGTCGGTCGATATCAACCACCGCATGATTAGCTCTGAGCTGCCCCATGAAGGGTGGTGTACGTTGAAGTGCGCCAATAATTTTGGCTACGTCTCCGTCGAACACGGTCTTGCATTCGGAGGGATCATAATCAGTGCATTTGGATTTCAATCCAATGCCGATACGATGGATGGTTTGAGGAATGTTTCCCGAAGCGGAAGTATGTCGATGTTGTGATTGGTCAGTACATCAGCAAGTTTTTCCTTCTTGTTACGTACTGATTGGCGCATTTTGTCCATTTACGGGCATGAATATTGTTGTAATTTGCGCGGAAAGCGCTTGGAAGACTGACTGTATGAATTATTCAAGCTGGGATTGAGGAATCCAAATGTTTGCATGTTGGGTTGTCTGTCTGGAGTTGGCCAGGTTATTAGCGAGTCGCCTACCTCCTCCGTTTCCCCAGGCTGACGTGTGGGGTGGAGCGGGCTCGGTAGATGATGCTGGAGGTTTTGACGACCTTGTTTTTGGTGTTTAGTTTGCCGGTCTGCAGCTACAGCCAGAAAAGTTGGCCGTATGTGGTTCACCGCAATTGCTGCATTTGGCTGAAGATATCTTTTGTTTTTGCAGGCTCTTGTCTCGTGTTGCCCTGCGCACTTTAGGCATCTGGTGTTTGCGTGACAGTGGTTTGCGGAGTGGCCGAAAGTTTGGCAGTTAAAACATGTCTGGTATTCCTGAGCTGCGTTGGGTTTGGACCTACGTTGGGATATTTAATAAAATAGGTATATCGAGTAAAATTGGAAATCGGCAAATTGAAAAACCAAAATTAAATTTTACAGATTTAATGTTCTTTATTACTTATATTATATTTTCATCGGTTAATGAAAGATTGGAACTACTATCCTTCTGATTCTGATTTAAATTGTTGTAGAATATTGAAGAATTTAGCAAGTATTCTGACCAAAACCAGTTTAATTTTTGTACAAAACTTCAGCCAGCAAAGATCCATATGAAGAAATATATAGAAGGAACTAATCTCTTGCGTAAATTACAAGGTCTGCAAAATAAATAAAAGTGTGACTTCATCTGTAACAAAAACATACAATTTCATTAAAATAAATAATTGGTCTCATTTATTTGTAAACAGTATTATTAAATTACGTATATAATTAACTATACCATGTTCCGTAGCTATTAGTTACGAATGAACCAGGAGCGAAGTGAAAATTTTACTACAATTACTATAGAGTCGGACTTTTTAATGCAGCTAGATAGTGAGAATATTGTTAACGAATTTAGCAAAAGTACATATTTCCATAATATTTCTGGTTTTTTAATCAAGCATGTCTATTTAAAAAGTGAACAATTTAAATATATTTACTTTAACCTCTTTTTTTTTAATAATTTGGAATATATATGTTATAGTTTTAACCTGATTTTCTGTTACTTTGTAGTAATAATTTGTGTGTAGTTAATGTTCGTCTCAAACAATAAAACATTTGTGCAACAACTTTTAAAATATTAATTATGTAACAATTATCTACGTTAAAATTTTATGCTAATGAAATTATTATCTATTTGTAAACTATTTAAAGGCTAATGAGGATAAAATCTTTGATTTTGTTCTGTCGATATTTAATAAATTTAATTTTCATTATTTAATAATTTTAAAACGTTTTTAGCTCATTTAGGGTATTTCTTAAAAATTAAACGTTTCCACTTAAACTTTGACACTAGAACATTAATAAACAAATTGTTTTAATTAAAGAATATTAGCACGTGTACTTTTAAATTATTCCGGATCAAGACCATTTACAATATTATCGCTCGCCTAATTACAGAAAGCAAACGAAATCAGTCTAACTATATTGCGTCACTACTAGCGAGGCTATTTGACGAGTAAAATCACGTTACAATTTAAACTTGCACACTGGTGACGATCAGTGGTTATTCAATAATCGATAATGATTTTTTCATTTTTGTTTTCATTTTAATAATGGTTTCCCTTGCATTCGAGATGTAAAAGGAATTGTAAAGTAGATACGAGCAAATTAGTCGCTACGCACATCAATTAAATATAATATATGAATGAATAAGATTATATACGTAAAATTAGTATCTAATGGTTGACCGCTTAATTCACTAAGAACGGGTTTGTGTTGAAATGGAGTGAAATGAGCCGTTTTAGGTATTAGCGATTTTTTTCAATTAGGAAGATCAATTTTCATTTGACACCCTTAATAGAATATAAATTCGTTCAGTTTATCCAATTTTCAATGATCTTGCCCTATAAAGCTGGCTGAAATTGGCTTTTTACTATCATCATTCTGTACGGCTGCTGACGAAGATGGGCCAATGCCGTTTTTAGAAAATTGTGGATAAACTCACAAAAAAAAACACTGAACACTTTAGGGACTAATTTCCATCTCGTGAGCTTTCTGTTGTTTTAGGCCATTCTATATTCGACAATTACCCTCTTATTCTATTTATTAATCGGCTTAGCGAAAATTTTACCAACCTTTTTGAGGAAAATGGACTCATCCGAGAAGATTGAAATTTGGCAACGTCATACCTTATAAGGAAGAAGACAATTTAGATCTTAAATGTTCCTGCAATATGACCTACAAATAAGTAAATTCCAATTAAATAAAATGTGGCCAACTCAAGCAACCAGGAAGATTAATATTTCATATTTATGTTTATAATATAAAAGTAAGGAAAGATCATGTATACTTATATTTGGTTCCCTGAAGTTGTTACAGTTATAATCTTTATAATACTTTTGTTATACTGCTCACACCACTGAGTAATAAACTTATCAACACTTTGTTGATTAGTGGAAGATGGAGGCACAGTTTAATTAAATAGCATTTAAAAAAGTTAGTGAGTGTTAGTTCTTGAGATTTTGCATATATTTTTTAATGTTTTAATGCTCATTAAAATTTAAATTATTTACACATTTGTGTAATATTATCTATCAAATATATTTCTGGTCTTATATTGGAAATATTCTGAAAACAAGCTTTAGTAACATTAACATATAGTTTTAAAATTATTCTCTTTGCTCTGTTAGAGAAACATGAGAAAATTCTTAATTCGAAAATTGACCACAAGCTGATCACTAGTATAGAATTTACTTAGCAAATGCAACATTCCAGGCGAACTTAGCTATACTAGACATGCTATTCCATAGACAAAATCGTTGTGATCGTTGTTTTATAAAATCCGTCTGTTTTTTTAGCTGCAATCGTTGGTTTTGATATGTTACAAACCAAATAAATGAAAACATATCCACGTTGCCAAAAGAAAAATTTAGTGATATGGATAAAAATGTCAATACACAAAGTATAGATAAAAATTTAAAAATGTATTTTCAGCTCATGAACCAGGCAAAAAAAAGTTAATTCAGATACCAAGTTGAGACGAAAAAATATCATGTTTAAATGAATATTATTTTATGTAATATTCGTCTCTCTTTGTACTCTATACAAGTGTAGAAATGTTTGTCGGGTCGGTCGGAATGTGTGGCTGTCGATGCGATTGTTTGTCCGAACACTCACTACTATTTTGTTGAAGGAATTCGCACGGGAAATGTTAAACGCTGGTTGAATAAAAACTTGTTTATTGCAATATTAAATGATACATGTGGTCGGCAAGGGAATGGACCGGATATTAGGTTCGGTAATAACAGGAAGAATGGTAGCGCTGTGGAGGTGGTACTGTTACAAGGGGGTAGAGAAAAGAAAAAAGGGCGAGACGTCGTCGTGGTGGTCTCTGGGAAGCGCGTGGTATCAATCCACCAGCGTTGTTAACCTTTGAACTTGCTGTAGGTCAATGCGTGGTGGCCTAAAGGGTCGTAGCGGTTGCTTTACAAGCATTAGTACACAAGCAATGGGCAAAATTTTTAGCAAAGCAGCTTTATGTAAGGCGTGACAGTTCTTTAATAATTGTTAAGCAATTTTGTCTATTTATTTGGCATTATTGTTAAAGAATTTGCAGTTTTAATTATTCTTGATATTTGAAGTATGGAAAAATGATGGTAGGTTTGAATAAACAATTTATAAATAGTATAAAAGCATAACCATTTTAAGTATTTTTGTGATGATAAACCAATGCTCCCGCTTTGTTGAAAGATATCATCTACGAACCAAATAAAAAACGACGTTATTCGAAAATGCTGTACCGAAACACAACAAAATACACCGAAACACACCGAATGTTACAAAAACCAGAAGCGATAAGTAATTATGTATTTTTTTAGTAGATAAAGTGTTACTTCATTTTGTTGAATAGTATATGCAACATTAAAGTACAATAGCACAAAGTAAATATCAGGACCAGTTGCAGAAGCAAGATGATAAGAAAAATAAATACAAAATCTGTGGTATCCTAACAACTTGACAGTTATTAGGTTAATAGGGAAAAAGTAAAATAACTAAAGAAAAACAATGCATTTTTATTTAAGAATAATTGAATATTTTATTCTGTCAAAAATTATATACGATATTTTTTATTATATATTTTACAACAAAATTATAATGGACTAAAAGATGATGATCTTTTAATACTTTATATAGATGAAGTAAGGAAAATATGGTGAAAAAGTAAATAAACCAATCACCATGTGATAGTGTTTATTATTTAATACAACTAAATATCAGGTGTTACGCTTATTATAACTTCGTAACTTGTTATAAACCCTGTTTATTTGAAAAACATAATTCTATGAATTTAACACTTCATTTAACAATAGTAATACATTATTTTAATATTTTATTCCAAACCATAAAAATCTCCCCAATTTTATTTGTTATTTATAAAACAAACTGTATAGATTAAAAAGTAAAATAATTAATATATTATTTTATTCCCATATAATACATTAGAATATACGGGAGTCATATGTCAAATAGTAACTGATCAAATTTTCGATCTTTCAATTGCTTAACTTCAATTTTATTTTATTAATATCGGTACTTAAAATTAAAAATACTTCAACCAAAATGTAATTAAATAAAGATTAGTTTGCGACATAAAAATGTTAAATTTATCGAGGGTATTTAATAGACGATAAGTGAAACTACACTCATTCTTAATAAAATCTACTTTATATACTTTACCTTGATAAAATAAAAGTCTATGAAATACTATTGCAAGTACCATTTTGATTATCGAATTAATTGAATTTTAAATATCATATACATATCTATTTCCGGAAGATTATATTTATTTACAATTTTATTGTATGTGGAAATATTTGTAGATATACTTCCAAAAATATAAAAATGAAGAAATAAAGGCATTACTGCATGAATATTTTCACCATAATGTAACAGAACGTTAACTTCAACACACTGGAGAATTGTTTTTCTCGGTTATGCTGTTGAGTTATTTGATTTGTAATTCTTCAAATTAATATTCGGAACGCCGGTTCAATAGAGTCAAAAATAAGTCGTTCTTTACAGAATTACTTCCCTGGGTATTCTATATCTTTCTTTAATTAAGAATAAACTGTTTCTTACTACTCATATTATACTTATGTTTACAGTTACAATACAATCAATTAACCGAACTATCTTCGATCGTAGAGATCGACTTTATTTGATAAACTTAAAAAATATTTCCGAACCTCTTGGTCCGCCCTATTCAAGATCGTGTATATGTCACACCTACTATGAAACTATACTGTATCTGATAATCACCTTTTCTTGGAACCAAGAGTCACATGTCACTTATAACGATTTTTTTTTCAAGTAAGCTAAAGGCCAACTTGTGGCAATAAAATGTGAAACACTAACCTGACAGAGAACCAACATACCATATAGCTATAAAAAGATATTTTCTATTTTTATATTTTCTATGACTAGGTATATTTTTATTTTTTTTATAGTATTTTGGTTATTGTACATCTTTAGTTTTTAGGTTTTGTTGAAGTTATATTGAATATATATATATATATATATATATATATATATATATATATATATATATATATAAATATATATAAATATATTCAATATAACTTCAACAAAACCTAAAAACTAAAGATGTACAATAACCAAAATACTATAAAAAAAATAAAAATATACCTAGTCATAGAAAAAAAACTAATCTATTACATAATTAAAAATGATCCGAATGAAATGATATAAATGCTTTATTTATTACTGAACGGAATTTTGTTAGCAAAAATCGAGAAAATATTACCTATTATTGCCATAAAAACATTCAAAATATTTTACTATTAATCATTCCCAATTTTAATCTTTTTACCCTATTACATTAGCAATCTTGAAAAATATCGTACCAAAATGCTATAATATTAATATACAATATATTGTTATTTACAAGCAAACTAACAAAAAAATCATAAAACTACATATATTACATATGAAACTATGTAAGCATAAATTGGGTACATTTTTGTCAAGGTCGCGGCTATGACGACAGAGCCAGAACATTAAAAATCAGTCGAACGAAAATAGTAGAACCAAACATAGCAACTAAAAGTACGACTCAAATAGTCGATAGTAAATAGTAATAAAAGCAGTCGGGCCAAAGATAGCGACTGAAACAGTTGATAGAAAAAAGTAATCAATTACTAAACAGTCGATAGTTAATTTCAGTCGATAGTTCTCAACACTAATAACAATGTTATTAATTTATCTTTCTAACATCCTAATCTCATGCCACTGCAGGTAGTGAAATAGTGTTTAAACGGCACTTTATTACTGAAGTTATAATAGGCACCTATATATTTTGTCAATAAGGTATTTCGTTAGTTTTGGGTTTCACTTAGTATCATATCGTCTACTTATAGTAAAACATGACTAATAACTAGATTCACATTTTACTGACTAGTGATTGACCATACACCCTCAACGCCGTCGAGCCAAATACTGATAAGCGCCTTTATTGAGCCTAAACATTGATTACAAAAAATGTTAACGTCCATTATGTTTTCAGTCTTATTATCCTATTAGCTTCTTACATAATTTGAAAAGATAATAACTTGATGATCATTAAAATTTGGTAAATAATGTAGGTAATTGCAACAGAATTAACATTTTAAACTTGTTGATGGTGTCGATTTTTTATTTAAATCAAACAATTGAACAAGAAAATTTAGAAACATAAACAAGTTACAAACATTTTTTTTTATTACTCTTCGTGAGTCCACAATCTGCCCTATTGGCAATAAGTATTTCTTCTGTTTATATTATATATACATGGCATGTAGAAAATCACTTCATTAAGCAATCTTCTGTATAAAATATTATCTTAATTAATTAGTCTTATTCTAATGCTTATTCTAAACTCTACATATGTCCAGTAATCAGATCAGGTGGTGTTAAACGTTTTAGTCTACGCACTTCACTATCACGTCGCATATTTAGCTGATTAGCGAGTACATTGGGATGCACTGACACTCTTTCGAAGTACTTCACACAAATACATTGGATTACACTCGTTATAGGTTCTAGAGGAATATCGCGTTGTATCACTTTATTTGAAATATAGTACGGAGCATCAACAATGGCACGCAACACCTTATTTTGGAACCGTTGAATGATGGATATATTAGATTTGCTAGCGGTACCCCATAGTTGAATTCCATATGTCCAAATGGGCTTGAGTATAGACTCATACAGCAATACCTTGTTATCTAATGATAACTTGGATTTGCGCCCAATGAGCCAATACATTTGATATAATTTTAGTCCTAGTTGTTTCCGTTTAGAGAGTATGTGCTTCTTCCAGGTTAGGCGTCGATCTAAATGCATACCAAGATATTTAACATGCTCTGCTTGGGGGAGTTGACGATGATTGATATTTACTGGTGGACATGTTCTTCTACGCAGGGCAAACGTTATATGCGTGGATTTTGATTCATTGGCTTTAATGCGCCATGTCTTCAACCATAATTGTATTTGCTCCAGGTGGGTTTGTAGGTTTATTGATGCTGTGACTGGATCTTCATGGGATGCTAAGATTGCTGTATCGTCTGCATATGTTGCCACAGTAGTTATTTTTGTGGTGGGCAGATCAGCCGTATACAGAAGATACAGTACTGGACCCAGTACACTACCTTGCGGAACTCTTGAATATAAGGGATTTAATTCGGTATGTTAATCGCCTTGATTTACAATAAAATGTCTGTCAGTGAGATACGATTTTAGTAGCTGATAGTCCGAATGAGGGAGAAGTTTCTTTAGTTTAACCTGCAAGCCAGTATGCCATACTTTGTCAAAAGTCTGAGATATGTCTAGGAAAGCAGCCGAACAATATCTTTTGGCATTTAGGTCAGCGTTTATTTGGTTTACAAGTCTATGCACTTGTTCTATAGTCCCATGCTTATTGCGAAAGCCAAACTGATGTTCTGGAATAATTTTTCTTTTTTCTATTATATAGTTTAGTTTTTTTATGTATAATTTCTCGAAAACTTTCGAGATTATTGGTAATAAACTTATAGGTCGGTAGGAGGTCACATCTTCTGGTATTTTTCCTGGTTTAAGTATCATTAATATTTTAGCTACTTTCCAGATACTAGGGAAGTAATTAATTCGTAGCATAGCATTAAATATATATGTTAATAGTTTTATAGCCTTTTCTGATAGTTCTTTTAAAATTTTGCCAGTAATTAAGTCATAACCAGGAGCTTTTTTAATATTAATCTCTCTCATTATTGTATGTTTAACTTTTTTTACCGTTAATTCCTCGTGCGGTAAATCCATTTGAAATGGCGAATCTAGAAAGCTAGTAATTTTATTTTCGTCATCTTTATGTAGCTGAGACTGGAAAGGTTTAAAAACATTTTTTAAGTGTTTTGAGAAAATGTCGGCCTTCTCTTTATTGCTTCTCGCCCAATTATTTTCGCTTGTTTTAATAGGTGGGTTATGCTGCTGGGATCTCCTAAGCTTTTTTGTTGCTTTCCACAACGAATAGTCTGTAGCCTCAGTTGATGTCAAGTTTTCTAGGTATTCTTGAATGCCTTGGTTTTGTTCAATTTGGATTAGATCTCTCAGCTCTTTTATGGCCCTATTAAATTTTCTTTTATTCTCTTCAGTCCTTTGCTGTTGCCAATTTCGTCGTAACTTTCTTTTTTCTGCTATCTTTTTCTGTATTGTACATGATATATGTGTATTTTTTCTTGGAAATGTTTCACTGTTGGGAATCGCGGAATATGCTGCCTCCTGTATATTTTTTGTAAGATTTATTGCTGCTATTTCTATATCCATTTCAGTTTGTAACGGTAAGTTTAGAGAGATATTTTGGCCTAAGTTTTCTCTAAATGAGGGCCAGTTAGTTCTATTATTGCACAGAGAAGGGGGTTTATCTTTGATGGTAATTTTTGAAGAAATTTTTACTATTATTGACAGGTCGAAACATGATTCTGCCTGACACTTTTTTGGATCAATATTTTTTGTAATACAGAAATCTATTGTATCTGGTTTTTTGTTTCTGTCTGAAGGCCAATATGTTGCTTCACCAGTAGAGATATGTTGTAAGTTATCTTTCCTTATGGCTTAAATAAATCGCAGAAATTGTTAATGGTCCATGGGCTTCCTCTATGGTTATACTGGTGGCTTGCAGGTAGTCTTTGCGGAATTTTTCTTTTTCGAAATGCTTTATATCATCTCGAATTATTATGGCTGTACCTCCATGTGCTTTATCATCGGGGTGATTTGTATGATAAAACTTATATTTAGGAACTTTCAGATAATTCTTGTCCGTAAAGTGTGTTTCGGAAACCATCATAACGTCAATATTTTGTTCATTTACGAACATTTTTAGTTCCCTGGCGTGTCGTTGGAGCCCATTGGCATTCCAGACGGCGATTTTGTAGCTATTGGTTTCAGGCATTAGGCAAGTTTGCTTACGACGGTTGTGAGTAGACCAAGCATCGTACTCATTTGATCCATTAGTTTGGCCATCATATTTTCTAATCTTGAGATGTTGCTAGTTTCAGTAGGTTGAGATATTGTCTCTCGTTTTTGTGCTGAACCATTTTCAACTATTTGGGCATAAGTTATGTCTGGTTAACTTGTTCTGGTGGATAGTGGTAGATTGGTAGTAGTGGATTGTTTTTGTTGATGCCTTTTTTCCCTTAAGGCAGGATAGAGTTTCTGCTGTAGTTGCTTGTGAACTGCGTAACCCTTGTAGTTCGCTGGATGATTTCCATTACAGTTAACACATTTCACTTTTTCATCGCGAACTTTACGAGTACAATCTCCTGTCTTATGTTCTCCTGCACATTTTACGCATCTATATGATTTGCGACAGTAAGTCTTTGTGTGCCCGTGCGCTTGACACCTTGTGCATTGTGGTATAATTCTTTTTATATGTGGTGGTTCGCATTTAATAATATTATTTTCCAATTTGGTGATTTCATACACCGCCTTTTTATTTCCATTAGGTTTTATGTCTATATAAAACATAGGCAGAGGTTTTTTTGTCGTGTGATGTCGTATATTGTGAATATTTACGACCTCGTGGCCTTTTTCAGCTAGTGCTACCTTGATGGTGTTAAAGTCCGTCCCGTGATGTAATCCTTTTAATACGAATTTAAATGTTCTCTCGGATTTTGGCCTGAATGTATGGTATTGGGTGTTTCTTTCATCTAATTCTTTTATAAGAACTTTAAAGTGATCCGCTTCGAACAATTGGATTTTAATTGTTTCATAGCTCACTATTTTAATTGTGTAGTTCGTAGTAATGGTTTTCAATAAGTCATGGATGTTTTTTATTATTCCTACCTTATAGACTGTTATTGGTGGTGGTTTGGGAACAACTTTTTCAGGGCTTGCTTGTATGTTCTCTTCAATTTCTTCCGACAGGTTGCTAAAACTGTTTTTTGTCTCTATCGGTTTCTGCAACCAATAGTCACTAATTCTTATTTGTTTCCTCGCGATTTCTTCTTCTGGACTTCTCAATCGTTTTTTGTTAATGACTGTAGTCCATTCTGATGGTCGAGTTTGCGTTATTGCTGTTTGTTCTAATCTTATATCAAAGTGTGCAGGTAATTTGGTTGAATCGCTATGGTTTGCCATTTTTTAATTTTTAATATTTTATTTAATTTACTTCCAGAGGATAAAAAAATAAAATAAATACATTGTTTATTTCACGCACTTCATTTTTCACTTACGTTATTTTAGCACTAGTTTTTTACTATAAATACTATAAATGAATTTCAAAAGGACTGTTGTAAAATAAGATGAAATAATTTAACTAATAAAAACACACATAACACTAATAAAAATGAGATGCAGTCCTTTTGTCTGGTCACGTAAACACGTATTCACTACACTTTAGGTCCACTGAGAGACGGATAGCCGCATCTGTTATGCGTTTTTAACACTCACTTAAATAACCGTAATAAAATACTGTTTTTTTTAAAGAAAGGTATCTTTTTATAGCTTGGACCGTATTGAAAATACGTCTTCACCCTACGAAGGTTGGAACTGAACTAAGTTACAAACATGTATACCAAATTATTAAGAAAGGTTTAAAAAAATTATTTGATTGTCCGCTTTTTAAATAGACATATATGAGAGGAAAAGACGGAAATATCTAGAAAGAAAGGTAGATAGAAATTTCACTTTCTAACTTTGCTTTTAGCAATTAAACGGAACTATCCTGAATGTTTGTTAATAACTAAATGATAAAATTGCCTTCAAATGATATCCGAGAACAAAGTTTCGGTGCTGACAGATCTTCGCTTGCGTTGGTTCGTAGCTGCTGGCTCTACACTCACCTTTAGCCTATGGAATAATATTTTTGGGTATTTTTCAAGCTGTTGTTATAAGATGTACAATTCGACATTTCTCAAGATATAAAATATTTAGTATTTTATCATGAATTTATATTGCGTAAATAGATGGTATATAGTAGGCGAGTTCTACCAACGGTACAGTTCAGATCTACTACATTCTGCAATCTAATGCTAAGCTCAAAAGGGGAAAATCTCTATTGACATGATTTTCATAAGTTACATAAGTGATGAAACTATGCTATTGAATCAAATGAACAAAATTAATTTGTAAATTTTTATAAAATTACAATATTTATATGGAAATAATAAAATCTAATTTAATATTAAAAACTGTGTTAATATAATTCTCCAAAATGTTAATTATTTAAAAATGAAATAACAAATAAAGAAGGTAATTGTCCATGTCCAAATTCGGTACAAAATTGATAAATTGTAATGTTTGTTTTTTTGACCTAAGGATTATTAAAAGGAAAACATATTTTGATTACTTATGTTGAAATTTCATTATTTATTCAGTGCTGTAAGTTAAGCTGTAAGTTATATATTAAACATATTAAGATTAGTAAAAATAATATATGTTAGAACCTTTTACATACTTACATTTTTATATACGCTATCTATTAGCCATAAGTACATAATAAGTCTCAAAAACTATTTCAATATTTTAATATTTTATATATAATTAAAGCATGTACATATACACAGTTACAGTTACGTACAGTTACATATACAGTTACGTATAAACACAAACATATAAATGGACAGACTATAATGAAAATATATAAATATTCGTAACAATAAGCTGCTTAAATAGTGTATAACATACATAGTATAAAAATATAGTTTTAAACATCCGCTATCAATAAATGGATAGTTTCATTTCTAAAAATCAGAAAACATTTAAAAATAATTTTCAAGGTGAAATTATGTACGCGTCATTTAGGTATGCTAACCAGGTAAATGGTTTAGCATAGTCCAAAAATATTAATCAAGTTTTTGTTTATAGCAATACGTCGTACAATTTCTTTAACTGATATCTGATATCATAACATGTCAATTGAAAAGTCTCCGACCTGACACTTAGATGGTGCTACTGGAACAAAATCCATATGCTTTTTAGTTAGCCTTAACCCTCAAAAGATGCGTGTATAAATTTGACAGCTGTCGAATCATTAGTTTGTGAATTATAGCATTTTGTGTGAAGCAACTGTTGTTATTGTGAAAAAAATGGATAAAAGGAATTTTGCGTGTTGGTAAAATATTGCTTTTTGACGCTTTCCGGACACTGCCATAGGAAAATAAACCATCAAGGATTGGTATGCTAAGTTTAGACGTGGTGAAATTAGCACCGAAGACGGTGAGTTCAGGGGATGCCCAAAAGAGTTTGTTACCGAAGAAAACATATGATTTTGAATGATCGTAAATTGAAACTTAATGAAATATCAGACACTTTAAAGATATCAACTGAACGTGTTCATCATATCATTCATGAATATTTAATAGAAAGCCCAGTGCAAAGTGGGTGAAGTGCGAGATCACTTTTGACCAAAAACAACGACGAGTTGATAACTCGGAGCAGCGTTTGAAGATGATCAAGCGTAATAAACCCGAGGTTTTACGTCGATATGTGACAATGGATGAAGCATGGCTCCATTACTTCACTCCTAAGTCCAATCGACAGTCATCCGAGTTGACTCCACACGATAAACCCGTTCCAAAGCACGGGAAAACGCAACAGTCGGCTGGCAAGATTATGGCGTCTATATTTTGGGATGCGCATGGAATAATTTTCATTGAATACCTTGAAAAGGAAGGACCATCAGCTATTATTACATAACATTATTGGATCGTTTGAAGGACGAAATCGCAGAAAAATGGTCGCATTTGAAGGAAAAGAAAGTGCTGCTTCACCAAGACAATGCACCGTGTCACGAGTCAGTGAAAACAATAGCAAAATATTATGAGTTAGGTTTCGAGTTGCTCCCTTATCCACCGTATTCTCCAGATCTGTCCACCAGCGACTATTTTCTGTTCTCATATCTCAAAATAATTCACGCTGGGAAGAAATTTTCGTCGAATGAAGAGATTATCACAGGAACTGAGGCCTATTTTGAAGCAAAGTACAAATCGTACTACGAAAATGGTATCGAAAAGTTGGAAGGTCGCTATAATCAGTATATTAAAGACCCTTGAAGGGAATTATGGTGAATTAAAAAAAAATTGCCAAGAAATGTGTTCTACTATGGTAGGTCGGGGACTTTATAATTGACCTGTTTGTATACCACGTTTGGCTAATTCCCAAGTTCCGTGCTAGGTCTCGAAGAGAACGGTAGTGTCCGGTCCGCTGAACTTACCTGCGCTTCCGAGAATTACCCGAAACGTTCTCTGAAACGGTCGATTCGTTATCAGGTTTCCACCAGTGCCTACGCCAAAAAAGCGTCTGTAAGCACCGAAAAGGCGCATTTACAGACAAGGCCATGGCGTTATGTACGTCAGAGCCGACGTCGCCTCCTGACCACAATCCCAGCTTTCCCAATTGTAATGGACAATCTTCCGTAGACACCCGAGAATTGCTCACAGAGGATTTATGAAAACAGAATGAAGATCGATATCAGATAGCCGAAGTGAAAATGTTCGCTCAAGCACAGAAGATCCAAAGATATTAAAGGAGAAATCAAAATACTCACCTCTACATTTACAGACTTCACGAAGTATCAAAAAGATTGCCATGGAAACAAAGACTTCCGCTGCAACAGAAACCCAGACCCAGACACCAGCTAAACCGGAACAATGATCAGACCAAACTAAAGGATCAGACAACGGTTTCACCTTGGTGGGAAAAATGAAGAGAGGGCCCATCACCCCACCTCAGGCAAGCCAGCTGCCGAAGGCCGGCAACAAGGGGAAACAGGCAACTGCTTCCAAATCACAACCCAATCCGGCAGCCAAGGCTAATGTACAACCTTCGATTACAAAATTTGCCAACAGATCAGTGCAAAACAAGCCGATCACCAGGACGGTCCCACAGCCACTACCGAAAAAATTACCACAAGGCCAACCTACCCTGCGCAGGTAAGTAGCCAGGCCACTAAGCAAACCTTAATCTCCACAGCAAAAATAGTGCCAATCGTTTCGGCGACTGTTTCTTAATCTCCCCAAAGGAAAATATTTCGCCTATAGTGCTCCGTGACAAGAAGAGGTTCACGGAGCTAATTAGAATCAATAAGGCAAAATCAATTTATATTATAACCCGAAACAAAAAGGAGCGCATTTTCTTATTCGTCCCCTCTAGCAACGAGTACCGGACACTCACTTCCCTGCTCGAGGAAAGGAATTACTCTTACCATTCCTTACTTTCCTAAACAGCTTACGCGGAAAGCAAGCGGAATTGGAAGACGTCATGACATTCTATGACATCGACATCGTTCTCATCCGGAAAACTTTCCAGAAACCTTCGCATCGTCTCTCTTTCGAACACTTTTTTGTCTACAGAAACGATAGAACTCCGGGTCGAGGCGGTGGAACCGCAATTCTCGTCATAAAAGGAGTCCAACACGAGCTCCTACCCTCGTTATCAGTAAACAACTTTGAAACATCCTCCATTAAAATCGATATCCAAGAACATCCCTTTGTGATTACTTCCCTATACAGGAAATCTTCTATATTCAACTATACCAAATATCGATCACTCGTCGAAGGAAAATTTCCAAAAATAATAGGTGGCAATTTCAACGCCCACCACCCCACATGGGGGTGTTCCAGAGCGAATCACGCAGGTAAAATCATCGTAGCTCTAAGTGTAGATCTGGGCTACGCTCTTGCCCTGCCAGATGAACCCACCCATCACCTCAGTACAGTTTCTCAAGGTGTAGCAAGAGCACTTGATTCCTTCATTCTATAAAGACGTAAATCTCCCTTCCGAAGTTCGAGTCCGTGACGAACTAGACTCTGATCATCATCCGCTATTTATCAAACTTGGAAACTGCGCCACCACTCAAGTCCCACTCACACGATTCAGAAAAAAGACCGACTGGAAAAATTACCAATCTCTTCTCCTGAAATCCGATCCAATTCCGAAAATTAACACACCAGAACAGCTCGAGGAAGCCGTACTCAAGCTAACTCGTCGTCGTGTTCAGTTTGCTCACGAATCTGCCACAGTCGAAATTTCATCACAACCCCAACCGCGAAAAAACAACCTTCCCGCTTCTCTTAAACGTGAAATTCGATTCATGAACGGTTTATGCAGATTAGCTCGATTCACCCTTGATGCTGCAGCCCAAAAGGAGGCGAACAGAGCATGCAAGGGGGTATGGGTGGCCGCCTCGACTTGGCGAGCAATGAAATGGAACTCATTTCTCGCGGACCAAAGACTGTCATGACCCCCTTTCCTTCAGGCGTGCCTCCAAATGACTGATCAAGAAAATGTCGAGCTCCTTGCAGAGACCTACGAAGCTCAGATGAAATACCTCCCACCCGCAGAAAACATTTAAGCTAATGACAATGACACCGTCATTAACGAATCCAACTGTATCAAAAGACCAGTAACTCCAGCCTTTCTTCTCAACCATTTCATGTCACCAAAATCTCTACAGACTATGATCGACAAACTTCAAACCAAAAAATCTGCAGGTTTCGACGGAATATCGATTACCCAGGTAAAAAAGCTCCCGAATAAGCAGCTCCCAGAACTGGCAAACATCATTAACTCCATCATGAAGCTGCAACATTTCCCGACGTCTTGGAAACACGCATATATGTCGGTTATCCCCAATAAAAAAGCAAAGTCATCTCTATTTGACTACAGGCCTATCAGCCTTCTCAGCGCCATTTCGAAGCTTGCCTAGAGGACAATACTCTACGCTCTCAACTCTTTCACAAAGGAAAACAACATCATTCCTAATGAGCAATTCGGCTTTCGCGCTCACCACTCATAAGTCCATCAGGCTACCCGTCTGGCCACACACATCCATCACGCATTTGACCAACGTAAAAATCTTGGAGCAGTCCTTCTGGACCTAACCAAAGCCTTCGACAAGGTCTGGCACGACGGTTTGATCGCAAAGTGCTTGCGGTTAGACCTCCTAGAAGACCTAACGGCTCTCATCAAGTCCTATCTCTCGGACAGATCTTTCCAGGTCAAGATTAGGGAACTTTCCTCACTTTCCAGTCGTAAACAAATCGATGCTAGCATACCTCAAGGTTCCCCGCTGGCCCCAGCCTTATGTAACCTTTTTATTTCAGATCTGTCGAGAAAAGAGCACATTAACGTTGCATTTTACGCTGACCACATTGCTTTTTTCACGGCCGCCAGGTTTGAAGTTACAATTCATGAACACTTACAGAAGCAGCTCGATCATGCGGTTAAGCGGTTCAAATTCTGGAGGTTGCAAATCAACCCCCTGAAAACCCAGGCAATCATTTTCCATAAGAAGCGTTACGCATCTCGCAACTTAAGATCGACACCGCAATAATTCCATTGCTGGATAATATCACGTACCTAGGTCTCCACTTTGACCGGCGGTTCGGTTGGCATTCCCAAATCCAGAAAGCAATCCAGAAATGTTCGGGGATAGCAAACCTACTATCTTCTCTGATCTGCCCTTCAAGCAGACTTCTCATCTCTTGCAAGATGTTAATTCGGTCCGTACTCCTCTACGGATCTATTGTCTACTTCAAGTTTGTTACTCCCAACCAGGTCAACCGGCTTCAAGTTTTCCAGAATAAGCTCCTCACGAGAATATTAAACGCACCATGGTTTGTCAGAAATAATAAAATTCATAGGGAAACTGACACTCCACAAATCAAGCACTTCATATCTCAATCATTCCACAAACAACAACTCAGCTCAAGTTCTTCTGAAAACGCGTTTATTCGCGATCTGGTCGACATGCTGGGAGCTTAACACCGCGTGGTTGCTTAGCGGTGTTAAGCTCCCAGTTATTATCCCAGGGTCCTAATTCCCTTTTCTAGGCTGAAACAGCCTCATCCGTCGCTACAGTCATAACTTTTGCCCCGATACAACAATATCCAGTTGAGTGTTAACTCAGGTTCGCGAATCAATAGAATCGCCGTGTCCTCTTGCCCAATAACGGCTGCCCAATCAGCGGGTGCCATATCCCAAAATTTAATGCAGTAGCAGTTTCGGTTTGGTGTATTGGTAAGCCCAGAGGCAGCCCCACATAACCCGGTTCAACTTGTCACTCCAGGGCAAGTCTCCGCGACCAGGTATGCGTCATGCATTCCACCGCCTGGTTTTAGGCCAGAACAAAAAAACTGTCTAATCCCACCATATGAACAGCAATACTTTATGGGCATGAATATCCTTCCTCTTCTATGTCGATGTAAATGGACTCTTCTAGACCAACCCAAACCTTTTTGTATTTGACAAGCAATAAAGCCGCAATATTCGAACTGTTCCAAATGCTGTTTTCACCCAATTCGCATAGTATCCATTCCCTCTTCTTTTGCATCTTTCCCATTGCCAACAAGAGTCTGAAAAGAGTTGGTTCATCAACTGTCTAGCTATCTGAGAGTTCTTAAATAGATATAGCTTTTCGTCCAATAAGTTTTGCAATTTATTGTCTTTTTAGTCATCCATGTTGTTCATAATTATTGAGATCAATATGGCCCCCGTTTAAATCGTTGAAAGGAAAACCGATAATTGGAATATGATAAGTCAGAAAAATATTTTTTATTATTTACACTTGCATTAAAACACAAGCAAGGGAGTACGGGATTAATACATCAGTATGTATTTCCCAAATTAAATTAAACTAATCTACTTAAGCTAAAGTTAAGAATTGACTTATACACTAAACAAATTTATGTTGTTTCGTTCGCTTCAATCTCCTGATTTCCTGTGTGTTGTGTAATAGCTGTATATATTCCACGTTGCTGTGATTTAACAAACTTATTCAATGTTTTAAGGTGAAATCTTGAATCATTTCGTGTATTCATTTGATTTTGAAGTTATCATGCAGCTGTGCCTTGGTTACGTAGCGATAAGAATTGGTAATTGATCATAGAATTTTGTTTTGGGTGCGTTGAATTACTAGTTGGTTTGATGTCTTAGTGTAACCCCATATTTGCACCACATAAGTTCAATTTGGCTTTATCTCCAATCCTATTTTATATCCTGTATACCAATCTCTTTGATTTTAGGTCAAGTTGAGTGTATCTTCTGACTAACTATATATATATATATATATATATATATATATATATATATATATATATATATATATACATATATATATATATTTATTTATATATATATATATATATATACATATATATATATTTATTTATATATATGTATATATATATATATATATATATGTAAATATATATATATATATATATATATATATATATATATATGTAAATATATATATATATATATATATATATATATATATATATATATATGTAAATATATATATATATATATATATATATATATATTTATTTATTTAATGTATGTTCGCCGATTAATCCAACAAGTATGGTCCGATTCCTTTTCTTTATTCGAAAGAGTGCACTTCCGAGGTGGTCCGTTTGAGGCCGGTTCAATTTTTTTGTTAAAACTATTTTATGTGACATATTTTATTTGCATGACAATAATTGGTTAATATGATGGAAAATTAATGAAAAATCGATGCACAAACAATAGTAAATACACATAGTATTTCATCATTTCAATTAATGAGTCACCACATAATTAAGCAATGTTTGTTTTTTAAGTTATTTATTAGATATTAAATTGATATGAATAGATGTGCCTTAGTTTGGTTTATATACTTGGAATTATTTGTATCATAATAGCAGTAAACAAATATTAGCAGTCAAATTTGATTAATTAAATTATAAAATGTTGACCTAATGAACATAAAAAATATCTTGACAATATTTTGAAATTAGCTTAATTATTTTTCTGTGTATATTCAAGGCGACAAAGTTTATATTCCAAAAATGAATGATAATGAGAAATACAAGGTTTAGTGAAAATATGATTATTAAATTTTTAATAATTAATTGTGTTAGTATGATATAGTATCTATTGCTTCAGTCACAATTAAACTATTCTAAATATTTTCTCGCTAAAGATTTAGCAACTGTTTTCATCACAAGATATTTGCATAACTAAAGAAATCGACATAATATAAACTCTACTAGCATACAATGACTGAATCCTATGAATGATTAAATGTACTAAAAGGACTGCTAGTCATTATTATATTAATGAACTTACAAAAATAGGTTTTCCTAAAAAATTGTTTAATAAAGAACTAGAGCATTATATTGGGTATTTGCATGTACTTTGAGCAGCGATATTTATTGCAAGGAACGCGGAACAGTTTTAAAATGTATCTGGTTAGCTAAAAATAAATATTTACCATATAATATTACTGAGTTGTTCAGACACTAATTATAGAAAGGTCGAAATATCATTTTTTATATTAATTAATTTTATTATTTAATTTGAAAGCTGCTACTGAAAACCCTCAATCATATTCAAAACCTTATGGCGATGCTGCTACGTCATATCTCAGTTATTGGTTTTGTTTTCAATGATTTCTCAACAAAAACTCAGCTCAAGCTCGCAGGACTTTTCAAATAACTTATCATTTAGTACGTGGGAGCTATATCCAGATGTGATAACATGGCATTAATCCAAATGGAATAGCTACTATACGCTCATTTCATTGGGTTTTCAATGAAAAAGTGGTGATATAGATCGGCGATAATATATTTATATATATGTAAAATAAAATAATATCTTATTATGAAATATACGGAAGATAATTAATCTAATGTTAATGAAACAGCAATTGAAGCTAGACTAAGATTTTACGACTCTAGCGATAACTATTTTCATGGCATAAACATATTTTTATTCCTTGATCTTAGTCTAAACACTAACCAAAAAGTAAGAATAACATCTTATTTGCTTCATATTTAGGCAGATATGATACATGACCAACACATGTTATATAATATTTTTAATACGGGGTTAATATTATTGGAAATGAAATCAAATTATTATTAATTAATTAGTTCGGCCATTCGCATGGCCATCTCACTTTAGTTTGTGAATCTTGCTTAAATATTGATAAGTAATAAATAATAAAGAATTGTTTAAATAAGTTGAAAGACTTGCTGAAATATGTATATCAGTTTGTATTCCATTATCTGAAAGATTTACAAAAGTAAACTGGAATTTATTATCTTTAGATATAATGAAAACCGAATGCCATCAAATTCTTAATAAAATTATTACAACATTATGTGACCGTTATTTATTGGCTATATAAAAAATGTGAAAAATACAATTAGATAAAACGGATGGCAGCGGTGTTACCTGGAGACGAGGCTTGGGCAGTCGATGGTGGCACGTCTAAACCAAACGAGGGTTAAGCACTGAATGACCGAAATACCCGTCAATAACATCCCAGATAAACGTCTCGGGGTTGCCGCCAGCTATTCGTTGTCGGGTTCTGCTGGCACCCCGCCCGTGTTCGACATTTGGGATTATATTTCTGGGTATTTTGTAGACCGTTATTCCACGATGTAAAATTCGACATGCCTCAAGGTTGCTACAGATGTAAGGTTTCTTTATTATTTCCATTCCGCAAGAAACCCGAATATGAAAACATGAATGTGAGAGGACTTATAAAAATTGTTATATCATGGTCAACTAATACACCATCTCAACAGCAATATTTCTTCGTTATCTTTACTCTTATGAGAACAAACTATTATTACTCCATTTTGGACTTCTTTTGAATAAGAATGGTTCAATTTCTTAGTGCAAAACATTTACATTTGCTTTATTTTTCCACATAAATTAAATATGGTTCAACAATAATTCAAATAAAGCAAATAAAATTCGCTTAAACTATTGCAACTTGTAAATAAATCGACGTGAAATTTAATATTGTATTCTTTGAAATCTATTCCCGTCTAGAAATCATCAACGGTACTATTTTTTAAATCAAAAAAACTTATTTATTTCTCTCTTCACAGCAACTGTTATGCGAATCTATATTCATCTCTAATAAATCTTATATCATGTAATGTTTATTCCAACTATTACCACAAGTACCAAATGATAATATCTTTATTTATTACATGAGATACTATACCATAAGTTTATTTCATAGCTAACTATTATATATAAAATAAACAAAGAGATGTGGTCAAGATAAGTTACATTATTAGAACATTATACGAAGATACCATATTATATTAGTTTATTTTAAAAGTCAATTATAGTTTTTTAATAAATTAATATAAACTAACTTTAGTCTACTATTATAGTCTACTATTATATTTATACTACTATATAAATAGCTGAATTATACGGAAATAAAGGAACTAGTAAAGGTATTCAAAAAGGTAACGGGATGGTAAACCATCTAAATCTGCTCATTTACATATCTAGAAGCCTGCCTACCACAATAAAATGCTTGTTGGGTCTGTGCATTTAACATCACCCCATAAAGATTTACGTAAAATATCCTTTTTTTTTCAATTTACGAATTTGATCTTAAAAGAACGAGAAAATCTTTTAATCGGCCCATATTTTGATATCTTCATAAGAAGTGAAATGCTGCTCAGACAGGTTACAACTCATTTGTCAGAAGAGGTAGTAATCAGAAGGAGAAAACTCTGGAGAATACCGCGGGTATATTTTCACCGGTTTTACAACATGTTGTGGAGCGTTGTCATGCTAAAGAACTACACTATTGTGTCATTGCTTGTATTCTCGCGGTTTTTCCTACACTGCTCGGTTCAAAAACTCAATTCTAATTTATAATAACTTTATTATAATTTATAATTATCAATAACCATTGATGGCTTCACTGGATAATGTTTTCAAGTCATCGTTTTCATATGTATGTGGCTGTTCAGAACGCTCTTTGTCTTCGGTGTTAGAATCTCCATATTCAAAACATCAAAACCAGTATTCACATATTGAAATAAATGGAGCATGGCTGCGTTAAGATTTGCACTTCGATGACCTTCAGCCGCCTTTTGTTCAAAATTTTTCCAGGCATTTTTAATAGACTGAAAAATATTATTGTTCACACTTGACGAAATTTCATATTCTGAAAATGAAGTCAGTAAGTCAGGCTTCGTCCTGAAATTAGTTACAAATGTACCCGATGGAATGTAATATACAGTAACACCATCTCTTGTAAAACTAATTTATAAGCCTAATACTATTGAGTTATTCACTGTATACAAAAGTTGATAATGCAAAAATCCAAATTGCATTTTATTCGATATTCATTATTTTATTGTTAAATATCAGGAAATCTGCTGGCGAAACTAGTCAAATACTTTCAGAAACTTGTGATGTCTAGTCAAATTCCAATTGTCGATTTTAGATTCAATGATTTAGATGACGTGATTTTGATGGTAATTATAAAGAACGGCTAGCAGGTCGAAAATTTTGCAGTGCCTTCAAAAATGGCAAAATCTATTAAATGAAAACATAGCTAAAAAGACAGCTTTCAAAAATTTTTAGACAGCTTAGCAGTTGATGTATCGTATATTTTATACGTACTCTAACTGGCAATGAACACTGTACCTACTACGGCTACCTTGAGAGCAAAAATTGATGGGTTAGTTAAAGAGAATCATTCATATCAACACCGAAGTGGTATTCTTAGTCAAAAAATATTATAATGCATATAATGGGCTCCGCAAGGTGTAATGTTTTACATGCCACTAAAAGCGAGTAAAACCTCCTGCAGATATTAGAAAACAATTGAACAAATTGAACGTTTTTTTGTTACCAAGAAAACCAGCTATAAGGACTGACAGATGCAAACTCGCATGCATGGCAATGCTCGCTCACACGTTGGAGTACAGCATTACTTGGATAAAAGATGGTGAAGTGATCGATCACTTGATAACTGACAACCCAACATTGATCGACACGGTATCCCCATATTTTCAAAGGTGGAAAATTATTCTGATTAATGTATTGTACAAATTCTTCTCAATAAATAACATTTTAAAGGGACACAATGATCAGAATACATGCAAACACCTAATATTTTACAGTTTATAATATTCATTAGAAAAAGCGCCAATTACAAATGTTTATGATTAAGTGCCTAATAAGGATGTTCTTAAAAAGCTCTAAAATATTCTAAATTTATTACCCCAACTTATTCTGAATTAAGATTACTTAAATTTTTATTAAAAATAACGAAAATCAATTTGGATATAGACCAAACATACTTAACATAATTATTACATGAACAAACATTAAACACGTCCTTGGATTAATTACATAATAATTAGAATTTTGAAAATTATCTATTTAAAGAGTTATTAATAATTGCATTAGACGAGGGAATGTTTTTCTGGTCGTAAAATCGACTATAAATTGTATATTTACTTTTCAAATGTGCAATACGATAGATATGAATATCTTATATTTATATTTTATTAATATTTTTAAACACTTATTCGATACGTGCCATAACATGTGAAGAGCATGAACTTCTGGCAGTTTTATCACTTACAAATTGCAATTTAAACACCTTTATCAGGATTTATTTAATTAAATAAAGATTAATAAATTAGTTGTTTAGCAACGATAGCAACATATATCACTATTTGGATTTGTCAAATCATTGAAACGAAAATAAAAACATATTTTTGAATATACAATATGAAGTATATGTAGTACTCAATTTATATAACTTTTCGTATGATAAATTTCAGATATATAGATGACCTTTCGTTATACTGACTGTTTTCGATTTTTAATTTTTCAGATTAATATGACATGATTTCATAAAATTCCCAAAAATCTAATAATTATTCAGTCAAGAATTTGGACACAAATGAAAAGAATTAATATATGCTAATTATATACTCGAAAAATTGTTTTGATATCACATTAATCGAGCTGGAGTTCGATATGAAATTTGAGGAAATATATATACTGCTTTATAGCCAATTTTATCTATCTTCATAATATGTATTACTATATATGTAGTGTTGGTGTTATGTTCTGTTATGTTTAGTTCCTTTTGCTCCATGTAGAAATTCCGCTCATTTTTTCTCCGCTCTGCTTCGCCCGGAATATTTCTTTATTTCTATTATTTCTAGAAGTGTTTCTCTGATTTATTCATCTCAAGTTTGCTTAGGCCGCCTTCTTGTTTTCTCCTCCCTGTCTTTACTTCTCATATTCTCTTTACCTGTCTTATATCTTCCATATGCTGTAGTGTCTGATGTTGTCTTTAATTGTCTCCCTTCTATGTAGCTTCATCTTTTCACGACCTTCATTGTAGCTGGCTCCATATAAAAATACCATCAATTTATTTTGCATATGAGCAAGTAACAAAAAGTTCTCAAATTCTTATTGTTTCCTTATTGTTTTATAGAATATTAGCTTTTATTATTTATATTTATAGACGCTTATAAATATAGATCAGTTCACACCACTGTAAATACATTTAGATATAAAAGATGACATAAAAGCAATTAATTAACAAATATTTAACATATTTTAATTTATAGGAAATTTAAAAGTTGCTGTATTCAGTAAATTAATGTATTAATAATTACTAATAAACCAATTATCCTGATTACCACACAATTTGTGATTACAAAGCTCTTAAACTGTATCCATTTAATATAATATAATCCTATATTACGAAACTGTGTGATATATATTTTAATTTATTTTAAACTGACGTTGAAGATAAAATAAAATATATATAATATATTATTATGTTATTCATTTATTATGTACATTCATTAAATTTTCTATTGTTTCCAAACTTAGGTTTATAAAGTCAGTAATCAATGTAAGTGATAAAAGTTCTAAGAATAAAATGGCATAGTGTCACATATTAATAAGATTAATTATTATATTAATCATTAAACAACTTAATATTTATCAATGCTTACAAATTTACTGCTAATAATTCATGATATCTTCTATTTATCCTATGTGTTTCATCTATGCAGTTTATGCGGTATCCATATGTCCTGTATGTATGTATCCATATATTGTAAAAGTAATTAATTAATTAAAAGAATAATTTCTTTACCTACATTTTTAAATAAAATTACACCATTCTTTGCTTACTTATTCCACTCTTTGATCTCGCCCTTGTAGATTCTTACAGCTTTCTTTAATTTGTAATAGCTTTTGTTTATCTACTACTTTCTAGTTTGTGCTATGTCGCATGTAGAAACTAGCAGCTCACCAACAAATGAGGATTTAAAATTATAAGCTATTTTATAATTGTTAATATTCTGTGAAACATACATTTTAACTCTTCATAAACAAATTAACATATCTATTACCTGCAATATTCGGTTAGTACACAAATGCATTTTCCAAAGAAACCTGAAATGAATCAAAAGTTAAGATAACTAAAATTTACAGAAAAAACTTAATAACCTTTAGAATTACCTCTAGTACAATGATATTCCCTATCTCCAGAAACATATTGATTACTATCAGTCCTTAAGCAAGAAGAATTTTTCTTAGATGTTCGCTAGGCCAGATCTGTTATTCTCGAATTTGGTTAAGCTATGTTTGAATGAAATTTTCGCATATGTATGGTTTTTCTTTCACAGCTGTATATATCTGCTGAAAAGGTGGACAAGTTAATTTGTTTTCTCTATAAAAAATTTAAAATATAATTTTACGTGATCTTTGTCTTTATCGTTCTTCATCTAAACTTACCATAACTCATTAGTAGTTCCAACGATATGGGAACAACCGAAAATAACACAAAACCTTAAAAAAACACTGTTGAAAATTAGATAACTTCATTTAATAATGTTTTAACATATTTATTTTCTATACTAATATGGTTTCATATGTAACATTAAGGGTTTCTTCAAATTGAAAATTTCCAGCCGGCATTTTGCGGTACAACGTTGCTAGATTTTGATTTTAAAATTATGCGTCCATAGTTGATTTACAACAGAAATGACCATTGGTCTACCGTATAAGAATTGGAAGTAGCAGCGCTTCGACTTCAGTCTAAAATATTTGTTTATATATTTTGGTTCACGGCTATTCTTGGTTGCTTGATTTGAGCGCATTTTGTTTTATTGGAATTTTCTTATTTGTTGCGCATATAACGCAAACATTTTACGCCTAAAAATTCTTCTTCAATATAATATTTAACAACCCCACATTTCACGCCTCAAGGTGCCTTCCTTTTCTTCAAAATGGGAGGCAAAATTTTCGCTAAGCCGATTAATCTATAGAATATTACTAAAATTTTATGCTGTTATAGTGATTCTGAAACTGTAATCTATTTATGTACTGTAATATACGAGGGTTTTATTCAGAACATGGATGTTTTAAATTTATTAAGTATACAAACCTGAAAATCATTCTTGACCAAGCAGTAAGTCCAATTCAGATAAACCCTAGTTGGTAATACAATAATACTAATTATAATAATAATATTTTATTATATTAGAAATTATTTTCCTGACAATATTTTTTATTGATACCCACCAAAATTAATTTGTATCTGTATGTAATTTGTTTACAGTCGTATACTTCTTATAATATCCTATATTATATATTTTCTAAGTTATGTCTATCATTATTTATCAGTCCTATTTCTTATCAAGAAATTTAATAAGTAAATACCAAATCGTACTATAAACTACAAATTTAATTATTTGTTTGAACTCCTATCTAAGATAGAACGAAATTTTTTTGAAATTTTTAACAAATTATCAAGAAGCAAACCTATTATAGGTTTATTGGTGCCACTTAGATTTACCTGAAAATGAAAATAAATACATTGTATCATAGAAATGCTATCAATAAGTTAAACCAAATAAATTGTAACTGCAAATAAATAAACTTATATTCTGACAAAAAAATATCATAAAAATATTCCAATTACCCACAAAAAATTTTTTGGAAAGATTTCGTAAAAATATGTATAGATTAATTTTCCAAAAGGATTATTTCAACTAAACAACGTTTGGCTAAGGGACGAAGGAAGCGTCCGTTTAGAATGAAAACGCAGACGGAAGTCATTGATTATTTACTGAAACTTAGAGTAACCACTCTGGTTTTACATTAGCGTTTATTTTTATTTACAGTAAAATTATTTATTGAATATTCATGTTAAATGCAATTACAACTTGCTACATCACCTTAAAAAGGATTAGTAACTGTGAGAGTAACTTACAAGAAAGCAATGGACCTCCATTAAATATGAAGAAAGGAAATACCAAAACACACTTGAAAACTTGTTATTGTTACTTTATATTGTTATGATATTAAAATAAAGATGGATTAAAATTAAATTAAAGAATGGTTTAAATTTTCTTTTTGTTCTGTACTGTTTTTAGTCTAAGAGGCTTTTACATGCTTAGGGTTAAGAAGAAAATAACTGATGAGGATACTGAGTTTATTGACAAAGTGATGAATAAATTTAGATAACTATCTAGACACTTCCATTAAATATTCAATCAACCTGATCAATTTTTTTATATAACAAGTATCTTCTTAAGGTATCAGATGTATCAGTACGTAGGTAAATGCCTAGACCTCCCATAGTCTGTTGTCCTCTAATAATTCGCATTTTAATTAATGAAATGATGAAACAATTTTGTAGTACAGTTATTTTATTAGATGTTCGCTTCTGTTTACACCCGAATGTGAAGACAGCCACATGAAAAACGGCAACTTTTGCCTCTTTAATTTGAATTAATAAGCTCTGAATTCTCCTTGATGATTACGTTGATAGTTTTTTGTAATATTGGAATATTGTTGATAACATTGAAATTATGACATTTGTTTCATTGATTATTTATTATGACTATATCAGCTTTATTGCGATATATTAATTTATTTAGGTTTATCATAAATATTACATGTTTTTATTAAGTATAGATCTACAGTAAATACCCTAATTGTACTTAAGACTGTCTAAGATTATCAAAAATATATAAATATATTGTAACACAAATATCCACCATTAATACGTCTTACAAATTTCGTAATATCTATTAAATTTATACTACGTTAATGTTAGAGATATGCTAGCTGAACTGGAGACATGTAACTACCGTTTTTAAGAAGTAGTGTCTCGAAATAATTTAAATAAAATATTTTTTTAACAAATAAAAAAATTTTAACCGACTTCAAAAAATAAATAAGGAACTCCATAAAATTAATAATCAAACATAAATTTTTAAAAGAAGCCTACCGACTGTGTTGTTTAGGCTTGGCAACGACTTGATCATTTAGTAGTAGTTAAAATAATATTATAAATAGATAAATAGGTTTAGATAGGTATTAAAATAAATTGGGTGTATAAATAGAATATAAAATACGTGTAGTAGATTTTATTTAGTTTATTAAAACGTTATATTAAATTTATTATTATTAAAACAATTATTCTGTACATGTTTTATTTTAATACGTTTTTTTGTGTTAAAAATCCAAATTTTATTATTTTTTTAATTTTTAATGAATTCCTTATTTATTTTTTGATAAATTTATTGTTAAATTTTTTTTTCTCTTTTAGTATTAGCTATTTACTCAATAAATTACACTGTTATTTTATTAAGTTTTACAATGGGTAGGCCAAGTAAAGGTGTAGCCCGTATGAGGAAAAATTGAAATATAGAAACAATAACTGAAATTAAGGAAGGTTTCAAATCTCGGGGTCCGTTACCTAACCTAAGAGATTTGAGAAATATTCTAACCAGACTAGAACAACAAAGAAGAATGGTTGTTCCGCCAGGAATCGAACCCGCCACTGATATCAACTATCCTGATAATCGCCTAACAACGATAGATGTATCTTGTTAGATCTTATATTTTCGCTGTAGACTAACAATACGATGTAGTATTTCTTTTTAATTTATATAAAAAACTTTTAGAGAGCTTAGCAATTGACAAATTATTAGTTTGAATGGGAAGGAAAACATCCAAAAAGAAGGAAAGTGGCCATAACACGAATTTCGGACCGTTTCAATGTCGCGCCTTTATTGCTTGGCACGCAAAAAATTTTTTCCCTGTAGATCATTTTTAAAGTTAGAGAATTATCAAAATTCATGTAAAAACTTAATAGAATTATTGATGGCATGAACAGCATAATCACGAGATAACGATAAATATCAATTCGGGTATTTACTAAAAATACATTTATACTGAACATCGAAATAATATAAAAATATTCCCGTTTTTTTTTACGTTGCCCTCTAGATAAAATAGAGATAATCAATACATATAAATTAATCATAACGACGTGCAGATTTATAAGTAATTCAAAGATAAGAATAAGATAGAAAGATAGAAATTCCGCCCATTTTTTCTCCGCTCTGCTTCGCCCGGAATATTTCTTTATTTCTATTATTTCTAGAAGTGTTTCTCTGATTTATTCATCTCAAGTTTGCTTAGGCCGCCTTCTTGTTTTCTCCTCCCTGTCTTTACTTCTCATATTCTCTTTACCTGTCTTATATCTTCCATATGCTGTAGTGTCTGATGTTGTCTTTAATTGTCTCCCTTCTATGTAGCTTCATCTTTTCACGACCTTCATTGTAGCTGGCTCCATATAAAAATACCATCAATTTATTTTGCATATGAGCAAGTAACAAAAAGTTCTCAAATTCTTATTGTTTCCTTATTGTTTTATAGAATATTAGCTTTTATTATTTATATTTATAGACGCTTATAAATATAGATCAGTTCACACCACTGTAAATACATTTAGATATAAAAGATGACATAAAAGCAATTAATTAACAAATATTTAACATATTTTAATTTATAGGAAATTTAAAAGTTGCTGTATTCAGTAAATTAATGTATTAATAATTACTAATAAACCAATTATCCTGATTACCACACAATTTGTGATTACAAAGCTCTTAAACTGTATCCATTTAATATAATATAATCCTATATTACGAAACTGTGTGATATATATTTTAATTTATTTTAAACTGACGTTGAAGATAAAATAAAATATATATAATATATTATTATGTTATTCATTTATTATGTACATTCATTAAATTTTCTATTGTTTCCAAACTTAGGTTTATAAAGTCAGTAATCAATGTAAGTGATAAAAGTTCTAAGAATAAAATGGCATAGTGTCACATATTAATAAGATTAATTATTATATTAATCATTAAACAACTTAATATTTATCAATGCTTACAAATTTACTGCTAATAATTCATGATATCTTCTATTTATCCTATGTGTTTCATCTATGCAGTTTATGCGGTATCCATATGTCCTGTATGTATGTATCCATATATTGTAAAAGTAATTAATTAATTAAAAGAATAATTTCTTTACCTACATTTTTAAATAAAATTACACCATTCTTTGCTTACTTATTCCACTCTTTGATCTCGCCCTTGTAGATTCTTACAGCTTTCTTTAATTTGTAATAGCTTTTGTTTATCTACTACTTTCTAGTTTGTGCTATGTCGCATGTAGAAACTAGCAGCTCACCAACAAATGAGGATTTAAAATTATAAGCTATTTTATAATTGTTAATATTCTGTGAAACATACATTTTAACTCTTCATAAACAAATTAACATATCTATTACCTGCAATATTCGGTTAGTACACAAATGCATTTTCCAAAGAAACCTGAAATGAATCAAAAGTTAAGATAACTAAAATTTACAGAAAAAACTTAATAACCTTTAGAATTACCTCTAGTACAATGATATTCCCTATCTCCAGAAACATATTGATTACTATCAGTCCTTAAGCAAGAAGAATTTTTCTTAGATGTTCGCTAGGCCAGATCTGTTATTCTCGAATTTGGTTAAGCTATGTTTGAATGAAATTTTCGCATATGTATGGTTTTTCTTTCACAGCTGTATATATCTGCTGAAAAGGTGGACAAGTTAATTTGTTTTCTCTATAAAAAATTTAAAATATAATTTTACGTGATCTTTGTCTTTATCGTTCTTCATCTAAACTTACCATAACTCATTAGTAGTTCCAACGATATGGGAACAACCGAAAATAACACAAAACCTTAAAAAAACACTGTTGAAAATTAGATAACTTCATTTAATAATGTTTTAACATATTTATTTTCTATACTAATATGGTTTCATATGTAACATTAAGGGTTTCTTCAAATTGAAAATTTCCAGCCGGCATTTTGCGGTACAACGTTGCTAGATTTTGATTTTAAAATTATGCGTCCATAGTTGATTTACAACAGAAATGACCATTGGTCTACCGTATAAGAATTGGAAGTAGCAGCGCTTCGACTTCAGTCTAAAATATTTGTTTATATATTTTGGTTCACGGCTATTCTTGGTTGCTTGATTTGAGCGCATTTTGTTTTATTGGAATTTTCTTATTTGTTGCGCATATAACGCAAACATTTTACGCCTAAAAATTCTTCTTCAATATAATATTTAACAACCCCACATTTCACGCCTCAAGGTGCCTTCCTTTTCTTCAAAATGGGAGGCAAAATTTTCGCTAAGCCGATTAATCTATAGAATATTACTAAAATTTTATGCTGTTATAGTGATTCTGAAACTGTAATCTATTTATGTACTGTAATATACGAGGGTTTTATTCAGAACATGGATGTTTTAAATTTATTAAGTATACAAACCTGAAAATCATTCTTGACCAAGCAGTAAGTCCAATTCAGATAAACCCTAGTTGGTAATACAATAATACTAATTATAATAATAATATTTTATTATATTAGAAATTATTTTCCTGACAATATTTTTTATTGATACCCACCAAAATTAATTTGTATCTGTATGTAATTTGTTTACAGTCGTATACTTCTTATAATATCCTATATTATATATTTTCTAAGTTATGTCTATCATTATTTATCAGTCCTATTTCTTATCAAGAAATTTAATAAGTAAATACCAAATCGTACTATAAACTACAAATTTAATTATTTGTTTGAACTCCTATCTAAGATAGAACGAAATTTTTTTGAAATTTTTAACAAATTATCAAGAAGCAAACCTATTATAGGTTTATTGGTGCCACTTAGATTTACCTGAAAATGAAAATAAATACATTGTATCATAGAAATGCTATCAATAAGTTAAACCAAATAAATTGTAACTGCAAATAAATAAACTTATATTCTGACAAAAAAATATCATAAAAATATTCCAATTACCCACAAAAAATTTTTTGGAAAGATTTCGTAAAAATATGTATAGATTAATTTTCCAAAAGGATTATTTCAACTAAACAACGTTTGGCTAAGGGACGAAGGAAGCGTCCGTTTAGAATGAAAACGCAGACGGAAGTCATTGATTATTTACTGAAACTTAGAGTAACCACTCTGGTTTTACATTAGCGTTTATTTTTATTTACAGTAAAATTATTTATTGAATATTCATGTTAAATGCAATTACAACTTGCTACATCACCTTAAAAAGGATTAGTAACTGTGAGAGTAACTTACAAGAAAGCAATGGACCTCCATTAAATATGAAGAAAGGAAATACCAAAACACACTTGAAAACTTGTTATTGTTACTTTATATTGTTATGATATTAAAATAAAGATGGATTAAAATTAAATTAAAGAATGGTTTAAATTTTCTTTTTGTTCTGTACTGTTTTTAGTCTAAGAGGCTTTTACATGCTTAGGGTTAAGAAGAAAATAACTGATGAGGATACTGAGTTTATTGACAAAGTGATGAATAAATTTAGATAACTATCTAGACACTTCCATTAAATATTCAATCAACCTGATCAATTTTTTTATATAACAAGTATCTTCTTAAGGTATCAGATGTATCAGTACGTAGGTAAATGCCTAGACCTCCCATAGTCTGTTGTCCTCTAATAATTCGCATTTTAATTAATGAAATGATGAAACAATTTTGTAGTACAGTTATTTTATTAGATGTTCGCTTCTGTTTACACCCGAATGTGAAGACAGCCACATGAAAAACGGCAACTTTTGCCTCTTTAATTTGAATTAATAAGCTCTGAATTCTCCTTGATGATTACGTTGATAGTTTTTTGTAATATTGGAATATTGTTGATAACATTGAAATTATGACATTTGTTTCATTGATTATTTATTATGACTATATCAGCTTTATTGCGATATATTAATTTATTTAGGTTTATCATAAATATTACATGTTTTTATTAAGTATAGATCTACAGTAAATACCCTAATTGTACTTAAGACTGTCTAAGATTATCAAAAATATATAAATATATTGTAACACAAATATCCACCATTAATACGTCTTACAAATTTCGTAATATCTATTAAATTTATACTACGTTAATGTTAGAGATATGCTAGCTGAACTGGAGACATGTAACTACCGTTTTTAAGAAGTAGTGTCTCGAAATAATTTAAATAAAATATTTTTTTAACAAATAAAAAAATTTTAACCGACTTCAAAAAATAAATAAGGAACTCCATAAAATTAATAATCAAACATAAATTTTTAAAAGAAGCCTACCGACTGTGTTGTTTAGGCTTGGCAACGACTTGATCATTTAGTAGTAGTTAAAATAATATTATAAATAGATAAATAGGTTTAGATAGGTATTAAAATAAATTGGGTGTATAAATAGAATATAAAATACGTGTAGTAGATTTTATTTAGTTTATTAAAACGTTATATTAAATTTATTATTATTAAAACAATTATTCTGTACATGTTTTATTTTAATACGTTTTTTTGTGTTAAAAATCCAAATTTTATTATTTTTTTAATTTTTAATGAATTCCTTATTTATTTTTTGATAAATTTATTGTTAAATTTTTTTTTCTCTTTTAGTATTAGCTATTTACTCAATAAATTACACTGTTATTTTATTAAGTTTTACAATGGGTAGGCCAAGTAAAGGTGTAGCCCGTATGAGGAAAAATTGAAATATAGAAACAATAACTGAAATTAAGGAAGGTTTCAAATCTCGGGGTCCGTTACCTAACCTAAGAGATTTGAGAAATGTTCTAACCAGACTAGAACAACAAAGAAGAATGGTTGTTCCCACCAGGAATCGAACCCGCCACCTCCGCGTGCCAGCTGAACGCTGGAACCTTTACAGAATAGAAGCAGTTAGATACAATACTTTTACGACTACTTATACGATATCGTCAGTGCTAAAAACAAACAATGGCTTTTGCACTGAATAACATCCAATTTTCCATCCCATCAGCTCAGCAATAACATTATACAAAAATCTCATTATTTTAGATAAAAAAATAGGTGAAAATTTTGTACGTGCTTTTGAAATTTAAAGTTCCCCCTTTCCCCCACCAGGTACTGCCTTGGTTCATGATTCCATTTTTATTCAAAAGAGTGCACTTCCAAGGTGGTCTCAATGGAACCAAGTTAGGACCTGGTGGGGGAAGGGGGAACTTGAGGGAAAACCTTAAATTTAAAAAAATATAGAACTTCCTCCTTTTTTAAGGGGGTTAAAACACACAACTATACTGATAATCGCCTAACAAGGATAGATGTATATTGTTAGATCTTATATTTTCGCTGTAGACTAACAATACGATGTAGTATTTCTTTTTAATTTATATAAAAAACTTTTAGAGAGCTTAGCAATTGACAAATTATTAGTTTGAATGGGAAGGAAAACATCCAAAAAGAAGGAAAGTGGCCATAACACGAATTTCGGACCGTTTCAATGTCGCGCCTTTATTGCTTGGCACGCAAAAAATTTTTTCCCTGTAGATCATTTTTAAAGTTAGAGAATTATCAAAATTCATGTAAAAACTTAATAGAATTATTGATGGCATGAACAGCATAATCACGAGATAACGATAAATATCAATTCGGGTATTTACTAAAAATACATTTATACTGAACATCGAAATAATATAAAAATATTCCCGTTTTTTTTTACGTTGCCCTCAAGATAAAATAGAGATAATCAATACATATAAATCAATCATAACGACGTGTAGATTTATAAGTAATTCAAAGATAACTGAGTTATTTTTATATGTATATAAAAGAAATATTAATGATATGCTTATTTTAAAATAAAAGGTGATAGATGTATGAATCAAATTTTGCATATCTTTTTAGGAATTTAAACATTTTTTTTCTTAGAAACGAAACTTTATTTATAGGAAATGTATGTTCGTATGAAGTATCAGACAAGGATAAATCTTAGGCTCCATGTACTTTTAACAACTCAGATTCAGTTATTCAGAATAACTCAGACATTCAGACAGTCTACTAATACCTGGTCTACTCCAAATTTATTAGCTGGATGTAAGAAATTAAGAAGTATTCTATATTGATTATTCCATGTCAAGGCTACATCTATGGAATCATCTGCTAAATGATCAAAAAATAATTAGTCAAAAGAGATCAATATTATGTCCTATCCTTTATAGATTATTGGTAAATCTAACCACCTAGTAGATATTTTCTAAAAAATTTTAAATGCATATATCATCAAAAAAAAAACAATTGTACTTAATTGTAATTTAATTATATATGAAATAGGTCATAATCTTAACGTGAAATGGATGCGATTGTCGTTTTTATTGATTTTCGCTCTAATTTCAGCTGTACCGTATACACTGACTCTCACTTTTAGCAGTTTTAGAAGCTAAATGTAGTAGTGGTATTCGCTGTTTCATTACCATCATTCATTTTAAATCCAAGTCGGTGGCTAAGATTTCTCTCCATTACTTTCCAACATAGTTTTCTATATGATGCTACAATCTCCTTGACTGACCTGATGTTCGCTGATACAGATGTTGAGGATTCTAGTATTCTTCATTACATAGTTTCCAATTGCAGAGCCATATGTATCAAAGTATTTCTAACTGAATGATCGTTTGCTTTTGTAGATCTCAACGGGGTCCAGTCCAATTGAAATGCATTCAGAACAGTAATATAGAAGCAGAAAGTGGCATCTACCACAATCCATCTATATACCTCTGAGACTTGGACACTCTTTAGATACGCATATGTACACATGTTTCTTTCTAAAATAATATTAGGTATGAAGTTATTCATTTTTAGATGTTCCAATACAAGAATACACGGTTTTAGACCTGAACAAATAAAAGCCGTTTATAATGTAAATTTGTAGGCTAAACCTAATCAGCAGATTCTTTTTAAAAATTGGTTCTAATTTTCGTAATTCATCTATTTAATAAAAATTCAACAAATACGTTGTTTTACAATTTTTGACTATTAACGGCCAATTATTAAATTAGAAAGCAGAAATCAGAAATTAACAGGTTGAAGTGAGTATTGGGACCTGTTTCGCGCATTAGGGTCACAATAGTAATCGTTCCTCGTGCCTTCTGCTGGTCTTCTAAGTTTTGTGCCAAATAATCAAGATATGAGTGTAGAAAATGCATTTTAAGAGACATTCGTGATCCAATCTTGAAACAACTTGATTAGGTATTAGAAAGTCGATTATTGGTTAAAAAGTAAACATTCTCCCCAAGCGCCACCTATGAAGTGACGGAAAGAGTTTGCTAATAGCTCAAATATAGGGAAGACCAAAATAGTGGTAATCGATAACAATAACAATATAGGAGTGCAACAAGTAAAACAAAAAAAAATCATTTCTCCTTTCGTAATTGCTTTCTTCCATATTAATATCTTACTGGCTTTGTTATTTTTATATGAGCTTACTGTTATATTTTTCTGACTTTCGGACAAAATTGATCATTTACGTTCACAAACAAAAAATTATTACCTCGCAACATATCCATAGCGACATGTCATGACTTTAAATTTCCAAAATATCAAATATGCCATGAAAATGCTCACTGAACATAACTCAATGAAGACCGTAATTCTAGGCTAAAGCATAGTTTAGATTAATTAATTTGAAAAGAATAGATTTTTTCATCCTAAATTCACTACTTCAAAAAGTATTTTATTGTTATACAGGAATAGACAGAATATATTAGTCATAAAATTCAAGAAACAAATGGCTTTTCATTTTAAGCATTAAATTGAAAGCGTAAATCAGATAACACTCAACTTCTATGGTTTAGATCATGAGCATTAATATTTTATTATTAACAACTATTATTTAATTCGTAATAACTGTTTTAAATCATATTAGATTTGTTCACAATGTTGCTTAACTAATGTTTTCAATTTGTTATTTTCGATTATTTATGAACTGTGTCGAAATAATTTTTAAACGTCGAAAACAGTACTCACGCGTTTTTATTATTGATTTATATTCAACGTAAAGTTTTAACAATATTAGGTTTACTTTCAGAGGCATTTCTACGTCAACTAAATAGGAAAAGCAAATATTTTGTGGAATAGACAATAAATATTTCTATAGAAGATCGCGTTCAAAGTAATCCCCTGAATAAAATATTCTAAATCTTGCTCTAAAGTCTATATATGTTCATTAATCAAAGCGGATGATTTTAAAGGTTTTAGTCTACGCATTCCATTATCATCACTCACATTTAGCTGATGGCAAATCCATCGCAGTGCACTCGTGCACTCTTTCGAAGTACTTAATACTAGTGCTTTGAATTATATTCGTTACGTTTTATAGAGAGATATGACGCTGAAACACTTTATTAGAAACTTAATATGGAGCATCAAATATAGCACACAACGCTTCGTTTTGGAAACGTTGTTTTTGCCTAGCAAGAATATACTGGTATTCTTCTAAGTTAGACTCCAATCTAGATACAACCCAAGATATGTAATATCCTTTCTCTGCGAGAGTTGGAAATTATTAAATGCAATGTTCTTCTGTGCAAGATAAAATTTATATGGGTAGATTTTGTTTCATTGACATCAACATTTCAATTTTTCAGTCACGATTATATTTTATTAAGAACCGGTTCGTCAGATCTTGTAATCTCCATATGTTGTCACAGTAGTAATTTTTGTATACCGATAATCAACAATATACAAAAGGTACAATACTACATCTAACATATTGGAAATAGTCTATTCTGTTCATCATTTTGTTTTATAGTAAAATATCTTTCTATAAGGTAAGAATTCACTAGCAAAACACACGAAGGAGCAATATCTTTTAGCATTTATGTCAGCAATTATATATTGATGTTCTGTACAAATATTTCTGCTTTAAATTATGTTTAATTTATCTTTATATTGTCTCGAAAAATGTTGAAATTAGAAGTAACAAACTTATAGGCCAGTAAGGGACCACGTGATTAAATATAAATGTTAGTAATTTTATGGTTATGGTAATTTTATAGAATTTTTCTATTCATTATATTAAACTTTCACACAGCTTTATAACATAACTATATAATCTAATTAACTAACATAATCTAAATATAGTTCTTCAAAGAAATGCACATAATGTCTGCTCCGTAGAAACGGATTTAAATTAACAGTACTTAATATAGCTGTTTATATAATTAGCTATTTATTACTCTTTATGTTACAATATTATTATATGTAGTCTAAACAAGACTGATAAATGAATTTAATGGTCTTGTAATGGTTAATTGCATAAGATAAATAACAGAAATGTATGACTACTTGTTTTATATGCATTTTTGTAGAAACACCATTAAGCATTTGAGAATTAAAAATCTCATATTGTGCTGATTTTTTAATCGCCTATGTCATCTATTTTATAATTTTTGCAATGGTGGTATTTAAGTATTGATGAACATATCCTATTATGTATAAAGTCTCGCATTCTTAATTTTACATATGCTCAGGTGTAGCAATATCCTACACAGATAGAACAAATGTTACTAAATTAAAAATAAATTAGAGTTCTGATTTCAAAATAACTAAAATTTAGTTAGTTAAAAATATTTGATGAAATTTTTCTCATGTGAACTTCTAAACTTATCAATAATAACTTATCAATAAACAATAACAAATACTGGCACGTTTTGTTTCAAGATCATTGTTGTCGGAAAGTCATATAAACCCATTAATATTAAAGCTATGTATGAACCAAGTATTGAAAATATTTTCGAAAGGGCAAATTTTGTTTAAATTTAAAAGTATATAACAGTTTTGACTTTTTATTTAAAATTCAAGGTAAGATTCCTTAGAGGAAATGAGGCTATTTTTGAAATGTTAGTTCCAGGGACTCCATTTTGTGGTCAGTAACAAATAATATAGTATATTCAAAATAACGATGAACTCAAGTCATCATGGTGTGTAATGTATTGCCAATGCCAATTTGTAAATTCGTTTTAAAATCAGGTAATATATTCCTTTTTATTTTATTCTTGTTAAAAAGCTATACTACGCTGTCTGGTACCTTTGAACGTGTAGCATGTGTATCAGCTTAGAACAGTCGTCTGATTGTCACATGTCTGAAAAATTCTTCAAAACATTGGTGATAACTACAGGTTAATAACTGGCAATCGTAGTATACATTGAAATCATCGTGATCATCATCGTGGTCCGGAGATTCGGCTACTTTCGGAACTATTCGTATATTCGTCGACGCAATCTACTCGTCGCAACCCGAAATTCTAAATGTCGATGTTGCCAAATATATAGCTAGGTTATTTGCTTTATGGATTTATTTAATTTTAGAAAAATAATATATTTAACAAGACTTTCCAACATTAACTTTTATATTTTGTTTTGAAAAAGAATAGAACAGATACGTTTTTTAGTATTTAATACAATATATATAGTCTTGCCCTTAGATTTGGCAACACTGCATGATATTGCAAGCCAAGCGTTTCTCAAAAGACAAATGGCGATATTAAAACGTTTTATATAGCATTTTAAAAGTTATATTGTGATGTTCCTTTTCACTTAAAAACAAGGCCTTAACATTTCACCGTTTTAACAGGATTATAAATATGGAGAGTCAAAGGTAGGTATAGTTTCAGTTGTTACATATAGGATAAATTAATTAAATAACTTAAATTTTGCAGTGAAATTAAATTAATATTTCAAGTTTGTAATATGACATACTTAGTAGCAAGAGAAAGAAAGATTTCACCATGAGCTTCCTGCACAACTAAAGCCGATAACAAGAGGATCATCTGCCTTCTCTGTATCAATTTAATGATTTTAGTATCCTTTTGTATACATACTGAATTTTGGCAGCATCTTTGTCGAATCCATAATATAGATGTTAAACAATCTAATCTATATTTTAAGAATTTGTAAGGCTTTGAAAGTTGGAAGCCACAGGACGATAAAGAAAAAAAAAATTGCTTAAAGGATTTCTTAGAAAACAATAAGTCCATAAGCTTATAAACTACTCTATAAGGAGTTATAATTAAGGTAGTATTCTCTATAAAACTATCGATATGATTATTAACTTACGAATTAATTTTAGGTAGGGTACGAGGTAAGTCAAGAAGGATTACAGGCAAAAAAATTATTTAAGTCAGTCTATATAAGTTTTTTGTTGTTAAGAATGTTATAAGACTGAATATTGAAGCAAATACAAGTAGCCAATATAAATCCCAGAATAATATTCGACAACTGAATTTTGACAAGTTAATAGGGAATTATATATTTAAGTAATTTCAATTAATCGTCCAGTTTATAGGCTTTGCAGAAGTGCCTGGAAAATATTTCATACCATACTAAAATAAAACACAAAATATTAACATCATACAGTTGTTAGGTACTTGAGTCCTTGATTTCATTAATTTTGGCCTTTTTTCCTTTAATTAAGCCCTTTTTCCATGAAATATATTAACCTTGTCTTTATTTGGAAATTTTCTATTGCTATTTTTATTGTATTGTAACTAATTAGTAATTAGAGTGAGTATTATAAAGGGCTGTATCTACAAGAAAGTTGTTATAAAATTTTATTTATATATAATGCATTTGTAGTATTGTATATTCAAATATGTGGTAATTTAGTAAATAATTTATGGTATAGTTAAGGTTTATTGTTTTATTTCCTCTAATTTATATTTTAAAATTAATATTAAATTTTAAAATATGTAAATGAATATAATATAAAAATTCAGTGTCATGCTGTATTTTTCTTTTTACTTACTCTCGAATATTTCGTAAATTAATGCCATGTTCTTACTGTTTTTTTTAAGTCATATATATATATATATATATATATATATATATATATATATATATACATATGTATGGTATATATAGCTTAATATAAAATTTACAAACATTACCCTTTGTTTTAATAACTAATACAGAGTATATTTTACGCCTCAAAGACTAACACTATGCCGATATCAGACATTTGGTTATGGATAAGACACAGCCCTACTCATGACGTCCCAAGCAATACTGAGAGTATTCAAATATTGCTAACACTAGTGAGACGCATGCCAGCGCAGTATAGTCAATCTACAGGACCACGATGATTTTTAATGTATTCTGGCAAACGTTTTAATGCTTAGTTTATTTTGTTACATTTCAAATCGTTCTCTATAATGGCCCCCCTTGCCAGTAAAATGCGTTAGAAAGGTAAGTACCGATATTGTTAAATGCTAGATTCCTGCGCTTTTATTGGAAATATTTTAGCGTGTAGCAGCTGCACTAAATATTACTATGAGTAAAATATCTAAAGAAATTAAAACCAATATAACCTTATATTCATCGAACACAAACCGTACTCATACGAAGCAAGATATGATGAACACAGTGGGACAAGTAGTGCATCAAGATCATTTTGATGTTAGTTCTATCAGAGATCAAATTTATCAAATAAATTAATAGAATTATTTCAGAGAAAACTGCTAATCTGAAAAGCATCGCAAAAACTTAGAGATATGCAGCTCTTGTGTATTTTATTGTCTTATGTAATTAGATGAGAAATGGATATTGCAAGATGGAAGATTGGGTCACTGATGGTAATAAAAACAGTCAATGAAAAAAGGCGAAAATGTTAGAATAATATTTTATTAGGTTTTGTTAGTCATAATAGGTATATAAAAATTAATTCTCTATGTATTATTCTTCATGCTGGAAACAAGAATTAACAGGTTTAATTTAGTATTTTCGTTCAAGTCTAAGTGCAACTATTCTTGAGAAATGAACCATAACATAATAATAATTGTTAAGGTCTGATAATAAGTTCTGAAAGAATTAGGAGGAACCATCAGTTATTGTTAAGAACATTGCATGCCATAGTACATTGGTGAAAAAAATCCTAACAAGCGCATCTACAAATACTGTAATTTAGGAATGGCCTGTAATACATACAAGGATATTCAAGCAAGAACTGACTGGATAAATACAAAGAAACATTTTATATAATAACATCTTAGGCTTGGATGAACAGTATTAGATATACTAAAGGAAAAAAAATTAACAAATGGTGGAATCATGAACAAGTGTTCGATTGGAGATTAATATTTTATTATTGACTTAAATAGCTACTCAGAAAATAACAGTAACTGAAGAAAACTTTCCATATGCGAGATTACGATCTAACGCTGATGACAATTACTGAGACAATGTAATGGAAGTGAAAACAACTAAAGGTAAGTATATAATCAATGTAGGATAACTATATAATAACTGCGTGAATAGATGTTTGTGCTATTGTTGAGAATATACATTTCCACTGATACTAAAATACTCAAATGCATGATGAGAGAAGGAATACTAAATCTTATGTAAATATGGCAAATGTATTAGAGAGAATGCAGTAATTAAATCTAGTTTTATTAAAAAGTTTTATACAGGTAATAACAACAGAAACTAAACAGGAACACAATAATATTAAAATGGCTAGAAAAGGAACACTGCAGCGAAGGCAACAAGAACTAAACGTAAAAGGTAAATAAAATCGCTAATGAAAGCAATAAACACAACAAATAAAAAAGAGAGTTCAATGTAATCATAATGAAATACAACAATAACCTCTAATCTATTGCAAATATAACTATAACTATAGCTTAAAGTCCTTCAATAACATTTGCATTACATACACTTGAATGTAAAAATAAATTATATTTAATGGCATTATTATTGTTTCATTAGTTCATTTAGATTAGTATTTTGTAATATGTCAAAGCTGAACTGAACAGAAACTCAAAATTGATGAGGCCTTTACGTCATAAATTTAAATGACGTGTTTTTAGCTAAATAAAATCCGCCAGTATAATTTACGAATATAATATTACCTAATACTTTTCTAAAATCTACTTAAAAATATATTTATTTAAGAAATATAAGTACTCGAAGTTATTTTAGCCATATGCCACTAAGCGTTTTTCTCTTTTATGATAATAAAATTAACTAACCAATATCGTTTAATTTTTATCAGGGTCAGGTAAATTAAGTATTATTTCATGAAAAAATAGTTGAGGTTTAGTGCTAGAAATAATTCCATAGCATTTCTTTCATTAAAAATTTTTTATTTAAAATTTTATTGAAAGATTGAGTCGTTAAATACAGGAATAGTATCAGACACCAGACAACGGACAATTCCAACGTTGGAAGAACTAATCGCTTTTAAAGCCAACTGATGAACGGGCCCATTTTTTAAATCTTCTTAACAAAACGAGCTTCAAAAATGTAATCGAAAAATTCAACGCCAGGATAATCTGTATGATCCCATAAAATACACAATTTATTTTATGGTCATAATTTAAAATATTCTGGGAAGACGAAATAAATTAAAAGTTTTTTAAAAAAATTTGTAAAAAAGATGGATTTGAAAGAATTGACATTTAAAATAGTTTAATTTTAAATGAGCGCTAAACCGTTTGAGAGGTTTAGCGTTAATTTAGCGTTGTGCCTGACATAGTTGTTTTAGTCCCACATATACATTATATTAATAATATAATAATAATATTGTGTTATAATCAGATATTTAAGCGTGTATAGGGTATAAGGAATAAGGGTCCCTAAGAATTCGTGTTTGAAAAATCCAAAAAATTTGGCTAAATCTTGCAAAATGCGAACCAGTGTAAGTTTTTGATATTTTAAACAACTAATTATTTATAAAATGTAACTAACATATTATAGAGAAAAATAACACAGTTAATAGCATTTAAGGTTAGGCCTCATTGGTTTTTTTTTTGTATACATGAGTCCTTAATAATTTTGTTACTTTTTCAGTTATCAAACAATATAATTTTTCATATTTAACATAACCTGGTGGTTTTAGTTGTACTAGTAGACATGAAATCACTATATATTCCTAAGAGATTCGAATGCCAACAGAAGAAAATAGGCTTATAATTAAACTCACTAAATATTCACTGCTGTTCACTATTGGAGGATCATAAATAACAAAAAGCCAATATTAATAAAATGGTTCCTTATTATCAAAATTCCCGATGGCCCATATTTCACCAGGCTAAATTACCTAGGGTTTACAGTATCCTGAAGGACCGTGGTTCGAGGCCCACGTTAAATAGTAGGTTCAGCCCAAAGAAACCCACGCTGGTACAGAGTTCGGTGTATTTCGCATTTTTTTACCTATAAATATTATTTACCAAAATACATGCAAGCACTTATTTATATTTTTTTAATTTGATTTAGTGATAGTTGTTCAGATATTTTTAAAAATACAAAATCACCACATTAAAATTAATTTCTTCATTCATTAATCACCATTTCTTTCGATGAGAAAATTGACCATAAACATGTTTGCACATCATATTTAATATAGTATTACATTACTATTATTTAATTTTTACCTATAATATTAATAAAATATACTGTTAGATTACAATATTAAAGGTCGCCATATTTTTTTTACACCTAACACATTATATGCTATCAAAACCTATTGTATTAGTTAAATTAGATTAGAATCTTTTTCACATATATTTGCGTCAAGCTTAACAATATATTTAAAATAGATATATTAATGAGATAATTTTTAGATTTAAGTGGAATCTGTTTTTTTATTAATTAAAAACTCACGCTCCAACAGTATAACTTTATTTACAAGAAAGATGTTAGCAACAGACAAAGCATTCGACCTTTTGTTACGGCGTCTCAATATTCTTAATATATGTAGTCTCTTGAAGTTATTCAATATGACTAACACCATAATATTTCTGCACGAATCGATTGATTGAATCCTTGAAAACTTAATCAGGGTGAAAATGGGTACGTCGAAATATTAATTTGAGGTTTTGAAAAACAAAGAAGTCAGAGCCATATCAAGTGCAAATGGCGATGGCGAAGAAATTTGCTCACAATGACAGTTTTGGGAATAATACCTTTCGTGGTGCAAGATTTAACAATTTCATTCCACAAAACTAACTTTTTACGATGAATTATTCCTTTAATGTTTATAAATTCTATTTGCAACACGAAATTTAAAATAAATAATTTTATATATTTTTTATTATATTGTAAAATCGCAAAATACACTTGAGATAAAATGACATTATACATAAATGACAACTTAGCAACAAAAATAGTTTTGATAATATCTTTAATTGGCTTCTAAAATGATTAACTCTCGGTACTTTTCTGAATGTTTGTTTCCTAGGTTAAATTTGTACTGATTTGGGCTCTAGCCAACTAAACAAATAATGCACGCCACTAAAATTTATGACGTCAATACGTCGCAATATTGTCGCATCAAATTGGATTGAGTTTCGTGCTAACTCTCGAAGAGAACGGCCGTGTCCGTTCCGCCGAACCTACCTGCGCTTCCGAGAATTATCCGATACTTTGTTTGAGACTGTCGATCCGTTATCACGTTTCCACCAGTGCCTACTTCAAAAAAGCGAATGTAAGCGCAGAAAAGGCGCATTTGCAGACCAAGGCAATGGCGTCGTGTACATCAGAGCCGACGCCTCCTGATCTCCCGACCACTATCCCAGCTTTCCTAATTCGAATGGACCATCTTCTGAAGACAGCCGATAATTGATCATAGAAGATTTAAGAAAACAGAATGAAGACCTGCGAAAGCAGATAACCGAAGTGAAAATCACAGACAGACGCCCTGAACAAACAGACAGAAAAGCTGGAAAAGAGCTAAAAGGCTTCCGACGACCTTAAAGGAGAAATCAAAATTCTCACCGCTACAATTACAGATTTCATGAAATATTAAAAGGATGCCATGGAAATAAATACTCCCGCTGTTACAGAAACCCAGACTTAGACCCCAGTTAAACCTGCACAACGGTCAGACCAAACTGAAGACCCAGACGACGGTTTCACCTTGGTGGTAAAAAAAGAAGAGACGGCCCATCAGTCAACCTCAGGAAAACCAGCTTTCCAAGCCGGTAGCCAAGCCGGCTATTTAATCCATCCAATCGAAAGCCAAGGCTGACGTACAGCCTTGGTTTACTAAATCTGCCACCAAACCAGTGCAAAACAATCCGTTCGAAACAATCATTTCGACGACTGTTTCTCAAACTCCCTCAAAAGAAAAAATTCCACCTATAGTATTCCATAACAAGAAGAGGTTCATGGAGCTCATTAGAATCACCAAGGCACAGTCAATTGATATTATAGCCCGAAACAAAAAGGAGAGAATTTTCTTATTCGTCGCCACAAGCAACGGTTGCCAGAAACTCACTAAACTGCTCGAAGAAACGAATTATCATTACTTCTGTCATCCGGAGGAGAGAGCATTCTGGGTAATAATTAGAAACCCAGACACACTTTCCATTGACGATGTACGTGAACTTATTTACAGTTAGGCCTCCCAGAAGTCCTAACCGCTCTCATTAAGTCCTATCTCTCGGACAGATCTTTCCAGGTCAAAATCAGGAAAACACTTTCCAGTCGAAAACAAATCGATGCTGGCATACCTCAAGGCTCCCCACTGGCCCCCAGCTTTATTTAACCTCCTTATTTCAGATCTACCATATCTCAGAGAAAAGAGCATATTGACGTCGCTTTTTACGCTGACGACACTGCTTTCTTCACGGCCGCCAGGTTCGAAGTTAAAATTCATGAAAGTTTACAGAAGCAGCTCAATCATGCGGTCAAGTGATTCAAATTCTGAAGGTTGCAAATCAACCCCCTGAAAACCCAGGTCATCATTTTCCATAAGAAGCATTACGCGTCTCGCAACTTAAGATCGACACCGCAATAATTCCATGGCTGGATAACGTCACGTACCTATGTCTCCACTTCGACCGGCGGTTCGGTTGGCATTCCCAAATCCAGAAAGCAATCCAGAAATGTTCGGGGATAGCAAACCTACTATCTTCTCCGATCTGCCCTTCTAGCAGACTTCCCACCTCCATCAAAAGCTTAGTTTACAAGATGTTAATTCGATTCGTAGTCCTCTACGGATCTAATGTCTATTTAAGTTTGTTACACCCAACCAGGTCAAACGGCTTCAAGTTTTCACAATTATCAGTACATAATAAATTGCTATTATTCAAGCAATTATTGAAAACGATCTGGACATACGGAATTCAATTATGGAAATGATCCGCGAAAAGTAATATTAAAGCCCGTTATTTTATACCTCCATTCACTTGTTAATATCGAAATAATACAAGTCTTTGATAACACACGAATAAGACACAGAATCAAAAGAATTAAACAATTCGATCTTGTATAGTGTAGTATAGTGAGGTACATTTAATAGAAAAAGATCAGTGACAATACATGACAATAAACATTATTAGAGGCTCAGATAGAAACTAGAGTAGTAACATAATAAATGAATTAAAAGAACCAACCGATATAATGTCGTCATATATCTAAAAGAATTTTTGAATTCGCTAGAATTGTCCGGAATACCACTTTATAATCTGCAATTAAAAATCGGATCGATAATCATCATGCTGCAGAACATATACCACGACTTTGTAATGTTAACCGACTTGTCGGTGAAGGAATTAATTAACAAATTCATCAAAGCAGTAATTTTGAATGGGAAGTACAAAGGCCAAGACGTTTTGATTCTATGCAACGTATAGCATTTGCAATGTCGACAAATAAATCGAAAGGCCAATCGATGGTAAAGTGTTTATGGTACTAATCTTGAAAATCCATGTTTTTCACTAACTTTTTCTGAATTACTAATATTAAAAGGTTTTTTGAAATAATTTTTTTAAATATTTATTCCCGTTCGAATTGAATATTCGTAGTTCAGACGTCTGTCGGTTCAGCTAGTATATTATATACGCTAGTGTATTCATCTTGAGTATTTCATCCAAGGTTAAGTTGTTAGGCGCCACATACACATGATTTACCTAATTATTGCATAAGCACTCAATTCAAAACAAGATAAAGTCGTTTGGCGCTAGGCAATATAAAATTATTCTCATTCGATAACAAACAGGATTTTGCTGTCTTCATATAGGTTAAATAAACAAGAGATCCGGAGGCATTTTAACAGCAAGTAAAAATAATTGTAACTCTAAACAAATATTACACTGCATGAAATCAAAAACTATCAATCAACTATTGTAATTTATAAAACATCAGAGAAATATGTCACAAATGGAATCTCCCTTGAATAATACGATATATTTCAAAGATAAAGTCTACAAATGAGAATTTATCATGATTGTCATTATACCTAATACTTTGATTATATTTATATGGTGAGAAAAGGAACAGTTGCGAGGAAAACAGTAAAAACAAGAGTTTTTTTTATCATATAAATTTGTTTAACAAATGTCACTGTTGCTGCCATCAATAGATTCACTGTCACAAAAGACATTAACACTATTGTTGGTTGTCAAATATTTATAGATGCGTTAGAACATTTATTTTGTAACTAAACCTTTTGAATAGTTATTTGATAACTATCAATCATCAAGCCGCGATTAGAATATATAATGTATTAAATATTAAAGATAATTTCTCGCCACTGATGACCACTTAATATAATACTTTACATGATTTATATTTCATTCAAATATAGATATGTTTTAATAGGTACATCCATTGGTTAACGTGATTTTAAAAAATAATGTGTTACATTCAATTTTATATCAAAAATAAGTTAATAAAATCTCATAAATAATAACAATAATCTCTATAAATAATAATAGTAGATAATGCACCAAAACTTCTCAAAATATATCAATTGTCGAGCTTATAATGGCTTAATGTTTTCGCCATCTTCAAGGATCTGATCATGAACAATTCCTTTCCAATCCCGCTGAACATTTCAGATCAACTTCCTCGACATCAATAAAGCATACCGTACACTTATTTCAATGACTCTAATATCGACGAAAAGGTCGGCAAAATGCCTGTCTAGAAGAGCCAAATATCAATTCAATATTTTGTCATTCCGTTACTCCCTATGTACATTTTCTTGTTTAAAATTCTTATAATTTTTTCCTTGTCTTGTGATTTAATCACAGCATTCTCTTCTAGAGAACTTGCTGTATCACCTACAAGAGAATTAGTGCCCATTATCTCCTCGTCCATACATACCAAAGGTACATGCTTACACAGGGTATTTTTTATAGTATAATCTGCACAACTACAGACATACCTCACTCACTCTCACTCTATTACCATGTAATGGTTACATTGTTTGTTATATTCTGATAGTTTATTTCAAATTTACCTGAGTGCTGCAAAACTATATGAATTAATATAACTATTGTGAATAAGTTCTTCTTCCTTATGGGGTCTGATAATTATGCTGTCTTGATAATTATCATCACTTGGTTGTTTAGTGTGCAAAATTATTTTCCATGCCTCAAATCAATCAAATTTCTAATTCAAAAGTCTAATTCATAGAAATATTAGAATTACTACGTGTCTATTCTCTACTTAAGTATTTATTCTTAAAGTATTTCTTCTTATATTATTTAAGAGGTACGCTTTTTTTCATCGGCAATTTTTGTCATTTAATTTTTTATGTTCCAGTAAAAATGATTGATTTGAAAATTAAAAAAGTGTTCTGTTCCAGAATGTGAAGGTTCTAACAGAATGCATTGTTTTCCAACAAGTTCTCCTTTAAGTCAGAAATGGCTTATAACGGTAAACAAGATAAACTCATCACTATTTATCTAGACATAGAAGTGTTTGCGCTTTGCATTTTAGGCCAGAAGACTATAGACCCAAATGTGGTAAACAACTGCTTAGCAAAGATGCAGTTCCCAATTGCAACGTAAATGGTGTAAAACGTAAGTACAATTTTTTTCAAAATTGAGACACTTCAGTACTAAAGATATAATATATAGATTCTATTATATGTAGTGTCAATATATATTATATTGAAATAGAGAAATATGTGCCTTCTATTTCAGGCAGGCAGGACCCAGACAGTACACCAACAAGAACAAGTAAGTGTGTGTAAAATCTTTTCATTATTTTGCTATTTTTTATAGATCAGATTTTATTTTATTTTTTTTTAATTAGATTTATTTATTAAACTACTATTTAGGACCTATGCACTATATACATTTTAATATTACCGAACAAACAATATAAAGAACAAAATTAAAAGAGCTTATAGTTAATTTAACATAAGTATGAGAATAATATAGAGTGAACAGTTTAAAAGACATAAGTTAACAGCTATTATATATTTTGGAGTACTCCGATGGCAGCCAAATAGTTCATCAGTTGTTCAAGGTAGACTAGTAGTTGTTTCATTGATCCCTTCAGGCCAGAGAGTCGTCTTTGGTGGGCGTGCCCTTGGTATTCAACCAGGATGTGTTTGATGCTCAGCGGGGATCTACATCTATCATAAATGGGCGGACTTTCTCCTTTGAGTAGAAACTCGTGAGTCAGCCTGGTCGTAAATGGCCTATTCTGAGTCTGAAAAAAATATCCAATTTACGCCTACTAAAGTTACAAAATTTGATACCTTGGTAAAACTCCTCTTTTACCTCAGACAATTTGTTATTGCTCATTAAGTCCTAATTTAGTTGATCCAGTTTATTATAAAGTGCGTATGATATTTATTCAGATCCCTTCTCCGCTACAAATAGTCTTCCGAAAGTGGTCTTTCCCTTTTCGATTCCCATATGAGACTTTACCCATATGTAGGTAATATTCTTGCCGCTGTTACGAGCGGCAGTGTTTAATTCTCGAATGTGCGTTGTCAGTGGATGATGAGCCTGTGCCGATTTAAGTTCTCAAGAAAGCTCATAGAGTCAGTGATGATTACCGCCGAGATCATATCTGGACTGTCTTGAACGCATTTAAGAAACTTATATATGGTCAACAATTCAATTTTGATGTATATGCAGCTCCTGTATATTCACCGTTTTTAGATCCGTCTGTGTAAATCTGATGGTGTCTATGGTATTTTTCATTGATCAATTGTTTGAAAAGGGAGCGTGCACAACAATGTAGAACGCTTCACGATTTTGCGTGTCATCCTTGCACAGGGGCCATGCTAATCGCTGTATCGTTCCACTTTTAGTATATATACCGCCCAAGCGAGTACCTATTTATTTTAATAATCCTCATTTTATAACATCTAGAAGTCAGATACTATCTGCAGTTAATGATGCTCGCCAACTTATGTTAACGCCGAAATCTCAACATTTATATAAACAAATAGTCTCTGTTTCTGAAGAAATTAATAGAATAAATAGACAAAATCAAAGCTAAAGAAAAAGTTACAATTAACCTAATCCGTTGCTGTCCAATTTGGAACCATATTGCAAAATGATATTGCAATTACACACAAGTTTATTTTATCACATGTCCACACGCAACTTCAACAACCAAAAGCATGAAGGTTCATTACTGGATGATATTTGGCTTGGAGCCTATTAAAATGTAGCGCTCGTGGTTACAAGCTACTTCAAAATGTTCTTGCCATCAACAACTTTATTAAGTGAAATCCCTTTCCCAGCAGGATTAACTTAACTAGTATTTAAACAAAATACTTTATTAGAATTCTATTTGTAAATTTCCCCCTATAATATAAAGAAAATTTAATCTTATTTTTTAATTTTCCTCTGTAGTAAAAAAATACGCTTTGCGCGCCCTCTGGTATTTGCAAAAGCATAATGTGATTACAATTTTATACACAGGAGATCACATTATATTCCTGTCTGTTTTGTCCAAACAATAAAATTATAATAATATAATTTTGTGACATTATTGATATTACCAACAAAACAAATCTAATTGTTCGGCATCGATTTCAAAGTAGTCAGTTGATAGTAGTTAAAATAATATTGTAAATAAATGGGTTTAGGTAGGTATTAAGTTAAATTGTGTGTATATAGTGTAATATAAAATACTTGTAGTAGATACTTTAAATAAGGTTTTTGACTACTTTTATTTAGTTATTACAACGATTATTATGCGCATATTTTATTTTAAAAGGTTCTTTTTGTGTTAAAAATCCAGGTATAATTATTTTTTGATTTTTAGTGAGTTCCATATTTTATACATATAACATTTTATTTACAATAAACAATATAAACTAAATCTAACTTCAAGTTTAATCGATTGTATCATGGACAATTAATTATTAATATTTACATTATATTTACACAACTCATCATATTATATTTAATGTAGTAAATCAGTAAATAATTAATAAATCAATTGTTAACATCAAAATGGTCATCTTAGAAATAAATCACCAAATTTTAAAATAATCTGTCTACATATTTTAGACTTTTTTTTTCATTGAAATGTTAATTAATAATTGGTTCTGAGTTTATATGGATAATGACTGATTTGAGGTTTTTATATTTCAATTCTTTACATATCAAAAAATTTATGCGTGACTCCACATAAGTGTCGCACACAGGCGTATTAATATTTTAGAACTTTAACACAAAGTTTAAGTTGTATTATTGAAAATGTAATTTTTGCTTTAACAGTAACAAAAGTCACTTGTTGTGTAGTCACCAGGGGTTTGCAACTCCAATGGTAAGTAGTGGGGTAAAATTTTGCTTAGTTCAATCATTGGCGGCGCTGACAACGTGAATTTGATTGGTTAGTTTAAAATAGTTATGTAGAAACCTGTGAGGAAAATACTTTGCTTTGATTGGTCTGCCAATTCGCCTGATTACTTTGTGACGTCACATTTATTGGCCAATAGTATTTAAATGAAAATAGAATTTAATATTTAAAATTAATTTATTAAAATAAAATCCTATACAAATATACATAAGTGTAAATAATATAAATATATATAAACAAAAAGCAAAAAAAAACAATTATGAACTCTATTCTAGGCGAAATTAAAATATCTATAATTCTTCTATAACGCCTTCCCATATTTGTTTAGTGTCATCAATTTTATGGAATCTATTAGAGTTCTAACTTATCTTGATATATTGAAGGTAAACTTTAAATCCTTCCCTGTTGATATTCCGTTAACTTCATTAAACCAAAATTACAATCAAACCTCATAATAACTTTTAAAATTTGGTCTTGAAAACATTATGGTTTGGACAGTTGAAACACTAAAAATGTATGTGTTTTTTAAAGATATTTAGATTTTAGAGTCTTTAATCTGTGAAACTACTTAATATAGAATGTAGACAAATATTGCATGTTGTCTCTTTTTCAGAAGTTTTGTTAAATAGCCTGAAATAAGGCTAAAATACAATATTACACTCTTGTTTTTTTCAGAGCAAAGTTCTCTGGAATTGAAAATATAGACTCAACTGGTGATTTAACAACCTCAAGTGGTACTAGATCTCCTGTTAAAAAAGAATATAAGTTATCTAACATGTCCATCTTCTTCACAATTTTCTCCGGGAGAATGATGTGAAAAAATTGAAATGATGATGTGCCCTTTTAAAGATTTCTCGAACATACTAGGTGAAGGATGCTGTTTCTACCTCCATGACCTCTGATAGATCCAACAAAATTCTTTAAGTAATCTTGTTTAAAATTTGTTAAACAAATGTAGTTATTTGTAAATTTAGACAAAATAGATTTCTTTAAGGTAATAAATCCCCTAAAAGTAGCAATTAAATTTTTAATTGATGGCACCATAATAAATATTTTCTTAACAAGGCAATCAAATTTAAATATACAATAACTCTAATATAAAATTATTGAACCCTGATTGATATAAAAATTTAAAGTATTAAAAATATTTTAGGGATATTTAACAATTAAAAGTAGTATTTATTACTACTAATTATCCAGTTATCTAAATTATTACCTTCTTGTAAGACTTCTTTATACATCACACTGACAGCATACGAACAACTTGGTAGATTAATTGAATTTTGTTACTACTAACCTCTTCATAAGTAGGTTTTGATTTTCTGTAAACAAACAATACATAAACAGACATGTACTAGATAGATAATTTTATATGTACCTGATAAAAACAATGTTGGATATGCATTTACCCTAATACCTGTTCGTGAAGGAAGGGTAATTCTAAATTTTTCACTAAAATGTCCGTGACAGACACCATGACGTTGATATATTTGCATTTTGGTTTATTCAGGTAACTTTCTACTATTTACTCGATCCATTTTTGGAAAGGAGCGAGATCATTCTTTGGGAAACGATGTCTAATTTCCGTAGTAGATTTTTACCCCGGTACATCTTTTACTACACTGACGCATTGTCATTAACTTTTATATTATTACTCCATAATAATTAATGTAAAACAAAAAATATGCACAACGTAAAACGAAGATTTCTTGATCTAAACAAAAACCAAAACCTTCAAACATCGAACATTCAAACATGTGTGTGTGTGTGTATATATATTAAATTGAGCGATTCTGCAGAAGTAGCGTTAATATGATTTAGGAATGAGCGGAATTCTACAACGATCCGGAAATAAACTATGAAGGAAGTGAATTTACTGGGTTATTTTGTGCCGGTATACTACACGCTCATTACTTTCTGTGGTAGGAAGCGATCCACTATAAGCACTTCTTGATTATAAAAAATAAAATAGTTGTTTTACAAAAGAAGTCTTAAAGTCCACTTTCAAGATAAATATATGTATATATAGTATTCAACACATTTGAAAATGCACCAATAAATATTTGACATCGACAACAATGTCTTTGTGACAGTGAAACCATTAATAACAGCGACAGTAAAATATTTTTTGTTGAAAACGAAAATTTTGTTTACCAATTAACTGCAGATAGATTTTTAGATATATAGAAGATTTTTAGATATATTAGATTTTTAGATATATAGAAGATAGAGTGATATTAAATGGCAGTAGATATTCTAGAAAAATCGCTCTTCTATCTGGTCACCTGATGTGATGAGTAATAAAAAGCACCAAAATATAAGCACCAGAAAGGCATCTTTTACATTATAATAGAAGTGCTTTCGGTTCAATAAATCGCCATTACTTGCTGTAAAATGAAAGTATTTTTTTAAATCTTACACGTTTTATAACATAAACTTAATCCAGAAATAATTTATTGTTATCGTTTTCATTTATAGAATTCATTAAAATTGAAACCGAAAAATTCACAAGCTAAACAATGTTTCTATAGAGTAAGAAAGCCTAAATTACCACGCAACGGAAACTAACCAAAAGGTTTTAAAAATTTTCGATAAGGAATATTTAATACAACTCTCCGTAAATTTAAATATAATTAATAAAATGTCAAATTGGTAATGACTCATGATAAATAGTTACCAACGTCTTATCAATATATTTTATCGATTCCTAATAGCTCCTACAGTGAAATTGTATTTCCCCGAATATCAATACTAAAATTGAAAAAAAAAATTAATTTTTTATGTTTTAAGTCTATTGCCTATAGGTCAAATTGTGGACTCACTCAAGATTAAAAAAAAAATTTTCTAAGTGTTTTATTTCCATCTTCTGCAAGCAGATTATGATACAACTCATTCAAAGAAGTTAGGCATTTATCATTATAATCAATATCTAAATCCTTACCAAATCTTACTTTTCGACCAGTACCACCCAAAAACATTACAAAAAGAGCTTTCTCTAAGTTTTATATTATTCGCATACAACAGTCTTTTGTTTAAAACAGGTGGGGCATAAATCCCGCTACAATTTGGATTGCGCGCCATCTTGGTTATGTGACATTTAGCTGAATTTCGCCTTAACTATTGTGTTGTATAGACGGCTGAATTTTATTATGGATGATCTTGTGGCGTATATTTATAACCTGTCTAATAAAATAACAATTAATTTTTTCTAATAATGATATTATTAGTCTGATAACTAATTGTTCATGTACATCACATATTCATAGATCTAATTTTCTTTCTCATCATCTCTTATATTTTTCATATTATATAACTGTTGGCGAATGCCTTTAAATTGGTTACTCGCTACTACTGATTTTTTTGTGCAACGATATGTCGTCTAATTAATTCAATTAAATTAATTTCAATTAGTTTTAGCGTAATGGCTAATACGCTTATGGCTTTTTACACATGCAATTGTTTGAAATAGCATATTCAGTATATCAATGTGTGGCAACCATTTTCTCTCCTTTTGGACCTTTCGCATCTAATCTGAACATATTGAAAGAATTGATTCATCAACTGTTAAGCTGTTTAAGCTGTATTTTCATCTCATAAGTCTTGCAAATCACAATCTCTGGACTTTTGTGGTCCTCCAGGTGTTTAGTTGAGAGCAAGACCAACATTTAAGACAGGCCGAAACAGAATAACCGTACGTTTCTATGTTCTATGTAAAATATTTGATATGCTTCGGAAACAGATTTCTTCAACTTAACAGATGTGAAAAACGGCAAAAATGTAATTTTAAGCGTCGGGGTATTAGCACCTTTATATACTGAATAACTCTATAATAATAAATGGAAAAATATTATTTTATGTAGAGAAATGTTATTGTTAGTTGTTAGCAGTTAGGTTGTTAAACATTAATACTTAGAATTTTAACCAATAGATATGGTTAATCAAAATATATGGAAGAACGTAATGATAATCGTCAATATATTTCCTTTTTTCATTTAATTGTTTTACTTATTCAGTATTAATATTTTTATTCAGACACTGCTGGTTCAAAAATATACAATTTTCTTATAGTGAACATAAATAACATAAACGTTTCGGTAGCACGATGAACAAGGCGATGGGATATTTCTCAAATGGATGGATAAGAGGGGATATCATCTGGAATGGCCCCTAAGTTGGTCACTCACTTGTCAGTAAGCTATATGTCTAACTATTTTTTGAAGCCCACGTTAAAAAGTACAGTACTTGTATTGGGTCGATCAACAAGAAGCTAAAATATAAAAAAGTCTGGATTATTAAGAATTACTAAAACCATTTTATGAATCAAAAAGGAAAGATGATTGGCCGTATTAAAGAATCATATTTACTGAATCTATTATTTGGGTAATTTCTCAACTTTTTCTATTATCAGAATTCTAATATCTAAAAATATAATAATAATATTGTTTAGCTTGTGATAACTGAAACACACAATAAATGCAATTGTGGTCACTAAATTTACATTTTAATATTTCATACGAAACGTTCTACTGCAATTAAAACATTGATTCATATTGTATGCTAGACCATGTTGAAATATTTTACAAATTTATTTTACACAATTATATTATACAATTTTATTTTTATCTAATTTCAAAGAACTTACTCATTTAGAAATTTATTCACTAAATATTGACTTAGTTTTATTTTTATTATTAGAAAACACGTCTTTTCAGGCTATTAAAAAATCAATTCATTTTCAAGTGCTTTTATAAAAACTAGACTGTTGCACAAGCAAAAAATTATAAATAATAGGATACCAACTCGGAACTCCACCAGTTGTTTGAGTGTTAGTTATCCAGTGTCATTATTATTCTATATATTGTGTATAGTTTCTCTTATCATCTTTTCGTGTTTTCATTCCGGTAAATCTCTAGAAACATTGCACTAAGCTAGTATATTATGAACTCCCCTATATTTAACAAGATTACGTATATTACATATAATTCCAGAATATCGATATCAAACAAACCCATACATAAGTTCTATTTAATATTACGATACATGAATCAGACGTTTTTCTTGGAAAATTAATATCGATTCATTATCTGAGTTTAAAACTGAAATTTACAACATATAATAATATATATCGTAAAAATAAACATTAACTGCTTCATTCGCGCTCTCCTGGTTGAGTTGGGCTTGAAGAATTTTTTGCATTGCATGGAGAGAGTGTCCGGTAAGTAAAAATGTAGCGTTGTCTGAATAATATGTCATGATCGATCGCTTCGAGCGAAAAAAATCGGCCGTGTACAAATTGAAGAGATCCGAAGCTAATGAAGAATCTTGTGAAACTTCTGCGGAAATATGTTTCCGATAGGAAATCACCAATATTTATTTGAAAGGACGCTTCTTCCAAATATGAATGGATCAGGACTACCAGGTCATCCGGTAAACCTAGTTTTTTGGATTTAAAAATTAGACCATCATGCCAAACTTGGTCGAAACCTTTGGAAACCTTTAGGTGGACGCCACCAACCTTGCGACCTTTACGAAGTGCCTTTGCGAAACGAGAAGCTTGATGAATGCTTGACTGTTTCGCACGGAAGCTGAATTTTTCTTCTTCTCTAATTAACAAAAAATTGTAACTTTAATGAATTAATTTAAGTCCATGATCCTAAGCACCTCTTATGCCTCTAGGTTTTTGGCTTTCGATGCGCCTTCCATTGGCTTGTCTAAATATCTATTTAGATATGAACTACTCTATAAAAAGTATATAATACCGTATATGAATTATATACACGGAACATTTCTAATTATTTAATCACTTTTGCTGACGATTAAAATTAACTTCCATCTATCTTACTCTCTATGTTGAATATCTCTAGCAGTCGTTGAATGATGTGTTTTAGATAAAACTTTAAAAACATTTTCTGTCTTCTCTATTTGTATTAAAAGAACGCCTTCTGCTTCGGCTATTTTTCTGATTAGCAGTTTTAGTTGAGCGAAATTCCAACGCCCCCTAAAACTTATTCTTCTTCTTTATACATATTAGAAAAGGTCCAGGAAATGTTTATCGGAAAATTCATGTTTAATTCAGCGGCTTCCGGTATAAAATGTATAAGGGTTTCGAATAATAACAAAATGTTTTTTACTTAAAAATTTTAAATTACTTTAACTATTTTATTTAAGGAAAAATGCCTTGTAAAAACCCCTAATTCAAAGACGGCTATTTGGTCATCGCTAAATGTCGCACGATATATTCCAAATAATTCCAAACGTTTTTTTTTGTAATGTTTATCTCCTGATTATGGTGTAACATCGAAAAGACCAAAAATTACCATATCTTCTGGTAAAATTACCATATCTATTGATCTTTCTGTAATTTATCTAAGTTTTTTAATAACTATTTCCATAAAACTTACTAGGTAAGCTATAAATGGTTTATAAAAATTTAAAGCATACTAAACTTAATTAAACTAGCATAAATTTAATTATCCGTTGGAATGATATGCAATTAGATGTTTTTTGGCACCGATCGGGCTGCAGATTCGAACGTAAATCACATAAAGGATATTGCTTTAAACTTAGGCGGTTCTGACCATCGTGATACTGAGTAATTATTAACAGGAATTAAATTAGTTGTACAGATCTTTAATAGCAATTGTAATACTAAATTGTCTGTAGATCCCATGTATCATAAAAAATCAAAGCATATAGGCACCCACTATCGTTTTATTAGTGATAATATTTCTGATTAGTAGAACCTAACTATTTACACTCAGTCAATATGCCTGCATCTGTAGCGATTTGTCTTATCTACATGATTTCGACAAACACTGCTCATTAAGGTTTGCGTATAAATACTGAATGATATTTAATTATCATTATTTCATATATGTTTCGCATGAATTAACGTAGGATTTTTTTACATGCTCTGACTTGGAAGAGATTTTTTTTACATATCAGAGAGTCGTATTAAAAAATATAGATATATCGAAAAATAAATAATACCGATATTTCATTCAATATCAACAAATTCAACAACAAATTAACTCGGTTTATTAAAAAGGAAACTTTAATATGCTGTTTATTGAGATGTTTTTAAAAAATATTTATTTGCAATTGGTAGAAATTCATTAATTCGCATTAAATGAAACACCAATCAAAAGCGTTATGAAACATTTAGCGTTTCGATCTGTTTCGTCTGTTTCGATTGGATTATTTCGTCTTATTTCGGATTGTTCCAGACCCACTACCTATGAAATGCGATAGAATATTCGAAGAAATGAAGTGTAGAGTACTATCAGTATAACACCTGGCAACAATATCGGTAAGTGCACGCTAAAATGTACTCAATGGTATTACGATCACCAGTTAGTGTCCCATAATTGCTAATAAATATCAAAATTGTATTGATAGCAGACTTACTGAAAAATTGTACGACGATTATTCCAAGATGCAGATACAAATATATTTGGCAAGGTTATTAATTATTTAGCAAAGTTATTTAAGTTTTACAAATTTATAAGAGCACATGCAACTATACTTCATCAACTACTTCTACGAAATCTGTATTTAAACATACCTTAAAACATTAAATTCTTCTAAATATCTAATTACCTTCTCAACATGAATTCTTAAACTCCGTTTAGTTAAGTCTCCGTTTAGTTTCTTTTAATTTAACTCACTTCAGTGGCTACAGTTGGGGTCATACCGTATCGATACGTAACAATTGTTTAAAATATATATAACTGCCAGCCATAACCAGTTTAACAAAACAGGTATAAGTTAGCCTGATGAAGCATATATCGAACTATTTAACGTACAAGAGACTAAATATTTGATCGTATTAGATTTGTAATCTAGCATGATGGGGCATGATTAATATTGTTACAAGTCTTGTATTTAATTAATATTTATCTCTTTTTTATTATATTTTAGAGACTCCTTTTTACCAACTATGCTTTAATAGGATTGGACCTGCTGCTTAACGTGGACTCCTAACCACAGCCCTCGGCATTATGCCTATTGACTGACAAGTGACCGACTTAGAGGTCATCCCAGAATACATTTACTCTTGCTCAGCCTGATTACTGGCATGGCTGAGATCATTTTGCTTGTCGAACTCTTTCCTTTTGTATTATCACAATTATAAATAATCACAAACATAAATTTACGACCACACTCCAGTAGGATTCGAACACCGATTTCGACTATCGCAATATTAATAGGACTGTCCTGTCGCCTTGACCATTGCGCCAGCCAAGACGAATAGTCGGCTTTGCTTTTTTTTAAAACATATGATAGCTCGCTAGTGTCAAAGGGCCACATTGATCTGTTTAGTTGGCATTCAAATCTTGTAAACATATATGAACAATTTCAGAGACAAAGATTGCAATAGTTTGAATTTGTCTTTCGAATAAAAGGTAAATGAATTATTCACGGACTTCTGTAATAAAGTCAACATTTTCGATGGAAAACGCAGAAAATAGCTCTGGAATATTTTTGTTATGGATCAAATTCATCGAAATCGAACTGAAAAATAAAAAATTACGTTTCCCGAATACAAAACAAATGTGATCGGTCCCTCACTATGGCGAGGTTTAATCAAGAGTAAGTTCCGTCACCAACAGCAGAGTATAGGTTGAGAAGTAGACATTCTCTCTGAGCGCCGACTATGGATTGACGAGAATGATGCTGATTTAATGCATACTTGTAAAACTGAACTCATCACAAAATATTCGATATTATTTAGTAAATCAAATAAGATTAAAGTTATCAGAGACTCGTGTATATAAGTAATTAAGAAAATAAAGGGACAAATCTAGACAAAGAACATCAAACTTTTCCGACAGTTTTTTTATTTTAACATTTCTATTATTTAATACCTTATATTTTATTAAAAGTATTAAAAATACTTACATGAAAATGGTATTAATAGAAATTAATTACTGGTTCTCGACTTGCAAGATTTAATAACATGTCCATAATGTTTTTCTGCTTTGGAGAATGCATAATTATATTACAAGTACTTATTACTGTCGTTCTTTTTTTCAAACACAATTTTTCACGTTCAAACACAATTTCGCAGACACAAATTTTTCGTTCGAAGCCTGTTATTGCAGAAATAATATTTATTCCAGGTGAAATAAATAAAAGTATATAATGAAGTAATTATACATAGAATTGTCATGAAATAAGTTTTTCAAAATTAGTCATCATTCCCAATATTGATTGAATAAACGAATGACGCTGCCTTTATATCTAAAATTTCTATAGGCTGTTACCGTCAGACGACACTAAAAGGATGTCAGCGTACGTGTTGATTAGCCAGAACTGCATATGCGTTGCATATTTGCTTTAATCTCACCTGACAGATTTCACAGCCACTAATTTTGTAGATTGCTATGGAACAAAAGCTATATATTTATGTTACATAATATGAATATAGAATTTGTTTGAAAATTATAGTGAAATAAGAATGAAAAATGGCCATGGTTGTAAACGTTTTTTGTTTATTTGTTATTATACTTATAACTTTCTGATTTTAGGGATAATTCAAAAGATGAATAAAAGCTAAATGTTTAAATGAAATGTCATGAATTTTCAGGATAATATAAATATAAGATGTACTTAATAGAAAGTGGTTGGAATAAATTGATAACATAACATTTGAAGCTTTGTGATTTATTATTTCTTTGGGTTTATATAACTAACTACCAAGAGTAAATAAATAATGCAGAAATATTATATAGGTAAGTTTGTGTGTATGTTTCTAAATGTGTTTTGCTTATATTAAGTGTTTTTGTTTATTATTATTCCATTTACTGCCATAAAATTTGTTACATGATATAATATTTCTGCATTATTTATTTGCTCTGAGTAATTCTATAAACGCGAAGCAATAATAAATAAGAAATCTTCAAATGTTATGTTATTAATTTATTCCAAATAGTTTCTATTAACTACACCTTTTATTTACATTATCCTGAAAATTCATGACATTTTATTTAAACATTTAGCTTTTATTCATCTTTTGAATTATCTCTAAAGTTAGAAAGTTATAAGTAAAACAATAAGTTAACAAATAAACAAAAAACGTTTACAAATATGGCCATTTTTCATTGTTACCTTTACTATAATCTTCAAACAAGTTCTATTTTCATATTATTTAACATAAAAATATATCCGTTATTCCATAATAATTTACAAAATTTCGCATTGTCTGCCGCTAATTCTCCACGAAATAATAAGTAATTATTTTACCTCAACAAAATGTTGTAAATATAAAATTAACGTAAGAAATACTTCCTAACGACAATTCTCATAAGCAACAACGACAATCAAGTCGCACACTGGGGTCCTTTTACTGTCGTCTATTACCTTCTAATCGTCCGGTATGGCTTCATATAATAAGTATGACTAGTGATGAAAATTTAAAGCCATTGTGCAAAGATTGCTATTAACCCAACCATATATTACACTAATCCCAAGCGTAACAGGCCAATTGAAAAGTCCCCCGCCTGAAACATAGATGGCGCTACTAGAATTAAATCCATCTGTTTTTAGTTAGCCCTAACCCTCAAAAGGTGCGTGTATAAATTTGACAGCTGTCGGATCATTAGTTTGTGAATTATAGCATTTTGAGTGAAGCAACTTTTGTTATAGTGAAAAAAAGGATAAAAAGGAATTTCGCCTGTTGATAAAATATTGCTTTTTGAAGGGAAAAATACAGTTGAAGCAAAAACTGCCCCAGGAAAATCAACCATCAAGGATTGGTATACTAAGTTTAGATGTGGTGAAATGAGCACCGAAGACGATGAACGCAATGGACTCCCAAAAGAGGTTGTTACAAAAAAAGGTGTTTTACTATGGTAGGCCAGGGACTTTTCATTTGATCTTTTAAAGCATGCCTAAATATGCTCCAAGTGTAAATCATGACTGCAAAACTTCCGGAGCAGTAGTTAACTTCCTAAGGAATCAATCCATTCATGGATTATATATAGAGACAAAATTCATGAAGCTGGATTCATCTGTTCTAAAAATGCTAACCATGGATGGCAATTTTTTAAAAATTAATTTCACATAAACTGTATTTTTTAATAAAAAATGTGTACAAGTTAATTCCAAGACCTAATAATTAAATTACATTTATTGCATTAACTCTTAATCAATAATAATTTATCTGGTAAAGTAAACATATCCGATCATTCGATACAACTTTTTATAAAATGAAGGATCATAACAAGATAATTGTTTATAAGTATACTTTTTATTAAATTAACATTTAATCAAATAGTAAAATCAAAACAATTTGAAGCAAATATATTTATTATTATATTGTTTCCGTTTTGATATAGTGAAGAGGTCAAGCCTGAAAGTTTTTCGAGAACGGTGAAAAAACAATTTTGATGTTTTATTTTGTTTTGCGTAAATAGTAAAATCAAATATAAGGTTGGGGAAAAAGTAACTTTGTTTATTCCGAATATATAGCTTTAAAATGTAATACTGGTGGTATACTTAGCAATGCCTTCAATGAAGCCATACTATAACGCACTTGTAAGCTAATAGAAATAAAACATTATAGAACATTCTAGATACAAAGCCACTTATTCGGTTGTTGTGTCAAAACTTATTGTGCCGGCTTGGTTAACGCAATGGTAAAGGCGACAGGACGGTCAAACTATTGTTGCGATAGTCGCGGGTTCGAATCCTGCTGGGGCATGGCCATAAATTTATGTTTGTGATTGTATAAAATTTGTGATTGTCATAGACAGGAGTGCAAAATCCGACATTCATGCCAGTAACGTGGCTGGATAAGACAGGGTGTCTTCTGGGATGATTTCTAAGTCGATCACTCGCCAGTCGGTATGCTTAATGCCGAGGACCGTGATTCGGAGTCCAGATACAGTAGGTCCCATCCAGATAAACCCTCGTTGGTAAAAAGGATACTTTAAAAGATATGAAAAAAAATTATTGTGCATTGAAAAATTACATTTCAGAAGACAATTTTAGTAATATTTTGTTTTTTTACTTTTCAAACGGGAGATATGCTTCGCAGGTTAATAAAAAATGGTGTTATATTTATCCTGATGATTGTTATTAAGTCACCCAATATTAGTTTGTTAGTCTTAATTGGGACTTGACTTAAAATATATATATTTTTTTAATTTGTTTAATTTGAGTCCGTGCCCTGTTCTAGTATTATCCAAGAGTTGTGTTAGTTTGATATTAGCATGACAATGGAGTCTGTCCTCATGTCTTCTTGCAATTCTCTTGATTTCCTAGATGACAGTCGGCATCTAAAGATCTGGATGTAAGTAATCAGTCCTGTAGTATCTCAGCGTACTTACAATACATCTCAGGTTTTTGTTCTTGTACGGTATTTACATTTCTACTTTCTGTTATCTACTTAATTATGATTTTTTTCCAATTAACCAAATATTTTCCTATATTTTAACCGTAATTATTTCTTTTTCTTTACATGCTCCTTCCAGCGAAATTTTGCATCGAGATTCATTCCGAGATATTTAGCGTTGTTGCTATATGGAATGATATTATTATTTATTGTTATTGGTAGGTGAGCCGTCTAATTATACATGAATTGTCACTTGCCCGTTGTAAATTCGTGTGGCTTCTTCGCTTTTATGCCAACAGCAAGAATCGCAGTGTCATTAGCAAATACAGCCATCGTGATATTTTCCATGTGTACATCACAAGTGTAGAGTAGGTAAAGTATTGGCTCAATACACTTCCTTGTGATACACCTACATTAGCTTATTTTATTGTAGAGTATCCTCGTGTTAGACTTTAAAAATTCTGGCTGTAATGTAAAGTTTCAATAGCTCAAAATATGCGTGTATAAATTTGACAGCTGTCGGATCATTAGTTTGTGAAGTATAGCATTTGAGTGAAGCAGCTTTTGTTATTGTGAAAAAAAATGGATTAAAAGGAATTTCGTGTGTTAATAAAATATTTATTTTCCAAGGGAAAGAATACAGTTGAAGCAATAACTTGGATTGATGCCGAGTTTCCGGACGCTGCCCCAGAAAAATCAACCGTCAAGGTATGCTAAGTTTAGACGTGGTGAAATGAGCACCGAATACGGTGAACGCAGTAGACACCCAAAAGAGGTTGTCATCGACGAAAATATTTAAAAAGTTCACAAAATGATTTTGAATGACCGTAAATTGAAATTGAATGAAATAGCAGACACCCTAAGATATCAACTTAACGTGTACATCATCTCTGTGCAAAGTGGGTGCCATGCGAGCTCACTTTTGACCAAAAACACAACGACGAGTTGATGATTCGGAGCAGTGTTTGAAGATGATCAAGCGTAATAAGCCCGAGTTTTTGCATCGATATGTGACAATGGATGAAACATGGTTCCATCATTTCACTCCGAAATCCAATCGACAGTCATCCTAGTGGATTGCAGACGATGAACCCGCTCCAAAGCGTGGGAAAACGCAACAGTCAGCTTACAAGTTTATGGCGTCTGTATTTTGGGATGCGCATGGAATAATTTTCATTCACTACCTTGAAAAAGGAAGGATCATCAACTGTGACTATTATATAGCGTTATTGGACCATTAGAAGGACGAAATAACTGGAAAACGACCGCATTTGAAGAAAAATAAAGTGCTGCTTCACCAAGACAATGCACCGCGTCACAAGTCAGTGCAAACGATGACAAAAATCCATGAATTGGACTTAAAATTGCTTTCTCATCCACCGTATTCTCTAGATCTGGCCCCCGGTTGCTATTTCCTGTTCTCAAAACTCAAAAAAATTCTGGCTGGGAATACATTTTCCTCAAATGAAGAGATGATCGCCGAAACTGAGGCCTATTTTGAAGCAAAGGACAAATCGTACTACAAAAAAGTTGGAGGGTCGCTATAATCAGTGTATCACCCTTGAAGGGAATTATGTTGAATAAAAAAACTAATTTTGGCAAAAAAATCTGTTTTACTATGGTAGGCCGCGGACTTTTCAATTGACCTGTTACCATGTGTCCAGAACCATATCAATTACTATAAGTCCTTAAGCAAGAATTGTAATGTTTGCGACTAAAGTTGATAAGACTAAATATGTTGCGATTTATAGTAATTGTTTCTGTTGGTGGGTATCGTACAAAAAAGCATGAGTTATTATTTTTTATCTTTCCGCTGGTATTACATATTGCTGTAGTCTTCCAGGTGTATATCGGCGTTTGATATTTTGATGACTTTTCGACAAAATCTCATCTGCCATCTTCAGGTCTTACTTCTCTTCGTTCTACTTCCCGTTACAAGTGCTGAACACGCAGTTAAGTTAGGTATGGATAGAATCCCGGAAGACTACACCAACGTATATATAACACATGAGCTGAGAATTCCCGGACATAAACGGTATAGATAACGGTTTTTTTTTGTACAAAATTAGCTTTATTCATCAACGTAATCTTTATCAAGAGCCACACAATAATTCCAGCGCTGCTCTAGCATTTAAATACCACCTTTGTAGAACGATGTATCTTTTGCCTCAAAATAAGCGTGTCATCTAGTTCTGTCCCATCAGATGACGATCGTTTTAGTTCCGGAGTGAAGTGGTGAATCTATTGTCACAACGCCGATGCCAAATTTCCAATGTGTTACGTTTAAACATAGTCAAACACAGCTCAAAATCATCAACACATTCTAGTTTTTGGCCAACAGTGAGCAAACGCGTCATCCACTTTGAACAGAGCTTTCTCATAATCAAATGCTCATGCAATATAAAACCAACACGTTCTTTTGATATCTTTACGATGTTAGCTAATTCACGCAACTTCATTTTTCAATTATTCAAAACGATTTGTGGATTTTTTTATGTTTTCTAGTGTTACCTCCTCATTTGAACGTTCACTGCGTTCTACATCATCGGTGTGTCTAAGACCACGTTTGAAGTCAGCAAACGAAATTTTTATTGTTGTTTCTGGTGGATCGGAGTCCTTATAACACTTTTCAACCCATTGCTTCACTTGGACGGTATTTTCTCCATTAAGAAGCAATGTAAAATTAAAACACAAAAAAACATTAAATTTTTTTTAATCCCTTGTTTTAACAATAACAAAAGTAGTGTCACTCCTAGCACAATAACTCACAAACTTACGAGTAGAATATAGAGAAATATTAACAGCTTTTTTTTAAGGATAGTACTGACTGGAATGCAATAAAATTAACGCCATCTATGTGTCAGGCCCGCAACTACCCTACAAGAAAATGTTTATCGCAAATTCAATGAACAATTGAATAGTGTCAAATTGTATTGTCCTTTAAAAATACTTTTTAAAGTAGCATCCATTTTAAAAGGTTAATTTATTTAAAGAAATATATTTTGGCTAAGTATCCAAATGAATATGTTTGGCTTAAGGCTACTTAACCAAGATAAATGATAAATAAATAAATGCCATTTTTGTTACAATTTGTTGTGTCTAACTCTGTAGACAACCAAAGCTATATGCTTCCTGCTATTCCTAAATGCTGCCATGTCAATAACTGTACAGTAACTTTCATAGATATTTTTAAAGGTGTAAATTTAAAAAAATTTCATTGTATAATACATATCGGTTTTCACCATAGTATGTTATAAATATGATGTTAAGATAATGAATGATAATATGTATGATATAATTTTGGATTCAAGAAGTTATTAAAATTATAAAAGGGATAAATGAAGAATGTTTTTGTAAATATAATAAAACAATGGCGAAAAAATAACAATGATTATGGATATCAAGTACCATCTGAATATTGTACAATGCCAAACTTTTCTCCAGAGACATCTATTGAGTTTTCTCTTTAATAATCTATGAATAGAGACTACATATTTTAATAAGAACGTTAATTAATTTTTTTACAGTTATATTATCTTAGGCCTATCAAGTCATTCTTCAACTCCAGTGAGCAACGACGATTCGTATTAAAGCTATAAGTGATTCAGGAAGAGGGAAAATTAAAATATTACAATCCGAAACAAAGTACCCACAGACATAAATAATGTGTCTAAGAAACGAGTCATTGTGACAAATTTATAATTACAATTTAACACCATTATAATTACTTGTTTTATTCGCTATGCTAAGATTCGCGACGGGATCTGACTGGTTCATGTCGTTCTAGGATTTGTTTATTTTACGCCATTTTCAATGTGCCCTATATAGAGAACAGTGTGGTTAGATTTTTGTAACGTATATATTATTAAATAATTATTATATAAAATAATAATTATTTAATTTTATTACTATTAACAAGTCGGTAGTTGAAATGCATTCTCGTTCTAAGAAGTGTTGTGTGTCCGGATGCACAGATAGTGAGGAAATGTATAATCGTTTTCCGTTAAAAAAGTATCCTGCGATCTTTAAGAAATGAGTGGAAAACATTAAAAATCCTAAACTGGTTGGGTTAAACATGAAACAGATTTATGATCGTTACCATGTCAGACAGCTTTGTGATACATTTAAACTTTCCTTTAAGTACTTAATGACAATTTAGTGATGACGAAAATAATACCACGAGCTCAAAATATGTACAAATGGAAGTGGATCAAAATGATATACAAGGTAAATTAAAGGAGTTAGTCACGTTTCTGTTCATAATTGTTACCATTAATTTCTAAACTGACTTACTTTATTTGTAGTACCTATTTCCATCATTCCAGGCCCACAACCAGGGTGTTCGAAGTAAGTATTATCGACATTTGAAGAAACTCCAGAAGGTGTTGGTAAAGTTTGTATTCATTCAGCCAGTATCCCCTTTCTGCCTATTCTTACCGTTAATTACTTGACTCTATAACTTATATCTATATAACTCTATAGTCCAGATGCCAGATCAATTGACAGCCTTGACAATCAGTCAAAACTGTTACGTGCCAAACATTACTATGAGCCAATCAAATATCTTCACAATAAATAATAATAAAGTATTTACAGAGGCCTATAATCGAGATTTAAATTGACCAATCAAATTACTTGAATTGTCCATTATGGCGCCCTCTGGTCTTGGGCAAAGCAATACTTTTCGCCAGAGTCCCATTTTCCATTACTCTATAGTAATTATGCCCACAAATATCTACAGTAGGGATGCCAAAAAAATATCGATATATTCTTGAAAAATAATACCGGTATTTTTGGCTGATATTTTTTTAATTGATGTATTAATGTATCGATATTTTTTTAAACATTATAAAAATCTTAATTATTTTTAAAAAAACCTTTAAAGTTGGTACTTATTTTCAATGTTTATTAAAATATCTTTACCTTTATAAAAATTTTAAAGGAGGATATCGATATGTCTTTTTGGGCCGATATTAAAATATTTTTATCTTTTTTCTTTTAGAAATACCTTAATTTCTCTCTATTAATAATCTAATCAAATGTCAGAATTACAGAAACCTTTGAGTCAAAATTTATATAATGCAACACATAAATAAATACTACTGATTATAAACTTATTCCCTGGCGCATTCGTTTAATATTGTCAAATTATTTTAAAAATAAAATTTGTAATTTATAGTAATTACTTATTTATATACATTAATCTAAATTTTCATTTTACTTTTACATAGTAATATAGATGAAATTGAAAAACCTGAATTAATTAATTTAATAATAATAATTTTTATACCTAAAAATGTATCTCCTCTTTAGATATAGAAATAAATAGTAGGTCAAATCAATTTGCGACGTTGCCGCTTGTCGTGGTTAGTTTGGTATGTCATATATTATAAATTAAAATATCTGTATTTTTAGTATTACAATTCATGTAAGTTACACAAAATACGAAAGCACATTTTCATAATTAAATTTTTATAAACTTATATCTAGTGTTTGCAATATATATATATATATATATATATATATATATATAGTGATTATGATAATGGTATAATATATACGGTTATTGCAACAATGTCTTACAGTCCAAGGGGATTTCCCCAAGTAATTTTACTTCAGAAAACAACATATTTTTCGAAATGATATGTGAACATTTTCATAATTCAGGTGTTTGTTAAGGAAGTTTTGTGATTTAGAAATAATTTGTAAAAGCCTTTACACACAAGTCGTTTTAGAGAGGTTATGGTGCTTTTGGCTCGCCAGAGTAATTTTCAAATGGAACTACGTTTAGTTAACAGCCACGAAAACGAGAAACTTGCCTACTACAAAAATGGTGATATTCAAGTAAATGGTGATGATTTTGTTCTTTTGGGTTTTAAGAACTTAAAAGCAGTTCTTGATATACCCGATAAAATGAAGCCTGAAAATAATTTAACTAGTATAACAAAAAAGACTGTTCCAAAAATGCAACTTGATGCAGCTGGAGAAAAATTTATTCACTTAAATGGACGTAAACTTAAGGTGGTTTCACAAAATCAGATACCTGAAGAAATATGTAAACGTACAATTCTCTTAAAAAATAAGATGGTTAATTTAGGAAACACTAAAAACCCAGTAAAGTTATGTGTTATCAGCAGCGCAACGCAATTAGCTGGGAATAAAGCGGATATGAAAGATAAGCCAGTATCCAACATTTTGATTGATAAGCTACAGTGTACGACTCCTAAGAAACTACGGCTGATAAGTATCAAAAATATAATAAAACCAGTTCATTGTGATCCACCAAGTCAAAGTGAAAACAGTAATGGTATCATAGATTCTGTGAATCCCAAAAATATACTGTCAGATAGTCAAGGTCTGCCTGAACAGATTGACTCATTTTTAATAAGTAATACTAGTGCTAAGGGAACTACTAAATTGCTCACATCTAAAAATATTGACATATTAAATAAGGTTAAGATGCAAGCTTTAAATTTAAGTAAGAAAACTAAAGTGGTGGATAGTGCGGTGCAAACAGATCCACAATCAGTTATGGATCAAAATATACAAACTGACCCCAGTCATGACAGTCTTGATTCACTGCAGGTTTTGTGCAACTGGATAGAATTTGGTGATTCCCCAGTTTTAAATAATGTTAATTTAAATATGTCAAATAACGATTCAACTTCAGTTCTAACAGAAAGTATGTCATATAAAGTGAAAACTATGCCTGACAGTGCAGATAGAACATTGAAAAAACAGCGGTTTTTTAAAGATTTAAATGAATGTTTGAAACCTTCATTAAATGGAAACTTGTAAGTATTTTTAAATTTACTTTTAAAGCTTAGTTATTTCATTTCAGTAATTTTATTTCAATACTCCAATATTATATGTTTTAACAAAAATTGATATATTGTGATAAACTTTTATAACCTAGTTTTATGTTATTTCTTAATTTTCTCAGTGTTATATTCCCATTTATCAATTTTTTTAATGTAATTTATCATATTGTCCATTAATTTGGGAAAGTTAGGTAATAATATAAAATCATTAACATATTTGACTGAATTTTAAAAAAACTAAATCAAGTAAAATGTTTTAGCATATTTTACTTGAAACGTGGAAAATTACCTTTTGTGTTATAAATATGATATGAGATGCTGGGTAAACATTTTAGATAACATTTGAGATAAAATTGAAATGTAAGAAATATTCCTGACCTTGGATCTTAAATTTGAAATACTTAAATCTTATTTTTTCTTAAATGTATATAACTATTTATATTTCGTTTATAAAATATATCAACTTTTAAAATTTATTAACTGAAAAAGAGAATTATCTTAATACTAAAAGTAATTAAGTTGTTTTTTAATCTGCAAAAAAGTATTTGTTCCATTATACTAAGATCAGTTCAACTAGTATCTTTGTTGCTTTCTTGTAAATTCTCAGTGTACTACACTAAGGTGTACATACAGCATATTTTAACGTTAAAATAGTTCTGCAAAATATTTTGTACTAAATTATAACACACTAGCATATTCATATTTAGAATTATTGTAAAGGCTAAAATATCAAAGAATGTTATGCTAATGACTTACCTTTAAATAATATATTACAAGTTGAATATTACATAAGTATAAGTTACTTTTGGCTAATTCTGAAAAATTTAATGAGTTACTAATAAATATAATAAAATTAGAATAAAAAATTATAATACTAACATTCAGTATGTTGACAAGCTAATACTGATTCCAAATTAATTTTTTCAGACCTATCCATGAAGGTGTCATAGACAATAACATTAGTTTGGTTAAGCGGATGTGTATGGCTCTCAAAGCAAGAGGTGTTGGAATTAACGAAGAAAATAATAATGGATGTGTAAGTACTTAATATACTATCATATCTTAAAACTTTTTGAAAAATAGTGATTTTAACTTTATTAATGTCATATTTGTTTTATCTGTAATATATTAATAGGTATTATAATGCTAGTGTTATGGAATTATTAATTTAATTACCTATAATAAGAGTTACTACTGTTACTACTCATGTTAATCAATTCAGTGACAAATATTTGGATATATATGTTTTTGTATTTTATTTGTACTCCATACAAATAATTTTAACATTATGAAACATAACAAGGATAATATTTAAAACATGAAAGAATATATCGAAGTGGAATTTATGAAAATTTGGTTTTGATTTAAAAATAAGTTAAACATAACTAGACCATTTCAATATTTTCCTATCACTCCCACTCTATATTTTATTAGTAAATGTATCATATAGAAATATAATTATGTTCCATACTCCTATATATCTGTTTAACTTTTTAATCTAACCAAACCAATATTTATTCCAGTAACATACTGTAGTGAAAAAACGTGATAGATATTAATACTGTACCAAATTTCTTAAAAATATTTCACCAATGACTTTACATTAACATATATTTTAATGTGTATTTATATGACATGACTTGCTGCAAAATTTAACGTTTAAAAACGTTTAAATTCGTGAGTCATGTTTATTGAATTTCATACAGTTTCTGTGAAGTAGTTCGATTGGGACTTTCCCTTGTATGTACACATGGTTCTGCGAATATTTTACACAAAAGAACTAAATAGTGAACATTGAAATTTAAAACACGTCACTCCATTTCAGTCCTATTAAAACTACTGTTAGGTCATACTTATTTGTGTACTTAAATAAATGTTAATATTAAATGTTTAAATAAATAAGGCTTTCGAAGAAATTGCATAGCAGTAAAATTAATAAAATAATAAATATGTCTAATATACAAGAGTAAATCAAGCGAAAATATTAAAGGGTTTAATCAATGCCGATTCTGTAGGCATTATGTCAATCATATAAATATAAATTACGTAGTTTACTCGGATTATTTTTTATTTACAGAGCTTCTTTAAATGATATCATCAAAATATAAACAAAATTTAAGGACCTAGCCGACCGTTTTATTTATTTACTTAGGTTAACAAAACATTTATATACAAACATATCTATATATATATATATATATATATATATATATATATATATATATATATATATATTATATATATATATATGTATATATATATATGTATATATATATATGTATATATATATATGTATATGGTGGGTATTCCCATTTTCCATTCAATATTCAACGTACAGCTGTGGTTTGTAATCGCTACATTTTTAATCACTTCATAATATTTTTTATAAAATATTACGTCAATTATGGTTTTTTACATTAGAAAGTCTCTTTTTTCCTCGAACTATATTAAAAACTGGCATTTTCTTCAGAGAATAAAAAAACGTGTAACATGTATGTGTATATTGTCTCCAGCAAAATGTATTAACCAAAATAAGAACAATCTCATATTTGACATCGAGATGAACCCGAAACAGAACGTGTAACATTAACATTTTACCGGTATTTAGTAATTTGGCTTAATGTCACTAGAACTTTAGTCATCAACATATTACTGACATTACTAATTTTTCAGTACGAATGGTTGCATAACAATATTAGATCATATTAGATAATTTTTTTATTTTATATATTTTAAATAGCTAGAATTATAGGTCAATTGGAAAGTTCCCGGCCTACTATAATAAAAGACATTTTTTTGGCAAAATTAGTTTTTTTTTTATTCAAAATAATTCCCTTCAAGGCTAATACACTGATTATAACGACCCTCCAACTTTTCAATACCCTTTTTGGTAGTACGATTTGTCCCTTAATTCAAAATAGGCCTCAGGTTCGGCGATCACCTCTTCAATCGACGAAAATTTTCATCGAGCATTCTTTTGAGATCTGAGAACAGGAAATAGTTGCTGGGGGGTAGATCTGGAAAATACGGTGGATGAGGAAGCAATTCGAAGCCAAATTCATGGATTTTTGCCATCGGTTTCACTGACTTGTGACCCGGTGCATTGTCTTGATGAAACAGCACTTTATTTTTCTTCAAATCCGGCCGCTTTTCGGTGATTTCGTACTTCAAACGGTCCAATAACGCTATGTAATAGTCGCTGTTGATGGTCCTTCCTTTTTCAAGGTAGTCGATGACAATTATTTCCATGCGCATCCCAAAATACACACGCCATAACCTTGCTAGCCGACTGTTGCGTTTTCCCAAGCTTTGGAGCGGGTTCATCCTGTGCAGTCCACTGGGATGATTGTCGATTGGACTTCGGAGTGAAATGAGGGAGCCATGTTTCATACATTGTCACATATCGATGCAATAAGTCGGGTTTATTACGCTTGATCATCTTCAAACACTGCTCCGAATCATCAACCCGTCGTTGTTTTTGGTAAAAAGTGAGCTCGCGCGGCACCCACTTTGCACAGAGCTTTCTCATACCCAAATATTCATAAATGGTATGATGTACACGTTCAGTCTGATATCATCTGTTGTTTCATTCAATTTCAATTTACGGGCATTAAAAATAATTTTGTTGATTTTTTAAATGTTCTCGTCGGCAACAACCTCTTTTGGGCGTCCCCTGCGTTCATCGTCTTCGGTGCTCATTTCACCACGTCTACTTAGCATACCAATCCTTGATAGTTGATTTTCCTGAGGCAGTGTTCGGAAACTCGGCATCAAGCCAAGCTTTTGCTTCAACCGTATTTTTTCCCTTCAAAAAGCAATATTTTGTCAACACGCGAAATTACTTTTTATCCATTTTTTTTCATAATAACAGAAGTTGCTTCTCTCAAAATGCTATAATTTACAAACTAATGATCCGACAGCTGTCAAATTTATACACGCATCTTTTGAGGGTTAGGGCTAACTAAAAACTATGTGTCAGGCCGGTGAATTTTTAATTGACTTGCTACTTTATTTAATATAACATTTAATTGTTACGCCACTGTTTATAGTAAATAATGAATATGTAATAATTGAATGTTACAATTTTCTGCGAAGTGGATGCTTTTCTCAATTACCATCTATTCATATCGTAATACATATACATATAAATCATAATACCGTACATTATCCACTTGTCCATTCTACATATCAGTAATTGTCAGTTTCTTCCACTTTTAACCGTAAATGTGAATTATGTTAATAAGTAAAAACGAATTTTTCTTTTAGGGCAATTTTATATTACAGGTGATTAATAGTTTGCCTTTTGACAATTGGTTTTAACATAATTTGATGAAAAATACATTTATAATAACTATATTTCAGAGCAGGGATTCTGGAAAATGTTTTTAAAACTGTTGAGCTCTAGAACAGTTCAAAATATAGTTTTTAATAAGGCTTTAATAATATTAATTTAATAGGCTTAATCACTTTTAAAGTCTCACGAAATTGTACTGGTAATATACCCAGCTTTCTAAAAGATTAGCTAGGACATATCGTTACATTATCCATATAAGGAGTCCATTTATGGCATTCAAACAAGGTAATAATTGGAATTAACAGTTTGTTGCTGTTTTATCCGAAATTGAAAATTTCATTTTATATGTTAAAGACACTAATTTTAATATTGCCAAAACTGAATGAAATTAAATATTTAATATATCACTTACTTATAATTATTATTGAATGCATGCTTTTATCACTGATTGACTTTGGAATTGCCAGCAAAAAAACAATTGTCATTATCGAATTATCATGAGATTGTTTAGATAACAAAATAAAACCTAAGAATGAGCCAAGATTTTGCAATTTAATAATATTATTCCATCAAATTATTCAATGCAAAATACTTTTATATGTTCTGTCAAACAAAATTAAAATTGTAATTTGGACTGGATGTATTTAATTACTTAAAATATATTAATTATATATATATATATATATATATATATATATATATATATATATATATATATAATATAAATGATAAATAATAAAAATATTTTAAAACTGTTGAACATTGTTTTTATCAAACTCTAATGTGTAATTCCCAATGTTTGAAATATTGTACGAATATGACTAAACAGTGATTATTTATGTTTTGTACTGTTTATTGTAATGGCTATCTTAATACAAATAAAAAATATTTTTTGTATTATCAAACCATTTAGTGACAATATAATCTGGAAATTCTGATTATTATCATTTTAATGTATAAGTTATAATAATATAGTTTTCAGTAGTTAAAAAAATAGTTTAAGTTGAATTTTCTCTTAATTTGTAGACGCCTTTGCAACTGGGTATAATTAACAATTGTCAACCAGAAATCGTGAAAGTTCTTCTAGACAACAATGCTGACATTTTGGAAGTTGATGGTGAAGGCAACAATGTTCTTCACTTAGCTGCAAAATTTGAACGCATAGAAATATTGAAAATCATCATAAATCATCAAGTATTTAGGCAAAATTTCCAGATAATTAATAGTTTTAATTTTGATGGTAAGTGTATTTTCAATGTATTGTTTTATTAGGAAATAATTTCGATTTAATGAGATATTTGCAATAAATTAGATTAAGAAGTGCATACACATAAAATCGAATTTGTTCTATAAAAAACCTATTAATAATAATATAAAATATATTAATATATATTTTGTATATTTTTTTAACTAATGATTATAATAATAAAATACAGATTTTTAATAAATTTCATTATAATCTACTTCAGGTTTAACACCTTTAATGTTGTGTTGTATGTCAAAATGGTACGAAGGTGCTTCACTTTTCATTAATGAAGGGGCTGATGTGAATCTTAAAGATCAAACTTCCGGAAGAACATCTTTATTTCATGCAGCTGAAGCCCATTGTGGTATGTAGCAATTACATATTAATATTCTTTTGTAAGTAGAAGTTATTATTTATTTCAGATGAAATAGTTAAAATATTATTAGATAATAGAGCTGATCCGAAAATAAAAAATTTCTTTGGAACTAGTCCACACGACGCAATGTATGAATTAGATGAGATGCCAGACATTATTAAAAATTTAATATTCGGCAAAACGAAAAAACGCACATTTGGTAAGTTTATTATTTATTTTGTTTGTTTTATTTTTGAATTTGACTTTTACTGGAAACTTTTATTTTATTGGAATATAAATTAATACATTTCTGTTTTGTCAATAAGTGAAATGTATATTGAGGAATACTAATAATGAGGTTATTAATGCATTAATAAATATACTATAATTAAATAATTTTCCCGTTTTCCTAGCGGCATGTGGTTATCATGTTGAAAAGGACTTTATTTGATACTTTCATCATAATTATCAATCCAAAGTCAAACACTTTAGGAGAGTGTCTGCTACTTAACTAATAAGCTGCTGCTGTTTTAATAAGTTTTGCTACAGTTGACGATCTACAACAGTTCTGACTTATCCACCAACTAACATATTTTTTAATGTGTTCCTAGCATACTGCTTAGATAGCTTATGTGGTTCTGCTTGAAATAAGTAATAATCAGAAAGACTAATATTCAGCAAGTAATATTAGTGGACAGCATGCCCCCCTTTAAGTGTTTCCATATAGTTTTTTTGCAAATTTTGGAACGTGTGCTTGAACGTTGTAATATTGCAAAATCATTGGATCGCGTTTCCGCTTAGAAAAAGTTGTTTCTTTCATGATTAATTCAATTACATACTATAGTGACAGCTTTCCTTATGTAAATCGGTTTTTCTATATATTTATGCAGGTGGTTGATGTGTATTGTGTATTAATTTTTTTAATTAAGGGAAATTGAATATTATAGTGGCGAAAAATGTTCTTATAAAGACAATTTGTCTTATAACTTTGTTATTTTTCAGAGGCAGAAATGAATCCCGTTAGGACCGCTAAGGCAGCAAGGAATTTAAAAACCTACTCCAAATTACAGAGAATAGAATTAAAGAATAATGTACATCCAGTTTCTGTTCCTTTAAGATACCCTATCAGTGAAGTGAAATAACTGAGTAAGGTTAGACATAATTATGTTTGAATGTTTTATTTATTTATTTATTTTTCAGTATTGCAACTTAGAAGTATACAATCTAATGAAACAGAATCTATACTATCAGAAGTACCTTATGATGGCAAGAATGTATCACGGGAAAGAAACATAATAAACAATCAAGTTTAAATCAACACCTATGTTAAAGATGATATATATAATTGTAAAACTTAAAAATTAAGAACTATATGATATGAAGTAACAAACAACACTTGCCAAGGAATGATTATGTAAATTTATTATTTATTATAATGAAATTTATTGGTGTTGAGTGTTAATTACTTTTAATGACACTAAACATCAAAAAATACTTAATTTAACTAGAAAAATAATTAGTCAATTTTATTTATAACTCGAAATATGTTTTTGTATATACCGAAAATGAGTGATTTTTCTGTTAAATATTATATAGAAGTATGTATATAAACTGTTAATGAATTATGTTTCTGTATTAAAAAAAATAAGATCAGTAAATAACCACATTTTAATTTTATTTATTTACTCATTAATATGTGATTTGATGTAAGGAGATTTCAATGATTTTTGATATTATTATATACTTGATAACATATAATAAACAAGATAAAATATTTAAACAATTAAAGAATATTCAGTGCACACTGTTTGAAACTAATTCAAAATGTTAACGACATTTTGAAAGTATTTTACAGTGTTTCATCTATATATTGAATTTCTTTAAAAAAAAAAGGTTCTGAAACATTCATGTAGCTACTGAGTTTTACATAATATGAACGAATGGGTGTTCTAAATCTTCGAAAATTGAATTATTTTGCTATTAATTAATTTAACTTTTATGAAAATATAATTAATTTCAAACTAAATATTAATTTTAGCTTATGTAAAAATATTCTAATCGTAAATTTTGGAAATAATTTGCATGTTAAATTACAATATTTAGCATATATTAAATTAAGGATATTATATAAGATAGTCTAAATTATATTAAAGTTAATTATTTTATTTTAACAATTAAAACATTTTAGTTTTATATTAATTATATTTAGCCAAATTTAGTTAAAATGAGAGTTATTTGGTTGGTGCCATGTTTTAGTTTGTAACTTAACACAAATAAAAAATATACTATATTCTTTAAAATTTTTCAATATCATTTCCTGTTTTATCCAAGATATTTAAATAATTATTTGAGGACATAGGATAATCTAATTTCTTTATGTGAATTCTATGTGATATTTATTTTGTGATTGATTTCAACTGTACATTACTATGAGATTATTTTGTTAAATATATGTATATAATATATTTTTATATTGATCCTAATTTTATTAACATGTATTTTTTTTTATTTAATATATTTCTTTAAAGACACTTCAAGACTATTACAATTTTGTTTTATTATATGTAAAATATAAGTGATAAATAAATTCCAGTACATAATGTTACAGTATTTGAAATGTTAATTAAAATATTTTAAGTCTGGTAATAATGAATATCTATTTCATTTAAAAATTTAAATTATTATTAAAATTAAGTGTGAGCAGATTTATAATATTGTTAAGTACATTTGTGGACAAAAATATAGTTTATCTAAAGAAGCAATTTAGTTACATCTGTTTATCTGTTTTTATATATTTCGTATAATTAATCTCTGATAAAGATTCAATCTAGAGATAGAGATCTGATACATCCAGGTGATCTTGATTCGTCACCCATTTCGTACGAGAACCGTTTCTTTTTGGTGACTGTAAGCTGATATTTTCTGATTTAATTTTTGATCATTTTTTCAGATACTTTAATGACCGTGCCGATACTAATATTCAGCGCAGCTGAAACACGCTAAAAATACTACTCTAAAAATTTTACATCAAAAATGTTTACTTCTCTATCGAATTTTACTGACAAGAGGGGGCCTCCATTATCTCGTCCCTGTTCGAAGTAACTGATTAGAGACGCAATCTGTTTTGTCTGGCTTCGGCATTTTCAATCAGAGTAATAATAAGCAGCGATTTTATTTTTATCAAAACAAGCAAAGCCCTATAACAATGTTTATAACCTAGTTATTATAACCAACAATTTGAATAATTTTACAGACGTTTAATAAACAAACGCCTTTTGCAGACTCATTTGTTTACGTGTCAGATAGCATTGTATCTCTTTTTAACTGGAATAAAATGAAAAGGAAAATATTGTCTGATTCTAAAACGAATTTAGAAATTGCGGCAGATAATACATTAAAGATCTTGATGAGGTAAGTTTACTGCTTCTTTGGATAGACTATATGTAATATTTTTGTAGTATGGCTTGCATATATTCATTCATTTGGTTAGGGTTTATGACTTTGACTTAAATCTACATAAATAATTTTAAATAATGATGCCTGAATTGTCCACATATATAATTCTTTATGTTTTAAATTGCGGCAGAAAAATAACAACAATATTGAACAAGTTCCTCCGGTAGGTCAAATTTTTTCCGTATATTGTTTTCATGCTGATAAATGACCGTAAAACATTAATATATAACTGAGCCAGTTTCATTAAAAGTAAAATAGGACACCCAAACCAGGAACATGCACTATTTATTACAGAAGTGATGTAAGTGAAGGAAATGGTTGAATATATAAGTAACAGTTGGCAGCTGTGATTATGGTAGATCTTAAATTTGGATATTGGGTTCCTGAAATGGTTAAATTATACCTAAAAAAATATAAACTATCTGAAGATGGAAGGTAAATTCAGGGTACCAAGATATTCAGTGTAATTGGTTATAGAATGGGCTAGATGAAATTTAGTTTAATTATAATTTGATGATTAATTCAGTTTTATGTGTTAACTAAAAATAATAAATGTTTATTTTTGTTTATCGTTGTATTTTGGTCAATTTAACATAAATAGAGCTAAAATATTTAATTAATGATTATTAATTTCTGTTTTTAAAAACTGTGTTTAACGTATTACGTAATATTTTATAAAATATCTATATAAAATTATTTATTGTTTATAATTGATGTTTTATTATAATATTAAATATAAGTAATAATAATAATAATTAATTATTTTATAGGCTAAATTGCATCCAAACATTGCTTTTAAAATAAATTTAATTACCCGGCGTCGTTTACTACTAGAATTCTTTTTACAGGTTTAGGCCTTCCTACTTTCTCTATCGACATTATTTTACTTCAGTTAGAGATTAAAACAAGATTTACAGAATATTATATTTCATGTTATTGAAAAGACCTCTCTTAGTGTTTATTAAGTAAGTGAAGATGATTTAGTTGGTATGTTTATTCAGAGCTTTGTTTAATTAAATATTTGTTTCTTTTATTTGTGTGCTATTTTAAATATACGATTAATTATTTTACTTTTCTTCACATCAAGATTACTTAGTATATTTAATTATTAATAATAGTAATTTAGGATATATATATATAAGTTAATTGAATAAAAATAAATCAAAATTTGGCTACAATTTGTTAACCGTGAAATAGCATAATTTATGAAGTATATACATAATTTTAACATATTTATATTTGCTCTGTCCTGTATGATATTATTTAAAAAAAAAAGAAATAAAGTATGCAGACTAAATTAAAATAAGTTTACCAACATCGTATAATAATACATTTATTTTCTGATAAATTAATACTGTTATTTCACGAATGACATACATAATATAATATTTAAACATTTTATGGTTAATCTAAGGAAATTGAGGTTGGACTTTGCGGATAATTATTTTATCACTCATACTTAATCCTCCTGATTATGCAGCAACTTTTGGTATTCACAATACAAGTTTTCCTGTTTTGTTTTTTTGTTATTGAAATTGAGGAGTAATATATACACACTAGATAAAAAAGTGTAATTAAAATCTAAAACAGCTTGCTATGGATTGCAACCGAAAATAAGCATCTAAAATTAAAGGCTCTTACTACCAAACCATTAAATAGGAAGTGCAAATATTGATGACATAGCTAAAATATTTATTAAATTTATGAAAATATTTGCTTATGCCGTTAGGAAAATGAAATACATTATTATGCGTGGAGCTTTTTTATATTTTATAGCAGTATTACTTATTGTTTTACGTCGTTAATTTTGGAATGTCGTAAAATATATGTTTATAAATATAATACTTTAACTGTATTAGTAGTAATTATTTGTTATTTATCGTGGCAGTTATTTTTAGAAATTAGTAAACCACAAATTACGTATCACTACAATATGAAATCGAAGATAATCAATGACAGTTCTATGAACAATATAACAAAGTATTACGAAAACTCAAAAATCTTTATAACCGGAGCAACAGGTATGTATATCGATTGAGTGAAAAATTAGGTAAAATATTAAAATTATACTAATTATTAAAGAGATATGGCGACTGTAAATTCATTTTGAGGATTGTTTTATTATATTTAGCTTATTTTATATATAACTATATTTTAATCAAAGATTAGGCAATCAATTAGACAAAAATAGAATATAAATGTTACTACAAAACGTATTTTTTCTATCAATTCTATTCACAAGTAACACCTTGACCAAGAGATAAAGTTCCAAAATTAGTCACCGGTTAGTAGGTGTATCTAATGCTGGGAACAATAGATCAGAGTCCACAGAAGGTTCAAGTAACAAACAAAAAATATTTTAATTCTCTATCATTTATTGGCGCCTATAGATTTAGCTATAGAGTTATTAGTTTAAAGTTTAAACAATAATTTTTACTCGTTTATTATTAGACATGTTGCTCTAGTATTTTTAATGTATTAATGGTTCTGTACAAGTATTATTTAACATTACTTACCAAAATTGGTAAAGGTTTAGTCATTTATAATTTTGCTCCTATACATTATTTTATTTGTTGCGTTTAACTAAGTTTTTATTTTGTTGGATATAATTTTTGACTTTGTCCGAATTGCAAAATCTTCTTGACTAAAATTATATTTTATTAAATATTAAATATTTTTGTGTAATATGCTTATTTTGAATTAATTTGAAAATATGTGATTTTATAACGCACAAAACATTACAGGAGTTAAATAATTATTGAAATGTTAAAATAAATATTCATTTGGCGTTGAAATTATTTCACTCTAGAAATATATAGGAAGTAATAGAAAATTCTATCGATCTCTCCAAGAATCCATTCCGCACTAAAATATATTATTAAGCGTCTATTTCAGTATATTTTATTTTATGAAAGTGTAAATAACAATAATTTATGTTTTATACGTTAGGAAACATATTCGATTTTGTGTTGAATGAAAGTGATGGAAGATGTTATCAAAATTTATATCTTAATGGAGGCGTTATATTTTAATAGATAATATTAATGTATTGAGAGCATGTAAATTGATTTAAGCGTTTGTTGAATCATCGAGAGTTGACTTTATCAATGCCCAAAAGCATTAGGTAACATTCCCGACAATGGAGGAAATTAGTTGTAATTAAAACTCAGGGACACTGACAGGCTTGACTTTTTCAAAAAAGATGTTTAGTTGCGTTAATTTACAACTGCTAATTACAAATTGATGTTACAATGGGGAACCATCAAAATTAACAATACTTGGTTGTCCTCAAATGGAAAGTTGTATCCCACCCTATGTATGATGTACATGATAGGAGTGACAATATTTTTATCAAAACATTTTTTATTTTAAATAAGTTTAAAAAATGGTACGGACTAATCTAGCATCTAATATTTTATTAGATGGTCGAGTATATAAAATTTGAATTATATTACTATGAAAGTTAATATTTTATTTTAGGATTTGTTGGTAAGGCACTTTTAGAGAAGCTCTTAAGATCATGTGAGAAAATAGATTCTATATTTTTATTAATAAGACCTAAAGCAGGTGTTACTGTTCAAGAGCGCTTAAAGGACTTGCTAAAAAATCCAGTTAGTATTATATGAGTATTATGTATGAATAATATGTTGTAAAACTAAAATACATATGTTTGTAGCTATTCGACATCATTAAAGGAAGAAATGTGGATATGAACAAAATTAAAGTACTAACGGGAGATGTTTCTATGCCCAATTTGGGTTTAACAGATCAGGATCTACGATACTTACTTGAAAATGTTGATATAGTGTTTCATTCCGCTGCTACAGTAAAGTAAGATATTATTATAAATTAGTCTTAAGATTTTTTAACCTCTAATTGATTAATATGTTTTACATAAGAAGAATTTACATGAATTGTTTTACATTGATTTTAACTCCTGTTATTATGTTATGTGCTGTGGTTTCTTTCTCATCGTCTTAATAAAATATGTTGAATTAAAATTTTATACAGAATATGTTATTTAGTTCGTGAAGTGTGAAGTAATTCGTAGTGTTCGATAAAAGATGCCATAGGTAATATAACAGATTAATTGAAAAGTCCTCTGCCTGCCATAGTAAAACTTTTTTGGCAAAATTGGTTTTTTTATTCAACATAATTTCCTTCAAGGGTGATACACTGATTATAGCGACCCTCCAAATTTTCAATACCATTTTTGTAGTATGATTTGTCTTTTGCTTTAAAATGCCTGAGTTGAGTGAGCCGGTCTGAGTTTCGGCGATCACCTCTTCATTCGACGAAAATTTCTTCCCAGCGAGCATTCTTTTGAGATCTGAGAACAGGAAATAGTCGCTGAGGGCGAGATCTGGAGAATACGATGGATGAGGAGGCAATTCGAAGCCCAATTCATGTATTTTTACCATCGTTTTCATTGAGTTGTGACACGGTGCATTGTCTTGGTGAAGCAGCACTTTCTTTTTCTTCAAAAACGGCCGTTTATCGGCGATTTCGTCCTTCAAACGGCCCAATAACGCTATGTAATAGTCACTGTTGATGGCCTTTCCTTTTCCAAGGTAATTAATAAAAGTTAATCCATGCGCATCCTAAAATACAAACGTCATAACCTTGCCAGTCTTTGGGCGGGTTCATCGTGTGCAGTCCACTCGGATGGCTCGGACACGGTCGATTGGACTTCGGAGTGAAATGATGGAGCCATGTTTCATCCATTGTCACATATCGACGCAAAAATGAATGAACTGAATGCATGAAAATGCAAAATTGAAATTTTGAATTGAATGCTATTTCATTCAGTTTGAATTTACGGCCATTCAAAATCATTTTATGGATTTTTAAATTTTTTTCCTCGGAAGCAATCTCCTGTGGGCGTCTACTGCGTTTACTGTCTTCGATGCTCATTTCACCACGTCTAAACATAGCATACCAATTCTTGATGATGAATCCTCTTGATGAGGTTTTTATTCAACTGTATTTTTGCCCTTCAAAAAGCAATATTTTATCAACACGCGAATTTTTTATCCATTTTTTTCACAATAACAAATATTGCTTCACTCAAAATGCTATAATTCTCAAACTAATGATCAGACAGCTGTCAAATTTATATACACATCTTTTGAGAGTTAGCTAACTAAAACGTATGGATTTTATTCTAGTAGCGCCATTTATGTAGCAGGCCGGGGACTTTTCAATTAACCTGTTAGCATTCAATTATTTTCATATTCTATATGCAAATCAACTGTGTTGAGGAATTGTAAGGAATTCTGGATAAAAGTCTTGGTAATAGTATACAGTAAAATCATTTTTATTGTCTTCCGGACTAAAGTGGCTTTTATTGACTAAAACTAGTTGAGGTTTTGTAATCGTTATAGACCACATCTTCAGGGCATGAGCTCTTCTAATCAAGTTATCGTTTAAGCAATTACTTGTTACGGCAATTTCCATAATCCTTTGAATAATTGCAAAACTAAGAAGATAGTGTACCAAATAAGGTTGGTCGTCTAAGTTTTGTCTTTGGTGTTTAATTTAATTCTGGTAAATATAAATTTGGTGTTTAAAATTATCAAAATCCTCTTGATGTTTCCTCTCAAAATAGTTTTGTGGAATATTCTGACAAAACCTTGACTCTAGCGACACGAATGTTGTGGTCAATGTCCATATAATGTTCAGCTAAAGTTGACCGCGTATTCATCCTTAGGCTTATCAATTGTTTTCATCGCCGGTCCACAGAAAACAGTAGTTTACCTGGCGAAGTATCAACATAGATTGTGTATTTGGTTACGACAATGGTTACGATAATTGGGAATGACTCTCGACTCTAATTGGTCCACTTGAATTGTATATTCAATGAGCAGTACTTGGCAACAACAAAATATTTGGAAACACTCAAATGGGTTTTATATATTTCTATTAGTAGCATTCAGTTCTTCACTTACTTATTACTTCTTGTGAAGATTGTAAATATTGGCCTGGATCATCGAATGCATCGTACTACTAAGAGTTTCCGCCACACAATTTATCTATTTGCTAAAAAAATGAAGAACAGCTAAAGCATTTAATAACTTATTGTTTTTTTTATTATTTTTAAACCCAATATTTGAATAGGGAAATTTCTAAGATAAAAAAATATTAATGAACTTGTTGAATAACTGATATTTCTCTCAAATCCATTTTATATTCTTAAATTTTCGAATAAATTACTAACATATTTGTTAATAATTATCATTGTAATTGCCTTGTTTTCTAATGTTTATAGTTTTTAACGATCTGCTACTCATATGGTACTCGCATATAATTAGCAATTTCATAATTTTATTTGAAGGTTCAATGAGAAATTGAAGGATGCTGTTATGTTAAACACCTTGGCAACAAAACACTTGTTAGAGATATGCAGCCAAATGAAAAAACTAAAGGTAATTCAGAATTTCTATAACTTAATGTGTGTATATGCATTATATATTTTAGAGCTTCGTTCATATATCAACAGCTTTTTCAAATGCTGATAGAAAAACTATTGAGGAAAAAGTATATACACCGAATTATAATGCTGACACTATTATTTATTTAATTCAAAATTTACCTGAGGAATTCATTGAGTCAATTTCAGAGATATTGTTGGTAAGTCACGACTAAATATATCTTTTAAAGAAGTTAATATCTACTGTGATTATTTATATAGGGCGAACATCCAAATACTTATACGTTTACGAAAGTTTTAGCGGAACAAATAGTTTTAAACTATTCCAATTTAGTTCCAGTAGCAATTGTTCGACCTTCAATCAGTAAGTATCAGTAGAATCATTAACATATTAAAAGCATTAGATTGTTAATTAACAACTATAATCTTACTTAATCCTTAACCTTGGTTTATCACAGAACACATCAAAGAGAAAACAAAAACATGTAATTACATCATCAACTGCTAATCCTTGACATGAATAATAAATTTATATTATTAGTTTTTGGTCAACACCGTTAGACTTGAGTCTGTTTTAGTATTAGTTTATCCATAGTATTTTATTCTTAGCGACCCGAATGCTATTTTAGGAATGTTAGGTTTAATTCTCCCAGGACGAAATAAAAATAATTTTAAATAATAATTATTCAAAATAATAATTAAGTTTTTGTTTAGAACATGGAACACTTTTATCTATTTCCATATTATTTGGACAACCGGCCAAGCCAAATTTCAACGCTTTCTTCTTGGTTACTTTTCATCTTCAAGGAAATACAATTTTATTTCAACGTGTTTGCGAAAATTCGATGTCATTTTAACGGTGTACTGATTTTTAACCCGGTTTTGCACTTTAAAATAAAAAAATGAACCAAATTACAATCAAATTATTTTAATAATCACCACTTGAGGTTCCTAGCAGTAAATTATTTAAGCTGGGTTCTCCTCCAATAATTCATTGTCCTCAAACTTGTTTGGTTCTCCAGGCTGTTCTTGGTTCTTACGATAGTTCGTCGTTATCGCCATTATTTCTAAAAGTATCTGCTGTGCTTCGGCAGCAGATTGCTTCGAATCAAACAACAAATGTAATTAATTATTAGGCTCTGTATATATTTAAAAACTGGAACTGCCACTGGTTCATCTTCTCCCCATTAGACCAGTAGTTCTCTATTAATTTTTGCACAGGATGTTTCTATTCTTTTATATTGTAGTTTACACAGTTTACTAGTTGTAGTTGTTGTTTACAGTTTACAAGCCGGACTGAACTTTCGTACACTCAGCTGTGTACTTTTTTCCATTGCTGGTTTAACTTGAAATAAAACTAATATAATCTTTCAGTAATCATAATTCTAGATCCTAATTTTAAACTAGTATGCAGAATAAAGAAATTTATGGTAGTAATAATCTCGGTTAAATACAAACGTTGAATTTTATATAAATATTGGTATAAACAATATTTGAAGGAAAGTCTATAAGTAGTTATTTAATATTGTAAATATTTGCCATAAAGTATTTTTTATTGAAATCTTTATTTTATCCGGGGTGTATGACTTAATTTTTAGATGCGTTTTAAACTTATAAACAATCAGGACATTGGAATGTAGTCGCGAAATATGTTAGCAATTGATTTATTGGGTATTACATTTTTATACAAAATACATTCATCAAAATATTTTCCATTATTTTTTTCATCTTTTTCATGTCTTGTTCGTATAGGTTTCCATGATGTTTTATTACATACTTACATGTATTCTGAGGATTTTTCGATTTTAAAATAGGATCTATTGAGAATTACATATTTATTAGTTTTGGGAGCTATCGATTGAAAATAATCGAAACAGTCGAACTAGTCGATAGTAAAAAAACTAACGACTGGAAATAGTGATCACTATTTCAGTAATATGCCGGCTTCGTCTGTTTTCTATTCGTGATTAAAGATGGAGATGTACGAATTCCTTTCTGTACTAATTTTGAGAGAGGAAAAGATGGCGAGAATTGCTTAATTCTCTGTGCTGTACAAATCAGTTAATTTTAAATAATTTTAAATTGGCGTGTGGCAGTGTGAAAAAAGGAATGGAATAGTGATCCCAATGATAGTGAATCATATTTTAATATTCAGATAGTAACAATGACATAATATAAAAAAAGTAATTGGTTTATTTCTATATCATTCCAACATATTCTTACATTTCTTTTTCAACCGTGCCATAAATATGATGGAGATGTGCATATTTCTTTTCGAACTGGGAAAGAAAAGGAAAGAGAAAATTGCTGTAATTTAATATCTTCAGAATAATAGTTTCATTTTGAATGGTGTATTTTTTTTAATTTCATTTATTTGGTTCAATTTCAAAGAGGAGTGGTGTACCATTTTGTGTACCACCATTTTTAAATACAAATATTTTTATTTTTCGTTAATAAAGGATATTTTAAGATTATTATTCGTTGGAACTTGAATGAACGAAGTTTTAACATTTAGAAGGCTTGAATAAACAGCGAGAGAAGACAATAGTTGTCAAGGTCTAGTTATAGTTTTAAATATAGGTCTTAAATATAGTCCAAATAATTTTTCTATTTACTAATCAAAATTTTGCTTTTTTTACCATCGTATATCAATAAATAATGTTGGAAAATAGAGTTCTAAAATTATGTTATATTAATGTACATTATTATAGCTATTTGTAATCATACTACAAACAAGACATAAAACCATATATATTAATTAGAGTATATCCAAAGAAGAACACGTCATTTAAATTTGTGACGTCAAAACGTTACAATTTTGCCGTATCAACTCTGAGTTTTTGTTCAGTTTGGCTTTGACAAACAACAAAATTCTAATCTAAATAAAATAATTAAACAAAAATACTGTTATCAAATATAACTTATTTTAACATTATAGTAGAATTATATTATCGAAGGACTTAAAAGTACATTTCAGTATGGTCTATCCAAAGGAGTTTTGTACATACGTCATCAAGATGTTTAATGTATTGTCTGCTGCAATTTATAAATTCGTTTTAGAATCAAACAGTAATTTACTTCTCATTTTATTCTAGTTCGAGACACAAACACAATGCTGTCTGATAAGTTCAAACGTGTAACTGAACTAACTTGCCAAAGTCGTCCGGTTGTCAAAGGTATGTAAAAAATTCTTCAAAACAATAGTAATAAGAGGTTATAAACCGGCAAATGTTATTTTAATGCTTTGCTTGGTTTGATAGATTTCAAATCGCTGCTTATCGTAACTCTGTTCTAATTTTCTAGTTTAAATTTCTATTCCAATGTTTACTTTTTTCTATCAACTTTTGTTGTCATAACACTATTTTTATTATCATCTTGCCATGAGTAACCATTGGGTATACTAGCCCCACTCTGAAATATCCATGTTTAATCTAATTTAATATTAATTTAAATTTATAAATCTTCCTTCATTTTATTATATGTTTTTAAATATTGTATTCTTTTAAAAGCAATATCAAAGTTCCATTAGATCTCTTCGATAGTTTTCTTTGAAATAATTATATTAAAGTATGGTTATATTGAAAAAATGCTCACTGTTTTTATACATTTAATATATTTAATTTCTCTGATAGAACTAACATTAAGCTGATTTTGATTCGTCACGCGCTTCGTATGAGGAGGTTTTTTTTGGTGAATTCAAGATTATATTTTTCATTTTTTGAGATAGTTCAGTGACTTGTCCATACTAATATTCAGTGCAGCTGTAATATGCTAAAAATATTTTCAATAACAATTGCACCAAGTTAATATTTATCAGTAAAAATGCTTACCTCTCTAACGAATTTTACTGCCAAGAGAGGGCTTCCGTTATCTCGTTCCTGTTTAAAGTAGCTGATTAGACACGCAATCGGTTCTGTTTGGCTTCGGAATTTTCAGTCATAAGTAATGATTTGAAATTTATCAAAACGAGTAAAACATTAAAACAACGTTTGCCGGTTTATAACCTCTTAACACTATTGTTTTGAAGAATTTTGCATACGTTTGACAACCGGACGACTTTGGCAGGTTATTTCGGTTACAAGTTCGAACTTATCAGACAGCATTGTGTCTCTTTTTAACGGGAATAAAATGAGAAGGAAAATATTGTCTGATTTTAAGACGACACATTAATCATCTTGATGACGTATGTACAAAATATCTTTGTATAGACTATATAAATGTGTTAAACATAAATTCGGCACGTTATTTTCAAGCTCGCGGCTAGGACGGCAAAGCCGGAATGTTAAATATCAGTCGAGTGAAAAAAATGAGTCGGATCGAAAATAACGACTGAATCAGTCGATAGTAAAATTTAGTCAATATCTAAACATTCGATAGTCATGTCGTCGTTTCCAGTCGATAGTTCAACGCTAATATTTATAGAAAATATATTCCTCAACATAGTTTCCATTGTTATTTTTTCATCATTTTCATATATTTCTGGTAATATAGCGAAATTGTGTCGAAAGAATGACGTTGGCTTAGAATGAATCTCATAACCGATTCATCTTCGCACTTTGTCGGCATTTAAAAATCGTGTGGTAGCTAAATCATGCTGAATCGAGTAAACAAATGATAATTAGACAAGAGATATTTGGTGAGTATGCTGGTTGTGACAATAATTCTTATTACAGTTGCGACATTATGTCATTCAAGTGTTACTCGCTATTAATGGTCTTTTTTCAAATATATTAAAGTCTCCTATTTACTAACGGGGGTTTATCTGGACTGGACCTACAGTTTTACGTGGGCTCCGAACCACGGTCGTCGGCATTAAGACTGGCGAGTGACTAACTTAGAAATGATTCCAGAAGACATCCGGTCTTATCCAGACTGGTTACTGGCGTGACGGATCATTTTCCTTATCGGATTTTGTACTCTTGCCTAAGGACAATCACAAATGTTAAATAAGCACAAACATAAATTTACGACCATGCCCCAGCAGTATTCGAACCCACGACTATCGCAATAGTAGGATGACCGTCCTTTACCACTGAGAAGAACAACAACATGACATATTCAAATGACATAGGTGGACATTTTCAGTAATGTTTTCATTCAGTTTGAGCAGCGCGTAATATATTACACCTTGTTCACTCAACTATATATACAGTAAAACTAGCCATGAAGCTATTTTCTGGCTATTTTTCTTTCTTTTAATCATTTCCCCTGGCATATAATGAGTCATCAGCATGTCATCTCTTGAAATAGTTGATTCATTAACTGCTAAGTCTGAGAGTTTGAGCGGGGTTTTGTCCAATATTTCTTGCAAATCATAGTCTTTGAAGTGCACCGGTTAATTTAGGTTGATTGACAGTTGCTTATTTTGATGCCTCGCATTTGTGTTAATAGATATTGCTTATGCAAGCATCCAATAAAATACATGCAAGCACCAAATAGAAAAGCACATTGTCCATGTTTAGGAGACATGCAGGAAAATATTTTCTATTTTGACTTGTTTTTCTTACTTGATATTTTAATTAGTTCTCCCAGGATTTGGATCTAAAAAGTCAAGAGATTTTATGTTAAAAATATGCTTTTCATCATTTTGGTTGCTGAGTAAAATAATATAAGTAACAGATGATATGTTTATATTTTCATAAGACTCAATTTCAGCATTAGTAACAGTATAAATTGATTTCTAGTGTTTGGAATGCAGTGTTGAATTTGCCATTATCGTAAGCTCCATTATTCTGAGAAACATGAGATTTAAGACATAATCTCACGTAAAATTGTCCTACTAAAAATCTGCACAAAATTATTTAAACAGAAAAATTATTTTTTCGTAAAATTGTATTAATATTTTCTTAAGTTACAGCAGCATGGAAAGAGCCGTACCCAGGTTGGGTGGATAATATAAGCGGTATTACGGGTATATTAATGGAATGTGGTCGTGGTACCATCAAATCTATTATTTGTGATGATAGCTGTAATATGGAATTGATACCTGTAGATATAGTTGTTAATCTTGTTATTACTGCTGCTTGGTATGTAGGAATATCCAGGTTAGTATATATATTGTTAGAACCATTATAAATATAATACCATACATTTGTTATTTTAGGCCGAATTCTGTGAAAGTATACAATTGTACCAGTAGTCAAATGAATCCAATTACATGGAAACATTTTGGTATAATTACTACGAGAAATATGACTGTATATCCAACAAAATATCTTACGTGGTATCCAGGTTTTTCATTCACGAAATATCGGAACTTGCATAAAGTTAGTTCATTCTTTCATCACACGATACCATCAACTTTATTGGACCTCTATTTATATCTTAGTGGACAAAAGCCAATGTAATTATAATGTCATTTTATTATATTATATGAAAGCTAGAGATAGCATGTTGTCAAGTCATTTTATGATTCGTTAATTTATAGAATACTAAAGTGGAGGGGAATGAGTGAAATTCCCCTAGATTTTTTTTGAAAATCTTTTTAAAATGCATTAAAAACGCTTACCATAATCTTAATTTACAAATTAATTTATTTATACTATTTTGTTATCCCTGCATTATTTCACAAGTAAGCCGACTGATGAAAATCTCAACTAAAGTTAAAAGTAACATTTATATAACAGGTCAATTGAAAAGTCACCGGCATACAATAGTAAAACACGTTTTTTGGCAAAATTAGTTTCTTTATTCAACATTATTCCTTTCAAGGGTGATACACTGATTATAGCGACCCTCCAACTTTTCGATGCCAAATTTGTAGTACGATTTTTCCTTTGCTTCAAAATAGGCCTCAGTTTTGGCGATCGCCAAAATTTCTTTCCAGCGAGCATTCTTTTGAGATCTGAAACAGGAAATAGTCGCTGGGGGCCAGATCTCGAGAATACGGTGGATAAGGAAGCAATTCGAAGCCCAATTCATGGATTTTTGCCATCATTTTCACTGACTTGTGACACGGTGCATTGTCTTGGTGAAGCAGCACTTTCTTTTTCTTCAAATGGGGCCATTTATCGGCGATTTCGGCCTTCAAACGGTCCAATAATGCTATGTAATAGTCGCTGTTGATGGTCCTTCCTTTTTCAAGGTGGTCAATGAAAATTATTCCATGCGAATCCCAAAATACAGACGCCATTCGGAGCCATTCCACGCGAGTTCGTTGTGTAGCCCATCGGATGAATGTCGATTGGACTTCGGAGTGAAATGATGGAGCCATGTTTCATCCACAGTCATATATCGATGCAAAAACTCAGATTTATTACGCTTGATCATCTTCAAACACTGCTCCGAATCATCAACTCGTCGTTGTTTTTGGTGAAAAGTGAGCTCGCGGGGCACCCACTTTGCACAGAGCTTTCTCATATCCAAATATTCGTGAATGCTATGATGTACACGTTCAGTTAATATCTTTAGAGTGTCTGGCTATTGTGAGAGGCTATTTCATTCAATTTCAATTTACGGTCATTCAAAATCATTTTGTGGATTTTTTATGTTTTCGTCGGTAACAATCTCTTTTCGGCGTCCACTGCGTTCACTGTCTTCAGTGCTCATTTCACCACGTCTAAACTTAGCATACCAATCCTTGATGGTTGATTTTCATGAGGCAGTGTCCGGAAACTCGGCATCAAGCCAAGTTTTTGCTTCAATTGTATTTTTTCCCTTCAAAAAGCAATATTTTATCAACACGCAACTCACAATGCTATAATTCACAAACTAATGATCCGACAGCTGTTAAATGCATACCCGCATCTTTTGAGGGTTAAGACTAACTAAAACACATATTGATTTAATTCTAGTAGCGCCACCTATTTTCAGGCCGGGGACTTTTCAATTGACATGTTATTATACACATTTGCGTGGTTTGGTTCCCTTGAAAAAAGATATTTTCCCAATACAATGCTCGTGGTGACTTTGAATATATACCAATATACTTCAAAATGTTAATCCATTATGTTTATAGCAATTATGTTTATCAAGTAAGTAACTAACTAAACTAAAAATTGATAAAATTTTCAAAGAACCTAAGAAAAATATAATAAAAGGCCATGTTCTGTATATATAAAAATGAATTACTGTCTCTTCGTCTCGTTGGTCTCGCTACAACTCAAATACAATTGGACCGGTTTAGCTAATTTTAATTTCTAAATATTAGTGGAAGCCCAGGGAAGAATTATATAATGAGAAAATATAGAACAGTTGGTCTCTCGCGCTAAATCGCGCTTTTGTGGCAAAATAATAACAAATGTTAAATACATTTGCAAAGTATGCTTTAACAAGAACAATCAGTACATATTTCGACTCTATTATTGGCAAATGTTTACTCGATCGCATTTATCTTCAACATTTAATACATTATATATTCTAATCATGGTTCGATAACAATGTCCACTACTTTTAATCGATATTTAACACTTTTAATCACAGAATATATTTCTGAACGCACCCTTAAATATTTGGCAACCAACCAGTCGATCCTTGATAATGAAACTAGTGATGACAGTAACAGTGACACTTGTGAAGTGACATATAGAATGTTCCCATTATCGGTAATAGAGATAATCAATAGATCATTAGTGGTGTCTCGAGAAAAGAACATCCAGATGGGGTTATATTGGCCATTCAAGTAATTTGATTGGTCAATTTATATCTCCGTTATAGGTACCTGTAAGAGAAACATATTGCTGTGAAGATATTTGAGTGTTTTTTTATAGAGTTTGGCACGTGACAGCTCTGGCATCACGTATAATTGATCAATAAAAAACAATGTAATCTATGCAATAAATTTATGAAATAAAATTCAATTAAAATAAATAAATAAATTGAGTCTCTGAGTCTTTCCCTGTTAAAATTAGGTTTACCTGTTTTATCCAAAATTATATGGCGTACATTATTATATTTAATATTTTTCTGAAAGATCATTATGTAGTATACAGTTAAAACGTTCAAAACTTCAAAAAACGTAAAACGTAAATTTACATTTTTTGAAGATATTTGACAAAAAAATGTGTTACATACATCATAGATGTGATAATATCGCGGAATAAAATAAAACAGATAGCTCAAAGACCAACTTACAGTATGATAAGACAATATTCTGGGGCAAGAGATTGCCTTGCCTCGTTTGTTCGTATAGGAAAATCTGGAATTGCAGGTATAGAGTCAAGTTGAAATTTCCCAACTACTGTTAATACATGTGTTAGTATTGAATGTACTGATACACTTTAGCAAATGTGTTCTTACTTGGGTAATAAGCACTATTTAAGCCCTGAATTGCTTTGCACTAAATGCCTAGTGTATTGCAGTTCGCTTAATACTTTCTTAAAAAGTCTGCATTCAGTAGCTATTATTTCAGTGGTTGTTCAACTATCAAATAATTGATACAAGCATAAAAATATATCACCGTTTGCATAGCTTCTTTCGGAAGTACATTAATTTATAAAATTAAAAAATAAATATTTGATATTTTATATGATATTAAATAAATAAACTTACCCCAACATGTTTTTATAACGTTTAGGGATTAAGTTATTAGTTCATTAGTATTTATAAGACGGTAGTACAATAAGTAAAGTGAATTCTCGATCTAGAAAGTGTTGTGTAACCGGATGCACAGATATTAAAGAAATGCAGAACCGTTTTACTTCGAAGAAGTGTTTAACTGTTTTTAAAAAATGGTTGATAATGTTAAAAATCCCAAACTGACTGGATTCACCATCAAAGAAATTTTGGTGCAAAGCGATTCAGGAAGTAAATAAGGCTTATATTTTAATGCCCAAATACGAACAAATTTGATAAAGTGAACTAAAAATTTAGTAATTACCTTGAGAGGGTTCATTTCATTAAAGAAAAAAATGTGTAATTATATGAATAGATCTATTGGCTTATATATTAAGATATATTAAGGCTTCTTAATCAAGGTAACTTGGAATTTTTTTTGAGTCTATTAGAGTTCATGGTTTAAAAAATATATATCCTTTGGCTAGTATGTTTGAAAAATCACTTAAAGCGCTTATAAGTTAACTTTTTTCATCTCATTTGCCTTTACAATTGTGAAGAGGATTAATTCCACGTTAACGGGGGTGTATTACCATTAGTTGAGAAATTGCAGTTTCACTTTATACCTTCAATTGCAGATATTCATATATAAACAAACGAGGCAAGGTAATATCACATGCCCCACAAAATTGTTTTATCAGTAATTCTTAGAACTATCCTTTTTATTTTATCTCACGATATTGCCACGTCAGTAATATAACATATTATTTGTCAAACATTAAAAAAAAAATGTAAATTCAATACCATTTAATTGTACCCTATTTAATAATTTCCAGATAGAACGTTAAAAATAATATGCACCATTTACTTTTGGATAAAGCAGGTAAACAGAATTTTAACAGAGAAAGCCTCAAGTTTGCTTTCAGTATAAGAAAACAAAAAGCCAGATCTCTAATAAACCCTATTAAATTGATTCCCCTAAATAAATATGAAAAAGGGAAAACAGAAAAGAGATACTTTTGATTTGTTCGAAAGTTCTTTGTTTATAATATTTATATTTTATAGATATATTTATTTTTTATACTATATTTATATTTTACACATAAGTCCAGTTTTACAGATTATATTTATTTCATTCATTGAATTTTATTTAATAAATTTATTTCAGAAATTACATTGCTTTTATTTAAATTTTATAGGTCAATTAAACCTGACGTCAGGGCAGACACGTGCCAAACTTTATCCAAAGAGCCAATCAAATGTCTTCACAGCAAAATGTTTTCTTTACAGGTGCCTATAATGGAGATTTAAATTGACCAATCAAATTACTTGAATGGGCGATTTAATCCAACCTGGATGTTGGACAAAGCAATACTTTTCTTCAGAGCTCCCTTAATCTATAAAAATGGCGCCCGAAATAAATACACAATAAATGCACCATAGAAACGAAGTAAGCCAATTAGATCCCGTCGAGGCTCTTAACACAGTGATTGAAGCAACTAATAAAATAAAAGTAGCGACATCTAGATGTTGGATGTAGCGAAAAATGTCCCCAAAACATCCTCTAAAGTTAAATCTTCATTTCTCTTTTTTTTGTTTGATGTCAGAGTCACTTCCAGATATGAAGTGATAGTTTACTGGATGTGCTTCACCGCAACCTACTTAACCTTTGCAGGGGGTCCTATAATATTTGTTCTTCAATTTTTTAATAAAAATACTTACGTCCAAAGATCCATATATCCACTTTTTACATTGGGGTAAAAATGCAGTTTTTTGTGAAGCAATTCACTCTTTGCCTTTAGAGCTGCAATTAGTAGAATTAAAAATATTTCCTTAATGTTTTATATATCATCAAATGTCAGTTGAATAATGCACTGGCTTTGGGCACAATATAACTCTCTTATTTGGTCTTTTTTAAAATGTTGGTGATATCTACGATTTTAAAACTTTTTTCTTGACAACCCGTGGTTCCTTTGGTAGTGGATCCATTTTATTTGTCCTCAAAAGTAAATAATCAACATTGTAGTTGCGTATAATATCATGTAGACATCGATATTCCAATGTATCTGAAACATTTATCTTGAATATATTCTTAATAATATCATTCAAAGTAACGCGGTTACTTTGTATGATACTGTTACTTATTATCAAATGTATTATCGTAATAGTGGTATTTTAGATTGTTTTATTCTTTGATAGGTTAGAGCTTGTCCATTGACCTTGAATGAAAATTCTAAGTGAACTTGCTACTATCCGTTTTTTATTTTTTTGATTTTGTATTCCCTTATTTTATTACTTCTTCATAATCGGTGTAATATTGAATATTTTTTTCTTAAATTTGTATGTTTTTCGTACTAGTTTTGAGTCTGAAACCGTATTGAATTTCCGCATTCGTATTTCGGTGGTTTGTGACCCTTAATATTAGTTTGTCAATTTAATTTGGCTGGGTTGCGTTAATTGCAATCATTTGCTCTAATAATGTATTTTCATGTTTTTATTGACTTTCTTGTATTAGAAACGGATTGTTTTGGCATACCATAACCTTATTTAATTCTGAAGATCGCTGTTCGTTTTTCTCATTATCTTGCACTACAAGTATTTGCTTAAAAAATTATTGTTAGATACGAGTACAAATAAATGCGTATTCCTGTAGCGAGATTATCAACGTGTGTTACAGATAAAAAGAAATATTTCACTCTCACTATCAACACGAGTTGCACACACGTCCGATCGACACGATGACTTAAAACACTATGAATTTATTTTGGAGTGTCTGTTATATATACATTTCAGTTCCATATGCTTTTTTTTCCTTATAAACTTTAACTATTTAAAATCATACGCTCCTTTGTGACGGCAATATTTTTTAAAAATAGGGTAAGTGTTTGGCTGAGCGTATATAAATATCTAAATTATAAAAATCAATGTAAGGGTATGCTAATTATATGAGTTTTAAAATGGGAACGGGTTTTAAACGCAAAAATAACTATTAATTTACTATAAAAACTGTTTTATTCTGAGAAAGAAGAGACGAATTGTTGAACGGCGAAACAAAACGACACTGATAGATTTTATCTATTACAAAACATGTATAAAACCCTTCTTGGCGCCTATTTTTAAATATCCCACTCGTTTCCATTGTTAACATTTCACCTCTCAGATCACAGAGCAATCTCTAGCCGATGCAATACCAGTAGCATATGCACATGCATATCATAATATTATTTTTATTAAATCATCCTATGAATCCTGGTCTTGTTAATAATTGTGCTATCTGTTCACTGTAACTTTAACATTACGTTATAAGGATCTTAAATTATTCTCATGATCTTGACACAATTTACGTGCTACTTTTATGTATAACTGTATAACAAAAAACTTAACGCACTTTTAAAATTTAGTTTTTTATATCATAATCATAATCAAAGTTTCATGATCAATTGCTATGCCATAATGTTCGATTTCGAGAAAGTTCATATTTAGGGTGCAGTGTGTTGGGATGCAAAAGGAGTATCATTCGTGAATAACCTCCAAGCTGGTAAAAAATCACTCAGTTTATTATTACCACCTTTTAAAAATTAACAAAAGTTTGTAAATAATAATTAAAGTATAAAGGCTTACAAAATAAAAAGTCATTTTTCATCAAAATGACATATCCGTAAGTATATTGCTAACATTAATGAATTACACTTTTTTGTTATTATTACCTCTAGTGGTTCAATAATCTGGTCAGTAGATAATAAATAAACTATTGTATATGTGACATGTAGACAATTACTTTATTAAGTGACTTCCTCTGTAATGTCAAAATCGCCACGTTTAAACGTCGAAATCAGTTTTGGAATACAAGCTTCACACAGCATTCGATGACCTTCAGCGGCCATTTTCTTGAAAATGAAGTAAAATAGTAAATATTTCCGCAAATACTAGTTATTCGGTATAAATTCAGACATTTTCAATGCTCTGAAAAAATGTTTTGTATACATTTCGCAGAAGTGATACGCACTGAAACGTGAAATCTGTCACAGAGGCTTCAACATGAAGTTACTTACTAATGTACAAAATAGGATTCAATAAACAGTTACACCATCTGTTGTAAATCCTTTAAAAATAATTTATAGGCCTGATATCTTAATGTGTTATTAATATCGATTGAACCTTCGCCCACCAGTTTACCTTTGATCTTCTGAATTGCACTGTTTATCCCAAAAATAATATCTTAATATAATAATAATCTATATAATGGGGGTCATAATATCTTAATTGCAAGATTCTGTCAAAATTTCATTACTCTAAGTTAGTTTATAGCAATTTCAGCCTGCCTGTGGAAGCCCTATATCCTGAACAGGGATGGTTGTACCTGTAATTTATGGAGTAAAGGTGTTTTCCGAAATATGGATGTTCCCTAATTGCAAAAGTTCATGGCTAGGGGATTTTGAATACCTTCAATCAGTTGTTCCTTTTTGCGCCTGTTGTGTTAATTCCGGTTAATCATTTGGTTAGTCTATTCGGAAAACCGACCAGCTGCACCAGTTTACACAAACCAAATAAACAAAAACTTTAGTTAATTACAAACGATATTATAATAGATTCAGTCCTATATTTATATAAACGAGACGTATTAGCCATGCCATATAACACATATATAGTCTATTCAATAAAAGAATTAGCTAAAGTCATCTAAAGTTTTGACGTCAAAACATTGCAACGTTGCCACATCCACTTTGTTTTTTAAATTATTTTGGCTTTGCTTATAGTAAAAATTATAATGCAAATAGAATAATGAAATAAAAATAATGTTATGACATATAATTTATTTTAACATTATAGTACTTTTAATGCATATATTAATACAGTTACAGTTCTTCTATTATATAGATATATATATATATATATATATATATATATATATATATATATATATATATATATATATATATATATAATACCCTTTTCTATAACTCTTTCTACATGAGGTAGAGTTTTAGGTCCATTTTTTATTCAGCGGTTTTCTCTGAAGACCTAATCCGCTTAACTAACACTTGTATGTTTCAAGTATTATGTTTTTCTTTCGTTAGAAAGCATAATTACTTATATATGCTTAATTCTTGTTTCCTTCTGTTGTTACCATCTGGGTACAATTTCCTTTATAAAATTGGATTTAATCACTGCATTTTCCTTAATGCATTTGCAATATCTGCAAAATTATACTTTCTCTTATGCATTCTCTTAACGCCCTAATACTAATTCTGAATAATTACACAAATATTTATACACACAAATCTTCCACACTCTGCAATATGATATTCTGCAGTTATTCTCTATTAATTATATACACACCTTTTTAGTTGTTTTCACTCTCATCACCTTGTCTTGGTAATTGTCAGCATTGAGTCACTCAAAACCCAAATGTCTATTGTAATCTTTGCGACATCGGAGGAACACAATGGAAGAAGAAGTAATACTTTATATTATTCAGTCATGTACTGTGTATATTTTTATTAAAGCCTTGCCAAGAGTGGCTTAATGTTCTATTTTGAAGTATTGTGTAAATGCACAAATTGAAATTGAACAAATCTTCCTTGATAAAGATTAAAATTTTCCAACAAAACTGCAGCAACTTAATATTTAATAGAATTTACACCTCCAACGTATTTTACAGATCAGAGTAATCACAAGTACTAAGTCGCGATTTGAAATTTATCAAAATAAGCAAAGTGCAAAACAACATTTGCCGGTTTATAACTTCTGATAATCATCACTAATGAGAATAATTTAGAAGAATTTTGCAAATATTTGACAACCAGATGAATTTTATAGGTTGATTCTCTTACACGTTCAAAGATATTCCATCCATTTTTAACTAAAATAAAATAAGTAGTAGATACATTATCTTAGTTTAAAACGATTTTACAAATTGCTATAGACAATACATTCTACATCATGATGACGTGAGTTCACTGTTATTTTGGTTAATTTTCATTTTCATCATTTTGTATAACACGTACATTTTAAAATTTTTAGTATGTTGAAACTGACAAGAAAATTCAATAGAGCTTTGTACGAAGGAAGTTTCTTTTCAACGAATCAGTGGGATTTCAAAAGCTCATCGACATCTGAACTGGTTAAAATTGTTAAAGAGTCAGATAAATCTAAATGTTTTGAACTTGACTTTAGCATCGAAAATCGGTTCGATTGGAACGATTACATTCTGGAATTTTTTAAAGGGATTCGTGAATTTGTTCTTAAAGACGATATGTCGAGCTTAAGTGGAGCTAGAATAAAACTTAACAGGTAATATATAAACAAAAACAGATATATTTAAAGTAATTTCTTATATTTCAGATTATACTGGCTTCAGAAGTTAGTTTATGTATTTTTATTATTTATTGTTTTCAGGTTAGTATTATTATTAAATGATTGTATTTTTAAAACCTCTGTAAATATGGATTAAATTTTAAATTGTAGGTAATTAAGAATGAAATATAATGTTAATTGTAATCTTATTATATATATGTTATTGTATGTTTAATTAATTATTATTTTTATAATATATTTTACAAATAATAATCAGATATAATATTTTATTGGAATAAACATTGCATACGAAAAATAAATACATACAATTTTTAATTATATATCATGTTTAAACAAATATAGCTACAATATTATGGATAAATAAATAATAATTGTATAAAATAAATACATTTTGTTTATTACAGCAATATATAGCATTATAAAATACTTTATAATATTTAATGTTGACATTTTCTTTATTGACTTTTTGTCATGGCTTTTATATTCCTTATATTACCATAATTTTGAAACACTCATTGTTGATAGTAATAGTTGTTTAAGAGAATGGTTAATTTTTAAGGTAATGTTAGAAAGCAGTATAATATTTTTAGAAAAATAACAGTTATATTTTGTGGATGTGTTATTCCATATATGGAAATTATGATCACTAATATAGACATTCATCCAGAAATGCTACCCATAGCTAAAGATGATTTTTTCCTAATAAATATTAATTTCTAATTACTAATAAAGTTTTGTAACTTGTCATGGTTATTTGGTCTCAATGGCAATGGACCAAAAACTATAGTCTATTCAAAATAACAGTAACATCACGTCATTAAGATATTTATTAATGTATTGTCTGCCGCGATTTGTAAATTTGTTTTCGAATAAAACAATATTTTACTTCTCATTTTATTCTAGTTAAAAAGAGACATAATGTTGTCTGATACGTTCGAACATGTAACGGAATCAGCCTGTAAAAGTCGCCCGGTTGTCAAACGTCTGTAAAATTCTTCATAATATTAGTTATAATAACTAGAGGTTATAAACCGGTAAACATTGTTTTAACGCTTATTACTATGATTGAAATAAAAGATGATAGAATTCATGATATTTTTCAATAATTCTTTGCAGATATATTGTTCATCATATTGGAAACATGAATGGTTAATAACACTTTCAATTTGGATAAACTGGATTAGACACATTGAAGAAGAAAATGACAAGTGATGAAATCGTGCACTTGTTAGATAGATTGGAAATTAACAGTTTAGTTATTAATTTGAATGAAACTTTCTGAATGTGGAATTATGATTCAATTCTGACAATTTCAAAGACAGGGTGATGAGAGTGGAAACAACTAAAGTGAGGATACATTATTCCTCAGTTATGCCCGGACTTGGCGCATACGTATCTCCTGCATAGAATGAACCTTAGAAAAGAATAAACTATATTGCCAACCTTTTCTAATGACAGTACGTTGTATTCAATGGCATTTTAACGGTTTTTGACGATTGAACTGATTTTTAACGCTTAGTCAGTATTTTGCATTATTTTTCAACGTTGCACTTACTGAATGCGTTATATCAACGGCCACATTTTTGCTTTGCATTTGAGTGCTTTCAAGTAGAAAATATATATTCAGTTTGCTGTGTATTATTTTTGGTGATTGAGAGCTATATTGTATTTAAATGATGGAAAACCAGGTGTAAATATAGATTGAAAGCTTGGAATTAAAAATTGTAAGAACTAAAGATGATGAAACAATTATACTGAGATAATTAGATGCCACAATTGTGAAAAAACATTTTCATTGACTTCAAGTCGAAATCGACATATGCGTAAATTTCACTCCGAAGTAGTTTTACAAACAAGAGCAACAAAAATTATCTGCCCTTAATTCTCACAATCGGAGAGTTTTGCATATCATCTTAACTTCTGCAGACATCTGTTGGAGACACACGACATAAATACTAAGATATCTACCTTACATTTTAGAAATATTGAAGAATTTTAATTCTGGAGGAGTCAGGATAGTAGAGAAGAAAATTATTCATGAAGGATAAATGCAAAATATCCAAGCCGTATTAGAAAAATAGTATACAATTGCATTAAAAGTAACACTACATGTAGTAACATTATTAATTTCATACGTACTTTTGGTAATTAACCATTCATTCAATTAAGGTTATAAAAGTAAATGTACAGTACATCAACCGAGAAAAATTGGTAGTCGGTATATTAATGGGTTTTGTCCATCGAAAATAACAGCAAGAATTGCAGTAACTGGTCATAGTGACATATTTTAATTAAGATATCTTGTAGTAAATATTTTATGTCTTTAGGTAAAATGTGTTGACTTTGTTGAAACGCATGTAGGACATGAAGATAATATAGAATACAAAAGATTGACAAAAGTTGAAGAAACTAAAATTGGAGTTGAATTAATCGCGGGTGTTACACCTGACAGGTTTCTGCAGGATGCTAGGATAGTGAAAGATAATACTTTGAAAAGGATTAATTTATTGATTATATATTTAAGAGTTGATCTAAATAGAATCATCAGAACTTACAACATAAATCAACAAAGACATCCCAATGACCTAGTGGCAACTTCTCTGAAGGTAGCAGAGTATTCACTAGTGATGTAATAAATTATCTTTATCTTTAATCTATCTCCATCTCTAGATGAAAAGTATGATGGCCTCCGGGATGAAGACTTTGCCCTTGGATATATGAATGATATAATGAAAAACAAAATTCAAAAAGAAAACAGGGTTATTTGCATCGATGGAACCCATCATACTAATAAAAGGGATTATGAATTGATAACAGTTTTTCTAAAGGACTACAATTACACACGATTCCCGGTAATATTTCTTTTAAGTAATAGAAAAGATTAAATAATCATTGAAATCTTTTTTCGAGCATTACTGATGAAGTTAGTGGCAGCAATCAGCAAATGAATGTTCCAATGAGATTATTATGTACCTGGCACGTTATAAAAAACTGGAACATACAAGCAAGAAGTAAAATAAAATCCAAGAAGCTTCGAGATAATATGAAAAATAAAATGGAAATTATTATGAAAGAAACAAATGAAGAAAAATTTATCCAATATAAGAAAGAATATTTTAAGTATTTAGAAGAAGTGAGAGAATATGCATTTTTCAAATATCTGCAAACGTGAAGACAATTTATATATTTAAAATGAATTAGTTTTTTATAATTTTTTATTTTTTAGTTATTATTTCCAGACCAGAGAGCGTGTGGGCGCATTGTCACTGAATCAATGCCGGAATAAACACCAACATGGCTATTGAAAGTCTAAATAAATTTTTAATAAGGCAATTGTAATATGAGGTAAATGTTCATGAATTTGATAAATGTAATAAACGTTGATGAAACATGATCATAACTTAAATATATAAAAGTGGTATTGAAATTAGAAATTTTTTGTTTTGTTATAACTATGTCAGATTTGATCTAAATATTGTGATATAGGTTAATAATTGGTCTCGTAGTAATATCTGTAAATATATTTTTACATATTCTTTATCATAACGTAAATTCTTTGAATATATCTTAATATATAGTGTTGGTGTTTGGTCTTGTAGATTTTGTAAGTTTTTTCTATGAGGTTTATATAAATTGTGCTTGGAGTTCGGATAAATCACTTGTAGTATATTTTTATAAAAATAGAATGGCTGAACGTATATTAATTATATTTTTATTATTTCGTTTTATTAATTATTTTTTAAATAAAATGTGTTATTTCCAAAATTTTACAATTTTATTTATCTCCTGAACCTATTTAATTATATATTTTCGACATTTAATCTAATAGTCGTCTTAGAAGAATGTAAGTATATAAAGATGTATATACGCATGCGCAAGAGTCGGATTATTCACTGTTTTAAAATTAAATGGAGCTCAATATGCGCATGCGCTAAGTCCGGGCATAACTCAGGAATAACGTATCCTACTAAAGTGGAGTATATAATTAATATAAGATAACTGTAGCAAATTTTGTTGCAGTGTGTGAAAGATTTATGTGCATAGATATGTTTGTAATTTTTCTGTATATACACCAGCATTTTAGAGCTCCTCAAAATATATTTAAAATTATCAAGCACTGAAAATAACAGAAATAAATGGATGAAATGTGTAGATTCACATTTGCACGTCTTTCGTATAGCAACCAAAACATTCATACAGAGACCAACGAAAATTCGACGAAAGTTTTTGAACAATGGAGAATAATTATCCGAGTGTTATTATATTTAGAAAATAAAATCAAAATATTCTTGTAGACCGTTACTGAATACTAACAAGCGTCCAAGCTAGTTATTAAATATATTGTGATTTAATAAAATATTTGGAATTAATTTTTAGCGATTTTTTAATTTATCTGAAGTGAAATTGAAATTCTATTTTCATCACGTTCAAATACCATTATTTTTAATCCATCATAATGAGGGATGAATGAAATATACTAAAATGTATGTTTAATGCATTTCGTCATAATTATTCCCCAAAAACAACAATAATTTTCTAACGGATATAGAAGCCGCACTTATATAACATTCCAATAACTAAGTGGGTGTAATATGAAAATTATTAATAAATATTACATCAAAAAAGTCGTTTTATTTATAAAGTATATTTTAATTATAAACATGCAATTGATTTGTTTGCTTTAAATTCACCAATTTTACTAATTACATGAATTATTATTTCAATGCCATGATTCTGTCAGTTAATAAACAGAATTGCCACAACAGGTACGTGTATTGTTATATAACTTTTTGACAATATGTTTTTTTTGTCATTGTTACAATTTAAACTTTAGTAAGTTTCGGTTAGAGGCCTTAGTTCGTGATTAAAGCCAATATTTAGCTTCGTACAAATTTAAAGAAAATTATGGAGGAATCGAACAAGAAACGGAAATATTGTAAACTTCCCAATGTACCTAATGAAAAGCGACAAAGACTAAATTCGGAATATCGACAAGATATTGATAACTCTCCTGAAAATGCAAACTGTCCCATTTGCTTGTGTTCCACATATAAAAAATTAATAGGGTTACCAAAAAATTGTCAACATCAATTTTGTCTTCATTGTCTGAAGAAATGGTCGAAAAGAAAAAACACCTGTCCAGTATGCAGAAAACGATATGGGGCAATCATGGGTAAACTTATTGTTTATTATTTAACATCTTTGATATTACTTTTGATTGAAGTAGTTTATATGAAGGTATTATGACACTCTGACACACATATATTATGTCTCTTTAAAAATGCATTGATTGAGAGAAAATGTTTAATAAAAGCTAGAATAGTTTATATCACTTTATACAAATTTTCTGGTGACTTAGTCACCCTCTGTCGAATGAATAATATTGGTTTGACAGTGATCCAATCGTATATCCATTTTCGCACTTCTTCAGAATTTCAGAATCGTGTGCAGCCAAGCGCAACTAAAACAGCGATCTAAATAAGCAATAATCAGAAGTTGAAAGATCTGACTAGGTTTCGTCTAACAAATTTTACAATTTATTGTTTTCAAACTTTTTTAGTTCTTCGCAAAGTCCTTTTCTTTCAGTAAATAGCTACTGGCACCCCAATAAGTTTTGATTTCAAGAGACCCAGGATTATGTACATGCCTCAGTAAAGGACTCCAGTATAGATTATCAGTAAATTTTACCGTAAATATATCAAATAAGACTAAATTATGACTCACTAGCAAAAGTCTCGCCTTTTATTTTGCACAAGTGCGTAGATGGAACCACGAAGAATTGGAATCCCTTAAAAAAACTTGTCATAAATGTCAATTAGAGACAATCAGAATAATAAAACCGAATAACATTTATAATATAGAAGTAAAAGTACCTCAGGGAATCAGCAGCCTTAGTCTCACTTTTTAGAAATATTCTCTCGCTGAAAGAGCTAGAACAGATTTTATAAGTCTCACAGTAATTCCAAATCCATTGCGTTGTTTTCAGTGCCAAAGATTTGGACATATATTTCAGAACTGTTTTTCTCGGTCAACTTTGTCCTGCTGAATATTCTACTATATATAAACCAGCAAGAATAATTGAATTGAATGTAATTGGTTTAAAATAGAGAATGGAGGAAGTTAAAATAATTCAGTGCTTATATAAACCATCAGTCATGTTGCTGCAGGAAACGCATTTAAGATTCTCGAGTCCTCTTGATTGGAGGTTTCCCGATCACCCGGAAGAAAAGACATGACTTCATCAGGGCATCTGGTGGGGTTGAGATGCTAGTAGGACAAGATATAGTTCTAGAATACATACCATAAAACACAACACAAAAATAACTGATTGTAATAAATATAGATTAATGTTGACCAATCCACGCAGCTTTCACAAGAGCCATCATTGTGGCATCGGAAAATTGAACCCCTTTATTTGTCCCTTCATACGCTAAACTTTCGGTGCCGTATTAGTATAATGATTGCAAACAGGCCATAAGAGAAAGAAAAAAAGCTCTGAGTGGATTTAAAGGTAATCCCACAACAAAAAAATTCGAGTTATACAAGAGACGTTAGCTAGGAGAATGGTAAGACCGTCAAAGATTAGATCGTGGAGCTATTTCACCGGCAAATTGCACCCAGATACCCCATCTCCAACTATTTGAAAAAATATCCGAAAATTGAGTCCCCACTACCGCTCTAGAAAAAGATTCCACAATAAACTTGCACAAAAACCAAACCGAATTTCGGGAATTATTGGGAACTACTATTACGGTCTACTTTCCCTAACACCCTAACACTATCCTAATAACCCTAACAACCCTCCAACTATCACAGAAGCAAGAATAGAGATACTGACCCAAGAGAAAATGGCGTAAGAACAATCTTTATTAAAGAATTACCATCTGACCAGTTGCAACACCTACCAGAGCTCTATAACTAGATATGGACAGGTAATAAACCTGGGATAAAATAGTGTTCACCGGAAAGCTACTGTTCGGTAGCTCTGATAAGTCACTTGTGTAAACTGCCTCACCCTCTTTCTAGGCAAGAAATAAGTATTAACCTAACACCAATTAGGATACCGAAGGAGTTTTCCACCATCAATAATTTAGTACTTTTAATGAGGGACACCATTGCAGTGTTTCTGGACATTGAAAAAGCATTCGGCTCTGTCGGATGGTCAAACACCCTTGATTTTCTTGTCAAATAAAATATCGAAGGAAGAACATACCATTGTGCCCAGTCTTTCCTTAAAAACCGCTCCTTCGAAATCAGAACAAACAATATGCTGCCTTCTCACAAACTAATGGGGTTTTTGTATCAGCCGTTTGTTGTTCTTAATAGTCATTAATTCAGTCAGTCAAGTTTTCCCAAGTAATGTTAGTTGCCGCTTGTTCACTGCCGATATCATCATATGTTATATCGTACAGAGACTACAAATTTAGTGAACTCCGGTTGCAGCAATGCTTAAACCACCTTCAACTGGATAGGTGAAGGAGGATGGTTTATCTGTCTCCTCTGGCAAATCGTCTAGTGTTCTTCTGCAGGAAAAAAAAACTGTCCTAGAGTTAACGCGCTGTCATTAGACAACAACCCTATTAAACAGTGCAACAAAATTCTTGCGTCTACATTTCGACTCGAGGCTATGCTGGCGCTCTCATATTAATTGCTTAAACGATGGATATTAAAAGGTTATTGGAAAGCTTCGTTGATTTATTAGCTTCAGTTGAGGAGCCCACGGAGACCATTATAAGCATATATAACGCAGTACGTTATTTCGGCTGCTCCTTCATATAAAAATAAACTAAATATAATTCATAACGCAGCACTTATAATTGTTTTGGGAGCTTTTCACACTAGCCCGATCGACACTATATATTTCGAAGCAAAGATCCCATCTCTTGTCTCAAGACCTGACTGAAGTTAGTGATACTTCCAACTCGATAAGCTCCCTAAAAAGCCTTAATTCGGTACAATACAATCACCCAATGGGACCATTCATCCGCTAATTTACTAAAAATTTCAGAGCAATGAGAGAACAGATTATATGGGGAAGAAGAGAGAGGGGAGTCCTTATAGTGGGGCCTGATGGAGAACAATAAATTATGGGAGCTGAAGAGAGAGCTCTGCCAGGACCTAAATACTGTCAATATTAGCAGACCTAAACTGTCTATATGTACACGGCTGCATCCTTAGTAGATGTGTAAATTTTTCTTGATAAATTAGGTTTAATCACTGCATTCTACTTAATGATTTTGCCACATCAACAAAACAGTTATTTTTGTTTACACAATACTTTTAGACTCTACAATACGATATCCTACAGTTATCCTATATTATGTATATGACACAACTAAATTGTGTTCACACTCATCAATGGATTAGACTATAATTCCACATCCCAAAAGTTTGATTCAGTCACTGTAATTTTTTGAGTCACGATTCAAATCAACAACTAATTTTCAATCTATCTATTAATTGTTCATGATTGCATCATTTATCAACTTCCTCCTCTGAGTGTCTTATAGAGTTCATATAGACTAAAATATTTATTGTATACAATGCTTCTTTCTACATATTCAAACAGTTGTTGTTTGTATATCCATCTTGACCTATATGTCTATTGTAGTAATTCTTTGCCACACTACATATCATTTCGATTGGATAGAATATGCAGTGATAGGGAAGTAAAAGTAACATTGTGTTACCATATTAATAATGAATAAATATATATGATATATATAAGATATATGAATAAACATAAACTTAAAACTTAATACATAAAACCTATCCAACAGTGTGCTGCATGTTATGGTGCATCATTCATAATAATTACTGATGGTTTTCCAGGCTCTTCAACATATGTTTTTCAAACCAGAGCAAAACATGTTATGCTTTATTTCTCCATGGTAGCCATCTTTTGAAAACACTAACTCTGCCCCAAGAATAAAACCATTCGTGTTTCCAGCATGAAGAACAGTATATCCGCAATGAATCATAAATAAAATATTATGACTCACAAAATCTAATCAAATGTTATTCTAACTTTTCCCTATCTCTATCAATTTTTATAGTTTTTCCACTTTTTAATGGCCAATTTTCTTTTTTGAAATATCCAAGTCTCGTCTAGATGCACATATTGATATAACAAACCTTCTTTGACTTTATTATATGCTTTTTAAAACTATAGTTTTAATGAGTAATGTCTGAAAGTTCCATTAGATCCTGTTTTGGGTTATTTTTATACGATTTAAATCCTATGTTCCCTGACAGTGTATGGACACTGTGTAACTGACAGGGAAAACTTAAATTCCTCAAACAGTTACATATCAAAAAATGTTATTCTCATTTAATAAAATTCAATAAACTGTAACATTATAAATTTGATCTCGAATATATAGGAATATATAGGAAATATATAGGAAAAAACATGGGAATTTAGAAAGAATCAAGGTGATCTTGTTTCGTCAGCCGCTTCATATGTATCTTTTACATTTCTTGAGAGATTTTGGTCACTGTAGGCATTCAGTGCAGCTGCAACATGTTAAAAATATTTTCAATAAAACTGCAGCAAATTAATATTTAATAGTATCAATACTTAATTCTCTAATGTATTTTACTGGCAGATCCCCCTACCCATTAACTAGTTCCAGTTCGATATGTTTATGACTGACAATTTTAGTGGCTCCGGCATTTTCAATGAAAATAATCACAAATATTAAGCAGCCTTTGGAAAAGTATTAAAACAATCAAAGCGTAAGACTAATGCGTAACTAAAGTGTAATTACTAATGTTTAGAAGAACTTTGGAGACATTTAACAAGCAGGCCACGATATGAAATTCATTTCACATATTCAGACATTCAAATTCACATATTGCGATAGGTAATCATGATTACTTGAAGCCAATATTATTTTGAATAGACTATATTTTCCAGTTTATGTTTGATATGCGTTTATATGAATAATCTTTAGATATATATGTTTAAATTTAGTTACGTGTTCTAGTAACTTCCGTTAGCAAATTTATCGTGATTATTTGCAATCAAAGGAAGTAAATTTCCGTAATTGATATATTGAATATAGTAAAATCAACGTTGCGCAGAGACGCAGATTCGATAATAATGGACCGTTTCTTTATTCCTTCTCGATCGAAGTGTTAGAGCTTGTAGAGCTTACAGTTAGTAGGCTGGCCTAATGAAGATGTTGTTGCTACATTATTTTATTTTTGGCTCTTGACATTTAAGTCAAAAGTATGTAATGTTAAGATATTGTTTACTATTGTGTTAAGAATATGAATTATTACTACTGCGTCTATTGCGTTTGTCCTAATTTAAAGAATTTGATATTTTTCTTTTTATTATAATGCGCTAATACTTAATGTTTGAGACTTATTAATTAATTTATGTGAGTGTATAGATCGTTTATTCATTACTTCTTACGTTTTAAAGTGCAAACAATGATACCTACCTGTATTTTTACTGGAACATTAGAATGGCTTGCCTAGACCATAGAGTAGATAATCGATCATGCTTAATACGAGGGTTGTTCAAGAAGTTTTATTTTATTTTTGTATATTTATAGATATATAGAAAATGAAATTATGTTATGGGTATTCATGCCTTTTTATTATTCTTAGGTCATTCATTTAATGAGTAAGTTTTTGAAAAGCCCTCAAAACCTGTTTGAGCAATAATATGCTTTTTCGTAAATTGTTGTTCGCCAATCCGTTTGTTATTGTCTGAAAATAAAAAAAGTCTCTCTGCTTCGCCTGTATTTAATTAAGTAATCAGCGAATGGGGGTGACTTATAGTAGCAGGGTGCAAATATAGCAGTAGATATTTTATGAAGAATTTAATTTTTTTAGTATTGCCTTTTAAATTTTTTCGTATTAGAGGTCGCCACAAAATAAAAATATTTGTAAGATTGTTTTACACCACTCGACACCAAAAATAAAATTATGTTATGGATTTAACTAAGATGTTGATAGTGTTCTAACTAATCATCTTATTTACTAAAAATAAATCATATTTAATGTCATAAAGTACGCTCGTAGTAATCTATTTAATTTTATTTTAGTTAAAAGTCGTTATACCAGGAATCATATCAAACAGTTGCCTGTGAAGAGACCTACTGACATTGAGGGATATTTCATAGACACGAAGGCATTTCTAGAGATGATTTCCAGGTTTTTTATGAACTTTGTTGGAAATATCTTATAAGAATTTAGATTATTGTCATTGTAGGGTAAATATTTGGATGAAATAAAGGGTTTAATTAGAGTAGCATTTAATTTATACCTATATATATATGTATATTTAATTAATCTAGATGTCTCACTAACCACATTGTTAAGTGAAATATAAACACAGATTTTTCGTAGCTATGGCTGTCAGTCGCTCGATATATACCACCTAAAGAAACGACCAACGTCATGACTTTGTCCTACCTGGACAGCTTTTAATTGCAATAATATTAATTATAAGAATCGCCTATACCTTCGTCAGCCAGTTTGCTTTCTAATCTGATCTTCCGAATAGTCCCGTTTTCACCCAAATCTCAGATATAGCATACCGTGTATGAAAAGTTTTGGTTAAAAAAATTAAACAATATTTTATACATAGTCCTAGCGATTTATATATTTTTTAAATATATTTAGAGACAACATGTAAGCTTTTAAGTATAACCCATCTACTTTTAAGGACTAATTACTTATAAGGATTTAGATTATTGTCACCAGGTGGTAAATATTTGGATGAAATCATTTAAATTATAATTATATATTAAACATATTAGTTTGTAGATGATGTAATGGAATGAAACAAGGTATGTAAAATTTTCAAAAATTCTCCACAAGAAAAATTACATGGGGTTAAATTGCACTCCCTCGGTGGTCGATTCATGTCAACCCTGCTATATATAATCATACCATAAAATCGTTCATGCAGAAAGTCTGTCCGTTGGGTGGCATGTAACACTGCTCTGCTGGAAGTAGTTTCAACTTGTTTAACTTAGGTCAAAGAAATGAACCATGCTGCTGGCGAGCTGAAAACTCAGCATTAAACTAATACAATATTTTTAACAAGAAAATTGAACGGACTTCAAAAAATAAATAAGGAACTCACTAAAAATTAAAAAATAATCAATCTTAGATTTTAAGCAAAAAAAATTTTTTAAAAATATATACATAACAATCGTAATAACTAAATATAAATAGACTAAAAACGTATTTAACCTATCTACTATATGTATTTTATATTCTACTATATACACACAATTTAGCTTAATGCTTACCTTAACCTATTTATGTATTTACAATATTATTTTAATTACTAGAAATTAATCACTTTGAAGTCGGTGCCGAGCAACAAATTAAAATTGTTTTGCTCGTAATTTAATTATATGTAATTTAATTATATTATAATATGTCACAAAATCGAATAATGTACTAAATGTAATAAGTACTATATGGCACCATATTGTAATATATAGAGCGTTAACTTAATACAAATAATTTGAGAATTGTTTTGCATGGTCTCATCAGGAAGGCGCTGAGAACGAAATTTCGCTGCAGTTTATTCGTTAATTTAAATTACCATTACAGGGACCTGTAATGAAAATATTTTATTGGGAAAGCATTTCGTTGGTGATGGTTTCATACGCATCACGTGACCAACCTCTGACGTCACCTACTGGACCTACTGTTTAACGTGGGCTCCGAACCACGGTTCCAGGCATTAAGTCTACCGACTGGTGAGCAGATCATCCCAAAAGACATCCGGCCTTACCCAATATGGTTACTGTCGTGACAGATCATTTTTCTTATCGGATTTTGTACTCTTGGTTAATCACAAATATTAGACAATCACAAATATAACGATCATGTCCCAGTAGGATTCGCACCCGCAACTATTGCAACATCAGGAGTACCGTCCTGCCACTTTTACCACTTCCCTAACCAAGCCGAAAAGATAATAGATTAATATCGATATAAAAATGATTGTAAATAGTTGTAAAATATTTGAAAATTAGATATAATGTTAATTTCCATACAGTTAAGGAGCATTAATTTCAATCCGAATAATATTTAATTTCATAGCTTTCATTAATATAGATTATTATTTTTAATACAGATCTTAATTGGTGATTGTTCCACATATATTTCCCTGCAGTTAAATATTTTATTACCAGCATATACACAGAGGATTCCAAAAGGATTTATTTTACGCTTTACTTTTACATTACGCTTATAAAATTTAGTTCACATCTAACAGTTTACTCAATCTTACTCAATCTAATTATTTTCTTTTGTTCTTAGTTGCATTAAATATGTCTGTATATTTACATTTCTCGTTATTTTGTATTAACATGTACAATAGAATAAGAAAAATATCTTGATTTTGTTTGTGAAAGGTGAAAGGATGAGCGTAAATATTTGGCGCATGTGCACAATATTCCATCATTACCTGCGGTTTAGCGTATTCTCGGATTACTTAGGACATCAATTAGTCTAAATCCGGCACAGCGTAGATCAGTTAGAGTTTGATTACATGAAATAATTTTGTCATATTGGTATATAAGTAATAAAATTGTTGGTTATTTTTTTTTGCTTTTCTGTTTTTATTTCACACAAGGCGTCCTGTTTTCCTTTCCAATATGACGAATATGTTTATTTTTATAATAAGTCACTATAATATACTTAGTGTTAAAATTAGTAAACGTTTAACTTACAAGCAAATGTAATACAATGAACTTTTCAATATATCTATACTTAAGTAATTGATAGGGTGATGATGAAATTTCGTTCTAAGGTTTTCATTTAAGCTGAATTTCAGTAAAGTTGAACTTCATATCATATTTAATGACTTTCATTTATTTTATTCATATTGTCAATATAAACTTTGTTACTGCAACTGTTATGATATATATATATATATATATATATATATATATATATATATATATATATATATATATATATATATATATATGTATGTATATGTGTGTATATATAATAGAAACTAAAAGTACGTATCATTAAACTGAGAAATAAGTCGTTAGCATTTTACGAGAATTAAAATTTTGTATGGATGCTCTTTAAAAATTATTGTCTTCGTATAAAAAGTTGAATTTTTAATTTCATTTATGTGTACTCCTAACATTTAAGAATTGTGACACAAATATAACGAAAAAATATAAACGAATAATAAATAATATAATATATAAAGGAATTTGGAAAAAAAATGAAACTTGTGATAATCATGTTTAATCTAAGAAAAAGTAGTGGATCAGTTTAGGGAATAATTTTATATTCTTTATACATTGATTTATCATATATTATATGTACTGACAGTCTGTCCTTGTTAGATACAATTACAAGTCTACCCATAGGGACGCCTGAGATTTTAAATTTAATATTGCCACGTTGCCAGTTCATGTAAATTACAAAACAATTTTATTTATATCAATTAAAAACTTTTTTTAATAATAAATAATAAAGTTAATAAAATATACTATATTAATTAACTAAAACAATTAATGTTATCTTCTAGGTAACACAGATTTTATAAAATAAATGGGCAACATAATAATACGTAGAAATCAGATCTGACAAACTAGCTACCAAAACTTTCTGATATTAATGGAGTCCATATAGGCTGCTCATGTCTATCTCAAATGAAAAGTCTAATTTTATGTTTTTTGTACACATAGATGGCGCTACTAGAATTAAATCCATATGTTTTTTAGCCTAGAAAAAAGTTTTTTAGTGTGCCCTAACCCTCAAAAGATGCGTGTATAAATTTGACAGCTGTCGGATCATTAGTTTGTAAATTATAGCATTTTGAGTGAAGCAACTTTTGTTGTTGTGAAAAAAATGGATACAAAGAAATTTCGCGTATTAATAAAATATTGCTTTTTGAAAGTAAAAAATACAGTTGAAGCAAAGACTTGGCTTGATGCCGAGTTTCCAGACACTGCCCCAGGAAAATCAACCATCAAGGATTGGTATGCTAAGTTTAGACGTGGTGAAATGACCACAGAAGACGGTGAACGCAGTGGACGCCCAACAGAAGATGTTACCGACGAAAACATTAAAAAACTCCAGAAAATTATTTTGACTGACCATAAATTAAAATGGAATGAAATAGCAAACGTTCTAAAGATATCAGCTGAACGTGTTCATCATATCATTCACGAATATTTGGGACTTTTGACCAAAAACAACGATGAGTTGTTGATTCGGAACAGTGTTTGAAGATGATGAAGCGTAATAAGTTTTTAGCCGAGTTTTTGCGTCGATATGTGACAATGAATGAAACATGGCTCCATTATTTCACTCCGAAGTCCAATCGACATACATCCAAGTGGACTGCACATGATGAACCCGCTCCAAAGCGTGGGAAAACGCTCGGCTGGCAAAGTTATGGAGTCTGTATTTGGGATGCGCATGGAATAATTTTCAGTGACTACCTTGAAAAAGGAAGGACCATCAACAGACTATTACGTTGCGTTATTGGACCGTTTGAAGGACGAAATCGCTGAAAAAGGGAAGAAAAAGAAAGTGCTGCTTCTCCAAGACTAAATCCATGAAAATCCATGAATTGGGCTTCGAATTGCTCCCTCATCTACCGTATTCTCCAGATCTGGCCCCCAGCGACTATTTCCATGTCTCAGATGTCAAAAGAATGCTCGCTAGGAAGATATTTTCGTCGAATGAAGAGGTGATCGCCGAAACTGAGGCCTAATTTGAAGCAAATGTCAAATCGTACTACAAAAATGGTATCGAAAAATTGGAGGGTCGCTATAATCAGAGTATCACCCTTGAAGGGAATTATGTTAAAAATAAAAAAAAAATATTTTGGCAAAAAAATATGTTTTACTGTGGTAAGCCGGGGACTTTTTAATTGGCCTGTTAAATAGCATACAGATAAAATCATATGTCTGATATTGATGAGATTTTCACCCATATCATTGATGACATAAACATCAATCGCTTGGACCATCCCAATAGAAAAGCCTTCAAATAGTTTTATTTGCAAATGCCACGTCCCCACCCCATATTCTAGCAAATATAAAATCATAAATATACGAAAGTAAAATAAATAGGTAAAGTAAAATAATTTTATAAAAGGATACATTGTATTAATTATTAACAAAATTTTTAAAACTAGGATCTAATTATTATGTATTTACTATTTCCATCAAACATTCTAAGGACCATCCCAAAATAACACCATCTCGAAGGAGGCTATTACTATTTTCTTGATTCGTAATACAATTTATAACCATTAATTGGGCGGGTCATAACACTGCATTTTATATCAATCTCCTCTATAGATTTATAATCAGTAAATACTTTATATCTGCGTAAGATTGTTGCTAATATAACTTTCATAGTCATCATTGCGTATCTGAGTCCTGAAATAAATAAAGAGAATATATTTTATTTTTAAGTATTAATTTGCATAATATTTTAATATTTTTCTGTCTACATAACATATTTGGCCTCCTGGTAACAACCAAATTTTAATTTAATCCAAGTTTGGATTGCACGTAAATGCGATGAACAAATCTGATATACCGCAAGCATGCATATGGCGTAATATACGCGCTACCAGTATTGTTGATAGCAATTTCTCCATCGCGGTAACTGATGACAATATCACGCAAATGCATGTAGTTCTCAGAACAAATCTTGGGTTGATTAAACTTGATGTAAAGTAACCGCTCACAATGCATTAACTTTTTGTTAATTTTTGCGCCTGAACAACAGAAATATAAATAAGATTCAAAAAAATTGTATTTAAAAAGATAAGCAAAAGTGTTTATACGTTGTACCTGTCATTGAGTTTCTTTGTTTATTGTTTAAATAATTCTTCTTTGTTCCAATATATCAATGGATATTGAAAAGCGTCAATAAGAAGAAATATTTAACTAATTAGGGGTTAATATTAACGGTAGGCGCATAAAGAAACCTTTGGAAATGATAAATAAATATACAAATTGATAGAAACTTACCCAAAAACCGTTTTTTGTTTGTGATTTTCTGCATTAACGAGAAAAATTAAGGGATCAAGTGTAGAAAGTCACGAAATGAGTCAGACAATCTACTTACATGGGCTTCAAATCAATATGTGCATTTAAACAACATCAACTCTTCTTCAAACATTCTTCGCTAAATCTCGCCACAGTTGGCGGTCGGTCGCAGGTATTCTGGTCTCAAACAATATTAATTTGTCATTTTTCATATCGCTTTCTGATATTCATCGGGGTCTTTTTCGGAGCTGTAGAATACTAGCGCATCAACATCTGTATTATATAATATACAAATTGACAATTTGATTTAATGTAAAACACCTTAAGAAGTTTAATAAGTTTTAGGAAAACATGTTCAGCTTCCAAAGCTGCCAAGGCCGGTGTAACAAACGAAAGTAAAGTGAAAATTAATATAAACGACAATAGCAAGCTTTCTACATCTATTACATCTCCATCAGTTGGCGCGAAGTCTTATCTAAGCAAAATTGATTAGATCAAAAATCCGCTTGTTGTCGGATTATTCTCTTCGTGAGCTGTTTGAAATCTCATTGGTATCTTCATAAATACCTTCACGACAATTTATAGGAGACTTATACTTCGGTAGTTGTTTACTTGTTTCACTTGTACTCTGTTTACTATCGCCTTTATTCCGGATAATTTAACGATTCTATTGCGGTTTGTAATTCATCCAATATTGACTTGTCATCAGGAAATAGAGTTTCTGGAATGTTAATTACTGGTGGATTTGCTAAACCCTGTGATAGGGTGGGTTATAATTATAGAGTTGCATGAAGAAATTCCTTCATCGATCGAGATGTACATCATGTTACTTTACGAAGGTTTCATCTATTTTTTAAATGTTATCGTTGGTAGATTTACTCCTGTCGTTCAATCTCTCAAGTGTTTGTTACAATTCTGGATATTCCGGTATCGATGTAGAAACTTCCAAACCAGTGACCACACCATTTCGATTCGCTTCCATTTCTAGTTTTAGCGTTAACTAAAATCTCTATTTAATTTTCGGTATTTAGTGAGATCAATTTCTACCATTGTTTACCATTCTTTCATTGTTTCAGATATTTGCTTTTCTAGTATATTAATATCGTTAGATTTGAAACTGTTTCTAATGGTTTGGATTCAATATGCGACATTTTACACTTTTCCCATTGGAGCCGTAGCTGGACTATTGGTAATGGGAGGTAATGGTTAAATCCCAAATCAAATTCTGGCATCGCCATTACATCGTTGGGAGTCGAACAAAACCGGGAATTAATTAAAGCATAATCCAATACCGCTGAATCGATGTGTTAAAGTAAATATTTCTTCTTTAGTTAAAAAAAAAGAATATGTGTTAAGTACAATAATGAAATGTTACTAGTTTCTAGGAACTTTAGAGTTATGTAGTTGTCAGATATATAGAAGTGTGAGTCAAAAGAGAAACCACGTTGTACGTTGTTGTTGTCTGTTATTATATTATATATTAATTCATTAGTTCGTTTATATAGAGTCTTCAACTGTTTAGAATCAACTGTATTAAATAAAATATTTATTAAAACCTATCTCAGTATAACAATTAATAACCGTAAAACCTCAACACGTTGCTTTCTGGATTTCGAGGAAGATTTCGAAGGGAGCTAGAAAACACTATTATCCACCATAAAATTATTTAATGAGGCAAATGACAATAAACGTAAACTATTGTAGTTTATTTCTCTATTGCCAATATTTATCAAATCTTCTTCCCAGCCAACTCTGCCTGAACCTGTATGCGCATCGAAATCTCCATTCAACCAGCCGTATCTGAGCTTTTTTCAGTAGATGTGTACACTAGACATTAGTAGATATATGTGTTCCTACCACACCGTTGGTGCGATCTGATTTAGGCTGAAAACAGTAAAGAATTATTTTATCGACCATGAAAACGACACTTGCTGATCGCTGGTCACAACCTGCATAAAATAAGGGTGCGCTGTATGGTAATAATAACAATACTAAACATTCTGACTATAGGAGGCGGTCTTTAATTTAATTAATGTGAAGACATTTTTTAAATATTCTTAGGAAGAAAAGTTGGGATTTAAAGGAAAAGGTAGGCCATTACCAGATATTATTATTGAGAAAACTGGTGCAAGTAGAGGGAACAGTTACACCCCTAAATTTAATAGAGACATTTATTTAAAAAATGAATGGATATTCACTTTTCTTTTCGGAATAATTTGCAGAGTAGTGCAGTAATTTTCCTGAGGATAAACTTACTTCCGTATGTTCCTTTTATCCCACACTTGATAAAAAACGATTACAAACTGAACTGTTACTTATTTATTCAAGAAATGATTGCAGAACAATAAATAGTGTACTACCTTTCAAAAAATTTTAATAGCAAACAATCTAGGTGACACGTTGAAGGAGACTAAACTATAAAATCGTGGTAATAACTCCCATGACAACAACAGGGGCCTACACGTGTTTCTCAACACTAAAGCGCATCAAAATATCTCTCATAAATTTAATGGCCGCATATTGTTTAACAGCTCTTTCCATGCTATCTATTGAGAAACAATTTAACTCCGGGATAGACAAACTTAATGACAAAGTGATTACCAAATTTGCGAAAAGAACGTAGGATGGACTTAACTGATAAAAAATAGGTAAGTTTTTTTGCAAAAATTGCAGAACACCTTTCGACATCTCGACTTTATGTGTGATTTACAACTTTCATTAATAAACCTCAATAGTAATCTAATGATATCACACAGAAAAATTCCCTGTTTTTGGTCATTAATGTCAAAATCGCCGCCATCTAAATTAAAGTATGCAAATAAAACAAAATAAAAAAAATTAGAACTCACGTTTATGGCCAAAATTATAAAATTTTATTTCAGTTTCATATATTTAAAATTACCAACGACTGGTATGGTTGGTTATGAAACAATAAAATGAAGTAGAAAAAATGTAAATGTTACAAGGAAACTAATGTATAGTCTATTCAAAGTAGCAGTGAACTCACTTCATCTCAATTTAAGATGTCAAAACGTCGTAACGTTGCCGCATTTAACTTTGACTTTTAGTTTATTTTAGCTTATATATTACAAGGATTCTAATGCAAATATAATAATGAAACAAACATATTATAAAATACCATTTATTTTAACATTATAGTTCACTGTTCACTGTTCGCTACTTTAGATAGGCTATATATCTTGTATAAAAAATATTGAGATATATAAATAGATTTTATAAATCTTACCTAAACAATTTCTGGGGCCGTAAGAAAACGGTACATATGAGCCTGGTTTGATTTTTGCAGCATTTTCTGGAAGAAACCGATCTGGATCAAATTTCAAGGCGTTAGGCCAATATTTCTCACTCCTGTGTAATCTTAGTACTCCAAAGCAGATCGATCCGCCTTTCGAAAGTACATGATCGCCTACATTTCAAATATAATTAATGTTTTATCTATTAAAATACCGAATGTTTCATACCAACATTAATGTCACCGTCCAAAGTCCTAGCCAAAATGGGACCAACTGGAAATACTCTAAGTGTTTCTTTAATGACCCTTTCTAAAAATTTTAAATGTGGCAAATCATCCACACATACATTTCTCTCAGGGCCTACCACTTCTAAGATTTCAGCTAATACTTTTTCCTAAATAAAGAAAAAATTACATTTATTAAATATATAGTATACAATGCCGAACAACAATACCGCATATTTGTTATTAAATTTTTAGTTAGCGTATATGTAATGACTTAATTTAATTAATACTAAGTATTCTAGGTTAAAGTAATGTGCCAGCTAATAATGATGATCTTTCTATTTACCAAATAATTATGTAACATTATGTTAAGTAATTAAGTATTTCTTTATGCAAATGTTTTTAACGATTATCTTCAGTCAAGTTTGAAATATATATTTTTTTAAAACTCGTTTTGCATAACGACATACTCGTCATTAACTTTTTTCAATTACGCATGTATAACTATGAACGGCATTGTTGAATCGGCAGTTGCCTAGTAAACTGTTTACCTCATGTTTCATTGATCATCACATACCGATGCAAAAAAATACTTAACATGTCAGAACAGCGATATAAATTATCGGATAGCTATAGCTAATTATTATTACTAAATGTCAGTTTTACAACACAATTTTAGTTGCTGGTTTTCAAATTTGTTTAATGATTACTTTTTCACTTTAAAAGTTATTAATAATTATATTATATTATTAATTTTTTTTTCTATAAATTTCCCATCTTTCTTGAAATTTTAATCCCATTTTCTTGACTTTGAAACCTTTTGCCAGCCCAGCAATACAACATTTGAACAAGTAGAAAAATAATTCTCAATAGATACTTGACAATAGATATTACTGATCAAAATATACGCAAGTATATAATAGATTGCATGATGCCATTTATTGGCCACTTTCACCTATTATTTCACAATTTCTTGACAATTTTGGCAATAATAACTAAAGTATTTAGTAAATATTAATTATACTTGAAGATAATACAAATAAGTATGAACTTCTCATTAATAGAAGAAAACAGTAGGCAACAACGCAATAAAGATTAAGTTCAACTATGCTAAGAAAACAATAATTTAACATATATTTGCGATCTAAAATTATATATATTATTTCAAATAATAATACCTGTATATCTTGATGCATGCCTAACAAGACTAATGCAAATGCATTAGTGTTAGAGGTAGTGTCCGAGCCCTAAAATGTTAAATTATCTTAATCAATATAGTGATATTTGCTGTTATTACTAAATGCTTCAACTCTTCAAATGATCTCATATTGAGAAATCAAAAAGCTCTACCTACCGCTCCCATTAAAGTAATTGTTTCATCTACTATTTCTTCATCAGTAAAGTAACTTTTGTTATCTTCATAAGTAACCTTCAGAAGCATGTCAATAAACGTTAGAAGCTTACGCCCTTCTGCTGAAACATTAATGATATAAACAATAACAAACTATATACATATTATATATAGTATCAACACTGTCCATGTTGATACTGACAAATTGTTAGTTTCAAACCAGCGCTGTAAGAAAGTATCACCCTTAGATATTGCAAGATGCAAAATCAACCAGTCAAACGTACATATCTCTCATAATTTTGTTCTGTAATTGGTCATATTCTACTTAAATCCACTCTGTCGTATTATTTGTATCATAAAAACAGCGAGCTATTAATCTCCCTCGGCACATCCAGAATCCAGAAAGTTGTTACACCAAGGCAACCCTACGGCACTATTAAGTGTCTACTCTACCTGAAGTAAATTTTAGATATACAAATAAATCTCTTTTGTTAGACATATCGCACATTTAAATATAGGGACTTTATGTCAATATCACAAATTTCGTATCAATATCTTCTATACGAATTCTGTTATGTTATTCTTTTAATTTGAAGAAATCTGCAGATGAGATAAAGTGATTGTTTTTAGAAGTTCATTCAGTTGTTTTTAAGGAAGGATTTCTTAACCGTAAATTTAACATCGAAATTAAAATATGAAGTAGAATTTGTTGGAGTAATATAGGGTGTTAACTTAAAGGGCGCCACTGGATAATATTTGGCGTAATCTCACCACTGCAGGCATTGAGAACATTTTTAAGCGCTTGATTGACTAATTTGAACTGTCCTCGCAAAAGCATTTTTAATTTATTCCGTTTCTATACCGCGTTTATTTATTTTGGGTGCATGATATAAAGAAGAGTGTTAACATTTTTCTATGTCTGAGTAGCTGAAATATAGTCAATATTAATTTAATGTAAAGCATCCTCAATTTAAGAACGGTTGTGTATATGCTCCAGCTCATTTTCAGAAATGTATCGGTTTTTACTCTTTTTTTTTCTGTTCATAATTGCTCTTACCTCGTATATGTAGAATTATTTATATGCAGCATTTATATACAGAATATTATATGCAGAAAGCTAAACCATCGCCTAGTTTTTATCAGCAAATTGTATTGGTGGTGAAAATGTTTCCCAGAATATCAACCCAAAATGGGTTTAAATGGGATAATACTAGAATTATATTGTAGATAAATGTATTTACACTCAAGAGTGTAATAATAAGAGTTTTAATATAAGGTCATTTTAAAATATGTGTTGATCAAGATACTGAATAAATTGGCTTAAAGCAACTTAACCAAGATTTATGGGATTTTTCTGAAGAGTTAGAAATATACACCATTCTGCTGAAGGAATGATATGAAAGATGTGGAAATGTCGTAACTAATTATGTACATGTTGCATGTTTACACCCAATATGTTATACAACTCGTTATAAAATGATGCTCTATTTCGCTACGGTGGCCAGACGTATTATAAAAACAGTTAACGTAAAAAAAGGCGAAACTTGATGAATTTGGGCTTGCAAGATGATTTCCGAATGATAAGACGGTAAGAAAACAAAAACTTGCATAAAGCAGATTTGCGTCCTCGAATCTCCAATTGGGATTACTTGTGTTACTTGAACAATTAATGTTCAATTAATAAAGGCTTGATATTCAACGAAATACTCCTTTAATACAGCTTCAAATAATCGAGAAGTCGAGGAAGAAATTTTTTATTATGAAAAATCGAAAGAGTAGTTTCAGTTCGAAAGTTCAACAGAAATGCCACTCATATTGGGTCTTTGGTGCGAATCACATCGTAGAGGTATACCATTATTTTCGGATTAAAGCTTTTATTAGGTTTTAATTTTTATTGTGTCTAAAGATTGCTGATCAAAAAAATTAATAGATTTTCTTAACCCCTATGTTTAATTATAAAACATTGATAAACCTGACAGTGTATATGCCGTATTAATAAAACATATGAATATTTCTTTGGACATTTACTGACTGACTATTTGACTATAAACAAATTATAACGAGCGAATATTAAAATTTAGAATTATTGACTTAATTACTAGAGTTTACTTACCTGCTTCATAATATATATCCTTATTTTTCTTTTCCTCTTCCATTTGTTGTCTTTTTTTGACAATAATCTATAAAAAATTGGAATAAGTTTAATAACAATTTAATAAATACGATAATTTAACAAACATTTATGTAAATATTTTAAACTTAATAAAAATTGTCCAATGTTAATTTATATAACATATTGTTTATAACAAAAGTATGTGTAAGTCACACAAGGGCTAGTTTTATTACATTCACCGCTTTTTCAGTTAGTACTAACCTTTAAAAAAAAAGCTGTTAAAATTTAATGATATTCTACTCACAAGTTTGTGAGTTATTGTGCTAAGAGTGACACCACATATGTTATTTTCAAAACAATGGATCAAAAATAATTTCATATTTTAATTTAACACTGATTCTTGATGGGAAAAAATACCGTTCAAGCGAAGCAATGGCTTGAAAAGCGTTATAGGGAATCCGCTCCATCAGAAAAAAAATAAAACGTTGGTTTGACTTGGTGACAAACGCGGTTCTAGAGACATGGATGGTACAAGAACGCAGTGGATATACAAATGAGGTGGTAACACCAGAAAACATCAAATAAATCCACAAAATCGTTTTGAAAGGTCGAAAAGTGAAGTTGAGTGAGTTGGCTAACATCGTAAAAATATTAAAAGAACGTGTATTGCATGAGCTTTTGACTATGAGAAAGCTCTCTCCAAAGTAGGTGCCTGTTTGCTCACTATTGACTGAAAACAAGAACGTGGTGATAAGCGGCAGTTTTTGGCCATGTTCAAGCGAAACAAACCGGAATTTTTGCTTCGATATGTGACAATGGATGAAAATCAAAACGCTCGTCACCATAGTGGACAGCAACTGGTGATAATCCTATTTTGAGGCAAAAGATAAATCGTTCTACAAAAGTGGTATTTAAATGTTAGAGCGGTGCTGAAATTATTGTGTGGCTCTTGATGGAGATTACGTTAATGAATAAAGCCAATTTTTAAAAAAATTACCGAATTTTTTTGTTATGTCCGGGACTTTTCACCCCATGTGTTAAATAATTACGTAAAGTAAATAATTATATAGAAGTATTTTGTTAGTTTTAAATTAAATTGGTGTAACTTACTTTTCTTGTAAATGATCTAGATTTGTTACATAAATCTAAAAATTCTTTGCCTAATGCTGAATTGCAGAAAATAATATCAATTTGATAATATATATTAAATATCCTTTCTATTAATATTTCCAGAGCTCTACAAATTATCATTGTTTTATTAAAATGGCGTATAATAATACAAATATATACGACCTCACTATCCAATGGTTAAAACTGTCCCCTTCTGGTTCTGTGTCTATGTTAACTCCCATTGCAGTGTCTGGAATTAGATATATTATATATTCATCCACTTGTCTAAGATAAATTATTTTTACAAAGTATTACTAACCGCAAATTGTTTTTAATGCATATCGGGAAAGGAAATCATATAAATCAACATCTTTTTTCTTTTCATACTGTCTCATAAATTGAATTAGTTCATTAGATCGTTGAACAAATACTCCCATAAAACTATTTAACATTTGTGAATTGAAGGCTGGTGTAATAAATTTTCTATTTCGTCGCCATTTTGGTACTGAAACAAAATATACCATAATAAAAATATCCATTAAATCATACAACAAAACATTTATTAAATATCATATATTTAGGAAAGTTATTACAAAATGGTATATAAAAATTACTTGATTTTTGACTGAAAAGTCCACCTCCGAATAAATTATCACCTAAATTATAAAAAGGTTCTTTTCTCAATGCATGTGGACTAGTGAAAACGATATCAAATACTTTAGCGTCTGCAGTACAGTAGACTAGTTTTGTTCCAAACCACACTTTGAAAATGTTTGCAGAATGATATTCAAGAAATAAACTATCAATACATTTATAAATATCTAAAAACAATGTAAATCACTTGATTGCTTAAATATATAGTATATCATTTATGCACCTGAAGCTTGTCCTAGAAATCTAAGGGATGAGCCAACAATTGGCAATCCATATGGTCCTGGTAATTTGCTAGCAGATTTATATAAATTTCGTCTACCCCACAGAAATTTGAGTAACCAAAATAAAACTATAAAAGTGATTGAAATGAGATATAATTCATAACTAACTAACTTTTTGGGTGTATAAAAAAACGTTAAAAGTCGATTTGATTTAATGGTATCCATAGCTGTAATTTAAAATATTAAAATCAGCATTTAATACGTGATAAAAGTGAATAATTAGTATTCAACGCCCATGTCAAAATATACTCAAATATGCCTATTATATTGAGCAATATTTACATAAACACAATAAAAATACCAAATATTTACATTTAAGTATATTATCACGTTCAGTTAAAAATCAAAAATAAGTGGAAATATCAAAGTGCCAAAACCAATAACAAATTAAAATTATAAGTCACTATATTTCTATAAAAAACTTTCATTCATATATTCTAACAAAAACCAAATTATATAAAACTTAATTTTAATCTGGGTTAAAATAAGAAAATACTTTTTTAATTCTTTACCAACAATCATTTAATAACACATTTTCATCTTCAGACAAGATAAAAAATATATTGTGCGGTTCTAATTAAAAACTCTGAAACAAATTGATTGTTACGCATAATACAGACATTTAGGCATTTTAAATTAATAATCATTTTGCCTGGAATTTGCTGAATTTGTTGCAGAATAAGTTACAAAACAATTTAATGGTTATTTAAAATTGGCAGAATTAATCAATTATAGTTTCAAATAATTTAAATTATATTCACTAAATAGAAAATTATTCTAAATTTGACTTACTTCTCTAGAATTATCAATAATGCAAATACTTCATAGATCACTTACTATAATATGACGCCAATGATGTTATTTGCTAGTATATGTTATAATCAATATCCCCACTACATTTTTTTACTTTGCTCCTTAAGGCATATAATATTCAGATATTTTTTTGATATATCTTTTTTTTAACTAGTTACAACTGTTAGATAACTATAACTGTTAGAAACATAATCATTAATTATAAAATTATCAAAAATTATTAAATTGATAATATAACAGCCTTAATATAACATTAATATGAGTTAAATTATAAACTATGTTATAAAATATATTATAAAACTATATATAGAGTATATATATGTAACATATATATAACTCATATAGCAATAACTCACAAGCCGCCTCATAGATTTATATGTAACATATATATGTTATTGGGTGACCACAACTAGAATTTTATGGACTACCAATGACAATTTACAAAAATATATTTTCACATACTTTGGTTTCACAGAAAGTCTATTTGTATATAATAAAAGTGGGTTAAACAGAATATAAATATGTATAGATAAAATAATTAGTTATATAATCATGGACTTGGATACTTTGAATGAATGTAAATGGAACTGATCACTAGTAATTATTGGAGTCATATTGTGTTTCTTATTTCAAGCATCAAGGAAAAGTTTTTTAACGAAGACATTTGAGCAGATTTGTTGTGGAAATATATCAGGTAGTTCAGGAGGGAAATGGAGTTCGGATCTCAATGTGGCCAAAAATTGACAATCCACGAGAATGTGACACACTGTGTATGGAGCGTCATAGAGAGGGCTTTGTGGGGAAATCTCCCCTCAGAAGAAATGAGTGCGTTTGCAGCCTTCTAGCATGAACTGATTTAGGATTACCTGGCAGGATCTGGATTTGGAAAGGACAATGGATGAGAAAAACAATGCTTTATAGGCCACATTATTGTTATATTCAAAAAGGTTCCAGGCCTACTGGGTCAATTCATTAAGTTTATATTCAATGAAGGAAGTCAAGAATCGAAAAGCCCCCGACCTGACACATAGATGGCGATACTAGAATTAAATCCATATGTTTTTAGTTAGCTCTAACCCTCAAAAGATGCGTGTATAAATTTGACAGCTGTAGGATCATTAATTTGTGAATTATAGCATTTTGAGTGAAGCAACTTTTGCTATTGTGAAAAAATGGATAAAAAGGAATTTCGCGTGTTGATAAAATATTGCTTTTTGAAGGGAAAAAATACAGTTGAAGCAAAAACTTGGCTCGATGACAAATTTCCGGATACTGCCCCAGGAAAATCAACTATCAATGATTGGTATGCTAAGTTTAGAAGTGGTGAAATGAGTACCGAAGATGGCGACCGCAGTGGATCCCAAAAGAAATTGTTACCGACGGAAACAATAAAAAAATCCACAAAATGATTTTGAATGACCGTAAATTGAAATTGAATGAAATAGCAAGTACTCTATAGATATTAAATGAACGTGTACATCATATCATTCACGAATATTTGTGTATGAGAAAGTTCTGTGTAAAGTGGGTGCTGCGCGAGCTCACTTTTGACCAGAAACAACGACGAGTTGGTAATTTGAAGCAGTGTTTGAAGATGATCAAGAGTAATAAACCCGAGTTTCTGCGTGGATATGTGCCAATGGATGAAACATGGCTCCATCATTTCACTCCGTAGTCGAATCGACAGTCATCCAAGTGGACTACACACGATGAACCCACCTCAAAGCGTAGGAAAACGCAACAGTCGGCTGGCAGGATTATGGCGTCTGTATTTTGGTATTTTGGTGGTACCTGAATTGGGCTTCGAATTACTTCCTCATTCACTGTATTCTCCAGATCTGGCCCCCAGCGAGTATTTTCTGTTCTCAGATATCAAAATAATGCTTACTGGGAAGAAATTTTCGTGGAATGAAGAGGTGATCGCCGAAACTGAGGCCTATTTTGAAGCAAAGAACAAATCGTACTACAAAACCGGTATCGAAAAGCTGGAGGGTCGCTATAATCAGTGTATCACCCTTGGGAATTATGTTGAATAAATGAAACTAATTTTGCCAAAAAACACACAGTTTTTTTTCAGATTTTTTTTGTGTTTTATTATGGTAGGCCGGGGACTTTTCAATTGATCTGTTATGAATATGCATACGTACTAAACAGTCTTCATAGCTCTTCGAAGTAGGAGTTGGATATTCTTGAAAGAATGAATGAAACCCTTAATATTGATTCAATTCTCATTCCATTATGTCTGTGCATTATATCGCTCACATAAATAAAAAATCGTCATCCGAATAAATTATATAATAATAAAAGTAAATATAAAAAAACACAAGTATATTAAAGGGTAAATTTTATTCCTAATATAACTAAATTTTTAAAACTAGACTGTCAAATCTACTAACACTAACTATTATCTATCAACTAATTCTATCTTATATTCTAAGATCCATCCCAAAATGACACAATCTCGAAGGGAAATATTAGTATTCTCTTGATTCGTAACGTAATTTATAGCCATTAATTGGTCGAATAACAACACTGCATTTTACATCAATCTCCTCTATAGATTTATAATCAGTGAATATTTTATATCTCCGCAATATTGTTGCTAACATAACTTTCATTGTGATCATTGCGTATCTAAGCCCTGAAATAAACAAAATATTAGTTTTATTTTGATGTATTAATTAACATGATATTGTGATAAAGTTTATCGCCATAGTCTATCGGGATTATTATTTGGTTGCAATGATATAACTAGAGTACATAGTACATACATTAGTACATACATGTTATATGTTATAAGTATAGTTAATCGGCTATAACTAATGGGAATGAATGATAAGACCAGCTCTGGGTTGATAATAAAATGAAGTGAGCTTTTAAGCTTTTTATTACTGCAGTGAATGCGAAACAATTAATATTATAAGATTATGCTGCTTATTATGTCATGCTTGATTCGAGACTCTTTTTAGTGAAAAGAAGTATGTCAATTTCTTTCGATTACTTATACAATTGCTCCAATAGGATTTTTTGTCCTGATGAATATTATCTGAAAAACGTGATAAATTATCTGAGTCATAAATGCAATATCCGAGTTTCCCTAGAATTTGATTCAACAACCCGTGTGGGAAGGATATTAAAGAGAGAATATGAATGTGTCTGATAAATGTAACAACAGTGTATAAGAGGGGAGGATCATAGGAGAAATTGGATAGATAGGATAGATACAATATGCAGTTCAATAATTAATATTTAAGATTTATGGACACCAAGATAAAGTAAACAAATACTAGGATTATTTGAAAAAGCAGATGCCTGCAACTGTTAACTATTTTCCTACGTTTTCTTTTATCAAATGGTGTTGTATTCTTATAGATAGAATAATGACTGTTTTACTGTAGATGTGTTCAACTTTAGTCACAGTGGTTACTTTTTGTATAGGTCACATTCTACTACCGCGTGGAATATTCTTTGAAAGAGGGGTATGTACAATTGTGACAATTCTTATGGGTAGGATTGTGGCACAAGTAACAATTTGTTGCTGTTAGATGACTAGAAAACGTACAAGGAGGACTGTAGGAGATCAGGACAATATCGCATGTTATACTGATGCTCATGAAGCAGTGAAAGGTGCGTCTTTATGAAAAGAATCAGAATAGTGTATAGTGTGAACCGCATGTCATTGCTACGATATATAAAAAAGGGGATAAAGCCAACGACAAGGGAAATTCCGAAAGTATCAGCATAAGATAAGTGGCCCATAACAAAGTTTTTACCAGAGATGAAGAGAATGAACTCGACATCGAAATATCGAGGGATTATCTTGTCTGTTTTTTTTTTTCAATAGAAAAGATACGTCCGTATCCACAGGCTCCACCCAAGAAAATAATGAATCAACTATTTATGCTAAGCAGATAAAGAAAAGTATCGTTGAAGATGATAATGAAGAGAAGGCAAACGGATGGGTAAAGGGAACTATAAGAGACTATAAAGGGTAAAGAAAGACTCCGCAATCATCAGATGAAGAAGAGTTTTTTTTATCTCGTTTGTATTGGAGAGTACATTGGAGAGTAGGCATAGAGAAAAGTGGGAGCAACAAGATAATGTGGCTTATTAAGAGCGCTAACGGCGGTCATCATTACATATGCCACAATTATGATTTGATTGTACCAAAAATCTTATAAAAATGTTTATTTTTGGTTTTGATCATAGAGAAATGGGCCTCTGTTTCTTTTTATTTTCTTCTTTTTTTGTGCGTTTTCCTATTTAAGTACCTAATGATTATTTTCAGACTTTATTGATATAAGTAATGTTAGATCAGGATATGTTTAGGTTCCAATAAGTATTAATTTCAATTTCTGGGTCTGTTATTTTTCCTAATATGTAAAATAATTATATGCATAAAATAATTTTTATATTAAATCGACTATATTTCTTGACTGATTATAAAGCAAAGACTGTAAACTTTTTAAGTAAAGGTTCCAAATACTATTAATAGTCATAAAGCAGTAAGACTGTCAGTAAAAATTAATTCAAAACTTCCTGAATATTATCGATGTAGATCACTATTGAGGACAATTATGGTGAAAACCGTCGTTGCCATGTGACTGGTTGTGGCAAAATCATGCTTTTTGTAAAATTGCTTTTTTGAATATGCTATTATAATTTTAGGTAAAAATTTAGTATTAGTATATACTCATGTGATGACAAACATATTCTCTAATATTACGATATTTGTTAATCTAAAATGCATATTGATGAAGTTTGATGCATTCTACCCTTTATTACTTTATTGCATAATAATACTTTGACATGTTTTGAAAATGTAGAAAATATTTTTAAAAACGTCATATTAGGCAAGATTATGGATATAATATATCAAGTTGGGGCATATTTAATTCCATAACAATTATGAAATGTATTAAATGTATTCGTTTTTGGATGGATTCTTTCAGATGAATAAATATTATGCAATGCGAATACTAAGTTATATTTATATTAATGTTTACTGTGTTGTTATATTCAGGTAAAACTCTTTATCTAATGCGCAGTTTTAGGCACAAATAAACTTATTTTAATCTAGCGAACAAATATTTGAGAAATATCGTGAGCTGGCAAAGTGTTATTCTGCTATTATACCTATGCCAATAAAACTGCTAAAGTATTCTTCTAACTGGATATAAAATACAGCGGTGGATATCCGATGAGATCAATTTCGAAAATTACCGCAAATTAGATGGAGAAGAAAGAGAAGCCTACTGGAATCATGCTACATCGAACGAATATCAGTACCAAACAATTAAGAACGGTACGAATCTTAACATTCAGCAGATAGAACCTTTGTAAATTCACACGACCAGCGCCTCTAGTGGTGAAGACAATTCATTATGAAATTTTACAGTCATAATCTACTATAGATTTTAGCCAGCGATTGATCTAAGAATTTCATATCCTGATGAAGGGCAATAAAATCACTAAATTGTGAAATAAATTATCAGAAGTCATCAAGACCGCTGCGAGAATATTGTTTCACTGCCTTTACACTCTGCTCATACAAATTTGACAGAGTACTATCAGAGTTGAAAAAATCATTAATCGTTCCTATACTTAAAAAGAGGAGATAGTAATCACTGTAAAAACTATCGAAACATAAGTATCATACAAATGTGATTTCAAAGATCTCGCGAAGAGCAGACAAAGTTTAGATCAATTCCCGGTTGTGTAGGTAAGAGTTTCGCATACTTCCAGCTTAGGTGCTCCAGTTCCAGCTCCAGCTCCAGCTTAGATGTGGAAGGCATGCGAGTTTCTATTGATTTTCGACTGTATATATTGGTCCTCACTTTGAGCGGCTTTGGAAATTGAACATGCTCCCTTTAAACTTCTTCAGGCATCTTACGATGGTTCTATTAATTGCTTGTGAGTGATGTCTCTGATCAACGATATGTCTTCGGTCCACTGCTTTTTAACAAAATAGTGGATGGAATTATGCGTGTTTAAAATATTGATGCCATCAATATGATACTAGAAACTCTTTGACCAATCTGATATTCGCTGATGATAGCGCTATATATAGATGTTGACGCTTTTATAGTAGTTCATGATATATTAGCATTGTAGAACCATATTCCTTGAAAATTAATGAAAAAAGATCAAACTATTGACAACTCTCAAATCGTTTGCTATTGTAAATCTCAACGGCATCCAGTTACTTGGGATCAGTTACACAGGTGAAAAAAATGAGATCTGCTGCTGAAGTAATAAGGTGAATAAGGCCTCGGGAAGATTCGGGAATAATGGTGAAGGCGTAAAAATTGTTCCACGTTTCAAGATAAAATTTTTGAAGAACTATTAAAATAATAGGGACATGATATCAACAATAAACAAATATCTATTTTTGACCTGCTGCTTCAACCAGAAAAAACATAGGCGAGTTTTTTCATCAGCTATGATAGATGGGTCTATTACAATAACTCCAAACGTAGAATTGCATGAATTGTGCTAGGCAAACTATCAGAAGTTATAAATTCAATTTATGTATTTAGTAGGATCTGAAGACGTTAATCTACCATGACGAACTAAATCTAAATGAAACTATGACTGGAAATCGTCACCAAGTACAGATGATGCGCTTGAGGGCTTGTATTGCGGGAAATCCATTAATAATAAATCAAGAGATATGTAAAAGTCAAATTTCAACACAACATTGCTTATCCATTGTCTCACACCCAATCAAAACATATCAAAATATTAGACGGAAAGTCTTACTAATATCTAGTACGGATCATTTAATAATAATTAATAATTAAACTGAATTACTAAATTAAAATCACCAAAATATTTTAAATAGTTTTTTTCTGCTCTTTCCATTTTTTTTTTCACTATAGCACTAGAGTATCCAAATTTAGAAAGATCAGATTAGACATCAAATAATGTTATTTTGGTCTGAACAAAGCCATAAACAGAAGGCACCGAGCCTGGTGAATGTGCAGAGTGCTCATGAACTTACTTTAGTATTTTTTTAAATTGTATATCTCTATATTTTATCTATGATCCCGTCAAATGCATAAGCTTGTCATTTAAGGAAACTTTGTTTTTTAAAGAAGGGTTAATTCTTCTTGGCCATTGATATCATCATTATCAATCACCACCAACGTTATGTGTCCATATTGCAAATCATTTAATTTTAAAAATGAAGCCTCTAAATTGTGTTGCGCCAGTAGCCAGGTGAGGTAGGAGCCATTGATACAGCTGCCAGAGCCACTACATTAATTGGTTTCTTGAAATGTATTTTCCAGTATTTTTTTATTAATACTATGTTAAATTTATATTAATTTTACTTAAAATTAATTAACGTATTCTAAACAGCTTCTTGTGTGCCAATTTGCGATCAATTTGCTGTTCGACCGCCCTCCAATAACGCTGCTATACCTGATGAAGCAAGGTCAAATGCAATTCCATATTGCGATCGAATCGTTGCCAAAAGCCTTCATATTAAAAACGTTTTTCAGTTACACCATGAACATTTAAGCAAAAATTTCGCCAGTACCATCACTTAGTACCCTCATGAGCATATCGTAAGCATAATTTTGTTGGTGATTTAAAAGAACAACGTTCCTTTGAACAGTTTCACTCAATGCCTCGGAATAGTATTGGGTATCGCATCTCAATTATGAATTTATTCCTTCAAAATGACGAAATCTAGCAGCATTATTTATTTACGTACTAGAAAACAAAACTAACATTATAGTAGATCAAAAAGCGTTACAATAAACACCACCACCATGTTTTTGAAATATTTTATTCCAGTTCGAACTGAATATTCAAAGCTTAGATGGCAGAAAGTCGGCCATCTGTAGTATAGAAAGAAAAAAAAAACTAAAAAGTTACAAAGAAACTAATAGTATGTTTGGTATGGAAAATATTGAAATATATTAATAGATTTTATAAATCTTACCGAAACAATTTCTGGGGCCATGAGAAAACGGTACATACGAGCCTGGTTGGATTTTTGCAACATTTTGTGGAAGAAAACGATCGGGATCAAATTTCAGGGCATTAGGCCAATATTTTTCACTCCTATGCAACCTGAGTACAGCCAAGCAGATCGATGCCCCTTTCGAAAGAACATGGTGGCCTAAAATCCAAATATAATTAATATGTTTTGCATAAAAATGCAGAATGTTACGTACCAACATTAATGTCACCGTCCAAAGTTCTAGCCAAAATGGGACCAACCGGAAATAATCTTAGTGTTTCTTTGATAACCCTCTCTAAATATTTTAACTCTGGTAAATCATTGGCAGACATACTTCTTTCAGCACCTGCCACTTCTAATATTTCAGCTAATACTTTTTCCTAGATAATAAATATTACTTCTATCAAATATATAATAAACGTTGTCCAATAAAAATACTGCATATTTGCTATTAAATTTTTCATTTAATTCAATTTAAATCATTTGAAATGTCAAAAGAACGATTATGTTTTGGCAGCGATCCAATCATAAATTATTTTTTTCACATATTAGGAATTTAGAAAACGTGTGCCAATGAAGTCATGCAGCATCGCTCTGAACAAATGCTTACCAGAAGGCGCTTCTTCTGATAAACCTCATAGCACCGACAACGTATGGTCAAGCATTATCATATCAGAAGATGCCTTTGTGTCTGTTGCTCGCTATTGCTGGTTTTTTGTAACAATACGTTCCATTGACATCGGTAGACATCAGTTTAATTCAGTTTTAGTGGCTCGTGAGAGCTAGGTTTTAAAACCTTTTTGAAGTTTTTTTAGGGTTAGAACCACAGGAAGACCTTATAGCATTCAATATTCCGCTTCGGTGTCGATGTGGAGAGGTCACAGCATCTTGTTCTTGTGATTATTATGTAGAAGATTCATTTTTTTTATCCAGTCAAAGTGGTGTATTGAGTCTTCTGAAACTTTTTTTTACTGATCAGGGGCAAAACCTCGGTGTTCGAGAAAAACGGTTTAAAATTATTTGACAGGTTTGAACAGCTTTCTTCCAATTACACAACAAATACAACAGCATTACAAAATAATTTAAAAAGTGGGCTCCGAACCAAGGTTCTCGGCATTAAACCCACCGACTAGCGAGTGACCAACTTGAAAATCATTACAGAAATCATTCGGTTTTGCCCAGCCTGGTTACTGGCGTTACTGGGATCATTTTTCTTGTCGGATTTTACAGTCTCGCTTAGGACAATCACAAATATTAGGCAATCACAAATATAAATTTACGGCGATACTTCAGCAGGATTCAAACCAGCAACTATCGCAACAGTAGGTGGACCGTTCGGTCGCCTTTACCACTGCACCAACCAAGCCAGCAGTTGGGTTACTTTGTTTAACAGTTATATAATTCACTAATGGAACGATAATTCGATTTCACTAATAATCAAAACATATGAAAACATATAATATAAATAGTCATAGTAAACGAAATAAGAAAAAAAATTATGTAAAATAATATATTAACTAATATGCATGGATTTCTTTTAACTTCTGTTAACTAATAGATAATACAGTAAGATTTAACACAACAAAGATTAAATTAAACTGTGTTCAAAAAACAATAATTTAACATATGTTAGAGATTTAATTAAAATGTATAGGTAATATATAAAATATACATACCTGTATATCTTGATGCATGCCTAATAAGACTAACACAAATGTGCTGGCGGTAGAGGTAGTGTCCGAGCCCTAAAAATGTAAAATTATCCTACGTAATATAATGAGATTCACTGTTATTACTAATTTTCTAACTCTAAGGGACACCCAGCTAGCACTCGGTAAACATCGACAGTTTCCGCCTCATTTTGCTACGTTGCCATTAACAAATGATCGCGAATTCCGTTTTGGAGCTGAAACTGGTTGGATTTCTAATATCACTGGCTTATTTATATTGGACATAAAACTATTCTTTATAATATTTAGTTTCCGTGCTATGTGTTATTCTAAGATTATCGTTATTTCACATATACTATTATATTATCCGAGTTTATTAATTATTTTTTTTATTTTAAATATAGAATTAAATATTTATTTATTTGGATTTCTTCGCTTATTTTACGTATATAGCTGTGTATTATATTTTTATTGGTTCTTGCATTGTTCAAATTATCATTTTATTTAAGACACTTAATTGTGAATATTGTTAAGCCATCAAACAAACATTTGGTGAAATTACATCCAGGTGTGTATCTATTTTATTATTTATTTTAATTTTACAAATTCGATTCATGTATATAGTTAATAGTCATTTCTATGTTTTAAAACCTTTATATATAGATAAATAAATTATATTTCATACATTACATATTGTTCTAACTTCTTTAAAAGAAATTAATTAAATATTTTCATTAATAGTGTACCAATAACTGGCAACGTGGCAAAATCAAATTTTAGTGCACGTATCAGTTGTTCCAGGTTCTTATTCAGAAAAGAAAATCTCTACTTACCGCTACCATTAAAGTAATTGTTTCATCTACTATTTCTTCATCAGTAAAATAACTTTTATCATCTTCATAAGTCACCTTCAGAAGGATGTCAATAAATGTTAGACGATTAAGTTCCTCTGTTGAAATATAAACAGTAACAAAATACATACATTTTAATGTCACATGTCATTAATCAGCGATATCATTCCATAGAAATACGGAACATTAATATAAGTAACTGTTAAAAAATCTACCGTAATTGTTATATTGAACGATCTTGATATTTCTTCAGATAAATTGGTTTTCATATAGTGTTATTGAGTTATTCGGTGTATACAATGTACTAATCATGTAATACTTAAAATTACAGGATTTTTTGATATACATTACTTTTGTTGCTTGATTTGAATAAATCTGCTAACGAAGCACAGATTTCAAAAACTAACAGCAAAGACCCAAAAAGAGGGAAAATGGCTCGATTTGACTGAATATGCCATTTCAAAACAGTTTCAATATAGTGATTTTATTGTTTGCTAGACAAAAAAAGAATTTTCTGTGGAATATTGAGACTGTGGATGAAAAGTGAATCTACTACAACCTTAAGAACAAAAAGGATTCTTCTGGATTAGTCGGAGTATGTAAGACCATAAAGAAAGCTTTCCTATGCATATGGTGGGATTGGCAAGGTGTAGTAGTGTAGTAGCAAGGCACGAAGGCTTAGTGGCGAAATACATCCGATTATGTCTACCTGATGACCTAACAGCTCTTATCAAATCATTTCTGTCAGGACGATCGTTCCAGGTAAAGATTAAAGATATTCTCTCTAGCCGGAAAACCATCGACGCAAGAGTTCCAGAAGGCTCCCCCCTGGCACCCGCTCTATTTAATATTTTTCTTTCAAATATCCCTAGGAGACCACAAGTTGAGGCAGCTTTTTACGCAGACGACACTGCTTACTTTCCTTCTTCAAGAGTAGCACCGCACATCCGAAGCAGACTCCAAAAACAACTCGATGAGATGGTTCAGTGGTTACATTTCTGCAGGTTGCGGTCAACCCACAAAAAACCCAGGCCATCTTCTTCCACAAGAAGCGTTTTGTATTGAGCATTTCGCATCTTAAAATCAAGAACGCCGAACTCCCATGGTCAGAAGAAGCCGCCTATCTCGGTCTAGTCTTCGATCACAAATTTAGGTGGAATTCCCACATTCAAAAGTCCCTCCATAAAGGTCAAGGTATTGTTAATTTGCTGTTCCCGCTTATCAACCGGGCCAGCAGGCTTCCTCTCTCTATAAAATCTCTCCTGTACAAGATGCTGGTTCGATCAGTCGTTCTATACGGCTCCAGTGTCTATCTAAAATACGTCTCACCTAGCCAGGTGGAACGTCTCCAAGTCTTTCAAAACAAAATTCTCAGGAGAATAATCAATGCCCCCTGGTTCGTCAGGAACAATCAAATTCATAGAGAAACAGACGTCCCCCAAGTTCACGATTTTATATCCGAGGTTTACTCGAGATATTTCTCCACTCTTCGTCTCTCGGACAATATATGTATTACCAAGCTGGCCGATATTTTAGGCCAATAACTCATTCGGCTCTTCGTAGCCTTATTCTATCACGCTCGACACTACCCCGTCGTGCTCTAACTCCAAATTGTCTCGACCTTCTCCGGCGAGCGATTAACTCATATACCGCAAGCTGCTTGGTGTGATAACGACGCCACGTCCTTGCCTGGCCCTTGTGCCTCTTAACGGTGTTACCGGTTACGGGCACCCTTCTTACTAACAGTAAGAAGTATCAGTTAAGGTCATTGGATCAGCTGATAGGGTGGGGTTTAGTGGGTAGCCCAGACGTAGTCTCCACATAACCAGTCCAACTCGCTTATTCCTGCGGGTCTTTCTGACCAGGTATTCGTAACAGGATTCCCCTACCCGGTTTCAGGACAAAAAAAATAACAAGGTGTAGTATATTACGAGGTACTAAAACTAAATTTAACTACCATTGCTGGTGTCTATTAATAACAATTGAACAAGTTTAACGATGTATTGCAAACGAAAAAACAGTAAAAGCTAGTAATAGACGAGTTTCATTATAACTTGACTGAGTCACGTCTTTGAAATGCTGAAAATGTGCGAAAATAGATTGATGATTGAATCGTCACCAAACCAACATACTTATTTTGACACTATAGAGCAATATTGCTAGAAATATGGGAAAAGTTATAGAAAATGATGAAAAATATTTTTATTTAACATATACTGTACCAATATTTCTCAATAAATACAGTTTTAAAATGAAACATTTATCAGAATAAACGCAAGCACATCATATACAAAGGAGGTATGTCGTTACTGACAGACTAACAGTTTTAAATTTTTACTGTAAAAAGTTTTACTCTTAAAGACATATAGGCAACCTTAAAGTACTATTATATGTTAGCTTTACCGGAGGTTAATATTATATGTATAAATAAATCTCTTATGTCCGACAAAATAAAACACCCCCAATTATATAATGTAAATTTGTGATAAAAACCTTCATAAGACTGGAGAATATCATAAGACTGGACATATGTCAATAAAATAATCTTGTGGGTTATTTTATCTGCCGATAAGATACATCAACTGTTTTTAAAATTACATAATAATGATTTTGACTTAAGCAAAACAATCTTTCAGTGAACAGTTTCAAAATCTCAATTTAGCGTAGAAGACAAAACATTTAATGGAAGATTACGGTGTCTGTGAATACGCAAAATTAAAAGCTATATGAAACTGAGCTAGCTAATAAATTTGAGTCAGGAACTGAAACTATGATCGAATTTGATTTGCAACAAAATGTTCAGTATACATAGAAAATTTTGCCTCACGTTGTTCACCCTATTTTCTCTTCCGGCTACCCTTTGTGCCTACAAATTAAATACTTGTGAAGGATAAGCAGTAGACCACGCAAATTATTATATTAGGTACTTGCATGTACTCATTGTTTTTTTAACTTTTTATTGATCTCTTTATGATTTATTAATTTACTTAACTTTTTCCCATAATTTTGACAACTTCTACACCACAGAACAGAAATATAAACTAGGAACTTAAATGAGCACACCCATATTTATCAGGCCAGAGGTAAAAAGATTACATTCCTTTTCTTTCTTTCGATTTGAAATTTTGTGGCATCCTTGTTAGATATATTTGTTTATTTCTATTTTTGCGCATAATAGCATAATTTCTTAATTTATAGTTATTGATTTTATATGTACAATCAGAAAATAAGTTATTACTTGTGAGATTAGATATTGTTTTTTGATGTATTTTGAAAATATTTTTTATAAATGTTAACTAAAACATTTTAGTAAAATTTCATTTTCCTCTTGTATATATAATTGTAATATAAATAATATGTTTAATAATTTTTTTTTATATTTGCCCTTATAATAATTAACCTAGCTTTGCGTGCCCTCAGGTGGCTCTGACGAATAAAACTTGGTTACAACTTTATACATTGGAGATGGCATTTTAAGTCTATCTATTATGTGACATACACTGATAACTCAATGTCAAAACCATCGAATTTAATAGTGTTTGACGCAGGTTTAAATTAATATTTCGCATACTCACCAATAGATATCGCTGATCAAAAACATTCCAACAAATTAATTATAGAATTATACAATTATTTTCACGTTAAATATTTGATTATTTATGTTCTTATATTTATGAGTCATCTTGCTGAAATATAAAAATATTTTCTTAAATCCTTAATTTAAATTTATAAATTGCTGACATTTCAAAATTTGAATAGAAAAAAATCAGAGATCCAACTATACGAAACTATCAACGGCGATCGCTATCTTAGGGATATCCGCCGCCGAGAAAAATATATAAAGATATACCGATATTTTTAAGAGAAACTAATAATATTTATATATCACCGCAAAAAATATTTTTCATATATTTTTATATTCAAATAGCAATATTTTTAGTAAACCTTAAGTAAGTACAGAAATGCATTAATCTTTTAAGCTACAATTGAACCTTAAACGACAATATTAAAGATTTATGAAAAATACTTAAAAGGATTTTGAAATATCTAAGAAATATATATAATTTTTTTATTTTTAAATATCGGAAAATATCGGCTAACAAAATATCGATATATTGCTCAAAAAAAATATTAAAAAAATGTTCGGCATCCTTTCAAGGTTTCTAACTGCCTATTCATACTGATTACCCAGCATTGCAATTAATAATTTTATGAGTATTTAGAATGGTAACATATCATAGGTTATGATTATATATAAGTAAAAATATAAGTAGAAAAATTTAGAGAGATTTCCATATTAAATATAGAATTACTAACTTAAAATGGTGAAATTGTTACCTGATTCATAATATAAAGCTTTGTTCTTTTTTTCCTCCTCCATTTGTTGTCTTTTTTTGACAATAACCTATAAGAAATACAAAACAAAATCAATAGCAAAACATTTAAAAATAAATTATGTTATTAAGTAGGTAATAATAAAAATATATTTATTGTTGCTTATCTTTTAATCTTATTTATATTCATAACCAACCAAAAGTTCTCAACCTCTCAGCTTCTTAAATGAACAACTTTTATAATGTTTTAATTTTAATATTATTTTTACCAATTTTACATACTAAAGTCTGAACAAACAAGACCGCCAAAATGAAAAGCTCCTCAAAGAAACTAAAAAAGACCGACGAATTAAAAACCCAATAATACTTTCTACACCTAACCACCATATCACCGGAGGAAGTATCACACGAGCACATCCTTGAAATGCGAACAACAAAGAGCTGAGCAAAGAAAATCCATTCCTAAAACAACAAATAAACAACATGTCCAAGGAAAAACCCATCCCGGCTTCAGACAGACAACCAAAATCCTTGAGCAGAGAAAGTATCCTTTCAACTCCTTCACATCTTCACTGGAGAAGCAACTTAAAGGCGTTATTAGAGGCCTATTGAAGTCAATACTAAACTACAAAGTCAGAGAAGGATTCCAGGAAAAGTGTAAAAAGTGACAAAATACGTAAACTAAGTGTTCCAACTGTGGAAAAGAACACACCGCCAACTTTCTAGGGTGCTCCACTAGAGAGTCATGGACAGAAACCGTAACAAATTTATAGACCAGCTCCAAAGATCTCCGCCCGGGCAAATCAATGAGGAAAAAGATTAGTCAGCCAACTATTCCCACCAGCAACGACAAGGGACGCTATGGTCGAGGAAATCCGAAGAGATTTCGCCGCTTTCGCCAACAAAATATCCTGCCTCATCGGTTAATCTTGATCCCGGACAAAAACAAAGGTAAAACGACCCATTTCTCATCTTTGAAATTCTGGCCTCTCATGTAACAAATTTTAATAAGCCAGTTACCAGGGCGCCGAAGATGAGTTACTGCAGGTTTTATCACAGGTAGACTATCCCATCCGAAACGCCCCAGATATGCTAGTCTCCTTTGATTATAGCCATTTTCCTTTGTGATTATAAAAGGTTTATGGCTATCCTCAAATTAATTTTATGATCATTTTCCAATTCGAGATTTTTATTTACAACATTCATCTCAGGCTACCTCCAATTCGCTTCATGGCCACAATTAGCCAGTAGACTATCAACTCTCATTTATGTCCACCATTATAGATTTCTTCGTCGCTCAAAAAATATGGTACCTTTCTGTATTCCGCCGATCTGACTACCTCTTTCCAATCAATCGGCTATATCGTCACGGCTGCCCTACCTGCGAATCCACGACAATTAGCATTCACATATGTACAACAGTAGTAAAGAACAGTAGTCATAAATTAATTTGTAAATTAAGATTGTACTAAGCATATCTAATGTTCTAATTAATTAAATAAATATATTGGTCTTTGTTTCATTAACTCTCAAGCCATATGGCTCTGAATATAAACGATATCATGAAGGATGCTAGAAGCGTGATAATTTCATAAAAAATTATGTAAATAATGTATATAAATTTATTTAAAACGACTTCAGTGCTAATTTCTATAAAATTAATTTTTTTAAAATTTACGAATAAAAATATTTTCTATAAAAATTAAACTATAATTAATTTTACCGTAATAGGTTATTTTAAACTAACATGGTTCAACTTACTTGTCTCGTGAAAAACCTGCTTTTATTACACAATTCTATAAATTCTTTACCTAATGCTGAATTATAGAAAATAACATCACTGTGATAATATATATTAAATATTCTTTCTATTACTATTTCAAGGGCTCTAGAAATGATCATTGTTTTATCAACATAGGATAAAAGAAGGGAAATAAAACTTACCTGTCAATCCAATGATTAAAATTAAACCCTTCTGATTCTGTATCCACATTAATTCCCATTGCAGTGTCTGAAATTAGATAGTTTATATATTTATATACTTTTTTCAAAACATCTTACTAACCACAAATTGTTTTTAATGCATATCTTGAAATTAAATCATTAAAATCAACATCTTTTTTATTTTCATACTGTTTCATAAGCTCAATTAGTTCATCAGAATGCTGAACAAATACTTCAGTAAAACTGTTAAGCATTTGTGAATTAAAAGCTGGTGTAACTAATTTTCTATTCCGACGCCATTTTGGTACTAAAACGAAATATATGATAATTAAAATGCCCATTAAATTATAGAGCTAGACATTCAGTAAATATCATATATGTACTTAAATAAGTTATCATAAATTGTTATATAAAAATTACCTGATTTTTGACTGAAAATTCCGCCTCCGAACAATTTATCACCTAAGTTATAAAAAGGTTCTTTTCTCAATGCATTTGGACTAGTTAAAACAGTATCAAATATTTTTGGGTCTGTGGTACAGTAAAATAATTTTGTTCCGAACCACGCTTTGAATAGGGCTTCATTCTTATATTCAGAAAATAAATTATCAAGCCCTTTATATATATCTAAATAAATATAAAATATAATACTTGATTTGTTTAAATATGCAACTGTTTGATTTATGTACCTGATGCGTCTCCCAGAAATTTATAAGCCGAGCCAACAATTGGTAATCCACATGGCCCGGGTAATTTTCTAGCTGATGCATATAAATTTCTTCTGGTCCAAACAAATTTGAGTAACCAAAATAAAACTATAAAAGTGATTGAAATAGAACATAACTCATAACTAATTAAATTTTTGGGATTATAAAAAAATGTCACAAGTCGTTTCACTTTAATAGTTTCCATATCTGTAATACAAAATATTCAAATCAGTACTTAACATATAAAATTAAACCATTAATATTATTTGGCCTCTATGTTAAATCATTTGTAGCTTTAATATTATGTATTTTTATATAATATAAAAAATGGGTAATATGTTGTCCAACATTTATTAAGTATTCCAAACCACGTTGAAAAGAATGGTATACTTGTTCAACCGGTATCAATTACCATATACCTGAATTTATATTTTTATAGAAAGAGATTGAACCAAATTGGTCAAGCTAGTTCAAGGACTAAGTAAAATTTATTTTCTTTTTACGTGCGTAAAACAACCACTAACAAAAATATGGAAGTTTTAGAAACATTATTTTTGGAACATAAACTATTTATATTTAAATATATTATTATATTACGTAAAATAAACATGAACAATAGTTGAAAAAGTAGTATAGTTCACTTTTTCATATGGTTATATTTGAAACATACAAAATACACATGTAAAATCTAAAATATTAAGTATTAGCATTTATTTTAAAAATATTGATGTGATTTCTACTCAACGTCTACAATCTGTTTTAGCTAAAGCTAATTAAAATTATCACAAAATTATAAATTACTATACTATTATGCAGTGCTGATTAAGAATTATTACATACCTAAATTACATTCCAGGTGAATTTAAATATAAAACATAAAATCGCCATTCAGCTACTTTTGACTAATTTTAATTTTGAAAATTGTTAAATTCACCCAATAATTATTGTAAAATAAATTATAAAACAATTCAATTATCATTGAAACTTAGCAAAAGAGATGTTATCAATTGCAGTTTCAAGTAATTATAAATATCTTTAGTAAACATAAAATTATTCTAAATTTTACTTACTATTTTAGAATTATGAATGGTACTTGCAAAACCTATGTAGAAGATACATACAGTATGATGCTAGTACTGTCACGTAGTGGTATATAATAAACATCCCCACTACTTAACATCTTGAAATATAATTTTTTTGGCATATTGTTTTTACTTTTTAATTATATCCCTAGAAGTGTAATGTTTATTGCGAATGGTTAAAATTGCAAAATTGTGTTTTATCAATCATGATTTATTTAATATTAATATACATTATTTTCTATAAAATATATGTCTAAAATAATATATAATCCTAACATGATATAGGAGTTCAGGTATACAAAAAAAAAACAGAATACTATATATGAGCTTAAAAACAGTTTTTGTCTTTTATTACCAATATGAAATCTCCCATTGTTTTGTAGAAAAATTATTGCGACTCATTTATATATATCTGACTCTACTCTGTCCATCGATGGGCACAATGTGGATTTGTACAAACATAATATAGTCTCATTTCTTCTTCAGCTCTCCTAGTTTGAGCCTGAAAAAATACTGCTTCTCTATGTTGACAATTAGGACAATGATGATCTTCCGTTCTAGGTAGTGTTGGGTCTGATATAACATCTGATACTATATGGGTTAACTCACTAAAATTAATAAAAAACATTATATAAAATAACTCTTAAACTCTAATACTAAGTATTTAAGCTGGTACCACTAAGAACTTACTCAATTTCGTGCATAATTTTATTTACATATATACATTTTGAATCAGCATGTTGTTTATAATCACAATTTCTGCATGCATATAATAAAATTTTATTTTCCTTGTCTTCTTTGGGATATAACATATTGTTGCTAAAAATTATAGGTTAGTGGTATTCAAAACTAATATTAAAGCTTTACCATTCTTGACAAAATCTTATACCGACAAATCCAGGTCCCTCACTGTGAGAATCGTATCCAGTTGGTTTCGACATGATTTTAGGCTTTTAATAAAATGTTAAATTATAAACAGACTCTTATTTAGAAAATAATTCCTAAACCGTGTTTTTCTAGAATGAATTCTAACCTAACAAACATTTGATTATAAGTAGTAAAACCTAACGTAAGTACATAGAACTATTTAGAGAACTATTAGAGAGAAAAGTCAATAGAGGACTCTGAAGAGAAGTTTCCTTACGTCCAGTCTCTTGGTAGGATCGTCCACTGGTCGGAATGTTCGTTTGTTCCTTGTGTGTATTGACTTTTTTATTTGTTCGATAACTACTATCTGTGTGTCCGGAACCGTATGGTACCAATTCTCTAGCTTTGCCAATCTTCAGTGTGCTTGTATTTGTGGTGGCCTAAATATATAAGGTTAAATCTTCATTACAGGTATCTGTAATTGGCACATTTATTTGTTTTTTGATAAAGTTTGCTAGGCATAGACCAATAACATTAATATAAAACACAATTTAATCAGAAAAACCTATTAAACAAAATTCTATAAAGTTGTAAAAATTAATATAATATGTAACAATAAATATATCCTTAAAATATAAAACCAAATATATCTATAAAATATACATATAATTTAAAACTTCATCAAATGCAAACTTAATTCCTTACTAAAATTCTATTTACTCCTTAATTAATAATTAAAGTATATAATAAGGTATACCTTCAGATCATTATGTATTGGGCAATTAAAAGGTTTTAAAGTTACTTCTATGTGCTTTAGATAATTTACATTTTTTACTAACCGGGAATGTATTACCAGGAGTTAAGAAATTGCGACTTGACTCTATATCTTCATATTCATATACAAACAAACTTCATATATGAACAAACAACATTTTACGACGTACCGTAGTATATATTTCAGGTTATTTGGTAAAACTTAGACCGACAAGTTGATATTGATTTTATAGACCCAAGGACATATCTCAAGCTCAGGACTCCAACAAAATTGTTTTATTATTCTGTTAGTACGTTTTTCAGCTATCTTTCTTATTTTATTCCGCGATATTGTTTCGTTGATTATACAACACAGTTTTGTTAGATATCGTACAAAAGTAAATAGGCGGGATTACCGCTTTTTTTAATTTTGGAATTTGTCGCCTTTGCGAGTACTTAGCAACATAAATAATTACCATGAAATCATGTTTTTTCGGGAGCTGTATTTGCCAGATATCTTAACATGTTCAATGGACGTTAACATTTCGTAAGTGCTCATTTCTGAAGACACGACACTCAGAATCACTACACTTTTTTAATTCAATTTCTTTTATTTTGTTTTGTACCGGCCAACCTGAGTTTCATCAAATGGTGAGTTTATTCATAGGGTATTCGAATTCTTTTTAATTTCCATTTATTATTTATTAAATTTCCATTTATTATTATTTATTTATAATTCTTTAGTAATTATTTTCTATATATTGTTCTTAATTTATTATTCTCTATTTATTATTTTCTATTTACTATTCTCTATTCGTTATCCTGAATTCATTATTCTCTATTTATTTTTAATTTATCCATTTACCGTTATTTATTTTATTCTCCTATCTTTTATTATTTCTTCGTATCTTTGCCATCATTCATTTTAATTTTTTGGTTTCTAGTTTTTTCTGATTCTATGCCACACTCATCTAGCTTTTCTTCTTTCTTTTATCAATACTCTAATTTCAAGGAGCTAATTTCCCTCATATTCTAATTTCTCCCTTAATGTTGGGGTAGCTTCTCTTGCAGCAGACCGAATTTGTTCAATTATATTTCCGGTTTGCTGCTCAAGATGGTCTATATTTTTGAGAATGACATTTAAATTGATTTGTTCCTGCATTATAAGTCTAAACGTGTCCCAGTTAGTAAATTTGTTAGTAAGATTAGGCTTTTGTTTTTTTTTTCAGGATCGTCGCGCCTTGTTTTAACAATAGGGATGCCGAAAAAAATAGCGAAATATCGATCATTTTAATCGATATTTTTTTATTAAAAATTAACGTTTATTAAAAATATCAATATATATTGCAAAAAAATATCAATATTTAAAAAAAAATAATCATATCGATATCATATAATAGAATTATTGATATTTATTTCGGCGACCGACTCTAGTTAACAATGCTGGAGTGTGATCAGGTGATAGTTAGCATAAGCTCTCGATTTTTATTTGATTTGATGAGATACCTTTCGAAATATAAAAATCCAGTAGGTCTTTATTACTGTCGGTGGGCCAGTAAGTAGTGGGTTCACGCACTGAATGATAATTACAATTCGTAATATTAATTTGGAAATAAATTCCTAATTTTGGAAATAAATCTCTGTATTGCGTTATTTCATATCTTGATGGAACTTCTATGTTTATTTCAGCGCAGTGGTAAAAGCGATGGGACGGTCCTCCTACTGTTACGATAGCCGCGGGTTCGAATCCTGCTGAGGCATGGTCGTAAATTTATGTTTGTGATTGTTTGATATTTGTGAATGTTCTAGGCAAGAGTGTAAAATCCGACAAGGAAAATTATCCCAGTCACGCCAGTAACCAAGCTGGGTAAGACCGGATGTCTTCTGGAATGATTTCTAAAGTTGGTCACTCGCCAGTCGGTAGGTTTAATGCTCATGACCGTGGTTCGAAGCCCACGTTAAACTTTAGGCCCAGTCTCAATAAACCCATAGTTGATAAAAGGAGACTTTAAAATATATAAAAAAAAGTTTTATATTGTTTTATTAATTAATATATTTTTTAAATTTTACGCCTTGGGTTTGAAATTAGCCCTACACTATCAAAGAGTTGAAAAGAATATCGCCTGTATATATCTTCTTTCGGAATGAAAATGACAAAAGATAGCCGGATACTTTTTCAAGGGATAATGATGCCATCTGTGCATCCGGATATACAACAGTTCCTAAATAGAGGATGAATTTTTTTCTTATATTATACCACTGATTAATATAATTATGGACTTATGAGTAATAATTTAATCACTAAACCGTATAAAAACTAAACACATTCTTCTCTCTATAAATAAACCATAAAAGTGCCATAGAAATGAAATGAACCAATGAAATGCCTTGGCGGGTCTTAGCACAGGAATTCAAACAAATAATAAGTTTATAAGTATTCTTAGGTATAAATACTAGAATAAGTAGTGGCATATTGGACGTCACGAAACATTTCTCAAAAATTGCCTATAAAGTTAAATCTCTATTTTCTCTGTGGTTATTGACATATTCGTTGTGTATTATTGGTCATCTAACCATAAGTATTTAAAATGGTTTTGGTAGGGAATAATAGTAAGACAGATTAATATCACCAAAAATTGTATTTTCAAAATTAGATATAATATTAATGTTTTCCATACAGTTAACAGGCATTAATTTCGATCCGAATAATTTTTAATTTTAATTTCTTTAGTATAGATTTTTATTTTTAATATAGATCTTAATTGTTGATTGTTCAAAATTGATTTCCCATACAATAATACATTTTATTACCAACGTGTACATAGATGATTCCAAAATGCTCACATTACGCCTTTAAAATTTTGGAAGCATCTGTTCAAATTTAGTTCACATCTAACAATTTACTTAATCTTACTACTAATAATTCTGTTATTTTGTTCCTAACTAATTGCATTAAATATTTCTTTTGGATTTGTATTTCCCGCCATTTTGCAATAACATGTACAATATAATACGAAAAATATCTCGATTTTGCTTTGTTTGTCTTTTTTTACAAAAAATCAGTACAAAAAAACCAACGACCTTAATGGATCACAAAATACAATTCCAAAATGTTCGAATACCCGTATTAGTGCGCATGTTGGAAGTGCAATATGTTAACAATTTTTAATGCTAATTTGAATTCACATTACATACTAATTTTAGGTTAATTACTTTTGGTTCAATCGAGATTTAATTACCGTTTTAATTTGTGATTGGAAAAAAATCTTGTATATTTTATTTTCATAATTTACTTAAATATATTTTATATAAATTTGTTATCTAAGAACGTCAGCAAACATTTCAGATAACTATTACATTAACAATGATGAGAGCAAATACATACACAGAATCAAAATAATAAAAGAAACAAGTGATTCAAACGAATTTAAAGATACATTAATCTATTTATAAATTGGTAAATTTAATTTTGTCTGTAGTAAAGTATATGAAAAAAAAAATGAAATATGTTACTCAACAGTAAACTTAATTTTATCTAAAATGTTTGCTATGTGTTAGTTATCAATAATTAAATAAAACAATATTCAATAATTTTTGTATTTTTTGGATGTAAATAATTATTGTATATAAGTAACAAAAATGTTGATTAATTTTTGTATCTCTTTGTTTTTATTCCTAAAAACAAACAGCTCTCTTTTTCTTTTCAAATAGGTGGAAAAATTAAAGAAATACCTTTTTTTTCAGTAAGTCATCTCTAATATATTTGTTATCAAGGTTAGTAAATGGTTTGACCTATAAGTAAATATAATAAAGTAGGCTTTGCGGTGTTTGATCATATTATTTGAATAATTGGTAGAGTGCTTATGAATCTTTGCACGAATAAAGATTTTTGAGAAAAATTGTTTCATTTGACGGAAAAAATAAACCTTTTCGAACAATGCAGCAATATACCAAGTTGAACTACATTCATACTTTATAACTTGATTCGTAGTTTTAAAATATGCGTTATTTGTGCCACAGTTACTTATGATGACTGAATATAATGTATTTCATTTATTTTTCCAATTTTAAAAATGTATGTACAATAGAAACTAAAAGTACGTACGTACGTACGTAGTTAAGAAATAAGTCGTCAATATTTTAGGGGAATTAAAATTTCGTATCGATGCTTTTTTTAAATTATTGTCTTGAAAAACGTTATGACGTCTTAAGTCGTTTTAATATTTTCGTTTATGTGCAGTCCTTTAACGTTTAAAAGAGTGCCACAAATATAACAAAGGAATTGAAAAAAAAAAGTTTAATCTATAAAAAATAATTGATTATTTTAAGCATAGTTTTATATATTTTATAACTCTTTTTATAATATATTAGATGTACAAATAAGTACCCGTCCTTCGTAAAACAAGACATCGTTAGTTAATTATGTTGAAATTGTCTAGTACAATAAATCATACAGAATATTAGACATATATATAATATAAGGCTTCTAATAAAACAGTAAATTCATATTATCAAAATGTATGCCGTCAGTATGTCGCAATGTTGTCGCATTAACTTAGAATTTTGATTTACAACATTTGCCAGCTTGTAATTTCTAATTATAATGACTAATATTGTGAAGAAATTTGTAGATATTTCATAACTGTGTCAACTAGTGCCAAACAAATCGAATTTTCAGATTAATTCGGTTACATTCAGACAACGTTTTGCCCCTTTTTAACTAGGGTAAAATGAAGATAAAAAATCAGCTCCGAGTTTAAAATTAATTTTACACTTTTAGAAACTACATTTGGCAGTATATTCGAGGTCATCTATGACGTGTATTGGCTGTTTTATTTAAAGGATTATATGTGACGGACATTACCTTCAAGTATCATAGATTTCGAAGTAACAATATCTTTATAATAATCCTTATTTTCGAAAAAAAATTGCAGTTTTTTAAACTGAAAAAATCAATTGAAATCTAATGAGGTACATTGATTATATCTAGTGCATATCTGATGTTACACTTAAGTGAAATAAGATCGTGAGTGGTTTAGAAAGTTTAAAAATAGCGAATTGGGTGTTGTAGTGTAGAAAAACATTTAATTGAAGGATCAAAGTAAACTAAATTACCATAGGTAATCTTGATACATTGAAATTGATAAGCTTAAAGAAGAAAAATGGTATTTGCGGATATAGAAGTGCAATCAAGTTACTTGGAAACACAAGAACGTTTGATCACATTTAATAAAACCTGTATAAGTCTGTTTTGAATGGCACTGTCCCATCTTTCAGTTCTCTATCTCGGTGTCCCTAAGAAAAATATCAGGACGCAAAACTTTCTTGTTTTCTTAATAGCCCAGCAGGATTTAAAAAATTTCCGAAATAAAGTGAATCTACTATAATAACTCCACTACAGCTGATTAATTTGCAATATTCATCAAATTCAACACACGTTCGCTGATTGTTTATAAATAAGATGAATAAATATAATTATAATTATAAATAAACATAATTATATGAATAATTATAAATAAGTTAAATAAATAAACCTTTCTTAGCATATCAGATGCGAAAAGTATCACACATAATTTAATGCTTTTTGTCGGTAATATTGAACAGCGTCAGTACCTGAGAAATATAAAAATGCCGATGTATCGTCCCTTCAACTTTTTCAATATTAAACTTTTCAAAGAAATTTTAAACGCGCCAACGGATTTGAATGTGGCAGTAGAAATCTGCAATCGGTCTATCACACGATACAAGATATATATGTAACTGTTTTGGCAAAAATAATTAAACTTATAATTGAGATTTAATGTTTATCATCACTATTAATTTTTATAAATCATTTGTAATACTTAAACAAATTTTATAGATAAAATAAAGCTTAACAAAAACGTTTATTATACTGTCAACATATTAACTGACGTCAATAATTTTTTTTAAGTTTTAAATCGAGAAAAACCGTGCATGCTTGATAGTCGCAGGTTTGAATCCCACAGAGCATGGATGTACCTTATGTTTGTGACTGTAATTGTATATATTTCCCTAGAGACTGTTTCCTAAAACAGTGTAAAGTCTGACAAGGAATAACTATCCAGATATCTAAGTTGATCACTAACCATTGAGTATGTTTAATGTGTGGTCGGAGTAGCACTTCATATTCTATAAAGAATGTCACAATTTTATATATTGGTGGATAGCTTTGAAACTGAAAATGAAACTGAAAACTAATGAAATTATAATGATGAAAACACAAAAGCTTCATTTTCACAAGTTCCCAATTATGTCTAAATAACGGAGAGAATACAATTTGTACTCCCAATATATATAATATATAATATACAAAGTCGACTTATTTCTAAACCAGTTCCTAATTCAACACGTAGTTTCAGATTATAATTATTTTTAAATTATTTTTAAAGCTATCCTTGCTCGTTATATACGAACAGCTTTAATATTTACAATTGAAAATTAAATAAAAAGCATGTCTTTTTAAAATGTAGTTCTTTTTCCTAATAAAAACTACTTTGCTAGTAATAATAATATACGAAACAAGGCAGAACTACTAACCCTGCATAGTAAAAAGTACATTTTTTAGGAAAATGTATCAACGAAAATGCGCTAAAATGTCTACGTCTCGAGATTGGAAGACCAAAATGATTAATTTAATCCGCAATTATACACATATATTTTTTAAATACATCATCATATCCGAGATTAGTTCCTATTAACAAATATACGGAACCAAAAAATTATCAATCACAATCGAATAGTGATAATAAATCGGTACATATTCTATACAGAGGCAATACAAAGACGCAAGAGGAATATGTGACATGTCGGTCAGAAATGTTTTAAATGTATGTTAAATTTTAATTTTGATTAATTTCGTTAATTAATACTAATAAACTTTATAAAAAATCTTAAATTAAATAAGATATTAGATTAAAATATTATTTAACATATATTTAAAACGAGTTTTTACAATTATAGAGCGACACATCCACAAATACTAAATATTAATACATTGTATAAAAAACAACATTGACATATTCGTTTTGTATAAGTACTAGATCTGTATGTGTTGAGTAATGCTCTTTTATTGTTAATAATAATGTGATACAAACCTTGTGCGCTTTCGAGTAAGTTTGGTATTCTTAATGGAAAACCATCTTTGATTTTTATTTAATCCAGATATGCCTACTGTTCGTTTCAACAAACATCGTACATATTTCTGCATTCCACCCTCTTCCATATAGAGAAGTACTGAATGCTAGATGATGTCACTTGATGCTAGTTTTGAAGAAATTGCTTTCTTTTCGTGGTATTCGCAAAAATTACCCACTCAATTGACCTAAAGCTTGTAAGATGTTTTTTTTTTACTTTATTATTTAAAAAGGTATTGTAGGCTATTAGATAGAGTTAAAACATATGGCAGTTAGGTTTTATAAGTATATTTTTATAAGTATAGCACACACATTTATTTTCTAGCGTTTTCTACTGGGCGCTAATGTTTACTGTACGTTTAAATGAATAGTAGTCTTAGTAAATTATAAAACACAAAACTGTCGTTACTTATCTTTTAAACTCTTCGTACTCTTCGAGAAAATAGAAGAATTGCAAAGTTCCTTCTAATAAAATTTTCAAAAAATGGAAAGATGCAGTTGGGACATTCGATCAACAAATAAGCATTCCATAATAATAACCACTTGGAACTACAACAGTATTGTAAACGTGATATCCAATTCTGCGGGAATACAGCAGCTTCATACCGTATTTAGATACTCATGTGCAGAAAAAAAAGAGTAAATGTTGTGCAACCACAGCTAATAAGAATTTATAATAAATATATGGGCGGATTTGATTCGAGCCACCAGCATATCAGCCTTTACCGGACTTCGGTCAGAAGTAAAAAATGGTATTTTGCAATATTTATTCACGTTCGTGACCCTGCAGAATAAAATGCGTGGTTGCTCCATAAAAAAATCGTAAAAAAATCTCGATCATTTAACTTTCCGCAGAAGAGTAGCTGAAGATGTCCCTTTTTGAAACGAATTCAACGCCTGGCAGAGTGTGCCATAAGGCAGTGACAGTTATCTACATCAAATGCAAAGTGGTATTATATTTATTTTATAAAAATAAATACTGTTCCATATCTGCTTTTTAAAATTATTTAGTATGCTCAAGTATCTACTGTGTGTTTAAAAGAACACCCATTTTTACTTGAACACCCAATTTTCCTTAATGTAATGTAAAAACTATACGATTTTTTCCAGTATTTCAAAAATTCAAAAAAAACTTTGAAAAAATAGTGTTCGGCATATACGGGTTAATAACGAATTATGTTTAAAACTGTGGAAGGATAAAATGAAAAATATAGAAAAGGAAGCAGATAATCCAACATGATTTACTTAATATATTTCTGCTTTGATACACACAGTAAGTATTACTATCACATAGTTCGAAGTATTATTATCATTAATATCTACTATCATGATTTAAGAAAAGATTACATAATTTTATGTCGCAAATGGTTCGGTGGAGGAAGTATTATGTGTTGGGCTGTTATATATTTTGAAGGAAGGACAGCACTAAAATTAATTTGTAGGAAAATAACAGTTACATTTTATCGGCGAAGAGTTATATTTATTAGCAGTTAGCAGTTAGTCAAATAAGGAAGACAAATTTCCGGTCAGAATTATATTTATCAGCAACACAATCTTGCTGTTCATACTACGAAACTCGTTAAAGACTATTTTTCAGGACACATTATTCAAATGTTAGTGATCAGCGCGCTCCGTTGAATATTATTGAAAATTGGTGGAGTAAGCTATCACGTGCTGTGTATTTAAGCGGTAAACAATTTAACAATGTTGAACAACTATAAAATGTTATCCAAGATACGCGGGATAAATCAGAGCAAGATTATTGCAAAAGCCTATATGAAATGCGATCGGAGAGACCGATTGAAGTTGTGAAAAATAGGTTAATTGTGTGATATATCATTGAATTCCATAATAATTTAAAAAAAAAGATGTTTGTGTACGAACAACTCACTGGTTTAACAAAAATCTATAAAAATTATACGTATTTTCGTACAGCATAGTAAGATAGTTATCCATTAAAAATATTTCATAGAATGGTATTTCTAAATAAATACAAGAAGTTATTTTGGTCGTAGTATAAAGAAGAACATGACGAGAAAATACTTTTTCATTAGACTGAACTAGTGGCTTGATGGGAGGTACAGTGACTGTCCGAAGAACAAACAGACAGCGGTACCGGACTATATTGCATTGCATTGTAGTCGTTGCAGTTTAAATACAGTCTGGAACTAGATCGATCGCATTCTGGACATGGTCGTTTTTTCTTCTTATTTCTTCTGAATATGTCGTAAGCGCATCTGAAAATTAATAAAGAGAAGGTTACTACCATGGCTAATTTAAAACCATTTTTAATATGAGGATGATTTTGTGGATGCCCCCCAAAAAAAAACATGTGATATCGCAAATAATACTATTTAGATTATATTGTTGATTATAGACATTAATTTATGGTGCTTTTATTAGTAACGATTCTTTTGAATTTTTATTTAAATTTTGCAGTTTATTGCGATAATACTGTTTCAATTAAAGCCTTACTACATAAATAATGTAATTCTTAAAGAAATCAAGCCTAATTTTCTTATATGCTACATTTAAAGATAACATCCAGATAATAATAATTATGAACACTAAAGTTATTCAGTGTTCTATATTTCACACTTGCTAGTTATTAGTAGTTGGCAATTTGAAGGTGTTGAGTATAACTGAAGGCAACTGTCCCTCAATATCACCGGATATCAACAATTCTTGTTTTTCGTTAATTTATTTTACACTCTTGTCGTGTTAAACAATATTGTCATAATTTATTTATTTTATCATGCAGTAGAAGCGGAATCAGTAAATATGTTAAAAGATTGAATAGGAATAGAGTGATGATATTAACAATTGTGCAGAAAGAGAAGTAGAAGGGAGGCAATATATATTACATATAATTTCATTACATTACATATAATAATCTAACAAAAGTCGACAAATTGGTCATGCAATACAGGTCTGATATATTAAAGGGTATAGGACAATAATAAAAATAAAAAATATATATTGACAAGGGTGGTAGAAGAAAAGTTGTTGAGAACTAGATATTTAGAAGAAAAAGTAGATCCACTTTTCTTTGCTAGGCACAATATGATTTGAAGTAATTCGAAATTACATTTTAAGTCAATTCTTGTGATAGCTATTTCTCCTCCTTAGGTATTTCCCATTGTATATAAAAAGCTGGAAATAGTTGATTCATCATCCGCTTTAAGTTTAAGATGATAAAGATTGAGATAATTAAGAGTAAAAGATGCTAACCCAATAGCAAGAGAGAAATCAGAATATGAAGTAATTTACCCCATTGAAATTAGAGAAACCAGAAATGCTGCAGACAAAACTATTTTTAATATAATTAGTAATCAGACGAGTCAAAAGATCAAAGAATACAAACAGAATTGCCTTCAAAAGTATGTAAGTGAATTAAGCCTACAAACAGACAAAGACTATTCACTATGGAAAGCAACTCGAAGATATAAAAAAACAATTATTTGAATACCGCCAATTAAAAATGATCGAAATGAACGAGTTCGACGCAATGATGAAAAGGCTGAATTGTTCGCACAATACTTAGCTAACATATTTCAACCTAATATATAATGATATAGAATCTACCATGGATACATCTCCTGTTTATCAACCCGATGTAGATTTAAATCTAATTTCTCCGTTGGAAGTTGCCACTGAAATTGATAACCTTAATCCTAAAAAGGCACCTGGTATAAATGACATTTCACTTGGATTATTGAAAGAACTGCCACGATAAGCAATCATCATGTTGACATATATGTTTAATGTCTAAGGCTGAAGCATGTTCTGGAATGCTTTAAGGTGGCACAAATAATTATGCTCAAAAAACCTGACAAACCTGCAGAAGAAGTCGAATATTACAGGCCTATTTCGCTACTACCTGCAATATCAAAACTATTTGAGAAACTAATATTTAAACATATTAAAAAATTTGTAATAATACCAGATTTCCAGTTTGGTTTTCGTAATCACCATTCAACAATCGATCAAGAGCACAGAGTAACTGAGGCTATTGAAAGAGCATTTGAGGAAAAGAAACACTGCCCTGCAACATTCCTGGATATCTCACAAGGTTTTGATCAAGCTTTTGGCGTTTGGGATTAATCTGTAAGACGAGCAAATTAACAATAACCGCGTAACAATTGTCAATTGCTGGAGTCAAATCTTTTCGGAAGAAAATCTAGAGTATCGCACGAAATGGCGTTCTCGACATTTAAAATTATTTCGGCTGGAGTTCCACAAGTTAGCCTCTTAGGACCTATCCTGTGTCTGCTCTACACTTCTGACATTCCAACAACAAAAGAAACACTACTTGGAACCTTTGCTGACGACACAATTATTATGACAAAAGATATATCTCTGCCTAGGGCAATAGAAAAAGTGCAAGTGGCAGTCAACAAATTCTACAAATGGACGAAAGATTGGAAAATTCAATTTAATAGCTCCAAATCTGTCCACGTTAATTTTGCGACGAAATAATAAAAACTTAATTATATCACTCAATGGATACCCCATTCCTCAAGTAGAATCAGCTAAATACCTTGGAATCAATCTTGACGGTAGATTAAATTGGAAACATCACGTTAGACAAAAAGCAAAACACATTAGAACCAAAATAAAACAACTATACTGGTTAGTCGAAAGATACTTTCAACTTGATCTAAAATCAAAGAGGTTGATTTATAGATTGTATTGATTGTATTATAATACAATTATAATGCCAATTTGGACTTATGGGGTGCAAATATGGGGTTGCACTAAAAATTCAAATCAATTAGTCATACAACGCTGTCAAAACAAGGTTCTTCGATTGATTACCAATCGCTATCGCTATGTAACCAACGAAGATCTGGACGATGACCTGGAAATCAAATGGATTTGCGAAGTTATCCAAGATTTCGCCTTGAAACACGAAAGAAGATTACTAAATCATAATAATGTGGAAAGAATACAACTGCTGGACAGCGTGCAGGATGTCAGGAGATTGAAGTGAACAAAACCATACGAACTTATATAAAGTGTATACCTTTAGTGTAAACTATAGTTATAAGTTGTTATAATTTAATAATTGAGGAATACATATTGATGTATTTTCTCGCATTCGTCTTGCTTGTGAATTAATCGAAGTACATAGGAAAAGTAGTAATAAATTAATTTTAAATTAAGATTGTACCAAGCGTATCTATAAAGATGTTATAAAGAAAATATGCTAAGTTGCTGCTATAAATCTTTTTGGTCTTCCAGGTCGTTCTTTCTCCATTACATTAAAGTGATCTATGACTGTCATTATAAGATTCTATAAGTGTCCAATAGGCTTCGGCAAGAAATTTATTCAAATCATGATTAGCGCTTGTATATGTCACACTGAATTGAAAAATACTCAATAGAAAACTTCTTTGTATAAACAAGTATTAAGACCACAGTATTTAGCAGTTAGATTAGTTTATTAAATAGTTGTTTACCAATAGATTCTAATAACATTATGAGAGATATTTTTATAAATCTGAATTATAGAGCAGTGCGAAATTTAGATGTCTATTTTACACCTGCTGTAAAAATAAATAATAACTACATGATTTAATGTATGATTTTATATACAATATAGGTCCAATAATGTGCACACATACTTCGCAAATGGATTTATTTAACAGCATTGACTTTAATGACATATAACAGCTATATATTTTCTTAAATCTATTTAAGGACTTATTGGATATTATTAAAGTTAATTTAAATTTAAATAGTTTAACATTTAATTTTACTTCATTATGTTGAATTTAAACTCAAATATATTTGTGTTTTCAAATATTGATTATTTTCTTCTGAGATTTCATTAGATATACTATTTAGATGGTATCGGAGAAACGTGTCAGTCTTCTTGTTCCAACTAAATGTAATGTGTTTTGCTTCTGGCATTGATTGATTGTCGGGCCTTAGCCATTCTTGTCGCAGAATCAGTTTTTGTTAAAAGCAAATACTCGATGGATTAATATATTCCTTTGCTCTAATTGGGTCGATGATGAACAGCATAATAACAACGATTGTTTGTCATATGTATAAAAAAAATTCATCATAATTATAAATAATTATTGATAACAGGAATATCAATATTAGTATAAATAAGTAATTTAATATTGGATCTATTTGTGCTGTTTCTTAACAAATATGTATTTTAATTTAAAAACTTGTTGTCGGTTGCATTATCTATTAATATTTTTATTCGGTTCTATTTTAGTCCTACCAAATATACGAGGGTGGTTCAAATATGATGGAGACAAACGCTGTAGATAGCACGCATGTATGTTTTGAAGTTCGTTGCTTGAGCATGTGATAGATCGGTCCCTTACGAACAGTGTTATAGTTTTCGTGCTACGACCATGAGTGCATGTCAACTGCCGACCGCCGTAACGAAACGTATTGCCATTCGTTTTTAATTGCGGGAAGGCATTAATAAGGCGGACATTTTTCTGCGTTTGCGAAATCTGTTTGGTAGTGAGTGTCTTAGTAGGGTTACCGTGTTTAAATGGGCCAAAGCATTCAAGGACGGCCGCGAAATCGTCTATAATGAGCCGCATGATCATCGACCGCGAACCAACATCACACCAGACAACATTTGTTGCGTTGAACAACTCATTTTGGAGGACCGTACGATGAATGTCTGAGACATTTCGGCTGAACTCGGCATCGGTATTGGTAGTGTAGAGTCTATCATCCACCAATACCTTCAATATCGCAAAATAACGGCGTGATACGTTCCTAAATTGTTGAACTTCGAATAAAAATTTACGCGGTTGAAAGTTTGTCGCCGCTTCCTGATACAATACGAGGCGGAGAGGGACGGTTTTATAACGCGAATCTTCACTACAAACGAGGCATGGGTACCCTATTACACTCCCGGAAGCAAAATGTCATCGAAAGCGCCAGTCAAAGCGAAAACCGCGGGTAAGGTTCTGAATACGGTGTTCTGGGACGGACGGGGTCGATCGGTGCTGTACGTCGATTTCCTGCGCACCTAACTTACCATTAATGCTGCAAACTGCTCTAACCTTCTGAAAACTTACGGGAAATCCGCTTATCGCTTGAAACGGAGGAGAATTCCAGCATGAAGTGCGATTCTTCTCCAGGATAACGCGCTCCCTCATACCGCGCATCTCACGCTCTATACAATATCGGAATTAGTATGGGAGGCATTGAAACACCCCCGTAAAGTCCGAATTTATCACCCTGCGACTACCGGATCACCAGTCAAAGATTCAACACCGACGACGACGATTTAGACGAGAGTTCGTGCGTATGGCTGTCCGAGTTGCCCAAGGAATTCTTCGATACCGGCGTCAAAAAACTTCCGGAAAGATGTATAAAATGCGTGAGGGCAAATACCTAGAAAAACTGTACATTTTTGTAATTCTTTTTAAAGTACATAAACGTGTCAGAGTATTTGTCTCGATCATATTTGAACCACCCTCGTACATGTATCCATTAACTAGATAGTATGAATATTAAATTTCTCTGTTCTCATTACTAGTATCAATGCGATGCAAGAATTATTTAATCCTCAATATCATTCAACGGCTTTCCAACGACAACGATAAAGCTTTAAAAAGGTTGAACAACTTTTAAAACAATTTTATTAAGAAAAGTAGGTACGATGTATATTAATCAAAATATTCTCCAAAGTTTTGGTTGGTTTTGATAACAAACGTTGTTGATTTGGTAGCGTTCCAATCTATTTTCGCACTTCGTCATCATTTCGAAACACTGTGCTGTAATCAGAAGGGGTTATGTCTAGTGAGTACGCTGGATGTAGCAGAACTTCTGATTTGAGATGTAGCGGTGCATCTTTCACAATTCTTGCCATATGTGCTCGAGTTTTGTCATGCGAGAAGATGACTTTGCATCTGTAACTGGCTATTACTCGCTGTTACGACATATTTGCCGCAATGCGTTTTTAATTTTGTTCAAATGACGACAGTATAGGTTTCAAGTAACACTTTTATTTGATTTTTGGGAGATTGGCTGAAACATATTCCGCTTCGGTGTAAATGTGTAGTTTTTGTACTTGAATTGTAATGAATTCACTTTTCATCGTCATTCACAAGATGCTACAGAAATCGAACCCTGATATTGATGCGATTCGAAATGACGATTAAATCATTCAATTCGTGTGGTGCGAGTAACTTAGTAATACTAAACGGAAAACCATTATTTTAGATAGAGAAATATCAAAACATCGACTGTAACAGTTAGGTTAGATTATCTCATAGTTATTAATACTGATACTTTATTGATCCATTTTAACCAATAGAAATCTCTGATCAAAACACATGCAAGTCTTTAACAATTTATGAATTAATATTGAATAATTTTGAAACTTTTCTTTTGCTTGGATTGGATCTTTATCCAGAAATACCTGCAATTGTGTCAAATATGTCAAAATCATTATAGTTGCAGTGTTGGAACCAAATTCTGCAAGTCGGGATGAGAATATTCTTTATAATTTCACAGTAATACGGTGACGTTGACGCACCTATTAAAAAAAAGTTGTCAATGAACACTAAACAATTTATTACCAGTGTAGCAGGCTACTAAAAGTGGCAACTTATATCATTTAATATAATGGGTCGGCTTGGTAGTGGTTAAGACGACATGTCGGTACTCATATTGCTGCGATAGTCGCGCGGTCGAATCCTGCAGGATATGGCAAGATCGGATGTAAGATAAAAAGGCTTCTGTCGATTAGTTTTGAAGTATCTGTTTTTGTTATTCACAATACTATCGCAGGAGTTTTTTAGTATTAAGCTTAAGTTGTAACAAATGGTTCAATTGCCTATAACCGTATACTCTTCTATACATCACCACCAACCAAAATGCACATATATAGTTACAAAAAATTGATGCAATTGAAATCCATATACATATATAGGAACAGCGTCTTGATTTGATCTAGTTCATATAGGCATTATCATAGTCGGTATGTGGGAAGACTGTTTCTCAACCAATAAGCTGCTATTAGTGCCGCAGGTGTTCGAATATTCTTCAATAAATCCCGCCACAGTTCGCGGTCGAAAGCAGCTGTTCTAGCTTTGGACAATATCAGCCTCCTGTTTTTCAAATCGCTTTTTATGGTTTTAGTCCATCTCCTTTTCGGAACTGTTTGCTGGATTTTTCAACCAAAATGTTGATTCTGCCATAGAAGTTTGTTTATTCGTCTAATTTTCTGTTACATCAATGTCTAACTTATTTGTCGTTTCGATGTGAAACTCCTTCTGATATTTTGAGTTTTCCAAGTAACTCCAGTGGCGATTGATTGTATGCGACATTTTCGTTGGAGATAAAATTGCACTGTTGCAGAAAAAATATATGTTCAGTTCCTCAGGTCAATCAGGTCCTCGTTTCGCTTCGTTAAAATTTGCCTCTTGGATTTCTCCATATTAGTTGGTGTTTGGAATACAGTGTTGCCCACCATAAAGTTATTTAATGAGGTAAATGAAAATAACTGTAAACCAATGATATAGAGCTTATTTCGTATGACAACGTGACCGAAAATCATCAGAATTATCCCGTAACAAAGCTTTCTTAATTCTTTACTTTTACTTCACTTCAGATTAAGTCTACTATTAGAGCGGTCAAGTTAAAACGGAAGATCTATTACTGGTTAACCTCCCCCACCCAAAAAACATTATGATATGACAAAGTTAGGTAATGAAGAATTGAAGAGATTACCTAATTACTAAAAAGTTGATTTCTTAATCATAATCTAGAAATATCGAGAAAACTAAAGAAAAGAACCAGGAAACCATAATAGGATTGCTATTGAATATAATTGATGAGTTTAAACCGTGCATTGACAGGAAAAAGACCGAATACGCCGAAAGAGCAAATGCTTCTACTTTCGACTACTACTTATTCTGATAATGGCAGATGGTCTATTGGGATAGAAGAATGAAGTCTGAAAAAATACCAAATTAATGGAGAGCATTTAAACAGTGTGAGTGCCTTCAATGTAGAATTATTATGACTGGAGAATATTTTTCATAATAATTTTTAATAAGGTAAATGTCCAGTATTTATTAAAAATAGTTTATAATAGTCAAAAATGTTTAATTACCAACTTACTTAACAATAATAACATTATGGATTACCTGGCATGAAGTATATGAGCACAGGGTAAGGCCTCCAAGGAATCAGCTTCGAGGCCATATGGGGAACCACAACCGGCGCACTGCAAATCTAAATCTTGTTGAAGCCTGAAAGCAACACGTTCGTGGTGCAATTTGTTATTTTCGTCCCCCAGGGCGTGATAAATTCTCGACAACCTCATTCTTACTGCTCTTACCAGTAACTGAAACATTATAACATATATATTTAGAAATTCTATTAATCTCTAATTGGTCAGTTAGATTTAATGAATATTTCAATACAATAAGTTATAATAACCTTAGCACCAACTGAATTTGCAACTTCTAATAATCTTGTGTTGAACTCTAAAGGTCGGCAGTTACATATTTTATGCTGTAGTCTTAAGGCTTCCAAGCATCTAGCAGCTCCATCCATAGATTCCATCTGAATTACTCTATCTCCCATGGCGGCAGCTGAACCCATCGCGGCCTCATATTGTCGATAGGCTTTCTACAGGAAATTTTAAAAATATTCTATATATATTTTTATTTATTCGTAAGTATTTTATGCATAACTTAATTTTTATAAATTTTTCTTCGAGTTTATTAAATATATTTATATTTATAATATAGATATTTCAATAGACCTTTATTATTATGGAAAGGGTGGAATAGTAAAATGCCGAATGATTACGATAATTACTGAGAAAAATACATTTGGCATTGCGTTCTATTTTATAACTATAAGGAGGAGATTTTTGACAACCGATATTATTAACATCAAAACAATATATATATATATATATATATATATATATATATATATATATATATATATATATATATATATATATATATATATATATATATATATTAATTGTTTGTATGCACTTTGATCTTTTTTTTACATTAATAAAAATATTCGTATCATTTTCAACGACTTTTTCCCATATTTTTGGCAATGTTGATCATTTATCAATTTTGGCACTTTACATTGCAAAGCCTTGTGCCAGCCATGCTTAAGATGATTGATTAAGTGATTTGAGCAAACGATAATTATAAGGCGCTATGTCTGGTGAGTATGCTGGGTGAGACAGAACTTCCCATTCGAGTTGCAACACTCTATTCTTAATAACTATTGCAATTTGTTGCCGAGCAGTCTTAGCCAAGAATATGCCGTTGTGTCTGTTACTCGATATTGCTAGTCTTTTTGACAACAAATGGTTGGTTTGTTCATTTGAGGACGGTAGGGAACTGGGGTACTTATTTTATCCTTTTTATCAGCTCGTAATAGTCTACTACTTTCTGATTCCAATTTAATGTACGGCAAGATTTTATGGTCATCAATATTCCGCTTCGGTGCCGATGTGGCTCTAACTCTAACTACTGGATTAACTCGTGAATCTCGTGCTTATAATTGGCATAGTAGATCCAACTTTTATCGTCAGTCACAATATGCCACAGAAAACTTTTCTATTTGATAGATTATTATAGATTTCTTTTGATTATTTGATATTTTTTGATGAGAAAATTTACAAAATATGTAAAATAAACATAAACAAAACTTGCATAGTTTTCTTGAAAATTTAGCAGTTTTACTTGCTACTTATTACTATTACTGTAAGCTTATACTATATTATATTTAATATATTTCAAATTTTATAATACCTACATTAATATCAGATTTTTTTCTATAAATATCACCCATAATTCTTATACTTCTTGCATAGGTGGCTTGATCACCAGAAACTAAAGCCAGTCTTGTAGCTTCCTATAAAATTAATTCAAATTTATAGTTAATGGACTATGTATTTTCATTATTTTTAGTTTCAATAGTTACTTACTGAACAATAATCATGAGCATCACCAAGTTCACCTTGTTTTCTTAAAGCAGACGCCATTTGCAGAAGAGCAGCTCTGAAAGATATACACATGTTAATATTGAAAGTACACAGTTGCTATAATACAAATATACTAAAAAAATAATTCAGATATAGATAAGTTACCTGGATAAACTAATAGCAATTAACTTTTAAAGTAAATGAAGTATTTATATATTTTTAGAATTTGACATAACTCATTAAATAAATCTTTAAGATTGATCTTAAATATTGGTCTCCATTTATAATAATTTTCTTATCTATAATTATTGTCCTTATTTTCTCTTATATTATACATGGTTTTAGGAATTTATTAAAAACTCGATTTTTTATACTTAGATCTTTTGAATTTTTATTCATATTACTTCTAATTTATTTTATAGTCTTTTAATTATCTTTATTTTTCTTGTCAATAATATCTTAACTGACTTCTTTTTTCATCTTAGGAGGTCTCTTATTCTATTTTCCACATACACTTCATCTTTTCTTTTAACAGTTTTTGTTTAACTATTTCCAATTTACAATTTTCTTAGGGATAAAATAGTTTTCTTGTTCTGTTTGCTCCAGATATCGCTAACTCTAGATACTTATCTCTGTTCTTCCTGTCCTCTAGAATTCAAGTTTTCAATCTTTTTATTTGTGTTTATTATTTTGTGACACTCACATTATGAAATTATAGTATTTATACCTGACTATTTTCAAAATTTGAGAAGTTTAAGAAAGTAATTGAGTGTTTATCAACAACATACAGATAGTACTTCAAAGAGCTAAAAAGCAAGTCGAGAAAAGCAGCATGATTTACAAGAAAAAGAAGTCTACTCCATCGTTTTATGGAGGGACGTTTTCGATGTAGAAAACGGACGACAGTTGCGTGATTGACTTTTGTTATGCTTTCAGCTCTGTATACATTAACCTTTAACTTTCAGACGATAGATGTCATTATGTGAAAAATCTTGACGAGATTGACGGTAGCCTTCAATCTGATGGTGCAAACTTCTTGTCTTCTTGTTTCTCTTGATCTCATGTTTGTTGATGATGGCACTATACTTGCTCATATTGATGGCTCATATTGAGACATACATTTTTCATAATAAAGTTCGCATTACAGAGTCATATGGCGTGATAACTAATGAAGAATTGACACGTAACAGATTGCCTGCAATTCAAATTCTCAACGAGATCCAGTTAGAACATGTGCATGTACTTTAATTTATAATACAGGAGAAGAATGTTGTATCCATTGTTGAAGTAATAAGGCAAATTGGCCAAGCTGCAATAATTTTTGATTCTCTACGATGCAGTATGTGAAAGAACGGAAATAATAATATTTTCAGTAATTTTTCTAATACCTTATCTTTCTAATCTGTCTGTATGGCCTGAGTGGTGGACACTATTAGGTCAGGCGCAAAATGGCATGCAGCTTGGTGAGGTGACGCATTGAGGGTTTCGGCGAGTGTACGCGGGATAAAACTGCCAGACGCCCAAACCGCACAAATACGATTGCAATTCTCGTTTCGCAGTAAAGTTTTCCACAGTAGTAGGCTTCGTACAATGGCAATTGATACTGCACTAATAACGAATAAACAGGAATTTAGTTCTGAATCTGATTCGGAAGACGAATTCAAATCTGAAATGGTAATGTTTACCTCCCAGATGGCTGGTAAAAGATAACTGAGAAGTTGCATTTAAAAAGAAGAAAGACTGACGAATAATTTACGTTAATTAAAGAATTTGGTGAAGTGAAGAATTTTAATTAAATAATTTAATCCTCATGTAGTCTACATGACTTGTGTCATATAAATATTATCAAATCCGCACAGCTTCGATTAATTCTTCCATTTTTAAACAGTCACCGTGGTTTTAGGCGAAAAACTGCGACAAGAACACTGCGTTCCGCAGGACGCCGTTAGTCAAAACTGCGTCACGGTACGCTGCGAAGGAATATTGCGTGGTAGCTTTCGTTCTTTAAATCCACAAAAACTCGCCGTTATTCGCGCTAACTCACCTCACCAAGCTGCGTCTGGCCTTACAGTTTGACAACCGTAAGCTTGATGCCTTTTAAATGTGATGGTGTTTCTCTTCAAAATCGTATTAGAGATATACTTAATATTCGACAATCAGTGCATAGTTGAGGAACAAATTCAGTGACGAATATTACAATGGTATATATAAAAATGGTTACAATAGCATAGTCTGTCCAATGAATGGTGAACGACTTCCTCCCAAACTTCTGTAGCGAAATCAACCTTTTGGGTGAAAGAGGCAGCAAGTAGCTTTAAAAAAGATATGCATTAAAATAAACGATGGCTAACTATGGTGAAACTTCGTGAAGAATATTCAAGGTCCTGCGGCATTAATAGCAGGGTGGGTGTTGATTGAGGACTAGACATACTCTCTGAGCGACTGCTATGAATAGATGATGATGATGAAGAAATATAACTGGTAGAACTAATTATAATGTTTGATATTTACCATCGTTAAACTTTCAATCAAGCAAAAAAATTATATAAACAGATCGTGAATTGTTAGCCATGAAGATAAAGTTATCCTCTACTACTTTATGTATAATTAATATCCTTTCATACGATTAAACTGAAATTGACTTTTTGTAAATACGGCAATTACTAAAAAATATTTACAATACCAACTAATTTAATTTTCGATAAGAAAATTACAGTTTTGAAACTTTTTACTTTTGTGTTCCCTTTAATTGGATTGAACTCTGAGTGGATATTTCAATCAATTCGATTTTCATTACCGAAACTAATTGCATCAATCAATCACTATCGCGGGAATAATGATAGAATATTATTTCCTAATAAATAGATTCAAAAATCAAATTTTACTACTTTTTTTTTGTAAATTTTCTTAAATATTTTCAAAAATAAATGAAACATAAAGTTGGATAACTTAAAGTTGGAAAGTCATATTTAAACAGTATTACAATTTTTATCAATTTGCATGTGTTGCTATTCTGTTTTCATATCGGCACAAAAGCGACATAGCATGTATGAAGTATGGAAAATTCATTCATGAATAAATTATTCATACATTTTACCTATCAGCAAAATACAGTTACCACGAGTGATCCATTCTCATAAAATATTTATTTTTGCCTCATAAATAAATGAATTAAAATTTTTTGTTGGGTTAATTAACTGTTTTAAGTTATCTAATTGTATGCTATTATAAAATTTTAAACATTCGTGTGTACAAAATCACAAATAACTAAATAATAAATATAATAAAAGAACAGAAAACTACTAATTATTGAAATTAATTACTATTGCCACACTATGTAAAGGTATGTTATTAATTTTAACGTTGATTCAAAATTATTGATAAAAATTCGTGAAATAATTTTATATACCTTTATGTAATTTTGACTACGCAATCCTAAGCTAGTGAGGAAGTATTTAGTTGAAAGCACTGACAAAGATGGTGATCATCTATCAGAGCAGATATGAATTATGAAGAAAAGATGACAGGAATGGACGTAGTCGTTGTCCTGTCTGGACAGCTTATATATATATATATATATATATATATGTTTGAGTACCTGACCTGTGAGCCTGTACCATTACACGGCAGTTTACTTTCCATGACGTTTCTCTAAGGAATGTTTTTCCAAGTTTTGGTGATTCTAGATTTCAATAATCTGCGGCTAACAAAGTGAGCTACTACAACCTGCCTGAACTGTAAGCTTCTGTTCAAATTCCAGTAGTCTACTCGCTTACACTATGAAGTGAGATGCATGTGCAGGAATTCAACGGACTAGGGATGTTTTTTAAAGCTTGAATGTTTCTTACTTGGTATAGTTAATGATTAGGGGTCTTTGAGCACACAATCCACCTTTCGTGACTTTACAGTTTCAGCTAGAATATTTTTGCTCAAACTCGATTTAACTACACTAAAGAACGCTTCGGGTAAGTGCGGAACGATTACCAATCTAACAGCAACCTATCTTCTATTCGAAAATAGACCAAATCCATCTCACTCATTCACCATTCAGGTAGTCTTCAAACAGGTTGCCCTTGTACATGGCCGCTATAGTCAGGTTAGTAACGGTATATAACATATATATGTTATTGAGAAGATGTTTTTTAGGTTTATTGTCTCCTACGATATATTGTATATTGTGTTTTTTTTTGTATATTGTGTATCCCTTCTTTTACAAGTACGTTGGTGAAGAGTGATACCACGTCAAAGCTTACTAGCAGTTGCCCAGGTTCCACACTGATATTTTCTAAGCCATCGAGGAAGTGGTTTGTAGCAAAAAATTCCACTTTTTCGACATAGGGTTGTAAATGTTTTGATATTAATCTGGCCTTCCTTATGTATCTTTCGGAGACCGTAGAGCTTTGAGCACTTGGACGATTTTTCTCTAGGAATCGGTTAGAGTGATTGTTCCTTATTGATGAAACTTACTTTAATTTTTACCTGAAAGTTGAGACTGTTGAAATAATATAATATATTGTTTATTTAGAAGTGTTTCCATTTTTTTGGTGGTCTTTCTGTCCATTACTACGGTTGCATTTAATTTCTTTTTTCCTTTCTTTTACTGAAACAACAACAATATCTTTGTTCTTTTTTAAAGTACTTAACACAAACATTTTGAATTACACTCGTTATGGGTTATAGAGGGATATCGCGTTGTATTACTTCATTCACACGAAATACTTTGTTTTAAAACCGTTGAATAGTGGCTATTTAAGACTTCTTATCAATATCCCGCATTCGGACTTCATTTGATCAAGTAGGCTTAAACTAATGTTTCTGTGCCTCTATTGTATTTTTCAATTTTCTCCCAATGTGTGCATCGTACTTCTCATGGTTTTTTTTTTTAATTTAAGACTGTAAGTCGTTCTGTTTTTGGAATATGTGTTAGTAATGATTGGTCAAATGGGTAATGTTAATTTCCAAAGGATATTGTTTATTTCGCTCCCTTCATATTTCACTTACACTTTAGTACACTCGCCTTGAAACAAGCATATTATTCTTAAAAGATAAATTGTTAGGGCCTTAAACGGAGAGAAAAAGAAAGAATAAAAAAAAATATAAAAAAATACGTAAAGGTCTTTGTGTCCAGTCACTTGACTCGTATATATTTTAGATCCTTCACTTATATCTTAATTTACACCTGTTATGCCTTTTTGAATCGTCACTTATATAACAGTATAAAATTGAGATTTTTTAAAATAGTATCTTTCTAGAGTTTTGGAGCCTATCAATATACGCTGCAAAAATACGTCTTCACCCTACGAAGTATGGGCTTGAACTGAATTAGATCTGAAAATCAGAAGTTTCACACTGTTACTCTATTGCGTAAAATGGGCTGCATGCAACGCCATTAATTCCTCCCAATATAGCTGGTCTCCAATGTCCTAATTTTCCTACACATCTCCTTACATATGCCTGTAGATAGTTTTTATCACAATGTAAGGAATAAATGTCGTTCAGTACCATTGTCGTCCAAATAGCTAGAGACCAAAACAAAAACCAGCAAAGTACAAAGCAGCAAAGGATCCAAGCTAACCTTCCCCCTCAACAGAATATATAAAATGGTGCAAGAAACGGACAATATCCATAAGTGACAGTGAGTGTTATGACTAGAAAAATTTACTGATTTTAACTTTAAGAGACAAAGCATCGAGTTAAAAAGTTAATGTTCCCCTTATAGGGAGTTAGAAAGACCTCTGACTAAATCCATGTTAATAATAATGCGGCCAATGATTAAAACTTAACTCAGTAACACCAGAGTCTCTTATTAATTTCCTGTATTTCCCGCACGTCTAATATATGCCATAAATTGCCGCTACTCCAGATACTTTCTTCCGTAGGTCGCTTTTTTACAGGTTTGTGTGACTTTAGATCACAATATGAGAAATAAATTCTTCATTCTTCTTCTCCAGGTCTTCAGACCATATTTGGAGCCATTGCTTGTACATGATGAGAAGGTGAGAATGATGTGTGGCATGGTGGTGACTAGACAAGTCATGATCGCTTAAATAGCTACGACTACAACCACAAAGCAAAAGAATATACAAGGGACACAAATCCATCTTATAGGGAGTCTAAATCCGTAATTCATAAAATTAATAATATATTTTCTTCCATATTCTACAAGAACTTTATACTACTTTCCAGTCTACACTCCCATAAATATTATTATTGAAGTGTATTTCTTCTTCTTGCTTTCAAAGATTAACCAAAAGTTAAATATTAATAATTTTCAGAGACTTCTTATAATAATAACTGTTGTTCTTGTCATTCCTTTTTGTTTACAACAGATTTGCACACAATTTGCTAAAATTAGGTTTATCATTAAAATAAGCTAAGAACTCATCAATTATTAATTTTAAGTGTTAAATAAAAAAAATAAAGGACACTTAAAAAATGCGATCATTACGTAAAATTAAATGAAGCAAACATGTCTAATAATTTATGAATGTGAAACCGAAATTATTATATGAATTCTAAAAAACCGCCACATTTACCCACATATTGATTTTCACAAAAGCGGGGGATTTAGAAGCGAATAAGTGATCCTACCTGTGATGTCGGGAATTGAGATCGCCCAGCTGCAGAGAACGTGATAGGTCGTAGGCTTTGGAAGCGTATTTGGCACTTTTATCGGCGTCCTGTAGCCTGCTGAACAGTTCGGATAGACCGACGTAGACCTGAAAAGCGAATTCGTTATGTTCAGCTTTAATATTGAATAGTCTATGTGGAAGGAACAAAGAAGGGAGTTTAGGGATAAGCTTTAAACCGTGGAGCTTGCGTATTTGAGTTATAGCGACAAATAACTGTTAATGCTAAGTGTTCAAACCAAATCCCGTTCTTTTTGTATATGTTTGATATATTTAAAAGTTTCTTTTGTGTTTGTAAGAATGTATTTATTTAATTAAAGATTAATGGAATGATGATTAAGAATTGTATATTTATATATTTTTTTCAACTTGCAAATGGTAATCCTTCTAATATAGCATTAACATTTTTGACATTATTTTTATTGAGTACGGCATTGTCTTTTAAGTTGAAAAGGGATAGGTTGTTTAGACTGTTTTTAGAATTTATTTTTATTCAACATGGCCCAGCCTATTGTTTTATAGCTAACTGCCTGATGTTTCTTAGATCTTGTCCACGGCTAAAAGTATATAAAACCCGAGATTAATATAGGTATAGTAATTTCCTCTAGTTTAAGTATAACACTAGTATAACGCAGATATCCCTGTCCTAGGATGGTACCTTGAGCCACTATTGTTTCTATTTCTTTTCGTTCAGGATATCCACTTTTTCGTTTAATTCTGAAAAGTATGTTGGACATACATGATGTCAAAATCTCTATATATTGTTTCGAAAATATTTTGTTATCATTTCATTTTATTATAAAGTTTTGTGCCCAACTTTATCAATGGTTTGTGTTAGGCCAAAGAAATTACCGAGGTTTAATTGGTTTTATTCCAATAAATACTCAATACCTGATCAATTGTAGAACGCTTTTGTCTGAATCTAAAATGAGCCTGGAAATAGGTGTAGTTATATTATTGATCTATATCAAAATCTTGGACAATACTTTATCAAAGGTTTTCGGCATTATTTAATAGAGAAATAAGCCTGCAATATTTAATATCGTTTGTTTATTTTACCACATTTCAGTATCTTTACACTATCCTAGAAAAATACAAAAGAAATGAAGAAATTACTAAGAAAGCTTAAAAGTCAACCCAAAACTATAGACGATTTCGAGAAACAAATATTGTTTATTAGATTTCAATAGAACAAATTCATAAAGCTACAAAATAAGTAGCTCAGCAACAAGAAAGCTTCGGACTTTGTTTATCTGTCCAAAATACCTATAAAGCTAATTTCTCGAGTGAAAGTCGCCATTGTAATTAACAACTACTACTGCTACAACTACTACTAAGTACTGCTACGAAAACAACCATGATTTGGCGTATGTGCACTCTCCTGCATAGAATAAATCATAGAAAGGAATAAATTATAAGAAACTATATTGTCTTCCTTTTCTAACGGCGGTCCATTCTCTTCGAGTAGTTCGGTACGGTCGATCAGATTGAAACAACAAAAAATCTAGAATATTTAGATTTTGTATTAGATTAATAATTTTATAGTAATAATAATTAAATTGTTGTATTATTCTTGGTGGTCTATACATTGGTTTTAAAATAGGAAAGAACAAGGGTAAGTGCAGAATGTAAGGTTAAATTTTTAAAAGTTATAAAATCCATACAGCATCAATTTTATTTATAGTGGGAATTTTACCTGCCAAATTTATAACACATCATTTTCAAGGATCTGGAGTAGGTATCAACATATGCCATTATTTAATTATAACAAGAACAGTGAGGAAAATGATTCTTGTTGTATTGGAATTAGTTAAGTCATTAATGAGGTTTCTCCATCAAGAATAGTAGCAAAAAGTGTAGTAATTGGTAATAATTAGACATTTAATTCAAACATAATATATTTTACTAATCATATAAATTTTGTTTAATAGCTAAGATGTAGTTAGAATTTGTTGAGACTAAAAGTCGAAGAATATGAAATTCAGAGAATCAGAGAATAAATTAGGCAGCATTTTGCTAAGATATAGAACAGTGTGCCGGGATACTTTGAAATAATTAAATTTGCTAACAAAAGTACACCTGGATCAAATAACCAAAACATAAACTATAACTATCAACGGCACCCTAGTGATCTAATGACAAGGAAAATACAATGCATTATTATATAAGTGTAGAGGTAAATAGTTGGACATATATTAATTATATTTTTATTATTTCGTTTTATTCAATACTTTTTTAAATAAAATGTGTTATTTCCAGAATTTTACCACTTTTATTTACCTCCTGAACCTGTTTACCTGCTTAATATATTAGACATTAAATCTAATTATCACGATGAAAAATAAGTAAATAAATCTGTATATACGCATGCGCTAAACTCGGATTATTCTTTTTATTCAAATTAAATGGAGCCAATATGGGTATAAGCCAAATTCGGAGATGTTGGGGAATAATGTATCCTATTTTAATATGCCATAAATTATTGTGTTTTTAAAAAGTGCTTAAGAAATACGAAAAACCAATGTGTCATTATTCGGGCCTTAGAAGATTATCTTACTGTTAGCCGCTATACCCAAGTTGTTTGATAAAGCACTGTTAAATTGTGTTACCACATATCAGTAGATCATATTTTCGGTTTAGTTTTCGTAATCACCACTTATCAATCCAGTAATAGTCAATTACCAATGTCAATTAGCAAGTTTTACAAATTAATTCCGAGACCGAAAAGTACAGCTTAATAACTGGAAATATGTCTCCATCAATTTCACACTGCGGCTGAAAGACTGAAATATAATTATATTATAAGAGAAATACCCAATTATCCAATCATAATCAGCGAAATACAAAAGGATACTGAATTTATCAGTTAATAATAAAGCCTGTTTACACTTGTGTGGTAAAATATGCATTAAGTCATAAAAGTAATTAGTAATCTGGATCGCTAATGAATCTAAAAAAGTAATTACCAATACGTACGCTACGTAATCAAGGAACAAATGCATAATGATTTCGAAATAAGATATATCCCCGAATGTATCCACGATATCGTCATAAAATATGAAAGAAAGCTATTAAAACACACGCGTTTGGAAGTACATTAGTCTAAGTAAAAAACGAAAAGTAGAAGTACAACAAATAAAAGATGTTATAATAAAAATAGTTTAGTTATTTATCACGATTTGTTATCATAATTACTTTTGCTATATTGCAGATGAGAACGATTCTTAACCTTATTTGATACCCAGAACTCAGATCTGCAATCCTTGTATCAGGATTGGTTCTTGTTTTCGAGCTAGTGCATCGGCAGCGGCTGTCAACTGACGTCGTTGCAGTAAACGTTACTTGTAACTTGTTTCCGTGCTGTGATTCGGAACGTATGAATGCTGACTTATTATTAGTGTCGACGCCAGTTCCGGATACAGACAGTGATCCATTGCCAATTTACACAGGTAAATGTGCAAAAAATACCCTAAGAATTTAGCCTTCATTACCGGCGACCAATTAAAGCTATTTCATTATAGAAGCAAATTATTTAATTTCGCAAAGTGAAGTTAGTTATTTGATTCGCGATATGAATTTATCGAAACAAAAAGCAGACGGCTGTAGAATAAAAACCTGTTGACCCCAAAACACGTTATTATAGATATAAACAGAAATCACTCAATTTTACCGTTCTCCAAAAAGAAAATGACATATATTTCTGCAATGATATCAAAGAATTATTTAATGTAATGAATGCACTATATAATCCAAATAAATGAATTAAATGAATAGCGTTTGTTCATAGATGGTTCTAAGTAGGAACAACAACTTGTAGGTTAAATAGTTGATAAAAATTGATTGAGAACATACTATACAAAGCTTTAGTAGTCTTTACTATTAATTTAAATGTATAACATATAAAAATAATTTTACATCATTCCAAATGAAACAGTTATTTTGAAGGTAATAAATTACAGGAATTATCTCTTTCCTTTTCTTTCTAGAAAGTATTTTGTTTTCTTCTATTCTATCTATTTCTAGAAAAGTATCTTTTCTTCTTTTTAGAAAGTACTAAAGGGAATATGTCATCTCCGTCCCACTTATGTCACGGTTGAATAAAATTCAGTAAGTATATGTTGGAATGAAATAGAAATAAACCAATTACTTTTATTATATTGTGTCATTGTTATTTTCGGAATAATAAAATACGATTAAATATATTTGGGATCATTATTCCATTCCTTTTTTCATACTGTTACTTGCCAATTTAAAATTAGTTAAAAGAATTGATCTGTACAGCACAGATAATCAAACAGTTATTTCCGTTCTTTCCTTTCTGGAAATTAGTACGAGAAGCTATCCGTACACCGTCTGTTATCACGAATACAAAAAGAGACGAAACTTCCATTTGATTGAAATAATAATTACTATTTTCAGCTGCTATTTTTTTTACTATCGACTAGTTGAACTGTTTTGCGACCATCGACTTTTCCAACTATTTTCAATCTATAGTTCCCAACGTTAGTTATTATAAAGCGGTTATAACTTCAATATTGGAGAGAGATAAATTCTTGAAATACCTGAAACACTAAATCTAAAAACTGAAACACTAGAAACATATTTACTAGTAGAAGGTTCTTAACGTCCCACACTGTCATTTTAAATAAGTAAAAAAGCTTAAACTGAGTACGCTGTCGGAATAAAAAGCAAAAAAAGTTCAAAGAAAATAACTCGGACGTGGGGATATATTTAAATAGAATACTGAACAATCTTCTTTACAACCTAAAAGCTTATATTTTAGTGGTTTTTGCGGATCGACTAAAAAAAGAAACACAATACAAGCTGGTATATAAAAATGCCTATTTAATGCAGGCTATAACTTCGTTTAAGTATGTTGTCAATGCTTTATATTTATTTTAATCTGCTATACGTTAATGCAACATGATTTTATGAATATCTAACTTCTGTATTTTAAAAATGAATTGCTGAGTATTAATCTGGCTAAAATTTGGCTAATTTTCCTTTTTAAATATTTACGGAGTTCCACGGACGATTTAGGTGGTGTTATAGGGAATAATTGCGAGGAAATTGGTAAAATTATTAATTTTGTTCTCATACAAAGTCACTGCCACTGTCATCAATAGTTTATATGTCACAAAGCATCGACATTTTTGTTGGTTATCAAATATTTAATTTGATTGTTATAAACATAGATGTTGTTATCAGAGAGTATATATAGAGGTTTTACTTAAATAGGCAAAATCGAGGAAATATTTATACCAATGCTGGCTCTGGGACCACTTTCTTTATAGGTTCATTTGAATTTCATTACAAAAGTATTTGATTGGTCAATTTCTATAACCCGATTGTTTGTTTCTATGATTTGCTGCATGGTTTATGTTTTTCTATGGCTCCATTTTTGTGTGTCTGACATTGAGTATGATCAGCATTTTTTAATTATAATCATTATTTGATTATTCTCAAAAGTGTTGTGTATCCAGTATATGTGCGGAAATAAAAAAAAATCAGGCGTTGTTTTCCTAGGAAGAAACAACCCAAGTTAGCTATATTAAGGATGTGTGTGTGACTCAGCATTGCTTTTACCTGGTACGTATACAATTATTTTATAGAGCATTTGTATTCATATATATTCTTACTCATAGCAATACAACATAAGAAATCATGAAAAAAAATCATTTAAAGGGTGAGTAGTATGACCCTTTAAAACCAAAATGTGTCCAAATTGAGCGGTGGCAAAATTACGTAAATGTAAGTAAACGTGATTATATTACATGAACAATTTTTGTTACCATTTAAAAAGTTGCTTGTAAAGCGCCATCAATTAAAAACTTAATTATTTTGAAGAGGTTCATTTACTTGAAACAAACAATATTGGTTAAGATACTTAATATTTATAATATGATAATTAATATTTTGGCTTAAGGCTCTTTAACCGAGATAACCTTTCCAACAAAGATATTAAAAATATATATCAATACAAAATAAAATTATACAATTTGTAGATCAACGAGATGATCTTGATTTTATATACAAGAGGTTGTTTTGTTATATTGTTAATAGATCCTTAAACTGTCTCTTTAACTCCTCGATTTTACCATAATAAGAGCACAGAAGTAATTTTGATATATATCATACATTTTAATTTTTTGTCACCGTCCTTTAAATTATTACCTTTTAGTATGTTTTCTCCATTCTGACGTATATCATACAATTTAACGGTTTTAATGATCCGTTCCACAATTTCCACAATAATCTAAAAATAATTATAACTTATCTCAATACATTTTTGCATTGAATAAGCAAGTAAAATATAAACAGACACAGACTCTTAAATGTGCTGCTCTGCTTTCAGAATGAGGGAACAAAAATATAGAACATTTAGTACATATTATTTAAATTGAAAGCAGTAAAGAAATATGAAATAGAGAAAAAGAGCTATAGACAACTTTGATTATATTTGCCAGGAGATATCTTATGTATTCAATTAGATTTCAGCATTTCTTATATTCACATTTAATTATATTTTATTTAAATATTTACGTTTTATTATTATTTTATTTATTATTTTTTACGTTATTTTTTTTGAATTTTATTTGAATAAATTATTTTGAAAAGTTACATTTGGGTTTTATTTCAAATTTAATTGGTCAATAGAATGTGGTGTCAGAGGTTGGTCACGTGATGCATGATGCTTATGAAGTCCTCAACCAATAAAATGCTTTCCTATTTAAATATCTTCTTTACAGGTGCCTGTAATGGTAATTTAAACTAACCAATGAAATTCAGCGAAATGATGTTCTTAGCGCCTTCCTGCTGAGACCACGCAAAACAATTCTGAAATTATTTGTATTAAGTTAACATTCTATATATTACTCTATGGTGGTTATAAATGAAAATGGTCGTATTGGTATGTTGCGTTCGAGAATGGCTATCTTTAGAGAAAATTGGTAAGAAGTTTTGCAAGAGGGTTACTATATACCTAGTTTGATATATATATCAACATTTTAATCGATTGTATAACTCTGATATTATTTTATTTTAAAAAGTCTGCAGAGCTAAGATAATGGTTTATTGCTCAACTAGTACTATACTTATAATTAAAAAAAAAACTATTTACAAAACAGAGAAATAAATAGTGCTGAAAATTATTTCTTTTCTGAAGAAAACTTTTTTCAGACTAATCCTTTTTTTCTACCTTTTTAGTTATTAATCTGGAAGAATACACGATTGAAATCTGAAGTAATTGGAATATATTAACTTAAGCAAATACACTTAAGTATGGTACTTGCATGTACTTTGATCAGAGATACCAGATATTTGTAAAAATGCGACTAAAATTTCAGTGATTCTGAGTGATATTCATTGATTTTAAGACGTCATTAATTATTATTGTTGCTTAATTTGAAAAAATCTTCCGCAAAAGTCCCATCAGTCGTTTTTAGAGACTAAATTTATACTCTTTTTGGTACCCCAAATATCGATTTTGTTTACAACGATTTAAAGGTGGCGATTTTGATGTCTATAACATCATCAACGGCTCCAAAAAGTTCAAAGACTATCAATTTCAACAATTATTGGATGAAAAATCAGTTGAAGCTGTCAAACAATTTTCAGACAGCTTAGCAGTTAATGAATGGGAAGATATACATCAGTGTATATACACTCTAATCATGGAATGTTCAACGTTACATGTTCGACATTCATTAATTTTGTTTCTAGATTTGAATAAACTTGTTGCCGAAACCCATCGAACGCTTTTAGAAGTTTATAGTGATGCTGAATAAAAGCGACGATTTTGATGATAATGACAAAGAATGGACTGGAAGAATAGATAGTTTAAACACAATGACGAATACAAATTGTCAGCGCACTGAACAAAAATCGGCTTAAACCGTGAAGAAACTTTAAGACAGCTTCGTGTTGTACACAAAAATAAGAAAAGTTGTCTGTGGCGTATTGGAACTGGCGATGAAAAGTGGATCTGATGGAATCAAAAAATATATCGTTCTTTCGACATGGTATCGCCATGTTGCCAGAAATATAGGCAAATATCGTAGAACATGATTAAACATATTTTTGATATAGTACCAATTTCTCTCAATAAATGTCATGTGTGCATTTTAAAGTGAAAGATGTTCAGGGTAAATGCAAGCATCTAAAAATAAACTACCCTATTAGTGTTGGGAACTGTCGACTGAAAACGACTATGCAACGTTTAGTAATTGACTACTTTTTACTTCATTCAACTACTTTTGTTGTACTAGTTTTAGTTGTGACTGGTTTATTTGAGTGTTTTCCGCGACTAGTCGACTGAAACAATAATTACTAGTTTTTAAACTACTGGTTTTGCCGTCCAACCTGGCAGTGATGTGCTGTATTTATGCTTATACTTGAATATACGGTTTTATATTAGTTATCTGTTAATATTATTTTTAAAAACAATGTACATTAATACAGCAGCATTTAACAAATATGTTTTTCGATATTATTTACGAATGTAATAGGGTAAATTGTTTTATTTTAATGTAAAATGTTTTATTGATAAATAATAAGATATTTTGACTCTACTAATCTTAACTTGGCAGTTATTAGAAGATCTCTTCTTGATTGAAATTTTCAATTTTCAAAGTCTCTCGACGTTTATTGAAGCCTTTTGAAAGTTAAAACTTCTTACATTAAAGTTTAAACGAATAGTAATTTTAAAATATTCTTGACTAAATACAAATAAAATTATTATTGTTTTTAAAAAGGGTGTGATAGTTAAATTTGTTTTCCTATATATATTTTAAAGTCTCCTTTTACCAACTATGGGTTTAATTGGACTGGACCTACGTGGGCTCCGAACCACGGTCCTCAGCATTTAAGCCTACTGACTGGCGAGTGACCAGTTTTAGAAATCATCCCGGAAGACATCCAGTCTTACCCAGCTTGGTTACTATCGTGACTGGGATCATTTTCCTTGTCAGATTTTACACTCTTGCCTAGAATATTCACAAATTTTAAACAAACACAAACACATTTACGATCATGCCCCAGCAGGATTCGAACCCGCGGCTATCGCAACAGTAGGAGGATTGTCCCAACGCCTTTACCACTGCGCCACCAAGCCGGCAGTAGTTAAATTGTTGATAAAGATTGCTTGAGAATATACGATAAAAATATTTGGGGATCATTATTCCATTCCTCTTTACAGTCAAAATAAAATGTATAAAACATAAAAATAATTTTACGTTATTCAAAATTAAATTGATCGTTGAAACATAATAGACTCCAACAATTATCGCCGCCTTTTTCTCTCTCAAACGCCTGCTATCACTATTGAAAAACAATCAGTCGAGACATACCTTTGACTGAAATAGCAATTACTATTTCCAGTCGACTGTTTTTTGACTATCGGCTATTTTCAGTCGATTCTAATCGTCGATTCTAATAGTCGATTCGAAGATTCTAATTGATTTGCTTTAAATATAAATTGGAATTAAATCAAAAAAGTTCGTTTCAAAGACGAAAGTAGATAACGTATCGAAAAACCCTAAAGCGGATTGAATTACAAGCAATAATGAATTAAAATTCAGGTCACCGGCGTAGTCATTTATAAACCGTAGGCGGACAAAAACAGGAAAAATGTCTGTCACATTTTATGGATTTATTGAAAAAATCGTTGAACTTTCGAAGATGGGAATGGCGGGATGATTTGCCCCAATTTTAGACGTAACAACAGCTTTATAGGTGACTGTGAGCGATTAAAATCAATTTATCATTTAACTAAAAATTATAATAGAAATTCTAAAAAAATGTATGCATTAGTTTATAAATTAAAGAAATATAATTTAATTATTTTCTTAAAATATTTGTTAATAGTTCACGTGTGTTAATACACTACGAATTTACATATCACTTTAGAATTTCTTATTTTTGTCAGTACAAATGATGTACACTTAAGGAAAAACATAAATAATAGACAATTTCTAAAGCATATTTTCATTCTTGAGGTACCTTAGAGCATTTTAAAATGTTTAAAAGAGCATTTCTACATGTACTACAGCTCTACAGATATTGGATCGGAATTTGGACAGAAGCTTGCGGTTCAGGGTGAACTAGAGACTAGTGGAATCTGGAATCATCAAAATATGGAAAACCATTCCATAGGAGGACACCATAGAAAATTGGGTAGAAATAGTACCATTTCGAAGATGGTGAACTGTCCGATGAAGGTACAATCGATACCCAAAAGAAATTTTTAAATAACTATAAACTGTCCAGACGGAACAACTACCAAGTACAATTATGTTGATTTTTCTTAAGGGGTGGGGATGTTATATAATGCAGCGTTATGGTCGAAAGGACCATCGGTTTTAAAACTATCTGAACGGTGAACGAGTAAGGTGAGTTTGGTTTATTTTTTAATAGATGAAAACCCTCATTTTCCCTTTGTTTCTTTGTCACCTCTTCTTTTAAACTTTTAAAACCCTTTCCCATTTTATGACATATATCCATAAGTCTTTCTCAATATACATCTAAATAGCGGTAATATTAGATACTTGCATGTGATTAGATTTATTTTTTCACTTTAAAATGATATTTGTAATAAGAAATTGGTATAATATCTATTCTTCAAAATGTTCTCCATCGTTTTCTATAAATTTTCTAAAATTTTTGGTAATATGGCAATATTATGTGTCTAGTTTGAAACAACGATAATAGTTTAGTAGTGTAGAGACCTTGAGGCATGTCGAATTTTACATCGTGCAATAACGGTCTACAAAATACCCAGAAATATAATTCCAGATGTTGAACACGGGCGGGGTGCCAGCAGCGCTAACTAGAACCCGACAACGAATAGCCGGCGGCAACCCCGAGACGTTTATCTGGAATGTTATTGAAGGGTATTTCGGTCATTCAGTGCTCAACCCTCGTTTGGTTTAGACGTGCTACCATCGACTGCCCAAGCCTCATCAACAGGTAACTCCGCTGCCATCCATTTTATCATTTGTATTTTTCACATTTTTATATAGCCAATAAATAACGGTCACATAATGTAAACACCACTAGTTTCATTTCGTTTTTACCTCCATTCACCGAGTCGCATTATTTACCCTAAAGTGGTGACCCCGACGTGATCTTCCGCAAAATTGGGTTTGGACTCGTGAATGGAGGGTACGTGGAACATGGTGTATTTTACGTGGCCGTTATATTTTCTGTTTCAAAATTTTAAATATTTTTAATTCGATTCGTTTTCGATTTTACCTTCAATATTCCTTTTCATTTTATTCTTATTCAATTCGTTATTTCCAATTAATTTTTTTTTTAATTTTTGTCAAAATTTTCTTTCACAATCTTTTGAACTCATAGATATTTTTACATCACTGTTTAATCATCAGCGTCTCGGGTAAACATTTCTTTCGGCGCTATGTTTAAATCATAATGTCTTCCTTCGCTCGCAGTCTCCGTAATAATGGCAGACATTTTGATTTGAAAGGCTTTGCGCAGCTTCGGTCGGATACCGTCGTCATTTGTTTTTTCTGAATTACCGTAACGTATGTGACTACGGATTAGTACAGAGCAGCTCCAGAAGCTAGGTACCGATTGCAGTCACCGTAGACTCGTCATGTCTTCGCTCAGGTACCAGAATTGCCAATGTCTCATCGTCGAAGAAAATAAGCTTCCACGTCGTCGAACAATCGATCCTCCCACAGCGTCAATTACGGGAGCCCTGTCCGAAAAATAGCTTGTTCTCAACGTCGTCGATGGACCACATTCAAGTGCCAAAGCGACGATGAAGCAACGGTATCTGTAGGACCGGAAGATATCAACAGCTCTACCAGATCGCATCTGTACCAACCACAACCTTTTCGATTTACCATATTTTTCAAAGCCCTTTTCACACAGCACATTTTGTTTGGCATATATATATATATATATATATATTTTGTATTTGATATTTTTTTATACATTTGTGTATTTTTGTTGCTTGGAGTAATTTTATGTAAAATTCTGGCAGGGGAGTATTGTAGTGACCTTGAGGCATGTCGAATTTTACATCGTGGAATAACGGTCTACAAAATACCCAGAAATATAATCCCAGATGTTGAACACGGGCGGGGTGCCAGCAGCGCCAATTAGAACCCGACAACGAATAGCTGGCGGTAACCCCGAGACGTTTATCTGGGATGTTATTGAAGGGTATTTCGGTCATTCAGTGCTCAACCCTCGTTTGGTTTAGACGTGCCACCATCGACTGCCCAAGCCTCGTCAACAGGTAACTCCGCTGCCATACATTTTATCATTTGTATTTTTCACATTTTTATATAGCCAATAAATAACGGTCACATAATGTAAACACCACTGTTTTCATTTCTTTTTACCTCCATTCACCGAGCCGCATCATTTACCCTAAAGTATCTATGGATTCATGGATATAGTTTAGCACGTTTTCAGTATTTAGAAAACTTATTCCAGCAGGCCATGCTGCATCTACCTGAATAAATTGTAGTTAGGAGGCGTTATGCTTGGTGAGTGCGGGGTACAGCAGAATTTTACATTTGTGCTGAAATCGTGTATAGACAATATTTGCAACGTAAGTCCAAATGTTGTTTTTGGTCAAGTTACAAGACGAGGATTTATATATACAACAATACGTTGTTAATTAGTTGTTCTATTGATATCGACAGCCATTCGCAATAACTATATCATTAGGTTCTGGCAAATCGTAAACACTACATTCTGCTGAGCATTTTTTTCTACGTGTTCATACATAAATTCTCTAAGAAAATATGTATTCCAGTTAAGAGCGCTTCAATTTTAAGATATTACGATGTGCCTGAAGACATCATGTACAAAGCCCCAAAATTGGTATTTTGACAAAAGTGAGAATTTTTCACAATAAAAATATTTAATGTAAATATGTTGTAGAAATTAAATTAATAATAGACTTTTCAAATTTGTTTTTATGTTTGTTTCATTATAGTCTATAAAATTATGCAGATATTAATATATATACAATAATTTATTGATAAAATTATTTTCCATTAAGCTAAACATATTTGATAATTATATATGCATAAATCAAAGCAGAAATTCTATTTGGTTGAGAGAATTCGAATCAATATTTTGATTTTAAATTGGAATAATATATTATATATGTTTAAAATAATACATAATTGCATTAACGTATTGTAGAATCAAAGAGCAAAAAGGTATTAAGCTTAATCTTTAAAAAAAATTAAATTTTAAAAATATTTTTGAGTTCAACTAGTGTATATCTGTTATCTTTTATAATAACCGCCGCAATAATGGCGGTTGTTACAGATATAATGTAGTATAAATGTAGAATAAATTAAATATGATATTAAATTGATATATTATTTGCAATATTAAAAGCAAAAAATGTGCTGTGTTCGATAGATGAAGCTAAACTGAACTTAATTTCCATAAAACTAATGTATTCATCTGTCTTCACAGGTATTGGTTGAGTGAAAGGGCTATCATGGGGTATAGACTGTGTTCATTTACAGTAGCATATTGAAAAAAAAAGATAATATTTCCGAATATTGCCATTGTCAGTTTTATTCCCAATGTGTTTTGTTATATATTGAATTATAAACTATATTTTGTTAAATAGTAAAATTTCGTCTACATTTATGTTCATTTTAACTTGAAAAGTAACATTTATTTATTGCATATTTATTAAAGCAAAGTAAGGAACAGGTTGCAAATACACGTGTAAATGAAAATCAAGAATAACACAATGAACGTCTTTGATTTAATAAATCAGAACAGGCCACCTCATGTTTGAATATGACGCCGAAATAGATTATTCGTTACATGCTCAAGTCGTCATTGGAAATGTGAGAAAAAACACTCAAGCACCTGGGCCAACTTTATAATCAAATTATGTTTTTGTTTTTAATGCATGATGCCAGTCCAAAAATTTTGCAAATCTATTTTATGGCTGAGGAGGAGCAACAAGTTAGTGCACGCTGTCTATAAAATCTCATCGAGTAGATGGAGGAGTGAGAAACTCTGGGGACGTTTTTGCAAAATCATAACCAATCGGCTCAGTGGTTCGACGCCGTTTCCAATAGATTGCAAAACGGTAACTACTTTATTATCATAAAACCTGTTAAAGCATATATCGAGGAAGAATTTTTAGGCTAAATTTTTTGTGAAATATGCGTTACAATAAATAAATTTTAATAAAACGAAATATGCTAAAAAGCAACCAGGAATAGCCGTCATATCGGTGACAAAAATATATAAAGCCAGCTTAAACTCTTATACGGTAAATTATTCGTCCTTTCTATTGTACGTAAATCAACTGCGAACGCGTAATTTTTAAAATCAAAATCTGGCAACATTGTACGGAAAAATACCGGATGGCAATTTTCAATCTGAAGATATACCCCTAAATATTACATTTGAAGCATTATATTATCGAAATGGAAAGTGAGTGTGTTAAGATTAGAGTGTACTACAGATAATTCTGAGAGGTTCTAAGGCAAATAAATTATTCTGTTAATCCAACCGGTGAATTTATGGTTTTTGTAATATATATCTTGAGAAATATGGGTAAAAGAAAAATACTATATGTATATCTAAATGAACTAATAAAAATATGTAGCAGTTAAAATTTTTTTTTTAAATTAATATTTAATTTGATGATTGTAAATACGTACTTTTATTATATATTTCTAAGAATAAATTACCTAATTGTGGTCGTTATTGTTTTAATATATTTGCTAAGGTTAAATATATATATATATATATATATATATATATATATATATATATATATATATATATATATATATGATATAATATGATTCTAAACTGCCTTTAAATTCTGTTTCAATTTTAAATTTTATGATAGTCCTATCATCGTATCAAGAAATCATTTTAAATATGAGAATTGATAAAACTTTTTTTTAAACAATGTTAAATCATCAAGTAAGTAATATTTGAAATACTGCTGGGAAGAAAGTAATTTCGGTTATTTTCATATTTCTTAAAACATTACTTTTCTGCTAAAACCATTATTCCGTCACTGTAGAACTTCTCTTCAGTCTGCTGGATGAAAACCCGAACCAAGAGAATTTTCTCGATTTAGAGTTGTTGCTCTTGCTAACGCTTTTTTTATTGATAAATTCTGGTTGTTTTTTTATGACCATCTGAGTTGTTGACTAATGATGAACAATTTCTTTGCAATCCAACCAAACACTTATCTTTCCTTGCTGTTATTGCGTCCTTTGTAAATGTTTGTGAACCTTCTACCGGTCTCGCCCATAATCTTTTTCCCACATTAATATTGTATGTGATCCATTTTTTATTGTCCCTAATTATATGGTTTCTCGAGTTTTCTCTATTAATGGCTCGAATTCGTTTCCTTTCGATATTAATTCTTATATAATATACAATATACACGAAATATACTAAGAAGTGCAATAAACTCAGTAAGGCAGGTATGATACTGTAAATTGATCACATTAATATAAATACCAATATATAATAATTATAATATACAGGTAATATTTTTGAAATTAATTTTATACTATATAGAATTATCACTACAATTGTATTTATGCATATTCATATGACATTATAAAATAACTGGATTAGTGAAAAGGTTTTTATTTTAATAAAATGAAATATTTTTAAAATATATAATTGTCAAAATTAATATTTAATATGCGAACATTATTGTTACAAGGAATGAAATAAATAATGAAAATATAATAGCATTGACATAATATTTAAAAAAATATATTTTAAAGTATCCTCTTTTTTATCATCTGGGGTTTATGTGGACCAGACCTACTCTTTCACATGGGCTTCGAACCACGATCCTCGGCTTTAAGCCTACCAACTACAAGTGATCAACTTGTAAATCATCCCAGAAGACATCCGGTCTTAATATTTCCTAAGGACAATCACAAACATAAATTTTCGAAACCGGGGCTATCCTTGTCGCCTTTACCATTGCGCCAACTGGCCTGCTTAAATAGATTATTATGTTATTAAATAGAATATTACAGCATATACTGGTATAGCCGTACCTCAACAAAACCATAACAAATTTTACTAATGAATTAATGAACTAATTAAACTCTTTGTTTACTGTTTCTTTAAGTGCTCCTCTACATCTCGATATTTTAATAAATTTCAATCCTTTTTCCCAATCCAATCTTCGCCGATGATGTTTTACTATGTTTTGTGTGTGCAGTCATTACTGTGGATACTGTTGCCTGTGAAACCTTAAACAATTCAGCTGTTTTCATCACAGAGGCCACTTTCGAAGCCTGAGAGATTACACATTTCGCCGATCGCTTATTTTAACCATCACAGAACAAGACTGCGTATGTAAACTGAGCCATACATATGCAAGGTTTTATTTATACGGATGCAGTGTTACCAACATGCAACAATATACACTATATTGTATGATGTTCATATTATCTTGTCTATTCTTTGTACATTTTTTATCGTTGAGCGTTGATTGCCAGAGCGATTTTTATAGTATTTTTTGCTAAAAAAATAGAGGAAGTGTGTCTCCGTCGTAATGACCGAGCTGGCCCGGCGCGGTATAACTCAGCAAATTTTTGATAGTTGTAATTGTTGGTTTGTTTACATATTGTGAGTTTAAAAACATGTCATGGTATCGAAAGTCGGGCCCAAAGCAACCACTCACAAACGAGGAACTCTTTGATATCTTGAATAATTCGGACTTCGAGGATATCTGCTATTATTCCCTATAAATGAAACATTGTGTTACACTGTAAATTTTCTCGTTTAGAAAGTGACGATATAGGTGCCGAAGAAGACGCCTCTGAGATCAATGAGGAGAGCTAATCATTCATTTTACTGATAGCGAAATAAATGAAATTTAATGAATGTGATATTGACGTAGTGATGAATTGTGATAACGATGAAGAAGAAGCATCTTGTTATTCAGAAGATGATAAAACTCCAATTGCGCGCAGAAATATTGACGGTTTCTGAATGGAAATTTCCACAAAGTTAACAGCCCATTCTTATCCCATTCACGAAAGAACCAGGAGTTAATAAAAATCTGTCACAGCTTGTAATTGTTGAGGAATCTCTTGGGTTTTATTTTGCACACCTTTAACTTCATCTAAATAAAGTCCAAATTGTGGTTGAAAATATAGAGTATCAAAGTAAATTGTCCCCCAGTAAAAATGAATAAGTATGAACGCCGGCAAGCAGATAATATTAAATATCTGGGAATGCATTTTGATTGACGCTTAACATGGAAAAAACATAGTGACAAAACGTAAAATATTGGCTGATTCAGTATTGGCGTCAATCTAAATTTTCCTTAGATAGCAAGGTTTTACTGTATAAGTCAAATGTGGACCTATGATATTGAACTGTAGGGTACTACTAGCAAATCAAACATAGCTATCTTTCAGGAGTTCTAGAATAAAGTGTTGCAAGTCATCTATATTACGATACATCAAGATGCCCTATATTACGTCTCCAACAAACTAGTTCAGCGCGATATCCCCTTGAACCTAAAGATGTTAGTGCATCCCAATCCCATACGAATTTATTAATAGACACATAGAGTGAGATATAATAATCTCTAGAATACGTTAGAATAGTCTTTTGAGCAAGTTAGGTTAGACTTTAGAATAAGTTAAAATAGTCTCTAGAATATGATTTAGATTATAAGTTTTTTTCAGCAGATCATTTAGTGAAGTGATTTTCTACATATCAGTATATGTTGGTTATTTTGTATAACGAAAATCATAGTTATGTCATAGTATAGTTATTGTACAGGGGTAGATTTCTAAGAGATTAATGAAAAAAATTACGTTTATATTCATTGTCGACCAAACTAATATATATGCCACAAGTCAATGTGAATGAGAACGTTGTTACATCTCACGATAATACCTCATCTGTGTATTATTTGTTTCAACAAAGAACACCGCAATTATGTGGAGTGAAATAGGTACGATATCTTATAGTACGTATTTCATATATAGTATATTATATATAGTATTCAATACTTTTGAAGAAATTGTTAATAGTATTTGAAAGAATGTGAATGGTTGTTTCAAATTTAGAAGTATTGCGTTATTTTTTTTATAGAATTACAAATTTGTTTAGCGCTTTACGATAATAAAACATTGCTTTTACGAGTAAGATACTTGATCTCATATCACCTGCAGATTACTCTCCGTTTTCGTATGCATCCTTCCGGATACCAACCAGAAGTTCGATGCTGCCATACACCTGCCATGAATGGCTTTTGCCTTCCAGGCTTCTATCTTTTCTTCGCTTGTCTCATAATATTTTTCGATGTTATTTTTAAAATCTAAAGGGTTGAATCTATCCTTTTAGCATATTTCTCGATATAACAGTGATGCTTGTAATTCTTTCAACAGATTCATTATTAAATTAACTATTTGTTGGTCCAATTGTTTACCGATATCTGGGTAATCTAGGATTTCTAGGTATTGTTTTTTATATTGCACTTTTAGCATATTGCTTGTGGATAAAGCACTTTATGTTGTAACGTTTAAATAACAATTATGGCCCACTGCGCAATACCAAATGAACATCTGTATAGAGGTTCTAGTCCTGAGCTGTATTATTAACACTTATCTTATTGTTTTTATAAACTCGCATTGAAGAGCGGTTTTCATAGATTATTTAGCAATTAACAAATGCATTAAGTAAAAGTATTAATACTAAAAAAAGTATTTTGCTAGAAATAATGTAAATTTGTTAGTCGAAATTACCTGTAATTCAAGAGCTGGATCGTGAACGGCTTGTGCTATCCTATGGGCATGTTGAAAACTATCCAGGGCTTTATTAAAACCAGCTAATTCTAAGTAAACTGAGCCTACTGTGAGATGGACGTGACCAGCTGTAGTACACAATTCGCACTCGTTGTATAGAGAGTGTCTTGCATAGGCCAGGGCTCTAAAACAAAATAAATAATTGATATAAACCGATTAGCAAGCTAACTAAATATTTCAAATATTGTTTTATAAGATTTTTGTTCCACAGAATTTAACGGTATTAGAATTTTCGTTCTATTTTTCAATTGATTGTCATCGAGATATTTAGTAAGAAGCCCTAGATATTAATTGCAACTTTTGCAACGTTCAGTGAACAATAAGTCATTGTATTGTTGAAACATTCTCAATAAATACATGTTTCATTCTATTCTTTTGTCTTAATTTTATCTATGTCATTCTACCAACCATATCATTTTTTACTCAATTAGTATGTTATCTCAAGTTTTAGTTTATATTTCTTTACTAAAATTGATAAACCTGTATATCGATAGGCTATAAATTTCTTTGGTTTTGAGAGTATTAATCTTTAAGGAAATTTATTACAAGTTGATAAAAGTTTTAAAAGACAGCAAAGGTGGGAAACTGAAATCAAACATGGTTGCGCGTTGCTCGAAGATGATCTTTGAATAAATAATTCTTTAATCCTTTGAAAATCCCACTGATTTTGTGCGGCAATATTCTTGACTAACTCGATGCTAAAATTCCTTCGAGAAGATACCTGGATTAATGAAGAAAATAATCTTTCGTAGAGATCACGAATCTATGTACGAAAAACAAGGTTGCCGACGAATAAACGAAAGAATTACGGGACGGTTAGCTCAGACTCAGACTTCTATCTGTTTCCAAACATAAATATATTTATTTATTAGTATCGGTTATAGATATCGATATTCAGATTCCCATAAATGAATATTTTCCGGGAAACCTCACCTCTGGCAATGAATAGAAATGTCACAAAAACGCTGAACTAGGAGTGTTATAATCAAATAAAATTATATAAAAAAATTAAATTATCTACACACCTTATACTATCTTTTCACCTTACCCTCGTGCTTATAACCTTAGTGCTTATTACAACTTCTTGAAAAATAAATTTTGATCAGTAATACTAGGATCTAAACTATATTATAAATATAAAGATACATTTTATATATTAATATATTTAATGAGATAAAAAATAGTAAAAAATATAATAAATAAAAATCCTCTTACATTCTTATATACTATATTAATTTAAATATGGTATTGATTTTGTTCGTTAAAACGTTTTCCCAATATTTACTCGGTACAGCTCTGTTATAGCAATTAAAATAACAAAACGTGAAGTAAGGCAGAAACAAAATGTAATATACTGGAATAATTTAAATAGCGCACAAATAACGCTAGTTTATTTACTAAACTAAAATTGTTTTTTTATGTTTATTCTGTTTATTTTGGTCTTTTCTAGCCACTACTTGTTTCAGAAAACGTTGTGCAAAAAACAAAATCGAATGAATGAAAAGTTTCCTCTCAGCTCTTTGAGTTACCATTTTGAATAATGTTTGCTAAAATGAAAAAAAGTTCTTTAATTAATAAAATGGCAATAAGATGGGCAATATGTTAAACAATATAAACATTTATGTTGCTATTGCTTGTTAAACATATAAGTCTTAAAAGTTCAAGTAAAAAATATAATATTTGCATATAGAAATGTCTCTAATATTACCTTTCTAGTCCTCCTAATCTTTGATGAGCTCTTGCGAGGTTTAAATATGACTCAGCTCGCATGTTGGGGTTATCAAGCTCTTCTGATATGAACAATTGACGGTGGGCGTATTCTAACGCATCTCTGTAAAAAATAGCAATTTATAAATTTCAGTTAAACTACTGATAGTGTTGTTAAAATACATTTTAACTAACGTTGGGAACTATCGACTGAAAACCGTCGAAACGGTCGATAGCCGTAAAACAGTCGAAACAGTCGATAGTTAAAAAAATAGCGACTGAAATAGCGAACAGTCAAATGTACGGTTCGACTGTTTTTTCCATTCGTGATGTCAGACGAAGATGTGAGAATTCTTGTCTGTATAAATTGTGAGTAGGACGGAGATAAATGCTAAAAGTTAATTTTAAATGTGTTTATATTCTCCAATGGTAGTATAAGCGAGACAGAGATGTATATATATATATATTCATTCACGTGATAACTTTAAAAAAGAAAAGGAAAAAAATATTACTAATTTCTATTAAGATGTAATAAATAATATAATTTTAAAGGAAGTAAGATTACTTTTATACTGAATGTTCTGTGGATTTGTAAAAAGGAATGGAATAATAGCACTACAAAAGTTTTATCGTGTTTTAATATATTAAATTGCTATTTTTAAATAACATAGTATAATAAATATAAATAGCACAATACAACTTAAACAAAACCTAAAAACTAAAGATTTTCAATAACCATAATTACTAAATAAAATGTAAACGTATACCTAATCATTGAAAAATCTAATCCATAACGAACCTAAAAATGATCGTACTATAACTACCGGACCCTTTTAAATAACAGTTTTATTTATTTTTGAACGTAAATATCTTTAAATTACTGATCAGGAATATTATCATGTTCAACTTTTCTCCCGTGACGCGATTTCTTCGATCGTTAATTATTTGCGCAGATTTCGAAAAAAACTCGTTCCGAGGGGACAGATGTTGCGGGTATAGAGGAATATTTTATATGTAAGTGATATATTCAGGTAATCATTTTATAGGCTTGCTAAAAATCTAATGGTTTCTCTAAACGCCCAATAAATGGCATTTCCAAATACTGATTAATATGTAAAGTTGCTGCACTACTTGGAGTAATTACTTCTTTCATTCTAGCCATATTTATAAAATATCTCCAGATGTCAATACATTTTTGGTCATTAGTTGTGTCTTGAATTTCGAGTTGTGGAACTATATTTGTATTTTTATTTAGAATGGAAGATACCTCTTTTGTGATAACATTTTGTATCGCCTCGGCTTTTTTAAATCTAGGATCTAAAAGTGTGGGTTTCCCGCATATCGTGTTTATTTTTAAAATTGCCTGTTTTTATTGACGACATCTAACAGACAATTTTGTCATTTTTTCCCCCATTCAGTTGTTAAAATCTTGAATTTGATGGAATGTTACAGTCCTCTTATTAACGGTTAATTAAAAACATTGTGGAATATATTTCACCAGATAACTCGGTGGTCATTATTTCAATGAGCTTTAAAAGTAGGACACATTCTGTTAAGATAGTCCATTCGTCGACAAATAAAAACTGTGGTGCTCTTCTTAATAGCCATCAAAATAAATTGTTGAATAGTAAAGTGAAGTTTTCCTATCAGAAAATGTATTTATTACAAATATTTAATATACTTTATTCACCTCTTTACCGTTAATATTTTTAAAAGAAATTTAACAACTGCTATTGTAAAAAATTCTTCAAATCTTTTGGAATCGATGCAATTTTTCAAACCTAATTTTAGTTTTCAAGATTTTAGTAAAAAAGTTTTGACAAACAAAGGGCTTGGACAAAAATCATGAAAGTTTATCCCAGCCCAAAGTATTACCTATTATGCCAGTCAAAAGTATCTTACTATTTATCATTTACAATTTTATTTTCTTGCCCTCGAAAAATAGCGTTCCAAAATGCTGCTATATTAATTTACAATATCTAGTTATTCACAAGCACAATCTACAAAAAAAAAACATAAAACAACATATATTACATATAAATCTATATAAGCATAAATTCGGGGCATTACTTTCAAGGGCGCGGCTAGGACGACATAGCCACATTGTTAAAAATCAGTCGAATGAACTAGTAGAGCCGAAAATAGTAACTAAAAGTAAACGACTAAAACAGTCAATAGTAAACAATAATGAAATCAGTCGAAAATAGCGACTGAAAACAGTCACTAGTAAAAACAGTCGAACCAAAAATAGCGACTGAAACAGTCGATAGTAAAAAGTAGTTAATTACTAAACAGTCGATAGTCTATTTCAGTCGATTGTTCCCAACACTAATTTTAACCAATTAACGGTATATTTAACAATTATATTTTGTAAGTAAACATGTTAAATTAACAACGTATGACTACTTTAGCACGTATTTGTTTAACATTTGGAACAACGCGATTAGACTGTTGAACAATAAAAATTTTTAAAAGCCGGCTTGGTGGCGCAGTGGTATAGGCGATGGGCGGTCCTACTGTTGCGATAGCCGCGGGTTCGAATCCTGCTGAGGCATGGTCGTAAATTTATGTTTGTGATTGTTTGACATTTGTGAATGTTCTAGGTAAGAGCGTAAAATCCGACAAGGAAAATGATCCCAGTCACGCCAGTAACCTGGCTGGGTAAAACCGGTTGTCTTCTGGGCTGATTTCTAAAGTTGGTCACTCGCCAGTCGGTAGGCTTAATGCTGAAGAGCGTGGTTCGGAGCCCACGTTAAACTTAGACTTAGTCCAGAAAAATTTATAGTTGGTAAAAGGAGACTTTAAAATATATATATAAAAAAAATTAAATGAAAAAAATGTTTTTAAACAAGATTACCTCCAGTGTTGAAACTATTATTTACTGAATGCCTCGTTAATCCGTTAATTTCTATTGAGATTGCAATATGTGGACTTCAAGAATGGGGACATGAGAAAATTAAAATAAGCCATTGAAATAACTTCAACCATTATACATTTAATTATATTTTATCAACGAAATTCAGCTACCTTTATGCTAATTAATGCTGTATAGATTTGTGATTAGGGCATTAAGCGGAATAAGTCATTGTTTTCTAATTAACATTAAGTTTATAAATCTTTTCTAGTATTTTTTTTATTAAGACGATTGTGTATTTCTTTATAATAAATAAATTTTTAAGCGTAATGTGTAATTAATGGTGTAGCGAAACCAAATTTGTAGACGGTCCTCAAAAAGTATTTAAGAACTTTCGGAACTCTATTAGACTATTAGAATTTGATGGGTTGTTGATTTTTAACGTTTTCGTATGGTGGGCACAGATCTGAGCATTCGGAGCGAATTTCGTGAAAAAATAGAAAATTCGCATAAGCCGAACTGAATTCGACGAACATACGTGCCGAAGAGGTTGCAAAATTTGTTCAAAGTCGTAGTATGCATGCACTTTGCTTAGTTCCAATGTTCGTCGTATGACTTTCAGCGCTTGGCTATGAACAGGACGTTGTTCTGGGACCCGCGGATGACACCAACAAATTTGATAGATGGTAGGAAACATTTGAGGGAAATCACAGTTTTCTATGGACATAGGTTTTGATTTCGAGAAAATAAACCTGTTTCTCCTTGTAATTTAATTATTACTATAAAGATGTTTTTGAATGATAAATATGCGTCTAATTTTTGTTAATGATTAAAAATAATACATAAGATTATATAAAAACCTCATAAAAACATCAAAAATTAAAATATTTATGTTTTATTTTCAAGAACCGTATTATGAAATCTGAAATGATATTTAACTTTGATTTCTATTTGGTAATTAAAAAAACGAGTCATAAAAATATGAGTTGTTTTTCTTATTTTTTCATAGTACAAAACTTATATAGTCAAGTCAAATAATATGAAAAAATATCTCACAACTGGTGAAAGAAAATATTCGTAATAACAATCTCACATAAAATAATGTTCACAAACATAAATATATTGAGTTTGTCAAGGGTTGTTGAACATTATTTCCAATATATCATTATTCGGAGCATATATGAAAGTTATGCAAATAATAGAAATAGCAATTGAAAAGATACAATAATGTCATATTACCACTAATTTAATTTAATTCATAGAACAATGCAAACATTTTAAAATGTAACCAACCCATCAATATGTAAAAATAACCACCCGTTAGCCGCGCTATACTTAACAATCGGTTTTTCGCTTGTTTCCAAAAAGACTACGATATTTTCAAACTAAAATATAAAGTAAAACTTATTAAACACAGATATTTTAGAAAAGAGTCACTTACCTAACTGGTCAATTGAACAGTCCCCGGTTTGAAAAGTCATAGTAAAACACATTTTTTTGGCAAAATTAGTTTTTTTGTATTCAACGTAATTCCCTTCAAAGGTGATACACTAATTATAGTGACCCTCCAACTTTTTGATACCATTTTTGTAGCACGATTTGAACTTTGCTTTAAATAGGCCTCAATTTCGGCTAGCACCTCTACATTCGACAAAAAATTCTTCCCAGTGGGTATTCCTTTGAGATCTGAGAACTGAGAATAGTCTCTGGCGGCCAGATCTGGAGAATACATTGGATTAGGAAGCAATTCGAAGCACAGTTCATTGAGTTTTGCCATCGTTTTCGCTACCATGTTACACGGTGTATTGTCTTGCTTACTTTTTGTTCAATTGCGGCAGTTTTTTGATGATTTCGTACTTCAAACGGTCCAATAACGCTATGTAATAGTCTCTGTTGATGGTACATTCTTTTTCAAGGTAGTCATTTAAAATTATTTCACGAGCATCCCAAAACACAGGCCCCATAACCTTGTCAGCCGACTGTTGCGATTTTCCACGCTTTGGAGCGGGTTCATCGTGTGCAGTCCACTTGGATGACTGTCGATTGGACTTTGAAGTGACATGATGGAGCCCTGTTTCATCCATAGTCACATATCGACGCAAAAATTCGGGTTTATTACGCTTGATCATCTTCAAACATTGCTCCGAATCATCGACTCGTCGTTGTTTTTGGTCAAGAGTGAGCTCCCGCGACACCAACTTTGCACAGCTGTTTCTCATGCTTAAATATTCGTGACTGATATGATGTACACGTTCAGTTGATATCTTTAGAGTGTTTGCTATTTCATTCAATTTCAATTTACGGTCATTCAAAATTATTTTCTGAATTTTTTTAATGTTTTCGTCGGTAACAACCTCTTTTGGGCGTCCATTGCGTTCACCCTCTTCGGTGCTCCTTTCACCACATCTAAACTTAACATACGAATCCTTGATGGTTGATTTTTCTGGGGCAGTATCCGGAAACTCGGCATCAAACCAAGTTTTTGCTTCAGCTGTATTATTGTCCTCCAAAAAGCAATAGTTTATCAACACGCGAAATTCCTTTTTAACCATTTTTTTCACAATAGCAAAAGTTGCTTCACTCAAAATGCTGTAATTCACAAACTAATGATCCGATTGCTGTCAAATTTATACACGCCTCTTTTGAGGATTAGAACTAACTAGAAAGCATGTGGATTTAATTCTAGTAGCGCTATCTATGTGTCATGCCGGGGACTTTTCAATTGACCTGTTTTGTTATTCTTTAGACAATAGATATATAACTATGGTTTCAAGGTGTTACTCTTTCAATGATATGTCTCAAATGTGTTTGTTAGAAAGTTTATTTTTACTTTATGATATGAAAAGTTACTAGCATAATATCCTTGCTCTTCCATCCAAATTGTCTTGTACTAGTCAGCTTTTATTTTTTTATACTACTTAGCAGTTGTGTCTAAAATCATTTAAACACAGTTAACAAATATTTCACCATCAAAATAGTAATAAAATTTCTAGATTACATCATGCAGTAAATACAAATTCATACCTGTTTATATAATTCTTGCTCTTATCCTTGACGGACGAATTGCCCGATGATTACATTTATACATTTTGTGCCACCAAATAAAGGCAACATTCTTAATTTATGGTTTTATTATGTCTACCTTAGTGAAATGTCCACATATACGTTCTTTTCTCTTGGGACTGAATATACCTTCTTATGATTTTAGATTATTTCCTAATAATTAGAGAAATGTAAATGATTGAAATCTCTTTAGGAATCTATAAATAGAATACTAAAGTCGTATAAAAATAAAAGTTTTATGACGTATTCTTATTATAATCTTCAAATGAGTGGAATTTCAATATTATTTGTATTTTCTTCCTTATTATAGCTTTGTTTATTATGTTACCGGTCAATCTTACAATAATTTGATACTCTTTTAAAAACGCTTAAGCGATACATATTATTATAGCAATAAATATTGCTTTTTAGGAAAAGATCACTACACTTTAGGGTAAAAATGATGTGGCTCGGTGAATGGAGGTAAATCGAAATGAAACAGTGGTGTTTACATGATGTGACCGTTATTTATTGACAATATAAAAAATGAGAAAAATACAAAGATAAAAAGGATGGCAGCGGAGTTACCTGTTGACGAGGCTTGGGCAGTCGATGGTGGCACGTCTTAACCGAACGAGGGTTGAGCACTGAATGACCGAAATACCCTTCAATAATATCCCAGATAAACGTCTCGGGGTTGCCGCCAGCTATTCGGTGTCGGGTTCCAATTGGCACCCCGCCCGTGTTCAACATCTGGGATTATATTTCTGGGTATTTTGTAGACCGTTATTCCACGATGTAAAATTCGACATGCCTCAATTCGCTACAATACTCCCCTGCCAGAATTTTACATAAAATTACTTCAACAAAAATACAAAAATGTTTGCAAAAAATATCAAATACAAAAAAAAAACATATACCAAACAAAATGTGCTGTGTAAACTGGGCTTTGAAAAAATATGATAGTTCGAAACGGTTGTGATCTGGTACGGCTGTTGATATCTTCCGGTCCTACAGATACCGTTGCATCATCGTCGCTTTGGCACTTGAATGTGGTCCATCGACGACGTTGAAAACAAGCTATTCTTCAGACAGGGCTCCCGTAATCGACGCTGTGGGAGGATCGACTGTTCGACGACGTGGTAGCTTATTTTCTTCGACGACGAGACGTTAGCAATTCTGGTACTTCGGCGAAGACATGACGAGTCTACGGTGACTGCAATCGGTACCTAGCTTCTGGAGCTGCTCTGTGACTAATCCGTAGTCACATACGTTAGGTTAATTCATAAAAAACAAATAACGACGGTATCCGACCGAAGCTGCCCAAAGCCTTTTAAATCAAAATATCTGCCATTATGACGGAGACGGCGAGCGAAGGAAGACATTATGATTTAAACATAGTGCCGAAAGAAATGTTTAGCCGAGACGCTGATGATTAAGCAGTGACGTAAAAATATTCCAAAAGATTGTGAAATAAAAATTTTGACAAAAAAAAATTTTTAAAAAAATGAATTGGAAATAATGAAATTAATCGGAATAAAATGAAAATGAATCTTGAAGGTACAATTGAAAAGGAATCGAATTAAAAAATATTTAAAATTTTGAAACAAAAAAAAAAAATATAACGGCCACGTAAAATACATACCAAACACCATGTTCCACGTACCCTCCATTCACGAGTCCAAACCCAATTTTCCGAAAGATCACGTCGGGGTCACCACTTTAGGGTAAAAATGATGTGGCTCGGTGAATGGAGGTAAATCGAAATGAAACAGTGGTGTTTACATGATGTGACCGTTATTTATTGGCAATATAAAAAATGAGAAAAATACAAAGATAAAAAAGATGGCAGCGGAGTTACCTGTTGACGAGGCTTGGGCAGTCGATGGTGGCACGTCTTAACCGAACGAGGGTTGAGCACTGAATGACCGAAATACCCTTCAATAATATCCCAGATAAACGTCTCGGGGTTGCCGCCAGCTATTCGGTGTCGGGTTCCAATTGGCACCCCGCCCGTGTTCAACATCTGGGATTATATTTCTGGGTATTTTGTAGACCGTTATTCCACGATGTAAAATTCGACATGCCTCAATTCGCTACAACACATATCGTCGAAAAATGATTCACAAGACATTATAAACGAAGGCGCGTATACTGTTTTCGAACCAAACGATGAAAACCGTCAAATGATTTTTGAGACCGAAACTTCCCGAGAGGTACCGTACAAGTTAATTTCGATCACCGCGAATAGATGATATTCGCCGAATCCATGCCGAATGAACGAAGCGAACGTTCGGCAAATCCCGAACGTTCGCTTCGTTGATATCTGTACTCACCATTACAAGTGTTAAGGGTGAGAAAAGCGATTGAGGTCCGAAAATACATTATCGAGAATCATAGCAAAAATACTATCATTTTGATTTTAATGATTGATATAATTTTCAATGATTAACTCAAAGAAATAGTAGTAGTAGTAGTAGGCAGTCATTATACCGCGTCAACAATAGGTTGGTGATTCAGAAAGCTATGTGTACTTTAGGTATAACAAGATCGATGAAATAAATATTTCAGCAAACTTTCAGATATGATAAAAGGGGTTTTATGTATGGTTTTATAAAAAAGGATGAAACTTGGATGTACTATTGTAGTCTACTATTATGAAGCAAAACGAAAGGTAGTGTGAATTAAAAAGGGGGTTACTGGACTTTGTGAATAATATAGAGAAAATTCTCTTTTAGGTTTAACATTTTTCTGTTCCTTTTTTTGTGAGAAATTTGGGTCTAAGAAGTCTTGTGCACCCAAATGTACGAAAAACCCAAATGTAAAGAAATCAAAGAAAAGAGATTGATTGAAAAATCCTTAATTAATTAGATTAAGAATAAAACAAATTGATGAACATTAACGTGTGTGCTATCGATGTTTCAATGACGAATTTGATTATACATTTATCATTATTATATATTTGAATTGCCTGAATTTGAAGTACATTTGAATTTACAGTAGTCGCAATTATAATGTAAACCAAACCATAAATTATATCAAGTAAAGTACCATCCAGTAAGTGGACTTTTTTTCCAGTGAATTCCTATTGAGTTGTTTCTCTATGACTTTCATTGGAAGAGCTGACTTGGTATGCCAGTCAAATCATATTATGACTCCATAGATCATCAGTCTACACAGTCAGTACTACAAGTCAACACAATGAGAAGCATTTTTACAATTTGAATATAAATTATTACCAAATGTAGAATAAAATTGATTAAATCGATGAATGTGTAGAATCGGTTATTTAAAATATAAATAATGTAACAGTGAGGTAAATATTTAGAAAATAAATATGTATGCTTTTTATTCCAATAAAACCATTAAAAAACTGAAGGTATTATTATGGAATATATAATATTTTTTATAAATGTTAATGAGCAAAGTTGAGTATTATTTTCGTATTTCGGAATCGAAACTTTTTTTATTTTTATCGCTTTTGAATGAATAAAGTGCCAATTCTCTTTTAAGGACGAGTCGAGTCACGAATAGGAATGGGAGTGATCAAACAGAAAAAAAAATCAAAATTTAACAGAACACCCGATGATTTTCGATAAAACAGGGAGGTTTATGCCTCCGAGAATAATAAAATCGATTTAAGTTTGATGGAAAAGGCAACGAGATTTATCCGAAAGTTCTTTCGATGGAAGAATATTTTGATCATGAATTGCATAAAAAAGTGAAAATGAACTAGATATAAAATATTTTATGATTGTAATATTAAACAATTATCAATAGAGCGCGAAAAATGTATATAGTTTAACAGCAATAACTTGAAACTTACCGAATGGCAAGTGATTAAAAATGAAGTCATTTTAGAATATATCCGGTATGATTCAGGTTAGTGTATGGCATTATTTATTATAAACAAAAATTGATATTCAGAGTATGACTGAAATAGCGAGCATTAAGGCAAGCGGTTTTAGCCGCTTACCTTTATCTTCTATAACTTAATCCATTGGCATTTACCCCATTCAGTATATACTATTGTTATATATAAAATAATTAGACGACGATGAGCTTTTTATCACCTATATCTATTTTTCAAGTTTTCTTCGACAGTAATAATAGTGACTTGTAGTGTAGCACTTGTATCACTTTGTAGCGTTGTCAGGTATGATGATTATATTATGCCTATCAAACGGACCTCGATTCAATGCTATTTTTGAATATTTTGATTAAACTTATATTCTGATAAAGAATCAAGTTGAGTTTTCTGAACAATAGTTCGTTTCACTGTCGGATTGTGAGCACAACGCCTGTTAATTTCGGTAATGATAACAGCGATACTAGTAAGTGATAAGTTTCTCCTTGTACCTACAATTACTTATGATTTTAACTTATTATATATTATACTTTATATGAATTCGCCAAGAGAAAATTAATTTGAATGTTACCAAAAAGTCTTATAAAATAAATTGATTATAAATGTATAATAAAGTGGGCATGAAATTGTACTTAACAACAAGCGTTGCACCAAACGACGTAATTTGGAAACAACTATTATGTTTATTTTTAAATGTTGAACAAGAGGTGGTTAAAATAATTTTCAATTCCAGAAACTGATGAGTGTAATGGATGTGATGGTGCACATTTTACTTTTTTACCAGTACAACATAACCCAATATATTCACCACAGCATTTTAATACAGACAAGCAATTACCATTTCTTTAACAGTAATTAATTTGTTGTACTTGTTTGTTTAACTTGTCTCACGTGTCTCTCGCTGCTTATCAATGCAGTAAGCTCGTGAGGTAGTGACTGACCTCAATGACCTAAGACAGGTAGTGTCCTCCTTGGCATTATTAAAAATAAAGGTACAGAACTGTCTTTCTTCACACTAAATTTGTTTTACCATAAGCAATCACTACATATTTCAACTCTATTCTTGGTAAATGTTTACTCGACAGCAATTACGAAGAATAGGATTCAAAATTGCTTTTATCACATAGTTATATCATTTTTTACAAGTATGTCATTATTGTTCACATAATTTTCATGTTATCAAATCTATATACATATGAAAAAATATTTACATTTATATGAAATACTAATTATACTAAAGTACTAAAGGTCAGTGCCGAGAAATATTCTTCAAATTTTAAAACATTATACAACATGAAATAAATATCCGAACGTACCCCTAAATATTCGACGACCAACAATGCAGTTTTTACTATCTTCCTCGCAATTACTCGGTAATTAAAAATATAACAAATGTGCAAATTTTACTTTTTACTCATACAACATAACCCAATATATTCACCAATGTATTTTAATACAGATAAGCAATTATCATTTCTTTAACAGCAATTAATTTGTTTTACTTGTTCGTAAAACTTGTCTCACGTGTCTCTCGCTGCTTATCAATGCGGTAAGCTTGTGAGGTAGTGACTGACCTCAGGTCGTCTTCTCCTTGACATTGTTAAAAATAAAGGTAAAGAACTGTCTTTCTTGCAAACTAAATTTGTTTTACCATAAGCAATCACTATATATTTTAACACTATTCTTGGTAAATGTTTACTCGACAGCAATTACGAAGAATAGGATTCAAAATTACTTTTATTACATAGTTATATCATATTCTACAGGTATGCCATTATTTTCCACAATTTTGACATTATCAAATCTATATACATATGTAAAAATACTTACATTTATATGAAATACTAATTGTGGTAAAGTGCCGAGAAATATTCTTCAAATTTTAAAACATTATACAACATAAAATAAATATCCGAACGGACCCATAAATATTCGACAACCGACAATGTAGTTTTTACCATCTGCCTTACTATTACTTAGTAACTAAAAATACAACACTGATACATTTTATAAAAGAATAATTCGACAATATTAACTACTTATTAGAAAGTCTGGAGCTTTTATGTCTTGTTTGTCTTAAATATTTTATTTTGGACATATTGTACTATTGTAGCCTTTGGATAATAATAACTGTAATTATTAGATGCTGACATTAGTTCATATCATATTATTAAAGATGGAATTCGCAGGATTTTGTTGTTTCCGCCAACAACTGATTTCTCGAAAAGGACGCTTGGAATCAATTTTAGTGCATTTAATTAGAATAAATAGGAATTAAATATTCAGGAATTGAAGACAGTTGAAGGCATTGGGGAAGGAAAATGGATATGTTATAACAATCGCAAGCGTTGAGAGTGGTATATCAAGCCCACATTGATCACAGTCAGAACATCGTCTTTTCTATTTCTTTTATTTCTAGTTTGACCCTAGAAATGAAAAAAACAAAATACCAAGTATTCTTCGTGATTATCTATACACTTTTACATGCACTCGAACCAATATTCGTTGTACTTTTTCCACCCTGATTGAGGTGCTTCCAAAGCATGGTTTCGCCGATATGCGAGCTTACATTATCATGATAAAAAATGATCCAGGGTTGCAGCTTATATTTCCGCATTTTATAAAGCATTTCTGGTAAATAAATGGTGCTTCAAAAAACAAACTATCATTTGCTTGGAGGTGCTTCGCGCGCTTGATTAATTTTTGTCGGATTTGATTCATTTTGGAAGACCCATACAGTGGATTGTGGTTTTTTTTTTTGGACTAACATGCATATATCTAAGATTAGTCAATTATGAAAAAGTTATACACGGCTTTTGATGTACCGTGATTATAGTTCTTATGATATTTGCATTAAATGATACGAGCATATTTTGTAGCTTGTGCATGCATATCTTATTAATGCTCCTCATATTAATTAATACCCAGGAATGACTCAATCTCATAGTGAGTCATATGATGATACTGCAATGTTATTCCGGGCACAAAATCAATATTTTCTGGCACAAGAATTAATGTTGGACGATCTTCATGACTTTTGTCCTTGAGCGTCGTTACGTTGATCATGAAGTTGTAAAAAGATCATATTACGAAAATGCGCAAGAGTTAACTCATGTAATATATTTTTACTCGTTGTTACCGAACAACAAAAGGTTCTATAGAAATAGGGCAGCTTATATGGCTCGGTGAATGGAGGTAAGATAAAATGAAACTGTGGTTGTTTAGATAGTGTGACCGTTATTATTAAAGTTATATAAAATGTTATGAAATACTAATAGATAAATGGAATGGCAGCGGTGTTACCTAAAGACGTTTGAACCGAACGTTGGTCAGTAACAAATAGAAAACTTACACGAACATGACCATATTCTGATCATTACTATAATCTCCAAATAAGTTCTGTTTTCATATTAATTAACATAAAAATATATCCTTTGTTCCATAACAATCTACAAAATTAGTGTTATAAAATGATTATATTTTACTAATAACTCATACCTTATACACTTATTTTCGCATTATCTGTCGCTAATTTAGCCTATGAAATAATAATATTACCTCAACAAAATGTAAAAACAAAATTAACCTAAAATGACTTCTAACCACAACTGTGACTATGCTACGAAACGTGTGATAGAAAAGGACGGGTAGTTGTGAACACTGTCAGGCTATATTAGAATAAGTGCGCATGTGCAGTTCAAGCCAATCCAAACTTGTATAGGCATTTATGTATAGGTTTTTTACTGTCGTCTATTTTCTAGCCCGTTATTCAACCATGTAAATTTCGACATGCCTCAAGGTCACTACAGAAGGTTATGTTTATAAAACCATACTCAAAATATAAATACCAAGCAACGTAATAGAAGTCTTGGAAAATGTCCATTTTTTGTCATAGTGGGTAATATTTTAAGTGATATTTTCCAGAGAACATTTGAAGCATTTTGTGCATCGTTGCAATGTAAATATACTATGACGGTCTATATCTCATATTCAAAATATTCTACGAATTAATTAAGAATTGCTCTGATTGGTAAAATTGATTTATTATATATTGATTGGTAAAATGTGTTAAGTTCTGTTTAAAACTGAAAATTAATATTTAATTGGACGTATAAAACAAAACGTTTTTTTTTCAGTAATTAATGTAAATTTAATGTTTACTATTATAATAATTCGTCACAATATAATATCGTAAACATTTATTAAGTCATCATATATTTTTACTTTTTTAAAATATATTTAAAAAAGCATTAAACATTTTTCAGATGTTAAATAAAAATAAATTTTAAGCTTTACAACTCTTTTCTTCTTCATGTCCGTTTTTCAAAATGATGTGACAGTTTATTTCAGTTGGATATACACGGACGGAGACATAAAATACATTAGAGGTTTTGGATGTAGCCCAACCAGTCAGAAAAACCTATTTGAGCTTGTTACGCCGAGAAATAATTCAAAATCCCATGTTACATTTTCAATATATCGGCTGATATAAATAATACGTTCATCCGTTTTGTTTAATATCACGTCCTGTCACGTTTTGTACATATAGTGTTTTTTATTCTTGATGTTGCACCAAATAATACAAATATTTTTTTACCATGATGTATTAACAATATATTTTTCTATTTGCCTTTTTACATATATAATACACTGCCTGAAAAGTTCTCCAAATTCTAATTTTAAAAGATGTATATTAAAATGTTTTGCAACATTTAATTTTTATCATTGAAGAATACGTGTCGGTATATTTTTAAATAAACGCATTTTTTAAAAATATTTTATAGTTTCTGGTTTATCTGGTGTTAAAAATATCTAGGAGCTAAATGAGTAAAATTGTTAATTATGTTTGTAAAATTCTAATAGTCAGTTCCAAATATGCTGCTTTTATAATATCTGTATTTATTTTTGCGGTATTTTGGTATCTCCGGCAAATTGTCGGTCAGTATTTGATCATGTTTTGTGACTGCTTCCTGGCCTCTAGCTTATTTGGGATATGGAAAAACCTTTATAATCGACCATTGCCTAGAAGACAAAGTGATTGGCAAATGCGTTATAGTATGGGAGTACGCGTGACATACATACCACCTTAAATAGTTCGAAGTGAGGGGTTCTAATCCTCTTTCACTTTTTTCACTTTTTCAATTAAGTTCGTTAAACTCACAATTCGCGATAATTCGTGAGGTCAGGTTAGTGAAGTCTAGGTAGAAAGACGCATATGGAAGATCGAAAAGTGAAGTGTTTCATTAATTCGCAAGAAAGTCTAGGTGAAATCGTTAGTAGTGAGCGTAACCCGGGCATAAAATGTATTAGCAACAAATAAAACGGCTCCAACGACGATCCACTAAGAGAGTTATGGAAGGGGTGGTAAACGAATAAAGTACTAGTTAATCTAGACTAGTCTATCTATAGTTTTCTTATTAACATCTGAAGTGGAACTACTGCTTAACGCGGGCTCTAAACCATATTACTCGACATTAGCCTACCGACTGGCGGCTAGAATATTTCATCAATAATAATATTTTACTATTTATTATAGCAATCTAGTAAGTTAACGCTAATAAGCTATTTGTGATTATCTTAATTTGTTACTGTTTTAAAATTTCAAAGTACTATTTTTAATCTGCACAGAGTTTTACTAATAACTTCACTGAACCTGATCAAACGGTTTACTCCTTTTTAATCTTTCAACTAAGCCATCGTTATCTAGCGGCTGAAAAATCTCAACATTGAGGAAGCGTGAAGCCTCTGTTCATATCATTGGGCATATTTTTTTGATTACCTTATTCATACTTTCTACTTTCAGATCTTCATGTCTTTATGTACATAGTCATTAGGAATGTACCGTAGAGTAGTATGAACTATACCTCGGAGTACCTGCATTCTTTGTATAATGTTTCTATTGCTTTGGATTTTACAATCCCAACGTTAAACGCCATAAATCCACACTGGTTTCAAGACCTGTTGGTAAGATTAAATGCTATTTACTGAGAAGGCTGAATATCATTCAATAAATAGCAATTTTTTTTAATACTTCAGCTGAATCTCTTCGTATTTTTTGACATGCGGTTTTCACCTAAATTTAACATCAAGGGTCATGCTAAGATAGATGGATGTTTCTGGATGGATGAATGGATGGATTGGATTTGTGTTCTTATCTGGATACGTTGGCCAATATGTGGGTTTACATGTCAAAATGGTTTTTCAACCCTACCCTGAATGGCCTTAAACAATTTTCTATGCTTTGTAATCAGTCTCGATGCCCAACGTTTTACATTGTAGTTACCGCCTATAATAAATCGATTTCCCAGAGTTAAAAAACTTTGTTCAAATTCTTCTAATTTAATACTGTGTATGTTCTATATAAACTGGCTACTTTGATGCTACATTCCTTAGTTATAATACTCACAGTTCTGGCATAAATGTCTTCTTATCCGAATTTAATTTCCTCAAAGAATGATGAATATTGTTTTTTTATTATTACCGTACTTTACTGCGTTTCCTGGATGATTTATGCAGTATTTTCTATAGCCTCTAAATTTAATAAAAGGTGCTTGGTAGAACGTATTTTTGATGCTCGACACACTTTTATCTTATTCACACATTAGTAAGTTGTTAGTAGTGCCAGAATACTAGATTAAATAAAGAACAATATAATTTATAGAATTTCCTTATATGTCGGCATGTTTTCATATATCTGATCAAAATCAATATAGAATGTTAATGATATACTACAAGTTTTCAAAAAACTAAAATATTTTTACTAAACGTTCAATAATGAAACACCGAATAGAAACTAAACAAAGAAAAAAATTAATTATGGACAATTTATATAAAAAATTTATAATATATTAAGAATTAAAAATCACTAAAAGTTCATAAATATATTTTTGAATAATAATATTATTATGATTAGGAAAATTTACATTTTTTTTCAAAAATATATTTGCTCGTTATTTTAAACACAGAAAAATATTAATGAAAGTAGAATACATCAGAATGTTACAGTGGCATCCACTCAAGCATGACAATGGAATAAAAGCCCTAAAAGCAACTAAAGCATCGATTGAAATCACATATATTACGATATGAAAAATCCATTCTCGTAATACGTTAAAATTTTTCATATTTCCTGAAGTTTAGATAATAACATTTGTTATTAGTCATTAATAGTTTTATTGATATTTCATTAAAATAAAATTAAACAACTACAAATAATATATTTGTAATTCCTAACCCATTGTATATAGAGGATATGATGACATTTTACATCCCTACATATGAAATTCTGCATCTGAAAAAAGACAGATCATAGCAAACTACTATGTGCTGTAGTACTTATCACGTGATATCGATCAAATTAAGTGATACTCGGGAAAGGTATTTGAACAAGCGAGTTAGTTGACAAGTGATATTATTGTTTAATTGCAATCAATAACGACTCCATGACGGTTTTGATTTGTTTGAGATTCTCGTTTCTTACTTCAGACTTTCTCGGAAATATAAGGAATTCTTTAGAAACCTATTTTTATTGTTGGATTATGTTGCTATTAAAACTTTTCAACAGCATTTAATGAGAGCGGGTTTTTTCACCCGCCTAAATCCTAAATATTTCATTGAACTGTATGTTGCGGTTAAATCTGACTGGTACGTCCATATCTTACAAACATCATTGATGTTCTCTTAAATATTTCATTGAACTGAATGTTGCGGTTAAATAAACATGTTGCATGTTGTAACTTAGACGTTGTTGCTGACTGGTACGTCCATATCTTACAAACATCATTGATATCATCATAAAATCATTCCTGAAGTGAGACTGCATGTGGAGCATTCTCTTGATGGACATTTGTACTTTCTTCATAATATGAAGACCGTTTCTTATATTTGACAGTCAAAATTTAGAATGAGTTCAATCTATTAAATCGACTGAAGTTTGTACATAACTCGTATTTACTGTGTAAAGATATGCGAGATTGCGTGTTGTTTTGAAGAACAATTTTTAATATGTAAGTCACGTTTCCAGCTAGACCAAAATTATTACAACAATGAGTTTCTTGTTATTACAATCTAAAGGTAATTAACGAAGATAATATTTATCGAAGATGCCCTATGTCTACAAAATCTTCAAATGTTTGCTATGAAGAATTAATATTAAAATCTATCTGGAGAATAAATTCGATAAAAAATATTCTATAATTTATTTAGCAACATCACTCAGCGCTCTAGGCGATATTTAAAGTACGTTGATAATAGTAAATATTAAAGGAATCCTTGAATCCATATGATGTTATATTATCTGTTAGTGGCTGTAAACACTGAGCACGTATTATCATGTGCAATTCCGAATTACTCGCTCTACTGTTTTAAATTAGTGTTTTGTACTATTAGTGGCATTTGGTGTTAAAATGTATAATTAAAAAAAAATTAATATTCTTAAATTTAACTAAATAGTGATATATTTTACTGGTAATAAAGGTCTCAAAAATACATTACGTTGTTCAAAAAAGGCTGAGAATCAAAATAGACTTGCTTTAGAATAATAATATGATTTTACGACTGCAGAGCAATGGAAATAATTTCAATCTCGCACAGTTTTTTCTCACACACAATTTTTTAGCTATTTCACCCACCCAGATAGATTATTTGTTAAATTGCTTATATAGCCTATATTTTATATTACTATTTGTATCTTTATTGTACATAAACAATCAATTTATCTCGAACTAAAAAGATTCAAAATTTGGTTTAAATTTCTTAAAAATAACCCCTTTACTTTCAATTTTTGATTGTTATCCACGGCCTCATAATTAATGACGAAATTATGAATTATTACATTGTTGGTAAATTCAATGATTGTCGCACTGAAAGTTTTTCTTTGATGAAATTCATGCAATTTTTATAAAAATAAAACAAACTTAAAATAAATTATTATTGATCGTTGACACACATTGAATCTCTTTGTATAACGCTATCTGGTTTTAGGGATTCAATCAACAGTACATTTTCTTTTCCAGTCATTGGAGAGCATTTTCTATCGTATTCCACGCTTTTCAGAGTGTGCGGCAATTCATTGCGGTTGGATATACTCGAGACGGCATAATGCAGCATAAACCCTGGAGGTAGTGGAAACGACTAGAAAATGTCGGCGCCCTAGCAAATCCGTTCGAGTTTGTTAAAATGGCGAAATGAGTTGGAAACCAACGTTACGGTTTCAATTTGATTGAAGCATAATGGAAAATTCATTCTTTTACTGCATTTCGACCATATTTCATACACGAGAACGTACTTTACATTAGAAATACATATTTTTGACAACCTGACTAGTAAAATATAATTTAAATATTATTTTAGACAATCATAAAAGATTATTTAAAAATTTGAATTGAAAATTTATTTGTGATTAGATTTCACGTTCGTGAAGTTAATGAAGGTGTTCACCAAGCCACCAAGCTATATCAAATACAAATTAACATGTGCATTAAAATTAATTGAATATGTATAAAGTATACAATACACTGACATTGTGTCTTAATGAAATAAGGCTTAATAACATTTTCATATAATAATTGTAATAAACAATTTCTAATTATCCTTTGATACCTTAATTAAACTTTAATGAAATCTAAGTTATGATAATATTAAAATAGTAATATAAATTAATATAGTTTGAACTAAATTTATATAAAATAATTTCGCAGCAAAATAATTTAGCAAATACATTTAGCAGAAGTACCAACTTATTAGATCTGTCGCGCTATAAACCATAAAGATACTTCAATATAACCCTTCTGTCAAAAAACATTATATATAATTAGCAGTCAACATCTTTTTACCCGGCATTCCCTTCATTAACAGTGGTGTAATTACGTAACATGGAGGTATGTATTCACCGGAGGGATTTGAACTTGTAACGTTATGAGATTTGATTTGATTTCATTGATTATGAGATAAATTAGGATTTACGTGTTAACATCTGAGATTAAAACCAAAAATATAAGCTGAATATGACACAAGCTAAATATTTGTAAAATTTTTCAATATTTTTCAAAAACATATGTTGAATTATTAATATGTGCTGATATTGAAATAACATATATTTGTAATACAAGCCAATAGGTCAAGATAGGAGTATCTTATAGAATACATCAGAATGCATATTTTATGTTTGCATGTTTCGTGCAAATTTCATATTTAGATCCAATATACCATTATGCACTTTAATTATTTTCAATATGATGTTTAAGTAGTTTTATTTCATGTATGATATTTCGGGCAAATTTCATATTTAGATCAGAGTGCTAATTGAAAATAGTTAATACTTTCAACATAAACAATACATAAACATAACTATTGTTAAGAGTTGTTAGCCGTGTTAGCAGATGTAGTCGCTATGGCGATACCACAGTCTTTTTACTGCTACGATAGTTGCTAGTTAGAATAACGCCTGTATATGTAGAAAACAGTATAAAATCGGACAGGCATATCTTCTGTGATCGATCGATATGTATCTTCTGATATCCAAACGGAAGGCTTGGAGAGTGGACCAGAGCCCGCATCTGGCAATAAATTAATAACTAATTAACTAAAAATTAATAATTTTCATCAAATATACTATACTATTGCTACAAATTATAATAGCTCTAAGTTCAACGATTAAAAAATCATATAATGAAACATTTTATATTATTTGTAGGGACAACCAATGAATATATCCGTTTTATCAGAAGATATATTCAGCTGTACAAGAAAAACACATGTGCGAAAATTTCATCCTTGATTAACAAAAATTGCAGAATTACAAGAAACGTCTGTACTCTGTTTACCAGGTATTTATATTTTCGGAAGCAGCTTTTTCATATTGGTAGTAGCTGATCGTAATAGAACTGATAGTAACTGATACGGTTCTGGAGGCATAGCATATAGTTATATTTATTATGATTTTTTGTAAATTTTATTGGTTTTAACTTATAATCCCTTTCAGGTTTCATTTGAAGTTTCCTAATGAAGCCATAACCAAAAATTGGAGGTAATAAATACATTAATTTGTGCATCAAGAGTTAATATGATTGTTTTCATTTCTCATTTGTTGGTGAAAGTTTAGTCCTCATGTGGGACACAAAGCGAAGTAGGAAGTAGTAGATTAATAACAGCTATAGAAGACAAATTGAGACTTTGAAATAAATAAATTTACTGACAGGAAAAAACATGATAGCTACTCTTTTAAGGATTAAATAGGGAAATAAATAAATAAAGAATGATTTAATTTTATTTAAAAATGTGTGTAAAGAAATTATTCTTTTCTCAAATAGGCCTGGCTATTTTCCATTATATCTTTTAGATGAAAAATATGTATAAAAGATAAAAATTATATTAATACATAAATGAAGTACTGAAAATATAAAGATAAAATGAAACTAACTATATAATTTACTTAGATGGAACACATGGGACAAGTAGAAGAAATTATGAATTATTAACAGTAATTTGGTAAATATTAAGAAGCTTAACGATTAATGCAATAAAATAAAAACTACATGACAATTTATTCTTTGAACCTGGCAAGTGAAACTTCGGATCAGATGACCCGAACTGCCCTGAGCCTACACCTTAATTATTTGTTACATGAAGTTCTTAAATTGAAGATGTGTCGTTTTTCTTAAAAACTTGAACAATAGAAATTAGCACACCTTGTTTATGTTGGACGAATTTTGGATGAAAACCTAACGAGACCAATTCTTCGCAAAGTTTATCGGTGGTGATAAACACCATCAGGCCCCTAAAGAGTGCCCAGTAGTGTCTCTCTTCGGAACAGAATTAGTGATACTAATAAGTTCCTTCGTCAAAGAGTTTTGTCAATTTGCGAAAGTCCTTGGGAGAGGAGGGGTAAAAGAATACACCTTCTTTTGTGCTCTGTGTATGTGCGACTTGATTAAGAGATTTTTATAGACTGTTCGTCCGCAGAGGCCTCTGCATCAGAGAGGTCTGTTGCCGTGATCTTCTTCATTTCTTCGCCGATTTTGCCAAAGGCACCCAAATATAGCGTCATATAGTATTAGATATTTTTAGAGGCATGTAACAATTTAACTAATGTATTTCTGTTACGTTCTGAACAATTGTTTTCTACAACATGATTTCCTTGCATAAAGGGTACCATGAACATAGTTGAAACAACCTTCAACATAAGTAAGAAGATTTATATAAACTTCCCAACATCAAAAACCAAGATCGGTTTGGAGTGTTAAAGATTGCAAATTAGCTACAAATAATACTAATTGTAAAATAAGTGTACGAAGAGAAAGACGTTCAAACAAATAATAATTGCAATGGTTGATTTGGGTAATGCGAAGACAATAGGCGAAAAGATACAAAATAATATATTGCGAAATTAAAAAGAATTACCCTAGATGCATCATGAGAGAACATATAAGAACTACGAGTTCTTACAGCCTAACGTAGATGAAAACTCTTAGAATCTCTTGAAAAAAAAACTTACCTTAGTTAGCTAATGCAAATGATAGATGAGGTATACAGTGCCATTTGCAGTTTGTAAATATGTAAAATTAATTTTAAACCTGGAGCAGACTCTTTATTTTCATTTTATCCTAGTTAAAAAGAGCCGAAATGCTGTTTGATACGTCGGAATATATAACTGAATCAATCTATAAAATTTGCTTTGGGTTGGTACTAAGCGACTCTGTTCTCAAATGTCTACAAAATTCATCAAAATGTTAGTGATTACAATTAAAGGTTATAAATGTTCAAATGCGGCGTTCTGAGGACATTCATTTTGATGACGTGTATGGCTGTTGTCCCAAAATCAGCGAGTTCAATAGGTCAGTTTCAATACATTTGCATTTATTTCAAGCTGGGGTTAATCAATGCACCTTTAAACTAAACAATTAATTAAAAAACTCTCAGAAATCGCTGTTTTAAACTTGTCATTGAAGGGATCATGGAACATAATTCTAAAATACCGCAAGGCATTCTACGGGATCTTTCTCATGATAGAAAATAAACTAAACCCTAAAATTGAATGTTATATGATTATTTCTTTATTTTTGGAAGGGAAGAAATAACTATATATAATATAAGGAAATGTTCATAGTAAAGTTCTTCATTAATGTTCGTGTATCATTGCTTAATATGAAACGTATATATGATTGTTTAAATAGGTCTCTTGTCGCTGCTATATAGACTATGTTAAATTTCTTCGAGCCGCACTAATAATTTAATTTGAGAAATGAGGGGTTGCATCTCCCCCATTTCTGTAATTTACTTCATTAACTCTCAGTCTCAGCTCCCAAGTTGAAACAAACTTTGTGAATTATGTAAATTGAAGGGCCAAATAGACACAAAAAACTCAGATTCGCAATTGTAAAACTTAAACATCAGACAAGAACTACTTCGAAACATTTTTAACGCTAATTATACTAACAGGCATCTCCAGTTAAATTTTCTGTATTCTTAATGTTAACATTGTTTTAACTCCCTAAACATTTTAGTTTCGCTCTAATTGACTTTTACCTTTTCCTTGAATTAAATTTTCCTATTTATTTAAGCAAGTTGGTAACTAGGAGATTATACATTTGAAAAAATCTCTTGTGAATAGTAGTAATAGGCGCTTTTATCACTTCCAACAGTCTAACTGATAATTAAGCTACTTTTTAACAGATGATTTGCTATAAGTGAACTGATATCATGATTCGATTTGCTAAAATATCATACCCCACTCTTTATAGTTTTTCCTTGTATTGTTAATAATTACTTTTAATTTAGTAACTTGAAACGTCAGTATCAGTAATCACCAGAAAAATATTAATGGTATCAGGGTAGTGATAATTTTGCAGATATGATACGAACGGATTCGAATCGAATAACATTTTTTCTTATGAGTCAGTAAATTTATCTTAATTTCATTATATTTAAGTGGATAATTCTGGATGATACCAGCCGCCATATGGTAAAGAGGTAAATTCCTGTTATTATTAAAAGCTTTGGTATTACTAATTTCTTTATATCTAGTATCTGATATTATTATATTTCTATATTATATTTATTATCTAATTTTACATTTAGTTAGCTTAAGTATTACTGTTTGATAAGTAAAGTTAAGAATTTTGTTTACAGTTTGTGTATTCTTTCACTGCTCATATTTTGATTATAAGTAGTCGGGAGTAAAACAATTCTAATGCGAATAGATATTTGAAGAATTTCCATCCAGGTGCGTATCTATTCCATTTTTGTTTTAATTTTGCAAATTTGATTCAATTGATTGTATACCAAATGTATTATATTTTAGTGCGAAATAAAAGTTCAGACAAATATGACTCGATGTCCTTTATGTGAACATACCTTATCAAAATAAGAGCACTCGCTTGAAGAGTTTAAGGTGTGACTTGTATTTGAAAGAACAACTAAATTTTCATTTATTAGGATTGCAGGTTCTTATTTTGGTAAAATATTACTTCTTCTAAATTTGAATATAATCGGTCGGGAATTTAGCAGTATTAAGTTTGAGAGGCATTTGAAACTCTAAGGAATTCTGATTGTTCAGCTGGTCTAAAACTAACACAAAATGGAAGAATATGTGAAATATAATGAATTAAAATACGTGGCATGAACGTGACTTGGGTAAGTTAATTCTATCGAAATCAGATAGAAATATGATTGCAGCCAAACTAGTAGTTAAAGTTCAAACGACTGTATTAGACCAAGTCCTAGATAATTTTAGGTAGTGACAATTTGGAAAGATTAAACTTATTGATTAGTATCTTGTAAAGCAAGCAAATTGTACAAATTTAAGAGGGATAAGGCATAAAAGTGGCGCCACGTGTGTTGATGGATGAGGTTAAAAGGAATAAAAATATTAGAAATGAGAATTTGGACGGGACTGAATTTTGTTTGTTGAACAATGTAATCGAAGCTGATGAGAGATCGAACAAGGCGTTTAGTTAATATGTTAACTTTGAGGTGTGTATAATTGTATACATATATTATTGTATGATTACAAAGATATATGATGCTTATGAACTAGACCTAAAAAGCTACTAGATGCCACTTAAAAAGAGTGTGGTGTGGAAAAGAGATTATTGGATGGTTTTATATTTTTATGAGTATAAACTATGTATAACTGTAATATGTAGATTTATTATTGTAATGTTTATATATTATATATTGTTTTATTTTCTATTTTTTCCTCTCAAAATTATTTTAAAATTGATTATGTTTATAAAACTTTCTTTATATTATATTTATTATATTATAACGATATAGTCGTATAGTACCAAAAAATTTTAAGTCGACTTTCAAGGCAAATTTTATGTTACTTTGTGAAATCAAGGTTATTTAATCTATTTATATTATCTTCTTCAAACATATGTATAATTTGCAAGAACTAGCAACGTCTCTAAATCAAATTTTCATGCGCATGCCAGGATTCTCCAGAATTAGACAGTTTATCGAAATAACAATGTTGGTTTGTCACCGATCCAACCATCGATCAATTTTCAAAACAATAGCAGTAATAGTTTCTTCGGGTTTAATAGCTCGAAATATACTACACTTTGTTGATCCCACCATATGCACAGTAAACCATTAGACCATGAATATTCCGCTTCGGTGTCGATGCGGATGGCTCTCTTGGACTAGCCTATAACTTTTTGCCTTTGAGATTGTCGCAGTTGATCAACTTTCTAGTTTCACCAGTTCTAATAAGCAACAGAAAAAACTTTTTGCCTGGTAAGCAATAAATCCGTGATATTGAAATGGTTCCAAATTTCAGTTAATTCGTTTGGTAGAGATTTTCCATTGTATGTAAATGTTGGGATATAGTTGATTCATCAATTTCTGTTTTCAAACGCTTCTTCAAGGGTTAGAGCTTTATGTTAGAATTTTATGTCTATAAATATTAGGCATTTAAAAGTTTTTAAGTTTCTAAGTTTCTTCAAAACAAACAACGAATCTAATGAATATCAAAATATATCTGATATATAGAATATTGTATATAGAATCAACCTAAAAAATTCGCTTTGCGTTGATATTGGTCGACTCTGTTGTCAAATATCTACAAAGGTTTTGAAAGTATTAGTAATCGTAATTAAACTGGCAAACATTGTAAATTAAAAGCCCAATATGGTGCGGCTACATTGCGACGTTTTGACATAATAAATTTTGGTGATCAGCATTGGTTGTTTTATTGTATAGACTATAGTAGATACGCTTTATCAAAATACATGAAAACACCTAATATTTCGCATGGTTATATGTGCAGCACTTCCTCCTTTCTTTGGTTATAAATTTTACATAGACGTCCTTACATTCACATCAGTATTCAAATACAAAGATGAATATGCAGTTTTTTGCTACAGGTCTGGAGATTTACACTGAGACTGCCATTGATGAATTCGCCGCCATCACTGAAAACACTATTGGCTCACTCAATCATCTTAATCGAAATATTCAATAGGTATCGTTTGGAACAACTAAAATCGTTCAGAATAAGGATCATTACAATTTTCAATCAATATTTAAAATTTTAAGTCACGTGCACTATCCAACTGGTTCATTTATCCCAATAACTAATACCGATTTAAAATTCTCACAACTTACTCCATGGATGATAAGTAAGAGCGAATAAACGCATGCAATATTATTCCAACCAAACAATAAAACAATCAACAGAACAAAGTCTGTCGGGTCTGGTAGTATTATATTAAGGTTTGTTTTTTTATTTACTCCGTCTTTTCACACTATAGGGTAGTATGTGACACTAAGTTATAGGAACTATTTCAATTTGGATGAAAAACTAATAACGAAAATGCGCATATACACTAACATTATTTATCTATGTAGTTATTTTTAGTACATTTAACCAGTAGACTTTTCAAATCATGTTGCTGTAAGTATTGTCTTTCTGTCTGATTACTTTTATTTCCTAGAAACAAATGTTATAACAATTTATTTATTACATTGAATTAAATATGAAAATGGTTCAATTTTTAAAACCAAGTTCTATTTTTAATTTTTCAATATTTTTAATTTTATTACAAAATTAGTGTGAAAAATTCTGGAATAGTTTTGCATTACGATACATTTTACCTATTTATTTCATTGAATTAAACGACTTTGGTATAATTATATCAATTATGTGAAAATGATTATTTTAATCATTATTAATTAATGCCTGATGACAAAAATATTACTTATGATATCTGAATAATTTCTATAGAGTCTGACTTTAAAGCAGCTAGATACTGAATATCTTTTAAACGAATTTGATAAATGTAAAAGCTAGAAAAGCATAATTTCTATATTCTCCTCTTCTGCCATTAAATATGCTTATTTAAAATAGTGGGCAATCTAAATATTTATTATTTGGCTTTTTGTGTTCAACAATTCCCACACCTTTTTTTATAACTATCTTAACGATACTTTTTGTGTACGCATCCTTAACAGTTTATCTCAAATAAAAAATACATATGAGCAACAAGTCTGAGGTGAATCTGTAACGACTACCTACGTTAAATTTTAACGATCATTAAATTAGTGTCTTTTGCGAAATCGTGTAAAAAGCTAAAGAGCTAACGTTGATTCAAACTTAACGAACGTTACAATTTAAGGCAAGCTTAGTTAAAGCTTAATAAAGGCGTTTATCAGTATTTCACAGGACGACGCAAAAAAGTCTTCGTGAAAAATATTTTCGCTTTAAATGCGTAACTGTAGACAACTTAAATTTAGTTTTAGTTAACATTACAATTTTATTGGGTTTTTATAATTTTTATATTTTAGGATCAACTGTCAATATTTTAAACAAGTTCATAGTAAGATATCTTAAAATACATATAACTTAAAAACGTCTTCAGTTGTCTTTAGGAGTGGTATTAATATATATTTGTCATCCAGTCACTTAGACTAGAACTTTTCCTCCGTAAATATGTTTGTAGCTTTATTAAGAAAATTACCCAGAAAATACACAATTTTAAATCAGGTAAGCAATTTCTGTAATTACATTTTAAAGCCATTTTCTTATTTTTTGGGTATGATTTAATTGGAGATGAATTGCATCTATAGTCCTAAACTAATTATGATACGAAATTGCAAGGTATAAATAGGTCTCTCGAATTTCAAAAGATGAAATTGATAAAATAGTAAACTATATAATAAACAACTATTTGTATTACATTGTTAATAAAAATTTCCTCTGGAAGGAACAAAAAAAGCACATTTAGTGCCAAGCAACATGCGTAAAAATATCTTATGATAATTAAATAAAGATAAAATACTTAAAACTGATATAACTAACAGTTTTGTGTATTTCAAAAACTAAGCTATATTTATACATTTGAAAATTTTTGACCAAACAATTGCCTTTCCTTAGGACGTGTAGGTTAAAGTAAAAAAACCATCTAAACTTTCACGAAGTTGTCCTACAAACAAGAAACTTATAAATTGCCTTAGTTTGAAACCACCAAGCTATTTTCAAAATTCAATTAAAGTTTCCTTTGTGCGAATCATTTTATGTTTTGGAAAAAAAAGTCCGATAAAATCAGAATACAGAACCGGATATCATCGCCCGCAAGTTGTAAATGAGGTTGGCTTTTCCGGGATAAGCTTGTTATTCTTACGTGAAACTATATGTTCGCTAACTTATTCTTTCAGTGGATTCTTTCTACATTGTCATTCAAAAGCTATAAAACTTGATTGGGAGTAAAATAATCCTTCTTGAATTTTATTTATCTATAAAAATGCAGGCAAATAATAAGAGTTGACTGTAATAAAATTATAGGATATAAAAGAAATAAATATATATTAAGAACATCTCGGAAGAATTGAGTTCAACTCGTGTAACGAAGAGTAGAAGAAAAGAAAGCAAGACCTGAAGATGGCAGATGAAATTCTGTCGAAACGTTGTCAAAATATTAAAGGTCCTTTTTAGAAAGGAACGTGGACAGAATCCTTGAAGACTACGCCAGCATGTTTGGTGTTACAAGCATAAAAAATAACATTTGTTTCAAAAATCAAATTTAAGTTTTATATCAGAACAGATTTGTTTAAACACCAAACAAATGCTTTAAAAACAAAATCTTTTCGTTGCAGTTGCGAAGCCCTAGTTGGACCTAGATTGAGTTTGCATCCTATTATTTTGTGAGTTTGTTATAGTCATATATTGCGTGAGCATTTGACTATTAGAATGCTCTGTTAAAAGTGGGTGCCGCGTTTGCTCACTGTTTACCAAAAATAACAACGTGTTGATGATCCTGAGCAGTGTTTGGCAATGTCTAAACGTAACAAACTGGAGTTTTTGAATCGATATGTGATAATGGATGAAATATGGATCCATCACTTCACTCCGAAATCAAAACGATCGGCATCTAAGTGGACAGTGATAGAGCCTAATTTGAGGAAAAAGATAAATTGTTCTACAAAAGTGGTATTGAAATAGGTTAGAGCGGCGCTGGAATGATTGTGTTTATCTTGATGGAGATTACGTTGATAAATGGAGCCAATTTTAAACCAAAATAACAGCATTTTTTTAAACCCGGGACTCTTTAGCTCATATGTTAATTCCTGTTCCTATCTATTCTAACCAATTATGAAAATAACTAGAAATTAATTAAGGAAATAATTATATGAATACAAAATTATATGAATGAATAATACTAGAATGATCAAAAAAGTAGAGATTAGTTATATATTATATTTTGAAAAACTACATTTTTGACAATATAATTTTTTCAAATTTACCTAAAACATATTGCTCAAAAATATAATTCACGGTTCATCAAATAATATTCCGTCTGTAACTTAAATTCGAACATAAAAAGTCCATAAACAATCAGCTCTAATAGACGCAATATTTTTTTAGTACTAGAAAAAGGACGAGATAACCTTTCCTCGATGAAAATTCCTGAAATAAATCATGACGATGTATACCCGAAGGCCTAGGTCGAATATTATCCGAAATTATCTGGAGTTTTCGACGGACAAGATATATCGAAACCATTCGTTCTTGTTTCTTTTGGGTCTCCGAATTGTGCTAATCTTGCTAGACGATAAATTGATTTAGAAAAATACGTGCGAAAAGATTAGTTCCATAAAAAAGACATAATTCAGTAGCAATTATATTAGGATATAAGTAAAGCAGTTTATTTTTTGCTGCTAACTTTTTGATATATCTTATAATTTTAACTAGAATTGAACAATGTATTATAAGGAATGAAAAAATGTGTATTTTCTATTTTTCACTAATATACTCATAATACTCCTATAATTACATTTTCGAGAGATAGAAAGCCATTACATGAGCCTCATGCATCATGAGATTTAAAAAATATTTATAACAGTTATTCCATTATTTATATTTTTTACTTGTATATATAAGGTCGGTTTGAATCCTTTTTAGGGCATGATTGATTTTAATTGATTGTTTATATTGTGTGTGAAAATATACTTCTAGATTATTTGAAATTTGTGAATTATATACTACTAGCGACCCGCCCCGGCTTCGCACGGGTGCAATGCTGATACTAAATTAAATACACTACAGAAAAAATATGAACGTTGTATATAAAAACATAGCGGCCCGCTCCGACTTTGCACGGGCATAAAATATATATTCCTATGTCACTCAATGAAAACATGATTAAAATCGATCCAGTATTTTTGGTTCATTCATTACTGCCCTTGGCCTGCACACATTAAATTTGGAGTAAAACAATTCCTCTTCCCCTATACTTACTATGAATATTTCCTGCTATCTTTGGAATATCTAAATTCATACAATTTTTATTACATTACACATTTTTAAACGCAAATTTTAAATTTGTAATATCTCCGAAAATATTTGTTTAATTTACATGCTGTAAGGAACCATATTGATCTAAATTAATTGCACACTGTATTTAAGGTACTTAATTCGATAAGGATTAATGACGTATTATTTAAAATAGCTTCGTAAATAAGCCATTTTCTCACGTAAAAAGTAAACAATAAAAATGGCTAATGTGGGTTGTCCCTAAAAGATAAACATATACCATCGCGGACTTTTTTGTAGACCTTTTTATGGTGTACAATACTGTAGTACATTAATTTGATCTAACTCGTAGGCTTAGGCAGCGTTTTTGCTAATTGCTAAATAAGCCTAAAAAATAGGTTAATTTACTACATCACGTTAGAAACCTCTAAAATTAGCAATGTTGCCTTAGTATATTATGCATGTATTATACATATAAACCTTCCTGAATCACTCTATCTATTGAGAAAAACCGCATCAAAATCCGTTGCGTAGTTTTAAAGATTTAAGCGCACATAGGGATATAGGGACAGAAAAGGCGACTTTGTTTTATACTATGTAGTGATAGATATTCAATCTACAATCACACTGACGCTTAAACAGCCTTATTACAGATGAGCCTTATTCAAGAAAATTGCAAGTACTTTTTATATAAAAATAAGGAGTTAATTAATACCAGCCATTAAAACTATAGGGCGGAGATGATTATAAATAAGTTATAGTACACTTTTAACAAACGTCTAAGAAACCATCTCAGAACACATCCGGTTTGATCCAGCCATACTGTTGGCATGATTGGGATGATATTTATTAACGGATATTACTTTCTTGCCCAATAAGATATCATAACTACAAACATTTACAACCAAGCGCTAGCAGGACTCGAAACCGTGGCTATCGCAGATGTAGGATGGCAGTCCTGTCATCTGAACTACTACCAACCTATAACAACATATATTATATGTATATTTTAACAATAAAATATCAATTTCCGGCCGCAAAATTGGTTTCCAATTTGCGATAATAATATCAGGCTTCGGAAGTAATTGAGTTCGAATTAACTGAATTAAATCAATCTGCAACTTTAGTTTCAAAAATTGCTTTGAAACTGTTGGTATTTCTATTAAAGGGGAATGTTCTCTAGCTGAGATATGATGAACGACAAATTTTAGTGAAGGTTGAATTTTTAAAGAAAACTAAATAAGTACTACTTAAATAACAAAAATTTTTAAAACCTTTGGAAATTATCAATTATTAAGGGAATTCAATACGTTACGAGTTAAAACCCAGACGTATTACGACAAAAATACTACACAAATAACAAAAATGGTTTGGTAAAATTGCAGTATTTTAACAACAAATTAGTACTGAACACTACTAGAATTTTTTCACTTTAAAAATAATTTATTGAGATAAATTAATACAATCTATATTAATCAAAATGTTTTCAAACAATATTTACAACTTTTTCTTTCAAACATCTTTCTGACAACATGACATTGCCGTCTCAAAAGAACGAAATGGGTTTCATAGATTATTTTGGTATTTCTTCAGAATTTCGAGACCGTGTGTCAGTCAAGCCATGCTGCATTGACCTGAATAGGCAGTAATCAAAAGGTCAAGGGTGTTATGTCTAGCGAGTACGCTGTAACCATATATATTGCTCCAATTTGGACCGAGCGTTATTGGGTAAAAGGATGGACGAAGAAGTTTACGTGTATTACCTGTTATTGCTAAATTTTTTCCAACAATACGTCCATAAATTTGTTCATTTGACGTCGGTAGATATCTAGAGCAAATATTTTATTTGATTTTGGCAGCTTGTAGTACACTACGCCTTGCTGTTCTCACCATATGCACTGCACGACTTTATGACCATGAATATTCTGCTTGGGTATCGATAATGGTTCATTATCAGTCATAACAGGCCACTGTAAATATTTCTTCTGGCAAGCAATCAATCATCTTTAAATTCAATTTATGTGGTAGTTATTTTCCTTCTTTTTGGAGCTTCCTTATCGCATCTAAACGTTTGTAAGTAGTTGATGCATTAACTGCTGTTTTTGTGTACAAAGTTGTTTGATCGGAATTTTCATCTAGTCAATCTTGTAACGTATTGTCTTTAAGTTTTTTTTTTGGTCCCCCAAGTCGTTATTTGTCATTTACATCAATATCACCACTTTTTAATCGTCGGAAACAAAACTGACCATTAGGATGTGATGGAGCAGTATCAGCATGAGTTTCTAAAAGTGCTTGATGAGCTTCAGTAACCAATTTCTTTAACTCAAACAACAAAACAACTGAAAGTTGATATTATTTAACGTCCGTTTGTAGTAAGTAAACAAATAATACAAAATGAAAGAAACTTGAACTTAAAACACCTACTTTATGTAGGGAAATAACAACATGTTTTGTTTAACAAACACAAAAGACACATATTTACTAATATATATTGTTAATCATATATGGAAATAACTAGTAACGAATCAGAAGCATCAAATGCAAATTCACTGTGACCATATTTCAATATTTTAATGATAAGGGTAAAAAACAATTTAAACCAATTTAAGATTATAATATATCAACATATTTAAAATATATTTGGATGTGGATATTATGTGAAACGAAAATTTATTCAGGCTTTCGATTTTAACAGGTACTCGAGTTAACGCAGTGCAGACACCACGAACTGAACGAAATATATCGCAACTTTAACCCTATGAAATATTGTGGCAGCAACAAAACAAGCATCGAACCCTGGCAACTTCGAATCTCTAGAAATTTACCACTCCATGGGTCGTTTTCTCATTAAGTTAATTTCCCTTTCCATAAGTTAGATGAAAGAAAAGGATGCTTCATCCAACCTACTCGCCGCTACAAGGCATCCGAAACTATTACTAATTAGGCGCAAAATGTGACGTACCGGTCGAATTAGACATTTTTGACTGAAAAGAAATTAGCAACAGTAGTAACCTCGTCGGCCTGTCAGTGCATTCTGACCTAAGAACTGCTTTATTCCAGTTTAACCAGTGAAGAATAAAGGATAACCAATCAAAATCCACTCATGTTATAAAATATAATACATTAAAATATCTGGAGCTGAATGAAGTAGGTGGACAACAGCACGCGAGGCTGAAGATGAAGCATCCTTTTCTTTCATCTAACTTATTGAAAGGGAAATTAACTTAATGAGGAAACGACCCATGGAGTGGTAAATTTCCAGAGATTCGAAGTTACCAGGGTTCGATGCTTGTTTTGTTGTTGCCACAATATTGCATAGGGTTAAAGTTGCGATATATTTCGTTCAGTTCGCGGTGTTTGAACTGCGTTATCTCGAGTACCTGTTAAAATCGAAAGCCTGAATAAGTTTTCGTTTCACAAAATATCCATATCCAAATATATTTTAAATATGTTGATATATTATAATCTTAAATTGGTTCAAATTGTTTTTTACCCTTATCATTAAAATATTGAAATATGGTATATGTATTTCTTACCGCAAATTGTAAATTTGTTTCAGAATCAGACAATATTTTCCTTCTCATTTTATTCTAGTTAAAAAGAGGTATACCGCTATCTGATAAGTTCGAACGTGAAACCGAACTAGCCTGTCAAAGTCGTCCAGTTGTTAAACGTACGCAAAATTATTTAAAATATTATTATTACGGATTATAAACCGGCAAATGTTGTTTTAAGGCCTTGTATTAATACATTTCAAATCACCGCGGTTTCCATTGAAAATATTTTTAGAGTGTTGCAGCTGTACTGAATAATAGTTCGGTCACGGCCTCTAAAATATCTCAAAAAATCAAAAACGGTATAGTTAAGTACACCAAAAAGAAACCGTGTTTATGCGAATTGGAATGAATTAAGATCAGCTTGATGTTAGCTGTATCAGAGTCCAAAAGTACGAAATGTATAAAAACAGTAAATAGTTTTTTTAATCGAAATATAATTTAATACAATTATTTCAGAAAAAATTGTTAGTCTTGAAAGTATCTATAAAAATTTAAAAGAAATACAGCTATTTGAGGGATGGTGAGGATATGCAGCTATTTGAGGAGGGTAAAACTAACCAACAAGTATAGTATAGTGGAACTTTCAGACATTTAAAATAAAGTTTTCAAAAGAATACAATTTTTAAAAACATACAACAAAATCAAGGAAGATTTATTATGTCAATTTGTGTATTTAGATAAGACATGGATATTTCAGAATAGAATATTGGGTCATTTATGGCAAGATGATAATAAATATAGTGTAAATGCAACGAAAAACAAAAGTTAAAAATAACACTTTTTATTAATTCATTGCAAATATAACTATATGTCATGAAGAACTACTTCATACCAAAAATAGGAATATAAATAAAATATTTTTATTATTTATTTATTAAAGAATGGCTTAAAGTACATAAAATAAGTTTCGAAGAAACCATGTTAAAGGATGAACTATTTCAAATTGTTACTAGATAAATAAATGAAATATTTCATTGCGTTTTTTGCAATTTACTTTTTTTAAAAATAAGCCCGAAAAAATATGTACAGTAGTTCAGATGGACACGCACACAATATGGACTGTCCTCCCTATCACTGTATATTCAATGGTGGAATCTTGAACATGTTTTAGACAGACTGGAAATTAAGTTTGGAGTTGGAGTTGGAGTTTGGATTGAAGTTTAGTGGTTGAATTGGGCAGTGACTCGGAAAGTGAAAGTGACTAAAGGGAGCTTTTAGGATATGTTATAATGCTGGAAACTCGTGAGGCAGAGTGATGAGAGTGGAAACAACTAAAGTTATGCACATAATTAATAGAGTATAACTGTAGAGCGTGAAAGATTTGTTTGCACATATATGAATGTAATTGTTCAGAATTAAACCTGAGCACTAAGTTGGACTGCACGAGGGAGAATGAATACTAACAGTTTTGTAGATATGGTAAATGCATTAAGCAGAATTCAGTGATTAATTCTATCAACAATGGTGGTGAACACAGGTAGTAGCAAAAGAAATAAAAAATACAGTGATATCAAGATGATTTAACAAGTAAACACACCTTTGAAGGAAACAAGAACTAAACGTGAAGAGGTAAATATGCTCTCGAATGAAAGTAAAATACATGACTTTGATATATAATTTTTAATTAGGTGGATCAGGCTTCTAAGAGGATATCACTCCATAAAAAAACGTGTAGGAAAGAGTTCTATGTAAATATAATCAAACACAACCCTAACCTGCAAACTATTATACCTATATTCTTACTTGTAGTTTTAAGTCCAATAATATATTCATTAGATGTACTATAATGTTAAAATAAATTATATTTGATAATATTTTTGTTCAATTAATTTTTTTAGATTAGAATTTTGTTGTATGTCAAAGCCAAACTGAACTAAAACTCAGAATTGATGCGGTTATTTTGCGACGTTTTGACGTCACAGATTTGGATGACGCATGCACAAATAAACTTTGAATCGACTATGTATTGCTGTTGGTCTAAACAACATGACGTTTCTTAAAATAAGTAGTTAAATGCTTTGTCATTTTTTTATTACTAATCCGTGATGAAAATATGGCGTTCAATAAAGAATTGTGATTTACTATAAATTAAAATCAGGACAAAATCGGGAATTATATTATCGACAACTACAGATTCCCTTGAACTATGCATCAAACGGAAATAATCGGAACATTCCGAAAACACAAGAGCTTACCATCAGTGAATTATATCTGTATACGAGAAATACTTCCGAGTCGGAATCGGTGTCTTACCTCGGAGATAGAAAAAAAGTTATTGATGGATATTTTTAATATGTTAATATATCTCTTCAATTCTACCTTCAATAATTATGTATGTTATTAACAAACAAACAGCTTCTTGTGCTTTTTAGTATCGATTTTCTTAATTAAAATACTGTAGGATTTAATTTCAACATCAAGTACGCTGCATTCTATTAATAAATGCAAATTAAACTATATAAAATGTGTTATTGAAATAATATATCAATCTTGTACATGTCAGTTAGACGTTTAACAGTAAATTTCTTAATCTAATGCCATATTCAGTTTTATTATTTCTCCATATCGAAGAACTATACAATAGAGTTCCTATAAACGAACAACAGCATCAGATTTATGGGTTGACGAACAGTTTCAAATAAAATTGGCAATTTGCGAATTTTATGCTGAACAATAGAGACGCCGTAATGGGCTTTTTCGTATAGCTTCATAGCTATAACTGGAAATAGGTTATGTGAACAATATATTTTCAATCCCAAACATTTAATGCTGGAAAAGTAATAAAAATTCCTTTACAAATCCTTAGTTTTAATACCCGAACAGCAATCAACAGAAATTAGGAAAATTATAAAAATATATAATATTAAAGAGATAATATATTACATGAACTTTTATTACGAGCCCATGAATACTAGAAGTTGTTCCGTGGCTAATAAACGACCAAACTAGGCGAAGAGCTTGATCAGAAAATGGTAAAGAGGCAAACCATCCCAAGGATACGTTATTTAGAAAGGATTCCGTTTTTGCATATGCGCACAATTACAGGGCGCCCTATATTACATAGAATAAACTATATTGTCAAGTTTTTCTGATGACGGTACGTTCTTTTTCGGTCGACGGAATTTAGAATTTGTGCTGCATTAATAATTCAATAAGCCGGCTTGGTGGCGCAGTGGTAAAGGCGGTGAGACGGTCCTCCTGCTGTTGGGATAGCCGCGGGAATCTTGCTGGGGGCATGGTTGTAAATTTATGTTTGTGATTGTTTAAAATTTGTGAATGTTCTAGGCAAGAGTGTAAAATCCGACAAGGAAAATGATTACAGTCACGCCAGTTAACCAGGCTAGGTAAGACCGGATGTCTCCTGGTATGGTTTCTAAGCATCAGTTTCAGGATCAGTTTTATTTATAGTGGGAAGCTTAGCTATCAAATTTATAATAAATCAATTAGGAATCAAATAGGGCGATATCAAATGCGAATCAACATATGGGAAAATTTCACCCCGAAATAACTGCAGATATCAAAACGATAACAAGGAGTAGAGAAGAAAATTATTATTGCTGTTCAATTAAAAAAAAATTAAAAGGGTATGAGAAAAATAATATACAGTTATACTAGAAGTAGTACTAAGGTGAATTATTTGGCATTTTGCTACAATTAGCCATCCATTCGGCTTAGGCTGGTAAATGTACAATACGTCAACCAAAAGCTGGAGGTAGTAGCAAAAATTGGAGTAGGGTTTATAATTGGTCATATTTGGAGATTTTTAGGATATTTTAGTGCTTTCATGTATACTGATGTTTATGATATTTTTGTTTCGGACTGGATCGGATTTAAATAATTTTAATATATATATATATATATATATATATATATATATATATATATATATACATATATATTTATATATATATATATATATATACATATATATATATATATATATATATATATATATATATATATACATATATATATATATATATATATATATATATATATATATATATATATATGTATGTATATTTATATATATATATATATATGTATGTATATATATATATATATATATATATATATATATATATATATCTATATATATATATATATATATATAAATATATATATATATATATATATATATATATAAATATACATACATACATATATATATATATATATATATATATATATATATATATATATATATATATATATATATATATATATATATATATACATACATATATATATATATATATATATATATATATATACATATATATATATATATATGTATGTATATTTATATATATATATATATATGTATGTATATTTATATATATATATATATATATGTATGTATATATATATATATATATATATATATATATATATATATATATATGTATATATATATATATATATATATATATATATATATATATGTATGTATGTATATTTATATATATATATATATATATATATATATATGTATGTATATATATATATATATATATATATATATATATATATATATATATATGTATGTATATTTATATATATATATATATATATATATATATATATATATATATCTATATATATATATATATATATGTATATTTATATCCTCCTATGTATATTATATATTTAAATCCGATCCAGTCCGAAACAAAAATGTCATAAACATCAGTATACATGAAAGCACTAAAATATCCTAAAAATCTCCAAATATGACCAATTATAAACCCTACTCCAATTTTTGCTACTACCTCCAGCTTTTGGTTGACGTATTGTACATTTAGCAGCCTAAGCCGAATGGATGGCTAATCGTAGCAAAATGCCAAATAATTCACCTTAGTACTACTTCTAGTATAACTGTATATTATTTTTCTCATACCCTTTTAATTTCTTTTTAATTGAACAGCAATAATAATTTTCTTCTCTACTCCTTGTTATCGTTTTGATATCTGCAGTTATTTCGGGGTGAAATTTTCCCATATGTTGATTCGCATTTGATATCGCCCTATTTGATTCCTAATTGATTTATTATAAATTTGATAGCTAAGCTTCCCACTATAAATAAAACTGATCCTGAAACTGATGCTTAGAAACCATACCAGGAGACATCCGGTCTTACCCAGCCTGGTTAACTGGCGTGACTGTAATCATTTTCCTTGTCGGATTTTACACTCTTGCCTAGAACATTCACAAATTTTAAACAATCACAAACATAAATTTACAACCATGCCCCCAGCAAGATTCCCGCGGCTATCCCAACAGCAGGAGGACCGTCTCACCGCCTTTACCACTGCGCCACCAAGCCGGCTTATTGAATTATTAATGCAGCACAAATTCTAAATTCCGTCGACCGAAAAAGAACGTACCGTCATCAGAAAAACTTGACAATATAGTTTATTCTATGTAATATAGGGCGCCCTGTAATTGTGCGCATATGCAAAAACGGAATCCTTTCTAAATAACGTATCCTTGGGATGGTTTGCCTCTTTACCATTTTCTGATCAAGCTCTTCGCCTAGTTTGGTCGTTTATTAGCCACGGAACAACTTCTAGTATTCATGGGCTCGTAATAAAAGTTCATGTAATATATTATCTCTTTAATATTATATATTTTTATAATTTTCCTAATTTCTGTTGATTGCTGTTCGGGTATTAAAACTAAGGATTTGTAAAGGAATTTTTATTACTTTTCCAGCATTAAATGTTTGGGATTGAAAATATATTGTTCACATAACCTATTTCCAGTTATAGCTATGAAGCTATACGAAAAAGCCCATTACGGCGTCTCTATTGTTCAGCATAAAATTCGCAAATTGCCAATTTTATTTGAAACTGTTCGTCAACCCATAAATCTGATGCTGTTGTTCGTTTATAGGAACTCTATTGTATAGTTCTTCGATATGGAGAAATAATAAAACTGAATATGGCATTAGATTAAGAAATTTACTGTTAAACGTCTAACTGACATGTACAAGATTGATATATTATTTCAATAACACATTTTATATAGTTTAATTTGCATTTATTAATAGAATGCAGCGTACTTGATGTTGAAATTAAATCCTACAGTATTTTAATTAAGAAAATCGATACTAAAAAGCACAAGAAGCTGTTTGTTTGTTAATAACATACATAATTATTGAAGGTAGAATTGAAGAGATATATTAACATATTAAAAATATCCATCAATAACTTTTTTTCTATCTCCGAGGTAAGACACCGATTCCGACTCGGAAGTATTTCTCGTATACAGATATAATTCACTGATGGTAAGCTCTTGTGTTTTCGGAATGTTCCGATTATTTCCGTTTGATGCATAGTTCAAGGGAATCTGTAGTTGTCGATAATATAATTCCCGATTTTGTCCTGATTTTAATATATAGTAAATCACAATTCTTTAGTGAACGCCATATTTTCATCACGGATTAGTAATAAAAAAATGACAAAGCATTTAACTACTTATTTTAAGAAACGTCATGTTGTTTAGACCAACAGCAATACATAGTCGATTCAAAGTTTATTTGTGCATGCGTCATCCAAATCTGTGACGTCAAAACGTCGCAAAATAACCGCATCAATTCTGAGTTTTAGTTCAGTTTGGCTTTGACATACAACAAAATTCTAATCTAAAAAAATTAATTGAACAAAAATATTATCAAATATAATTTATATTAACATTATAGTACATCTAATGAATATATTATTGGACTTAAAACTACAAGTAAGAATATAGGTATAATAGTTTGCAGGTTAGGGTTGTGTTTGATTATATTTACATAGAACTCTTTCCTACACGTTTTTTTATGGAGTGATATCCTCTTAGAAGCCTGATCCACCTAATTAAAAATTATATATCAAAGTCATGTATTTTACTTTCATTCGAGAGCATATTTACCTCTTCACGTTTAGTTCTTGTTTCCTTCAAAGGTGTGTTTACTTGTTAAATCATCTTGATATCACTGTATTTTTTATTTCTTTTGCTACTACCTGTGTTCACCACCATTGTTGATAGAATTAATCACTGAATTCTGCTTAATGCATTTACCATATCTACAAAACAGTTAGTATTCATTCTCCCTCGTGCAGTCCAACTTAGTGCTCAGGTTTAATTCTGAACAATTACATTCATATATGTGCAAACAAATCTTTCACGCTCTACAGTTATACTCTATTAATTATGTGCATAACTTTAGTTGTTTCCACTCTCATCACTCTGCCTCACGAGTTTCCAGCATTATAACATATCCTAAAAGCTCCCTTTAGTCACTTTCACTTTCCGAGTCACTGCCCAATTCAACCACTAAACTTCAATCCAAACTCCAACTCCAACTCCAAACTTAATTTCCAGTCTGTCTAAAACATGTTCAAGATTCCACCATTGAATATACAGTGATAGGGAGGACAGTCCATATTGTGTGCGTGTCCATCTGAACTACTGTACATATTTTTTCGGGCTTATTTCTAAAAAAAGTAAATTGCAAAAAACGCAATGAAATATTTCATTTATTTATCTAGTAACAATTTGAAATAGTTCATCCTTTAACATGGTTTCTTCGAAACTTATTTTATGTACTTTAAGCCATTCTTTAATAAATAAATAATAAAAATATTTTATTTATATTCCTATTTTTGGTATGAAGTAGTTCTTCATGACATATAGTTATATTTGCAATGAATTAATAAAAAGTGTTATTTTTAACTTTTGTTTTTCGTTGCATTTACACTATATTTATTATCATCTTGCCATAAATGACCCAATATTCTATTCTGAAATATCCATGTCTTATCTAAATACACAAATTGACATAATAAATCTTCCTTGATTTTGTTGTATGTTTTTAAAAATTGTATTCTTTTGAAAACTTTATTTTAAATGTCTGAAAGTTCCACTATACTATACTTGTTGGTTAGTTTTACCCTCCTCAAATAGCTGCATATCCTCACCATCCCTCAAATAGCTGTATTTCTTTTAAATTTTTATGGATACTTTCAAGACTAACAATTTTTTCTGAAATAATTGTATTAAATTATGTTTCGATTAAAAAAACTATTTACTGTTTTTATACATTTCGTACTTTTGGACTCTGATACAGCTAACATCAAGCTGATCTTAATTCATTCCAATTCGCATAAACACGGTTTCTTTTTGGTGTACTTAACTATACCGTTTTTGATTTTTTGAGATATTTTAGAGGCCGTGACCGAACTATTATTCAGTACAGCTGCAACACGCTAAAAATATTTTCAATGGAAACCGCGGTGATTTGAAATGTATTAATACAAGGCCTTAAAACAACATTTGCCGGTTTATAATCCGTAATAATAATATTTTAAATAATTTTGCGTACGTTTAACAACTGGACGACTTTGACAGGCTAGTTCGGTTTCACGTTCGAACTTATCAGATAGCGGTATACCTCTTTTTAACTAGAATAAAATGAGAAGGAAATATATATATATATTAAAGTCTCCTTTTACCAACTAGGGTTTTATCTGAACAGGACCTACAATTTAACCTGGGCTCCTGGCGAATGAGCAACTCTAGAAATCATCCCAGAAGACATCCGGTCTTTACCAGCCTTGTTACTGGCGTGACTGAGATCATATTCCTTGTCGGATGTTGCACTCTTGTCTAGGATAATCACAAATATTAAAGAATAAAAAACATAAATTCTGGACCATACCTCAGCAGTATAATTTTTAAACCGATATATGAATTTTTTTTTGTAATATATCGATATTTTCGTCAAATTTATCGATACTTTTTTTAAAAATCGAAAACTATTTTTTTTTAATATCGCTATATCGAAATACCGATATTTCTCTCGACAGCCGACACCCCTAAATGGAGCCCAATATACGCATGCGCCAAATCCTAAATCGTATTCTAAATAGCGTATGCTAGAGCAAGTCATATTGCTTCACAACAGCGGTCGATCTTAATATATTTGCGACTCAGATATCTTGAATTTCGACTCGAATCTCTCTCGAATTGATCTACCCACTAATATTTTTTCTGATGAATATAGCAGCATTAGTGGATATACAAATCCTCGCATTATATGTGGAATTTCGTCTTATCTCATTTACCTTAGATAATTTAACGCTTCGAAGCCTGCATGCCTTTCGTGACGGAAAACATATATTAACATGAGAAATGGGACAATATCATAAAAACATTAATAATTCTAATATTAAGTTCGAATATATAACATTAGGTTATAGAAAATTAGTTTTCAGAAAAATCCATAAACATTCAATTATATTGAAATAGTATATCAATAAAAAACTTATTATGTGCATTAATTATATTATTTCTTGTTAATTAAGTTTATTTAAGAACATTAATTCTTTTAGATTTTTCATCATGCTGATTGAAAATAGCCAGTAAATGAGAACCTCGGAGATACGTTTCAAGTTGAATGCTCTTTTTCGATTGTTGAGCTCTAGAGAACATCCTTGCATTATCAATTTAATGCGTAACAATTAAAGGAAATGTTCAAACGAATGGTTAACTTTATTAAATAATGGACAAATGTATATCATATTATTTATCTGAAGAAATCAAAACCTTTGCTTTGATGGTTTGAATAGTAAGTACTAAATTGATCTACTAATTAATATATTTATATGCGATGATATCGGATCAAGCCTGTTCATTCATGTTCTGTTAATATGATCTAAAAATTAAATGAACCCATTAACCATACATTTTAATTAATAAATTTGAAAACTTGTTGAATAAAACTAATTTATATAATAATAATAAAAATAATAATAATAATAATAATAATAATAATAAGATCTTTATAAATTCCATATATAGTCTATTCAAAATTGCAGTAAACGCACGTCATCAATTTGAACCTGTCCTAGATTGTAAATTCGCTTTAGAGTCAGACAATATTTTCTTTCTCCTTTTGTTCTATTTAAAAAGAGATAAAGTGCTGTCGTACGAACTGAAGTACGAACATCTAACCGAATCAGCCTGCCAAAGTCGTTCGGTTGTCAAATGTCTGCAAAATTCTTCAAAATATTTATTACAATAATTACAGGTTATAAACCAGAGAATACAGATATTTTCCTTTTTAAGTTACAAAAACAGTATTAGTTACTCTGTGGTTATAAATCGCCAAACGTTATCTGAACGCTTTGATTGTTTGGATACATTTTAGATCGCTGCTTATTATTACCCCGATTCAAAATGTCGAAGGCAGATATAACAGATAGAGGATCTAATCAGTTATTTCGAACAGGAACCAGATAATGGAGTTACAAAATTGCCATTAAAATTAGTTAAAGAGGTTAGCATTTTTACTGTTAATTATTAAGTTGCTGCAGTTTTGATGAAAATATTTTTAGCGTGTTGCAGCTGCGCTGAATATTAGCAAGGAGGGAGTCACTGAAATATCTCAAAACATGAAAAATATAATCTTTGACTCACTGAAAAGAGAACGTCCTTATACTAAAGGGTGAAGAATCAAGATCAGCTTGACGTTAGCTCTATGTTATATCTATCTCTATCTAAGCTATAATTATTTCAGGGGAAAGTTGTTAGCATGCATTGTTGGAGATATGCAGTTCTTTGAGGAATTTAGAGCATCCTTTCATAGACTGTTAGGTAATATAGGATTTAAGTGGCGTAAATATAACCTACGAAGAGGTGGAAGGGGAAATTCCAAACATTGCTTTTAAAAGAATAGTATATAAAGACACAATAAAATCAAGAAAGATTTATTATTTCAATATGGGTTTTCAGATTATATATGGATATTTCAGAAGAGGATCAATGTATCTAATGGCCACTCATGGTAAGATGATAATAAAAAGAGTGTTATGAACATGTTGATAGAAAAAGGTAAACTTTGGTATAAAAAATGATTAGGTCTTATTAATCATAACATTATTTAAAAGGTCATTGAAGATTGATCATTTGAAGACATTGTTCTTTATGCTGGAAACAAGAATGGTTAATAACCACTGCGGCTTGGACGAACTCTATGAGGCACATTGAAGAAGAAATTGACCAATGATGGAATTGTGAACAAATGTTAGATAGATTAGAAATTAACAGCTTGGTTATTCATTTTAATGAAGTTTTCTGAATATACTATTATGATACAATGCTCAAAATTTGACAGGGTAATGAGAGTGGAAATAGCTATAGGTGAGATATGATTAATATACGATAACTATGGAAAATATTATATGAAAATTGAAGAGTGTGAAACATATATGTTCACTAACATGTGTGTAATTTTTCAGAATATAGTTGAGCATTTGGTTAAAATGTGTGGGTGAGAAATAATAATAACGGTTTTGCAGATATGGTAAATGCATTAGGGATTATATAGCGATTAAATTTAGTTTATCAAGAAAGATGTATACAGGTACAATCTAACGAGAAATACAGTGATATTCCAAGGACTTTACAAGGAAACACTGTACTTAAGCAAATAATAACTAAAAGTAAATGGTAAATATGATCTCTAATGAAAATAGAACATATTGGTTGGATATATAAATGTTAATTAGGCGGATTAGGCTTCCAGGGTATACCACTACATTAAAAAGCGCACCTAGAATGGTAACTCATAGGTGGTATGGCAAAAAAAAATATAAATATAATAAAACACAACTTTTACCTCCAAACTGTAATAACTGTATAATTAATGGTAATTTGAAGTCCTTTGATAATATATGCGTTAGATATACTGTAATGTTAAAATAAATTATGTTTTATAAAATTAGTTAGTTTTTTTTAATTTAATAATATAATTTTTTATTTGTAACAGTATAATTATTTTATTTAGATTAGAATTTCGTTTTACTTCGTGGCCAAAATGAAGAAAAACTTAGAGTTGATGAGGTAACATTGCCACGTTTTGACGTCATCAATTCAGATTAGTTCATTGCTATTTTGAATAGACTGTACATGTTTCCGTATTTGATATTAAATAAAAATTGTATTTTATTTCTTTTCTAAAGACGTCAAAATGTCTTAGTTCGGCCGTATATTATTAACAAATAAAAATTAATAAAAAAATTTTATTTAGTGAAACTTAAACGAAAAGGGAATATTCCAAAATTCATTTTAATATATTTATTGTTGTAAGGATCAGTCATTCGATTTCAAATTCATTAGAATTGTTTATTGTTGTAGCCAGTAATGTAGCGCGCGTCATTTTAATTATTTTAAAATATGGTAAAACATTTAAATAATTAGTTATTTCTAAAAAATTTTTATTTTTATATTTAATATTAAGAATAATTATTTTTTAAAATAATACAAATCACATTGTTGAAATAATCTTTGTTCAAGTAAGATAATAAATATTCTTAAAAATTATGCAAGTAAATAGATTTTTGTAAAATATTTACTTCAGAAATGTCTGACATAAAATATAACGGTGTGGCCCTTTTAAGGGTGTTTGCCACCGAAATAAATATCGATTAATCGATATATCCGTTTCGATAATTTTAAAAATATATCGATATATTTTTTGTAACAAGTACAAAAAATAACGATATTTTTTAAAAAATATGTCGATATTTTTAAGAAAAAATAAAAGTATTATAGAAATATTAACCTAAAAAATATATATTTTCTTTAAATATTTTAAATATTTTTAAAAAGTGGTATTTTTGATAGAATTTAAAATTAAGTACCAATTTTAAAAGTTCATTAAAAATCATATTTAATTTATTTTGAAATAATATTGAAAAATACCGGGCAAAAATATTTTACATACAGGATATTATTATAGTATATTAAAATGTCAATATATATATATATGAATATATAACAATATTATGAAAACATTTCTGAGATAAAATAAAAATAAAATCTAGGCTCTTATTTTATATTTATCTTTATATAACTATATTTATCTATTATCCGTGTATATGTCATTCAACTCCTAAACGGTTGGACCGAATTCGATGACACTATTTGTATGTGTTTATGTGGATTCGAGAAAGGGTTAGACTCACAATCGGATCCGGTAAGGGGTTCTGCGATAAAGTTCCAGGATTCTTTCATATGCTAAAGTTTTTCAATTATAAGAACATATCATGATAAAATCACTAATGGATATTATTTTCATCATCCTGTGGTATTTCTGTAATGGCTAAATAAATTATTCCATCTAAACGAAAAGTTAATATTTGAGCACGATAATCATTCTAGGGTCCGCTATTTTTATACTTATATTTACTAGCATCACCCTTATAGTATTTTATATTAGAGACAATTTTTAATATTGGTTATATGCAATTTATATTTACATATATGCATGAACTTATATGAAAAACATTACCATACTCCAAGACAATAATACATCTATATACTCAGCCAAAAAGGTTTAGTGTTTGTTTGAGGAAGATCAGAATATCATAAAACATATTCTTTGGCCAAAACAATCGACAGACCTCAATATACCTCAACTGTTGTGGGGAGTTTTAGAGCAGAGCATGAAGAATACATTTTTCACCATCACTGAAGCAATTGGCGCTACAAAAATACAACGTTCCGTTAAAAACTATTCAGGTGCTCTACAAATATACTTAAGGAAGAATTGTAGCTGTTTGAAAATGGCTCAACGCCCTCCTAAGAAATAAATATTGTGTATGTTTTCAATCCCCTCTATATTCCCGACTTTTTTTAATCTAAATATTTTATGAATATGACAGGCAAAATTGAATATATCTAGCTCATCGGACGGCTAACAATTAATAATTAAACGTGCAATGTGATAAAACTACTAATCTACTACATAAAAATGCTATATTTAAAATTGCCTTTAAAATTTTTACTTCATTTTGTGAGTTGATTCTTTGTTTACGTGTCGTTTTAAATTATCGTATTGGTACATTTTAAAATATTGGACATCACACTGATTAAATTCGCAAAAAAAGTTTAAAGTACATGGAAATTCATGTCAAGATGTTCATAATATTTTTATATTATTTAATATATAACATTTGATTGTTATATTTGATATGAGACAATAAACTTTTCAGAAGTACTCAATAAATTATTTACTAAAACGGTATCGCCAAATGAAAGTTTGTCCATGCTTTCCTTTCCGTTCGTCTACTCCAACATAGAAAACGTCGTTCAATAAGATAAAGTTTTATAAGGAATATACGGATCGGAAAATCAACACGAAAACAAAAGCATAAAATGCCAAACGACTGAATGTATACATTTTTTTTTCTGTTTTTTATTGTCATAAAAAATGTTAAGAAAGTAATGTGATCAATAAGAACGTATATAAAAAAACTGCAATATTTGTATATTTTGTGATGATTTGGATTGACATTGGCAACAAAGCGTTAATATAATTTCAATAATATTTTCGGTTTTGATGTTTATAAAATACACCATAAAAATACATATATATTCAAATCTATTCAAGCATTTATTATGCTACATTACGTTTTGAGTACCAATGATATCAGAGTTAGTATATTATACCAGACAGGAAGTTTAGATTTCCTTGTACTTACTTGCCCATAAATTTATTAAAATAATATATAACATAATATAAGCTGCTTGAATAACATGTCAATTGGAAAGTCCCCGACCTGACACATAGATGGGGCTGCTAGAATTAAATCTATATCTTTTTAGTTAGCCCTAACCATCAAAAGATGCGTGTATAAATTTGACAGCTGTCGGATCATTAGCTTGTGAAATACTGCATTTTGAGTGAAGCAACTTTTATTATTGTGAAAAAAATGGATAAAAAGGAATTTCACGAGTTGATAAAATATTGCTTTTTGAAGGGAAAAATTACATTAAAACTTGGCTTCATGCCGAGTATCTGGACACTGCTGCCCCAGGAAAATCAACCATCGAGGATTGGTATGCTAAGTTTAGACGTGGTGAAATGAGCACCGAAGACGGTGAACGCAATGGACGCCCAAAAAAGGTTGCTACCGAAGAAAACATTTAGACAATCCACAAAGTTATCAACTAAACGTGTACGTCATATCATTCACGAATATTTGGGTATGAGACAGCTCTGTGCAAGGTGGGTGCCGCGCGAGCTCACTTTTGACCAAAAACAACGACGAGTTGATGATTCGGAGCAGTGTTTGAATATGATCAAGCATAATGCATTTTGCGTCGACATGTGACAGTGGATGAAACATGACTCTATTATTTCACTCCGAAGTCCAATCGACAGTCATCCGAGAGGACTGCACACGCTGAACCCGCTCCAAAGCGTGGGAAATTGTAACAGTCGACTGGCAAGGTTATGGCGTCTGTATGTTGGGATGCGCATGGAATAATTTTCATTGACTACCTTGAAAAAGGAAGGACCATCAACAGCGATTATTACATAGCCTTATTGGACCGCTTGAAGAACGAATTGGACTTCATCATTTGCTTCCTCATCCACCGTATTCTCCAGATCTGCCCCCAGCGACTATTTCCTGTTTTCAGATCTCAAAAGATTGCACGCCGGTAAGAAATTTTCGTCGAATGAAGAGGTGATCGCCGAAACCCTACAGGGTTAAACGAGGCCTATTTTGAAGCAAAGGAGAAATCGCACTACAAAAATGGTATCGAAAAGTTGGAGGGTCACTATAATCAGTGTATCACCCTTGAAGGGCATTATGTTGAATAAAAGAACTGATTTTTCCAAAAAAAACATGTTTTTTACTATGGTAGGCCGAAGACTTTTCAATTGACCTGTTATATATTTGATTACTATATTTATTGCTAAAATTGTAAATACCTGTGCAATCAATACAAATGACTATTAAACAACATAACCTAATTGTTAAATTCGTTGGTCTTTTTTTTTATTAAAATAATTCTTTGGCATTTAGAGTTACTTAATATATATAAATTTGAATTTTAGGCCTTCTTTAGTTTCGTTTAATTTGACTGATATTGGCTCCCCAAGTTGAAACTCTTTTGCAAGCGGTGCTTCTTTGTCATATCCTATTATTTTTTAGCTCGTTTTAGTTTTAATGATTTATAAGATGATTCTTATGTCAATGAATGACCTAGAAAATCAAAAGAGTTCGAAAGCACCAAATTGCAAAAGGAAAACTCAGTTAAAATAAATTATAAAATAAAATAGAAAGTTATAAAATAAATGAAGGTAGCATTGTAAGTTTATATTTTAATCTAATATGACTTTGCCAGCCAAACTTAAGGGGATATACTTTGCCGCTTCTATCTGGACAATTTAATAAGTGTATTTATATAATATACGATTTTTGATAAGAACATCATACTATGTTAGTCTGTAAAACAATTTTCTGGAGTATATTAATCTTTATAGTAGCCTTTATAATTGTCAATTTATTAAATATATTAGATTCAAATTGAACGTATTATTACATTATTTCTAATGTTCTAATATAATATGAATTTTTCATTAGCATTTTTCATATTATTAATATATTTTCTATTGTAAATAATTCTTTTAACAAATAATTCGGAATCCATATCCAGCTTTTCTGAATTTTCTTAACAATAATTTAATTAATAACAAACATAATATGCATGGAATTTTTTTAAAAATATATATAAAAGATAAATATTTCAGCTAATTTAATGTTTGTGAAGAAATGACTAACAACGAAAATATTTTAACAATTTGGAGCACTTGTAAATTGTGTGTAAAAAATCAGATATATTTTTACATATTTTTTTATGGCACAAAACAATTTATTGCCATTCTCATGTATATTTGCCAAAATTAAAGAGGTAAAAAAGAGGGAACGCCATTTATTTTTTATTACTTTGCCTTTACGTAAATTACTTGATATCATCAGATTTTACAACATTTCATGCTTGTATAAATAGATCATATCACATATAATATATTTATATATTTATATATATATATATATATATATATATATATATATATATATATATATCTATATATATATATATATATATATATATATATATATATATATATATACATATATCTATATATATATACTAGTTCGATAGGAGGCAGGTCGGATAATTGTGTTCATTTCATTATTATGAAAAACTTTTTTATTTTACCTTAGGAACCCGTGCCATAGTCTTGATAAATGTTTATGGTCATTGTCTTCAAAAAAAAACAAAATTTAGGTCAAATAGATTAATTCTAGATGGACGCAAATTTTTATGGAGTATTTCCAGATAGCCATCACTTTTCTTTAGTTCAACTTGCCGTCAATTTTAATCTAATACAAAATAGATCATTAACATCTCTTTATAACTGTAGTTGAAACTGATTTTTTCTGATATTTTATTCAAGATAGCGTTAGCTTGGGGTGCAGGTAAACATCGATTTCGTTTTGATAAGATCATAACAAACTAGTCTTCCTGTTTTGTTAAATATTTGAGATTTTGGTATCTCTTTCAGTATTAATATCCTCCTCTAGCTCATTTTTGTATAAGATAATATACATCTTCACTTTCACGTTACTTATTTTTTCACCTTAATTAAACTTTCACCTTTTTAGTGAGTTTCACCTTTTCACCTTTTTGCAGTTAGGCTTATAAAATATCTTTCTAAGGTCATAACAAAGATAGAACTCCACTGCTCAAAAAGGTCTGCTTTTTTCTATTTATACGCTCATTAATTTTCAAAAAGAATTGTCCCTCTTGGAAAACAGTAATTTTGTTAATTATTGTCACAAGCAGAATCGTAAAATTAATAAATTCTTTATAAGTGTATTTAAAAAATAATTGCATTCTTTTGATACCACCAAAAAGAAGGTATTTCAATAAAAACTGCATAAGAGTTTCATTTATCCTAACACGAAATTATACCGTAATAAATTGATTTTTATTTCATCAGATTCTCCGTATGTTTGTGTACCACTTTGTTAAGTTTCGACTCTGTTCTGACTCATTTTGTCGTAGTGCCATTTAGGAGCTGTTTCGCTAAGGAAAACGCCAATGTAAAATTGTTCGCTTATTTGATGTTAGGAAGTCGATTGTTTCTCACGCCATTTATTATTTCAAAGAACTTGGCTATGATGGTCGGTATCCAGGAAGCCAGGAAGGGATGCGCCAACACTTCTGCTAACCAGATCATCAAGAAGCGAGTGCAGCAAAATTTGAGAATCTCCAACATAGATATCGCCCATAAAATTGGTATGAGTAATGGAATAGCCAAAAAGAAGTTGACCCTTAAGGCGTAAAAGCTTCAAAAGGATCAACTCCTCACATATGAGAACAAACGGGTACGGCTCGAAAGATGTCGCCAACCCAAGCTGCTCAGCAATAGGAGCACATCCTCTTCATGGACGAGAATCTGTTCACCGTTCAACAAACGCACAACCATCAAAATGACAGGAACTTGTCCGTTAAAGTTCCATGCACCTCAATTATCGTCGAAAATCGTTAAAATCCGCACTCCGTCATGGGCTGGGAACGTATTAGCTCCAGCAAAAAGATGCCCCTCATTTTTGTGGATCAAGAGGTCAAAATCAATCAAGTGTATCGTCGCGACATTCTCGAGGCTGTCGTACGTGAGGGTTTATGCCTCTTTTCTATATACATTTTGTTGTTTACCACAGTTCGTTTTAATTTTGTATTTACATTTTGTTGAGGTAATATACTTATTTCATGGGCAAAGTTAGGGCAGATAATGCGAAAATAAGTGTATAAGATATGAATTATTAGTAAAATATTAACATACTAAAACACTGATTTTGTAGATTGCTATGGAACAAAGGGTATATTTTTATATTAATTAATATGGTACTGAAGATTATAGTAAACGTAAGAATGAAATATGGTTATATTTGTATACGTTCTCTGTCTATTTGTTATTATACTGACATCTTTCTACAGACCTTACATCTTTTTACAGATATTTTAAAACATATTTTGAATCAATACTAATATGGCAATAGAATATTTGAACAATGTATTAAAAACAAATACACTAAGAAGGAATGCTAGAGTGTCAGTTGAAAAACTATTAGATTCTTTAGATGGTCTGATAGATTTGATAATTTGGAAAAGGATTTTGAACCGTGAAAGATCTAATGCTAGTATCTATCAGGATCCAGATATTAAAATTCAGGCAAATTTGAAGTCAAATATCACAACAAAATATGCAATGTAAATCTCAATCAAATCTGCGAGAATAATTGTAAAACTTCGTATTGTAGAGTGTGTAAGATTTGTGGGTTTAGGTATATCTGTAGTTCTTCAGAGTATACGATCAAGAATACTCTGTGCAAGCATGTGCATTTGGTATATATGTATGAGAAGATCATGGGCACTAATTAATTTTTAGATAATGCGGCTAGTGCTCGGGGAGAGAAGACACTGATTAAATTTCAGGACAAGAAATCATACCAAAAAAAACACACAGTGAGAAGCAGAAGAAGCAAATAAGAAAAATGCAATCGATAACAGAATAGACAATATATCTACAGATTCGAAATCAGTCAATCAGGAATTTCGATTTGAGAAATTGTTAATAACATAGAGATGGTGTTTAAAAAATTTTAACAAAAAAGCAATTCGAAACGAAAATGTAAAATAACTTATTTTGATTCAAATCTTTGTTTTAATTTTTTATTTATATAGTTTGTGTGTATGTCTCTAAATGTTTATTGTTTAGATTACATTTTCTCTATTTATTTTATTCCGTTTATTGCAATAAAATTTGTTAAATGTTGTAATATTTCGAAATTTTTTATCTGCTCTGAGGAGTTATATAAACTGAAAGAAATAATAAATTACAAAGCTTCAAATTCACTATGTTGAAAATTCATGACACTTGGTTTAAGGATTTAGCTTTTTTCTTCTTTTGAAATATCTGTAAAATCAGAAAGATATAAGTATAAGAACAAATAGAGAGGAAACGTATACAAACATGACCATGTATCATACTTACCTCTACTATAATAAGTTCTAATAAGTTCTATTTCCATATTATTTAACATAAAAATATATTCTTTGTTCCATAACAATCTACAAAATTAGTGTTACAAAATGATAATATTTTACTAATAATTCATACCTTATTCATTTATTTTCTGATTTTACATTATCTGCCGCTAATTTTGCCTATGAAATAATGATATTATCTCAAGAAAATGTAAATACAAAATTAACCTAAAAATAACATTTAACACACTGAGGCTGTGGTACGGAAGGTGTGGTAGAAAAGGACGCGAGTTGTGAAAGATGTGAGGCTAGATTAGAACAAGTGCGCATGTACAGTCCTAGCCAGTAGAAACTTGTATAGGCATGGATGGATAGTTTGCTTACTGTTTGTTATAAGCCACAACAGTCGCTGCGTTGAGATTGTGACCAATTGTCGCCAGACCCATTGCCGAAATTTTTAAGTCACAAACTTGTCTATCGCTGTGACAGGAGGCCATTTCGAAACGGACTGACTATATTATTGTTGGTTGGTTTATAAATTGGTGTTCACATTAAAGGTGCATGTTATTGTTATTCATTATTGTTTTTCTAAATTTATCTGATTTAATAAAATTATCACGTAAAATGTTTAATGAATTTTGTTCGGGGTACGTTGTATTGAGTTTTGGCATTGAGAATATTTTGTATATTAACTTAGCTAATTTATTTGAAGTTAGATGTTATCCTTCTCTAGACATTGTTCTATCATATTAAAGTAAAACAGTAATAAAATTTCGTTCTTAAATATATTTTAAAAATTTGAGAATATCAAAAGCTTTTAAAGGAATATTCGATATTCTTCTCCTCTTTCGATCAGCACTTCTCTAAATGGAGATTTTTTTGTTAAAAATACTGAATAAAGTATTACTCTAACTTTATTCCTTTGCAATACAATACAACAATAAATTAATTTAAATAATAAATAATAATTCTTAGAAATAACTAGAAAGGCTTATGACGTAAAGGCAACATATATTTTAACAGAAAAGGTCCTTACCAAATATCTTCCATTAAGTACAAACATTACTGTTATGTCTTGCGTTATTATACAGCGTACAGACTGCGTCATTCTGTAACGTTTTACGTCATATTGAGCCTCAGGAGAGCATTTACTCGTCTGCTGCAAATTGAGTCCCAGTTAATTGTCAGATATTATTTAACCTATTATATGCAACGCTCAGTTTCAGATATGTATATCGTGCAGTGTTCGATACCATTCATGCATTATTTATTTGCAAGAGAGACTGAGAATGCAAATTGTTGAAATTTGCATTCATCCAATGAAGTTAATAATTACTTCAGAAATTATTAATAAATATTTCATATAATTAGCCACAAAAAGAATTGGACGCACTATTTTATCTAGATAAAATAAAAATTTAGCATTAATTGTTTGATTAAAGCGTACAGTAAGGATGCAGGAGAAATATCGGCTTATATTTTTTTCTACATTATCCATATTTTTAGTCAATATTTTTATGACATTTTGTATTTAAAAAAAATAAAAATATTTTTAAATATGTCAAAAAAACTTCTAATTATTTTTAGTAAATCTTAGACCATCTCAAACAACGTCCGGTTCTACCCAGGCTAGTTACTGCCATGAAAAACATAAAGTAACATAGATCTATGCCCCAGCAGGATTCAAAACCGCAACTATCGCAACAGTAGTTCCTGTCGCCTTGACCACTGCGCCAAGCAAACATAAACCTTCATGAATCTCTAATATTGATATTTAATTTTAATTGCATTTTTGGTGCTTGATTTTAAAGGTTTATTGAAAATACCGTTACATTTTAAAATATCTAGAGAATATCGATATTTTTTGGGTCGATATATCATTTTTCTATAAAATCAATATATTTTTTTGAAAAATATCTATCATTTTTTCTCCGTTATATCGATATTTTTTTAAATCGATCTAAATCAATATATCTAAATCTGGATATTTTTCTCCATGGCCGACATCTCTAGTATACAGACATTAGTCATAGACTCTTCATTAATTTTGTTGTATGATTTGAAGATATTCAATTGTTCGGTTTGGTTACAATTATTTCAAAGTGATGTTTTTAATGTTAATGAAGAAAGGTGACCTGTACTGTAATTATGTTCGTTTGTTACTTAAAATTTAGTAACACAATAAACTCAGAATATTACTCTAATTGTTTCAACATATAGTAGTAATGTAAATTATAAAAAGAATTCGATATACAGAAAAAAATATTATTCACTAACATGTTTGATATTCGTTAAGTAAGACGTAAGAGTTTTATCAAATATTAACGCCGAAAGCGGTGAATTAAAATATGCTCGGAAGTACTTTTGAATGACACAAGTTAATTTACTAAATTTACCTCTCGATTTATGACTTTGAAGTTATTTTTATAACCATAAAATTCAATAAAATTATTGAATAACCTATTAAAACAATATATGTTTACATTATTAATCATTCAAAAGAAAAGTCGACGTTTGACTTTCACAGAGTAAAGACTTACTCGGAGAGACGGTCAGTGAAACGAAACAAAAGTGCAACATCTATGTCACAAATGCGACGTTAAAAAAAAGTCTAACAATAACATTTTACAGACTGGTGAAAAAGTGAAAGTGCGATCGGAAAAAAAAGGTCAGTACAGTAGAAAATAAATGTAAAGTGCCATAAATCGTTAAGGGTCGAAAACTCAATATCTGGACCACAAATGCGGCGTAGGATAATTTCAAACATAAAAACAACAATAATTATTTCAACAATATTTAAAAAAATATGGAGAACACTGCACAAAAAACAGATAAAATGGAAATACCGACATCAGGCGTATCACATATTGCAGTTTTGAAATTAGAGAATACAATTAGAAGCCAGAATGAACAGGCACTCTACAATGCGTGGATGAACGAAAAGTTGGCGCGGGAGAGTCTTGAAATTTCATTACCCAATATTCAAAAACAAATAAATGCCCTCCAGCTGTAACTAAATAAACAAAACTCTGAGGGTAAGGACAAAACAACAAGAATAAATCACCAATCCAACAAAGGCTGTCCAATTGTTAAAAATAAAAAAAGAAAAGCAAATAATTCTCCAGGATCTTCACCACAGCAAATAAAAATGAAACAAAATAATGAACAAAATAAAGAAATTAGAAAGGCCAGGCCACCCCCAATTATCGTAAGTAATGTTACCGACTTTGACTTGCTGAAACACTGAGGTCCAACTATATAGTATTCAAAGCAACGGTACTAAACAATGGACAAATAAAACTGAACGCCAAATATCGTACAACATTCACAATAATAATAAATTGTTCAGAGTTGCTGAAACTGTAATAGCACTCTTATGAAGACAAACAAACCAGAGACGTCAAAGTTATGGCAAGAGGGCTTCCATCAACAGCTAAAAGTGAAAAAACTATCGCAAACTAAACCAAAATGGGCTTAGATGCTTAAATGCGACAAATATTAAAAAAAAAAGAAAAGACCAACAATAACAAAAGAGACATTTTAGTCCACAAGAAGCCATTACCTCTATTTATGTTAGCCTTTGAACATGATAGGGACACAAAAACCATTTTTGGTATTAAAATAATTTTAGGGGTCGAAATAAAAATCGAACTTCTAAAAAAATCGAACTTAATACCGCAATGCAATTGCATGGACACACACAGAAATTCTGCAAAAGAGAACCTAAATGTGTAAAATGTTCAGGTAAACATGTCACCAAAGAGTGTAGAAAACCCAAAGAAGCTAAGCCGAAACGTGCAAAGCAATGAAGCGCATCCGGCAAGTTATAGAGGATGTGTAGTTGCTAAAATACTACAAGAGAGGAGAAATAAAGTAGCTCAAGTTAAACCTCAAGAAACAATGAGTAAAAAGGAACAACTGAAAAAATATAACAACGTTAAGGGTGAAATGACTTATGCCCAAAGTATCAGTCAGAGTAACCAAAGAGACACCAAGGAACATGAAGAATTGCAATGAACACCAACGAATTGCTACTTAAACTAATAGGAAAGCTGGACAGACAAGAAAAATTTATCGACTATTTTTCCTGTGGCCCCAAAAACCCGAAATGGCAAATAAAGATATCCGAATAGCAATTTGGAATGCTAATGGAATCCAGCAACATCACGCTACCCTAAAAGTATACCTAGATATGCAAAAAATAGATATTTGCCTAATATCCGAAACCCATTTAAAAAAAGAATCCTTTATAAAATTTAGAAGATATACATTCTATCATACCATACATCCAGCTAACACGGCAAGAGGGGGAAGTGTAATAATAATAAAAAAGAACATTTCCCACCATCAAGAACCCAGGCTCAGTACAGCAGAAAATCAGGTAACAGCAGTAACCATTGAATCAAGCCGATACAAGGTTACAATAGCCGCAATTTATTGTCCTCCAGGATACAATCAAAAGAAGGACAATTATTTGAATGTCCTAAGCAACCTGGGAGAAAAATTTATAATTGTAGGTGATTTTAATGCAAAAAATACAAGATGGGCATCAAGAATGACAACAACTAAAGGCAATGAACTGCATAAAGCAGCCACTGAACTAAGATGTAGTTACATGTCAACTGGAAAACCAACTTATTGGCCGACTGATCAAGAGAAAACCAAACCAAAACCTGTTAGATTTCTTCATAGTAAGAAACATAACATCCAACTATATAAAAGTCGAAGAAAATTTTGAGCTAAGTTCATACATCAGTGATTCTGACGTTGAGCGAAAATATAATAAGAAAAGAAAGAAACCCAACGTTAACAAACAAGAGAACAGACTGGGAAGGATTTGCTGAAGAATTGAACAAACAAATTTAACTAAATGTACCCCTCAAGACAACAATTAAATCTTGAAGTAGAAAAAATCCTAGTAGATATTCAACAAGCTGCTTGGAATAATACTCCAGAAATTAAGAGTAGAACTAAAGGAATTAATTATATAAAAGAAGTGAAGGAAATTGTAGCTGAAAAACGTAAATTACGAAAAAAATGGCAACAAAACAGAACACCTGAAAACAAAAATTGTTTAAACAATATAACCCAAAGACTGAAAAGAGAAATACTGGAAATTAAAAACAAAACAATAAATGACTATCTCAGAAATTTAACAGATGATAAAGAAACTGATTACTCAATCTGGAAAGCCACAAAATATCTAAAGCGCTCATGTCTACACAATCCACCTATAAGAGACCTATGTGGGAATTGGGCACGTGACAATCACAAAATAGCAGAAGCATTTGCTGAATATCTAGAGAAAACTTTCAAACCAAACGAAACTAATTTTGAACATGATTTGCCGGACATAGAAGCTGAAAATTCGATGATTGAATCAGTCATGCCAAAAGAGTTAACCAAAGTTATTAAAACTAACAATAACCCCAGGAAATCTCCAGGCTACGATTTAATAACAGGAGAATTATTGCAAAAACTACCAAGAAAGGGAATTATAAAGCTCAACAACTTGATCAATACAGCATTTAGATTAAAACATGTCCCAGACATTTGGAAGATGGCGGAAATTATAATGATCCCAAAACCTGGGAAGTCACCAAACGAAATAAAATCCCATAGACATATATCACTACTGACAGTAATATCTAAAGTTTTTGAAAAACGCCCGTTGAAAAGAATAAAACCGATCATAGAGAGAAAAAAACCTAATACCAACACACCAGTTTGGATCTCAACAACACTCAACAGGCACTCAACAATTGACCAGGTCCACAGAATAACAGATCTTATTGAAAAAGCCTACGAAAGTCAAAAAGTATGCTCAGCTATATTCTTAGATGTAGCACAAGACATATAAAGAAGAAAAGAAAAGAACTGAAATTGAAATATAGGAAAATGTACTGGCTAATTGGAAGAAAACCACAATTATCAGTACATAATAAATTGCTATTATATAAGAAAATATTGAAACCTATATGGACATACGGAGTTTAATTATGGGGGTGTTCTGTAAAGAGTAACATAAATAATATACAAATTTGTCAGAACAAAGTCCTGAGAGGTATTGTGGGTGCACCCAAATACTATAGGACTGATTACCTACATCGAGGCCTTCAGATACCCACAGTCAGTTAAAAAATCAAGAGAATTGCAAGGGGGCATGAGGAAAGACTCCATTCTCATAACAATATTGAAATATTGCAACTTTTGGATACTACCGGAACAGGACACAGACTCAAAAGATTCAAACCATTTGATCTTATGTAGTGTTGTGTAGTGCATATATTATAAAATTCAGCAGTGACATATATAAACATTATTTCACCAGAGACTGAGTTAGGGCCGATGGGTCCTCCTAGTTATATACCTAGATTTAAGTTAGCATAAAGATAAATTATAGGTTAGACGGAAACGACTAGTAACAATGTATTAATTAAATAACAAAAAAAATTCGAAAGAAAGAAATGTCTAAGTTCGAAGTTGTTATATATATACCACTGTGGTCAAAGGAATGGTCAACTTTAATTTTAACCTGTTATTCAGCATTGATAATTTATTTACAATAATATAAAACAAAAATTTCTCCATATTGGTAAAATATTTGGTGACACAAAATAATTACTACATAACATCAGCATATAAAATCATATGCTGGAAAATCCGCAGAGTTAATTCCGACAAAGCTCCTGATTAAACAAATGCCACATGGAGAACATCGAGTTTCCGCTCATGGAAATTACAGTAACCATACATCGTTTATAATGGTTTAACTTTTCGACAAACGACAACAAACATTTCCAATTAAACGTGACTTATATTATACCTGATATCGAGAATGTTCTCGTCATATGCGGCGGTTATAGCAATAGAGTGTTAGCGACAACACTAGGTAATAGAATCTTAGTTATTATATTTAAATATTATGGTTTCGGCTTAAATTTGATAGTGAAATTTTGTTTCAAGTATTCTAGATGTTCTAAACTTTGACAATAGCCTGTGTTAGTTTAAGTAAATGTTGTTCAATAATACGGATATATTCATATTAATTAATTAAAATGCTTTAAAAGTGAATTCATAATTCATCTTCAGTCCATAACTAGCCGCAAGAAGAATATTTTTCGCCAAATTTCTCCATAATTGGCGATCGGCCGTAATAGTTCAAGTCTCGGAAAATGTTTTTTTTTTAATATTGAGATCGCTTTCTATGATCTCTATTCATGCTTTTTTCCGAGCTGCTCATTGTATTTTCTCATTAAGGCCGATTTCGCTATTGAAGTCTGTGAAGAATTTTTAGGGTAAATGATATGGCTCGGTGAATGGAGGTAAAACGAAATGAAACAGTGGTGTTTACATTTTGTGGCCGTTATTTATTGGCTATATAAAAATGTGTGAAAAATACAAATGATAAAAAGGATGGCAGCGGTGTTACCTGGAGATGAGGCTTGGGCAGTCGATGGTGGCACGTCTAAACCAAACGAGGGTCGAGCACTGAATGACCGAAATACCCTTCAATAACATCCCAGATAAACGTCTCGGGGTTGCCGCCAGCTATTCGTTGTCGGGTTCTAGTTGGCGCTGCTGGCACCCCGCCCGTGTTCAACATCTGGGAATATATTTATGGGTATTTTGTAGACCGTTATTCCACGATGTAAAATTCGACATGCCTCAAGGTCGCTACAAATTCTTTCGGCTTGCATATTACAGACATGTCCAAACCATTATAATTTGCGTTTGTAGATATCTTCCTCAAATGTGCATTAAATGTCTTAAATTAAAAAATATATTTCTAACAATATTTCCACTGTCATATTTCCCGCCCATCTTTGAGAGGCAAAAGATTCTGCAGTTAGGTCGATTCGACTTCTAACTTCAATTGTAGATGACACTTTATTCTTCAATATTGCTAAGTCCAAGTACCTGAGGACCTGCATTTATTCTAACTGCACGAGATCTGTTAGTTGTCACTACCGGGAAGAATAAAAGACATATACACAATATTCATATATTAATAAGGTGATGAATTATATTTAAAACAGCAGGAATTATTCAAAAAATTGATTCGTAAAATATCCTATAATTGCTTCAGTTATGTTGGACATGGAAATATACTCCTCAATCTTTGCTCTAACATTCCCCATAACGGTTCAGTTATGTTGAAGTCTGGAGATTGTGTTGGCCAAGGAAGATGATATTCTGCTGTTCCTGAAACCAACACTAAACCATTTTGGCTGTGAGTATGGGCGAATTATCATCTTGGAATATGGCAGTGTTAGGCAGCAATATGCTAGTCTTAGAACATCATCATTGGGGGTTTCGAGATATTCACTTGCAATAATCCAGCCTGTGACGCGAATAAAATGGTTGAATTGAATACCATGCTTCTCCAGGTTTGAGTGTAGGAAGCGGGCAGTCCTAACCATAAGATTTTTTTGGGATTTTCCTTTTATAAACCCCGACCGTTTGTTCTTCCTATCATCAAGTGTCCAGATTTTATGCTATTGTTGTTATTTGAATTGATATTGTCGTTTTTTGAATGAAGGGTTTTGTAATCGCAGCATTTCCATAAATATTAGCTTTGTGGGGCTCCCGCCGTACTCTTGTAATGGTTGTCGAGACAGTGTTACACAAGTGAGCATCAAGTTCTGCTGTTACATTTGTTTTGGTAGTTTTATCTTGTCCGGGCACAATACTTGTTAACATTCGTCGATCTCGGTCAACTAACTTTTGGTTTGGCCCACTGTTCCTCTTCACCGATAATGTTCTACAATATCTTGTGTATGCTATCATTACCATACGGTAAATACTGTCTCTCCTAGAACGTTGAACGTCTGAGAGATCAAACATTTCACCGACCATTAGTTTTAACGTTCGCAGAACAAAGCGTCTAATAAATTGAAATATAACCTACAAGATTTGACATGTAAAATGAGTAATATATACGCATTAAACTATTTACACGGAAGCAGTGTTATCAACATGCAAGAAGATGTACTATATTGCATGGTATTTATATTAATTCGTATATCGCCTGTATATTGAAAAGCAATAGAGAGATATCTCCTTTGCATGTCCGTTTTGTGATAAATCAATTCGCACTCGTATTCAGCTAATGGAATAATTTTAAGTTGCCTGAATAATTTTTTGTTGAACATGTTCATGTTAATGTTCTTGTAAAGTTCCTTAAAGTCATTGCCAGTGTGTAGACTCTGTCAAATATCTGCAAACTTTTTCAAATCATTAGTGAATAATTAGAGCTTATAAACCGGTAAACATTGTTTTGGCAATTTAAAATCGCTGCTTAGTATTTGTGATTATTCTGATTGAAATTGCGAGCTAATAGGTGGTCACAGTCAGCAATAGATTGCGTCTCTAATCAGTTGCTTTGAAGCGAAACAATATAATGGGGAGCCCCCTGCCAGTAAAATGCGTTAGAGAGGTCAGTATTAGTGTCATTAAAAGTTAAATTGCTAAGGTTTTCAGATGACAGATAGAAGAAGACCAAGTGTTTGATACATTAGAGATTAATCATTTACAAATTAACTTGAACAGTGATTTTGATAGTGAAAGTAACACTGACAGAGGAATATATCAGGAGATAGTTTTGCACTTGAGATTAATAGGCGACGTAATTTTAACATTTATATAACGGTTAAATATTTTACGAAACAAACCAACTAGATTGATCCTTAATATTAAATTACATAAAACTAAATAAATAGTAATAAATTTTATTTGAAATTATTAAAAATATATAGTTCGTTACTTTGAACAAACCTCGTAATTAAGTAAATTTCAGGTGCAAAAATATGAGGTTCAAATGACTGACAAAACATACAATTTCACCATAAATGACATTTCCAGTAACAAACATTTCCAATTAACTAAAACTGAAATTATTCCAACTCTCGAGAGATGCCTATAATTTTATTTAATGTATTTCTATGAAAATAGTTTAAACCTGTAGTCGAATATTTCAATAAATTAATTAGAGTTAATGTAAGTAAAATTTGTCGTTCGTATATTTGATCGTAATTAATGGAACCCGCAAAACAGGGAAATTATAATTAATTATCATTGTATTTAATAAATTACTATATCTGTTTGAACAATGAATTTTGAACGAAATTAAATACTTAATTAACTTCAACCTTTTTTTAATGTCACATATAAATGCGACATTCCAGTTTCATCACTATATATGAGAATATTGTTAGATTCATGTCAGTATAGGATCGGAAGGCCTATAGAACTAACCGTATGGCGTATTATCAGGTACCCTGTGAAAGTACCAGAACTGTTCATACTACCCCGTCCTTGATCTTATCAGGGAAATGGGAATATCTATGGTTGGGATGGAACCTACCCAACATAAGAGGGTTCTGTATCTAATAAAGTGATTCTCAAATAGAACAAAAGGCTAAGATATCGAATTATCCAAAAGGTATCAGTATCAGTTTTCTATGGTTTAATAAGAATATAATTTTTGTCTTGTTTCGAGTATTACAGCCAAGCCGGCCAATATGTCCTGCTGTCTTTGAAACATTGACCTCAAAGACCTTTTGCCAGTAAGTGGTAAATTAATGTCTAACAATATAATTAGTAAACTAAACAGTAAACTGGGCAACCCCTCAGGGCAGCATATTAGGACCAGTTTTATACTTGATTTAAACTACGGACCTTCCAACTAATAAGGTCTCAATATTTGCGACCTACCTTCAGTATTTCAATATCATCTAAATGAAACAGGCAATGTAAATCAAATAACTTATACACTCAGAAAAATAGACAGAGAAGCCCCTAAAATTAGACAACGAAGACATCACACATAATGAACAAGCTAAGTACTTGGGTCCTTGCTTTACCTACTTAGAATTAACTTGGCAGAAACACATGTGGACCAAGCATCCTAAGAATCAAGGTGTAAGACCGCAAACTCCTCAGTGTATATTGGTTAACAGGTCGCCACTCCCACTTATGTAATGAGAGCAAAATTATGGTAAGAAAGTCACCATTAAACCGAGTTAGACAAACAGCTTTTCAACTACGGGGCACAGCAAAGGAACATGTTCTATATTCCCCAAAGCATAGCCAATACATCGACGTCGGCATACGAACGGTGAAGCTGTAAATAAGCCAGCATGGTCAGTCAAAATGGACTTGCACGACACACAAGTAAGCTAGCACTAGCATTAAACAGAGCAGGAGGTTAACAGCACACGAGGCTAAAGACATGTAACATCCTCAGTCTCAGTAACAGATTTACATAGACAGATTAGAGCTGTATCCACCGATAAAAGCTCTTTAAAGCTAATAAATAAAACCAAGCAGATAATTTACACAGATAATAAAACACATTGTTTGTCTTATTATTCCATCTAGTACAGATTGCAAAACAGAGAATAAGCAAGATAGCAATGGTATCGAAAAGTTGGAGGGTCGCTATAATCAGTGTATCACCCTTAAAGGGAATTATGTTGAATAAAAAAAACTAATTTTGCCAAAAAAGTTTTACTATCGTAGGCCGGGGACTTTTCAATTGACCTGTTATTATACCCTGAACAGCAATGCTTGTGTCGGGTATACATGGACTAGGGATCTTCTTCAAAGGTTGGATGTTTCCTGTTATTTTCAAATTTGACAAGTGATGAAAATATGAGCATAAATCTGGAAATTGCCCCAAAACTGATTAAAGTGATTAAATTACACAGAATTAGTTTATCATAAGGTATTGTTCAGGCCCGTATATGACCCTGTCAACTTCTTCATTTGGTGCGAAACACTTCACAGAAAAATTTTTTTGAAAGAACTTTGAAAACTGATGAATGTCTAACGGTTCCAAATTAGGAGATCTATTAGGAATACCACAGAATCACCATTGTCAAAGAACGATTATGTACAGTTCAATGTCCTGGATGGACGGAGCAGGTTAAACTTTTGTCAACCTACGGTGCATGTGTGTGAGAGAGAGAGAGAGAGAGAGAGAGAGAGAGAGAGAGAGAGAGAGAACTCACCTGTAAATTAATATTATTCCAATATATACTAATGTTGAAATTTTACATATAATACAATAATAATATAAGACACATTATAACATAATGCAATAAAATCTATAAAAAAATTCGACATTTTTTCACTAAAGTTGAGTTTTTATGTTGATTTAAGACTGACTTTATATATTTTTGTAATTTAACATAAAGGTATATTGCTTTTATATATTCATTTCCTAACTACCTATGAACTAATGTTTCCATACCTCTTTCAGGGCACACACTAAAGAAACACTTGTGCTAATAAATTGTCCGTTTTCATTTCGACAACGAGAGCGCCATCTAAGTCTAATAAAGTTAGTCATCAAAGCTAAATTAATAATACTTCAGTGAACAGCTGCGCTTGGCGCGTAAATCAGCTTTTATGGAGCTTAATTGGAACTTAGCGTCGTTAAAATGTGCGCAGCGAAAATACTCGATGATTTCGATTAAATCATTGCTGATTAATGATCAGTTATTGTTCTACGTACGACAATATTCTCTTATATAAACATCAAATATTAAAATATGATAAATGTTTTGGTTATTATAGTATAGATATCTTTCATGGTATTTTTATCTTTGCGATTTTAAGAAGATTGTATATAAAAATTGGAAAGATAATGGTTTGATTTTTTTATCTAATTACTGCAATATGGTTTAAAATACAATGAATTATTTTAATATAACAAAATTTGGTACAATATATATCAATGACAATATTTTCCATCATTTTCTACAGCTTTTTCTCTGTTTATTTCAATATGGCGATTTCGAATTGAAAAAACGATGTTACTAGTGATTAGATCATGTGTCCATTTTCACACTTCTTCAGTATTTTGAGACCGTGTGCCAGTCAAGTCATGCTGTTTCAATCTCAAGAAGCGGGATCAGAAGGTGCTATGTCTAGTAGGCACACTCTTTTTTGACATCTGCAGAAACAGTTTCTTCTTTCTTTGACTCTAACAGCGCGTAATACATTATCATGCTAATCTCATCATATGATACATATGAACAGTAAAACTTCAGAAAAATCTGCTTTGTCTTGCTTGGCAAACAATGAAACCGTGATTTTCAAAAAGGTTAAAAATGACATTTTCAGTAAATTCGTATGTCATATTACATGTAAAGGTCTAAATACAGTTGATTTATCAAGTGTTAAGCTATTTGAAAATTTCTTTTTAGTTTGATCTGTGATATAATTTGATAGTTGAAGCTGAATTTGTACCGAGTCTGAATCGTATCTACGAGGAGTTTTACTTTTTTACTTCACCTTTTTTTATTGTTTAATTATTACATTGTTACTAGTCGTTTCCGACTAACCTACAATTTGTTTTCATGATAACTTAAATCTTGGTATATAACTAGAATCCCATCGGCCCTATCTCAGTCCCTGGTGAAATAATGTTTATACATGTCACTGCTGTATTTTTATTATATGCACCTCACTACACAAGATCAGATGGTTTGATTCTTTTGAGTCTGTGTCCTGCCCTCGTGGTATCCAAAAGTTGCAATACTTCAATATTTTCATGAAAATGGAGTCTTTCCTCATGTAGACATGAGCGTTCTAGATTTTTCGTGGCTTTCTAGAGAGAATAACCAGTTTCTTTATCATCTGTTAAATTTTTCAGATAGTCATTTATGGATTTATTTTTAATTTCCAATATTTCCCTTTTCAGTCTTTTGATTATATTGTTTAAAGTATTTATATTTTCGTGTGTTCTGCTTTCTTGCCATTTTTTTTTTCGTAATTTTCGTTTTTCAGCTACCATTTCCTTCACTTCTTTTGGATAATTAATTCCTTTAATTGTATTCTTAATTTATCGAGTATTATTCCAAGCAGCTTGTTGAATATCCACTACGTATATTTCTGCTTCAAAATTTAATTGTTATGTTGTCTTGATGGGTACATTTAGTTGAATTCGTTTGTTCAATTCTTCAGCAAATCCTTCCCAGTCTGTTTTATTGTTTGTAAACGTTGGGCTTTGGTTCTTTTGGTTGGTTCTTTCCTTATATTATTTTTGCTCAACATCAGAATCACTGGCGTATGATCTGAGCTTAGCTCAAAATTTTCTTCGACTTTTATATAGTTGGATGTTATGTTACTTACTTTGATGGATGTTGTCTTACTATGAAGGAATCTAACAGGTCAGGGGTTTTCTCTTGATCAGTCGGCCAATAAGTTGGTTTTCCAATTGACATGTAGCTACATTTTAGTTCAGCGGTTGCTTTATGTAGTTCATTGCCTTTGGTTGTTGTTATTCTAGATCCCCATCTTATATTTTTTTATTAAAATCACCTCCAATTATAAATGTTTCTCCCAGGTTACTTAGGACATTCAAATAATTTTCCTTTTTTTGATTTTATCTTGGGGGACAATAAATTGCGGCTATTGTAACCCTGTATCTGCTTGTTTTAACAGTTACTGCTGTTACCTAATTTTCTGCTGTACTGAGCCCGGGTTCTTGATGGGGGCAAATGTTCTTTTATATTATTACTGCACTTCGTCCTCTTGCGGTGTTAGCTGGATATATGCTAAAATTTATATCATCTAAATATTATAAAGGATTCTTTTGTCAAATTTGTTTCTGATATCAGGCAAATATATATTTTTTGCATATCTAGGAATAGTTGTAAGGTAGCATGATGTTGCTGGATACCATTAGCATTCCGAATTGCTATTCGAATATCTTTTTTTACCATTTCTGGTTCTTGGAGCCACAGACCTAATGTTTTTCAATTCTAGTTTTTCTAGTCTTTCGGAAAAATATTCATTCATTTTTTCCTGCCTGTCCAACTTTGCTATTAGTTTAAATAGCAATTAGTTGGTGGTTACTTAATGTTCCTTTGTGTCTCTTTGGTTATTTTGGCTGATACTTTGGGTATAAGACATTTCATCATTAACTTGGCTATATCTTTTCGGTTGTTTCTTTTCAACCATTGTTTCTTGAGGTATAACTTGAGCTACCCTATTTCTCCTCTCTGTCGTGTTTTAGTAACTACACATCCTCTATAACTTCATGCGCCGGATGCGCTTCATGACAGTACGCACATTTTGCTTTAGCTTCCTTGGGTTTTCTACACTCTGTGGTGATATGTTTCCCTGAACATTTTACACATCTGGGTTCTCTTCTGTCGAATTTCTCTGTGTGTTCATGCAATTGGCATCTTTTGCATTGCTGTATTAAGTCTGATTTTTTTGCCATAACTTTGATATCTCTGCTTTGTTTGTCTTAATAAGAGTGCCATTGCAGTTTCAGAAACTCTAGACAATCTGTTACTTTCGGGAATGTTTTATACGGCATTCGACGTTGAATTTGATTTGTCCATTATTTAACACCATTGCTTTGAATACTATATAGTTGGCTTTCAGTGTTTCGTAGAGCAAGTCAAAGTCGGTAATATTACTTACGATAATTGGGGGGGCATTCTAATTTCTTTAATTTGTTCATTGTTTTGTTTTATTTTTTATTGCTGCAGTGAAGATCCTGGGGAATTATTTTCTTTCCTTTTTTTATTTTTAACCGTTATCCAGCCTACTTCTTTCTGCAATTCTTCTTCATCTGTTTCATATTTTAGTATTGGCTTGGTGATTTATCGCTATTTTGTCCTTACCCTCAGAGTTTTGTTTATTCAGTTGCAGCTGGAGGGTGTTTATTTGTTTTTATATATTGGCTAATTCAATTTCAAGGCTCTCCTGCGCCGACTTTTTGTTCATTCACCTGTTCGTTCTGAGTTCTGGTGTTCTCTAGATTCAAAATTGCAATATGTGATACTTCGCCTGATGTCGATATTTCAATTTTTGTGAAGTGTTCTCCATATATTTTATGAATTGCTGAAATAATTTTCTTATTTTTATTTTTATGTTTCAAATTATCCTAGGCTCCATTTGTAGTTTAGATATTGAATTTTCGACTCTTACCTTTTTATGGCATTTTGCATTTATTTTCTACTGTACTGATTTTTTTTTCCGATCGCACTTTCTAATATCTATTTCGAATATAAACTCTTTTCCAATAGATAGCTTGGAAAGAGCAATTAAAAAATCCTCGACAAGTGAATGTCTGAGAATTGTTTTGCTGCGCTTTAGTATTGAGAAACACGGCCTCCTCGCCTCTGCTTTTATCATGGGAGTTTTTATCACGATTTCTAATAATTGTCTAGTCTCCTTCAAAGTGTCTCCTAGTTTGTTTATAAAATTTTTAGAAGAATTGATGTACGATGTAACGTTCTGCAATCATTTCTTGAATAAATAACTGACAGTTCAGTTTGTAATCGTTCATTATCAAGTGTGTGATAAAAAGAACGGATGGAAGCGATTTTATCCTCAGGAAATTTACCGCATTACTCTCCAAAGTATTCCAAAGAGAAAAGTGATGCAACCACTAGATGTATTTTAAAATGAAATTGATCTTTTACAAAATTTATTATACACACTTCTAAAGCAGGAATTCGGTGATCAAATTTACTGTTGCCTCGACGGTTGCGTTATTTTTCTGGTGAAGCATCTTTAGACATAATGAAATTTAATTGGTATGTATAACAGAGTATATAGTGAGCAAAGGATCACTTTTTTTTTAATTAATGCTTGAGCGACTGATCAGTTTGTTGGCTGAATTTTGAATTAAAGGATTTATCTACCATTTCTGGTTCTTGGGACCACAGTTTCTGTACACATCGCAAACATATCTAAAAATATCTACCAGTGGGGATTTTTCAGCTGTTTCAGTTGTTTCGTCTTCAATGATCGCCAAAACTGAAGAATTATTAATTTACTCAATTACTTGTTAGTGACTTCTTCAAGCATATACCGTAACAGATCGTACTGTATTTCTTTGGCGGTGCTTTAAAATACTAAAGCATTCTTTAGACGCTGACATGGAGTTGCATCTAGTTCAGTCTAAAAATGTATGTCCACGAAATATCCCCAAATTCTAGAAAGTATCGCTCCCACCATGTCTCCGAAGAGTCAATTCTAATGCTCCACAAAATGTAAAGCAATTTAAAAATTTTTATTAAACATACCTATTCTTTGACACACTTTCATTATGTCTCTATATATTTATCCAATACGCAGAATCTAATTGGGCCATAATATTAGTTGACGCTAGTAATGTAAATTCCATACAATTATGAGGATGGATTTATAGAGTTTTCATGTCTTTTTAAGTGCTCTAGATCGGTGACTAGTATATCCGTCAAAGGTTTATCGCAACCAAAAAGTAAGCAGGGAAAACAGTACCACGATTTTTTTTGTTACATCAATAAATCCACTTATTTTTTAAATAAATGTAATTATCTACCTTTTCCTTTAAATCCCGACTGTTTTTCGCAAGAATATTTAAAAAATTTCTTCACCTTCATTAAATTAAATACTACTTCCATGGCCAATAGTTATTATACATACGGGATATAAGGCGTTGAACTAAATGCAGTGAAATCTCAACGTATATATCAGCCTTGTTTTAGACCGAAGCGCAGCGAAGTGACGCGTAGGAATTTGAAGGAGCTTGCACAGCACGATCGTTTGGCCCAGATAAGTAATAGCGATAGCGATAACGTGAATCGGAAGCCTACTTAACGTTACTTCCGCGGCTCACACTTCCATTGCAATTTTTTTATCATTTATTACAATAAGAATACGCGAACGCTAAGTGGATTTGCTTTTTGGTAAATAATAGAAAAGATATTAGTATTTTACTGAAATTACATAAATATTTTTGATAGCTTCTTTAGTTTTCTTTTTGGGTGAACAACACTGCAGCGCTTATATTCCAGCAGCCACTGTCAATATTTCCCCTTACAACTCAAAATTCGATAGTCACATTTACAACTATCCATACTATACAAAATATCGACCCAAACATAACTATATATCGAAATAAATATCAATCATATATTTTATATATTCTTTCAGCATTGCTATACGTGCAAAAAATCCGGAATACGAGCAAAAACACAACAATTTTGATTTTCAACATAACAACTCTCAACCACATATTGCAAAACCAGTTAAAACATACTTGGAAACATTAAAACGCGTGTACTAATTCAAAGTGTCACCGCACCTTCCGTATTTTCCAGACATTGCACTTTCTGATTTCTAACATATTCTGACATATCTAAAACTTTTCGAAGCAGAACGTTCATTTTTTATGAAGATACGAAAAGATGGGTCGATTCGTAGATGACATCAAAAGCTACATCGTTTTTTCGAGATGGAATCCGCAAATTACCTAAAAGATGGGAAAAGTAGCAGGTATCGATACTTTGGGCAATATCTCAGTTTTTACAATAAAGTTTCAAATTTAAAAATAAAACATATAAAACTAATTTATAGGCCTAATATATAAAAAGTATTATTCATCTAATGTAAAAGTTATGTATATGTATACTTCATTTGTCGGATAACCTCACAAAAAATATAATTTATGTATAAAGATTGTGTGGGCTGAAATTGAACAAAATTTACTTAAGGACACTTCGTATTTCATTTTAACGCAGACACGCAGAGTATATAAAGCAGCAGAGCCAGGCTACTAAATTTCCCAGACATTTTTATAGTTCTACTTCAATTTTCTTGTCGGTGTTTATCTTTTTTCGCAGCCAGATGCCGATCGTATCGGGTGTACCGCAAGGGCGACGTCGACCCCAGCTTTTCGCGTCCCCCGCAAAATTTCGTTACCGCACCATTACCATTCCTTACCTGTACTTGCCCCAATCCATATAAGCCTGATAAAGATACCCCAACACGTTGAATTTGTCCTCCCTTTTCCTTAAGGCTTTCAGTGAACTTTTCCATTTCCTCACGGCCTGTTGTTGCTTGTGCTGGTTGTATAATTTCAGGCCTTGTTCGACCTGGAACAATACAGCGGGATTTAGGACGACGATGAGAACGTTTTCGTGACCGTAATGGGATGGGAGAATAAAGTGTATAAATGTGTGTGTGTATGTGTGAGAGAGAGACAGAGAGAAAGAGCGAGAGATTGAGTGAGAAAGGAGGTGGGCGGAGAGCTAACGTTGATGGAACGGTTAATGAAACAATGCTACAGGTTTATAATGTGGAATTCGTGCAGGAATTTCGATTCGACAGAGAAATTCGTATATTTTAGATTACATTTACATAGTACATTAATTACATACGCAGATTTACCGAAATTAAGTTTTCTTACCAAATCTAAATCTAAATCTATTATGAATTTCTCAGGCACAAATTTTTCATTTGATAATAACTGTAAAATTATTTCAAGCCTTATCTTCTCTCATCTAATATATATATATATATATATATATATATATATATATATATATATATATATATATATATATATATATATATATATATATATATATACTATTTTTAATATATAAAACAAAGGCGGGTTTGGCTAAGGCGAACACTTCTAACTCGAGAAAGGCTGGACCGATTTTCATGGTATTTGATTTGTTGGATTTGTCTCCGTCCAGAATAACAGAATATTCATTAAAAACATTGGATAATTGGCGAAAAAATTAAAAAATTAAAAACACATTTTCCCATACAAAATGTTGCGTTAAATTGACAACTGTCAAACGGATTGTTCTTAAAGTTGTCTGTACCGTATGATAACCGTGGAACTATTACGACGAAAGTGAAAAGAAATGATTTCGCGGTCGACAACAGTTGGATCGTTTCATATTCGCCACTTATTTGAAAAGCATTCAAGACACATTTTCCATTAAATACATGAAACAACTATGAAATTAGATGAAAAAAGATATATGAACTGCAATGAGGCAATTTGGCATACATTCTCAGTTTCTATTTACGAACGTCGTCCTAATGTTGTACACTTGACAGTGCATCTTAGGGATCGAAAGATTTTTTAAAGAATCCATTCTCGATTCTGATTTTATTGTTATATTTTTCGATACTAAGAATCGATTAATCGTGCACAAGATACGATACTTTCGATCTAAATCGTTTCTATATCAAATTTATTAATATTAATTTTTTTAAATTAATAAGATTAATATTTTTAAAAGTTAATGAATTTATTCATTGGATGGCGATGCTATGAACAAATAATTCAAATTTATTAAGGGGTTGCAGAGATTCAACTCCTAGCACTTCTCATCATTCTCACCCCCTTTCACCACTAAATAAGGAAAGTAGTAGTGGTCATCCGAGTAGCCGCCATAAGGGTGGCTTAAAATACATGACTGGGGATGATATGGATTTAGACATTTTCTAATTGACACCATGACATATAAAATAACACATTGGAACCTGAAGGATTTTAAATCCAAATCTAGTGAACTAAAGTTGATAGCAGGTCTTCATAAACCATCAGTCCTAGCTCTCCAAGAAATTAATCTTAGAAAAGAGGACTTCCTTCAGTTTAGAGGTTTTCAGGTAATTAGAAAAGAAAGATCCAATACAAACAGATCATCAGGGGGAGTAGCTATCCTGGTTAAACAGGATTTAGTATACGAATAAGTTCATTTAATAACGAACCTGGAAGCAGTAACTATTAAAATGTATCTTACGGACAGACAATTTTGTACTTTACAATTTGTAACTTGTATTTGGCCCTTCTACAGTGGTGACTGAAAAGAAACTGGAGGAGTTGCTGACTCAGCTGCCTCAACCGGTTTTGACTGTGGGAGACTTTAACGCCCATGCGCCTGAATTGGGATCACATTGAATAATGGATCCTTCTTAATAACCCACCTTCATCTCTTTGGCGACTGGAAGCCGCTCTTACATTGACTTAGGGCTTTATTAAGCAACCTTGATGGGCGGGACACTTTGGACATCTGTGGCTGATTTGTATGACAGTGATCACTATCCCACCCTCATTGAATTAGAAGGTCTCACATACCCTACTATTGAATCAACAATGGTAAATCTACCCAATATTGATTGGGATAAATCTAGGCGGCTCATCACATTACCTTCTCTTGATATGGATTTGAATTCTATAGTGGAAGAAATTACTCTTATTTTGCTCTTTGCTTAGATTTCTCCTGGAATTATACGCAAAAACAGGAAGCCCCCTGTGCCATGGTGGAATATTGACAGTAAGCGAGCCATAGAAAATAAAAAGCGGGCACTCAACAGATTCAAAAATCATCCATGTACCACCTGTCTTATAGAATATAAGAGACTGAAGGCTTTATCCAGGAAAAAATCTGGGAGTCAAAAGCTAAAAGCTGGATGGAATTCACCAACAATTTAAATCCCCCTACCTCAACTTAGGATATTTGGATGAGCGCTCGCAAACTAAAGGGTTTAGCTATATCTAACTTACCAATGATAGTTGAAAGGACACGCTATATAGAAGACCCACTGGAATTAGCAGAACTGTTTGGTAAATAATATCATACCTTTTTTACAAAACATCACGGTCATATAATTATGGTCATATAATATGGAGAACTCTGAAAACTAGAAACATTTATGATTGCTTGGATGATCCTATAACATACGATGAGCTCTCACAAGCAGTATGTAAACTTAGAGACACTTCTCCTGGTCTAGATGGTATTAGATCAATATATATTAAGACCTTTAGTGAAACTCAAAAGCTATATCTGTAGAACATTTTATGTTTGTTTACAAGAATGGAAGATAGGTGGTAAAGCGTATCAATTTGTTTCATCCTTCCTAAGGGATTGAACTTTCAGGGTTAGAGTCAATGGCAAGATATCGTCATCCTTCCCACATATAAATGGTGTACCTCAAAGCTCCAGCATAAGTCCAACCCTATATTTAATTGCGTTTGGCTCTATCAGAGAACACATACCTGAGCAAATTACAGCACGATTTTTCGCTGGTGAGATTGTCATTTATAATGTTCATCAGGATCACAAAATAAGTCAGGAAATTCTGCAAAACAGCCTCGATACTCTCCCTTCTTGGGAAAAAGCAAATGGCCTTCGATTCTCACCTGATAAATCGAATAACGTACACTATTGCAGAATAAGGAATTGTCCCCGAATGACAGCTCTATCTATTGATGGCAATGACATAAACAACAAGCCTGAGCATAAATTCATGGAAATTATATTCGACTCAGGTCTCAGCTGGCTTCGACAGATCTAATTCGATCCCTCGCCAACTTTCACTGGGGTGCTCATAGAACCACTCTTCTGAACATCTATAAAGCACTGACTTTGAGTAAGCTGGACTATTGCTGCCAGTGTTTCATTTCTGCGGCTTCCTCATATATTAAATCCAGAACACAGTACTAAGGATTGCTCTAGGAGCATACCATACAAGTCCAATTGACAGTCTGCTCTGTGAGGCGGAGATTTCTTCCCTAGACTCTAGATGAGAATTTTTGCTACTAAGGTACGCAGGCTCATTAAAACTCAAGCCGAGGCTATCTCAGTATGGGCATTTTTTCCCATTAACCGCAGTACCAAAATAAAGGGGCAAACATACAAAGGGTCTGGCTATTACTTCCAGAAAATCTGCAATCACTTGTCATTGGAAAAATCTGCAATCACTTGTCATTGGAAATACCTATTATCTGTAAATTCACAAATAAAATACCTCCCTGACAGAACGTACCTATTGCCATTGATCTTTCAAGGAGATTTATTCCTAAGGAAGCTCTTAAATCTTTTAGTGCACGCTCCCTTTTCAAACAATTGATCTATGAAAAATACCTTAAACACCATCGGATTTATACAGATGGATCTAAAAATGATAAATATACGGGAGCTGCATATACATCAACATTGAAGGAAGATCAAAGTGCCCTCTTTGACGGGTGTTTTTACTGCAGAATTTCTGGCCATATAAGGCTTTTAATGCGTTCAAGACTGTCCAGATATGATCTCGGCGGTAATCATCACTGACTCTATGATCTCTCTTGAGAGCTTAAAAGCGGCCGCTCGTAACAGCGGCAAGAATATTACCTACATGTCAATATTACCTACATGTACCATGCCACATGGGAATCGAAGGTAATGAAAGAGCCGACCATCTTGCTGGGAAATGGGAAGGATCCCTTTTGGAAGAATGTCTGTACTGGAGAAGGGATCTGAATACATATCATACCGCACTTTATAAAAAACTGGATCAACTATATTGGGATTTAATGACCAATAACAAATTGTGCGAGGTAAAAGAGGAGTTTTACCAAGGTATCAACATTTGTAACTTTAGTAGGCGTAAATTGGGTATTTTTTTCCTGACTCAGAATAGGCCATTAGGAGTTACTACTCAAAGGAGAAAGTCCGCCCATTTGTGATAAATGTAGATCCCGCTGAGCCAAGAGCATGCCCACCAAAGACGACTCTCTGGCCTAAAGGGATCCATGAAACAACTTCTACAATTAAAGAACCTTGAACAACTGATGAACTATTTGGCTGCCATCGTACTCCAAAATATATAACAGACTATGAATACTACTGCTGTTAACTTGTAATGTCTTGTAAACTGTTCTCTGCATATTATTCTCATACTTATGTTAAATTAACTATAAGCTCTTTTAGTATTGTTCTGTAATATTAAAATGTATCTTTTATCAGAGTCTTTCTTACTTATTGTTCTAGCGCGATCTTGATTAGGGGTAGTTAATTCAATTTTGTGTTATTTTGATTTGCTTTTCACATTGATGATACTGGACATTAGATTTGTTGTTTACTTTTTTCCGCACAGCGCTGGGCGTAATTTCAATAAATATATTGTCAAGAAATAATATTTAGTATAAATAAATATCAAACAATAAATACATTTATATTTGGATGACTTTTTATGGTAAGATTTGATGTGATCGAATATAGAACTTGAAACTAGTTACTTTACCGTAAAATCGAATGTCAAGGATCGATTTTTGATCTACTTCAGTAATTATAGGTGAATTCAAAAAAATATTTATACAGTTCATACGAAGAATGATGAATGTTTATATATGCGGTTATTGCTGATACACGTTCGTGGGTCGACATAATTTGAATCACTACGATGTTAATGGTACAGTGTGCCCAACATTTCGTGTAGCATGTCAAGAGCTCAATTTTCTTGAAAACGATACTTATCGGGACACGTCAATCGCTGAAGCAATTACGTCTATATCTCCAAGTCAGATATGCACATTAGTTGGCTATATTATTTCTACATACTTCCCATCTAATCCTCGACCTGTAGAACAAATATAAAGATAACATATCAGAAGACATTTTTCATCAAATTCGTGTCAGTACAAGGAATCCTGATCTTGAGATGAATACGGAGAAGCATAAGTAAGCTTTGCTCCTGATAGAAGATATGTGATCTACCACATGTGTGGCAGTTTGTTAGTCAGGTTAGTCAGTTAGTCATTTAATAGACAATTGGAACGTCAACCTAAATATGATCGACACAAGAAGAATTCGAACATCATTGCTAACCACACAAATTACAAATTGTTGTGAGCGAGCAACTTTGGCGGCTAAGAATAAAGGTGTGATTGCATTCATACAAATCTATTGATAGTGTGGCAAACGAAGACGAAGCCACTAATTATCCAACTGAATTTTTAAACTCCTTGAGTGTGCCTGGTTTACCATCGCACATTTTATAAGTGAAGGCGGGCTCGGTAGGCATCATTCTTCGAAATGCAAAGCAACCAAAACTATGCAATGGAACGCACTTAGTGATAATAAAACTGATGTGTAATGTGATTTAAGAAGGAAAATTTAAAGATGAGTTAGTTCTCATTCCGAGGATTCTGATGACCCCAATGGATATGCCCTTTGACTTTAAACGAATTAATTTCAGAATTCGTCTTGCTTTCACCATGATGGTTAAGAAATCACAAGTCCAATCCTTGACTGTTTGTGATTTCGAGTTAGAAAATGTTTTTCTCATGGTCAGTTTTACGTGGCATGTTCACGTATCGGCAAACCACCAAACAAATACAAACAAAACAACAATAAAAACAAGCAAAACAAATAGAGCGAATTTGTTCTTGCGGCTGATAAATAAAACAAAAATGTATATCACAAGATGCCTCACTGAAGATAATTAAACCTATATCAATCATTAGTTGATTTTTGTACTTTTGTATTTTTTGTGTTGTTATCTTAATAAAGTACTTATATATTTATATTATCCTATATATTATTTTATCCTCATTGTATTACTTCCATAAAATAATAAAAACAGTCTATAGCCGAAACGCTCTCGAACCATTCAATAATCAAAGGAGTCGAATAAAAATAGCAATTAGCATTTCACAAGACGGAAGTGTGCGAATTCCTTCTCGTACTAATTTTAAGAGAGAAAAGGAATGAAACAATTATTGAGTTCTTTGTGTTATAGAGAACAGTTCATTTTAAATGATTTTAAGTTAGTAAAATGACAGAAAATGAATTTTTTCTCTTATTGTTACATTGCATTTGTAATAAAAATAGAATAATGTTTTTATCATTCCTTAATAATATTTAGAAAACGACAATGTAATAAAATATAGATAATATAGTACATTTTTAAAAAACCAAAAATGTACAATTTCTATCACATTAAAATTTGAAGGTTCGACCAGAAAAACTATAACAATCAAAGTATTTGAATAGGCATCGAAAGAGCTAGAAAAACGAACAAGTTCATCAAAAAGGAAATTTACCTAATATTTGCCGAGATTAATAGTTAACAACAGTTCCACTAAATCTTTTCACTAAATCCACAAAGTTTTTTCTTTCATTTTTTGAAATATCGATATAACATATTAATGATTTTGAATGATCATGAATAAACGAATGAATTCGAATATTTCATTCCATAGTAAAACAGTCGATATGCTCTTTATACTTACTATATTTTATTGTTGTATAATTTTTTTGAGATAATAAATTAAACTGCTACATTAACTAAAACTAAATTGTGCATTAAATTAATAGAAAATAGTTTTAAAAGAAATTTGGTATCCAAAACTACAAAAGTACATAAAGGAGGAAATAGTAAAAGTAAATAAATAATATGTATATAAATAAGTTAGGTACGGTTTAGGTAAGCGGCTTTTATAATTCGATGGAAGTGAGGAGCCACACACGACCTATTTTAATAATTGTTTTATTTTGTTCGCTTTAACGCAGGGACAATTTAAGAAAAATAGGAAAAACAGTTAAAAAATAGAAAATTTCAAAAATGAATTAGGGATTACTTTTAATTGGTAACGGATCAGACAACCTACATCTGTCTGAACTGACGTTTTACACAAAATTATAGAACTGTAAATTCTTCCATAGCCACGTCGAATTACTTTTAATAAGTATGTCAAGTCATGTGTCAATAAATATGTCATTTATTCTTTTTGATTGTGTAAAACTCGATACATTTTAAATCGTTTTTTATGATCTTGTTAGCTCATCTTATTGTTCCTGATCTAATATTAGGTCTGCCACTTCATATATATAACCAGACTTCCCGGTGAACTTCATATCACCTACAGATTTCTGACAATAACAACAGATCTTCATCGATTGTCAATGAATTAACGAATCGAATTTTTCAATAATTATGTTTGTATGAAGTATAAATGGGAACAAAGTATCAAATGGTCAGTGCCGCGTCAAATTATCTTCAGTATTTAATGTATTATATATCCTATTAGCGATTCAATATCAGAATTCTATACTTTTAGTTATAAAACAAATATTGATATTGATGACAATAACCTTTGTATGGGAAAACATATGTATATTTTTTACTCTATTTTCCTCGCAATTGTTCCGTATTTTTTCACCGTGTGAAGCTTCACTGAACTTCCACAAATATTTTCTAATCAAAATTAGCCTAATCCGTTCAATCGATTTTCGGAGGGACTAACGAACAGCAATTAAAGGATTCTGCAAAAATTGTATAGTTGTCAGCATTATCATCAATAATATAAAAATACATGATTTTCAATTTGATAGTAGTAATAGTATTGGAATTTTAATTTAAGACATTCATAAATTGTCTATATAAATTACAGTTAGTTATTTTCGGTAGAAATAAAAAACAATCATTTACCACTGCTATGCCATACATTTTTAAAGTCCCCCTTCTTTTCTTTTTTTATTGAAGGACAAGGTACATAATTTGCCGATTATTTGCTACATATTTGTAAAAGTAATTATATCAATGTGAAAGGTGAAGAGTGTTATTCTTTGGAATATTTTCAAATGAATTGTTTGAACTCAAAAGGCAGCTGCTAATCTAACAACATAAATTATAAATAGCTCCTCTGTAAGAATGAAGAGAAAGTACGCAAGAGATCATACAATATTCACGAGGCTGTTTTAGTGGTATTTAATCTAACTAAAAGAGTATCACTATGGATGAGGTACATAAGAATAACAGATATAGTAACAAAAATGGCATAGAGAAATGGAACTTGTGAAACTCAACGAATTTTTTAGAAGAATTAAGAATTTTTAGACAACTTACAGTTGATGAATCAACTCATACCCGACGTTTGCATGCGATGGAAAAGATCTAAAGGGGTGAAAATGGCTACCACACGAAGTAAACAGGGCATCTCGCATTAATTCAACATCGCGCTGTCATTGCCTGCCAGGAAAAAAAAGCTATCTGTGTCGTGTTGTGATAGAAGGTTAAAGGTTAAGGTTATACGATAATCCCAAGTGCAATCATTCATGAGTTAATTCGGGAAAGTCTTCCACATCGACACCGAAGCAGAATATTCATGAGCATAAATCTTTTAGCGTATATGATGGGATGTACAAGGTATAGTGTGTAACCAGCTACTAAATAACTAGTAGCAATGGCAGTCATCCTTTTCTACGACAACGCTCGGCCACAATTGTGAAAGAATTGTAAGAGTTTCCCTTGTTTGCCTGAAACTGTGTAGAGGAAACTTGCTTACGGATACCTGCCTACTAATCCCCGTCAGCTAAGGAGGGTGCCCGTGACAGGTAACACCGTTAAGAGGCACGAGGGCCAGGCAAGTACATGGCGTCTTTATCACACCATGGAGCTCGCGGTAACCCAGCTAATCGCTCAGCTGGAAATGTCGAGATGATTGGGGGTAAAGAGCACGACGGAGTAGTGTCGGCTGCGATAGAATAACACCACGAAGAGCCCAATGAGTTATTGGCTTAAAATATCAGCCAGCTCGGCAATACATCATATTATCCGAGAGACGAAGAGTGGAGGAAGATCTCGAGTAGAGCTCCGATATAAAATCGTGAACTTGGGAACATCTGCTTCTCTATGAATTTAATTATTCTTGACGAACCAGCGGCATTCATTTCTCCTAAGGATTTTGTTCTGATTTTCTTTAGACTGAAGCCGTATAGAACGACTGATTAAACCAGCATCTCGTACAAAAGAACATTTAGTGAAATATTAAACCTGCTGGCCCGGTTGATGAGCTGGAACAGTAGACTGCTAATACCTTAATATTTCTGAATGAGCCTTTGAATTCCACCTAACTTCCGATTAAAAAGAAGACCGAGACATGTGCCATCTTCTGAACATACTCGGTAGAAAACGATTCTTGCGGAAGAAGATGGCCCGGGTTTTCTGTGGGTTGACTTGCAACCTACAGAAATGTTACCACTGGTATCATCAAATTCTTTCTGGAATCTGCCTTGGATAGGCCGTGTTCCTCTTGAAGAAGCAAAGTAAGCATTGTTGTTTCCATAAAAGCTGTTTCAACTTGTGGTATCATAAGGATATCTGAAAGGAAAATATTTAATAAATCTGATACCAGGGGAGAACTCCTGCATAGATGGTTTTCCGGCTAGAAAGAATATCTTTAATCTTCATCTGGAACGATCGTCCTGACGGAAATTATTTCATAAGAGCGGTTAGGTCATCGGGTAAACCTAACTGAATGAATTTCGCCACTAAAACTTTGTGCCAAACCTTGTCAGAGGCTTTGATTAGGTTAGAGGACCGCTCTAAGTCTTTCACATCGGTTAAAAGCACAGCTGATTTTTGCGGCCAGCCGATAGGCCTGATGAACGGCAGAATGTATGTTGCGGAATTGCTTCTCTGAAATGATATTGTTTGCCTTCGTAAAACAGTTAAGAGCATATGGTATTGCTCTTTCAGCAAGCTTGGAGATGGAGCTTAATATTAATGACTTGCCTTTTTTTTTGAGGATAACTGCGATGAATGCCTTTTTCTAGTTATATGGGAAGTGTATTGCTCTTTCAGCAAGCTTGGAGATGAAATTTCATCGGATTATAGGTCTGTAGTCAGAAGGTGATGACTTGGCTACTTCTTTGGGTATAACTCCTATGACTACATGTTTCTAAGTATATAGGAAGTGTTACAGCATCAAAATGGAGTTAACGATATCGGTTAGTTTTTTGAGTTCGGCTATCGAGCTATTATCGAAATCCGGGGATTTCTTTTTCAGACTCTAACTGACCATTTGCGTCAATATTTTAGGACTAGGTGGTTTACTAGATAACTTGGAGGTACATGAGAGTAAACGGAAATGACCTTCTTAATGATTTCGTCGTTTTCAGCAACGTTTAGATTTGAAAGAGGCGGTAGGCGTTCAATCTGGGCCTCATAAGCTTTAGCGAGAAGCCCGGCCTTTTCATGGTCAGTGTCTGCTAAAGTTGTGAAAGTTGCAATGCTTGAATAGGCTGATGAATTGGAATAAATTGAACGCTTCAATTTTTCCCGCACGCTTCGCCTTCACCAAACACCAGGCCTTTTGTTTAGAACTCCTTCACATGATTTGACTGGCATATGCTTTCATAATGCTGAAATAGTGCGAAAATAGTAAAATGACTGGAACGCTGACCAGGTCGTCCTTTCAAGTATCATTCCCTTATATCAAATATATTTCTATCGATACAGTATAGTTATATTGCCAGAAATATGAAAAATATTGTAAAAAGAATGAAAAACATTTTTACTGATATATATTGTAGCCGTTTAATTCAATAAATTTAACGTGAAAATTGTAGAATCTTGCGAACACTTAATAATACTGGTTTTGGCGAATTTTCCCCTATCTCTATATAAATTGTTACTTCGTATCATATTATACGTTGAATTTCATAAAACGTTCAGAACAATAAATATCTAGGCCACAAAATATTGGATTATGAAGTTGTGCGATGGAAAGTTGTATTACGAACTCTACAATAAATATATTAAACTAACATCAACTTGAACAATGTAACATCGGTTAAAGTTCCGATATCGTTTACTTAACATGTGTTGAACTTAATAAAGTTACAGATTAGATAAATACATAATCTTATGAACTTTATTATCTTGTTGTTTATTTTGGGCGTAAATAATTAATTCTTAGAGGCAAAATATTAATAAAAATATTTATTTAAATTTTTGAAAATTAATAAGGTCGAAATAAATTACTATATAATAATAGAAGTAATATAAAATATGCTGGAAGTATACAGCGCTTACAAATATAGACCTCAAACACAGCACATCATTATAATGATTGATAAGAACGTAATGATTGAGGTAGACGTTTCCATCCCAAACAACAACTTACTTATAACACAGTTACAAAATCTTAAAATACTGAAATCTACATGAGCAATTACGGAAGTAACAGAAAATAAATTCTATCCGCAACATCCCAATCATCCTACAAACAATTGGTTTAGTTTTTAAATAGTTGACATTTCTGATAAATTAATTAGGTCATATCAGAAATATTTACCCACAAAGAGTTTTCTTAGTATTAGCTCAAACTGTGAAAAAATCTTATCAGGTTAGAAAAACTCCAATTGGAACCATGAAAATTATTTTAATATTTTAAATATTACGAGTCATCTTAGAATTAGAAAATCATCTAGCTAAATCAGGGACACAAAGGAGACAATAAGAAAATATGATGGTTATGCATATAAAATTTGTTACTTCAGCCTGGATTGAATTTAAATATTTTTCTGATTTATTGTGGTTGACATAATTATGTCGTTTTGTTACATATTCTCAGTAATTTAGCTTTGAATTTATTTGTTTACGATCAATTTTATTTCATATTTTTATTTCAATAAATAAAAACTGTTCCTTAAAAAGCTTCCACAAAAAATTATTGAATATTTGACACGTTTATTTCATTTGACAATGGTAATGAATTATTTAAGGGACTGTTCGTGATTATTATTAATTTCGATTTTTTGTGTATTATTACTTTATTATTTAACAAATACTTGCATATGTTTAACATATTGGTTGAGATGTAGACACCACCCAAGTACCGTTTACGGGGTTAATGATGATGATGATTAGTGAAACGCGAACATCAATGTTCGATAATTTTGAATACTCTCTAGATAAAATATCATTTTTATTGAGTTAACCAGAGAGAGAACCAAAGATTCATGTGAAACCCAATCATCCATCTTCTTTTGGTATCTAATTTTATATAAGATGGCGCAAGAAGAAATGTGTTGCTCCACCCCGATAGGTTTAAGAGAGATGTATAATTTTGGTGGTATGTCTGTTAGTTATTTCGTCATTTATTCTTGAGCTATGTATCAGCCATCAGTATGAACTGAAACTCAGAACATGTGATAAGAATCCAAAGAGGCAATGTGTACTAAATATATTATGTAAAAAGGGCATTCCTGTATATGTTTAAAATATTTTGATGCACATGTGCCGGTATTGGGCTTCAAAATATTTTTCTTGCTTTCTGCTATATAATTTTTAATGTTTGTCTAACTTATCAACCAAAATTAAAGGCAATATTGGGCGAGTCCTAAGCTTCATTTTCAAACCCTCTGGGTTAATTTTCTTGTAAATTGTATCCATTTTTACACTTGTTAATTCGTATTATAAACAATTTCGGCAAATAATATTTTGCTGACGCGTAATTTAGCATCTTGAACATTACATTTCTGCAAAATGACACATAAAACATAGCATAAAATCATAATTTATACATCTAATATAATTATAATTATTATGATATATTAAGATTTATGAATAGCTAATTATAGGACAGTTCATTGATGAGAATGATTATTGAGCGATTATGAATTTAGATATATTTCATTCAAGTTGAACGAAGCGTAAAAAATTGTATTTATTAGAAATCATTAACTTCATTGATATTATACTAATTGAATTTTTTTTTATTTTCATATATATGTCTTTTTCTTCATACCTCGGTCAAAAGTACGTACTTTCGTTCCTAATAACAGGGAAGGATGTAAACAAACATTTACTCCCTGTGGGAAGTACACCCGCGCCCTCTATAACGGCGGGAGGAAATAATTTCTTATGCGTATTTATACTCGTAACTAGGAAATATTTATAATGTCGCTACAACAAATTGTTTACAGCTGTCATTAACGTTGCTACCTCTAACCTTAAAAATAATCATCAATGTTGTCGTCACTCGATTCAATAATCCAGAAAAATTAACAATATGTTATCAGCTAATGAATCCACGTACAAGGAAGAGGTTATACGAAATTTTGATGCAGAAGCGCGATTGATAGTAAATACAGATATGTTGCCGAAGAAATCTATTGATGTCGGGGGCAGGCATCAAAAATATGATGAATATGAAATGAAAAAAAATCGTATACACCACACGGACCAAAAGTTGAAATTTCGGTCGAAAATTCAACTTTCGGCCCTTGTGGTCTAATATACTATTTCTTAAATTTTATTTGGATTAGAAGCTTTCTAGTCCTAATTATATAATTCTCATAATAGATGCATACCTTTCGCACAATAGGATATATTCTAGGTAACAGAAAAAATCAATTTTTCAAAACGACTGTTTTAAAATGTGGAATAACATTAGCTAAATGAGGACTGTACTTACAAACTGCCTCAGGCAATTAAACCTGCGTTCATGAATGCGCGCGAAACAACATATCCCCGAGAATGTATCGATTTTTCTTCAAATACACAGTCCGAAACGTCATAGTCTACTTTTTTAGATTTATTTTGTCATTTTAATGTCAATCTCTCTAATATATGTCAAGTTTTACACTAACATGTGTAATAAAACTCAATAAAATAACATTTTAAATAAGAAATAAAGTTATATGGAAAAACGTTATTTATTATTATTAATGCCCTACATAAAAACTGATTACACCTAGATTTGCATTAATTATTCAACTTGAATTAATCAATTCATCAACATACCCTTGAGCTATGTTTACTATTGCAACATGGCGATAACAGACATCACACTTTTGTAGAACAATTTGCTTTTGGTCAGTTTAAACTGTTTCCACCAGCCATTCTTTGACCACCAACATACCATAGTTTCAAACTAGAACCTTTGTACCGTCTATTATTAAAATTTATATTACTTTTATATTATTATTTGTTATATTTTTATGTACTTTAAAAGTTCATAAATCATAATTCATAAATCATTTAAACCACCTATGCTGAAACTGAAACAAATAACAACACAAGTATTTAAAATTGTTCAAACTTACATAGCAGCAAACTTCTTCAACAGTAATCCCGCAATTGGTAGCAAGTATATACCATTTCAATATATGTTATTACCCTATATCGATGTGAGAAATAAACCATTGGTGTTCAAACAAGAACTATATTCAGTGAACTATCAGTACATATGCTAAATAAATTCGTAAACAAATGCATAGCCTCATTGATTGAATATTAATTGAATATTATTTATATTATTATTTATAATATTAATATTATTTAAATTATATGTTCAGAAATATAATATGCTAAAGTATTATTATAAATTGTTAAAATAAAAAACAAGTTCTCTTTAAATGATTATAATGTGTATTTATTATTAAAGATATGGTTAAAAAGTCGTATTATATTAAGTGTTCCCTTACCTTTCTCTTCGCAATACTGTGTCGAAATTTGACTCTACACGCGTGGAAACAACCAAAAGTTATAACAGGTTGCCGAGGTGCTCTGACCTCTGTGTACGTGTCGCGGTGCAAACTTGAATACGAATCGTTCCACGGCCAGACGTGATCCAGACCATCTAACGGATGTCTGGAACCATCTGGCGAAGAGAGTAGCCTAGTAGCGGACAACTGATGACTAACACCGGCATTGGCATTATGATAGATGTTATTGAAGTTACTGTAACAAAGAATAGAATAGTAAATAAAATATCTAGATTATATATATAATTCTCTCTCTCTCTCTCTCTCTCTCTCTATATATATATATATATATATATATATATATATATATATATATATATATATATATATATATATATATATATATATATTTGTGGAAGTGCAGGGAAATTTATTCTGTGGGAAAATATGGAATAATTGTTGTATTAGTATATCACAATTGAGTTTGCGAGTGACTGTGAAGAAATGGACAGGATTAGAATACGAGTTCCTGCACATCAAACACAACAACAGCCAGCAGTTATAATTAAATAGAGCGATTCGGTAAACGCAGTGCTTCTGTGATGCCAGAATTAACGGCATTCTACTACGATTCGGTAGATATGGTACCAACAAATTAGTTATAAATGGAAAAATAATTTGTTAATATTGTGAGTCATTAAAATATAGGTTATGGTGTGCTAGTGGAAAAGTAAAAATCCCGTAAAAGGTTCAAATACCAGACCCATTACAGTCAATAGATTCTTGGCCAATAATCAAAAATATAATAATTGTTTCCAAATGACGTTTTTTGACGTAACACATGTTGTATAAGATAAGTTCAAGATATTACGCCAAAGTTTTTTGGTGAAATTTGCAAAGGATATAAATTAACAAGATCTTAGACAATTGCAGATGCAAGAACAAATTAATCCCTTACATTCTCATTTCATCATTTATCATCACATTCGTCACCATTTATGGGATATCGAGATGCGGAAATTGAAAGGCGTCATTTTTATAATCTAATAAGAACTACAAAGATTTCTTCATTAGAGCAACTACTTAGTCAAAATGTTCGAAGTAACATGGATCGAATGCTGTCTGGCAGCCAAAATATCATTATTAGATAAGAGGCTATTGTCGTTATTGGAGAAAAGATAGATGTAGTTGATGCGAATAATAGGAAGACGAAGAAAGTGGTTCGGAACCCACGTTAATCTGAATGTCTAGTCACTAAATAATCCAAGAGACTGACATGACGATATTCCACACACATACTTGCGTCACCTAGTGAAAAAATAAAATATTGTGAACGAATTACACATATTATTTTATTACACAGTACACATATTATAATATACTGCAAACGCTTTAATTATCCCCTTTTTACTAAGTACTGACATCTTGACACATTGTTAATTCTCAAGTAAAAATTAATTATATTATCATGATAAATTTAATTGTTGCGAGATTGTCTTAAAATTGTAATACACTACAATATTATAACATGGCTAATTTTAGATGATCGCCATTCGTAACCATTCGGAACAACATTAAAATTGAACAAGAAACAACTAAATTTGACTAGCTTGAATATATTGAGGCGTGAAAGAACAACAAACATGAATATAATAGATAGCTATAAACCATTACAGGTAAGAAGCATCTATACTTTGAGAAACAGCCCGTATATTTGCGACAAAAGTATTCATACATTAACAGTTCAGGGTTTACAGCTATCAAAAGCAGATTATACCTATTCAATTTATCTACTACTAAAATTTGGAGTCACAAAAAAAACGTTCCACACAGGATACCACGATAGTTTGTGTAGAAACAGTTTTAAAGGTGAATGGTGAACCTAATGAGATGTGATAACGGTTAGATTTGATATGAATTAAGAATTTCGTTTGTATCGCCGTTCAAAAAGTCGCCTCTTCTTGCTATCAAAGTAAAATAGCATTTTGAAATAAATTAACAGTTTTTGTATTTTAAACCCTTTCGCATTTTGTAACTTTATAGTAGGTGTGGAGATAAAAAGACAAATTTTATAAGCATTAATGTTGTTCTTCAAATTTTATTAATTAAATTAATAAAATGCTAATATATAATACATGTCTTCACGTTAGGATATAAGAAGTTATCAAATCTTCCTTACAGTTTTATTTTATCTACAAATTTATGTAGAAATATTATTTATTTAAGATATTATATACTATAATAAATTTAATAATATAATTAAATCATTTATTTCTAGTGATCATTTAAATATAAAATATCAATGAATAATCCCAAATTCAAATATTATAATAATATTAAAAATTCTATTTGCCGAAGCAGTCGTTGATAACTTGAAATTAATTACATTAATTACATATTTGAAGGCTCTGGATTATTTCAATTAGCAAGCAACGCATTAAAAAGCTATTTGGATGCTATTTTGTTATTGCCTTGTTGAATATAATCATGATACAATTTATAATTTTGCAAATTAGCATTAAATATTACAATATATATTTTATGATTAGTAATCGTTTAATGCATATATACAAGGTGTCTCAACAAAAGTGGATTGAAAAATTGATAAAAATTCTTCAAATGCAAACTGTCACTTTATAAGAATGGACATTACTGACACCATTAATATGAAAATAAACTGAAAATAAGACATTGATTTAAATGCGGAAAAACGCTTGATTATCAGGTTTAACACGAAGTCAAGCAACTGACTAGGCATTACAAATCTTGCACCAATTGATTTATAAAAGGCTCTATCTTTAAATTTTTACGCAAAATTGCTCGCTTCCTAACTACAAGGTTCGTTTCATCGTCGAACAAATTGATTACAGCTCTCCTAGTTCTCTACAGTTTTCCAATGATATACTAACTATCTATAAGCTTTTTGATACGCTTTTGAATCGAAGGAATAGAACTATTTATGTGGCGAAATCATCATCTTTTATAAAACTCTCGCATATACAATGAACTGTCTGCTCCCGAGAAACTAATTAAAATAATTATATATTTTTTATATTTTTTATTTAACTCTTAATAATAAGTTATGGTGCTTTTTAACATAAACCTTTTTAACTAATTGGTGTACGATATCCACCTAAAAACTTATTTTGATATATGTACTAGTGATGTTACAAGATGCTGCTTCCGAACTTTCAAGAGGAAAGTTATAAGACAAGTTGTCTCAAGAGGATATAAAAATATACAATAGCCATACTACATTAATACACTGTTGCCATACTTTTATATTCTAAATACTCAACAAAAAATTTTAAAATAAGATGTTTGTTATGACAAATTATACCAATGACCTAAAAGTAATGGCACCGTAACCTTGAAACTAAAATTTTTTGAAAACTTTCACGTATAACATTTTACAGTTTAACATTAAAATTTCCTACAAATGATGTCTTATTATATTATCCTTAAGTTCTATTTAAGACTTTCAATCACATTTTTTAGTAATTGTTCATTTTATTATTATTTAAAAAAGATTAATTAAAATTATTTTAGCCACATAATTAAATTCCCGTTTTATAATTTAATCCACTTATTTTCCAACGATTTTTAATTTTAATATGAAAATTCATGGATTTGATAATGTATTTTTCTTCGAAAACGTATCTTTATAGAAGGCCAATCCAAAGGCTGGAATAGTAATCTATAGTTTGGAGGTAATCCACGAATAACATCTCTTGTGAATTTCGAACTCCGGATTGCAATGCCTAAAGTCGAGAAACTGATAATCAATAAAAACAATAAAATATTGAACAAGTTTTTATAAAAAGGTTATTTGTATTTATTTCAATAACAAAAACATAAATTTTGGTTTTCGAGCTACGCTGTTTAAACCATACATGACAATTTCAAAATACACTGAAAACTGACGATTATCCTTTTTGTTTATAAAACAAATCGTGACAAAAGATATTTAATTACATAGGTTATACTTAATACAATATGAATACTTTATGGCCCTCTTTTATGAAACAAAAGACAGTTATTTCTTAATCTAATAATAAGTGTAAATAGTTTCATACAGTTAAAAAACCAAAATTGTGCCATCAATAACAATATTTTAAACTTTATGAGTTTGTAAATTTAACGGAACAGTGATAGTTATACTTGTAGCACCTTTAACTTCAAATGAATGTATAAAATAATTTTTATGATCAAATTATAAAATTGCCAGCTTGGTGGCGCAGTGGTAAAGGCGATGGGACGGTCCTCCTACTGTTGCGATAGCCGCGGGTTCGAATCCTGCTCGGGCATGGTCGTAAATTTATGTTTGTGATTGTTTAAAATTTGTGAATGTTCTAGGCAAGAGTTTAAAATCTGACAAGGAAAATGATCCCAGTCACACCGGTAACCAGGCTGGGTAAGACCGGATGTCTTCTGGGATGATTTCTAAAGTTGGCCAGTCGGTAGGCTTAATGCTGAGGACCGTGTTTCGGAGGCCACGTTAAGCTTTAGGCCCAGTCCAGATAAACCCATAGTTGGTAAAAGGAGAATTTAAAATATATATAAAAAAAATTATAAAATTAAACAATATAATTTTTAATTTATAAGTTATTATTATTTAAAATAGCAATCGTTATTATCAGTTAAACAGCTTAATTAGATAATAATTTCTTTATCAATTACATTTACATTGATAGTTTATTTTATTTGTTACATTTATTATATTTATTAATTTATATTAAATACATTAGCTATATGCTTAATACAATTTTAAATTAATTAATTTGCAAATTAATTTATTACTACTGTTCTGTTGTACTTGCATTAATGTATGTATTTAAATTGAAAATAATAAAAATAATTAAAATGTTAATATTATCCATCATTAAATTTAAAGGTAATACACTGGGTGTTAATATATTTGTTGTGTTTCTTATGAATTGAAATTTGAAATATGTGTTTTATTGATTATAAAATATCCTAACTTGCTGAAATATTTCAAAGGAATCAGATAGATTATACATTAGTATATTTATCGAAGTAACTTTACTGGCATTAATGCATTTTACGGCTTAAAAGTATTATATTAGATATTACCAATATATGAATTAATTTGTCCTTAAATACATAACGTGACATATTAATGTTTTGTATTAATTTCACAGGTTTGTAACTATGTTAGATTTATTAAATAAAAAAGAATAGACTAATAGAGAATAGAAAAATATTATTTCATTTAAAATCTATTAATTATACATATTTTTTAGTCTAATATAATTTACGTTCACTAGCAGTACACACTACATACATAAGAAAACAATAATAAAAAGTAACAAACTAAAACTTTTTCTTTTTCTTTTTCCGCTTATGGAAATAATTTTGAACGTAAGTTCCGTGCTAGCTCTCGAAGAGAACGGTCGTGTCCGGTCCGCCGAACCTACCTGCGCTTCCGAGAATTACCCGAAACTTTCCCTAAGACGGTCGACCCGTTATCACGTTTCACCAGTGCCTACGTAATAAAAAAAAAAAAAAGCGTCTGTAAGCGCCGAAAAGGCGTTTTTACAGACAAGGCAATGGCGTCATGTACGTCAGAGCCGACGTCGCCTCCTGAACATAATCCCAGTGTTTCAAATTCAAATGGACCATCTTCAGAAGACAGCCGAGAAGTGCTTATAACGGAATTGAGAAAACAGAACGAAGACCTGCGAAAGCAGATAGCTGACCTTAAAACGTTCGCAAAAGCCCAAACAGACGCCCTGAACAAACAGACGGAAAAGCTGGAAAAGAGCGAAAAGGCTTCCGAAGAGCTCAAGGAAGAAATAAAAACTCTCACAGCTACGATAACACAATTCATGAAGCATCAAAGAGATGCCATGAAAGTAAAGATTCCCGCTGCCATAGAAATTCAGTCCCAGACACCAGCTAAACCGACACAACACTTAGACCAAACTGAAGACTCAGAAGACGGTTTCACCTTGGTGGGAAAAAGGAAAAGAGGGCCCGTCACTCCACCTCAGGAAAGCCAGCTGCCGAAGGCCGGCAACAAGGGAAAACAGGCTCCCAAATCAAAACCCAATCCGGTAGCCAAGCCAGCCACTAAATCTACCCAATCGAAAGCCAAGGCTAACGTACAGCCTTCGATTACAAAATTTGCCACCAGACCAGTGCAAAACAAGCCGACCACCAAGACGGCCCCACAGCCAGTACCGAAACAAGTTACCACAAGACCAACCCAGGACCAGCCTGCGCAGGTAAGTAGCCAGGTCACTAAACAAGTCTTAACCTCCACAGCAAAAACAGTGCCAACCGTTTCGGCGACTGTTTCTCAAAGTCCCCCAAAGGAAAAAATTCCGCCTATAGTGCTCCGTGATAAGAAGAGGTTCATGGAGCTCATTAGAATTACTAAGGCACAATCAATAGACATTATAACCCGAAATAAAAAGGACGGCATTTTCTTATTCGTCGCCACAAGCGACAATTACCGTAAACTTACTACCCTGCTCGAGGAAAGGAATTACCCTTACCATTCCTTCTGTCATCCGGAGGAGAGAGCATTCCGGGTAATAATAAAAAACATCCCAGAATCACTCTGCATTGACGAAGTACGTGAACTTCTCTTTGATCAAGGCTTCCATCCCAAATTTGTGCAAAGATGGAAATTAAAATCCGGGATAGAACTACCAATTGTTCAGGTAGTTGTCCCTCGCGAAGAGCGACAGATCATATATATGACCAAACTCGGCGTCATCACAGTGAAGGTCGAGGTCCAGAGAGGAAACGGCCAGCCAGTGCAGTGCTTCAACTGCCAGCTTTTCGGGCACTCCAGCTCATATTGCCGAGCCCCCCCACGGTGCGTCAAATGTGCCGGGCATCACGACACTAGATCCTGTACCAAAATCCCAGAAGCACCTCCAAAGTGCAGCAACTGCGGTGAAACTCATACCGCAAACTTCAGCGGTTGCACCTGCCGTCCTGCTCCAAGAAAACCAAAAATTCCGACCGAAACCAGACCTCCACAAGGTTCTGCATGGAGTAACCAAGGTGGCAGAAAGCTAGCCCAAAAATTAGCCAGCGCTACCCAGCCTGCTCCAACTCAAACTCCTGCTCCAACCAATACACCGGACCTTAACTCCAGAATGCAGGCGTTTACTGACCCGCAGGCTTTCCTACAAGTGATCGCCCTGGCTCACCAACTTGCTCGTCTTTTTCCAAATGTCGCCGCCTAAGCGGCAACACTTACCTGTCTCTATAACATTCAGCAGCCTTTAACTCTTCGAAATGGCTGTTCCGAAATCTCTTATACTGATGACATGGAATGCAAATAGCTTACGCGGAAAGCAAGCGGAATTGGAGGACGTCATAACATTCTATGACGTCGACATCGTGCTCATCCAGGAAACTTTCCTGAAACCTTCGCATCGTCTCTCTTTCGAACACTTTTTTGTCTACAGAAACGATAGAACTCCGGGTCGAGGCGGTGGAACCGCCATTCTCGTCAGAAAAGGAGTCAAACACGAGCTCCTTCCATCGTTATCAGTAAACAACTTCGAAACAACCTCCATTAAAATCGATATCCAAGAACGTCCCTTCGTGATTACATCCCTGTACAGGAAATCTTCTGCATTCAACTATGCCGAATACCGATCACTCGTCGAAGGAAAATTTCCGAAAATAATAGGTGGCGACTTCAACGCCCACCACCCCACCTGGGGGTGCTCCAGAGCGAATCCCGCAGGTAACGCCATCGTAGCTCTAAGTGCAGATCTGGGCTACGGTCTTGCCTTGCCAGATGAACCCACCCATCACCCTAGTACAGTCTCTCAAGGCGCAGCAAGAATCCTTGATTTCTTTATTCTTCAAGACGTAAATCGCGATTCCGAAGTTCAAGTCCTTGACGAACTAGACTCTGATCATCGTCCGATCCTTCTCAAACTCGGAAACTGCGCCACCACTCAAGTCCCACTAACAAGATTCAGGAAAAAAACCGACTGGAAAAACTACCAATCTCTTCTCCTGAAATCCGATCCAATTCCGAAAATTAACACACCAGAACACCTCGAGGAAGCCGTACTCAAGCTAACTCGCGATATTCAGTCTGCTCACGAATCTTCCACAGTCAAAATTTCATCACAACCCCAGCCGTGGAAAAACAATCTTCCCGCTTCTCTTAAACGTGAAATTCGCATCAAAAACGGTTTATGCAGATTAGCTCGATTCACCCTTGATGCTGCAGACAAAAGGGAGGCGAACAGAGCATGCAAGAGGGTAAGGGCGGCCGTCTCGACTTGGCGAGCAATGAAATGGAACTCATTTCTCGCGGACCAAAGGCTGGATGGCCCCCCTTCCTTCTGGCGTGTCTCCAAATGCCTCGTGGGGAAGACGCACAATGTCATCCCTCCCCTGAAGTCAGCGGTTACAGGAAATTTTGCAGTCACTGACCAAGAAAAAGTCGAGCTCCTTGCAGAGACCTACGAAGCTCAAATGAAATGCCTCCCACCCGCACAGAACACTAAAACTAAAGACATTGACACTGTCATCAACGAATCCAACTCCGTCAAAAGACCAGTAACCCCCGCCTTTCTTCTCAACCATTTTGTATCTCCAAAGTCTCTACAGACTATGATCGGCAAACTTCAAACCAAAAAATCTCCAGGCTTCGATGGAATATCGATTACCCAGTTAAAAAAGCTCCCGCATAAGCAACTCGCAGAACTGGCAAACATTATTAACTCCATCATGAGACTGCAACACTTCCCGGCGTCTTGGAAACACGCACATATAGCGGTTATACCCAAGAAAGGAGCAAAATCATCTCCATCTGATTACAGGCCTATCAGCCTTCTCAGCGCCATTTCGAAGCTTGCCGAGAGGGCAATACTCTACGCTCTCAACTCTTTCACAAAGGAAAACAACATCATTCCAGATGAACAATTCGGCTTTCGCGCTCACCACTCATCCGTCCATCAAGCTTCCCGTCTGGCTGCACACATCCATCATGCTCTTGACCAACGTAAAAAGCTTGGAGCAGTTCTTCTGGACCTAACCAAAGCCTTCGACAAGGTCTGGCACGACGGATTGTTCGCAAAGTGCGTGCGGTTAGGCCTCCCAGAAGACCTAACCGCTCTCATCAAGTCCTATCTCTCGGACAGATCTTTCCAGGTCAAGATCAGGGCGTCACTTTCCAGTCGTAAACAAATCGATGCTGGCGTACCTCAAGGTTCCCCGCTGGCCCCAGCCTTATTTAATCTCTTTATTTCAGATATGCCGAGAAAAGAGCATATTGACGTCGCCTTTTACGCTGACGACACTGCTTTCTTCACGGCCGCCAGGTTCGAAGTTACAATTCATGAGCGTTTACAGAAGCAGCTCGATCATGCGGTCAAGTGGTTCAAATTCTGGAGGTTGCAAATCAACCCCCTGAAAACCCAGGCCATCATTTTCCACAAGAAGCGTTACGCACTGCGCGTCTCGCAACTTAAGATCGACACCGCAATAATTCCATGGCTGGATAACGTCACGTACCTAGGTCTTCACTTCGACCGGCGGTTCGGTTGGCATTCCCAAATCCAGAAAGCAATCCAAAAAGGTTCGGGGATAGCAAACCTGCTATCTCCTCTGATCTGCCCTTCTAGCAGGCTTCCCATCTCCATCAAATGCTTATTTTACAAGATGTTAATTCGGTCCATACTCCTCTACGGATCTAATGTCTACTTCAAGTTTGTTACACCCAACCAGGTCAAACGGCTTCAAGTTTTCCAAAATAAGCTCCTCAGGAGAATATTAAACGCTCCATGGTTTGTCAGAAATAATCAAATCCATAGGGAAACTGACACTCCAGAAATCAAGCACTTCATATCTCAATCATTCCACAAACAACAACTCAGCTCAAGTTCTTCTGAAAACGCGCTTGTTCGCGAGCTGGTCGACATGCTGGGAGCTTAGCACCGCGTCACCGCTAAGCTCTCCCCCTTTTCCAGGCTGAAACGACCTCATCCGTCGCTACAGTCATAACTTTTGCCCCCATACAACAGTACCCAGTTGTGTGTTAACTCAGGTTCGCGAATCAATAGAATCGCCGGGCTCTCGTGCCCAATAACGGCTGCCCGATCAGCGGGTGCCATATCCCCAAATTTAATGCAGTAGCAGTAGCGATCCAGAGGGTTCAACTGTGAGGCGGTTTAGGTTTAGTGTATTGGTAAGTCCAGAGGTAGTCCCACATAACCCGGTCCAACTTGCCACTCCAGGGCAAGTCTCCGCGACCAGGTATGCGTCATGCATTCCACCGCCTGGTTTTTAGGCCAGAACAAAAAAAAAAAAAAAAAAAAAAAATTTTGAACGTATCACTGAAGCGTCTAACAGTAGTCTGAAATAATTGAGACGTTCCATTTTCCATGGTACCTTTTCTCCATCATTTATATCTTAGTGAAATCATTCACCTAACTCCTCTATCGCATCTCCCAAATTTTCCGTGAAGTAATCGAAGCAGGAATGACTAAAATGCATCATATAGACTCATCCCTGAAGGCTATCATATAGAAATGAAGGCTTGAAATGTTTTTTTAATGATTGGATCATAGTTAGTGTCTTTGAGATTGCCTAAAATATCTATATGAGCTACTTAAGAGCAATTCTCTCTTCTTCTTGAGAATGAGTCATGGTTGTAATGAATTGTGTCCAACGAAAATAGCTTCAATAACCTTTGCTTCTGAGAGGCCGGGAAATGTGTTTTGCAGTTCATTGATTTACTCGGTCTCTGCTATCCCATAGACATAGGAATTTGAAAGACCAAACTTTTTTTTGACTTTATTTTTATTTTAATATCGCCGCAAACTCTCCAACCAAGGTCTCCATGATTCAATTTGACTAAAATCAATTCCAAGTTCGTATAGGTTTCTTTGAGGTGTACAGGATGACCTACATGAATGGAAGCATAAAACAGCTGTTATGAAACAGAAATGTTTTAAGGTTTATTCCTTGACGAACCTACGAAAAAATCATCTGGATCCTGACGTCCTGGAATTTCTTCACACATTGATTCCGTTTACAGTATATGAAATTTTTTTTTCAAAAATATTTTTAATTCATTAAAATTTTATACCGCTAAAATAGACCGTGAGGGTATATTGAACAACTGTCACCATAAGCTTCAACAAGGTCTACCAATAAAAACTGAAAAATGAGGTACGTATAAGGAATGTAAATTACCTTAAGCCGCCAGTTATTAATAACATTAACATTAATAAGAAATAACACAATTTGGTATTTGTCGGTTACCATTAAACAAAATAACATGAATGTTATTGTCAATATATGGCGCTGATAAAAATTGGTTCCATATAAAATATTATTTTTATATAAGACACATAGATAATACGAAAGAAATATTAGCCATTTCCTTTCATGAAATGTTTAGTAATAATAAATTAAATGTTAATTTAATTACAACTAAACGTGAACGCATTAAAAAAATAATCAGATCTATCAGTCAATTTCATAGCGTATAACAATATATTTTACTAGGTAATATCATGCTTTCAAAATGGTTTGAAGCTTTGTTACTACGTCCGTGTATATGACATAAAGGTAAGCTAGCAAGAAGAGTATCAACCAAACACCAGCACAGGGTAGAGGTCTATGAAAACGTCAAAGCTACAATTGAATTTCCAACGAATGTTTTCGTTTTCTGATTAAATAGATTAAATCCTTTCAGACTGAAAAAATGTATAACAAATATATCATTATGTAGGCAAAATGATGAAAAACTTAGTTAAACTATCTGCAATTAATTTAACAAGACATTTATAACATTTCAGGTAACGTAATAAGTAATAATTATTAGAAATTTCATTAAACATGAGCTATAATATATTTAATTCAATACAGAATTGTTTATTTAACTGGATTTATTTGCTATAATGTTCTTTCAACATTATTCAGAAAACTGTGTTAAAATTTAAATTATATGTTAGAATATTTAAATAGTTTAGCGTAAAATGTTAGTTATTTTAGACATTTTTAGTATAGAGTTTTTTGACTTATTTCACTTTGATACAGATTATGTTAATAAAATTACCTACATTTTTTATTCCACAATATTTTTTAATTAGTACATTTGGATATATATCGTATGTGACTGGTAGGACGTATGTGTAATCAGATTTTATTTGAATATTGCTAATTTTAGTTTAATTTTCTCTTCTAACTTAAGCTTCTTTCTGTCTAGTATGAATATTAACTCAAACATAATTTTGTTATTTTCAGATAACATTGATCTTAACTCCAATGTTTGTTTTTACCTAACTTAAACGTTAGCTAGATGATTGTTTGCTTATTTTATGTTAAATCTCCAGAGAATATGAAGATGAGCAAGGATAAATGGAATATAGCTCTGGGTAAATAAACAGAAAGAGTGTGTTAGAAAATAAAGAGAAAAAGAAGGAATATCAAGTTCTCTTAATTTGCACGTTTAAAAAATTTTCACATTTTTTGGAAAATATTAACATCATTAAAACGTTTTTGAATTAGATGTTTCTTTTATTTGCATTATTTTAATTTATAGCGGCTGCTTTCTTTTCCATCAATAATAGAACAAAAAATCTGCGTCATCAAAGTTTTATTTTTAATGAAACCAAAAGCGTAATATTATATATTTTTCAAACATAGAGAAAATTTACTTACTAATTAATTGATTTGGATAAAACAAATATATGTATGCACGAAAGTAATAGATTGGGATTTTATGTCCCAAGTAATTAGAAACTTTTTATCTTTAACGGATATTAGAATTATGAAATGTCCAATATATTTAAAAACTATGATCTAATAGTAATTCATTTACACATGGCTTTATGATCATATTTATACTTTAAAAGTCTTAACATACATTTCATGCCGAAAAAACATTTTACGCGTGTTTTTAAATAATTATCTGCATTTCAATTAATTTAATTAAATCAATTAATATAACTCAATCAATTCACTTAATTAAGATAGCGCTGTTGCCAAATATATTTAACGGAACATTTAAAGTAAATTAAAAAATATTACTAAATAATTAAACTACATACTAATTTAAATACCATTTGTTTGACTTAAATTAATTAATCAGTCGTGCGTTAACACATATGAACAGTGAAATTAACTTAAAAATTATAAAATAATATATTTTTAAATACTTACTTGAAATCTCTGGAATTCAGAGATTCCCAGGACATTCTTCTCATTGATATTGGAAGGCCAAAATTGTACACAATCAAAATCTTATCCTAACTTAAGTCGCTTTTTTATGGCATAGCCTTTCAGTATTTTAATTTTACCTAATTTAATAAAATGAGGCATCTTTCACGATTACTAAAAGTTAATCAGTGTATATGGATATCAAGCAATAAGAAATTCCAAAATTAATAAATTCGCGATAGGTCTACGATATGACCATTACGTTTCTATAAAAATCAACAAGTCCGATATAAAAACAATCGAAAAACGTCCGTCATCTTCGCGTTTTTGACGTTCCGGCAATAACTTCAGCGCTGTTGACCGAAAATTCGAATGAATTTGTCGAACTGCCCGCCCATTTCACGTTATATTAATTTTTCTCCATTCAATTTTTTTTTTCACGAAAAACATCACATTTTCCGCCCGTTTTCGGCCGCAACCTTCTGAGCTTTGCAGCACACACCCCTTTTTGCCGGAATCCTATCCCTACATATTTTATCTGGACCGAATCAAACGAGATCATGTGTTCGGGTACGGTCGGAAACCGTCGGGCGCAACGAAGACCTTGCCCGCCGGTTAAAATCGGTTTCGATCGGTTCGGTTCGTTATTTTGCGGGAGTTTGAAGCTGGAAAACACAAGACCTACCACAGTTTAAGGCTGGGCAGATTGTCTAGAGAAAATTTTTTATATACACAAAAATCCCTTTCATGTTTCAGTATTGATTTTTAGAGTTACCTATAACGGCAATGTTGGTATGTTTATTTTGCAATCATTAAATATGGTTAAAAATAGTATTAAAGTTAAATAAGTTTAATAATAATTATTTATTATTTGTTAATTTTAACACACTTTTAATAAGTAGAATATATACATTTGACTACTGACATGTTATTTATGTATGGAATTTAATTTAATTAAATCTAGCTGAAAATTTTTGTCATTTTTACCAAGAATCTAATAGATGAGTGTAAGTTAAGTTTCATTTTATCAGTTGGATCTATAATACCCTATAAAGGTCATTTGAGGTCTAAAGGTAGTTTCACAGCCTTAATAAAACCCAAACCATAATATATTTGAACCATATGCAATTTTGACAGCAACCTTGAGTGAATTTTTTCAGGTAAAAAAATATATAAATAATTGAAAAAGTTTGCATCTGATATAAAAGTTCTTGTTAATAGGTTTAAATTATAGGAAACTGTAATATTAATCCTTCATTAAGAAAATCAGAACTTTATTTTTCACCTCTTATCTCTGAGTTTGTCTGAACTGAGGCTGCCTTAGTGTCCACGTTAACATCCACAATTAACATTAGAAACAAAACTAATAACAGGAATAATTAAGAAAATAATTAGAAAAGGATCACAGACAGGTCGGGAACTAACAACAAATAAATGTAGAATTCGTTACTTGAAACAGGGCAACATACACACCGTTTATTCAAAAAGTATATTACCGCAAAAGTATTATATTACCTGAAAAGTAAGTTATAACGTATTAATTTAAAGTACGATTAAACAGTTCTTGGTTAATTATTTTACATATTGGTGTAGATAATGTTAAAGAGAAAATGTTTGTTAAATAGATCAAATGAGTAGGATAAATCTAAAACTAAATGTTACGTGAATGTACGTACGCATTTTATTGGTGATAACACAAACAATGTAATCCATACTTCAAAGGTTTAGTTTCGGAAGAGGTGTTTCAGCTTCTAAGATTATCATAAAAACTAATTAAAATAAAATTTGCCCATTAATTCTAGTATATATATTTTAAAACATCAATTTTTTCATATCTTCAAATCTGAACCCTTTTAGAATACGCCCTTAAGATAAATTTCGGCATAGATGTTATTAGTCGTCGTCGACTAACCTACATTTTATCTTTACAATAACTTAAAACTAGGTATATATCTAGGAGGATCAATCAATCTCTAGTCTCTAGCGTAACAATATTTATGTATTAATTCTACTGTTTTCATATTAATGCACCTCACTACGCAACACTACACAAGATCAAATGGTTTGATTATTTTAAGTCCGTATATTACTTCGATAATGACATGAGAACGAGTCGTTCCTCATGTCCCTTTGCGATTATTTTGATTTCCGGTGTAAGTAATCAGTCCTGTAGTATCTGAATGTATCTACAATACTTCTCAGGAGATTATTCTGGAAAATTTCTTTTTCGCGGAAGCTCCCCATAAGTAAATTCAGTATGTCTATATAGGTTTCAGTACTTGTATAATAGCAATATATAATCTATTAATAATTGTGATTTTGTTCCAACTAACCAATACATATTCCTATATTTTAACTCTAGTTTTTTACGTTTCCTTTGTACATGTTACTTCTCGCAAAATTTTGCATCAAGTTTCATTACAATATACTTAAGGTTGTTGCTATATGGAATGATTTTATTATTTATTGTTATTGGTACGGTCTGATTATACGTGAACTGCGCATGCACAGATGTGTTTTCGTCAATTTTATTTTCCAGGTTTAGATCCAATTATTTCTATTTTCACTTATCTGTTAAAATATTCATGTAGATTCTTCGCATCTGTCTCCGATAGCAAGAATCGCCTTATAATCAGCAAATGTAACCATTGTGATATATTTCATTTTTGGTATATCATATGGGTAAAGATTTGGTCTCAATACACTTCCTTGTGGTACATGTGCTTTAGCTTCTTTTATAGTAGAGTAGGCTTCTTCTTGTTTGACTAAAAATTCTGGCTGTTTTGTGAAACTGCACTTTATAGGCCTATAACATTTTATTAACATTTAGTAAAAAATGGAGAGTCAAAACATTGTTTCATCTTTTTAAATTTCATTTGAAAAACAGCTACAATTTATAACTCTAAATTAGAATACCGTACACTATATATGAATAAATATGGATTATAACTATTTTACCATTGTAATTTAGATATATAAGTAAAGTACGGAAAGGTAAAATTACAATAAAACTAAACAACGGAGACCTTTCAGAAAACAAGAAGTTTGAGGTTTTTAAAAACAATTTTTAATGATTTTTATTATTATATGGTGGTCATGTCTGCAGTCATCGGTTGATCGATGATTTAATAAAATTTAGAATTTTTGGCTATCAAACCATGTAAACGTCTTGGAACTGCTACTTTTTCGTATCCGATAGTTTCTAATCTTGCACATTTGCTAATATATCCTGAGATTAATAATGAACATCTTTAGAACTAATAAATAATTATTAACTATTAAAATATTTAGATATAATTCGAAAAACCCTAGTTATTATTTTTATTTAGTATTTATTTATATTATTATTAAAAACTTTCATTTGTAAAATCTATGCTTTTCATTCAGGATTATAAATTGAACAATTGGGATTATTAAATTTGTTTTCATACACATTTTCAATCTCTATTAAAAAAGAATGAGCCTGTAACTTTTTCGTGAATAGGCACGAATCCAGTGGCGAGATGGCATGAAGGCGGAGCTCTCTCCGGTTCTGGAAAACGGTGCTGAGGAGGGTGTAAAATGAAAGGAATCAGGTCAGTTCAAGGGGTTAATGTTTACCGTTTTCATAGTCTTTTTCTAGTTTTTCGATCTGCACAATTGAACTGAACGACCGCGTTATTTTTAGATTTTCTTGAGCGAGTCTCGGACGAAAGAATGAAAAAAGGCCGACAAAAAAATGAAAAAGGAATATTTTCACAAATTCGCGCCTTTGAATATATTAAATTGGAAGTAGGTTTACCGTTTTTATTGAATGCCAGTCTTATATGTTCGATCTGATTGGATTATACATAAAAAATTAAGTTTAATATACATGGTGTAGACTATAAATGTAATTACTTTCAATAATTTCACTAGAACGTAAGTTTTTTAGAAACGCTTATCTAAAATGTATAATGCTTAAAATAATAGCTAAAGAAAGTCATATTAACACTTCATTTAGTAAGACAGATAATAAGTTGTTCAATAACAATGCTATGACGACATTAGGCAACTGCACATTCACGTATCAGAAAGCAAATGTCGGTAGTACGCGCGAGGCACCACATGCACAAAAGGTACAAATAACCATGACATATATGAGTTCTGGTATGTGAAAGCGGTTTGAAACATTTTAAGTTGATATTAAACACGAATTAATTCATTAAGTTAACTTAATGTTTTAGTTAAGCACAAAACTATAATTTTGATTCAAGAACAATTTTATTTTGTAGAAAAAAAAGGCGACTTATTGAACGGCGGTATGTATACGGTATGTCTAGACATGTTACTCGCCACCACATAAGCTTCGTCTTTGAATACACAGTTATCGTAGTTAGTCCCATTAACAGTCACGCTATATAACAAAACCTTCTTGTAGAAACGATTACTGGAATGGACGTCTGGATAGTTGTCCATTGTCATTGTCCCGTCTGGATAGTTCATAGTTATAATAAAATTACTTTTTGAATATCTCCTGTACCTTCATCCACAAGTTGCTTCTACTCGTATTTTAATGACACAATTTCTACTTAAATTTCTATAGTATATGTATGACGTAATTTTCCACGTTTCAGTTACTCCATATTCCAAATTCTCTACTTTCTATTAGTTCCAATAGTCTACGGCTAAGAAACTGAGCTACTATAATCCACCTTTCATAGCTATTTACCTTCAACTACAAGTTTCTTCCAAATTCTAGTTAGCTATTTTAGTTCACAGCTACTTCAGTCCGCCTTTGGTGGCTGTACGTTCTGAAATGTAATACTATTGTCGGGAATCCACGGAATAGGGTTGTTTTCCAAAACTTATGTTTCTTAATTAGAATAGTTTATGGCAAGATGTATTTGAATACATTCAATCCACCTTTTTTGCTCGAACTTCGGAACGACTTCCAATCCAACGTCAATCTGTCTTATTTTCAATAATTTATAATTGAAATCCATTAATTTGTGGTAATTGGTTCTATAATATCTAATACAGAGTTTTTAGTAGTCAAACCCGTTAACAGTCGCGTAATAAGTATCACTTCGCTTTCTTTTAATTTTCCTTTCCTCTACATTCTAACCTTGACTTTCCCTAGCATATTTTCCTGTCCACCCTCATGGCAACAAAATTAACACTGTTCTCTTCCGGTAAATTATCTAAAATACTTTACTACTATAATTTTTATACTATATGTGATTCTTGGATAGTACTAACCTTCAAACGATATATGTTAAAATTCTGTCATTCCAGTGCTTAGGTCACGGGCGCTTTACTGATATTTTGAATTAACCATTGTTTTCAGATTGAGACAATATCAATTTTTATGAAAGGCGCTTGATAGATATCAATATCAAGTACCATATAATATGTCTCAATATTTTGTGGTGTTGGCTAGTGGATATAGAGTTTACACATAGAATTAAAGGTCCCCTTAAATATATTGAAACAAAACAAAAAGTGTTTCTTACTTCATTACACCCTTTACTAAACATTTAATTATTATATTAGCATTGGGAATTATCGACTGAAAACAGTCGAAACAGTCGATAGTCCCAAAATAGTCGAAAAAGTCGATAGTCAAAAAAATAACGACTGAAAATAGTAATTACTATTTTCAGTCAAATGCACGGTTCGACTGTTTTTTTTTTATTCGTGATGTCAGACGAAGATGTACGAATTCTTGTCTTTATAAAATATGAGATAGGAAAGGACGGAGATAAATGCTTGGAGCAGTTAATTTTAAATGTCTTTATATTCTCCAATGGTAGTATAAACAAAAGAGAGATGTATATATATATATATTCATTCACGTGATAACCTTAAAAAAGGAAAGGAAAACAAAATTACTAATTTCGTAATTTCTATTATCATGTAATAAATAAAATAAATTTAAAGGAAGTAGGATTACTTTTATACTGAATGTTCTGTGGATATGTAAAAAGGAATGGAATAATAACATCACAAATGGTTAATCTTGTTTTAATATATTAATTGCTATTTTTAAATAACAGCATAATAAATATAAATAGTACAATACAACTTAAATAAACCCTAAAAACTAAAGATTTTTCATAACCATAATTACTAAATAAAATGTAATCGTATACCTAATTATTAAAAAATCTAATCCATCATGAACCTAAAAATTATCGTACAATAACGACCACACCCTTTTTAAATAAAAGTTTTATTTACTTTTGAATGGAAATATTTTTAAATTACTGTGTATTATCATGTTCAACTTTCCCCGTGAGGCGATTTCTTCGATCTTTAATTATTTGCCCAGATTTTGAAAAAACTCATTCCTAGGGGACAGATGTTTGCAGGTATAGAGGAATATTTTACGTGTAACTGATATAATTCAGGTAGTTTCATTTTATGGGTTTGCCAACAATCCAATGTCTTTTCTAAATGCCTAATAAATGGAATTTCCAAATACTGCTAAATCCGTAAAGTTGCTGTAGTACTTGGAGTAATTACTTCTTCCATTCTAGCCATTTTTTTTATCAAAATATCTCCAGATGTCAATACATTCTTGGTCAGTAGTTTTGTCTTGAATTTCGAGTTGTGATACTATATTTGTATTTTTGAAGTTAGAATGAAAGATTTGTGATAACTTTTGTATCGCCTCAGCATTATTTACGATGCCAAATCCTGCTTTTTTAAATCTAGGATCTAAAAATGTGGATTTCCCGCATATCGTATTGATTTCTACAATTGCCAGTCTTGATGACATTATTAGATGACATCTAATAAACAATTTTGTCATTTTTTCCCCATTCACTTGTTAAAATCCTGGATTTGATGGAATGTTGCAGTCCTCTTATTAACCATAAAAAATTAAAGACATCGTTGGGATATCTTTTACCAGATAACTCGGTGGTCATTATTTCAATGGGCTTTAGAAGTTGAACACATTCTATTAAGATAGTCTATTCGTTAACAAATAAAAACTGTGGTGCTCTTCTTAATAGCCACCAAACTAAATTGTTGAATATTAAACTAGAGTTTTCCTATCAGAAAATGGATTTATTACAAATATTTAAAATACTTTGTTCACCTCTTTATTGTTAATATTTTTAAAAGAAATTTAACAACTGCTACTGTAAAAAATTCTTCAAATCTTTTGGATCTATGCAATTTCTGAAACCTTTGGAACCTAATTTTAGATTTTAGGAAAAAAGTTTCGACAAACAAGAGGCTTGGACAAAAATCGTGGAAGTTTATCAAAAAAGTAGTACTTATTATGCCAGTCAAAAGTATCTTACTATTCGAAATCTTATTACTTGAAAACTGGCGTTCCAAAATGCTGCTATATTAATTTACATTATATAGTTATTCACAAGCAAACTACAAAAAAAAAACATAAAACCACATATATTACATATAAATTTATATAAGCATAAATTCGGCGCATTACTTTCAAGGTCGCGGCTAGGACGGAAGGCCAAAACGTAGAAATCAGTCGAATGAACTAGTAGAACCGAAAATAATAACTAAAAGTAAACGACTGAAACAGTCAATAGTAAATAGTAATAAAATCAGTCATTCATTTCAATGCTCTTTTAACTTTTCTTTGTCTTTTTATAATACAATTTCTTTAAATATCCATTTGTGTCAAATTCCTTATTCAGTCAATATCTTTGAAGTCTGTAATACATTGGTAGGTGCTGGGGACCAGATCCCATCATCCCATTTGTTCCTCGACTGCCGCAAATAGACGACTGGATTTGATTGAGCGAAGGAAGATTATAGCATATTAACATATCCTTGAATCTTTGTTCTTTTGTTTCTTTTGATTTTCAATCTTTTGTTTGAAAAGTATAGCGTGGTTAAATTGGATAATCTTGGTGACAACCTAATGGCGCATTTTGGTGAAAGTTACTCTTAAATCGTGTACGCAAAATGTCCATCGTTTATGCGGTACATGGAGTCATCCTGTTGGAACCGCATACTTAATATAACACTTATCGTTCTTTTTATCTCTTTTGGCATACTTTGCCGCCTAACAAACATTAGTAGGTTAGCGTCGTTACATATGTGGTACTTATACTTGTTAACATGCTGAATGGGATATTTAAAAACTTTCAATTAATATGAACACTGATTTTGGTAATATAGATTTATTATTTGTTTGCATATTATGTTTCATAATATGCAGCTTACCCTATTGATTTGGTATCAATAACGGGCATAACTGAAAAGTCTTATGAGACATCTCTTCTGACGATGTTTTGATACAGCACAGGTCATTGATATGATATAACACGAGGGATTAATTATACATTAGGAAAATATTGCCCAGATCAGTAAATACGTACACGTTTGCTTGGGATTACAGGAAATAAAACTAAAGCTAAGCCATTGGAACAGCACTTTTAGCTGATGTACATCGATGTTGTTTCAAAATTGAAAAATATTACATTGGCTACTTTTGCTGGCGGTGCTACTATAATGGCTATAACACAATGCCGAAACAGATTGAATGAGACTAAATCTTTGATTTAGTCTCGTTCAATCTTAAGTCTATAATCTTATAAAATATTTCTGTCCAGCAATATATATCGTACAGCAATATGAATTTGTTAACAATGAATTTGAATAAAAGTCATAAAAAAGTACAAAACCGAGAAAACGATTAAAGAAAGACGATTTATCATAAGATCTTTCTCATGGTAAGGTTGTAGTTCAAATAAAGCATTCGAAACAAAAGGCTATCCCCGGTTTCCTTGGAATTTCCACCATTTATTTAACGAGTTATCAAAATTACAAATGCTTAATTTCAAAACGATAAACTTCGTTAATGAAAAATTATGTTTGGAGGAAATTTTCCCGAAGGCTCCAGGAAATTGAGTTTCCTTAACGTAAAAGCAGATTAGATCAGATTCCGGGTTTATAATAGTCCACAAAGAGAATTTAATGCTGAATTAACAAAAAATATTGCTAGGGATATTACGAAATTGTATAAGACAAATTAATTCTAACAATTTAAAACATAGGTTGAGAAAAAAGTTATTTCGGTTTTTCCTAATACATGTCTTAAAGTCGTATAAGTCCAATAATACCTAGTTAATAAGCTTGATGCATGAAAAATAAACTTGAAATATAACAGTTAATAAAATATTCTAGATATACAAGTAGCGTCATTCGTTTACGTAGTCAAAAGCTGCAAATATTAAAAGAAAAAATACAGAGCAGGCTCATCGAACATTGTTTAGTATAATAATAGTTTCGTAATGTCGATGAGCGGTTAAAGTGAACGCCACTTAATTTGACGATTTACTAGTTTTCCTACCGGAAAATTTGATTTTTAAAATGAACTTCACCCAGAACGATAAATTATTCAATAAATCAAACTAATTCTTATGGAAACGATGTATTTCATCTCGTAACATCGCCATATAATTGAAAATTAACTATAAAACAATTTTTACTTTTAACAGCGAATAATTCTATGGACCATGGCTTCCATTTGTGAATCGTTGCTGAAACTAACGACTGTAGGCGAGGAAAAGTGGATAGGATAAAGATATAATAAACAATAAGCGATAAAGTTCGTGGTTGAAGCTAGAAGAAGCTTCATAAACGTATTATCTTAATAAAACAGCACTTTTCTTCTGAGTACGAGGCGATTGCTACACTCGTCACTGAGTCGATTCAATGATACCTTATATTATTTGCTGTTGATGCTTTGGTCTTTGTTTTTATTATATATTATTCTCTTTAGCAATATAATTTTAACGCAAATATGAATTTTGTACGAAGATATAGAAATTTTTCAATACAAGAATCTAAAATATTAGATATTAGATATTGTGAAGTAATTATTTCATTGAGCAATATTACAAAAATAGGAGAAGCTTGCTAATGAGTTGTTGTCTCAAATTGGTGCAATATGTTTCTGATAATACTAATGAAGATTCTAATGTGATACTAATGATGTAGATAGCCATTACTAGTTACAATCGGATATGCCTTCTGTTTCTGGTTGTGGCAGTTTTTAATCGACAACTCTCTTATTGCTAAGAATTTTCTTTTTTACTAACTGTAGCAACCTTCGCTTTTTGTAGATATAATGATGCTCCTCATTCCAGGTTTAGAATTTCATCAAAATATTTGGACCCATAGCCCAAGATATTGAAAGGGTCGATTTTAACAAGGTATTCAGTCAGTTATCAATTCAAACAATCTTAATTTATCATCTAAACTGATTTTATGACCTGAACAAAATATAGAAGTAATCACAAAACGCTTTCTGTTGAGATAAGAACTTCCTGTTTAAGCTGCAACAGTGTATCCTTCACAACTATTGTAACGTGTGGCCAAGAGTTTTTATGCAAGAAGTGGACTCCTCTTTATGCTTTTTTAATATAATATAATATATGAAGTTACTTCCGAATATATTATCCTATATCAATGAGAAAAATATAATATTTTTACATAATTTCGTTTAGTTTCTAACTAAAACATCTATTATAATATGTGTATATGTGTAGTATTCTATTTAGTACACACATTTCATAAAAAGACGGAAGCAATAATAATATTGATTGCAATACTTTGCTTCCTTTTATTTGTCTACACTGAATAATGTAAGAACAATCGATGCCTTTGTCGTCTACAAAGTTTCTGAAATTTATTCCAGGGTACTAAATTGAAATTCAATTATCCCAAAGCATCAATATATACTTGAGAAGGGCATTTTTTTCTCACAAACAAGGTTTATCGCTCCGGACAAGGACCTTTCTAATTTTAATAATTTCCATATCAAATGTGATTGAAATGCCGGAGAAAAGAAAACCGGGACCTTTTGTTTTCGAAATGGACTCATTAAATGGTTAACTACCGATGATCGAAATGGAAAAAAGTTAGAAAATCGTTAATATCATAACATACATTATTTAATGTACTTTTTATAATCAAATATATAATTCAATTAAATGAATTTTCTACTATTTAAATATAAAATATTTGGTTTGATTACATTCAAATTTTAGAAGTTAAATAATTATTTCTAGAACTATTATTTAAATGAATAAAGGTACAATTTGTAATAACTATTTATTGTAGTGTAATGCTTTATTAAATATTACTCAGCTCACAAATGTCTATTGGTGTTAAAAAGTTTAAAAATTATCTGCATTGCCGATATCCCAACAAGCCAACAAACAACATAAACAAAATTCATATGCACCTCTGTCTAGAGATATAAACTTCGAACGCCAGTCTAGAATATTCACAAATGAATTAGAGACTGGAAAATATCGCTTAATTATATAAAACTGTAATAAAGTATATGAGCATATCGACTGCATGAATGGGATTTTACTAAGGCATCAAACGGATTAACTGGTTAGTTGATTAATTACCAATATTTATAGCCACGTAACTAATATAAAATTGATACGATGACCTCGAAATAAAATGAATCCACTATAAAATATATACACGTAAGTATTACTATGAGATTTAGCTCAAATTTCCCAGATTGTTATTATAATTACAGCTATTAACGTATCTGATTTGATTATTTTGTATCAGATTACAAATTGTTGTTTATAATTATTTACAAACATCATCGTCATAATCATCAATTCCGAAAGCCAGGGAGAGTTTCTGAACCAATACGCTGCTGTTGGAGCCTCCTTGGACTCAACCGTTCTAATCCCGTACAATCTTACTCTCCTATTTTGCAAATCGCTTTTTATGATCTTAATCCATGCCTTTTTCGGAGCTGGTCGTGACGTTTTCTGTCCAAATGATAGGTTTCTTCACATAATTGTGTGAGGAGTTAGTTCATCCTTCATTCGACAGACAGTCTAAATTATTGTAATCTGCAACTATGCATATGTTCCTCAACTATGCACTGATTTTTTATTACATATAAGTATCGAGCAAACAATTTAATTTTTAATGGATTAAATATGTGAAACTGAATAAGCATCGCCTTTCAAATATTGTATGCTTAAAGTGTCAGGCAATAACAGTGTTCCCATTTCCAGAGGCATACAGAAAGATTGCCATGGTATGCGTACCATCTTGGAGAATAGCTCTGAAAACTCCTTCATTTTGTCCGATTCAACTCATAACATCACCAGTATATACCACATTCTTCTCCTATATTAAGGATCTCAAGCAATTGAACACCTGTTCAATTTTGGCTCATCATCAGGTAATAAAGTTTCGAGAGTGCCATTTAATGACGAAGTCGCTAAACCATGTGGTAGCTGATGATCATAGAGCTCCATGAACTCCCTCCACTGATCAAGCAGCTCAACATGTGACTTTACAAAGATTCCATTCGCCTTTTCAATGTTGTCTTTGGTAGATTAACTCCTATTTCTCAGCCCCCCAAATGTTTGAAGGAGTAAATTGGCGGTCACAAAATTTTAGTTTTTCCAGGCTTCTGTTTCTGACTTTAGTTTTTTGAAAGTTGGGTTCTTTATTAAAAGAAGTTGGATTCTTTATTTAATTTGCGATACCAAGATATCTCATTAAAGATGGTCCCAGGCCCAACTGTAAAAGATGGGGAGTGGTCAGATTGCCATAACAGTCTGAATTGGAAAACCGGGCATGGTATCAATGGGCCTATTAATAAGATTGTTGCCCGGTGGAAAATTTAGATATGCGACATCTTGGACAAATATTTACCTTGAACAATTTTATATCATGGCATAACATTACAAATTATCACCTTTGTGCATTTATATATTACTGTAGTTTAGATAATTACCATTTTATTCTTAATTTAAGGCAAAATATATTGATCAATTTTTTAACAATATTTGATGCACTGAGCAATTTGATGACTCTTTTTGGATCAGGATCTTTTGAAAATATAACTATTGTAAAATTATTATTTCGTTTTCCACTTCTAAAAAAATGTTAAACTTCAACATATGAGCTTCATTAACCATGACAATCTCTGATTGAGAAATATTGGGAAAAACACATTTTGGTTTTTCCTAATATTATTTCCATTGTATTAGAGTAGCATCTGTATTAACAATATTGTAGACAGTTGATTTCTTAATGGGCTAAATTTCCATCTGTGAATCGCTACTGAATTGAAAATAAAATCGATTATGGGCGAACGTTGAACAGGTACGACAACCTAAAAAGTTCATGGTAGAGGTTCATAGAAGCGAGGAGAGGTGAGCACAAAGAGGTGAAAAGCACACATTGACTACAAGGAAAGCAATGTAATTAAAGAAAATAATCATCAAGATTTGCTCAATCTAATCTATTATGATCTAATAATGGAACCATGGTTTTACCAAACGGTCATCCATCCTAACTGTACATTTATGATTAATTATTGATATAATATTTTATTTATATGAATAACTTCGCTTTGAGAAACATGAAAAAACTAAATATTTTTTTCATTATATTCATTTACATGTCATTGCACCTCCACCATTTTTTCCAATTGCCTATAGGAATTTCTAATAAGTTATTATACTTGTAAGATATGAGCCTCAGATATAATATAATATTATTTATTTTTATAATCTCGAATAAGGACGATTTTTCTAAAGAACAGATTGATTTTTAACTATAAAAGCCATCCAATATTACTTTAGAATCAACGGCTAACATTACATGTTGAAATTAGTGCCTAGCTTTTTTAATATTCCTATACCGATGTTGACTTGTACGACCGGATTTTTACCAACATTATTTTATATTAAGTTGCTCTTTCTTGTTAAGCTTGAACTTATCCATTTGGTCTGTAAGACCCATGCGGGAATAGATGCAATTATTGGACCCTACATAATATATCTGCAATACAATTCCTCTGATCTCCCCACGGTGCGTCAAATGTGCCGGGCATTACGACACTAAATCCTGTGCCAAAATCCCAGAAGCACCTCCAAAGTGCAGCAACAGCTGTGAAATTTACATGTTTCTTTAACTTTCAGCAGTCTTTTAAATTCTCGAAATGGCTGTTCCAATATCTCTTATAGTGATGACATGGAAGCAATCCAGAAAGTTTCGGGGTTATCAAACCTGCTATCTTCTCTGATCTACCCTTCTAGCAGAATTCCCATCTTCATCAAATGCTTATTTTACAAGATGTTAATTCGGTCCGTGCTCCTCTATCTAATGTCCACTTCAAGTTTGTTACACTCAACCCGGTGAAACGACTTCAAGTTTTCCAAAATAAGCTTCGCAGGAGAATCTTAAAAGTTCCATGGTTTGTTATAAATAATCAAATTCGTAGGGAAACTAACACTCCAGAAATCAAGCATTTCATATCTCAATCATTTCACATACAACAACTCAGCTCAAGTTCTTCTGAAAACGCGCTTGTTCGCGAGCTGGTCGACATGCTGGGAGCTTAGCACCGCATCACCTCTAAACTCCCCCCTTTTCCAGGCTGAAACAACCTCAGCCGTCGTTGCAGTCATAAAATTTGTTCCCACACGACAGTATCCAGTTGTGTGTTAACTCAAGTTCGCGAATTAATAGAATCGCCGGGTCCTCATGCCCAATAAAGGCTGCCCGAACTTAATGCAGTAGCAGTAGTGATCCACAGGGGTCAACTGTGAGGCGGTTTCGGTTTAGTGTATTGGCAAGCCCCGAGGCAGTCCCACATAACCCGATCCAACATCCCCGTCAGTATCGGGCAATTCTCCGCGACCAGGTATGCGTCATGCATTCCACCTCAATTAGATAGTCTTGAATTTTCAGCAACATCTATAACAATATAACTGGTAACTGTTTATGTTGCTCATGAAAAAAATGATAATAATTTTATTTTTATTGTATTTTAAAATTTTATTCGTATTTTGCTTTAAATATTTTTAACATTATTTTTCTAGTTGTACTGTACGCTGTACAGACATTTTTGTATCCTTAACCTAATTACAATATCTTAATATAATTAGAAATTACTCCCGGCGCATTGTCCCCGTCCCACTGCACCCGCAGTTGAAGGCATATGCCGCAGCATTTAGAGTTTTGTCGGGGGCGTTAGATCGCAGAAGGCTTGGGTTTTTTCAACGTGTAGGCGTAGAGTTCCTAATTTGCTGTTATAATCATTATTTGTTACTTTTTTGTATATACATACATACCTAATTATTATCATATTTTTAATTAAAGTTATTAATCTTTACACTTCATTGTTTATACTTCTAGCACGGTTACTAATTTACTAGGTGTCTGATTTCTTCAATCTCTCTACCCAATTATTCAAAAACATAGCTTGCGTTTTGTGTGGAAAATCAGCTACATTTGGACTACTGGTTTTCAAGAATAGGAATGTTTGGATGTACCATAGAGTATGTAGACTCATAACTAGTGGTAGATTTTCGTCTTACTTCGAAACTATTCAAATAAGACCAGAACCTTGTACAGTAAAACTTTATTATAGTATGTACAGTAAACTTATTAGGGAAGCTTAATTAATAAGTGTAAAGAAAATGAGCTTAATCTGAAAGAGTTTGTTGTCCATGAAGATCGAGAAAATTAGAGAGATCTATACTTACGATAAATAATTTTTAATTTTTTTTATTAAATTTTACCTTTTAAAAGGGCATACATTGATAAAAATTAGTCGAATAAATCTTAACCAAAATACGTTGTGACCGAAAGTTATCATAGAAGAAGTTTGTTACTCAGTCTTGCTGGTTTTTGTTTTTGCAACAATACGCGATTCACTTTGTACAATTGACGTTAGCAGACAACTGAATTAAAATGTTAATTCGATTTTATCAGTTTCTAATATACTATACTTTTCTGATCCGCACCATATACACATCAAGACTGTATTTATGGTCATGGATATTCTGATTCAGTATCAGCGTGGATTGTTCTTCTGAACTAAGCCATGACACTATATAAAACTCTTATTTTTAGTCTAGGAAGTAGGGAAAAGTCCGCTAGTTCTGCAATGCTAAAATGGATCAAAATTATATTTCCAGTCAGTTCGTGCAGTATTTTTCAATTTAACTCCTTTTGGCTTTTTCCCATAACATGTAACCGTCTGCAAACAATTCACTCATCAAACGCTAAGCTGTCTAAAAATTATTTGAGAATTTGAGTTTTCGTCAAATTGTCTTTGAGCTTTTTTATTTCACAAGGCAATTGTTTCTCATTGAGATCATAATCACATTTTTAAATCGTTAAAACCAAAACAATTAAGATATGATAACAACACCAAAATAAGATTTTAAAAGTGTTTGATGAGCTTCGGCAGCAGACTTCTTCATATCAAACAAAAAACAACAAATGTAACAAACGCAACTTTGAGCGTTCCATGATTAGCATTAGTATACAGGGAATAACTCAATAATGCAGAATTGATTTCTGTTATTTTACGTAAAGATAATTTAACACCATCGAATTTAATCATATTGTGTTGGTGTTACCTAACTCAGCCAATACCACACAGTAAACTAGTATCAAACGTGAAACAAACTGGAATAAAAAATTTACTACCATACTTGATATATAATCTAAGAATTAAATCATGAAACATCAAAACATTTAATAATTCTTCAATACACTAATTGTATCATAAATAAGAACCTGATTTACAATATTCAAATCAATTGAAAATATTATTCAGCTCGAGTTTAATACAGGATATGAAAACAGTAATTTTAATAGAAAATGAACTCGAGATTTTCATCTAACACTCGTATATTTTATAAAGCAGATTTCGAAAGTTGCACCACAAGGCGCATTTTCGCCTCAAAGCCAGGTCCGACTCCGCCCACGTGAGAGCCGTCCTCCAATGGGCTCGATGCCCAAAAAAATGTCTAAACGACGTCGATTTGTCCGCGTCAACTGGACCAGGCCCGAACATATTTTACAGGAATACTCGATTTTATAGTAAATATACTGGCTCGAAAACGTTAATTTACTTTGTGGCAATATCTATTTATTTCTGGCGGCTAAGTTAAGACATTTAACGTGCATTCGTTGTTAAAAACCGGCATATTTATTGCTTGGCTACAATTTCATTTTATACCAACCGCATCTAAACCCATGCGCAATAAAATAAATATAGAAATTCGTACAATACCCATTATATACTACAATGTTACCCAACATTTATCGTGTAATAATGTTTGAAATATTATGAAATAAGTCATAAAAATAGTATCATTATCTTTACTTTACGAATATTATTTTATTTTTAATTCAAAATAAGTACAACTTGTGGTCAAAAAAAACTTGAATTCATTAATCAACTTAAGCAACTTTTACCACTTTAAATAATAAAATATATCAACATACATACATCAGCATCTAGTTTACCAAAAGGTTCATTCTCTTATTGACATATCAGGGCCAAAGTTCAGAAAACCTTTCAGGGCAATTATTTACTACTCCATAAATCTCCATAAATGGTCAATTTTTAAATTGAATTATCAGTATCGGAGTTCAAAGTGCCCAATAAATTGAATATCATCATACTGATAAAGGATTTTTAAAATCAATATTATTTATTGAAGTATATTTATGCAATATAATGCTTTATGTAGTATAACTTAAATACAATATAATATCTTAAATTACATTCGTAGTGAAAAATCACGTGAAAACTCATCCTTACACATATTGTAGCAATACGATCTTTACACTATTTTCCGATTTTCTTATGATCATATATTTATTATTTTCTCTCTTGCTATTCTAAGAAACCTGCACTTATGCTGTGTAGATAGTTTATTAGCAATTAAGAAGAAAACAATATACTTAAGTAGATAAGGCGGATGGATAGGAAATTTCTTTATCCTTTAAACAAATATAAGTAATATAACATGTTTATCTCTTTTTATCATAAATGGCTATTGAGTTAGCCCTATTTTCATCATCGAATATCATCACAGTTCGGTCTAATTTATTTTTGTCCAAATCACAGACGAATCAAGCTATGCTTCTCAAGCTATGATTTCTCCACTATGATGATGTGACTTTTCTTATTAAATATATTATTTATATTATATATTTCCCTATTTTTCACATAAAATTATTCTCCATTAAATGACCGATGCCAGTCTTTACTCTAGGAACTAAATTGTTCGAATTCCAAAAAGCAAATTATGCTTTTCAGCTGTACAACATTTTCTGTTACATATATAGCTATCATTTTTTCTGCTCTTTTGGACAAAACATGAAATCGGCTTTAGAGCAGAACGTTATTAACTTACTCTCCGCAATCTTCACAAAAACCATGATCATGTGTTATCGAGTTATGGTCTCCTTTAACACTTGCAGTTCATAACCTCACTTTTTTATTCCAACAAAAATAGACCAAACATATTCAGTTCAACAGAATGGATACTGATACAACTGATCTGGATAGTTTACCAAGTTTAACATGTGACATTATTTGTCTGAAATGTTTTAGATTTACTTCTATGTCCATTCTAAAAACATTATATTTCTAATGACTATAATCAATGCTTACTATATTCACTAATTATTACTAATATAACCTGCCAAAATCACTTAGGACTGCACATTAAAACTAATCATATGTACACATTATTCACCTCTAATTTCAGTTTTCAGTTATCAGTTATCAGTATCAATTATCAGTTTTTGAGTTATCTAGATTTCAAGGCAAAGGCAATGAGCAGTATAATTTATTTACCCTGTTAGATATCAATGGGTTTTGAAAATAGATATATCGGTTCATTTTCCTTATATTTGCCTTTGCTGCCGAAAGTCAGCGAAAGTGTTGTGGTGTTTTTTGTGATGACTAAAATGAACGAGAATGAGCTAATAATTAGTTTTTGTTAAATTCTGGAAATATTAAGGATGAACCTCGCTAAAAAGGTGATATTCTTTAAAATATCAAGATAGCCTGACATATTCAATTTATCGATATCATTACCGAACTAGACATTTATCATAAAATAGTCTTTATGAATGACTAAGATGTAATATTTGAATCATGTACTACAATAATATGCGAAAAAATCGTGGTAGATATCTAGAGGAACTCCACATACGGTTAGAAGACTCATATTAACGCCAAGCACAACCTTGCTTAATGTTTGGTGGAAGGAGCCGGGAGTTCCTTGAACCATTAATTCGATCCTCTATTATCAATAATGAATGATATAATAGAGTGAGGTATCTAAAAAAATTAACCTGAGAATTAATCAACAGAAAAGGCGTTTTCTTCCATTATTGATAACGCTTGTCCACATTCATGAAATGCATTTTATTTAACGATTCAACAAAAATTGAAGCAAATTTTCTGGGAAATTTGATGCATCGATCGTATTTCCCTGAACTTCTTCCGTCCAACAACCATTTTTTATTCAATATTTATTAACGATATTCCCTTAATGGTGTGAAGCTTTATCCAAAAGAGGCTTGTGCAAATCACCTGTTTCCGTTCATCATTTACAAATATCAAAAGTTACAGTGAAACAAAAATGTGGTACCAACTCAACGATCGAAACAGCACATATATAATTGATCGATCGGCGTTATTCTGATAATTTTGAAATAGAATTACAAAAATACGCCAGCTTTTGCATCTATTTCAATTATTTCTAGATCGCTGAAATAACGTAGTGTAATCCATGTTATAGAATTTCCAAATGGTATTATCTGAATTTTAGTTCATTAAATTAATTATTTCTTGGAGATACTGTCTATTGATCTACGAGGATATTTTTAAACTCTCAATTTATAATATATTAAATATTTCAGGAATTATACAGTATTATCTTTCTTGCTGAAAATTTATTAGAGCAATGTAAACGAATGTCAAATGCAAAATAACAGGTATAGTTCCTCTGATTTACTGTTTGGCTTAGTTTGGAAAAGCGTATTGGTAATATCATGGCGTCTAGCTTATTTTAATTCTTCACGATTTTTCTATACAATTCGAAAATGATTCCTATAATTACCCAATACCTATGCTAAAGCGAAAGATCTTTCTAAAGATTCAGCATCGAAATGACATTCAAATATAAATTCTATAATAGCTCAATTTTATTTGCAAAACATATAGTTTACATGTGAATTACCAAATATAGCAAGTTAGTCTCTAAGCTTGTCAACGCAAAACATTAATTAGAATCCAACTGAATATATTATCTTCAAAGCTGATATTATAATAGTATTTTTATGTTTTAATTTACACCTTGTATATTTCTCATCAATTTTTATTCAGAGTATTTTATTATATCGATATTCAATTTTTCACATTTTTATAGCTATTAATAATTTACGTTATAATATTACAGCTAGCAAACTTTTTTTACTTTTTGAAATATGTTCTTACGTCAACCTAGATTGAATTTAATATATTAAAAAGATGACAAAAAATCGATTGAGCGAAAGTTATTTTTAGATCGCATCTATTAAGCTAGTCTATTTTTAAACATAAATATTAAATCATCTGGAAACTCTACTATTAGCGTAGAATTTACATTCGTTACAATTGAAAAATATTTTTAGAAATAAATAGATAAAAACACATCATAGGAAAAATCTATTTTTAGTTATGTAAACAAGGGATAAAATTAGAATTAAATACATTTTTAATGGTTTAAAAAATGATTTATTGATTGTAAACTTTGAAAATCACTGCAAACTTAACAGAAGCTATAAATTAAAAGCTTCATCTAATTATCAAAAATGCTTGGTCTCTACATTAGATTATGCGTTAATAAAATGCGTAAATAAAATTAATGAAGCATTAACCCAACATTATGAAATATAATTAATAAACAATAACAATATATATAAATATAATAACATAAACAACAATATAATAATAAATATAATTAAACATTCATCATTTACTCAAATATATCATGTTAAAATTATTGTTATGAAGCAATATCAAAAGGATGTTTGTCATCTGTTTGATGTTATATACTATATAAAAAAGTAATAAACTATATGCAACTGTATGAAAATGATTATACAAATATGTGCTGTGTCAAACAACATATAATAACGTATGGAGCAAGGTAGCCATAAATAACTATAAGAATTATGTATGATTTTTATAAAAATGTTTTATATAATAGATATATGTTGTGATGTATGTATTCTAATCAGTCCTTGTGAAGGGGCGAAAACTTATTCAACATTTAAATGGAATATTTATATTTTTCTAAATTTGTGTTAAGGTTAACTTCCAAATGGTGGCCGAACTCCTCTCTGGACGGCTTGATAATTATGCATGCTTTTAAAGATGTTGTGAATAACATTGTTTTCACTGAAATTTTCATGATAAAAACTGGAAGGTTTTTTCAAAATTTGGTGGCTTTCAAATAGGCTACTGCTGAGAAAGTGAAATAAAGTAATCCGCCTTTGGGGCTCATACACCCTGAACTGCAAGCGTTTGTCAACATTTTATATCAATTTCATTATATCAATTTAGTTCACAGCAACTTTAGTCCCCCACCCCCATAGCCTTACACTAAGAACTACTATGCTTGAACCAGGAATACGTAGGTTGGGAGTATTTAGTAAGTAGGGATGTTAGGTAATTGTAATAGGTTTTGGCTAGGAGTACCTTAAATCCACCTTTTGTGACACACAGCTTCAGCGGTATTGCTTTTTGTCCGAATTTTACTTAACTATGCCAAGGAATACTTTTAGCCACCACTGAATTATCGCCAATCCAATAGCAACCTTTCTTCATTTTTTGATAAATAATTTGATTCTGGTTAAGTGAAGGCCACGCAATGATAACTGTAACATGAGAAGACTATCAGTTACTTGGACCAAAAACATAAAAAAGTTTGCAAAAAATTAACTAGTTAAGAACTAACTAGTTAAAGCTAGATTAACACCAAACAAACTGGAATACCATTTAGGATCAATACTCAGAAATACCCCTTAGAGTCTCGTTGTAATTTGTTAAAGCTTCATTGGAAGCGCCTTCCTGAAAAATCCTTACTTCACTCGCTGGTACCCACCAGTTGGATAGTAATACTAACAGACATTTCACAAATGTTTTGAAGTGACCAACAGATTTAGAATCAAATATGGATAAACAATAATAAGCCTCATCAAATAGTTAGCTAAAACAGGATTTTAATGCTAAATATTGGAGTCAAAAGTGATCATTATCTTATAGATAGGAATGGACGAAAGACTTAGACTAAGGCGAAAACCAAGAATGAAATGTATACCATCTATAAACGTTCCAATAAATCAGCTTTTGCAGTTTGTAAAAATCTACAATTCGTTTCAAACTCGAAGCGGATTTTTCCTTTTCATTTTAACCTAGTTAAAACAGATAGAATGCTATGAGATGCGTCGGAACATGTAATGGAATTAATCGACCTTGTTGTCAAATGTCTACAACATTCTTCAAAACGTTAGTGATTGCAATTAGAGGTTATAAACCGGCAAACGTTGTCAAACAAAAGTGCAATTAGACGCGACAACGTTGCGATATATGTTGATGTCGTACATTGGTTGTTTTATAAGATAAACTATATATCATTAGCTAGTAATAAGTATAGAATTATTTGACACGTATCTCATTTTATTCTACTAACGTTAGCTTCAAAATTACACAAATTCTTTTCTTGTTTTTTTTTAAATTTTTTTTCTTGGAAACATACATTAATTTACTTATTTAATAAAAAAAAAGCCGCTGAAGATCATCGTATGTTGGTAGATACGTTTAGCATACTCCAGCCACAGAAATATGTGAAACCGGATTTCGACAATTCCAATTTGCCCATTTAAACATTCAAGTCATGTTATTGGACAAAAAAACACAACACTCACTCAAAACAATTGGCATAAAAGTTGAATGTGAACAATATCGAAATTTATGAACGATTGCAAGCGATGGGGGAGAAACGAGAGATATCTCGATGGGTGCCACATGGATTGCTTGACAACTAACCAGAGAATAAAAATATCGTTGGTAGAATGTTTCTTCAAAACTATGTTGAGTCATTTTTGTAATCAATACTAAATGGTACTGAAAAATGGATTTATTTCGAAAATCTTAAACGAAAAAATCATGGTTATAACCTGGCGAAGCCAGTCCATCGACTGCAAGGCCATATCGCTATGATCTAAAAACCATACCCTAAATGGTGTTACCAGATTGGTGTCGTAATCGCTAGTGACAACAAATAATGAATGCTAACTGCGTATTGATCGAAAATAGCAACACGCCCTTTCACATAGTCAAAGAAGTGTTAAAATTATTTGGATGGAAAACTTAGCACTCTTACAGTAGCACGTTCATTTCGAAGAGTTTAAAAAATAGCTCGATGAAAGCTTTAGCTCAAGAGCTTGAGAGATGTGTAGATCAAATGGAAAATACTTTTAATAAATACATTTTAAATATCCACTCTAAATAACGTGTTTTCTTAAGCAAAAATCGAAAACGAATTACCGATATACGTGGTATATTTTAGAGTAAAATAACTGCGCTCAAATCTTTTCAAATCAAAAGTGTCTTTGTTTATACATAATATTTATTAAATACAATAATTACATATTTTGTACAACAAAGCTTGTAAGGATAAAAACCTTAAATGAAAGAAGTATAATATACTTCTGTATATAATAAATATGGAAAAAACAACGAGAAAACAATTTTTACCTATCGCCAATTATGTTCAGTTGGTTCACTCAGGTATTAGCTTGTTCAATAACGTAAAGCGCTCAATTTATTTCCAGCTTTACCGTCGTAAAACACAATCTCGAATTAATTAACCTGGCTGAGCCGATTTGTTTGCTGAGTGACCGCTCAGCCGTCGCCAGAAGCTCATCGATCACTTCGAACATTTATAGGTTTTATCGATTGTTTGGAAATTGGTAATAGGAAACAAAATGTTACAACTTTATTATCAGTATTTGAAAAATGAAACATATGTAATATGTTTTTGATCATTTAACATATACGACCATATTAAAACTAAAAATTAAAAAAATTAAATAAAAAATTAATAATTCCTATTTCATCAAAAAATTCTAAACATCCCTGCTACACAGAGCAATATCCCAAGCTGATAACTTGAACCCTTTACGTCTAAAAGAAAACAATATTGAACAACGTTTTGAGACAGAAAAAGATAAAATAGAAGCATGGAAAAGGAATCCAGTTCAATCCGGCAGAGGCCGATGATATAATAGTTAATCAAAAAGAAAAAATGGTAATACTAGTTAATGTTGTCATCCCGAACAACAAATTACAAAACATAATAAAAAAATACCGTGATATACAAGAACAACGAAAAAGCAGTGCCAAAAAAAATTATAACAGTAATTAACCGCATTATAACATATATATCTATATATATATATATATATATATATATATATATATATATATATATATATATATATATATATATATATATATATGGTTATGCGGTTAGTTCGTTGTATGTTTCCCTACGAGGGAGTGAGAATGCTTTTAAGCTAAATCGATCAATAATTAACAACAAAAACGAATTCAGTAATTGCAGAATAGGATTCCGCATTAAATAGTAATACTTTACTAAATTAGTGACTACTAAATTAGTGACTTACTAAATATGTGACAAATTATTATTCAACAAAGTATCAATTAGATATATAAACTAATAAACTAATAACATGCGCCTCAAGCTTGATTTTCATAACAGTGAGCCATGTAACTTATAAATAAATTATGAAAATACAAATACATTAGCTGAATATAGATTAGCCGACAATTAAAACTCTTTAGAATACTTTTCTTTCTTTAGAATATCTTTCTGGCAACATGGCAATAGTGTGTCGAAAATGCAATATTGGTTTGGTAGCAATTTAATTATCAATCTACACTTCTTCAGAACTTTGAAACCGTGTACGATCCAAGGCGTGCTACATCGATCTGAACAAATGTTAATCAGAAAGTGCTATGTCTGATGAGTACGCTGGACACGACATAACTTCCTATTCGAGTGCAACAATGTAGCATCATTCTCCTAGCCAAATTCATTGCTTTTTTGCCACAGCAAAATATCTTTTTTCCTGGTCAACAATAAAACCGCATTGTTGAAACAGGTCCCTTCCTTTTGGATATTTTTCCTAGCATGTAAGGATCCAGCATAACTTGATTCATCTACCATTGTCCGTTAAGAGAAATATCAAAACTATCTGATAAATTCGGTTTGATTCTTCAACAGCTGTTTACCTTTATTCTTTGCATTCTCACTTTGCACTGACATTGATCTAAATACACACAAACATCTAATGTAAGTTATACCTTCAATACCAATTTACATAAGTCTAACAAAATTAATTAGGAGTACAAATATAGGACAATCATTAAAATAAATATAGTAAAACATAATACACCAGATACGAAAAATATATCTTGAAATATATGTATAGCTTTTTCAAAAATCTTATTACTTTAATCTACATCTTATTACTATTACTACTTATTAACATCTAGCTCTAATGGACGTCATATACTGGAACTTAATTTGGTGAAATCTTAGACTGAGATATATCCATTGTTTATAAAACATATGATAAGATTGAGTTTAAGTTTAGTAAAAAACTATCATTATAAAAAGGGATATAGCAACAAGTAATATTGACTTAACTAATTAAAAATTACAACATTTGGATATATATTACAAAATCTTCATGCAAATGAACAGCAGGACGCATTCCATCCGTTTTATTAATCAGATATGATATAATATATCAATCATATGAATCGTAATCTAAAAAGTGGAAAAAAATTTAAATTTGTATTTTGTATTATATATTGTGTAATGTTCTCTTTGCGATATAAAAGTGATCAAAGTAATTATAATCAACAAATTATAAATATGTATTATCAATTTCATTTGGTTAAAACAAGACTTTTTAACTTTTTATATTCAATATGAATAACATTACTTAGAGACTAGCAAAGTGATATTAAAAAGTATCGCTTGCAATGTCATGATGTTATTTATCATGTTATGATATTATTTGTTCTGTAAAATACTATTTATTATTTGTAGTACTTTTAAAACAAGTAATGCTGTAAAAACTTTTCATTGATATCAATCTAAAGATATTAATATTAACCTGAAATTCTAATTTTATAGTTTTTTAAGGTCCATTGTACTGGCAAATAATTGAATCTAGAAAAATTGAAAAAATAAACATTGTTTAAAGCTTATACAATTATATATCCATCGTGTGTAAAAAATAAATAAAGTATAATATATGAAATTTACAACTCTCCTTACTGGTTTTCTTATCAAAAATAAATACCAATAGTTTAAACCTAATTGACCCTCCCTTAATAGTATTCGACAATTTCGAAATTAAAATGGATTGCTCTTATTGAACAACCGATAACAATGATATTAAGCGCGGAATAAAAATATGTCTAGCCTTTTTAATAAGTAGATTAAGAATAGAATAACATTTAGAATTACCACATAAGAAAATCAACATATCATTATTCTCATCCCTAAGAAACAGATATAAGTATACATGATTTTCCTCAGCTATGACTTAAGTCAAAACATCAGACATTTATAGTAAGCTCCGCCCATACATACCGTTCGAAACGACCCCGGTCGCCAATAGACGAAAACAGAAACGGGATGTACACGGACTCAAACGCATATCCAGGCTCTCTAATCAGGAATATCTGAAACAGAAGTGGCGTTTTAGCACCAACGATCCGATGAAAGACGACGATATTCATTAGCGCGCGTATATCGAGCAAGCGGGGCGAAAGTTTTTTTTTTATTTCGACTTTCACAAGATGAGTTTTTATCAACACTTTTACAATAATTACCAGGCGGAAGATGTTCGGAAAAATTGCGCGAAAACTGACGAGACCATCAAGAATGGGGTAGGATGTGTGGTGCCGTTTGTAGCGAGCGTTATGAATGGGGACCATAGTGTAGTGAAATGTGATGGTGGAGATCAAACGAAAAGAGAACGCGGAAATAGTGATAATGAAGAAAATAGAATATCTAGGTATGTTTAAATTAGTTTAAAATTTTACTTAATTCTGTCTTTATTCTATAGATCTTAATGTTTTCTCTCTCAGTCTATATATTTTATTTTAGTATTATTGGAAATCTTAAGAAATAAATTTAGTTCTAAAAGCGATATAATATATTCATACTATTGTTTGTATAAATCAATTGCCAACATTAAGTAATAATTAATATATCAATATTATTGCTAATAAAATTATGTAATTACGAGTAATAATAATAATTTATGTTAAATAATATAAAGTATATGTATACTAGAGGGGACTTTTAGTATCTTATAAATATATTTTAATGCTATGACAAAAATCAGCCAGGTATACACTTATCAATAATTTTTACTAATTCACATGCCATTTGTTACGCTAAATTCAAAAATAACAATAGAAAATCCGAACCAATATCTTGCATTTTAATGTTTCAAAAATATCAAAAAGAAGTATAAAATATTACATAATGAGCATACTTATCATTAATTGCTTGTTGTCTGATTCAACATAAAGGACAACAAAAATTTAACATAATTTTATAAAGAATTAATTTTAGACATGTTGTGTGGACACACAAAGTTTTGACAAGTAACCATGTAATAAACCTTTAACAAAAATTCGATAATTTTAAATATTCCTGTATAAAAATTTCCTACTTATGAAAGCATAAACTAAAGAAGGAATTTTTCTTTAACCTGATAACCGTTTATTGTGAATGTATTATAATCATTATATTACCGAGCCGATATAACATTGGTATACAATAACACCAGCTATAATAATAGCCCTTAACTATAAATTTATCATAGTTAATATGATGGACAAGTTATTGATTGTCGAATGAGTCTAAACATTAAAAAAACATAAGCCAATTGTAAAAAATATGTAATATGATGATTCATTACTGGTGGCCAGAACAACAAAATGTATCACGGAAAAAAAACTAAACAAATTCTGCAGAGAAAATGAAAAGGAAATAAAAAAAGAATATTGTTGAATGTTGTAATTGTAAAATGTTCGTTATTTTTAATATGTGTAATGGATGTTATATTGTGAGGGAATTATAGTAACTAATATAAGTAAGATTTACGTAAATTGGTTTTAAAAATTCAAGCTTTTTTGTTGTATTTGATGCTTAATTTATTACCTAATATTTAATGTCATAAATTCAGTTTTTACCTTTAAATATTTACTGAATCTAATAATCCTTATATATAATACATAACATTTATTATATTGTATTTGGTAATATTTTTGTAAAGGAAATCAGTCTAAATGAGCTCTATAAAAATATGTAGCACTAAAGGGGTAATTGACTGCATCTATCTTAATAAATGGCCAAATTGAAACCAAAATGTTGAAACCGAGTTGTCTTTAAATGAATACAAGTAAACCCTTACCGCTAAAAATATAACAAAAATATAATAGATAGAAATAATTAAGCAACTGAAGCGTCTATTATAATCCTATATCGTAGTCGAGTCGATTTATTAAAAATAGTGTTTTAATACACACTGTATTCTTATAAAATGTGTAACTTTTGTTATTTTTGATATGATTTTATATATACTTTTGACATCCCATTGAAAATTATACATATATATAGTAACAAATCATTAAATAAATTAATATTAATGTAATATATTATACGATAAAGTTATATTGATATTTATAATTTCTTAATTAACGTACTTTATGAAATGATGATTTATATAACATATTAATTCAAAACGTACTAAGCGAGACTCTCTCTAATATCCAATAATCAGAAACAGAAACGGAATCCAGATGGAATCAAACACATATCGGGTCGCGCTAATCAGGTATATCCGAAATTGAAGTGGCAATTTAGTATATCGCCGATTGAGATGGGCAAACGATAGGATAGAACATTAGGACTTAGTAGGGGTTTTCTCTATTTCTATTTTAATACATACCTATTGTAGATGTGGTGTTAATTTAAAATTTAAAGCGTTATTTTTATAATTATTTATACATAGAAGAATATTTGTATTTCAATTTTATTATTTCAAAAAATATTGTTTATTACAGTATATATCAATTATAGCAAGTTGATTAACAGAAAATGTATTTAAATGTTTAAAAAAATATTTGTAAAAGGGTGTCAAAAATTTTTCCTTCATTTTCTCCTAATCTTTAACCCATAATGTGATACAATCCAATATTATAGTGAAAAATTACTCTATTACTTTTTAATCGTTAATTCTCAAATGAATTCGATTAATAAATATTGTCAGTTAGATTGGGTCAGTGGTTAAGGCGACAAAAGACTGTTACCCTAAGACTGTTACTGTAAGGCGATAGTCGTGGGTTCGAATCCTGTTGGTCTTACATTAATATATGTTTTAATAATTGTGATAGTGCAAAAGGCCAAAGTATAAAATCCGATAGGAAAATGATCCCACTTACGCCAGTAAGACGATTTCCTCTCTTCCTCTCTCTAATCTGATAACAAAAAAATTATATCATTATTGGCGTTGGCAGTAAAATATCAAAGACTACGTTTTGGGTCTTCACGGCTCACAATGCGGTGTAAAACTGTTCTTATTTAATATATAGAACAATGTTTGAGAAAACACTAAATTCCTCCTGTTGCATAATTTCCACCGCGCATTATAGGTTTTACTTAGACATATTACTTTTATATTAAAATTATATTAAAATCAAATAATTCAGATATGCTTTATATGTTACATGAATAATTATCTACTCTTTATCAATCACTAAAACTAATATATAGTCGCTATAATTCTACAGACGCTTTTCATTGGATTATATCACACTCTGTAAAGGTTAGAATGTATTTGAACATTTTTAACGCAAAAACATACGTCGCTTGGAATTACGCAAATACTATACACACAAAGGTGTTATTGTGTATTACGTAGGACGACTTTTGGTAATTTTTGCCCCCCTCTATATAAGGAAAATTAAGAATAGCCCAACCCCCTCCTCTGTATAATATTTATTACACACGCGGCAATAAAATACACGTTTGGTGTGTTTATATTTTAGAACCAATTTTTCGCAATGTTTATTTGTAAAAAAGAACTCTTAACATATTTGTGATCTTAACTAAGAACTATCAAGACCCCTCCAAGTAAACAATCCCGCTTGGTTGGCACAGTGGTAAAGGCAACAGGACGGTTCTCCTGCTGTTACGATAGTTGCGGATTCGAATGCTGGTCGGGTATGGTCGTAAATTTATGTTTGTGAATGTTTCAAATTTGTGATTTTCATTAGACAAGAGTGCAAAATTCGACAAATAAGTGATCCCAGTCACGCCACTAATCAGCCTGGAGATGACTGGATGTCTCCTGTGATAATACAAGTGGGTTACTCGCCAGTCGGTAGACTTAATGCCGAGGACCATCGGGTGGCCACGTTAAAGAGTAAGTCCACCAGAGAAAAACCATAGTTGGTAAAAATGAGACTCTAAGTAAATTTGCTAATCTCTTCTTAATTTACTTACAATCACATATAAGTTTTATGAACTTCTGGTTAGTGCATTAGTAATAAATTTAGGTAAAACCAAATATTTGCAGATATATTTTGAATATTACATAACATTGCACTATTATAATAAACTGTGTACATTAACAAAATTACAACGTTTTTGCTACAACTTTTTAGCTTAGCGTTAATAAACGTCCTCTGGAACTATACCATTCTCATATAGATTCTCGTGGATTTTACACAGCTGAGCCTGTAAATAATTTATTATTCTGCTTGTACATCTGTTTCCCTTACAGTATTCGTTTCAAACGATTTTCTTTAATAAACTTCAATTTAATCATATTGATGGCTAACCAGTGGCTACACTTAGGATTATCGCAATACGACAAAACGCCCCTGAAAACTCTTATTTTTTGCCTGGTAATCAATGAAACCGCGATATTGAAACGCTTCGAAATGGCATTTACAGTCAACTGCTAAACTACCTAAGAGTTCCTTGAAAGTTTAAGTTCCGTTTTCCTAATAAGTCTTCCAATTAATTGTTCACTCATTGTCGAACTTTTTGGTCCTCTAGGTAGTTTGAGATTTGAGAGTTCCATGTCCTTAAGAGTAAAGTTAAGTTTTTATCAGTTGTTTTTTAACGTCACATGCTTATATTTTTTAAACCAAGTTTTCAGTAACCTTTTTTTTTCTTTCAAAAACTTTCAGAAAGATGTTTTTTGTTCGGCATCTTCGAAGGTGACAAATATTATGTTATCTAGATTATAATACTAATCCATCGTTATTGAAATATCATCAAACAAGCATTATCATTACAAAAAAGAAAAACTATTAGGCCTGAATGCATATCTTATAAATATACATCGATAGCCGATACTTTTTCCAATCTTTCGGCAATTTGCGGATTCCATCTCGAAAGAATGACGTATATTTTTAGGCTATCCACAAATCGACCAATTTTTGAATATCTTCATAAGAATTGAAGAACTGCTCATACAGATCCCGATTCATATATCGAAACAAGTACTGATCAGATACAGCAAGGCCTGGAGAATACAGTGGGTGGAATACCACTTCCCATCTTAACGTTTTCAAGTATGTTTTTACCGGTTTTACAACATGTGCTTATGCTGAAGAATAACAATTTTGTGTCTTAACTTGTATTCCGGTCATTTTCGCCCAGTTCTTGGCTCAAAAATATCAATTGTAGTTGGTAGCGATCCCCATTCATGATTTTTTCAGGTAATGCTTTCAAATCTTCATCTTTAATTTTTTTTTACTGTTTAGAACCGTTTTTGGAACGCCAAAACCAGTGTTCACCTGCTGAAATAGATGAATCCTAGTTTTATAAGCTATATTTTATATATTAATTATATATATATATATATATATATATATATATATATATATATATATATATATATATATATACTAGCTGACCCGACAGACTTCGTCCTGTCAAAAAGATTTGTAATGTGGCAGTTTTTGTGCCTACGTATTTTAAAAAATTCTCCTGAACAGAACCATCACCCTGGTGATAGGGCGTTGTGAATAAAAAATAATTAAATAAAACATATATAAGGATTGAAAAGTAAGTAATCGCTTTATTGTTAATCATGTGAATCATAATTATTATTATTATTATCATTATATTGCTTTGTGGTATACGATGTTTTTTGTTTGATTACCTGGCGCATAGATAAACAAATCTGATGGTTTTCCAACACGGGAACAGGCAACATACAATTGACCATGTGAGAAACATGGGTTTTCTAGATTAATACCACAAACACTTAATGATTGCCCCTGGGACTTGTTTATAGTCATAGCAAAAGCAAGCCGTCAACATGTCTATAGGAAATTTGCCATTACCAATGTCAATGAGTTGTTTAGAGAATATGTTTCCAGATTGGTCATTTTGCAACTCGACACGCATATTCTTGCTTAAATGAAGTACTTTAACATGTTTCCACAAATTGGAGGACTTTAGACATGCATTGAGTTCATCAGCTGGCGTTGATCGTGGAATCACTGGCAATGTTTGACGAAAATCTCCTGCTAATAAAATCATTGCACCACCAAATCGGTTATTATTGCTACGTAGATCTTTTAAGGTTCTGTCTAAAGCCTCCAAAGATTTTTTATGTGCCATCGTGCATTCATCCCAAACAATCAATTTACATTGCTGCAAAACCTTTGCCATTGCAGAGTTCTTCGAAACGTTGCAGGTTGGAGTTTCATTGCTTTGCATATTTAATGGCAATTTTAGTGCTGAATGGGCTGTTCGACCACCTTCAAGCAAAGTTGCTGCGATTCCCGACGAAGCGAGTGCAAGTGCAATTTTATTTTGTGAGCGAATTGTTGCTAATATTAATGAAATAAAAAAAGTTTTTCCTGTACCACCAGGTGCATCTAAGAAATAAATCCCTCCAGTTTCATCATACATACTTCTGTTGTTCATTTAACAGTGGAAGATTTGTTTGAATTTATTCTTTCAAAGCGTTGAGATCATACAGTCTTTCTCGATGCAACTCTTGGTTAAAAGCGTCATGCATTGGACGATTGGGCGCGGTCAGGCCTAATTGAATTAATAGTTTGTTTGACCTTATCAAGCACATGTCCTCAATTGAAATCAATGCTTCATTGTAAATTTCTTCACTGATTTGTATATTTGGATTTCCCATTCTATTCCGTATTTGATACAAAATATCATCACACATATAATCTTTGTACTTCATCCACAAATCAATTGGGTTTGATGGGAAGCATGTAGATATGATTATAGAAAACAATGTTCGTATTTGATGAGTGTGTGATGATATTACAGCATCATTGAGAGTTTGATCCCAATGAGCGTCATTTTCAAGCAATTGCAAACGTTGACAGGCTTCTCTGTAGGATCCACACAATTCACCATCAACAGTTCGTAACTGTTGGAATGATGTTGGGCCACGTACATTGACTAATAGCAGTCGTAAATAAAAACATTCATCATTGCTTGGATGTACTGAATAAATCCGGCCAATCGCATCGGTGGAATATACATCTGTATATCCTGGAACTGGTTTTCCTTGTTTCCGTCGTATAAATCTCCTTGAGGATTGATTCCAGGTATAATATTTTGGCATTTCAGAATATAGCAATGTTTGTGCGAAATCATCGTTTTGGCATGTCTCAAAAAAACTGGTTAATGTAGTAGATGGTGGCTGAGCAGCTCTTTGTACTGCGTTCTGTGCTGTAAAATACACTCTTTGTCCATTTTCTAAATGCACAGCTAAGTGAACAACAGAAGGGTGTCTCTCATGAATAGGAAAAGAAAATATTCGCCAAACTGCTTCATTACTACTGACATAGCGGCCCATTTGGTATTGGGTAACTTCATCATTAGAATTCTCTGCACCAATTCCAATCACAGCCATATCATTCCCTTTGGTTACATATTTGCAAATGTATTTAATCGATTTCACTGAATGGCAAGATTCAACGTTGATGTGTGCTTTGAATGTCTTTGATAAAATGGGTGAATATGGAACAATCCAACGATTATCTATTTCAATATCTTGTTAATTTAATTTGACAATTGTTGATTTTCCATTGTCTGCTGTCGATCTGCGACGATACAATGGATAACCGTCATTACCAGTAATTGTTTCCGATATTAATGTCCGTGGATATCGTTTTGAACATTTACCATCCATCATACACGGTGAATTTTGATTAAGAGTTCCACAGGGACCATGTATCATGTTTTTGATAACTACCTCATGCAATCCAGGATCTACTTGTACATTAGGGATTTCAGCTGATATCACTGCATCAACTTCATTTGGCCTTATCTTTTCAACCAACCAAATCAAAATGTGTGCATGTGGCAATCCTCGTTTCTGCCACTCCACAGAATACATCCAGCAGCGTGTCTCACCAAACACATTATGTTTTACGATGAAATTCATTAAAGATTTCAACTTTTGTCTAAAGACTCTGGCTGTAATATCATGACGATCAATGGATGATTTCCCAGGTAATAACTCCTGCTTAATTTCTATCCATTGCGGATTGCATGTAAATGTGATGAACAAATCTGCTGTACCATAATGACGAACATACGACATGGCATCTTGAGCATATTCGTGCATATGCCGAGGGCTTCCGATGTATGTTGCTGGAAGAATAGTCATCCGACCGACATTCTGTGCATTTCCATCAGTATTAATCGCATCTCGAAGGTGAATATACTCTTCAGATCGGAGTTTGGTTTGATTCAACCTGATGAATGTTAATCTCTCCGTTTCAATTTTAACATACATGTCATCAACATATTTGTGATATAATCGCCGACATTTCAATATGTGATTATCTGCATTTTCCCGAATCATTAGGCGGTATGAATAATAGTTCATTGAACTGACTTTTTTGTTGGTTTCAGAACCTGTAAACAGATTTTGTTTTAATAACATTCAAATATAAAATTAAAATACATAATATAGTGACTGAGATATTATCGCCATAGCTAAACTAATATTTTAGTTACCTGTAATGGGATTTATCATTTTTATTGATAAATCGTAGCCATCTTCACCTTGCCAAAATATAATGGGATATTGCAGTGCATCATATGAGCGGTGTGTTTCCTTTATATGTTGTAATTGAAAATTTCGACGATGTAAAACAATATCACGGGATTCCAAATTTTCTCCAACTACAACGATAGCAACTTCATCAATAGTTGGTGCATTAAAACGCCTTGTATGTTGACCTGCAGATGTTTTATCAGCTCTGATTACAATTTTGTGATTATCGGATGGCATCAGATCCAGGGCAGTTTTAAACAATATAATCAATTGATTGTGTTGATGAAATAAAGTTTGTAATTGTTCTACAATAGACCTTTTTACTAAATTGTTATGTGCACAACGCAGATCAATTTCTTGTGGTGAATTGCCCATAAAATAAATTTGCAGGAATTTGTTGTCGCTATCTGACACTGGTAACAGTGAACCTGCTCTGTGATATATTTGCCCTTGTATCTGTAAATAAAAAAAATATTATGGTGTGGTATAAATTAATGGATTGTCAATGATCAAACTTAAATAATATTTGATCTTAAAAAGTATATATTTAGTTTTAACTAATATCTATCAAATATAAAATATAATAAAAGTGTCACTGAAACTGAATCACCATATAATATGATGACTAAGTGATATATTTCGTAATGATTAAGAAATTGAAGATTAGTAACACATCTTAACTTTGGTGACAGAAAATTTTGTTCGCTAAAATAATTATGAGTAACTGCTATAATACATACCTTGGAAGTTGGCATAAAATTTTCCCGAACTGCATTTGTTGCCCCAAATGAAGTCATTTGAAAGCAATTGTTATATTGTTGAATATGTGTCAAAAAGTGTATAGAATCTGTTCCTATTCCTGAAACCAATGAGTACAATGGTTCTGGTGGTGGATCCAATTGTATCAATTTCACTTTACCATTTGCGCAACACAATCCATTGGCATCGTTTTTGTATTTTAATGCCTTACAGTGTGAGCAAACCAAGTTCATAGAACCAATAACAACACATTGGTAGTTACTGTAGTCAATTGACACATCGTAACTGAAAGCAGCTGGATTCAAACTTGCGCGATTATTAGTTGAATGTCGCGCTCGCGCTTCACGCGTTTGTGATATCCGAATTCTTTCACGTTCATTTCCGTCGTCACGTTCTTGTGCAGTACGATTAGATCGGTAATTAGCTTGGTTTATAGCATTTCTGGTTCTTCTACCTAAATTGCTTCGTCTTATAGGAGGCATATCAAATATAAATTATTTTTTCACTAATCACGAACTAAACAAACACTAACTAACTAAACACTCTGCACAAAACACGATATACGAATTTGTTTCGTGTATCACTTGACAATTCATCTGTCATCTGTCAAAAGTCATCTGTAACAGACAACTTTTTTTTTTAAATTTGATATGACTTGAACTCAAATCCTTTTAAGCCGTACGAATTGTTTTATTTATTTAAAATTTGAATTAAATTTTAAACAAATAAAAAATTTTAAATAAATAAAACAATTCGTACGGATTAAAAGGATTTGAGTTCAAGTCATATCAAATTTAAAAAAAAAAAGTTGTCTGTTACAGATGACTTTTGACAGATGACAGATGAATTGTCAACTGATACACGAAACAAATTCAAACAAAAAGGGCTATTTTTAGGGTTTTTCCAGCAATAATTCTAATTTTTCTCGCCGTAAAAACCATCCCTGAACTTCAACGAACATTTTAAAAAAAGATTTGGCCAAATTGGTCCAGGCGTTGTTGAGTTATGCGCTTAGGAACATATTTTGCGATTCATTTTTATATATAAGATATATATATATAAATACTATGCGACATTTGTAACGCATTGAAAAATTGTTTTGTTCAAATTTCAAAGTAATGGCCCATATTGAGAAGTGAAGCTTGCCAATGAAGTTTCAACATGAAGTTGGTTACAAATGTATCCAATGAGATTTAAAACAGTAACACAATCTGTTGTAAATCCTTTATAATTAATTTATAGTGCCGATAAAAAGAAAAATTAATATGAGTGTGAGTTTTTTCATTTATTCTATATAGAGTTGGTTAAAATTTCAGTATAATAGTACCATTTGCAATAAAACCGTATCAGTAATACACTAATTCATTCCTCTTATACTTTTTGGATCTAAGATCTAAGACCACCTATAAATAACATATATAGCCCATACTTCACCGGTTACAAAAGAAAGGAGAAACTCACGAACTTAAGCACACTCTCAGCCTCTAATCAAGAATATCCGAAATTGAAGTGGCGTTTTAGTATCGGCAAACCGATGAGAGACGACGGGATTCATTATTTTCTATGTTTTGGCTTTTGTAGAGTACTTACCAGGACTTTTACAATAACCATCTGGATAGAGTAGCTGTACATGAACTTTTCTGCAAAAATGTCGAGTTGAAGTATAAAGGGCTCTTCGATAAACTTCATATGAGAGTAGCGATATTTAATAGCAGTACATATGGTGTAAGGAGATTATTAATTGTGTACAAGGGTGTTAAATTCTATTTTTTTTATCAATTTATTTTTCGCTATAATTTTCCTTAAATTTTTTATCATATTTTGATACTTTTTACTAAGATTTATCTGGACTGGATCTACTGCTTAACATATTCGAACCATGGTCTTCGAACTTGAAGACCATTCCAGAAGACATTCGGTATTACTAGGCTTGATTAGGTGCGATTACAGTTACAAACATAAAGTACATCCAATCTCTGAGGGATTTGAACTCGCAATTATCACACCAGTAGGACTGACCTATTTAAGGTGTCCACTATGGCTACCAATCCGGCTTCTCAACTTTACTATGCTTATTCAACGATAGTTTTATTTTAATTTGTGTTTATGAAACTCATCATAGTAGAGCTCCTCTTTCTATGTTCATGTGGAAATTTGTTTTTGATGAAAAACAACATTAATTCGCTTATTTGAGCAATGTTTTGTCGACAAACTGAGATGGAATCTAAAATGTTGCTAAAATATTATCTTTTATACTATAATGAGTATACAATTTAGAGTCAGAATTAATGAACAAGATGAAATACAGCGATATAATTGATAATTTTGCGGATATAGAATATCGAAAATGATAATTTAAAATGTTCATAAATTAATAGATGTCACTGTCAACATCAACCAGATTGTCAACAGATAATTTAATAGGATAATTTTCAAACCGTAAATGTGTATTTAATGACATATTTACCGTTTCAATATGAAATAATAATATATAAATTATGAAACTATTTCAATGACATCGAATATTTGTTGACCAGTACCATTGAACAGTAGTGCTCCGTAAACTGGTTGGAACTTACATGGGCCGATAAATCTTAATTATACTAATCGATCCAATTCATCACTTTCACCTAGCATATTTTATTTAAGGTGAATAATTTAAACTAATATGATTCCGCGACTACCTAATTTAGATCCGTCGGGCCTATGACTATTCCCTAAACTCAAAAAAGTCATTTCGAATGAATCGCCTGTTATCTATCTATTGAGAAACCTAAAATCGAGCCGAAAAAAGGTCATCGAAAGAATGTTCACTTGCCTTTCTTGTCATAGTGTTTATAGAAGAGGAAATATAATATCCTACTAGGTAAAGTTAGGGTTCTCCAAGTTTGCTAATTTATATTAGAAATGAGAATTAATTTGCAACGTTTAGCAAGGTATTTTAATTCTTAGGAACTTTTCGTGACTGCAGGCAATATAAAGTTAAAGTACTTGTTACAATATGTACATTGCGGTTATAATATATTGAATCAAAAACACAAAATTAAAATTAAAAAAATTAATACAGGATTATTTAAAATTATATTTTATTAAAGTAATATTTTCTGCTATTTATAATATTATTTATAAAGTGCTACTGTAATTTTAATATTGCTAATTAGTCCTACGGAATTAAAAAATAATTCATTAAAAAAACTCCAAACGTGGTAATAGTATTGTATAATACGTAACTAATCAGATATTTTATTATTCTTTCTCATAAAATTCCCCGTCAAAATATCGAAACGTGTCTTGATATTATCCAAACGTCTACCCATTTTCAAGTACGGAAAAAATAATTGCAGTAAAAAATGAATTGCTGGTCATCCGACGGATCATCTAGCACCATCGGAACAAAAAATAATATAATGCAATAGGACTTCCCCTCTAAGTGTTATAACTTTAAGTAGTAGTAATGTTTGTATTCGCTCAATAAGTTTTAAATTTAAAAAGTTTAATAAGCAAATACAATTTTATTATTATAATATATGTATTACTATAGATATATTTTGTTATTCAGTGTAATAATCTTTAAGTTCACTTTTGTAGTTCTAGTAAAAGAAACTTTATATATATTGTATTTATTATTTATATTTATATTTATCTATTTTAACATATTTTATGATGACAGAAAATTCTAATCACAATTGCATTGAACAGTGACTGGAATTGAAGTAGATCTGTTTAAAAGACAACTAGTTGTACACATTCAGCATTCCAGTTCGATCCGGATATAGGTTATGGGACCAACAAATCAGTTAAATTTCGGTAAATAATAATCGTTTCTGAATGTTGTATGGCATTAAAATACGGCGATGAATCTACTAAGTAATAGTCTTACTCTATATCGGTGGTAAAGTAGAATTGCTCCACTTAGTCTCACCATCAAATTAGTTACGATCATTTCCGATTTCTTTCCGATTGAAGTTTTTGGCAAATATTACAAATTTACAAAATATGATGTTTTCAAATGGCATCGTTTGGTGTATTGCATATTGTAAGGGACATGCCCAATTTGCAAGGTAATGTTTTTTTTGGTAACATTAACATTTGTATGATCAAAAAATTACCAAAATCTCAAATGATCGCAGATACAATAACAATTTTATCTAGAAGAGCTATAACACTAACAGATGCAGATCAATAATCTTACAAGTTTTTTTTTATTTCTTTTTTTGATGGGCTTTGTGCTGGCCAGAGTTATTGTCGAAAAGTAAATGACAGAATAGATGTACTGTGACATGACAGAATGATATGATATGTGTGTGATATGACAGAATAATGAACTCTGATATATATTCGTCTTTATTTGTTATCTTTACTATATTAATATTTTTATTGAAAATTCAATTAAATAGTATATTAGTGTTTTTCATATATTTTAATTAACGGTGGTGAAACTGAATTAAATTTATCTATATGAATTAACAGTCTTCCCTTTAGAATTACGATATTCAATATGTACTAACGCTAATTATGGAAAGCTCAAAATTGAATATCTCTTTTTTTGTTCAATTTAAGAAAATCTAAGTTATCGAAGCCTATAATTAAGTATTTATTTAGTTAAATGATATGGAACTTATAGGATACTAATCCATTATAATCCAACTGCAAGTTTATCTTTTAACAATGTATAAGTTGCGAATATAACACTAAGGCTGAAAACCCACCAAGAAAGTCTTATTCTGCATATGGTTGGTTCAGCGAGGTGCTGTGTATTAGGAGCTGCTAAAATGAAACTGTTGCTTCATACGTTTACCGACGTCAATTAATAAATTGTAAAAACGATTAATATACATAAAGTCATCTTATTTTATGACAATAGGAGTTCTGAGAGATAAACTGTTGCAGCGCGAATGGGAAGATCTTCCTCATCTAGCGTATTCAGAGATGGCGGCTTCTATTTACCACTTGTTTACATGGATGCAGGTCGGGCAGGAAGATTTTAAAATGCTAAAGAAGTGTTGCTGTGCTCATGGTAGGTTTTGAGAAACTGTATAACATATTTACTGTAGACGCCTAGTCAAGCAGTACAGTCTTGATATAGTAGTGAATTAATTGCTTCATACATTTTGTCCACTACTAAAGTGACTTGAACCTTGTCTTTACCACTATGTTCATATTACTATAGCTGCCGCCATAATAAAATGACTGACCCGAGCTTCCAGCATCGGCTTGCTTTTATTAGAAAATCCTATGTAATTTTCACCTATTAGCTTTACATATATTTATAATACATTGAGAAACAACAAAACACTTTTAATCAATCACAAAATAATATTTTTAATCTTTTATGGTTTATTTTAAGACTATACCGTATAAAACAGCTTCCTTTTTCTATTAATATTTTAATTATTTTATTTTCTGTATATTAATCCGCTTAGTGAAAATTTTGTTTCCCTTTTGAAGAAAGCGATGACACCTGGAGCCGTGAAATTTGGCAGGGTTGAAGCTTATTTCGAGAAAGAATTTTTAGTTCTAATATTTTTGTGTAATATGCGCTACAAATAAATATATTCCAGTAAAAGTCTCAAATCAAGCAACCAGGAGTAGCCGTCAGTTTTGCAAAACAAAATGTATAAACAAACCTAGAGGGTAGTCGTGCCGATTCAGATTTTAGCCCGCCGTCAACAACATACTACGATCGAATCTCGCTGTGGCTAAAGGCTTTTTTTAATTTATAAAATAAGATAAAAGATGGTGTTCCTTAAAATTAAGTTAGTGTTTGTATTTTATGTTTAAAACGATATTATAATGGAAAGTTAGTGGTTGAAACATTATTAAACGAAGTAATTTAATTTCAAACGGTGTTCTGAGTTACTTATTATTTTGTGTCACACGTCGGTTATTCCCGTATTATTGCAATTATTAAAGAATGGCAAATTTGGATAAAACACAACTAAGAATAGGATGGTTAGTTAGAGTTATATTTTACATTTTTTTCAGAGAAAACAAATTAATGTGCCCGCTTTATCGGAAGGTATACAGCTTTGAAATAGAAACATATGTGACAATTTTATCCCAACATAGGTTTAAAAAATTCTAAAGTAACACGAATCGTCTGTTTTCTTTGCTAAGAAGATATTTAGATTTTCGAAATCACAATATTGATTTAATTGGATGTCTGGGAAAGGAAACGAAAAAAAGAAAAATGGTTCATACCAAAAGGGAAAGTTATTAATGTATACAGTATTGGAAACATAGTATATCACTGTACTAGAGGCAATTCTAATTCTAGGTTGTAAAGATATTTCTGTTAATTTTGGCAGTATTGACTTCTAATTAATTTCAGGATTCATTAGTAAATTTATTTCTCAACAAAGTACTAACCGAATATTGCACGTAATAAATATGTTAATTTGTGCATCAATAGTTAAAATGAATATTGCATAGAATATATAAAATAGTTTCATAGATTTTTAATTCCTCATTTGTTTGTGAGTGGTTAGTACTCAAATGAGATATAAGACAAAGTATATAGCAATAGATAAACGAAAACCATATAAAGCAAATTAAAGATGGCCTATCTGCAAGAGCCAGATCGAAGAGTGGTATAAATAAGCAAATAATAATACAATTTTATCTAAAACTTTAGGTAAAGAAATTACTTTTAACCAGCCTGGTGTATTTATTGTGTTTGTAATATATTTCAGATGACAAATATGTATAAAATATAAAGACTATATGAAGAGATAAATGAAGTAATGAGAATATGCAGGTTTTAAAACGAAAATACATAATTTACATAGATGGACCACATAGGATAAATAGAATAAATTATAAATTATTGAAAGTACATTTGTAAATATTAATGCATTTAGTGATTAACGCAATAAGAGATATGACTATATGACGTTTTATTCCCTAAACTTTGTATCAACTATTTTGATTATTTACTTTATAGACCTAAGTTTTGAAAAATCAATAGTTAGTTTAATGATTGTAAAGACTTTCCTCTACTATATATTTCCAAATTGAAAAAAATAAATTATTCCTTAAATTCTTTATTTTTTTTAATATAAACTCTAAAGTCAAATATCAATTTCAAAATTGTTTTATTCATATATTCTCTATTTTAACATATAAACATGTACTACTTCATTTATTATTTCGTACTTACATTTATAACATAAAATTAAATAGTATATTAATTATTAAAAAATTAAATAATCTGTACTAATATTTGATACTCCGAAGTTGTTATAATTCTGGAAATAATCTTACTTAATTAAATAAAATTTAAAAAGTGTTAGTAAGTGTTAGTAATTTAGAGAGTTTGCATATATTTTAATATGTTTAAATATACCGACATTTATTATTTTAATTAATGTTATGAATCAAATAGATTTCTGATCTTATATTGAAAATAAAAAAAAACTTGTTTTAGTAACATATCATTTTTAATTAATCCTTTTACTCTATTATGAGGAAATCATGATTAATTTAATACACTGTAGTTGCATTTCGGTCAGTAGTAATTATTAAGAAAATTTAATTGTCGATTTGAGAAAAATAACGAAAAACAATTTTAGTTGAATAGGATTTTTGATATTTGCATCTGAAACATTGTACTCTTCAATATAAATCACAGTAACTATTTAAGTCACCCAAGTAAAATACGAAATTACAAATTGCACTTTAAGCATATTTAAGAAGTTTACTACTTAACGATCTTTTATTTCCACTTATTTTCGCTTTATGATCGCAGTTTCGTGAATATCTGTAAGCACTTTATATCTAGAGCTTTAATATGCCCATCTGTATAAATCGGTTTCTAAAATAAGCTCTGCTGATTTTGATACTGAGCAGATGTTTAAATTTAAGAAATGTTTGCTTAACATGTATGAATATTAAGAAATGTACTATGTTAAAGAAATAATAAAACGAAAAAATCGTAAAGTAGTTTATAAATTACTTCCGCCTCACCACAGTGTTATTAAGGAGTATTATTTGAGTGTTATGCATCATTTGAGTAAAGCTATTCGTTCGTTTAAAGTGGACGGAATTTTAGACCCAAATTCTTCATTTTTACCTCACTATAGACTTAAGAAACAGTATTGGTTCTTCGTTCGACATTTTGAGTCAAATTTTTGCATATATCAATCCAAATACTTCTTATTTAGTTTGGTTGGGCGTCTATCCTTAAACACTGGGAATAATTGCAATAATACAAAATTACAAAAATATTGATTTATAGTAATAAAGGATTCTATATATTTAAACTACGTGTCATAAATATAATTTTAGTAGACATAAAGGCACAAATTTAAAAAACATTGTCATATTAAGTCAAACAATCACAGGCGTTAAATAATTTCAATGTTACCTATTGTTTTCTAACCAACAAATTGGAAATTTGTATACAACCGTTTTAGAGTTTCGTTTTTATTTGCAATATTTATTTTATAATATTTCTTGGTGATAATATTAGTTTCGTGCTAACAAGTGTACGAACAGTCGAAAAAAAAAAGGAATTTTTCAAAGTAAATAACCCAAATTTTTCAACTCGCGAATGGTGACTATATTGCATCTAATAACCGATTATTTGGACTATTACTTGGCTGAATATAATAATTTTAAAACATTAACAGGTAATGTATTTTATCTTTATAGAGCAGTTATATCCAAGCTCTTTATATATAATATAATAGACCATTCCTATTTCTTTTGTTTTTATGAGATCTTCGCGACCACCGTGTGAAAAATAAATAGTAACGGAACTCTTATGTCATTCATAATCCAGATATACCAGCAATGAAACGTGATAGAATTTTGAAAATAATTAAATACAAATTTCTAACAGTATAATATTTGACAAGAAAACTAATAAGTGCAAGCACATTCTGCCAAAGGGGTACCCAATGATAGCATTATCCCACATCAGGTAGTTAGCATCTGCGAGAATAATAGTATTCAAGTCTGCTATCCCACAATTATTAAAATATATTAAAATTCCCATATTGATGGCAAATCTACAGAAAAAAATTGTGATGGTCAATTTGAGATTCAGATACAAATGTATTTTAGAGAGATAGAAGTTTATTTTACATTAAATTATGCATAGGTTTGATGACTTATGTTTTATTTTCTTGAACTTTTTCCTGTAAATAGAAAAAATAGACGTGCTTTAATATATTCAATTCTCTTAAATATCTAATTAACCTCTGAACATGAATTTTTGAAGTAGCTATCTGCTTTTTCAGTTTATTTCAAAATAGTACCAAACAAAATAAAGGTGATCAATAAAACTTAAAAATTAAAACTAACCAGATATAGCTGAATGCGGCGGGGGTTTTTCTGGACTGGACCTAGAGTTTAACGTACGCTCTTAAATCATCCCAGAAGACATATGATCTTACCCAGCCTGGTTACTGACATGACTGGAATCATTTTCCTTGGCCGATTTTGCACTCTTGCATAGGACAATCACAAATATTATACAATCAGAAACATAAATTTAGGACCGTGCCTCAGCAGTATTCGAACCCGTTACTATCGCAACATTATGTGGGCCGTCCTGTCGTCTTTACCACAGCGCCAACCAAGCCGGCATTTGAATTTCAAAATTTTTTTGATACTATTTTTTCAGTAATAACACTTACTTCGGATGAAGAAATACGTAAAAATACCCTGGTATAGTTTTTGGAAAGACCTAATTTAGAGGTTACGTTGACTTATATGCATTATATTCAAAGAGGAGTACTAAAAATGTGACGAAATAGGTTTGAAAAAAGAAAAAATTGTAGGTCTCGGTACGGTCACCCATTATTGATTTTAAACTGAAATAAATTATGTTTTGTATAATCCACAGCAAATATATTTTAAATTAAGATGAGATATAAATATGTTTTCATATATAAACACAATTTATTAATAAACAATATTTAAAACATAATATAAAATAACCATAATATTTAGAATTAATTGAAGTTTTCCGATACAAAATTAAAAAATTACTCCAAACATGCCATGTTTCTACTAATATATCCTGTTTCAGTAAATCTCTGTTTCCTGTCAGATAATCTCGAATATCAGTGAATCACTCTGACACATCCAGATCTAACGCCAAAATATTAAGTCAGTAAAATATCGACTCATTTATTACATTCAAAAATGGAACCAAGTTCTTACTACAACTTATTACTAGTTGTATTTTAAGTGTTCAGTTCGTCTAGTTATTGTTTGTAATTCTGATTAATTATATCTCACATCAACGTTTATTAACAAAGTTATATTGTATAAAATATTCATTCATATAAATGAATATTACATAAAAAAACATATCACTTGGAACGGTCAAAAGAAATATAAAATATTATTCTTTTATCTCTTAAAATATGTCATAATTATGAATGGCTGACAAAATAATAATCTTTTAACACGTCAAAGCACTCAGCACATCCTTTTGAAGTTGCAACAATTCCTGGCAAATAACCAAAGTTATGTAAAATTTGACATTATGATTGTGAAATATTATATTGTCCTTGTATTAATTATATAGAATTAAGTCTATAACGTAAATAAACATATGTTAGGATCTGAAACAAATGGTAATCGGAATATGTTACCTCAATCAAGTTTATTATGTCCACATGTAGCCATTATCAAATTTTCAATATATAAAAGATTACACGATATTTTGTGTTTCTTACAAGCTTCTTAAATTTAATTGAAAAACTCAGTCTCTAATGTGATCTTTTGTGTATGTTTGTGGCACTAAGTAACTACAAAATTATATATATATATATATATATATATATATATATATATATATATATATATATATATATATATATACATATATATATGGAAACATTTGATCCTGTAAATGTTATACACCGCCTGGATCAAGATAGTTATTTAATCATATTCTTTCCTTGTTCAAGTATCCGCAGTTTATTGTAAGTCTAATTAGAGCATCATACTATTTTAGTAATAATCACCGCTTTGATTTCACGATAGAAGAAAACGAGAAATACGTTCCTTCGGCAAACTTTTTTCATTCGTTAGAATGATTATAATATGTATTTATGCTCTTGTTCTTTAACTATGTATTGATTTACACATGTTAATTGACTGGCTTATTTTCTTTCGTTTAAAAAAGCAGTAAGTGGTCACAGTACACTGATATCATTAAAAGAAACTAGAAGATACCGTAAAGCAAACAGTTCCAAACAACTTATAAAAAAAACAGAAAGGCGCAATACAAGCATACATTCTATATTCCATTGAGAAAGTCAATGAAACAGTTAAAAGGGCGACAAAAAAACAATATGAAAGGAAATAATTAAAAAATGAGAATGACATGTGTCATTCATTCATATATTTATTCGCTCCGGCTAAATTCATGTTGTAATGGTTAATAATAGTTGACAATACTATTAATTATTAATTTCATAGAGATACAACAGCAATAATTCCGAATCATAATTCCGATTTCAGATTACCTTCAGAAAAGTTACTCTCTATAAAGTGCGAATTAATTTAATAAGGTTTAAATTAATTCGCACTTTATAGAGAGTAACTTTTCTGAAGGTAATCCGAAATCGGAATTTTCCTACAGTTTTGACCCGTAAGTTCTTAAAGTCATATTAATTAATCGCCTATTCTAAAATATTTGAAATGCTATTAAAGTAACTAATTTTTTTCTACTGGCAAATAAAATTAGTTGCTATGAAAGAAGAAATACTGCTTTAATCATTTATCAATCCTATCGAATAAGTAAAATTTAAAAAAATTATATGTATTCACTTTTAAGAAATTTTACATAAGAAATAACTGCGTAAGAGTTTTATAAAAAAAAAACGACCACAGTTTCAAACAGAACAAGAATAATTCAATATTCTCATCACATAAATAATGTGATTACCTGGGCAATTAACCCAAAAATGCAACTAGTGTAAGAATCAAAAGAGCCTCGGCATGCCAATGGAAAACTTAAATGAAGCCCATTTTGGTCCTAATAGACACACAAATAAGTAACGCTGCTACAGTGCAAAAAGTCTTGGGCAAGGATCAGAAACCTCTTCATTATCCTAAAGTGGCTATATGAATGGAATTATTGGGCTATAGATTAAAGGGGTGACGGCAGAGTATATATTTGGATTGTAATAACAGTCAGCATTGTAATAATGTGTGTTATTGCATTGTAATAACAGTACGTCCAAATTCACGTCATTAAAATTTATACCTTCACAATGTGGCAATGATTTATTTATTTTGGCTTAACATATAACAGAATTGTAATGTAAATAAAATAACGAAAAACAAATAACATTATCAAATGTAATTTATTTTAACATTATAGCACATCTAATGCATACATTATCGAAGGACTATTATGTATTTGTATACTAAATGAAAAGTACGCCATGTTTTATTAAAAAAAGGAATTCTTATAAGGCAAACCTTTTTTGTTCTTTCATATATTGAACATATAGACCCTTCTTGCTGAAAATATCAATGTGAATCACATAGCCGAAAGTAATAACGAGATATAAATACATATTTATCAGATCAGTTTCATACAGAAGTCGCCAAGCTGCATGATAACTCCGCAATCTGAATAACGATAATATCTGGTGAAACATGTTTTTTATCGACAAAAAGCTATTTTATGCGTTCGAATAAATTTTTCGTAGGAAGAAATATAAGTCTTGGAACCATCTGAAAACTGACATGAATTTTTGAATAATGCCGAACAATTTCCAAATTTTCATAATATTTTCTCTTGATTCCCATGGAGATATGTTTTGTTTATACACTGTTTGTTTTTCGCGTAAACATACAATATTTTATTTTTTGCCGGGGAGGAAAAAATATATGCCAAGTTATTTTATTGGGTGTGGTCTAAGAATTTTATGAGATTTAACACAATAGTATAAGCAAATAATAAAAGTAATACTATTCCTACACAACATATATTGGATCGTTGAATAAGTTTTCACAAAATAATCGGAATCGGATGGGAACTATTCACCAATACTAACTAATACTAGTTTACTACTACTTCCTTATTTACTTACTAATTAATAAAATAACTAATTATGTTTATAACTTAATTACGTATATATAGTCTATTCAAAATAGCAATGAACTCGAATCATCTCAATTTATATATTACATTCTAACATTCCAATGCAAATAATATAATGATATAAAAATGTTATTAAAAAGTATAATTTATTTTAACATTACAGTTCAATGCTCACTGCTATTTTGAATAGACTATACGTGTTTTGTCTAATCTAATTACATACTTACTTTTTTAAACATATTTTGATGAGTTAGTGAAAATATACAGCTGGAAGTTTAAGAATGTTCTAATGAAAATTTATACTCAAGAGCAGATTGATAGAGCCAAGAAGTTGAATGAAGAAAGAAAATCGAAACGAACAGCAGAAAAAATTCTTGGTACCTGGTAGATCTTTAATCAATACCAAGCGAGTTTGATTTTTGACAGTACCTTTAAAATAGTTGCTAATATATGTAAAGCAGCTTCAGAATTTAGGGTCACTGGAATATATTTCTTCGATAACAACCTGTCTACAGAAGCAAACATAGCACCATCTTCCGTTACGGATATGTTTTGTAAGGTTGTTGATCATACTACCTTTAAAAATTCAGCTTCAAATTCTCTTGATTTTGATTAAGATATACTAGACTGTTTGTGAATTTGTCAAGCTGTATCGGTCGCACAAATATTTATTGCGACTGCGTCTGCGTCGGCCTATTTAGAGGAAACACAATTTGAGATTCCTAGTATTTCGAATGTTTCATAAGTGTATCACCTACCTAGAATTTCTCCAATATGTAGAGAGCAGACGCATCGAATCCGATATAAACAAAGCCTATATATTATCACACATGCTTTCTGACGATAAAATAGAAAAAAATTATTCACACGTTCTCTCGTAACATTTTGAATACTCAGAAGTCTCATATTTCTTTCAAATTCAAGCCAAAGTAAAAATTTATTAAGAAAGATAATAAAACTACAAACCAAAACAAAGATAAACGTTTACAGCAAGAATACTGTTATCAATTACTTCGAGAAAAGTACGGATTTACGGCTGAAGTATGAATTTTGAGTATAGAATAGTATAGTATAGTATAGTAATTTTGAAAATTGAGTATAGAATTTTCAAGTCTTGGTGGCACCATCTGCACCTGCTACCCGGCATTGTTTTTTGCGCCTGAAATGATCACTTGGAAGCAAAATATTTGAAAGAAATGAGAAACTAGAATAGTATGTGTACAATTAGCTGACAACTGGCTCTATAATTTTTATGAAAAAGGAATATTAAAGCTTCCAAATCGGTGGCAAATGTGTGTAGAGCATGGAGTTGACTACATTGTTAGATATTAAATGTTTAGTTTTTTTCCGACTTTGACGTCGTTGCCTACGCTTTTCCATGGGGTAAGTTGTAAGTGCGTGTAGTTTCAATAAAATTATTTCAATTAAATTAATATAATAAAAATTGCACACAGGTCCACCACGAATTGAACGCGCGAGAAAGGCCAGAAATAAAAAGGAGCTAAACCTGGCGAATAAAATGGATATTGAAAATAATACATTAATTTATCTTCTATAGCAATATTTAGTTATGTTTTTACCAGATTGTAGCTAATCTACCTCACTCCTTTTTCAATAATTTCCAGACACTATATATTATCTGTAGTGCAGACGAAAAAAAAATTAAATCATATTTAATTAGGGAATGTCGTACCCCATGTGTGTACTGTGGCTCGTTAAATTATTACAGCTTCAATCAAATAACTCTTAGTTGATCGATGATCTCCCAGGAACCTATGTTTTAGTTTTACAACGATTTTCGTTCAGATATATTTTTAAAAGTTTGTTACGTCAATCTTCGGGAGCTGCATAACCACTTTTCAACGAACCAATCACTATTGTGTTTGAGGGTACAAATTCATTTAACATATTTACAATTTCATTATGAACGTCTATAGCGTTTGAAAGTTTACAAAGAAGCCATTATACGAGATAAATTGATCTAATTCAGGAATACCAATACATTATAGCAAAACTACTTTAAATTTTTTAGAAATTTCTCAATCCTCAGAATTATATAGAATAAGAATTTGACAAAACAATTCCATTAGTTCAGCTGGAAAATCTGGTTAATTCGAATTCCCAAAAAATTTAAATACCACCCATAGAGCTAGATTTTTAAATGAGTGGTAATGATAATAGCTTTCGAGAATATTTTATTTTTGTTAATATCCCAAAAATATAAAAAATTAGTAATTGTTGTGTTTGGCAGTATTAATAAAAGAATGTTTGTAAATATTTTTTTTTAATTTAATATTCTAAATACGCTAAATACGCTAAGCAAATTTTATCGCGCTTTTTTTTTTCAGAATAAAAACAATAAAGATGAGATTTTTCTTTCAAAAAAGAGTAAATTTCTGATGCCCCAAGAGCTCAAAATTGTAAATTGGATATTTAATTTGCTGCTACTAATATGCAAATTTCAAATGGATTTTTATTATATTATATGGGTATTGTTTGTAAGTCTACTTGTAAACATCCTGTAAAGACTCTATTCTGTATAAATACTGTAAGACTGTATAAATCGAAAACAAACAAAAATCCTTAAATGGCGTTGAATTTTTAGTTCAAATGTTGATAAATAGTTGACTATATACTAATTTATTGAACATTATAATATGTCAAATCCATTATTTTCGCAGTATGTTTAAACCTAAGGTAAAAATTACTACTTTTATAAGATAATATAACAATTTTAAAGTAATAACTATAGTAGTAGTAAATATTAAACGCTAAATTATAAATATTATATTAAAAATTAATAATAAATATTTTATTTGGAACTAGTTAAGCCCAACAGTTATTATATATTTGTTTTTCACATAAAAATGGCAATCATTGTGAAGATTTGGTACAATATACATTGACAAAGTAATTTATATAATTTTCTACAACTTTTTCCCACCTTTCTAACAATGTGGCGATATTATGTGGGAAAAACGCTGTTGGTTTGGCAACGATCCAATTGTCAACTCATTCTCACACTTCTTCGGCATTTCGAAACCATATGTGATATCAGAGCATGTGGTAAAAGGTCTATATCTATTAAGTACGATAGGTACAGCAAAATTCTTGAATGAATCAATGATATATCCTTTATAGCTCGTGTCGTGCAAGAGGATGAGTTTGCGTCTGTTACTATCTAATGTTGATCTTTTTTGCAACAATACGTTCGACTAACGTCGGTAGACATCCGTAGTAACAATTTCATTCGGGTTTAGTAGTTTGTCATGCAATACACCTTATTGATTCCATCATATACACAGCAAGACGGCTTATTACGCTTCGGTATCATATGAATAGGTCTGATCGACTAGCCCATAATTTCTACACTTAGGATTGTATCCACTATATCAACTTTTTATCGGAAATTGCAACCAACAACAGAAAATCATTCTTTTTCGTCTGACAAGCAATGAAACCATGATATTGAAATAATACAAGACTATATTTTCAGTCAATTCATGTAGTAGCCCTTTTCTCTCCTTTTAGACCTTTCTCATCGTATATAAATGCCCGGAATGCTGATTAATCAACTGTTAGACCATCAATGTATTGAGAGTTTGGTCTTGGTTTTTATGCAATAAATCTCACAATTGTCAATCGTTTCGATTTTTTTGGTCCACCTAATATATCTTGGATAAATGGGCTATGATGGAGTAGCATCACCACATTTATAGAGGTCCTTGATGAGCTTCGACTGCAGATTTTTTAAATGGGACATGAAAATTAATAAATGTTGAAAATGTAATTTTGTTAATTTCATGATTAGCGTTTGTGTACATTGATTAAATCAACAATACTGAACAAAAAACAGTTATTTAATGTTATTTTAATGATATATGTCAAAATCATCGAACTAAATAGCTATGTTAGGCTATTCAACAGTTTCATCTCTGATTAAAATACGTTCAAATACCTAATATACTACCTAGAAATATTTAATTATAAATGTTAAGAGTTATTTATATTTATATTAATTGTTTTTTCGTGAAATATCTGGAACCAATCGGAATTCTAATAGGATATACGTTTTTATTCCAGATTGATTGGCGATACTGGATACGTCAGCGCTGAAAGCTCAATCGACAGTGACGACGAGAAAGAATTGAATCATATATTAGAACCGCAAAATTCAGGCAAGTAAAAAGCCGAGAAAAAGATGACCTGAATATCTGTATATATTTTAACTTTTTTTTATTTAGGCTGCTCATTAAATGGCCCAAGAAAATGTCTCGCCTGGGCTTGTAAGGCGTGCAAAAAGAAAACGGTCGCTATTGATCGACGAAAAGCGGCCACGCTAAGGGAAAGGAGACGACTGAGAAAAGTAAGAGCAAGGGCTTCATTATTTTATATATATATATATATATATATATATATATATATATATATATGTATGTATATATATATAAATATATATGTATATATATATAAAACGAGTCCGAATTCTACAAACGTGCTATTTAATTGAATACAGTAAAGCGACTTTTATTATATTAATTAATTTGTAATACCAATTATATAAGGATTAGGAAGGTAACGTTTTAAAACGGTCTTAATGACTTTTTTTAATGGATTAATTGAAATTTTAAAGTATAATTCTCAAAATATTTAAAATATATTCCTTCATTAATAAAATTAGTATGGTCTATCTTTTTTAACGTTTTGGCTCGTATAAATGTTTCATAGTGATAGTTGATTCTAACTGAAACAGATCTAGACTAGATTTATCATCAATATTAAATGACTTAACTTACATGGGCCATTCCAAGTTAAGAGGTACACGTTTAACAGCGACAGAACATATTTTTTTTTTTGAAAAAACTCTCTTTACCTTGTTTTATATGAAATAAGGGGAAGACACTAGATGTACAGTGTAGGATACTTTATAAACAGGGGAGGGATTTTAACGTTGATCTTGACGGAAATGTATTATTTTTATGAATTTACTTTATTTATTCAGTATATAGTTATTAATTACCAGACTTTTAATTTTCAAACAGCCTTTAGTAACACAACAATAATACTGTTAAGCTTTGAATCTTTGAATAATCCAAACACCCAATTTAAAATTTATAAAGTTTGCAGAACCTTCAAACATAGCTCAAACTTCCCTTTACTTGACGAACCTTTAGTGTGCCTGAAAATATTTTTATATTTTCTGCTGATCCGAGTTTTGCTTCTTTGTTCGAGATGTCCGCAACATCATTGGTCAAAACTATGAACCAGACACCTCTTCTGAAGTATCTGGGTCTTCCAACAACGAAATGGTGCCGCTTGCAACTAGTCTATGGCTTTGTAACTTTGTTACTAATATTTTAAACATAACCTTATTATGGTATTGAGTAACACGGCATTCGCTTAAGAAATATAAATTAATATTATTATTAATGGCAAACCGTCAAGTATTGGCTGAAAATGGGGCAAATCGTTGGAGGTGAATGTTATATACTATCGATTAAGGGGTAGAAACATGGGGTTTACCTCTTTTAAAAAATTTTTGGTGATGGTTATAACTGTGTTCATACTTAATTTTTGGTTCAAGACTCTGAAATGAAACATAGCATATTTTTGATAATTTTCGCTAAAATTAATGTACGTAATTGTACCGTTATCAGTAAGGATTTCTTTTTTTGTTTTCAAAGCCCTATATTGGTGTATCATATTGAATCATATCTCAATAATTTTTCAAGATTGCCTTTCAAGTCTTAAATCAAATCCCCTGGATACATCCTCAGTGCGCCTTTAATACACTTTTTTATTGTCCGTAGGTTTTTATTTTTGGGTTGACAATATCTTAGTGTATAAATTGCTTTCGATCTATTAGCTAAACGACGTCTTCTATTCTTCGGTTTTTCTCACACTAATTTTCTAGCTTTACACTATTCTCGGTAGGTAATTTAGTTCACAGAGTTAACAATTCTTGGGGATTCATTTCTGTGCTGAGTTTTTCGCTGTTATATTCCGTAAAAAACAAATTATACTATAATTAATGTCTGAGATAAGTAAAAAAAGTTAAATTGTGTATTGACTGAACTATGCAGCAATTTTCACGTGTTAACCATAAAAATACTTTGATCTAACGTTTTTACATCTTCCATGGACATACAGTCTTCCCTCCAACATCTTACGAGACAGGAGAGATATGAAAGCGAAATTTTTTTACTAGAAAACGAAAATAATCGTTGCGGTATTTACAGTACGTAATTAACAAAGAAATATCCAAGCCTATGCATAGATGATAATAATTATGCAAATAAATCATAACAGTATTTACAATATCTAAGATGCACTTGATGCTAATTTAAAGCCAATGAATTTTGTTCAAGATCACGATTTCCCGCGACAACGTAATGAATTACAGACATTTTCTTATGAAAACGATTTATGTATTATGTAATTTTATGTGTTAGATTATAGTGAGTTGTTCATTTTTGTTTTTAATGGTTAACCTTTTACTGTTTCACCTTTTATTAGATATTACTTTTTTATATTTGTACTTGGAAAACAATTCACAAACATGACGGAGACATCAGCGTGTACCTCCCAAAATAAACCCAAATTATACTAACTTAGGCTACAGTTCATAGTTACACTCATACACTATACAAACGGGTGTGGTTTTATTCACTTCAATTTTCTGGTATATTTTAGAAATAAGGATTTTTATAGTTTGATAAAGAGCGCGCCGACGAAATGAAAAGTCTCCAACCGAATCCATCATGGCAGATTTTTATCGATCGATGCATTTGAGCTGAGTATAGAAACAAAATGGTCTTTCTCCAATTAGAAGTTGAAGGGCTATAAAGCGGCTTTGTTCTAGTTGGTTATATGTTAAAAAAATCATTAAAATTTTAATGAAAATGCTTATAGAGGAAAAATTTCTATCAATATGTAGCGACCTTGAGGCATGTCGAATTTTACATAGTGGAATACCGGTCTACAAAATACCCAGAAATATAATCCCAGATGTGGAGCACGGGCGGGGTGCCAGCAGCGCCAACTTAGAACCAGATTAAGAATAGCTGGCAACCCCGAGACGTTTATCCGGGATGTTATTGAAAGGTATTTCCAGTCATTCAGTACCCGACCATCGTTTGGTTTAGACGTGCCACCATCGACTGCCCAAGCCTAGTCATCAGGTAACACCATTGCCATCCATTTTATCTATTTTGTATTTTCCACATTTTTATATTACTTCAATAAATAACGGTCACATGTAAACACCACTGTTTCATTTTGTTTTACCTCCATTCACAGAACAATATCTATTTACCCTAATAATATATTTTTTTATCAATGGAGCAATTGACCAATTTACATAAGACTGAACACTAAAAGAAATTACGAGTGAAAAATCTAATGGACTGAATATTTGAATTAAATTAATAATCAAATGAAAACAAAATCGAACCTCTTTTGAAACGAACTACGTACAAAAATAATGTGCGAAAAACATCGTGGTGGAACATTATCCGAGGGATGCTTCACAGGAAGTTGCAAGACCCACATTAATACCAAAGAAGGTGATGCTAAGGGTTGTGGTAAGGTGGTATTAGAAAGAAATTGTTCATGAGACTTAGCCAAACCGTTAACGTAACATCGATATTTCAAAAAAATGTAATTATAGTTTTACAAGATTAATAGCAAAAGAACACCAACTAAACCGGCACGTATAGTGTTTTAAATTTATGTCATTAAATTTGCTTTAGAAAAAATGCTCTTTTTACTGATATATTAAAACTAACAAGAAAAAAATAGATAATAACGCTAAACTAGTTCGTTCAAAGTACTATATTGAAACCCAATTGTAATGCAATTTTAACCAATTTAATGACACGAACATGTACGCTCATAGGCATAAATTTAATATCTAAAAAAGACATATCTTGGGAATTTCGAAATCAATTATAGAAATAAAAACAAAAAAATTTAAATAAAAAAAATTGTTTCGAAAATACTACCAGAATCATAGAGAAAAATATTTTCTAGGAATACAATAAAAAAGGAAGGGAATCTAATAAAATAAAATTATTTTTATATAAAATAAACTTTCTCTAACCTATCTGAACTTAAAAACAACAGACATCATTAATATTAAGTCTCAAACCATTTAATTTGGCGAACGTGATTCGTTCGACGATTAATACAGAAATCGTTTTCGAAAAGCCTGTTGGGCCTTTGCCAAAACGTCTGCGCTCACAGGAATGATAAGATAATATGGATAACTGGACTTCCTATCTACCAGGATTAATTTAATAATGACTCTTAGTTACTGCAGTAAATTCGTTATTGAATATATTTTAATCTTACTGGTATTAATTGTTAATACAATTTAAGATTATTTTTCAATTTCAAATTTTTTTAAAAATTCGGATCAAATGGTTTGATTCTTTTGAGTCTGTGTCCTGTTCTAGTGGTATCCAATAGTTGTAATATTTCAATACTCGTGTGAGAATGGAGTCTTCCCTCATGCCCCCTTGCAATTCTCTTGATTTCTTGACTGACTGTGGGTATCTGAAGGTCTCGATGTAGATAATCAGTCCTATATTATTTGGGTGCACCCACAATACCCCTCTGGACTTTGTTCTGAAAAATTTGTATTTTATTTATGTTACTCTTTGCAGAACATGCCCATAATTGAACTCCGTATGTCCATATAGGTTTCAATATTCGCTTATTTAATAGCAATTTATTATGTACTGATAATTGTGATTTTTTTCCAATTAGTCAGTACATTTTCCTATATTTCAATTCCAGTTCTTTTCTTTTCTTCTTTATATGTTTCTTCCAGCGAAGTCGAAGTTTGCATCGAGATTCATTCTGAGATATTTAGCGTTGTTGCTATATGGAATGATTATTTCATGTTATGGGTGCTTGTACGGTCTGTTTATAGGTGAAGTGCACATGTATAGATTTACTTTCATTAATTCTTATTTTCCAAGCTTGTGTCCAATTATTTATATTGTCACTTGCCTGTTGTAATTTTCGTGAGGCTTCTTCACTATTGCCTCCGACAGCTATAATCGCAGTATCATCAGCAAATGTAGCCATCGTAATATTTTTCGTTTGTGGTATATCACAAGTGTAGAGTAGATAAAGCATTGGTCCCAGTACACATCCTTGTGGTACACCTGCTTTAGATTCTTTTATTGTAGAGTAAGCTTCTTCTTGTTTGACTCTAAACATTCTGGATGTAATGTATAATTTTAATGGTTCAGTGTGTTGTTTTGGTAGCATTTTCTGTAATTTATGAACAAGGCCTTCATGCCAAACCTTATCGAAAGCTTGTGCTACATCTAAAAATATAGCTGAGTATACTATTTTACTTTCGTAGGCTTCTTCAATAACATCTGTTATTCTGTGGACCTGGTCAATTGTTGAGTGTTTGTTAATAAACCCAAACTGGTGTATTGGTATTAGGTTTTTTCTCTCTATGATCGGTTTTATTCTTTTCAACAGAAGTTTTTCAAAAACCTTAGATATTACTGGTAGCAGTGATATAAGTCTATAGGTTTTTATTTCATTTGCTGACTTCCCAGATTTTGGGATCATTATAATTTCCGCCATCTTCCAAATGTCTGGGACATGTTTTCATCTAAATACTGTATTGATTAAGTTGGTGTAGTTTTTGCAGTTATTCTCCTGTTATTAAATCGTAGCCTGGTGATTTCTTGGGGTTAATGTCAGTTTTAATAACTTTGGTTAACTCTTTCGGCATAACTAATTTAATCATCGAATTTTCAGCTTCAATGTCCGGCAAATTATGTTCAATATTAGTTTGGTTTGGTTTGAAAGTTTTTTCTAGATATTGAGCAAATGCTTCTGCTTTTTGGTGATTGTCACGTGCCCAATTCCACCATAAGCCTCTTATAGATGAACTGTGTAGACATGAGCGCTTTAAATATTTTGTGGCTTTACAGAGTGAGTAATCAGTTTCTTTATCATCTGTTAAATTTCTCAGATAGTCATTTATAGTTTTGTTTTTAATTTCCAGTATTTCTCTTTTCAGTCTTTGGGTTATATTGTTTAAACTATTTTTTTAATTTATTTATTTATTAATTTATTTTTTTTATTTTCAGGTGTTCTTTTTACCATTTTTTTCGTAATCTACGTTTTTCAGCTACCATTTCCTTCACTTCTTTTGGATAATTAATTCATCTAGTTGTAAAAAAGTTTGTTTTTGCTGCTTCAAAATTTAATTGTTCAGTATCTTGAGGGGTACATTTAGTTGAATTCGTTTGTTCAATTCTTCGTCAAATTCTTCCCGGTCTGTTCGCTTGTTTGTTAACGTTGGGTTTCCTTCTTTTCTTATTATATTTTCGCTCAACGTCAGAATCACTGGCGTATGATCTGAACTTAGCTCAAAATTTTCTTCGATTTTTATATAGTTGGATGTTATGCTTCTTACTATGAAGAAAGCTAACAGATCCTGAGTTTTCTCTTGATCAGTCGGCCAATAAGTTGGTTTTCCAGTTGACATGTAACTACATCTTAGTTCAGCAGCTACTTTATGCAGTTCATTGCCTTTAGTTATTGTCATTCTGGATCCCCATCTTGCATTTTTTACATTAAAATCACCACCAATTATAAATTTTTCTCCCAGGTTGCTTAAAACATTCAAATAATTTTTCTTTTTTTAATTGTATCTTAGAGGACAATAAATTGCGGCTATAGTAACCTTGTATCTGCTTGATTTAATAGTTGCTGTTACCTGATTTTCTGCTGTACTGAGCCCGGGTTCTTGACGATGGGAAATGTTCTTTTTTATTATTATTGCACCTCCTCCTCTTGCGGTGTTAGCTGGATGTATGGTATGATAAAATATATATCCTCTAAATTTTATAAAGGATTCTTTTGTTAAATAGGTTTCTGATATTAGGGTAGCGTGATGTTGCTGGATTCCATTAGCATTCCAAATTGCTATTCGGATATCTTTATTTGCCATTTCGGGATTTTGAGGCCACAGGCCTAATGTGTGTTTTCATTTCTAGTTTTTCAATCCTTTCGGAAAAATATTCGATCATTTTTTCTTGTCTGTCCAGCTTTCCAATTAGTTTAAGTAGCAATTCGTTGATGGTTGCTTCATCTTCCTTGGTGTCTCCTTGGTTATTTTGATTGATACCTAGGGCATAAGTCATTTCACCATTAACGTTTTTATATTTTTTTCGGTTGCTTATTTTCACTCATTGTTTCTTGATGTTTAACTTGAGTTACTTTATTTCTCCTCTCTTGTAGTGTTTTAGCAACTAATCATCCTTTATAACTTTCCGGGTGCGCTTCATTGCAGTTTACACATTTTGGGCTTAGCTTCATTGGGTTGTCTACACTCTGTGGTGATATGTTTACCTGAAAATTTTAACATCTAGGTCCTCTTCGGCAGAATTTCTTTGTGTGTCCATGCAATTTGCATCTTTTGCATTGCGGTATTAAGTTTTTTTAGAGCTTCGATTTTTATTTCGACCCCTAAAATTATTTTAATATCAAAAATAGCTTTTGTGTCCGTAGCATGTTCAAAGGCTAACATAAATAGATGTAATGGCTTCTTGTGGACTAAAATTTCTCCTTTATTATTTTTGGTCTTTTCTTTTTTTTTAATATTTGTCGCACTTAAGCCCATTTTCGTTTAGTTCTGCGATATTTTTTTCACTTTAACTGTTGATGGAAGCCCTCTTGCCATAACTTTGATGTCTCTGGTTCTAAAACAATCTATTAGGCTGCAGATGGTGAGTTTTTGGCCCCTAACGTTTTATGGCATTTTGCATCTATTTTCTACTGTACTGACCTTTTTTTCCGATCGCACTTTCACTTTTTCACCAGTCTTTTAAATATTATTGTTAGACTTTTTTTTAACGCCGCGTTTGTGACACAGATGTTACATTTCTGTTTCGTTTCCGAACCGTCTCTCCAAACATGTCTTCACTCTGTCAAAAGTCAAACGGCGACTGTAATTTAAAACAGAAATTACACAAACATAGGAAATTGTGTCTACTTATATTCTTTATGTTATTTATTTGGTTTAATTTATTATGTTTTGGAAATAATGTATAGACTTGTTATTAAAAATGCTTTATTATAAATATCATAAATATATTGTTCATCTAATTGTGCCACCTTACAACAAGAAACAAATCCTGCATTGGAATTTTTTAAATTTAATTTTGTATTTGAACTCCCGAATCATCCATTAATTTATTCCTAACACATATCACACAATATAGTTTATCCGGATTTGGTCCAACCTGCGGATGATATTCGAACATTGTTCGAGTAGATTCAGAACTTCTCGGTATGGCTTCGTGTTTCTTTGTTAACCTTTTGAGTATTTCTTTAACCTACGCGATCTCAGGTTCATCCGCTTCGTCATGTAACCCCTATTTTGAGCTATTTAAATATTTCTTATATTGCTGCTTTGGGTGCAATATTTGGTTCTTGAGATTGACTGTAAATCATGATATTATCATGCATTAATATTTTGAAGTTATATGTACTAAGTTTTTTTTAACGTTAATGTTGACATCAAATGTTATACTAAAATATTTGGCTCTATTTTCATTTAGTATGGTAGTATCATTTAAGTTCAAGACTGCTTAGCTTTTTAATAATATATTTCCTTCCTGAAGATCTTTTATAAATGCTTCTTTTTTTATCTACTGCTGATAGTACTATAATACCCGCGAATGTAGCTATTACAATTCCCACCATATGTTCCCCATATTTCCAGAACGCTACACTAGGACAGTGCTTCAATACAGAATATTCAGTCCCTTGTTTAATTATAAAGAGTTTATTACAAATGTTAAATACAATTTGAATTTTAGAATTTTACTTAATCTATATATCAAGCCTGCTTAGTTGAAAGCTTGTTATATGTCTTGAAAAACACACACTTGCACAGCATATTTGTTTTTCTTCGAAAGACTAAACACAAAGTGATAATTCAAGATTAGATTATTTTCTTTTATTATTGACCTCATTTTCGTAAGTAGCAATTCCTCAAAAAGTGAAAAATATGTTAAATATATTATAAGTACATACAGTATTACTGATACTGATGGTAGTGCAAAATTATCCTATGAGAAATTGTCTTTCTTTTTGCCCTTGAATTAGCAAATTACTATAATATAATTTCTCCAAATATACCTCAGGATTTCATGAATCAGTGACTTTCTTTAAAATATTATACAATAATTTCCCATAGCACTGTTTTCTCAATTTATCAAGTGCATTTTAGTCATTTATTTAACTATAATAAAGCATTTGTTTAGAAAATTTGGTGATATATATTAATCAAAATATTTTCCATTTCTTTTTACAAAAGCGGTCCCGTCTTCTTGATGAAACGAAAGTGGTTAGTTTGGACTTGCTTTGTTTATAGGTTTTTATTGCCAATCATAATACACCAAAGAAAGCACTTTTTTGCCCAGCAAGCAAGGAAACCGCAATATTGAAATGGTTGGAAATCATATTTTTAGTTAAGTCGTGTGGTAGCCATTTTTCCTCTTCTTAAATATGCTCAACCACATTTTAACGTATGGTACGGCTCTACGAAAATATTTTGAAAGTCACAGCTAGGCCTTTATCCAATAAGTCTTACGCAAGTAACAGAAGTAACAGAATTATACATTTCTAAACTATATGATGAGCTTTCGTAGTCTATTTTTTCAGATCAAACAAGTGTAATGAGTGAACGACGAATGTCTGTTATACAAATTAGCTCTTGTATACACCCAATAATTCAACACTACTAAGTGGGTCATTTTATGGAGAAAGATACCTATTTAACAGTTGCTTAGATCACTTCATATTTTCAGCAATAAATATCTCTGATGAAAATACATGCTCTTAATATTATTGTTTAATGTTAACAAATTATTGTTGATAAATAATATTAGCTAGAAGATTAGCAATAAGGAACTCTATGGAGAATAACACAACTCTCTAATTATTATTAATTCAAACCAAAATTTTTACATCTTTATTTTTAAGGTGAACGAAGCCTTTGAATTATTGAAACGCAGAACGTGCAATAATCCTGGTCAAAGACTGCCCAAAGTAGAAATTCTTCGAAGTGCCATAGAATATATAGAATATCTAGAAGATATTCTTCAAGGCTCAAAGAATTCAGAAGAAAGTGTAAATAGCAGAACATGTGCAACTAGAAGTAATGAATATGTGGTAAGTGTATATTTTGATTCAATTTATTTATACCTTTTTAACGTGTTTCTATACTTATTACACTCTATAAATTTATAGAGGTTTTATTTCATATTTTACAGTTTTCAGGATTAATATTTCTTTCACAAATATCTACTTGTGCTTGTGCTTGGAAGCATTACAAATAAGCGCATAAAAAATATGATATGAAAAAGTAAAATATGAATCACAAATGGAATAATTTTAAGACATCGCTAGATAAAGAAAGATAAAGAACGCCATTAATCGAGAGCAACCCAAGGTCGCAAAAAATGTCTAAAAAGATCTTGATGGTTATCGCTTTGTCATGATTTTCTAAATTTTAAAGATATAAATTTAACTCTCAATCAGTTTTGACTCTATCCGGAGCTAAATCTTATCGATTGTCAAATTTCGTAAGACAAAATTATTTATACGCCGATGAAAACCCGAAACATTAATCTTTATTACGGTTGTATATTTGTAGGCCTCTAATATTTCAGTTAGAAATTAATTTAAGATGCTTCAAGATTGACGTTGTTCAACGAATAGCCATCAATATCATTCAAAATAGTCAGCATCATTTTTCTTTCAACCGGAAGAAAATAAGTATCAAAAGTTATACTCTACAGATTATCAACGCACGATGAAAATTTTTAAAAGACAATTGATTATTATTTGAGTATTGAGGATTATTTTGAGTAATAACTATATAAATATATACAAATTAGGAAAATTATACTAATATCTTCCAAATAAGCTACGGGTATTAGCATTAATATGATATAAAAATATATCGAATTGTCACGTGATCCAACATATTCATATTGCCTTTAATATTAGTCAAGATTGACTAAGACTTTCAATATTTAAAATCTCGAACTTCTTAAACTAGTCAAACTCTAAGGAAATCCCTGCAGTTATCACGCCTTTTAAGTAAATTGAAGAGTAAAACAATTAGCTTTCCGGCTTGGTTAGTCACTCGGTAATGATCAAAGCCATAGGACGGTCCTCATACTGTTGCGATAATCGTAGATTCGAATCTCGCCGGGAGATGATTCTACATTTATGTTTATAATTTTTTATAATTGATATTATCCAAGAGCCAAAAGCGCAAAATCCATCAAGCAAACTCATACCCAGTCACGCCAGTAAATAGGCTGAGTAAGACGGGATGTCTTCTAGGATGATCTCCAAGTCCAGTCCAGATAAATCCTCCTTGGTAAAAAGGATACTCTAAAGTAAAACCAAAAAAAGAATTGCACTGAAAATATATAATTTATAATTATATAAATAGCACATAATAATAGCAAAATAATAAGATTGCTTCTCTGGACTGTCTTATATTATTACAAGAAAAACAATATGTTTTATATTTTAATACTAAAATATTAATACAATAGTAATATTATATTTTAATTAAAACATAAAAATTAAAGATGTTGTGCATTCTTACAATACAATTAGTTAGAAATAAAAAAATATTTCTTGATTAAAAATATCCAATTGAATACATCTTCCAACAGGCTAAACATTGTAAATATTTTGAAATCTATTTAATCCTGATATAATTAGAAATTCAAAATAATTCTCAAACAAGCGGAAAGGGACACTCAGCCGGGATAAGTTTTTGCCACCATTAACGTATATATAAATCGAAGTTTCCCGAATTTAATTTGGATTTGGGGTGTGTTCGTTAATTAATTCACTATTGAAATTCAAGTTTGTTAGAAAAACATCGAGAAGGTTGACGTTGAAAAAATCCACGAAATAATTTTCGGAACGATCTAATTATTTCATACAATCGAAATTTCTGATCTGTTCAGCAAGCAAAAGTTTTTTTTTTACTTTTTTTTACCAGAACACACAGATAAACATAGTTTTAAGCAGATAGAAAAGATTATAAAAGCTAATTGTCGAAAAGTACTTGCGAACATGTATACAAATGAGATCTGAAAGAGCTTTTGAAGAAACAAGCAAAGAACAGGCTGGATTAAATTTGAGGGTTATTTTTATGTTTTAAGGTATTATAGTGGAAATTGTGCGATTGATGATTTTATAGATTTTCCTTTTATTTTCGACTGTATACACTGGTAAACACTTTGGGTATCTTTGAAAGTATGTTCCTTTAAAAATTTTTAAATTCCTTCTGGTATATTGCAATGGCTCTATCAGATGTATGAAAAGGAGAAATTACTTAACGAATTAATTTCAGGTGACGTTCTTTCAAAACTTTTCACCATAGTGTTGGATCAATTATACGAAAAGTATAAGAGGATCAGTGAGATAATGTTCTTAACAAATTACTCTGCTTCACAATCTAGCTGATCTACATTTTTTAAATTCTCATTATTTAAGTGATTAAAAAATTATTTGTTGGGCCATATTACTTTTAAGTTATTTGTTAGCTACTAATTTTAAATTATTTTATATATTTGATTTATTAGAATTTAATGGATTTATTAAAATAAATTATGAAATAAACCAAAATACTTTGTATGTCAAATATATTTTTAGATTTTTAGATTTATGCTATTTCTCATTTGTATTAGCAGAAAAACACAACAAAAACGAAATGATAAACAAATAAAAAATAAAACTAAAAGTCAGTAAACTAGTCGTATATGAGATAAGTATACAAATATCGTTTTATCGAGCGTAATATACAGGAAATGACTTCCAGCTATGATGTATCTACAACATCTCCGACTGGTTATAAATTTTTCAGCAATTAATACCAACATAAATACAGCCTCACTGAGTTTAAGTTGGAGGACGCGTTTCGTTCGCCGATTAATCCAGGATTCGCGACCGGGAAGTTTGTTGGCTGGTTGCCAAGATGTCTCCGAGCCGTACCGAGACAATGTGGCTTGCAAACACTCAATGTTCTGGGATTAATTTAAAAATTTCTTATTGTTAGCAGACGTTGTCGGTTATGTTGGTTACCGCTTTGATACAGTTCCGAAACCATTTAATAAATTATATAAAGTTAATGTTAGATTGAAGTAGATGTACTTGCGTAAGGTTAAGGAGAGTTTTCTGAAAAACTTTTTACATTCTTATAATTCCTACATAATTTACATATCACCAATAATAAATTTGGTAACATTAATGTGAAAAGACCTACGAAATTAGGGAAGAAGACTATTTTAAAACATTTTCAATATTTTAGTAAACAATTTTCTAATAGAATGTTTAATTTCATATATTTTTTTTAATTAAGTAGATCTTACATTATATATACTTAGCAGAACCACAATTTATAAATTAATTTAGTATTACTGTCCTGTTGTACTTGCAGGATTACACAAGCAAGACCCGTATGGGATAAATACATCAATATGTATTTCCCAAATTAAAATTGAATTAATTTATTTAAGCTAAAGTTGAGAGTAACTCTTTGCACTATATAAGTATATATAGTCTATTTAAAGTTATTTTGTACATACATCATCAAGATGTTTAATGGTTGCCTGCCGCAATTTGTAAATTCGTTTCAGAATCAGGCAATATTTTCCTTCTCAGGCAATAAAATATTCTAGTTTAAAAGAGACACAATTCTGTCTGATTAGTTCAAACACGTAAACGAATGAGCCTGTCAAAGTCGTCGGGTTTAGAGACCTACGCAAAATTCTAGAAACAATAGTGATAATAGGTTAACCGTATAAACTATTCTGGCTGTATAATTAACTGTAGTTTTAGATGTACTATAATTTTAAAATAAATTATACTTGATAACATTTTTGTTCAATTATTTTATTTAGAATAACATCTAAATTTGTCGTGTGTTAATGCCAAACTGAACTAACAGTATTGATGCGGCAACATTGCGACGTTTTAATGTAACAAATTTAAATGACGTATATATAAAATAACTCTGAACAGACTATATGTGGTTTTGTTCGCTTCAAAGCACTGATTTCCCGATTCTTGTCCAGTACCTATTGATTTCACGTTGCTGTGATTTAGTTACCTTATATCATCAATGAAGGAAATCTAGGATAACTTCTTAAATCAAATTAAATACATTCGATCATCGTGTAGCCCTTCGTTAGGTACGTAGCTATTAAGGATTAGTAAATTGTCATATGGATTTATTTTGGCATTATTGGATTACCATTGTGATGTGTTGGTATAACCTCATGTCTAAATTGACTTTATGGTAGACTGATAAATCAATCTCTTTGATATTAGGTCAAGTTGAGTGTATCTTCCGATTAACCAATACAGCTGCTTAATTTTAATATATTTTAACAGCGGTTTGTCAAATATTTTTGTTATCATAGGTAACAGCGAAATACGTTACTCTCTCTGTTTCTCGCTCTACATCTGTTTCCGCGCTTAATTCACATACATATATTTTCGAAGCAATTCTGTTTATATTCTTTAATCTTCTGATTTTTCTGATTACTAATTCTTTAATTAGACTTTGTTTTGAAAGAAATATTTCAGGTTCTGCGCCATATTGTTTTAGCTTTTCGTCTTTATTTTATCTATTTCCTAATTTCTAGGGGGCAAGATACTTATATCTGTAGATGTTATGTTGTTCTCTTTTGTATTTTTTTCAAGAGAAAGGTTTCCATTAGAAGAAGATATCTCTGTTAATTTTAAATATAAACTATTTTTAAAAATTGTATCAATCATTTTATTCGCAATAATTGTACTAATTTCCACCACAAAAATGAATCATAACTATTGCAAAAGAAGACCTATTATTTCTAAATAATTATCATGAAATATGAGAAGTAAAACACAAATTAACAAAAATGGCCCATACAAAAATGACCCTTTGGCGTTTTTAATTAGCGACGCTGAAAAGGGACGCCTCGAAATGTATCTAATGCTGCTGAAAGTCACCAGCTTTGAAGCAGTAAAATTAAAAATGTAAATTAACGAGAATATAAAAATGTACTGCGGCTGAATAAATGCGCCGGCAAGAAATATTCAGACGGATTTGCCCGCTCTTTATGAATGTACGCAATGCATTTGGAATGTTTTTTTTAATTTTTTGGTTAAGATGAAAATATTTTTCTTTTAGTTTTAATTCACGTGGACAAGATGCAGCTTGTAATAAGGAAGATATGATAAACATAATAATTAAAAATTGACTAATAACAATCATAAAAATTGTACATAAATAAAACTCGAACATTTATAATGAAAACATAAACAGAATGAAAATAGATAATTTAATGATTAGAAGGGTATATTTCAATGCTTCTAAAAGTTTTATAAAATATACAGCCAGTGAATATATTCTCTGAGGTATACCGTATAATAAAGCTTCATATGATCACTATATCTCACTATTTGTAAAAGTTTGATCAATCTAACTAGCAGATGCCACATCCGTTATCTTTCCCGAAAAGTAGATGGCACAGATATTACATAACTTAATTATAGTTTGATGGATGTACTCCAGTTATAAAATGTGAAAGGGTTTAGAAAATAAATATTATCAACTTACTTCCTATACAGTAGAAAACACATTAACCGACTCACATATTCACCATTCAAGTAGTTTTAAAACACATAGCCGGATAGTCACGGCCGTATTACATAACGCTCCTACCCCTGCATCCGACATAAGCTTAGAACACTGTTTAGTTTTCGCTTATGCCTAATTATCCATCTCGTATTCCGTGCTGACCGCTTTTAGTTGTTATACATACTCCAATAGTCTACAGCTAAGAAACTGAGCTACTGCAATCCACCTTTGATGTCCGTTCAACTTGAATTCCAAGCTTCAGTCCAAATTCCAGTGGGCTATATTAAGTCACAACAACTTCAGTCCGCCTTTGGTGACCTTATACTTTGAATTGTGATACATGTGCTGAGAATCTACGGGGTAGGACTATTTTTTAAAGCTTGAATGTTTCTTACTTGGAATATATTGGTTTGGTAGAAAAGTATTTTACTGTGTTCGCAAACGTACTCTAGAACCAATTATCACTGAGAGGTAATTAGTTTACTTCATTAATTGGTTTTATCATTGGAAGATTTACTTGGTTCATAATAATTTCTTTTATGTTATTTGGTTCATAAATTCTGTATATCGTTTTGAGAATCAATATTTATGTGACTCGCTAATTGGATGCCATTTTGAATTTGTAATTGTGAGGATCTAATAATATTTGTCTTTTTGTCAAAATAAACCATTCCGTCCTAAAGAAATTTTATAAAAATGTGTTGCTATTTTGTTTTTTGCAAAACATTTTTGAAAACCCAGAACACAGGCCTTGAACCCTTGAACGGCGCCACATACTGCATCCAATTGTAAACATAAATCGATGGCAATGGTTCGCTTTATTTTACTCTTTTTAATTAACTCTTGTTAAGTTAAACAAGCTAATAAAACTCATATTTTTGTTAGAATATACACTAGTTTTCATAACGTTTCGACATCTCATCTGCCACCTTCAGATTCAGATTTTTCTATATCCTTTTGAGGTTTTTTCTACATATTGCTCTACTTTTCATTACATGAGCTGAACTGAATTATTTAAAAGAGTTATTTCTTTATATAAGAGTAAAAAACGATATAAATGACAAAAAGAGCTCGAAGACACTTAATTGCAAGATCTTGACTATCAAAATCCCACTCAGCGATTTAAACTACTTTGATATAGCTTAAAAAATAACGAATCAACTTATGATCTAAAAGGAATGATAGTTACTAATGATAGTTAGTTAGATAGTTAGAATGTAGCAAACAGATGGACTGAAAACACCATTCGGAACTGTTTCAACATCGCATTTCGTTTCATAGCCTTCCATGCAAAAAGAAAAGTTTTCGGTTACCTATCACGGAAATTCTAAGCACAAAAACTCATCAGGTCAGTCCAAAAGAGTCATCCACATCGACATAAATTCAAAATATTCATGGTCCTAAAGTCTTGCTTTGTATATGATGGGTCCAGCAAGGTGTAGTATATTGCAAGATGTACTGCTAAAACCAAGTAAGACAATAACAGCATAAATATATACACATAAATAAATGACACGTTGTTACAAAAAACAACACTAGACCAGCAAGTAACAGAGCTCCTCTTGCATGATAATGCTCATCTGGGCGCTGCAAGTGTTGAGAAGGATAGTTGCAAATAGAGTGCTATACCCATGTAGTACTCGTCTTGCTTATTTATTAATGCAGGTACAACAGAATAGTAGTAATTCATTCATTTGTAAATTATTTACTAAATTATCTATTATCTAATATAATATTTAATTAATTCAAGAAAAATTCACCATATGTCACAATTTATATGAATTATGGTTATAATATCGTCAGAAATCAACATTCAGAAACAAATATTTATAACCTCAGGCCTTAATTAATGTAATATAATATATTTTAAATTGTGCTATTTTAAATTGATTTTGTTTTACAATAGTTTTTTATAGATAATATTCAGAAAATTGGTATAAACAAACACAAAATAATTCTAAAAAGCCAAAAAGCAATAAATAACTAATGTCAAATGTATAATAGTTCCTGATTTTAAATTCAAATTTAAAAATCTTTTTTCGTATATTTTCTATTTATTATGTTTGCTAACAATTTATTTCTCTACATTAATTTTTTTAAAAATTTGCCAATTAATTTATTTCTAGATCGGACTTAGATCTTAATGTTGTCTCCGAAATATGGTCTTCGATCATAAGTCTAGGGACTAGCTGAAGGGCAATCGCAAAAAGCTGATCAAAAGGCAATCAAAAAAGCACTTGATCTATTCAACATGGCTTCGGGGGTATCTGGGGAAACAATTCATTGTCGGATTTTAAATTCTTACCTTTGGACATGCATAACTACTGTTTATTACTATATAAAGAAATATATAGGTAACGTAAATAATTTTATCAACAGTAGTTAGTTGGTAGGTTAGCTAGGTTGGCGCAGTGGTAAAAGACAACAGAAAGGTCCTCGTGCTTAGGCAAGAATACAAAATTCGAGAAGAAAAATAATCCCAGCCACGCCAGTACACCGGATGAGTAAGATCGTATATGTTCTTGAATGATCTTCAAGTTGGTCACTCGCCAGTTGGTAGGCTCAATGCCGATGATCGTGATTCCGAGACCACGTTAAACATTAGGTCCTAGTCGGTAAAAAGGCGGTTCTAAAACATAACGAAAAAAAGTCTGTTTAATTTGCTGAATATCAACACCAAAGTAATTTTGTTAATCAAATAAGTGCAAAATTATTTCTTTTACTATTAATTTAACATTTAAAAAGATGTTTTAAATTTAGGCTCAATGCCGATGATCATGATTCCGAGACCACGTTAAACATTAGGTTCTAGTCGGTAAAAAGGTGGTTCTAAAACATAACGAAAAAAAAGTCTGTTTAATTTGCTGAATATCAACACCAAAGTAATTTTGTTAATCAAATAACTGCAAAATTATTTCTTTTACTATTAATTTAACATTTAAGAAGATGTTTTAAATTTAGGCTCAATGCCGATGATCGTAATTCCGAGACCACGTTAAACATTAGGTCCTAGTCGGTAAAAAGGCGGTTCTAAAACATAACGAAAAAAAAGTCTGTTTAATTTGCTGAATATTAACACCAAAGTAATTTTGTTAATCAAATAAGTGCAAAATTATTTCTTTTACTATTAATTTAACATTTATAAATATGTTTTAAAATTAAACAAATAAATTGACAAAGAAATTAATGAACTTGCGTAATCTTAGAATATAACTGATTAGTCCAATTTAACATCGTACTCTACACATGTCTAGGTTAATAATTCTAAATAAAAATAAATTTACACTGTTTGGACGTATTCACCGTTATTATTAATTGTACTAATTTTAGCCAAATTAATTGATGACACCAATTACCGTTGAAGTTGTGCCCACGTCTAACAAATCATTTTTCCTTCGGTGGTTTTTCACGTAATTAATTTCCCGCTACGTGTTCGGATGCCCGAAACTTCGCCAGACATTTTTTTCTGATGAGATTATAAGACGCTAGTTTGAAAAGCAGCGCTCGATAAACATGTGGACGGCATCTGTGGGCATGCCCATGACGGCACATCTTCTTTTATCAGTTAACTTTTAAAAAATTATTAATTACCGCATTGCATCGTCGGATTTCGTGTTTTTGTGCTAACGTCGTGCCTCCCACTAAGTGGAGAAGGAACAAGTAGATTTATTTCTTCCTTGTCAATTAACACGATTTAACTCATTCGGTTTAATATGTCATAATGATTGATGATTCTATAATATTCGGAATCTCATCGAAACAGAAAAAGTTTTGAGTAGTCATAGTATATAGAAACATTTTTGAAAATTTACATATTTTTAGTTTCAAATTTTATTTTAAATGTAAATATTCTCGCCGTATTTTATAATTTTAAAAGTAACAGTTGACATATGAGCATTACACCTCTTATCAGAACCAAATTTAATACCTCCTATACCTGATTTTATAGCCCTTCCAAATAGGGGTTGGATATTCCTGGAATACGCAAAGGTTACGAGGGCGGATCAGTGGCAATAAAACATGTTGTAGCGGTTCGACCAGGACAATACCGATAGAATCGCTTCTGATATTGGGTCAATTCTTATTGGATTAAGATTCTATAAAGTTCTGATCTATATCGATAATCATTTAACATCACTTTCTTGAATAAACACATGATTTCAACAATATAAAATTATTAAATATGTAATTATCGATGCCTTGTAAATTTTCGCACACGACGTACTCACCAAACTTGGTCCAATCTTACCACCATTTGTTATGGTTAATATAGCACTGTTTAGTTGATGAGATGTTTAGAACGCTGGATTAGGTACGTCAGTTTAATCGTTAATTCAAGCGCTACAAACTAAAAAGATAGGAGTGCTGATATCTTTTTCTTAGTAGGTTTCTGTAAATATTTTTGACTACCGTACTATAATTGATTTGTTGGCTCTTATTTATGTTATGGTAGGTAAGTATATTTAAATTCAATTATTAAATACAATAAAATCCGTCGTATTTGATGTTTGTGTAAAGTTATCTTTTCTATAAAATTAATTGACTTTGAACTAAACACTTGACTAAAGAATAATATTATTTGTAAAATAAGACAAATTTAGTAGAACAAGTAAACTATTAATCACAATTAAAAGCCTTATATATCAGGTTATGGTACGTTCCGTTTTTCTATATGGTTCGAAAGTATGGTCCCGACTATTCAAATCCAACAAGATAAAAAAAACTTCGTGTTCTAAAATAAGATATTGAGAGTGATTCTGAATGCCTCATGGTATATCAAACATAACCAAATATATTTATCACCGAAACTCAATCACCCAAAGGTTCATAAAGGAAGCATCCAGCATAAATAATAAGTTAATTGGTTCCATTCCGACTACGCTACCGTAGTCATGTTACACCATTGTAGTTACAGCCTGTGGGTTTCCTAACACAGTCCCGATTCCAAATGGTAAAATGCACACTACATGTCCGAATAACAAATCATATTTGTCCGAATAACAAAAAATAAATTCTTATTATAGAAAGAAGTAAATAATTGTTAGATAGACAGTAATAATATCAAAATAAACGCTCCAGTTTTAATCATAAATGAAATTTTATGTTTTAATAATGTGTTATTGTAAGTGTTTTATAACTAGTCCAAAGAGAAAATGAATTTGTCAAATTAGTACCGAGTACAAAACATAACAGGTCAAATGAAAAGTCCCCGGCCTGATACATAGAAATATAAATAATCGCCTGATATAAAATAATCAGCAAAATGATCTTGAATAACCGTAAATTGAAATTGAATGAAATAGCAGACATTCTAAAGATATTAATTGAACGTGTGCACCATATCATTCAAGAATATTTGGGTATGAGAAAGCTTTGTGCAAAGTGGATGCCAGCACGAGCTCACTTTTGACTAAAAACAACGACGAGTTGATCATTTGAAGCAGTATTTGAAGATGATGAAGCGTAAGAAACCCAAGTTTTTACGTTGATATGTGGCAATGGATGAAACATGATTCCATCATTTCACTCCGAACTCCAATCCACAGTCATCCAAGTGGACTGCACAGACGGCTGGCAAAGTTATGGCGTCTGTATTTTGCGATGCGCATGAAATAATTTTCATTGACTACCTTGAAAAGGGAAGGACCATTAACAGCGATGATTACATAGCGTTATTGAACCGTTTGAAGAACAAAATCGCCAAAAAACGACTACATTTAAAGAAAAAGAAAGTTCTGATTCACCAAAACAATGCACCGCGTTGCAAGTCAGTGAAAACAATGGCAGAAATCCACGAATTGCTTCCTCATCCACCGTAATCTCCCCTGGCCCCCAGCGACTATTTCCTTGTCTCAGATGTCAAAAGAATGCTCGCTAGGAAGACATTTTCGTCGAATGAAGAGGTGATCGACGAGACTGAGGCCTATTTTAAAGCAAAGGACAAATAGTACTACAAAAATGGTATCGAAAAGTTGGAGGGTCTCTATAATCAGTGTATTACCCTTGAAGGGAATTATATTGAAAAAGAAAATTGCCAAAAATATATGTTTTATTATGGTACGCCGGGGTCTTTTCAATTGACCTGTTACATAGCATTTGTCGCATTTAATGTTAGTACCAATTTTGTTAAATATATGACAGATGATAAACCTGAACACACATTTAGGGCATCTATTGCCAACAAAATATTCTTGAAATCAGGAATAAATACAAGAAAATAGAACCAATCAGGCCTTAAAAAATATTACAACCAAACACTTGACTTTTAGTAATTCATGTAGCATATGAGTTGATACTATAACTACTGAAGTGTTCTATATAGTTTATTCTATTTTTTCAGCTCTGCGATTTAAAAATGACGCAAACAACGCAAAAGAGTAACTAAAATCACGAAGTCACTTAAAAACCATAAAACTGTAAGATGATATACTGCTCAAAAGCGAAAGATTGTCCGGTTTGTAGAATAAGTACTGATCTAATACCCAGTAAATTGCTCCAAAGATAAAATAAAGCAAACTACAATATGCAACTCATTTAACTTAAGAAAATCTGAACAATAAAAGAGAGATAATTCTAAATCCTAACGTTATAGGGAATAAAAATAGAAGAATTGAATAGCCTAGCAAATAGACCAAGTAGAGGGGAAAATAATCGTCGTATCAAATATAGTCATCCTGCAACTATAAATAAAAAAGTTAATGTTAAAATTTAAAAAAAAAACACAAAATATAAAATTATTTTCAAACAAAACATATCGCATTACTTTCACCAGCTATTTAAAATCTCAAAACTTCATCTTTATATTGCGTACTGGACGACTGCATTTATAAAATATGAAAAGGAAAATAAATGTTTTCGAAACAAAAATAAAGATATTTTGACATTTTAAAAGTAGCTGATCTATTGGATATGAATATATAAACATAGACAGTAAAATACATAACTGAAAACATGTCATTTAATCTTTTAAGTTTTCTAAAAATACGAAAAGCTTGCATTATCGATTTAAAAAAAGTTCATAAATTCGAATCGGATTTAAATCCATAAATAATAATATTTCAAAATACCATTAATGTGTGTTTATATTTCTGTTGGCAGTGGAAAATGAGATATGTGTGGAATGTGTTGCCCTTTATTTATTTAAATAAATCTCTTACTCTACATTTCCGGATATAAAATCAAAATTATTTATCAAGGTGAAAAAATAAATGCCTCAATATATTTTACATGGAGATTAATACAACTTTTATATAATATTTGGATCATATTTCGACAAACTTTACACACTTCGATAGAGCCCACCTTCATTGTATCGTTGGTCCATTTTTTCATTTCAAACAAATTGAATGATGCCCAATATCAATCAAGTAGTAAAGGGAAAAGAACTACCTAGAAGTAAATGGACAGTACTTAATCGCCCCTGAAGTGGACATGGACGTTGTGAGGACATGATGTACAATCGCGATTTCGAAATAGCCCAACAAATAACTGACGAAATAAAATAAAGAACAAACTGGAGATCATATTAGTGAGTGTCAAAACATTAACTTCTAATCTATTTTAATCAAACAAGGTTCAAAGCTAACATGATATCAAAACAGTAAGCAATAATGCCAGGTCATTTTGTGCAAATAAAAAAATGACTACCAACTGGGTAGTCCTGGTTGTTAAGGCAACAGGACGCTCGTCCTACTGCTGCGGTAGTTATGACTTCGCATACCGCAGGACATGAATGTATCCTATGTTTGTGAATGTAACTGTAACTGATTTTAGGTAACAGTATAAAATCTCACAAGGAAAATGATCCCAGTCACGCCAGCAACTAGGCTTGGTGAGATCGGAAGTCTTCTAGGAAGCTTTCAGTTAGTCTGTGGCTTGTCGGTAGACTGAATGCCGAGAACTATGATTTTAGTTTGAGTTGGGACTTACATAATTTGAAAAAAAGGGACTGTAAAGAAAAACAAAAATTTTAGCCACCAAAAGTGTATCTCTGAATTGTCTACATAAAAAGAATCGTCTCCTTTTTGAAGTGGGTATCCTTTTTCTTCATTTCTTTACTCAATTGAAAATAACGAGCATAATATTCTTCAGATTTTCAAAGTAATCGGTATATATTCATGTGAATAATACTATGCACATATCGAAAATACTGGTCATAACCTAAATGGTCTCATCCGATTTCACCATCTTTTAAACCCGGTCGCCTTCAAAGAGCTAGTTTGTTAACTGTTGCATCATTAATAAATTCAAGACCATAGATAATTGCGACATTGACAGCTGTCTAAGGAAAGTTTGTTATCAAGACCTATCTTCGATACTACTACTCTAAATACTACACTAAAATAGTTTAAATGTAATGTTCAATTCTATGACATATAAGAAGAAGTATTTTTGCTGCATTTGGTGGCTTTGAAAGGATAGGACGCAGGTTTTAGGACATCAAACAGCAAATCAACGTTCAGAGTAGCAGAGTTTTAACAGCACTATAGATCATATACGATCAATGTATTGAAGTTGTAAATAATATAATGTGTTGTTATAAGTGCCAACGTATTGGTCGTGACTAGAACAAGCTTCAAAAATTTGAATAGAATCGTTGGATAAAATTTTAACAAACTTTATTCAAATTTAACACATTTAACATAAATTTAACATACAATAACACAAATTTAACAGCTATCTCAACCAGAGGTATGTCTCGTCTCTCTTCTTAGACTATGTTTAAACTTTCATAGAATATATCGAAGATATAAATAAACAAATATTCCTTTTAGCTATAATATTGTCTAATACTAATACTACTAATCAAAATGTCTCATGAAATACATATTATGTTCATTAAAAAGAAACCCATTATTTTCGCAATATTATGAAGCTTTAATAAATTGGATGGATTTAATTGGATTGGCTCTGTGAAAGTTTTAACAATTTACACTAGATTACATTATAATATTATTATTTTGCAAAAAAGTATTAGTATTTGGCAATTTGGTGTAAATATAGCATAAAACTGACATCAGTAAACAGAAAATAATTACATATATATTTTACATTTTTTATACGATAAAGAGCAAAACGCAAACTAGTGTGTGAAAATATGAATACTCTATTTCAAACTGTTTTACTGCAAAAAGCCTTGTGCAAATCGACTATCCTAGTTTTTTAGCAGTAGGGTCAAGGGGCAAGGGTGTCTATAAAAAGGCATAATTAAACTACATTCAAAATGGTAACAACATATCGAAACAGCGCATATTTGACCTAAATCGGATCATTCTATGATCAATACAGCCGGGATTTATTTTTTAATACTGTCTATGTCATATTTAAATTAATATGTATAATAATGTATTAATATGTAACAACAAATAACAGTATGATTATTATAACTAAAAATAAAATATAAATCTATATAACTGCTAATTTATTTATTTGTATCGTTATTGTATTTGTTATATTTCATCCAACTTCAAGCTGAACTTATATTTATTGCATTAGTAAACAAATATATTTAATGTCTATATTGAAAAAGATTTGTATTGTTGGAGATCTTCGCATAATCTATTTTCATGACAACAAAATAATCAAAACAACTAATAGTGTGGACCGCATTCCTCACATCTCATTTAAGGTGCCAACAGAAATGTAAACAAGCATTAATGGAACTTTGAAACAATATTATTTACGGATTAAACAAGATTTTAGTTTCAAATATTTTAGTAAGAGGCTTTAGTAATCAAACTTAGTTTTTGTTTCATCAATCACAAACAGGATGTTAAAATAGACTAGTTTTGGCTAGATTTATGTGCGTAACAAAGAGATATATATTTTTAATATATTCATAGATTATGTTGAATTAATATACAGAAGTATCAATAATTCCGTAATATTAAACTAACTATAGAGTTATTGGAATGTTCGAATTACTTGAAACAATTAAGTATTTCATAATGTAATCACAGATTAACAAGGAAATTTGTCATACGTAATGTAATACGTAGAACGCTCATTTGACTTATAATTCTTAATTTAGGTTTCTTTTTTACAAGTTGTAAAAATTTTTGCGGAAGTTTCGAAGAACACCTTGCTTTTAGTATCGATGTGGGTGGTTCGCCCAGACTATTTATGATTAGATGTACCTCATATTTTATATCAAAGGAGATCTGCTTTTCATAGACAGTCGCAATGCGTTATAGAAAACTCTTCTTTTTTGGCTGACCATCAAGAAAACAGCGACGTTGAAACATTTTTGGCATTTTCAGTAAAATCCACTTCCAGCTTTTAGACTTTTCCCATTACATGTAAATATCAAAACCGTCGAATGTAATTGTTAAATTTAATTTAATTTAATATGCAGACAAAGATTATCCGCTGTGGAAAGCAACTCGGAGATTTAAATTATTAGAGTACCACCTATTAAAAATGATCAAAATGAATGTGTTCGAGGCAATGATAAAAAAGCTGAATTATTCGTAGAACATTTAGCTAACGTATTACAACCGTATGATATAGAATCTACAATAGATATAAATCCTGTTTATCAGTGCGATGTCGCATTAAATCTGATTTCTCCAATGGAAGTGGCCACAGAAATTGACAACAACCTCAAGCCTAAAAGGGCTCCTAGAATTGATGATATTTCACCTGGGTTATTAAGGAGCTGCCACAAAAAGCAGTAATCATGTTGACATATATATCCAATGCCTGTTTGAGACTGAACCATGTTCCGGAATGTTTCAAGTTTGCTCGAATAATTATGCTTAAAAAACCTGACAAACCGTCCGAACAAGTTGGCTCTTTCAAGCCTATTTCGCTGCTACCTGCGATATCAAAATTTTTTAAAGTGCTGCTAAAACGTATTAAATAATTTATAGAAATACCAGATTTCCAATTTGAATTTTGGACTCAACATTCGACAATCGACCAAGTGTACAGAATAACAGCGGTTGTTGAAAAGGCATTCGAAGAAAAGAAATACTGCCCTGCAATTTTTCTGGATGTCTCACAAGCTTTTGACCGGGTATGGCATTTGGGATTAATCTACAAAATCAGAAAATTGCTACCGCGGAATTACTGTCGACTGATGGAATCATACCTTTTCGAAAAAAAATTAGTCTCGAATGAAGTGGTATTCTCAACACTTAAACCTATTTCGGCTAGAGCTCCACAAGGTAGTGTCTTGGAACTATTTTTATATCCGCTCTATACTGCTCATATCCCCACAACAACAAAAAAGTACTTGAAACATTTGGTGACGACATAGTTATAGTAGCAAAAGATATATCTCTGTCTAGGGCTATAGAAAAAGTAAATCTAGCGGTCAACAAGATCTACAAATGGAATAGAGGCTGAAACCACAGCATAATGGCTCCAAATATGTCCTTAATAATTTTGCGTTGCGGCAAATTGACAAAAACTTAATTATAGAACTTGACGGATGCCCGGTCCCTCCAACAGCATCAGCTCAATGCCTCGGAGTATATCTCGATGGTAGGTTAAACTGAAAAATCATGTGAGATAACAAGCAGAGCAAATTAGACTCAAAGTAAAGCAACTGTAATGGTTAGTCGGAAAATACTCACAAATTAATGTAAAATCAAAGAAATTGGTTTATCCTGCAGTCATAAAACCTATTTGGACAACCTATGGGGTTGCACTAAAACATTAAACCATCTAGTAATCCAACCCACCCAAAATAAAGTTTTACGCTTAATTACCGATGCTCATGGCTAGGTAACCAACGAAGAGCTGAACCATGACCTCGGAATCAAAGGGATATACGAAATGATCCAAGATTTCGTCCTCAAATATGAAACAACGATGCTAAATCACAACAATGTGGAAGCGATACCGCACTGGACAACACGCAGGAAATCATAAGATTGAAACGAACCAAACCACAAAAACTAGTTTAGTGTATAAATGTATTTTTAACTCTAGCTTAAGTAGATGAGTTTTATTCTAATTTGAGAAATACATAATTAAGGTTTAATCCCGTTCACGCCTTGCTTGTATATTAATGAAAGTACAACAGAACAGTAGTAATAAATTAATTTGTAAATTAAGATTGTACTAAGCATATCAAATGTAAGATGTAATTAATTTAAAAAAACCCATCAATCTGTTAGGAATATACGTATTCTTAAAAATAATATTTTATTATTCAATTCTTAAAAACAATCCAAAACTTGTTAACTCAATTAGAAATTCTTTAAAATTAATCCGTCCTGAGGGCCATATTGAGATCAAAATATATAAAAATTGTTTATAATATAAAATTAGTATTTAATAACCATGCTAGACTTTTATCTATCACTAGTATGAATTAAGTAATTCTAATTTAATTGTCTAATCCAGGCAAGTTGCACAGATAATTTAGGTCTTAGATTTTCTACGCAATCTTCATTCATCCATTATTTCTTGTTTATACAGTAAGGCTGTGACTATCATAGCTTTGCCACGTCTACTTGAAGTTGATATTAGTTCAATAATCAGAATAGACTGCATATCTGCTGGTACTATAGATAGGAATCAAGATTTATCTGATCGCTATAATGGAATAGATGCACTTGGTCTTCTCCTGTAAGTGGAGCCCGAAGGTGGTGCGAAGTCATTTACCAAAGATGTTCAATTGCTTTCATGGGTTGAAGGAGGAACATGTAGTGATACAGCGAAAATGTTTTCATTTAGTTAAAATATACAAAAATCCATTTAAGGCTGTAGCAATTTTACAAACTTTTGTATAAGCTTTTTCAAATATTTCTCCACCTTGGTAGTGAGTAATATTTCCCCCTGTATGGTCAGCTAATTCTCAATCTATTGAGCGTAGTATATATTTAAAGAAAACATAAATGAGACATTTAAAAGCTGCATATGATCAGTTGGATGAGGAAGGAGGCAGGTTATAGATACACCCCAGTTGCGTGTCAATTACATCTAAATTTCTTATATGACTGTAATTAACATCTAATATAGGTACAATGTGATCTTTTTAGATAGTTTTACTATCGATACGAAATATTTCTACCATTATGTGAACAGTTCACACGTATGGTACCAACCAATGGTGCCTGGAAACTCTCCATGGAATAATTCAGTCCCCATGTATTTTTTTGGAGACAATGGAGGAATAAATTAATCAATAGCCGACAAAAAGGTAACAAAAGTTGCTAATGCCCCCCTCTAGCGGATCTCTGATAACTTGTGTACTTCTTATTTATCTTTTGTAGTCGGGATTTTTCTGACTTTGTGGTGATTTCTGTTCCATCAACATTGAATATTTTATTAGGATAAAGTCTCAAACTTTTCTTCAGTAAAACCTTGTACGCAAGTTCCTGACAATGACTGCAGTTTAGGAAATAACAAATCAGGATTAATTGACGAATAATTGAAGATGATTTGGCGAACCATTCAATTTGTTTAGCTTCAACCGCTTCTTCATGGTTTGAAGATCCCAGTCCCCTTTTTCAGCTACCTAAAGGATAAAGAAACATATTAAATAAATCTAGTATATATAACGATTCATCAAAAAATGTGGATGGGGGTATCAAAGCCAAAATTTCTTTCTATCTTAGCAAATCACGTGTAATAATGTTCCTTTTGACAAAATACTTGATTCAAAAAGTCAAGCATATAAATATTATTATATTATATTATATTATATAATTATATTAAATAAATTATATAATATATAATACACGTGACATAGAGGATTAGTGGTATTATATCTATTGGTATCAATATTATCCAAACCATTAATTATGTATGTAATTTTTTTAATAATTAATTATTAATTTATAATGACCTGAAACGTTGGAGCTTGAAGAGACTTTCACCTTAACGGACGATTTTAACTGATTTTCAAGTAGAAATAAATACGGTTTGCAAGATGTGTTCTTCAAATAAAAGTGATATTAATTGCAGTTATAATTTGATTACACAAATTTTCTTTTTTTTTAATCCTGCATCTGAATTCGGGAATACTTCCAGTATCTTAAGTAATAAGTCGCTCTATGTGACTAACATATTTCAAATATTTCTGCTCATTTATTTCTATTGATAAATAAAATTATCCATGAAACAAAAGAAATATGTATTATTTTAGGTGCGATACAGGTGGCGTGAGAATGACATTTTATCATAAGTGTACCATGTCCATTATAAATTATCTTAAACGAGGTCACTTCAAGAACTCATTACTTTACGCAGACCATTAAAACAAAAAAGCACATTAATTTTCATCTAAAATGGCCCGTGTAATTTCCCTCCCGTTTTATACGAGGTCAGATCCTTTGAGAAAAATTAGCACATAATCGCAATGCGTAAAGTTATTTTCGTTCTTTTTAGTATTTTATTCTCTTGATTTATGCAAAATCCTGCTGCAAAATCCGGCAGAATTATTTGGCAAGCGTGACGGCAAAAGAAGAGAGTTTAAAGAAATATATCAGCTGAAAAACAAACAGCTTTATAACTTAAAACTGTGGATCGATGAAAGCGTCGCGAGTGTGGTTGTAATAATAAAATAAATTAGTTTTATTTGAGTGTTAAAACAATTAAACAATCACTGTTAGACGTTTTATGTGTATATTCAAAGAGTATCAGTGAAATAAATATTATACAATAAAACTGCAACCATACGATAGGCGAGTGAAAGTGACAAAGATAGCTGAGACTTTGGAGAAAATAAAAATATGTGCAAGTATCTTGTATAAAGAATTAGAAAGGCACAAACTGTGCACAAGATGTATTCAAGTTTAAAAACAAATTGCCAAATGATTTTTGCCACAATCTTTGAATAAATAGTGACCCAACAAATTTTCTACGATGATTTATCATCACATATGAGATATAGGTCTACCACTACACGACTAAAATGAAAAAATAATAGAAATATTGCGTGGAAGCCGGTGATTCAGCATCAAGCAAAGTCGATCGAATATAACAGAAAGATAATGACCAACGTGTTTTCTGGTGAAAAACTGATAATGTTATTTTATTACCTTCCAAAATAAGAGAACAGTTACAGAAGAATATTACTCCAACCTTGTTTACTAGCTATATGTCAAAATACGTGAGAAGGCTTGAAGAAAAAAAATCATCATTCACCAGTACCAAGCACCTATACACAAGGGTTCTTTGGCAATATGAAGATTACAGTATTTGAGACATTATTTACTTATCCGTCCTATTTTCCTAATTTGGCGTCGTCGGTCTTCTCTCTACTACCAAACTTGAAGAAATTAGTTTCAGCGAAGCTCTTCGTTTCCAATGAAGAAGTTGGGAGGATCGTAACTGAATATTTTCACAGCCTTGAGAAATGCTGGACAAAGTGTGTTGAAGAAGAAGGAAGATTATATATAACGATAAAATTATTTTTAAATTTAAAATTGCAATCTTTCATCATCAGGCCGAGAACTTTTCATACGACTCTCGTAGGATTAGGATACAACTTATACATAGTACATTCGGCACTACAATCAAATATGCACGCGAATCAATTTCTAGTGTTCTTTTTTAAATATATTATAGTCTCTTTTTAATAACAATGCTTTATCTGGTCTGGACCTACAGTTCAACATGGGTCTCGAACCACGGTTCTCGGCATTAAGCTGATTGGCGAATGACCAACCTAGAAATCATTCCAGAAGACATCCGGTCTTACCCAGCCTGGTTACTGACGTGACTGGTATTATTTTCCTTGTCAGATTTTATACTCTTGCCTGTCACAAATCACACAAAAACACAAAGGGCAATCACAAATATTAACCAATAACAAACATAAATTTACGGAAATGTGCCAGCAGGATTCAAACCCGCGACTATCAGGCCCGCAGGAGTAGGAGGCTCGTCCTGTCGTTTTTACCACCGCCGCAATCAAGCTGACTCTAATATTCTTGATGGCAACACATGCAATTATTCATACAAATGTTTTAGAAATGGTGAACTTAATACATTAATACTTTTTAAGATCGCACTGATTCAAATCTAACTTTTAACAATTTATTTCTGACTGATATTTCGGTTTTATTTTTTTTAATTTTTTTTTAACAACTCAAACGATCTTTATGATCCAGTATATTTGACAAACAGACACCTTAATGTTATTATCTTAATAACAGTGTTGTTCATAATAGGGGTGTTGGCCACCGAGAAAAATATATATTTTTCAAAAAATATCTATAGGTCGATATGTCGATATTTTTTCGTCATCCCTAAATCATAAAAACAAACTCCAGTAATTCTGACATATATATTAGTTACATATAATAACAACCGCTAATTAAATATGCATAATAATGTGAGAAAATCCAGCAACCTAAAACATACTTATCTAATGTTAATATAGAAATATCTCAAAGTAATATAATAAAAAAATAAATGTAGCATATGCAGCAAAAAATATTTTATATATTTTATGTGTCATCTCTTTGAAAAGTTTTAAACATTATTCCCAACGGTAACTGTCAATATTTTATCTTAGCTTCAGCATGAACGAAAGCTCTTTGAATATAACTTCAATACGTTTAAAAAGTTGTAAAAAAAGCACGCAGATAAAAAGATCTAACCGTCATAGTTTTTGCGATTACGGAGACTGATGATCGGGAAGAAAATATCAAACTTATTTTCGGCAAAGATAACCGGCCATAAGAAATTTCACGTATTAAAGAATTTATTGATGATATTTGAACAAAATATAAATAAGTGTTTCTGAGGATAGATTCCCTGGTTCATAATCGACAATTGCTTTGTTTAACCATAAAAATAAGGCATTTTTGTCTATATATAATAATAACTAAAATTAAAACAGTATACAGCTTGTATACATTGATTGCTTGTTAATTTGAGTAGGCAAAAAAATACCCATAACAATATTTCACAGACATTGAATCAACTGAGAGTATAAAATTTACTGAATAATATCTACTTAGTAGTGGGCTACAGAATTAATTCACTGTAGTGTTGCTTATAAAACTAATTCAATGACAATAAAAATAAGTGTACCTCCTAACAATTCTTAGTCGAGCAGAGAGCTAAAAATGCGATAGATGACTCTAAGAAAAATCAAAAACAAAAATAACAGAAAATCACCGGATATGAAAAATGATAACGGAAAGAGAAAGGTTGATTTTTATATTTTGCATAACAATATAATAAATTCACCAACGAGTGGAAGTGTTGAACAAATTTCAGAACAAAGCCACGGGGCCACGGAAAAGAACAGAGCCACGAAGCTCCAACCCGTTGGTACTTTAATATACGGTCTATTAATGTTGTTTACGTAAATAGAAACCAATCTCATGTGCAACAAGCTCCACTCGCCGTACACTAAATGATTTTTATTTTTTCGCTAGTATTTTTCCATCATGTGATGTCCCACATACATATCCTTTGTAACCAACTGCAGCAAAGAAAAATCGAACTTACTGGAATAAGAGATGCTATCCATAATTTTGAAAGCAGTATTATTTAAGTTCAAAATAATACTGATACATCATTAGTGAAGCATCAGATATAATAATAATGAGTCATCAGAAAATAAATGCAACCGTCCAGGTTATAGTAAATTTGTTCAGCGATTTCTGCATCAGAGGCGTATGATGTTATAATAAATTGTGCAAAAGATCGATTTAATTTTAAAGAGCATCTATTAGTTGCATCTTTTTTCTTTTTGGTATTTTTAGGAGAGTTGTATTTAGAGAGTATTGCGCTAAATTTCCTGAGGATAAACTCACTTCCGTATGTACCTTTCATCACACACTAGAAAAAGAACGATTACGAACTTAACTGTTAGTTATTTATACAAGAAATGATAGCAGAACTCTACCTCTTCTCAAATATTTAATCTCCTATGACAACATCACAGGTCCAATTGTGTTTTTCAACACTAAATCGCATCAAAACGTTTGTCAGAAATTCAATGAACGAAAATCGTTCAAAAGCTCCATGCTATCTATTGGAAAATAAAGGAGATAATTTTAATGAAACAGGACGTAGGGTGGACTTAATTTATAAAAAATAAGACACCTTAAAATTTTTATCAGGAGCCGCCACTATTTATATAATATATTTAGGTGTTGTCATTTAGTTGTGAGGTAAACAAAGTTATGCAAACTATAGAAATGTTGTCTTTTAAAGTCCTAACAAGTTCTTCATAAAACAGTGACCTATACAATGATACAAAAACGCAATAACAAATAGAAATCATTAAAATGATAATCAAACAGATCTAAAAATAAACTGTTTAAATTAATTACTATTATATTCATACAGCATAAAGTCTGGCTACCTTAGACAAATATATAATTAGTGGGATAATTTATAATGCGTTTATAATTAGAATCGGAGAAACAATAGACCCGAAATAAATTATATATCATTATAATTAAATATACAGTATAATTAATCTTAACATAATTCAAACTCTCATAAATTTATTATTGCGTCATATATAATCAGTCTATTTTTAAGTATATTCCATCTTAATCACAAATCTTCCATAACTTCTAATAACATTCCCCTACAATACAATTTCGTTATTTTATATAGAACCAGACATAAAAACTCCCTTTTATTAGGGCAGTAAATGACGTACTAAATTTTCTCTTTGTTTGCTATAAGGGCAAGATCGCAGGACCAAAGGGCCAACTTTATTCTGCCCTAAAAATTTTTTTTTGTATTAATTTTATTTTATTTCATTGAATAACCATGAATTGAAATAAATTGACAAATATTTGTATATATTTTTCGATTTTTATATTAACACATTATGTTTTTATATATATTTTATATTTTTAGCCTTTTTATTATTTTATCATTGTTATGTTACCCCTTGTCATTGTTATAATACTCCTTTTAAGAAAACTTGCAAGTTTGGTTTAATAATAACTAATGCTAGAAATATATATATATATATATATATATATATATATATATATATATATATATATAAATATATATAAATTTTGGGTATATGTCACAAAATTATATTATTTTTTTATTGTTTAGGCTCGGCATCGACTTCAAAGTGATCAGTTGGTAGTAGTTAAATTTTTTTATTACTCTTCGTGATTCCATAATCTGCCCTATTGGCAATAACTATTTCTTATGTATATAGTATATATAGATGGCATGTATAAAATCACTTCATTAACCAATCTTCTGTATAAAATATTATCTTAATTAATTAGTCTTATTCTAAAGCTTATTCTAAAGTCTATATATGTCCAGTAATCAGATCAGGTGGTGTTAAACGTTTCAGTCTACGCACTTCACTATCACGTCGTATATTTAACTGATTAGTGAGTACATTGGGATGCACTGACACTCTTTCGAAGTACTTCACACAAACACGTTGAATTACATTCGTTATATCATCAAAAATGGCACGCAACACCTTATTTTGGAACCGTTGAATGATGGATGTATTAAATTTCCTAGCGGTACCCCATAGTTGGATTCCATATGCCCAAATGGGCTTGAGTATAGACTCATACAGCAATACCTTGTTATCTATTGATAACTTGGATTTGCGCCCCATGAGCCAATATATTTGATATAATTTGAGTCCAAGTTGTTTCCGTTTAGAGAGTATGTGCTTCTTCCAGGTTAGGCGTCGATCTAAGTGCATACCAAGATATTAACATGCTGGGGGAGTTGACGATGATTGATATTCACTGGTGGACATGTTCTTCTACGCAGGGTAAACGTTATATGTGTGGATTTTGTTACATTGGCTTTAATGCGCCATGTCTTCAACCATAATTGTATTTGCTCCAGGTGGGTGTATAGGTTTATTGATGCTGCGACTAGATCTTCATGGGATGCTAAGATTGCTGTGTAGTCTGCATATGTTGCCACAGTAGTTATTTTTTGTGGTGGGCAGATCAGCCGTATACAGAAGATACAGTACTGGACCCAGCACACTACCTTGCGGAACTCCTGAATATATGGGATTTAATTCAGTATGTTCATCGCCTTGATTTAAAATAAAATGTCTATCATTGAGATACGATTTTAATAACTGATAGTCCGGATGAGAGAGAAGTTTCTTTAGATTAACCTGCAAGCCCATATTATGTCAAAAGCCTGAGATATGTCTAGAAAAGCAGCCGAACAATATATTTTGGCATTTAGGTCAGTGTTTATTTTGTTTACAAGTCTATGCACTTGTTCTATAGTCTTATACTTATTGCGAAAGCCAAACTGATGTTCTGGAATAATTTTTCTTTTTTTTTATTATATAGTTTAGCTTCTTTATGTATAATTTCTCGAAAACTTTCGAGATTATCGGTAGTAAAATTATAGGTCGGTAGGAGGTCACATCTTCTGGTATTTTTCCTGGTTTAAGAATCATTACTATTTTAGTTACTTTTCAGATACTAGGGAAGTAATTAATTCGTAGCATAGCATTAAATATAATTGTTAATAGTTTTATACCCTTTTCTGATAGTTCTTTTAAAATTTTACCAGTAATTAAGTCATAACTAGTAGCTTTTTTAATATTAATCTCTCCCATTATTGTTTGTTTAACTTTTTTGACCGTTAATTTCTCGTACGGTAAATCCATTTGAAATGGCGAATCTAGAAAGCTAGTAATTTTATTTTCCTCATCTTTATGTAGCTGAGACTGGAAAGGTTTAAAAACATTTTTTAAGTGTTTTGAGAAAATGTCGGCCTACTCTTTATTGCTTCTAAGCTTCTAAGCTCCTAAGCTTTTTTGTTGCTTTCCACAACGAATAATCTGTAGCCTAAGTTGATATCAAGTTTTCTAGGTATTCTTGAATGCCTCGGTTTTGTTCAATTTGGATTAGTTCTATCACCCCTTTTATTGCCCTATTAAATTTTCTTTTATTCTTTTCAGTCCTTTGCTGTTGCCAATTTCGTCGTAACTTTCTTTCTTCTGCTATCTTTTTCTGTATTGTACATGATATTTGTGTATTTTTTCTTGGAATTGTTTCGCTCTTAGGAGTCGCGGAATATGCTGCCTCCGGTATATTTTTTTAAGGTTTATTGCTGCTATTTCTATATCCATTTCAGTTTGTAATGGTAAGTTTAGAGAGATGTTTCGATCTAAGTTTTCTCTAAATGAGGGCCAGTTAGTTCTATTATTGCCCAGAGAAGGGGGTTTATCTTTGATGGTAATTTTTGAAGAAATTGTTACTATTATTGGTGAATGATCAGAAGATAGGTAGAAATATGATTCTGCCTGACACTTTTTTGTATTAATATTTTTTGTAATACAGAAATCTATTGTATCTGGCTTTTTTATTTCTGTCTGAAGGCCAATATGTTGGTTCACCAGTATAGATATGTTGTAAGTTATCTGTCTTTATTGCTTTTAGCATTTCTCTACCTTTTGAGGTTATTATTCTTGAACCCCACATTAAAGGTTTTGCATTATAATCTCGTCTGGCTATGAATCTATTACCTTGCGTACTGAAGCATTCCTGAAATTGGTCTGTCTTGTTGTTATGTTTGGGTGGGCAATACATCGCAGACATTGTTAATGGTCAATGGACTTCCTCTATGGTTACACTAGTGGCTTGTAGGTAGTCTTTGCGGAATTTTCTTTTTCCAAATGCTTAATATCATCTCGAATTATTATTTCTGTACCTCCATGTGCTCTATCATCAGGGTGATTTATATGATAAAGTTTATATTTAGGAATTTTCAAATAATGTTTGACCTTAAAATGTGTTTCGGAAACCACCATAATGTCAATATTTTGTTCAGTTACGAACATTTTTAGTTCCCTGGCGTGTTGTTGGAGCCCATTGGCATTCCAGACGGCGATTTTGTAGCTATTGGTTTCAGGCACTAGGCAAGTTTGCTGACGACGGTTGTGAGTAGACCAAGCATCGTGCTCATTTGATCCGTTAATTTGGCCATCATGTTTTCTAATCTAGAGATGTTGCTAATTTCAGTAGGTTGAGATGTCGTTTCTCGATTTTGTGCTGAACCATTTTCAACCATTTGGGCATAAGTTATGTCTGGTTGACTTGGTCTAGTGGGTAGACTGGTAGGTGTGGATTGTTTTTGTTGCTGTTGATGCCTTTTTTCCTTTAAGGCAGGATAGAGTTGCTGCTGTAGTTGCTTGTGAACTGCGCAACCCTTGTAGTTCACTGGATGATTCCGTTACAGTTAACACATTTCACTTTTTCATCGCGTACTTCACGAGTACATTCTCCTGTTTTGTGTTCTCCTGCACATTTTACGCATCTATATGATTTGCGACAGTAAGTCTTTGTGTGCCCGTGCGCTTGACACCTCGTGCATTGTGGTATAATTCTTTTTATATGTGGTGGTTCGCATTTAATAATATTATTTTCCAATTTGGTGATTTCGTACACCGCCTTATTATTTCCATTAGGTTTTAAATCAATATAGAACATAGGCAGAGGTTTTTTTTCGTGCAATGTCGTATATTGTGCACCTTTACGACCTCGTGGGCTTTTTCAGCTAGTGCTACCTTGATGGTGTTGAAGTCCGTCCCGTGATGTAATCCTTTTAACACGAATTTAAATATTCTCTCGAATTTTGGCCTGAATATATGGTATTGGGTGTTTCTTTCATCTAATTCTTTTACTAGAACATTAAAGTGCTCGGCCTCGAACAATTGGATTTTTATTGTTTCATAGCTCACTTTTTTAATTGTGTAGTTCGTAGTAATAGTTTTCAATAGGTCGTGAATGTGTTTTATTACTCCTACCTTATAGACTGTTATTGGTGGTGGTTTGCGAACAACTTTTTCAGGGCTTGTTTGTATATTCTCTTCAAGCTCTTCCGACAGGTTGCTAAAGCTGTTTTTTGTCTCTATTGGTTTCTATAACCAATAGGCACTGATTCTTGTTTGTTTCCAATTCAATCGTTTTTTGTTAATGACTGTAGTCCATTCTGATGGTGGAGTTTGCATTATTGCCGATTGTTCTAATCTTATATCAAAGTGTGCAGGTGATTTGGTTGAACTTCCGGCCATAGATTTTTCCAGCATGCATTTACAGTTGATAGTCTTAAGTCATTCGCTGCATCTTTAATAATGATTATGCAATGAACAATATTAACGGTTTCCAACTTTCGATAACAATCAACGAAGAATCTGCTTCTATGCACTGTAAGATGCGACTGGAAATGCGCCTTAGATAATATTGTTTAAATTCGAAACCGCGGATAAGCGAAACCGCGGTTCGTGGGACCGCTTGTAACAAGGGATTACACCATAAAGTTTCTTTATAGTCTCAAGAGACGTGTTGTTGAGATCTTTATAGTAATTTCCAATCCAACCCATTTGAAAACATATGCATTATAAAGAAACCGTGTGTCAGCTAAGCTATACTGTATTGATCCGAGAAAGAGGTAATCAGTAGGTGATGGTAAGTTTGGAGAGTGTAGCGGAACTTCCCAATCGAACTGCAACAGTGTATCCTTCCCAACTCCTGCATGTGGTTCCGAGCAGTGTAATGCAATAGGATGACTTTGCGTCTATTCCTCCGGCAGCTGGTAATACACTATATTATGCGCAGCAAAACAGCAATGAAAATTCCATTTTCAGGTCGCTGTTATTGGCTTTCATTCATTCATTGCAAGTAACAATATATTATAGAAAATTTTCCCTTCTTTCGGACATTTGTCATCGCATTTGAAAACAGCTGATTCGTCAACTTCTAAGCTTTTTAAGAGTTACTAGAGAGCTTCAGCTAGATGCAATGACAGCAACATTAATAAATGTCGAAAATTCTGTTTTGAGTATTCCGTGACTAGCGTCTGTACACATGCAATAAAAAGCTCAATAGTCAATTATTTGTTTTTAAAACCTATTTTTGAACGGTATTAAAACATCCATAAAACCGAATGGCACTAAAATATATCTTAAAAATTAGATTAGGAGTATAAAATGAAAATAAGAAAAACAAAACAGAAACTCAAAATTACTAACGGGAGTTTGATATTCTAAAGTAAAACATTTGTCACATTTTACACTTTTTTATGGTTACATTAGCAAATTAGACACATGTAATACAAGTCTAAGTGAGAAATCATGACTAGTTTTGATCCCACTTAGTTTAATTTGTGTTCCTTTTGCTTGATAATAGACACAGGATGACGACTTTAGTAATAAAGAAGTTTGAAGGCCTTAAATTCAAGACCAACTGGGTAAAGATTGTTGTTAAACTCAGCAAGAGCTTACCCACTCACTAAAGTTTACTCAAAATATATTTTTCATCGATTAAAAGTTTTGACTATTGTTCGGTAGAAAATGTGGAAAAAGTGGAACTTTGCATCTCATATTTATTTGAGACAAAAACTAAAACCACTGTGACAGTTCCAAGAGTAGAAATGATGGGTATACCTCGCCTACATTTCCGCATCCAGGATGAAAACAAATATTGGGATTACACGCTCTGGAACTTAATTTATGCGATTTGGTTATCAAAACATATCCGCATATAGCTCAATAAATTAAATCTTATTTTGCAATGCTAAAATAAGTTATTGAACCCCACCCATCATATTCTGCAGATATTACTCCTATGGATTATCATCTATAGTGAGCAATGGTATACAGTCTAATTAGACAGCAGTCTCGCTTTTATGAAGATATCTAGAATTGCATCTATTCTCTATTTGCCTCCCAAATATGGATCAAAGATACCTTAACAAATCAGTAACATTAAATATTTTAATATTAATAATTTATTTCTTTATTAGTTATTTTATTCTTATAATAAATATATATAGCTTTTTAAAATGTAATTTTCTATATAATGACATATAATGAGAATTGAAACACTAAGTGTGTTTCGGGTTTAGTACATAGAGGCAATTAAGTTTATTGCTTAAACATATTTACCAAAATCATACAGATAATTTACCGTGATGCTTTGCTATAAATATGCTTCGCTGCGACATTTGCTTCGTCTAATACCACATTAATTAATTTACAAAACTTTCATATAAGTTTTATCTAAAATTAAAGACAAATTTTAACGAATATCTCTGAAATTATTCCAAAGCCCATTTAAACAAATGATCAGTAATAAAAATAATGATTCTCTTATTTAAATTTAATAATGCTCATGTTTATAAGTTGATTAAAATTCTAAATGAAGTAATGTTTTTGTAATTATTCTATAAAATGTTTTTATTAAACTTTTTTTATATTGTTTCGATGTTATCAAGATGTTTGTTATTGTTTCGAGAGAAACAGGAAAAGGAAATTAGCCACTCCGTGTCTTATTCATAATGACTGTAGCAAATTTCTGTTTATATTTAAACCTCTTTAAAAAATTCTTTCAGAAAAAAATATCTCTAGTCTAAAAAGGTATGTTATGCTTTCAAATGTTGTAGAGAGTATGTATAATAAAATGCTATTGTTATGTGCAGTATATGAAACGAATAGGGTTTAAAAACTCAATCGTTTATGCCGGCCTAGTGGCGCAGTGGTAAAGGCGAAAGGACGTTCGAATCCTACTGGCGCATGGTCGTAAATTTATGTTTGTAGTTGTTTAATATTTGTGATTCTCCTAGGCAAGAGTGTAAAATTCGACAAGGAAAATGATCCCAGTCACGCCAGTAAACAGGCTGGGTAAGCCCGGATGTCTTCTGGGATGATTTCTAAAATTGATCACTCGCCAGTCGGTAGGCCTAATGCCGAGGACCGTGGTTCGGAGCATACGTTAAACTGTACGTCCAGTCCAGGTAAACCCATATTTGGTAAAAGGAGACTTTAAATTATAATAAAAAAAAACTTTTAATCTGCCTCAAAACGATTTTATAAGTAATCACTACTCCACTTTCATGTAGATAACTGACAGTTATAGTAATAAAAGAAATATCTTCGTACGTCAGTTTGCCTTTGATGATATTCTGAAATTGCTGATATACTGCGATACTTGTGCCAGGAATTGTGGACCAAATTGTGGACGTTCCCTAATACTAAAAATGTATAACTATTTATAATTTAGATTTTCAAGGACTTCAACCTTCAGTACATTTTTCTAAAATCTAAATCTAAATCTAAAAATGCGATAATAGATTTTGTCCGAAATCCTCTTAACTATGTCAAAAAATGTTTAAAGTAACTGCTAAACGAATGAAAATACAACAATATCCAGCCTTCTTGAACGTGTCTCTTTTTTCTGATTTAAATGAATTCTAAGAATTCTAAATTCTTCCTAGTTCTGATCTCTCTACAGCCCATCAACTGCATTAGTTATGAAAGGTGTAGAGTTTAAAACACATTTTACTACCATCTTTTTAAATTTTACAACAACATGACACATTTAAAACTGTTTTATTTTAACGGAAAGAATTAACTTGTTGACTCCACCATCTATGATTAAATTAAATAGGGCTAAGTATTTTAATATATGTGTAGGACACTGCAATAAGTAACTCTAATGTAAACATCTTTCATTTTCTCGAGAAAAATATTATATTATTCAATTTTCTTACTTTATATGACATACTACTACGATTGTTAAAAGTAAAACTACCTTTTTCAGATTGTTTGGAAGTTTTTTTAATGTCCATCCACAAGAACAGCACGCCTTAGCGACGAAAACGATTACAAAACAAAATACGTGCTAAAATATTTATTCACACTTAGATACCTAATTTCTGTATAACGTTTAAAAGGTGAAATCCGTTTATTTAATAGCGTATAAACGGTTGTCCTCATTAAAAGGACATACATACAGAAGGATATATTTTTGTACAAGTAACGATGATTTTCAATTAATTTATAGAATTTTAGAATTAGTTGACTGTTCGCCTTCATATGGCTATCATTCATTAAGAATTTGTGATATATCATTTTATCATAACTGTTTCTTATATTTTTGTGAGAGTTAATTGAATTTTAAGGTATTTTAAGATATTAAGATAGATTGAATATAATTCGTATAAAAATAACAGCAATAAACGAAGTGAATATATATTCCGTTCAATAAAACAGTGAACTAACGTAGCAATGTTGCCGCATCAAGTCTGAGTTTTGGTTCATCTTGGTTTCGACATTCGAAAGAAAATTCGAATTTAATTAAAATAATTATACTCAAAAATAAAAAAAATTAATAACTCTTAAAATAAAAAATTATATTATTAAATTAAAAAATATTGTTTTAGAATATGATTTACTTAAACATTAGAGTACACCTATTGTATATATTATCGAAGGACTAAAAACTACAATTAATTATACAGTTATAACAATTTGTAGGTTAGGGTTGTATTTTAATTTATTTAGATTATTATATTTTAATAATAATAATTTTACTTTCATTATAGCGCATATTTACTTTTTACGCTTAGTTTTTGTTTTCTTCGGTACAGTTTCCTTGTAAAATTCTCCTTAGTTTGTTCTGTTACTACCTGTATACATCTTTCTTGATACAACTTGAATTAATCACTGCATTCTCCCTAATACATTTGCTATATCTGCAAGACAGTTAAAATTATTTCTCTCCTCACCCATTTTTAACCAAATGCTCATGTAAAAAAAATGCTGATGTGTAAATCTTTCACACTCTACAATAAAATTCCCTACAGTTATCGTATATTAATTATGTACTTACCTATAATTGTTTCCACTCTCATCACCCTGTCGTGGAAACTGTCAGCACTGAGTCATGATCCCATGTTCAGAAAGTTTTATTCAAGTGAATTACTAAGCTGTTAATTTACAATCTATCTAACATTTGTTCATAATTTATGTGTGCCTGTTCGAGTTCATCCCAACCAAAGGGATTATTAGCCATTCCTGTTTCCAGCATGAAAAACAATATATCTGCAATGATTTATTAATAAATGTTATGACTATAAACGATAAATGAAACGATAGATAAAACCTAATCAATTGTTATTCCAACGTTTACTTTTTCCGATCAAATTTAATTGTTTTAACACTACTTTTATTAACATCCTGCTATAACTAACCATTGGGAATATTAATTCCATTCTTAATTTTAGTACATACTTTTAAAAATTGTATTCTTTCAGAAGTATTGTCTGGAAGTTCCATTAAACTTCTTCGTAAGTTATCTTTACAATATTTAAATCCTATATTACCTAATAGTCTATCAAAGTATACTCTAGATCCCTCAAACAGTTACATATCTGTCACCTTTCTATGAGTATTTTTCAGATTCACAATTTCCTCTGAGATAATTGCATTAAATTTCTTTTATATTAAAAAACTACTCACTGTTTTTATCCATTTCATATATTTGATCTGCAAGAGCTAACATCAAGTTCGTCACCCTCTTCGTATAAGGACGTTCTCATTTCGTTAAATCCAAGATTATATATTCCATTTTTTGAGATGTTTCAGTGACCGTGTCCATACTAATATTCAGTGTTATTGCACTAAAAATATTTTCAATAAAAACCAATAAAAATTCAATAAAATGTAAAACAGTAAAAATTCTTACCTCTATAACGAAATTTACTGGCAAAAGGTTGGACTCGTTCCTATACGAACTAACTAATTATAGACGCATTCTGTTCTGTCAATTAGAGTAATAATAAGCAACGATTTAAAATTTATCAAAATGCAAAGCGCTAAAACTGCGTTATTGGTTTGTAACCTGTAGTAATTATAATTAATATTTTGAAGAATTTTGCTGACGTTGTGACGTGTGACAAGTCGTCTGTTCCATGCTGATTCGGTGAGATATTGGAACTTATCAGACAACATTCTATCTCTTTATAAATCGAATAAAATGAGAAGGAAAATAATGTCTAACTCTAAAACGAATATATAATTTGCGGCAGGCAGTGTATTAAACATATTGATGACGTGAGTTTAACATTATTTTGAAAAGTCTATAACTGATTTTTGCTTCATGAAACTTCCATGTAGAAAAAGTACAAATGAATAATGAATATCAAATTTTGAATACACTACCATATATTCTGGCAAATTTTTCCATCTCTATGAACCGTGCAAATTACTTTAACTTGCTTCACTGTCGAATGTACTGTTTACCAATAGCCTAATCTCTGAAGTAATCTCTACTGTCCCATTAAAAATGTTCAACAATTTAATCCTACATCCAATAAATATGCCATTATTATTTTCTGTCCCATAATATAATACTCTATTATTTTTGTTACATCTTTTTTTTACTCGTTTGAATGCGAGAAGCTCACCGAACCAAAAGTTTATATCGTAACTGGACAATAATTTCACGGGCCATGAAGGTATTGGAAAAGTTGGGTCATACAGTCCTGAAGGACCTACACAATGTTCGTTTTTCCATTATTTCCGCTCCGAGTGAAAACTGGTACCCCAGAGATTTCCATACCAGGTGCAGCGTTTGTCGTTTCCGATTAAAGTTGCATAAAGCCTGGGGATTTTGGGAATTGTGGAGTGTGTATTGTTTTAAGTATAATTCGATTCATATATAGAATACCCTATATAAGCGAGTGCATATATAATACTTACAATAAAGGCACTTTTTATTATGAAACTGTAATTGTAAATTAAATTTATTACAAACAATTAAATAGATTTAAATTATTTAAATGAGAACTTTTTTAAAATGGAGAAAGAAACTCATGGACTATCGGAAAATAGATCTCTAATAAATTATCAGGAAAGTACTTATAATACTAACTAATGTTTTTGATTCAAAAGCTCTTATTTCTTCCTCTTTAATAATATAGTAATAATGATTACATATAGTAGCAAAGTCGGAACGATTATACTGTGCTTTTAAAGTATATAATATGTCTCTCGGTTGATTTTTATTTATGAACAACTATAAAGTCCAATTTTATTTTGTAATTTAATTAGTAAATATGCTCAAAAAAAATAAATTGTTGATAGTGGAGTTTCCACCATTCTTCACAATACCTCATTACCTAAATATGTGTAAGAAGTGAATGAAAGGCAAAAGTATCGAAAATGAAACGAGTCGCCAGCAATTATAATCTACCTATTGATAAATGGTATGCGTTCAAGAATATATTTGTTAAAAATTATTTTAAAATACTTCTACAAGAAATTTAAGGACGAGTAACCTTATACTATTTTTATTTTAATTTATTACTAAATTATTAATTGCCGAGTAACTTACAATTTTTTTCTACAATAACTAGGTACTTATCTAGGACCAACGGATATTTACTTAGTCTTGATAAAATAAAGGTTACTATCACTTTTCAGAGTTTTTGTCATTTAGTGCACTATAATATACAACTAAACAAGATTACTCAGATTGGTTGTATTCAACCTGCGTCCTACTTCAGTGTTGTCCAAGAGTTGCAGCACTTCGGTGTTTATATAAGAGTGGATTCTTCATATCTTATCGCGAATCTCTTAATTTCCTCTATTACAGTTGGAATAAAAAGTTTCTGTGTAAATTCATGTTACTGTTCTGTTCGTATAAGCGTCCACAGTACTTCTCAACACTTTATTCTGAAATATTTGTATTATCTTGATATTACTTCTCGGAAAACATCCTCATAGCTGAGTCTCGTTGTACCATATGGGTTTCAGTAATTACTTGTATAGCAGCAACTTATTATGTTGGGATAATTTAGATCTTCCAAATAAACAATACGTTTTTTAAATTTTAATTCGAATTTTATTCTCCACCTCATCAAATCAAATCAATTAAATATAATTAAAATACGATGTAAAATGGCACCATCATTAAATTTAATTTAATTAAATGGTTCCCAAAATAAATAATCTCCTGCCTTTTTTCGAGCACGAAAATTTCGAGCACCAGAGAGAATTAAAGAGGAAAATATAGGCATTTATATTTTAATATTTTTTTAAAGAACTCTGACTGAAACTGACTGAAAGTCTATAAAGTACTAATTTTTCGTATTGTTTCAAAAAAGTTATATTTCACAGCTAAAACTAAAATAGTCTGTTATATTTTTCAAATGACCAGTCGAAAAATCCATACTATCTATAACATATACACATTAATATTACGACAAAAATACCTCCTCAACCAACTATTTGCAGTCAAATAAAAAATTAAGATAATTTCAATTAACATATCAAAATTCACAAAACTCAAAATTAATTTTAATATCAGTACCAAATCTAAATATTTATAATTTGAAATTGAATATTGAAATATATATATATATATATATATATATATATATATATATATATATATATATATATATATATATATATATATATATATATATATATATATATCTATAAATGAATCGTTGTTCGTTAATCTCGCTAAAACTTGAAAACGGCTGGACCGATTTGGATAATTTTGGTCTTGAATTATTTGTGGAAGTACAGGGAAGGTTTCAAAGGTGAATAAATATGAATGTGCTCGAAATTAAATAAAAACAACAATTTTGTTTTTTCTTTGATGTCGAGGATCCAATCCGACAATCTACGTGCTCAAGAACTTTCTTAACTGCGATGATCCTTTACGATAGTGACATTTCAAATTATATGCTATTTTTTTGTTGATTTTTTGTGATAATGACACTTTTCTGCTAAGTGCACGACAATATTTCTCACTTATAATTTTCGATGCCGAGGAGAAGACGCAGTAGACTTATGTCGTCGCAGTCAATCAAATGTGCGAAGGGCTACCTCACGTGCTAACCGCACTGATGACCAGAGAGAGACAGTTCAAGAAAATAGTCGTATTGCTATGTCAGAATTGCGTTCTTTAAAGAGTGACAATGCAGTAGATATGCTTAGAATTCAACGAGCTCGTGCAGATCAAACACAACAACAGCGAGCACGACATAATGAAATTGAGCGATTCCGCAGACGCAGTGATCCTCTGATCCTGGAACGAGCTGCATTCCATTATGATACGGCAATAGATTATTGTGCCGACAAATCCATAACAATTGGGGAAATGACAATAATTTGTAAATATTGTAAGTTGTTAAAATACAGTGGTGAACCTACTGGATTATGTTGTGCTGGAGGCAAAGTGAAATTGCCACAGTTGGTCCCACACCAGATCCTTTACGCTCTTTAGATTCTGGATTGGAAATGATTCTAAGCACTTCTTGGCCAACATTCAGAAATAAAACAGCTATTTGCGGATGAGATCATTTGGAGCTACACATATTATACAGGACAATTTCATGCCCAATTTCCCACAGTTGACCCCAAATTGCATGCAGTAGTTACGAAACATATGATACATGGACTTTGCGAAATTTTCAACTACAATTCACTCTATATGATTGACGACAAGTTTTCCAAGCGATACCAAAGACACCTGATTGCTGAAACCATAACGGGAAATAATGGATACCCATTGTATCGTCAGCGATCAGTTGAGGACAATGGGCGATCGGGAGTTGTGAAGGTAAGAGGACAAAATGTTGATGTAGACAATTGTTGGATCGTGCCATACTCACCAATATTATCCAAAGCTTTTGAGACTCACATCAATGTGGAATATTATAACTCTGTGAAGTCGATAAGTAAATATATTAACAAAGGTAGCGGAAGAAGAAATATCACAGGCCAGATAGGCCAGAAGCGTATCATATAATATATATATATATATATATATATATATATATATATATATATATATATATATATATATATATATATATATATATATATATATATATATATATATATACTTCATATAATCATATAATATCTTGTTTTCTTACTGAAACTTCTAATACATCTCGGAAAAGTTCGTAAGTTCGTTTCTGTTCCAACTACATCGGGTAGTTCGATAAGTCCCCATTTCAATTCCGACATTAGGAAGTCAATTTTAGTTTGAATAGAAACATTTTTCGTAAAGTTATCGTGAAAATTATTCCATTTCCGTTCAGGATCTCGAAGTCGGATTAAAGTCTAATTGATTCTGATTTGAAATTGAAACTTTCCGATACCAATTCAAATCGAACCTAAATATCTTAATTTTATTGAAGCACGAAAAAAATAATGAAATGATTTAGATAAATCAATCGTCTATTTTCAGAGATAAATAATTATAATCAATATGTGTTTTATATCAAAACTTATTTTTAAAAGAAACGCTTTATTTTATTATATTAAAATCGGGTTATAAATCTAACTTTCTGAAGCTCTGCAATGTTTCGAATCGAAATTATGTTCGCTACTGCTGCTGCTGGTATTTTGTGCAAAAGTTACCAAATGAAAATAGTTGAATTAAAATCAACTAATGTGCAATTACAGTGATAGTATAAGTTTTAACCCTTATTGTTAAATACTGCACTGCTTGTTATAAGTCCCCTTGCTTCACCAAATATCTTCTACGTAAGATGTTTACCAACAATCTGGACTGGTCTTACAGCTTAACATAAGCTTCGAACCATGGATCTCATCTTTAAGCCTATGGCGTCTAAATAAAGACTTTTGTTATTATTTGTGGTTTAGAGATAGTCTTTGAGATTATTAGTTGTACGTTTTAACAAATGTGTAGTAAAAAGAGGTTAGGTTAATATATTGTATTAAGAAGTATGTATTCAGAAGCAAGCAACGTGTACAAATATAGAAAATAAGTGATCTAGCATAAGTAGAATTAAGATAAGTAAAAAAACTCACAAAAGAACATTATCTACTATTTGGTGAACCGAAATAGCGGGTTAAAAGCCCCAATAAAGCCTCCAATAAAAGTGACAAGTGACTAACTTAGAGATCATCCCAGAAGACATCCGGTCTTACCCAGCCTGTTTAATAGCGAGACTGGAATCATTTTCTATTGGATTTTGGTTCTATTAAATTATAAACATTTACTAACACAAATTCAGGACCATGCTCCAGCAGGATTCGATCCCTCAACTTTTGCAATAGTAGAAGAACCTTCCTGTCGCATTTACTACGGCGTCAATCGACCGGCACTTAATTGAAATTTTTATTGAACTTCTTACTCCTTTGCCAAATATTTAAATATTTGTTGTAATTTATATTCAATAATGCTTATAATTATTTGCTTATTAGAAATGTTGTCATTACCATAAGAATCGTCAAATGTAATTGTTATACAGTAATATACCAGTGAAATCAAAGCTCGAAAAATGTATATAATCATCTTGACGATAATACCGTCCCATTTTTACAAGCACATAAGTGTCAATCAAGAGCGGCATAAGTGTTGGTTTCTTTAATTGCCATATTTAAATGTTTACCCTTTGTTGTTACAAGAACAGATTGTATATTTGGCATCCAATTATGAAATAATTTCCTAGCTTTTAAAAGTGTTAAGATAATGTTCGTTTTCTAGTGCATACCTAGGAGGACAGTATATTGCAATAACTATATACTCCTTCGATTTTGTACTGATTTTCATAGACATTACTAGTATCTCGCATGATTTATATATAAAATCTTCGTAGCGTTTAACCATTGTTTTTTATAATTACCACATATCCTCCCATAGCTCCAATATTCGGTTGAATATTATAGTAGAGCTTGTAACCTTTCAATTTTAAGTAACTTTCGGAATATTTTTCGGAAAAGACAAATGTCCCAATTTGACCTACAAGGAGTATTTCTTGGTTATGAACATATTGTAATGTCGATTAAAAATTATATAAAGTCACAGGCAAGACGAGTACTGAATAAATATGAAAATATTTTTCATTTAGCAAGTTAAAACTAAATTAGATAAATTTAAGCTAAAGCTAAAGTCTACTTAACATGAAACAGAACTAGCTTATTTGTTAAAAATTAAAAGACCTAGTATAAATGGGTATATTTTACGTTGGAACGAAAATGGCTCTTTTTGCGCAGTGGTTCAATATGTACCTTTAGACAGTGGGATAGAAAATGCTTCCTTTATGTATTTTCCTGTATTTTCAGAAATTAATATCTCTAATAATAGTGATTTTAACACGGTGTCGCTTCCTATTTAATAGTTTTAAGAATATTGTTCAGATCCACGGTTTTAAAACCTTTTTACCGAAATACATTATTTCTGCTGGGTACTTTGGATGCATGCTCCAGACCAAAACATTTTTTTGTCTTCATAAGTATGGTATTCAACATTAAGCTGACGTTGTATTGCGTCATTGCATTGTTCGTGTTTATTTGTAGAAAAAAATATACTACTGTTGAAGGTAGTCGCTAATAGTGTAATCAATTCAAACAAATAGTATAAAACTGAAAATACTTTTTTATCGTCTTAAAAAACCAACAATTAGAAATAACCGAAAAGACAAATTTTATAACTATCGAAACTTTATTTACTACGAAATTGATTTCGTAGCCATAGAGATCCGAAAAAACAAGCGAACGGAGTAAGCGCGCACGGAATTAACAAGTTATAAAATGGGATTGAATTCCGAACACTAAAATTGTTCTCGTAATGGAAAAATTGGAAAAGTTGAACGGTGCCATCCACCCGGACCGAAAAGTAACCGATTTTCCATTATTCTATTCCGCAGTGGAAACTGATCCCCTAGAGATTGAGGCTCTACAACTGGTCACGTTTCATTTTCGTCTTTTTTGATGGTGTTGCATTTTTTAAAGCGAATGGCTTATTTGGTTTATCTGGCATAATTCTAAATTTAGTTATTCAAAAATGTGACAATACATTATTTTAGAATTAATTTCTATAATACAAAATATATTTGCTTATTAATACACTTAAAAAAATGTTAGTTCCTTTTATTTTTAAAAAAGTTAAGCTATTTTTATTTAGAATAAACAACATAATTAACCTTACTTTTTTTAATAAAACATCTTTCATTAGATTCGTTGAATAAAATCTTAATAAATTAATAAATTAATTTATTGCTACTTTTTATTGGTACTTAGGATACAAGCAGAACAAGTGCGAGAGAAATACATCAGTATGTTTTTACCAAATTGAAATTAAAGTATACTAATTTAAGTTAAGTTAATAACAGTTTATAAAAGTTAATCTGATTTTCTAACTGTTGTCTATTCGTTTATAATATCACTGTTGTTATTTAGTAGTATTTCTTACAAGTTGCTGTGATTTAGTAATCATCTTTCAAATGGCTATGGTGTTCGGTAAAATCTTGCACAACTTTATGGATTTATTTGACAGCGAGGTCATTACACACTTTTTCGTTGATTACGTAAAGATAAACATTGATAGTAAATGGTAAAATAAATTTGTTTTGGCCACGATGGATCATTTCAGTTTGATGCCTTTGTGTGTAACCCCATATTTCCACCCCACAAGCCTAAAGAGTAAACCTGTTTGGCTATTGGTCAAGTTGGATATATTAGTTGATTGTATTTTTGAAGTAATTAGTACATTTATTTAATTTGGAATCTGATATGCTAATCTTTATTTCTAACGTGCTATTTTCAATTCAAATAGCCATCAAGATGGAGAAACTGCTCAAGTGGGCCTTGATTAAATAGAAATTATTTATAAATATCTCGTTAAAATAGTTTGTTGTAAAAAGTTGACATATAATGATTTACTATGAATTCGAAATATATATAAGCATGTATGAGTAAGTAATGTAAATCTAATTGCGTCTTTAGTTATAACTATTGTTTACAAATTCTACACAATATATAGAAATGAAAGGTTGTGTGTTTATCCTATATACATGTCAAAACTGTTGATCCTGTTGTAACAAAACTGTGACGAGTTAAAACACTTACAAATAGACAATACAGTCCTCTAAATGTAGTGTGCAGTTCTTGTTTCTTCTTCATTACATGAAAGTTTCAACCCAGCTTCACTGTCATTCCTAAATATTTTTCTGCATTGGATATTACTTATTTTGATAGGGATGTGTTGATTTTTTATATGTAGAATTGACATGAATATTTAGACTTATTGATATAAACAGATTCTAAATTATTTATTCCAATTATTATTTTGTTTCCTAAACATTAAATCTCAATACTGCTTCCTCGTAGCCTATACCTACGGCCATGATGACAATAGTATCTGCAAAAGTAACTATTTTACTGTGTTGGTTCACATCACAGAGGCATTACCTTTTTCAATGCGTTATCCTGCGGCACTCTCTTTATTTAAATCTGCTTTTATTAACTCTTACTTAACCCTAAAGTATCAAAATATAAGACTTCACCAATTCCACAAACTACTTGGGTAACATATTGGTTATTATAAACTTAAGCTGGTCATGCCACACCTTATCCTACAGATCTACAAAAGAACATTTTTTTCTTTCTTCATATAACCTTTTAATTATTTTTATAGCTGGCTTGGTGGCACGAGTTCGAATCCTGCTGGGGAATGGCCGTAAATGTATGTTTGTGATTGTTCAAAATTTGTGAATGTTTTAGGCAAGAGTGTAAAATCCGACAAGAAAAATGATCCCAGTCACGCCAGTAACAGGCTGGGTAAGACCGAATGCCTTCTGGTATAATTTCTAAAGTTGGTCACTCGCCAATCGGTAGGCTTAATGCTGAGGACCGTAATTCGGAGCCCACATTAAACTTTATGCTCAATCCAGATAAACCCATAGTTGGTAAAAGGAGACTTTAAAATATATATATAAGAAAATCATATTTATAATTTTATGAATTTCTTCTAAGTGTCTTTATCTGAAAACGAATTGATGTACTGGGATAATGTTATTACACTTTATTAGTGACTTAAATAAAAATGAAACATTTTGGGCATTCAGTTTTCAAAAACTAATTACGCACAGCGATTGTTATAATAATTCAATTATTTTTTTTACAAATTTTGAACAATTTTTTGTTTTCCTCTCTCAAATATTTATATTTTTTTCTTTTGGTAATATGTACAGATAATTCTGAGTATATCCGAGTACAATCGTCTTGAGGTTTTTATCACAGCCATATTTAGATACAGAAACTCGCAAGGATAACGATTAACAAAATCCCACTATCAATTGCAAAAACAGGTCTTTCAATTAGATAACGCCTGAAGTATTAATGTCTAAAATAATCTCATCCAAAAATATTTATCAGTTTATGTATTGCTTGTGCATTGACACAAATACAACAGAACAATAGCAACAAATTAATATGTAACTTAATATTGTACTAAACATTTTTAATGTAAGACGTATTATTTAAAATGGTCTAATTATATAACTTTTCGGCACTTCGGCATCTAACATTTCTAAGAACAACAATGAATCTAAATTGTAATGGAATTCATATTGCTAACGTGTAATGCAAGTCAGTAATTTGGCTTTCATCAGCGCCGTTAATTATCCGTCAAATCATCACTGTTACTCTATTTCACCAGTTGTTGCAGAATATTACGGATTAGCGGCTTGTACGAAAACTAGGAAGATTTATATTATAGTCATTATTTCTGCTTTATATTTAGTTAATTCGTAGTATTTCCTTATAGTAGAAGGAGTAACAGATTTCCTGCCAGTAAAATGTGAAATGTATCATAAATAGAACTAGTCGTAAAATACTTCCTTGGGGATGCTTCATTAATGTCGAAACTTATCAAAATCTATTTAAAGGTCTTGGGAAACTTGGATTAGTTTACAAAACTAATTTAAATTAATTTAATTCAGGAAATTTGAACTTAAATTACCGTAGTGTTCAAATAATTTTGAATTACTACAAATTATTTTATAACAAAATTAGATTAAAGGTATTCATTGTCTTTATTATATTATCAAGAAAGTAATAATTAAGTTAGTTTGTTGATCAATGATTATAAACCAAAGATTTCCTCCATAATTTTGGTATGTCTTTGAAACGCAAAAATGTTTTCTATTTTTCTTTAAAGCTATTTTATTTTGCAGAAAGAACTGGCAGTTTATTTACCAGTCCAATAATATGATACTTCTGTCTAAGGATGCCGAAAAAATAATGATATATCGAATATTTTCGCTAATATTTTTTAAAACAATATCGATATATGTAAAAACAAGTGTAAAACTTTAAATTTTAAAACATGAATATTAGGAGGGAAAGCATAGCTGATGTAAGGAAATATCGATAATAAACATATATATAATATTAAAATATCGATATAGTCATATTTTCCTTCGCAGCCAACAGCCCTACGGCCGGCTCGACCCTATTTAATGTAAAGGAAGTCCTATGTCGAGACACTTTATTCACTGTATCTCTCAGTCAGATATAAACACACCGTTTTTCCAATCCATAGTTTTTCAAATGAAGAACGATATACCTAGGTTAGAAGTGGTTTCCAACTATAATAATTGTAATACTGAATCCTCGGAAATATATTCTAGCAGATATTTTGATTTTATAACAATCTGCTAGTATTGCATGTGTATTATTAATATGTACTATATACGAAAATCTTGGTAATATTATATTGCATCATGGCAATTAATCCATTACTTTTAAACTCTTGAGATTTTTAAAATACTGACTCTAATTCATCAGTGTTCACGATGAATAATCACTAATAATGAAATTCCGAATAATGATTCATTGAAAGGTGTAACAATTTTAAGTTTTATATTTTTGTTGTAAGTAGAATTATAAATTCATCCTTATGATAAATGTGTCCTTTCACATTGAAAGTTGACATAAGTCATCATAAAAAATATTTTTACAAACAGTGTTTTTAATAATATATGAGAGTATTATGTTTATGCAATGAATAAGATAATATATTTTGGCTGTTGTCATAGTTAAGTCACAATAAAACGATGCGTCGGTTATATAGTCGATAAATATCTTAGCAGTTTTGCAATTTCGTAATTTGTATAAGTATATTTTTGCTTTATTATAACAGGTCAATTGAAAAGTCACCGGCTTGCCATATTAAAATACTTTTTTTGGTAAAATCATTTTTTTTAATCGACATAATTCCCTTCAAGGGCGATACATTGATTATAGCGACCATCCAACTTTTCGATAACATTTTTGTAGAACGATTTGTCCTTTGCTTCAAAATAGGCCCCAGTTTCGGCGATCACCTCTTCATTCTACGAAAATTTCTTCCTAGCGAACATTCTTTTGGGCTATGAGAAATACGAAATTGTCGCTGGGGGCCAGATCTGGAGAATACGGTGGATAAGGAAGCAATGCGAAGCCCAATTCATAGATTTTTGCCGGTCATTGTCTTGGTGAAGCAGCACTTTCTTTTTCTTCAAATGCGGCCGTTTTTCGGTAATTTCGTCCTTCAAACGGTCCACTAACGCTATGTAATAGTCGCTGTTGATTGTTCTTCCTTTTTCAAGGTAGTCAATGAAAATTATTCCATGCGCATTCCAAAATACAGACGCCATAACTTTGGCAGCCATCTGTGCAGCCCACTTGGATGACTGTGGATTGGAGTTCAGAGTGAAATGATGGATGTTTCATCCATTGTCACATATTGACGCAAAAACTCGACTTTATTACACTTGGTCATTTTCTAACACTGCTCCGAATCATCAACTCGTCGTTATTTTTGGTGAGCTTGCGCGACACCCACATTGCGCAGAGCTTTCTCATACCCAAATATTCGTGGATGATATTGATATACACGTTCAGTTGATATCTTTAGATTGTCTGCTATTTAATTCAAGTTCAATTTACTGTCATTCAAAATCATTTTAATAACCTCTTTCGGGCCTCCACTGTATTCGGCGCTGATTTCACCACGTCTAAACTTTGCATACTAATCATTGATAGTTGATTTTGGGGCAGTTCCCGGAAACTCGGCATCAAACCAAGTTTTCCTTTTTATCCATTTTTTTCATAATAACAAAAATTGCTTCACTGAAAATGCTATAATTCACAAACTAATGATCCAACAGCTGTCAAATTTATACACGCATCTTTTGAGGGTTAGGGCTAATTAAAAAACATATGGAATTAATTCTATTAGCGCCATCTATGTGTGAGGCCGGGGAATTGTTATATTTGTAATGAACAAATTATATATAATAAAAAAACAATAATCAGTCGGGTAACATTTTAGTTAATTATTATTTAAACATAATTTCGCTTTTTTGTTTTTTCATAGTTTGGAATATTGGAGAAACCCAAAAACTACATGGCTCCCTTTAAACAAACCCCATCAAGGAAAGGTCTTATTAGTTCAACCCACCATCCCTAGATTAACCCAAGGAAGAGTCATTTTAATTTATCAGCTTTTGCCCAGTGACCTAGTCAGGTTCAGGGTAGCCTCTAAATTCATCAACATTGCTCGCCAACCTCTAAGTTACTAAAGATGTGCATGCTCTAACATTGGGATGAAAGGCAGCGCCTTTCTGAGACAAGACAATTCTTCGGCGAATCGTTAAATAGCCTGTTTCAATCGTATTTATTGTTGACAGCAGAGAGTCGAATTAATGGTTTAACCAGCTGCGAGTAATTAGTTGATGGCGAAGAATCCCTTTCCAACCCCACAAACACCATGAACTTATCACATATCAACTTGATCAGCATCAATGTGTGATTTATTTGTGTGACCATTTGTGAAATTTCCCTGAACTTCGACCATAATCTTCTTCGTATATTATTGTTGTGCGTGATCCATTTGCATCGCTTGTAATAATTCGTTTCAAACATGACACGATTTTGAGTAGTATCGAATGTATTTTTATCCTGTGATCACACGCTTATCCCTGTGATCTATCCAACCTTATGTAAACTATTCAAAACAAATTCTGACATTAGAATTAACTGAATTGAAATAACTATAAACACCAAAGAATTTTGGAATAGCCTGCATTGCGTTTTCCCATTTTGGAAGCAACAAAGCAATATATGACCATAATGACCTTGTGAGATTTATATTTTCAATGCCCATAGGTATAAGAATAAATATTGCTATCGATATGCCACTTTAAAGCCATCCGTTAGCAAAATCCGAAATTAATAATAATAATAATAATAACCTTGGCCAAATATTATGATTAGTCAAACATCCTACATTAAAGCAGAAAGCTATATTTAGAGAAAATCAAACAATTTCAAAACAAGCATCACTTTATCTGTCCTCGAAATCGATTTAAACGTAAAAGACTTTTCAACGTTCTGTATCAGCGTCTAAAGCTCGGTTAAATGTCAAGAGGGCCTACAGCCAGTGGGATTTTATCTAGCCTGTTAATTATCCAGAAAATCAACACCGCCATTTAATTTTAGTCGCTGTAATCAAATACGTTTAACAGATTGGCGGTTAGTACTACGCATTAATCATTACATTGTTACTTGATATTCATTAGATTACAAGAGCGAGATTCTCACTGAAGAAAATTGTTCGTATAGCAATTAGTTAATTTCATAATAACTTAAAGTTTTTAACATAAAATCATAGACGTTGTGTCCAATTGCCTAGCTTAAATTTCAAACGGCTGTGAAACAAATTTCATTTAAAATAAGATTAATTTATCGAAATATTCATAACTCTAATGAGTTAAATTTTCTTGTAAAAGATGCCTTCTGAATATTTTCCATTAATTACTCTAACCTGTCACCTGTATAAACACTTTTATATTTCTCTTTTAAATTAAATGCGTCGTAGACTAAGTTAGATTATCTCCATTTTTTATTATTTGCATAAAGTCCTAAACGAAAATGAAAAGTTAAGTATCATTCCTATGTCAAAATGCAATATATCCAAGGATAAATCCGAATAACTTTTAGTACAACCTTATTTATATTTAATAATAAATGTTACAGAAATAAAGGAGAAAATTAAATATTTTTCATTAGTACATTTTATTTGAATTCAGTATTACATATACACATGTCCTTTATACATTATTAATTTGTTGAGAGTATATATGGGGTAAATTATATGATAAAATCGGATAAAACCTATGCTAGTTCCTAAAAACGAAAATATATTAAAGTTCATAAATTATCTTAAAATAACAAGTACACTTACTTGTGGAAAACGTTTCTGGAAAATAGATCTCGGAATACAGTAACCCATAAGTAAACAAGTATCAGCAGGACAAAAACAGCCAGCCACTATATACAATGGACAAAATTCACTTAAACATGCATTAATACACGGATTGCTATATCTAAAATGCAAAAATAAATATAATTAATCAAAAAATATTTGAATTAAAGTGAAAAGTGAAATATGAGAATTAGCAAAGCCAAATGTTAATCGTTCCAAGAGTGTTTTGAATTTACTATTAGCTGTTTGCATGTATTTTGATCAGTGATATATATTATTGAAACCCTGATTGAACATTATTAAAAACCAAACCTAAGTGATTAATGAAATATTTAATAACTCACTGCAGATGTTTTCAATTTAATTCAGTGGACTCAATTTTGCCAATGCAACCGTTACTTTCAGTTTATATCACTTCAGTGATAAAGTCAGACTTTTTAAATATGATTAGGTGATTGCATATAAAATATATCAATGTATCAAAACTCGAACAATTAAGTATAAACTATCAAAAGTCTAACCTAGCTGTTAAATTCGATTGGAATTTCTCTGCATAAAATAACATTTTTGGTGTTTTTGATCAATTAAATGCTCATACACTAACAGATTCTCATATGAGAGGCCCAAAATTGAATTTACGACATTATCTGCTTTTGTTATTTGATTTGAGGAAATCTGTTTCTCAAGCCCATCTAATACTTATTGTGACTCTGCTCCGTATCCTAATTGTCAGTTTTTGTTTCAATGATTTAAAAGTAGTGATGATAAAGAAAAAGCTTTCATACAACCTATCAGTTGATCCAAAGATCCAAAAAAGGGAAATGATTACCTGCCAGACAAAAAAATGCTGTGGTATGTCTTGTGTCAATGAACAGTGGATCTACACCATCATCCAATATAGCATGTCCAATAAACCAGCCAATAGACGTAATCAAAGTTTATTACGCCAGCACGTTAGAATATTACTTCATCAAATTTGAATTTTAGTTTGCGTTTCTAACTTTATAATTATTAGTACTAGCATTTTGACGCCTTTTGCAGACATTTGGCAACTTGGCCTACCAATACCAACCCAATCTAAATTTTATAAACAGATTTGGTCACATGTCCGACGAATCAGACATTAATTTTTTTAACGATTAAAAAACATTAATATATTTATTAAATTTATTTTAACGGATAAAATGAGAAAGAAAAATCAATAGGTACAACACGTACAACACAGTGCAACACAGAGTAGAAGGTAATATAGTAGAGCAGCACTTCCAATGTGATTCTTATATTTTTAAAGTTAAAACCTAATCTAATAAGAATTTACACTAAAAAAATTACAGTATCCTGTTCCTGTGTGTGTTTCAATAAATTGGTACTTTTATTACCGTATATTGTCGTTCGTAAAACATTAAATAATTCATCCAACCAATCAACGATTTCCCTTATTTCGAAGTCTGGTAGATCGTATATTTAACTGATCGCTTATTTAAACCATCACAACAAAGCATATAGTACCGCGAAATATAACCATAAGTCTTGTCAAGTAAACTGAGCAATACATACGTGTTTTTTGGTGTTTATATGATTTTGCTATATATTAATATTCAAAAGTAACGTTTAATCATTTATATCTTATCCACTTTGAGGGATACACTTTTGCCGTCTTGTTGTAAATAAATATACAAATGTGCTGCTTTCAAATATATCGGAATAACCAAATGTACAGTAATTTAAAAAGTTCGTTCATTTAACAAAAACAAAATTGTGATTATAAAGACCTAAATATATATGAAGCGAAAAAATCGCACATGAAAAACATACAAATGAAATGTTCGCTTAATAAAAATAAAAAAGGTCACAACCTAAATACCAAGCCATTTTCGCAAGGACATTCTTCCATTGGGACACATTCTCCGGTAATTTCATTCCTCCAATAATCTTCTTTACAAAAACAGCCGACAGTACAGTTGCTATTATTCCAGTATACCTGTGGGTGTTGACAAGTTTGAACTGTTTCTAAAATCTTGCATCCGTATTCTTCATTTTGACCACATTTTCCCTTGTTTACTGAAACTACTATAATAGATAAATCATTAATAATATCATATGCATCGTAACCGTTGTAATAAAAAATTGATATTCGTAGTTTTATTAATTGTTTTACTTAATGTTTAATTAATTAAACCGAAGAAAATTGAAACACAGGCAAATTATTCGCTTTATAAATTTGGTTTAGCGGATTTTTTATTTCCGCTGAAAAATGTATTTACCGAAAAAAGAAGTCTACGATAGTGGCACAAACCAAGATAAGTTACTAAAGTTATTGTATAAACATTTACAACAGTTACCAAATTACACAAGGAAAAAGCAGTTTTTTTTTAAATAATTATAACAGATTATGAAAGTTACTTTTAGGGTCGCATACATTAAAATCATGGGCATATACTGGGTAATTTAATATACTGAGTGATGGTGTAAGGTGATATGAAACACTAGATCATAGCTTGACATAAAATTTGCTGAAAAATCTGTAAAATTTAAGTCAATTAATAAAGCAAAAAATTAATCATGTTAAATTTCGACTTCTACAGCTTTTATCTAATTGTCTTCAAAATAAGATATTACTGAATTAAGAAACTTGGCGAAAGAGAACTATTACCAGTACAGTTTACCCTAATGAACTAAGGCCCTAATTAGATAATTTTGTATTTTACCTTAAACCTTTTCAAATGAAACATAATGGTGTTGTTGTTCGTTTCAATAGCAATATGTTCGTTTCATGTATTTCAAACCGGGTTTTATTCATATAAATTTATTTTTATTTATTAACTTATGTGCCGTTTTGATCGACGATATTTTACTACTTCTCTAGCAAACCCATAATTGCATCACTGTGCAACATTTAAGAATTCTAGGCAAAAAAAAACTAAAGCAACTTGTTTTAACATTTTTTTTTTCGAAGCCAACTTAAGATAAATATGTAGAGACTGCAACAAATGGTATTTATCGTTTATATTTAATCACCTGTATCATTCCTATTAGTTTTTAACAACATTTCACATTATGTGCTTCCTGGACAAACCATTAATTCTAGAGTCTCTGGATGAATAATTTCTTTCCATTAATCCCACCAAACACCTTGCCTTCCTCGGTGTTAATATGAGCTGTATCACCATTTATGGAGCTTCTCCGATATTCGACTGCGATTTTTCACAGATTTTTTCATTTAGTTTCAGCAGCGACTCACAAACAAAAACTCGTTCTACTGAATCCCGCTGTTAATTCATGTGCAGCCCAACCCTAGAGCTGCTTTTTTTTAGAGAAATGGTTCAAAACTCTTTTATATTTAGTTACATAACAGTGTTATGGAATTAAATATATCGATCTGTCTCAAGAGCATTCATCGGCAATTAGGAATGATCTTATATATCTCATATTATCTTATATTTTCTTGATCATATAATAGGAATGAGCTTGTGAATATGTTCAGTTCTTAACCACACCATAAAAATATCCACACATATCGAATTTCCATTTGGGAAATAAAAATATAATGAATAAATGTATGTATGAATTATTCTCTATTTTTAAAAACACAATATAAGTAATAAATTACACTATTTCTCTATCTAGATTACTCTGTGGTTCTTTTAAACCTAATAATATAACTTTAAAAAATAAAAGCTACTAGAGATATGCAACTTTAAAGCCATCTAGAGATAACCGATTTTTCGATCTTCAATCTGTTTTTAATAGAATTAAATTTTAAACATTAGTATTATTATTAATGGCTTCTTGCCAATTAAAATTTATAACCCAAAATCTATGTTATTTATTACAGTTTAAACGAGTACATAACTGAGAGTTTAAAATTAGTTAAAAAATGTTTCAAAATAGCATAAATTTTATCAAACCACTATTGTTTTTAAATTATTAAGGCTATTTCATTCTAACTCCTTTACTTATTTAAATTGTTTTGCCATATCTCGAAATGTGTAAACCGAATGTTGCTAAGAAAGGCAACGATAAATTAAATTCAGTAGGTTTTAGAAACACTCAGCGACATTCAAGTGTTTCTGAAGTTGAGTAACGTACATATCTAATATTCGCCTATATTTGATTATTCATATTTTTCCTCAAGAAGTTATAATTTATTTGAGCATATGAAACATTATACAACCATTATTTAGTTTCAGTTGAGTAATAAATACATTGCATATATAGCTTCATACGCATTTTCCAAATTCTGTAGTATTTTATAAACGAAAATTATATTCTCACAAGTTAAACTGTATGGCTGGCATCTAAGAATCCTGCATCAGACAGCACTAACCAAACCCCAATTCCCACATTTTCTAATTTTCTTGATGTTTCTTAAGATGCGTGTAATCGCCTTGCTTTTCCACGGTAACCGAAATGTTATTTACTTATGTTTTCTACTCACGTTCGTATTACTTTCTTTTTCAGGGATAAAGAATATATTATATGTCAACATTTAAGATTTAGACACACACATATATTAGCCACTTAAATCTCACCACAATTTAGGTTTCGGAAAATCATCAAATCTTACACTAAATACGTTATATTAAATATAACCACCAGATGTTAAATTATTCAATAAGTTAGCATAGTACCATGTATTTATCGACAGTAAAACAAACATTCGAAGCGAAATTGTAAAATAATGTCATCTTTCATAAGAACTTTTGAAATTGATTTACCATTATATGTTCAATAACCAAATAATTCGATAAGCACATTCAACTGCAACTTTTTGGAAATTAGTTTACTATTGATGTGATTTAGCTTTATAATCCAGATTGAAAGCAAGACGCTAAAGGGAGATGTGAATTCTAAACTAAAAGCAAAAAAAGTTAACTTTCATTCTTTAGAAATAGAAAATACACTACCTATATTTTCTTAGATTTAGCCAAAAGGCAATCTCACTCTCTCGAGAGGGAAGATTGATTATCCCAGATATTCGAAATATTAAAAATATTAAGCTCTGATTGGCTCCTTTGCTTTGATTTTCGAAGACGATGAGAATTTTTTAAGTATTCGTGCTGTTGTTAACAAATCCCTACGTCACCACTATTCGTTAATAGCTTCTAACGGTTTCTTTGTAATTACGCCTGATGTTAAGGATTCTTTCAAGAAATAATTTCTCAAATTTGTTCTCTGTAAAAGATAAAGTTTTCATTCTAATGCACTTTGGGGTATTTTTTGTCTTCTTATTAATTTTTGCTACCTTATGCTTTTTATGAAGATCTAGATGCTAGATCCAAGTATTGTTTAATTTCTGCTCAGTTCATTGAGCCTATTTCATCCCTAGCTATAATACGTGTCGACACTAGAACATGGTCGATTCGATAGGACACTTAGATGATCCGGTCGTCTTGCATTTTACGAGGATAGGAAAAAAAACAAATAGTTCAACTGCAAATATATTTTCATTGTTCTTCAAAGTACTCGCCACGATGATCGATACACTTTTACATACGCTTAAACCAATTTTCAAAGCATCTATCTCATTCTGAATGAGGTACCTTCAAAACATGATTTTTGAACGCTTCAATAGCTATTGTGGGCGATGAAAATCACTGACCACGCAATTTATTCTTCACGAATGAGAACAAAAAGAAATCGTTGGGTGCCAAATCAGGGCTGGATGGCGGATGACCCATTATTTCGATGTTTTGAGTGCTCAAATAGTCTCTTGTTCGAGCCGATGTGTGAGAGCTCGCATTGTCATGATGAAGATCAATCTGGCGTCTCTTGTTTGCTTTCCTTATTTCAACGAAGACTTCTGGAAAATAAATGGTTGTGTACCAATCCGAATCTACTGTTCTACGATCCTCTAGAGACACTGTTGCAATATAGCCAGTTTTCCTGAAGAAACAGGTCACTATTTTCTTTGAAGTACCTCGTGCGCGAACAACTTTTATTGGATTTGGTTCATCTTGGAACACCCATACAGTCGACTGCTGCTTACTTTCGGGCTCATACGAATATATCCACGATTCGTCACCTGTCACGATTTTATAAACGTCTTTCGACGCACCGCTATTGAATTTCTTAAGCATTTCTTTGTACCAATTGACACGAGCATTTTTTTTTTTTGAACGATTGTCAAATTGTGTGGGATCCAACGCGAACATAATTTTCGCACAGCTAAGTGTTCATGTAAAATCGCATATACGCTAGTGGAACTCGCGCTTAGGGATGCCTCAATCTCACAATAGGTGACATGACGATCTTACTTTATCATTGCGCACACAGCAACGATGTTTTCTGACACAACAGCCGATTTTGGACGACCTTCACGAAACTCGTCGGAGTGTGTACTACGACCACGATTGAATTCACTAAACCAGCGATACACGGTGGTTTTTGATCGAGTTTTATCGCCAAAAGTCAAATTAAGTTGATTGATTCACTTTTGTTGTTATAATCCACGTCGAAAATCGAAAAAAATCATCGCACGAAAATGTTCACGATTCAGTTCCATTTTTTGGCGAGAGTAAAATGTCAAACTTTACGATGGAACCGTCAGATGGACTCACATGACAGTGTTGCCTATTCTCGAAATATAATTAGTGACCCTCGTACGAAGGCTGAGGCTTTTCTGTAATAAAACATTAATCTAATTCAAATTGCATCTTGATGTCCCCAAAGAAATATTCGGATATAGCAGACTTAATTTAACCAATTGCTATTTTCTTTAATTCTGATATTTTGTTGAATTGAAATAGAGAAATAAATGATTCATTGTAACACAGAACAATAACAGACTTAGCGCCTCTCCTTCAAAAACACATCTTTTAACCGGGATTGAATCAGTACTATGTTTTTTGTAGAACTATGGAAGTGACTATCTGTACTCCAATTTGACATTTGATATTTCAAGAACCTAACAATATTTGTGTCGACTTTTGATATGGCGATAGTATCGTGGATCCTGTAATGTATATTTCGGTCTTTTTTAAATCTCATTTTTCCGAGTAATTTAGAACATACTTTTTAAGAACTGTCATTTTTTTTAACTAAACAGAACATCATCTGAACTTGATCAGCAGATAAACCCAAGCATCGGGCATTCCCTTGTAATGTGTTATATGTGTCTATATTATCATAAACCATAGGATCTTTAACTATATAGTAGTTAAAGGTGAGGTCAGTAGGTGACTTTCCTTTTGTGGAAACACTTTTCCTCATATCAACCTGTAGTTTGACGCAGCATTCCATCGATTGGTTTCCCACTCCAGGCTTCCATTTATTTTCTTCATTCGTCTCAAAATATTTTTCAATTTTAGGTATAAAGGGGTAAAGCTATCGGCTTAACATATTGCATTTCGTAGCAGTAATATTTCGCACTTTGTCAATAAATTAATTCCATAAATGTATTATTTGTTGCCAAAATAGTTATCTATTATTATATATTATATATCTATTATTACTATCTATTAATCCCCTTCCTCCTAGATATCGAGGTAACGTTTTTCTTTCGATTACACTTCTAGAATGGATGTACTTCATCCATTATTATTAGTAGTAGCATTTTAAATCAATCAATAATTATTCGTTTCTAAATTACTATAAAATTTATCAATGTGTAAAAAAAATAAATGTATAAAATGCATCTTTAGTTAGTTAATATCATCTAAGTAACAATTACTAAAATTTATATTATCTAAAATAATATCTCTTAAACTTATATTATTTGTATTGAACATATTGTGGTTTATACATATATAATAGTTTTAATATAATGATAATATGTATGTGGTCTTATTGCAATCCAACATTGTTATATTCTAAGGATGGACTTTAAAATAAGCAGGAATTTTTACAAATACCATAAAAAGTCGATACAAAATCGATTAAGAAAAACATGAGACGACAAGTCTGTATACTGAAATCGGTAAGTGATATACGCGTTTTAAATATAAATTGTAAGACCTAAATGATGATTAACATCGAAATCCATGATAATAAAAAATTTTAATACAAGTCTTCGTAAGCTCAGCTCAGCAGTTAATCTCAATTAGGAATATTGGATAATAATGTGCCATTTTAATGACAGACGCTTATTATTGATTATTAAAATCATACGTTTATCGTCAATCATCAACTTTTCTAGTTATATTCGACTGATTTAGCTCCTTGTGTGTTCTATTCGTTATGTAAATAAGTTTAATATATTTTGTAATTAAAAACACGAAATATTACACAAAAATATAAAATTAATTAACATCGGTTTATTATCATACTATTTGAATAAATGTTTAAAATAACGGTTTTGAATTGTTCCTAACCTGTTATAAACAAATTAAAATAAATCGTGATACTTACCACTATAAAAATGAGCACTATTTATTAAACACGCAAAGAAAAGAAATATATAAATATTATACATGGTTGCTTTCGATACGTTTGTCGTTGCTATACTTAATTTCTTACGTTTTATAGCATTCCGTCCTGTTGATTTTATAGGCGGCAATGGTCCGAAAAACAATACACAGACACATTAATTTGATAATTTATTATTATTGTACTAAAGTATGAAAGATGCAGATTTTTTCCCTTTACACTGGTCATTAACTTATGGAAAATATCTGTAAAATATTTATCAACGAAAACACACCTTGAAATTAGCCGGATTATTTTATAAACAAGGACGGTAGTCCGGCTGTTGCGATAGTCGCATATTAGAATTCTGCTGAGACATGGTCGTAAACTTATGTTTGTGATTGTTTAAAATTTGTGGTTGTCCTTAGGCAAGAGTTCAAAATCTGACAAGATATTGATATCAATCACCCCAGTAACCAGGCTGGGTAAAACCGGATGTCTTCTAGGATGATCGCTAAGTCGGTCACTCGCCAATCGGTAGGTTTAATGTCGAGAACCGTGGTTCGGAGCCCGCGTTAAATAATAGGTCCAGACCAGATAAAGCCTAGTTATTAAAAAGGAGACTAAAATGAAAGAGGGGAAAAATATGCACATATAAATATATTTAACAATAATAACATCTCTTAACATACAGTAATCGTAAGTTCGAATCCCATACTGAATATGGGCCTTTTTTCTGGTTAAGGGAGAACCATGTCAAACCTTCTCATATCAGATATCTACGGAGAAAGCATCACTAATGTAGTGATCGCAAATACCAGTCGGTAAACCTAATGCCGAAAACTGTTATTACTACTGTTTAATGCCGACATTATTTAAAATGGCACGTTCAGCACAGATTAACCCTTTTTGATGGAAAATAAAAAAGAGTTTAGTTGATTTGCTAAAGAAATATTCTAATTTAACTAAAATAATTATAAACATTTTAAAATCCAATCTATAATTATCAAAAATAAGGTTATATGTCAATTTAATATATCATAATTTTTTCAGAATTCATCAACAAATCAATATCTTTGCGAAAGACTACAAGAATTAAGTGAGCCAAAATATTCACCCCATAATGGTAAGTAGAACTAATACAAAATGACAAACTAATAACATTATATGATAAAAATGTTACATAAAATTACCTAATTTGTGAAAATATATAAAATATGATTCTGATTCGGAGTCTAGATACACCCTAATTGATAGAAAAGAGGCACTAAAATATAACAATAAATTAATACTAATAATAAAATATTTTACCCAGTGAGGTTCTAACATTTATAAAAATACTATACTGTTTCCTCATTCTACTCGATTTAGTGATGAACTTCACAGTAAAAAATTAATTATAATTCATTCCAATCTTGCACACATTTTGGACTCCTTCACAACCAGTGCCTTGCAAGATATTTTTTTTGACCTTGATCATCATCCAATAATTCAATATTATATGATTATATTGCTATTCTATATTGAAATAGTGGCTAAATATCAACATCATCAACAAGCAAGCGAGCAGAACATTTAATCAGATTATTACAGTAATACAAACACTAGAAAACGTTCAGTGACAAAATAGTATAACATTTACAATCCAATAAAGATGCAAAAAATGTTATCGATTCCTCTATTTGAATAATTTTGACAATAACAATGAAAACCTCTTCAAAAGTGAAAATGTCATATTTAACCATAATTTTTAAATTAGTTTATAAATTAAAAATGAATCTTATAAACTCGAATTGTTTATAAAATATTTTTAACAAAATAATTGAACCGACTTCTAAAAATAAATACGGAACTCACTAAAAAGTAAAAAATAATCAAACTTAGATTGTTAACACAAAAAAAGTTTTACAGTAAAATATGTACATAATAATCGTTGCAATCTTATATATAAAAATGAATCGCAAAATATGTTCCTAAGCGCATAACTCAACAACGCCTGGACCAATTTGGCCAAATCTTTTTTTAAAATGTTCGTTGAAGTTCAGGGATGGTTTTTACGGCGAGAAAAATTAGAATTATTGCTGGAAAAACCCTAAAAATAGCCCTTTTTGTTTGAATTTGTTTCGTGTATCAGTTGACAATTCATCTGTCATCTGTCAAAAGTCATCTGTAACAGACAACTTTTTTTTTTTAAATTTGATATGACTTGAACTCAAATCCTTTTAATCCGTACGAATTGTTTTATTTATTTAAAATTTTTTATTTGTTTAAAATTTAATTCAAATTTTAAATAAATAAAACAATTCGTACGGCTTAAAAGGATTTGAGTTCAAGTCATATCAAATTAAAAAAAAAAAGTTGTCTGTTACAGATGACTTTTGACAGATGACAGATGAATTGTCAAGTGATACACGAAACAAATTCGTATATCGTGTTTTGTGCAGAGTGTTTAGTTAGTTAGTGTTTGTTTAGTTCGTGATTAGTGAAAAAATAATTTATATTTGATATGCCTCCTATAAGACGAAGCAATTTAGGTAGAAGAACCAGAAATGCTATAAACCAAGCTAATTACCGATCTAATCGTACTGCACAAGAACGTGACGACGGAAATGAACGTGAAAGAATTCGGATATCACAAACGCGTGAAGCGCGAGCGCGACATTCAACTAATAATCGCGCAAGTTTGAATCCAGCTGCTTTCAGTTACGATGTGTCAATTGACTACAGTAACTACCAATGTGTTGTTATTGGTTCTATGAACTTGGTTTGCTCACACTGTAAGGCATTAAAATACAAAAACGAAGCCAATGGATTGTGTTGCGCAAATGGTAAAGTGAAATTGATACAATTGGATCCACCACCAGAACCATTGTACTCATTGGTTTCAGGAATAGGAACAGATTCTATACACTTTTTGACACATATTCAACAATATAACAATTGCTTTCAAATGACTTCATTTGGGGCAACAAATGCAGTTCGGGAAAATTTTATGCCAACTTTCAAGGTATGTATTATAGCAGTTACTCATAATTATTTTAGCGAACAAAATTTTCTGTCACCAAAGTTAAGATGTGTTACTAATCTTCAATTTCTTAATCATTACGAAATATATCACTTAGTCATCATATTATATGGTGATTCAGTTTCAGTGACACTTTTATTATATTTTATATTTGATAGATATTAGTTAAAACTAAATATATACTTTTTAAGATCAAATATTATTTAAGTTTGATCATTGACAATCCATTAATTTATACCACACCATAATATTTTTTTTATTTACAGATACAAGGGCAAATATATCACAGAGCAGGTTCACTGTTACCAGTGTCAGATAGCGACAACAAATTCCTGCAAATTTATTTTATGGGCAATTCACCACAAGAAATTGATCTGCGTTGTGCACATAACAATTTAGTAAAAAGGTCTATTGTAGAACAATTACAAACTTTATTTCATCAACACAATCAATTGATTATATTGTTTAAAACTGCCCTGGATCTGATGCCATCCGATAATCACAAAATTGTAATCAGAGCTGATAAAACACCTGCAGGTCAACATACAAGACGTTTTAATGCACCAACTATTGATGAAGTTGCTATCGTTGTAGTTGGAGAAAACTTGGAATCCCGTGATATTGTTTTACATCGTCGGAATTTTCAATTACAACCTATAAAGGAAACACACCGCTCATATGATGCACTGCAATATCCCATTATATTTTGGCAAGGTGAAGATGGCTACGATTTATCAATAAAAATGATAAATCCCATTACAGGTAACTAAAATATTAGTTTAGCTATGGCGATAATATCTCAGTCACTATATTATGTATTTTAATTTTATATTTGAATGTTATTAAAACAAAATCTGTTTACAGGTTCTGAAACCAACAAAAAAGTCAGTTCAATGAACTATTATTCATACCGCCTAATGATTCGGGAAAATGCAGATAATCACATATTGAAATGTCGGCGATTATATCACAAATATGTTGATGACATGTATGTTAAAATTGAAACGGAGAGATTAACATTCATCAGGTTGAATCAAACCAAACTCCGATCTGAAGAGTATATTCACCTTCGAGATGCGATTAATACTGATGGAAATGCACAGAATGTCGGTCGGATGACTATTCTTCCAGCAACATACATCGGAAGCCCTCGGCATATGCACGAATATGCTCAAGATGCCATGTCGTATGTTCGTCATTATGGTACAGCAGATTTGTTCATCACATTTACATGCAATCCGCAATGGATAGAAATTAAGCAGGAGTTATTACCTGGGAAATCATCCATTGATCGTCATGATATTACAGCCAGAGTCTTTAGACAAAAGTTGAAATCTTTAATGAATTTCATCGTAAAACATAATGTGTTTGGTGAGACACGCTGCTGGATGTATTCTGTGGAGTGGCAGAAACGAGGATTGCCACATGCACACATTTTGGTTTGGTTGGTTGAAAAGATAAGGCCAAATGAAGTTGATGCAGTGATATCAGCTGAAATCCCTAATGTACAAGTAGATCCTGGATTGCATGAGGTAGTTATCAAAAACATGATACATGGTCCCTGTGGAACTCTTAATCAAAATTCACCGTGTATGATGGATGGTAAATGTTCAAAACGATATCCACGGACATTAATATCGGAAACAATTACTGGTAATGACGGTTATCCATTGTATCGTCGCAGATCGACAGCAGACAATGGAAAATCAACAATTGTCAAATTAAATTAACAAGATATTGAAATAGATAATCGTTGGATTGTTCCATATTCACCCATTTTATCAAAGACATTCAAAGCACACATCAACGTTGAATCTTGCCATTCAGTGAAATCGATTAAATACATTTGCAAATATGTAACCAAAGGGAGTGATATGGCTGTGATTGGAATTGGTGCAGAGAATTCTAATGATGAAGTTACCCAATACCAAATGGGCCGCTATGTCAGTAGTAATGAAGCAGTTTGGCGAATATTTTCTTTTCCTATTCATGAGAGACACCCTTCTGTTGTTCACTTAGCTGTGCATTTAGAAAATGGACAAAGAGTGTATTTTACAGCACAGAACGCAGTACAAAGAGCTGCTCAGCCACCATCTACTACATTAACCAGTTTTTTTGAGACATGCCAAAACGATGATTTCGCACAAACATTGCTATATTCTGAAATGCCAAAATATTATACCTGGAATCAATCCTCAAGGAGATTTATACGACGGAAACAAGGAAAACCAGTTCCAGGATATACAGATGTATATTCCACCGATGCGATTGGCCGGATTTATTCAGTACATCCAAGCAATGATGAATGTTTTTATTTACGACTGCTATTAGTCAATGTACGTGGCCCAACATCATTCTAATAGTTAGGAAATGTTGATGATGAATTGTGTGGATCCTACAGAGAAGCCTGTCAACGTTTGCAATTGCTTGAAAATAACGCTCATTGGGATCAAACTCTCAATGATGCTGTAATATCATCACACGCTCATCAAGTACGAACATTGTTTTCTATAATCATATCTACATGCTTCCCATCAAACCCAATTGATTTGTGGATCAAGTACAAAGATTATATGTGTGATGATATTTTGTATCAAATACGGAATAGAATGGGAAATCCAAATATACAAATCAGTGAAGAAATTTACAATGAAGCATTGATTTCAATTGAGGACATGTGCTTGATAATGTCAAACAAACTATTAATTCAATTAGGCCTGACCGCGCCCAATCGTCCAATGCATGACGCTATTAACCAAGAGTTGCATCGAGAAAGACTGTATGATCTCAACGCTTTGAAAGAATAAATTCAAACAAATCTTCCACTGTTAAATGAACAACAGAAGTATGTATTTGAAACTCTTATGAAAGTAACAAATGATGAAACTGGAGGGATTTATTTCTTAGATGCACCTGGTGGTACAGGAAAAACTTTTTTTATTTCATTAATATTAGCAACAATTCGCTCACAAAATAAAATTGCACTTGCACTCGCTTCGTCGGGAATCGCAGCAACTTTGCTTGAAGGTGGTCGAACAGCCCATTCAGCACTAAAATTGCCATTAAATATGCAAAGCAATGAAACTCCAACCTGCAACGTTTCGAAGAACTCTGCAATGGCAAAGGTTTTGCAGCAATGTAAATTGATTGTTTGGGATGAATGCACGATGGCACATAAAAAATCTTTGGAGGCTTTAGACAGAACCTTAAAAGATCTACGTAGCAATAATAACCGATTTGGTGGTGCAATGATTTTATTAGCAGGAGATTTTCGTCAAACATTGCCAGTGATTCCACGATCAACGCCAGCTGATGAACTCAATGCATGTCTAAAGTCCTCCAATTTGTGGAAACATGTTAAAGTACTTCATTTAAGCAAGAATATGCGTGTCGAGTTGCAAAATGACCAATCTGGAAACATATTCTCTAAACAACTCATTGACATTGGTAATGGCAAATTTCCTATAGACATGTTGACGGCTTGCTTTTGCTATGACTATAAACAAGTCCCAGGGGCAATCATTAAGTGTTTGTGGTATTAATCTAGAAAACCCATGTTTCTCACATGGTCAATTGTATGTTGCCTGTTCCCGTGTTGGAAAACCATCAGATTTGTTTATCTATGCGCCAGGTAATCAAACAAAAAACATCGTATACCACAAAGCAATATAATGATAATAATAATAATAATTATGATTCACATGATTAACAATAAAGCGATTACTTACTTTTCAATCCTTATATATGTTTTATTTAATTATTTTTTATTCACAACGCCCTATCACCAGGGTGATGGTTCTGTTCAGGAGAATTTTTTAAAATACGTAGGCACAAAAACTGCCACATTACAAATCTTTTTGACAGGACGAAGTCTGTCGGGTCAGCTAGTAACTAAATAAAAATAAACAAAAACCTTATTTAACCTATCAACTACACGTATTTTATATGCTACTATATACACACAATTTAGCTTGACACCATTTCAGCTACTACCAACTGATCACTTTGAAGTCGGTATGAGCAACAAAATGGATTTGCTTTGTTCGTAATTTAATTTTGTGTATGTGTCACAAAATTTGAAAATGGGTCCATAATTGACAAAGAAATCGATGGACATACATTATTATATATATATATATATATATATATATATATATATATATATATATATATATATATATATATATATTTGACAAAGAAATCGATGAACATACATTTAAATATAAATATATTATTATTATTTTATATTTAATTAAAATTTCAACGCTGTGACCAACAAAAAACTTCTTCGTAAGTTCGTGCAATATTTTCTACTTTAGTTGAAAACAAAATCGGGGATAAGGATCCATTCGTTGAAGGTTTTGACTTACGAGCTTTCGAATTGTTTTATGTATATCTGTCGAAAGCAGAGCGCTCTAGTGACCATTTTTATGTCTTAGAATAGCTAAAGTTTTTTAGTTCAGATGACGAACGGGATAAAAATCGCTGCATTTTTACCATTCTAACATTTTCGTAGTGTAAGGAATTATTTTTGCATTTTTTAAAATCGATTCTTTGTGTTTCTTTTATTATTTTTAAAATTGATGATGGTGTCAGGACTGCCCATTTAAGTGTTTCTGATTCATTTTTAATTAATTTTACAATATGTTTATTTACCATACTATGATTTTTCAATTAATTTTATGTAGTCTTGCAGAGCAGCGTGTATAGTTAAGGTAACCAAAATTGAGTTCAAATGGCAACTTTTGTTGCCGTTTTCCAATCAAATTAAATTCCAAAAAGCTGGAACGTCTAGATAATAAATTAATATCGTATTATAGTAAGGATATGATTTCATCTTTATATTGTTTAAATAAAAAATATTTTTGTCTCTACAGGTTGGTTTCTTTTTGAGAACAATTTTGGATTACTTATAGGACACAAAAACGATTTCCATCATTGACTTGGCACTATCTTATTCTCTTAACTCAATTTGAAACTCCCTTAACTCAAAATAAAAGGTTTTGTTAATTTAAACCTTTCACTTTTTGTAAGTAGTGAGAAAATCATAAGGTTCTCTCAAGGAAATAAGACAGGTTGACGTCATATTGGCAATCGTTCCGCAACTACTCAAGGCCTTCCTTGATGTAGTTAAATTCAGTTGAAGCCATAAATTATTATAATTAGGTAATATCTATGCTTTGAAAAACACCCCTAGTCCATAACTTCTTGGTATAAGCTTATCAGCTTAGGATGTAAGATCACCAAAGGCTGACTGAATTTGGGCAGAAGCCTGCAGTTTAGAGTTTACGGCCACGAAAGTCGAATTGTAGTAGCTCAATTACTAATCTGTAAACTATTGGAATCTAGAGTCACCAAAACTTGTAAAACCATGGAAATTGTAGTAAAAGCGGAGCCATTCATATGATCGTTAGAAGACTCTTTTCTTTAGCAAGCATTTAAGAGAAACAGGCAATGTGTTTATCTCAGACTGAATAGCATCATAAATAAGATATCTAGAAATAGATATTGCAACCTGGCTTAGCGAATTCATCATTTCGAAATGATGAAGAATCGGATCAACGATTGGATCTTTCCCAAAGCAATATCGTTCTTTTGACACAATCATGTTACCACAAAGATGAAAGAAGAAATTATAGAAAATAATGGAAAATGTTTTGATTAATATATTGCACCAATTTTAATGGACAGAATATACGCAGGCACGTAATAAGAGACTATTAGCCTACCCTGTATTAGATTATTTCCTGATTTCTTTATATATGTTAACGACAAATAACATTATAGTAAAAATTAATGAAAGACATTCTATAAATGCATTTGCATCTGTCACCGAGAATATCTTTTTGTCTTAACGCGTGCTACACTCCGCTGATAAGAAAAAAAAAGCGAAGAAACACCAGCCACCGTATTCAGTTGCCCGGCCAGTCCCTGTTTATTTATTGCCGACGATTTTCTTCATTTCTTTCGTCTGGCTCGAGAGCCACGATGGATGTGGCACCGCCGAAAATAAACGATATCAAAACAGCGAAATCCCTGTTTTAATGGCTATAAATAAAACACGGCGGCTTTGTGTAATCCAACGGCAGGAGTGGCTAAGGCCGTCCTCCTGTCGAAGTCGATTTAATTTTTGACAACGCGCTGATGAATGCTCCGTGCAGCCAGATAACTCGCGGATATTCGGTGACGGATGACAGGTGACATATAGGCAAATATCTGTTTTATTTTTAACGTCCAACCTGTGGAGTTTTCCAACGTCAACAAGTTACTATTTGTATGAGCGTCACATGCGAGATCTAATTAACACTGCACTCGAAATTTAAACGTATAACATCGACTGAGAAGTCCACAATCTACATAATAAAAGTTATTTGGTCATCTAATGTAGTGGATGAGTAAATCATTTAAATTTACAAATAGTTTTTTTAACTAATAAATCTACTATCTTTTAATTATTAACACAGTATTTAATTGACGCTATGTAATTTATGCTATAAACTGATAGCGATTTTTCTATCAAAATAACAATTTTTTCCATCTCTTTTCTGTACAATAACAACATGTCTCAATGTCTCAAATTAATAAACCACCCTATTGTCCGACTTCTTAACTGTTTGTTTGTTGTATTTTTTATGAGGGAGCTTACATCTATGGACACAGCTCCCATCTCTCTAAGTGAATCTGTTACTGAGTCTGGGGATACCGCATCTCTGGAACCTTATATGCTATTGACAGCATACAACAATATTTACCCGATCCATATTCTTGCACATCTTGCAAAATTATCTTAAATATTCATGATTTTCCTTTCAACGTCTCTTACTTTTTGTTAATCAAATATTATTCAAATATTAAAATGTATAAGAAGAATCATATAGAAATATGACCATCTTTTCATTCTTACCTTTGGTATAATTTTCAAAAAGCTCTATTTTTATATTATTTTACGTAAATATCCCTTTGCTCCATAGCAATCTAATATATTATTAATTATAACATTTACTAATAATTCATACATCCCACACATATTTTCGTATTGTCTGCTGCGAATTTTTTAACCTAAAAAATACTATCTAACCGCTACTACTCTAAACAATGGCGGGTACTAGCAATATCGAAATTAGACTAGCAGGAGTTCGGAAATAATTGGGCATACGCAAGAATATGGAACGGGTGAAGATTCTTCTATGATGCGGTAGTCCATCATCCCTATGTTGCGCAAGTCTTGTCTAATATTTTATACGATGCTGATTTATTTTCTGCTTAAATTACCTGTACCTGTTGATTATGCTTTGAGGAATATTGAACATATCCTATAATACCTTAAAATAAATAGCATATAATTAGTATTCCATATGCATTCTAAAATATGAGTACCGTGATATAGAATTTTGCTAATTAGTGTAACTTCATGACCGTTTCTGTATAAAATGATAATTACATAACCAAATTTTAAACAAGTAAATAGAAGTAATAATAAAAGTAAAATAAAATAGGAAAATTACTAGTTCTAAACGGAATACTAAATACTTGTTACTATAAATAAAGATGAGTGACTAAATGTGTTTCTAAGTGCAAAACTCGTGGATGGATATATCAGTTCGACAAATGTTTTCAAGTATTTGTTGTAGCCCAAGGAAAGTTTTTGTGAAGAAAAAAAAATTGTAACTTTATTACTTTAATATAAACTATTTCAATGCATTAGTAAATTTGCAAGTTTAAAGAATAGTAAGATGTACTGCTTTCAGATACATTGACTCAGTCAACTACAATGCTTACAAATACGCTGGTGTTAGATATATGAATTTAGTTTAAATTTTAAGGAATTGAAATGCCAAAATGAAACCGCTGGCTTATGTTTTACAAATAACTACATACACACTTTATAAATTAAAGCCAGCACCAGAAGTTGACCTAAAAACATAATATGTGAAACTGTCATATTCCCTCTGCTAATATAATACAGCGTTGGCCAGAAAAAAACATGATCTTTGAAAGCTGGAATAAAATTTAACTCCATAAAAAGGAAGGCTCTACTTCTTGGGGAACAAGATGCGTTATATCTTCCTTTGCAAAATTTATTCTCAATTCAAAGCCGACTGGCATGAGTTTCTACACCACTTTAATGTTAGAATCGATTCTGTTTTTTTTTTAATGTCTCAGTCCGCCACTTTTTTACGGTGAATAAATTTTTATAGTGAAATTTCCTGTTAAAAGCACACATATTGGAGTCATATTCAATAGGTATTAGTATCAAACAACTATTAATTAAGAAATTCCAATGATAAATAATCGTATGAAATGGTTAATCTTTAATATCCCCATAGGTACTTTGTTTTGTGAACAAATTCCATGGAAAGAGTCTATCTAATTAAAACATGAAATTATAACAAAATTTCATCACTGCTTACTATCGATCGTAACCATTTTAACCATAGTGTTACTTTATATTACTCTACAATTTTTTTTTCAGATAAGTATGCTACCGTTACAAACTCTTTCTTAATTATGCATTAGTTGTTGCATCTTTAACGAACAATTTTGATTTACCACGACGACAGAGCGAAACACATTACCTTTACCTTTTCCTTTTTTCTACACAAATCATCTAAGGGGAAGGAAAGTTGCTACAACTACAGCCAGAAATGCCACTTTCTCCTGCTGTATAACGAATCCCAAGTAATTTAACACTTGCATTTGCTCTAATCAGATGCCATTGATATATACTATAGCATGTTATTCGTCAGTTATCAATACTTCTTTATGTTCTTCATTTATTCTCAAATCATATGAGGCCTACATCGCAAAAAATACTCATAGTCTCAACATATACTCATTTGGTATTTTCTTCAAGAATGTCCGTATACCAACATATGTGTAAGATTATTAAAATAAATATAAAGTGCAAAATTATTGCTGGCGATGATACAGAAGTAACGAGCAATATAAATAATTTTGTATCTAGTATTTTTAGAAGTATGGACCTGGTATCTATAATGAAATAAATAGAACAGAAGACAATTATAGTTAAGTGGTATGTTAAAGATGGTTTGGTTCCTATGTTCGGTTCATGAAATATGATCTCCTAAGAAGATCTTTTTTCAGTATTTATTTGAAAATCAAGAATCACCAAGAACCGAACAACACTAAAACTCCATCCTTACGTTATAAGTAAATTTTTACAAATATGAAAATGTAAAAATTCTTGCTATTTTTTGAGCTCAAAACTAGATACAAAAAAAGAAAAGAAATCGAAATGAATCATAGAAGAAAAGAATGGTTCAAAAGAACAGTTGTTGTGAACGACAATTATTTTGAACATACTTAAACTTGTATCAATCGATTGTACTTGTATTAGTGGGCCTAAAAATGTACAGGGGATAGACAAAACAATATGAACACCACGTAAAAGTTGGAAATAAATAAGATTCGGGGTTAGGGGGCGGTGATAAAAAATGTCATAAAAAAGGGTACGTTTAAATACAAATTCACATACGTGATCAACAGTACTCGTTGCTTCATTAAAGATCTTTCTAACAACTTGAAATATTCTGTTAGGTTAGTTACTGAATCCTTGATATTCGCCATTTTGCCGACTAACAATCAATAACTGCAGATATTTCGTGTTGTTCAAACAAATGTCAACCTAATGCCTCTCGTTCCCAATTTACTAATTGTTTTCGTTCCGTTCCCTTTTCGAGACGTGAACTAATCCCCCACGTGCGATTTCCCGTAGATCGTCCCGACCCGGTACCTTCAGAACACGGTTAAATCGGCCGAAACCAAAACAGCGTTCGACGCGTTTTTCGAGCTTGGATTTCGATTAGGATCCGCCTTTAATAGGTGCCGCGTGACTTTCACGAAATCCGGAGGCTTAACCGTCTTCCGCTTTTTGTTTTTAGCCTTCGTTCCGCCTACGGTTATCTTCTGGATTTGAGTCCCTCTATTCCACTTTTAACTGAAATATCCGGTATTTTTCTGCCTTTCAACAAAACCAACCAATTCCCCTGACCTAATCACTTCATACTAAACCGAAGAACAATCAATTTTCAAATTAAGAGTAATTCTTTTTTTTGCAATTACGTTACCTGATTATTTTGTCGTTATATTAGTCGTAATTTTACACTAGTCAATTTAATAGCCTCGACATTTGGGTTGGAGAAAAATAATTTAATTTATTTTCCAAAGCCAATTTATTCAGATATATAGATTTCAAACAATAATCATAATAGTAAATTTATAAATCCATCGTTGTAGGGACTGCCAACCAATCTCCCTCCATTTTTATCGTTTGTAATATGTCTGCCACAAGCGACATTTCATTCGATCATTTCATTTTCAAAGATTCAATTATTGTTTTACATATAGTACTAGAATAAACATTAAACATTACATAAAACAAAGTTACCCAAATCAACTTTAGGTCTCATACCCCATTTATTTAAAAACAATTTTAAAATGGTGATGTTAATAATAATAGTTAAATTGACATAAAAATAAATGGAATTGTTTCATAACATGTTACATTAGGTATACGTATAAATTAATTTATAAATTAATTTTGTGCAAATTGAGTTTGTACAAATTTTTTCTGTACAAAATAATTTTGTAATTAATTAATTATTGTTCTGTTGCACTTATAACAGTACACAAACAAGATAAATCCGGGATAAATTCATTAGTATATATACCCTAATTTAAAATTAAATTTGAGTACTTAAGCTAAAGTTAAAAGTAACACTTATATACTTTACAAGTCCGTACAGTTTGGTGCCCATCAATATTTTTATTACAACGCGCAGGATGCGTTGTTCAATAACTGTATTGCTTCCACATTACTGTAGCTTAGCTTCCCTTTCTTACAGTTTTAAGCAAATTTTGGATAACTTCGTAGATTCATTTGATTTCGAGGTCAGCATGCAGTTCATTGATTGGATTATAAGTCAATTTGACGTCTTAGTGCAACCCCATATTTGCATCCAATAAGGCCAAGTAGGCTTAATTATTGACTGATAAACCAATCACTTTAAAGTCAAATTCAAAACATTTTCAGATAAACCAGTACAGTTTTTTTATATTCAGTCTGATCTACTCAGCATTTCCTTTAACGTAATGTCCAATTTAACCTACCAACAAGATATATACTCGCCGATTCTGCTTGAGGCGTCTATTTAATTCTATTTTTCAGGATCTCAGGATCCTGTTGACTGGAATTTGTACTTTTTTATAACTCTAGACAAAGATATGCCTTTTGTCACAATAACTGTATCGACAATAAATGTTCCAAGGCCTCTTTCTTTTGTTATTGAGAACCAGCAGTATACAGCATATACAGGAGGTCCCAAGACACCACCCTGCGAAACTCCAGTGTAAGTAAATAGGTTATTTGCTGACAATGCCACTTAAGGTGAAATTATAGAGTTCTTGTATGATATGTAGTTACATCTTGTGGATTATTCCCAAATTCCATATCTGGTCAAAAGCCTGTGATGGAAATATGGAGTGCATAGTAGTTTTTGAGATAATTTGGATATCGCAGGTATCAGCTAGATAGGCCTGTAAGAACCCGACTTATTCTGCCGGATTGTCAGGTTTTCTAAGCTTAAGTTTTGTATGCCACCTTAAAACATCCCAGATAATACTTCAGTCTCAAATAAGCATTAAATGTGCATATAATGTCACAGTATGACTGCTTTTCATGACAACTATTTCAATAATCCAGGTAACATATCAACAATTTCAGTATCCTTTTTAGGAATTATGTTGTTGTCAATTTCCGACATAACTCCCACTGGAGATATAAAGCTTAATATTTTAGAATGATAAATGAACATAACATAATGTAATAACTAAAAAAGTTCGGAAATAACGAATTTTTACATAATTGACCCTAAACCCAGCTCAAAAACCTAACGATTACACGAAAGATAACTTAAACCAATTTCGCAATTAATTTCTATTCAAGAGATTCTGTTATTAATATTAATAAAACAATTGTTTGATCACTCAATAAACTATTATTATGGTAATAGAAGTAATTATTTGTTTCTTTACTGTTTGCCCACAAATTCTTTTGTTCTCTTGTTTTTTGTATGCACATTCCAAAATTTTACATCAAGATACTTTGTGTCTTGTTTGTATGTGAATTTAATATGCACTGATTTGCTTAAGATTTTATAAAAAAAAAGAAATAACAATTAATTAGAGATCAACATTTCTACGAAATATAGTTTCCGAATTATATTCCAATAATTCAAGAACCTACATAGCCTAATTCTTTATCAAAATATGCATAAAAATTAACCAATTTCCTTAATGCAAAACAATAAGTATTTTAGTAAATATATCTAGAATTGATTTTCAAACTAAATCTGATATTGTAGACTGGAGACTTTGTCGAGTGGTCGTTCATATTTGAATTATTGGTTCCGGTATAAAGCCACGTTTATTTACTAAAGATAGCCGAAGTTTCGCAATCGTTACAGATTAGGTCTTCAGCTCTCCTATTACAACTCTAACATTGTTTCTGTAAACATCATACATTTTTAAAAAAATACCATTTTTGCTATGTTTAAAAATTAAAATTTAATTTATACATAATAATTAATTATATTTAATATACAGTAATCACATCATATATTAAAATTAATTATAAACTATAGAATACATTATGCTCAACAAACTTTATGCTATAAGTCGGCTTAGTGTTATAGTGACAGGTCAATTGAAAATTCCCCGGCCTACCATAGTAAAACACATTTTTTTGGCAAAATTAGTTTTTTTATTCAACAATTTCCTTCAAGGGTGATACACTGATTATAGAGACCCCAGATTAATACCAAAACCTACGATTCAGAGCCCAGGTCAAGCAGTGCAGATAAACCCTAGTTGGTCAAAATGAGACTCTAGAATATAAAAAAATATATATATTATACTAAATTTAACAAATAATTTGTTTTAATATTTTTTGATCTATTTAATTTAAATTATTGTAATATATAAACAATATTTTAAGAAAATCATGTTATTTACCATTTCGTATATCGTAGGTTATTAAATTGTTGAAAATAAGCTCGTAATAACAAGTGCTTACATTTATTGGGGCCATTTTTTACTTTATTAAGAAAAACACATAGTAATCAAAATATTTTCTGTTGTCTATGGTACTTCGAATTGAACAATTGGTAATCAGAAGGTATTGGTACTGATAGGACCAATACGGTTTTAGGACTGATAATCTCATTTAATATTCCTGCAACATTTTATATCCATGAATTTTCATGAATTTGTGGCTGCTTCACTATCGATATAGATGGTCTTAAAGTAACCCATTAACCCATGCCTTTTGCTGTTACTATTGTCGTAGTACAACCACTTTTCATCACCAATCACTATATGTCGTAGAAATGTATTCCCTTTTTGTCTGAAAAGCAAGGAAATCACGATGTTGAAATATTTCGAAATTGCATTTTAGTCAACTTCTGTAATAGCCATTTTATCTCCTTTTGGATATTTTCCATTACATGTAAACATCTGAAAATAGTTGATTTTATTTTTGTTCCTCCAGGCAGACCAAAGTTAACACTTTTACATCCTTGAAATAAAACCTACAATTTGAATATGATGGAGCAGCATCGCCATAAATGTCCAAAAATGTTTGATAGAGTTTGCCATTAGATTTCTTTAAATCAAGCAACAAAAGTAATTAAGCATTCCATAATTAGCGTTTATTAAGACACTGAATAATTCTGAGTATTTTAGGACTATGTACGTATATTTACCGATAGATATCAATGATCAGAATACATGCAAACACTTAAAACAATGCAAAAAAAAATTGCATTATGTAATATAGAATTTTCTTTAACCTTTAAATAAAAAATCCTTACAAAACGTTATTTTTTGTGGTTGTAAGATGATATGACTAGCCCGGTATAATATAAATCATATAGCTTAAATCTAAGAGCAGATGTCGGCCACGCCTAATGCAAATGTTTCTTACTATCGACATAGTCACATTTAAACAGACAAATTGGCTGTTCGGAACGTATATGGAATGTCCCGTCGTTATTTGCCGAGACGAGGGTTTTCTAGAGAATCGGAAACGGCGGCATTATTTGCGAATGATCTTTCCAGACATGTTTACCAATCCCATTTTATCCTCATCGACTTGTTTTCTATATTGAGTTTAGATTGTTCGATGTTGGCATGTCTGAAAGTTCTTGATGCCTTAGGATAACCCGTGGGGTTACTTTTTTTTGGTTCTTTTTTTTCTTGTTGATAAATAACGCGGTCTGTTTGATAAAGATATTTTTTTAGTTCTTCTGGAGTGTTCCTTTTGAAAATTTCTCACAGGGTACTTTTGAATTAATCATATATTGGATTTGAATAAAACTAATTTCTTTTCATCTTTTATTAACCGACTTCAAAAAGAGAAGGTTCTATGTTCGGCTGTATATATTTTTTTAATGTATATTCGCCGATTTCTCCATAATTTGTGGACCATTTTCAAAATTCTATTTTTATTCGAAAGAGTGCACTTCCGGGATGGACCTATCTATAACTATTATCTAATCCTATATTAACATGATCTTTCTCGCACGTAATTGTCGTACATCATTCACTTTTCATCGACCCTAATTAGTCGTTTCAAACATTTCTTAGTTTCGTTTTAGCAGCAATTCACAAATAAAAACAGGATCTATTATATTTTTCGCTATTACTTCATGGGGTACCTGACTGTAGTGTTCAAAAATATTTTTGTGGTCGATTTATTTCTTTATGTTTAAGAATTTTATTTAATTTTTCAATGACTGATGCCCCAGGACGATATTTAAACGTAAAATGTCTTCCGGAATATCCGAGCGAAAAGAAGTCATTGAAGTCTATTACCACTCAGAGTCACTAGCATTCACTATCATAAAATAGCAAAATAAGGCAAACACGAACTTCTGGAATCTCAATTTTCAATTCAATCAAAGCCCAATACCTTTTGACAGAGTCAACGAATTACGGTATATGCAAATACGTCTAAAAAGGTACTTTTGTCAAGAATATTCTATGGACTGTTATCTTTCAAACGCGCTACAGTATATGATTTCATTGAGTAAGCATAAATATTTATTTTTCTGACAAACCTAAAATTTATTTTTTTGTAAAATATTATCGAATCGTTCGATAAATTTAAAAACGAAATGGAAATTTCTCCAATATGAAGAAATTAACAAATAGAATATAAATAGCTATTCTTCCACATAACTTCCATCAATTTTAAGAAACGTATCTTAACGATTCTCCAATTTATGGATCGCAATACTATAGTTGTTGTCCGGAAAGCCTATGGAACATTTCTAGCGAGAAACTTTTTAAGTCTGACACATACCGAAAGTAAAATGGATGTTAAAATAATTGTTACTTTAATGCGTTGATTTTCGTGATGGCTTTTATGGGCATGAGTAAAGGAAACATTTTCACCTACTGTAAATAAGATACCTTTCGCTAATTTTTGCTTCTTAAAAAAGCAAATCTTCAAATATTATTCACTTAATTCAAGTTTACATCAATAATATGAGTTTATTATTTCACCAATCTGGAAGTCATTTATAAACAAAATGTCTTTAGCACGCTAAAAATGGACTCTAAGAAGTTCTCAGCTAATTTCCGATCATAAACACACCTGGGACCAAAGAGGCGTGTATACGCCAATTTTTATTTAGCTTCTTATTTTGATTCAAGTCATGAGTTTCATTCATAGTGAAGAAAAGAGATACACCAGATATATCCTCATCAATTTTTATTTCCATTGTTAAAGAATACGTCACTCATTCTGTACATATATTGATGTGTCTAACATTTTCTTCGTCTATTAAATCTTATAACTTTAATGTTCTTAGCAGGAGTAAAATATTAAAATAACGACGAAGTTCCAATTATTAGCTATTTAAGATCCTTAGAAGTTATCAATTTAGTTAAATTAACCATATTCACTAAGATTGTTCAGTCGATCTGTAAATCCAACTCTCTTCTAATTTTAAGTATTATTACAATACAGTGGTTTAATATAATATTGTAACACAGTGGTTTTCAATTATGTTTTGTCTTACATTTTCAGTTTACTTCTAAAATATGCAATGCCTTTGTGCTTGATCTAGCATATACATTATAACATTATTATTTTAACCCTAGGATCTTTAGAAATTTATAAGCTTTTATATTAATCTTGCTATCGTAAAACAATTCACCACCAATTTGATTTTACCCAACAGATTCTCACCAGAAAATTTTAGCTCTTGTTTGCTTTGTTCTATTTTTTGCGCTCATTCAGTTTTATTTTTCTAAGACTTTCTTTATTCAACAAAATTAGGTTACTAGATTAAACCGCAATAAAGCTCAACAGTTTTTTGCTCATAAATAAAGAGAGATCCTATTGTTACAGTAACTTAAGAAATTAACTTTATTCTCACAGAACAAAAACCGAAATTAATTGAAATAAGCCTAGACTAATTTCAAGAGGTCTTTTTGTAAATTCACGTAGTAAATTGTGTACATTTTTTTTAATTATTACTCCCTAGCTTATACTTTTATGTTATGGAAGATGATCAAATAGATCACAAAAATCAATCAGAACAAGTGGTGCCATATAAGTCATCACTGAGGTCAATGTTTGGTGGTTACAGCTGGTGAGAATGATTATTACATGTATACTTTTCCTTTTTTAAGTTAGTAAAATCCTAATTTTTTAAAATAGTAAATGTTTCTGTATTTAAAATAGTATATATAATAATATCTATGACCACTGTCATACTTTAAAATCACTCTGTTATTTATTTAATGACATCTATTTTAACAATAGTTGCTCTCGTAAGCGAGTGTTCGCCAAGTAGATGTTGTCTCTCCAGTGCTTTTCAACATAGTTGTGGGGGATGTTAGAAACACCTTGGCCTATCTGATGTTCGCTGATGACCTTCGCTGATTAGCTGACAACATTCTGATCCAATATTCGAATTCGATTATTTGAGACCAGTAATACACGATAAGACGAGAATAACTGTGATGAGAGTAAAGAATATGCGAAGTCTTGCGGCACCAACAGTAGCGCATTGGTCGAGAAATAGTACTTCCTCCGAGAGCCAGCCATCGAATGACGCTGATGATGATGACGATTGCGCGTTCTTTTTTGCAATATTTTGTCATCACATATAAAATATCGAATCCACTAATCAGATTTTTATTAATCTTAATTCACTTCTCTTTAATTTGTAGCGATTATCTAGATTTTGAATAAAACATAAGGTTTCATTCCCTTCAAAATAAAACATAAAAATAAAATGCTTAGTTCGTTATAAAACTGATCAAAACAATAATTTATATTGCTTATATCAATTTAATAAAAATGAACTGATCACTTTGAAGTCAGTGCCAAGCAACAAATTAGAGAGATTTGTTTTGTTCGTTATTTAATTTAGTGTATATGTCACAAAATTATATTATTATATATTTTATAATTTTATATTATTTTGTATTATTTAGACTCGGCACCGACTTCAAACTAATCAGTTGGTAGTAGTTAAAATAACTTTGTTAATAGATAAATAGGTCTACGTAGGTATTAAACTAAATTGCGTGTATATAGTAGAATATAAAATACGTGTAGTAGATAAGTTAAATAAGTTTTTGTTTATTTTTATTTAGTTATTACAAGGATTATTATGTTTTATATTATTTTATATTATATTATTACTATCATATTTTATTTTAAAACGTTTTTTTCTGTTAAAAATCTAAGTTTGATTATTTTTTACATTTAGTGAGTACCTTATTTATTTTTTGAAGTCGGTTCAATTTTTTTGTTAAATATATTTTATTTTTCTCTTTTTAATGTTGGATATTTATTCAATAAATTACGCAGTTGTTTTGTTAAGTATTACAGTTGATAGCATAAGTAAAATTATAGCACGTATGAAGAAAAATAGGAATGAAGAAACAATGATTGAAAATAAGGAAGGTTTGAGGCCCTGAGGTCCGCTACCTAGTCTATGTGATTTGACAATTGTTCCAATCAACCAAAAAAAAGTCGTTGCCCTGTTGGAAATTGAACCCGTAACCTCCGCCTGTGACCTTAACGTTCCAACCAGTACACCATACAAACAGTTGCTTACAATGTTTCTACGACTTCTTTTATGATATGGTTGGTACTTAAATAGCAAACTAAATGGCTTTTATACCGAACCACTTGTGATATATATATATATATATATATATATATGCAGCCGAACATAGAACCTCCTACTTTTTTGAAGTCGATTAAAAATATAATATTTTTAAGTGGTCTTAAAAATGTCAAAATCGATCCTAAAATTTCTCAGCGTCCTAACGAAATGAAATAATGAACTTAATAAGACGCTTTTGTAGTCTGTTATTTATACTACCACTCTAGATAACAGTAGCCAAACCCTTCAATCCTTTTTTATTAATGAACAATTAATTTTAATATCACAAACTAAGGTTAATATAAGCCCTTCTTTATCATCATCCGTAATCCGTCTCCTATCTTCTTGAAACAATTCGCCACCAACTCGACTTTTTGCCGTCTGGCTGGACAACTATTTTCCCAAGCAGATCGTTTGTCATTTTTTTTACGCCGCTTCGGTGGATTTTCCTTTTCTCGTCGGTTCGGAACGGCAACGTAATTTGCTCGAGGATATCCAACGTCCGACCATCCATCACCCAACTTACGGCCGCATTTGCATCTGTAGCTGATGAAGGAAACACGTAATAGAATTAAGTAATTTTATTTGTAACGATAGCATTGCATTACACTGCATCATTATCTCGCGAAGATTGTTGCGTTTGCTATTATAATTTGTCCTCCCCAACAACCTAGAACATTAATATACATTATTCAAAATTATAATTATACAAAATTATGTTATGACTTTCTCATTTAATGCCACCTTGATCGAAAACCTTTCGCCACTTTTATGATAAAACCATAATTCCATCGTTGTTGTAACTGGGGACTTCTGAAAATGTTTTCCAAGCGAGCATTCTTTTGAGATCTGAGAACAGGAAATAGCCGCTGGGGGCCAGATCTGGAGAATACGGTGGGTGAGGAAGCAATTTGAAGCCCAATTCATGGATTTTTGCCATCGTTTTCACTGAGTTGTGACACGGTGCATTGTCTTGGTGAAGCAGCACTTTCTTTTTCTTCAAATGCGGCCGTTTTTCGGCGATTTTGTCCTTCAAACGGTCCAATAACGCTATGTAATAGTCGCTGTTGATGGTCCTTCCTTTTTCAATGTAGTCAATGAAAATTATTCTATGCACATCCCAAAATACAGACGCCATAACCTTGCCAGCTAATTGTTGCGTTTTCCCACGCTTTGGAGCAGGTTTATCGTGTGCAGCCCACTCGGAGGACTGTCGATTGGACTTCGGAGTGAAATGATGGATCCATGTTTCATCCATTGTCGCGTATCAACGCAAAAACTCGGATTCATTACGGTTGATTATCTTCAAACACTGCTCCGAATCATCAACTCGTCATTGTTTTTGCTCAAAAGTGGGCTCACGCGGCACCCACTTTACACAGAGCTTTCTCATACCCCAATATTCGTGAATGATATGATGTACACGTTCAGTTGATATTTTTAAAATGTTTTTAATTTTCCTGGGGCAGTGCCCAGAAACTCGGCATCAAGCCAAATTTTTGCTTCAACTGTATGTTTCCCTTCAAAAAGCAATATTTTATCTCTGTCTGGTCATAGCGATCAAACAAATTCTCAAATAAAGCACATTAGCTTATTTATTTTGTATTAAACATAAATACTTATAAGTAACCTCATTTTCTTTTGTTTCGTAGTCTTCTAAAATACGTCTCAATTCGGTATTTGTACAGCTTTCAAAGTTATCTTCGATTAGATTTTAATTTCCTCAATTAAATCATGATGTCCTGAATAATATTTTTTAAATTGAATTAGTATTTGACAATGAAACATCAGTCAGACAGAATAACCATGAAATGTGAACAAACTTTAAACTCATATCGCCAGTCATGTTCTTCTTAAAGCATAAAACTAAGGAAGGAATCGACTTATACCTTCATATATATCACTAACAAGAAATTTTGTAATTAACTATTGTAGAACATTTAATAACTAGCCAATGATATAGACCATTATATAGGCATAAATTAAATAATTAGCTGCTAAACTAATAATCAAAAATGTAGACGAGAGACTAAATGAAATCTTAATTTCAGAATATATAGTTAGCAACGTTTTACTACACATTTTGATTCGATGATTTGATGCCTTTTTTAAACGTTTTGTATTTGACTCTAAAAGTATTCTAAGAAACCGAACCTTAGTTATTGGGATCATTGTTTATATTCCAATATATACCCAAAATAAATCAATATAGATACAAGATTAAGGTGTTACAGACAAATATCGAAAATGGATGAGACAACATAGACAAAAATATCTTTCATGGCTTGCAAAAACTTATTTAATTTAATTTTAATGTCATATGCAGTTATACGTTTAAAGACTGTTTAATACCAGAATGAAAAAATACCTATGATTTATTACAGTTAATATCAAAGTATAAGAAAATTATCATCGAAAGGTGAATGTTTGATTTATTTATGTTATGTATGATGTAGAATATCCATATATAGCAGCCTTTAAAGTGAACTAATAAAAAATTCTTCTTCCATTCCAATAGAATTTAAACAAAATCTTCATTTGGTTCAAAAACTTGATCAGCGCCAATTGCCTATATTCCTAATTTTATATCAGTAGACTATCTTATTTCAGTTTCTAACACCTAAATCATCTTATGTAATACTTACAAAAGTGAAAATAAAATGATAACTCACAAATAATTTAATGTTCTAATTATATTAATATTTTCAAAATTTTATTTTTTTAATTACTTCCTGGTATCTTCGAAACATGATTTATTGCTTCGATAATTTATTTATTTAATGTTATGAAATTTTGTTCCATATCTGTGACAGCGAAGCTAACAAGTCATCTTTACTGGAATTTTTATTAGCTCTATTTTCTCTTATATATGTGTTTAATTACTTGTTGATATTATTGTAATATAACCTAACCAGGTGAATTGTCTTCTAATTGAAAATATCGATAATTATGTTTCAATTTTTATAATTTGATCTACTACGAAGCCCGAGGAATACCTCAATACCATATAAAAAGTTGATTTTGTATGATGAACGAATGAAGCATTCGTTCAACATACAAAACATCGACAGTGGATATCCCATCTACTTTAACCTAGTCCCTTTTTCTTTTTGAGACTAAGAGGATATATTTTGCTTTTATATACAGCAAGAAAATACAGTAAGGAATATTGGGATTAACAGATAAATTGGCTAGCTGTAATGTAACATTATCTGTATTAAGTTTCTTCATATAGGACTAATAGTATTTCTAGTCAGTTTAGAGTAAAATAATTTTTCATGATTTTATTAAGTTGTATCTAATTTGAAGAACATATTAATAGACTAGATGATCCTGTTAACTTCCTATATAACCCACTTCAAAATTACATTTTTTTCTGATAATGGCCATTTTGTCGATTGCCGGTGAATCAAACCACAACGCATGCTTACCGGAAAATGTTATGACTGATGACGAATTTTTTTTGGGCCTGATTTACCAGCTGAAATTACCTGAAGCTTTTCCATTAGTTCCGACCTGATAGACCGATACCAAGTGTTAAATCCATATAACATGACGAATCTAATAAGCAGGTTGTAAAGCAAAACTTTGATCATCGGAGACAATTTACTTTTTCTGCAGATGAGAGGGTTAAGCACCGTAGCCTTTGGAGATTGTTTTATTTATCTGTGATGACCATAGGAATCTACGGTCAAAGATGAGGCCGAGATATGTGGCATTTTGCCGCCACGGGATTGAGAATTTTTCCACTCTAAGCTGGTAGGCCCGGATTGTGAAAGATTATGGCCTGGGTTTTTTGATTGTTGATTTGAAACCTCCAGAAATTTAACCATTGGACTATGGTATTTAATTGAATTTGAAGTTTTCTGTGAGCGCCATCTACAGAACTGGTGAAGAAAGCTGTGCCATCTGCGTGTTGGGCGGTTTCAACATCTTTCTTCTTTGGAATGTCTGACATGAAGAGGTTGAATAATGCTAGGGCTAATGGAGAACCTTGGGGGAGTTTGACTGATTTAGGACTGGAGAGTGTGTTACCGATCTTTACTTGAAAGGACCTATCCGACAAAAGAAACGCAGTAAAATTATCAGGTCTTCGGGTAAACCTGCTTCGATAGCTTTGTGTATTAGGCCGTCGTGCCAAACTTTATCAAACGCTTTTGTTAGGTCTAAAAGGACCGCGCAGAGCTTGTACTTTTTCTTCATAGCGAAATGAATTTCTGCGGCCAATCTAGTGCTCTGATGTGCACATGAATGTTTGGCTCTGTGTTGTTTGTCTAGTATGATATGGTTATGCTCAGTGAACCGGTTGAGTGCAAAGAAGATCGCTCCAAATTTCTAGGATTTTTGTTCCAAATTTTTGGGAAGTGTTGCAGCCGCATAATGGAATTTATGAGTTGGCTTTTTGAATTGGAATACTGAAATTTCATTGTATCCAGGTGCCTTTTTGGATTTAAGATTGCTGATTATTTTATGTAACACCTTTGGTGAAACTAGAAGGTTTTGGATATAGTTCGGAGGCGCTATTTTCTCTAGATTGTCGGCTCTTCTGGTGACTTTTTTGTTTCAAGTGGCGCCACTTCCCTTTTTAAAAGGTAGGCATTCCATTTGTTTTTCGAACGATTCGGCCAGGGGGGTGATGTCTTTTTTGACTTTCCCCGCTAGACTTTTCGAGATTCTCCAGATGTCTGCGGGCGCGTCAAGTTTTTGATTGAAGAGAAGTGAGTCCCACTTCTCCTCTCTCCAAACTTTGACTGTCTCACGGACTTGGCTGGATGCCTCGTTGGCCTCCCTTTTATCGTCGGGGTCTAAAGTTGCACGTGCTCTTCTGTGGAGTCTGTTGTTGTGCCGAATTAATTCCCTGATATTTGGCGGCAATGCTCTGTTGCAATTGTCTTGCGGAGGTGGGATTGTGATCATTGCCTGTTTGTGAGCATATCGAATATCATTTTTAAGCTTTGTAATTGCTTCGTCCATTTCTTCGCGGTTGTTTATTTTGGGAATTGGACCTGCTTTCAATGGGATCTCTTGAAATAGTAATGAACTGATGACGATATTATAGCTGTCAGATGCCATCCGATTCAAACCTATTTTGAAGAGTTTTACTAAATTGTTACTCTGATGATGAAATGTTTGTAATTGTTGGACATTAGTGCCCATTACTGTTGGATTTTTAGCGCAACGCCTATTAATTTCTGCATCTGGATTACCCATAAAATAAATTTATAAGAATGGATTATTCGCATGTGGTAGTAGTAATATAAGTGATAAATTTGTCCTTTTATCTGCAATTGTTTAAGGCTTTGTTAACTTATTTGTCATACAATTTTAAATGTTACTAAATAATTTTCCTATTATATTACTTTGAAAGTGAGCACTCTACTATCCTGTACCATATTCATTGCACCATCAGGACGTCATTTGGAAACAACTACGATATTCTTCAATATCACCAGTACAATATAATCCAGTAGATTCACCGCTATATTTTAATGTCTTAAACTGTTGACAAACGACTGGTATTTCCCCAACTATAACTTTATTATTATTATATTTATTGATACCATAATATATTTTCAGACCTTAGTGATGTTCGGATGTCGGTCGTGTCAGTGTCGTCTCGCCGTTGTTGTTTTTGATGTGACCGAACTAGATTCAAAGGCTATTCTCTTTATTTCATGTCACTTTAGACTATTATGATTTTCCGTTTCTTGATGGTCATCATATGCGGTTAGTACATGGGGTAGCTCATAGAAAAATAAAAGTAAAATAATAAAAAAGGTGAAATTCATTTAGAAAGCATGTTCCACCATACACAGTCAGAACATATTTTAACTATATTCTTAATCACAATTAGATCATTGTGATTAAGAATTCAAAATTAACATTAATTCATAGATATAACATATTAATTTTCACGTTAACCAATAACACAAGATGAGAATATATCTTCAATGTTTAGTACATTATATAGTCTTCACTTTTAATCAGTATTTAAAATTTTTAGTCACAAAGTACATTTCTGAGTGTATTAATAAATATTTGACAATAAAAATGTGGATGCCTTGCTCACAATGTAAACCTTCCCTACGCTTTCACAGATATTGCAGAACCAAAATTAGCCCAATCGATAAAATAATTCTCGAGTTTTAGCGACATTAACGTACCAATTGATTTATAAATATTACCGATTTATTTTATAAATATGCTTACTTATGGTATTCAACTCTGAGATTGTATCAGTTAAAATAAAAGATATGTAATTCAAAGGTTCCAAACAAGATACTGCGAGGTATTGTTGATACTCCATGGTATATCATAACGAAAAGGACCTGAAGGTAGAAACTGTCGATAACGTTATCAAGGACTATGCCCAAAGACATAAACATAGGCTCCTTCACCGCATCAATGAGGTTCTCCAGCTCCTAGATAATGATGGCTTAGTCAGAAGATTAAATATAGTAAAACTATTTAATTTAGTTCAGTGAAGTAATAAGTAAAACTAGCATATTAAAAATGGTGACAGAGATGTTAAGGTCAAAGTGTTAAGGTCAAAGTAAAGTCAAAGTTAGATTGCTATAACAAATAATTATATAAATAAATAAATAAATATATATATATATATATATATATATATATATATATATATATATATATATATATGAGATGCTACGTTTTAACGTTTTACGTATTTTAAAAAAATCAAAAGAAAAATATTTAAGTAAATTAAGGCATTAGCCATTACACTTATTACACGACTTCGTTTTAAAGGCCTTTGTATATAGTTTCGCTGCATTTCTAAACATACTGTTTTATTTTCGACAATAAATTCAAAGAACTATATTGACGTCAACTCTGGTTTCAACGAAACAAATTGCTTCCGATTAACAAAAAGTGGAATTTCCTTTATGCCGTCATCAACTTAAAACTAAAAGCTTGTAATATTCCTGTCCGCCGCACAAATCGGTGTTCGAAGAACCCTCTCTAATTTTATTAGCACTGTTTAGCGTCAACGCTAAATGGTCGATGACAGAGCACTTAACTTGCTAACGCTAACGTGTTACCGATTGCAAAGAACCGCCGACGCCGACGAAGAGGAAGCTAGAGTCAAAATATGGGGGATGGAGTATGGATTTTTACAACATCCGGCAGAGGGCGCGAACCTACTATGAATGAAAATCGACCAGAGTAAACTGATTCTCTATTTTAAATTCATTTATTCTCATCACGATTTCTTCTCAAAGCTCCAGTCATCATTGTAACAGGGAATTTAGTGCTTTTAATATATTATACCTTCTTTATATTAATGTAGAACGTTGAATGTTGAAGCTCTATTCTAATCTTAATATTAAATTCGGTTTTAGTATTTTGTGTCATCGAGTGGCGGTATTATTTTCACATTTCTCTACTAGTCTTTAATAACTCCCGTTTTAATTTTCAGTTGTCAGTACCTTCAGATCACATTGGAGGACTTGAATGGCTTCTAAATGGCAATGTGATTCCGATATGAATTTAATTACAGCTAAATAGTTTATAGATATTATAAAAAGAGTAACTCAAAATGACGTTTATTTTTTTTTATTATAGAGTGTTTGTGAGATTCTTTGTGGGAAATACCAAAGACATTGAAGTATGCAAACACCCATAAGTAACTGGAGTCTGATATAAACTACTTTATCAAAAACGCAATGTTTTGTTTTCTTTTTAATTTATTTAAAAATATCACAAGTTATTTCAGTAAAACCACTGTAACTTTTAAACAAAACATAAAATAATAAATCAGATTTAGGAAGTATAATCAGTAATGATTGAACTAAGGAATAAAAGTCATTTAATTTAAGTTTGAAGACAACTGCTGACCACTTCTGACAAACTGGATTCATGGTTAATCAGCTTTATTTAAAATTTATAATTTCAAAAAATAATGAAGGCATTCTGATTCATAATTTAAGATGGAGTATATTAATAATTGTTCAACATCATCTTAAATCGCAAAATATGAAACATATTTTTATTTATACAAATCCCATTCGATTGAAAATATCCGGCGCTCGGAAATATTCAAGAAAAACAGTTTTTTACAAAATTTAAATTATATAATACGTCTGAATTAAATATTGCTTCATATTAAATACAATTAATAAATTTGATTAATTATCATGATACTTTAAGTCTTAATTTTTTTAGCCTTTTAAGATAAAATACAGATTGTATGTTAAGGATTATATTCAACAGATTTACACACAGGATCCGATACTATTGATATGAACTATTTTGCCTCATAACAGTAATAGTTATAATAAATCATCTAATTGTGTCAGAATTCTGTTATATATCAACATTAATACGTGACCATACGAGTAATACGTAATCATTAACATCCTTATAAATCATACTATAAACTAGCAAGATAAAAAAAATCAGCTATTCAAAACTCGCAAACTTCTTTACACTGAATAAATGAATTTACACAAACTTAAATGTTCTTAATAAATACTGTGTACCGAACAATTTTAATTAGAAAATATAAGCAGTTTTTCAAAAACCCTAAATTAATAAACACATCAATCAAAAACAAAATAAAAGTCAACTGAACTGATTTATTGAATCAATGTCAATGATGCTATGATTCTATAAAATTAAAGTTCAAAGGTGATTTTTTCTATATCTATCTATATTTTGACTTTAATATATCAAACAAAATATCCGCAAATTGAATTCAAAATATCTATTGCTCAATAAAGTATAATAAAAATAAATAAGTATAATATAAATAAATATAAGATCAATATTATATATGATTGATTAAATGACGATTTACTGTTCAATCGCCTATACTAAGAATGACAGAAATTAATAATAGCATATGAAAACGATACAAACAGAAATGCACATGGACAGAAAAGACTGAGAGTTTGCATTAAAATAGTAACAAACACTTAGTCGATTGTCGAGTGGTGTTTTCAAAATCCACACTGAAAATATAATATATAGTTAACAACAAATAACTTCCATAAATTTAAATTAATAATTAAAATTTCAAGACAAAATATAATCTAAAAAAACCTGGATTGATTTCTAACTCAGAATAGATATAATCACCAGTAAAACGTTAACCTTTTTATTACCTGTTTATTTTATAAAAATTTAGGAATGACATTAAAAACACCATTCCGGCCGACATTACGTCTAATAGGCTTTGTTAATTCGATCCATATGCTACGACAATCGCAAAAGTATCTTTGCTGCTAAGAGGATCGTTGTTTGACAACTAAACGTCACTTAACCGCTCAGATTTATGGTGTTTATAGGAAAGTCCCCGTAAAATATTTTGACGGAATTTCTAAAATAAAACTTTGGCTTTTGTTCCGTCTCTGTCTTTTTCGATTTGTCGGAGAAGGCAGCCGGAGACTAGACCGAAACCTAGACGCCGATCTATTTCGTTTAGATACGCGTAAATTAAACAATGTAATTTTTCGTAAACCGGTTCTAAATTCAGTTTTATTGTCATATAAATTTCTTCAATTAGCTTTTCAAAATAATTGGAATCTTTTCAACGTGAAATATAGGTCATGTGTTTAGTGGTGACGAAAACAAGCTAATCCACTAACGATTATTGAGATGTTTTGATTTTTAAACGGAACGGAGAAATAAAAACGTTTCTCTCATCGTAAATTAACTATTTACAAATTTATTTGCGACGTTATAGAGTCCAGACACAACCAGCAAATAAAGAAAATATTTTTGTACGGAAATTAAATAAACATCAATTAAGAAAAAAACAACTTCAATATTTCCAAACGTGAAATTAAATTATGCAAATTTTATTTCTTTTAATGATATTTTATTGCTGGAACGGTATTTTCATTGGGTTATATTAAAATAAAATATTATTATGTGCCAATTAACTATTTATTAGGAACAGCATACCACAAAGAATAAAAACAATAAGTTTAGAGAAATATTCACCCGCATTTTTTCCGCCGTTTTCAAGGTAATCAATTAACAGGACCCCTTTTAATAATGTCTTTCTCCCAATATCCCCAAAGCCTCAGCTATCTGTGTAAACTTGCTGTAAATCACTGTAAAATCACTACATAGTATAAAACAAAGTCGCCTTTTCTGTCCCTATATCCCTATGTGCGCTTAAATCTTTAAAACTACGCAACGGATTTTGATGCGGTTTTTTTCAATAGATAGAGTGATTCAAGAGGAAGGTTTATATGTATAATACATGCATAATATACTAAGGCAACATTGCTAATTTTAGAGGTTTCTAACGTGATGTCTTAAATTAACCTATTTTTTTAGGCTTATTTAGCAATTAGCAAAAACGCTGCCTAACCCTACGAGTTAGATCAAATTAATGTACTACAGTATTGTACACCATAAAAAGGTCTACAAAAAAGTCCGCGATGGTATATGGTTATCTTTTTTGGGATAACCCACATTAACCATTTTTATTGTTTACTTTTTACGTGAGAAAATGGCTTATTTACGAAGCTATTTTAAGCAATACGGCATTAATCCTTATCGAATTAAGTACCTTAAATACAGTGTGCAATTAATATAGATCAATATGGTTCCTTACAGCATGTAAATTAAACAAATATTTTCGGAGATATTACAAATCTAAAATTTGCGTTTAAAAATGTGTAATGTAATAAAAATTGTATGAATTTAGATATTCCAAAGATAGCAGGAAATCTTCATAATAAGTATAGGGGAAGAGGAATTGTTTTACTCCAAATTTAATGCGTGCAGGCCAAGGGCAGTAATGAATGAACCAAAAATACTGGATCGATTTTAATCATGTTTTCATTGAGTGACATAGGCATATATATTTTATGCCCGTGCAAAGTCGGAGCGGGCCGCTATGTTTTTATATACAACGTTCATATTTTTTCTGTAGTGTATTTAATTTAGTATCAGCATTGCACCCGTGCGAAGCCGGGGCGGGTCGCTAGTAAATAAATAAATAGTAGATGCATATCAGATTAATAACCAATGAGTCGCGATGGATCAGTATTGATTACTGACTATATTTGATATTTCTTAGCTAATTTTTTCGGAAAAAGTACTGGAAAGCGACTTTACCTGATGGCGGTGGATTCCTGTGGGATTGATCTTGCTAATCCTTCGTAATTGCACCAACCTGAAACCTAACAGGTCAATTAAAAAGTTTCTGGCCTACGATAGTAAAACACTTTTTTTAATAAAATCAGAAATTTTTGTTCAACATAACTCGCTTCAAGGCTGATACACTTATTATAGCGACCCTCCAACTTTTCGATACCATTTTTGTAGTACGATTTGTCCTTTGCTTCAAAATAGGCCTCAGTTTCGGCGATCACCTCTTCATTCGATGGAAATTTCTTCCCAGCAAGCATTCTTTTGATATCTGAGAACAGGAAATAGTCGCTGGGGGCCAGATCTGGAGAATACGGTGAATGAAGTAGCAATTCGAAGCCCAATTCATGGCTTTTGCCATCGTTTTCACTGACTTGTGACACAGTGGATTATTTTGGTGAAGCAGCACTAACTTTTTCTTCAAATGCGGTCGTTTTTCAGCGATTTCGTCTTTCAAACGGTCCACTAACACTATGTAATAGTCGCTGTTGACGGTCCTTCTTTTTCAAGGTAGTCAATGAAAATTATTCCATACGCATCTCAAAATACAGACGCCATAACCTTGCCAGCCGTCTGTTGCGTTTTCCTACGCTTTGGATCGGGTTCATCGTATGCAGTCCGCTCGGATGACTGTCGATTGGACTTCGAAGTGAAATGATGGAGCCATGTTTCATCCATTGTCACATATGGACGCAAAAACTCGGGTTTATTACGCTTGATCATCTTCAAACACTGCTCCGAATCATCAACTCGTCGTTGTTTTTGGTCAAAAGCGAGCTCGCAGTGAGCGCGCGGCACTCACTTTGCACAGAGCTTTCTCATACCCAAATATTCGTGAATGATATTGACAGTTGATATCTTTAGAGTGTATGCTATTTCATTCAATTTCAATTTACGAACATTCAAAATCATTTTGTGGATTTTTTAAATATTTTCTTCGGTAACAACCTCTTTTGGGCGTCCACCATCGTTCACTGTCTTCGGTACTCATTTCACAATGTCTAAACTTAGCATACCAATACTTGATTATTGATTTTTCTGGGGCAGTGTCAGGAAAGTCGGCATTAAGTCAAGTTTTTGCTTCAACTGTATTTTTTCCCTTTAAAAAGCAATATTTTATCAACACGAGAAATTCCTTTTTATTCATTTTTTCACAATAACAAAAGTTGCTTCACTCAAAATGCTATAATTCACAAACTAATGACCCCACAGCTGTCAAATTTATACACGCATCTTTTGAAGGTTCGGGCTAACTAAAAAACATATCGATTTAATTGTAGTAGTGCCATCTATATTTCAGGTCGAAGACATTTCATTGACCTGTTAACTATAAACGGGTGTTCGATCACCATTTAAATAGTTCTCAGCTATCACTCTCATATTGACCATCATCCACTTTTAATAGCCTCCAGTGCGATATTTCGACCGGCATTCACATGAACCAACTTTGAAAGAGATGTTATCACTTTTAAATTTGAAAACTTTTGTCAACTTGGGATCCTATCAACTTAGATTCCGCACTACCTAACAATAGAACAAAACTATTCTTGACATCATTTTACGAAAGGTTCTTATGTCATTTCATCAAAAGTACTATAATCCTCAATCAAAATAAGGAACTAAGAAGAGATCGTCAACTCTCACACGATTCGTATTGAGAAATCTACCAAGAAATTAACATCAGTTCATAAAACAATAATCTCAGATTATCCAAAAGTATTTAATGATATCACAATCACCTGTTGATGATAATGAACTGTAATGAAAGTGTTATTGAAATCAAGCGATCAAAATTTGGTAAGACAAATCAAAATTGTATCGATCGTAAACCTACTGAAAAATTTTATGATAATAATTTTAAGACACACATGTAAATCTATTAGGAAGGACTCCAAAAATCTGAATTTTACATAATAAACACATAAAGGTTTAAGTTATAATAATATACACACATTTGATGATGAATGTTTGATTTTCTTAAGCTTTTAGAAGGTATGTAGAACGAAAAATTTATCCTGTATTGTACTATATTACCTTGTAATATATGTAAATAAAATGCACAAATTGTAAATTTGAAGTTTATTTTAGTTATAACCTTACAAACTTTATGCAAGTGCAATACTTTATCAAGTACTTTACAAATTATGTGTTTAAATATGCTTTACTGTAATAAATTATCCTATGATTTTTAAACTAGATCTCTGCTTAGTTTCTCTTACTTTACTTGACTTTGCTGGCAACATTTGGGTTCATACATCGTCTATAGTATAGGAAAGTACTGCTAAAAATATTTAAAGCTTCTGACATAACACAAACATATATGGCTGTAAAAACTAGATAAAATTACATTTTTCAATCAAGTATGTATCAGTTATACTTAACAAGAAATCAGATATTTGATATTACTGTTTGGAATCTAACCATAATGAGATTTTATTGACGCTTATTGAAGGTTTGTATTAAATTAATATTTTTTTTGTATCTTAAAAATATATGATTGTTTAGTAGTGAATGTTCTGTTAGAAGCTCATTTTCTTCTATCTGGTTGGCATTGGAATCTTATATATTATACAGTATATTAAGCATAAATTTCCATATTATCTGGTAACAAACAAAATTATTAGGGACTTATACAACCAAATAATAAAAATAATAAACTCATATCATAAACCAAATAAATGAGGCCTAACCTCAAATTTTATCACCAGTTTTATTTGCCTTGATATTATGTTTATGAAAGATTTTGGACACAATTGAAGTTTGTTAACACAGTAAATACTTAATCAGAATGGCCATCACAGCAACAAATTACCCCTCTTCAAGCTATAACTGCTGGTTCCCGTTTTTCAATATTTCATCACATTTCACTACTGTTTTTCTGTTTTAGAACGAAATTGTAGAACTTGCTTGGAGTTTTTACAGTTGCATAATTATATAAGGAAATCTCACACCATCGATACATATTATATTGTCTAATTATAACATAAAATTATTAAAATAATGTATAATTACACTACTTTAAAGGCCATTTCTTATTTCAAACCCATAATTTTATATGCCGATATAAATTTTATTCCGAGTAAAAGAAATACGTAGAATTGTCATAAAGAAGTTTTTTCAAAATTAGTCAGCATGCAGAATATGATATCCCATGTATACAATTTTAGGCAAGATTTGTTCATCTATACCATCTGAGCGACAAGCGGGATGAGTAAATAATGAACGGATTAAAAATATTATTTATATTACAAGGGAAAATTAAAAATAGAATTTTAATAAAATATTTCATTTAAATACTAGTAAACATTTGTGTAAACAGTTTCAAGATCCATCAAAAAACATTATCTAATCTGCCAACTTATTTTCTAATTATACATTGTTGTTGCTCTAAATATTATAATGTAAAAAACTATAAATTAAAATAATATTTGTCCAAAATTTACTTAAATATGCAATATTTGAATTTACTTAATATGGCAATTACATGTTACAATTTTCATTACGAAACCGGTGTCCTTTATATGCAAGAAAAAACATTATATTGGCATGTATCTCAATATTAATCGCCTTGCTGGATTTGTTAAAAAAATTCTAGTAGCTTTAATTAGTTGCCCTTCACGCATAAATTTAAATATTGCACATACAATTACAAACACAACCACTATAACTCGTTTTTGTACAATAACAATGCAATAGTTTTCATTTTAACTCATATGAATGCTTTTTTTTTTGTTCATACATTAGAACAAGCAACAATTAATTATTATTTATCTTATTACATTGCCTTTGCTCAGAGATGTTGTAGACAATCGTTTTAAAAAAATATCACTATTTGCTGGCATAATATCTGAATGAGAATGTTCGTTAAATTTGGTTATGTACATTTTTTACCAATAAATAAGAAAGTCTAGAGTTAGCTTCGCACACGAACGAATTATAGTAAGTTACTGTACCGTTAAATAAAATTCAAATAATAAAACATAATAGCCGAAACATAAAATTATATAGCAATTATTTGCAATATTACCACATTATACACTTAGTTCTTAGTATTTTGTTGTTAGTTATCCAGATTCCAGATTCTATGGTTCTTATTAGCATGAAGTTGAAGGCACAGATTCTGATTCAGTCAAAAGCATCTCCAGAGAAATATATGTTCTAATTTTCAGTTTTCAAACGTCTTAATTTATTTCCTTTGGAAAATATATTCTATTTGTTCATATTTCTTATTCTAATGTGGACTGAACAATTGCTGATTCCAATATTTAACTTGTAGCCATATTTTCCTTTTCTTAAAGATTTGTTATTAAAATTACAATAAGCAATTGCATCTTGGTTAAGCAATGATCTTCCCAATTGGGATCCATAATTATCTGGTCGGCATCTGGCCTTAAATGCTACAAAAATAATATCCTAACAACAAATGTCCTTACAATTATGCACAAAAATATTTAAAAAACAAATATAAACTAAGACGTCTTACAAAACTCGAAATCAAAAACAAGAAAGACATCTGTTATATCCGGCCCTCTAATAGTTCAGGCGCGCAAAACAATGGCTATGGGTGTGTTCATTTAAGTTTGCATTCAATATATATCTATTGTGGCTAGAACTATCACTGCGGAATTTGAAAACTTTTTTCTCGTATATAACAAACTTTTTTGTCGGCATAATCTAAAACATGAATTTTGGTCGCGCGCAAGATGAAACTCGACCAGACGTATAATCGTAAAGTGCACAATAAAATTTACGAGTGAAAACGACCGAACTGATCGTAAAAGTTCACTTTCGGAAACGGCATTAGGCCCAACTAATTTTAATTCGTTCGTTTGGCGGTTTATGTGACGTATAAAGCATTTTCATCGTTCCCACGTGCGCTAATGACTTTGACGCGTACATGAAAGCCATCGCCTCATAAATCCCGAGGAGTATTTTAAAGCACCATCTTGTATCATGTTAAATCGAACAGAACAATTCCCTAATATTATCAGGCAGCAGAAACTTTAATGATCGTGGTTTGAGAAATTGATAAACGTCAACATAGTCCGAACAACAACATCGAATTTTCAAATTTATATCGTTTTAATAACAGAACAGTAGTTAAATTTAATTCAATAGATGCCGGTACAGTAATATTTAATAGAGTTTTTTTTATATATTTTAAAGTCTCATTTTACCAACTAGGGGTTTATCTGGACTGGGCCTACAGTTTAACGTGGACTCCGAACCACGGTCCTCCGGACTGGCGAATGACCAACTTTAGAAATCATCCCAGAAGACATCTTGTCTTACCAGCCTGGTTACTGGCGTGACTGGGATGGTCATATTTTACACTCTAGCCTAGGACAATCACAAATTTTAAACAATCACAAACATAAATTTACGATCATGCCCCAGCAGGTTTCGAACCCTTGGCTATCGTAACAGAACGATAGAAGGACCGTCCTATCGCCTTTACCATTGCCTCACCAAGCCGGCTAGTTAATAGAGTTGTTTCTAGTATCATGGCATTTTAGAGATATTAGGCCTATTTATTGGTTTTAAGAATTTTTTTAATTTGAAGAATCGATAGAATTTTTTACTAGCTATTAATGCTTAAATAATATATAAAAAGTGAAAAGCAAGGATAAACAATCAAAAAAGCGGATGAAGTAGGGTTTCGAAAAAATGGCCGCGTCTTCTTTAATACGATGCTTGCCTGAAACAAAAAAAATTGAAAGTTCTGAATCTAGAGAAGTACTGTTATCATACAAAAGTCAAACAAAGGCTGTTCTAAAAAAAAACAAAAAAAACTATTTTCCTTGACACTTCTAATCTTTTTTAAATAGTAAAAATTCAAATTCTGGCAAAGTTTTACTTTGATATGCCGCATCAATAAATCACTTATATCTCCAAAAATAATTTAAATATCGAAAAATCCTCTTAAAGGCATATTATCAAAGGGTTAAGATTTTAAAATACCAAGAAATCGATTTTTTCAAGTTTCTGGGCTAGAATATTTCCTTAAGTTACTCAAACATCTTTGAATCTTGTCTACCGGAATTTAGAATTTAGATTTTCAACAGAAGTTTTCAATTCGAAGTGTATTTCCGCCAACGATAGGCTACAGTAGCTCCGTTGCTCATTGGGCTATTGAAATTTAAGAATATAAAAGCTTAGAAAAATACTCCATAGCCTAAATACCAAAATTCTGTTCGCAATATTATCAAAGGCCGAATAGGAAAGATTCCGAAAGGAAATGGTGACCGAATAACTTGGCATAAGGAAAAAGAAAACTTTTCGATATGTTGAGGGTGAATATATACATATTATATATTTCAATGAATTATTGATGTAGATTTTAATGAAGGACTAATTACTAAAATTACAATTACGAATTGGTTAAGCAATAATTTTCCTGGTCTGGTCGGTCTGAAATGCAAAGAATAAACCTTCCGGTTCGAAAACTTCATGCAGAGATCATAACAAGTTTCCTGAAGTTTATCGTTATTTACTTTTAAAAACTGTTTCTGTGCTAGAGCAGAATCCTTTGGAAATAATTAATTGTATTTAAACCTTCAAATCCTCGAAAATAACACTAATATTATGATTTTGCAGTTAAACAAATATCCCTAATTCATATAGTGTGCGAGTTTTGAACCTGGTGATTCAAATAATAAATGATCCAATTGAATAGAGAATAATAAAATTTATTTTGCGTTTCTGTAAAATTCCGCATATACTCACCATTCCTACCATTATGCAACTATATATCATTTTATATTAGAAACATACTAGATGTTCATTAAATTTACAAAATGAATCGTTTGGACATTAGCTAGCGCAGGTTGAAAACAAACGACCACTGGGAGTCATAAACAACGACGTTGTGGATAAAAAGAATAACGTGTCGCGGCCTACTTACCTTTAATTACTTTACCGGCCGTTTAACATAGTTAATGCTAGTGGCGGACGCTTAAATTGGTTTCCAGACAAAATTAATGCCGTTCGTATTCAATTTGGTACAGTACCAAGTTGAACGGATTTATTTCGGACAATGAGATACAGTTCTTATTTATAGTAACTCGTTGACTGTGAATGCTCATAAATAGTTGACTGTCCTAACAAGAATATTCACAAACATAACAACGTATCCAACAGCAATCAGGAAGAAATTAATATAATGTTAAATTTTCTTCATATCTGCATTTGTAACAATCTACGGTGTCAGGAACCTTTGATTGTAACACTGTTTTTAGTTTTATTCTATATTTAACAAAATTACACTGTTGTATATTTTCTCAATTAAAACAGAGATGTTCAATACAAAACAAACATATTTAACAAAATTTTTGCGGACTTACATAACATTAAGGGAATAACTTTTATCAGTGTTTCCTTTGAAAAAGATTTCATTGAGAGAACAGTAGTATACCATATATTTTTTACGATATTTCCCATCACGTGAACGCCAAACATAATTTTATAAAAGCTACACAACGGAAGAATACAACATATAAAAACAACTGATTATTATAGGAATTCGGTTGACATTAATTCATTGGATGAAAATCTAACTCAAATACTTAAAGAACTTTCACAGAGCAAAGTGGTTACAGAATAGTTACCGCAAAATGAAGGAAACATATTAATTGACTGAAAATGCCAATTCAACCCATCTCAACATCGAGTTCCCTATGGCGTATTGTAGCTAGTGATGAAAAGTTGATCACCTACAAAAAATATCAACTACAAAATGCTATAAATTAGTTCAAGAGCTATAGAGTATTGCTGTGAATATGGTGGGATTAGCAAGGTGTAGTGTATTACAAGCCTCTAAAACCTTATTAAAATATTACTGCAGATGTCTATCGACGTCTATTGTATTTTTCTCGTCATTGTTGGAAAACTCCTATGATAGATCTCGCAGTAAACGGCCTTTAGAACCCTATTATTTATTTATATTGTTAGTACCAGTGATTCACAGACTGGCGCTAACAATTTGTCTCAATCCCCCAGAAAGCGACTCTGTACAAAATGCTAGTCCGTCCAGTCTGCCTCTTCGGAGCACAGGTGTGGTACAGGTATGTCTCTGAGAGACAACCTGCACTACTTCAAGCGTTCCAATCAAAGAAAGTCCGCGCGTTTCTCTATGCCCCATGGTTTATGAGGGACGTCAACACTCACCTCGAATCCATCCCGCATCGAACCTCGAATCCATCACCTCGAAGGCATCCCGTTCGTGAAGAGTTTCACGAACATGCTCAGTGTAAGGTTCTTCCTAGGCGCCTAGGAACACGACAGCACCTTGATAAAATCCTTACCCATCCACAAACCTGGGTAGATAAACAACCACGACAATCCCAGTCGTAAACCAGGACCTCTGTCGCCCGCAAAACTCTCCACTATCCTGAATCCGAAACGTCAACAGCAAAAGACCTTTTGGTTCAAACTAGTCAATCTGGAACAAGAAAAAAAAGCTAACAATTTGTCTTGATTGCTCACAGCTGACGATTTTAGCTAGATTAGGATGTAGATAATAAAACACCCACTGAACTTACTACAAATTTATTAATTAACTATTTACACTGAAGTTAATCAAAGTTAGGTCTTTTTCTAGATGTTCTCAAATGGACCTCTTGAACATGAATGTTACCTTTGTACTTTCACTCTTTTTTTTTGTTTTTTTTTGTTCTGGCCTAAAACCAGGCGGAGGGATGCATGACGCATACTTGGTCGCGGAGACTTGTCCTGGAGTGACAAGTTAGACCGGGTTATGTGAGACTGCCTCTCGGCTTACCAATACACTAAACCGAAAGCGCCTCACAGTTGGCCCCTGTCGATCGTTACTGCTACTGCATTAATTTTGGGGATATGGCACCCGCTGATCGGGCAGCCATTATTGGGTACGAGGATCCGGCGATTCTATTGATTCGCGAACTTGAGTTAACACACGACTGGATACTGTCGTATGGGAACAAAAGTTATGACTGCAGCGACGTATGAGGTCATTTCAGCCTGGAAAAGGAGGGAAGGTTAGCGGTGACGCGGTGTTAAGCTCCCAACATGTCGACCAGCTCGCGAACAAGCGCGTTTTCAGAAGAACTTGACCTGAGTTGTTGCTTGTGGAATGATTGAGATATGAAATGCTTGATTTCTGGAGTATCAGTTTCCCTATGAATTTGATTATTTCTGACAAACCATGGAGCGTTTAAGATTGTCCTGAGGAGCTTATTTTGGAAAACCTGAAGCCGTTTGACCTGGTTGGGTGTAACAAACTTGAAATAGACATTAGATCCGTAGAGGAGTACGGACCGAATTAACATCTTGTAAAATAAGCATTTGATGGAGATGGGAAGTCTGCTAGAAGGGCAGATTAGAGAAGATAGCAGATTTGCTATTCCCGAACCTTTCTGGATTGCTTTCTGGATTTGGGAATGCCAACCGAACCGTCGGTCGAAGTGGAGACCTAAATACGTGACGTTACCCAGCCATAGAATTATAGCGGTGTCGATCTTAAGTTGCGAGACGCGCAGTGCGTAACGCTTCTTATGGAAAATGATGGCCTGGGTTTTCAGGGGGTTGATTTGCAACCTCCAGAATTTGAACCACTTGACCGCATGATCCAGCTGCTTCTGTAAACGTTTATGAATTGTAACTTCGACAGCAGTTACTAGCAGCCGTGAAGAAATCAGTGTCGTCAGCGTAAAACGCGACATCAATGTGCTCTTTTCTCGGCAGATCTGAAATAAAGAGGTTAAATAAGACTGGGGCCAGCGGGGAACCTTGAGGTACACCAGCATCGATTTATTTTCGACTGGAAAGTGTTTTCCTGATCTTGACCTGGGAAGATCTGTCTGATATATAGGACTTGATGAGAGAGGTTGAGCGATCAAACCGTCGTGCCAGACCTTGTCGAAGGCTTTGATTAGGTCCAGAAGGACTACTCCAAGCTTTTTACGTTGGTCAAGAGCGTGATGGATGTGTGCGGCTAGACGGGTAGCCTGATGGATGAGTGGTGAACGGTTTGTACTTTCACCCGGTGCGTTCGCCGCTCGAAAAGCATATTACATGGGTATATTGGCCCATTAATATTTCTTTATGTCTTCAGGTAGAAAAATAACAGTCGCAAAACTGTTAAAAAGTGCCAAACAATAGCGAGTAACAGATGCAAGGTCATCCACTTATATGACAACGCTCGGCCACACGTTGCAAGAGTTATGATACGTTGCCACAACTCTAACGGGAAGTTCTGTTGTATCCAGCGTAGAGATAAGAGCGCCTTCTGATTAGCACTTGTTGAGATCGATGCAGCATATCCTGGCCGTCACACTCGATGATTGGACCGCTACCAAACTAACGTGATTCTTTCGACGGTATCGTTAAGGATGAAAAAAGTTATACAAAATTATGAAAAAATATGTTTGCTATTCTAAAATAACCAGATTATATACAAAGACCTTGTATTAGAGCTGGATTGAAGCGAGAGTTTCATTTTTGCATAATTTCGATTCAATATGTCTCTTGCTACTTGCAACGTATGACCGAGCGCTGCTGAGCAATATAGTATAACGACTTTGCGTCTGTTACTTCCCATTAGTTCGCTTGAAATTTTGCTGTTTTTTTATGCATTTTAGCTGAGTTCAACCATGTTTACAACACATTTAGTCTAATTGTCTAAGATGTTTGTTGTTATTGACATCAAAATTACTATTTTTAAAATATTGAAACTAAATTATTGGTTGGTTAAACTTTCACAAGTATTTAAGAGCAACCAATACTTATTGAAGCATAACGGTCCAACGCCTTTATTAGAATAATTTATATCATGACTGTATATTTAATATTTATTGATCTGACAAATTTTTGCGATTTAGCATCCAAAATTCAGTTTAATACTGTACTAAATCCATTCTAGCCATGTTACAAGTTCTACCGATTCTCTTGTGCTCATCCATTCTACCACCTATAGAAAATCTTTCATGTTTATCTTTCCTACCATTTCCACTCTTCTCTAACTCAACTAAGGTTAAGTTAGATCTTTAAAATCGCTAGATGCCACATAGATCATAATACCGTTACCATAATAAAATCACCCGCCGCTATTTAACTAATTTCTCCACTGAACTTTATGAACCAATTAAAGAACAATTTACTAGAGCATTCTAAAGACATTTAACTTCTGAAATAAAACAGTTTTCTCCCGAAAATCACGCCCAAAAGTCAATCCTACTATCATCGAGTATATTTGTAACCAAGTTCATGTTGAAGCCTCAATGACAGGCTTAACTTTTCAGTGTCTATAATTTCGTCGTGAACAAAACATTATATCAATGCGTTGGAAATGTGTGAATTTGTATCGAGTAAATCGCATTTGAGGGAAACTGAAGGTTCTGCATGAAGCTTATGGCAACTGTGATCCATCAACATGTGATTACTGGTTTCGACATTATAAAAGTGATGATCTTGACACCGTAGACAAAGAGACTCTGGAGATTCAAAATGTGTATGACACTACTCGATGAAACCATCATTGGGGATCATTATCCACTGCAATTGATGCGTTTGAGCCGAACATTGCCCGAAACTGTCAGGATACGAGTAACAATGTTATTTTTCAGCATGACAACGCTCGACCACATTTTGCAAAACAAATAAAAACATTAAAAATGGGAAGTGCTACTCCACCCTCCGTAATCTCCATACCTTACCCCTTCTAATTACTACTTGTTCCGACACAGAAATATGGGACTGTCTAAGTAGCGCTTCATTTCTTCTGCAGATGTGTTAAAAAGGGTAGATTCGTAGGTAGTCTCAAGAGATACATCGTTCTTTCGAGTTGGAATCCCTAAAGTGCTTGAAAGATAGAAAAATTACCATCTATCGATGTATAATACACTGAATAAAATAAATTGTACTAAACTGTATTATATTTATGAATAATAAACCTACAAATTAAAAATATTCCTTTAAAACCAATTTATGAGCCTAATATTTCTATTCAACCATAATAAAACCTCAATTTCTACGCTACTACCCCTAACACTCGTAACTATATCCAGTAACGTAACCAAGTAAAGAAAACCAGTGACTAATTAAAAGAGCTTTTTTTTATTAATTACGTCCTATATCAGATATGCTTATGATGATAATTTACAAATTCATTTATTACTACTCTTCTAATGTATTAATTCAGAAACAAGGGGAGTAGGGGATTAATACATCAGTGAATTTCCCAAATTCAAATAAAAGTAATCTACTTAAGCTAAAGTTAAGAATACACATAACCTATATATTATTGTGTTATACTAAACAAGTGCGTGTGATTTGGTTCGCTTCAATCTTTTGATTTCCTGCGTGTTGTCCAGTAGTTATGTTGCTTCCAGGTTGCTGTGATTTAGCAGCCTTATTTTTTACTTTAAGGTAATATCTGTGATCCAAGATTCATTCATTCATTCATTATATCTATTTGATTTCGAGGTCATCGTGAAGCTCTTCGTTAGTTACGTAGCGATAAGCATTTATAATTAATCGTAAAACATTGTTTTGGATGCGTTGGATTACTAGTTCATTTAATGTTTTAGTGCAACCCCAGATTTGCACCACATATGTCCCAATTGGCTTTATGATGATATGACTGATATGACTGATAAACCAATCTCTTTAATTTTAGGTCAAGTTGAGAGTATCTTCAGACTAACCAGTACAGTTGCTTAACTTTGAATGTAATCTGCTCTGCTTTTGGTCTAAAATGATGTTTCCAATTAAACCTACCATTGAGATGTATTACGAGGTATTTAGCCGATGCTGTTTGAGGGATGGGGTATCCGTCAAGTGATATATTAGGTTTCTGTCATTTTGTCGCAACGCAAAATTAACATGGGCAGATGTGGAGCTATTAAGCCATATTTTCCAGTCTCTAATCCATTTGTAGATTTTGTTGACTGCTACTTGTACTATTTCTAAAGCATCAGACAGAGATACATATTTTGCTATGACAACTGAGTCGTCGGCAAATATTCCAAGTACTGTTTCTTTTGCTGTTGTGATATCAGTAGTATAGAGCAGATATATGAGTGGTCCCAAGACACTATCCTGTGGAACTCCAGCCAAAATAGGTTTAGGTATTGAAAATGCCTCTTCATACGAGACTCCAAATTTTCCTTCGAAAAGATATGATTCCAGCAGTCGACAGTAATTACGCGATAGCAATTTGCTCATTTTGTAAATTGATTCCAAATACCATACCCTGTCAAAAGCTTGTGAGACATCCAGGAATATTGCAAGACAGTAATTCTTTTCTTTGAATGCTTTTTCAACAACCGCTGTTACTCTGTGCCAAGCGAACGTTAAGTCAATTGTCGAGTGGTGATTTCGAAATCCAAACTGGAGATCTGGTATATCAACGGTTTAATAAGTTTTTACAGATTTTCTTAAATAATTTTGATACCGCAGGTAGCAGCGAAATGGGTCTGTGGGATCTAACTTGTTCTATCGGTTTGTCTATTTGTTTAAGCATAATTATTCGAGTAACCTTAAGACATTCCGGAACATGCTTTTTGTAGCAGCATTTTTAATAATCCAGGTCAAATATCTTCAATTCCAGGAGTCTTTTAGTTATTATCAATTTCTGTGCCAATTTTCATTGGAGAAATGAGATTTACAGCTACATCGGGTTGATAAACAGCATTTATATCTATTGTAGATTCTATATCATTCGGTTGGAATACGTTAGCTAAAAGCGCCGCGAATAATTCAGCTTTTTCGTCGTTGCGTCGAACCCATTCATTTAAATCATGTTTAATAGACAATACTCTAATAATTGGTGTTTTGAATCTCCGAGTTGCTTTCCATAGCGAGTAATTTTTGTCTGCTACAGAGCTTAATTCACTATATATTTTTCGAGGCAACTCTGTTTATATTCTTTAATCTTTTGATTTGTCTGATTACTAATTCTATTAAATATTATTTTGTCTGCATCATTGCTGGTTCTGCATCATACTCTTCTAACTTTTCGTCTTTCTTTTATCAGATCCTTAATATCAAGGGGGTAATTTGCCTCCTTATACCTTTTCTTTCTTGATGTCAGGGTAGCTTCTTTTGCAGCAGACCGAATTCGTTCAACTATGTTTAGGGTTTGCAACTAAGGATCCTGATTTGATTTATTTCTGCATTATAAGTCTAAACATGTCCCAGTTAGTAATTTTTTTAGTAATATTAGGATTCCTTGTTTTTTTTTCAGAATTGTGGCGCCTGGTATTAACATTTCGCACAAGCTCTCGATTTGTATTTGATTTAATGAGATGCCTTTCAAAATGTAAAAGTCTAGTAGGTTTGGCACTTTATTACTGTCGATGGACCAGTAAGTGGGTTCACGCCCTGAATGATAGTTACAATTAGTGATATTTATGGCAGCAAACTGTTCGAATTTTCTTTTCCTTTTCCATATGTTATTAATCGTGAACCCCGGGTTGTATATTTGACATTAACTAATTTTTAAAAAAATCTCTGTATTGTTGTTTTATTTTGTATCTTGATGGACAGTATATAGCTCCTAAGTTTATTTCAGCGCCGTTTTTTTCAATGCTAACTAACGTAGCTTGTATGTCTTCTTTTTTATTTCGTTTTGTTGACAATTCTGTATATTTTTTTTATAATTAATAATTGTTCTACCTCGAGCACGTTCACTGGTATATACCGTCCAGTATGCATCATAACTCAGTATTTTAATGTAATTTTTTTCCTAGAATAATGAGTCTCCGATATCAGAGCTATATCTATGTTATTTGTTCTCAGAAATAATTCTATTTCCCGGACTCGCAAAAGGACGTTTATTGAGAAAAATTGTTAAATATATATTAATCGAATTTTGTTTAATCATTTTCTGCACCTTTTTCCCATCGAGGTGGCATCCTAATGTAGCGATGCCGTATTGAAAGAATGATATTGGTTTGGCAGAGATCCTATCCAATCGATCCGTTTTCGCACTTCATCTCCCTTTGGAAATCGTGTGCCAATCAAGCCATGCTGTATTGATCTGAACAGGTGATAATCAGAAGGAGCGATGTCTGATCATTATGCTGGGTGCGGCAGAACTTCCTATTCGAGCTACAATCCGTAATATAAATGGGTCTCCATGATTTCTTACGAGTGGAATTAGCGTAGAAGATCCATTCTTCATAACTAGTCAGAATTCGTTATAGAAAATCTATAATAAAAAAGAATAAAAAAGAAAATATTAAAAGCGAAATTATTATTTAAAAAAAGATAGAAAAAGAAAAAAATTTAGAAAAAAGTTAAACAAACAATAATGAGAGAGATTAATATTAAAAAAGCTGGTTATGACTTAATTACTGGTAAAATTTTAAAGAACTATCAGAAAAGGGTATAAAATTATTAACATTTATATTTAATGCTATGCTACGAATTAATTACTTCCCTAGCATCTGGAAAGTAGCTAAAATATTAATAATTCTTAAACCAGGAAAAATACCAGAAGATGTGACCTCCTACCGGCCTGTAAGTTTATTACCGCTAATCTCGAAAGTTTTCGAGAAATTATACATAAAGAAACTAAACTATATAATAGACAAAAGAAAAATTATTCCAGAACATCAGTTTGGTTTTCGCAATAAGAATGGGACTATAGAACAAGTGCATAGACTTGTAAACAAAATAAACACTGACCTAAATGCCAAAAGATATTGTTCGGCTGCTTTTCTAGATATATCTCAGGCTTTTAACAAAGTATGGCATACGGGCTTGCAGGTTAAATTAAAGAAACTTCTTCCTCATCCGGACTATCACTTACTAAAATCGTATCTCACTGATAGACATTTCATTGTAAATCAAGGCGATGAACATACCGAATTAAATCCCATATATTCAGGAGTTCCGCAAGGTAGTGTACTGGGTCCAGTACTGTATCTTCTGTATACGGCTGATCTGCCCACCACAAAAATAACTACTGTGGCAACATATGCAGACGATACAGCAATCTTAGCATCCCATGAAGATCCAGTCACAGCATCAGTATACCTACAAACCCACCTGAAGCAAATACAATTATGGTTGAAGGCATGGCGCATTAAAGCCAATGAAACAAAATCGACCCATGTAACGTTTACCCTGCGTAGAACAACATGTCCACCAGTGAATATCAATCACCGTCAACTCCCCCAAGCAAGGCATGTTAAATATCTTGGTATGCACTTAGATCGACGCCTAACCTGGAAGAAATACATACTCTAACCGAAAACAACTCGGACTTAAATTATATCAAATATATTTGCTCATCGGGCGCAAATCCAAGTTATCATTAGATAACAAGGTATTGCTGTATGAGTCTATACTCAAGCCTATTTGGTCATATGGAATCCAACTATGGGGTACCGCTAGCAAATCTAACATATCCATCATTCAACGGTTCCAAAATAAAGTGTTGCATGCCATTGTTGATGCTCTGTACTATATTTCAAATAAAGTAATATAACGCGATATTCCTCTTGAATCTATAACGAGTGTAATTCAACGTGTTTGTATGAAGTACTTCGAAAGAGTGTCAGTGCATCCCAACATACTCGCCAGCTAAATATGCGACGTGATAGTGAAGTGCGTAGACCAAAACGTTTAACACCACCTAATATGATTACTGGACATATATAGACTTTAGAATAAGCTTTAGAATAAGACTAATTAATTAAGATAATATTTTATACAGGAGATCGCTTAATTAAGTGATTTTCTACATGACTATAGGGCAGATTGTGGAATCACAAAGAGTAAAAAATTTAAAAAAAAATTATTTCAATTTCGTGAAAATAAATATTATTAAAAATTCTATACTTTTTCTATATACTATTCTATATTTTATACTTTTTTTATTAATTTTTAACGTTATATCACAGTTGTCACTTGATATGTTTGCAGCATGTAGACATTTAATTATAATAATGTTGTGAAATACAGTGATGGAAACACATTTCCTCGTTCAACATTGGAAACTTTTTGACATAGAGCAGACGATGGAATACCTCATAAGTTCGAAATCGTATCTAATTTACGATGTCCTATCCAATTTCGTAACTGCTGCGCTACGGGAGCTCCTTCAATATCTCCAGAACGTGTATAATACGTATGCTATAACTTTTCAAATGTGTCGCCGTTTCACAAACATAGCATCGATTCTGTTTAATTTATTGATATTTAATGTAGTTTGATAGGCACCCATAAAATGTATTTTCGTCTGCGACAGGCTTTTAAATTCATGCTTTCGATTAATAAATTTCCTACCAGCACCGTCATAGTTAAACTAATGCAATTAAAGATAAAAATAAGCAGTCATTCATTCAGTTTCCGTCCGAAATTTCTGTTAATAGGCATATTATGGAAATCAATAAATCACTAAAACAATAAATAATATTTTGTTATATTTTTTGTAACTGTGTTTCTTAATACAAAAGTAATATCTTAGTTCTTATATTTCATATTCATATATCACAAAATAAACAAGTTTAGAATGCGATCTCATGTGTATAAAACTGTAATCAAATTATGCCCTTCCAAGTCACCAGAGGGCGCGTAAAGCGGGTCTATTTACTGAAGGGGGAAATTTAATTTTAAATTTAAAAAAATTATTTAATTTAAAAATAATTTGTCCAAAATATACTAGGAAATACAATATCTGAATTTACTGAATACAGTAATTACATGTTACAATTTTGATAACGAAAGTTTCTTCTTAATTTATTTTTATACGTACTTAACTGGATGCTATCCACATTATATGTACCCATGCAAAATTTTAAATTATTTTCTAGTCAAAAAGCCTAGAAACAACTCCCTACAAGAAAGAATTAAAATATTACCTGTATATTTGCGTCAGTACGTATCATCAGGTGCACAAATCGTCAACGACAATATTCACAAAGATTGTACAAATTTTCATGCACTTAAGTGCAACGGTGAGTGAATAGGTCGGTCTTTGCTGTGCATAAGAAAATGTTTCAATTAATGTAATTGTTATTAAATATGCCATTATTATTTTTAAATATGAATACCAGAACCATTGAAACCACTATTAGCTACCACAACTTAATCGAAATTGTTTTTGCATAAAATTCGTAAATTAATTTCTTGCTTCAAAACGGCATCATTTAGAGCAGCAAGAATCATTCAGAATAATGATGAATTTTCAAGATTTAGGACCAAGTGTATCATTAAATTATTTCTTTGATTTCAATGCCTGATGCAGATCTAAAATATTTGAAAATCTACTCTCTGGGCGACAAGGAGCAACATATAGTCTATTCAAAGTTATTTTGTACATACGTCATCTAAATATATGACGTCAAAACGTCGCAATATTGCCGCATCAACTCTGAGTTTTAGTTCATTTTGGCTTTGACATACAACAAAATTCTGGTTTAAATAAAACAACACTATTATGAAACATATATAGTTAACATTATAGTACATCTAATACATATATTATCGAAGGACTTAAAACTACAATTAAAAACAAAGGTATAATAGTTTGTAGGTTAAAGTTGTTTTATTATATTTACATTGAACTTCAAATTTTTCACATCACCCATGAGGTAGAGTTTTAGGCATGTTTTTTATGTAGTGGTATTCCCCTGGAGACCTAATCCACCTAATTAACAATTATATATCAAAGTAATGTATTTTACTTCCATTGGAGAGCATATTTACCTTTTTACGTTGAGTTCTTGTTTCCTTCGATGGTGTGTTTACTTGTCAAGTCATCTGATATCACTTTATTTTTTATTTCTTCTGCTACTGTCTGCATACACCATTCTTGATAAAATGAATCAATGAATTCTGCCTAATGCATATACCATATCTACAAAACAGTTAGTATTCCTCCTCTAGTTATACATTCTAACAAAATGCTCGTGTTTAATTCTGAGCAATTACAATCATATCTATGCACACAAATCTTTCAACCCTCCTATCCCATTTTCTACAGTTATACTCTATTAATGGGCATACCTTTAGTTGTTTCCACTCTCATCACTCTGTCTCAGAAATTTTCAGCATTGCACAGCATTATCACATATCCTGAAAGTTTTCTTTAGTCGCTATCACTTTCCGAATCACTGTCCAAGTCAATCACTAAACTGTTAATTTCCAATCTGTCTAAAACATGTTCACTATTCCAGAAATTATCAATTTCTTCCTCTGTATGTCTTATCGAGTTCATTCAAACCGAAGGTATTGTGGTCAACAATGCTTCCTTCCACATATCCAAACAGTTCTTGATGGAATATCCTTTTCGACCAGCATGTCTATTATAATAATTATTTGCTATACCCCATACCAATTCGACTAGATGTGACCATACGATTCAAACATTTGATTTACTGTATATTTTTTTCCCAGCTTATTTCGAAAAAAACGTAAGTCCAGAAAACGCAATGAAACATTTCAATTATATTTACCTTGTAACAATTTGAAATAGTAACAATATGATATGGTGCACTGTCTATAATAATAATTGAGGGTTCCTCCAGGTTCTTTAACAATTGATTTGCAAACCATAACAGAAACATGTTATGGTTCACTTGTCTGTGGTAGTCGCCATTGGACTTGGAAAAAAACACTAATTCTGCGGCAGGAATATAATCATTCTTATTCCCTGCACGAATAAAAATATATCTGCAATTAATAATTAATATATATTATGACCAACAAAACCTAATCAAATGCTATTGTAACTTTTACCTTTTTCCGTCAATTTTTGTTGTCTTTACACTTTTTTGTTACTGTCTTGCCAAGAGTGCTCCAGTGGACATTTTTTAAATATCCAAGTTTCATCAAGGTACACAGAATCAAATAACTTATCTTCCTGTATTTTATTGTATGCCTTTAAAAATTTAATTCTCTTTAAGGCAATGTCTGGAAGTTCTATTGGACATCTTCGAGGGTTATTTATTTAAATCCTATACCCCGTTAGAGTATATGAAGGCAAATGCACATCCATCAAAAAGCTACATAACCCTAACTATTTTATGTATACTTTGCAGAGGAACAATTTTCTCTGAAGTAATTGAATTAAATTATGTTTATATTGATAAAATAGTTAAATTAAACATATTTTTCTTCATTTTGTAAGCGATGTTAGTGACAGTACCCACAATATTAAGCACAGCAACAACACGCTAAAAATATTTTCGATAAAATTGCAGCAACTTATAGTTTTTAATATCATCAATATTTACCTCTCTAATGGAATTTATGGGTAAAAGTCGGTCTCCATTATCTCGTTCCTTTTCGAAATAACTTACTAAAAACGCAGTCAGTTTGTCACACTGACTATCTATTGTTTTTGGCATTTGCGAACAAGGTAATATGATATATTACACGAATTTAAATTTATTAAAATAATCAAAGCGCTGAAATAACGTTTGCCGGTTTATAACCTGTAGTAATTATAACTAATATTTTGAACAATTTTGCGTACTTTTGACAACTGGACGACTTACAGGCTAGTTCGGTTTCATATTCGAGCTTATCAGAGAGTATTATGACTCTTTTAAACTAGATTAAAATGAGAAGGAAAATGTGGAATCAGACAAAAAAAGAAAAGGAATTTATAAATTTTGGGAAGCAATACATTAAACATATTGATGAAGTTTGTACAAAAAATACTTTGAATATACTATATTAACACACGCTGTCTATAAAATCAAGCAGAGAGAGAAAAATGAAATTGTGGCAACTTTGGGGAGGTTTTGCAAAATCATAACCGAGCCAATCAAGTTAGTAACATTCTTCTATGCCGCAAATAATTGTATCAATACATTGTTTATGTATGTGCAAAAATTGAAAATGAGCTACTACAGTAGAACAAGTTTAAAGGACAAACAAGCCAGTTTCACGAAGGAAGTTTCGTTTTGAATACTATATATATATATATATATATATATATATATATATATATATATATATATATATATATATGCGTGATGCTATCATCAGTAATATAGATGGAACAACTGATATCAATAACTGATTATTCCATCACGATATACTGGTATTCCGCGTTATATGCAAGAATATCAGACAAACTTAATAAAATAATTTCAGCGGAAATATCGGAAAAATATATTGATCAAGAGTTGTTTGGCATTATTACTACTAACATGATTCATAGTCCATGCGAGAGTATGAACATAAAACGTTTTCCAAAAACTATGTATGGCCGATACTATCTCCAATATTGATAGTTATTCATTATTTAGACATGGATAATGATGGTCAATCAAATCAAATATATATATTAAATTGTGTTCTTCTGTCCCTGTGTATGTCATTGAACTCCTCGAAAACGGTTGGATCGATTTTTGGATGTTTATGTGGATTCGAGAATATGTTACGGACATATTACAATAAAATCCCTAATAGGATATTATTGTGATTATCTTATAGTATCTATTTTATTGTCAAAATACAGTACTCCATCCAAACAAAATGCCAGGATATCTGTTGGGTCCGCTAGTTATTATAGGAATATATTAAGGAAACGTTTTAAAAAATGACAGAACTTGATTATTTGTCTGTATTCATTTCATTATCAAAAGATACGAAAACTATATCTGATTGTCGAAGAATAAACTTCTAGAAAACTTAAATACTGTGCATATGCTCTTCATAATAATAGATAACATATAGTCTATCTAAAGAAGTTTTGAACGTCATCTAAATTTATGACGTCAAAACGTCGCAGTGTTGAGGTATCAAATCTGAGTTTAAGTTCAGTTTGGCTTTGACATACAATAAAATTCTTATCTAAATATAATGATTAAAGAAAAATACTATTATCAAATATAATTTATTTTAACATTATAGTAAATCTAATGCATATATTATCGAAGGACTTAAAACTACAATTAAGTACATAGTTATAATAGTTTGTTATAATAGGTTAGGGCTGTGTTTGATTATATTTACATTGAACTCTTCACCATACCACTTATGAGTTAGAGCTCTAGGCGCGTTTTTATGTAGTTGTATTCCTTTGAGCTCTAATCCACCTAATTAAAAATTGTATATCCAGGTAATATATTTTACTTTCACTACACAGCATATTTACCTTTTACGCTTACTTCTTGTTTCCTTCGGTACAATGTTTGCTTGTAAAGACATTTTGATATTACTGCATTTCTCCTTAGTTTGTTCTATTAATACCTGTATACATCATTCTTGATAAAACTATATTTAATCACTGCATTCTCCTTAATGTAGTTACTATTATAATTCGTAAAACAATTACTATTCTTTCTCTCCTCACACATTTTAAACAAATGCTCATGTATATTCTCATGTATAAGAATTATACACATATCTGTGCACATAAATCTTTCACACTTTACAATAACATTTCGTACAGTTATCAAATATTAATTTACTTTACATTTAGTTGTCTGCACTCTCATAACTCTGTCTTAGAAATTGGCAGCATTGAATCATATCATATTCAGAAAGTTTCATTCCAGTGAATAACTAAACTGTTAATTTCCAATCTATCTTCATTTGTAGAATTGCTTTCTTCAATATGTCTGATCAAGTTCATCCAAACTGAAGGTGTTATTAACAATTTATGTTTCCATCATGAATTATAATATAACTGTAATAAATTTTATGACTAATAAAACCTAATTAATTGTTATTCCAATGTTTATCTTTTTCCATCAACTTTTTTTGCCATATCACAATATTTATTATCGTCTTGGCATGACTGACCATTAGGTATATTGGTCCCATTCTGAAATACCTATGTCACATCTAAATATATAAATTGAAATTATAAGTCTTCTTTCATTTTGCTACTGGGCGACTTTGGAAGGCCGGTTACACGTTTAAACTTATCAGACAGCATTATGTATCATTTTAACTAGAATAACATGAGAAGGAAAATGTCTGATTCTAAAACGAATTTACAAATTGAGACAGGCAATACATTAAACATCTTGGTGACATATATTTAAAACTTCTTTGGGTAGCCTATAGTTTTGTTTCAATACACAACGGCAAAAACAGATCTATTTTTAATTAGTATATTCAAGAGTCCCCTTTTTATCAACTATGGTTCCCTTTGAAATGTAGGAGCGGTATGCGTTGCTTTAAAAATGCAAGTGTATCTCTTTCTTCTTTGCGAAATTAAACCATTTTTAACTATTCTTTTCGCAATGATTTATTTAAACTATTAATAACATTACGAAGGCTAAAACAACTATGATAAAAATTACAATAGCAAATAACTTAAATTAGGGTTACTAAATTGATTATATTAGATTTAGATACAAATCGCTACAAAAAGGGGAAGGAATGTTGTTAGTATAATTTAGTATAAGTCATAGAAGATCCGATACGTGGTATCTGGTAAGAATCTACTGTACTGAGTTTGGCGCGTGATTGCTACTTTATTGGAATTAGTAAATCAAGATTCTGCTTGGGTATGGAAAAAAATGTAACAAGTGGCACGCAATGTGCTCCTTTGAAGTCAGACCATAGGCTACCCTCTAAAAAATCGGTCAAAATCTACTGATCTATGTTAGTGTAGAATTCAGTGTAAACGTCAAGTCTGCTTTGTTACAAGAAGGTATCCATGTACACGGATTTTATTCATATCCACCTCTTAAAATTTTTGGTGACTGCGACTTACAGCATGAACTTCAAACCATGGTTTTCGGCATTAAGCATTAAGCCCACTTACTAGCCAGTGACCAACTTAGAGACTATCCCTGAGGACATCAGGCCCTACCCAGCCTAGTTTTGGGCAAGACTGAGGTAGTTATTCCTTGTCGGATATTACACCATTGCCTAGAGGCATTTACAATTACAATTTCAAACATAAATTATGTACATCCATGTTCTACAGGATTCAAACTCATGACTATAGCAAGAGTGGGAGGACGGCCCTCTCGCCTTAACTATTGCACTACCAAATCGGCATTTCTGGTGGTACAGACTGGACACTTCCCAAAGCTTTATAAGCTTTTAGAATGTGTTTGATAGGTAGAAGATTCTGTCTGTTTGGCGGAAAACTGGTCGTTTTATCCAAGACTTATTTTTTCACCGAAAACTAATTTTCGAGAGACGGAAATCACCCAAATGTGTCTTTATTAGCTCGGTGCAAAGAGCACACTCCTACCAGGGCTTGGTAATGTTTGAATTACTTGTGATTAAGATACAAACACATAATTGGTGTTTGTATTTCAAGTACTTCTTTAAAATGTAATTTGTATTTGGTAATTCAAATACCTGATACTAAAGTATTTTCTAGTTAGCATTACTGATACGTATGACTACTACATATGCAAATACGTATGGACTTTACCGATACTAGTTACTAGCGAACATTTACCGATTTTATTAATGGGTACGTTTTGCAGAAAATAACGCTTTGCAGAGCAAATTTACTTTAAGATTTCTAAATACGCTAGTATGTAAAGCTAACATCACTATACCCATACTATATGTAAAATTGTCAAATATCTTGTTATCAATTTTAAAATTAAATGGTCATTTGTTACATTTTCATGAAACTTCTGCCTGTCAATTAAGTTTATTTAATTAGCCAACAATTGTTAGTACGGCAAATTTCTCAATCTTCAAAATCCTTAGATCGGCTGCGGGATTTTAATTTGAAGCATTTTACTGTCATTGCATCACAACTAAGAGGAAGAATTGATAAGAAGAGAAAAAAGGTTTAATAAGTTATTTAAACCGAAATAAATGGAGCAATATTGGGAACATACTCACTAGTTATAAGATACGTTAGTTGCCAGAAATCATTTAGTGAAAAGTAAAAGAAAGTAAATTTTAGAAATAATGCTATCTGAAGGTGCGTTATTGTGATGAAAAATCAAAGAGGTATTGGATCTGAAAACAATTGGTTTTGCACAAACAAGATATTTTTTTATCAATTACATCTTCCATTAGATATGCTTAGTATAATCTTAATTTACAAATTAATTTATTACTGCTGTTCTGTTGTACTTGCGTTATATATTAATATACAAACAAGGTGAGTACGCGACTAATACATCAGTATGTATTTCCCAAATTAAAATAAAATTAATCTACTTAAGCTATAGTTACGAATATACTTTTACACTAAACAAGTTCGTATTGTTTGGTTCGATTCAATCTTCTGATTTCCTGCGTGTTGTCGCATGTAGCTGAATTATTTCCACGTTACTGTGATTTAGCAACCTTATTTCATGTTTGAAATCTTGTATCACTTCGTGTATTCATTTGATTTCGAGGTCATTGTGCCGCTCTTCGTTGGTTACGTAGCGATAAACATTTACACCACAATTTTATGATTGACTGATAAACCAATTGCTTTGATTTTAGGTCAAGTTGAAAGTATCTTCGGATTAACCAGTATAGTTGCTTGTCTTTGAGTCTAATCTGCTCTGCTTTTTGCCTAACATGATGTTTCCAGTTTAACCTGCCATCAAGATAAATTCCGAGGTATTTGGCTGATTCTTCTTGAGGAATCGGACATAGATCAAGTGATATAATTAGGTTTTTGTCATTTCGCCGGAACGCAAAGTTAACATGGACAGATTTGGAGCTATTAAGCTGTATTTTTACAGTCTCTAGCTCCTTTATATATCTTGTTGACCGCTACTTCTACTTCTTCTACAGCCTTAGACTGAGATACATCTCTTGCCATGCTAACTGTGTCGTCGACAAATGTTCGAAGTACTATTTCTTTTGTTGCTGGGATATCAGCAGTATAGAGCAGATATAGGAGTATTCCCCAGACACTACCCTGTGGAACTCCAGCCGAAATAGGTTTAAGTGTTGAGAATGCCCCATTCATGAAAGTTTCTAAATTTTCTTTCGAAAAGTTATGCTTACAAAAGCTTTTGAGACGTCCAGGAATATTGCAGGGCAGTATTTCCTTTCTTAGGCCTGTAGGATCTAGCTTGTTCTGTCGGTTTGTCAGGTATTTTAAGCATAATTATTCAAGCAACCTTAAAACATTACGGAACATGCTTCAGTCTCAAACAGGCATTGAATATACATGAATATACAATATGATTGTTGCTTTTTGTGACAGATCTTTTAATAACCCAGTAAAAATATCATCAATTCCAGGAGTTTTTTAGGATTGAGGTTGTTAGCAATTTCTGTGGCAACTTCCATTGGAGAAGTCAGATTTACAGCTACATCGGCCTGATAAACAGGATTTATATCTGTTGTAGATTTTATATAGTTCGGTTGGAATACGTTAGCTAGATATTCTGCGAATAATTTAGCTTTTTCATTGTTTCGTCAAACCCATTCGTTTCGATCATTTTTAAGAGGCGGTACTTGGTAATAATTGGTCTTTTAAATCTCCGAGTCGCTTTCCATAGCGAGTAATCTTTGTCTGCCTCCGGATTTAGTTCACATACATATTTTCGAATATGACATAACACTGAAATACTATTGTTTGTTGGCAGCTCAAGATGCTCTACTTAATGCATAATAAACCTAACCTCGATAATCTAAAAGAAGTGTAAACCACTTTCATTGCTTATGCGTGATTCCTTAGATTTCGAATTGGCAATAGCACTATATTCGCTGATTATGTTAAATATATGACTTGTCTCGATACAAGAGCCAGTATAGAAAGGAGGAAGAAAAGTTAGTAGACGGCGCTGTGACTTGTATCGAGTGGGTATAAATTACCAGGGATCAAAATAAAGTTTCTCTTTTGTTCCAAGGCCATAAGTGGTGTATTAATTCCGTCCCATCCCGAATCATAAGTGATTCGTAAGAGATTAGTCAGCTGTATCGTATTCCGCAGTTCCCTTGATAGCCTATTGTAAGAAATACTTTTATTTCTTGGTAAATTAAAAACGAATATTCAGCAAAACATAGTTGGTCACTCTCTTGATAATATACTGTACAAGGTATTACAACAGTGATTACAATAAGATTCGGCTATGAACTACGTCAACAAGGTACTCTTCGAGAGACTCCATGAAACTATATCATTTCTAGTCAAGGCGCCAACCTTTATATCCAAAAGTGTACATCTCAGCATTCCCATCGCCTGGTCACGATACCACGCCCGCCTTCATTAGCGAATGAGTAATCAGATGCCCGTTACGTCATTCCTCAACAATGCCGTTCTATATTTTCTTACATTCGGCCATCCTGAAGTCGGTTCTGTACAATACACAATCTATTTTCTCTCTTCCTTGAGTAAATTAATACCAAAAGACGAGTTATTTAATTGATAGTAAAGAATATATATATATATATATATATATAATACAAACCCTATAAAGCACCAATTTACATGGTGATTCAGACGTGTTGCATTATCAAATATGATCAACTCCCAGTTTCGTTCGACGCTTAACGATATAAGAGCGACCATTATCTCCGTAAACAGTGCAACAGTTTTTTGTTTGTTTGTTCTGGCCTAGAACCAGGCGGTGGAATGCATGACGCACACCTGGTCGCGGAGACTTGCTCTGGAGTGACAAGTTGGACCGGGTTACCAACACACTAAACCGAAACCGCCTCATAATTGACCCCTGGGGATCGCTACTGCTACTGCATTAAATTTGGGGTATGGCACCCGCTGATCGGGCAGCCGTTATTGGGCACGAGGACCCGGCCATTCTATTGATTCGCGAACCTGAGTTAGCACACGACTGGATACTGTGGTATGGGGGCAAAAGTTATGACTGTTAACGATATCTATTATATCTATTAACGAAAATGTAGACTGGCTAATGTAAACAGGAATTCTATGCTTTCAATAATACTTCAATTAATGCTCATTCAGTTCTTCCTTCTTCATTCAATTCAATAGTTTCTTCTTCTCCAATCTCGATAACACTCTCTCAGCAATACTTTATTCTTAGTTCAGTTCCAACCTTCGTAGGGTGAAGACGTATTTTCAATACGGTCCAAGCTATAAAAGGATACCTTTTTTTAAAAAAAACCCAGTATTTTATTACGGTTATTTAATAGAGTGTTAAAAACGCATAACAGATGCGGCTATCCGTCTCTCAGTGGACCTAAAGTGTAGTGAATACGTGTTTACGTGACCAGACAAAAGGACTGCATCTCATTTTTATTAGTGTTTAAAATTATTTCATCTTATTTTACAACAGTCCTTTTGAAATTCATTTATAGTATTTATAGTAAAAAACTAGTGCTAAAATAACGTAAGTGAAAAATGAAGTGCGTGAAATAAACAATGTATTTATTTTATTTTTTTATCCTCTGGAAGTAAATTAAATAAAATATTAAAAATTAAAAAATGGCAAACAATAGCGATTCAACCAAATCACCTGCACACTTTGATATAAGATTAGAACAAACAGCAATAACGCAAACTCCACCATCAGAATGGACTACAGTCGTTAACAAAAAACGATTGAGAAGTCCAGAAGAAGAAATCGCGAGGAAACAAACAAGAATCAGTGACTATTGGTTGCAGAAACCGATAGAGACAAAAAACAGTTTTAGCAACCTGTCGGAAGAAATTGAAGAGAACATACAACCAAGCCCTGAAAAAGTTGTTCCGAAACCACCACCAATAACAGTCTATAAGGTAGGAATAATAAAAAATATCCATGACTTATTGAAAACCATTACTACGAACTACACAATTAAAACAGTGAGCTATGAAACAATTAAAATCCAATTGTTCGAAGCGGATCACTTTAAAGTTCTTATTAAAGAATTGGATGAAAGAAATACCCAATACCATACATTCAGGCCAAAATCCGAGAGAACATTTAAATTCGTATTAAAAGGATTACATCACGGGACGGACTTTAACACCATCAAGGTAGCACTAGCTGAAAAAGGCCACGAGGTCGTAAATATTCACAATATACGACATCACACGACAAAAAAACCTCTGCCTATGTTTTATATAGACATAAAACCTAATGGAAATAATAAGGCGGTGTATGAAATCACCAAATTGGAAAATAATATTATTAAATGCGAACCACCACATATAAAAAGAATTATACCACAATGCACAAGGTGTCAAGCGCACGGGCACACAAAGACTTACTGTCGCAAATCATATAGATGCGTAAAATGTGCAGGAGAACATAAGACAGGAGATTGTACTCGTAAAGTTCGCGATGAAAAAGTGAAATGTGTTAACTGTAACGGAAATCATCCAGCGAACTACAAGGGTTGCGCAGTTCACAAGCAACTACAGCAGAAACTCTATCCTGCCTTAAGGGAAAAAAGGCATCAACAAAAACAATCCACTACTACCAATCTACCACTACCCACCAGAACAAGTCAACCAGACATAACTTATGCCCAAATAGTTGAAAATGGTTCAGCACAAAAACGAGAGACAATATCTCAACCTACTGAAACTAGCAACATCTCAAGATTAGAAAATATGATGGCCAAACTAATGGATCAAATGAGTACGATGCTTGGTCTACTCACAACCGTCGTCAGCAAACTTGCCTAATGCCTGAAACCAATAGCTACAAAATCGCCGTCTGGAATGCCAATGGGCTTCAACAACACGCCAGGGAACTAAAAATGTTCGTAAATGAACAAAATATTGACGTTATGATGGTTTCCGAAACACACTTTACGGACAAGAATTATCTGAAAGTTCCTAAATATAAGCTTTATCATACAAATCACCCTGATGATAAAGCACATGGAGGTACAGCCATAATAATTCGAGATGATATAAAGCATTTCGAAAAAGAAAAATTCCGCAAAGACTACCTGCAAGCCACCAGTATAACCATAGACGAAGCCCATGGACCATTAACAATTTCTGCGATTTATTGCCCACCCAAACATAACAACAAGGCAGAACAATTTCAAGAATTCTTCAGTACGCTAGGTAATAGATTTATAGCAGGAGGAGATTATAATGCAAAACATTTAATGTGGGGTTCAAGAATAATAACCTCAAAAGGTAGAGAACTGCTCAAAGCCATAAGGAAAGATAACTTACAACATATCTCTACTGGTGAACCAACATATTGGCCTTCAGACAGAAATAAAAAACCAGATACAATAGATTTCTGTATTACAAAAAATATTGATCCAAAAAAGTGTCAGGCAGAATCATGTTTCGACCTGTCTTCTGATCATTCACCAATAATAGTAACAATTTCTTCAAAAATTACCATCAAAGATAAACCCCCTTCTCTGTGCAATAATAGAACTAACTGGCCCTCATTTAGAGAAAACTTAGACCAAAATATCTCTCTGAACTTACCGTTACGAACTGAAATGGATATAGAAATAGCAGCAATAAATCTTACAAAAAATATACAGGAGGCAGCATATTCCGAGACTCCCAACAGTAAAATATTTCCAAGAAAAAATACACATATATCATGTACAATACAGAAAAAGATAGCAGAAAAAAGAAAGTTACGACGAAATTGGCAACAGCAAAGGACTGAAGAGAATAAAAGAAAATTTAATAGGGCCATAAAAGAGCTAAGAGATCTAATCCAAATTGAACAAAACCAAGGCATTCAAGAATACCTAGAAAACTTGACATCAACTGAGGCTACAGACTATTCGTTGTGGAAAGCAACAAAAAAGCTTAGGAGATCCCAGCAGCATAACCCACCTATTAAAACAAGCGAAAATAATTGGGCGAGAAGCAATAAAGAGAAGGCCGACATTTTCTCAAAACACTTAAAAAATGTTTTTAAACCTTTCCAGTCTCAGCTACATAAAGATGACGAAAATAAAATTACTAGCTTTCTAGATTCGCCATTTCAAATGGATTTACCGCACGAGAAATTAACGGTCAAAAAAGTTAAACATACAATAATGAGAGAGATTAATATTAAAAAAGCTCCTGGTTATGACTTAATTACTGGCAAAATTTTAAAAGAACTATCTGAAAAGGCTATAAAACTATTAACATATATTTTTAATGCTATGCTACGAATTAATTACTTCCCTAGTATCTGGAAAGTAGCTAAAATATTAATGATACTTAAACCAGGAAAAATACCAGAAGATGTGACCTCCTACCGACCTATAAGTTTATTACCAATAATCTCGAAAGTTTTCGAGAAATTATACATAAAAAAACTAAACTATATAATAGAAAAAAGAAAAATTATTCCAGAACATCAGTTTGGCTTTCGCAATAAGCATGGGACTATAGAACAAGTGCATAGACTTGTAAACCAAATAAACGCTGACCTAAATGCCAAAAGATATTGTTCGGCTGCTTTCCTAGACATATCTCAGGCTTTTGACAAAGTATGGCATACGGGCTTGCAGGTTAAACTAAAGAAACTTCTCCCTCATCCGGACTATCAGCTACTAAAATCGTATCTCACTGACAGACATTTTATCGTAAATCAAGGCGATGAACATACCGAATTAAATCCCATATATTCAGGAGTTCCGCAAGGTAGTGTACTGGGTCCAGTACTGTATCTTCTGTATACGGCTGATCTGCCCACCACAAAAATAACTACTGTGGCAACATATGCAGACGATACAGCAATCTTAGCATCCCATGAAGATCCAGTCACAGCATCAATAAACCTACAAACCCACCTGGAGCAAATACAATTATGGTTGAAGACATGGCGCATTAAAGCCAATGAATCAAAATCCACGCATATAACGTTTACCCTGCGTAGAAAAACATGTCCACCAGTAAATATCAATCATTGTCAACTCCCCCAAGCAGAGCATGTTAAATATCTCGGTATGCATTTAGATCGACGACTAACCTGGAAGAAGCACATACTCTCTAAACGGAAACAACTAGGACTAAAATTATATCAAATGTATTGGCTCATTGGGCGCAAATCCAAGTTATCATTAGATAACAAGGTATTGCTGTATGAGTCTATACTCAAGCCCATTTGGACATATGGAATTCAACTATGGGGTACCGCTAGCAAATCTAATATATCCATCATTCAACGGTTCCAAAATAAGGTGTTGCGTGCCATTGTTGATGCTCCGTACTATATTTCAAATAAAGTGATACAACGCGATATTCCTCTAGAACCTATAACGAGTGTAATCCAACGTGTTTGTGTGAAGTACTTCGAAAGAGTGTCAGTGCATCCCAATGTACTCGCTAATCAGCTAAATATGCGACGTGATAGTGAAGTGCGTAGACTAAAACGTTTAACACCACCTGATCTGATTACTGGACATATGTAGAGTTTAGAATAAGCATTAGAATAAGTCTAATTAATTAAGATAATATTTTGTACAGAAGATTGCTTAATGAAGTGATTTTCTACATGCCATGTATATATAATATAAACAGAAGAAATACTTATTGCCAATAGGGCAGATTGTGGACTCACGAAGAGTAATAAAAAAAAAAAAAAAAAAAAAAAAAAACTTTATTCTTCTCATTTTCCAACTCTTTCCTTCCGTATTCATACGATTACTGTCAGACTGTCTTCTCGTTGATTGGGAACGCCTCTGACAGGGATTTGATGTGGGAATTGTTGGAGGGAGCCCAGGTTGCATGGAATTTCTTGTATAAGGAGATAACGAACCGTCTTATTTCTGGTTTGTTAGTTTCCCGATGAATTTGGGTATTTCCGGCCTGATAAAAGGATACCAAGTATTAGATCCATATAACATGACGGGTCTGATAAGCAGCTTGTAAGGCAAAACTTTAATCATCGGAAACAATTTATTTTTTCTACAGATGAGAGGGTTAAGCACTGTGGCGACACCGTAGCCTTTGGAGATTGCTTTATTTATCTATGATGACCATAGGAATCTACGGTCAAAGATGAGGCCAAGATATGTGGCTTTTTGTCGCCACGGGTTTGAGACTTTTTCCACTCTCAGCTGGTAGGCGCGGATGTCTCTCTGATTATGAAAGATTATGGCCTGGGTTTTTTGGGGGTTGATTTGCAACCTCCAAAAATTTAACCATTGAACTGTGTTGTGAACAACATCTACAGAATGGGAACTGGTGAAGAAAGCTGTGTCATCCGCGTATTGGGCGGTTTCCACACCTTTCTTCATTGGGATGTCTGACATGTAGAGGTTGAATAATGCTGGGGCTAATGGGGAACCTTGGGAAACTCCTGCTTTGACTGATTTAGGGCTGGAGAGTGTATTACCGATCTTTACTTGAAAGGATCTATCCGACAAAAAGGAACGCAGTAATATTATCCGGACTTCGGGTAAATCAGCTTCGATGACTTTGTGTATTAGGCCGTCATGCCAAACTTTGTCAAACGCTTTTGTTAGGTCTAAAAAGACCGTGCAGGCCTTGTGCTTTTTCTTCATAGCGAAGTGAATTTCTGCGGCCAATCTAGTGGTCTGATGTGCACATGAATGTTTGGCTCTGAACCCGTGTTGTTCATCTGCTATGATATGGTTCTGCTCAGTGAACCGGTTGAGTGCAAAAAGGATCGCTCCCTCAGCAATCTTGGACATTGAACTAAGCAGGCTGATGGGCCTATAGTCTGAAGACGAGGAATCTACTCCTTTTTTCGGAATCGCGACTATGTGTGCATGTTTCCAAATTTTTGGGAAGTGTTGCAGCCGCGTGATGGAATTTATGATGTTGGTTAATTCCGAGAGCTGCTTGTGTGGGATGTTTTTGAGTTGGAATACTGAAATTTCATCGTATCCAGGTGCCTTTTTTGGTTTAAGATTGCTGATTATTTTACGTAACACCTTTGGTGAAACTAGATGGTTTTGGATATAGTTCGGAGGCGCTATTTTCTCTAAATTGTTGGCCTCTCTGATGACCATTTTGTTTCGAATGGCAACTCCATTTGTTTTTCGAACGATTCGGCCAGGAGCTCCGAGGCTGCGAAATTGCCGGACCATTCAGATTTCCCGATAGAATTTTCTAGATTCTCCAGATGTTTGCGGGCGCATTAAGTCTTTGATTGAAGAGAAGTGAGTCCCACTTCTCCTCTCTCCAGACTTTGACTGTCTCACGGACTTGGCTGGATGCCTCGTTGGCCTCCCTTTTATGGTCGCGGTCTAAGGTTGCACGAGCTCTTCTGTGGAGTCTGTTCTTGTGGCAAATTAATTCCCTGATATTTGTCAGCAATGCTGTGTTGTAATTGCCTTGTGGAGGTGCGATTGTGACCGTGGCCTGTTTGTGAGCATTTTGAATATCATTTGTAAACTTAGTAATTGCTTCCTCGATTTGTTCGCAGTTGTTTATTTTGGGGATTGGACCCAAAATGTTTTCTGTAGGATCTCTTGAAATAGTTTCCAGTCGGTTTTTTGGGTTTGTTTTCCGTACGGGGTTTTGATCATCCGGGAGTCTCCCACCGTCAAAATAATCGGGCGGTGATCAGAATCCATTTCATCAAGAACTCGTACGTCAACGGGGTTTTGTGTGTTTTGGATTATGAAGAAATCAATTGTTGATGTAAGCGAGTGCAGGTTGTGGTAGTGTGTCGATTCTGCTGGGATTATCAGGCCGAGACCCAGATCCCAGCTCAGTCGGTCAATATCAACCCCTGCCCAATTAGCTCGGAGGCTGCCCCATGAAGGGTGGTGTGCGTTGAAGTCGCCACTAATAATTTTGGCTACGTCTCCGTCGAACACGGTCGTGAATTTGGAGGGGTCGTAATCCGTGCATTTCCGATACATAGAAGTGATTTTGACTGACCTATCTGATAGAACAATTGAGATGGAGGTTGATTCAAAACTGTTCGTAAGTGGTGACGGTAATAAGAAGTGACGGATTCCCTATTTAATTAAGATTGCAGTTCCACCAGCATTGCCAGTGGTTCTATTGTTTCTATAGATTTTATAATTCGGTATCGAAAAATAGATGGATGGTTTGAGGATGTTTCCTGGAGCAGAAGTATGTCGATGTTGTGACTGGTCAGTACGTCAGCAAGTTCCTCCCTCTTGTTTCGTACTGATTTTGTATTCCAGGACATGATGTATAGGGATCTGAGGGATCTAGTGTCCATTCACGAGCATGAACATTGCTGTAATTTATAATTAAGACGGATTGTTTTAATTCTGTGATTAATGCTGTGATTGAGGAATCCAATTTTTTGCCTGTTTGCTTGCCTGTCCTGAGTTGGCCAGGTTATTAGCTAGTGGTCTACATCACCCGCTTCCCCACGCTGACGTCTAAAGTGGAGCGGGCTCGGTAGATGAAGCTGGGAATTTGACGACCTTGCTTTTCATGTTTTATTTGTCAGTCTGCAGCTACAGCCAGTTGGTTGTATGTGATTCACCGCAATTGCTGTATTTGACTGGAGATGTCTTTTCATTTTCGCAGACTCTCGTCTCATGTTCCCCTGTATAAATAAATTCATATTCATATCATAAATTTGGGATGAAACTCCGTACTACCGGTGGTATTTTTGATTTTGATTGCGGCGGCGAAGGCGGTTGCGTGAAGGTAGATGGCGGAGTGGTCGCGTTTGAATTGGAGATAGGTGTTTCTGTGGCGGTATTCGTAGACTTTTCATCGGGAAAATTACGCTTACATGCGCTTACGGTGCTCTCTGTCGCTTCAGCTGCTGTTTTGGGAACTGGCTGCTTTGGTGTCTTGAAGTTGGCCGGTTCGCTAGTGCTTGGTGTGGGAGTTGTTTCGTGGTGGATTGCTGGTGTGATTATCTGTCACAGTCGGCCCGGTTAACTTTGGTTTCTTCTTTTGGTGGCTCATTATTGTAAGTCCCTTTGTTGTATTTTTTTCTTTCGGCTATTGGATATTTGGAACCCGTCTTCGGATCTGGTTTCGTCGTCTGTTGTTTCGTTTTTCGCTGTGTATTCTTGATCGCTCATTGCTTTCAAGTTGATATTGGATGTTCCGGTTTCCTACACGCTGATAAAACATGTGCATTTCGGACTCTTAAGGAATTTCCGAAAATTCCACGATTTCGGGTCTTATTGATATTTATATGCACCATAAGGAGTCCTCTACCAGGTCCAACTTCTGACACGTTTCGTCTAGCCTCGGTAAGCAAACCCCCGTTATCCGAAACAGTCGTCAACGGGCCGATGGGACTCCTCTTTTTTGAACACGTATGTTCTCTTTACTCGGTACCTTTTTTGGTTGGCTAATTTCACCAGATGTTCAATACAATGCGATGTTATATTTTGTATCAAGCCATAATTCTTTTCCCATGTCATAAATATTAGGAAGATCAGTTAAAAGTCTAATAAATTAGACCCATTAACTATAGAACCAAAATAATTCTACAATTAACGTAAACTTAAATTTACACGACTGTCCCAAATATAAACAATTAAATCTGCGTCGCAACATAGTGCCCGCCTTGAACTTAGAATTCATAATTCTAAAACTACACAATTTTCTTAAACTTACACAAATGTAATTACGTTGCAACACATGTTATGTATATTATTGGAAAAGTATCCTTTTTATAAACTAGGGCTTATTTTGACTGTTTAACATATGATTCCGAACGCTGGTCCTCATCATTAAGACTACCCACTAGCGAGTGATCAACTTTGGAAATCATCCCAGAAGACATCCAGTCTTACCAAGTTATTGGCGTGACTGAGATAATCTTCCCTTTCGGATTTTGAATCATTATAAACAATCACAAACATAAATTTACCACCATTCCCAGCAGTATTCGAACCCGCGACCATCGCAACAGCAGGAGGACCGTCCTGTCGCCTTTACTACTGTGCCAACCAAGCAGGCTAAAATAGTAATTATCTTGAAGTCTAATCTAAAGGCCTTGATTCTACAACGAAAATAAAAGAACTCAAATCTGCAAACTTTACTAACAAAACTCTAAACAACCAACTTAATTGAACTTAAATGGGCCTAATTTACCATGCAAAAACAGTATACAAATATTTACATATGACATTAACTACACCTCATCATCAGTGTGAACTATACTGAATGGATTAATGGTTTATTAAAAATAAATTGCTAGGTAGGTCTAGGAGACAGACCACTTTTAAAAGTATTTTTAACATTATGCTTAACACTTTTCACCACTTTTTAAACTTTATAAAAAATAAATGTTTTTTTTTGCTTGTTATTTCACAATTTATTTAATAAAAAACAATTAATTTGTAACATTTATTGTTTCAGATTTTGAGACCTTCACAACCTCAACATCCAGCCTCGATTGTCTAAGTCTTATCGTCCAAAATATCACAACGAAAAAATCAAAGTCAAACGATATTGTTAGATCCTAAAAAATTGCTCAATAAAATTATTTATATAAAAGCCAACATTTGCCTATTTCGATATTTTCTAGAAACTCTATATTAATATTTTTATAACATATAAATAATATGCAAATGAACTTTATTTTCATTAACAAAATATAATGTTAAACTGTAAAAATGTACAAATAAACTATAAAATATATTTCTAATTTTTTGCAGTTTCTTATATCCTTAAAATGTATATTTCTAAAGAAATGTGAGAAATAATAACTAATAAAATGTAACGTAATGTTTCATGAGGTCTAGTAATACAGTAACAATTTTAATCTTTTAGTTAAATTATTAATAGATTACATACCGTAAAAATCCTAAACCCTATCCTATTAATTTTAATATATTTTTAATACTGTCTTATATAATAATTATTATTACTAAAATTTACACCAATTCAAATTGCTTATGATAGGGATGCAGTAAAAATAACAATATATCCATATTTTTTTAACATTTTTTTGAAAGAAGGTAATTTTAAACTAGAGATCGTTCTACTATTAGAACTACTACTACTAGTACTACTATTACTAAAAGGGTATTGAAATTTTGTTTTGGGATTTAGCCCTCCCGATCATTATGTGAATTTTGCATGGAAAAGTCAGATGCAAGCGGAAAAAGTGCGATACGTGTACGGGGGGAGATTTCGCTCCCCCAGATATCAAGTGAATTTTATGTGGTTTGTTATTGGCATTTTCAGTTTTCCAATATACCGATATTTTTTTAAAATATCATAAACGATATATCGCAGGGATGCAGAATTAATATCGATATTTTCTGAAAAAAAAAATAAATCGTGTTTTTTTCGATATTTTTCTATATTTTTTTAGAATAATTTAAATACGATTTCAAATTGGTACTTAATTTTATAATTCGTTACTTTAAAACTTTGTTATTTTTTTAAGAAAATATCTATATATCGATATTTTCTCTGCATCCCTACTCTATGATACAACCTAACCCCATTTTTATTACAGAAAATTAGTTTTGTTTTTACTATGAATGAGGAGATCGAAAAACTGTTAAGTAACCGAATTTCATTTCTGAGTATCCTAGATCATGATATCGATACATATGAAAACATATTCAAGAACATAAACAATGATATTATATCATTAGAACTCACTAAACAACATATACAAGAACTTGGAAATCAACCAGAACATAGTGCCCTTATACCTTTATGCAAAAAACTTTATATTCCTGGGAAGATTTTACATACAGGAGAATTTTTAACAGAGAATCAAGCCCACCCAAATAACTATCTTATTTTGAAAACATTACATCAAACAGTTAAGGGGATTGATGATCGAATAAATAGACAGAGACAATTACTTGAAAAGGCAGAGCTGTCAGTATTTCAATTAGAAGAAAGAAAAAAACTCTTATTAGGAGGAAAGGATGGTGATTTAACGCAGGATCAACTTTTGGAAGAGGATATCGAATCTTTATCCAAAGAAGTGGCTTTGATGCCAAAAGAAATCAAATCCGACAAAGGTATTGCTATTAAAGTAGGACATTTTTATGAAATTTTGGAATATGAAGAGAGTTAGTATTTAATATAAATATCAATATAATTTTTCATTTTGTAATTATAACCTTATTATGTGTAAAAAACATTATTAAAGGTATTGATTGACAATAAAAAAGTAAAATGTATTTTTTACCTTATTTATATAATGGGTGACTTGGGCTGCATCAAAATGTGATACAGTTATAAAAGTTCATTACAACAAATTATCAAAAATATGGGTTTGCTTAAAGGTCATATTAAAAGAATAAAAATTTTTACTTAAAACAAATTTATATAAAAATTACAAAAATTCACATCATGGACGGATCAGTTACATAATATCACTAAAATTAACATAAAAACTTAATATTAAACAAAGCAATAAACAATATTCAAGTTAAAATTACTATGTATATGATACAATATCTAATAGCTTAATGTCAAACAAGTCTTAAATAAGCAATCTATTCATATGGATAAAATAGAACTGCTGAACAACTTAAAAATGAGGATGTTCAATTGAAACATTTCTGGAAGGACCAGCTTCAATTGTAGTTGCCTGTGAATATAGGCCACCACTTAAGCTTGATAAATCCGTATATTTGCTTACACTACTTGGTAGCTCCATAATAAATGATGGGGACTGACTTGGAATATCTATAACAGCAATTGGCGCCATCTGAGTGGTAATTGTTGATTTTGTAGTTATGCTACCGGCATCGTCGATACTGTGCTGTGGGGCGTCGTAGGCCGGGAGCCCGCTAGAGATGGGACTGTTGAAGCGTTCAGGGACTGCATGGTGCCCATCTAGTAAAAATATATTTTAACTTAGAGTATAAAAATAGTATGCTATTTAGTGAATTAATAATAATACTATACTGAAGATATTCATTATTTTAATGTGTATATGCTATAAATAGTGATGCAACTACGTATCACAAAAATAGCTGTACACTATATGACAATTCTAAACTATAATTACTATTAACAAATTGTACCATGATAAAATGCAATCAAAATATCACTAACAAAACAAAAAGTGAATGAAGATAGCATTTCTGTGGTATAGAAATATATAGAATAAAAATAAATATGGTAACTTTAAATATACATGTATGTATATTTGTGTTTTGTGCTTACCAATGTGAAGATCTCCAAATGGCTAAGCAAGCAATGAAATATATGAAAAGTAAATGATAAAAAGCCACTGATAAATGAGTGGCCATTATATATATAAAAATAAAACTTTATATATGAAAGCAGCTACATTTAAAATATGTACTATAATGAAATACATACTTTTTTGTAGCTCCTATGTTTATCATTAAAAAGTTTATGAATTATCAGTTTAACAATTATCCTTAAATGAAACTTACCCTTAAGTGAGCTAAATCTTCCAGTTTTGTAAGGTCAGAAAGCTCAATATACAAAGAATAGACAAGAACCCAGCCATAAACTGAACATACAATAAAAACAGTCCACAAAAGGCACATTAACACATTATATGCAAAAATCATATCATTTACTATAGAGAAAAATAAATATGCTAAAAATCTAAAAATTGTAAACACAGCAAAAGCATATATCCACGGAAGCATTTTCTTTTCATATTCCTAAAAATACAATATAAATTTAATATTTACATCAATATTAAGAAAAACAATATACCTTTCTTAATGCAATAATCAACATTATACTTGTCACAAAAACTACAAATGCCAAAATTATTGAAAACACAGCAAACATTACTAAAGCATTTCGAACTAAAAAAGAATAATCTGTTGGTTAAAGTAGTGATGTATAAACATTTATTTACCATGACGAGAGCCAACATATACAAACTGATATGATATAACATAATAACCATAATGAGTACTTCCTGGAGCAGCCATAACGTAACAATACAAATCAAAACAGGCTGTTATTACTGTAAAAATAGACAGCAACTATAAACAAAAATAGTAATTAACATTCAAATGAAATAAGTCATTACTATAACTCACCAATGAAAATACTGCTGTTATCATTGATGCTCTTTGCACATCAAGGAAAAATGCATCTTGAACTAAAGGTTTCCGATACCAAGGGGTTTTCAGAGATTTTAAACTTCTACTACTTCTTAAATTTGCACTACTTCTTGTAGTTACGTGTGAATACACACTTGGCGTTCCAGACGTCGATCTAACCATATCGAATAATTTATGTGTTAATTAAATAATATTATTAACTGAAAAACTAATCTATTATGCTAAATTTTTAATATTAACGAACGTTGACATATAAACAAAAATTAGGCGTGGTTTTAGCCTTTTTCTTCTTCTTTTTAATTCAATCGTTAATAAATGGTATTTAGTTTATGGGGTTAGTTAGTATATAAGAATATTCAAATTAGGTAACAACTTATAATTGTTACACATAGAAAAACAACAGTTGTTACATGCAAAAATCCTATAAATTTATTAATATAAAGAATAATAATTTTAATACGGAACGTATGTCTTTTCTACTAATAAACTGACGTGTCTTTGTTGTGGCGCACTCTGATGTTGAAAGGAGTCAAAATTGGCTGTCACATTTCAGAAATAAAATGGTCATAAGTGAAGCTATTCTGGATTTTTAATTAAAATTCAATAAAGGTAAGTGAAATACATATTTATTAAATGTTTAATTTGTGTTAAATTTGTTGTTAATGTTAATCTTCTAACTTAAGCTGTTAGATTCATTAGTTAACAACTAATAAAAATTTTTTTATGTAAGATTTTTAAAAACATTTATATTAGTTTATATTTTATATATTTTAATATTTTCTTGTTATTGCTTTAACAAATTTAATTTTGCATCATAGTTACGTAGCAGTTCTAGATTTCTTTGTCATAACAATTCAAGTGCTTTATATTATGTTGAGAAAGTGAATGTTAAGGTTTTTGACTAATCATTACTATTGTTCCATTATTCAATATAAAATCAAGCCGTGCTGCCCCATTAATATTAGGGCTCTAATATATGAAACCATAATCATCAAATTAATGGTTTGATAACAAAAGCAAGGCTAATATTAACGTTATCTTTTCATACTGTTATGTATAGCAACTAAATAATTAATTCTAGTTCTAACATTATATAATAAATCTTATTATCGATATATGTATAACATGATTCAACTGCAAACTATTAATTTTATATATTAGCAATATAAAATTATTACAATTTACATAATTTTATTCAACAGTATGAAACCACCTAAACACTTCGCTAATATGTTTCTAATCAATTGTAATAATGAAAAACGCATGATATTGATGTTTTAAGTGTTATTAATATGTAATTGAATATATTAACTTTTACTTTTTGGCGTTACTTATTATACGTTAGTGATGCCAGCTGAATTAAAAATTACCGTCTGCGTAAGCAATTACTTTCACTTACAGTTTTAAGTATACAAATGTATTAGTTATATTTACTAAGATACAAATATCTTTATACTGGTGGGTTTAGTACAATGTTCAGAATTGTTTTTTTTTGTTTGGATTTTTAACATAAACCACTATATAAATACAATTCATGGAAACGTAATGTTTTATTGTTCTCTACGGTTAATTAATATAATGTGTTTTATTCAATTATAAGACGCATGCGTTAGCTATTTTTTGGTAGATATCTGTAATTTGAAATGCATGGTGATCATAATAAATCAGTACCACGTTCTACATTGTGCTATTATCTTCTAATTATTAACTTATGTTATTTTAGGTTATCTTAAATTATTTTTTTTATTTACTTTTGTTGGCTTTAAGATGCTATGTTTGAAATGATCCACAGCACAATTATATTTAGATTATAATTTTTTTTTCTTTGATATTGAAAATATTAAAATTGTTAAGCTCATATAATTATACATTTTTATTACATAAATTGTACTAATATTCCTTCATACACTAGGTAAAATAACGATTTCAAGTTGACAACCTTGACTTCGGTATGTTTAAAAAATAAAATTTGTTCTAGATATAATAATTGATTTTTGATGATTCTGTAGATTAATTAATTTCTAAATAATTGCTATTTAAGTTCCAAATCTGTATAGAATGCGAGGTTTCTTCTACAGTTTAATTATAATATTATTCCGGCCTTAGAATAATATTAAGTAGGAGATAAAATGACCCGCGTTTTCAACGTTTAAATATGAAGTGGTTTAACCCAAGGGGAATTACTATATGGTTAACCAAATGATTTCGAATAATTACTCCAATGGAAATAATCATAATCGCGAGGACAACTTTATATCTTTAGTCTATTTTTGTGTTTTTTCGTCACAATGCTGAGAGGTTTCTGTGTGTCTGTATATAATAATGTAAATGCACCAATGCATTCAAGTTGTATTTCGAAAGCGATCGAGCTTCAATACACTTGACCAAGTTGATGGCCACAATTCTTTGCTGCCTAAAATAATTTGTTTTTAACCTTTTGCAAAGACCTCGCGTTTTTGATTTTTTCGTTTTCAGTGCCACAATCACACACTTGAAAACAATACTTAAACCTGTGCTATCGAATTAGTGTTGCCGTGTGCGGTCCTTCAAAATATGACGAAGTTCTCATAATTTTGCTCATATTGACGTCATTCAAGTCAGACGATATATTTTAATTAGCCTGTAGCGCACTGAAATAAGATTGGAACTATTATTGAAAATATATTCGACCCTAATGTTAGCCCTAAGATAGCTGTCACCTGGAAATTATTACTGGCTTATTTTACCTTATTATTCACTATTTATTTATTTTACCTTCATTATATCACTATTATTGACCAGTAACGAATTTATTGAATTAAGAAGTATAAATCAGAAGTGAACAGAGGTTGAATTGTGTCTTTTATATTGCTTGGGATCTGTCTCACGCGTTAGAATCCAACAGTAATCATTCATCATGCCTTCGTCCCAAAATCCTCAGATTCACCTAGATTTTCCCTATATTTTAGTATAGCCGCTTTCCTTGCTCGTCGTTGTGTCGCCTAGGTTTTGTGGGAAAAAATCAAGATATGAATGCAGAAAACGTATTTTGAGAAGCATTCGAGCTCCAATCTTGTGAACATTTTGTAAACTTTCCGTCAGCCATTAATTTTTGAATATCAGTTCCGACAGATATTCCTTCTTTTGCGTTTGATACTTTTGGAAACAACTTGTTTAAGTACTGGAAAGCCGGCCCTTCGCAATCGAGCCCTTTGTCAACCAGTTTAATAAGATTTAATTTAAGTCCTATGGATTTACAAATGGTACATATGGCACGTTTTGTTGTCCTGGTTCATAATGATTACGGCTTGGTCATACCCCAGATATTCATGATCAACTACTCGGCTTTCTTCACAGTTTTTATTTCTAATGTGTAGTAGAGCCGCCTTCAAGCTGTACTTAGAACTATCAATAAATTAACGCCATTAATTTCGATCACATGATGTATTCATCACATCAAATAAACCTTTCAAAAATCGCGTGATTTCTATTTCTGTATATAGTGTTTTAAGGGTCAAGATGGAAACATCTATATTATTCCTATAACTGTAATGTAAGCCATTCTGCTTTATTTTTCCGATAAATTCAAATCAGTTCACTTTGCAAAATTAAATGATTTTCTTCTATAACGAAATCCTTTTCATTCCTGGCGATGAAAAGGAAGTTGTTAGGACATTTTTTGCACTTGTACCTAGATTATTGGCAATGGATCACTGTCCGTTAATACGTCCGGATATTTATAATGTGCTATTTTTTGGCATTTATGCCGACGACATTACTCATCTATTTTCTCCATAACGTTGGTACAGAAAATGAAGAGTACCAAATGATCACTTATACAGCTTTCTTCTGCACGCGTTACAAAACAATTTTGGTACCCACGACTTGTCCCAAACCAAAGTAATATGCATCTTTAAATGCATAAGTTTAATATTTGCAGAGGCAACGTTGTCTCTGCATTTTTAACCGTTCCGAAAAACAATCAAAGTACAAAAACAAGGTCTGGGTGATGTTTAATGCAATATCAACTGACAACCGTTATAAGAGCGCAGTGCTGCCATCATGTGCGAAATCGAAAACTAGAAACAATATTGAAACACGGATTGAAGATCTGAGTTTAGGGCATTAAATTTAGTTTATTGACTGAATGATGAAATAAAAATAAACAGATGTATATTATAATCAAGATCCAATTTTCCAGAAAAAAAAATATCTAGTGCGAGGATACACTGTGCAATTGAGATAAAATATGTTAAACGTAAAATCGCTGTACACATTTTTCATTGTGAAATCGTCAACAAGAAATATTATTTGGGCATTACATGAAACTATTTATCTCAGGAGCTCCTTTTAATAGTTTTTAATCACGAGCCTTGTCACATAGAAAATTTTCTCACAACCTTTTTGTCAACAGTTCAATTAATTCATCAACAACCAACAACCTATTCGACTGATTTAATTCCAATGGGTTTTTGTATATTTCCTAAACTCAACAAACCATCTCAGAAATATTGTTTGGATCCGTTTTATATCAGAACCGAATCAAAGAGAACTTTAAAGGTTATTTCAGACTAAATTCAACAGTCGAATTTCGAAGAAGAGAAAAACTTTGTTGAGAGAAATATTGATACAAATATTTTCTATCATTTCTACAACGTTATCCCATCTTCCTAGCAGCATAGCAACACCTTGTTGTTAGAAGGATGTTGGTTTGGCAGCGATCCAATCATCGATTGATTTTCGCATTTCTTCAGGTGGTAATCAAAAAGCGTTATTATATCTGGTGGATGCGCTTTTATCATGCAAGAGGAAGATCTTGCGTCTATTACTCGCAACTGAGTATATTTTTACAGAAATTTATTCCATTAATGGCGATGGACTTTTGCAGTAACGTTTTCTTTCAGTTTAGCAGCTCATATCTACATCTTGCTAATCCCACCATATATGCACAACAGCACGGGTCTTTCAACAAGATGGGGTCTTTTGGATTAACCCATGCTTTTTGCTCTTTGGATTGATCGTAGTAAATCTACTTTTCTTTCTCAGTCACAAAACACCATACAACAGTTTTCTTCTTTGCCTTGCAAGCAATTAAATCGCATATAAATCTCTGGAAATAATTGATTCTTCAACTACAATTTTAATATAACGGAGCAGCATCTTCATAAATTGTAAAAGTGTTCGTTAGCTTTCGGTAGCAGATTTCTTCAAGCCAAACAACAAAAGTAATGAGTGCCCGAAAATGTAATTTTGAGCGTTCCATGATAATTCATTGTGTCATTATCCATTGAAAAATTCAATAATGCTAAATAGAAAACTTATTTTATGTAGAAAAATATCAAAATCATCGAATTTTATAGTTACGTTAGATTTAAACAACAGTTGCTTACATTGATACTTTGCATCTTCACTAATAGATATCGCTGATCAAAATACATCCAAGCATCTAATATTTTCATATTTACATGCAGGCTTCATTTTCATCATTATGCATAGCAAGTAACATTTAATATATAGGTTAATACTTAACTTAATAACTGTAAAATTAGCTGATGTGTCTCATTCTTATAAACATATAAACAAACATTCGAACAATTACGTGCGTCACTTCCAATTGATCCTATTGCATCAAAATACTAGATCAAGAATGCTGTCAAGTGCAAGTTTTGTTTTGAACTAACACTTTCAATATTACTTTCATTGTTATATGTACAAAAACTTTTTAACGAAACAGATCACTGAATAAATCTACGGTCTAATACATAGACGACATCACTATTAATATATCTATATGATGGGTAGCGTTAACTGTCAAATTATATTGTCAACATTTCAATATTATTTCAACTGTTACACGTTTACAGGTTATAATTGTTTTATTGGAACAACTTTTTATTTATAACTAGTTATTTTGAAAACGATGAATAAAAAATAATTTCTCATCTATTAAGCATCGTTTCTTTATGGCGAAAAATACTGTTGAAACCGATAACTTGATAAACGTTATGTGATTGTGTACTACGGAAATCAACTATTATTGATTGGTATAGTAAATTTATGCGCGGTTTTATAAACACCCATGACAAAGAATGATTTCCCAAAGTCGGTCAGTTCTAGAAAAAGTCTACAAAACAGTTCTGGAAAACCTTAAAGTGAAATTGTGTGAAATAGCTCGAATCCAGTAGAGTATACCAGAACGTAATGTATCGACAGTTTTATACATTTGTTTAACTGCTTGCTTCATTTGTTTAACATTTAAAAGCAAAATAGTCATTTCTAAAATCAGAATAGATGAAGTGTATATCCGCTATTATACACCTAAATCATGAAGACGGTCTGAGTAAACAACAATAAGCAATCTAAAATAATCAAAAATAAATTGCCCTTAAGGGAATGCACGTAATAAATAATTGTAATAAATATATCACTCTTGAAGAGTATAATGTGTTGATAAATAGGGTTGAATTTCTAAAAAAAAGTTTTAGTTAGACCGGAAATTTATTGAGTGATGTGTTATAACAATAATATGCATGTTTACTAAACGTGTGTGCGTATTGTAATTGTGTGATTATCGTTGTTTGAATTAATGTGGTGAAATACACCCACTAATAATCCCTTATTTTTAATCCATATTTTTTTATGATCAGATTTAATGGTTGAAAATCGTCTGGGCAATCAACTTCACAAAATAAGTAAACTTATTTGTGTAAAATAGAAATCAGCGCATGAGTGTTGCGACAATACTATCAATCTTTCATCCCATAATATTTCCATTCTTCCCAGACACTATTCCCAACTAACCAAGCAGTTTCCATAGATCCTTGCAGTGTCTTCGTAGTGTCACATATTTAAGCTGGTGGTGGGTGCTTCTGTGTCTCACTTTGTATCATAATGCCGAGCAAGAAGCGGCGCACGAACAGCCAGAACTTCCCTGACCCAATCCCGACCCGACAACCCAAGGATCCACGTCCAACTGCACCCAAATCCAAATCAGTCGACGAGCTGCTCAATTTGACTAAGGAACAATTGAAACAGGAGTGTCGGAAACGCGGCCAGAAATCGACCGGGAACAAACAAGAACTGGTAGGGGTCGTGTTTTCTGTTTTGTTTTTGTTTGTTTCACGTGTTTTTATAAATTAGACAGATTTTTACCTAATATTTATATGATAAAATTTCGCTTAATGTCATTAATACAAGTTAAATTATACAAAAAAATATTTAATCATATAATATTCAAATAACTACAAGTTATAATTCAAATGCTATCATACAAATGTACATTACGTAACACATTCAACCAATACGTTAGTGGATTTAATAAAAATAATTCGGTCAAGGTAACAAATTATTTGTCTGTTCAATTCAGACTAGAAAAAAATAACATTTTCTTATCCCGATATCTCCCCAATTGCACGGATATAGTTGGCTGAATTTAATTCTAGTAATATCAAAATTGTATTATATATTTATATGGATTTTAACCGCGTCAATCTATTGGCTTTTAACTGGAACTAGTGCTTAACGTGGGCTTCAAGACAGGATCTTCAACATTAATCCTACCGAGTGGTGACGAGCTTAAAGGCCATCTCAAAAAATATTCGGACTTCCAGTCTGGTTTATATCGTGATTGGGATGGTTTGTTGGATTTTACACTATTGCTTATGGACAACCACAAACATAGATTTACCCTAGCGAATTTCCAACCAGCTACTCACATTCGTAGCAAAAGGAGGACCCACTATGACCACTAAGGTATAAATTATGGTAGAAAATATGTGAAAAATTAAACACTGAAACTCAAAGTAGTAACAAACAAGAATCATAGCACAATCTCTAGGAGTTCAGATTCGTATTAGTCAAAGTAGTAACAATAGAAAGTTATGCAATAAGTTTGCGTGATAATTTAAAAATAAGCGTAAAATAATTTTGTAATCTCCATAATTTTCGAATTTGTTGGTTCGATCCATTCTTATACACGAGAATCCATAAGACTGTCAAACACGCTACCATGGATACCATTTCTTCCATAAAACCTCTTCGCTTTTGGAATGTGAAAACAGCAAGAAATCAGAGCGAATATAGCGAATAGGGTGGATTTTTTTCTTTCTTAATTTTTTTAAACGTTGCTCGTGACTTTTCCCATAAATTTTTACACCCAGTGGGTCGAAAAAGACATTTAACATTAAACACAAAATTAATTTTACTAACTAAGAGTTTATCTGGACTAGATCTACTGCTTAACATGGGCTGAAACACGGTATTCGGCATTAAGTTTACCGACAGGTGAGTTGCTAACTTAGAGACCATCCCAGTAGATATCCGACCCGACATATCTAGTTATTGCTGTGGTTTTGGACCTGATCAACCAAAAGCTGCTTATAAGGTAAATTGGAGGCTAAAACCAAATCGACAGCCCGTATTTTAAAAGGTTAAACTGAGTCTTTTATATTGCGTGGGATATGTTTCACGCATTAGGGTCCAATAATAATCGCTCATCATGCCTTTGTCCCAAAATCGTTGGTATCGCCTTTCAATTTTCGCTATATCTTGGTCGTTCTCATTTGACGCTCATGTCGCCCCGTTTGGTGCGAAAAAATCAAGGTGTGAATGCAGAAGATACATTTTGAAATACTTTCGAACTTCAATCTTGCAACAAATTGTCGATTACGTGCTTGTAATCCGGTGATTCGTGTTTACCGAGAAAGTTGTGAATAAGACTTTCGATAAATGATGATATGGCGACTAAATGAAAGCCGATCTTTCGCGATTGAGCACTTTGGCAAAGTTCTTAATAAGGCCAACTTTAATGTGAAGAGGTGACAATAAAACATCCTGAGGGTTCACAAGTAATACAGAGGGCACATTTTGTTGACTTAGCTTATAATGCGAGAAGTACAGCCACACCTTTCTCACATAATGCTGATCAACTGCACGGCTGTCCCACAGACACTAAAAACAACAAAATTTCGTGAGTCAAATCCATTCCAACATGAAGTAGAGCCGTCTTCAAACTATACTTACAACCAGTTATGAACAAACGCCATTCATTTCGATCATATTGGAGTATTCATCACGTCAAATAAACCTTTAATATCATTACAAAAACGCATGTCATTTTATTTTTTGAAGAACAGTAAAATTGCGTGATTTCTGTTTCTATAAACAATGACTTGTGTTTTAGGGTCAAGATGTTTCCATTCCTGCAACCGTGGTCCTTGTTTCCATAAATTCGTATCGAATCATTCAATTCACTGTTTTTCTTCCATAATGCTTTCTTCGCTCACCGGCGATGAAGACGAAGATCTTAAGGATTTTTTTACATGGACAAATTGACATTAGATCACTGTCCGTGCGTAGTTAGAACTGGCTTTGATACTGATGATCCCTCAGGATATACTTTGCTATTTTTTAGCATTTATACCGACGACATTCATTGAACAAAAGTAGCAATCATCTGCATGATTTTTCTGTTCTCTCTATAACGTTGTGACAGAAATTGTAAAGAATACATTTTCACCAAGTGACCACCTGTATAGTTTTGTTCCGCACGTGTTACAAAACAACTTCAGTACCCATGACTTGTCAGTGTTTACTGCAGCAAAACCGAAGTACTGTAAATACGCGCCTTTGAATACATTTGTTATGATTTTCCGACGATTACTGACCATATAACATCCACAAACGTAACAAAAACGATGCAGTGCTGCTACCATGAGCGATCTCGAAAATTAGAACCAATCTTGAAAGACAGATTGTCGATTTATATTCGGGGCATCAAATAACGTTAAGAATCGTTTGCATGCTGGTGTCCAAAATCGCCTCGAATTTGTTAAATTATATTATAAACAATCGCGAACATAAATATACAACTATGCCCCGACAGGGTTCGAACACTCGACTATCGTTGCAGTAGGAGGATCGTCCTGTTCATCAATGTTTATAGACAAGAAAATTCGATAGCATTGTATTTTATCGAACAGCAAAACTTATTAAACTGTTACATATATTACATCTTAAGGTATTGTCGGAAAGAAGGCTTTTAAAATAAAAATTGTTAGAAACAGTTGTAAAGCCTAATTAATTCTGGTAATACTGAGTATCAACACTGAAATTATTCAACTTCTTATGGCATTCTTTAGTCCAGCTACCTGATCAACAGCTAATATTCTAATCAATTATATCCGTGCAATGGTTCGCCCCAAATATTTGTTTAATGGTTTATAATTTTGATTTTTTTAAATTGATGCCGATTTGTCCACGAGGCATACATTAAATGTATAAAATATCACTACTGTTTTTAGATCAAATCTAGTGGTTAAGTATTTGAAATAATAACAAAATAAGAAAAAAAGCAAATATACAGTTTTTCAACGTAAAATACGTCGTGTGACGTACGATGATTTTGTTATATATAATAATGTTTTAGTTAATATTTGCAGTTGACGCAAAACAAACTTCACCATTATTTTATAAATAAAAAATTAAATGTAAATATTGTCGGAAAAAATATAACGTGTGTTTATTTTAGAATAAAATCTAGAACAATCCAATATTTTATATACTGCTAACGTAGTTGTTTCTTATTTAATTTGTTTTATAGACTTCATTTTAATAACCGATACGAACCTGTCTAATTTATAAATTATGGTTTTAGTGTTCATCGTGTTAGAATGTTAGAAATCATAGCTAACTTGTTTTTAGTGTAGAACTGTAGATTTAATGTTTCATTCACACATGTACCGCCTCTAATTTTCACAACTACAATAATCGCTACTTGTTATTTTTGTGTAAACTTTAACGTATTTCTCTATAATCTAGATTTAATATTCTATGAGCTCCCCTTTGATCTCTCTATCGCCAACATTCCAAAAATTCAGCACCCTTTCATGTTTAAATTAAATAATGTCATTGTTGAAATTTAATTGACCGTGTCTCCACTTTTTGGACGTTATAACATATTCTCCCCTTCTTGTATTACGTAGTATCATTTAATATAAAGGGTGGGAATATTAAATTTCATTAGCAAAAATGAATTAATTATTATATTTTTTATATCTTTTATCATTGAACTAAGATAATAAAAAATGTATTGTAGTAATTTTAAATCGATCTATTTGAGGAATTTGATACTGAGTCTTGTATAAAAACATACTGGTAAGTGATTAATGAATTTGTTATATCCATAAGGTCAATTTGAAGAAATATACTATTATCAAAAATAGTAACGCCTTTACATTAAGGTGGTCAGTGATTTCAATAAATTTGTTCTGTCCATAATCTCCAAAGAAATACCGTTCCCAAATAATAGTAAGATTCTTAAATTTAAGTTACCAAGGCCTTTCCTAATTCCCGGATTGTTTTTCTCTACATTGATAGGAGTTTGACTGTCATGTCAAATTTTAAGACACCTTCTGCACAGAAATTGCATAAAATTTTATCTACATTTAAAAATATGTAATATTAGAGTGTACCTCTATGATGAAAATTGAAATTGAAGTAAAAAAATGTCAAACCTGCCATTTTATAACAGATGGTGTTTCAATGGAGTTAAAAAACGGCAATTTGATACCTCAAGGTAAAAGATGTGACCTAAGTAATCACTCACATGGCATGACAATTTAGGTCCTCCATATTTCCTTCGGATTATTGTCTATTCCGATCAATGGTAGAGTTAAGTTTGGAATCGCCTCCAAAGAAAATTAATTTTGTTTATTATGAACGCGGATTTCACATTTAGGGTAAATGATATAGCTCGGTGAATGAAGGTAAAACGAAATGAAACAGTGGTGATTACATTATGTGACCGTTATTTATTGGCAATATAAAAAATGTAGAAAATACAAAATAGATAAAATGGACCGCAGCGGAGTTACCTGGAGACATGGCTTGGGCAGTCGATGGTGGCACGTCTAAACCAAACGATGGTCAGTTACTGAATGATCGAAATACCCTTCAATAACATCCTAGATAAACGTCTCGGGGTTATCGTGTTCTAGTTGTCGCTGCTGGCACCCCGCCCGTGTTCAGCATCTGGGATTATATTTCTGGGTACTTTGCTGACCGTTATTCCACGATGTAAAATTTGACATGCCTCAAGGTCGCTACACATATATTACCCGAAAGTTGGTATAGAGTTGTGGATAGTGGTTTATACCAGAGTTGTGGTATTTCACCAAATAAATACGTAATAGTTTTTGTGTAATAAAGCTTTAAAACCTGAAAAAAAATAATGGTTTTCTAAATGTACTGATTATGGGAGATGAGATATGGATTTACACATACAATTAGAAAGTTGCAGATCAATCAATCGAATATCATGTTAGAGTTAAGCCCCGAAGAAATAGAGACAAGAGAAGTCCAAAATCAAGGTGATATTAACATCATCGTGGTATTCGTTATAAATTCCTTCAACAAGAACTATTACTTGCAAATTGCTCGTATAAAGGCATCGTTTATGAAAAGTTATTAACGTCAAAGGACCGGAATTATGAACCAATAATTTAATATGGTTTCTTCGCGACATTTTCATCAAAAATTCAATTCATATTCATCCGCAATCGCCGTATTTACCTGATTGAACCCCATCAAAATTATCTGTATCATCCAAAATTAGAAACTGCTTCAAGGGATATCGTTTTGAATTAATTGAAGAGATTTTAATCGATCATTTTAATAACCATTTGGAAAACTAAAAATTGTCGGCATAAATATATATAATAAAACATACATATATTAAAGTATGTTTACACTTTATTTCAAAAGTCTCATCATTCTTTGAACATAATAGTATGTAATTTTACTACACCGATCGTACGTTTCGGAATTATCAAAAAATTAAAAGATAATTCCAGATATTATGTACTAACATATATCTCTCATATTTCTTTTCGCAATTGAATGCAACACAAAATGTATATTGCAGTAAAGATGTATGTTTGTCAAACGTAGGGAAACTGACTCTCAGATTCTAAAACAGTTGCTGCCGATTATTATGTGTTCTCAATTATTTGAGGATTTATTGTGCACTTTTTATTTCTATCGACACTATTTTTTCTGCACTTAGATTAATTTGTATATATTTAATATTTGAAATATCAGTTAATGAAGAGAAAATATATTTCCACTTTATTTAAATTCAATTTTACCGTTTGTATTGCTATTTTGTATATGTTATTTATTTCAACGTATGAGAAAAAACTTTTTTCGCCTTAGTTATTTTGAAGATGTACGAGGGTTGCTACTTATAGTTTGAGTCTGTTAACGAAAATGGCTTTATTGTTTTTCGTATTCTCCATAATGATCAATATACTTTTGCATGCGTTCGAACTAGTTCACGTAACACTTTTTCCACTCTTATGGAGGTACTTCCAAAACATAATTTTTAAATGCATCAACGGTTTCTTCAGGCACCGAAAAACGTTGGCACGCAATTTATTCTTGATATACGGAAACTAAAAAAGAAATTGGTGAATTAGGACTGTACGGAGGCCCATCAATTCGACCTTTTTGGCAGTGTGAGAACTTACATTTTCATAAAGAAGAAAATTATTCTTCGTTGCTGCTTCTTTTTCTCATTTCACGAGGCACTTTTGGTAAACAAATAGTTGTGCACGGTTGCCACATATACAGCTATTCCAAAGAAACAAGCGATCATTTGTCACACTAACGTTTCATAATGGTCACGGATTCAGCTTCATTGAAGATGGAGAAGTAAAAAGTCATCATTCAAGTCACTGTAAACAACGCAAGTTGTGCTCAAATGACAAAACGTTCTGAAGAAGTTTATGGTTAAAAAGGTTAAATTTCCAACATGAGTAAATCTTTGTCATAGCTAAATGTCCATGCAATATCTTATAGTTGCATAGTCATATTAGCGCCAGGGAAGGTGCTTGATTTGTTCGATGGGATTGGAAAGGAATTGTTTATCATGAGCGGTTAACTATTTGGGTATCTGCCCAACTACTAATATTGTTATTGAAGTAGCCGAAAAGCAAAAGCGACCACCCATACTACCTACAGTACCGGATTAAGACCACTTGATGCCTTAAGTCTTGGCCACGCCTGTGTACCCCTCTAGCTATAAGTAAAATAATATCACTTTTCATGTACTAGCAATTTTTTTGTTAGTGGTTCTGGCGCCCCACAAAAAGTAATGCCCTAAGCTATTGCTTAATTTGCCTATGAACTAACCTCACTTAGACATATTGTCTATTCAAAGTTTTTTTAGTAATGCGTCATGGATATTTGTGACATCAAAAAATTGCAATGTTATCGCATCAACTCTGAATTTTAGTTCAGTTTGGCCTTGACATACAAGAATATTCTAATCTAAATAAAATAATTGAACAAAAATGTTATCAAATGTAATTTATTTTAACATTATAGTACATCTAATACATATATTATCGAAGGACTTAAAACTACAATTAAGAACACAGGTATAATAGTTTGTAGGTTAGATTTGTTTTGTTTACATTGAACTCTTTTCCACATCACCCATGAGGTAGAGTTTCTAGGTGCGTTTTTTTATGTAGTGATATCCCCCTAATCCACCTAATTAACAATTGTATATCTGAGAAACGTATTTTACTTTCATTCGAGAGCATATTTACCTTTTACGTTTAGTTTTTGTTTCCTTCGATGGTGTGTTTACTTGTCAAGCCAACTTGGTATCACGGTATATTTTATTTCTTTTGCTTCTATCTGTATACATCATTCTTCATTAAATTAATCACTGGATTCTGTCTAATGCATTTACCATATCTATGAAACAGTTAGTATTCATTATGTCCTCATACGTTCTAACCTAATGCTCATGTTTAATTTTGAACAATTAAAATCATATCTGTGCACACAAATCTTTCACGCCTACAATAGCATTGTCTACAGTTATATTCAATTAATTGTGTGCAAAGCTTTTGTTGTTTCCACTCTCATCACTCTGTCTCATAAATTTCCGGCATTGCACAGCATTGTCACATATCCTTGAAAGTTTCCTTCACTTCACTTTCACTTTCCGGCTTACTATCCAATTCAATCACTAAACTGTTAATTTCTAATCTGTCTAAAACATGTTCACGATTCCACCATTTATCAATTACTTCCTCTGTATGCCTTATCGAGTACATCCAAGCCGAAGGTGTTATGGTTGACAATGCTTCCTTCCACATATCCAAACAGTGTTTGATGGAATATCCTTCTCGACCAGCAATATATCTGCAATTACTTATTCATAAATATAATGACGAATAACACCTAATCGAACCTAACTTTTACCTTTTTTCGTCAATTTTTGTTGTGTTTACACTTTTTTTGTTACTGTCTTGTCAAGAGTGCCACAATGAACCATTTTGAAATATTCAAGTTTCATCAAGATTATCTTCCTTGGTCTTCTTTTATGCCTTCAGAAATTAATTTTTTTAAGGTAATGTCTGGAAGTTCCATTAAACCTCTCCAACGGTATCTTTACACCATTTAAACCCTATGCCCTGTAAGAGTGTATGAAAGAATGTCTTACATCCCTCAAAAAGCTGCATGTCCCTAATTCTTTTATGTATACTTTCCAGACAGACAATTTTCTCTAAAATAATTTTATTAAATTATGTTTATATCGATAAACTAGTTTGTGTACTTACTGTTCTTACACATTTCGTATATTTGGTCTCGAATAGAGCCAATATCAAGATGGTCAAGATTCGTCATCCACTTTGTATGTAGACGGGTTTTCTTGGGTGAATCTAACGTATTATTCTTCATTTTGTAAGCGATGTTATTCACAGTACCCACACTAATATTTAGCGGACAGCAACCCGCTAAAAATATTTTCAATAAAATTGTAGGAACTTATATTATTTAATATCATCAATAATTACCTCTCTAACAGAATTTACTGGTAAAAGGAGGCCTCCATTATCTCGTTTCTTTTCGAAATAACCTATTAAATTCGCAATCAATTTGTGACCTTGAATATCTATTGTTTTCGGCATTTTCAAACAAAGTAATATAATATATTACGGACCGACTTAAAATTTATCAAAATAATCAAAGGGCTGAAATAATGTTTGCCAGTTTATAACCTGTAGTAATTATAACTAATATTTTGAATAATTTAGGGTACGTCTGACAACTGGACGGCGACCAGCTGTCAGACGTATCCAAAATTCTGGAAAGCAATAGTGATAAGAGGTGACTTTTACCTATAAATTATTGTGGCTGTATAATTAACTGTAGTTTTTAGATAATAATTTTTTTATTTTAATATAATGTTAAAAATTATATTTGATAACATTTTTGTTCAATTATTTTATTTAGATCAGAATTTTTTTGTATGCCAAAACCAAACTGAACTGAAACTCAGAGTTAATGTGGCAACATTGCAATGTTTCGACGTCACAAATATCCATACGCATTACTAAAGAAACTTTGAATAGACTATACATAATCTGTATAAAATTATATTGAAAATTTGCATATATTACAGATTTTATTTATCATTGCTAATCGCGTTAATGATACTTTCTCTAATAAACTATAGAAAACGAATCGTGAAATCAAGTGAAATTGTTATTAATTTAACAGTTTGTTTTGTTTCTATCTCGATACTTGAGCATACGAACATATAACAGGTCATTTGAAAAGTCCTCAGCCTACCATAGTATAACACATTTTTTAGCAATTTTTTTTTATTCAACATAATTTTTTTCAAGGGTGTAGTACGATTTGTCCTTTGCTTCAAAATGGACCTCAGCTCCGGCGATCACCTCTTCATTCGCCGAAAATTACTTTCCAGCGAGCATTCTTTTGAGATTTGAGAACAGAAAATAGTCGTTGGGGGCCAGATCTGGAGAATACGATGGATGAGAAAGCAATTCGAAGCCCAATTCATGGATTTTTGCCATCGTTTTCAGTGACTTGTGACACGGTGCATTGTCTTGATGAAGCAGCATTTTCTTTTTCTTCAAATGCTTTATTCCATGCGCATCCCAAAATACAGACGCCATAACTGTTGCGTTTTCCCACGCTTTGGAGCGGGTTCATCATGTGTAGTCCACTGGGATGACTGTCGATTGGATTTATTATAAGAATTAAGAATTATGTTTCATCCATTGTCCCATATCGACGCAAAATCTCAGGTTTACTATGCTTGATCATCTTCAAACACTGCTCCGAATCATCAACTCGTCGTTGTTTTTGGTCAAAAGTGAGCTCGCGCGGCACCAACTTTGCACAGAGCATTCTCATACCCAAATATTCGTGAATGATATGATGTACACGTTCAGTTGATATCTTTAGTGTGTCTTCTATTTCATACAATTTCAGGTTACGGGCATTCAAAATTATTATATGGATTATTTTAATGTTTTCGTCGGTAACAACCTTTTTTGGGCGTCCATTGCGTTCACCGTCTTCGATGCTCATTTCACCACGTCTAAACTTAACATACCAATCCTTGGTAGTTGATTTTATTGCCCGGAAATTCGGCATCAAGCCAAGTTTTGAATCAACTGTATTTTATCCCTTCAAAAAGCTTCCCTTTAAAAAATATTTTATCAACACGCGAAATTCCTTTTTATCCATTTTTTTCACAATAACAAAAGTTGCTTCACTGAAAATAGTATAATTCACGAACTAATGATCCGACAACTGTCAATTTTATACAGGCATCTTTTGAGGTTACGGACCGGGGACTTTTCAATTGACCTGTTAGAAAATTGAACATTTTCTTGCCGAAACACTTAAATTTACCTTTAGCATGTTCTGTAAAAAATCATTCCAAGTTCCAGATTTAACCAGTTTTCTGGATTTTTTCTGATCGTGACCTACTTTGATTTTTTCAGCTTAATGTAATTTAGTTTATTGCCAGAGTAAATATCTCCCATTTTATTTTTAATGCGAGGAAAATCATGACGTATAAAGTCCAGCGTAAGGTATCCTATAAAAAATATATCAATTATGGTTTTGTTTTTATTGATTAATTATGTAGAAACTACTATCATTTATATAGTTTTTTAATGACAAGCCTATGTTGACGGGTGTGTTGTTTTAGCGGCGTCTGTTTTGCTTGTTATTTATTGTTCAGTCGCTGACACTCGATTAAATTTAAAAAAAATATTACCAAAAGCCCCTTCAGACATATTTTTTATTAAATGAATAAACGTAATTACCGGATATGCAACTACATCAACTTACATGAGGTTCACCGGAACAACCCATTGTTGGGGGTTGTTCCCCAACACTACAGTTTGAAATGGTTTTTGGGCCGATGTGGTTATTCTTCCATCCTTTTTCATCCCGCTAACGGTGAATGATATACAATGATGATAACTGCTTTTTTTTTGAGTAAATTACATCGACGACATGGACGAGGTCACAAAGGTGACGTGAAATAACCACCATGATCATGTGATTTGACCCCGCTAGACATTTTCTTGCGTGTTTTTCAGAAATAAACCTTGAAAATCCCTGTATTAAATACATTTTTTAATATATTTATCATATATAGAGTCTCGTTTTTACCTACTAGAGTTTATCTGAACTAGACCAACTGTTGAACGTGGGCTTCGAACCGCGGTCCTCGAGTGACCAACTTTGGAGATCATCCCAGAAAACATCCGGTCTTATCCAGCCTATTTACTGGCGTGACTGAGATCATTTTCCTCGTCGGATTTTGTACTCTTGCCTAAAGACAATCACAAATGTTAAACAATCACAAACATAACGACAATGCCCCAACATTATTCGAACCCATGACAATAGCAACAGCAGGAGGACCGTCCTATCGCCTTTACCTCTGCGCTACCAAGACGATACACACAAAATTAGGTTATTTGTGTAAATACAATTAAAACAAATATTTTTAAGAAGCATGTTTTAAGCCTGTGTTATTTTTTTTTGTAAGTAATGTAAGATAAAGGTTTATCATTTATATTACATAGTAAAAACACTACGTCTTTTGAAACCACTAATGTAGTACTTTCTCAATTCAGTTTTTTTTGTCCTAAAATCAGGCAGTGGAATTACCCATACCAGATCACGGAGACTTGCCCTAGAGTAATAAATTGGACCGGATTCTGCGGGACTGCCTCTAGGCCTACCAATACACTAAACCGAAACCGCCTCACAGCTGACCCCTGTAGGTCGCTACTGCATTAAATTTAGGCATATGGCATCCGCCAACAGGGCAGCTGTTATTGAATACGAGGATCCAACGAAAGATCAGCTATTGAAACTAACTGTTGATTCGCGATCTTGAGCTAACACACCACTGGGTGCTGTCATATGGGGACAAAAGTTATGAATGCAGCAACGGATGGGGTCCTTACAGCCTGGAAAAAGGGGAGATTAGCAGTGACGCGCGCAATCAGCTTGCGAACAAGCGCGTTTTCAGAAGTACTTTAGCTGAGTTATTTGTGGAAGAATTGAGATAGATGTAATCACGAAGCAGCTCATGTTTAACTCCATTTATGATGAAAATTAATTTTCACCGTCTCGACCCGGGGTTCTATCGTTTCTGTAGACAAAGAAGTGTTCGCGGGAGAGAGACGATGCGAAGGTTTCAGGAAAGTCACCCAGCAGTGAGAATGATATCGACGTCTTAGATTATCATGACGTCTTCCAATCCTGCTTGCTGCAGCTTTAGCGGCTAGCCGGCCGTATAGCAGGTTGAATCAGAATTGCAGGGGGTTGAGATGGTTGCTAGGTCGCGAAATAAATTAAATTAATAAATTATTTTCCGCCAGCAGGTGGTTGAGATTCTCGAAATTTTTGTTCATGTTGTTTGGATTCTGCTAGCTCGGTTACCATCTTTTTCATGTTGTTCTTCAATCTATTTGTTCAGTTTTTGGTTTCTTTTTCAAGGTGTTTTCGTTTCATTTTTCCAATGAGGCGAACATCGTTCAGGCTGTCATCACTTTCAGTGCTAGGGCGATTTTCTGGGGGTGGAAAGGGCTCTGGCGCACGAGATGGCATTGCCCCGTTTGTAAAACGCTTTTCAGGGGTTTACAAACGTTTGGGCGAGGGTGCTTGGTGCTCAAGAATATTTCGGTTAATTCTCGGAAAGCGTAAGTAGGTTCGGCACGACGACCGTTCTCTTCGAGAGCTAGCACGGGACTGTCTCAATTTAGTGCCAGGTTAACATTATATAAATAAATGATAAATCGCACCCGGTTATGTATAGTCAATAGATCCAGGTAAACTAAATGCAGAATAGAAGCTAATGATTCATTATTTGTTCTAAAACTCCTCATAGCGGTTAAATTATTTTATGATATGGCGATTATGTTTGATGATATTATGTTTCTCCCCGATCAAAACTGAACCTTTTGGCGTTTGGCAGCAATGTACTAGTCAAAGCAGCATCATTAAGGAAGTCGATGTAAATGAGAAGAATACCACGATATTACCACCCAAATTATACCGGATGACCTCCCTATGCTTGACTATAGGAAGCAGGCAGTCCGCATTTTTTCTCCAAACATATAACCCGGTCCTTTGTAGGAAACAATTTAAACGATGATTCATCCGACCATGACACATTCTTTCATCATTTCTTTCGCAGCTTAGCGTTTCGAAGCCCTTTTAATGGTTGTCAGTCACTCAGTTAAGTTTGGGTTTCGCTCCCTGTTCCTCTTCACCAAAGGCGTTTTACCATGTTTTCTGTCTACTGTTACTACTGTGAATTCTGTCGCTCATCGTCGATGTCAAACATCATCTGAGGGATCTGACCAGTTTTAACCACATACAGTGAAATATAATCAACAAGACTCGATATGTAAACTGATCAATACATACACATCGCATTCAATCATTTGAAAAGTCCCCGGTCTACCCTAGTAAAACACATTTTTTGGAAAAATTAGTTATTTTTATTCAACATAAATCTCTTCAAGGGTGATACACTGATTATAGCGACCCTCCAACTATTTTCGATGCAATTTTTGTAGTACGATTTGTCCTTTGCTTCAAAATAGGCCTCAGTTTCTGCGATCACCTCTTCATTCGAGGAAAATTTCTTCCCAGTGAGTATTCTTTTGAGATCTGAGAACAGGAAATAGTCGCTGGATGTCAGATCTGGAGAATACGGTGGATAAGGAAGCAATTCGAAGCCCAATTCATGGATTTTTGCCATTGTTTTCACTGATTCTTGACACGGTGCATTGTCTTGGTGAAGCAGCACTTTCTTTTTCTTCAATTGCGGCCGTTTTTCGGCGATTTCGTCATTCAAACGGTCTAATAAAGCTATGTAATAGTCGCTGTTGATGGTCCTTTCTTTTTCAAGGTAGTCAATGAAAATTACTCCATGCGCATCCCAAAATACAGCCATAAGCTTGCCAACACTGTTGCGTTTTCCCACGCTTTGGAGCGGGTTCATCGTGTGCAGTCCACTCAGATAACTGTCGATTGGACTTCGGAGTGAAATGATGGAGCCATGTTTCTTCCATTGTCACATATCGATACAAAAATTTGGGTTTATTACGCTTGACCATCTTCAAACACTACTCGGAATCAACTAGTCGTTGTTTTTGGTCAAAAGTGAACTCGCGCGGCACCCACTGCACTGATTTTTCTCATACCCAAATATTCGTGAATGATATGATGTACACGTTCAGTTGATATCTGCTATTCTGTGTCTGTATTGAGTGTCTGCTACTCAATTTACGGGCACTCAAAATCATTTTGTGGATTTTTAAAATGTTTTCGTCGGTAACAACCTCTTTTGGGCGTTCACTGCGTTCACCGTCTTCGGTGCTCATTTCACCACGTCTAAAATTAGCATACCAATCCTTGATGGTTGATTTTCCTGGGGTTGTGTCCGGAAACTCGGCATCAACACAAGTTTTTGCTTCAAGTGTATTTTTTCCCTTCAAAAAGCAATATTTTATCAACACGCGAAATTCCTTTTTATCCATTTTTTTCACAATAACAAAAGTTGCTTCATTCAAAATGCTATAATTCACAAACCAATGGTCCGACAGCTGTCAAATTTATACAGGTATCTTTTGAGGGTCAGGGCTAACTAAAACCATATGAATTTAATTCTAGTAACTCCATCTATATGTCAGACCGGGGACTTTTCAATTGACCTGTTACACGGAAGCATATTTTGTATCCTGTATATATTTTGTGGTCTAATTTTAAGCTCTTCACTTTTTGCTACAATAAAATCCATTGTAAGACGTTACCGAAATATGTTCCAAAAACAAGATAGGCAGCATTAGATATATACAAAGTTCACATATTAATCGTTGAACGCATATAGTTTGTATTTGTTGTTAGTATATGTATTATTGGATATTAATAACTTATTTTGTTTTTAAAGTAACTATTTAGTATAGAATGGCACATTCCATATACGTCGATTGCTATTTATATTTCTGTCCTTGGCAACATAACACTAAGGCGCAATTTGACGTTTTCATTGGAAAATTGGCATTCGACAAAATCTTCTTCAGTGCATTTTGTAATTTAAACGCACATTATTTTTTTTATTTTTTTTTTTTATTATTACTCTTCGTGAGTCCACAATCTGCCCTATTGGCAATAAGTATTTCTTCTGTTTATATTATATATACATGGCATGTAGAAAATCACTTCATTAAGCAATCTTCTGTATAAAATATTATCTTAATTAATTAGTCTTATTCTAATGCTTATTCTAAACTCTACATATGTCCAGTAATCAGATCAGATGGTGTTAAACGTTTTAGTCTACGCACTTCACTATCACGTCGCATATTTAGCTGATTAGCGAGTACATTGGGATGCACTGACACTCTTTCGAAGTACTTCACACAAACACGTTGGATTACACTCGTTATAGGTTCTAGAGGAATATCGCGTTGTATCACTTTATTTGAAATATAGTACGGAGCATCAACAATGGCACGCAACACCTTATTTTGGAACCGTTGAATGATGGATATATTAGATTTGCTAGCGGTACCCCATAGTTGAATTCCATATGTCCAAATGGGCTTGAGTATAGACTCATACAGCAATACCTTGTTATCTAATGATAACTTGGATTTGCGCCCAATGAGCCAATACATTTGATATAATTTTAGTCCTAGTTGTTTCCGTTTAGAGAGTATGTGCTTCTTCCAGGTTAGGCGTCGATCTAAATGCATACCAAGATATTTAACATGGTCTGCTTGGGGGAGTTGGCGATGATTGATATTTACTGGTGGACATGTTCTTCTACGCAGGGTAAACGTTATATGCGTGGATTTTGATTCATTGGCTTTAATGCGCCATGTCTTCAACCATAATTGTATTTGCTCCAGGTGGGTTTGTAGGTTTATTGATGCTGTGACTGGATCTTCATGGGATGCTAAGATTGCTGTATCGTCTGCATATGTTGCCACAGTAGTTATTTTTGTGGTGGGCAGATCAGCCGTATACAGAAGATACAGTACTGGACCCAGTACACTACCTTGCGGAACTCCTGAATATATGGGATTTAATTCGGTATGTTCATCGCCTTGATTTACAATAAAATGTCTGTCAGTGAGATACGATTTTAGTAGCTGATAGTCCGGATGAGGGAGAAGTTTCTTTAGTTTAACCTGCAAGCCCGTATGCCATACTTTGTCAAAAGCCTGAGATATGTCTAGGAAAGCAGCCGAACAATATCTTTTGGCATTTAGGTCAGCGTTTATTTGGTTTACAAGTCTATGCACTTGTTCTATAGTCCCATGCTTATTGCGAAAGCCAAACTGATGTTCTGCAATAATTTTTCTTTTTTCTATTATATAGTTTAGTTTTTTTATGTATAACTTCTCGAAAACTTTCGAGATTATTGGTAATAAACTTATAGGTCGGTAGGAGGTCACATCTTCTGGTATTTTTCCTGGTTTAAGTATCATTAATATTTTAGCTACTTTCCAGATACTAGGGAAGTAATTAATTCGTAGCATAGCATTAAATATATATGTTAATAGTTTTATAGCCTTTTCTGATAGTTCTTTTAAAATTTTGCCAGTAATTAAGTCATAACCAGGAGCTTTTTTAATATTAATCTCTCTCATTATTGTATGTTTAACTTTTTTGACCGTTAATTTCTCGTGCGGTAAATCCATTTGAAATGGCGAATCTAGAAAGCTAGTAATTTTATTTTCGTCATCTTTATGTAGCTGAGACTGGAAAGGTTTAAAAACATTTTTTAAGTGTTTTGAGAAAATGTCGGCCTTCTCTTTATTGCTTCTCGCCCAATTATTTTCGCTTGTTTTAATAGGTGGGTTATGCTGCTGGGATCTCCTAAGCTTTTTTGTTGCTTTCCACAACGAATAGTCTGCAGCCTCAGTTGATGTCAAGTTTTCTAGGTATTCTTGAATGCCTTGGTTCTGTTCGATTTGGATTAGATCTCTCAGCTCTTTTATGGCCCTATTAAATTTTCTTTTATTCTCTTCAGTCCTTTGCTGTTGCCAATTTCGTCGTAACTTTCTTTTTTCTGCTATCTTTTTCTGTATTGTACATGATATATGTGTATTTTTTCTTGGAAATGTTTCAATGTTGGGAGTCGCGGAATATGCTGCCTCCTGTATATTTTTTGTAAGATTTATTGCTGCTATTTCTATATCCATTTCAGTTTGTAACGGTAAGTTTAGAGAGATATTTTGGTCTAAGTTTTCTCTAAATGAGGGCCAGTTAGTTCTATTATTGCACAGAGAAGGGGGTTTATCTTTGATGGTAATTTTTGAAGAAATTGTTACTATTATTGGTGAATGATCAGAAGACAGGTCGAAACATGATTCTGCCTGACACTTTTTTGGATCAATATTTTTTGTAATACAGAAATCTATTGTATCTGGTTTTTTATTTCTGTCTGAAGGCCAATATGTTGGTTCACCAGTAGAGATATGTTGTAAGTTATCTATCCTTATGGCTTTGAGCAGTTCTCTACCTTTTGAGGTTATTATTCTTGAACCCCACATTAAATGTTTTGCATTATAATCTCCTCCTGCTATAAATCTATTACCTAGCGTACGGAAGAATTCTTGAAATTGTTCTGCCTTGTTGTTATGTTTGGGTGGGCAATAAATCGCAGAAATTGTTAATGGTCCATGGGCTTCCTCTATGGTTATACTGGTGGCTTGCAGGTAGTCTTTGCGGAATTTTTCTTTTTCGAAATGCTTTATATCATCTCGAATTATTATGGCTGTACCTCCATGTGCTTTATCATCAGGGTGATTTGTATGATAAAGCTTATATTTAGGAACTTTCAAATAATTTTTGTCCGTAAAGTGTGTTTCGGAAACCATCATAACGTCAATATTTTGTTCAATTACGAACATTTTTAGTTCCCTGGCATGTTGTTGGAGCCCATTGGCATTCCAGACGGCGATTTTGTAGCTATTGGTTTCAGGCATTAGGCAAGTTTGCTTACGACGGTTGTGAGTAGACCAAGCATCGTACTCATTTGATCCATTAGTTTGGCCATCATATTTTCTAATCTTGAGATGTTGCTAGTTTCAGTAGGTTGAGATATTGTCTCTCGTTTTTGTGCTGAACCATTTTCAACTATTTGGGCATAAGTTATGTCTGGTTGACTTGTTCTGGTGGGTAGTGGTAGATTGGTAGTAGTGGATTGTTTTTGTTGATGCCTTTTTTCCCTTAAGGCAGGATAGAGTTTCTGCTGTAGTTGCTTGTGAACTGCGCAACCCTTGTAGTTCGCTGGATGATTTCCGTTACAGTTGACACATTTCACTTTTTCATCGCGAACTTTACGAGTACAATCTCCTGTCTTATGTTCTCCTGCACATTTTACGCATCTATATGATTTGCGACAGTAAGTCTTTGTGTGCCCGTGCGCTTGACACCTTGTGCATTGTGGTATAATTCTTTTTATATGTGGTGGTTCGCATTTAATAATATTATTTTCCAATTTGGTGATTTCATACACCGCCTTATTGTTTCCATTAGGTTTTATGTCTATATAAAACATAGGCAGAGGTTTTTTTGTCGTGTGATGTCGTATATTGTGAATATTTACGACCTCGTGGCCTTTTTCAGCTAGTGCTACCTTGATGGTGTTAAAGTCCGTCCCGTGATGTAATCCTTTTAATACGAATTTAAATGTTCTCTCGGATTTTGGCCTGAATGTATGGTATTGGGTGTTTCTTTCATCTAATTCTTTTATAAGAACTTTAAAGTGATCCGCTTCGAACAATTGGATTTTAATTGTTTCATAGCTCACTGTTTTAATTGTGTAGTTCGTAGTAATGGTTTTTAATAAATCATGGATGTTTTTTATTATTCCTACCTTATAGACTGTTATTGGTGGTGGTTTGGGAACAACTTTTTCAGGGCTTGGTTGTATGTTCTCTTCAATTTCTTCCGACAGGTTGCTAAAACTGTTTTTTGTCTCTATCGGTTTCTGCAACCAATAGTCACTGATTCTTGTTTGTTTCCTCGCGATTTCTTCTTCTGGACTTCTCAATCGTTTTTTGTTAACGACTGTAGTCCATTCTGATGGTGGAGTTTGCGTTATTGCTGTTTGTTCTAATCTTATATCAAAGTGTGCAGGTGATTTGGTTGAATCGCTATTGTTTGCCATTTTTTAATTTTTAATATTTTATTTAATTTACTTCCAGAGGATAAAAAAAATAAAATAAATACATTGTTTATTTCACGCACTTCATTTTTCACTTACGTTATTTTAGCACTAGTTTTTTACTATAAATACAATAAATGGATTTCAAAAGGACTGTTGTAAAATAAGATGAAATTATTTTAAAAACTAATAAAAATGAGATGCAGTCCTTTTGTCTGGTCACGTAAACACGTATTCACTACACTTTAGGTCCACTGAGAGACGGATAGCCGCATCTGTTATGCGTTTTTAACACTCAATTAAATAACCGTAATAAAATACTGGGTTTTTTTTAAAGAAAGGTATCTTTTTATAGCTTGGACCGTATTGAAAATACGTCTTCACCCTACGAAGGTTGGAACTGAACTACGCACATTATTGACAATAACTTGATAAATTCATCTGATACTAGAACTGAAATTAATTCGTGAATTTTGTAAATTATTGTTCGAATGTATTGTATTGAACTTTCGATGTAGATTTCGATCAAGACAACACTGCACCGATAGACTTTTTTTTGTTCTGGCCTAAAACCAGGCCGTGGAATAAATTACGCATATCTGGTCGTGGAGACTTACCCTGGGGTGACAAGTTGGACCGGGTTATGTGTGACTGCCTCTGGGCTTACCAATACACTAAACCGAAACCGCCTCACAGTTGACCCCCGTGGATCGCTACTGCTACTGCATTAAATTCGGAGATATGGCACCCGCTGATCGGGCAGCCGTTATGGGGTACGAGGACCCGACGATTCTATTGATTCGCGAACTTGAGTTAACACACGACTGGATTCTGTCGTATCGTGGCAAAAGTTATGACTGCAGTGACGAATGAGGTCATTTCACCCTGGAAAAGGGGAAGTGACGCGATGCTAAGTTGCCAACATGTCGACCAGCTCGCGAACAAACGCGTTTTCAGAAGAACTTGAGCTGACTTGTTGTTTGTGGCAAACCATGGAGCGTTTAAAATTCTCCTGAGGAGCTTATTTTGGAAAACTTGAAGCCCTTTGAGAGGAGTACGGACCGAATTAACATCTTGTAAAATAAGCATCTGATGGAGATGGGAAGTCTGCTAGAAGGGCATATCAGAGAAGATAGCAGCTAGCGGCCCGACCCTTTCTGAATTTGGGACTGCCAACCGAACCGTCGGTCGAAGTGGAGACCTAGGTACGTGATGTTATCCAGCCATGGAATTATTGCGGTGTCGATCTTAAGTTGCAGGAGTACCGTTAGACTTATTTCTTTATGCGCAATCCTACAGCTACAGCAATTCAAAATCGGGTTTTATGATCGGCACGTTACATACGTTACGTGAATTTGAGGCATCTTTGGATATTAGTATGACAAGCGCCAAAGAACTCCTCATAATCCAACAAATGCCCAAAAATGGTTCATGTCGATTGGTGCAAGCAAATATTTCAATAAGTTCAAACTGCGCCAAAAGATGTGTATAACATATATACAGGTAACGAATACTTATATTCTCTGTGAGCCCGATAGAAAACAGAAATCGACTTTATCGGTTTTCCAAGAATATGAAGTTGTAATGGTATACCAGCATTCGTCTACCAAAGGTTTTTCACTAAATCTCGCAACGGATCGGCCACAGGCGATCAGTCACAACTATTCTGGCATCCGATGGGCGGTATCCTATTTTTCAAATGGTTTTCAAAGATCTTGATCCACATATTTTCGGAGATCAGAAAAGTCTGTGAATTTGTTCTTCAACTGTGTTCTGATTGTCGCATTTGAAACGAATGACTTTGACTGACGAATGAATTTCTAATACAATTTCTGAGAGAAAAATGTAAAATTTATCTTAAGCATCGCATTAAATGACTTCTTCCCTACAGTCAGTCATTTTTAGTCCGTTGGCTAAAATTGTTAGAGATTAGCCGGAAATATTGCTTCGTCTGATTACCATTTGTTCCGGTCTCTGCCAAACCATGGATCATGCTTACAGATGCTAGATTGTAACATCTTTAAACATTTCTGCGCATTAAAAACAAATTCTATGGCCAACGAATTTCAACAGACGGAGAAGCGGTTGATGCGTTCAAAGCACGTATTTTGGACTTACCTCAATGGAAGTTAAGCAAGTACTACAAATTGGTACCAATGCATGGTTAGAAGTGCATTGATTTTCACGGAGAATATTTTAAAAAACAACAAATGTAATGTCGATGATCAATATTTGTTTTTCCTTATATATAGACTAGATATATAAATAGCAACCCGCATAACGATGATTGCTGTTTATGAAACATTAAAATAAAACGCTCTGATCCTATTCCAAATCATTGGCTCTTTCCAGTCGCGATGATTATCTGCATCTCGCATATTATTCCATAGTATTCCCAACGTTGGAAACCATACGTATATAACGGCAGGCTTCGCTTACAGAGAAGCAGTTTGTAGTGTGTTAATGTTATACAAGGAGGACATTTGAATTGAAAATTACTTTATTTTTTAAAATATCCGTATTTTCGTTCTATATACTTTTGAATGAAATCGAACTATTTATCAGATCAATTTAAAGTGCACAACACCAACACTTTAAATTAAATAAATAACAACTCAAAATTGTTGTCCTTATAATATATCATATTGTAAAATATAAATTATATTACATCTTTTGAAGCACCACCATTTACAAAAGTTAATTTTTTTTGTTTTTCATTTGTTTGCACATTCAAATTTCAGTCATATTTTTGTTTTTTTTATATATCGAATTAATGCCTAAATTTAATTTGATTTCACAGTATATCACTTTTTAAAATTTACACCTTACGTTAGATATATTTACTATAGTCTTAATTTATTACGATTGTTTATTTAGCACTTGTATCAACATATTTCCCAAATTATAATTAAATTGGACTACTTAATCTAAAATTAAGATAAAGGCTTGTACACCATACAAGTTCAGTGGTGTGGTTCTCTTCGATTTTCTGATTTCCTGCCTCATTTAGTAACCTTATTTCATGTTTTAAGGCATAATCTTGGATAATTTCCTATGACAAAATCCATTTGATTTCAAGTTCATCGTGTAGTTTCTTAGTTGGTTTGTTGTTTTAGTGCGTCCAAATAGGCTTTATAATAGACTGACACACCAATCTATTTGGTTTTAGGTCAAGTTGGGAGTATCTTCCGATGAACCAATACAGCTCTTTGATTTTGAGTCTGATCTGCTCTGTTTTTTGTTTAACGTGATGTACAGTATATTACATGATGATCTTATATTAATTTTTTTTTGCATTTAAATAATAAAATCTTCTGAAGAAGATTGATTATTATTCCGATAGCATCGAAACATTTTTTAAACTTTTCTTCTAAATTGAGTCGTTTATTCGGTGAAAAGATAAACAAAAATAAATAATAATCTCATTTCCACACACTCTCATTTTATAGACTTTTAATATTATGTAGGGTTATCATAATACATATGTTTTTCAATGTATACAACAACTAAATCAATAAATATTTTCAATTCCCAATTGTTCGTTTACTTGTAGTTGGCGTATTATAGTTCTATAAAACAAACAACACAATGTAAGATTATTTTCGGCAGTATATTTTTAATTGTATAATATTTTTTTCGATAGTTCTTTGATCTTTTTTGTCTCTATAACAATATTTTATAAATTTCTTTACGAATACTTTTACGAATCTTTTTAGGAATTTTGATAAATATATAAAAGCAATGATTCCCGTAAGTACTGCTTTATATGAATATTTTTAGACATTTTAACGCAATACAAAAACTGTTTGTTTTTCAGGTTCTTTTAAATCAATTTAAACGTTAAGTTTCAACATATACACTAGGTTTTTGCATGTATTCTCATAATTTTTTAGCTTTAAAAAGGCGCTTATTGAAAAAAAAACGTACTCTATACGTTAATCAAAATATTTTCTATAATATTTTCCCATCTGTCTGGCAACATATCGATTACGTACCAAAAAAAAAGATGTTGGTTTGGCAGCAATCCAATTCAATCCATTTTCGCACTTTTCATTTCCACTCATAATATGTAATAGAAAACTCACCAGCAAACAGTAAAACCGCAATGAAAAAACGATTCGAAATTGCATTTTCAGCTAATTCGTGTGGTAGCCATTTTTCTTTTTATATCTGTCCCGTAGCAAGCCAACATTTGATATTTTCATTCAGTTTATTCATCTACTGTTAAACCATAAACAGCATCACCATAAATTTTTAAAGGCATTAGATGGGATTCAGCTGTAGATTTATTAAAATCAAAAGTGATAATATTTTTACCAAAATAGGAAACCACACCGTTAAAAATCTTCAAGCGAGCCGAACTTGTTTCTTGATCAATTTTAATGCTGTGGATAATCAACAAGTCGTGAGTTTATACTTACATAAAGGACATCCAGTCATATTTATCTGTACTTTTACTTTCGCAGGGCCTAAAATATTTTGAATTTTGGTATAGAATTGAAATCATTTTGCAAAATTAAAATCGAATAGATCGAACCTAGACGGAATGTCCTCATATGTCTGTTCAGATTAAAAGTGTTACAATATATTTTTTAACAATATTCACAAATCGATAATTTATCCATTACTGCCTATCATTTAGAATCAAAGTATGAACAGTACAAGAACAAAAGCAATAAACAGGGTTCCTAACCTTACAAAGCAGAATTACTACCAGCACCAGAATCAAGTCAAAAATGGCTGTTTTAGGTCTTTGGATTCTACCTCTCTTGCTTGTAAATGGCAATGTCGCAAAATCAGACGGGAACTACTTTAACTTTACCGAATACCGGTTGAGATTCTCCAGAAACATTAATGAAATCTTCAAAACTATAAAATGTAACAGTTAGGTTGGGTTGTTTAACAGTTTACATTGGTAATTTGCATCAGTTTTCACCAATATATATAAATGTATATACATATAAGCAAAGAAGTGTTCAGGTGCAAGAATACTTCGAATTTTAATTATATCAATATCTTGGATTTTTTTAGTATTATTTAATGTAATCTGAGAACATGCAGGGAATCAATCTTTTGGCAATTCGTGACGCCCACTATCTTGTGGGTGATCAAAGTGTACAGAAGACATCTCTCATTATAGTTACTGGCATGCCAGGGATGATAACTCCATATCTTATTCTATCGCTCACGCCTATAAACGGTCAACAACAAATCCCAATGAAACCCGAACCCGCGCTCTTATTGTCATCAAGGGACTTATTAGAGAATGAAATTTTCCATATATTACAGAATATATACTGATTCTGCTTGAACAAAACTTTAACAATAGTTCAAATATTCTATTTACCTATGTAAATGTTGACATTTTATCAAATTATTTATGTTTCAAGAAAACATCTTTCGATTTCACAATTTATAATTTCTCCGTTCCGTTGATACCATAAAAATGAAAGATACAATTTACCAACGTTATACATCATATATGGCTACGAAGAAAGTACAAAGATCGGCAGTCGGATGATCTGTATGGAAGGGGAAATTTCACTCTGCTGGCCGAAATAGAACGATAGGCTGGTAATTCAAACAACAAGGAACAATATACCGAGTTGCGTGTAACGAAACTACATTAGTATTTTCCACGGCGCTGCTTTCAAAAATACGCAAGAAAGTAGTTTAATTTTTATCACTTTTATCTCTCTCGCGGTGAATTAATTGTGTTATTGTTTATATTTTTATATTATTATAATCACCATGATGGATGACGACACAACGTTTTTTCCAATAATTGTAAAGTTTGTGAGTATAGAAATTTTTGGTATTAAATCGTATTTTTGTTCAGATAAATGTGTCAGATTTAAAATACCTTCACAATTTACATACTCTGTTGCAAATTCAATGTAAACCTTTTAATTATCTTTTAGTTTTGAAGACAATCAGAATATGAAATAATCAAAATATTTTTCTTTTTTACAAAATAAAAATCCTGCTATATTTTAAATTTGAAAATGTAAGAATTTTACTGAATAAAAATATATTCCCATTATCCTCTAATATTTTGGAAAAGTATAGTATATCGTACAAAGTAATTTTTTTTAAATGTCTAGTTCTATAAATTAATTTGGCTTAAACCCAGTACGTTTACTTCCAACGTATATAATTTGGATTATCTGCTATATTTTTATTAATATAACAGGGAATAGATTAAAGTAATAAATATAATTTAATATTATTGAGCTTTATATATCATATATAGACTATATTTAAATAAAATTCTTATATTAATTATTGAGTGAGTCAGTAATAGCGTACATCAAATTATTGACTAATAAAATAAATAAATAATTGTTTTATTGTTATTTTATTATCACAGTAACATTGATTAAAAATCGCTCATCATTCATCATCGATCACTTCAACACATTTTTCAACTTTTTTCGCATTAATTTCATAAATGATTCACAGATATTCCACGATATAGAATATCTAAATATATTTATTATAATTCTGTTTATTATTTTTAGAAATATAGGTACTTAAAATTATTATTACACATATAATCACATATACGCTCATATACATATATATAGCAGCTTTTTATTAGTGCACCTTCGTTAATTTTTGCATGTACATAGAACTTAAATCGTAAAAGTACAGAATGTTATTAACTATAATATTATTTTTACAGCTTCAACGTTTGGGGTATAAAATGGCAACAAAGCGAAAAGAAATTCCAACCAGTAATGGAAATATCATTCAAAGCAACGCAAATGGAAAAACTAAAAATACATTGAACGATGCCCAGAAACGCCAAAAAGAAAAAGAAAGGGAAGAAAGAGAAAGTATAGTTTTATGGAAAAAACCACTTCTAACTTTAGAGTATTTCTCTAAAGAATGTGGTGAATTAGTAACATATTATGGAAAAAAGTAAGTTATAAATAATAATTAAACAATGTTATTTTTTATATTTAATGTATTATGCACTTATTTTCAGAATATTAGCCAATAAAATACTAGTTGTGTCTTTGGCGATCTCAGTATTATCATTATATTTATTAGTCAATTTAAGGGGTCCACATTATGAGATTGTACAGGGTGTATATAAAAAATTATTGTGGTGTCTTTACTGGATAGGTTTAGGTACACAAATAACAAACACTATTATGTTGACTCTAGGTTTTAATATTATTTAATTTATAGGTGTGCTATCATCAGTAGGATTAGGTACAGGACTTCATACGTTCTTATTGTATTTAGGACCACATATAGCAGCAGTTACACTAGCTGGATATGAATGTGGTAGTCTTAATTTTCCAGAACCCCCTTATCCTGAAGAGTAAGTGAAACAGGTCATACTTTGTTTAGAATGATGTTGTATTTATTTTGTAGTATTGTTTGTCCAGCCGAGGGCGATGAAGGTAGTATTCCAGTTACGATACTAAGTATAATGTCAAAAGTACGACTGGAAGCTATGTGTTGGGGCGCAGGAACGGCCCTTGGTGAATTACCACCCTATTTTATGGCCAGAGCAGCCAGGCTATCGGGGTAATTACTGCAAATTATAACAGGTCAATTGGAAAGTTCCCGACCTGACACATACATGATAAAAAACAAAATTAATAAAAAGGAATTTGGCGTGTTGATAAAATTTGATAAAACATATATACTTTTTTTTGGAAAAAATACAGTTTAAACGAAAACTTGGCTTAAGGCCGAGTTTCCGGACACCGCCCCAGAAAAATCAACCATCAAGGATTGGTATGCTAAGTTTAGACACGACACCATGGTGAAATGAGCACCGAAGACGCTGAACGCAGTCGACGCCCAAAAGAGGTTGTTACTGACGAAAACATTTAAAAAATCCACAAAATGAATTTGAATGACCGTAAATTGAAATTGAATGAATAGCAGACACATTAAAGATATCAACTGAACGTGTACATCATATCATTCACGCGAGCTCACTTTTGACCAAAGACAACGACGAGTTAATGATTCGGAGCAGTGTTTGAAGATGATCAAGTGTAATAAACCCGTGTTTTTGCGATATGTACGATATGCATTATTGTCGATATGTGACAATGGATGAGACATGGCTCCATGATTTCCACTCCGAAATCAAATCGACGGTTATCCGAGTGACACGATGAACCAGCTGCAAAGCGTGGGAAAATGCAACAGTCGGCTGTCAAGGTTATGGCATCTGTATTTTGGGATTTGCATGGCATAATTTTCATTGACTACCTTTAAAAAGGAAGGACCATCAACAGGGACTACTACATAGCGCTATTGGACCGTTTGAAGGACGAAATCGCCGAAAAACGGTCGCATTTGAAGAAAAAGAAAGTGTTGCTTCACTAATACAATGCACCGTGTCACAAGTCAGTGAAAACTATGGCAAAAATCCATGAGTTGGGCTTCGAATTGCTTCCTCATCCACCGTATTCTCTAGATGTGGCCCCCAGCGACTATTTCCTGTTCTCAGATCTCAAAAGAATGCTCGCTGGGAAAATTAGACATTTATAGCATAGACAATTTTCCTCGAATGAAGAGGTGATGGCCGAAACTTAGGCCTATTTTGAAGCAAAGAACAAAAATCATACTACAAACATGGTATCGAAAAGTTAGAAGCTCGCTATAATCAGTGTATCACCCTTGAAAGGAATTATGTTAAATAAAAGAACTAATTTTGCTAAAAAAATGTGTTTTACTATGGTAGGCCAGGGACTTTTCAATTGACCTTTTATAATCACACTTGTATGTACACTATGTATTTTTAATACTATTTGTTAATTATACTGTTTTAGTATTGACCCAGACGATGAGGATGATGATTTAAAAGAATTTGAAGAATTACAAAAGAAACAGAAAAACAGAGAAAAATTATCTGTAATCGACAAAGGAAAATTGTTTGTCGAAGAACTAGTGCAAAAAGTTGGCTTTTTGGGTATTTTAGGTTGCGCAAGTGTAAGTTAAATAAATTAATGAAAACCATTATAACTGTAATATGGAGGGTCAACCTGGAATTATTGAGACTATAAAAATATGGTTAATCAAGCAAAACAAATGATGGTTTAATAAGTAATGCAGTATTTCATTGTCCATGTTCTACTTCAGTGTGTGAAATTCTGGTGAATGACGGTTAAAAAATAACTCTTGAAATAAATGTTTGGAATGAAGAAGAATTGCCTCTTCTTGTGTCTCAGATAAAAATTTACTATGTTTTCAAAAAGCTATGAGTTAGAGAAAAGGAGTTTAGTTTGAAATAAATGATTGGGGAACATTAGCTGCAGTTTCTTAGTTAAAGATTTCAATTAAATTCCATCGAACACAAAAGACAAAAAAGAACTCTTTTAGTTATACATGAATGTATTAACCTAGTGAATAAAATATTTCTATTCAATGATAACATTTTTTCAACAATGGCAAGTCAATGTTGACATGTAGTGAAATGAGTTGTATGCGAGGTATTAAAATTATTTTTTTACTCAATTAAGTCACTTCATGTGTATGTCGTTTGTGTATATATGGAACGTCGTTCAAATGTTGGCATAAGACACGAATTTTAAACCAATTCAATAACTCTGTCGCATATATCCAAGTAAATTTGAGGGATGGCCTAGTTTGCGTTGATTTTAAGAGCAATCGGGCGGTTGAGGTTTACTGGCATAGTTCTAATACTTCAGAAAAGCTTTCAAGAAAAATTGTTTATCTATCATATCCATTGTGAGACATAGCGCAAACCTATTAGAACCATTTTCCGTTTGATTTGTGCGAAAATAAATGGATTATCATTGTTCTGTAAGGGTCTGACGAAATTATCTCACCAACATCGTCTTTGAAATGGCGAATTTTGGACTCCTAAGTTGATTGTTTTGTATTTTCCTACACAGTTTCACAGACAACTTTGAAACAGATATGTTAGCTAACCCGGTGGTTAATTTTTTGTCGAACCGGCAGTTTCCAATTTGGCTACCAAATGTTGGTGAGTCGACTTTGAATGCCTATCGCGTCTCCAATAAAAAGGGTAGAGTATTTATTTTGATATTAAAGTTCATCATTTGGATTTACTGCTCAATCGTTAACGAATCATTGGTAATTTAGTATAAGAAATTGGATTATTAACAATAGATTTAAACAGACACCCCCTTATGTTGGTACCTCACCGCTGCCAACATCAACTCGTCCCAGTTGAAAATCTCGAGATATTCACTTAAAAACAATATAACATATTCACTTAAAAAGAAACAATATTTTATGTAAATTATTCTATTCTCAATAATTTTAATTTGACCCCCATGTGATGTGCATCATTAAAGAGAAATATTGCTTGTGTCTAAAAAACTATTACATACATTTTTTGTTGTAGATACCAAATCCCCTTTTTGATCTAGCAGGCATCACATGTGGTCATTTTCTGGTGCCGTTTTGGACATTTTTTGGAGCCACATTAATTGGCAAGGCTATAATTAAAATGCATATTCAAAAATTGTTTGTTATTATTGCCTTTAATGAGACCTTAATCGAAAATGCTATAAACTACATAGTGCTAATACCCGTTATTGGAAAGAAGATTCAGGTCAGTTCTATCTTTAATCGTAATACTAGTATTATATGTTTTTTTTTAGGAACCATTTAAAGCCTTTCTAGATGGACAAAAAATGAAACTCCACAAGAAGGCAAATAAGGATTTAAAAGAAAGCGGAGGAAATATATTAGGAGCTATTTTTGAAAAATTTGTTTTAGTTATGATATTATATTTTGTGATATCAATAGTAAATTCTTTTGCACAGAGCTACCATAAAAGGATACACAAGAAAAAAAATAATAAAAGCAAAGAATGATTGACATCAATTATGCCTTTTAATTTATTTAGGGTTTTTAATTTTATAAGAGAAAGAAGATTTATTTTACTATTCAGTTTGTGATTTTTATTTTCTTGTGTATATATGAAATCAACAAACATCTTCTTAACAAGACAAATGATCTTGCTGTGTTTACTATTTTCTAAATGTTAATAGATTTACTCTCACATATACTATTTTTGATAGCAGTGCAAATTACTATTTGGCAAAAGTATGCAATACTAATATTATATCAATTAGTGTACTGTATACATTAAAAAGACATAATATTCATTTTATTAGTAGATATAATAGTTATTAAAGAAATAAACATTCATTATGGTGTAAGTGAAAATACGAGTTCTATAAAATTAGAATTGTTCAATTAGAAAATTGATATTACTATTCGGTATAATTGCCAAATAAAACATAATATTACATGAACTGGGTAACAAATGAATGTCTTATATTTGTAAATCCAAAGAATCATGCCAAATTATTTAAAAAAAATAGTTTGGCACTCAAGATTTTCTTTGACACGTGTGATTAGCAATAGGTAACTTGCTTAAATTATAAATCTTTTTTGTGTGAGTGTGTATGAAACGTTCTTTGTATGCATATTGATCCTTATATAAAAATTATCATTGTGTTCTTTTCTTGCGGTCTTTTCATTTAACATTTGTTTCAACTTGTGTAGACCACATTCCCTGTATTGAGATTTCTTTTAAGTAATAGCAATTATGAAGTACCTATTTATTTTTGACTTCTGGTATGTAACATTTTTATATGTATATAGTTAAATAAATTGTGATAAAAGGTTGTTCAGTATGGAGAATATTTTATTTGCCGTCAAAATAAAAAAATTGAACTGGACTCAAAATCTGACTGATTCAACTTTAGATTTATTTATTATTTCACTGTACCAACTACACTATTCAACAAACATATTGCTAGTGTTGTGTCGGCTGTTGTGTTTTAAACCTCACTTAACATACAATATTTAATACTGTCTGCTATTTTCAAATATCAATCTGTATGCCTAAAAAAAATTTGACGTCATATTTTACCAAATAATATTAGTGTGGGGTTAATTGTATTGTTCCAAAAAGTTATTTTAATTTGTACATTCTCTAATAGGAGGATGCTATAGAGATGTATAAAGTTCGTGTAAAGGGGCATTCATTGATGAAATAATAAACCAAATGTTATAATGAAGAGAGGAAATATTAAAATTCGGTTTGTCGAAAGGTTTAGGCTTGAGACACGACATTTTTTCGGCCAAATAATGGCGTAAAAAAGTATGTGGAGCGATACATATTAGAAAAAAAAACACGTTTTTTTTGCGGTTGATATTGGGGGTCACCACAGGTGCTATTGACGTCAGTTAAAGATTGCTGTTCACGACAGTTGACGATTGCTATTCACTACAATTGACAACTGCTATTCACGGCAGTTAACGTTTTTTCAAACATAAAACTTTATAATGCTCTCTTATTGAATTGGTAAATGACCGAATATAAAACTTTCGTAGTTATCTAACAAATCTATTGTCCTGGTTGGCTTTCATCCGTCAACCGAAATTTAGTTCAAACACGGGCAGTTTTCTGTGAGCGACAATAGCAAATAGAAACCGCCATGTGTGTCTCTGCCTTTATTTTAAGCTGGTAAACACCCTAAAATATTTTTGAAAAAGCTCTTATTAAACACAACAAAACAAAACAAAAAATCCACTGAAAAATATCTTAAACCATGTATATACAAACAGGAAATTGGATTTTTTTTGAAGTTTCTTGAATCTGAAGAAAAGTCTATAATTCTTTAGGTATTATTTATTGAACATAATGTAAGAATAAGTACAAAATTAAGTAAAGATAGTTATATTTACGTATATTATACATCTGAAGTAAGATTAATAAAAAATTTAAACAATTAACAAGAGTATAGAAATTTTAAATAATAAAATTTTACTATTGGACTTTGCCCAATTAGTAAACCACACAGCCCAATTTTGTTTTTATAATAATATGTACAATATATTTCATTAAATATTTTGATGACTTTTGTACTTAGTACAGTCAAGATAATTTTATGGCATTAATAAAATTATAACTTTATGATATTTGAGTTGTGGGCCGATTCAAACTTTAGAAGATAATATTAAAAGCCTTTGAGAGACATTAAAATTTTATAATTTATTCACTTTTTAAAAATAATAATATTTCATTTTAACTACTCACAACTCTAATAGCAAGTGGATATCCAAATACATAAATATAATTGAAATTATTGGAGCATTTTTCTTGTACTTCTTTTAATGGCAAGCGTGTTATATATTTAGACCACAGAAGTTTAGTTATAGTAGATATATTTATGAGTTTATCACTAAATAAAACAATAACTTTCGAAACATGTTTTAGACTAGATTCAAATTTATCTAAACATTTTTTTGTGTACTTATAATTAGAAGGTAAGTTAATTCAATAAGATAGCTTCTTTCGGCTTCTACAAATTTATAAGAGGAAATACAAGTTTATTGTTATTTCTTCTGGTAAATTCAAGATATTATTTGTATTGAGTGTTAGTATTGTTAATTTAAAGATGTACCCAGAAAACATCAGATGCCCTTTTTTGTTAAATTAATTTTCGCACGACAATACGAAATACCACAAAAATTGATTTGATGATTTGGGTTCCCTTTTATTATATTTTTATTCTTCTGGATTTAACTTAACAACTTTATTTATTGTTTCTCTGTGATGATTCTCATATTCTACTACAAGGCCTTCATCATTTGGTTTCAAAGAATCGCTGTCTATGTGTAGTTTAATTTCAGTTGGAGCAGCTACCATTGAACCATGTGGGCCACGAATGAGATGTTCTAAATTGCCTCCTAAAAATATATGATATAAATTCAATAGAAAAATATAATATAATATCTTTAATTATTGCTCTCCAAATGATTTAAAAATATATTTAATATACCTATTTGTTGTTCTTCTCCTAAAAAGTGATGATGAGCGTTATTATGGCTTCTGTTTTCATCTTGATGGTGATGGTGACCATGGTGGTGGTGATGATTAAGTTTATTTTCAATTGATTTTCTATTATCGGTATCAACTACATCATTTGGATGATGAACTATACCCATGCCAACATGGGAACCTAAAAGTTGTAAATTTCGCTAATAATTTTAATACATACATTTTTCATGTATACCTTTGTGATGACTTGTAGCCCCTTCGGTGCCAAAACTTTTAGGTAATGCCTGTAAATCTTTATTTATTTTGTCATTTTTCTTTTGTATATCATTTAAATTTTGGTTCAAGTCATCTAATTCTGTATTCTGAAACAAATATAAAATAAATACAAATTATTTTTTAAAAATCAGTGGAAAAAGATTACTTTTGTTTCTCCAGTGCTATTTTGATAATCTTCAAACCATCTTTTCAAACTGTTTTTCAATTTTGAATAGTTTTCAAAGTGCTGTTTACTCTGTGTACTTTGATCTTCATATAAATCTGTAAATATATAAAGGAAAATAATATTTTTTATTAAATATAAATACAAATAAATATAGGTTACTAAATATAATTATTTTGAATAATTTAATACATTGACCAGAAATATTTGTATTTTAAAGAAATAAATCAAGGATCAATAGAAAAAATATAACATACATTTTATTTTATTCAGTACTAACCTGCATGAATAACATCTTCATTAAATTTGTATTGCTCTTGATCAACAAAAAGATGTTTTGGTAGCTCTAAAGTGTTTGTATCATTAATGGCGCAATCTTCAGTACGTATCATATCACAACTCTGACAAGAACAATTTTGAATTATCTGTATTCTTTTCTGAAGAATTTTTGGGTAATCTACGTTTTTATTATCAGATTGTAGATTTACCTGTAACAACCACAACAACAATTTATTTAATTTCATTATTCATCTAAATAATTTGTTGAATAAAAAGTATTAAATAAATAACTTATTAAGACCAGGAATTAATTATTATGAATAATATATGGTGGTCGTAATTTTAATATTTGGTTATACTAAACTATTAGTTTTTGTTATAGGGTTTAAACGTGGACGGTATTTAAATGAAAAAAGTGGATTATGGAAAATACTTTGATTTTTCTGTTAATAAGGAGAAGATAATTAATTTCTGGATTAGTAAATTTTAGATAAGATTATTAAAAATTAAACGGAAATAATATTCTATTTTCTATGTTATTTAGAGCAACAGAAGCTGAACATAGTAGGCCTGTCATACAAAGAAGTATTCAAACTGGTATGTAGGAATTTACATAGCTCATTAAAACTGGTATTTGATGTTTGACCTATATACATGTAATAAACTATTCGTTAAACAATATTGCCGCAAAATTAATTTAAAAAATAAGGGCCTAAGATTATTTATGGTTTAACGATTTTAGGACTTACATGATAACATTTTATTTCAGCAGGTTGACAACTATCACAATATGGACCGATCAGTTCACCGGGTTCTGCAGGCTCACTTTTAGGTATACTGTAACTGAAACAAGCACCAACACAGACATTGTTTTGTATAGTGACCGGATCATATCCTGGCGATGCGACGACTTGTTGAATCGGCGTGGTTTGACACCAAGAATGTTTCTCTGGATACAAAACAATATTATGAACCTGAAACGTCGATTGTAGTAAAAAATTAATCAACACCATACTGCAAATTATTCTTACTTTACGTTCAGCAAACAACATGAATGGCTGTGTAAGGCAAACGATCACTATTGGGAATAATACGGCAACCCTGCAACAATTTATATTATTTAATTGCTAATACTAATTGAATAATAGGGTATTTAATTTTAAGGTAATTAAATTAAATTTAAATATCTTTAAATTTTAAGGGCATAGCAAGCTGTGTGTATATAGTGCCACATGGGCTAACATTTGAACAAAAATACGTTCAAGTGCGTTTTTAAACATGATTAAAATATTTTGTTTATCACTATGACAGAAGAAGAGAGTAATGAGTGTTGTGAACCCTTTTCTTTTTCAAAGCGAGTCCATATTCACAAATCTTCCAGAAAGTGTTAATATAAGTTGTTCGAAGAGAAAAAGAAATTTTGTTCCTGTATTACCTTGAAGTTACCAAAGCTGTTGTTGAGTAGTTCAAAAAACCATCGCTCAAATCATCGAATTGAAGCATTAATTGTTTCATCATCCAGGTTATCAGACAGATTTAGCTCCATGTTATTTGTGAGTCGCCCGTAGATTCGTCCGCCAATTTACCTTTGGCACTCTTCTGAATGTCGCTGTATTTTCTACCCAAATTACCATGACATACCCTACATTAAATGGTTTCTCATGCTTTGGTGACTGCAAATTTCAATAGTCATAGCTGAACAATCCACCTTAGGTGGCTCTCTGCACCTGAATTGGAAGCTTATGTCTAAATTCCGGTAGACTGTGTTAGTTCGGATCTTCAGATGCCCTTACACCCTGAACAGCGAAGCGATGATTTAAAATAAATCTGTCTGCTGCTGTCAGGATTTTACCCCGGCTAGCTATTGCTATAAGAAATAGATGCATACATGTATTTTATTAGTACACTGATTCATCAAAACAAATCGTGGTCTTTCGTATTGTAATACATATTCATTTGTTTTTGTTTGTTTTATAAACGTAATTGACAACACGATTGCAGATTGAATAGTGGCTAGTTCTGGAGAATCCCAACCGTTTTCGATAAACATCGGTAGTTTCCGCCTAATTATGCGACGTTGCCATTTGCAAGCAATCGAGAGGTACAACCTCCTACTACAACGTCCATTTTGGATTTCGCCCTGGCGTTGGTAGGAGATCTGTTTTGTAAGGTTAACGATTTTTTTTTATAGTTTATTTGTTCTGGTACTGTTCATATTTTGATTATAAATGGCAGCAGTGAATCATCGATTTGTGAATATATTGGTCGAAAAATTTATTGAAAAACTTTTAATCTGAAGAGACATATAAGGACATTCCATCCAGGCGCGTATCTATTCAATATGTATTTTAATGTTGCAAATTCGATTCAATTCTATACCGAATTCTTTATATTTTAGACGTAGTTAACTCTGCGAAAGTAAAAGTACATATAAGTGTGAGTATATAACATCAAAATCAGAACCTCCTTGAACAAGAAACATTGAAGTTTGGCTCGCTTTAATATTTTTACGGTTGGCGGTTTCTGCTTTCGAGTATATCAATGGGTGAGAGGTGAATGTTTGCTAAATGCTAAAATTTAAATAGATGCTATTTTGGATGAAACATACGAGCTAATTTAAATAGTGGCAATTTAAAAAGATTAGATTTATTGATTCATAAAGATTTCTATAATATTCAGCAAGTAAACCAATTGAATTCAATGGGTACAAAACATAAATGTGACGGTCAAAAATACAGCCTTTTTATAAAGCCACAATCTTAGTTTTTATGTACCTAACCTACTTTAAATAAAGAAGATTTTACGTTAATCATAATAAATGAAGCACTATGAAATGTCAAAAGAATATAGTCATGAATTTATACGTGTATATTCTGCACATCGGTTTTGCATACATCGCTTTTATTGGGAGAGATTCGATGAAGAAACAATGAAGGTATTTTTTAGTGCTGTGATAGTGTGATATATTATTGAATAATTTTAAAGATAAATGGATGCTTGAGTTTTTATATGTCGATAAATAAATTATATTTGTTGCCTCACATATTGTTTTATTTTCTCTTTTTTCGTCTCAAAATTATTTTTGAAATGAAAGATGTTTATAAAAGATTCTTCATATTAAATTTTTTATATTATAGGGGACGAAAAATACATTACAAATTTTTAACTTGGGTCTCAACAGAAATATTAGGTTCTATGATATTAGGTTAACTTGTGAATTCAAGAAAAATTTTTCTAATTATATTATTTTCTTATAATATACGTATAATTTTTAACGAGTGGCAACGTTGTAAAGTCAAACCTTTGTGCGCATGCGGGGATTCCTTAGAACTAGACTCTTGATGCAGATTGTTGAAGTAAATCTGACTAAAGCCGGCTTGGTTGGCGCAGTGGTAAAAGCGACAGGACGGGCCACTTACTGTTACGATAGTCGCGGGTTCGAATTCTGCTGGGGTATGGTTATAAATTTATATTTGTTATTATTTAATCTTTGTGGTTGTCCTAGGCAAGAGTGGAATATCTGACAAGGAAAATGATTCCAGTCACGCCAGTAACTAGGCTGGGTAAGACCGGAAGTCTTCTGGGATGATTTTTAAGTTAGTCACTCGCCAGTAGGTAGGCTTAATGCCGAAGACCGTGGTTCGAAGTCAAACTGTAGGTCAAGTCCAAATAAACCCTCGTTGGTAAAAAAGAGACTTCAAAATATTTTTAAAAGATCTGAGTAAAGCTGAAAAACAGCCCTAATGTTAAAAATAGGCTAGAAAGGAAAGTCAGGAAACTATAGCAAAATAAATGTTACTACTATGGTTTGGTTATATCTGTCTACTGTGGTCTTCGATGTAAACAATGGTTAATATCGCCACAGCTGCCTGGTTTTGAGAATGAGCATTGCGTAATTTATTTAATCATAATTGATCATTATAAGTTGCTTGCAATGTACGAAAAAGGGAAGAATTTTTAAAAACTTTATTAAAATTCTTTGAAATAAAATGATTCGATCGCTTTCGTTCGAATGAAATATGAGTCAAGCTCTGGTTGTTTAATGAGTTAAAAACATTGATTAAATACTTGAAAAAGTTTAAAATGAAAAATAGTAGGCAGGGAATAATGAGCCGTGCAAAACTGAAATTGTTCAAAAAGTTTAATATAAAATGTAATTCCACGAAAAACAATAATCATGTTGACATATATATATATATATATATATATATATATATATATATATATATATATATGCAGTGCCTATTTAAGACTGAAGCATGTTTCGGAATGTCTTAAGGTTGCTCCAATAATTATGCTTAAAAAACCTGACAAACCGGCAGAACAAGTTGAATTTTACAGGCCTATTTCGCTGATACCTGCGAATTATTTGAGAAACTGATTTTGATTGAGATACGTCAAAACGTATTAAACCATTTACAGAAATACCAGATTTCCAGTTTGGATATCGAAATCACCACTCGACAATCGACCAAGTGCACAGAGTAAGAGCGGTTATTGAAAAGGCATTTGAAGAAAAGAAATACTGCCCTGCAATATTCCTGGACATCTCACAAGGTTTTAACCGGGTATGGCATTTGGGATAAATCTACAAAATCAGTAAATTCCTACGCCGAATTACGATCGACTGCTGGAATCATATATTTTTTAAACAAAATGTAGTCTCACATAAAGGGACATTTTCAACATTTAAACCAATTCCAGCTATAGTTTCACCGAGTAGTCTTGGCACTACTCCTGTATCTACTCTATACTATTGATATACCAACAAGAAATGAAACAGTACTTGGAACATTTGCCGACGACACAGTTATCATAGTAAAAGATGTATCTATGTTTAAGGCACTAACAATAATAATGAAATATGTGTTCATATTATTCGGGAACTTTATTGATTCCAAGCAAATTTTCAATCGATTTATTAATATAATATATACAAATAATTTAATACTCTATTAACCGTCACTGTTTAACAGCTTCAAGCTATGTCCAAGTTCAACAAAACCAAATATTTCTTTTAGTCATACGCTAAAATTTTGATTTTTTTAGTGAATGCACCTTAATCTTCTTAATTCTTAAAGTAAGCCAAGAAGCACGGTGCTCGGCTATAAGCGTAGCGACTGGCGTGTTTGGAATTACTTTTGCACTCTTGCCTACGAACAATCGCAAACATAACAGTTCGAAATCAAGTCAATTTTCAGTAATTAACGAGGATATATTGACTATTGTCTGTACCGTGTTGTCTAGAAGATGTTCGTCGGAATTTTGTTAAAAGCAAATTAATTACATTTATAATCTACAACGTATTGTTGCCTTAACAGTTTTATATAGATTATATTTTACCATGTGCTATCTCAGAACGTTTATAGCTTTTACTATAGATCAAAGAACTAACAACTCAATTGACAATATGCTTGTAAAAAAATGTTTTATTCTTCACAGTGCACCAAACAGTCACTAAGCAATAAAGTTAGACATTAATTTAATATTAATATAACATAATTATTTAGTACTTAACAAACATAATGAGATATTGTTATTTATTTGTTTTCTCCTTAATACTGCTTTTAATTTACTTAAATGGAAAAGCCATTAAACCGTAGCGACCTTGAGGCATGTCGAATTTTACATTGTGGAATAACGGTCTACAAAATACCCAGAAATATAATCCCAGATGTTGAACACGGGCGGGGTGCCAGCAGCGCCAACTAGAACCCGATAACAAATAGCTGGCAACCCCGAGACGTTTATCTGGGATGTTATTGAAGGGTATTTCCATTCATTCAGTGCTCAACCATCGTTTGGTTTAGACGTGCCACCATCGACTGCCCAAGCCTCGTCTCCAGGTAACACCGCTGCCATCCGTTTTATCTAATTGTATTTTTCACATTTTTTTATATAGCCAATAAATAACGGTCACATAATGTAAACACCACTGTTTCATTTCGTTTTACCTCCATTCACCGAGCCACATCATTTACCCTAAAAAACAACTATAACAGTATATTATCATTCCATGTAGTAACAACGCTAAATATCTCGGAATGAATCTTGATGCAAAACTTTTAAAAAAGAAAAGGGAAGAACTGGAGTTAAAAATGTAGGAAAATGTATTGGTTAATTGGAAGAAAATTACAATAATCAGTACATAATAAATTGCTAATGTATTCCTGAGAAGTATTATACCAAGAAGTGGTCCGAGATACCACAGGACTTGTTATTTACACCGATACCTTCAGATACGGAATTTCGCTCAGTAAACCAAGGGAATTGTACATGAGGACAGACTTAGAAATGTCATTCTTATGTCAACATCGAATTAGTACAACTATTAAATAACACCAGAACAAGACGCATACTCAAAAGAATCAAAGTATATAAACATTATTACACCAGATACTAAAATAGGGCCGATGGGTCCTCATAGATGTATGACTAGATTCAAGTTATTGTAAAGATAAATTTTAGATATAAGAAAATATTAGAACATATCGTTCTATTTTGTTTCGTCTTTTTTTTTTCGTAGCTTTCGTTTTTTTTGTTACCATTTCCTTGATTTAGAAAAACATGAACCCTTGTGGCATTTAACTTTTGCAATATACCAGGTTAAGTAAGTAAAACAGGGTTGTAATGTCTTTCGCAGTTGAGATCACGCAAGCAAAAAATCGATTGCTTATTTTACCAGATGGCATTCTATATTGAGCCTCTAGCTAACATCTCAGCTATTTCATTATCAACATCCTTTATGATTGATAATCTAGAGGAAGGGGATGCTTCGGTTTAGAAGATGCACCGTTACATAAATCAATCAAAAGTTTAAACTATTAATAACTAACAGTAGAAGGGTTTTTTGTAGTGAAAGTAAGAAATCAGAGCATATAATCGAACCTTAGGTTGGTTCAATCGTTAGCATTTCAGTCAAAACATAAAATATTCAATGAGTGAAATTGATAAGTGGCAACTTATTCTGAAATGACTTAAAGAAACAATTTCTGAAATAAAGAGGAGTTGATGTTTATTTTTCGTACTCATTTAATATGACCCGTCTAATAAAACAGCCAATGCACGTCATTAAAATGTATGACGTGAGTACGTAATTATTATCACGAATGGTTTTAAGACTCTTACATGAATTTGGCAACATGGTCCACTAATACGAGCCCAAATAGAATTTTACAAACTGAATCGCAAACATGTTCCAACGCATCAAGCAATATTATATCTCTTTTTAACTGGGATAAAATAGGAAGGAAAAATCCGCTCCGGGTTTAAAGTGTATTTTACATTTCTACAAACTGCAATATATGCATTGTCCGTTTTATTGGATGGGCTATACTTTCTAATTACTCATTACTAAAGCAAATGCAAATAGTTTAAAATTGTTTTTTCCCTTATCATAATCATATTTCCGTAAAACAAAATAGTCTTAGGTATCATAACATTCTGGTAACTTTATTAGTCTACAATGTTACAATTATTATGTTATCATCTTGTTTAGCTTTTAACGTATCATTAACTTGTGTAAAATGTAAGGAATCAGAGCATATAATCGAACCCTTCGAATCGTTAGCATTTCAGCCAACACATAAAATATTCAGTGGGGAACGATGCGTTGAATGAGTTTATGTTTGTGATCTGGTCCAATAAGTCGCCCCATATTTCTGTAAAATAAAATAGTCTTAAGTATCATAACATTCTGGTAGTTTTGTTGTTTAATATTATAATTATTATGTTATCATCTTGTTGAGCTTTTAACCTATCATTAATTTGTTTAGGAAGTTGAGTCAGACGGATAACACATCCCAAATGCTCGGCCACCACAAACATATCACTTTAATAATTATATTTCAAATATTCCTTTTTTTAGTACTAAATACGTAGTGAAAAAGAATGCCAGGAAGTCAGTGCGATTCTTGAAAGTGATTTAAAAATAAAGGTAATTATCGTGTTGTTTCTAATTAAAAAGTAATATATATATGTTTAGATAAAGACGTTTTGTTTCATAAAGGCATTGTCAGGAGGTATTGGCATTGTCTCCAAAATAAAGTGCATGTGATAGACGAAGCCCGTATTACGGCTGTAAAAAATTAATTCAGTTCGATATCCCCCCTAAAACCTATAATAAGTATGATAGTGCATAAATTATAGAGAATATAGAAAGAGATCTTAAATCGGCGCATGTGACACAGAGGTTTAGTTTTTTTGCCTCTATGTGGCTAGAAATATTCATTTGACAGGAGAGCTAAATTTGACATAATTAGCTTTCAGAAATTTGTTTTAGAAAGTAAGACATACAGTAGGAGTGTTTATATTTTGTGGAAATAATCAAAAAATTCATGGATATTTTTAACCTTTTTGATAATTATATATTTCTAATAGAAACGATTTATATACAAAATTAAACCGAAATATTTTATTTCGAGAAACCTTTTATCGAAAGCGTCTCTTTCGAGTTGGAATGAATTTCTCAACAAAGCAAACTTAAACAACTTATAACCTGTTAAATATTTAATTCACTTTTTTCAGTTCTTATTTAGTTAAGTTAGTTAGTTAAAATGATCTGTTTAATTTTGAACAATTTTATATAATTAATAAAAGGGACCAATTTCAATGTTGTGATAGGCTTACTGACAGTCATGTTATTAGGGAAAATAAACGAATTGAAGGTTAAGAGCTGAAGTCAGGTCTTTTAGTTTTAATTTTCATATCATTATTATGTTAAATGAAGTGTAATTAATATCTTGACCAGTATATCACCCTAATAATGCAAGGCATCCCGCTAAAAGATGACACTGTTCACACTGCAAAACTGATACTATTTTTCGATAAATTGTTTGACAGTGTCAATTCAATTCACAATGCTTGCTTATCTTAACACTTAGTAATATAACACAAGCAATACTAGTAATCATTTTATATAAACAAATACCTATATTATTAAATATAATCTAATTCTCAAAGACATATAATTACAATGATAATGTTACGTGTTGTTTGTTCTGGTGTGTGAGAAAAGTCAACAAAACTGCAAAAGGTAAAAATTAAACATTTTCTATTGCAACAAGTAAATATAATTCAGCATATGTGGATGACGTACAATTATATATTTGCAATAAATATATCTCAAAGAAAAGATTTAAACATAGATATGTTAGTCTTCAACATAATATATTGTGTTGTATATTTGCCTCAGTTATATTTATTATAGTAAAAAATGTTTCATATTCAAAGTATATATTTAAAACAATTTATACTTTGTATAAGTCTTCATATATTTTATAACATTTTGTATATTTTAAAGTATAAATTTTTTTGTGCAAATTGTTTAGTATTATGTGTTATATGTTAATATATTGTGATTAAAAATAGAAAATTATATATTCTTTAAAATAATAATATACTACTGTAATGAAAATTTTGTAACAGTTCCGATTGTTAAATTATATAGTATTTTTTCATGTATTTTGTAAATTATTTTTTAAAACTTTTATTGTTATTTTATTTTTACTCTTATTTTTATTATTATTAATATTATTATCATATTTTAAATTTCCCGGTACTCTTATTGGCACAGTCAGCACAAAAACTAATCGACTGCAACTGATAATAATGGAAGATGGAATCCAGTGAAAATTCGAATAAATATGAACATATTTCTGAATCGGCATGGACTCTAATGTCTCACAGTCAGCCTCTAGTGCGAAAAAAATTAAACTTTTTTGCAACTAATGCATGGGGGATTCCGTTTTATACTATGTTTTGTATCATCATATTACTCTATGGTGTCAGTATAAGTACTCTGAAAGGGTGCTAGTGTAATCGAATACGCTCGCCAAATAATTAAATGTGTACGATGTCAGTGAAGTGTATACACTAAGACATTTACCACCATCTGACCTGATTAATAGACATTTATAGTATTTAGAATAATAGAAGTTTGTACAGGAGTTTGTACAGATATTACTGAAGCAATATTTTACATGTCATTAAATAATGGAAATCATATTAAATATTTGTTGCCCATTGCTAGTAAATTGATATTAGAGAATTTTACATAATCAAATTAAAATATTAAAATTTATGTAGTACAGCTTTAGCGAGAACCTCTTAACTTAGAATATAAATTCATATAACTCTTACTAGCTTAAGTAAGTCACACAGGATTTTAATTAATTTGTCTTTACAGAAAATGTCTCATTTGTCTGACTGTATGAGGAGTGGTATCTGAGTATAATCCAAAGTTGAATTGAAGTGTTGAATATGTTCGTTTATACGCTGTTATTAAATGATACAATGCGGATTTAGTGCAGCGATCAACCGTGGAACATACAAATAGTTTAAAATCTTTATTTTTTATGTTATTATTTATTTAACTGGGTGTAAATAATAATGTGTTGTGAAACAAATTATTTTACTCAAACAATATTATTCTCGGGAGTCAATCACTTGGCGCCATGTTCAGAGCGATCCGGTCCCTCTTAACCACCTTCTGGCATGTTGTTATCGATAAGTGTGACTCGGTATTGTCTTGATGCAAGACAATTCTTGCTCTAACGGCCAAAGTTAGCAACCTCAGCGCGATTGATTATTTGAAACAATCAAATTGTTCATACAGGTGCGGATTTACAGTTTAGTCGTAGCGGAGAAACTTATAATATATGATTCCTTCTCAATCTTACCCATTGCAAAACTTTCTTGGTTTGACCTGTACCCTAGATTCGCGAGTATTTTATTAATCCATTTGAGTCGTAACTCCGTACGTAGGGAAACGACGGTATAAATGATACTGGCGTTTTAGCAAAAACTAATCGACTGCAACTGATTATAATGAAAGAATATGAACATGTTTGTGAATCGGCATGGATTCTAAATATGAAATGAAATTAAAGCAACTTTTTATTATAAAAACTGATTGACTTTCCAGCAACACTGTTAGATGTTACTTTGTTCGAGATATTTGTCCACTTGTTAACAGACTCATTCTTTATCATATTTTTAATTACATATACACAAAAGTATTTAATAGTTCACTAAGCTTCTAAGCTTTATACTTTCGATTCACAAATAGAACTGTGCTCTATGAGGTTTTTCTGGCTTAACTTATGTGGCACTCATATATAAAGGTTGGTTTTGTGGAAATAATGTTTATGCCACATTTCCATATTTCGAAAATTGAGACCGTGGTACTCCTGTAATATATACGAAATACCGAAACGGACTCAATGAAACCAACTGTACTTAATTTACTGATACAGTATCAGAACAATAATCACTGTTCACATTTTCATCCACCTGGCTTTCCTTATCACATATATCGAAGGGAAACTTCAAAATATAATTCCAATAAAATATATTTTCTCTCTGTTTTTGTCCATATTTGAGGCGAGTTCAAGCAAAGCTGAGTCAATCATTCACAGCATTATTGAGTAAATTATTTAATATAAAACGCACCAACATGGCGAATGTACTGAGTTCCATAATCCGAGATTGTACCTTAAAAGTGCTTACAGCTGTGAATATACTATTAAGACCAGCTACGCTGGAGATCAACATACATTTGGGATTTAGGGGTTACGAAAATTAGTTCGAATTATTCGATAGTTCAGTAACGACGAATATTGTATATTTAAGATGGTATTCTAGTATTCTAAAAAAATTTGAATTATTTTTTAAATTTTAAATTGATATTTTAAGAGTATTAAAGAAATTAAATGACTTTCAGAGATATAGGTGTTTTACTGACTTCAAAGTATTGTAAAAGTAACATAGTCTAATCGAAGTTATTTTGCACATACTACATCTAAATTTGTGGCGTTAAAACGTCGCAATGTTGCCGCAACAACTCTGAGTTTTAGTTCAGTTTGGCTTTGACATACAACAAAATTCCAATCTAAATAAAATAATTGAACAAAAATGTTAACAAGTATAATTTATTTTAACATTATAGTACACTTAAAAACTACAGTTAATTATGCAGTCACAATAGTTTATATATTAGAGTTATAATTTCTTTTCATTATTGCTTTCAAGAATTTTACATACGTCTGACACCGGACGACTTTGACAGGCTAATTCGTTTACGCGTTCGAACTAATCAGACAGCATTGTGTCTCTTTTTAACTAGAATAGTATGAGAAGGAAAATATTGTCTGATTCTGAAACGAATTCACAAATTGCGGCAGGCAATACATTAAACATCTTGATGACGTATGAACAAAAAAACTTTGAATAGACTATATATACATTTAATTCACTTTATACATCATATAAATCATCGATCACAAACAAAAATAATTTAACCCTGGTGACATTACTATAGCTATTCATTTTAATATGCATTAAGCAACAAACCCAAAATCCAATAGAACAGATTCGGTCAACACCGATCAACAAAAGAAGCTATCCCAAGAACAAGAAACCAATCAGATTATGAAGTATATTACTCCCTTGAACCTAGGGATATTTTAAAATAAAGAAGAAGTATGACATGGAACCAAACAATCAGACGAATCAAAAGATTAAATAACATAAACAAAATTGCTTCAAAAAATGTTAGTGAATTAAGCTCGGAAGCAAACAAAGATTATTCGTTCTGAAAAGCAACTCGAAGATTTAATTGATCAATTATTCGAGTACTGCTTATTAATAATTATTGAAATAAATGATCTAATCCATGCAAAAATGATCAACGGAACGATATACATTCTGCAACATCTGTTTATCAGGCAGAAATAGTTATAAAACTGTTGGCTACCGTAGTAGTTCTTCGGGAAATTGACAGTAGCCTCAATTCTAAATATGATGATATTTCACTTGGATTATTGAAATAACTGCCATAAAAAGCAATCATCATATTAAGTACCATATATGTTTATTCCAGCAATATTCATTGACGTCCCACAAGCATTTAACCAGGTATTAATACATAAGACGGGAAAACTGTTATCGCGGAACTATTGTTAATTGCTGGAGTCGTATCATTTCGGAAGAAATTAGAGTTTCTCATCTTAAGACCACCTCTGGATATGTTCAACATTGCCAACTAAAATAAAATTAAAAGAAATTAATTAGGTGTTTAAAATGTCAAATTGGATAAAAAGCACAGCACGATAGACCCATAATTATAGAACTATACTTGATAGTCGGAAGATACTCCCATCTTGGCCTATTGTTGTATCACTTGTTTATTGTTTTATCACTCAATTAGAAAGTCTATAAGGATATATACGGGGTGCAAATATGGAATTACATAAAAACATCAAACCGAAAACTAAGTAGGTGCTATCAAAACAAGATCTCAATGATTAATTATCAATGTTTATCTCTACATAACCAACGAAGAACTGCACGATGATATCAAACTTAAATGAACCTACGTGGTCGAAGATTTTGCCTTAAAACATGAAATGAGCTTACTAAAGCCCCAAGATTGAAGCGAACCAAAACACACGAACTTGTATAGTGTATAAGTGTTACTATTAACTTGTAATTTTAAATTGGGAGATACATAGTGATTATTAATATATACATATCGCAATCGTTTTACCTGTCTATTAACTAAGATTGTAGTACGCATATTTAATGAAGATGTTATTAATTGTACATTTTTGTATCAGATTCTATTATTGTTGCATACTTATTTTGAATATCCAAGTTTCGGTTAGGATTAGGGAGCTCCATAACATTCTGATTAAGATATTCACAATTAAATTAAGGTAAAAAATGTATAAGTTTTTATAAATATATGAAGAAATATATTTATAAAACATCTATAAAAATTCATAAAAGAAAATGAGGAATAATATCACCGAATTATCAATATTTATATATTTTTAATGAATAATTTCATATTAGACAACCATGGTTTTAGATAGCGCTTGATCATTTTAAATCGTCCAATCTCTGGTTACTTTTTTGGAACGCCACTGTTTATTAGTTTTTATTCTATGTAATATAATATCGTCGTTAGGCGGCATACATGAAGCTTGAAAACTTGTAATGCAAGTTCTAGTTTTTTTCTCCTTTAAGATTATAATCTCAAAAACAAAAAGAAATATTTAAGTAGCTAGGTTTTATCTTGAAAAGAAACAAGCCGAATCATCGGTTATACCGGTAATAAGCCGCCTTGTTAACTTCTAATACACACTAAAGAATTAATGGCTCTTATGTCAATAAATATAGCGGTTATAGTTACAATGTTATACAAATACGTTGAGGCTAAATTGAAAAATATTGTTTACTTATCGTTATTAACATTCTTATTTTAAAATATTTAGATATAGATCATTCGACAAACCAAATTATATAGAATTATATTATAACAACCAAATTTTATGGAACAATACATAGATTTTGTAACTTACAATGGTTATAGATTTATAGTACAAGCAGTATACCAACTCAATACAACAGCAACATATTGGCCTACAGATACAAATAAAATCCCAGATTTAATTGACTTCTTCATAGTATGAAATGTGACTCTAAATTATATAAACGTAGAAAAGGCTTGATGTATAAATGTTGATCATTATCTCATCCTTATTATAGCCAAAATTATAGCTATTAGCTTATATAGCTTCCAGGTGGGGCAATCGTAAAGTAAGGCACACGAAAATGTCCCTAAGATATCAAAAATAGGGGAAATGAGCAGCCAAATGAAGTCTCATTTTACATCATATTTTCTTATTGTCGATAATTTCTAAATTATTCGAAAAAGTGATACTAATAGACTAAAGCCGCTAATAAACAGAGAAAAACACTCAACTATATGCCAAATTTAAAAAAAAGAGTTTATTCTTCCATTTTTCTAGATGTGGCAGCAGCATTGGATAACATTATGGGGTTCCATTTTAAATTAAGCGAAATGTTATCCAGACACAGTTTCTAGAATTGGCTGCAGGTGGAGATCACGAGGAGGCAGGAATGAAATTGCAAACGTGAGCATAAACATTAGCAATTGGATCAAGGAATGGAGAATCAGTTTGAATAAAACCAAACCTGTTCACTTGAATTTTACATATAATATAAATCAACACATCCCTGTTAGAATAAATCATACCAAGTGGCATATGCCAAATATTTAAGAATGACTTATTTAAAGAACAAGAAAGAAAACATTCTACACAGGCAACAACATAAGACAACTTCTAATAGTCGCTTTTTTACCAATTATGGTTTATGTCGACTAGATCTAGTGTCTTAATGCCCTGTATTACTTCAAATGGATAACATTAACCAGACCATTAAAAAATTTGTCCAGAGTCATAAACAAATACTTTTTAATCATGTCAATGCTGAGGCAATTCGGTTTCCGGAGGGGCGGGACTCTGAGCATGTCTCAAGAAGACAGTTTTTTGAGGTAGTGTAGTGTGGTATTAATACAAAAGCAGAACACAGTGCTGTTGTACATGTTAATATTAGTGTTGATGAACTTTTGATAACAAACTTTGAAGAGAACGATAACTTTGAAGATATTGTGATAATATTGCGTAAATCTTTTTACTGTTCAAATTTCTTGGTAATTATTAGTCATTCGTAGTAATATCGCAACATAACTAATATTAACACTCTCATTTTAAAGTATTTTGATATATATTATGATAGCATTCAATTCGGGGATAAACCACATTAACCACATCATTCAGATACGAAGTATGTTTCTATATTTATTTTTAAGCTAAACTGGTGTTGAAACCTCAGCTTCACATTTATAAAATGTAACAAAAGGTATTAAAAAAGTTATTGCTTGATGAGCTAATTTTGTGTATTCCTGAAGACAAGAAAACCAAAAATCTATTAATGGTTAAATATATCTTTGAATGCTATGTTAGTTGAGAGTTCATTTAACGAGCCGACATCTGAATCTGGCAAATTAGTTGAATTAGCTGAATCGGAACTTGAATGTAAATGGGTATCTTATCCCAGCTTTGTTGCTATCGATTGAAAGAAAATATTCTTGAGGATTCCTCTTCAGTCCTAATAAATGTTCTTTAATTTGAGTTAAGATGTCTTGTGACAATGCAATCATGTTTTTGTATTTCGCTTAAAATATTAAATGCTTTAGAGTTAATTGCTTCCACGTGTTGTGCCCACACACTAAGTTTTTTTCTTGCAGCTTCTACCTTATTTTGTTACATTGTTACCTTGCAATACCATGTTTAGATTATTTAAAAATTCAAGATATTAGATATGTCCACAAGCCACTTTTGCCAACCAGTTAACATCATGCACTATGTCCTTGAATTCAAATATTACAGCTCTGACTGTTAGGGAATGTTATTCTAAAAAAACTTTTACTTTTTCTTTTAAATCAATAAGCTTTATCATCGCACATACTGTATGACAGATGTTCGTGATCACTTTCCATTTCTTTGCACAAAGCAGAGAATAATCTTGAGTTCAGTGGACGAGATTTTATAAAGTTATTAACTTGACATACTCTTGCACTGTTGCTGTCAACGGTAAAGGCATTTTCTTGACAACAAATACATCTCTGTGAATGTTATAGTGCGTTCATACTAGCGGTGGGAACTTTCGACTGAAATTGACTATCGGCTGTTTAGTAATTGACTACTTTTTACTATCGACTGTTTTCAGTCGCTATTTTCGGTCCAACTGATTTTGATACTATTTACTATCGACTGTTTCAGTCATATACTTTTAGTTACTATTTTTGGTTCTGCTAGTTTGATGCGATTGATTTTTAACGTTCTGACTCTGTCGCCCTAGCCGCCACCTTGACAATAATGTACCATAGATGTACATAGATTTATATATTATATATATATATATATATATATATATATATATATATATATATATATATATATATATATATATATATATATATATATAGTTTTATGATTTTTTTTGGTAGTTTGTTTGTAAATAACAATATATTGCATATTAATATAGCAGTATTTTGGAACGATATTTTTCGAGATTGTTAATGTAATAGGGTACAAAGATTAAAATTGTGAATGATAAATGGTAAAATACTTTTGACTGTATTTATGGCAATAATAGGTAATATTTCGATTACAATCTCGATTTTTGTTAAAAATATTTCCGTTCAATAATAAATAAAGCATTAATTTTTACAGATCCACAGAACATTCAAATATAAAAGTACTTCTACTTCCTTTAAAATTAGATTATTAATTGCATATTAACAGTATTCAGTAATTATTTTTTTCCTTTTCTTTTTTAAAATTAGTACGGGAACGAATATGTACATCTCCGTCTCTCTTATACTACCGTTGGAACCAACCTGCTCCAAGCAATTATCTTCGTATTTTCCTCTCTCACAGTTTATATAGGTAGTAATTACTATTTTTGACTTTTTTTGACTGTCGACTGTTTCGATTGTTTTCAGTCGATAATTCCCAACGCTACTTCATACACATTTTCACACACCGTTTCTTCACACATTCCGCTACAACTTTTACCCTTAGATAAAGCCCAATATGAATGCATGACATTGTTGGTGCGCCATTACTACTCAATCCCACACACTTCTTCCATTTAATGTTATTTTTGTTGATATTGTCGTTAACAAGTTAAATATTTCTTCGACTGTCGTTCTTATTGGCAAATAATTACAAAACAAGAACTCTCCATAAATAGTATTCTCAAAATCATATCGTACAAAACATATCAGATTTATATTATCCGATATGTCTGTACTTTTATCGATTTGCAAGGAAAAATAATGACATGATTTCAGCTGGCCTACGACTGTTTTTTTTATGTCATCCGTTATATCCACAATCCTATGCTTTAGTGTCTTATTCGATAAATCTGACTTACTAGGCTTTGCTGTAATAAACAAGACGCTGCAATTTTTGGGGACGAAAGTATTATCTTCTTACCATTAACATGTGGATAGCCGGACATGTCAATTAATTGTGAAATTTCATAAGAAGCTAGGACAAGATTGTGAGCTCGAGTTCCATGTGATTCCATATTCTTTCTATTATTTAACTCTCTCTTCTTATTTGCCAAGAACTGTATTGCCTTTTTTTGTAGTCAGAATGTATTAATTCCAAATGCCGCTGCAACTTTGAAAGTTTCATTGATTCGTTTGATAATTTGACATTGCAAATTACACATAATGATTTATTATCTGTATCCGAATTGAATGTAATCTTCAAGATATTTTCGAATCCATGTGACCTCTTTTCTTTTTTGAAGATTCCTTTACCTGTTCATCGTGCGCCCGTTTGATGGAATCAATATTAGAACTTGTACTTGGCTGTATTAACTCACTACCACTCAACTGTTGTTTCGACACGGTATTTTATTTCGATGGCCCGGTACCGGGTCGTAACCCGGCAAATGGCAAACACTCCTCTAAAAAACTCAAAATATCTTATGTTGGCCTCGGTCGGCCATGCAACTTGCATTTTACCAACTGGAATCTGTTGTGTGTTAGGAAACTCAAAGAATAGGCCAAAATTTAATTATTTTGTCCATTTTGTCCAGTTTGTGTTTTCTTTTAGCATTTTCAACTACTGATTTGTCTCCCTTTTTCGCAATAACATCAATATAGGCGCTCTTCCGGTTAGATAGAAATGTTTGCAATCTGAAGATTCTAATGATATTTTTTCGCTTAATAAGCTATTTCTGATAAATGATTTGAATTTGTCGGATACCATCAGGAGCGGGTGCTTTTCGGAAAGTTAACTTCTGAATAATTGTTACGCAAATGTTTTCAAGTGGAAAAATATGTAAAAGACAACGTTTTAACAACTAATAACTAAAAATAACAAAAAAATATGACTTCTTTGCGTGCATACGGACTACGATAATATTTGTTACATTTGTTAATTGCGAGTTATATAGTTATGTTTTCAACCGCTTGATCTTTGGTTGGTTTTTAATGATAATGTATTAGGAAAATTGACATCGCAAATTTGAGTGAGTAAATGAGTGAGTTTATGAATATCTATCACTTAAAATTGCAATAAATGTAAATGTTGCTGTCTAATCACAGTGTATACAACCATATAGCTAGAAAAATACAGGTCACAATAATAAGAGTCATTAAAAGAAAACTGGACTCTCTAATATCTGATCAGATATACCAAAATTTCCGATTTTTTTATTTAATAAACGTGTTGTTGTGTTCCAGTCAAATAGCCAACACACTCCAGAAGCATGTACTCTACAGACTGTTAAGTATGGTGGTAGCGCAATGGTTTGCAAATGCTTTGGTAATAATGTGCCCGACTATGGATATATGGAACATAGGATTGATGGAAAGCTAAATAAAGAATTTTATCTGAAAGAAAAAATACAGGAGAATGCGATTGCTTCTGGAATGAATTTAATTTGCCAAAGTTTTGGTTTTCAACAAGACAATGGCCTTAAATATTCGCTAAAATTATATAAATGTCTCTAGAGCAAAAACGAAACGAACAAGTTGCAAATAATAACAATCACCTGACCGCTCTCCTATCGAATTAATATAGGATGAACTTGATGGAAAAGTGAATGCCCATCGAGCTTAACACAGAATGGAAGACACAATTTATGATGTTGACGAGACCTAAATATATTGCTATAAAACTTAGCAATAATTAAATATTTATTGATAAAATATTAAGCCTAATAAATAGAAATCCAATTTTTCCAATAGATAACTTTAACAAATTATATCTAGGGCTGTAAAATAGTGCTGGATGCTATTAAAAACCTAACATTTCTTACTAAAAAAATATTTTGGTAGTTTGTGGTTAATTCAGTTTTCTGTCAAATCAGGGCAAGGATACGCTTTATTTTGCAGTTTTTTTTCAATAAAAGTGGCGGCTGAACACGTGAAACCTCTGTTTGTTGTTCTGTTACTATAACAGCCAGTCGAACGAAGTTCTGGAAGCTACAAGCTTTTATAACTTTAACTAGCTTAGCTTGTTAGTAAAGTCTTCCTTTAGGGAACTTTGCTATTCTGTATCTCTAAAATTCCAATAAAGATGGAAATCACCACTTGTAAAATGCTTATATCAATAATTTTTCATTAAACATAACGTCGACAACACTTCAAATTGCAGCGTGTGTGTGCATGTTTGTGAATTACAAATTAATCATCGTAAATTGCTGTTCTGAGAAGTTTTGTAACTCAAGTAGTATTCATAATGATAAACTTATTAACTGGGAATATGAGGGAATTACTCTTATCATATCATAATCAAATTACCTGATTTGAATGAATTCCTGTAAATTTTAAACATAAAATCCCAATCTGATACTTAATTGCCGGTATATAAAAAATTGACATGCTTTATATATGTTATTTTATAGATTTATGATAACTTCAAAAACAATTATGATTTCATAGTTGTTATCTTTTAGAATACAATTTTGTCCTTGCGTTTTAACACATTTTAATAATATTGTAACATTTTTATTTGTAGCATCAACACACTAATTAAGAACGTTGTGTTGGTAGACGTTGAAAAGTTAATGAACTATTATGTAAGAATCTATTTTCAGCTCGACAAACCTGATTTGGTGACATTTAGTATTCAATTATTAAATTCGACGTTATAATCTGATATTTGACAAAAAAATTCTATCTAATATTTGGAATATATGGAAAATCAAAAGCAGCTCACAAATGTTATTAAAGCTTATGTTAAAGTTTCATGTAACATATCACTACTGAATGGCTTTTTAAAAATCACATGATTATTGATAAAATAATGTATTATATATGTAGGATCTCACAGATTACATGCACATTAAATGTAAAAAAAACGAATTCTTAGGAATGTATTAATAGAAGGGTAAACTATGATTCTTTGCAGGATTAAAAAAGATGTTCTAAATATGGCAATTCTATTTTTTCGATAACAGACAGTCGTATAGTCAATGAATTATTTCTCAAACTGCACCGTTTAGTAAACATCTATCTAATAAACAACGATCTGTTTTGAAACTAGATTTTTCTCTTCTCAATAATGGCGGTTTGACCTTCATATTCCATTCCATAACATTACGCAATGTTGATCAATTAACGGGTTTTATTTTATTTGATTACATTTCATTTACTGAACTTTTGGAATCCTCTATAATTTAAAAATGCAAGTCAATTTAGCAATAATTTCAAATTAAATTGCAGCTTCTCTGTTGGAAATATTGTATTAAGCAAAATAAATATAGAAAAAAATTAAATTATAACATGATTGGCCTAATTAGGCTTATACTACAGGTTTTTTGTTTAACTAATAGTCAATAGTAGCAAAGCAAATATAGGGATTAGGATATAGGTCCGGATCTTAGGCTTCTTTTGGGGTTCTCGAAACATAAACCTACCCTTTTGCCTCACATTCTTCATTCATTCAACCATTTTTCCAATCAAACTATCCAGGATATATGATCGTGGCACCACTTTTTTCGCCGCTTAGTGTTAGCTTCCGTTATAAAGGGTTCGCAATCTCAGCCCTTCTGCGAAACAGCATTACTCGTGATTTATGTGACTCAGCATTTACTAGTGAATGTTGGGTTCTGTTGCCATTTTCGCCGCGGTAGCTTTATATTGTCTGAACACAATCCTTTTTAATTAATATTCATCGGTCTCTATCAGTTATCTTTGAATTTCGCCTACTATTCCTTTAGGCTGATGATGTTTTATCATGTTTTGTGCACGTTGTTATTACCATGGACATTGTCGTTCGTGAAACGTTAACAATTTAGCTTTTTTCATCACATTTCACCGATCGTTTGTTTTAACCATCGCAAAACAAAGAGCAATACATACGTCCAGTGTGACCAACATGCAACAATCTAATTTTGCCTCCCTCTTTGATGAAAACGGGGGCATCTGGCGGCATGAAATTTGGCATGGTTAAAGCTTATATCGAAAAAGAATTTTTAGCCCTAATAGTAAATATAAATAGTAAAGTAATAAAAACTAAAAACGCCCAAATCAAGCAACCTGGGATAGCCTTTAGATCGGTGACAAAAAATATATAAACAAACCCAGCGGATAGTCGTGCGGGCTAAGAGTTTTGCTCGCCGACAATAACGTACTAGGATTGAATCTCACTGGGAATTTTTTTTAAGTTTATAAAATAAAATAAAGTATAGTGTACGTTAAAATGAAGTGAATGTGTGTTTTTTACATTTGTTTTTACATTACGTTTTTACACGATAATAAAACGGAAAGCGAATGATTAAACCGTTATTTTTTTATATATACTTTAAAGTCTCCTTTTACCAGCTATGGGTTTATCTAGACTGGGCCTACAGTTTAACGTGGGCTCCGAACCACGGTCATCAGCATTAAGCTTACCGACTGGCGAGTGACCAACTTTAGAAATCATCCCAGAAGACATCCGGTCTTACCCAGCTTGGTTACTGGCGTGACTAGGATAATTTTCCTTGCCGGATTTTACACTCTTGCCTAGAATATTCACAAATTTTAAACAGTCACTAACATGCCATGCCCTAGCAGGATTCGAACACGCGGTTATCGCAACAGTAGGAGGACCGTCCCATCGCCTTTAACACTGCGCCACCAAGCCGGCATTAACCATTATTAAACAAAGTTATTTAATTTTAAGCAGTGTTTTGTATTACTTTCGATTCTTCCAGTATTGTTGGAATTATTAAAGAAACCTGGAAAGTTTGGATACGATAAAAACGATTAAGAATACGATGGTTACGTAAAGTCATATTTTACATTTTCGCTGAGAAAACAAATTGATATGCCCGCTTTATCGGAAGGTACATTCAACTGTGAAAGAAAAACCCGACATATATGAAAATTTCATCCCAACATAGATGATACATTGATAATTTGGTGTCTAGAGAAGAAAAAGAAAGAAAGAAAAATTGTTCTTGCTTAAGGACTGTTATTAATTGATATGTTGTTTAACAGTGGTAAAAAGTTAGGTTAAGTTTGTATATAAGCGGAAAAACAGTAAGAATTGAAAGATAGAACAAGAATATTAACTTTTAAGGTAACATGCGCACTGTGTAGAAATTGAAATAAGTGAATAAAGTCCATAAACAGTTCATAGGATAGTTTAATATTTGGTGAACCAAAATCGCGGGTTAATCGCCCCAACAAATTGGTATATACATACATAGTATATATTGGACTAAAGATAATTCTAAAGGTTAAGATTTTTCTATAAATTTTAGTGGTATTGACTTCAGATTAATTTCAGGTTTCATTAATAAATTAATTTATAACAAAGCAATAACCAAATATTGCAGGTAATAAATACGTTAATTTGTGCATCAAGAGTTAAAATGAGTACTGCATGGAATATTAATAGCTATAAAATAATTTCATAGAATTTTAATTGGGACGCATGAGATATAAGACAAAGTAGAAAGTAGTAGATAAATGAAAGCCATAGAAGAAAAACTAAAGATGAGTTATCTGCAAGGGCGAGATCGAAGAGTGAAATAAATAAGCAAAGAACAATGTAATTTTATTTAAAAATCTAGATAAAAAATTCTTTTAATCAACCTGGTATATTTATTGTTTTTGTAATATATATTTTAGATGACAAATATGGATAAAGACAAGGACTTTATGAATATATAAATGAAGTAATGAAAATATGCAGGATTTAAAATGAAACTAACTACATAATTTACATAGATGGGACACATAGGACAAATAAAAAAAATATGAATTATGAACAGTACATTTGTAAATATTTTAAAGCACTGATAAATATTAAGATGTTTAATGATTAATGCAATAAGATATGTGTCTATATTACATTTTATTCTTTGAACCTTGTATCATTTATATATATATATCTTTTAAGGTCTCCTTTTACCAACTATGGGTTTATCTGGACTGGGCCTACGGTTTAACATGGACTCCGAACCACGGTCCTCAACATTAAGCCTACCGACTGGCGAATGACCAATTTTAGAAACGATCCCAAAAGACATCCGGTCTTGCCCAGCCTGGTTACTGGCGTGGCTGGGATCATTTGTCGGATTTTACACTCTTGCCTAGAACAATCACAAATTTTAAAGTATCACAAACATAAATACGACCATGCGCCAGCAGGATTCGACCCAAGGCTATGGCCTGGACCGTCCTATCACCTTTAACACTGCGCCACCAAGCCGGCTATTAATTATTTTGATTAATTACTTCATAGACCTAAGTCTTGGAAAATCAATAATTATTTTAATGATTGTAAACACATTCCTTTAATATACATTTCTAAATTGTATAAAATAAATTACCTAATTTTGTTTGTTATTGTTTTAATATACATGCGGTTTTATTCATATATTCTCTGTTTTAATATACAAATATGTATTCCTTCCTTACTTACAAATATGTATTTCATACTTGTCAACAAAATGTCGTCTATACTTATATTTAATGTTTTTGCAGTTCTGAAAATAATCTTACTTTGTTATAATGTTCAATGGCGTAGTAATTGACACTATTAATAATTTGTTGATTATTGAAAGTTGATGGAAATTAGATTTAATTAAATGCAATTTGAAATATGTTATTGACTGTTAGTTCTTGAAATATTTTGCATATATTTTGATATGTTTTTATATACTGACATTTATTATTTTAATTAATGTTATATATCAAATACATTTCTGATCTTGAGAGAAAAAAACATGATTAATTTAATATGTTGTGGTCGAATTTCGATTTAGAGCGATCACTAGTATGTATTATATTTCATGGCTTTCATATTATTTTGTCATCGGTTGAAATAATTTATGTGTTGTTGTAAATTGTAATTGAAAAAAAAGAGTCACTATATGACTATTAAAAACCTCTCTTTTTATTCTTAATTTATATTTATACATTTAAAATATTTTAACGAAAAGAAAAAAACCAAGCAATCGATGAAAGCAGAAAAGTTAATTAGGAATTTTAATTGGGAAATTTTTTATTTGAGACTCGAAAACATTTTAGAATGAATGAGTTTAATCATGTCCCACGCATATTACATTGACGATGGTGAGGCAGACATTGAATATTTACAATAAAATATGTTTAATGTGACACATAATTTAGTAATGAGGGGCATAAAACAATTCTAATATTATAAAAGCCGATGGTCATTTAATTTTATATTCAATCAATGGGTCAGTGTGGTTAGCTGAATATTTTAAAATAGTTAATTTTGAAAATCAAGTTATAAATAGATAGTAGAAGCTACAACATTTGAAAAATAGTAAAATTGTCCTATAGATATACAATATATTATATATACACTGCTGCTGAAAACATAATCTATTTGTTGCATTACATTTTAATGTAAACTTTTATGTTCGAAAGCATTTTTAACGAAATTGTTTCAAAATTGGTCAACCCAATCTTAAAGCAATTTAATTACTTTCCAAAAATCTTAATACTCTAAGATTAATTAAGTTTCGCAGCAACACAAAATTGACACTGACAGGAGTCTCTAGCCAATCTGTAGTTTTCGTTATCTAGCCATAATAACTAACAGGTCAATTGAAAAGTCCCCGGCCTATTATAGTAAAACACATTTTTTTAGCAAAGTTAGTTTTTTTTATTCTACAATTCCCTTCAAGGGTGATCAAGGGTGATTATAGCAACCGTCCAACTTTTCAATACCATTTTTGTAGTACGATTTGTCCTTTGCTTCAAAATAGGCTTCAGTTTCGGCGATCACCTCTTCATTGACGAAAATTTCTTCGCAGCGAGCATTCTTTTGAGATCTGAGAATAGGAAATAGTCGCTGAGGGCCAGATCTGGAGAATACGGTGGATGAGGAAGCAATTCGAAGACCAATTCATGGATTTTTAACACGGTGCATTGTCTTGGGAAACACTTCAAAAGAAACACACAAAAGCACCTTCTTTTTCTTCAAATGCGGCTGTTTTCGGCGATTTCGTCCTTCAAACGGTCTAATACGCTATGCAGTAGTCGCTGTTGATGGTCCTTCCTTTTTCAAGGTAGTCAATGAAAATTATTCCATGCGCATCCCAAAATATAGACGCCATAACCTTGCCAGCCGACTGTTGTGTTTTGCCACGGCTTTGGAGCGGGTTCATCGTGTGCAGTCCACCCGGATGACTCTCGATTGGACTTCGGAGTAGAATGATGGAGCTATGTTTCATCCATTGTCACATATCGACGCAAAAACTCGAGTTTATTACGCTTGATCATCTTCAAACACTGCTCCGAATCATCAACTCGTCGTTGTTTTTGGTCAAAAGTGAGTTCGCGCGGCATTCACTTTGCACAGAGCTTTCTCATGTCCAAATATGCGTGAATGATATGATGTACACGTTCAGTTGATATCTTTAGAGTGTCTGTTATTTCATTCAATTTCAATTTACGGTCATTCAAAATCATTTTGTGGATTTTTAAAATTTTTTGTTCGGTAATAACCTCTTTTGGGAGTCCACTGCGTTCACCGTCTTCGGTACTCATTTCACCACGTCTAAACTTAGCATACCAATCCATGGTGGATTTTCCTGGGACAGTGTCCGGAAACTTGGCTTCAAGCCGAGTTTTTGCTTCAACTGTATTTTTTCCGTTCCAAAACCAATATTTTATCAACATGCGAAATTCCTTTTAACCGATTTTTTTCACAATAACAAAAGTTGCTTCACTCAAAATGCTATAATTCACAAACTAATGATCCGACAGCTGTTAACAATTTTTCAGCATTAAATTTGGTAGATAATGAAGGACGACCAAAAGGAAAGTTGACATAACAGATTTAATAATAAAAATGAAAAATTTTAAGGGTAAATTTAACATAATCTTTTTAGCAGTATATTTTATTTCAATGTAGCAATTCAATATCTTAAATGTGTTAAATTTACATAATTTTAAATACTGATGTTTTTACTAGTAGTCGGCTAGTTATTTCTGTCAGAGAAGTACCCACAGAGCGCTCACTTCAGTTTTAAATAGTCTTCCATCGCTAATTAATAACTTATATCTGTTCTGTTCTGTAAGTGGACTCATTTTGGAAACGATCCAAAAGAGAGCTTTTTAGAATATGTTTCAAGGCAACATATCAAACAGGCCTTGAGTTGATCTGCCTAAAATAAAGTTCCTGTTTCACATTCATATAGACGAGTTCATATTTTAATATACTTTTAACCCAGAAGAAGATTTAATAGGAGAAGTAATATTTATATTTTGAGCATTAATATTTTTTAAAATATACTATTTATTATTATCATCATAATTTAAGCGCAGTTTGCGACAACTTTTCAGATAGTCACTTAAGTCAATATTATAATATGCTTTAATTTTGTAATACTTTAATTAATTTAAATTATAAGGAATCGATTCTCATCAACTACTTTCCTTAACTAAAGAAAATTTAAGTAATGCTTAAATCGCCAATATTTCAAGTTTACGCTGGTAACACATGTCCGAACTTACAATAAAAATAACCGTTTTGATGAAATTTTTGTACCTATTACATATCTTCAATATGGGAGTAGTTCTTGTTAGTACTAAAAATGATAATTTAAAAGGATTTAAATAGATGGCCTAACGTTATTTCGTTGATTAGATCACATTTAAATCTATTTTCTGAAGGTAAATAGTATTTAGGATCGCTAGCAAAATTGTGCTTGTAGTTCTCAATATTTGTAAATGGGACTTTCTTATATACCAGAATATTTCTTGACATCTTCCAGTAATTAAGAAAATGTTTATTCCTTATGTCCTTTATAAAACATTATGCTAGCAATTTATGTATTTTAACGTATTTTTATATTCTGATTTTAATTTCTTCTCATTCCTTGCATTTCCTCTACTACCTACGCTACATTAGCGGTAGTCGCACCTTTACGATGTTGTTAAGTTTTAACCTATGAAAGACATTAGTAAAGTATATTTTGTCTTTCAATTATATATAATGCTTTAATATGTAAGTGTGGGTCCTATCTACTAGATTATGGAGAAAATAGTTTAGTGTAAAAGTTATTCAGTTTGCTTTTTAAGCACTAACTGTAACATATAAGACCTCGTACAAATATTACTGAAAACTGCTACTATGGTGTAATGGTTAAAGCGTTTAGCTCCCAACGGAGGTCGTGGGGTCGATTCACGACGGGGACACTAACTTTTTGTTGTTGTTTATTTAGAACATTTGTTAAACCAACTAGGCTAGGTAGCGGACCTCAGAGCCTGAAGCGCTCCTTATTTTCAATCACTGTTTCTTTATTTCTATTTTTCTTCATACGGGCTGCACCTTTACTTGGCTACCATTGTAATATTAAATAAAATAACTGCGTAATTTATTGAGTAAATATCTAACACTATAAAGAGAAAAATAAAATATTTTTAGCAAAAAAATTAAACCGAATTCAAAAAGTAAATAAGAAACTCATTAAAAATTGAAAAACAATTAAACTTAGATTTTTAAGCACCTGTTTCAAAGTACTTAGTTGGTAGTAGTTATAAAAATATCGTAAATAGATAAATAAGTTTAGGTAGCTTAATAGCTAAATTGGGTGTATAGAGTTGAATATAAAACACGTGTAGTAGATAGGTTAAATAAGGCTTTTGTTTATTTTTATTTAGTTATTACGATTACTATGTACATATTTTAATTTAAAAAAATTTATTAAAGTATAAAAATTATATGAAAGTATTAAAAATCTAAATTTTTTATTTTTTTAAATCAGTTCAATTTTTTTGCTAATTATATTTTTTGTGTTAGCCCTTCTCTCATTTTCACTTTTTTAATACTTCTTATATTTGCAAAATTCAAAATTACCTTTATTAATTATGTTACATATATTGCTTTTATATTACCTAAATTATCTAAAAAATGCTGTACAAAAAAGTACAAAAACTAACAGCTTTTATAGAAATCAACACAAATAATCTAAACTTTTTAATAATAAATAATGTATTATCTTACTATTGACAGAACAACATTTAAAAATTTATCTCAACTGGATCACTGTTAAATGTAGCCTTCTATTAGCCTTCCGCTTAATATGTGATCAACTTAATCAAAGACCTGATCCAGTGGTCTTACACGGACGTAAGCCAGACTGGCATGAACGGAATGATCGTTCCCTGTTGAATTTCACATCCCTCGTATAGTGACACCCCCGCACGTGACCTATCAGCATTCGAATCCGCAGCCATCTTAGTATAGGAATAGGAATATAGATATAATGGCAAAATAGATGATAGATGCCATTACAGTTGTTTTCCATCCTACCTCTAACATTTTTTAAGAAAATTAAGAAGTAAAATAGCCATTAACAATTTCAATTGTTTTACTTCCTTTTTGTAATAATTATATATCTTATTTTATTTTAAATATATTTTTAAAATGTTAACATTCAAATTAGGCATTTTTGTTGGTGTTTTTAAGCTAATGAACTGTAATACAAGAACCTATTTTTATTCCAACAAACCTGATTTGATGACATTTGACATTTATTTATTAAATTCCACGCGATAGGTAACGAATAAAAATTGTAAAATCTTTCGTCTATTATACTTAAATACATGAAATATTAGGTAATCATTTATTTTTATCAGCCATACAGATTTACATAAAATTAATCGGTAACTGGTTTTAGTTATAACACGATATGCAGAAATAAAATGATTCGTCCGTATTGGGCTCTTTTGTATAAAAATATACCTAAAAAATTCGCCATATTGTCTGTCTAGGTATTGTGATTCCTGTGAAGTGGTTTATCTGTTGTCCACCTGTTGTTTTGTTTATGATAATATTTGGTTTTCTCTTCAAACTGTTGTTTATTATCCAGTCATTAATGTCAATTAACGACAAGTTGCACGATTGAGCATAGCTTGAAAATATCAAAATTTTATTATCAAAATGGGTTAGTACAAAGGTTTGGTGTATAAATTCGAGACGACTGGTTGGGTAAACAGAGAAACGTAAGATCGAAGTGCCAAAGACCGTGGTTCATATCCCACGTTAAGGAATAACAAGTCAATTGAAAAGTCCCCGGCCTACCATAGTAAAACACATTTTTTTGGCAATATTAGTTTTTTTATTCAACATAATTCCCTTCAAGGGTGATACACTGATTATACCGATCCTCCAACTTTTCGATACCATTTTTGTAGTACAATTTGTCCTTTAATTCAAAATAGACCTCAGTTTCGGCGATCACCTCTTCATTCGACGAAAATTTCTTCCCAACGAGCATTCATTTGAGATCTGAGAACAGGAAATAGTCGCTGGGGGCCAAATCTGGAGAATACGGTAATACCAATCCTTGATGGTTGATTTTGCTGGGGCAGTGTTCGGAAACTCGGCATCATGCCAAGTTTTTGCTTCAACTGTATTTTTCCCTTCAAAAAGCAATATTTTATCAACACGTGAAATTCCTTTTTATTCACTCAAATTATCACTCAAAATGCTATAATTCACAAACTAATGATCCGATAGCTGTCAAACTTATACACGCAACTTTCGAGGGTTAGGGTTAACTAAAAAACATATGGATTTAATTCTAATAGCGCCATATATATGTCAGGACTTTTCAATTGACCTGTTAGGTCCAGTCCAGATAAACCCTTAGTTCTGTAAAAAGGAGGCTCTAAAATATAGAAAGACAGTCCTTGGTTTAAAAAAAAATCGTTTTTTATACCTTTTCTATACTCGGAAAAGAATATAGATATGGTTATATCAGTTTTATATATATATATATATATATATATATATATATATAGATAGATACTTTCTAACAATGATATATATATTTTTATTGTCTTATCGATTTATCTGTGTTTCTACAGAACACCTAACGGTCTATACACTTTTTACACATAATTAACGCGCAAAATAAATTATTTTGATGCTCTCGCGTCCAACTTCTTTCTTTATTAACTGTATACTAATGGCATATGATAACGGCGAATTTTTTTTTCTAAATACCTTTATTTCCTTCATAAATAATGTATTCTTAAGAATTAGTAAATGCGTTAGAATATTATAGAGGGTTTTTTTCTCGATCTCTCGCAGATTTTCCTCAGATCTAATTGATTTAGGAGTTCAAAGATCAGGTTTTCACAATGTTTGGTAGAGGAATTTTGATCGAAAAACGACATTTTTACGACAGTGCGTATTTTTGAATGGATGGCTATCTTAACAAGCACAATTGCATATGAAAGAATACATTATTTAATAAAGATCTCCGGATTTGCATATTCCATAGTAAAAAATATATTGTCTTTTCTATCGGCGTCACATTCTTTTTGAGTCAATCCATACAGTCGATCATTTGAAAACAACAAATAAATCTAGTATATTTCTATTTTGCGTTACATTAATAATCCTAGAGGAATAATCATTAAATTATTATGTTATTCTTGGTGGTTTGACATTTTTTTATTAATCTCTTAGAACGTCAACAATCTGCCCGTGAGCGATAAGTATTGTTATATGATTTCCATTAAATAATATAACTATCCTGACATGAAATAATCACCTCAGTAAGTGATCTGCTGTACAACTTATAATCTAAATCTTATTCTAGTTATTCTAGAGATTATTAAATCTCACTATTGTTATGACAATGTTACGTGTCTATTAATAGTTCGTATTATAGTTTGCATTTGAGCGTATGCAGTACACTGTCATCGCACACACTGTTTGGCGAGTGCATTGGGATGCACTAATAATTTTTCAGAATACTTCGTACTAACACTTCGAATTACACTCGTTATGGGTTCTAAGGGGATATCGCGCTGAATCAGTTTGTTGGATAGGTAATATGGGGCATCGACATACATTGGTTTTAAAATATGGAAGAACAAGGGTAAGTGCAGAATGTAAGGTTAAATTTTTAAAAATCCAGACAGCATCAATTTTATTTATAGTGGGAAAGTTAGCTGTCAAATTTATAATACATAATTTTCAACGACATCGAAAAGGTGTCGACAGGTATCGACATATGTAAAATTTTAATGATAAAAAGAATAGACAAGAAAATGATTCTTGTTGTGTTAGAAGTAGTCAATTCATTAATGAAGTTTGTCCATCAAGAATAGTAGCAAAAATTGTAGTAACTGGTAATAATTAGACATTTATTTTAAATATGATATATTTTAGTAATGATTTAATTTTTATTTTATAGGTGAGATGTAGAGTGAAATTTGTTGAGAGTGAAAGTCGAAGAATGTGAAATTCAGAGAAGATAGACAGGATTTTGCTAGGATGCAAGAACAGTAGAGAGTGATACTATGAAATGATTAAATTTGCTAACCAAAGTAGACCTCGATCAAATAAATAAAATATAAAAGTATCAACGACACCTTAATGATCTACTGACAAACAAGTAAAAGAGAACACATTATTATATAAGAGTATAGGTAAATAAATTATTGTTTTGTAAAAATAATGATGTACTGACTGGAGATTTATTTCTGCTTAAAAATATGATCATCCATTCGTTTTTGGATAGTAAATTTATATTTTTTTCTTTTATATGTTTTTCTTATGGCGTTTTCTAATAAAAATAGCAATAGACCGATGCTCTATGAGTCAACATGACCCAGGCCAAAACTCAAGTTGAATCGGATCTATGGAACAGATTCACTAATAATAACCACACAGATCTGTGCTACCATGAGAAGCTGATACGGATATTTACTTATATATTACATACAGCTCTAATTCACTATTACCAATAGGCTAGATGGCTCTTTTTGAAAAACTACTTTATGATAATTCTACGTATTTACTTTACCCAGAATAAAAGTTATTTCTGCAAAAAATTACTAATTTAAAAAAAAATTAAGTTTGAAATATTGTAATTTTAATGTTAATTTTCATATTTATACTTTATTTTAATAACTTCGTGTTATAATTACTTCCAGCCTTCAAGAAGTGTCAATCAAATTCGGTCATAAATAGTTTGATGAGCTATACCTTCACTTTTTTTACAGCCTGGAATGTGTCTGTTATAGCAAACAAGAGTTTCAAACATTTGCAACAATAATTACGTACAGGCAATGTATGTACAGGCAAATATTGTCACTGAAGTCAAGTAAAGTAAAAGAAACTAAGCAGAGGTCTAGCTTAAGGATTTATAGGAGGGATTAACTTCGAAATTACAATTTGTGAATTTTATTTACCCAAATATTAGGAGATAACGTAATTTGATACAATACTGGATACACTTTTTCGTTCCTCAGAGCTGCTAATAATTTAAGAAAATCAAGCATCCATCGCCAAATGTATATAATTTAAACCTTTTGTGTTGTAGTATCAACTATGTATTATAAAATGAATATTTTGGTCGCCCTATCAAATATATATGTATCTGCATCTCAAATTATCATTATACAAATTTTAGTAGGTATGCTATCGATAGAATTTTGATTTGCCTTAGCAAATATAGAACACTTGATTTCAATAATACTATTCTCATAGGTTCCAACTGGCGATTATGCTATTATTGTGTACTCTTTAGAGTTATTATTACTTGAATTTATTAATTTTCTTGCCAAGTGTTATATTGTTACTATTTTTACTTAATATTTTTAAATATTCTATCACATTTCACAGCTTTCATTGTTAATGTGTCTGGAATACTCACTCACTTCAATTGTATAAAAGTTCTAGCATTGTTTTTAAAATTATTATATCAGACAGCCACACACTAGTCACTGTCGACAAATCAATTTTATGCAAATTTATGTTAAAATATAAGATAAATAATCCAAAAAGAGAAGCGAGCGCTAAAAAGTTTACACGTTGGAATGCGTAAATAATCCTTAGAAAACGGTCAGTTATGCAAATCTTTCGTAAGGCTTTTGATTGGTGTTTGACTTAATATGGCGAATTTGTAAATTTTGTGTTTTTATTTCGGATAAAATCCTACTATCCTACGTTTATTTTTAAAATAAAGGTATTTTTAACATACTATATTATTATTATAAATCAATATGTTTGTGATTCTTTATTACAGTCATCTATCCTATTGTTTTTGCTTCTCATTTGTTAAATTAATTTATTATTTTCGCTTATCTTATGCTTCAAAAAAATGGTAAGAACCATCGAAATATTTACTGTAACAAATATTTTTAAAAATGATATCATTTGCACGAAAAATAATTTAATAGTCACGAGAAAAATGTTATAAAAACGTATCACTCGGTTTCAAAAATGTACAAGCACGTTTCAATACAAAGAATACAGAAAACACATCCACACATAAAAAATTAAGAATTGGAGGCACTGTAATTAAATCCTATAATATTGCTCAACGCTATGATTCACATAATTTACCGAAGATGGTTGTGGTTTACTATACCGTCTTTATCACAATAATCAACAGAATTACAAGTGTTTGTTATCAGTTCTTTCTTTAAAAAAAATACCGGCACATGTGTTTTATAACCACAAAGGTGACTAATTGATTTCGTAGAATTGACAGTTTTAGTAATTGAATTACACAAATTGTCGCAGTTTCATGTAAAGGTATGAATGTTTGAATTTACGAATGTGTGTATTTATACTACTCTTGTTCTGCTTGTATATTGATGCAAGTACAATTGATCAACAGGAATAAATTAATCTTAAAAATTAAGATTGCACTAAGCATATCTAATGTATTATATATGTTATTGCTTAAAAAAACTATCTGGACGTCCAAAACCTGCCAGAAAGTCTAAAATCTGCCACAAAAAAGGGGATAAGTTTGTTCTAATGTTATCGAAATAAAATCGACGTTTAATTAATCTTGAAATTACCGCTAGTTTGAATGCAACACAAGAAAAGTCAGTTTTAACTACAAGTGTTACAAGACGTTTACTGTCTGCTAGCCTGAGAGAATGCGTAGCAACTAAAAAAAAACTAATTAGTACTCAGAAAAACTGAAAAAACATCCTATGGCCACATGAGTCAAATGTAAGACTTTTGTATATAATGAAGATGTTAAACGCCAATGAAAATGCGAGCAGGTTTCAGAAAGATACACTGTGCAGACTGTTAAACATGGTGGTGGTAGCATGATATTTTGGAGATGTTTTCGTAACAATAAACCCGACCATATGATTAGAATTGATGGAAAACTGAATAAAGAAAGCTATCAGAAAATTGGAAAATTCGGTTCCGTCTGAAATAAATAGCCAACAATTTTCAACAAGTCAATGACTGTACACATTCGTTAAAATTATGTTAAAGGCTCCTAAAGCAAAAAATGAAACGAAGAAATTTTGCAAATAATGAAATGGCTATTATCCTACAATAATATGGGATGATCGACTTCAAAGTAAAGAATGAATACCAATAGAGTTCAGCACAGTTGTGGGAATACTCACGATGTGAATGGAAGACACTGGACTCCGATTACTCAAATAAGTTAGTAATAAAAATTAAGTACTAAAAAATTAGTAAAATTTGTAAACACGAGGAGGCTATCGAGAAAATTTGGAAAAAATATATCGAAAATGTATTTTTTTTAAATTTATAATAAATATATTTAACTAACTGTAACTAAATGTTAAAGGCCTGATGGGTTGGTTTAGTATTACGCCTATAACAGAACACCACCCCCCCAAAAAAAAATAGATTAAGCCAGATGAACACAGTCAAGGTTATCACATACAATTACAGCGAAATATCACTGTACTTCATTAACATTATTAAACGTAAAATCAGGAAGGTGTGACGAACTGTCAAAGCTATCTAAAATAATTACTGGTGAGTACTACCTGTGACAATATATTTAAGTTAATGTCATCGTACATACGTTTACAGCATACCTTATACCTTTGTTGCGGGACATATTGTTACAAACAGTTGTGTTGTTGCACATATATCCAAATATTAACAAATATATTTTAAAATTTCATCGAACACATACTGAGTAAAATCTAATATTTTAATTTGAACAAGAACCTATATACAATGTGGTGGCTTAAAATATATTTAGCGAATTGACTAAAATAACTCTCGATTATCTATCGAAATTTTATTTATTTATTATTAAAATACATAATTTGGGGATTTATTTCTTAAAACTTCATCTTTATTAAGGTAGGTTAGGTGGCAGAATCGGTCGGCTCATATGGCCATTTATATATGAAAATGAGAAATATCAATGTAAACAACAGTATTAAGAAACGTGGCAAGAAAGAACCAACGTGTACAGATCGAAATAAGTCATCTACTATAATATGAATTGGTCTATAAATTAAAGGAGTTACAACAGATCATTTGTCAGTATGTCATTTCGTCGAAATGTTCACATTTTGTGTTCACACAAGACATTTTTTAAGTGCGTTGAAAATGTCTGAATTTGTACTGAATAGGTTTTACTTTTGTTAACTTCAATTTGAAGAAAAGTGCGGCTGAAAGCCATCGAACGTCATGTGAAGCTTATGGCAATCATGCTTCATTGATTTCATCGTGTGAATACTGCTTTCGGGTGGTGATTTTAACACCGAAGACAAAGAGCATTCTTTGACAGCCTTGTCTTGAGACAGCCAAAAAAAATAATGACGAGGATTCGAAGGTATTACTCGATGATGATTTATGTAAAACGCAAGGAGAATATGCATAATTGTTGAAAATACTACAAGAAACAATTTTCCAATAGCTTGAAGAACATGGGACAACCAAAAGCTTAAATATTTTTATGCCAAAGAAAAAAAATATTATGGCAACCACCTGGTTATGCATCAATGTCAACGGCAAATCCGAATATCCATGGCTCAAATCTGTATTTGATGGGATCAGGTTGGTGTGATATACTATGAGCTGCTAAAACCGAATAAAAACCAATGGAGATCGCTATCGGCTACACACGCATACGAGCAAAGCATGTTTCAAAGCCAATGAAAACATACTTAAAAACATTAAAATAGGAAGTGCTACCCCACCTGCCGTATTCTCCAGAACTTGTTCCTTTTGATTACTACTTGTTCCGACGTATGAGTTGTGACCGGTCTGAATACCTCTTCACTTCTTATGAAGATGCCAAAAAAGGGTCGATTCGTGGATTGTTCCAAAAGATACATCAAGATGGAATCCGTGAATTTCCTGATAAATGGAAAAAGTGGCAGCTATCGGTAGACAACATTTTGAATAAAATGCATTGTACCGATTTTTCATAGTAATTAACAAGTCTCTTCAAACTTTTCGGTCTGTTTTTGGATGAGAGGAATGCTTAGGGTATAATTTAAGTGGTAAAAGTTTCGAATATTGCAGAATCTCCTACACGACGGTCGTTCAATTTTGTAAAACTATTTTATGAAAAGTCCTCATTCCGCTCCCGAAATACGCTCAATTTTTGCTTCAATTACATTACATTACAATTACTTCAGACATGACATTAGATATGCTTAGTACAATCTTAATTTATAAAATAAATTTGTTACTATGGTTTTATTGTACTTGCGTTTTATTGTTTGTATTTTCAAAATGAAAAATAAATTAGACTAATTAAGATTAAACACTTATGCACTTTGATTTCCTACGTGTTTTCCAGTAGATGTAATGCTTCTACGCTGCTATAGGATTATAATTAAAATTTCTTTTGAGACACCTTGTACTGTATGATTCTTACAAATTCTCTTATCTCCTTTGAAAGTACACCTGTGGGTTTTGTTGATATATCGCTTGAAAACATCTGTCCATATAGGATTGTCCATAAATAGGTAGGATTCTACCTATTCAATGGATTTCAAGTTAGGTAAACACAATTCTATCTATTATTTCTGAACCTCAACTATGACCTCTCCCTATTTCTTTTGTCACCATTTCGGTCTCGTATTGACATCTGTTTTTATGAATGCACAGGTATATAGACCGGGTATTAATGGTCTAATGATTTTTTACACCATATAATACATAATCTTTCCTTTTTGTTGTGTACAGTGTATATTATTTAACTCTTCTGACTTAACTATTTCTAACATAATACTTTATCGGTTTAAACAATTTTAAATTAAACGATTTATAAAACAAATAATGTAGAAATTTATTATTTATAAAAATTATTTATTTATAAAATTAAATTATTTAATATAATATAAAATATAATATAAATAATAATAAAATTATTTATTTATAAAATAAATAATGTAGAAATTACTTGAAAATTTATAAAATAAAAAAGTTTGGCATACAATACTTACATCCCTAAACTACTTTTATAACGATTAGTTGTTTGCATGTATTTTTAGCGATATTTTTTGATAAAAATACAACGTATCAGTATAAAAAACTGCTAAATTTAATGTAATTGCTAAATTCGTTGTTTTTAATGTTCTTCTTAATAAAAAAAGTATTCAACTTCCAGTATAGTTGAGTTATAGTTTAAGCACTGATCAAAAACAAAATGCAGGGTGATCCTAAGAGTGTAAACTTGCAGAAGATATATATCATATATTAACAGGAATATAAAAGATAGAAAAAGAAACATAATAAAAGGAGATGAAAAAATAATGGGGAGATAGAAGGATAATATACAAGGAATAATATATAAGATATAGAATAATATAGAAGAATAGGAGGAATTTGTTTGTTATCATGAAGCGACATACAAAAAATATAGTGATCAATAAGAAGAATTAAGAAGAAAAAGGGGGAGCACACATAAGATAAAAATTGAAGAATTAAAAAGTGTACTGAAAAAATTGAAGAAAGGCAAAAACACTGGCTCAAAATTAATCAAAAAGTTGCTGGATTATTTGTGGAAACTTACAAATGGACTATGAGAAAAAAACAGATGCCACAAGATTGGCAAATAGCCCTTATTGATCAGATACAGAGATAAACGATACTGTAATAATTATAGAGGGAATGCTAATAAATAAAAAATTACAGAAAGCTATATAAAACCAATACTAGGTAAGTTGCTAACAAAATCCTAAGTCCATATATTCAGTATTAGAATAGTGGAAAAAGTTTAATAAAAAAAAGCAGCTGTTATTGGTTTAGAAAAGGTTTTGGAAAGAGTAAGAAAAAAGTGCTACGGATTGTATTAGAACAAAGAGATGTAAGTAATAAGATGTATAACATAAAAACAAATGGTGTGATTACAGGCAACATGAGATCAAAAGCCTGCAAACCCCAAGCAGGACTAAGACAAAGCGGAAGTTCAAGGCCCAACCCTGAAGTTATCGCCTTGTGGTCGAAATTTAACCACAATTTGTTAATTATGTTTCTCTCATAACAGAGTAAAGGGGATAATTTAAAAATGATATGTTTCTAAAGCTTGGTTTCAAGATCAGAAATGTATTTGATATATAAAATTAATTAAAATTATAAACGTTTGTATATTATAACATACCAAACTTTTCAAAATCAAAATATATTAAACTTTTTTAAATGGCATTTAATTAAATTTAGACAAATAGTTTAAAACTCTAAGAATTAGTTTCAATAATCAACAAAATATTGATAGGTTTAAATTACTACACCACTGAACATATTAACAAAATATAATAAGTAAGATTATTTTCAGATCTGTAATAACTTCATAAGTATACATCTTTCTGTAGTTTTATGTATAAGCATAAATATGGAATAATAAATGAAATGATACAAGCTTGTATATTAAAACAGAGACCACATGAATAAAACAATTTTGAAAGTGATATTTGATTTTAGCATGATATTAGAATGTTCAAAATAATAATGAACACAATTATTTAATTAAATTTTTTTACAATTTAGAAATGTATATTATATTAAAGGTATGTGTTTACAACCATTAAATTAACTATGGATTAATTATAAAGTAAATAATCAAAATAATTGATACAAGGTTCAAAAAATAAAGTGTCATATAGTCACATATATTATTATATTAATCGTTAAACACCTTGATAGTTATCAATGCTGTAAAATGTTCACAAATTTACTGCTAATAATTCATAATTTAACTTTTTTATATTTTAACTGTCATTACTTCATTTATGTATTCACAAAGTATGTATCTATTATCCATATTTCGCACCTAAAATATATATTGCAAAAATAATAAATACACCAGGCTAATTAAAAGAATAATTTCTTTACCTAAATTATTAAATAAAATTGCATCGTTCTTTGCTTATTTATTCCACTTTTCTTCTTTATTTTTCCATGGCTTTCGTTTACCTACTGCTTTTTATTTTAAATTATGCCCCACATGGGAAATAACAACTCACGAAGCCTCACTTAGAAGTTGATACCACTAATATTTACAGAAAAATCCTTAGAATTGAGTAGTAGTAGAGTCTCTAGTAGAATGATATACTATATCTCCTAATATCTCCTGTTTACCAGACATCAAATTAAATCAAAAGCCGATTTCGAAATATCTTGTAAACAAAGAGGACATATGATCCTTGTTATTCTCGAATTTTGGGAAGTTGGGATCTACCTTCCGATAAAGGCGACACATTAATTTGTTGTGCGATAATTTGTTATTAATATATAGGTAATGGAATATATAATGAATGAAATAACAAACATCAATTAGACAAAACAAGACTTCATACTACATACAATTTCTAAATTCATTACTTTTGTTGTTGGACTTCAATTGTTGTTTGAAGCCCGCGAAACACTTTTAAAAATTACAGCTACTGATACGGCTCCCCCATATCCCAACTAGCGGTTTAGGTTTCATGGAGACTTTAATACCAAAAAATAAATAAAGGACAAAAAGCTGAATGTACATGGCCATACAGTTTGTTGCTACAAGTTGTAAAAATAAATGAAAATTTAACTGAATATGTCTACCGACATCAATTGAGCTAACTGAACGATGAATTGTTGCAAAAAAGATCAGTAATAGCAAATAACGGACCCAAGTATTCTCTTGCAAGAATTGTGATGAATACACCGTTGCAGCTCGAAACGGAAATTCTGCCACGTCCAGCATAACTACCAAATACACATCTTTGTATTACTATTTGTTTAATGTCTATGATTCTTGTCTAATGATTCGATTATTCAACCATCATTGATAATTTGTCGCGATATTGTCAGAAAAATGACAAAATGAGGGGAAATAATTTCATTAATATACATTATACTGCTCTTATACTTTAATGGTGTTATTTTGTTAGTTCAGAGTATTTTACTCTAATCCTATTCTATATATTCCGTGATTTCTTTATTAGGTATTTAACTTAATTTTGATAAATGTTAATGTTATGTTATATTTTAGGGAACATGGAGGGAACGAATCTAGAAGGTTTAATAAAAATTACATTATTGTAGTGTTATTCTATACAGTATAAATTACTAAACTGTTTAGAAAATAAAATTTTACACATTTAAATTCAGTGATTTTTAACCATATTTTAAATTAATTTATTACCAGGCCTATAAATTAGTTTTAAAGCTTTTTTTAATTTGAACATTTATTATGAAATATCCGTACGACGTATATTATTCAAAGTATTGTCCGTCGATCGCCCGCTATTTTTTCCAAATTTCAGGCTATTTACCAATTCCGTCTCGAAAAAACGATGTATGTTTTGATACTATCCACTAATCGACCGATTTTTTGGTAACTTCACGAGAAGTAAGGCGCTTCTCAGGCATGACACGACTCGTATGCCGGAACAAGTAGTAACTAAAAGGAACAAGGTCTGGGGTATACAATTGGTTTTGCAATATGTAGTCGAGCGTTGTCATTGCAGAAGCAGAAGCAGAAGAATAACATTGTGCCTTTGCTCGCATTACGGTCGTTTTTCGCACTGTGCTTAGATCAAACGCATCAATTGTAATCGACAGCAATTCCCATTTCAATAGGTTTTAGCAGCTCATAGTATTCCACACCAATCTGATCCCACCAAATACAGAACGTTAGCTTGACCAGGTGGTCTTCCTGATTTTTTTCGCTTTGGGTTATCGTAAGGATCCACTTTTCCTCATCATTAATAATACAATGCAAAAAACCTTTCGATTTTGTCGTAGAAGCAGCATTTCACACATGGGCAAACGCCATTCAATGACTCTTGGCTTCAATTCATGCGACACAAATTATCTAAACTTTCGGATCATTTTCATGTTCTTCGAGCGATTGAACAAGGTTTTTGATATTACACTCAACAATTCCGCATGTTATTCCGTTTTACATGGATCATCATCGAGTAATGTCTTCAAATCATCCTCTTAAATTAATCTATAATAATCTAATATGGATCTATACTTTAATCTATTACATTAGGTAAAGAAACCCTTAGCTCCTTTGTATATATAGTCAAAACTAATGAATAAGAGTCCATACGACAATATAATTGATGATTTTACAGATTTAAAATATCGCAAAAAAATATGTAACACTTTCATAACTTAACTGAGTTCATTGTCATTATCAACCGAACTCTTAATAGATAATTCAATAGTAGTGTTAAGAACAATCGACTGAAATCGACTATGGACTGACTGTTCAGTAATTGACTACTTTTTATTATCGACTGTTTTTATTAGTAACTGTTTTCAGTCGACTGCTTTCAGTCGCTATTTTCGGTCCGACTGGTTTTATTACTATTTGCTATCGACTATTTCAGTCGTTTACTTTTAGTTACTATTTTCGGTTCTACTAGTTCATTCGAGCGATTTTTAACGTTCTGGCCTTCCGTCCTAGCCGCGACCTTGAAAATAATGCGTCGAATTTATGCTTATATAGATTTATATGTAATATATGTGGTTTTGTGTTTTTTTGTAGTTTACTTGTGAATAACTATATATTGTAAATTAATATAGCAGCATTTTGGAAAGCTTGTTTTCGAGGGCAAAATAATGAAATTGTAAATGATAAATAGATTGATACTTTTGACTGGCATAATAGGTAATACTTTGGACTGGTATAATAGGTAACACTTTTTTGATAAACTTTCACGATTTTTGTCCAAACCTCTTGTTTGTCGAAACTTTTTTCGTAAAATCTTGAAAACTAAAATTAGGTTCCAAAGGTTTCAGAAATTGCATAGATCCAAAAGATTTGAAAATTTGTTTACTAATTTTGTTAAATTTCCTTTAAAAATATTAACCGTAAAGAGGTGAATAAAGTATATTAAATATTTGTAATAAATACATTTTCTGATAGGAAAACTCTACTTTAATATTCAACAATTTATTTTGTTGGCTACTAAGAAGAGCACCACAGTTTTTATTTGTTAACGGACTATCTTAACAGAATGTGTTCAACTTTTAAAGCCCATTGTAATAATGACCACCGAGTTATCTGGTTAAAAATATCACAACGATGTCTTTAATTATACTTTTAATAAGAGGACTGCAACATTCCATCAAATCCAGGATTTTGACAAGTGAATGGGGGAAAAATTACAATATTGTCTATTAGATGTCATCAATAAAATCCGCATTTTTAGACCCTAGATTTAAAAAAGCAGGATTTAGTATTGCAAATAATGCTGATGCGATATAAAAAGTTATCACAAAAGAGGTATCTTCCATTCTAACTTCAAAAAATACACATATAGTTCCACAATTCGAAATTCAAGACAAAACTACTGACCAAGAATCATGTATTGACATCTGGAGATATTTTGATAAAAAAAGGCTAGAATAAAAGAAGTAATTACTTCAAGTACTGCATCAACTTTACAGATTCAGCAGTGTTTGGAAATTCCATTTATTGGGCGTTTAGAAAAGCCATTGGATTTTTGGCAAACCCATAAAATGAAACTACCTGAATTATATCAGTTACACGTAAAATATTTCTCTATACCCCGCAACATATGTCCCCTGGGAACGAGTTTTTTCAAAATCTGGGCAAATAATTAACGATCGAAGAAATCGCCTCACGGGAGAAAAGTTGAACATGATAATATTCACAGTAATTTAAAAATATTTCCGTTCAAAAATAAATAAAACTTTTATTTAAAAGGGTCTGGTAGTTATTGTACGATCATTTTTAGGTTCATCATGGATTAGATTTTTCAATGATTAGGTATATGTTTACATTTTATTTAGTAGTTATGGTTATTGAAAATCTTTAGTTTTTAGATTTTATTTAAGTTGTATTCTACTATTTATATTTATTATGCTATGTTATTTAAAAATAGCAATTAATATATTAAAACAGGATAAAACATTTGTGGTGTTATTATTCCATTCCTTTTACACATCCACAGAACATTCAGTATAAAAGTAATCCTACTTCCTTTAAAATTATATTATTTATTACATGATAATAGAAATTAGTAATTTTTTTTCTTTTCTTTTTTAAAGTTATCACGTGAATGAATATATATACATCTCTGTCTCGCTTATACTACCATTGGAGAATATAAAGACATTTAAAATTAATTGCTCCAAGCATTTATCTCCATTCTTTCCTATCTCACATTTTATAAAGACAAGAATTCGTACATCTTCGTCTGACATCACGAATGGAAAAAAACAGCCGAATCGTGCATTTGACTATTCGCTATTTCAGTCGCTATTTTTTTTGAGTATCGACTGTTTCGACTGTTTTGCGACTATCGGCTGTTTTCAGTCGATAGTTCCCAACGCTATTCAATAGGGATATTATTTGTATTATTTTAAATCTGTAAGTGCAATAAAAATATATAACAATGTTTACCAGATGTACACTATTTTGAATAAGTTGTGTTGTGTAAGTAGTTTTAAGACATACCCCACCTTGTAAGTATTACATGGTTGAGGTTTTCTTAACTAAATCTTCTTCAATCTTCCTAAACCCTTGATTGTACAAATAATCTTGGAACTGACAAAATGGCCCCCTACTTTACAATCTATTTAATTATCAGAAAAGGTGGTGTAATAAGGACGATAGAGCACAAATCATAGCAATTTCATTGACAAAACAATTTAGGTCAGCAGGACCGACAAAATTTTAATAGCGTTATAATAAATATGGAAGGAAAAAGTGTTTACAAGCACAGGAATCAATCAATCATCGTTGTTGTCATGTTGTCAGAAAAATGGCAGAAAATGATGGAAAATGATTTGATTAATATATACTTGTAACAAATTTTCTCAAAAAGTGCCTTTTTATAAAATGAAAAATGTATCATGCTTGAATACATGTATCTAATATTTACACCTCGAGAATATCATTCAGAATAATGCCAACCCATTTGCTAATATCACAAATACAATATTTCTTATCCGTTAATGGATTTTAAGCGATAGTTTCACGACCTTTTAGGCCACCAGCAAGTACAAAGGTTGGCAACGCCGGTGGATTGGCACCATGCAGTTCCAGGCGATAAAAGACCATCACGACGACGTCTCGTTCTCTTTTCTTTTCTCCATCCCCTTGTAATAGTACCACTTCCACAGCGCTACCGTACTTCCTCTACCTAACCTAATATCCTGTCAATTCTCCCGTCGACCACATGTATAATTTAATATTAAAATAAACAGTATTTCTTCAACTAGTGTTTTCAGTTCTCGTGCAAATTCCTTCCAAAAATAGTAGTGAGTGTTCTGACAAATAATCGCAGCGGCAGCCACACATTTCGACCGACTGACCGACCCGACGAACATTCCTACACTATTAATGAACGAATTCTTCGAAAATAAAAACAGGACGAGTTCTTTTGAATCGACCCATTCACAATCACAATTCCCACACTTTCATGTCACAAGAAAATAATAAATCTCAACTGGAATAAATGAAAAATTTAAAAAGCAATACGTGAAGGGTTCTATAGGTGCGGTAAAACTTTACCAAAATTCTAAAGATCCTTTCAATACATTCACACCTTTCAAGTAGTGTCCATTAAATTTAACACACTTCTCCTTTTGTAAAACAAAATACAATACATTTTTTTGTATAGGCAAATAATAGAAAATCATAAAAGTTACTTCAGCGTCAATACAATAGTTCTATCTTCTGAAATTTTTATTTCACATTATACCAGCTGTACCGGAAAATCATTACCGGTTTTACCAACAGATGTTGCTAGGCTTAAGTATGTAGTGTTATGATTTGACACATATGTCATTTTGTTCTAATGACATCAAGCTTCAAAGCTATACATGCTATATTATGAACGGTATAACGGTTAAATATGGCCCAAGAAACGATTAGCGACCGATTACGAGCAATGGCGAAAATCCAAAAAATAGGAGAGAATGGGGTGCGACATCAACTGAATGGCAAATAGAAAATCGAAAAGTGGTCTGTGAAATGCTGCTTCAAAGGTATGATTGGATATCGGACGGATGATGAAGAATGGATTTATTTTGAAAACCCTAAGCACAAAAAATCATGGTTATCATCTGACGAAGCCGACTAATCGACTCCAAAGCCAAATCATTTTGGTCTCAAGACAATACTCTGTGTTTGGTGAGACAAGTGGTATATTACGAACTGTTGAAACCTGATGAAACGGTTAATAGTGATCGCTACCGACAACAAATGATCAATTTAAACCATACATTGATCGAAAAACGTCCAGAATGCGCCCGAAGTCACGGTATAGTAATTTTGCAGTTCGATAACGCCGTTTTATAAAGCAAAACCGGGCAAGAAACCGTTGAAAGGGCATATTATGAAACCCGGCGTACTCTCCAGACCTTGACCTGTCCGACTATCGACTTTTCGCATCAATTGGACACACGTTTGCAGAGCAGCACTTCGCTAATTTATGAGAAGTTAGAAATAGGACAAACGGTTTTTTAGGATGACATCCATAAACTGCCTGAAAAATAGACAAGATGTATAGAATCAAATAGCTAATACTTTGAATAAATACATTTTCCATTTTCCGATACACCTGATAATTACAATGAGGAAATTTATTAATTCTTGCTGATCCAAAGTTATATCATTCTTGTGTATTCGTTCTATATAAATTAGGTGCTTGCTCGTATTTTGATCAGCGATATATTAAGGTGCAAAATGCGAAGTATCGATGTAAACAACTATTAAATAACCTAACCTAACTGTTAAATTCAATGGTTTTAACACATCTCCTTATAAAACAGTTTTCCATTTTATATTATGGAGTATACTATAGGCATTCAGTGTATTTAGATACTAATAATGAAAAGCTCCAAATTGCATTTTCTATCTACGTTACTTTTGTTGTTTGATTTGAAGAAAACTGCAGCCGGCGCCCATCAAAGACTTTTAGAAAATTATGGTAATGACGTAATGCTTCATCATATTCCAATTGTGTGTTTTGATTTCAACGATTTACAAGCGAACAACAAAAAACGGTCTGGATAGAAAAACCTCAAATCAAACTCTGAAAAGACTTTCATAGCAGTTGACAGGTCAACTTCTTCCAGGCCTTTATATGCTATCGGAATATAACAGGTCAATTGAAAAGTCCCCGGCCTGACACATAGATGGCGCTACTACAATTAAACCCATATGTTTTTTAGTTAGCCCTAACCCTCAAAAGATGCGTGTATAAATTTGACAGCTGTCGGATCATTAATTTGTGAATTATAGCTTTTGACTGAAGCAACTTTTGTTATTGTCAAAAAATGGATAAAAAGGAATTTCGCGTGTTGATAAAATATTGTTTTTTGAAGGGAAAAAATACAGTTGACGCAAAAGCTTGGCTTGATGCCAATTTTCCGGACACTGCCCCAGGAAAATCAACCATCAAGGATTGATATGCTAAGTTTGGACTTGGTGAAATGGGCACCGAAGACGGCGAACGCAGTGGACGCTCAAAAGAGGTTGTTACCGACAAAAACATTTAAAAAATCTACAAAATGATTTTAAATGACCGTAAATTGAAATTGAATGAAATAGCAAACACTCTAAACATATTAACTGAACGTGTACATCATATCATTCACGAATATTTGGGTATGAGAAAGCTCTGTGCAAATTGGGTGCCGCGCGAGCTCATTTTTGATCAAAAACAACAACGAGTTGATGATTCGGAGCAGTGTTAGAAGATGATCAAACGTAATGAACCCGAATTTTTGCGTCGATATGTGACAATGGATGAAACATGGCTCCATCATTTCACTCTGAAGTCAAATCGACAGTCATCCGAGTGGACTGCACACGATGAACCCGTTCCAAAGCGTGGGAAAACGCAACAGTCCGACAGTCAAACAGTAAACAGTTATTGGACCGTTTGAAGGACGAAATCGCCAAAAAATGGCCGTATTTGAAGAAAAAGAAAGTGCTGCTTCACAAAGACAATGCACCGTTAAACAAGTCAGTGAAAACGATGGCAAAAATTCATGAATTGGGCTTCGAAGTGCTTCCTCTTCCACCGTATTCTCCAGATCTAGCCCCCAGCGACTAATTCCTGTTCTCAGATCTCAAAAGAATGCTCGGTGGGAAGAAATTTTTGTCGAATGAAAAGGCGATCGCCGAAACTGAGGTCTATTTTGAAGCAAGGACACATCGTACTAGAGAAATGGTATCGAAAAGTTAGTATATCGAAATGTTAGTGTATATAGTAAATGTTAGTGTAAAGTTAGAGTGTATCGCCCTTGAAGGGAATTATGTTGAATAAAAAAAACTAATTTTGGCAAAAAAATGTGTTTTCCTATGGTAGGCCGGGGACTTTTCAATTGACCTGTTATCTAAAGGGAGTGAGGATCGCTAGATGGCCAGGAAGATGCAAGCAAACCTCTAATATATTACCACCCTTTAAAATAATTGGCAGATTATTATTTATTTCATTATTTATTCATATTATCTGTCAATACTAATTTAAGTCAATACTAATAAGACTAATTTATCTAGAAAGCTACTACAACGAAATACCTAACTTTCAAATGACGCGAAAAAGTGATTTGCTTTTATAAAATTGTATTCTATCAATTCAATAATTTTGGAATTGATTAATAAAAATTGAAAAAAAAACATTGGCGTCCAATAATTGTAAATTTTATCACTAAATACATTTTATTTGTATTTATTTTTATTTTTCATATGCTTCTAAAGACCAACATTTTTAATATTATGGAATATCATTTTTAGATACTTCTAGAACGTTACTGAAAAGTTGTTCTTTTCAAAGATGATAGCTTTGATGAAAAAATTATTTAAAAAAACTTTCTAATATGTTATATTTAAACATCATCAAAGTGTATGACGTCAACAAGTCATGATGTTACCGCATCGCAAATATTATCACAATTGTTTTAAAGAATTTTGCAGATATTTAGCGACGTGATCAACTGTACCAACTCAAGTCGAATTTTAGAGGCTGATTCGGTTACATATTCCAACACATCATCTCCTTTTAATTAAAAATAAGTAAAGTGAGAAAGAAAGAGTTTAAAACGAATTTTTTATTTTTACAAACTGCAATTGGTAATATATTTGACGTCATCCACGATGATTATTAGCAGTTTTAATGGACAGGCTATATATATGTTATATCACGCAACTGTTACGGCCTTTGTCACGGACTGTATTTGAGAAATCGTGGAAACGTGCAAAAGCCATATATTTTAAGACTGAACGGTGTAATGAGTAAGATAGGTTTGGTATATTTTTTAATACATAAAAATCCTCAATGTCGTTTTGTATCGCCGTTCAACAAGTCGCCTTTTTTTCCATAAAATAAAATCGAATAATATTTATCTGCATATTCTTCTTCCGCTTTATATGGATCATCATCGAGTAGTGCCTTCAAATTCTCGTCTAAAATTAATTTCTAATCCAGATACAATAATTTTCTCTACAAATTGTGTATATACAAATTATGTATATATATATATATATATATATATATATATATATATATATATATATATATATATATATATATATATTTAAGACTGTTTACTAAATGTACATTACATTATTTCGAATAGGCTGTGTTATGTAACTACACCCTTTGTTACGGACTGTATTTGAGGAATCGTGGCCATGTGCAAAGGCCATATAGAATGAGATGGGTTTGATTTGTTTTTTAATACATAAAAACCGTCAGTGTCATTTTGTATTGCCATTCAGCAAGCCGCCTCTTTTTTTATAAAATAAAATCGTATAATATTTAAAAGTTAATTTTAAATTATTTCTTTAAATTTTTAATAATTTTATAGGGTTTTAACAACGGCGGCTATTAATTTTTTTATAACATCTTTATTAGATACGCTTAGTACAATCTTAATTTTACACATTAATACACTTTATATAAGTTCGTATGATTTTGTTCGCTTCAATCTCCTGACATCCTGTGCGCTGTCCAGCAGTTGTATTGCTTCCACGTTAGTATGATTTAGTAATATTCTTTCGTATTTCAAGGCGAAATCTTGGATAACTTCGCAAATCCACTTGATTTCCAGGTCATCGTGCAGTTCTTTGTTAGTTATTTTACGTTACGGTTACGTAGCGATAAGCATTGGTAATCAATCGAAGAACCTTGTTTTGACAGCGTAGTATGGCTAGTTGATTTGAATTTTTAGTGCAACCCCATATTTGCTCCCCATAGGTCCAAATTGGCTTTATAATTGTATTATAGATCAACCTCTTTGATTTTAGATCGAGTTGAGAGTATCTTCCGACTAACCAGTATAGTTGTTTTATTTTGCTTTTTGTCTAACGTGATATTTCCAATTTAATCTACCGTCAAGATGGATTCCAAGGTATTTAGCTGATTCTGTTTGAGGAATCGGGCATCTATTGAGTGATATAATTAAGTCTTTATTATTTCGTCGCAATGCAAAATTAACGTGGACAGATTTGGAGCTGTTGAATTTTCCAATCTTTCGTCCATTTGTAGATTTTGTTGACTGCCACTTGTACTTTTTCTATTGCCCTAGGCAGATATATATCTTTTGCCATAATAATTGTATCGTCAGCAAAAGTTCCAAGTATCTTTCTTTTGTTGTTGGAATGTCAGCAGTGTAGAGCAGATATAGGAGAGGTCCTAAGACGCTACCTTGTGGAACTCCAGCCGAAATAGTTTTAAATGTCGAGAACACCAATTCATGCGATACTCTAAATTTTCTTCCGAAAAGATATGACTCCAAATTGACAATAGTTACGCGGTAACAATTTCTCATCTTACAGATTAATCCCAAATGCCAAACCCGATCAAAAGCTTGTGAGACATCCAGGAATATTGCAGGGCAGTATTTCTTTACCTCAAAAGCTTTTTCAATAGCCGCAGTTACTCTGTGCACTTGATCGTTTGTTTAATGGTGATTTCGAAAACCAAACTGGAAATCTGGTATTATTACAAAATTTTTAATACGTTTAAATATTAGTTTCTCAAACAGCTTTGATATTGCAGGTAGTAGCGAAATAGGCCTGTAAGATTCGACTTGTTCTGCAGGTTTGTCAGGTTTTTTGAGCATAATTATTTGTGCCACCTTAGAGCATTCCGGAACATGCTTCAGCCTTAAATAGGCATTAAATATATATGACAACATGATGATTACTTTTCGTGGCAGTTCTTTCAATAATCTATACCAGATGCCTTTTAGGATTGAGGTTATCAATTTCAGTAGCAACTTCCAATAGATAAATTAGATCTATATCTACATCGGGTTGATAAACAGGAGATGTATCCAGGGTATATTCTATACCATTAGGTTGAAATTAGCTAAGTATTGTGCGAACAATTCAGCTTTTTCATCGTTGCGAGGCCGACTATTAACGAAAGTATGCTTTATTTGAAGGGCCCATGTATACCATTATAGTATTTTTTTGTAATTGATGCAAAATATATTCACTCAGAGAGTTTGGAAACTACACAAGAAAATTAGTCAATTCAAATCAATCAAATCGTTCATACAGAGTTCATCGTTGTACATCACCTGCCATCACCTTCAAATGACCTCATCACCTCACCAACCACCGTTATCGAAAAAGTATGGAGCAATCACGCAACCAATTCGAAACGCACCGGTACCAAATAATAACATTCTGTGGATGCACTGCCCCCTGGAAAAACCTCTTGGGGATTGTCCGTTTCAGATACGGCAATTATGCTTGTAAATGTAATCGTTTACACAAAAAAGCACTTCGTCCATAAAGATATGTTTTCAATCAAATTTAGGACCCTTTTCCAAATACTCCCATTATTAACTTTGAGCTTCTCCAAGGCCCACACCAAACATTTGATAATCGGCATTGAAGACTCAATTCAATACACTAACGAACACTTATTTTGATAATAACGTTTTATCATTTGGACGTACCGCTCAATCGTGTAACTTAATATGATAATTTGACATCACTGGCTAATTAATAAACAATTAAATGAACAGCGCTAAAACATGGCCATCACAGACTGGCAACGTCGACTCATTTCAATTCAAAACCCTAAATTTATTTCCTTATTCATTTCATATTTTATGTAGATTTTAATTTTGTTAGTATTAACAAGACTTCACCTATTAAATAATAATTCACATTTATTAAATTTCATTTTTATATATTATATTATTTAAAAAATTGGACAGATCAATTTTCAGCGAAATGATTGAATCTGTGAATATAATAATTTGATAATAATTAAATGAAATGAAATAAAATAATAAAATAACATTTTTTCTTTGGTGTATTATTGTATATTATAGTATTACTGTTTATTGCTATTAAACATAAAAACATTTTTCAAAATTTGAAACACGTCGTTTATAATTATAAAAAATGTATATAAACATGAATATAATAATTAGAAACGACCAATAAACATAACCGACGCCAGCTTATATAAATCATTTGTAAGCAGAATTTGTTTTAACTTGCAATATGCAGTAACATTGTATTTTGTGTTTTAACATCATTGGCAGATTACAACGTTTAAACGTTGTTTCTCTCAGGTGTGTCGCTTTAGTATCATCCTTACACATTTTCATATTTTGCCTTGAATGGGTTTAACAATTTGCATTTCGAAAATGATACGTCCTTTATCACTATTAATAATTACTAGATACAAACAATAAGCAAATTAACAATAAAAATAATCGATGCGCGTATATCAGAGTTTATATAAATAATGTATATCAGACTAACGGAAAATAACCTTGACTAATACTAATAAGTTAGTTGAACATTTCAACTTGCAACATGCAATAAGTTGTATTTTGTTAAAATACATTATTGGTCCTTCAAATAAACACGCCACTGAGTGAAATTAGGCCATTCAAAGTGATACAGCTTATGATAAAACAAAAATTATTAGAGAATTTTATAGCATGCTAAAAAGCGAAATTCTTATATATATTACTCATTTAACACTTTGCTTCCTGTTCACATTTCAAAGGATGAAATATACTTACATTGTGAAATTATCCTCAAATTTAGGTCGATAATACAATCGATAACGTTTGACGCGAACGCACGACAAAATGAAATTCACTCCCAAATTCAGAAATAGTTATGGGGCAAAATTCATAATTTTCTTTTTCTACGCGATTGTATTTATCAGGAACGATCGTAACCTAGCGGGCTGAATACTCAGAGGCAGCGACGACAACGAAAGGTCAAGTCGCGAGAAACAACTGAGAATCGGAAACCGCTCGCCAAGGTAACTTCATCTCGTAAAAGAAACACCTGTTGGAAAGGTGCGAGTTCTGTGAAACGGCGGGAAGATTTAAAAGCGGTATATCTAAAAGACCTAAAAACGACTCGTATTTGCATTATGTATTAAATCACACCTATCTAACTTCTTTATATATATATATATATATATATATTTAATTTAGAAAAAAAATATGACAAGTTTACATAAAAAATGTTACGTTCTTAATTTTGAAAATATGAATTTAATCTTATTTAATTAAATGCATATTAAGCTATAAGCTTATAGAGGTTTTTATTAAAATGTTACAATACAAGATATAGTGATTAGTAGTTCCAGAAAACTTGTGAAAAGTAAAATATGTTTACAAAAGAAATAAATAAGAAACTGGGTTTATTTACTAAACAGTTCGAGCATCACGGTGTGACGTTAATTCTGATGACTTGACTTGTAAAATATATGTCATTCCTCTTCAAATATATACGTAATATTTTAAATGAATGTAACACACATTTCTTCGACAGAGATTATAAAAAAAGTTATAATAATAAAGCTCTACAGAATTTTTTGATGTTATATTTGCTACATTACCACTTTCTGAAACATTAATTGATTGTACTAGTTATGCAACAAGCATTACACTGTTGAAATTATATTAAATAAGATATTATTTTATTAAAAATAAGTCATAAAAATTCAATTATCATTTTAGTATTTTTAATATACTTTTTTTTAAATATTCAGTATTATAATTATTTGTTGGTATTTCTGCGCATACTCCTATTCTTAGCATTCTCTTTAAATGATGATTCTTTCGTTCAGATGTCTCTAATCCATTCAAATTTTGCATGTCGGTTTTGCACATTCTACTCGTGTAAGGCTTGTGTGTGATAAATCTTTATTTTATCGATTGTCGTTATAGTGGTTCTAATCATCGTCAAAGTATTCACTATTGTGTTATAATTTTTTATATGGTTAATACAATTTAAATCTCAAACAGTGGTGGATTACATGTACAGAGATATTCCATTTCCAGGAATTTAGTGTCCAAACATTTTTTTGTGCTTTGAGATATAAGAGAAACATAAACATGAAGATTTATAAACTGTTAATATTACATCAATTTATTAGAAGCCCTAAGACTGTATATGAATTTAATATTTCATTATAAATAGCCCCCTTTTAAAAAGTGAGGTTATAAATAAAAGACTTATAGAGAACAGGTGACGTGATTTCGTTCAGTAAGAATTAATCAGAAAGTGTTTTTAGTGATTCAAAAATTACAATAGTATACCGTATTATATAACTAATTAATAGACATTATAAGGAGATCCTAAAAATTGTCTTTAATATTATTTAATTCAATTAATGTATCTGTGTAAGGGTTTTTCTATTATGTATTCTAGCGATTTTAATAAATATATTAAGGTTGTTTGTGGAAAATATTTGGATAGAATTTGCGAGATATCCGCAAATAAGATGCACCAAATTGAATGTTCCTTTTTTTCAACTGAAGCTGCATACAGAGCGAAGAACGATCCTGGAGATTGACAGAGGCTATTCAAGCCATCCTATTATGGTTATTTGACATTTATTTGATGTCTTCTATGCATTTCATGATTCTGTTAATGGTAAGTGTTAATTTTGTAGTAGCTAAAGTTACCCAAAATTTATTTGAGCCATTTATTGAGTCCAAGCTGGTCATGGATATTATTTTTGCAGTACATACTAATCAGAACTCATAAATTAAGAGTAATTAATAACCATTTGAGTAACTTTATAAGCATGATTACTTTACAGTTTTTTAGGATATTAATTTTTCATTTTTTTAGGTTCCAGATAAGGTAATATTGTCATTCCCATCAGTGTTTTTATGTTCAAAAGGAAGATAAATTAATATAGTAGATGATGTGGATCCGAGTTCGGAGGAAAGAGTAAAACAGGTGCCAAATTTTTGACACCACCATTTCATTGGACTGAAACCCTTTTGAATGGATCACATGGGAGGGGGGACATTCAACTATCATGTGTGTATAAGTTGAATAAATGTTGTTTAATGGACAATTAATAAAACTTATCACACATTGGGACGATATAGTAGATGGGAGAGGGAAATAAATTCATCAGTAGAATTTTGTGTTAAGCAGTGTGAATTAGTGAGTGTATAGTTACTGAAAATGAGTTGGTTTGATTTAAATAAACAGGAGAAGGATAACCCAAAAACAGTGGAACAATTTGAAAATTTACTTGAAGGTAATATTTATTTACTTTAATACATCAGTTAAATTATAAATGTTGTATAAATAAACCATTAAAATTTCTGCAGAATTATTGAAAGGTTACTAATAGCAATAATGTCATCCCTACTTTTAATATTGTAGAAATAGAAAATGAATATATTTTATATATTTATTTATATTTCTTATAATAATTTCAGTTATTCAATATACTTTAAATTTTCCTTTTATTTTTTTGTTGTTTGTATTTTAGTTATTTGTCTAGTTATTCTCAATATAAATTCAATCATCAAAAACTAAACAAAATTATTTAATGATAGCAATTTTACTACATACTTTTATTTAAATTTTTTTATATTCTATCTAGATGTCTATTGTATATAAAATTTGTATTTATTAATTAACTATCTAAAAATAAGGGAACTTAATGGTAGTGCTTGTAAATTTTCTTTCATGGATACTGAAGTATGGATAAAGTAATAATCAGATTTTTATGCAGGCATTTATAAATTGTTTTGAAATAATGTGATCAATAACACAAAACATCAGTTATTGCCATAAAATTGAATAATGTTAAGCAAAGTTATTATGATTTATAGTATATATTTTCTATATATTTGAATTTAACATGTATAATTGTTTCACATAACAAACTAACTAAAAGGAAACAAAGTTATAAATTAGTTTATGTAATTAAGTTTAAAACAATCCAATTAATAAATATAATATGTAATATTAATTTGAATATATTATACAAATAAATTAATTAAAATTAATTACATTTTATGTTCCTTGCATCATTTTCTAGCATTTTATGTACTAAATTGAAATACAATAATCCTATATATTTTGTTACTTTGTGTTATCTTTTACAACCTTTAACTATTTATTTTGATAAGAGATTTTAGGAACCAAGAGGTTTGTAAAAAATACGTTAATATATGATTATTTTAGTCTCAAGTAACTTTCTTATCATTATTAGATATATGAATAATCAACTTGATTGAAGTAATAATCAATTGATTTTACTACAACTGTAATTTTTACAGTATGTTTTAAATATTTTTATTTTATTAATTTAAGGTTCACATTCTAATATGAAAAAAATGGAGAAAGAGAAACTAGAAGAGATGGAAGTATCTTACTATAAAGCTAGTCGTGCCAAGAAGGCCCTTACTTACCTCGGATTTATTCTAACTTGTGGTATCTTGCGTTTAATATACCATTTTAGACCTTGTTGGTATTTATATTCAACAAGTGTTTTATGCAATAAAAAGGAAGCTGAAACAATTCTTATAGAGGTGAGATTGATCATAGAAATATGTTTTAATTAATCTTTATATACTAAGAATATTTTTGATATAGTTTATTTAAAAATTATATAATCTAAAATTTTAGGATATGTTAGATGAAAATAATAAGAAAAATTATATTAAAGAACTGAAAACTCTTACACCTGAAATTATAAGAAACATGAAAGAAGAATACAGATCTTTAGGCAATAAAGAAGTAGATAATTTAGTTTCGTTATCTGCACATTTCGAAAAAGGAAAATTTATACATTCAAACAAGTAAGATATTAAACTTTTAATGTAATAAAATAAAATATAATTAATATAATGTAATAAAATTTAATGATAAGTTAATAATTTTTAGATTGTTAATGTTTAAAGTTAAGAAGATGACATACGTCTATGATACAGATCTAAATAAATTTATTAAATTAGCCGGTTTGGACCACAGTGTATCTTGTGCATTTTTCCACAAATGCACTCCTTTAACATTACAAGAAAATGCTGCCAGGTAAGCTTTTGTTTTTGTTAGACTAGAATTATGCCTCGCATAAAATGGTATTAATACATTTTTTAAATACCTAATTTTAAATTGTATTAGATATTGTATTTAGTTCAGGAACTAGTCGTGCATTACAGGAATGAATTAAGTAAATTTATAGTATATTTTAATTTTTATATAAGTATGGTGAAATATGGCGGATTTTAAGCAGAATAGATATTTTATGGTGAATTTAACTTCCCTATTTTTTTTTAAATATGTTTCATGAAGATTTGTGTCAAATATTACTTGAATTATTTAATTCATTTATAGCTGACTTGGGAAAAATTGTTACCCTTATGAATTGAAATGGAGGAACATAGAGTTGATGTGTGATATGGTTCACCAGCAAAAAGATATTTTTCTATTTTATCATGATAAAAAATTAATCAAAATTTGATGGACGCTTTAATCCTCATTGCAAGAAAAACAACTAATCATAAACGATTTATGTAAACATTCATGTGATGTAACCAATCGTGATAATAACTAATCATAATATTCAAGTTATATTCTTAACAACATCTAAAAAGTATCTTTTGATTTCAGAAGGGCGGTTTATGGCCGAAACGAACTAGCGTTAAGAGTAACTCCATATTTCAAGTTACTCTGCCTTGAGGTTCTTACACTGTTAAATATATTCCAGTTTTTAAGCTTTCTGTTGTGGTTTTTTGATGATTATTATGTGTATGCCAGTGTCATTTTAATAATGACTGCAATTGGAATTGTTTTATCTGTTCGCCAAACAAGAGATGTAAGAATTTAGACTATAATTTTTAAATTATTACCGACAGTTTTTTTTTCTTTAGAATGAAAGAAAATTAAAGAATATCATTGGTGCTGGTCATAAAGATAATTGCACAGTTCGCCGATTAGTTGGTAGTACAAGCAAATCTATTGAAGTTCCAGCTGATACTCTAGTTCCTGGAGATATTATAGAAATTCCAGTGAACGGTTGTACTATGCATTGTGATGCCGTTTTAATAATAGGCGACTGCGTTTTAGATGAATCAGTATTAACAGGTGTGGATTCATATATTACTATACTTATTAATACTTTGAAAATAATACGATGGGTTTTTCAATAAGGGCAGGCCAATGTTGAAATGGAATGACATGGACTATGTGTAAGGAATTAACAAAATTATTTTTTATTTCAAAGGATCATCTATGACAATATGCCTGCAGTGCAACGTTATTTAAATGTTCCCCGCGGCTTCTCATAATAACAGGGATCCACCTGGCTTAATTTTCAATGACTCATGCGATATAAATCTATATGAATTTAAGTCATGGTCTATATGTTGACTTTAAGGACATCGGCCGATTGAGGGTTAGTTGCATAGACCTTAGGTAGTCTTGGATTAACTCTGCTTAAACAAGCTTAGTGTGATCAAATCGCGATATTATTGTAGCTAAGTCATTATGTTACCTCTGTAAGTAATATATTTATAATACATAACCACTGTATGACATGTAACACCATCCTGCTGGAATAAACTATAGATTAATCAGATGCTTCCAAAACAACATCGACCTGTTTTTCTTCAAAAACCTATAATAAAATGGATTTCATAATGGATATAAATAAAAACTGTTCAATTTTTTAAGGTGAAAGCACACCAGTTGCCAAAACAGCTTTACCTAGAGATTCTGAAGAGATGTATGATCCAAAAATCCACTCTAAGTATACTATATTTAGCGGGACTAAGGTTATACAGACTCGTCATAAAGAAACTGTGTTGGCTGTGGTAACTCGTACTGGATTTTCAACAGCAAAAGGTATATAAAATATATTCTTCACATTGTTTATAAATTGACATTCTATTTTTCTAGGCAATTTAGTAAGAAGTATTCTTTATCCAATTCAGCAAGATTTTACTTTTGAAAGAGAGTCTTATAAATTTCTCATCTTCTTATCTATATTGGCAGTCATAGGATTTTCATATACAGTAGTAGATAAGGTTCGTTAATATTCAATTAAAATATGTTGAAACTAATCTCCTTAATGTATTTTAGATTATAAAGGGAGTTTCAGCTCGAAAACTTATATTCCAAGCACTTGATTTGATTACAATTGTGGTACCCCCAGCACTTCCAGCAGCTAAAACATTAGAGAGTTATAATGCTCAATCTAGACTAAAAAAGAAAGAGATTTTTTGTATTTCTCCAAGGAGTATTATTGTTGCTGGAGGTGTTGATTGTGTTTGTTTTGATAAGGTTGGTAATAAAAATATTAATGTATAATATCCATTAAATCATTTTTAAATTATGTATTTAAAATTACTATTATCTTATATTGTAGACTGGAACATTAACCGAAGATGGTCTAAATTTGTATTGTGTAATACCTGTTATAAATTCAACTTTCAGTGCACCTTGTGAGGTCAATAGTTCATTACCAATTTCATTTTTCTATGGATTAGTTTCATGTCATTCTTTAATGACATTGGAAGAAGGAGGGGAACCTGTTGGGGATGTTTTGGATCTTAAAGTATGTCCAATTATTTTTATTACCAAATGAATCATTAATGTTTATACAATTGTCAAATGATTTTAGATGTTTCAATCAACTAAATGGATTCTGGAAAACAATCACACATATGATAAAGATAAACTTACATTAACTTACCTAAAACCTCCAAACTATGATAATGGAGATGGAAAAAATGAAAATGTTCAAATAGGTATGTTTTTTAGTATTTGTGTAATTTTATAGATTTTTAAATATCTAGACTTATACATTTCATTTAATTGCATATATTTCATTCAATTCTTTCAGATTTTGAAGTAGAAGATTGCAGATAATCTAATATTATACCCAAAACCTATTTATACATATAATAGAGTCAACTGTCTCTTAATTTATGTCATGTAGTACCTTTATGTAATATAGGAGTAATTTTATAATTCACTTAATTAAAACTACGACTTTGTTTTAGCTACATTAAAAGAATTTGCATTCTCGAGTTCTTCGCAACGTATGGGTGTTATAATAAAAACATCTTCACACGATCACTTTCAATACTACTGCAAGGGATCTCCGGAAATAATTTTAGAGTTAGCTAAAAAAGAGACAGTACCATCAGACTATCATAATGTTCTTAAAAAATATGCTGATGATGGTTATAGAGTTATTGGTTTAGCTCATAAAGATTTGGATTTTGATTATAAAAAAGTTAGTTATGATTTATTCATTATGAGCTTTTTATCAGTTTGTATATATTTTAGGTTCCGACCGTAAAACAGGAAGATCTTGAAAATGATTTAACATTTTTAGGATTATTGATATTTGAAAATAAATTGAAGTTAGAAACAAGAGATTGTATTAAAGATCTCAATGAAGCGAATATTCGAACAGTAATGGTTACTGGTAAGTGGTTGAAATGTTCGATTTGAATCAATTTAGAATACATATTTATCAATTTTGTATCTATATTGGATATTTTGAAATGTGCGTTTTATAATGGGCCCAGAATACAGTTTCTATAATTAATTTTGTATTCCTTGAATCTTTTTATTATGGCAAAATATATAAGGTCTATAAGTATTTTAGCAAGAAGTTTTTATAATTGTTACATAGCTGGTGTTTGTTTTTTATAGAAATCATCATGATTTGCTTTTTCTACGTTTCACAACATATAATATATTTAAGTTGGAATCATATACGACGTTTTTTCCGCCCTGGATTATCTACCGACAAGAGTCTAGTTCTTCAAAGGCTTGACACACGACATTGCCAGTTCTTGTAAATAGTATATATATTTTAAGAATACAAATAGAATAAGTTATCATTAACTCAAAAATTAACCTAAAACATCAATTGAAATTTGGGCACACATTTTTGGTACAATGTTCTTCTATAATTTCTTTTATCTTCGTTTATCTTCTATAATATAATTGTAATATGAAGAACCTTCTATAAACATATTTAACCTATATAATTTTGAAAGGAAAAAAAGAGAAAACAAAGTAATATGTAAGACGACAAAAACAATTTACTTATCAAATATATAAACATTACAATAACAAACCAAAGTTATACTTTTATAAAAATATGTGATAAACTCTTCCACGCCACTCATGAGATCCAAGCGCACTTTTGTATGTGGTCTCTCCCTTAGATTTAATACACAAACATTCATATATCTACAATTTGAATCAATAATTTGTCTATACACTTATGCACATCCCAAACTTTACATGTAAACTGAACGCATTGTCCGATCTCTGATTATCTTCGATTACATTATGCAACAAACAAAATTCAATCCTAATTCCTGTCAAAATTTCTATTTTCTTTTTGTAGTATCGATTGTATGCCTTGTACCTATGGAATTCAACCTATTTGATTATTGAGTATCTTTACCGGTCAATAAATCAAACTTTTCCAAATAACCTCTGCCTAAGTTATCCTATTTCATCTAACGCACACACACTTCTTGATACACTTATAATTCGTGATCAAATACACTCCAATTTACGTTTTAACCAAAATAGAAACCCGCAATCTTACGAACGAGTATTTAGTTACTTTTTCGATATTAGCTCTCCACTCCTCAAACCCTTCAAATGAGCCAAATTTGTATCTGTTCTTATCCAAAATGTTGGAATTACTCTCTATGATAAATGTGCTGTGATTTTGATGAGGTATGCTCTTATAAGGGCATCGAGTGACATTTACCCAAACTTTTATTTTCGCAAGATCAATTATTCCCAAAATATAATTAATTTGGGGTGGGATTGAATCCAATTTGCAAAATTAAACTGAAACTTGAATAAATACGTACTTGGAATTTTCCCATATGTCTCTAAACATTAGGACTGATACAACATCTTTTTGGGCGATATTCACAAATCAGTGATTACTGTATATCCATTACTACTTAAAATTTATAATGATATCATACTATGATAAACAATCAAGCTACTAGAACTCTTACCAGTGCCAGGGTAAACAGAAAAATGGTTGCCGTAGTTCATTGGGTTCTATCTGTATGTCGCTTGTAAATGGCAACGTCGTAAAATCAGGCGGAAACTGCCGAAAGAAATAGCCAGTATCTATTTACCATAGAGTAATATACTATCTACTACGAAATATTCTATATACTCAGAAAACTACGGCATTGTGCTTACTTACCAGTCGAGGTGTTTCCTGTCGATGTAGTCAAGGACGCTAGCCACAGGAAATATAGCTGCCGTCGTCAGCAGAAGAAAGCGATTATTTTTCATTCAGTCAACCAAAAATACAAATACCGCCAACAATGGCACCGACTGTAAAAATCCGCGTCGGAAAAATATGTTGTGTGTCTCCAGTCTCAAATTGTTACAAAAATCTGTATATTATTGATGTAAGAAGAGATCTGGGTTACATGTAAATTATTCAACTATAAAGGCTGACTCTGAGCTGAAATCTCTAAAACTGAAATAGCATGCATTAAAATAATAAGAATATAAGGAATGAATTAATTTTCCAACTCAATTAAATTAATAGTGTTATTGTCAGCTGCATGACGTAAAGTTTTGGATAGTTCACAACATTGTAATTGACACGTCGATTTTCAATTAACGGTTTGAGTGAACTCAAACATTATGCATAATTAATCACTTCACCTGCTTTCAAGTATCTATGTATTGTACTTTTGAAGGCTTAAATGTTAGACTGAAGAATTCTTAGCCATTTGCAGTAAAAATGGTTTGTTAACTCAGTCAATCATGATTTTTATAATTAATTTGAAGATTAGAAGTTCTTAAGTCAAACCAACTGGTTATTTTCAGTTTCTGTTCCTATCATTCCCAATTTTTGATAATTGATGTGAGATATTTAGCTAATCCATCGTTTTGCAACCAAACAGGCGTATTTACAAATAATTTCAGATTAAATTGAATGTCAATCCAGAAATTATTAGTAGAGTTCTTCCATCTGAGTAATAATTATTTGTCTGCCTAGCCGTTCATTTTCTGTTATTTCTACTCACTAATTTCATTCTATATTTTTATTATGCAATTCATGTTCATGTCTTAAAACTATAGTCTTAACTTACTATGTCTTAAGTCTATAGTTAACATATCACAGACATCTATATAATAAGTATATAAAAATAAGTACATATTCGAATATGACTTTAAAGATGTCAACATTTCAAATCGACTTTCAGATATTTAATTTTCTGTGTAATCGTACATGTACATATTTTTATATGCTGAATTAAACTCAATTATATATAGATAATATTCATCAGCATAACTATTATAAAGCTGTTTTATTGTAGGAGATAATATCCATACTGCTATTTCTGTTGGTAGAAAATGTGAAATGATTCAACATGGACAACATATCATTACAGTACATCATAATGCAGCAAAACCCACAGAGATTTCATATACAGTTACAGATAAATTATTGAATGGTAATAGAGTCTAGATTCTGTAAATTTTGTTGTCTGTACTAAAAATAATTTTAGATTTTTCCATATCATCAAATTCAGTTAGCAGTCTTGAAACTCTTGAAAGTCAAATTGAAAGTGCTTCATTTAATTGTTTTAAAAGAAGTGTCAATTCCCATAGAAATTATCGATTTGCTCTCACAGGAAGAACATGGGATGTTTTAAAGGAATATCACCCTGAGTTGCTAGAAAGAATTTGTTGTCGAGGTACCTCTTTCTAATAACATTGACTTTATTAACTAATTGAACTTAAATATTATCTATTGAAGGTACTATATTTGCAAGAATGTCTCCCGAACAAAAACAAGAGTTAGTTCATGAATTACAGAAATTAGGATATTGCGTAGGTAAGTGAAGGAATTTTCTTTATATTTGAATTCCCTTGTTTACAAATTAACAATTTAATTGTAGAATATATAGAGTAAAAATATTTTTTATATAAATAATAGATTATATTTTATTTTAGCTATGTGTGGAGATGGGGCAAATGATTGCGGAGCTCTTAAAGCCGCACACACTGGTATCTCTCTGTCAGATAATGAATCAAGCATAGCCTCTCCATTTACATCCAAGACTCCGAATATTCATTGTGTCTTGGATGTTATTCGGGAGGGTAGAGCATCATTAGTAACCAATGCTGGTATTTTTAAATATATAGGGGGATACTCATTATGTCAGTTTATTTCAGTTCTTATTTTATATTCGATAAATAGCAATTTAACCGATTGGGAATTTTTATACATTGATTTAATAATTATCACACCGTTAGCATGTTTTTTTGGAAGAACTGAAGCCTATGCCGGAAAACTTAGCAAGAAAACTCCTTTAGATACTTTAATAAATGCTAGGCATATACTCTCCTTGGTTCTACAAATCCTAATTATTATGATTGTTCAGATATCAGCCTTTTACCATCTGAAAACCGAGTCCTGGTATGTACCCTTTAAAGGAAAAGATGATGACGAGATTGCATGCCTGGAAAATTACACGATATTTTCAGTATCAATTTTTCAATATATAATATTGAGTCTTGTCTTCTCAAAAGGCCATCCCTATCGTAAACGTATATATACCAATAAGTTATTTACGGCTTGTGCAATTTTGTTAATACCATTTTCAGTATATCTAGTTATTTATCCTGCGGAAATTATACAAGAGTACTTTGAATTAATTGTTCCTAACGATATGACTTTCCGGGCATATCTTTTGGTATATGCTCTAATTAATTTAATATCAAGCGTTTTGATCGAAAAGTATATTAATGTAATTATTATGTATAGTAAAAAATTGCTAAGACTAATATTGGACAAAATATATAACCATAAAAAATGTGTTAAAAGAGAAGAATTTAAGAAAAAATATATGGAAATTAATCACGAATTATTAAATGACATGCATTGGCCAGAAGTAACGCATGAAAGTGAGAGCACAGTTACTTCATCTTCACGTGTAAAACCTACAGTTGTGATAGTCGCTGAGAATAAAAAACTAGAAAATAATGCTTTGTTAAATAAATTATTTGATAATAGCGATGGAATCGGTTCTAGTACGAATTCTCCTTTTGCCACGCCGGATCATAATTTTGTTACTCCTGACCATAAAACAGCATTGGGTTCTTTTGGAAACCACGAAACAGGTTATTTTTCTGAAGAAAATTTAGATTTTTCCAGTCTTCCAAGTCCCTCCAAAAGTGAGCAAACATTCAAATCCTTTAACCACAGTACTTATGATATGGCCAGTTCCCAATCAAACATATCTGACATTCCGTTAGATGATTTACCAAATAATAATGAACATATCCCATACTAGTGGTAGTCAGATTAAATTTTATACTTAACACAACCTAACATTTAAATTATATTGAAAATATAGGGTTTAGAAATGAATGCTACTGATATTAATAGTACGAATTGTTTTAATTTATCTATTTATTTTATAAAATAGCTAGGTCTTTACTAAGGGTAGGCGTCGTTAGGTTATTTATATGTGGTACTTAATATTACTTAGATATAATGTGTTCTGTTAGTTTTAAAAATATAAGTCATAACACAAAAATCACTCATTATTCTTAGTTTTAACATTTTAATTAATTAACAATTTAGAAAATTTTATTTATTACTGTATTGTTTTTTATATTGATAGTACATTGTATTTATCATTGCCAACGTTATTAACCTAAGAAATCCTCATTTTAAAATAGTATAAAATATATTTATATTTCATTTTAATATAGCCCATAATTTGTAATTATCTGATAATGATTCAGACAATAGAATAATAAAGTATTGAATATGTAATTAATTTTAGCAAAAGTATTTTACGAATAGTAATTTAATATTAATAATCATTACTAATTATTTATTTATATATTACTTAATATCTTATGTACTTACTAAAATTTAAACTTTTTTGTAATTGATAATTACTTTATTTTCCATTATTATATAGTATGTATGTGGTATGTTTTCTAAGTAAATTCAGTGTTGTAAAGAATTAGCTGAAGTACATAATTTTATGAATTAAAATATTTTTATTGTGTAACAAAAATATGATGTTATGAACGAAGGTTTATTTTCACGGGTTTTTAACATTGTTAATAAAATGTAGGTCTTTATTGATGAACTATATATATTTACTTAAAACAATAAAAATATACATTTATTCAAATATGCAAATTTACTATAGAGTAAATAAAATATTGTTTAATAAAGTTAACTTTGAATAGTGTAATATTAAACTAGTGGTTTCATTTCAAACATTCCATATTGTTGAAATAATTATAATTTTATGGTAAAAATCAACAACTTATATTTTTAAATTGAGTAAGAATTACTCATGCAAGCACATTCTCAATATAGGCACTATTTTAAGGTCACTTTATTCTGAATAGATCTAAAGCAAAGCTTTAAATGTTACTAGAACACCCAACATTGGGAACATGTAAATTTAGTGTATAAAAATACTATGTACAAGATAACTATTTGTAATCAGGAATGCAATGATCAGATAAAATATATAGAGAGCAAACAAATAAAAATATTACTATGTACAATATTGTTTTCATATATTATAGAAATTAATTGTCATCGCAACCTGAAAAATAATTACAATAGTCGGTCAAGAATTATAAAACACTTATATTTACAATTCTTCGAAAAAGGCAACTCTACTCTTAGTACTTCCGCTTTTGCTCTTTTTCAGTGTAGAATATTTATTTTCGCCTAATTTTACTTGCTCGTCATGCAACTGGTCGTAATCAGAAGATTTATCAGTAACCTTCAAAACTGCTATTTCAGAGCGAAGCTCTTTCAATTGATTTTGAAGGTGCTTTGACTTTTCAAGGTATTCCACTCTAAAAGAAAAAAGAGGAATAAGACAACAATATATGAACAGTAAAAGCATTAAATAAACATAAACCGTAGGGTGTTCAATTGCGCAATCCGATTAACAGGCAACAATTTACTTATCAAGAAAAGACCGGTTAATGTTGGATTGACAATTGCTCCGCAGTCACTCAAATTATTCCCTGAGAATTCCCTTAACCACAGACTATTTAAGTGTTAGGAATATTATTCGTGCTTTGGAAAACATTCCTAATCAAGGGATTCCTGGCACGTGTATCCCGGTTAAAACTGTAAGGTCACTAAAGGCATATTGACGGCAGTCAAGCCTATTATAATTAGGAATATTATACCCGCTTTAAAAGGCACCTATTGGACCCATTACATAAGAGTTCAGGATATAAGGCTACCAAAAGCAGACCGAAGTTGCTGTTGTGTAAAATTTGGGCAGAAGCTTGCACTTTTGGGTATACGACCTCCAAAGGCAGACAGCAGTAATTAGTAGCTCAAATGCTGAATTAGAATTTGGTATGAACTGAATATGGCCCAAGACATTCAAAATGAGGTTATATTGTTACTTTGTAGATCTTTGAATTTTTTTCAATTTCAAATGCGTTATTTAGTGTAGAAGTGAAAATGTAATACTGTAATCTAGACTTTCACGTAAATGATTTACAAGAATGTTTGCAAAACTATATAAAATTTTCTTGAAAAATATACTATATTTTTCAGTAATATATTAATAATTTACCATGTTTGTTAAAATATATTTAAAAACTTTATACCAACTTCAACATCTCAAGCCAGTCATTGGATTTTAAATATTCTTCATAAAGTTTTGTCGCTGCTAATGATAGATCACAGTTTTAGGATAATGTCGACCGACATGACCAAACTACTCTATAATCTGCTTTATATAACCTCTTTAAACAGTTCAGTTCCTCAAGTATACATTAATTTATGCATCTTAAATCGAATAATCTGATTTGTAGTATAATATCAGAGAGAAATACGCAGTTATTACGTGTGTTGTGGAAATATTTCTATAGCAAGATCGGCTGGACAATGAGCAATATAGTTATAATTTCAGGAGATATTTAATCTGATCCAGCCTGATTGATGACTGAATTCAAATGTGTTATGTTAGAAAAGAAGCAAAAGTTCTCATCATAATAACAATATGTTACTCCTATGGACCATAAGACGCCTGTCAAATATTTATACTCAACATTTTCTGTATATATATATATATATCACACATGACAAAATTAAATTGATTATTTACTAAATAAGTAGAAGTAAATAATTATAACAACACTAATACTTACCTCTCCTTTTCTATTTCTAATGAAAGTTGTTCTGCATCTGCATTAGCTATTAAATCATATGAGTTAATATTTAGGTTAAAATCTGGAGATGCAGATGATTCAGTTTCTAATAACGGTAGTTCGGAATGCACATTATTTGAAGAATATGGTACAGAATATAGTGTTGTTACTGACTAAAAAGACAGTGATTTAAAAAGTGTTGTTTAATGTAAATACAAATAATTACTGAAATGGGTGAAGCAGCGGTAGACCCAGGCCATGTATCGCCTAAAAAATCTAACAATTTTTCTTTTGCCTGTTTCTCAGCCGCCCGCGCTTTTAGTAATTCATCTTTCAATTTGCTTGCTTCTGCGGCTCTTCTTTCAGATTCTTCCACTAATCTTGCGGTAAGCATTTCAGCTTCTCTAGTTTTTCTCTCTAAAGTCACCTAAATTATAAAAAAAATATAAACATCTCCACTATTATCACAATATTATTATGAAATTAGGGTGTGATAACTGTAAATAGTATTTTGCTCATCATATGATGTAATAATATAAAATAAATGTGACAGTATATTGCAGTATACTCTTCATTAAATTCCAGATTGTGTTAAATCTATTTGTCATTGCAGCTGAGATAAAATTTTGCTTTAATTTGTACCTTTTCTTCATCTTTTCGCATTGCAGTCAACCTCAATCTTGTTATCTCCTGTTCAGCTTCTGCTGCTTTTTGACTCAATAATCTAGCTTCCTCTTCGGCAACTCTACTTTTTTCGGCCAATAAATCAGCACTTTCTTCTGATCTTCTCTAGTAACAAAAAGAACAATCCCGTATTAATTAAGCATGAATAAAAGTGTAGTATATATGAATTACCAATGCCTCATTAGCAAGTCTTACTTCTTCTTGATATTGCAATAGCCTTTGTTCCATATTAGCTCTATCTCTTTCTGCCTCTTCCCTTAATTGTTTTTCACGTGCTAATCTAATTTTAGCAAAATTAATTTATTTTATTAATACTATTATCAATTCCTACCTATTTCTTTGAACCTGTCTTCTTTGTTTTTCTTCCTTAGCTGCTGCTTTCATTTGTTGCAATTCCATAGAATCTGGTTTTCTCCTTCTCATAAATAAATCATGATTACCCATGCATAAATCTAATATCTAAAAATGTAAATAAAAGCTTATAGTAATATACCTTATAACAGATACTTTGAGTGATAATCAAATGTATTAGAATATTAACACTTGCAATATCTTCATTTATCTTACCAGTTTATTCATTCTCAGTTTTTGGCTGATAAAGACAAAATTGGGTGAATTTTTATCTACAGCCTTAATAATAAACTTTTTATCATCAAAACTAATATGCCTAATCTCACTCCATGTAAATGTTGTTTTAGGTTGTAATTTGTTTTCTTTTTCATAGATATTAAGTCCTAAAGCTGTTACACCTAACCATAAATCAGTCTCTTTTTTGTTCTAAAATGCACATGTTAGTGTACTTTATTATTTTAATTAATATTATTTACCTGAATAGGAAAATAATTTACACCATACATATCTAAATCTTGTGCAATTTTGAGGTATTCCATCTCAGCTTCATCTCTTGACATACCTCTATGATCTGCATACCACACCCTAATTCTTTCTTCCCACATTTCCAATGTCATTTGATACTGATCAATCACACGTTGTGGTAACAAATCTTCACTAGCCAACATACCAGGTTTATATATATCTTCGTCAAAATCACCAAACTACAATTATATTGCATAATATTAATTAGACTTGCTCAAAACATTGTGTGTATAACTAACCTTGGCTTGAACAGCATAACTTGCTAATAAAACTGATGCTTCTGGTGGACAATAAATGTCCATGGATAAAATAGCTTGCTTAACTTGTAAGAAAAATAAATGTTGAGTTACTTCCTGAACTAGTTCTTCTGCAACTTCCTCTGGATAAAACTTGGCAAGGAACATAAATGAAGCTGTTTGATGATTCTTTTGTATACTTTGATCTTGGACTGAATAACCAATATAAATATGATAGTATAAATAATGAACTAACATACAATTTTACCTTTTTTATCCAATTTCAACCATGATATAAATCCTTTAGAATCTTCATACTGTAAACCAAAATACCATGTTTCTCTTAAACCAATAGTTCGACAGACAAGTTCAAATAAATCTCTTCCTGTTGCTCTCCACTAAAACATTTTAAAAGAAAACACTTCAAAAATAAGGCCCTGTAATATATAACAATATTTTACTATATTAAAGCTTAAGCCTAGTTTTCCTATTCAATTATAAGATATTTGACTAATAAATACTGCAAATCTAGAATTTAGTATAACAAATATTTTCAAACCTCCAAATTGAACTCCAATTCGGCATCTAAAGTACAAACTTTGACTGGAAACGATTTTGCGTTTTTCTTTCTACGAAAAGGCGTCATCCTGTCGATCATACTTAACTTGAACCCTAATTTTTTAATTATTGAATTACATTTTGATACAAATCATGAACTGTTACAAAATTACTCATGTTGATATGTCATCAGCAGCTTTCAATAATGTCACAAGTTGACATTACAAATAAACATATATGCATATGTATAGAAGATATATAGTATAAAATTGTAATCTTAAAATAAAATTTTAATTTACATTTGTATTGTGTTATATATAGCAAAGTATATTTTACTTTTTATTTTATTATAAAGTTTAAAGAATATGTATATTAATAAGCCATTTACTGAACAAACTCAGCGAAGGCGCCGTGGCTTAGTTGGTTAAAGCGCCTGTCTAGTAAACAGGAGATCGTGAGTTCGAATCTCGCCGGGGCCTCAAGAACCTTTTTTTTAAATATTACATTAGTTATCATTACATTAGTTTTAATATGAATAATAGGTTTTTTTAAGGTAGCTCAAAAGTAATATTAGGATTACTTATAAATTCAGGATATTAACAAGAATAAGCATGACTGGCTTGGTGCCGCAGTGCTAAAGGTGAAGGACGGTCCATCTACTGTTGCGATAGCCGCGGGTTTGAATCCTGTTGAGGCATGCTCGTAAATTGATGTCTCTGATTTTTTTATATTTGTGAATGTCCTAGGCAAGAGTGTAAATCCAACAAGGAAAATGATTCCAGTCACGCCAATAACCAGGCTGGGTAAGACCGGATGTCTTCTGGGATGATTTCTAAGTTCATCACTCGCCAGTCGGTAGGCTTATTGCTGAGAACCGTGGTTCGGAACCTACCATAAACTGTATATATATATATATATATATATATATATATATATATATATATATATATATATATATATATATATATATATATATATATATATTATTATTATATATTATTTTTAACATTGATAATATTATTGATATTGGGTTGCATATATGTATATTGTAACGTCAATAAATACCCTATAGTATGGCCTATAGTATATATAGTAATATATATATATATATATATATATATATATATATATATATATATATATATATATATATATATATATATATATATATATATATATATATATTACTATATATAGATATAGGAAAGTTTTCTATTACATATTTAAATTTTATATCGAAGTGGCAACGTTGTTAGATGTCACTAAGTGGTCACTAACTTATTAAATAATGACGTAGACTTTTAAACCGGGAGTATTTTGTCTGATAATATATTAGTATTGTGGTGAATTTAGTGCTGGAGTAGGTACCATGGGGCAACATGTCTCGAGAACTGATTTTGAGTGGTCATATACAGAAGAACCTCATGCAAGCCGAAGGAAGATAATATTAGGTTAGGTCAAAAAAGATAAAGGTGGTTGTTTCTGCTGTTATTTTTTGTACGTTTAAAAATAATCGTAATTTGGATATAAGAAAGTCTTTAACGGTACTTTCAGTTTTGCACGTAGCATTTAAAATATATAGTACTAAATTTTGTGACTCATTTTGAGGTGTCTTGTTTACATAATGACAAAATATGAATTTTATATATAATTAAGTCATATCGTAAATTAATACCCTAAAATTTGGCATGTAAGTAATTAATCCTACTAATTTAATTAATATTTTATATTAATTTAGCATTACATTATTTTAATATTGCTGTTTGATCAAAATATTAACTACTACATACTAGCAGTAAGATTATGTTGCTTTCTGATATTAACTATACACCTGTGTAAATATCATATGTTTTTACCTGTTTTATAAAATATTTTTGAGGATTTTAAGGAATTTTAAGTAACACTATACCACAACTTTACCTTTACTGCTGCCAATACTTCAGAGTTTTCAGTCAAATATCTAATCCTTAAATTCATTTAGATAAGATTATTTGTTAATTCATCATTATAATCAAATAATTTTTCAGGTTTATTGATAAAGCATATATTTATATACATATTTAATACACATAATAATTTTTAAAATTATAATTTTATATATTTTTTTGTAATTACAATTATATATAATTTTTGCAATTTTAATTATACATATTTTTGTTTTTAGAGAAATATCCTCAAATTAAAAAGCTGTTTGGATATGATCCGAATTTCAAATGGGTTGTAACAGCTATGGTACTTACCCAGTTTGTATTAATGTTTATTTTAAGAGATAAGTCATGGCCAGTTCTGCTTCTAGTTGCTTATTGTTTAGGTGGTGTTATAAATCATTCATTAATGTTAGGTAATTCTTTAAATATATTATTTTAGCAATTACTGTAATAAGATTTATTTCAGCTATTCATGAAATATCTCATAATTTAGCTTTTGGGCATGCCAGACCAATGCATAATAGGCTATTTGGGTTTTTTGCTAATTTACCAATTGGTATTCCAATATCCATAAGTTTTAAGAAGTACCACTTAGAACATCATCGGGTAAGATAGTTTAAAATCATAATAGTAGTAGTAATATCTTTAAGAAAAAATAACTAATAAGAAAATAATTTTGTAACAATTTCAATATATTCTGAATATACATATATTTGCTAGTATAACATCATATCATTTTTTGTCTGCAATTTTAGTATCAAGGAGATGAGTTAAAGGATACAGACCTACCAACATACTTAGAAGCCAAATTGTTTTGTACAACATTTGGAAAATTTATATGGGTTCTTTTGCAGCCTTTTTTCTATTCATTCAGACCACTTATAACATACCCAAAGCCACCAACATCATGGGAACTTGTGAATGCTGTAATTCAAGTCATATTTGATGTATTTGTTGTTTATTTTTTTGGTAGGTATTAAATATTATCATAAAAATATATTCTGGTTCTTTTGTTAGTTATATATATTTTAAATTATGCCCCAAGTTGACACCATATTTTTGTGAAACTAATTTTGAATATCTAATACAAATTTGTATACTTAAAAAATCTGTAATTTGATGTTATTAAAATATTAATTATTTAATTTTTAAAACCTTTTCTAATTTTGAAGTATTTCATTGCATGAGAGCATATAATTAAAAGCTGATAGACAATTAAATATATTATATTTTTATTAGGTGGAAGGATCTTGGGGTACCTATTATTTGGTAGTGTGATGGCTATGGGATTGCATCCAGTAGCGGGTCATTTTATTTCTGAACATTATATGTTCAAAAAAGGATATGAAACATACAGTTACTATGGTCCTTTAAATTTCATTACATTTAATGTAGGATACCACAATGAACATCATGATTTTCCTGCTGTCCCAGGCTCTAAATTACCAGAGGTAAATAATTATTTTATTACAAATTATAAATAAATAATATACTGGAATATAGTTCCAGAAATTTCTGTTCCATTAGTATTTTATGTAGTAAATATTATAATTATGTGGAGACCATAAAGATTATGGAACAATAAAATTTTAATGTCTTATCTACTTTTTGTTACGTTTCATCATGAAGTGTAACATGAAGTATTGTACTGTGGTTAAAGCTATTATTTTTACAATAGTCACAAAAAAGAAAACGGTGGCCTTTGTAATAATTTTTTGATATGTTAGGTATGATGTTTTTCACAGTTATTATAAACTTCAAATCTAGTTATTTATTTTTGTTTAATATGTAGTTGCACATCCTGTATAATTAATAGACATTTAAAATTAATAACTAATTACACATTGCTAAATATATTAAATTAATATATATTTTTAGGTAAAGAAAATAGCTCCTGAATTCTATGATGATTTGCCTCAACATCAAAGTTGGACTCAAGTATTATATGATTTTATAATGGATCCAGATGTTGGGCCTTATGCTAGAATTAAAAGAAAGAAACGCGGTTTGAGTTCATAATATTTCTGTAACGATTTTTATGAACAAAATTATACTGTAATGTTAAGTTGGTTTTTATCAATAAGTAGATAAAGGTGCTTGTGCAGCTGTTTAGTGAATACCAATATATGTATCGTTATCGACCGCATAAATAGCACATGGAGTGACATATTTTTATATATTTTACAAGATACGATATATTTGCATTAAACAGTATTGATGAGTTACCAAAGTGTATAGCTTGAAATAAATATATGAAAACAAATGCATTTGTCCATAAACTATTTATTTAATTTATGAAATATGATTTAAAGTATAAATTTAGTATCTCTATTATATGCTTACATGATTTTGTTGATTTCAAGAGCAGAAAAAAAATATGTTTCATGTAGTGATTTGTTTTTCTTTAAATTGATTCCTATCCCGTTACTAGATTCTTTATATTTTAATTAAGTTATATTTACCTAGTATATTTAAATCTCCTTTATTAACAACTTGAATATATTTGGATTACTTCTTGGTGCCGACTCAACTGCTGTTCTTAACGTTTAGACTATGGACTGGCGAGTGACATCGGAAAACATCTGCTCTTACCCAGTCTGGTAACTGGCTTAACCGTTATGGTTTTGCCTCGTCATCATCATCACTCCATAGCTAGCACTTGGAGGGAGTGTTTACTTCACCAATATCCGCTAACCATTGGTGCTGTGGGATTCTGAATATACATACTTCATTAATACCCGCCATAGTTGGCAACTGGCCGCAGCTCTGGCTTCAGACAATGTTAGTCTGCTATTTTTCAGATCACTGTCTATGATTTTGGCCCATGTCTTCTTCAGGACTGTTTACTGTATGTTTAGTAAAACAATTAAAAAAATGGATTTCGCCATGATTTTCACTTTTCATTCAACAGACATGTAAAAACCACTGTAATCTGCGTCTCTGATTTTGTTTTTCAATTGTTCAGGTTCCAACCATCGTAGGGTGAAGACGTATTTTCAATACGCTTGAAGCTCTAGAAAGATATCTTTGTTTAAAAAAACCAGTATTTTATTACGGTTATTTAATTGAGTGTTAAAAACGCATAACAGATGCGGCTATCCGTCACTCAGTGGATCTAAAGTGTAGTGAATACGTGACCAGAAAGAAAGTCTGCATCTCATTTTTATTAGTGCTTTAAAATTATTTTTCCTTACTTTACTACAGTTCTCTTAAAATTCATTTATAGTATTTTTGGACAAAAACTAGTGTAAAAACAATACGTGAATGAAAAATGAAGTGTGTGAAATAAACAATGTATTTTTTATTTTATTTTTTTATCTTTTGGAAGTAAATAAAATAAAATATTAACAATCTAAAAATGGCAAACCAATCACCTGCACACTATGGTACAAGATTAGAACAATCAGCAATAATGCAAACCCCACAAACATAATGTCATTAACAAAAAACGATTGAGAAGCCCAGAAGAAATCGCGATTGAGAAGTCCAGAAAAAATTGGTTACAGAAACCAATAGAGATAAAAACAGCTTTAGCGACCTATCGGAAGAAATTGAGGAGGATATACAACCAAGCCCTGAAAAAGTTGTTCCCAAACCACCACCAATAACAGTTTATAAGGTAGGAATAATAAAACACATGCATGACCTATTGAAAACCATCACTACAAACTACACAATTAAAACTGAGCTATAAAACAATAAAAATCCAATTGTTCGAAGCGAAGCTTCTTTAAAGTTCTAGTGAAATAATTAGACGAAAGAAACACCCAGTACCATTCATTCAGGCCAAAATCCGAGAGAACATTTAAATTCTTGTTAAAAGGATTACATCAGGGGACGGATTTTAACACCATCAAGGTAGCCCTAGCTGAATAATTGTTCACAATATACGACATCGTATGACAAAGAAACCTCTGCCTATGTTCTATATTGATTTAAAACCTAATTTAAACCACCAAATTAGAAAATAATATTATTAAATTCGAACAACCACATACAAAAAGAATAATACCATAATGCACGAGGTGTCAAGCGCACGGGCACACAAAAACTTACTGTCGCAAATCATTTAGATGCGTAAAATGTGCACGAGGACATAAATCGGGAGATTGTACTCGTAAAGTTTGCGATGATAAAGTGAAATGTGCTAACTGTAACGGAAATCATCCAGCGAATTACAAGGGTTGTGCAGTTCACAAACAACTACAGCAAAAACTATATTGTGCATTAAGAGAAAAAAGGCATCAACAGCAATAAAAACAACCCACACCTACCAGACCAAGTCAACCAGATATAACTTATGCGCAAATGGTTGAAAATGGTTCAACACAAAATCGAGAAACCACATAACAACCTAGTGGAACTAGCAGCAACATCTTTAGATTAGAAAACATGATGGCCAAACTAATGGATCAAATGAATACGATGCTTGGTCTACTCACAGCCGTCGTCAGCAAACTTGTCTAATGCCTGAAAACATTAACTACAAAATCGCCGTCTGGAATGCCAATGGGCTACAACAACACACCAGGGCACTAAACATGTTCGTTACTGAACAAAATATTGATGTTATGAGGGTTTCCGAAACCCATTTTACGGACAAACATTATTTGAAAATTCCCAAATATAAACTTTATCATACAAATCACCTTGATGATAAAGAACATGGTGGTACAGCCATAATCATTCGAAATGATATAAAGCATTTCGAAAAAGAAAAATTCCGCAAAGACTATCTGCAAGCAACCAGTATAGAGGAAGTCCATGGACCATTAACAATGTCTGCGATTTATTGCCCACCTAAACATAACAACAAGGCAGAACACTTTCAAGAGTTCTTCAGTACGCTAGGTAATATATTTATTGCCGGAGAAAATTACAATGCAAAACATTTAATGTGGGGTTCAAGAATAATAACCTCAAAATGTAGAGAACTGCTAAAAGCAATAAAGACGGACAATTTACAACATATATCTACTGGTGAACCAACATATTGACCTTCAGACAGAAATAAAAAACCAGATGCTATAGATTTCTGTATTACAAAGAATATTGATAGAAAAAAGTGTCATGCAGAATCATGTTTCGACCTGTCTTCTGATCATTCACCAATAATAGTAACACTTTCTGCAAAAATTAGCAGCAAAAAACATTACAAAAAATGGAGGCAGCATATTACGCGACTCCTAACACTGAAACATTTCCAAGAAAAAATGCACATAATTGGCAACAGCAAAGGACTGAAGAGAATAAAACAAAATTTAATAGAGCAATAAGAGAGCTGAAAGAACTCATCCAAAATGAACAAAACCAAGGCATTCGAGAATATCTAGAGAATTTGACACCAACTGAGGCTACAGACTATTTGTTGTGGAAAGCAACAAATAATCTTAAGAGACCCCAGCAGCATAACCCACCTATTAAAACAAACGAAAATATTTGGGCTAGAAGAAGACAAGGCCGACATTTTCTCAAAACACTTAAAAATGTTTTTAAACCTTTCCAGTCTCAGCTACATAAAGATGACGAAAATAAAATTACTAGGTTTCTAGATTTGCCATTTCAAATGTACTTACCGTACGAGAAATTAAAGGCCAAAAAAGTTAAACAAACAATAATGAGAGAGATTAATATTAAAAAAGCTCCTGCTTATGACTTAATTACTGGTAAAATTTTAAAAGAACTATCAGAAAAGGGTATAAAACTATTAACATTTATGTTTAATGCAATGCCACGAATTAATCACTTCCCTAGCATCTGGAAAGTAGCTAAAATATTAATGATTCTCAAACCAGGAAGAATACCAGAAGATGTGACCTCCTACCAGCCTATAAATTTATTACCGATAATCTCGAAAGTTTTCGAGAAACTATACATAAAGAAGTTAAACTATATAATAGAAAAAACAAAAATTATTCCAGAACATCAGTTTGGGTTTCGTAATAAGCATGGACTATAGAACAAGTGCATAGACTTGTAAAAAAAATAAACATTAACCTAAATGCCAAAAGATATTGTTCGGCTGCTTTCCTAGATGTATCAGGCTTTTGATAAGGTATGGCATACGTACTATGTCTACAATGAAGTGATATAGGGCTTTAGAAGCCATAAGGAGTGTGATTTAATGTGTTTGTGTGAAGTACTTCTAAAGAGTGTTAATGAGTCACCCCAATGTGCTTCCTAATCAGTTAAATGTGCGACATGACAGTGAAGTACGTAAACCAAAACTTTGAATGCATCCCGATTTGAGTAAAGAACAGGTATAGACTTTAGAGCAAGTTTTAGAAGATATTTCACAAAGGACATCAGTTAATAACATGTAATATTATACATGCCATATGTTTGGTAGTTAACATAATAATTATTTATTGCCCACTGGGTATATTGTTGAACTTATATAATATTATTGATACGAATATTATTAATATAATTTTAGATGGTTAAATGGATTGATGTCGTGCAAACCATACCTTTTTTACTCCCAATTTTACTAATATATGTTTTTCATGTTATCATATATTTCAATAAAGTCTTTTTATTCAGGGATATAATTTTATAAAAAATATGCTTTATAGATCAGAATCTGTATATTCTAATCTAGAAAGTGTAGACCAGTAATTAAATATATACTAAATATAATATTAAGCGTTTAATAATTGCTCTGGCGCGTGCGCCATACTGTAATTTTAATGAAGAAAATGTTAAAGGGGTTTATTAGTTACTTAATTTTGTTACAGTTTTGCATAAAATATTATATTACAAAGAGTATATATAATTTCTATTGCTGTTTTCTTAAAAATAATTTTGATATGCTTATATGACGCTTTTTTGGTCACATATTATTCGATTTAACTTTTAATGTCGAATATTTGTAATTAAACAGTTTGTAGTTAAACAGTGATAGTCAATCTGTATGTATATTTGTATATATACGGATATAGTAAAAGAATATTATGAGTGATAATATTCTGGTTCTAATATTAAACATCCGATAATATTCATTTCTAATTCTAAGCATTTTTCCAATATTAAAATAATGTGGAGTTTAATATGAATGGGTTATAAATGTTGATATCATTTTTATTTATCTAATGTATTTAAATTGTAGAAACTTACTTCAACACTTTTTCCACTAATTTTTGACACTAAATTTGTTTGTATCGGTGTAATAAATATAATTTTCTATTTGCCAGGAAATCAATAAACAGTTGTTCTTGTTATTCGACCTTGAAAGTGCACGAGCAAAATCCTCCCTTCAGGTGCATTTTAGACCGTCACTGCAACGTCAAAATTGGTATCTAAATAAATTATCCGCGGATCGAGTTAGCCTAGAAAGCGTTTGGTTGGTCTCACGGAAAAAGTGATGATCGCGTGCCGGTATATATAAGTTACAGGCTTGAACTTTTTGTCGTAGGTATATGTTAAGTAATATGCTTACTAATTATGTTGAACTTTACTAATATATCTTTCTTCTTCACTAAATTATAATTAGACTATAGTTATTTTTTCGGTGTGTCGCAGGCCAAAGTATGTCTAAAGTTATTTAGTCCAAACAATGATTAATCCAACCAAGTGAGGTGAGACGGCGACAATGGTAAACCGAGGTCGGGAAATGTCGCCTGTTCTTTTCGGCCTTGATAATTTCTGTGCCCACTTGGTCGATTTCTGCGCTCTTGCCTCACTTTAATGCTTTTATTGATCTTCACAATTCCTTCGTCCTTAGACCGTCATCAGGAAATAAACTTTCTGGAATGTTAATTGCTTGCAGAGTTGCTAAACCCTGTGGTGAATTATGATTATAGAGCTATATCAAGAACTGCTTTCATCCTCGAGGTTTTCCGAAGGCTCCATCTGCTTTTTTATTTTGTTATTAGATTTACTTCTGCCGATAAATTTCCGAAGTGTTTGTACAACGTGCGATATTCACGCTTCGATGCAGGAACCTCTAAATGGCTGGCTACACCATTCCAGTTGGCTTCTCTTTCCACTTTTAGTTTTTGCCTAACGTTTCTATTTAAGTTTCGGTATTTCTCTAGATCGATTAGTTTTGCTTGCTGTTGATTTTCTACCATGAATCAAGGCGATGTTTTTTCTAGGCCTTTTCAACTCAACCTCTTGAAAGTGAGTTCGTAGAAAATACTTATTAACACGGGGAAGTAGTTTGCGTGATATAACTAAGATTTAAGGTATGGCGGTGGTGGTAAAAATTGTCCCTAAAAGGATATTCTATGCCCTAAGTATAAATGCACAAACGTGATACACAATGGCCGTTGGCCCTTTAAAAAACTTTCTAACACATGTTTAAATGTCTTAGTGTCTCCTTCTGAATTCTGAAAATACCTGCAGTCGCGATTTATTGTTTGCGATTTTCTACATTTTGTACATTGGAGGCGCGGTTGTATGAGTAATATAGTTGTCAGATTCATAATCAGGTCATCTAATCGCCCTTTCATTGTCAAGCGTCAAGCGAAACCGGGCGTTTATCCAATCATTCAGATAATCCATCACCGCTGAATCAATGTCACTTGGATTTCGCCATGTTAACAGGTCAATTGAAAAATCCCCGGCCTACCATAGTAAAACATATTTTTTTGGCAAAATTATTTTTTTTTATTCAACATAATTCCCTTCAAGGGTGATACACTGATTATAGCGACTCTCCAACTTTTTGATACCATTCTTATAGTACGATTTGTCCTTTGCTTCCGAATAGGCCTCAGTTTCGGTGATCACCTCTTCATTCGACTAAAATTTCTTCCTAGCGAACATTCTTTTAAGACCTGAGAGCAGGAAATAGTCGCCGGGCTGGAGAATACGGTGGATGATGATGAAGACATTTTTGAAGGAAGCCGTTTTCCGGCGATTTTGTCCTTCAAACGGTCCAATAACGCTATCTAATCCCAAAATACAGATGCCACAACCTTGCCAGCCGACTGTTGCGTTTTTGCACGCTTTGGAGCGGATTTATCGTGTGCAGTCCACTCGAATGACTGTCGATTGAACTTCGGAGTGAAATGATGGAGCCATGTTTCATCCATTGTCACATGTCGACGCAAAAATTCGGGTTAATTACGTTTGATCATCTTCAAATACTGCTCCGAATCATCAACTCGTCGTTGTTTTTGGTCAAAAGTGAGCTCGCGCGACACCCACTTTGCACAGAGCTTTCTCATATTCGTGAATGATATGATGTACACGTTCAGTTGATATCTTTAGAGTGTCTGCTATTTTATTCAATAGCATACTTAGCATACCAATCCTTGATGGTTGATTTTCCTGAGGCAGTGTCCGGAAACTCGGCATCAAGCCAAGTTTTTGCTTAAACTGTATTTTTTTCCCTTCAAAAAACAATATTTTATCAACACGCGAATTTTCTTTTTATCCATTTTTTTCACAATAACAAAAGTTGCTTCACTCAAAATGCTATAATTGAGTAATGATCCGACAGCTGGCAAATTTATACCCGCATCTTTTGAGGGTTAGGGCTAACTAAAACATATGGATTTAATTCTAGTAGCGCCATCTATGTGTCAGGTCGGGGACTTTTCAATTGACCTGTTAGTTGGTGCTTCGAATGGCATTGAATTACAATGCCATTCACCACAAAGTTATTTAATGACAAGTTATTGTGCTAAGAGTGACACTAGTTTTGTTATTTTCAAAACAATGCATCGAAAGCATTTTTGCGTTTTAATTTTACACTGCTTCTTGATAGGAAAAAATGATATTCAAGCGAAACAATGGCTTGATAAGTGCCACTAAGGCTTCGCTTCATCAGAAACAACAATAAAACGTTGGTTTGCTGACTCAACCGCGGTTGTAGAGACACCGATGGTGCAGAACGCAGTGGACGCCCAAATGAAGTCGTAACATCATAAAACATAAAAAAATCTACAAAATTTTTTTGAATCATCAGAAAGTGAAGTTGCGTCAGTTAGCTAACATCGTAAAGAAATCAAAATAAGGTGTTGGTTTCATATTTCAGCATTTGACTATGCAAATGCTCTGTTCAAAGTAGGTGCCACGTTTGCTCACTGTTGATCAAAAACAAGTATGTGTTAATAATTCTAAGCAGTGTTTGTCCATATTCAGACGTTACAAACCGGAATTTTTGCGTCGATATGTGACAATTAATGAAACATCCATCACTTCACTCCGGAATTGAAACGATCGTCATCTGAGTGGACAGCAACTGGTGACAAGTCTATTTTGAGGCAAAAGATAAATACACAAGTGGTATTGATATGTTAGAACGGCGCTGGAATGATTGTGTCTCTTGATGGAAATTATGTTGAATAAAGCTAACTTTGTATAATAAAACACATTTTGTTTGTTGCGACCGGGACTTTTCAGCTCATCTGTTATGTACATTGGAAAAAAGTTATTTCTCATTCTAAAAAGCTTATTTGAGCTGGGTCCACGCTATATGGAGTCTCTGATGAAGGTAAGTGGAAGGGAGGAGTTTTACATAGATCTATTTAAGATAGATGGGCATGGTGGAGGAGACTTTGCAGTTCACTCAAAACTCTAATTGCGGTCTGAAAAGCATTAAAAGGTGTTATGAGAATTTGTAAGTTCTTTCTAAAAATAGGTGGCACAAAGATGGTTATGAATAAATGGGTGATTCCAGGTAGGACAGTATGCAAGCGATATGACGACATACTTTAGGGAAAGGTAGCCATGACGGAATGAGAGGGGTAAGGTGAAGGCTAGGTAGTCTGATAGAAAGGGCAGAGTGGAAAGCTAGGAGTATAGATAGGTAGGTAGATAGTATCAGTATTAAACAGTATTTTACAATTTGTTCCTGTCCAACATCTATTATATCGATGCGATAAGCAAACTAAATTGTTTCAATATCCAGCTTATACACCCGATTTGACTTCCTCCGAATTCAGGATTTGCCTACACTGCATCTGAAATCTTCATGATATATGATATATTTAATTTTCCAAGGTGGGTAACTGTAGAGTGAGAAGTGTACACAGTAACTTTCCCTAATATTTCATAATATTCCCGTAAATAACTGTAGCATTGTTCTTACCTTCGACAACAGATTACGAGTATGATCTATGTTTTCTTGATTTTTTATATTTATTCTATATTTATCATCCAAACGTTACATTTGTTACATTATTTCTTGAAATTATTTTACTTTCACTGAAAAGCCTTTTTATTGTAGTGTTGCATAGAGTATATATAGAGGTTACAGAAGACATCCGGTCTTACTCAGCCTCGTTATTGGCGTAACTGGGATCATTTTCCTTGTCGGATTTTACACTCTTGCCTAGGACAATCACAAATATTAAACAATCACAAACATAAATTTACGACCATGCCCTAGCATAATTCGAACCCGCAGCTATAGCAACAGTAGGAAGATCGTCCTGTTGCCTTTACCACTGCACCAGCAAGCCAGATAATATGTGTATTTATATAGAATTCTATTTGAATAAATCGTTTTGAGAAATTACATTTGGGTTTTATTTCAAATTTAATTGATCAGTAGAATGTGAGGTCAGAGGTCGGTCACGTGATGCGTATGAAATCCTCAACCAATGAAATGCTTTCCTAATAAAATATATTCTTTACAGGTCTCTTTAATGGTAATTTAAATTAACCAATGAAATGCAGCGATATGACGTTCTAAGTGCTTTCCTACTGAGACCACGCAAAACAATTTTGAAATTGAATATATTGTGTTAACACTCCATATATTACTATTATATATTACTATATATATATTACTATAAACTGTTAAATCTTTGTATGTTTAATGTATGTTGAATTTTTATCTTTAACTTCACTTGAAAAGCAACATACTCTTATTTGTATGTTAAAAGTCTTCACTTAGTAGCAAGGATAACTTATAGTTGACAATAAAGAATACTGTAAAAGCTCTGCAAAAAAAGATAAACTTTAGACTAAAAATTTTAAATTGAAAAGTTGAAATATAAAAATATTTTTCTTATTTAGCCTTATTAAGTACTTTTTTCATGTGAAGAGACGAGAAGTGAAATTTTCAAAAGAAATTATTAAAACACTACATAATTCCTTGTTACAGTATGCGATTTAATCTTATTAAAAACATTTTTCAGATTAAACATTACGGTAGTTCGAATCGCACATCGAATTTTAATATTTGAATATTTCACTCGCTGATTTAATTCATGATACGGTTTCGAAAATCATCATCATTTCGTTAACCATCATCATTATCATTAGTTGTTGAATTTAGTGTTATTTCTGTGTATCAGTCGACCTTTGCCAGGAAAGAGAAGCGGGGATGCTCTCTTTTTAAGAAATTTGTATTAATCACAATATTTTCTATAGCATTCTATGATTTTTACTATTTTTCTGCCAACATGGCAATATCTGCATCGATTTTATGGTAATCATATGTCATTATGCCTAATGAGTATGCTGGATGTGGTAGTATTTTCCATTAAAGCTGCAATAGTATACTCTTCACAACTCTTGCAAAATGTGATTGAGCGTTGTCATGCAAGACTATACTATTGCTGGATCTTTGCAACAATACACTGTTCAATTGACGTCAGTGGACATTCGCAATAAAAGTTTTATTCAGTTTTAGCAGCTTGTAATACACATCACCTTTCTGATCGTATTATATGCATAGCAAGACTAAATATTCCGCTTTGATTTGGGGGGTAAACCAAAAGCGACAATATGACGGAGCATAATAATACAACTTTCTAAGAGTTTTTAATAGGCCTCAGTATCAGAGATTATTTTAAATCAAATAACAAGGGTAATGAATGTCACTGCGCGTCTCCCAACTTAAGATCGACACCGCAACATTTCCATGGCTGGATATCGTCACGTATTTAGGTCTCCACTTCGACCGACGGTTCGGTTGGCATTCCCAAATCCTGAAAGCAATCCAGAAAGGTTCGAGGATAGAAAACCTGCTATCTTCTCTGATCAGCCCTACTAGCAGACTTCCCATCTCCATCAAATGCTTATTTTAGGATATCTTAGTTTGGTTCGTACTTCTCTACGGATCTCATGTCTACTTCAAGTTTGCTACAGCCAACCAGTTGAAATGGCCTCAAGTTTTCTAAAATGGGCTCCTCAGGAAAATTTTAAACTCTTCATGGTTTGTCAGAAATAATCATATTCAATCAAGGAGAATCAAGGACTTCATATCTCAATCCTTCCACAAATAACAACTCAGCTGAAGTTCTTCTGAAAACGCGTTTGTTTGCGAGCTGGTCTATATGCTGGGAACTTAGCACAGCGTCATTACTAAGCTCCCCTTTTCCAAGCTGAAACGAACTCATCGGTCGATGCAGTCATAACTTTTGCCCCCATACGACAGCATCCAGTCATGTGGGAACTCAAGTTCGCGAATCTATAGTTAGTTTCACAATCAGTGGTAGTAGCGACCCACAGGGGTCAACTGTGAGGCGATTTTGGTTTAGTGTATTGGTAAGCCTAGAGGCAGTCACACATAACCTGGACCAACTTGTCAGTCGAGGGCAAGTCTCCGCGGTTAGGTATGCGTCATGCGTTCCACCGCCTGATTTTAGACCAGAACAAAAAAAGGTAATGAACATCGAAAGTGCAATTTTTAGCATTTCATGATTAGCATCTGTATACACTGAAAAGCTGAATATTATTACAGTTTATCCAAACAAGTTTTGAACATACGTCACTTTTTACTGAAGCAGTAAACTAGCTAAACTGGAAAAAAGGTAAAGGGAAGGGCAAGGGAACGATAAAAGGAAAATGAAAGGATAGGAAGGCTCCGCAACCATCAGATGAAGAAAAGTTTCTTTGATTGTATTATAGAGTACACTAAAACCTGGAGAAAATGGATGTAATGCCATGGGAAATATGGACTCTGGATTCATGTAGAGTGCACACTTTTGTCATTATTACTTATGCCACAACTGTGATGAGTCCGATTAGGTATTGCGAAAGATCTTATAAATATGTTTGTTTCTAGTTTTGATCAAAGATGAATGTACTGGATCTCTTTTTGTTTTATGCTCTTTTTTAGACTTGATTCCTTTCTAAATACCTATTATTTATTTTCGAAGTAAAAGTTGATTTAAGATTTTAAAAGTACTATTGACGTATGTTACTATTGTGCCCAATTACTGTTATAATCGCTCCTGCCAGATGGGCGATTGTGACAAAAGGATACTTTTTCTATAAATTTAGTTTTTGAGTAAACTACTATACCTTTAGGTAAAAAAAATAGTATTAATACGTAGACAAACATATTCTATAATATTACAGCAATATTTGTCGCTCAAAAGGCATACTGATGATGTTAGAGACATTCAAACCTAAATTGGCCCAACCGTCCTAGTCTACCCTACCTATTGAAAATCTCAAAAAGGGAACCCTATTGTTATTGTTACTGTTTATCCATTTATCTGAAAACTTTAGTGAATACCTATTTGGATACCAATTTGAAAGTCAGCTATAAATCATTCTATAGAGAAAGTATATAAATGAGAAATAAAATCAGTTTGAAAAATATATTTTTTTACGTTAGGTTGTTTATGAGTTTTAATGCGTTATTCATCTAAAATTTATCTTATGTTTATTGTTGCTGAATGAGAACAAATACTATTTGAAAATAAATTAAACATTAACTAGTTTGTCAAGTGGTGGGATGCAAATGAGCAAGCCTATAATTCTTAGCGGGCCGTGACCGTACCTGTTCCACCACGGCATTCTTGATTTTAACAACTTACCTGTCGACGATCGAGAATCAGTTCGGGCCGCACTCGAGCAACGCCGAGTCGCGCAACGCGAAAAACAAAAGTAAACCGCTACGCCGTCCGCCTACCCGATTTTATTAGATGCTTGTATTTTTTTATTAATTGCCTTTTTCTATTTTGTTTGAATTCTATTGAGATTGTGCCGGATCTATCGCGTCGACTACGATACAGACGGATATTGTGACCGTGTGATGATTCTTACTCGAAATACTTTTAACGACACTTAATTGTGTACTGAACCTGAGTTTGATTGGATTATAATAGATCTATTATTGTTTTGGTTCAAAAGTTTAATTGGTGAGTTAACGGTTTATCTGTTCAATTTTAATTCTTAAAACGGTATCAATTAATTTGACGGCAGTACGATAACATGCTTATAAAAATGTGTTACAGGTTAATTTTTTTTCTTGGCTTTACCGAAAGAACCAATCTAGGTGTTCGCTAATTATTTGATTCGTACAAATACATTTGAACTTTATTGAAGTTCGATAAAAGGATATCTGAGATAAAGTAAAAATTGAAAAAAGGGTTAAGCCAATTTTAACTATATATAACTAAGTTACATAGGTCATGTAAAATAATGTTCATACATGTTTAAAAATATAGGTTGCTGTGTTATACGCCTGTTCGAATCACTTATAGGGCATATTACTAAATATCTTTATATAATATATAGATATTTGAGAGAAAATATATTAACTGTCTTTAGACATGTATTAACACTTCTGTTTTAATTACTTCAAGTGATTTTTTAAAGTAGATGGAGTTTTGTTGGAAATGCTAATGTTTCAAAAGAAGCTGTGTATGATCTCAATGTTGTTTTCATTCGATCAGATACTGATATTTTGCTGTCCAGTAACGACGTGATTGTCCTTGATCGTCTCTTTCACAAATTTCTTCGGCGACAAAGTACGATGATGTCACACCTGATCTTTATTGGTTCGTGGGAAGCTGAACAAGAAAATAATTTTGTATTTGCTATAAGAATGCGAGAAATACATATATTTTGATTCTCTTCTTTAAGGACCTTATTTTAAATTTCATCTTATAATTTTAGTTAGTATTACATAAAAATGTAAATAAACTGTGATTTTAGGTCATCAGATTTAAGTTATAGCAGAATTGATTATAGAATAGTTTTGAGTCAAGTTGTAATTTCTCATGCGTTTATCGAAATATTGGATTTATACTATAAGCAAATAATTATACTTAAGTGTCTATGTTAAATTTACTTTAAATACTGTGTTTTAATATAGCAGTATATTTTGGCTATTCCAAATATTAATTTTAATATTAAAGTAATAAATCAGCCAGTTCATTCCCATTTCCTAGAGTTGGTTGCTGTTGGTAATAATACCCATTGATTACCAATTTTTAAGTGTAATTTATATGTGATGAAGTATTGAATAACAGGATAAGTTTCAAGGTAAGAAATCAGAAATTCAAACTGACTGTAATATCATGGGGATCACTAAATATTTTGCTGTTAAATAGTATATACTGATGATGGGATCTATTCATTGATCATGCTTTTTTGAGCAGATATACTGTGTCGACTAATTATTAATATAGAAGTTAATTAGTATAATAAAAGATAAAACTATTGTAGGAGATTTAAACAGTCACATAGAGCATAAACACGCTGAAATAATTCCAAACATTTTGAAATATATTTACATGTCGAAATACATTTACTTTGAAAATTTCTTACTTTATTGTAAGTAATTAGATGTTTTTTAATTTACATATTTACTCTTAATGCTTAGAACTATGGTAAATATATAGATACAATACATGTGTAGATTTTATGGAATTTAACTTTGTTTGCCATTTCTTGATCCATTCAACAAATGTAGCAATTTTTATTCCTTCACATATGCTAATTGGTATAGAGCAAATACAATATTGGTCCTAAAATACCTTGGCTACCTTGTGGTGCACACGTAAAAATATGTTATAATTCTGAGTAACGATTGGAAATGTAGGATTTGATAATGAGACTCATATTCATAGATAATTTATTTATTAATTTGTTGTTATAAACTATTATAATAATTTTTTAATTATATTTACTAACAACTTCATTGAACTAGATTAAATGGCTTTCCTTTGTTTAATCTTCTGACTAAGCCATAATTATCTAGGGACTGGAGAATCTCAACATTGATGTGCTGATGGAATTTCCATCTATGTCTTTGGGTATAGTCATTGACAGTATTATCGACACTAGCTTCACGTCCTTATGCAGATTATCATCACGATTGTACCATAGAGCATCAAGAGTACTTTGCAGTACCTTATTTTCGAATCTTTGCATAATATTTATGTTGCTATGGCTGCTACAACCCCAACGTTGAACACCATAATTCCACCTTTCCAAGACCAATGTCGGTAAAGTAAAAGCTTATTATATCCTGTTGTTTTTGTACTTAAACTTGAGCTCTTTACATTTTTTCTTAACATCTAGCTTCCGCTTGAGTTTAACATCGTCATCTTCTTGTTTAACTATGAAGTATCGTTTAGTTATATATAACTCTTAAATAACATTTTAATGTTCTAAATTTTAAATATTGGTCAGAGAGAAGCATTTTAATCTTATGCTTTAAACCCTTATGCCAAACGTCTATCACTTCACGGTGTTATTTCCTGAAATCTAATCGGTGATCTGGAATAAGATGCCTTTCCTAAATTATTGGTTTTATTCTATTCAATAGAAGTTTTTCAAATAATTTGGATATTGTCTAGGGTATGATGCTGTTTCATGGAGTGACTTTCATGGTTTAAGAATCGTAATTACTTCATCCACCTTCCATAGTTGTCGTACATATTGCAGACTGAGTGAAGCATTTAGTATGATGATGATCTTAATTAGTGCTTTTCTTGAAAGTTCCTTTAATATGTTTCCGGTAATTAGGTCGAAATCAAAAGTTTTATTTGCGTTAATTTTATTTTTCGGTACCATTTCGGTACGATGAGACAGGGTAATGATTTCACGTCATTCACTGTATGGGCTCGAGCTCGAGGTGATCTGACAATCTCGCCATTTCTTTCTCGTTCTTTTGTTTACTGATATTGATTATAAAATTGCTTTAGTGTAATTATGATATCTGAGGTATTTTGCTACGCTGAGTGCTGAATATACTTGATCAACTTCTTCACCTCAAAGAAATATGGCTGAACAAATTTATTTTTTAAATGTTCGGTTACGTCTATAATGCGGTCCTTAATCCTTTTATATTATTTGGAAAATTAAATTCATTCAGATCTCAATCTTTCCTATATCTTCTACACTGATGAATTAAATAGTCATTCTCAAATACATCACAAATTTCACTGTTGAGCTGTTTACCATTTTGAAATTCCTTGAATGCCTTTTAAAAGAGTGACCTTCCACTCATTCACTTGATTTTTAAAGTTTTGTTCAGATTCATATCAAAATTACTCTTAAAAGTTGATAATATTTAAGGAATATTAAAAGGCAAAGCTTGTTTCTTTAAAATGTATAATAGCAGGATTGATAACATTACCAGAAATGTAGTTAAAACCTGAATAATCTGAAACCAACCAATTGTTATTCACTTTTTTGTCAGTCAGCAAATAAATAACAATACGTTTTATTTGAACACTTTTGATTGAAACCTGTTTTTTTCGATAAACATATCAGTATCGTGCTTATTTAATTATTTTATTTTGTTTTTCTATAAATGTATTTATTTGGCTTCAAAATGTTATTATTATGCAGCCTGAGAAAATTATTTCTCTCACTTTTTTTTTCATGATATATCCAAATATGTGTGTTAAGGCATAAAAATAATATTCTACGATAGTACAGTTTTTTATTTATTCATATCCGTTTAGTATGTGAAATGTGTGTAAATAATGGTTGAGAACCTACACATTACAAGATGTGTCATCGAATTTTTATTAGCAAAATAATTAAATTGTATATATATATATATATATATATATATATATATATATATATATATAATTTAATATATAAATATAATATAAATAAATAATATTTCGATAGCAAAACAAATGTTATAATGTCATTACAATTATAAATTTATAATAGCATGCAATTAATAAGGTGGATATAACATTTTGTTGTTATTTGTTTTTAAAATTCTATTTCTCTTTGGTTCTATATTTAAAAAATTAAATTCAAAATAAACATTCCTGGAACCTCGTTACAGCGCCACCTACTGCTACACAAATACACATGCAAAATTTCATCAAAATTAGTACATCGGTTGAGAAGGAATTTACTGACATTTAGTACTGGTACCGAAGAATACAGAGAACGATCTTAGCTGCCAGAAAATCTATACAGTTATTATTGATTTGATAGCTTTCAAACTTAAATTGAGATCTAAAGAATTGAATTTGAAGAATGGTAATATGTTGCAGGTTCTTAAAATATTTTGTTACGTTTTATGTTTATCAATTGATGGAGTAAAAACATATTAATATTAATAAAAATATATCATATTTAAAACATATGTTATTTAATTGGAATTTAATTAGTTTGTGAATGTAAAAATCTTGTCAACCTTGAAATGTATTTGTATAACGTTTTGGCGACATCATTTTCTGTTTAATATCTCTAATTAATTATTCATTCGATATATAGTAATATTACAAAACCCTTTTGAATCTACAGAGTTATGATAAATATATAGAGGAAAAATATTTGTTTACTAAAATACAATAAGTAAAATATTTTAAATGCAAATTTGAAATGTTTGCTTATTTAATATTAGTATGTTCTAGTTAGTATTTTGGAAACAAAACTATATAAGAAATTGTGCTTGTTTAATAAGTGTGTAATGAAAGAAAAATTTACGAAAACGGAAGTGAAAAGCGATTTTAGAGTTTTGTTCAACTTTAATAAATCATCCAATTAATGAATCCCATTATTGTAGTGGTTTTATTAAGGATCTTTTGAGTGGCGAGAAAAGTCAGTAGTCAGAAGGAACGAAATCTGAAACTATTCTGATGGAAAATGCTTTCCCTTATGCAAACTTGGATTTTTTCAGGAATACTTGCATTCGATTAATCACAGAGTTTACAACAATAATTTGATTTTGTTGTTTTACTATTGGTAACTAGTAAAACAACAAACTCTCGCTGTGGAACAGAAAATTTATACCATTCTTTAAGATATTTAACAACTTATTTAGATTTATAATTGATGATTATAATGGTAGACTCATTCTTTCATAACTGTGGCCACCATTTTATATCTCGATAGTCTTATCCATAGTGACGCATAAAATGATTTAATCCTTTAAATTAAAGAAACCTATTGCTTTCTGTAAAAAAAGTTTTGTTCCATTTTTAATGAATCTGACAAACTGATGTGCCTTTATATTTCCGAAATTAAACTTAATAATGACATTTTGGTTATTTTACAATGAAAAGTGGAATATCGAAATTTCAAGTATATGAATTTTTGTTGAATTTTTTGATCTAAATTCTATTATAGACTAATAAAAGGTTATTCGCGAACTTATTGAACCAAATTTTATTGACGAATTAAACGACAACAACTTTCTAGTGCCAAATGTTTTATTTCAAAAAGGTATTTGACATTATTGTGTCACCCATAGTAGATCCAGTAAACTTAATTTACATTATTCCACTTATTTTAATGTCAGAAAACAATATACTTAAAAACTTACAAGAGAATTATGATATACCCGATGGAAAATATGTGCTTAATACTTTTATAATTCATATATCAAAGAATGCTTAATAAAAGAGAATTAAAAATAAATGCGTATTCAATTAAAATGTACGTGCGAGTAAAATTGAAAATGGTTGATTTAACAATAACCTATAAACGAAATAGGTTCATAAATTGAACACAGCCCTGAGGCATATAAGCAATTTTCTCTACGGTCTTATTTTATGATTAATAGGTTTCGATAACTTATTATTTTTTAATTAAACTATTTGATTGAAATCGTGATAACCGCACGTGAAACTATTTTTCTTTTTGGAGAGTCATACATGAAGAATACGTATATAAATTATGGTTAATTATATGGTGAACAATAATTCTATGAATATATACTATTTTATAAGTGTTCAGCACAAAACACTAAATTATGCTTCATTTTTTATGATCTCTTACTTGCCTGATATCTATTAAGGCATTTATGAAAAGACAACTATACAGTATTTGGAACTTGTATGAGCGGATTTACAAATTGATGACATTTGTGCGAGCCAACAACAGGAACAATATTTGAGATTTCCCAGAACGGGCTTCTAAAGTGCTCTAAAATAGAATATATTGTATCCCGTGCTTAAGGACCCTAACTAATCGGTGAATTTAGATGTATAATATATTTCTTTCTCATTTTATTCTATATAAAGAGAGAAATAATACTGTCTGATACGCCGGAACATGTAATCGATGCAACCTAAAAAATTCTTCTGGTTGTCAAATGTTTGCAAAATTCTTCAAAATCTTACTGATAATAATTATAGGTTATAAACAGACAAACATTGTTTTGGCACTTTCCTTGTTTTGCTATATTTTAAAGCGCTGTTTAATCGTCAGATTCAGAAAGTTATTTATTTAACTTTTTAACTACTTAATTTTTTAACTATTTAATTATGATGGTTACTTTTTTTAAATAGAAGGAGATAATGGTTAAAGTTGCGATGTTGTGACATCATAACTTCTGATGACGTGAGTTCATTGTTATTTTGATGGACTGTAATTAATATCTCTAGGATAAATTTGATATATCTTTCAATAAATTCATTCGTCTGAGAATTGGTAACGCAAGACGATCCATGAATCTCCAATGGAAGGAGAACTTTCTTCTCTTTACGCAGAACGCACCGCAGTCTTCACTGTGAAATATCCATACTACCCATGCATACTATCCAATAAAATAGCCAATGCGTGTCATCAAAATTCATGACGTTAGCACTATTGCCTCATTAGCTGAGGATTTTGTTTTACATCGTTTTGTAGCCTTTAATTGTGATCACTAATATCTTTCTCTTTTTAACTAGGATAAAACAAGAAGGAAAAATCGGTTTCGATTTTTTTAAAAAATATTTTAAAGTTTCCTTTTTACCAACTAGTGTTTATCTGGACTGGACCTACAGTTTAACGTGGTCTCCCAACCACGGTTGTCGGCATTAAGTCTAGAAACTGGCCAGTGACCAATTTAGAGACCATCCCAGAAGTCATTCGGCCTTATCCAGCCATTATTCCTTGTCGGATTTTCCACTGTTGCCTATAAATACATTTACAATGACAATCACAAACGAAAACTACATCCATACCCTAGTAGGAATCGACTATCGCAATAGTAGGAGGACCGTCCTATTGCCTTGACTACTGCGCCAACGAAGCCGGCGGTTCCGAGTATAATAAAATCCCTATCATAGGTTCCAAATATTTGGAATTGGTGGTAATTAAAATATGCTTTTATAAACAAATGGACAGATTAATGTTATTCTTTCAAGAACCTGGGATTTTTATAATATTATGATTTTTTGACATGTTGAGGTGTTCATTTGCTTATTTGTTAATTACTTACTTATATTACTTGATTGCTTGAATCATTAAATATTGGAACGTGGGAAATTTTCTTTACATGGGAAACAAAAAGGAAATACAAGATGTAAAGTAAAAAATATTTATATAAGTAAGTATATTTATATAATTTTATGTATTTATCTATACTATAAAGTGAATTTATCTGGCTAATATATAGGTTGTATGGGCATAATTAAAGTATTGATTTTCGTAAAAAATTCATGAAGAAGCAAAGAACAAGTAGGCGTTATCATGACACACAAACTATTTTAAACAATATTTTTTTAAAAACAAATCTGTTTTTTTAGTTGCTTCATATAAATAACATTGAGCTTGTGGGTATTGTTCCTTGTTGGTTATTTTATCTTGTTGCAAGAACTGATAAGAAGGTAAACATGATGAATATGACCATGGTATTTTGCCAAACTTATCAAGTTGACAACCTAGATCTCCACATTATGTTTTATTTTCAACATTATTTACTATTAACATCATTCATTATTATTTATTGAATTTATTCAGCAACAAGCAATTTCTGAGGGTCGAACTTACGACTTTTATTATTTTATTATATTATTTTGCTTTAAAACATTTCATTTCCGTTATAGAGCATAGAAAAAATTGTTAATGAATGAATTTGCTCCTTCATTAAAGATCATTTATTATAAATTGTTTTATTGTTTTTACGTTTTTTCCAAATTGATTTGCTGAAATGATTCATTGAAAAATATCATTTTTATAAACAAATTAAAAAATCGCCCAAGGCATCAGAATACCTGCTACGTTTGACAGAAGTTGCCAATCATTATGCTTGAATGTTTACAGATACATTCTAGACCACACAGCAACAAAAAAACAGCTCCCTTAAATATTAAAATTCCCTTTATTTTTGATCACACTTCGTAAAGTACTTTTTTAAATTAACTAAGGTAATTAACAAGAATTATTTGAATTAAACTTCATAATGTTAATTTTCGCTATTAAGTTATATTAAGAATATCAGAAAAATCCTCTAAAACTGAATACCATGCCTTAATTTTTTAATTACAAATTCTAATTCCTCATGTTTGTGAGGCTGTCTGGCTATCCATATTATAATCGACGATACACAATTCAGATATCGCGTCCGAATAAAAGTATTGAACACCCGGTGAGTTGTTCAAATTTATTTTTTATTGTTTTAGATTCGATTTTATTTGAATTATAAAATTAACAAAGAAACATTTTTTGGTGGGTGTGAATTGGGCGCTGGTTACAAAAGGAACCATCGCATGATTTGAAAGTTAATCCTTGAAAGTATAATTCAAGAGTAGGCTTGGTACAGCGAATACTACTGTTGTAGGTGCGTCTTTGAATGTCAGTACACCCTGCGCAATAGCTACAAACCAAAATGCAAGGCATAAGAATTTATTTTCACGGATGTAACAATTGTATACTAGCCGCAACAAAATATGGAATTTCAAAAAATATTGTTAAATATGTTTTTGTTACTTTATTTTCAGATTATCTGTACCTTATTCATCCAATTCATTAATTGAACTTTTAGAAGTTAAAAAATATTTTTAGCAAACAAATTGAACTGACTTCAAAAAATAAGTAAGGAACTGAATAAAAATAATCAATAAATTTCATAATCATTAGATTAAAAAAAAAACATTTTAAACTAAAATATGTACATAATAATCGTTGTATATGTTGCTATCTCTTAAAAATTAGACAATGATGGCTGGATTTCTCCAAGGGGCAGGACAAAATACTTTTTCATTAGGATAACCTCCGTCTCAAATCGGTCAGAAACATTTAAACACTTAATGGTAGCAGAAGTGGTTGTTCGGTTCGGTAGTTACATGATGCTCCGTATGATTATTACATGATTCCATCAATAACGCGTGAGATATTAGGGCAGGAGTCTATTTCTTATTAAAACTTGCGGATTAAAAACGTGGATTTAGAAATGGGTGTATCCTTGTGTTCTTTCCACATTTATTTCTTGACCGAAAGATGGGAACAATATATCTAATTCTTAATATACATTTTTTTATAACATACCATCTTCTAAGCCAGTTTGATTAGTGCAGTGGTCAAGGCGACAGGACGGTCAAATCGTGCTGGGGCATAGTTGTAAATTTATGTTTGTGATTATTTACTACTGTGACAAAAGTATAAAATTTTACAAGGAAAATGATCTCAGTCATGCAGTAACCAGGTGGGGTACCTTCTGCTAGTTCTATGATGGTTCTAAAAGGATGATCCTTAAAGTTACTTGTAGGCTTAACACCGAGGGCCGTGTTTCGGACTCCATATTAAGCTGTAAGTTCAGTCCAGATAAACCTTAGTTGGAAAAAAGATACTCCAAAATATAAAAATTATTAATTAAAAACATTTTTAAAAATTTATCAATAATATAAAATAAAGGCGTGTTTATAATACTTAAAACCATAATTCCATTTAAATGGAACTAGCTGAATAAAAAGTTATTATAAATATAACGACTCTATAATTTTAAGTGCCAACTACCGGTAACTCTTTCATGTTCTTTGACATATAATCTAATGTTTTGTAGAGTTTCCTTTTTGTGGCAATCTATTCTTTATAAGCATTGTATTTTGAAAAACATCAAGATTTAAATTAGTAGTTAAACTTGAAACGTTGACTGCAACTTTTTATATTAGGCGCACCTCTTTATGAACTGTAATGGCTTGAATTATAAGGTGTTTTAAGGTCAGAACATTTTCTTTAACAGTTTTACTATTCCGTCTAACGTCATGTAATTAGGGCTAATTATTGGTTTAGGTTTTTCTAGATTGAGGATGAAGAGAAAACGAAGCTACGTTGTTGTTATTAATGATGATATAGTCATATATCGGTATATTTGTTAATGATTTTTTAACCTCATTAAGAATCAATTCGGATTAAAGAATGTGGCAAACAATATTTAACCTCCACCCATGAGATATGTTTCGTTATAAACAAATTAATAGCACCACTAACGAGACACATTTCGCATAAATACTTACATGTATTCTGAGAATTTTTTTTATTTCATAAAAATAATTATTAAGAAAAAATGATAAAATATACATATATTAATCAAAATATTTTCCATCGTTCTTTACATCTTTTTCCCATTTTTCTGATAGCATGGTGATGTCGGCAGGGCATGTGCCAGCAAAGCCATACAATGTTGAATTGATTTGAATAAGTGTTCGGCAGAAGTTCCTATTCGAGCTGCAACTTCGTGCTGAATTAAACATCTCGAGTAGCAATTCGTAATATATTACACCTTGTTGATCCCATCTTCATCACTTTCATGCTTGGGATTTTTGTTATCAATCACAATACAACGAAGATCCCTCTTTTTTTAGCTGCCAATCAATGAAACCGAGATGCTGAAGCGGTTTGAAGTGACAATTGATGTGATAATCATCACATAAATAACCCAATTAATGTATTTTTTTGTCTATGATTTAACATTGGTCTAACTACTCTAGATGAAAAAACCTTAAAATATTTTCATATATATTTAAGGTCAATAAGAAAACAATTGTATTAATCCTTTAATACAACGGATTGTAACAAATAGTGTATAAGTTATGCATGGCCTAGAACTATTTTTTTAAAGTAATTTTAAAACTATTTTAATTTAATGAAAAAAGTAGCGACGCAGTACACGCTAAGTATTAACACATTTTTATTTCTTTAGAACCAAAAAATATTTAAATGATTTATCTGGTGTTTCACAGAATAGCACTAGTCGTTTATATTTTCTGTTCGATCATTTATTACAAGGACAGATAAAGGCTTATACGCAATTGCAAAAACGGAAATGTGGACATTAATAGTGATTTCTCTCGACTTTCGATGCTTTAATTTGCTAAAGGTACGACGAGAATGTTAATTAATTTCAAAGAATGGACGTAGAATTAGAATACCAAGACAAAATTATAATAACTTCAAGCTATTTTAATCGCTAACAGTGATACATACTATAATAGCATTATGGGACATAAATATATGTTTTTTATAGTTCTAATCAGTTCTAGGCGGTTTCAAAAAATATTATAAACTGATTAGTTCTTATTTATCCGTGGTAGTTAGTTTATCCGGGGTAGCTAAAATTTCATTTATATGATTTACCAAATGTTTTTCTTATTTATTTTTCATCAACTTTACGTTTACGGGAGGTAACAACACAAATTTTTGCATTCTTTTTCTGCAGTATCTTTTCATGTATTGTTTTCCTAGCGGCAGGTTTAATTGTTATCTATTTTTACCGTGGTTTTACCTCAATTTTGCTTTGTTTTATACCATATTTTTGAATATCATTTTATCATTCATTTTTATTTTCTAAATTGTTTAAATAATTTAAAACTTGAACTGCGATGCTAGTACCATCGTAATTCATAGATTAGGTTTTTTCAAAGCATGAATGTTTATAACTCTAATAATTCCCGAACGTACTTAAATATATCAGAAAATCCTTGAAATACCTGCGGAACAATTGCTAATATAACGTTAACTTGTCTTTTTTTCTTATTATTAAACTGATTCTTTTCAAATTATCTAAATAATTCATATTCAAAATCTCTCCTAAATTCCTCCAATTGTGCTTTTTAGCCTATAATAAACCGAAGAGAATATTTATTAATTTTCTCAAGCTTCACAATATATATAAAACATCAAAATAATTTAAACGAGCGAAAATTGAAAATTAAAAAAGAAATGTGGATAATATTCTACTATAAACTTACAAGAAATATAATGAAGAAAAATATTTAGAAATAAAAAATTCAATTTTATAATGTACATTATTCAGTTGCATTTATTCCGATTTTAAGTGATAAGAGAATGCTTAATTTTTCATATTGGTTAATTTAAATATTTCTTTAAATAATTTAATAATATACTAATAGTGTATAATGATATATCAATAGGAAATACGTTTTCACAAATGAATTTATATATATTTTCATATTAATTTACTATATATTAATTCTCATATTTAATGTCAAAGAATAAGATTATTTTCATTTAAAATTATATTATTGGGTTAATAAAAAATGTTTCATATTTATGATTATATAATAGTTTTCAGATATCTATGATTTATGCATTTTGAAAATGTTCAGCTACGATGATTGAAGAAAGCGATTATCAAAGAATACTCCGAATACTATATGCAATAGGTAGAAAAAGAGAACAATATAGTGCGCATACACAGAACCGAAGGAATTACCGAAAATTTTATTCTATGTAAAAAGGATATTTTTGGGCCCATTTTATTTTAATGCAAACGGAACCCTTATTTCTATAAATACTCTATTTTTCATATCCCACAGTTTGCTAGCTAACTTCGCAAATTTGTGAAAATTAATTTGGAAATGTTTAATTGTGGAGTTCATTTGTCGTATTCATAAAACACAGAGGAATTAGAAGTGTATCTCCCGTGTATCACCTGTGAAAAATGTTAGCGTTCATTTTCCACCAGAGGGCGCGACTAACAATATGAGTAGCGGGAAATTTAAAATATTTTATTATTAATAATAGCAGTAATAAAAATAGTAAAAATAAAAATGCAATATTGTATAAAAAATAATAAGCAATATATTATATAAAAGTTTAAAAATATATTTTATTTAAATATATGTAAAATTTACATTGCAAATATTATTTCAAAGGAGAATTCGTAGAATTTTCTATGTTTAATGAAAATTTGTTTAACACAAAACTTTTATACTTTTTATACTTTTAAATATACAAAGTTTAATAACTATTGAATATGGAACATTTTAGATTATCTTAAATATAACTCGGCCAAATACAGAATACAGTATAATATATATGTTGAAGACTAATAAGACTATAAGCTGTGTTATATTTAGATGTTGCAATAAAAATGTTTCATTTTTGCATTTTGCTATTCTGTTCACTTTTCTCATACACAAATAACAAACAACACCTAACTAGTATACTTCAAATTACGTCTCTTTGAGAATACTCAATACAGTTGATTGTTTTGAAAAATACAGGCATTTGATGATATAAATAAAATATTGGACAGACTGCTTGTTAAGTAAGTTTTGTGTATAGTCTTGGAATTGAATAGAATAGTCGAGAAATCATTTACCAGCAAAGTAAAAAAAGTCCCTGGCTTTGTCAAATTACTTCTATACCATAGATAAAATATAGGCATGTTATATTTTTCAAATCAGTTACATATAATTAACATTATAACAGACTTACAATTTAAAAAACAACTGGAAATCGTATCCCTGTTAAGCAATACTCTTCCACATTTCGGTTTGTAGTGAGCCTGTGTAAAATATACATTACAACCCCTTTTGCTCTCATTTAAGACTCACAAGAGATTCTCACGAGTTTTTCATTATTTATTGCTAAAATCCATTTATGACATAGGGGATCCCTAAGAAAGCTGTGCATTCTGTTTGAATCGGTACTAAATTCTGCGACGCGACACCTGAGATGTCTTGAGATTTAAACAAATCATTTTAACTAAAAAAGAACTATAAAAACACAGTTTACAAAATAAGAATATTTAACACGCAAGTTTATAAGTTTTTTAAGTTTGCTTTGTGGGCCATGTTGAAAAATGCTCCGCGCCAATTCGAAACAGAAGCTTTCAACAAAAGCTTTGTCGAAAAAAATTAAACCAAAATTTTTTGTATATAAATCAAATTGTTTCTGTAGAAATTATATAATTACCAAAAAAGCCCAAAATATCCAATAACTTCTTGATTATTTCCACCAAATATAAACACACGTACTCTGTGCCTTCTTATTTTCTAGAATAGCCTTCTGAAAGCAGAAACTGTCAAATTTCAACTTTGCTACCAAATTTATACCTTGAGCCACCTAGCCGCAAATGAACAAACTAAAACACTGTTTCGCATTCGCCTATTTAAGATACCCTTCTAAATTCTCAATATTTTGTGATCGTATTCATCATATACAACCTAAGTGAAGAGCACTTCCGCTGTGTGAATTGTAAACTGAACTCAAAATTTTTAATTCTCAAATAGACTTAAATGAGATGAAATTCTTCTGATGTAGAATTGTAACTTGAAAAATATAGAAATTTTGAAAATGATATGTGTTTATTTTCATGAATAAAACCTCATTAGTTTGTTTTTAAAACTTTTAAAACTAAAACCTACGACAATTTATATGAACTAGTTACTCATTAATATCCACGTTTACATATCATATAACTTTAATATATGTTAGAGGATTATGCGCTACGGTTTTATGCACATCACGCAACAGTTCACACAATACTCACCTTTTTTCCTCAACTGGCCGCTTCGTGAATAAGCTTTCATTTTTTTTCGCCGAATTCCATCTGAATTATGGCATAGTAATTTCGCGAGCCAACAAATCCGTCCATTATTTATCTCCAAAACTTTCACTTTCGTTTGCTTCATTTTTTTACTGTTCGATCAGGTATTCCTCGTTTCTTGACGGCATTATCATTTGTTCACTGTTGTCCCTTGCCTCATCGGTTGCCGATTCAATGAGCGCGATTGTTTTGTCAAAGGTCACTGTGACATTTTCATAACGAATTACAGATGGTGGGTAGTAGTTGGTCTATTGTTGTGTTTTCTTTTGTGGTATGGTATTGTATTGATAAATAAGTAAAACTATTCAAAGTTAATGTTAAAATTTTTGGCGTTCTATGTAGATTTTTTTAAATTTTGATTCTGATATACATATATTTTTATGATTTTTTGAGTTTATTCAGTGAGTGAGATCATTTTTGGATATAATACCTAGGAATATTAAAAAAACTTTTATAGACATATATTATATGTTTAAAAACAAAGGAGATGTTGAAATAATATTTTGTTAAATTATTTTGATAAATAAAGTATATTTGTAATTAATCAACATTATTACTAGTAACTAAATAAGTTGACTCTACTGCAGTTTTCTCATTATACAGTGCTGATTAATCAGCTGAACTATGGAAGGCATGATATTATTACTCTGTCAATAAAACAGATCTTGGAATAAACGTTACTATACATGGACACCGTGGTTGTGGACATAGAATAGAACAGACATGGATAATCCCTCATATAAAGTTGTAATTAAGTTTGACGCGATAAGTGGGATTATTTATAGAAGGAATCTTTAAAAAGGCCTTTTTATCCCCATCTCTCAATGCCAATGACAAATTTAACAATGCTATTTTCATTTCTACTACAATTTAATATGAAAATATAATGTAAAATTACCCTTTGAAATTCTTGCGACTTTTCTCATCCATCAATATTGGTATCAAATAAGAAATAGACATATACACTGATGAAATATGCAAATAAAATTAAATTCTAAAAATAAAGGTCTATTCAGTGTATATGTAACAATTTTTGTCTACTGGCCTTGTACTGTCTGATTTCTACATGCCTGAAATAGAAAGCACAGATTCTCTGTATCAAAAGATTCTGTAGAAGAACATATGTTATTAGTTCCTCCCATCTCCATCAAATGCTTGTTTTATTAGATATTAATTCGGTCCGTACTCTCCTACGGATGTAATGTCTACTTCAAGTTTGTTACACCCAACCAGGTCAAACGGCTTCAAGTTTTCCAAAATAAGCTACTCGGGAGAATCTGAAACGCTCAATGGTTTGTCAGAAATAATCAAATTCACAGGGAAACTGAGACTCTAGAAACTAAGTACTTCATATCTCAATCCTTCCACAAACAATAATTCAAGTTTTTCTGAAAACGCGCTTGTTCGCGAGTTGGTCGACATGCTGGGAGCTTAGCACCGCGTCACCACTAACCTTTCTTTTTTCGAGGCTGAAACGACCTCATCCGTAGCTGCTGTCATAATTTTTGCCCCCATACGACAGCATCTAGTCGTGTGCTAACCCAAGTTCGCAAATCTATAGTTAGTTGCACTATAGATTTCACTATAGATTTTTCTATTTTTGTTTCGCCAGGTTTTCGTGCCCAATAACGGCTTCCCGGTCAGCGGGTGCCATATCCCCAAATTTAATGCAGTAGTAGTAGCGACCCACAGGGGTCAACTGTGAGGCAGTTTCGTTTTAGTGTATTGGTAAGCCCAGAGGCAGTCCCACATTCCCCGGTCCAACTTGTCACTCCAAGGCAAATCAAGTGGTTTTAGGCCAGAAAAAAAAGAAAATTGTCAGTTTCTAAACCTCCTAATTTACTGAGTTTCAAGAAAAATATTTGTACTAATTATTTTTGAGATTATAATGTGAACTGAACAATTTCCAATATTCCAGATATTTTCGGATATTTCCAGATACCTTCCAGATTTCAATATAGAATTCATAGGGCATTATTTATATTTTAATTAAGTAACCCTTATACCCCATAAAAATCAATATTTCTGATTATGGGTCAAATTGGGAGCATCTTCGAACTAACCTTTGTGGTTCTTTGATTTTTACTCTATTTTGCCGCACACATTACGGTAAATTCAAATTTTATACGTATTTTCATATTTTGACTATATGGTTATATATATCTAATATTAACTACGGTTAAAATAACATGAAAAAGTAGAAATTAACGTTGAACATTACTTTCAAATATATTTACGATTTTTTTTAGTCATAAATACAGCGAAAAGTTATTCACCTAATAATTTTTTTCTTGTTTACAACTACGCATAGCTTAAGCTTTTCGATACATTAGAAAAAAAAACTGTTTCGAGAATTAGTTGGTGAATTGATATCACGAAGCAGACGGGAAGAAGTCGAGCTAGAATAAGTAACGGCATTTCACATCTAAAGTATCTGCGTTACAATTACGAAATTACTCTTTCACGGTTAGTTAAGCTTTTTCGGAGGTATGGTTTTGTTTACAGTTTTAAGAAAACCGAGATGGCTTAAATAATTGCTCTGATTGTAACTGTAGTTGGAGGAATCATTTAGGTTTGCCTTGCATTTTAAAAGCTGACCTTGATATGATGTGATAGATTCGTGAAATAATATTGTTACTATTTTAGTTTATTCCTATTGGTTTATTATATAAGAGTAATGTTGGCCCTGAATTATCTTCAAGATGGCATGGCAATAAATTACATGTTATTATTATTGTGCTTTGTCGCAGCTGGATGGAATATTTCGTCATGAAAGACTTAACGTTATAAATTTTATTATCGATTTAAGAAATTACCAATATTCAGCTAGATTTAATTTCCTATCATCTCTGGCTATTCTTATATTTAAAGAAAATGGTAGGAAAGGCTTCTGAACTCGTATTTCAGAAATGGAACAAATAAATTACAAAATAATTCGAATCGAATGTATTAATAAACAATGATAACATTTATGGAATGGACGAAGATGTGAATAGAATGATACATGATATATTAGAACTAAAACAGAATACATGAAGGTGGTAGAGGTGGTGTTTCCGAAATTTTGTTAAGAATCAAGAATTTTAGCCAATAACCAATAAACAAAAATAGTAGCGCCGGCTTGGTGGCGCAGTGGTAAAGGTGACAGGGTAGTCCACCCACTGTTGCGATAGTCACGGGTTTGAATTCTGCTTGGGCATGGTCGTAAATTTATGTTGCTGATTAACATTTGTGATTTCAGCCAGTAACCAGGCTAGGTAAGACCTTCTCGATGATCTCCAAGTACTGTCCTGATCTTCATAACTATGGAATAGAAGATAAATGATCCAAATATAATCGAAAAGCACCAAAAAGTTTACACGTCTAAAAACTGATTGCGGCGCATTTTTATTTTTACTAAAATATTACTAATTATATGTTTTTTTTTAGTATTTTTATACCCTATATTATTATTATTTAATATTATTGTGATTCTGTATTACTTCTTTCATATTTTTTGCTTAGATTCCACGATTTAGTTGACCAGTTTCATATTGATGGAATATGTTTAGCCAGATTCTGAAAGAAAGTGAATACTTTGGAGTAGAATTCTTACGCACAAGATGTGTTTACCCTTTTATACTTTTTATACTGTTTTTATATTTTTACTTACTATAAAAACTAATAATATAATAAAGTAGAAACTACAGTTTTAGCTACTTTGAGTCTCCTTTTTACTAACGATGGTTTATCTGAACTGGAACTACTGTTTAACGTAGGCTCCGATCCACTGTCCTCGACATTAAGCCTACCGGCTGGCGAGTGACTTGGAGACCATCCCAGAAGACATCCGGTCTTATCCAGCCTGGCTACTGGCATGACTGGGATCATTTTCCTTGTTGGATTTTGTACTCTTGCCTAGGACAATCACAGACATAAATTTACGACCATGCCCAAGCAGGATTCGAATCCAAGACTATAGCAACAGCAGGAGGGCCATCCTGTCGCCTTTACTACTACATCAACCAAACCACCAAATTTGTCACTGTTTGCGTTTAATAAGTTAAACTTCTAAATATTTATAAATGAGATCAGTTATTAAGTAATGAATAATTAACCTATTTTATTCTCAGACCTAGCAACATGTCTTATGCTCTATGAATACATATTCTTTAAAATTATTAAATTACTAGACAAGCATTAACATTATTTTTATAAAAAATTGCATGTTATAAAATAGCCTAAACTCAGCACACAACTGTATGACTTAGTTGCACTGTCTGCGTTATTATAGTGTTAAAAGTTGGTCTTGCGAAACGATTATGCGTCGCACCTGTCTCACTTCAAAGACTCTAACAGGAGGACACCTTTACCGTGAAGACGACCGGCCGTGAATTTCAAAGAATTAACGACTTTCTAGTACACGTGAGAAAGTTAAAAAACCGTTGGTTAGACCATGTAGTTAAAATCAATAGCAGCAGATAAATCACAAAAATAATGATTTGAAGTTGATTAATTACATATTACATAGAAAGCGTTCTTATGATAGATTATCAATAATATCAATGAATGACGAGCTGAACGAATCAATATGAGATGATTAACGATAATTATATCGTTACTGAAAAAAAAACGTACTAATTTTTGTACATAAAATAGTAATAATGCTCAGAAGAATCATGGATATATTCTGATTTATAGGGAATAACATACTATACAGAACAGAGTTCTTATTAGTTAGGGCTTATTCTAGTCTAGAGATATGAATTTTATGTATTTCTTTCAAGTGAAATAAATAAAAACAATGTTTTTACTATCCACTGTTTGAAACAAGACATTTTTAAAGGATTTTTTGAAATTGTAAAAGTATAATTTTGTCATAGTTTTACTTTAACAGGATATAATTATATTTACACATGTTTATTGCGTAGCGTCTATATTTAATTGTTTCCTAAAATCATCACCATTGAATTAGATCAACAAACATATTTTCGTTTTTGTTTTATTTACTAAAATTTCAATAAGATGAAATGAATATTATCAACACGATAAATTTTTATAAAAAATGTTTGTATAAAATAAAAACATAATTGATTATATTTCCAATGGCTTTCAGAAAATATTCTGTACTGTCATTAATGCTTCAGTAAGTATATTGAATAAAAGTAGACTGGCCATTGTTACAAAATCAACAACTTGTGAAGCAACGAAATACTTAACCAATTGTAATGAAATGTTGGACCAAATTTTTTAAAATTATTTATATATTTAAAAAAAAAATTCATATCAGTAAATTTGCTAATGTATTATAATACCAAACTTTCACACTCTGGTCTAATTAGAGTTAGATATTTTAACAATAGGTGTAATGATCTAAATTAAAAATGTTGGATAAGGTTAATTTATTTTAATAAATCTTACACTAGTACAATCTTAATTTACAAATTAATTTATAAGTATTGTTCTGTTGTACTTGTATCAAATCACAAGCATGACCAGTATATTTCCCAAATTAAAAATAAAATTAGACTACTTAAGCTAAAATTAAGAGTAACAAATATGTAACGTGGTGCGATTTGGATCTCTTGATTTCTCGTGTGTTGTTCAGTAGAAGTATTGCTTCCTTGTTGTTGTGCTTTATTGACCTTATTTCAAGCTTTAAGATGAAATCTTGCATAACTCCATAGAGTCATTCGACAGAACAGTTCTTCTTTGGTTATGTAGCGATAAGCACTGGTAATTATACGAGGAATATTGTTTTGGCAGCACTGAATTACTAGTTCGCTTGATGTCTCAGTGCAAATGCATATTTTCGTCCTATAATTAAGAGTTATAAGTCAATATATTTGATCTTATGTAAAATTAGGAGTATATTTCGACTAACCTTTCTGTTTGTTCTTGATTCTGCGTCTGATCTGCTTCGCTTTTTGTCTACAAGAAGAATAAAATAAAATACATAAATAATTTTTATCCGGTTGCCTTGGTTGGTGCAGTAGTCGAGGTGATAGGATGGTCTTTTGTTGAGATAGCCGCGGGTTCGAATCCTGCTGATGTAGGGTCGTAAAAGTATGTATGTGATCGTTTATAATTCTGATTGTCTAAATGATAAGAATGTAATATCCAACAAGGAAAATGATCACGCCAAGTAACCAAGCTAGGTAAGACCGGATGTCTTCTAGGATGCTTTCTAGGATAAGAATGTAATATCCAACAAAGAAAATGATCACGCCAAGTAACCAAGTTAGGTAAGACCGGATGTCTTCTAGGATGATTTCTAAGTCGGTTACTCGCCAGTTTGGAGCTAACTTTAAGTTAATCAACGTAAGTTGGCCCGGTCCACATACATATTTTAGATTAGTGTTGTTAACTGAACTTTGTTGAATACATTTAATTTTCAAAGTTGATATTGGCCGTTGAAATTAATAATTAATGATGAATTTAGGTATTAATTATCTAGGTAAAATGTATTGAAACTTACTAATTTATCCAAAGTTTTTTTTTAATACTACTTATAAGTTTTTAAATTTTTTTTTAATAAACTATCAGAACTTTTGTCATAGCTAGCTAAGAAAGAAGATGGTCTTATAAAATAGTATATGAATTAACGAATATTTAACTAGTAAGAGACATAAACGATTTATTTTAGAAACAAGGACAGTGCAAAGAATGAAAGGTTAAAGATGTGATCGAGAATATACCAAGGTTATAATGTGGCTAGACGGGACACATTACGAAACAGGAAACATTGCTACTGACGAAACATTTCACAAGTTGGAGGCCAAAAAATAGCAAATGTTGTTTTTTTAAACTGCAACCAGCAACTAACATTTTGTCAGATTGTAAGTTAAAATTAAGATAATAAAACACACAGCAAAAATTAACTTTTTATCCAGTTTTTGTTAATTATTACGTCTATTAAAATTTCGAACATATTATTTATAGCTCATTGCTGTACAGTACTATCGACTTATATTAAAGTTTAAGATATACTAACTTGAGTGCTACCTACTATAAACTTGATATACAATATAAAGTTTTCGCAAGTACTATGTTCTACGCAAAACATTTGTTATTAAGCGTCCATCTGAGTATATTTTATTGAGTTAAAGAATAAATAATGGCTATTTATACTTACTAGTGATCGTCATAACGTCGAATTTCGTCGTCGGTCGAATTTATAAAGTTATCATGTTATCTTATAAGAATTACTTAAAAATCTCTCTTTTCAATATAAAATCAGAAATATGAATGATATATAACATTAGTTACAGTAACAAGTGTCTATATTTTAAAATACATGCAAACTATCTCAAGATCTAATACTCAGAGAGCATTACTCTATTTCAGAGCATTAAATATATTTATATATGATTTTTATTTACTTTTATGTTATAATTGTAAATATGGAATATTAAATGATGTAATATATATTGATATATTAATTAAAATAATAACGAACAAAATTAGGCACTTTGCTTTATAAAACCTAGAAATTATGTTAAAATAATATAATTATAATCATAAAATGAACTTAGGTCTATAAAGTAAATTAATAAAATAATTGATAAACTGTTCAAAGCTGTTTAAAATATATACCAATTTACTGTTAGTAATTCATAACTTCTTCTATTTGCCCGGTGTATTCTATCTAGATGAGTTATGTAGTTAGTTTCAATTTATCTACATATTTTCATTACTTCATTTATGTATTAATATAGTTTTTATCTTATATATATATATATATATATATATATATATATATATATATATATATATATATATATATATATATATATATATATATATATATATATATATATATTCATGTAAAATATATACAGAAAAACAATAAATTCAATAAAGAAACTAAGCTAATTTGGTAAAAAGAAATGGAAAGGGGATGGGGTAAGGAAATTTCCTTACCTACATTTTTAAATATCATAAAATTGCATCATTGTTAATTGATTTATTCCACTATTAAATATTTAAAACAGTAGCTGTCCTTTTTTCCTGTAAATAAATTTATTTATTTCGTGCTAACATTTTATATAATATTCTGGAATCTCGCCATTACAGATAGCTCATTTTTTTCAATTTGTTTCCTATCGCTAACTATGGCTAACTTCCTATGGTTAATCTAGTCTTTTCTACTTTGCCTTGTTTCCCATATAAGGAAAAACAACTCACCAACAAATGAGAAAGTAAAATATTCATTTTAACTCATGATACACAAATTAATGAATTTTTTTATGTGCAATATTTAGTTAAGATTTTGTTATGAACTGCATTTACTATGAAACCTGAAATGGATTAAAGATTAATGCCAACACAAAAATCTTAATGAATTTTACTATTACCTCTAATACAATTACATTCTATGTGGCCAAAACCTTATCAATTTCTACCAGTTCTTAAGCAAGAACAATTTGTTAGCATTTATGAGTTCACGAGATATCAAATTAATTGATATTCTTAAAATTAAAAAGTTATTAATTGATGTTTATATTATGAGTCTGAAAATGTTGTTTGCGAAAATCTAAATACCTTGTAAATAGTTCGCAGGAGGATTCTTGTTATACGATAATATATCCTGCGTTAAAACCGACACATTCATTTGTTGTTCCTATATACTTTTCTTAATCGTTGAATAATAGCTACTCTAACTTCTCAATAGTTCCAGCAATCCGGGTATAACCACAAGTAAAACAAAATGTTAAACAACACTGCTTAAAATTAAATAAAATCTTTTAATAATGGTTTAACTTTCTGTGTTAATATTGTTTCAAATACAAAGTGTAAGGATTTGTTCTCCGATTTAAAATTACTCTGCCGGCATTTTGCGGTACAGCGTTGCCAAATTTGTAAAACTACCTTATTAGAATTGGAGCTGGCAGCGGGCGGCGGGTCGGCCAGGTCCAAGGAAAATAAAGCTTAATATATTTGTTTATATTATTATTGGAATTTACTTATTTCTAGGGTATATTAAATAAAAATTTTAGGCCAATTCTTTTCTCCGTATAAACTTTAACCGTGCCAAATTTCAAGTCTCTCGGTGCTCCAGATTTCATCAAAAAGGTAGGCAATATTTTCGCTAAGCCGAGTAATAGGTATAAATAATATATTTTTTATAAAAAAATAATTTAATAAATTTTCAAACGGTTATTCATATCAATATTTTTTAACTTGAATATAAATAGTTAACCACCTATTATTTATAATATTTACAGTTGTAATGGAGTTTTGCTGATATAAAAATATGTCCACATAAGAGCTCTAATTAAACATGAGAGTTAATCTTGGTGAGGATCACTTCATAAATCTTTGCAAGAGACAGAAAAATTAACTGGTAGTACGCTAGTAATATAGTCTAGATCATAATAACATGCTAAAGCAATTTCTTTAGTGCCTTGTACATCCTTAGGCTAGACCAAAACGATGACTTTTTTCTTCTCAAACGGCAATCATTAAGCAAACTACTTCAATGTGCTGGTTGTGAGAGTATTGAACCTGGTCGAGTACAAGAACCCAAGAGGGATATAAATAGAGTTAATGTTCAATACAGGGAGGTTCAGTAAATAACTGTTACTTAAACTATTAGAAGAATAATATTGGCGTTTATGATTTTTATTTTATCTATCTAAAATACCAGTATATCCCAACAACCTAATTATTTGTATTGCGGTTTTAGGTGTAAATTCTTATTAATATACATCTAATGTTGTCATAATATAGCTTATAAAAAGTTGTTTCGTTGTTAATAACAAGATTATTTATTTTGCTGAACATTGAATAATTTATCAGCATTTAGAACTAACTATATATGTATATGATTGATGTTTGGAACTTCATGATTATTACATCATTACATTGATTATCACAACACTCCATGGGTTTTTTCATTTTTTTTAAATAGTCAAATCTTTATAACTAAATTAACTGCATGATTTTTAAAATAAAGTAATGTGTTATATTGAATTTTAAACAAAAATAATAACATAATAATATCAGGTAATATTGTGAATTTAAGAATATTTGAATTTGATTTGAAGTATTTTAATGTATCGATGAAGAAGCGAGAAAATAAATCTATTGGATTCAAAATATTTTGTTACTGCAAGGTCACTCTTTTGTTTTGTCATTGTTGATCTGCTTTTGAAAGGTTATATCTGAAAGAGTAATCTATAATATATTTCAAAATAAAGGAAAATTTCCATGGAAATAGTAATATTAGAGCAAAATATTAACATTTGAGAAAATGTGAATTCTTGAGCTAGAATGAAACAATTTGACAGTTCTTTGGCCAATTTTTTTAAATATTTTTTTTGGGTTTAACAGAGTATTAATTAGTAGGTAGTACTTAGTTCATCTATTTTTTATTCACAAGACTTCTATTTCTTTTTGGAGATTTTTTAAAACTTTCAAAAAAAAATTTCAAACAAAATAATTTGTGTATATATTTAATACATGAGGAAAAAGCTTTTTGAAATCTATATAAATTCATCAGATCATTAGATCAGATCGAAAGATCTTTGATTTTAAAAATCTTATAAATAGTTAATATAAAATATATTATACAGTAAAATTATGAGTAAAGAAGAGAAGCAGTGATGGTTACTATACAAAACTATATACAAAAACTTTATATGACAATTTTAATGAATTATAACAGGAAATTCTTGAATGCCAAAAAAAATGTTGATGGTATTTTAAAGATCAGAAGAGATATGTCTAAAATTTATATAACGTTAATATACCTTCTGTTCTTATGTACTCGTCAGTCAAGTGTAAGTCAGTTGAGGACTTCTGAAAATTAACTGTAAATCTAATATAAGATGTGAATCTCTGTAAAGATAAATTAGTTTTGGCAAAAACTTTCGACATGTCTTTAACCATATCGTTATTGATATTTATTATTATTATATATTTATTATTATTATATATTTATTATTATTAGATTATTATATACTATGTATTATTATATTTACATTTATTCTATGTTAATTTTACTAGAAGGCAGAACTTTAAAAAATAAAAAATAACATAATATAAAAGTTAATATATTTTTAGTTTGATGATACTCACAAAAGTTCGAAGTCGATCTTACAATATATATTATATCTTAAACATTTTCTTAGTTATTTTAGAAGGTTGTTTGGTTATTAATCATTTGATTATAATGTATATATTTTACATTTTTGCCTTTTAATGACAACTACTACTTTTTTAATGACATTCTACTTTCAGTGCACTATAGGAAAGTGAACAAGATATGTGATTTGTTCATTTTGCGGATGCGCATTTCGATAATTTACATGGAGTTTTGCTTAAGCTAATTCTATGGTTATGTATTTACAGAGTTGTAAATTTCTTATATCTGTTTGTGAAAGTTTTATTAAACACAATTTTATTTTAATTTGTAATAGAGGAAATTAAAAAATTAAGAAATTAAATTAAAAATAAAATTATAGCAAAGCTGACACGATAAGTTGAATAAATATATATGAATAGATGCAAATTGAATGAATATCAAAAACTAATATGTAATTAAAACTAAAAATAGAATTATTAGATTAAAGCAAAATTACCAGGACTTAAGCAAAGAAAATATTGTCTATTCAGAACAGCAGTGAACTCACGTTATCTGAATTGATGACGTGAAACGTCGCAATGTTGCCGCATCAACTCTGAGTTTTAGTTCATTTTGGCTTTGATATACAACACAATTCTAAAATAAATAAAATAATTAAAATACAAATACAAAATTATAATATTAAATTAAAAAATACTGTTATTTTCCAGGCAGCAGGAGGGGTTCCAAGCGCGTTTTTTATGTACTAGTATCCTCTGGAGGCCTAATCCACCTAATTAACAATTATATACCCAAATAATATGTTTTACTTTCATTAGAGAGAATTTTTACCTTTTACGCTTAGTTCTTATTTCCTTCGATACACTGTTTCCTTGTAAAATCATTTTGATATCACTGTATTTCTCCTTAGTTGGTTCTGTTACTACATCTGTATACATTTTTCTTGATAAAACTAGATTTAATCACTGTATTCTGCCTAATGCATTTGCCATATCTGTAAAACAGTTATTATTGTTTCACTCCTCAGATATTTTAATCAAAGGCTCATGTATGGTGTAAACAATTACACACATATTTGTGCACATAAAACTTTCATACTCTATAATAAGATTTCCCAAACTTATTGTATATTAATTATATCTCACCTTTAGTTATTTTCACACTCATCACCCAGTCTCAGAAATTTTCTGCATTGAATCACAATCACATATTTAGAAAATATTATTAAAGTGACTAACTAAGCTGTTAATTTCCAATCTATCTAACATTTGTTCACAATTCCATCATTTGTCAATATCTTCTTCAATATGCCTGAAAGATGTTCAAATCAAACCGAAAGTGTTATTAACCATTCCTGTTTGTAGCATGAAGAACAATATATCTACAATGCATTATTCACCAATGTTATGAATAATTAAACTTAATCAATTTTTGTTCCAACCTTTACCTTTTTCTATCAACTTTTGTTGTCTTAATACTATTTTTATTATTACCTTGCCATGAGTGGGTATATTGGTTTCCTTGGTCTCCTCCTCCTGAACTAAGAATGCTTACCTCTTTAAATAATTTTACTGGGCACTGTTTACTCCATTATCTCGTTCCTCTTCGAAGTAACTGATTAGAAATGCAATATGTTATATCTAGCTTCGGCATTTTGAATCAGAGTAATAATAAACAACCGCGGCGATTTAAAATTTATTAAAACTACAAAGCGTTCATATAGCGTTCGCCTGTTTATAGCCACAAAATAACTAATATTGTTTTTGTAACTTAAAAAGAAAAATTTCTGTATTTCGTGGTTCATAACCTAGTCATTATAATTAATATTTTAAAGAATTTTGTAGACGTTTGACTCTTTTGAATAGAAAAAAATGAGCAGAAAAATATTGTCTGAGTCTAAAACGAATTTACAATTTTCAACAGGAACATATTGATGACGTGTGTTCACTGTTGTTTTGAATAGACTATGCCTCAGTAATATGTGATTATACATACTTGAATATACCAATGCAGTTATTTCGATATAAATATATTCTACTTGACATACACTTTATTTTGTTTTTTTCGTTTTCAATACCTCAGTTAAAAGTTTTATTTATATTATTTTTAGTTATTTAGTAAAGAAGAAAGGTATATTAGTAAATTAGAGCAATATAATAAGTAGTTTTGATGATCAAGGTTTGATTTTATTTCGAGTTAAGTTTTTCAATTTTCTGTTCAACTAATTCTCATAATATATTGAGGTACTGTATTCGCATTGTGATTAATTGTTTTTCAAAGAGAAACCTTTAACAAAATCTATTTTTCAACGAAATACGGACGTGTAAACAGTGAAGACGTTAAATATAACCAAACTGGATTAAAATATTATTCCCAACTAGCCACTCATATATGAAATCTTGTTCACTACTGTGTAATCTGCCTTCAGCAGGATTAAGGCTTCTGATAGTTTGTCCAACATTTAATCGGTTTTTGGATTTTCACAGCGGTTTATTAGATTACTAATCGCTAACATATAGTTAATAAATTTAAATTTACAGAGTTATCACAATATTTTATTATGAAAAATTCTAGCTTTTTTTTTAATTCCAAGGTTATCACATATAGTTGTTTTTCTTGGTACAGCTTGGTATTACAATTTAGGATCGTATGTTTATACCAATTTCGGAAATTGAGTTTTTTTAAATTAATATTTATTAATATTTTTAAATTTTTAATTGGGAAACGGTGTTAAAGTCATTAATATTTATTGAATTTAATATGCTAAGTGTATTTTATTTTCTTATTATTAGAGTTTTATGCTTATATTAGCAGTATTTATATAGATGTGTTAAAAGCCACGTGCAGCAATGCGGCAATAAAATGGTTTTACTTGACAATATTTACAACTTCCCTATTTAAATATTCCCACAAGAATAAACAAAGCTGTAAATGTTGTTAGAAAGTTTATGGAGTTTGTTATTACTTTACAATTATATATTATTAACAGAGAATTATGTTTCGTGAGAGAGGTATTTAAGGGAATATTGGAAATAAACATTTTAAGACATTTTAGTATTGAAGTATAAAACAAGAAATAAGTCTTTGCTGTAAGCAATATATTTTAGGAATGTGATTTATTTCTTGAGGTGTATGTATGTAAAAGGATTTTAGTAAGATCGACGTCTGGGATTTTGTAGGGACTAGACCTACCGTCTAAAGTAGCCTCCGGATTACAATCCTAAAGGATATAAGATCTGATTAGTGATGTGGAGAATTACAAACATAAATTATGGTATAGTATATGACCGAATATATCAGGAGAGATATTCCGTTACAGAGTCCAACGTTTTTTAAAGCTATTTTCGTGATATTTCTAGAAGAAATCTGACACTCTGAACAAGTTTCTGATTAGTTATTAATAATAGTAATATTAATTATGCGCAAGTGTGAATAATTGATCAGTGTAGTACAATATTTTGTATTGCTTAAGTTTTCTTCACAACTATATTAGGATTTGGCGCAAGCGATCGATTTAATTTTAAAACAGAGAATGATCCGAGTTTGGTGCATGCGTACCAAATACAACTTTATGTAGTTACATTTTTTGTTATCGTGATTATTAGATTTAATGTCGAATAATAAATAGATTCAGGAGGTAAAATTTCGGAAATAACACATTTTATTTAAAAAAGTATTGAAAAAAAGACGAAATAATAAAAATAATATCTATATGCCTTTCTATTTTTATAAAAACACCATATTTAAATTAATTTTCATATTTGAACAATTAACAAGAACTTCAAGAACCATATAAATACACATACTATAAAAAAGATCATAATCGTTAAGATCAAGCAGAGCCAATAAAGTTAAAACCATATGAAAAAGTCACCACTATATATGAAAGCAGTGAAATTCTCCTAAAAATCTCCAAATATGATCAACTATGTTCGCTACTATTCTTGATACATAAACGCCATTAAACAATTGATTCGAGCTTTCAAATAACATTTTGTTCATTTACTCACCTAAAATGAATGGATTATCGTATTTTTAAGCTGCAAGAAATATCAGTCAATACATCATTATTTTTACAAAACAATAATTTATTTGGCTATACTCTTATATAATATTGCATTGTATTTTCCTTGTCATTAGATCATTAGGGTGTTGTTAATAGTTTTATATTTTGTTTATTTTATCCAGGTCTACTTTTGCTAATAAATTTAATTATTTCATAGTATCACTGTACACTGTTATTAAATCTTAGCAAAATGCTGTCTAATTTATTCTTCTCTGATTCTATAAAATTCTCATTTTTCGATAAAACAAAATTAAAATCATTACTAAAATATATTATGTTTAAAATAAATTAAATAATAAAAATATATGTTTAAAATAAATGTCTATTTATTACAATTTACTACAATTCTTGCTACTATTCTTGATGGACAAACCTCATTAATGACTTGACTACTACCGACACAACAAGAATTTTTTTTTCTCTGTTCTTGTTATCATTAAATTTTGATATATGTTGATACCTATTCGACGTCGTTGAAAATGATGCGCTATAAATTTGACAGATAACATTCCCACTATAAATAAAATTGATGGTGTTTAGATTTTATAAGTTTTAAAAATTTAACCTTACATTCTGAACTTATCCATGCTCTTCCATATTTTAAAACCAATGTATATTAGACCACCAAGAATAACACAACGATTTAATTATTTTTACTACACAATTATTAATATAACACAAAATTTAAATATTCTAGATTTTGTTGTTGTATTGACTTGATCGACTGTACCAATCGACTCGAAAATAATGTACCGTCATTAGAAAAGGAAGGCAATATAGTTTATTCTTTTCATTTCGCATGCTCCAAATCCGGAGATATTTGTATAGTAATGTATCCTCTAGATGTGAATTTTTTCTAATAATAGGTGTTAACAGGTGTCCCTGTTTCCATTTATTTTTTTGATTTTCTTATATTGTAGTTCGAAATATATATTTTTCGTCTCGGTATCTCGAATAATAGCAATATAAATAATAGGGATGGGCAATATTTATGACGATTCAAAACGCTTTGATATATTGTTCCAGGTCTTGATAAAAGAAACCTTTCATCATTTGTTTTGTAGTTTTTTTCATACTAGAAGTGAATCTTGCTGGGACTAATAGTTAATAAAAAGTTTAACGTAAATTAAAAAGTTATGTGCGTTGAAATAACGGTTACGATTAAATTCACCCCTAATACGGGTGGCTGATCACTGATGGTTAATTTTCCAAAGCAAATCCATTTACAGTAACATTTGATTTAATAATCATAATTAAATACACAAAGCATCTAGACCACAGCCGGAAATTGTACTCGAGTCGATTAACTCAAGACAACCGGCTTACAAAACAAAACAACGGAAGTGACTTGAGGAAGCTGACTAAAAGCAGTCCAGGTTTTAAATTCTGCGGGTTATTTTTTATCGTGATTCATATTCAATTTTCATTCTGAATAATTTTGTGTTGTCATAGATTTTATTCTTGTCGAATTATTAGCTGTGTATAATAACAAAGCTCTGAATAACAAATGCTATTTATATGTTTTTTAAAATTATTTATACATTTATAAACATTTTTAGTTTTATAGTTTTATTTACAAACATTCAGTTACATACCGCATTGTACTCATTATAAATATGAATTTTGGCACAATATGATTTTCATCTAAGTTAGGCATGTTAGAACTGGAAAGTCTCCACGAATATTTTTATAGAAAGATAATTAATAAATCGGCCATAAGAGGACCAAAAAGGTTTTTAGTTACTAGACATTATTGATTAACAGGTATATAAAATAATTTTGTTGCCACAATTGTTATAAGCATGTTATATTAGGTGCTTGGACACACTTGATCATTTTATTTACTTTAAAGAACTTTTGCTGCAAAAAATAGGTACAATAAATATTAATAAAAATATTTTCCATCGTTTTATACATATTTCTCCCATCATTTTGCAACACAGTAATTTCATTTTTTTGCACTTTTTAAGCATTTCGAAACCGTGCGCCTGCTAAACCATTTTGCCTTATTCTGAACAAATCGTAATCAGAAAGCTTTGTGTTTGCTGAATACGCTGTGTTAGGTAGAATTTCCTATTTCAGCTGCATTTGCATCTATTATTCACTATTACTGGTGTTTTTTTTGCAATAATAGGTCGTCATTTTGATCACTTCATGTCACAGACAGTTTTAGAAGTTTAACATAGTATACCTAGCATGTGATTGAGCTAAATATTCAGTGCCAGTACAAAGCACCAGGCCGTTCTTTGACATTTAAAAAATTTTAAAAGATGAACCGACTTCAAAAAATAAATAAAGAGCTCACTAAAAAGAAAAAAATTGTCAAACTTAGATTTATAACACACAAAAAACTTTTTAAAATAAAATATATACATAATAATTGTTGTAATAACTAAATAAAAATAAACAAAAACCTTATTTAATCTATCTACTATACATATTCTGTATTCTACTATATACACACAATTTAGCTTAATATCTACCTATAACCTATTTATATAGTATTTACAATATTATTTTAACTACTACCAAATGATCACTCTGAAGTCATTGCCGAGCAACACATTAGATTTGTTTTGTTCGTAATTTAATTTTGTGTATGCCACAACATTATATTATTATTTTTGTATTGTTTGGGTTCGGCACCGACAAACTGAACAAAAGGTTACTGTCCGCGCCGGGAATTGAACCCGGGCCCTCCGTTTGAGAATTTAACGCTCTAACCACTACTCTATAGAAGCAGTTGCCTACAACATTTCTACGACCTCACACATGCTGGGGTTAGAGCTTAAAAAGCAAATTGTTCTGAACGACTTCTGATTTTCCGTGCCTTTGAAATTTGAGGGTTTCCTTCTATTTCCCCCCTTCCTGATAGGGATCAGATCCTGACTTGGTTCCAATGGCACTACCTCGGAAGTGCACTTTTTGGAATAAAAAAGGAATTTTCAAAATCGATGGACATACATTAAAAAAACATACAGCCGAACATAGAACCTCCTCGTTTTTCGAAGTAAGTTAAAAAATCAAAATCATCTTTTTAAATCGTTGAAACCAAAACCGACAATTGGAATACGATCGAGCAACATCACTTTATTTTTCTAAAATTGTTTGGTAGACAATTTCAATGACATTTTTTTCATTAAACAACAAATTGAACAAAAATGCAATTTTCAGCATTCCCTGATTAGGGTTTATATACACTAATTAACTCAATAACACTAAATGGAAAAATACCATTTTGTGTAGATAAACAGTAACATAAATACCAATAAATATCGATGATCCTATGTGACCCTATATTTAAAGTAGTATTGATACAGAAAGTTGTTTTAAATTATGATGGCGTAATTTAAAATAAAGTAATATTCAGCGGCGAAGCCTATTTTATTTTAGAAGGATATATAAACAATAAAACTATAGAAAATATAGAGCCATAAGTAAATCTGAAAACATGCTACACTGTCCAAAGATAACTATTTGGTGCAGTGTTTACGCTCTCTCATAAAAGAGTGTGTGAGAAAGGATGGAATATATATTGCACCAAAATAAAATCAGCTTATTAAGATTTTGATTAATAAAGATTTTGAAATTTGAACTTTCTTATTGAAAACACTATACTATTCATGCCAAATAGTGAATTGATTAGAAACGTGAAAGACATTAGGGAAGCTTTGTTATGAATGTATTATTATAAAGTGGCGTTCTTAATTAGGCTGAAGGTTTGTTACTATAATCTGATATATAAAAGTAGATACTAATTAAAATTTAACTATAAAATGATGAGAAAACAAATAACGGCAGTTACTTTGAATCTGTACAATAAATCATACTAGTTAAATTTAAGTGTTATTAATATTTACACATAGGTTTTATTATGCCCTATACGTATATTTTAATTGTATTTAATTATAATTATTTAGTTATATTATATTTTTATAAGACACTAATTAATATATTTTATTATTATCATAATTATTGTTTTATTTTGTTTATATTTGCAATATTTTTAGGACGTATTAAGAAATAACAATATCGACATTAAATTGTTAGGTCTATCAAATATACAGTAAGTGATAATTCTATTTGAAAGTATAAAAATGTATATTAAAATTAACATTTTATTAATTTGAGTACTTTATAGGTAACGTCAATTATAACAGAAAAAATCTTCATAATATCTCTAATTAATGTTATGTTTTAACTAATTAATATTAATTAAGTCTAGTTTTAACGTATACATGAACATGTACATTGAAAAAATGAGAATAAATACAATACAGCCAATTATTTAAGCTAAACTGTTATAAAATATACAAAATTTAAATTGAAGTTAAATCTAGCGACTCATATTATTTGGTGAGGTTGCAACTGGATTCAATATTGCAAAAATTGCAGCCCTTTTTAACGCAATGTGTACTAATAATTATGTAGAATTTTATTATAATATTATTTGCACAATCACTTTTGTTTTTTTTACATAATTTTATATTCACTGATAAAGTCATCAATTGCAGAACATTTTTTTTTAAATCAAAATATCTTGTTAACATATTAATTAATATTAACGAAATTAGCATTTTAATTAATGAAACCCTCGTTAATTTATTCATATTGAAAACGTTAAATTCATTCCAATAGGTGACCTGTATTCGGAAATTGTAATTTGATTCCCAGGTATATACCGTTTGCGTGTTCTGTTCTTGTTTACTTAACCTGTTACCAATTACCGACACTGTTAATTTGCATAAAGGATTCGCTGAACAACACATTATCGCGCTTATAAAATAAATAATTAAAATACTATTGATTGGCTAATTTGTAAATAAATATTTAGATTTCACTTTGGTTTCGTTCTACGTTAAACTATGTGGATTTCGAGGAAGTAGGTCAGTTACCAGTAAACGATTCTTCGGAAGCGTTGGAAAATGTTATATAGATAAGTTTGTTATCTTAATATGTTCGACGGTTATTATAATAATAATAGTTCTTGTATTCACTTAATGATGGTTTTGTATGCAGCGTCATTTGCTTTTCGTTTGAAATTGGAACAACGATGTTGTATGTTTTTTTCAATAAGTAATTAAAGTTTTCCTCTTTTCTTTTTTCTCAATATTAGGTACTTTATTTTAACTAAATTTGTGTATTGGTTAATATTTCATTTATTTTCCAAACCACTTATATGGTTTTAATTCATAATAGAATACATTGACAGGACAACATTTATTTTAATAACAAAATATGATTTATTTGGAGTGATCTTACTGGCTATACGTCAGCCACGGTTTTCATCATTAAGTCTAATGATTGGCAAGTGATTGATTTAGTAACTATATCAGAAGATGTTCGGTCATATCCATCCTAGTTATAGGAGTGACTAGAGTGATTATCAGAATATATTTTCTGGCAAATATTAAAAACATAAAAAACAATAACAAGAAACGAAAGACTCATTGTTTTTTGGATTTTTGAAATCATATACTAATTAATAAAATATTCTTTTTACTACAATTGCTTTTTTATTTTCAGGTGAGTTGCGAAGTAGTTTTTGAAAACTTGATGAGCCTTTATTAGTAAGTACAATACAAATTATATTCTGCTAGCGAAAAAGTAATTTAATTTTTGTCATGTTGTTAAAGATAATTTATTCATATCCATTTCAAACAGTAATCAATGATAGATGTGCCGATGGTCTTTTATCAGCTTTATGATAAAATAATAATCTCGTTACCGTAAAACTTCTGAGATTTGTGGCCGAGATATTGAACTATTTGAGTTTTGTAAGTTTCTTCTGAAGATAGCTGAACAATATTAAGAGCTTTTTGCAGATAGACCAGATCAAATAGTAACCTGACAGGACAAATATCTGTCTATATGATGGATGCATCAAAACTCAGCCAATATTTCTGATTTCTTGCCGACTTACTAAAGATGTGTATGGTTTACTGTTGTCCTGGTGGAAGACAACGCTTTTTTTGTTGATCAATTTTAACAATCGCATTAGCTATTGGCAGTAGAAATTCAAATCAATGGTTTCACGAAACACTTCTCTGCCCTTTTATCAATAGTGGTGTTGCAACTGTTTGTGTGAGGCTTCTTCGGTCTTTGACTCACGATCGTTTTCCCATATTAGTGTCTTATATCATTCACTTTTTCTCGTCTGTAATTATTCGTTTCAAAAATGGCTCCATTTCGCTTGGTTTCAACCGAGTTTCACAAATAAATACTTTTACAATAAATTTTTAACTGTTAAATTATGTAAGCTCAAGTATGGATTTTTTTAATATTCATTCTTATGTACAATAAATGGTTCTAAAATTGCCGTATTACCGGTGTTTCATTTATTTTTAATATGAAAAAAATAGTAATAGTGATTAAAATTTCTCAATTTTTTGTTGGAGGTTTCAGTGAACAAATTTTGCCAATATTTATATCTGCACATTCTACTACAGCTACTATTTTATCTTATATTTTATCTATTAAGCCTATCTTTCATTTCGTCAAAGGGTGAACAAAAATATTTTCAGTGTGTTACAAAGTTCTGAATTTGTACCCAACAAATCGCATTTGCGGGATGTTTTACATTTTAACTTCAAATTCCTGAAGGATGCGGATAAGTAGCGGTTATCGATGGACATTACTTGTACAATAGAATATATTGTATAGATTTCTTAAAACAAAATTTCAAATTAAAAGAAAACCTTTAAAACTAGGCCTAATATTTAGCAAAATACACTATAAACAGGGCACTTTCATCAGTTATTCTTTCCATAATTTTATTCTACAATCGAACTATTTATTAATTACATTCCGAATTTATTATTACCATATATTGGGCAAGAGTAGTTCGTTGCTATCGTTTCGAATAAGGCTAAATAGTAGAGTGCGTCGCTCTAGTGGTACACGTCGTTATTCAATCCGCGACTTTCCTTCTTTCAATGTCAATGGAACGAGTGAAAAAAGCCGCCGCTAGAAATTCGCCTCGAAGCTGTTAATATGTCTCGTAGTTGGAAACGTGCCGGACGGAGTTATTGTATCGATACGTTGTCCTTCTCAGCTGAAAGCTTTTCAAGTGATCGTTTCACGTGAGCTGTTACAACACGAACAAATACATGTTGTTCTATAAACGTGCATTATCTTTTATTTACACGTATCCTATTTAAATCTCTACATCAATGTCAGTTAACAAATACCATAAAAGAAATTATATATGAACTAAAAAGTTTTCATTATCAACATTTTTATTTAATGTTGGTAATACAATTATCAGTAAAGATTGCTGGAAGTATAAAAACAATAATATGCATTAAAATACACTTTCAGAAAATATACGGTATAATATATAACCAAATGATATAGTTTTCTTCTTAAATAGTCTTCCTGAGTACATTTTGTTTTCGTTATGATTGAAAAATTATATTGGCTAAATAGTGACCGCGATTCGCTATGCAACTTTCGGCTCTTTCTAAGGTATTTTTCATGACATCCTGCAACATCTGAGGCTGAATTTCTTCAATTTAGTGACGAATATTGTTTTTAAGATGTTGAATCGTTTGGGGCTTATTGACATACATTTTTGATTTTAAAAAACACCCGTAAAAAATGTCTGGTGCTGTTAAATCCGGAGATCTGGCTGGCGATGCTAAATCGCCACTTCGCGGAATTAATCTTCGTGGAAAAACGTCATTCAATAATTGAATTGTTGAACGGGCTGTGTCTGCTGTGGCCCCATCTTGCTGAAACCACACGTTTTCTAGTCCTTGCTCTTTCATTTCAGGCGCAATAAAATTTGGAATCATTTCTTGGTACCGTTCAGCAGTACCAGTAACTGCAACACCTTGGTCTTTTTCAAAAAATAGTGACCAATGATGTTTCTAGCATGAATACCATGCCATACAGTTATTTTTAGTAGATGCAATGATGTTTCATGAATTAATTGAGGATTATGTGTTCCCCAAATCCGATTGTTCTGTTTAGTGGTCTGGCTACTGAGAAGAATATGAGCTTCATCGCTCATTATTAATTTAGATGAAAAATATTCAAATTCACTAAACAGCCTTAGGATTGCACTATTGTACTCAACTCGTTGATCAAGATTTCTCGGTAGCAATTTTTGGACTAATTGAATTTTGTACGGGTACATTTTCAAATCAGTTTTAAAAATTCGCTTTAAATTGTGTGCAGAAATGTGTAACTGGGAACCACGTCTCCGAATTGATGTTTCTGGGGACTCTGCAACACTATCGCGAACCAGAGCCACATTTGCAGCGTTACGAGAGGTCCGTTGCCTTCCAGAACGAGGCCCGTTTGCTGTCATACCGTACTGTCGAAAATTCGCATATAATCGATAAATTGTGGTTTTGTGAGGCACCAGACGATTAGGATTCATTTCCGCTGAATGACAATAATGGAATGATTATTTTCAATAAATATTGTCACTATTTCTGCACGTTCTTGTGGCGTATATTTATCCATAATAAAATTTGGATATCTACACAACACAAATCTAAACGTCACATAACCAATTTGACGCGCAATCAAAATGGTAGCGGGACTTTTTCCTCACCTGTTATAATATGGTTTATTTGGACTGATCTTACTATTTATAATTCATAGTGTTTATGCTATCCACCGTTCTTGCAATTGAGCCGACTGCATTATCCTTTATTTACCGTATCCTATTTAAACATCGTCATCAATGTCGGTTAATAAGTATCATGAATGAAATTGTAGATGAACTAAAAAAGAAGTCATTGTTTTCAGATGTTTTAATTTCATGCTGGTAATAAAATTATCAATAAACATTGCTGTAGGTATAAAAACGATAATTCTAAGAATGCATTAAAATATATTTTTAGAAAATATACGCTATCGACTTTTTGATTATAAATTTATTTGTTTCTTTTTACTTAATATGGTTCATTTGGACTATTTATGCGACCTACGGCCCTTCAGATTGAGTTTATTGATTGGAAAGTGATTGAGTTAGAGTCTGTCCAATAAGACATCAATGAGACATACATGAGAGTGACAATATGAACATGTCAGTTAATAAATAGCCTTGAAGAAATTATCGATGAACTAAAAAGGAAGTCATATTTCTAAAACATCTTTATTTAATGCTTGTAACATAATTTTCAGTAAATATTGCTGTACTTATAAAAACAATAAAATTACACGCATTAAAATAACTTTTAGTAAATATACGCTATAATATATATCGTTGGGAGAAATGTACGGTTCAATGATTATCCGTTTCAAGTTTATTTCATGTTCTGCTTAATAATTTTTTATATAACTTGTTACCTTCATTCATTGTTTATACATAATTGTTGTGAATAATAATTTAAATCTGCAGCTATTTATAACATATAATGTTGTAATAATATAAATGTTAGATAATTTTGGTAAACATATATTTTACTTCATAACTATATCGAGTTTATATTAATATTAGTACATTGGCCATATTAACGTGTGTTTCATTGTTGATTTTGTAAGGAGGTTCCTAAATATAGATATGTATATATATACCGTACCAAATATGCTTACTATACTAAACAGCATTGTTTATATATGGATTGTGCAATTGATTTCAAACTAAAATAGTTAAGATATCGTTTGTAAACTATGTGTCTCGTTTATGAATATTTTAGAGCACTAAAATGTGCGGATTATTCGCGAATATTGATTGCAAATGGGCAAAGTGACTACGCCGTCAAAAACATCAGAAATTGATCACAGAGCAAAGAGACTGTCGATTAGCATTCCTGCAGAATAATGTATTCTGTAGTTAAAAAATGATTAGAAACTTATTCTTCATGTATCATTATTTATTATTATTTAGGTTCAGCCAAAAAGTACTTCTTTCTTTGGAGGAGAACGTTGGCTTATCCTATATATTAGAAATATCAATTTTTTCTAACTGCCTTAGATTTTTCCTTCCAAGGCCCTAGTTTTTCTTCATTTGCAAAGGTTAGCTATCTACTTGACATATTGTCCGCTATAGCAGCGATATTTCGAATTCTTTCATAAAATAATTTCTTAAATTAATAATTAAAGTAATCATTATTTCTTGATGACAGTGTTTACCGATATAATATGATTCACCGGATATGATTTAATAACAGAAAGAATATTACAAGAACTATCAGAGAAGGGTGTAAAATTATTAAAATTTATATTTAACGCAATATTGCAAAAGATATTGTTCGATTGCATTCCTGGACCCATTTTAGAATTTTGTTAAAGTTTGGCACACAGCGTTGAAGGTGAAGTTGAAGAAACCAACCTCATCCACATTGTCAGTCAATATAATCTTATCTCACAGCTAAACATTTTTTCACTATAAAATAAGACCGATGAATTTACTGAATTACATCCAATATATTCAGAAGTTCCGCAATGCAGTGCAGTTTGAATTACTGTATCCACTATATATAGCCCATCTACCGACCACAAAAATCCTATATACAGCCATTTTAGCATCTCACAAAGATACAATAATAGCATCAAAGAACATAGATTTGGAGCTTCAAATGCACCTTGATAAAATTCAACTGTAGCTGAAGACATGGCATATTCAAGCAAATGAAACAAAATCTACTCATGTAACATTAATTTTGTGGAAAATAAGATGCCTACCAGTAAAAATTAATAATTGCTAAATTCCTCAAGCTGATGATGCTAAATATCTTGATATGAACCGACACTTAACCTGGAAGAACTACATACTTGCTAAACGAAAACAACTTGGGCTTAAGCTATATCAAATATATTGGCTTGTCGGACGCAAATCCAAGTTATACTATATAGATACTGCTCTACAAATCAATTGGTCATTAGCCTGGGGTACTGCTAGTAAGTCTAATATAGCTATCATTCAATGACTCTAGAACAAAGTATTGCATGCCTATGTCTCTAATGAAGTAATACAAGGGATAGCCTTCTAGAGCTCATAATGACTGTAATTTAAAATTGTTGGGTTTACTATTTTGAAAGAGTTTTAGTGTACCCCAATATTCTCGCTAATCATCTAAATGTGAGACGTGATAGTAAAGTGAGTAGATTAAAACGTTTAACACAATCGTATCGGAATATAGGGCATATATAGGCTATATAATAAAATTTAGAACAATATTAATTAAGTTAATATTTTACACCGGAGATCCGGAATGAAGTGATCTTCTACATGTCATGTATATATTATAAAAATAAGAAGTGCACCGGGCAGATTGCTGCATCATTAAGAGTCATACACTTAAAAAAATATATTTATTATATATAATCTATTAAATTTGTTTACATATAACTTCATAATAAATATATATAATAAACAAAATAAATATAAGCAAATAAAGAAGCAACAAATTAATTATTTTTCAATTTTTATGACTTTTTATTATTGAAACAAAACATATTTAATATTTATAAGTGATATTTAATAGAAACATGAAAAGTACGTCCACAGTCTGGGTATGAACGCCAGCTGTATGGCATTCCGCTAAAGTAGACATCGGAAAAGTGGACTTGTAGGTTATGAGAGATATTATTTTTTAACGATTCGTATTCAAACGAGCCGGACACTTCTGTTGTGTTTGTTAATGAACGAATGTTACTTGAAGGCGTCCATTCTTTTTCCGGTTAGGTTTTCTTTTCTTTCGATTTCTATTGAGACAGTGATATTTATAGATGAGTTCGTGAGTATTAAATGGGATATTCGGCTAATAACGTGGTACAATCGTAATTTTGTTTGGTTTTATATGGGCAAAGATTGAGGTCAGTCATTATAAATGAAGAGTTAATTTTATAGTAAAATAATAGCGGTGTTTGGTTTATTTTGAACAGTTACACATATTGTTGAATCAGTTGAAAATTTAAAACTTTTAATTAACTTTTTTTCGCCGCACTAACTTATAAGACTAACTTACAAATTAAATATTTTAATTAAGTGGTATCATACACTTGTATTTTTTATACATGAAATTTATAACTCATTTTATATTTTATTTATTTTAATCTTTCTTATCGTCCCTTTAGTAGCAAATTTTTCTGATAGGAATTGAGTTCCTACATCCAGTTTTCTCTAACTATGAATGTCAGAAGGTCAGAGACATCACCAGCTTTCAAACTGCTGCAATTCTTCGTGGAATAGATTCGTAAAGTGTCCAATATTAGAAATAATAGTTTCCAATATAATGTCCCATTCTTGTATCAAAACATCTGTTAATTGCTTTACCGATGTTGGGTAAGAACATTTACTTTTTACTTTATGCTCTAAAATGAGTCAGTTATGTTGAGGTCAGACGACTGTTTTGGTCAGAGAAGACTTCTCTGACTTCTTCTTCTCATGTCTTCATGATATTCTGATGTTCTTCAAATCAAGACAGATAAAGTAAATGTATTGGCGCATTATCATCTTGGAATATAGCATTATCATTGGAACATTCATTAATGAGGATGTCGATATATCCAGTTGCAGTAATTTGACCAAATTTGAACAGAATCTTCCCCATGTTTAACTGTAGGAAGAAGAGAGTTCGAATCGTAGTCTTCTTTTAAGGCTCTCTATGCATAAATACTATATGCCGTTTGCAGCAAACAATTTAAGCAATAACTATTCGGACAATACCACATTTCTCCAATCATCAAGTTACCAGATTTTATGATCGTTACAGTACTTCATTCGCAATTTAACTAACGTTGGTTTCCGTTATAAATGGTTTCACAACTTAAGCCCTTCCATGAATGTTAGTTCCGCAGTAATTTTATGTTGTCTGGCCACAATCCTTTTTGTTGTTGTGTTCAATGTTCATAGTTTTCTGCCAGTTAACTTAGGGTTTCGCCTCCATCCATCTTCTCTAATATTTTACCATGTTTAGTGTTACTGTCATTTGTGAAGTTCGAAATAATATCTGAGAGATTACTATTCATTACATATTCACTGATTCCCTGTTTTATATACTGAAATAGAAGCGACAAGATTGGGCATGTGAACTGAGCAGTACATACTCGTAGCATCATTTACACGAAAGCAAGATCTGCTATGTGGAGGTGATCATATTATTTTAGCTATCCTTTGTAGTTACAGTTATATAACTATTGTCAGTTGATAATAGTTTTATTTCAATATGCTTAAATCGTAATTTGCCATAAAAGCTATAAATATGAAATAATTTATTTATACACAGCGTCGTAATAAAATTGATTTTTGAAATCATGTATTAGATTTATTTTATATATCATATTTTCATATATCATATTTTCTTTCTGTTCTGAAAAAAATCACCTGAAGCTATACGAAAAATATTTTATACATTAAAATCGATAGAGACTGTTGTAATTGTAATTTTGAAAAAGCAAGTATTGGTTCTCTAAAGCCTTTTTTTGTTTTATTAAGTATAAAAATAACGAACGCTGTTTTTTTTGTTAGAATGCAATTGAATATATTATTTAACAAAAAAAATATCGCTTCTATTTAGCTCTTGTATATTTAGCAATTTTACTGCGATTGAAGTAGGCAAACTTCTCTTTCCTAATTCCCCTCTATTGTCCAGTGACTTTACAACTACCAATTCAAGCGTTTGATTTTTTTGTTACCGATTTTAAATTAGATTATTTTGACCAGACTTATTTTTGCAAATAATTATTCCGCCGCAGTTACGCAAAATTGCTTAATACTGTGCAGTAATTAATCAACGCTATTTAATCTATTTAAAAAATATCAGTAAAAAATTAATAAAAAAGCGTTTGCGGATTAATCAATTAGCTTAAATAGTACTAGTTGTAAAATATTTTGATTGAAATAGAAAAATGAAATTCCGTATAATAATTTCTATGCGTTTAAATATTTTGATGTAGGAAGCAATAATTATTTAATATATTAAACAAGCTGGCTTGTTTGGCGCAGTGGTAAAAGCGACAGGCCGGTTTCGGTTAGACAAAAGTGCAACATACGACAATCAAAATGATTCCAGCCATGCCAGTAATCAAAATGTGTTCTGGGATGATTGATTTCCAAGTTGGTTACTCGCTAGTTGGGAGGCTTAATGTCGAGAACCGTGGTTCGGGGCCCACGTTAAACAGTAGGTTCAGTTTAGAAACTCTAGTCGGTAAGAGGCTCTAAAATATATCAATAAAAAGTTCAAACACAAAATGCGTTTAAATATATAGGAGCCATAATCTGTTATATAAATAAACACACAAAATGATCCGTTCATATTATAATGAAATAAATATGATATATTAATACTCATATTTGTCAACATTTGGGTGGATAGAAAATATTGAAATTTTAAAAATATTTTGTCTTGAAACTTTCAGAAAGGTTTTTAATTAGCCAAATATGTAAGAGTTTTTAAACAAATACATATTTCATTTATCATTATTAAATATACTGAAACAATTTATAAAAAATTAAAATTATTTTTAATTATATATATTTTAAAAAGATTTTTTGTTACCTTTGGCATTTAATAACTTAAAACGCAGACATACGATATTATGAGACAACTATTAGAATGTCAACTAGTGGTTTTTGGTTTATAGGACTGGGCTATACATATACATACATTTGAAGAAAAAGTATGATATACACATCAATAAACAAGCATATTTCCTAAATAAAAATATAACATTTTGTTAGGCTTAAGATTTGCGCAGCCGAAAATATCTGAATTATTGGCTAGAGTTGTGCTTATGGTCTAAAACTAGAAGATGTTCCGCAATACAGATTGTACCTCCAGCGTGCGAGCTCTGATACTAATGCTTTGCTAATTAGGTCTTATTTAAACAAGTGTTTGTCATGGTATAGATAATGACCGTGGTTTTTCATGATCTGTTGAATAATTATAAAACTGAGGCTAATAACAAGTCAATTGAAAAGTCCCCGGCCTGACACATAGATGGCGCTACTAGAATTAAATCCATATATTTTTTAGTTAGCTCTTACCCTCAAAAGATGCATGTATAAATTTGACAGATGTCGGATTATTAGTTTGTGAATTATAGCATTTTGAGTGAAAGAATTCTTGCTATTGTGAAAAAATGGATGAAAAGGAATTTCGCGTGTTGATAAAATATTGCTTTTTGAAGGAAAAAATACAGTTGAAGCAAAAACTTGGTTTGATGCCGAGTTTCCGGACGCTGCCCCCGAAAAATCGACCATCAAGGATTGGTATTCTAAGTTTAGACGTGGTGAAATGAGCACCGAAGTCGGTGAACGTAGTGGATACTAGAGGTTGTTACCGACGAAAACATTTAAAAAATCCATATAATGATTTTGAATGACCGTAAATTGAAAATGAATGAAATAGCAGACACTATAAAGATATGAATTGAACGTGTATATCATTCATGAATATTTGGGTATGAGAAAGCTCTGTGCATAGTGGGTGCCGCGCGAGTCACTTTTGGCTTTTTTTGAAGATGATCAAGCATAATAAACCCAATTTTTTGCATCGATATGTGACAATGGATGATAAATGGTTCCATTATTTCACTTCGAAGTCAAATCGACAGTCATCCAAATGGACTGCACACAATGAACCCGCTCCAAAGCATGGGACAACGCATCAGTTGGCCTGCAAGGTTATGGCGTCTGTATTTTGGGATGCGCATAGAATAACTTTCATTGACTACCTTGAAAAACGAAGAACCCTCAACAGCGACTATTAAATAGCGTTATTGAACGGTTTGAAGGACGAAATCGCTGAAAAACGGCCGCATTTAAAGAAAAAGTACCTGCTGCTTCACCAAGACAATGCGCCGTGTCACAAGTCAACAAGTCAGTGAAAACGATGGCAAAAATCCATGAATTGGGCATCGAATTGCTTCCTCATCCACCGTACTCTCCAGATCTGGCTCCCAGCGACTATTTCCTCATCTCAAAATAATGCTCGCTGGGAAGATATTTTCGTCGAATGAAGAGGTGATCGCCGAAACTGAGGCCTATTTTGAAGCAAAGGACAAATCGTACTACAAAAAATCACCCTTGAAGGGAATTATGTTGAATAAAAAAAACTAATTTTGCCAAAAAAATGTGCTTTACTATGGTAGGCCGTTGACTTTTCAATTGACCTCTTATACTAGTCTTATAGTTTTTGTCTTATCATTAAATGTCTCTCTCATCATTAAATTCAGTATTGTGACCAGTCAAATATTTTATCCATGTATTTGTTATTCTCCCAGGTTTTTTTTATGTATATTTTCTTACACTAATAGGGGATTATGTACATGCCTGTTACATTTAGCTCTTTTATGTTACATTCTCCTCTTTTCTTATTATGAATATCACACATTCTCCATCATCATGAATAATAATAATATAACCTCTAGAGTTTTATATCCTTATACATTATATAGCAACCAGATATAGAAGATCGCTTCAGAATTTACTTTTATCAAGACACTTGTTTATAATATGATTATATAATATATTAATTATATATGCAAGAATACTCAATACATTATTCTGAATTTGTTGATGTGCTCTCATTTCTACTTCATATACGTTTTTTTTATTTCAACATATAAAGTGAATCCCGGATACGTCGCTTCTTTGATGTAAAGGATAGGAAAGTTTTTACTGAAATATTTTATGTTTATACTAATTAAAAATTGTTCTGTATTTAACTAGAATTACTTAGTGAGATAGACTTTGCATTTATTATCAGTGTTATTGACGGCAGTTATCTAAGTCGGGTTGTTAAGGCAAATATTGAACTTATATTTTAGAAATCTTATATTTTAGTAACTTGGTTATTATTTGTGCTAACATTTTTAGAACTAAATCACCGATTTCATAAATTTGATTATTAAAATATTTGTTATACAATTAAATAAACAGTTAATTCGGATAAATAATATTTTATTGCGTATATTTATTAATTTAATTTTAGAATTCGGCGTTAAATATACATTGTACATATTTTATCTAAAAATGTTTATTTTCTTAGCATATATTTGCTTTTTTATGTCTGTTATATTATTATATTAAAATTTCTAACACTAGTAATTTATTGTTTCAATTGCTAGTTCGAGATAGAAGGATGGAAAATACAAAAGAAAAAGAATAAAAGGAAAAAATAGTCTTCCCATGCATATATAATGTGAGATGAGAAAATTATTATATGAAATCTGATATAGTTAAAAATCGATTACAATATTCAACTGCTATATATTAATAGTTAGTCTTTGAGTTAGCCAATCGATTAGCCAAAAGCCAAATGCCAGTCATGCTACCTATAAGCAGAATATCATTAATTCATCTCATTATTAACGGTATTCGATGACACAAATACTCTGTACAATTACTGTGGTATAATCATCACCGTTTCGTTTTTTTTATATTAAACATTGTTTGTCTATAGCTTGTAGGCTTTAAATATTTTCAAGTTTAAATGTAATTATTTAGATTATTTTGTTTTCAGATTGCTATGGATATATTCAAATGAGAAATGACCTTAAGTTAAATAAATTTTTAGTAATAAAAAATAAGTAGTTATTTAGATAATTGCCGAATAATTAGACTTTTAGATGCCATTAAAATATATAAATTTTATGCTTCATTATGCGAGTTTTACCTAAAACATAATTTTATATATTATTTTAATAATTTTATTACAGCGTGTGTAGTGGGAAAGCTCAAGTATTAAATAAAACAAGTAATTCTAAAAATGTATTTGTAACTCAAAATGTTAAAGTTTTAGGTTTTATTTTTTATGTAAAATATGCTCCAAACCTGTTTCGGCCTATTACCTGCAGATTTGTTTGCGATAATGATATTTCAAATGAACATGGGTTTCGTCACTGAATATAACGTTATTTAGAACACTATTTTTAATTTTTTAAATTGTTTTCTGTATAAATAAGTATCGATTTAGTAATATTTAAAATGGCTGAATGTTTAATGTAGTTTCCTAGTTTTTTACTATTACTCTACATTAACAGTTGCCGCGCAATGCAAATTTAAAGTATAAACATTCCCAGTTCCCTGATTCATATAGTACATTCATTTTCAGACATTTTGGTTTAATAATTTATGAAAAAATAGTTTAAAGTTTTATTATGAATCGAGTTATTTTTCCTACAATGAAATATATAGAAACATAACAACAATTTGTAGCAGCTTTAAATATTATGATCCGTATGTTTCGGTACACCTTAATTTTGCTGAAAAATTGACTTCGAAATAATTTTAATATTAAATTGTGACTGGGGAAAAATAATGGGTCTATGTTTTTTTTACTCTTTGTTATTCTACAATCTGCCCTATAGGCAATATGTATTTCTTATATCTATATTATATTTACATGGCATGCAGAAATTAACTTCATTAAGCGATCTTCTGTATAAAATATTATCTTAATTAATTAGTCTTATTCTAAAGTGTCCAGTAATCAGATCAGGTGGTGTTAAACGTTTTAGTCTACGCACTTCACTATCACGTCGCATATTTAGCTGATTCGCGAGTACATTGCAATGCACTGATACTCTTTCGAAGTACTTCACACAAACGCGTTGAATTACAGTCGTTATAGGCCCTAGAGAAATATCGCGTCATATCACTTTATTTGAAATATAGTACAGTGCATCAACAATGGCACGCAACACTTTATTTTGGAACCGTTTAATGATGGATATATTAGATTTGCTAGCGGTGCCCGATAGTTGGATTCCATATGACCAAATAGGCTTGAGTATAGACTCATACAGCAACACCTTGTTATCTAATGATAACTTGGATTTGCGCCCGATGAGCCAATACATTTGATATAATTTCAGTCGAAGTTGTTTTCTTTTATAGAGTATGTGCTTCTTCCCAGGTTAGGCGTCGATCTAAGTGCATACCAAGATATTTAACTTGCTCTGCTTGGGGGAGTTGACGATGATTGATATTCACTGGTGGACATGTTCTTCTATGCAGGGTAAACATAGGTTACATCGGTGGATTTTATTTCATTGACTTTAATGCGCCATGTCTTCAACCATAATTGTATTTGATCCAGGTGGGTTTGTAGGTTTATTGATGCTGTGACTGGATCTTCATGGGATGCCAAGATTGCTGTGTCGTCTGCGTATGTTGCCACAGTAGATATTTTTGAGGTGGGAAGATTGGCCGTATACAGAAGATACAGTACTGGACCCAGTACACTACCTTGCGGAACTCCTGAATATATGGGATTTAATTCGGTATGTTCATCGCCTTGATTTACAATAAAATATCTATCAGTGAAATACGATTTTAGTAAATGATAGTCCGGATGAGGGAGAAGTTTCTTTAGTTTAACCTGGAAGCCCGTGTGCCATACTATGTCAAAAGCCTGAGATATATCTAGAAAAGCAGCCGAAGAATATCTTTTGGCATTTAAGTCAGTGTTTATTTTGTTTACAAGTATGTGCACTTGTTCTATAGTTCCATGCTTATTGCGAAACCCATGGATCTATATGATTCCTTATTTTGATGAACACAAACTTATATTAAGCGTAAAAAATGAGTCTTATGGTGAATTGCTTCATATATGAAGCTTTCCTTCAGCAGAATTTATGTATTACAAACGATTATTTATTATAAATGAAGTTTTGATATAAATGAAGCGATTTTTGAATGTACGCAGAAAAAACCTTTAAAATTAATTTTTAATATACACATTCCAAACATGTATAATATTATACATAACCATACATATCTCATACAAACAATATATTCGGATATTTGTCTATTTTCGAAAGATTTTATTTCGTTAACGGTTTTTTACTACAACTCCCACAATTTGAATGTACAGTTAACATATTTGCAACCTACACAACAGCATTAGCTCGTAAACAACACACAGCAACGTATTGTTTCTTTACGATTTAATTTCGAAATTAAATTGTTGTATGTAGATTATATGTAATGGTGCTTGTTAAGATACGTCTTATTTGTTTCAATTCCAGAAAGTTCAGTATTTTAAAAACATTAGAGAAAGTTATATCACAAGTACATTATTCTAATGGCATGATACTTAACTACCTCCTTTAAATTTAACAACATAGAAAATATTTCACTTACGGTGAAGTACTAAATATGTTATTATTTATTAGCCATTATAATGCGAATGTATTTATTCTTAATATTTTCCTTTTTCTTTTTTGTGTTTAATAAAGTATAGCCTAAAATTTAAGTAAATAGTATAGTTCCATATACTTCATACAATTTTATGTGCTCTGGTTCATTTCAATCTTTTGATTTTTTGACCGTTGTTCAATAGTTATGCTGCTACCTAGTTGCTGTGATTTAGTAACCTTCTGCCTCATTTATGCTTCATTAGTTACGTAGCGATAAGCATTGTATTAGATAGCCATTAACATATATAAATTTTATGCTTCATTATATGAGTTTTATCCAAAACATAATTTTTTATATTATTTTAATAGTTTAATTTAATACAGCGTGTGTAGTGGGAAAGTTCAAGTATTAAATAAAACAAGTAATTCTAGAAATGTATTTGTAACTCAAAATGTTAAAGTTTTAGGTTTTATTTTTTATGTAAAATGTGCTTCAAACCTGTTTCGGCCTATTACCTGCAGATTTGTTTGCGATAATGATATTTCAAATGAACATGGGTTTCGTCACTGAATATAACGTTATTTAGAACACTATTTTTAATTTTTTAAATTGTTTTCTATATAAATAAGTATCGATTTAGTAATATTTAAAATGGCTGAATGTTTAATGTAGTTTCCTAGTATTTTCCTATTACTCTACATTAACAGTTGCCGCTCAATGCAAATTTAAAGTATAAACATTCCCAGTTCCCTGATTTATATAGTACATTCATTTTCAGACATTTTGGTTTAATAATTTATGAAAAAATAGTTTAAAGTTTTATTATGAATCGAGTTATTTTTCCTACAATTAAATATATAGAAACATAACAACAATTAGCAGCTTTAAATATTATGATCCGTATGTTTCGGTACACCTTAATTTTGCTGAAATATTGATTTCGAAATAATTTTAATATGAAATTGTGACTGGGGAAAAATAATGGGTCTATGTTTTTTTTTACTCTTTGTTATTCCACAATTTGCCCTATAGGCAATAAGTATTTCTTATGTCTATATTATATTTACATGGCATGCAGAAAATAACTTCATTAAGCGATCTTCGGTATAAAATATTATCTTAATTAGTTAGTCTTATTCTAAAGCTTATTCTGAAGTAACTAATTGCATAACTCTTTTATGACTTTATTCGATTACTAATACGTTTGATGACTTAGTGCAACTCCACATTTGCACCCTGCAACTCCAGCTAGTCTTTACTATGTCCTAATAAATCAATACTTGACCATAATCTACTTCACCATCTTTAATGACAATCCCTCATAAAATTTATATATTTAAATTTAAACATTACGAATATAAATATTGTTTATCGGTGTTTCAGCGATTAAGTAGAACAGATTATTTCAATTAATTTGTTTAGGTTTTGCACGAAAGTTAAATATTTTTGATAAACATGTGTTTTGTGATCAAAATATACCAACATAATGTTATTTTTACAATTTATAACGGCATATTTATATATTCATAGAATAATTTGCTTTTTATTTTAACATTTTTTATTATTAAAACTTGTAGAACAGTACAATTTATATACAGTGTATTTGAATGACAGGATTTGTTAATTATCCGATTTAAAACCAGAACTAAATATTCTAAATAACATTAACACACATTTTATCTTACGCCTTTAATACGTGTGAATAATATTGATGTAATTTTAGTACGTAGTGGTTATTTTAATTGGGGTTTATTTTCATTTAGTTTAGATATATGGAATAAGATCATATAAATAGAAACGGTAAAACAGTAAGTTTTGATAAAGTATGAATTGCTCCTTATGTGGAGATGCAGTTAACATTCATTATAACTTGGGATATCAGCTATATACTCCAATGATTCTATAATAAATCTGTTATATACATAAAATTTATTATCCAATATAATCTTGCTGCCATATTTGGTTTTATTTAATTTAATTTAGTATTAAACCGAGGCCGAACAATACAAAAATATATTTATTTTTATTTAATTATCACAACGATTATTATGTATATATTTTATTTTAAACCATTTTTTTGTTAACATTTAAGTATGATTATCTTTTACTTTTTAGTGGGTTCCTTATATATTTTTTGAAGTGGTTTCAATTTTTTTTGTTATAAATATTTTATAAATACATAATAGTCTTTGAAAACTTGATTGAGAGAGAAAGTTTATAGATTGGGAGGAGAGAGCTAGAAGATCTAAAAATTGCATATAATTCTGCATACCCTTTGTTAAGGATATAGATACAATGAAATAATTACTATAAGGTATTATTCAGTATAAAAAATAATACAGTTTGATCGATTTTAAATAATAATTAGACCGACTAAAAAAAAATCGATTACTGTTTATAAAACGTAGCTTATTTATAAGGCTGCTGACACCCATTATGAATAGCGTGGTAAAAGTGTAAATTCATGCATACCACAAAGAATTTTTCCATCTAGTGTGTATTGTGCTCGGCATCATGCCTCTATTAATTATAGTTCATAATGTATAGGAACAAGAATTATGCATGAGAGTTTAGTCGAACCGTAGAATATTGAATTACCGTTAGCCGATATAGGTTTATGTTATTATTTGCGGTATTCGTACTAGATATTTTTTCTGCAATCGCTAATATAATGAACCTAACTATTATATGCAATTTGTATGTAACATATTCACGAGATACCTGCAGTTGATCTATTGTTTATGGAATATCGGTAAGAAAGTACCTGTAACCACTGTTATTAAAAGGCCAATAAATATAACGATTTGTAGTTTTTTTTACATATCTTAAAGTCTCCTTTTACCAACTATGCGTTTATCTGGACTGGGCCCACTCCAGGCGCCGAACCACGGTCCTCGGCATTAAGCGTACCGACTGGCGAGTGACCAACTTAGAAATCATCCCAAAAGACATCCGATCTTACCCAGCCTGGTTACTCGCGGGAGTGGGATCATTTTTTTTTGTCGGATTTTACACTCTTGCCTAGGACAATCACAAACATAAATTTACGATTGTAGCTCAGCAGAATTCGAACCCGCGGCTACCGCAACAGTAGGAGGACTGTCCTGTTGCCTTTACCACCGCGCCACCAAGCCGGCCATTTGTAGTTTTTGTTTGAACGGTTGGCCAAAAGATCACAACAATAATTTTATTATACCTATTAATTATTTATTACAAATTTTATTGTAAAAAATATTGTTTATCATCTCTCGGTTGGATGTACGTGTATATTATTGACTTTTCTTTGATTTGACTTTTATTGATATTTTATCTTTTTGTTGTGATTTTTTGTTATATTTCTTTCCCTTTTTACGAACTAGAATCTACTGTTGATCTACTGACTGGCGAGTAAACCAACTAGAAGGGATTATAACAGAAGGCATCCGGTTTAACACAGCCTGGTTACTGGACAATCTCAGTTATAAATGATCGCAAACATAAGTTTACGCCCATGCAACAGCAGGATTCGACTACCGCTATTTAATCACTGCGCCCACCAAGCCCGGCTTTGGTGTTGTTCTGTTATGTCTACATCACTATCATAACATTACTAGCTGCAATAGTACCACCTTAACGTCAATATGATTTAGTTGACATTATAATCTTGGGAGCAGTATAGTCTAAACCACAGAGCTGTATAAATATTAGGGGTTTACATGTATTCTGATCATTTTTTCCGTTTAAAAAAGGCATTTATTGAGAAAAACTTATACAATATATTTTAATCAAATTTTGTTCATCAAAAATGTTCCATCAATCTGTTCTAGCATTGATATCAAAAGCACCAGTTATATTAAACCAAAAACGATAATATTGTTATAATAGAACAGCAGCATCACAAGTTCTTGATAGGGTTTTATGGGCCTTGGCATCAGATATTTTCAAATAAAACATCAAAAGTAATGAATATCGAAAATATAATTTTGAGTGTTGCATAATTACCGTCTGTATATACCGAATAACACAATCATACTAAATGTAAAACTGTATGTGAAGAAATGTGAGAACCATTGAATTTAACAGTTTAGGGTTATTTAAAAGTTGTTTTCATTGGTACTTTATTATACTTATATTGGTACGCATTTTCAGTAATAGATATCGCTGATAAATATATATACAAGTATCTCATAATATACCAAAGTTATGGTTTTTTATCTATGTTTTGTATATGTTGTTACTATAATTTCACAAACAATTTAACATAATTATCACGGCTGGAGTTCCACAGTGACCACCTGGGGACCACTTCTGTATCTGCTCTATACTGTTGATATCCCAACAATAAAAGAAACAGTACTTGGAACGTTTGTCGACGACACAGTTATCATGGCAAAATATGTCTCTGTCTAAGAGTGTAGATAAAGTACAAGTAGTGGTTAACAAGACCTACAAATGGACTAGAGACTGGAAAATACAGATTAATAGCCCAAGATCTGCCCATGTTAATTTTGCGTTGCGGCGCAATGACAAACACCTAATTATAGCATTTGACCGATGCCAGAAATACCTCGGAATACATCTCGAAGGTAGGTTAAGTTGGAAATATCATATTGGACAAAAAGCAGAACAGATTAGATTCGAAGTTAAGCAACTGTACTGGTTAGTGAGAAGATACTCTCAACTTGACCTAAAATCAAAGAAATTGGTTTTTCTGTCACTCTTAAAGCCAATTTAGGGTGCAAATATGGGGTTGCACTAAAACATCAAACGAACTAATAATCCAACGCACCTAAAACAAGTTCTACGTTTAATTACCAATGTTTATCACTACGTAACCAACAAGAGCGGCACGTTGACTTCGATATTAAGTGTGTATACGAAGTGATCCAAAATTTCGCCTTAAAACATGAAATAAAGTTGCTAAATCACAACAACTTAGAAGCAATACAGCTACTGAACAATACGCAGGAAATCAGAAGATTGAAGCAAACCAAACCACACGAACTTGTTTAGTGTATTAAGTGTATTCTTAACTTTAGCTTAAGTAGTTTAGTTTTATTTTAATTTTGAAAATATATAGTGATGTATTTATCTTGTACTTCCCTTGCTTATGTATTAAGGCAAGTATAAAAGAACAGTAGTAATAAATTAATTTGTAAAATAAGATTGTCTAAGCATATCTATTTTAAATGTACATTTAATTGTAATTCGTAAATATGTGTGTATTTAAAGTGAAATTTTAAAATTTAAATGTAATTAATTTTAAAAAATTGCATAATTTGCTGAAAACATATATAAAAAGAAATTTTATGATTTATTGCTAAATCGGATTAAGAATTAACTTAGTAAGGAACAAAAATGCTAATTTTACATTATTCAGCATATTAGACATATGGTAGAAAGTTCTTTAGATGTGCGAGTAATCTTGAGCTAATTTACCTAGCTTTAGAAATATATGTATATCGAAAGTGAAGCAAAATGGAACCAAACAGTTTTATCGCATAGAATATATTATATAATATAGTGAAGTAAAACCAGTATATAAATTTAAAATGAGATGATGAGACCAATAGCAATTAAAATGATGTAAGATGATGTAGGCTTTGTTGCGTATTAAGACACATTTCTACTCATTAAGTCAATGAACAGGATGGTGGAAGACATCATTTCAAAGCGTATTAGTATTATTCGGCAAAAGAAATATTTAAATTTTAAATTAATATTAAAACATAATTTTGATTATAATAGGAATTAATAAAATAGTTAATAACTAAAAAAATATGACTTTGTCTCATAGTTGTATTGAGGGTTGCATTACGTAATTTAAACTCTCGTATAACTTCAAAATCGAACAATGTTAGCTTTTAACATTAGAATTATTCCTTAATTAAAAGGTTTTTTTATGCATTATACTTTATTTGTTCTTGTTATCTTTGTATGTGTTAAATTGGGTAAATCACTATGTTTCTGATTTGCAGCTAGTAGTCGACTAATATTGGTTTTGCTGGTCGGCATATTATCATATTTTTATACCATAAATGTTGGATGATAGATAATGCGTTGATAATTTTTTCATACAGCATTGTTTATTATACATTAATATAAACGATAGATTGGTTTGAATGCATGGAAAAACAAGGTAATATATTTAATTCCTATTTTTTTGACTCTATAATAATCGAATAATATGACTTTATTTTTAATCAAACCAAATCAAACTAAATCTATGTTGATAATATGAGAGAAGAGAGTTTTCATAAACTAGGTAAAATGAAAGTGTAGGGATTAAAATGAAAACTTATACTAGAAATTTACAAAAATTGTGTTACGGATACTACTGCACAAACGACACTTCCGGTGTAATCCTATCGACTCAATTTTCTTATTGCATATTACAGTTCGCCAGTTTTGTATAGTCGATATATACCTTCCTCTTAAAGAAACGACGAAAGGGATGTACGTGATTGTCATCCCTTCAGGACATCTTATACTTGTAATAAAATTATTTGTGAGTATTGATTGTACCCTCGCCCGCCAGTTTGCCTTTGATGATTTTCTCATTGCACTGTTTTTATCTAAATTTCCATAGCCAAGTATGATTTTCAAGACCAAATGGTCTACGCCGCAGTAACTGAGCTACACCAATTCGCATACAGCGCATTTAGCGGTCGTAAATCCTGAACTGCACGATTCTGTACAAAATGAATGTTATTGAAAGGTTATGTTAGTTCTCAACAGCTTTATTTCGTTCTTGGTATATGTCACACCAATACCCACGGTATGGACATGTTTTTCAGAGTAGAGATATTTCCTAATTCTAATTATTTATGGCTGAGGGACCTTGAACACATTCAATCCATCTTTGGTAACTTTGCAAATTCAACACACCCGTGCCCTAACTACACTAAACTATTTCGAGAGAGAATCTCTAGAAGTCTACCAACAAAAAATAAAAAAACCGTATAATATATGTGAAAATATTGTCATATGGCTCGTTTTTAGTTATATAAAATATTTGTATTTGAAATATATATTGTATTAGACTCAGTATTTGAGAATCTGAAAAATCTATTCGCGTTTTTAATTCATCACTTGAGAATTATGATTGAAACTTTTATTAAAACTGCATTTTAACTAATGGTCATTTGCTACATTTACCTAATATGGTACCATATGATTTATCTGAATTCATATATGAATTTATATCATATATCTGATGAGATGTCGTTTCTTTGCTCCAAATTTAAATAAAATATACTACATACGTATATTTTTGTGTTTTAATATAGTAATAATTATGTAAATTATCTTATTGGTTCAGTAATTATGGAAATTGAATTATGCAAGTAATTAGTAATGGGAGAATAACGCATGCATAAGTAATATATAATAGTAAATAAATATATACATCGTAATTAAGTAGTTTGAGAGTTTTAATTGAAAAATAAAATAATATAATCGCTGAAAGATGATTTCACCTATTAAAAGCTACCTATCATGTAATCATTATTCTTAAATCACTCACTACACTGAATCTTACATCACCATCATTATATAGACTTAAATAGGTTTTTTTTTATTATAACTTTACCGGATATATTAAAAATACATTATCGTTTTTTTTTTGCAAATCACATTTAATGTTGCTTTTCATAATAGTGATGTGATAACTATTTTAAACATTAATAGTTCATTCAATAACTAAGACTTACTAACAATTGTTCATTATAAATCTCTTAATAAATATGATTGTTTGCCATTATAAAAATAAAATTATACATAATTATTTTTTGTACTCAACACATTATTATATGTATTTATTTTTGTTTTGTTTTCAGCTGGATAAACCTGTTTCTTTCTGCCTAGGATTCCATTTAGATGTAAGTATATATGATATTTCACAGGTGTTGACAAAGTTAAATGTGCGATAATCTTGATATCCATAAGAATTTACGATAATGGAGAAGAGTTGTTTGCATGTTGGATACATTACTAAACTATAAAATTTTCACTTCATTAGTTTCTTTATTGATGGTGGATATCCGTATAGGTAGTATTACCTGCATAGCAGCATAATTTATCTAATGACAGGATATAAAAAATACATTAACATCTGGTTGCGTATCATTAAGTCAAATTAATTTCTTTTTTATTTCGATAGGGTTATATTTATTATTATATTTTTATGAGCAAATACAAAATAGAAATAAAATATCATAAAATAAAGTATAATTTTTGTAATAAAGCGCAAAGAGTTGTTATTACACATTTATTTCGCTGTTTAATATAATTCCCTTTAGATACAATTCCAATATTTTTTCTTGTCTTTGAATTAGTTGCTGTTTGATTTATTTGTCATTGAGTGCAGATTTGAGCAGCTTAGTATGCTCAATCGGAAACAATATCTGAGTTAGTTTAAGTAATCGCCAGAAGTTTAATTGGTATAAGATGATTTTTTTTGATTCAAGATATCAAGTATTCCTTTTGAGATCATACGTTTTCACTCGCTCAAATGTTTCATAATGCTCAAATCATATTTCATGTTGTCAGTTTGGTCCAATGAAAGGCGTTAATAATGAACAGTACCAAGAATTTCACGTTGTAGTGGTCGTAACAAATATGTGTATTAATATGTAATTAACATGAAATATGTAATTGAATTAATTAATTTAAACCTAAGTATTTAATTACAATAATTAATGTAACCATACCATTAATTTTACAATAAATATAAATATTTTTACCTAATAAGTCTCTAAGAGACTAAACTAATATTATATATAGAATATAAAAAATTGTAAATAAATGTATGTTTATTTTATACTATGTATATTTTTATGCCGATCACAGAAATGATCATAAATTGTTACCCAAATATCAATAATAGTTTCCTAATAATAGATTTCTTAAAGATATTCACTTACTCCTTTTTATTTTACCACGATCTAAAAAATAATAAAGCTGTAAGATTCATATTTTGGTTTTAACAGATATTTAGCATAGTATAGAGGTCTGGCCTAGTCGGTTATTGTTAGTTATTGAAAAAATCTTATTAGGATCTAATCTCATTCGGTTTTAAGATGAATATGATGAAAGCAAACTTTTCGAATGTGTTTATTGAGACATCAACACGGCGCAACTCTTGATGATTATCTGCAACAGTCCCGACCTTGAACAATGTCAGTGCTTTTTTTCAGGTCGCTTTATTTGATTCGGCCTCAAAGAGATACACGTTAGATTTTTTCTAAATATCGACTTTGAAATTGCAGACGACCAACTGTAACAATGTTTAAGTCTCAGAACTATACAGAAGAATTCGAGAAAGTGTAACAGTTCCATGTCTCAGAGCTATGCATAATTGATAAAATAAGTATCGGAATAGTCCTTGAATTTCCTTTTCTTACACATTACTAATTTCAAGCCTATTAACCTGGTGCCATTGAGATCAACAATATAGCAGCGGATCCATAAATTGTCAGTTATTAGTCTAATTTTCTTTTTTTGCCAATTCAAATTGTTCTGCATGTTCTGCATATGAGTATAGTGGATAAAGTTTAAATTGCGATGATCGACCAAGAAGTTTGTTTGTTCTCATTGGACGTCATGTCTCTTTTTAAACTCTTTTAGCATAATTGTATTCACTATTATGTTGCTGCGGGGAGACGACATTTTCTTGGTGACATATTTCAAATAACTTTGATAAATCTTTTGGCACTTGAAAATAGTTGATTATAGCTTTAAAATGTGCATTTTATTTTCACAAGTTGTTCACATGTCTTTTGGTAATGCTTGTTAGCGGTTAGATCGCCCATCTTACAGACGAGGATGTGAAAGATTCGAATTTTGCTTTCTTTTTATTTACTATTTAATAATATCGTTCTATTAGGTGTTTTAGTCACAATTTTACAGCTTCTATTTTTAGAAGATAAATCAAATGATTTACCTTTAATTATAACCTTTAATTTCCATTTTTTACATAAATTATTCAGTATGTCCCTTTCTGAGTTTATATCTGAGTTTATTTATGTTTCTTTATTTAATAATATGGCAGAATTAGTACATTAATATATTTTACAGTCAAGTGCACAAAATTTAATTTTTTTATTAAGAAATTACAGAAATAATATATTTTATTCAGAATAATACTATATTCTATATTTTCGTACTTTTATTTTCAAATATGAAATCACTCATTTAACCATGCAAATGTTAATTATAAATTATTTAAAATTATTAACCTGATGGCATAAATATACCATTAATTTTAAATATTTGATATTAGTTAAGTGAGCGGTATACCGAAAGGTTACAAACATAAGATGCTTTCTAATATATTCACTTTTGGTAACAGATGGTACATTTTCAAATTTCAAATAAGATTCATTATGACTTATGGTCTTATAGGATCATCGTTTTTTTTCTTTTCCGCCATACTACTCTTGAAATATTTATATTATGTTGCTGTTCAGTGATTTTAGTTTATTTTTTAAATATTTTAAAATAAAAAAGCTTTTAATTGGGATTAGTTATAATTTGTAGTTTTGTATAAACATTATTATTCAATTTTAAACGAACTGTCTTGAAATTGTTGAATTTATTATTTATTATTAAAAATATTTAGTCAAAATTATCAGCATATGTAGTTATATATAATCAATTAAACATTGCATTGATTATCGAAACTGTGCCTGACTTTAAAATAAAAGCTACATAGTCGTACTAAATAGAAGAAGCAAGATATGGTGAATACGACGGGCAGGGTAGGTCTTAAACGTTTTTATATATATTGTCACAAATATGCAATTTATTTTATAGCTAATTGAGGGCTTAACTTCCAAATTCGTATCAGTACGTTTTCAGTTAGTAAAGGCGTTCTTTGTTTGAGGCGACTCTAACACTGTATTATGGTTTTTCTAAGACAGTTATTTCGAATTATACAAGAAAGAAGGAAAACCTTCCGCATATTGCTTTGTTCGTTTATTGAAAAAATATGCCATCGACACACCAGTAAAAAGATACAAACAAATGTAAGTTATACTTTAGTAGAGCTTTGGCTTTAATCTATATATATATATATATATATATATATATATATATATATATATATATATATATATTTATATATATATATATATAGATATATAAATGAATTGTTGTTTGTTAGTCTCGTTAAAACTCGAGAACAGCTGGACCGAGTAAGTCCAGGCAAGGTTTGAAAGGTGAATAAATATGAAAATGCTCGAAATTAAATAAAAACAACAATTTTTTTTTCTTTGATATCGAATATCGAATCCGACAATCTACGTTAGCGAGAACTTTCTTAACTTCGTTGATCCTTTATGATAGTGACATTTAAAATTATGTGCTCTTTTTTCTGTTGATTTTTTGTGATAGTGATAATTTACTGTTAAGTACGCGAGAACTTTTCTCATTTTGATTAATTAAAATTTACTTTACTGCTAAGTGCGCGAGAACTTTTCTGACTTTGATTAATTACAATTTACTATACCGAGGAGAAGACGACCTGACTTAGGTCGTCGCAGTCAATCAAATGTGTGAAGAGCTACCTCACGTGCTAACCGCACTGATGACCAGAGAGAGACATATCAAGTAAATAGTCGTATTTCTATGTCAGAATTGGGTATTTTAGAGAGTGATAATGAATTAGATAGGCTTAGAATGCAACGAGATCTTGCACATCAAACACAATAACAGCGATCATGACATAATGAAATTGGACGATTTCGAAGACAAAGTGCTCATGTGATCCTGGAGCGAGCTGCATTCCACTATGATGCGGCAATAGATTATTGTGCCGACAAATCGGTAACAATCAGGGAAATGACAATCGTCGAAAAATCGTCATCTTTATTTATTTACGCACCACAAAACAAAACAAAAAAATATAGTTTATCAGAAAGCTTTAAATTGATTAACAAACTGTATCATAACTGTGTGTGTCTGTAAATATCTAATTTAAATCTTATAAATGCCAGTATTTCAGGAAAACTTTGTTTTTTAAATATGAAACATCATGTGTAATTAATCGAAAATGATAATAAAAATTCTGCCGGGTCAGCTAGTGTACTTATAAATATTTATGTTATATATTATTCCATTTACTTTAAAACTCTGAAAATTACTAGTCATATGTAGTTTTCATTCTCCAATAATAAATCATTTAACATTGTAATTTTTCACGATGATTTATGGCTGAAACAATTAAAATATCCCGAGACAAAATTCGCAGACATCTTTGGATCTTTACTACCGTCATGTCGTCCCATAATGCATAAAACAACGAACCTAATAGCGGAAAGATAATTGTTAATTAGATGTCTGTTTTTATTTATTTATAATTTTCAGGAAGCACGTACTGATTTGCGTAACGCAAAAATAAACTTGAGAAAGTAAGATATACAACAATGTTTATGCAATATAATCCCTCATTTATGTCCAGCCTCCAGCGAAGAAAGAATCTGCGGTGTACGTTTAAGAATACATAGGTTGAAAATGGATATTATCTATAAAACCAATTTAGTAAATACAAGACATTACGTCATATCCTGTGATTTTACAGTAACTAGAACAAAGAGGTTGATTTTATTTTAATTAACTATTGCCACTTATACTAATAATGCAATAATTCTTTGACACATATTTAATTGTTGAATGGTAATACCTATCCCTACAATGTTTGGTCAAGGTCTTTTACTCTCAATTATAAATAGTTAATAATACCGTTTCTATCTGTCCGTAACTATTTTTATGTTATATATGGTAGATTATTTAAAAAGGGACGCCTTTTATAAATCGAAATAATGTTATTTTATTTGAGACTACATATATATGCAATACTTTTAGTTTATATCTTCAGGATGGGAGTTACTTAATTTATCCTGTATAAGCGAGTGCCTATCACAACTGAACGATCACCTATAAGGGCCCTATTTTATCATGGTCCGCTTAATCATTTAAAAACCGAGAAGATGTTATGCCATACGCTTGGTCTTATGGCCAGTGTGCTTGCTGATGATAGCCTAGTTGCTAATATTAGATTGCTTTAATTGAATCCAATGTTCAGCTAAAGCTGACTGTACCTCATGTCCACATTGTATACATCATTGATCCGTATCATTTCATCATATTATTTGTGTATTTATAAAACTCTCAGTTTCTTATACATCCACTTTATATCCTTACTGGGGACACATAACACCTAACAGCTTAGCGGATCTCTGTTAAGTTTGGAGTTAGAGAGAGCTTAAGATATCTTCCTGCGTGATTTGAATAATATATTATTTTATGTTAGGAGTTCTCTCAAATAAAGAGCTTACCTTCTTCTTATTACGTCCTTGTTACTCCTTAACTAATTCATTATTTTCACCTGAATAATTTAGAATTGGTTGAATTATCTTTTCTTCAGTCTTTTCAGTGGTTTTGTACAAAATATAATCTCGTTAATATTAGTTCAGTTGCTTCAGCGAATTGAACATATCTTTGGATGGCATCATTGATTTGAGCTGCAGAATTACGTTTTAACGTTTGTCACTAACTTTTCGTTTAATAGAAATCAATCTATACCCATGTTTTTTTAGTTTTGTTTGTCTTATCTAATTAGATGTCTATGGCTTTTACTACACGTTTTTCTTAATTAAGGATAATTAATTACCTGATATATTTGATGCATATAGAATGTTAATGAAATTAATTTAATAGTTCTATTGATCAAATGACTACATTATTAGGTCGATATATTTAATAATATGAATAATAATTGTTGTTCGTATTCTATTTGAAAATTCTACAAAATTGTGATGCAGTTATTGTTTCTAATTCAATGATGTCATGTTTTTTATTAATTCAGATCGGTATTTCTAGTGACATTTCCAGTGAACTTTATATTGTTAGTTTATACACTATAATATTATTTTTCCACTTAAAAATTTTAATAATTAGCAGTATTTCCCGGTATTTTTATCACTTAATTTACTTTAATTTTCTTTATTTCATTCCTCATTCATTTTAAGCTTGAATAATAATTCATCTTTAATTCGAATTTTAATATTTCTTTCTTCTTTTGGCTTTCCCTATCAATGCATACCAAAACTCGCATTGCTAATTTGAATGCCATACATTGAAATTGCTTACTCTTAAGACTTAAACTAATAATAAATACGGACTCTGACTATTTACTATATATCTGACTGTTTTGTTTCATCGTAGTCTGGTCTCATAACCGATGTTGTTTGAATGTAGACTGGTGATGATTAGATGATTATATATGCTTTTATTCGTAATACTCCTCCCTTCTTCTCCAGCGGTTTAGCAAGTTAGATAACATTCCCGCTCTGCTTCTGTTTCGATGAATATTTTCAAGGTTAACGGAAACACACCGAAATGTTTCTCGACGGGCAATATATACTTGCTGAATCTTGGTGCTTTGACAACAGTTTTTCTTGAGGTTTAATTGCCTATTATGCCCAATTGGGGGCTTTCCATTTTAGTGAATGGATCATATAACGGGTTCGGTGCAATGACAGGAATTGAATAATATGCATTAAATATAATCGCTGGAATTTCTCTGAAAGTTTGTGCAAATCTTAAATCCTAAGATCATATAAATGTTTCGAATTTATTTTGCTATGTGTAGTATTCTGGCTCATGGAAAATTTCATGCTTGGTTGTTACCTTTCTGTAATTTTGTCAAACTTGATAAAATGAAAAACGTCAACACTACTCAAAGTAACATTGGCTATGGAGGTCTATAATAGAATGTTTTTAAAATTAAGTTTTCATAATGTGTCCGTGACTTTAGTGTTATGACGCCAGCATGTACGGAATATTCAGAGTAACATTAAATACCAGATATAATAATGTCTCTCAATATAATATAACTCTAGTTATTTTATAGTATTAATATATATTTCTAATATTTTAAAATCTCCTTTTTGCCAACGAGAGTTTATATGGACTGGACCTACTGTTTAACGTGGGCTTCGAACCATGGTCCCCGGCATTAAGCCGCCTACCGGCGAGTGATCAACTTAGAAATCACCCCAGAAGAGATCCGGTCTTACCTCGCCTGTTTACTGGCGTCAGTGGCATCATTTTCCTTATCGGATTTTGCACTCTTGCTTTGTTTACAATAAGAAATATTAAACAATCACAAACATAAATTTACGACTATGCTCCAGGGATTCGAACCCGCGACTATCGCAACAGTAGGTGGACCGTCCTGTCGCCTTTACCACTGCGCCAAACAAGCCAGCGTGTTAATATTCTATTACAAATATTATATTCCAAATTTGTTCGTTATTTTTTGTATGGCTGTAAATTTGTACGTATATCAAAAAAATTGTATTCTATAAATACAATTTTAAGTTGTTTTTTTTCGCAAGAACAGGATAGAAATATTTTTTATTAAGATGATTGTAGATCTGTGTGGTAATTGTTTTAGTCGGAGGCGATAAATAAACCCGGATAAAAAATACCGGCACCATGGATTGCTTCTTTAAAGCACGCGTGATGTATTTTGAACATTACAGGCATCATAAAATTGTTTTATCGATATGATATAATAAGAAACATGATTGATGGTTTATAATAACATAGCTGTTTTTTTTTAGTTTAAAACGTTTTATATTTTTCATTAAAATAACTTATTTATCTTACTATTACTTTAATAGAATGGTATTTTTATTGCACATCATTTAATATATTTTTTGCTAACTTGTAGTTACTTTTTAATTGTGATATATTAACTTGATTATTATTTTAATTAATTTTGCAGATATATTGATAAATATTATATTTTCAACAATTTTTCAAACTAAATATTTGAATCAACAACTCAGTCTAATCAAACAATACACTTGGTAGGGGTCATTATATTTTTGAAAAAAACGACCTTGTTTTGATTAAAAGCAGTCTAACGTTCAGTTGTACTTTCTATGCCAGTAATAGCAATATGACTGTGACATTTACAGATATTCTCTGATATAGTGCTAATTGTTATTCGACAATGACTAGCCCCATATAGCGAAGTCAAGGTCTGTTACACCCACAGTTTGGGCATCGAACCATTAAATGCACCAAAAACTATTTCTGTTTCACCTCTAGTAGCCAGGTTATATAAACGGATTATTATTGTCAATGAAACAGGAAGTACGAATCCTATTTTCGTATATTTTTCATTTGTATAAAATTTAATTTATAATAATTATATTCGTTTTTAATTGCACATGACAACTTCTTCTACGTATTTTATGTTTTATGATATCTATCAGTTAAGAAACTAATTTTTATGTTAAGTAAAAATATCTATAAAGATCTATCTATTATAGATAGTACTTTTTTTTATCGATAACTGTTTTTTGCCATTTTTCTGGTAACACTACAATTCCATCAGTAGTTTTCTGAGATATCTGGGCTAAGTCCAGTTATTTTCACAAAACTTTTTTGAACCAGCAATTTTGTAGAAAGGGGAGCAAGTGCTAGTCGGATTGGGCAAGGTCTGGTCTATGCGGTGGATATATCAAAATTTCGGCCGATCCCCGTCAATTTCTTCCTAGCCATTACGGATATTTGTGTTAGTGTTGTCGTGATTTTGCATCACTACGCCTTTCTTATTAATTCATTCTGGCTGTTTTTAAATAATAGTCAACTGCTTCAATCGCATTAGACCTACTAATTGCTTGTCAGGTTCGAGTAGCTCATTATATGTTAACAAACCCACCAAACACTGGGCATTATCTTCAGTGCGCGCTTGCAATTGTTTGTATGGTTTCACTGTTAAGAAATGCATAACTCATGGGTAGTGAGCTTCAAAACTATTTTATATTCGTTGTTTATTTCCGTAGTAATAGTTGCATGGATATTTTTTCGAATTTGATCGACTTTTTCAATGGCCGTTTTTTTCCTGAATTATTTAGTTTCTATGTTAGTTACTGCAGTTATTTTGGTGATAATTTCTTTGGAGACCATGGTTAGACTATAAATAATTGTCTCATATTCACATGGTATTGCGTTAATATATTTTATATGTTTATACATATTTTTACGTTATATCCGAACTCATTAATTTATTTATCATGTTAGGTGATAATTTACTCTTTATAATTGTTTAATGGCGATTTAATTTATTGACATAGAACATGTTTATGAGTGTATGTATATAATATAATGTAATTTTATATAATCAATTTTATATATAAGATGTAGTTCAATTACAAAATAATTCGTTAGTTTTTTTTAATTGGACGTATAAGGTATGTTTTCAAATAATTTATAATAATTTATATTGAGTGATTAGCTGACGCCGTTCTATCAAAATTAGTTGGAATGTAGCAGTCCCATAAACTGAGTTTGTGATATCCGGTTAATTAAATTTATTTTTTTAATTGATCTATATTTGGTACTCTTGTGTATTTTTGTATCGATTCGGTCGGTATCTACAATTCCAAAAACTCAATTCTTCGATTCATTTATGTCAGATCGAGATTCCTGGAACCGACAGCTTGAAGCTGCTTCAAACTAAAAGTGTCGGATTCATTCAAGTAGCTTATACAAATATTAAGTCTGCGTTTATAAAAGTCTGAATACGTAAATAAAATACGATTTTTACAATTTTTCCAAAGTTTCGCTCTTTCGCTTTTTTCCCAGGGACTTTAATTAAATATTTAAAAAATGATTTTCACTGAATGATAATAGAATATTGCAATTATGTTTCATTTAGTAATCTCGTTACTATAGCCGGTTATATATAGTAATAATAAATGATAATTTATTGTGATCTAATATACAGCTATGCGTCAAAAACCATATTTTTTGTTACAATAAATGTTCCATATTTTAACCTTCAGATAGCTTCAAATTTAATTACTTTGCTTGTTGTGTTGGAAATTTTACTAAACGTTTTTTCCCGAAGGCCTTAGTCAACACTGTCCAACCATGACGTACCAATTTTAAATAAATTCGTACAGGACACTTCGAATCAAATGTTTCTATTTAGGTACACATTTATTCATTATAATTAAAACTTGACAAATGATGAAATTATGTTTAAATGTCGAAATTTAACATACTAAATTTTGCACATATTTAATATAACCTTCGAAGGTTTTAATGGGTATATTTACCAGAACGTATACATTGGTATATTGAGTTTCTATAGTAGTAACTGTATATGTTACTTTTTAAACTTATATCACATTTTTATGTATGAATATCATTAATTTATGTTTTGTTGTCCTGTTGATTATTACAAAAGACATCTGGTTCCATGAGGTGACTGTTCCTTGTTGAGCTTTATATTCTTGCCTATAGACCATCACAATTACAAATAAATAAGGGCTTAGAAAAAGGTCAAATCTGACACATGATAAACATTTCATTTGTGCCCGTCATTTTCAGTCATTTAGTACACATTTTGGAGTAATAACTTTGTATATACCATTAGGAAATTTAATATAGTCTGATTTAAGTAAAATAATTGAACGTATTATTTCCTTTAATGAGATTAAGTAATGATGCAAATGGATTGAGTTAATGCTAGATACAATATTTACCATGTATAGATGCACTTTCGTTGTGGAACGAGGATATCAACGAATATTAGAGCAGTAATTAAACGGCTTCAGCAACTTGAGATGAGAGGATGTGATTCAATGAAGATTCGGTTGACATACGCTGCAGAAATTTCAAAATAAGCGGCTAACAATTTTTGTAAACAGGTTTAAACGAGGGTAAGGCGAGAAGTTTACGGACAGATAATGGAAAACTAGTAGTTTTAGTTAAGAAATTTATAACTTCCCTTCACTTCAACACGGTTAAGCGTTTCTTCAACAGAGAGTTTGGAAGGCTGTGAAAATATTGATCTGCAGCTCATTATACTCTAGGTAGAGTATTTTCAATTTCATTTTTTATTTTAAATATTATTTCCATTTAACTCCATTTAAACCATTTTCAATACAATATCGAGAAATACCTTTTAAATCATAAAAACCTGCTCTCTTGTCAGAACAAGTTTCTTCAAGTTGCGTTTGGGGACAGATGGAATATCAGTTTTTTGTGACTTTGTTAACGTTTTACTCTGGCTCGATTTTGATACAAATTTGAATGTTATCAAAAAACTTATTATAGTGACCTGAAAGTGGACATGAAATTGTCCTATATAATATGCGCTGCACAAAACGACGTTTAGAGTTAAAGAGCTGTTATATTATTTTGAATGCTGGCCAAAAATTAGTTACAATAATTTCCCATATCAAAAACTAGTGAGCGTAGTGTATCTGGTGATGGGACCAATTATGGAAATTTTGCTTTTTCATTGGTATGAGATAACTCAGTAGATTCGTCATTATTTTAGTGCCTTACAATACTGATAAACTTTTCATCATTCACTTCATTCGTTCATTCACTCAAGTTCCAGTCACTTTCCAATGCAATCAAACCAAAATGATTATTATTATTTTCTGTGTCTCGCTAGTCAACAGAGCAGTTAGCACGTGAGCTATCTCGTCGCACATTTGATTGACTTCGCCGACCTAAATCAGGTCAAAGTAAATTATCTTCAATGTGAAACATATTATATATTTTTAATCATTATACAATATTTGTACTCCCAAAATAAATTTTCGAAGGCACCAATAATTATTTGACAGCTAAAAATAATGTCGATTCTCTGTGACAGTGAAACTATTACTAATCTTTGTATGGGAAAACATTGTTTTATTTAATTTTCTCCAGTCCAGTCGATCTATTGTTGTAACAAGACTAACAAACAAAAATTAATTTTTATATATATGTAGAGATCTATATATTAGATATTGTATTGAAAATGTTTTAAAATAAAGATGATTTCAAATAAAAATGATGAAACTACTATATTTGGAATTGAAATATTAAAAAAGTTGAAATTTCAATGAATTATCTCTTATATAAATTATATAGTTTGAATAATGCTTATTAATGTTGTTCCTAATTTATATATATATATATATACGATTAAAGGAACATTTTCTATTTAGAGTTAAATAAAATGTTTTGAAACAAGCTTCATTTAAGATTACTAAATCAATTTACTAATATTTTAGTGATGCAAACCTACCTATTGGTATGAATGTAAACTTAACTGGTTAAGACATAAAGATATATTATCAACTAAATCAGTAGAATGAGCTTGCTCATAAAAATGTATTGGGTTCAATAACTGCAAACATATTTTGACTTTGTTACATAATTTGTGAAACAGCGTTTAACATACGTTTCATGAATTCAAAAACACTTAAACCTAGTTTTCTTTAATGCGAATAAGTTGTCGCTTTCCAAATACGCATATTGTTTCGAATAAAAAAACGTACTGCACGAAATAGTAATTTTTATGGTGGTAATTGATTTACAAACGCACTCTTATATCAATAAAAATGTTTATATATATAGCTAAAATATACATTTCTAAATAACTTCATATATTACTGTGAATAAGATTGGAGAAAAAGACATTTTGGGTTTTCCTAATAGATGGAAAGTCACATATCTCTAATAATATTTATTCAATTAACCTATACTACTAGTACGTTTGAAGATTAGCAGTCCATAGAATATTTTAGATATAAAAGTAGTGTCGTTCATGTTTTCAGTCGATTGGGCTTTTTTATTGCGCAATTATGCTTTGAAAGTTATGATTATTGAAGGTATTTTTCTCAGTATAGGCAAAAGGTTTGTGGAATGGTAATGGGAGAATTGGTAACGGTATATAATGCGAAAAATATGTTCCATTCCATCTACAATTAAAATCTTCATATACTATACAGTAATAGGTACCTTGGAATGATCTTGATACAAAACTTCATATTAGAACTAAGCTATAGCATATCAAAAAGAAAATAACAGGAATTAAATTCAAAACTATATATTGGCTATTTGGAAGAAAATCTAAATTATCCGTACATAATGAATTGTAGCTCTAGAAGAAAATACTAAAACTTATATGGACTTATGGAATTCAATTATGGAAATATTCTGCGAAAAATTATATCAACAAGATAACGAAGCAATCATATTTACATTGATGCTTTCAAATCCCACAATGGGTTTGGCAGTGCATTTGTGGTGGACAATCAGGCATCAATTCAAGTTTCCGAAACAGTGCTCTATAAAAACCGTTGAATTCTTTACGATATTCAAAGTCTTATCCAATATTTCAACCGAATGTTCTAAAGAATGACTCAACCAATTTCCAATCACCGATTGACTATCAATCCTCCGGACTCTTTTCCTAAATGGCTATAAAGAAGGTCAAGTGTGGATCACTTCTCACATTGGTATACCAGGAAACGAGCGCTAAATTGGCAGCCCCCTCTCCCCTCACGAATATCTGTATCCACATTGATCGTATCCAAATGATTTTAACGCTAGGAACAAAGTACAGCGTCGTTGGAGGTCAATCACAGTAATATTTATAGAATTAAAATTGAATTCCTTCTTTCTTCGCGTCCCTTCCCTTCATCTTACGTCGTAATTTTGAATCAACTGAGACTGAGTCATATTTCGCATGATCACCTGATGACTTCGAGCCCGCCTGCTCGCCCTTATCACGGTCTACTACATACTCACTCACTACTACGTCTACTCAGTTCAGGGCTATGTATGGATTACACAATTCAGAAACTGCTTAACATGAGAGAATACTGAACAATTTCTTGGATTTCTACGAGAGATCGACTATCTGTACAGAATCTAGCTCATATCAAAATTAGTATGACTGACAAAATCACCTTTTATCGATTAAATGTAAAAACATGTGCATATGCATGCGCAATGTAGATGGAATTTTTTACCATATAATATTAGAAACCTAGAGACTTAGAATTAAATCCATGTGTTTTTTAGTTAGCACTAACCCTTAAAAGATGTGTGTATAAATTTGACAGCTGTTGGATCATTAGTTTGTGAATTATAGCATTTTGAGTGAAGCAACTTTTGTTATTGTAAATAAATGGATAAAAAGGAATTTCGCGTGTTGACAAAATATTGCTTTTTGAAGAGAAAAATACAGTTGAAGCAAAAACTTGACTTGATACCGAGTTACCGGACACTGCATCAGTAAAATTAACCATCAAGGATTGGTATGCTAAATTTAGACGTGGTGAAATTAGCACCAAAGACGGTGAACGAAGTGGACGCCCAAAAGAGCTTGTTACCAACGAAAACATAAAAAAATCCTTAAAATGATTTTGAATGACCATAAATTGAAACTGCATGAAACTGAAATAGCAGACACTCTAAAGATATCAACTGAACGTGTACGTCATATAATTCGCGTATATTTGGAATGAGAACGCTCTGTGGAAAGTGGGTGCCGCGCGATATCACTTTTGACCAAAAACAACGACGAGTTCATGATTCGGAGCAGTGTTTGAAGATGATCAAGCGTAATGAACCCGAGTTTTTGCATCGATATGTGATAATGGATGAAACATGGTTCTATCATTTCACTCCGAAGTCCAATCGACAGTCATTAAAGTGGACTGCACGCGATGAACCCGTTCCAAAGCGGGGTAAAACGCAACAGTCGGCTGGCAAGGTTACGGTGTCTGTATTTTGGGATTCGATGGAATTATTTTCATTGACTATTTTGAACAAGGAAGGACCATCAACATCGATCTACAGCAACCTCTTACATAGTGTTATTGGACTGTTTGAAGAACGAAATCGCCGAAATCCGGCCACATTTGAAGAAATACAAAGTGCTGCTTCACCAAGACAATGCACTATATCACAAAATCTATGAATTGGACTTCGAATTGCTTCCTCATCCACCGTATTCTCCAGATCTGGCCCCCAGCGACTATTTCCTGTTTTCAGATCTCAAAAGAATGCTCGTTGGGAAGAAATTTTCGTCGAATGAAGATGTGATCACCGAAACTGAGACCTATTTTGAACTAAAGGACAAATCGTACTACAAAAATGGTATTGAAAAGTTGGACGGCCGCTATAATCAGTATCACCCTTGAAGGGAATTACGTTGAATGGAAATTTTGCTAAAAAAAGTGTTTTACTATGGTAGACCGAGAACTTTTCAATTGACCTGTTATATCATTACCGTACTAGTTTTAGCAGAAATTCATCAAAGCGGAAACATTTTTTATTAACAAAGTTATGTCGAACTTGATTGTTCTTGACGACTCAAATGTATTTTATGGTATATAGATATGTTAGTAATTTTGTGTAAATATTTATTGGTGAATCAATAATAAAAAAATATTTATTATTCCTTTGTTGAAAATGTATTATCATATTTTTTTAAATTTTATATTTGTAATATATATATTGTATAAAAATAAATTTACTGAAATTCTAGTTATTTTATGGGATTTTCAACTCATAATAAAAAAAGCTAAAGTGCTAATAATTATATACTAGATTTAATATTATTGCTGGCTCTGAATAAGCATCATTGTTTTGTGTCAACGATATTCCCACGCAACGTTAACCAGGTATTACAAAATGAGGTCTCTGAAACCATTTTTGTTTTCCTATTGTGTTGAAAAATTTATTATTTGAATAAATGCAAAGAGATTCTGGCAAAGATCAGCTATATTTTTTGCAAATTAACGGACAATACAATAGAGACTGATCGTCGTGTAAGATAGCGTATAGTTTTGTTACTCGGAATATCGTTAGTAAGTAAAACAGTGTTTACAACCACACGATATTTCTAGCTAACATTCACATATTGAATGTTTCACAAAAAATATGGAGTAATACATTTCCAATGTTTTCTTAACATACCGTACTTTGGCGATATAAATCTGAATTATTCTATCTAGAATATTAATAATATTTCTGAAAATTATGATAGCGTTCTGGTGATAGAAGTTCAATATTCTTTTGTAATTGATTTTTAATCATTTGGAATTCCGGTTAGTTAAATTGGCCTTGACAATTTTTTACACTAACCTTTTAAAATATCAAATTATACTTTTTCTTTAAAAGTTCATTTTGATTTGAATTGATATTACATAGTAGTTTTTAATTATGTTGCGTTATATGAATAAATAATTTGAAAAATCAACAGTTTAACGTATTGCATATATTTTTTAAAATATATAATATTAGGTGCTTGCATGTATTCTGATATTTGTTTTTAATTTAAAAGGATTTTATTAAGAAAAATTGGTACAATATATATTAATAAAAATAATTTACATAATTTGTTGCAATTTTATTCCAATCTTTCTGGCAAAGATTGGTGTCGAAAGAATGATCCAATCACCGCTCTATTTTCATAATTCTTCAGCATTTGGAAATCATGTACCAGTTGAGCCCTTCTCTATCGATCTGAATCGTATATTCATCACATCTCTTCTCGTCGGAAAAGTGCGACCTAGCGTTGTAATGCAAGATGATGTCTTTGTGTCTGTTACTTGCAATAACACGTCATTCAGTGTGTTCATTTGAAATTGGTATACACATCTGTAACAGTTTAATTTGGTTTTATAAGTTTTTAATACACTGTAGCTCCCATCGCATTTGGGTTTGTGATTATCGGGGTAAAGCTTCTACTATAATTATTATGCATAGCCTATAATTATGAAACAGTTTGTAATAGAATTTGAAGGTAATTCATATGGTAGACATCTTTCTTCTTTTTGAATCATTTCCATTGCATATAAATGTCTGGAAACAGTTAATTGATCAACTGATATGCTTTTTAAAGTTATTTCAGTGTTTGACCCCATTGTCTGCGAAATATTTTGGTACTGCAGGCTGTTCTTTCTCATTGACGTGAAAATCATAAATTTTAAATCTTTGAAAGTAAAACCGACAATTCGAATAAGATTGAGGAGCATCACCATAAGCTTATAGAATATTTGATGTGCTTCGGCACCACATTCCTTCAAGTTAAACAAGAGAAGTGAATACCGTCTGCATACATTGACTTACTCAATAATACTAAATAAAAAACTGTTATTTTATTTAGAGAAATGTCAAAACCATCAACATATAGGTTGGGTTGATTAATTATATTTTACTCATTGACATGTTACTTAACATAAATTAGTAACACTTCAAATAAAACACATGAGTTATTTATTTTTCGAAATCTATTTCAGCCTCATCGAAGTAGTTTTAGTTTTCTTTCAGATATCAAAACAGTTATTAAATTAAGCGCCTGAGTTGATAATTGACGCTTTCCTCCGTCTGAATATTTTGTTATGTTCATCATAACACTTTTCAAGGTCCGTGAAGAAGATTCTCCAATATTTTTAAATTTCTTCAGAATTTGAGTTAAATATATTTTTTGGCGCGTATTGAATGGATAAACATAATAGTGTTTAGTTTGTGCCATTCTGATATTAAAACCAATTTTTGTGTTTTTGTTGCAATGCTGTGTTTTAAATGCATTATTCTGGGGGATTAGAATTTTTCTTATCATATGCTTTTTTTTTCATATCTTTCGTTTGATTTTGATCTTTTGCTTCATTACATTGTTAGGTACAGCGCATCCCACGCTAAGCACCAGCATTGGCTCTCCCCTCCAATCTAGTGAATAGTCCTATTCCCTTAAATTTATTATCCTGATTAAATTTTAAAATATGTTCCCCATAGATTGTGGGTATAACAAGGAAAAGCAATAAATACAAACAGAACAATATATATACTTAGTAAGCAATTACTATGAAAAGGATAAATTATTAATTAATATCATAGCGATCGTCAATGTCACATAATTGGTAGATTATTCCTGGTTATTAATATATAGGAGGGTGTGTTTTTGAATCAAATTTACCGGATTAATATCATACTTATTGTTTATATGGTATTTAGTCTTACCTTTCCTTGATGTTATATTTTAGTTGTTGTCAATTTAATGAACCTTTATTTATATAGTAAATCGTATTAAGTGGTATACATTTATTGTTAAAGAGCGTTTTGTCAACCAGGAATTAATGTCAAGTTCTAAGAAAAATATTTTATTTTTCTTATTAAGAACTTAATACTTCCCGTTAAATGGTGAATGCATACAAAAATAGTATCTCTGCAATATAAAATCTCTACACGTATAATTTCCAATGATGATTTCAATGAGGCGATCTTTAAAATAACTTCATGGTGACGACCAATTCAAACTTTCAGTTGTAAATGTTAAGGTTCAGTGTCGAAAAAGAAAAAAAAGTTGATCGTTAATTTATACAAACGAATTTTGTATATAGTTAAAAATATCCGCAAATGCCAGCTGACTCACGTTTAAATTTGATTGGATACAAACAAGGCCAAAAAATACAGTTTCGTTATTTGTGTTGAAAAAATACGTGATTATTGACATTTGCTGTAAATGGAGTATTAATTAAAACACTCTAATAATATATATATATATATATATATATATATATATATATATATATATATATATATATATATATATATATATATATATATATATATATCCATTATATTCACACTTAATTTTGTTAATGTCTAAATAGTAAATTCAAGGATAATACCTCATATAATTAAAAACAGATAATTCTTCTTAATATATCGGCAATATTGTTATAAATATATAAAGTATTTGTTATGTTATGAATGTAAAATTAATAGTTAAATATTTTGTTATATTCAAAATTAATTTTATTACTTTACATTTATTTTATTTATATTATGGTTATCAAATTCCGGTCGCAATTTCCGTAAGAAAACCGTTATATTGTGCCGTACCTTTATATTGCGTTGTGAGAATTTATAGGCTTCTAAATCTTTATTCGCGTCTCCTGGACCCTTTTGTTTGAAGCGGGACTCGACGTTAGTTTAACAGGTCAATTGAAAATTCCCCGGCCTGACACATAGATGGCGCTACTAGAATTAAATCCATATGTTTTTTAGTTAGTCCTAATCTTCAAAAGATGCGTGTATAAATCTTACAGCTAACGGATCATTAGTTTGTGAATTAAGGCATTTTGAGTGAAGCAACTTTTGTTGTTGTGAAAAAAATTGATAAAAGGGAATTTCACGTGTTGATAAAATATTGCTTTTTGAAATGAAAAAATACAGTTGAAGCAAAAACTTGGCTTGATGCCGAGTTTAAGGACACTGTCCCAGGAAAATCAACCATCAAGGATTGGTATGTTAAGTTTAGACGTGGTGAAGTGAACGCCGAAGACGGCGAACGCACTGGACACCCAAAAGAGGTTGTTACCGACGAAAACATTAAAACATCCACAAAATTATTTTGAAGCCGTAAATTAAAATGAATGAAATAGCAGACACTCTAAAGATATCAAGTGAACCTATACATCATATCATTCACGAATATTTGGGTATAAGAAAGCCCTCTGCAAAGTGGGTGCCGCGCGAGCTCACTTTTGACCAAAAACAACGACGAGCTGATGATTCGGAGCAGTGTTTTAAGATGATCAAGCGTAATGAACCCGAGTTTTTGCATCGATATGTGACAATGGATGAACCATGGCTCCAACATTTCACTCCGAAGTCCAATCGACAGGCATCCGAGTGGATTGCACATGATGCACCCGCTCCAAAGCGTGGGAAAACGCAATAGTCGGCTGGCAATGTTATGTGTTATGGCGTCTGTATTTTGGGATGCGCATGGAATATTTTCGTTGGCTACATTGAAAAAGGAAGGACCATCAATAGCGACTATCACATAGCGTTATTGGACCCTTTGAACGACGAAATCGCGGAAAAACGGCCGCATTTGAAGAAAAAGAAAGTGCCGGTTCACCAAAATAATGCACCATGTCAAAAATCCATGAACTGGGCTTCGAGTTGCTTCCTCATTCACCGTAGTCTTCATGTCTGGTCGCAGTTACTATTTCCTATTCTTAGGTCTCAAAAGAATGCTGGCTAGGAATAAATTTTAGTCGAATGAAGGGGTGATCGCCGAAACTGAGGTCTATTTTGAAGCAAAGGACAAATCGTACTACAAAAATGGTATCGAAAAGTTGGAAGGTCGCTATAATCAGTGTATCACCCTTGAAGGGAATTATGTTGAATAAAAAAAAATTTGTTAAAAAAATATGTTTTACTATGGTAGGTCGGGGATTTTTCAATTGATCTGTTATTAAAGGCAGAACCTATTTCGCTAACTTCTTTATTTAATTTTCTATTATTTTGTTTTTTTGCTTGCAAACTAATACTGCGGAAATTACGTGGCACCAAGTCTTGTATTAAATACAAAGCTTTTGAAGGACCGTAGCGTACAAAGTACCATTATAATTAAAATATATCTAAAAATTGGTTTAATTATTAAACCTATACATTGTTTGCGTTTATTCAAATCGCAACCCGTTTCACACTTTCCCGAAAATTAATCGTTAAATCGAAATTTAATATATGAACTTTTCCAAAGAAATCCGTTTTTAATATTTCTAAATCCTCAGTTACTGTTGTAATGTCCTTTTATTAGAGTCAGATTTGTTAGAGCGATTATCTAAATTATACATCATCTCACTTTTGTCAATAATCAGATCATGTTTTCATGTTTTGTTGTTTTATAGGTTTTGAAGATATTCTATATGAGAATATTAACACATCTTTTCTATTTAGCATTCTATTTATGATGTCGAAAAAAGTCGCATCTCAATTTATAATTGATATTCTATTAGTTATATACAACGCTTTGCTATTAGTATAGTACAACAGATACTAGACGTCCTTGGGTGTTTCTTAATTATGGGGACATTCTACATCGCTAAAAGTTGTTGTTAACATTAGTCAACATCTCGAAAAAAAAGCGTTTTGAAACCGTCTGGTAGCTGGGCTATGTTGTATCGTAGCTAGAAGGCGATATATCTGTTGAGTACATTGAGTGTGGCAGAACTTCAAACTAGAGCTGCAACATTGTATCCTTTTCAATTATTAGTTCAAACGGATTATAACTATACGTCTGCTACTAGCTATTGCTGGAATTTTTTGCAACAATGCGTCATTCTATTTCTTCAATTAATATTGTTAGATATCTGCAGTAACAATTTTATTCGGTTTTAGCGGCTTCTACGAGGGTGGTTCAAATATGATCGAGGCAAATACTCTGACACGTTTATTTACTATAGAAAGAAATTACAACAATTTATAGTTTTTCTAGGTATTTCTCCTCATTAGCTACGTATTTTGTCCAACTTTCCGGAAGTTTTTTGATGTCGGTATCGAATAATTCCTTGGGCAATTCGGACAGACATGTGCGTACGAACTCCTCTACCTCGTCGTCGGTGCTGAATTTTTGACCTCCGAAGGCTTCTTTCAGTGGTCCAAACATGTGGTAGTCGCAGGGTGATAAATCCGGACTGTAGGGGGGTGTTCCAGTACTGCCCACCCTAATTCTGATATTGCATCGAGCGTGAGACGTGCAGTATGAGGGCGCGCATTATCCTGGAGAAGAATCGCATTTTGTGCTGAAATGCTCCTCCGTTTCGAGCGATAAGCGGGTTTCACGTGTGTTTTCAGAAGATTAGAGTAGTATTCAGCATTAATGGTACGTTGGGTGCGCGGGAAAGTTCTCCCTCCGCTTCGTATCGCGTCAAATTTTCAAGCGCGTAAATTTTTACTCGAAGTTCAGGAACCCATCGCGCCGTTATTTTGCGATATTGAAGGTGTTCGTGGATGCTAGACTCTACACTACCAATACTGACGCCGAGTTCAGCCGAAATGTCTCGAACATTCATCCTACGGTTCTCCAAAATGAGTTCTACGCGGCGAATGTTGTCTGGTGTGATGCTGGTTCGCGGTCGACGATCATGCGGCTCATTCTCGGCGGTTTCGCGGCCATCTTTGAATGTTTTGGTCCATTTAAACACGGCAGCACTACCGAACTGATTTAGCAAACGCAGAAAAATTAACGCCTTGTCACAGTAAAAAACGACTGACAATACGTTGGGCTACGGCGGTCGGCATTTGAGTTTCACTCATGGTCGAAGCACGCGCGTGAATCATGCGCTCCCGTCGAAAACTATGCTACACTGTTCGTAGGGACCCAGCTATCACATACTCAAGCCAGGACTTTCAAAACATACATACGCGCCATCTACAGCGTTTCTCTCCATCATATTTAAGCCACCCTCGTAGTATACTACGCTTTGCTTATCCCACAATATACACAGCCATACGTCTTCGCCATGAATATTCTGCTTAATATCGATGTGGATGCTTCTCCTGAACTAACATATGATTTTTTGTTTTTTGGAATAATCGTAGTAGACCCACTTTTAATCGCTAGTAGTGTGATAGTTATTTTCCTCCTTTGGAATCTCTTTCGTAACATGAAAACGCCTGAAAATAGATAATTCATCAACTGCTAAGCCATATGAAAGTTTTTTGAGTTTTAGTTTTAGTTCTTTTTTTAAGTCTTGTAATTGATTGTTTCATAGTTTTTTCGTCTATTTTGAATTTAACAGTTGTTTACATTGATACTTGACACTTTCACCAATAGATAGCATTGACTAAGACACATGCAGTCGCTTAATACATTCTCCCTTGTAAATATTACAATTATTAACAATTATTATGATATTTACTCTGCGAAAATATAATATTTTAGCTCTTTAATTCTATACATTAAAAAAATTGTGGAAATTTTCTTTATTGTTTTAATAATATTTGAAATTCATCAGAATGATAAAAATTCTCATAAAATCAGGATGCTTCGAGATGATGTAATTTCGTGGCGAGACCACTGACAACAATGCAGAGAATCTAGGCAGGATATCCCTGACCTATTCGACTCATCGTGTAAAAGGTGTTTCGTCATATGTAGAGGTTAAAGCTGTCTAGATTTAAGATAAATCCTGATGGGGACCGAATGGGAGAAATCTAAGAGTTATTGAATGTATAACATCATCACGTTTTTCTTCGGAATTTTATATTTATAACTCCATCTTGAATTCTATAGATTAAATTTATTTCTTTTTTATGTATGTTTTTAGAAAAGCTACAAATAGAAAATATAGTATTTTAAATAGCATTTTAACGTTTTTTTTCGGTTTCTATAATAGCAAACTATTTAGTATATGGTAACACTTTGACAGACCATTTCTCAACGAATATATCAAATAGTTTTCGCTTAATTTGGACTATATCTTAAAAGAGAAAATATGGTATACATAGATTACGAGGGTTACTATTTTAATTGTAGGGTTATTGTATATATTATAATTTTGTTGTTGAAATTAATTGATTGAAATATTTGTCGTCAAAATCTCAGGAACCAATTTTCATAAGCACTATTTACTTTAAGTAATATATACTTAAGTTTTGAATACATTAATCGCTTCTTCAGGTGATGAAAACCGTTGACTACATAATTTTAAAATGGGGAAATAATAAAGTTATTGGGTGATAATCAGTTCTGTAAGGTGGATGACTCATCAATTCGATATTTCGGCCAGACCAAAAATTTATTTTCAGGGTCGGTTGTTTGACTTTTTTCTGAATTTATCCAAAAACTTATAACAAAATCGTATACAAATATTTTTAATAGCTAAATGATAATGCAAATCAATACGAGATGATACTTGTGATACTAATATACCAGTTTTCAACAGCATTCTTGTGTTTCACTTCATTTATACAATATTGTGGTGATAATCCACGTCGAAAGACTTGAAAAATAGTGGCATGACAATGTTTACGAATTAATTTCATCTTTTGCCTGAGATTTGTAAGCTACTGTAAACAGTACAAATCGATTTCAACAATATGTTCTGAAGAAGATTTTAATGATGATAATGAAAATGACTGATGAAGCCAATAATGTCAAGTTTCTAATAAAAATATTGGACACCTTACATTACTTAGTGCTGTCAAGGCTACAATCTACAAGTCTCATGAATGAGCATCTTTCTGAGTTCGCAAATATAAATTCCATTCCGAGGGTTAAGCATTCCCCCAAAATGATGGAAATTAAATAATTAATTAATTTGTCTGAGTATAGACCAGTTAGTCACATTAATTTGCTTTTCAAAATCGGAAACTCGCAATCCCGTTGAACTGTACTCTATATAAAATGCTAGTTAGATCAGTAGGTAGGCGAAGTTTAGTACAACTTTGATTATCAAGTTAATGACTAACTATTTAACCCTAAAAAAAGAAATAAAAATTAATGAATTAAACAGGTCATGTTTGGTGAATAAGAGTAGATAAGCGTTCTTTTCTGTGAGATGCTGCTTACAATGATGACTGTAACAGTTCTACCATACTTTCACAGCTCATTAAATAATGCTACTGTATTATATTTAGATGGAGCATTTTTGTTTTTAGCATAATTTTTTAGTATTACATTTCCATATTAATGTTATTTTTCTCACATTTAAAATAAAGAAATAAATAAAATATATTTTAATGTTTCTATTAATATTAGATACAAAATATGAAAGTCTTTAAAACACAATATATATTATTTTACTTAAAAAATACTATTTTATTTTATGAAAAAGAAAGAGGTGACTTGTTGAATGGCGATATAAAACGACACTAAGGATTTAAGGCTATCTGAATAAACAGTCTTCCAGTCTAGTCTATAATATCCAGTCTACAAACCATAGCAGTCTCTTGATATAACACCCACCTTCCTTCTAACTACGTGATCGTTATTCTGTTTGGACAATTTATAACTGTAAAATCGCTTGTGACTATCGCCTGTATATTCGTCTGCCAGTTCGCCTTTGGTGATCTTCTGTATTATCTTCTGTGTGGCCTTTGATATAATGTTCGTTATATCGAATGGTTTCCTTAGTTTTCTCAATTCTAATAGTTTAAGGATAAGAAACTGAACTAATACAATTTGCCTTTGGTAGCCGTTCACCTTGAACTGCAAGCTTCTTGTTTGGATTTCCAGTAGGCTAGGTTAGTTTACAGCAACTTTAGTTTGCCTTTGGTAGCCTTATACCCTGGCGTATGACGTTTTTTGCCAGAAATCCACGGACTAGGGGTATTTGTCAAAGCTTGAATGGTTCTTATTTAGAATAGTTATTTAGAATAGTTACTGACGGCTTTATAGCATCTTCAGTTCATCTTTCGTATCCTTACAACTTTAGCTGCGATACTTTTGCCCGAACTCCATTAAACTACGCCAAGGAATACTTCGAGTTTATCTATTTATAAGAAGTTTGATTTCATTTAAACGAATAAATTCAAAATAGAATAGCTTTATGACATCCTCGGAATTCTACCGACTGCGCGGGCTATGAAATTATTTATTTATATGAAACGGTTTAAAATACAAAAACTATTATTTTACTTAAAGAAACTTTTTAGTAGTTGGACCTGTTAACAGTCACGTGATATAACATATTTATATCATATTTTTTGTTAAAATTAGCTGTTATTTAGATATTTCTTTAATTAGATTCAGATTGTCAGTATATTGTGCCAAAAATTAAAATAATATCATTAACATTATATAATAGACTTGAATAATTGTTAATCATTTCAATTTAATTAAAGATCTCTCACAAAATTTTATATAAAATATATCGACTATAACTTATTAGATTAACTATATAACTATAAAGTTAGTTATATATTATTACTACAGTATTAGTAAACACAATGTTTAATATTATAGAACTATAGAAAAGCACTTGTTCGTCATTCAACCGTATCAATCAGGTCATATTTATAATATTTCAATCGGTAATACCATCACCAGATTAACGAGCGCACAGTTTTAAGAATAACAATTCTAAATGTCTTAAAGGTACCTATGTGGAAGCTTATATTGCCAGCAAAATTACGTTTCCAAGCCGAAGGAATTTTAATCGCTGATTGCACAAGCTTTAGCATTACGCTTTAGGTATACGTTTAAAGTTATTAGATGTAAAATGTGATATATCTGTGAAATCTTGGGAAATAAAAAGTACGATATATCTGTAGCAGTTTAAACAAATTTAGGTTAATATATGTAAGTAATTAACCTTTCGATATTCTGAGAATTCTACTGAGTGGCAACTGCAAGAACTAAAAAATAATTATTAAAACCGTTATTCAGTTTAGTTATTTAGTATTTGTGATACTGAATTGGTTTATAATTATAATATAAATTTTTTCTGTTTTTTATATTTTTATGTTTTTTAATTGATAATTTATATAGAATTTTTTATATATGTTAAGTACCTCTTGAGCTATATTTGTTATATTAGTAGCTATTACATATATTTTTTATTTAACAAAGAAAATATATTATAAAAGTTTATTATAAGCAGATATAGAGACTTAAGCGTATGTTGATGTGCCATTTCTTAAAATATATGGATGATGGCATATTTTGTACTAATAAAGTGAAAATATGTAATTAGCAAAATATCCTCCAAAAGAGCTATAAGATTTAATACTGATTTTCAATAAAAAAAAAACTGGAGAAGGTAAGATTGATAATATTTCCCTTGAAATCCTCCTATTTCTTCATTGAGGGAAGTACTCTATTAACGTTATCTTCGCTCCAAAGTTAAAGCAGAATATGATTAAAAAGGTGCACTGAGAGTGTAGAAAGTGTAGACAGGAGAAATTGAGAGGATGCTTAAATAATGTTCAGGTTTTGAGATTTATAAACATCAAAATAATCTCACACAATACCAGGGCTATAAGACTAATCCTATTTGTAAAATTATCGTTTTGGTTTTTTGAATTATTCAATGGACTCAAAAAGCAAAAGGCCTGAAGCAGACCTGAAGAAGCAGGACAGGACAGTTGTTACACACTGTTGCAAAATTATATAAAATTAATTGGGGTACTTCAGTAACAAATGTTTCTGCTTTGAAGGTGCAATCTGTAACGAGTACGAAACATAGGCTGATTTTAGTCAATTAACGAGGCTCCAATCCGAAATATATGAGTGATGTTAAAATATGAGCGATTATTTAAATTTCAAACCTAAAATATAAAGCGCATTGCGAGAACACATTACTCCACAACATCTCCGGATTTGGATGTGCACTCTCCTGCATAGAATAAGCCATAGAAAAGAATAAACTATGTTTTCCTCCTTTTCTAATGGCGGTCCATTCCTTTCGAGTCGATCCGTACGGTCGATCAGATCAAATCAACAAAAAATCTAGAAAATTTATATTTTGTGTTACATTAATAATTCTATAGTAATAATAATTAATTTGTTGTGATATTCTTGGTAGCCTAACATACATTGGTTTTAAAATATGGAAGAACAAGGGTAAGTGCAGAATATGAGATTAAATTTTTAAAAGTTATAAAATCCAAAGAGCATCAATTTTATTTATATTGGGAATTTTAGCTGCAAAATTTATAACATATCATTTTCAGAGACCTGGTATAGATATTAACATATACCAAAATTTAATGATAACAAGAACACGAATCAGGTGTGTCCATCAAGAATAGTAGCAAAAACTGTACTAACTGGTAATATTTAGATATTTATTTTAAGCATAATATATTTTAGTAATAATTTAAATTAATGTTGAGAGCTAAAGTTGAAGAATGGAAATTCAGATAATCAGAGAAGACGAAATTAGACAGCATTTTACTAAGATCTAAGAACAGTGTACAATGATACTTTGAAATAATTAAATTTACTAACAAAAGTAGATCTGGATCAAATAAACAAAATATAAAACTATCAACGACACCCTAATGATGTAATGACAAGGAAAATACAATGAATTATTATGTAAGAGTATAGGTAAATAAATTATTGTTTTGTAAAAATAATGATGTATTGACTGAGATGTCTTTCAGCTTTAGGCTAGTAAATGTTCATTAATGGGGTTTGTGGATCAATAATAGTAGCGATAATACTTGGAGCTTTTTAGAAAAATTTTACTGCTTTCTATATAGTAGTAGCTTTTTCGTTTGGTTTTAGCTATATGGGCTGTGCTTGATCTCAACGATTTTGGTCTTTTTTATGGTAATGTTTATTTATATGGTTCTTAGAGTTCCTGTTAATTGCTCAAATATGTAATATTGTGTAATATTTATATAAATATTGTGTTTTTATAAATACAGAAAGGCCTAAAATAGAACTGATTTTTATTATTTCATTTTGATTCAATAACTTTTTAAATAAAACGTGTTACTTCAAAAAAAATTCAATATTTATTTCCCTCCTTATATATAGTTTCAACATTAAATCAATTATTTATCATATTTGTGTATTTTTATTTATAAAAAATAATGATGATGTTAATATAATATTTTTATAAAGATAGAATAGCTGGACATATATCAAAAAAAATGTGTTATTTACAAAATTTTACTATTTTTATTTATTTTCTGAACCTATTTACTTGCTTAATATATTCGACAATAAATGTAATAATCACGACAAAAAAAAGTAAATAAAGCTGTGTATACGCAAGCGCCAAATCCGGAGATGTTGTGGAGTAATGTGTCCTCACATTATGAGGCATTTAAAATTAAAATTAAAACTGAAAACAAATCTTGCTAGGCAATACTCTATCTAATCTTGCTTCATTATTGGTCTGTTGTGAAGAAATGCTCGTAATAAGACAAAAGTACTTATTATAAATCAAAAACATTTAACAATAATAAGTCAATAGTCATTGTTATATTTGTGTTGCCCCCAGCCGGAAATTCTACCGAGCAGAAAAGAGTGGCGGGATCGGAGGCCTTGGCGGTGATTTTTGTTAACGATTTTTATGACCATGTGAGCAAGCTGTATCAGATAAAACAGATCAGCCGATAACACTTTTGTGAAAGTACCGCGACAAAATGGGTTCATGCTGTCGAAGTTTAGTTAGTTATTGTGACTACTCCCATTTAAGGCGAATATTCTCGAAACGTTCCTCACGATCTGATATTTTAGTAGAAAAGTGTAATGTTTTGATTAGCGTTGGGAACTATCGACTGAAAACAGTCGAAACAGTCGATAGTCAAAAAAATAGCGACTGAAAATAGTAATTACTATTTTCAGTCAAATGCACGGTTCGACTGTTTTTTCCATTCGTGATGTCAGACGAAGATGTACGAATTCTTGTCTATATAAAATGTGAGATAGGGAAAGACGGAGATAAATGCTTGGAGCAGTTAATTTTAAATGTCTTTATATTCCTCAATGATAGTAAAAGCGAGACAGAGATGTATATATATATATTCATTCACGTGATAACCTTAGGAAAGAAAAGGCAAACAAAATTTCTAATTTCGTAATTTCTATTATCATGTAATAAATAAAATAAATTTAAAGGAAGTAGGATTACTTTTATACTGATTGTTCTGTGGATGTGTAAAAGGAATGGAATATTAACACCACAAATGTTTTTTTGTGTTTTAATATATTAATTGCTATTTTTAAATAACAGCATAATAAATATAAATAGTAGAATACAACTTAAATAAAATCTAAAAACTAAAGATTTTCAATAACCAGAACTACTTAATAAAATGTAAACGTATACCTAATCATTAAAAAATTTAATCCATGATGAACCTAAAAATGATCGTAAAATAACTACCACACCCTTTTTAAATAAAAGTTTTATTTACTTTTGAATGGAAATATTTTTAAATTACTGTGTATTATCATGTTCAACTTTTCTCCCGTGAGGCGATTTCTTTGATCTTTAATCATTTGCCCAGATTTTGAATAAACTCGTTCCCAGGGGACATATTTTACGTGTAACTGATATAATTCAGGTAGTTTCATTTTATGGGTTTGCGAAAAAACTAATGTGTTTTCTAAACGCCTAATAAATGGAATTTCCAAATACTGCTAAATCTGTAAAGTTGCTGCAGTACTTGGAGTAATTACTTCTTTCATTCTAGCCATTTTTTTTTATCAAAATATCTCCAGATGTCAATACATTCTTGGTCAGTAGTTTTGTCTTTCGTTTTTGTATCGCCACAGCATTATTTCCAATACCAAATCCTGCTTTTTTAAATCTAGGATCTAAAAATGTGGATTTCCCGCATATCTTATTTATTTCTAAAATTGCCAGTCTTTTATTGACGACATCTAATAGACAATTTTGTTATTTTTTCTCCATCCACTTGTTAAAATCCTGGACTTGATGGAATGTTGTAGTCCTCTTATTAACCGTATAATTGAATATATCGTTGGGATATCTTTCTCCAGATAACTCGGTGGGCATTATTTTAATGGGCTTTAAAAGTTGAAAACATTCTGTTAAGATAGTCCATTCGTTAACAAATAAAAACTGTGGTGCTCTTCTTAATAGCCAACAAAATAAATTGTTGAATATTAAAGTAGAATTTTCCTATCAGAAAATGTATCCATTAGAAATATTTAATATACTTTATTCACCTCTTTACGGTTAATATTTTTAAAATAAAATTAACAACTGCTACCGTAAACAAAATTTCAAATCTTTTAGATCTATGCAATTTCTGAAACCTTTTGAACCTAATTTTGGTTTTGAAGCTTTTAGGAAAAAAGTTTCGACAAACAAGAGGCTTGGACTAAAATCGTGAAAGTTTGTCATACCAGTCCAAAGTATTACCTACTATGCCAGTTAAAAGTATCTTACTATTTATCATTTACAATTTAATTATTTTACCCTCGAAAACTAGCGTTCCAAAATGCTGCTATATTAATTTACAATATATAGTTATTCACAAATAAACTACAAAAAAACATAAAACCACATATATTACATATAAATCTATATAAGCATAAATTCGGTGCATTACTTTCAAGGTCGCGCCTAGAACGGAAGGCCAGAACTTTAAAAATCAGTCGAATGAACTAGTAGAACCGAAAATAGTAACTAAAACGACTGAAACAGTCGATAGTAAATAGTAATAAAATCAGTCGGACCAAAAATAGCGATTAAAAACAGTCGAATGAAAACAGTTACTAGTAAAAACAGTCGAACCAAAAATGGCGACTGAAATAGTCGATAGTAAAAAGATGATGTCAGTTACTGAACAGTCGATAGTCGATTTCAGTCGATTGTTCCCAACACTAGTTTTGATGTATCCACCTAACATATATATTTGATATATTTAAAAGTTATGATTGTTTTTTTTATTATATTATTTATTATTATATTATATTTACTCTCTTCAAGATAATTTATATTTCTAACTATTTTTCAAGTATTTGCTCAAGCAAATTAGTTTAATCATAATCGATTTTTTTGGGAATGTTTGCTTTAGTGTTATGAGTTATTATCGATAGTACTTTGTATTGATTTTGTTCGGCTTCAAATGTGCTGCGTTGTCCTAGTAGCCTCGATTTTGCTGTAAAAGTTATTTCTTTCTCCGGTAAACATTTAAATGTGAAAAATCGTATTTCCTATTTCTTTCTTCATTTCTTAATTCAGTTTTTACGTCCAATAATGGTCATATAATTTTGGCCAGTTTGAACGTTATCGTTATGTTTTTTTAAAACCTTGATTATTTCACGGATTTTGAGTCATTAATCTGTATTTTCCAATCTCTAGTTCGACTGTGTACTTTGTTGACTATTAATTGTAGCTATTCTATAACTGTAGGTAAAGATGTACCTTTTACCAAAATGACCTATATATATTATTTAACCTATCTACTATGTTATACGTATTTTATATTCTACTATATAGATAAAATTTACTTTAATATCTACCTAAACGTATTTATTTATTTACAATATTATACAAGGAAAAAGTGGAGGAAGTATGAGGAAAAATAGTAATAAAGAAAATTTGATTGAAAATAAAGAGAGCTTCAGGCCCTGGGGATCCGCTAACTGGCTTAGGTGATTTACAAATGTATTAACTAAACTCTCGCTGGGAATCGAACCCGCGATATACCTTTAGGAGCTAAATGTTTTAACCATTACACCATAGAAGCAGTTTTCTACAATATTTCTACGAGGTCTTATATATTACAGTTAGTGCTTTAAAAACAAACTGAAAGGCTTTTGCACCGAACGACTCTCGATTTTCGTCACACCAGCTCAGCAATAACATTATACAGAAATATTTGATTATTATAGATAAATAATATATAAAAACTTTGTACGTGTCTTTGAAATTTGAGCGTTTCCCTCGATTTCTCCCATCCCCTTCTCCGATCAGATCCTGTCTAGGTTCCAATGGGATCACCTTGGAAGTGCGCTCTTTCAAATAAAAAAAAATAATTTTTAAAAATCGGCCAACAATCAACTGAACAAATCGGCGAATATACATTTAAAAAATATGTACAGCCGAACATAGAACCTCCTTCTTTTTCGAAGTCGGTTAATAAGAGTAGTTTGAGGTTACTACTCTGTGGAATTATAGTTGAAATAGATTTGGAATTTGAGAATGCCATTTTATATGTCGATTTAAACATTCTTTCTTCGAGAGGATAGTACTCCAGAAATTGCTTATGCATCAGTTTGAAATACTGTACCCTCAAACGCCTGCGGGACTTCTAGAATTCTTCAATAACTGCTGTTACTCTGTGTTACTCTACTTATTTACATAAATATATTATTTTACTGTATTTGATTTATATTAATAATTATTAATAGATATGCGTAATAGTATACATATTCATAGTTATACAATTAAAAATTAAAATGTCATGCTGTTGTGGTTACTGAATCGTGTGGTTGTTTCTTAAAGGCTGAATTATAAATATTCTTCTGCAAAAACGACTTTGTTTTGCAATATGCAACAAAGTTCGTGAATTCTGGTAACCTTTAAAGAAAGTCGTGTTTCTTTGGACCATAAATTCTCGGAAATTATTGCAAATATGTCAACAAAATATCAAGTGTTTTTTTATTCACCTCCTTTTATTGTTCGTTGAAGCAAAAATAATACGCTTTTAATATTTATTGATGACTTATATTTTTATATTTTTATGGAAATTTTTAAAATTGGTTTATGAATCTTTATAGTTGCATATATTATTTTAAATATTGTGCAAACCTTCTTTTGCTTGAATTAAAATTCATTTAAATTTAACTACATTTTTTTGTTGGCATTGTTTTAAGGCTTTTAAATTAATGGGAATATTGAAATAATATTAAATGTAGATTAGTTTACACAATTTTCCATTTACTTCAACCTACATTTTTAATCGTTTCTAGTTATAGCTATTATGATGATTTTGTATTTTTAATATATTTTGAGTTTCATTCATTTTATAGGAATGCGATTAACTACAATATGATTTTGAAAAATTATTTTTGGGGTTTCACAACAGTAAAATGGTTATTATTATGCTTTAATAATCGAGATATATTTTTGTTTTTACTGGTTTAATTAATTTATTTTTGTTAAAATACCTGAAAATTTTTCAAGTAATATCATATTAGGTTACATAGCTTTAAAATATTTTGAATGTTATATGTTTTAAATTTGATTGATTAGTCAATATATACCATTAGATAAAAATGTTATGGTATATTATTTATATTGTATACTATACCATTTCATTATTAATCATTATATTCATATCAATTATTTATTACATTATTATACGCATTATCATAAATATGGAGCATTTCTGTAAATGCATTTCATCGAATATCATATTAAAATACTATTAAAAGAGCATCACTGTTACGACAATATGAGAGGGATTATCAGGCATTTATTTTAATAAATTTTCCGATGTAACATTCTATGCTCATTCTTACATTTAACTGTTCAAATATCCTAAATAATTTCTTGAAAATTTTGGTTTTGATATATTTCTTTTCTAGTATTCTTTGTCGCAACTTTTCCAATTCTCTCTTTTCGAGCTGCTGAATTTTATCTATGGAAGAAACTAATAATTTAAGTTTGTGATTCATATCCATCTCGTTTACTATAGACTTAGGATAGGATTATAGAATAGATTTTTATTTCCTTGCCTTTGCACAATCCCTTTAATGATATTTTTCTAATTTTACCTTAACCTGACAGTCAATAACAATATTTAAAATGAATTTATACGTGTGTTAAAGTTAACAAAATAATATGCACTATATTTATCAGTTTTAAATTATTTATTTTCGTGTTCAAGAGTGATTTTTTAGCCTGATGTTTAAATTTATATTATTTCCATATACATTTCCTTCAGTGAAATATGTTTATTAACGTTGTATCTATCAATGGTAAAATTTACATTATTTCATTTCAACGCAAACATTTCATTGGATAGTATTTTTAAATTTCTAAGGCATTTTGAATTTCTATGTATTTATCAGCATGATTATTAGTTTATTTTTAATAAAACAAGTCACTCCTCAGCTGTTGTTTTCGTTGATGTGAAGAAGATGAAGATTTCGATGAAGTTGATGTTTTCGTTATTACGAAGATTAGCTTATATTAAGAACGGAGAAATACTGTATTTATAAACAGATTTCCATAGTTAGAGGAAGTAAAATTTAAGCTAACTAGATATAACTATTAAGCACAAGAAGAAAGTATTAGACGACAGTTTGTATCTGTAATTTAAGCACGAAAATTCTAGGTTATCAGTTCAGAGTAAATTATCGTAACTAGAATAAGAAAGTAATTATAAAAATGCAAGCGGTCGTGTGGGTTGGACAATGGTCAAGGTTGACGTTAAAAACAGTAATTACAAGAGTAAGAGAAGCGGACCGGAAATCTGTGACAGAAAAATAAATATAATGATATTTGATAATAGACCGATCTAATTGTCCATATTAATTAATGTCCCAATAATCGTATATTAATTAGTTATATTTTTATAGTTTGTTGATTTTAATTGGAGTTATTTTTCATGATTATAAACCTTATCAAATTAGAAATTCAAGACACAAGTAAAACAACTATTATCAGGCCTCTAAGTAAATATAATGTTAATAGACACTATAAATAATTTGCGAACTTGGAAATATCATATTTAAATTTATATGAAAGATCAGGACAGCCAATCATAATCAAATACATTTTATGAAGGTGTCTTTAGCTCAAAGAATAATCCGATACATTCTATTTTGTTATATATTATGGGATAAATTGATATAATCTAAATCACAAATTAAATTCAGTAATTACTAAATAATAAACAGTAATAGACAACTTTTTAAATTAGTATAGGTATTGTAAGTACTATTCTAATACTATTTTGTACTTAGATAATAATGTTATTACAAATATTATTGCTATAACAATTTTTTATAATATATGCGATGAGATTGTTGTTGATGATGATAATACTTCGAAAATATATTAGTTATTTTAGCTGTTTAATTTTAATGTTTGTGATTATAAACTTAATTGTTTTAAAATTCTTAATTAATCAATAAATTTATCCTTTAATTTCAGATCAGTGCAAATAGTGAATAAATTAGGAATGCCCTAAATTAATGCGCCGAGGGCTATGAAAACAAGAATAATAACCAGAGGGACATAAGAAAAAAATGTGAATAAGCTGATACAGTGAATATTCGAGTACAATGGCGTTGAAATTGAGGAAGGATATTAAAAAATCTTCTTACTATGTGTGGTTCTTGGGAGCAAAGGAGTCAAAAGGTCTTAGAGGTTCTGAATATATCATACCCGTGGTGAAGCATTTGGAAGAAAGAGAGAAGGACGTTGAGCCATTTAAAGTTACCCTACAAGTAAGTGTGTTTAATGTATGTTTTTCTAATAAAATTAATACATATTAGACTGTGAGAATAAATAAAAAGAAGAAATGTATTAAGATTTTGTTATTAATGTAGTAGGTTTAGTAATAATGAGCAAAATGTTTCATTAACAAAATAGACGGTGGATCTTGGCTGATATCTTCTATTTAAAAAAAAACATAAAATTTAAACAAAATACTGCTACTGCTAAATATTTTTTATCTGTAATGCAGGGAAATTGCGATGCTGAAGCACCTGGCAATAGTTGATTCGTTCGTCAGATGCTAAGCTATCATACATTTTTTTGAAAGTTTGAGCTAGGTTTTTGTTTCGTTGGTTTCTTGTATTGGTTCCTCCAGTATTTTGAATTCAATTTTGAGCGTTCCATAATTAGTGTACCCTGAATAATCAATAATAACGACGAAAAAATAAAAGGAAATCAGGAATCAAGAAGGTCAAAATCATCGAATTTAATAGTTAGCCTAGGTTTTTTCTACTCATACTTCGCATTTTCACCACCGGTTATCAATGATTCCCACCAACGGTATCTTAATATATCATTTCATTTAAAACAAGTTCTAGTTTGATCATTTCATCTCAATTGCTCAAATCAACGCAGGCGCATTTCAGTAACTCTCTAATAAAGATATGTAAAATCTCTATAGAAACTATTGCCTCTTGGTTTGACGAACATTGTTTCTCACGAAATATTCTTGCCAGAAGAGAAAAAAATTAAAAAGATCTGCTGAATAAATTGCATTGTGAAACATTGTCTATTCTAGTTAATCATTGATCAGTGCTATACCTATTTCGTATACGGTTTTTTAAAATAAAGACTTCATTTAAATATTGATCAATATGATTATAGTAAATTCTTAAACTATTGATACTTAAATATTATTTAGTAATTATTTATTACATAAAAATTTTTGCCTAAAATATCAATATATTCATATATCGAGCAAAAAAATATCGATGAAAGAATATCTATTTCTTTGAAATGTCGATAATTTTTCGGAATCCCTACTTTCATGATGATAAATATATGCTGTTCCGTGAAATCATTGGGAAATATAGTATATCACTCATTTTTAGAGTTATGAAGAAATAGCTGGTATCCAATGTTAATTATAATTTAGTTATAGGTGTTAATAACACCGCAATTTCTTTGCTTTTAATTTTAAACAAATATTTATTTATGATTTTTATCATATAAAATGACACATTTTTTGTACAGGGGACACAACTCAACAAGTGATCTTCTGAAATGTATTTTGTTAATACTTTCGTATATTCCTTCATATGTTTCGTATTTTGCCTCGACAAACTTGATTTCCACAACAGCAATAATTTTCCTATGCCCGTTATAATGTGCTATTACAGTAATTTAAATAAACGCATCCTCCAAACTAGTCAGTTAGAAAATACTTTCAACGCATTGTTTTTATTGTTTTACAACACGTTAAGAAACAACTCTACTTTCTATTTCGTTTAGTCTCTATTTTATCTAAAAATGGCCGTGTTATTATTAGCGCTCATAGTTCTATGATGAGTTTATTGGCTTTTTTGTTCCATTTAATTCAGTGCAGAAAGCTAGTAACTGATCCGTATAATCGGGCCTTTCTCATAATTTTTTTTAGTCAGTTTTTAGTGACGGTTTTTATTCTAATGGTATTTTAATTAAGTTTTAAAGCTTGTTGTGATATCTTTGTAAAATGTTAAATGTTACTGCATTTTTTAAAAACATTGGATTTTTATACATAGGTATAGCCTTTTATAAGTAATTAGAAGACTCGATAACTTGCATCTACATCTATTAGAAATTTTCTCCGACAATAACAATAGCCTCATCGCGTGCTCACTGGAAGGTAGTTTTTCAGGTTTGATGATGATATTATGATCAGATTCTGATCGAATGCTGTCTTGAATATTTTTACTAAATCGTTGTTCTGGCGAAGGAAGGTTTGTTGTTCTTGGATAACAGTTCTCTTCACTGTTGCATTGTGAGCACAACGCCTATAAATTTCCGCATAGTATCTGGTAATAGTAAAAATACTTCTAGTAAGAGATAAATTTGTTCTTGTTTCTACAATTGCCTAGGAATTTTTTAACAGGAATAGTGGGCATGCAACTGTTTTGTACAATATGCGTTGCGCCAAAGAACACCATTTGGAAACAATTATTTTATTACTACATGTTGGCCAAGGGGAATAGAAGAATTAAACGATTGATATTTCCTTAGCAATATCCGATATCTTGGCACCATAATCTATTTCTGGATGGTAGTAGGGTGCTTCTCGTTTTTGGATCATAGAAGCACTGCGTCTATAAAATCGCTCAATTACATAGTGTCGTGTTTGCTGTTGTGTTTCCTATGTACGAACTCATTGCATTCTAAGCCTATTCTCTTCATTTCTCATTCACTCTCGAATGCAATTGTGACATACCTATTCGAATATTATAATTTTTGTCTCTCCCTGATCATCAATGCGGTTAGCACATGAGGTGATCTACCTCGGTTGATTGACCTCGACGACCTAAGTCAGAATGGATAGAGAAGACGACTTCTTGTAATTGTTTATCATAAAAGTAAAGAATGTTCTAGCGCATTAAATTTGTGATTAAATAATAACAAATGTAAAATACGTTTACAAATTTTATTTTACCATAAACAGTCACAACATATTTCAACTCTATTCTTGGCAAATATTTACTAGGACACAATTGGAATACGATTCAATATTAACACATAGTTATATTGTATTTGCCATATATGCCATTGTTTTTCAATTGATTTTCACGTTATTGAATCGATGTATCTATCAAAAATACTTACATGTGTATGAAATATAAATAGTGGTAAAATATTCAACGGCCAATGCCGAGAAAACAAAATTGTTGTTTTTACTATTTTGTTTATTATTATATTACTATTTTAGCTTATCATTATATTAATATTTTCTTTATATTATTCCATTTTTTCAATATACTTACTTACCTAATCGGTCCAACCGATTTTGAGTTTTAGTATTACAAATGAATAGAAATTCATTTTTATATATACATATAAGATTACAACTAATTTATATATTGCTGATCAATTATTAATTATGTTATTGTTGCAGGTGTCCCATAAAGGTTTGAAGATTATTCAAAATGTGGTATCTCAAGGCCCTAAGAATTCAAAACCCAAAAACGAAACCATAAAACATTTCATACCACACAATACCATCACCTACGTTTATCAGCACGAGGACATTATCGCCTGCATCCTGCTATTATTCAATCCCGTGACGAAATGTCCATTACATGTCCACGCCTACAGGTAAGAAAAACATATACTGCATCTCTTTAAGCGATTGTTGTTTCAAATAAGCATGCGATATGACGAAATAAATAATTTACTACTATATGTAATAAGGCATGTTTAATAATTTACTTTGAAATAACAGTATACAGTTATAAATTTATACATTTACGACTTCGACTTGCAAAGGAACAAAATTGGACATCGTCGATAGTGAGCACGCATGAAAATAAAATGATGTATATAATTATTCGTAATAAAGCACTTTTATTAATAGAAATACAATAATTTTAACTTTAAGACTTTATCATTAATCCATAGCCTGCAGCCTGAGAGTGTCTAGTGTTTAATTCTGAACCGATACCTTGCTCTTGCTATTGTTCGCCATAATTTTGGATTCTTATAATATTTCGGTTATTCATATTGTATGAAACTTCACTCCTTCACTACATTCACTTTGTATGAAATTTTTTCATATATTTTTGGGGCTATTCACTATGATTTCCACTCAAAGGGTTTATTTTATCACAGAAGATTCTGAGCAATTTGTTCCCCTTTCATTTAACATACATATCCAAACCATTCTAATCTGCGACCTTATTATTTAACGGTTTACTGACTGTTGTGTATCAAATGAATGAATTCATTTGATACGTAGATTTTTTTACAATGTTTACTATATCATTTTTATTGTATAAAAAAATATTGCTTTCTTCCTGGCTGACAGTACTCGCTTTGATCGCAACATTTTTGTGAGCAGAGTCTGAATGTTGGTTTTTCCACCGGCTCTGAACATTTCTCGGCAACTTCAGCGGTCTTAGAACACTTTAATGATTTTATTGCCCTTCACAATTTGTCTATCGTTGGTACATCATGAAGACACGGAGTTTTTAGAATGTGAATTGTTGGCGGAGTAGTCAAAGATCTGTGGTGGGTTATTGTTGTAGAGCTGCACGATGCAACTCCCTCCGTTGTTCGAAACGCTTATCGTATGACCTTACGAAGCTTCGATCTGCTTTTTGTATATTGTCTTTGATAAATTCATTTTTACCCCTCGATCACGTCTCGATGAAGCAACTTCCAAATCGGTATCCAAACCATTCCAGTAGACTTCTTATTTTAGATTTGGTTTTTACCTAATGTCTCTTTAAACTGTGATATTTCTCGAAATTTATTAGTTTTGCTTGTTTTTATTGATCATCAGTAGACATTCGACATACTTTAGTGGTACAGTCAACAATTGTTTCAAATATTTTCTTATCTGTGCATCAATTTCAGTATCGTTTAAGTATTCTAGTGCCCCAGGTTTCTTTGTCGTTTCGATTTCAAAATCCATCTAATATTTTAGATTCCGCAAGTAGCTCCAACGATGATTGATTGTAGACTTTTAACGACAACAGTTTGTAACAGTTCAAGAAATAATAATAAATCCTTATCAAGGAAATAATACTAAATTAAATATTTAGTGTGTATCATCATTACTAAAATATCCTTTTAACAAGTCAAACTCTTAATAAGGAATATTCTTTGAGTATTATGAGCTGTTTGGCTCTAAATATTTGCTTCAAAAAAGGTTAGCATTGTAGACTAATTACTTAGTTTTTTTTGCATATTTTCACATTTTCATTTCGCAACTGTTCCATTCACCATATTTAGCCTTAGGTAGGTAGTATTTTCTTTTGAATTATAGACGACATCGCGTAAAAAGTCATACATTATAAAATATCTACCGGAGACACCTCAAAATCTTATTATATTTCAATAATTAGGTATCATTTTCATACATCATTCTTTCACCATCATTTTTGTGCAAGTTAAGGTGAAAATATCTCAGTTGACTATGGAACGATTTCCGTTAAAAAATATTAAATTTTTTACATGCACATTCTACCTTTTTCTTAGCTCCAAGATATCTCATGCAGCGCTTTTCCAACATCAGTATTCATTCTCTAAATCTGGAGACTCTAAACATATTCATTTGCGGCACTCTCAGTTTTTCACTGCTTGCTAAGGGCTTGCGAGAACCAAATTGAGGGGAACAAATGTCAATATTAATGACACGTACATCCAGGCAGATAATATAATTTACTGATTGGATCGCTATTTCTATGTCAAACCTTTCCCTCTTATTAAGTTCACTGTATATTAACTTTACTTTTTGTTTTTTTTTTACAATGGGAAAAGACGAGTTTTGAGAAAAAGGTGAAAACGGACATTTTAAAAATAATATTTTAATAATATTTTATACAAACATTTCTATAAACTGTTCTTTTTTAATTTTTCTTCGATTGGGGTTTTCTGTCGTTTATTTTGTTAATATATAATGACTATAATTCTAAATATTTTAAATGGCTGTTGTTTTGTTCAAGGGACTACAGCTTTATTTTGCGTATATTCAATTGTGGGTAAAGCTCATAAATTAGCAGATTATTGAATAGTAAAATCTATTTCAATTTATAAAATCCCTTTTCTATAGTTCAATACCATAAAGAACGAAAACAATTAATAAGTTTCTTTAAAAACAAGTCATTTTAGTCACCTTGCATATCGGTATATATATTTAACGTTCGTATATCAGATATAAATAAAATTCTGTGTTATTTTTTTAAAAATATATTTTAAAGTCTCCTTTTACCAACTATGAGTTTATCTGGACAGGGCCTAAAGTTTAACGTGTGCTCCGAACCACGGTCTGCATTAAGCCTACCGACTGGCGAGTGACCAATACTAGAAATCATCCCAGGAAACATCCTGTTTTACCCAGCCTGGTTACTGGCGTGACTGGGATCATTTTCTTTCGTCGAATTTTACACTTTTGCCTAACATTCACAAATTTTAAACAATCACAAACATAAATTTACGACCATGCCCCAGCAGGATTCGAACCCGCGGCTATCGCAACAGTAGGAGGGCCGTCCCATCGTCTTTACCACTGTGTCACCAAGCCGGTAATACTGTGTTATTGATATCATATTAGAAAACAGGAAGTAGGATATTGTTTTAATAATGTATAACATTGGGACACAATATAATTTCAACTATATAACAAATGGTTAAATTAGGCATGGCGTTAATACATGTTATAAATTATGCAATATTATTATGTTTAAATTGTGTAGATATACATAAGGTAAATTAACTGGAAATTTGAATTTATAGCTATTATATGTAATTTGAACATTGTTGTTAAATTATAGGAAACATGATGATACCCGAGGCTTTTGTGGGATTCATTAAGATTAACGAGGTGAACGCGCAAATAGTTGACCATCGAACAGTTAGATACCAAAGCCGCACACAAGAAACAACGAAGTAGATAATTTAATTTAATCTGATTTCACGGTTGAAAAGTACAGATCTTACAGAAGGAGCTGTTCACTTTAAGGGTCATTTTCAACGGTGTAACATCGTTATGTTCATTGACTAGATAAAAAATTAAAGGGAAAGATAAGTGTCTAGTAATTTATTTTATATTCACGATATTGGTAAATCATAAATTAATGCCAACATAATTTTATTTTTAAAATTGTACTTATTTTCCAAAATGGACTTCTTCACTGGTTCTGAGTAGTGACTCACTGACTCACAGACTGTTGATCGGCTTGAATATTGTAATTGTTTGAAGCGTAATTACATAAAATATTACGGCATATTTGTCTTATTCCCCGAAGAATAATTAAAGTAGAATGTGCTAATGTCAAGTAGTTGAAGTCAAATACATAAGAAATCGCTGTAAAACTTAATGGTACACTACGATTTGGTTTTGTAAATTCTTATATGTTTACATTGGAAACAATTATTTTATTAGCAATGAAACTCAACAACGTCAGATTTCGGATATTCATCCATAGATATGTTTTGAAATTTGGATACAATTTTTTGCTTGGATAAACCATTTGATAAAGTTTATATTTACCTAGATTTAAGCTATCATAAAAATTAATTGTAGGTTAGTCGGAAACGACTAGTAACAATGTAATAATTGAATATTAAAAAAAAACATAAAATAAAGTACTGACGTATAAGCAAATTTTTAAGCTTATTCGAAGATATGGAATTCAGGTATGCGATTGTGGGCAATAAAAAAACAATTTCGGCATAATATGGCGCTTTCAGAAATAAGTACTGATTGGTATTAGAAGAGTTTTCGACATGTTGTTGTTAATTTCCTAGTTAAAATACACTTTAATATTATATATGGTTCTATTTGTAATTTTACTGTTAATGTTTAATATCTAAATATTACTGTTAATAATTTTGCTCCAGAAAATGTTATAATCAAAAAAATGTTAAATAAAAGTTATTATATTACTTATAAGACCAATAATTCGATTTCTTTTATGTACCAGATTTCCAAGCTGACATGTTTTCAACATCAAAAGTTAATTTGTGATAATAATGGAGCTCTTTATCACCATGTCGATGGGTAGTACAATGGACAGTCATAATATTAATACGATATCAATCAATTAAATTCTGAATAGTAATCGTTTTATTTAACAAGGTCGATTTCTGTTCATTAAAAGATTATTACAAATTAATCAAAAACTCTCCCATCTTCATTACATCAGAAATTATAGTGTTTTTTTTTGGTTATAGATGCGATTCGTTAGAAACAGCGTCCCATTTGAAGCAGCAACTTCAGATTCTCATCGAACGACCAGAAAATCAGAAGAAAATGGCTGAAATAGAAAATAGATTGAAGCCTGTTGAAAAATCAAAAAAATTGGAAAGTAGTATTGGTAGCGATACTGGTACTTCGAGAGGGGAATCAGAAAGCAGTGAGGAGAGGTGATATTATTTCTATGCTATTTAGTTAACTTATTTAATATTGGTTTTTAATATCTAATTAGATATGCAATGGAAAATACAAGGATATCTACCCTCTATGATTCCGTGGCAGCTGAATTAAGAGAGAAGTTGGGAAAGAAGAATTCACCAATTCTGTTGCCTCCAAGAGATTACGATACTGTACATAGACAGAAAGGAAATCTCACAGGTATCTATTAGTTTTTACAATTAAATTGAGGTTAGACCATTCAGATAATTTAATTAAATATTACATTTGAATATCAGGCACATTTTAGATATCTTTGATGGTGATTTTTGTTATATAAATGACACGTTCTGTACAAACTTATAATCTATAACTCAATGTAATGACCATTTTATGTTATTCTAATGTGATATTTCTTGAAATCTATATAATAGGATTGGTCATTTTGAATAAGAGGAAAAATATTCCTATTAGATATATCTCCTGAAAACTATGTATTTTAATCCATGTAAAATTTTTTAGAGGCTTTACATATATATAAGAGTTATTGAATAATTAAAAATCAGATGGTATATTATTTGATAGAAAAGTGTATTTAATAACATGCAGCTTGAAATCTCGGCGAAAAAATAAAAAAGAAGTTATTTCTTCTCAATTCAAATTATGGATCCATGATAATACACTTTAAAATGATTTTGGATGACTACAACCTATAAATAGATCAGGAGAATATAATAATATCCGTATATATAGAATATACATTGTTAAATCCATATTGTCATACTAAATCGATAATTGAAACAGAGATGTTCTGAATATGTTAAAAGATGCGAAAATATACTTGTTTCGAAAGGAAAGTGAAAGGATTCGAAAGCATTTTAATGAGATGCTATCGCACACGTCATGTTTATCACCAATTATAACACCGATTCTTTAGAATCATAGCGTATAATTTATATACATAGCATATTTACACTTACGAAGAGGTCGAAGTATGTTTTGCTGTGGAATGCCTAAAAGTTACTCCAATATTATGAATAATAATAGATGATACTTGAGTTTAAAATAAAATTTGTTACTAAAGGACACTTTAAAATAAAAAATATATCTAACATCTATACCTAAATGTAAATGAATATTGTTGCAGTATATAATACATGCAAGTCTCCAACTGTATTTTTATTTTACCTAATAGGCATAGAGCTTCGAAGATGTTTAAATGCTAATATTGTTGGGAATAATGCAAAGAACAAGCGATTAGAGTCATCGGGAGGAAGCTCTGGAATTGGATCTGATCATCCGCCTAGCCCAGAAAGTCCAGAAACACCAGATTCCAGATTCCACACGCTGGAAACCCAAAGTACCAGTGGTAAGTTTCATATTTACAGCTGTTTTTTAATTTAAATTTTGTATATATTAGGTGATGTTTAAGGACACAGACAGGTGTATTAATAATTTGCATAAAACAGGTGTTTTAATACACATGTGTCTGAAGTTTTTTAACCTTATGCAAGCTATATATCTGCTGTTATATTTGTGAACAAAATATTTGTTAATATGAAATTCAATTACGATGTTAAATGTGTTAAAAACACAGTTGTATGTTATTCTACATTAAGTGGCGAATATAGTGGTTGTTAATAAATTACTTGTTTAGCTGTTACTATTTATGTCATACATTTTATGACACAGAAATAAAAAAATTAAACATATTATATTTCCAACTAATGAGCACTACTCTCAAAATATTTAAACTAAGCTTAGTAATAGGACAAAGTACAAAAACAAAATAAAAACTTACATAGGCAATTACAAGGGTATTTGCTAAAATTCATTTATATCTAATATCTGTCTACCATCGGCCTTTCCTCCTACTGATTTGTACGATTCCCATATTTTGCTCTTAGTGCATTGAGTTCAGTCATTCAAATTAACCATTCAATGGAGAAACCAATCTCTAGGACAGCTTCACAATAGCTTTCTCAAAATATTTTACCAGTACCAAAGCATATTGCGACTATATATTGATTTGTAACGATATCAAATGTGTGTGTGTGTATGTGTGTGAGAGAGAGAGAGAGAGAGAGAGAGAGAGAGAGAGAGAGAGAGAGAGAGAGAGAGAGAGAGAGAGAGAGAGAGAGAGAGAGAGAGAGAGAGAGAGAGAGAGTGAAAGAGATGTTGGATCTGCTTAGACAAGGTTATAGAGACAACAACTTAGTTAGTGATCCTAATTGTGTAGTCCACATCTCTTATCAATCTTGTAGGAATTTGATGGAAGATGATTTGCAGAAGACAAGCCGCAAACAATTTATGGGTTAAAATCGAAAAAACTGAATTCAATAGTAGAATTCGAGAGTATCCGAGAGCAGAACGGCTCCTGTGTCGAGACTTGGGAAATAATGTTCATACTTCTACAGAACCAACAGAACTGTATTGATTGAGATAAACATTTTTTAGAAGGCTATGCCGAGTTCATTTAGCAAACGAAATACTTGAAAAGTTTGTTTGTAACTTTGGTAAAAGGAACTCATTGATGATGTTAACAACTGTGGATTTCATCATCAATTCATTTCATTTCATCATTGATCTGAACTGATTTAAATATAGTTTAAAGATATATTGATACTTGGGACTTGTTGAATAAGATTGAAAGTGTGTGAGATTAAAGCTCTTACAATTGTGCATTATATACAATTTAGTATTAAGTCAGGACCGCAGGCTAGATCGGCAAAACCGCTGCCTAAATGATAAAATCTGTAACAACATATAACCGGCATATTGAAGTTGAAAAACGACAAACAACTCAGGTTCAGTATTCCAATAACTAAATGGACAAAAAACTGACTTATAAAACTGTTTACTTAATATTAACTTCTACCTGTCACAGACATAAAAATAAAATGGTAATAAAAATGGTACCTTTATAAAAAATGCAAAATAGTAAGAACTTATTATAACGTTGTTTGCGTAAAATTTAAAATTAAGCGGTTCATTAGCACTCGAGTGATAATTGTTGGCCGTATCTAAAAAGACCATTTGAAGAAAAACACGTTTAATGTTATAACAAACTATTGAGTTCATATAATTTAAACTTTTTCTATAGTGATACAGAGTCATCGATTCTATAGTCACCTTCATTTGATATTGGTGTTTCCGGTATATTTTTTATTTATTCTTTGAAAATTTAAATATATACTCTATTTCATTTATTTTACAGTTTATATAAATAGTCAACGTTTTAGTAGTCAATTGTTTTGTAGTTTTATTTTATTATTTCCGTCTAAAATTTTTACGTTTATATCTTGTAGTTTGTTCGATTTTGTGTAAGCACATCTTTGTCTAAATTGGAAAATAGGGTCAAATTATATTGACTATATCAATAAGTCCATAGAAAGACATATATAGCAAAGACCAAAAGAGAATTGAGATACAATATCACCAACAGCAGCGTATTGATGACAATTTTTGTGGTTACACATTGAGTAACATTTGTTGGACTATTCTTCCCAAAGCGCCGCAAACAGGTTTTCTTATTTTAACTCTTCTGGCCTGTCCAAAATAAATGTAATCTGACCAGCTAGAATGATGGATGGTATGTTCAATAATATATTGATGAATGCCAGTTTGATTTTCAGTTTTAATAAATCACTTAGCACTTGAAGAAAATCTCCATATGTACTTTTTCGTATATCTTAATGAAATTTCACAATACGATATTTAGTATTTTTTTGGATGTAACAGTTACATTTTAGAACATGTGCCTTTTTAGAACGTGTTACCTTATTGATATTTTATAACCGTTAATCTAAGTAGTAAACAATATTAAAATAAAATATGAAAATTAATTATAAAATTACATACTATTTTTATATATGTAATACATTAAATCAAAAATATTATTTTATTTGCGAATTAAGAAGTGATTTTATACTAATAACACTTTCTGATTGCATACCTTACAAGCGAAACCATAACGAAGTATTTTTCTGTTAATATTTTCAACAAATAACAGTGTGTAAAGTGATAGTCACACTTACTTGACATAAATAATATAACAGAAAAGTTTACTAAACTAGCACACCTAGTTTTTCATTGTTAATAAGTATAATCGCAGAAGCTTGAATGGAGCTTGATATCTAATTGTGAAGATTGTTAATATGTTTTTGTTGACTTAAGCAGTTAAAAAGTTATCTTTGCATTTCGCACAGGATTAATGGTTATGTTAAAGTAATATTTCTTCCTAGAATGTAAATAAATTTATTTAATGTATTTAATGTTAATTTAGTGCTTAACTCATAATATTTGTTTACTTTCTTAAATTCTAACTTAAAGTTTTATAGATTTTACATGTTATAGCTGCATTTAATCGTTTGACTAAGTTGCTAAGTTTTATATGCATATCAAATAACGAATATGCATCAATGAAATACTGTTTTAATGTCTTTATGCATGCCCATTATTTTATTAAAAATGTTTTATTTTATAGAGGTATATATATATTTTAAGGCGCTTTAAAAATTTTATAGGCGTCGATTAATTCTTTCAGATATGTATTAATAGTTATTAGGTGCTTGCATATATTCTGATTATTTTTTGTATATGTATGAATCAATATATCATCCATAATTTTTTATTTGTTACCTTATTTCGGGCAACATGCATGTTCGCATTTCTTCAGCATTTTGTGTGTCGGCTAAGCTGTGCTGCATCTATCTGCAGGTAGTCGCTGGTGACTACGCTGGGCCCAGTAGAACTTGCCATTCCAGATGCAACAGTGTAAGTGTTGCAAAGTGTGGGCGGACATTTTCATTCAACACGATTACATTGCTTCTGTTACTCGCTCGTTTGATCTTTATTTGGTTTTAGCAGCTCGTAATATATTACACCTAGATGATCCCAATACATGCACAGCAAAACTTTAAGACCATGAATGTTTCGTTTCAGCTCTTCTGGATGAACCCATGACTGTTTACGTTCTTAGTAAATACAATTTTCATATCAATAGATCCACTTTTATTCAATTAAAGTTGTTGAAACCAAAACCGATTATTGGGTTGTGATGGAGTAACATCAGTATAACGTCTGTAAGTGCTGGATAGGCTTCGGCAGCAGATTTATTCAAATTAAATAATAACATAGTAACAAATTTCGAAAATTCAATTTTAAGTGTTTAATGATTAGTCTCAGTATACGCTAAAAAATTGAATAATGATTTTTGAATAATTGTTATTTTATATAGAGATATTTCAAAACCATCGAATTTAATAATTGGGTTAGATTGTCTAACAGTTGCTTACATATATAGTTATCGCTGATCGAAATACATGAATACATCTAAGACTTATATGATAATTTTAATATAATAATATTAACAAATGCTTTTAATTTTTGTAAAAGTTAATTTTGTACTGTTTTTTCTACTTGTACTTTTGTATTATTGCAAATTCCTTTATTTGTTCTTACTTAAATATTTCTGTACCTTTTTCTCGTTATACTAGAACACTAAATTATTTTAACACTTACTTATAGAATATTGATTAATTAGGATATTCCTTTATTATTAAATATTAAGAATATTATACATACCTACTGGTTTTAGAACGTATTTTGTTTTATTTTGGTTCATAAAGGATTATTTTGTTCGATATCGACATGACAATAGAACCTCACTCATCCTCATGACAAGTGACAGTATCTGAAGGTCTTGGTGCAAGTAATCAGTCGTATAGTATCTGGTCATACCTACAATACTTCGCAGGACCTTGTTCTAGAAAATTTGTATTTTATTTATACTAGATTTCGCAGAACATTTCTATAATTGAATTCCGTATGGACATATAAGTTTCAACACTTGCTGGTATAATAGAAATTTGTTATATATAATATTGATAATTGTGTTTTTTTCCAATTAACCAATACATTTTCCTATATTTTAGTTCCAGCTCTTTCCTTTTTTACATGGTTCTTCCAGCGAAGTCTTGCATCAAGATTCATTCCGAGATAATTAGCGTTGTTGCTATATGGAATGATACTATTGTTTGTTGTTATTGGTGATTGTGCGGTCTTATTATACGTGAACTACACATGCACAGATTTATTTTTGTTTATATTTATTTTCAAGGTTTGGGTACAATTATTTATCTTGACACATTCCTGTCGTAATTTTGGTGTGGCTTCTTCGCTATTGCCTCCGACATTAAGAATCGCCATATCATCAGCTAATGTAGCTATCTTGATATTTTCCATTTGTGGTATATTACATGTGTAGAGTAAGTAAAAAATTGACCCAATTACACTTCCTTGTGGTATACATGCTTTAGCTTCTTTAATTGTAGAGTAGGCTTCTTCTTGATTCACTCTAAACATTCTGGCTGTAATGTGGGATTTTAATAGTTCAATGCGTTCTTTCGGTAATATTTTTATAGTTTATGAAGAAGATTGTATATGCCATATATTTTCGAACATTACATATCAGTATCATATTATATCTAAGAATATAGCTGAAAATAACTTTTACCATCATAGACCTTCCCGATTATATCTAATATTTTATGCACCTGGTCTATTGCTGAACGATTGTTAATAAACTCAAACGTGTATTTAAGTATTACGTATTTTCTCTGTCTCTATAACTTGGAAATGTTAACATAATATTGAGCGAAACTGAAACAACGCCTGAGAAACTTTTTAATATATTTGTCAATATAGTTGTAGTAAAATTTGTTATTCATGTGGATGCTGACATATTTTAACAATTTTTAGATTGTGTATTCATTTTAATAATTTTAATCAAGAAATACACTAGTATTTATTTGGATTACTTTACCCATTATTACAATTGTACGATTTAAGAAGAATCGACTAATTTTCTTCATTAATATGAAATTCTTCATACCGACCGTTATTTCTTTTCTTCTATAGGTATAGTTTCCTGTATTTTGGTGGAATCTATACAATTGTATTTGTCTACCGAACCGAACTAGATACTAACCAGTGTGAAAATTATCTCAAAAAAATTTGGAGTTTGAATAGTTTGTTTTCTGGTGTTATTGCTTAATAGATTTTACATTTTATTCTGTAAACCCGTACCTCATGTGATGTTTTCATAGCAAAGCCAGACTATAGAACTAAATTTACTGGAATTTTTTTGTATGAAATAAATTTTAAATCTTTGCAGTTTATTTTTAGTTCCAATTATCTGGCCATCTTTAACATAAGATAATCTTTAATGTAAACCTTGTTTGAGTTTGAATCTGATAACTAAAATATATTCATACAAGTTTTATGATGAATGTAATTTAATCAATGAAAACACATTATTTGCGAGCGCCTATTTCACGGTTACGGATTATAATAATGCCCGCAGCGTTCCACGTATATAAACCGAAACCAATTATAAGTAACTTTCTTTGATTTTATGCCAACGAGTCAGGCCGGTACGTACGTTCAAAGCGAGCGTCGCTGTAGCTCGGACAATCCTTAATGTCAACGGTCAGCTTCGTAGAAAAATTACGCGTTAACTCGCGTTTTGGCCAACGAGGTGTGCCCCGTTCAGCCTCACAAAAGCGCCTCTAGCGGTGAAACTCGGTATTAGTAGACGTATTAATCGTTCGGACGAGATGTCGGGAATCTGCGTGAACTTGAATCGAACACAAATCGTTTCAGTACGTTCTGCCCGTATTTTTATGACATATCGGGGTCGTTCAACCCGTTTTATGCATTCATTGAACGAATCGAACGTATCGTAGGCCGTTTTCGATTTATGTAGAGCAATAATAATGGTAGAGTTGAGAGAGTAACTTCAATTTTCAATAATATCATAGAATTTGTTATTTTGTATGCACTAAATGCATTATAAATTACCACTGGTTACGTAGCAAGGAATTGTAATTTAATAAATATTCTATATACTTTGTTTTGTTGATTATACTAGGCTATTCTATTGTAAGTGGGACTCTAGATTAAGTTAATTATAACGTATATTATAATGGTTAGGTCCTAATAATATTGAATACATAAATAGCGCCGCAAACTGTAAGTCGTTTAAAAAAGGAAATCTTGAAGATATTATAAATAATATTTTATAATATCTTATATATTTATACTTCCAATACCAGTTTTTATGACATTTGTCATATTTAACAGTGATCGCTTAATACTTAACAGTAATTAAATTGGTTTCACTGTTTTTTATTTAATTTTGTAATTGTAATTGTTTATGAAAATTAAAATTACTACAAAAAGGTTTTATTCTAATAATTTTCTAAATTTAATCAGATAGATTTGGTGTAGGAAAGGTAAATCTACTACAAATTATTTTGCATACTGATGATGTAGCAGTAAAAGAAGTAGATAAACCGCATTAACTGCTTGTTTTACTGCTAAGAACGCTAAAAGTTTGAATGTTTGCGATTGTGATAGACAAGAGTGTACAATCTGTCATTTTGTTTGCACTCCAAGTCCATGATGTAAATGGTGGGGCAAAAGTTCCGCCACCATATTGATTGCACACCATCTTGGTTAAGTGACGTTTAGCTCAGTTTTGCTTTAACCATTGTGTTGTGTAGACGTCCAAATTTTATTATGGATAAATATACGCCACAAGAACGAGCAGAAATAGTGACCATATTTATTGAAAACAATCAGTACGGTACGACAGCAGCCAGGCCCCGTTGTGGAAGACAACGGACGTCTAGTAACGCTGAAAATGTGGCGCAATAATATTGCAGAGTCTCCAGAAACATCAATTCGGAGACGTGGTTCCCAGTTACCCATGTCTGCACGTAGTTTAAGGCGAATTTTGAAAATTGATTTGAAAATGTTTCCGTACAAAATTCAATTGGTCCAAAAATTGCTACCAAGATATTCTGATCAACGAGCTGGGTAGAGTAATGTAATCCTAAGGCTGTCTGGTGAAATTGAGGATTTTTCGCCTGATTTGATAATGGGCGATGAAGCTCATTTTCTTCTCAGTGGCTACGTCAATAAACAGAACAGTCGGTTCTGGGGAACACAGGATCTCAATTAATTCATGAAACATCTTTGCATCCATTAAAAACTGCTGTGTGGTATGGTATTCATGTTGGAAACATCATTGGTCCTTAGTTTTTTGAAAAGGACCAAGGCAGTTACTGTTACAGCTGAGCGGTATCAAGGAATGATTCGAAATTTTCTTGTGCCTGAAATGGAAGAGCAAGGACTAGAGGACATGTAGTTTCAGCAAGATGGCGCCACAGCACACACAGCTCGTTCAATAATTCAATTATTGAATGACGGTTTTCCACGAAGACTAATTTTGCGAAGTGGCGGTTTAGCATAGCCAGCCAGATCTCTGGATTTAACAGCACCAAACTTTTTCTTATGGGATTTTTTAAATCAAAAGTGTATGTGAATAAGCCCCAGACTATTCAACATCTTAAAGACAATATTCGTCACGAAATTGAAGAAATTCAGCCTCAGATATTGCAGGATGTCATAATACCTTAAAAAGAGCCGAAAGTTGCATAGCGAATCGCGGTCACCACGTAGCTGATATAATTTCTCAGTCATAACGAAAAAAAAAATGTAAAGACCGAATATACTTCTTATGAAAACCAAACTACTTATTTTTTCTTTGAGCAAAATTATAGGCAATGAAAGTAGTAGCGGGACTTTTGACCCACATTGTATAAGAGACTCAGAGATTATTTTTATGCTTGTTACTAACTGGCAATATAAATAATTCACAACTTGGTAAAAATAGTAGTTAATACTATAGGATGGTCTTTCTATTGCAATACTGGCGGATTCAAATCCAGTAAAGACATGTATGTTATGTACTTTATATTTGTGAATGTTTGTATTACTGATGGTTCATAATAAGAGTGCAAAATTTAATAATGAAAATCACGATAGTAAGCAGGTTGGATAAGATCAAATGGCTTCTGGGTTGGTCTCTAAGTTCACTGGTCAGTCGGTTGGTTTAATGCCGAGGACTGTGGCTTTGGGGCTCAAGCCGTAGCTTCAATTAGTAAAAAATCCGATTTCTCCGTCAATTATGGACCAAATTGCAAAATTATTTTTTTAATCGAAAGGGTGCACTTCCGAGGTGGAACTAAGTCAGGATATGATGGGAGAAAGGGGGGAATCAAGAGAAACGCTTAAATTTTAAAGGCACGTACAAAGTTTTCACTTATTTTTTTTTATCTAAAATAATCAGATAATGTTATCGTTGAGCTAATGCGGCGGAAAAAACGGAAATTGTTTAGTGCAATAGCTATTGAGTTTGCTTTTTAAGCACTGACCTCGTAGAAATATTGCGGACCACTGCTTTTATGGTGTAATGGATTAAAGCGTTTAGCTTCCAAGCGGAGGTCGCGGGTTCGATTCTCGGCGCGGAAAATAATTTTTTGTTGTTCTAGTTTAGTTAGAACATTTGTAAAATCGCTTAGGTTAGGCTAGTTTTCCTAACAAACTGCAGTAAATCTTTGTATAGGTGTGGTGATTTGTAGTTTATTATTTGTACAACTATCAATAATCAAGAAAATTATTAGTTTCTTATCAATTGTTTTTTGATTTCGATAAAAAGGCATATGTGTTTAATGCCCCAAAGAATATCAAACCGTCAACTGTTGATTTCGTAAATTTGGCTCTTACTATTATTGATTTTATATTGATTATAGATCCTAATCTTTTACATGTGGTTTTCATTATTTCAATATAGTAAACTGTATTCTGAGCGAGGCTCATGTAATATTTACAAGTGTTCACAAGAGCATAAAATGAAAAACTACAAAAACCAGGTTCAACTACAATGAAAAGAAACTTTGGCTGTCCGGTGCGTTGAAAGTATGCGTAGCAGGCAAGAAAACTGAGATTAATTAGTACTCGCAAAATAATTAGATTGGAATGGGCTAATAGACATAAAACTGGGAAAATATCTAAATCGTCAATATCATTTCTGAATTTCCTAGAGCAAAACCAAAGAGGCACAATCGCCAAACCTCTCTTCTATCAAAGTGGTATGTGATGATCATGACAGAAAAGTGAACAATCGATACCCATCAAAAGGCTAATCTAAATGCTTGTGCATACGAAGACAATATTCGGAGCTTACATTAAGAAATAGGCCCATTAAAATAGGTTTTGAAAGTATAGCAGAAAGTATATATAATTATTTGAGTGGGAAGAAAATTTAACGAATGTTTAACAATTAAATCTTTTAACATTTTGATGTTTTGAGCATAAAGTATATCGCATACAGTGAATTACCTTGTGTTTTTAACAATTTCAAATATTTTCGAAAAGTAATATATAAGATAGGACAAAAGTCCCGCTACCATTTTGATTGCGCACCATCTTGATTATGCGACGTTTAGCTCAGTTTCGCATTAGCCAATGTGTTCTGTAGACGTTCAAATTTTATCATGGACAAATATACGCCACAAGAACGAATTAAAATGGTGACAATATCTAATAATAATAATAGTTCCATTATAGTCACTCAGCGGAAATTGCGTCAATGGTAGCGGGATATTTGCCACACGTTATAGTTTAAATTATTGTAGATTTGGAAGAATTAGGGAATTTAGGTATCTTCTTAGGAATTTGGAAGATATTCGACAATTTAATATTCTTTGTTATTCGGCTTCAGTCAAACCTATTTTCAAATACGCTATATTTTAATTACCACACCAATTGCATCTAATCCCTAGTATTCCTAGAAATCAATTTTGTACACTAATTTTGCGTATTAAATTATGCAATATGGAAGGTCTCAAATTTTATAAACAGGCATTTTTTCGGCACCATATGCGTAAATACGGATTATTACAGAAAATTATATATGTTTTAAAGGACATATGCAATCCATCACTGTATTTTATTGTATGTGTCTTTTGAATTAAGTATATATAAATGATATTTAATTAATGTATTACAACGTTATTCTAAAACATATTCCTTGTTTCACACTATTACATATCAATAGGAATAAGTTTATTGACCAGAAACGATATATATTTAAATACAATCTAATTTAATTAATTCGCAAAGCCTGAGAAATTTTATCAGTTAGTGAATCGACCAGTTCAATATAACTTTCATATCCGTGCATTATATTAATAGGAAAATGAAATGGCGCTAATGATGAGAAAATTAATGGTTTGATTGCGGTATATCACTATATTCAGCTTATAAGCTTGTAATGAGATTGGGCAAAAAATTCGAAGGTGTCGAAATTTATTAATGTATTAGAATGAGTCTACTTTCACAAAATGGCCTGTGATGAAACTTGATACCTTGTAGGAAATAATTGATGAAAGAAGATTAACTATATTTCAGATTTCTAGAAAAAATATATTATATAATGTTTGCATTACGTACATGTCTGAGAAGATTATGCATTTAATTAGTTTTTTTAATAACATCTTTTATTATGTACGCTTAGTACAAGCCTAATTATAAATTAATTTATTACTACTTGTCATTTGCACTTGCATCAATTATTCACAAGAAAACGAGTGCGAGGTGAATACGTCACTATATACAGGTTGTTATAGCTAAATCTTGAATAATTTCGTGTATCCATTTAAATTTGAGGTGATCGATCATCGTTGGTTACAGAGCAATAAGCATTGAGATTTAGTTAAAGAACTCTATTTTGGCAGCGCTGAACTACTGGATGCGTTAGTGGAAGTTAGTTAATATGAGGTATGTTTCTACATCCTAAATTTAAATATGCTCAATAAGTCAAGTTGGGTGTACTTTGAATCAGTACAATTTTCATTTAGGATCTCTATAGCTTATCTTCTATACCTTATAGACAGAGTTATATTCTCGTCATTCAAAGTATTGTTTCCTTTGTTGTTGGAATATCGGCATTGCAGAGCAGATATAGGTGTGGTCCGAAGATACAAGAATTCCCTTCACTTTAGGTCGACTACCTTATATCTAGGAAGGTTTTATAACTGGCAATTAAATTTTTACCGTAATAAAATACAAAATATTTTTGACGGAATTTTTAGAGGTCTGTTTTTATAATAAAAAACTCTTGGTTTTATAAAGGTTGGAATTGAACTAATTGTCAGTCATATATTGCCAATTCTCATGAGCACATAGTTACATTTATTATTTGTCAATGGGTAGGCATTACAAATTATCAAGGATTAAAATCCTATAAGATGCAAATCAGTAGTCGATATTTGTAGTTCGAAGGTTAGAGGTCGGTGATTAAAAAAATCCGGAAATTATTCTATGTGACTGAATTTCAAACAAATGGCAAAGAAAAATTATGTTATTGCCTGTCAATTATTATGAGTCAATATATTTATTTTATATATTTTTTAAATATGTATTATATTTAACATATTTATTAATTTAACTAACAATGCTGCGCTATTAGTTATAGCACCAGAGTACAGTCCCTAATTCTTAGTGTTGTCTTAGATGCACTTCAATTACCTCATATGCCACACTTGTATCCAATATTACTGACTAAAACAGTATAAACTATAATTCCTAAATGGTATCGCTATATCAGGAATATGCTAAACATTTTAGATGGCCTTTTTAAAATAAAAGTCAATAACATTCTCCAATTTTGTAATAAATTTCAGAATTGCAATATCTCGCTGATCAGCAAGCTGATGTCACTCATCATTAACATGTTAAATTATTTGAAACTAGGAAATCGCTAAGGTTGATTTATTTCTGTATATATCTGCAATCTGACACAATAATATATATCATAAATAATCAATTATTTTGTTTTTTGTTCTAAATTATGTTTTCACTGTCATATGATTAAGTGAAAATAGTTATTGTAAATAAATAAGTCGTTGAAATAATAAATAATACAAAACTGATTGTTAAACTGTTAGCACAAGAACAAAATCGCTGCTTTATATTGAGGTTAAAATCGTTAAAGATAACCCATGCGTGTATTTATTAAGTTAAAATAATACTTGAATAAGTTCATTACTACTATATTATTCTGTCGTTATTGACACATAAAGTTTTTTATGTATGTGTGAATAATGCTAAAAAGTTTCCCACATGAAATTAACATACTTGGCCTATGCCAACCTTGATGTATTTTAAAATTCAATATTGTTTTTATAATAGCATATCAAATCGACCATTGAAAGGAGTGTTCATTGACGTTTTACAAGATTAAAAATAAAGCATAATAAATTCAGAATTCAATGTTAACGAAAAGCGCTGCAGGTAATGATAGGAGAACAAAGTAAACCAACACATACAAAATCTCCATAAGAGAAAGTTTACGGATATTCCGCTAGATTATCGAAAACATCTTTGTGTTCGTCTTTCTAGCTTTTGACATCTTACCAAATAACTTGTAATTTATTTAGCACTGAAATCTTGTCGATTGTCTCCGAGGCAGAAGGAAGATATAATATTTTTTGTTGAATTGCGTAACTCGATGCCTAACAGCTTTCTTGTTTGTGGTCATTCGCAATGTGACGCTTATAAATCTGCGATGGCGTCGAATTGTTATGACATTTTATGCAAATAATAACATACCTAATTAGTAAGCTAAATTTCAACACGGTTTGTACGACCATCAATGCTTTTTATTAGTGTGAACAACTTTTGAAAGACTTTATTACAGCAAATAGAGTAATCCCTCGTAATCCTATTTCAGGTTTAACGCAGCTAAGAATCGATTAACTCTCTTGTTTTGTTATAATGCCTCAGGTGAATTTATAGTGAAGCCAATACTTACAAATGATTAAATCCACGGCCCTTCAAAAATAAAAATAAAGACTGTCTGCCTGTGTTTTGGGGAGCAGATCCTAATGCTTGGGTTACGATGATGCTATTTACAGACATATTTACTAATTGCTTTGTGTCGAGTGTTAATAAGTATTTGGACTCAACGTCACTACCATTTTAGATATATTTTTGCTTATTTACAATACGCCCGGAGATCCAGAGACCTTAAATTTAACTTCACTTCTGCAATTACTAGATCAGGGTAAAATAGCAGTATTTCAACGATTATCCAAGGCGCACTCTCAGTCGCATCTTACAATGCATGGAAGCAGATCCTTCGTTGAGTGTTATCAAAAATTGGAGACTGTTTAACAATGCTCATTGCATAACCATTATTAAGGATGCAGTGGGCGACTTAAGATCATCAACTATAAATGTATGTTGGAAAAAGTTATGGGCGTAAGTTGTTATCGATATCTTAGCATTGCCGGACAAAGGAGCGGAAGTCACTAACATTTTACAAGTTATGCATCAAATACATGTAGAAGGGTTTAAAGATCTTCAGCCAACATAATTTGAAGAACTTTTAGCCTCTAATGACAATGAACTCACTCACAGAAGAGGAACTCGTTGAAATTTTGGAAAAAATTATAAATAATTAATGAATTAATGAAGATGATACTTTTCAAAAATTGACTGGAAAATCAACTACGTCTTTAAGTTTAGACAAAGTAAATAAGATAATAAAAGATCTTGTTATCTGCTCAACAACTGCAGGAATTATATTGTATTGGGTGTTTTACTTGAATGTAGTTTAATAATGGTATAGAGGGTTTACTACATCCGTATAAAGAAGCGCAGAAAGTCGCCGATAAAATATAAAACAAATATTTTGGTTGTTAAAAAAATAAATAGCCAACACTCGTTTCATTAAAATAATGTGTATTATTACATTTGAATTTTCTAACTGAATATAACTTTGTGACTTGCGTATTATAGGTGTTTTTGGCGATTTTATATTTTTATCAGCATTTTAGTTGCTATAAGTGAATTTTATATTTACGTACATTTGTACATAAATGTTTCTTCACTAACAAATAGACAAATAAATTCTACTCTAAATCTATCAAAATTACATATTTTTCTCCTTTTAATCCGTACATGTATTTAAACCGCGGTTTTACCAACCGCTACTATATTATCGGAACGTAACCCTCGCGGATTACGAGGGATTACTGTATTTCAAAGATCACCGGACGATTACTGTGCCATATGTCATAGTAAAATACATCATCATCCTCAACTAAAATATTATTGACTTTAGTGAGATGTCTGCGTCTAAATCTCCCCGTGTTAATCGACAATTCGATATTCATTCTGAAAATAAAACGAACGAAGCGCCATCTCTTGTCAATAAAATCAACAGTATTAAAATTTATGGAGATGCTGAAGATTCACTAGTAATAATCATCATTTTTGTCCGATAACTTGAGCATGAGTAATCTTTACCCCAAAATTAATATTACCTCTATTCATAATTAATCAAAAACACCTGCATTTTAATTATTCAGGTTATAATTTGTCAACATGCAATTAAAGCAGTTTAAAACAAAGTAATATGATCTTGGCTTCTTAATGGAATATTAGTCTTCGAATACTTCAAAAATGGAAATAATTTCAAAAGTTAAGATAGCAGCAGCTGCATATAAAGAGAAAAAAAAGTTTTAAGTGAAATTTTCTATGCAACAGTAATATAAAAAGTATGTAACATAGCTTTTAATAGCTTTCCTGTGTACTGATATTGCCCAAATATTCTGTTTAAATGTCTTTAAAATCATCGTTTCGTGCAATGTCGTGCTTTGTAGTTTGAATTCAAAAAAAATATTGAAGTAGTATTGATATTTATATCGATTAAAACATTAATATAATTAAACTATTTCATTTTAACGAAAAATGAAGTAGCGACTTATTAAATGGACAATACCGACGATAGTGCTGATTTTTTTAAAAATCTATTTTAAAGTCTTCTTTTACCAACTAGTGGTTTATTTGGACTGGACCTACAGTTTAACGTGGGATCCGAACCATATATATATCCGTACTATAACAAACCGATGGCTATATATAATGTGTATATATATTTTATATAATATGATTTAATGTGACTGTAAACTTACTAGCTTAAAATTTGGTACCTAATTTGGAGTTGCTGATTTAATATAGATCGTTAAATCCCCGTTTCTGAATTTTATTAACACGCATTAATAGTTTGTTGTGCTATAAAACAACTACTGCATACTTTAATATACAGAAATAAAATTAAGTATTAATTATTTGTTAATAATTACAATATTTTATGAGCTATTCTTAAGTATTATTTTTCAAGTAAAACATATAAACCAAATACAAAAACGTTAAATTTTAAAGAAAATCTTGATGCTCATAGCAAGAGAACATCTTAGGATTATTTTAAATTTGATTTGCGGATGAGTCTGAATAATAAAATAAAGACTGAGGATTGAGGCTAACTATTCTTACATTATTCACAACATTTTTTAACCGCCTTGGTTAGTTTTGTTATACTACACTTAATATTATTATGTTCAATATAAAGAAATGACTAATGAATACAGAAATACCTTAAATAGTTAAACCTCAATTTTTTCAGTGGGGCAGATCTTATTTATTGCCATTAAATATCCTAGATTATAATATTAAAATCCATCTTATCTAAAGCTATTGTTTGTTCGACTGTTAAAAAATAATATGTTTCAAAATAGTGGGACATACTGATTTTTGATTTTTTTTATTTTACTTTCAGGATATATTATTATTTAAATCATAAACTACACTGACACAGTCCTAATATAGCTATATCTTTTAAAGCAAAGAAAATATATGGATTTTACCTTCACATTTATATACTTACCAACTGAAACGAAATAATTCTGTTTACGTATATTTTTTATAATCAGTGTTGTTAAATTTATTAAAAACTGTGAAATGTGGCGCTTGAAAGCTGCTATATGCAAATTATAGCCATCGGTTTGTTCGGTAAATTATTTATTATTCAAGTCCAATTATTAAAAGAAATCAATGTAATAAAAAAATCGTAAAAATATACATATTTTCTACCTATCTACATCATTTATAAGTTTGTCATCTGTTAGCTTATTATTGACATGCACGTTTAAATATTGGTATTATTTCCTTCTTTAGCACTGAACAAATTTGTATCATAAACTGTTTCATTCTTAAATGATTTGATGAAATAAAAATTATATAGGTACGGGAACAATAGCCATTAAGTATGTACTCTGGAATGATGGTATAACATAACATCGAATTCTTTGTGTAATAGAGTCCTAATAAAATTAACAATATTTTGTAATGCAGGATTAAGGAATTGAATTAATAACTATATCCGTAACCAATCAGAAGTTTGGTTATACCTTTATGTCATTCAATTTATTTGGCACATGTTGCTTCTAATACTTCTAAATACTACTTAATCCAGTTTATGATTTTATTCCTGGCGAAAAACCAAAAATCTTTATGGATTCTTAGATAATCTCAAAGGAAAAGGATTCCTTTAATCGCGAAATCGATATTATTATAAAATAAAATATTATTTATAAACAAATCAATGCAATATAATCTGATATTGTAATTTATTACAAGAATTAATATTAAATTTATCATTAAATACATATAAATAATTATATAATATATAGAGCTAATTATATAATGTATACACTTATTTATATTAATATATTTAGTTAATTTATTAATACAAAATTAATGTTTTAAGAATTGTATATTCATTGCTAGATCTGAGATTCAGCAAGGAAAATAAATTGTACGCAATTTTTGAAGCACTACATGAGCTGAAAACTTGAAATTACGAGTTACGTTTTGTTTCTATTTTTGTATACAAATATAAGCCAATAGGTGAATGTAGTACAATGTAATATTGTGTCTACCGTTATAACCCTATTGTGGAATATTACATTTATTCAGTATTTCCTACGTTTAACAAATAGTGAATAACAAGACAGAAACTAGAATAATACGTGATTTGTTTTAAAATTTTATATTACCGGTTTTCGTAACACATTTTGCTAAAAAACAACGAATTTCTATGTTGGATATTTTTTTTCTGTAAATCGGGTCCTTTTCTCAATTTTTGTAACCAGTTGGTTCAAAAGATAGCAAACATAATTCGAATTCGATGGTTTAACAGTTTAAGGTATTCTACGGATAACATCTCTTTTATATCCTAAAGTATTTGACTTTAAAATTAAACATTTTGGTTTACTTTTGAAGTCAGACACGCTTCGTAAACAAAGAGCCGAGTTTCAACTCTTATTTTGATTGGGAATTATAGTGATAGACCTAAATCTTATTCAAAATGATAAAATGACGCAAAAAAATAATCTTAGTGCTCTTATTTCAAATATATACAATACATGTAGCTACAATTTATAATATTGTTGTTATATTATAATGTGTTCTATATACACATATAGATACAATACCAAGATTAAAATTATATAATTAAATTTTTTGCAGTCAAAGAAATATACAAAGTCACTTCAGTAGAAACTCATGTCCAAATTATAGATCCAACTTTCTTTTTTGATATTCGGTTAAAGTATGATTTGTTGTTACTATTCTTCATTTCCGGAATTCACATATTCGGCTGTCTCGAAGTCGCCATTTCTACATTATATTTTTTCAGTGTTAAGTTCGGAGACGATTAAGCCCATTTATTTATAGACAGTTCCATTCCCATTACTGCGTGACTGGAATCAAGCACAAGACTTTTGATACCAATCCTTGAGCTAGTTATTTTCAATTTTAAACTAAGATGTTATTGCAATAGTTCTTTGGAAAACTTATTATTATGATTACGATTATTACTTTCTTGGTTCTGATCTGAGACCTGGTAGCTCTCTTAATATCTTTATTAATTTAAAGCCTAGAAGCGATGCTAGTGTAGCGACCTTGAGGCATGTCGAATTTTACAGCGTGGAATAACGGTATACAAAATACCCAGAAATATAGAAATATAATCCCAGATATTGAATACGGGCGAGATGCCAGTAGCGCCAATTAGTATACAATAACGAATATCTGGCAACCCCGAGACGTTTATCCAGCGCTCAGTTCAGACGTGCCACCATTAACTGCTCAAGCTTCGTCTATAGGTAAATCCAGCGGCGATCCTTTTTATCTATTTGTATTTTCTACATTTTATATAACTTTAATAAAATAACGGTGACATCATGTAACTATTACTGTTTAATTTCGTTTTACCTCCATATACCGAGGCATATAATAAAACCCTAAATTAAACTGTATGTTGTAGTCTTTACACTACAGCTTGTTCCAGCAAGCAACGACCCGCGAACAATGGCAGATATATCTTTTTCCAGAAATAGTAGAAACCCCCCAGTGGTCAAGAAAATAGGATGGCCCTTCTACAGCTGATATTTTAATTAATGTGGATGATATTTTTATATTTTGTACTGTATGACCATTTTTATAAGTATTTCATTTAATATTCCTAGTATTCAACCAAATATGCCCAACGGGCAATAAGTATCTGATGCCTGTTTATATATGTTACCTGTTTATATGCTTGTTAATCAGGCCGGATAAAGTAAAGGTTTTAAGAATTTTAGTGACATCGCGCATATTTAGCTATTAACGAGTGCGTTGGGGTGCTCTGATACTTTACACGGCTATTTTGGATTACAATATTTAGAATATCTGATAACCGATTCAGCCATCATGTGGAATAAGAGCTTTGCCGAAAATAACGTACTAGGATGGAATATTGTTGGAGCATATTGTTAATTAATAATACTAAAACTCAAATGTCTGAAAACTCAAAAAACAATATAATTTAAACTGAAATGCAAATCATAGGATTATATTTCTTAAAAATAAATGAACATTTAAATATATTAAATAACACTATAATTGTCCTATTGGGGTTTCTAAAAAATTTATTAGATGCTTTTCGGTACAGTATGGAATTCGGGATATTTATCTGAGATCACATGTTTTCATCAATCTTCAGCTTATGAATGAGTCCAGAAATCGCTGTAATACTGGATCGTTTTGAAGGATATTTAATTTTATCACCATCTGTTTTTAAAAAGAGGACTGAACGGAATCGTTCAATACTATGGACTCATTAAATTATATTAAACAAAAGTTAATTTAAATTAAACTTAATTTCATATCTAATAAGATACATTTCCATAATTTTATACTTTATTTTAAATTTGTCATAAAAACCAGAAAAATATTTGCATTGGGCGGATACCGTATAGCGAAAAATAACTCCTTAGCACAGATTTAGGTGATTTTCTACATTACCGTCTAATAATGGAATTTCTCATTTTATAGCAGTAGAAGTAACAAGGATCGTCTAACTTGACAAGTTATATTTTTGTAAAAAATTTATGTGTGGTATTTAAATATTTATGGTGTGGTGTTCCCATTTTGTAATGGACAATATAATAGAAACGTTTCTATTTTTAGTTTGTCGATGTAGTACGTTGTAAAATAAAACTAATCTGTGTATAAACATTTTTATTTCCATGTAGTAATCTATAACTACCTCCATCCTTTCACTTTTTACATTAATATATAGTTAACATACTGCAGCGTGTCTACAGATACATTAAAAACGCACTTTGAATATATTAATTTATTTACAAATAATTCATAAGATACAATGCAGACATGTTCATATTTTTTATGTATTGAAATACAAACTATATAATATTTATATATTTAATTATGTTTAACTTTATTTAATATAACTTATTTTTTTATATATATTTTAGAGTCTCTTTTTTGTTACCAACTAGGGTTTATCTGGACTAGATCTACTGTTTAATATAGACTCCGAACCACGGTCCTCGACATTGAGCCTACCTACTAGCGAGTGACCAACTTGGAGATGATCCTAGAAGACTAACCTATCCTATCCTGACCTACTCGCGTGATTGCGTTGGTTAATCTTTGTCGGATTTTGAACTCATCATCTTACTTATTATTTTTCCCTTTAAAGTAATTGCCCTTGAATACAGTGCGTTTCTGCCAGCATGTTTTCCGCAACCTAGTAGCCAGAGGTTTAACAGAGGATAATATTAATTTTAATATCAATTTATGTTGATTTATTTACTTATCGTTTTTATATTACAATACTTTATACTTAATAGTTTGAAATAATTTATTGTGTCCTTATTTTTTTGAAATTGAATTACGTAACGCAAGGCAAATTACTAAATGCAATCGTGCCTAATAGTTCAATAAATGCAGCGAAGAGATCTTAATTCGCCCATTCGAACTTTATAATTTGGACCAACCTTAGCAAGTATTTGATACATCATTCTGTAAAAGCGAAAAGGTTTGCATAATATGCTTGTTACTATTTATTACCAAAAAATATGTGATTCCATTTAGATGTAGTTGAAGAGAATATTGAACTTCAATGTAGTGATCTTGTTTTATTTTTTTACTAGTGTATTACATGTCTTTTTATGTCATATATATGCAGTATTACTTTGGGCTATGTATCGAAAAAATCATAAGCTGATACTTTATATGTATGATTGTTATTTAATTACCTAAATTAATTACCTAAGTATCTAATTACATTACAGATTAAATTACCTACATAAATATTTATTTAATTTAAATATCATATATCTTTTATAACTATTTCGCTTATAGTAAAACTATTAAAAGATATTTTCTGCAAAGTTAATGTACGTGGTTTTGATAGAAATATGACGTCGAACTTTCTAACGTATGAGAGGAGTAGTTTCACACCTCAGTAGTTAATTCTGGAATCTTTTGTTGCCTGTTTCACTTTTGATCTTATATACTCAAAAGTGTATATTACATACATTGTTACGAGTAGAAGCATATTTTTTTAAATATCCAGAATTATTTGTGCATATTTGTATAAACGATTTTGATATTACTCATGTTAAAAATAGATGTTACATAACTATGTTAAGATATACTTTATTTTTACATTCTTTATATTCTTTATATAATTAACTTCTGTAACTTCATATTCTTTTATTCTGATATTGAGAGTTACTGTAGCAATAGCATATTGGGCTTCTTTAATTAATTAAAGCTGTTCTCTCAAAATAAACAAACAATGGTCGGTATAAATTGCTTATATAAACTATACCAATACGGAAGGTGTGCTGTCGTGTATACCAATATTTATTATATGATAATTTGTTTCCTGGGTCACTAAACTTAATATTAACTCAGTTACTTAATTCGGTATACTTGATGACCACAAATAAAGTGTTAACGAAATGAAAACATTGTTTAAGTAAAACATTTTCGAAACAAAAAACGGTACATTGCATTTTCGTGTAAAGCTCGTCATATCGAACTGTTCTTTTTGGCTGTTCGCGTTTGTCCTATTTTTATTTTTATTGTTCTTAAAAGGATTATTAGCCATCTCGTACCATTGTTAACTGTAAACAATAATGCAGGAATTAGGATGCGTAAATAAATAATACTATTGTTGTTCCATGTTTGTAATACGGGTCTTTATTTTAATTCGAAATTATTCAGCATTATTGGCTGAGACATTTTAAATTGACAATCGTACGTGGCAGGTTTGATAACTAATTCGTGTCTAGCCGTTTGTCGGAAATAATTCTAAATATCTTTGTACTGCTACCAGATTATGAAAATATTATTCTACATTTTGCAAAATGTTATCATTCATATGATTGTATTTGTTAAATATTATCTCGAAATTAGTTACATATTTTTTTATGTTTTAACATATAGAAAACTGAGAATATTGTATATGAATATTTTTTCGATCCACGTTAGAATATCAAGAAGATCGATACACGTTTGTGTTGTTTGCCTAGAATTTTTCATATATGCGAAATAATTAATGCATTTAGTTTATCTTGAAAGATATCTTCTGAGTCTCCGCTGTATTAGGTGCTTATATGCATTCCCATAATTTTTTCATGTTGAAAAGATTTTTATTGAAAAAAATTGACATAATATATATTAATCAATTTATTTTTTAATTATTTTCAGCTTTTTCAATTTTTTTTCGGTAACATGGCGATAACCTGTAGAAAGAACGATGTTAGTTTGGCAGCGATCGAATCCATATTTGCTATTCCTTGTTATCCATATTTGCTAATCTTTTTTCAGTATATCGAAACCGTGTGCCATACAGTGCATCAGCGATACAGCTATCGATATGAACAAGTAATAATTAGAAGGCATTATGTCTGGTCAGTACATTAGGTGTTGCAGAAACTTCCCTTTTATGTAGTAACTTTGCTTATTTCCCCATGTTTACCTTTGATGTCAATCTGGATAAGTTTCCTGTACTAACCTGTATCTACTTTTCGTAGCCAGTCACAATACATCATAGGAAAAGCTTATTTGTTTTCGTCGCTGAAGAAAAAACTCTGTTCAAAGCTTCCGAAATGATATGCTCTATGAACTCGTGTGGTAGCTTTTTCTCTGCTTTTGGATCTTTTCCATCGTATTTAAATTTCTGAAAAGTTAATATATAATATTAACTGCTAAACTGAAATTTTTTGATGGTTTGTACATAATTTTTCCCCTATAAGCCTTGCAATTCATTAATAACAGTAATTAATGTCGAGAATGTTTCCTAATATATGTGTGATCTCATATATCTATGCAATCAATAATGAATGTATTCCGACTGGCCTAGGTTTCTATTGACAGTTTTAAGATCTTAATGATATATTATTAACAATTTGGGTTTGATATTGATATATTCAAGTAATGTAACATAAAAGATTAATCAAAAATAGCATTATTTTCATTTAGCGCTGAAAAAAATAATGTATACATAGGAGAAGAAATATTTAATAGAAAATAGCTATAAGTTCAAATAGGATAACCAACAGATTTAATCTATTTTTTAGAGTAAAGATTCATCTTTCCATAAAGCTTTATTTAGGGATTCATTGAACGGTTTTGTTACTAATACTTCATATTGAAGGACGTCATTCGAAAATAGAAATCCTGAAATATATTTAGCGGGTTAAATTTATGAACGCTTATAAAGACGATTGTTAATATTATTTACGATAATATTAAAAACGCTGAAGATGTCATTTAACATATGTGCAATCTGTGTATAATTTTATGGACAGTTATATAAATAATTGTAAATCAAATTGACAGCGTATAATTGAAGATATATATGTTAGATACTCAATCTGAAGAGAAATCATAAATTCATTTAAAGATGCCGTGAAATGATGTCATAAAAGCTATTAATAAAAGCCTTGAATTTTAGATTTGAATTATTATATTTGGTAAGAGGTTATAGAAAATGTATTATAAATATTAGTCAGTTAAATATTAGTTATATGATATAGTAGTTATATTAGTTATATTTTACATATTACATAGATTACTTACTTTGGTTTGTTGATATTTAGGCCTTCATTTGCGATATACTCATTAATATGAAAACGAAATAGAATATTTCAACAAATTTAAAGCTCGTAAAAGTTAATGCTAAGAGTATCTACTACATTTGTCATAAATTTATTCTACTAGAGATGACCTTACCAGCGCCTTAAAGAGCATTATTCAGGCCAGGCGAATAATAATTTTAAGTCATTTTTCCTTTGTAAAGTCTCTTGCTATGGATTATATGCTTGTATGTTGCTTCAGGAGAAGTTAATTATCTATATATATATGATATTTTTTATAGAAAATAGTTTTATATATCATTGGAAGATAAAATATTTTAATATTTTTATTAGCTTATTTATTATATCTTTGTAGGATGAATCTGTTATGTCGATATAAATCATATCCTCTGTTGTATAGTTTTCAATAAGAATTAGAAGCGTCCCGAAGAGGCGTATCTCGTGTTTTATTGGACAAGAAAAATTGACATGAACACTGTTCACACAATCTTGAGATTTTTACTGATATTTATCACATTAATGTTAATAGTGTATATATATATATATATATATATATATATATATATATATATATATATATATATATATATATATATATATATATATATATATATATATATATATATAAATATATAAGTAACATATACAATACAAAATATGCAGTAACAAATATCTAATTTTATTTTCAAAAATAACAGAAAATCCTATGTCACCTATTATGGTATAACCATCAGCGTTGGTATTGATACACTTTTTCATGATATTCGTGTAATAACTCTAACATGTACTTCATTTCTTCTTAGTATAACACTATCTTCGTCTTCAAACTGGGAATTTTTATTTAAGTCATATGATGTCTAAATGGCGACTTTGCAGCACTCAGTATGAACAGTAGTATGTGGAAACAAATGACCAATATACAGAATACATATACCTAATTTCATATGAAAAAACTGAATCAGAGCATCTTATGAACAAAATATTTAGAAAGCTGTTTTTTAATGAAAATTCACACTTAATGTATGTATTCCAAACAACATAGATGTTTTGGTACAATAATGACACAATATTTCGTTGGAAACTATTCAGAAACACTATGAATCTAGGCTTCGAAGAATTGCAGCAGTTTGAAAGGCAAATTGTAGTCAATACCTTATTAATAAATAAATATTTTGTATATGTCAGGTGTTCATATTATTTAGGCCATTTGCTGTATATCTGCTGTAAGTTTTTATTAACGAGTAATTTATTAAATAAAGAGGACAACGAGAAAACCGAAAAGTATTTTACATTGTAATTTAGAAAATGTAATAATAAAATGATCATAATAAATAATTTATATAACAATTCTGTATATTTTTCCATCAATATGTATTCAGGAGCACGAAACAACATTTGATGTATGTAAATTGTTAGGTTCTCTACAATGTCAGCAACATCAAAATTTCAATATATTTAAATATGCTGCTAATAACGAGTTGCTCCAATTTGAAGATCTTAGCCTTCGTATATCTGTTTATCTTGACGGCAATCAGTTTTGTACGTAGGATTAGCAAGTTAAACCAAGAGAGGCAACCTGTTCTGATGAAGATACCGGTCCAAATACACCTGTACCATGTCCGAAATCTTTCAGAAAGCGAACATAAAAAATCCGGATCGAAAAAATGTCGTCAGGAAGCGAAACGGTAATCGACTCGATTAACTACATCCCAGAGGCGTAGTAAAGTTTAATATTATTTCAATTGTTTACATAGTCTAATATTTTATCTTTTATTAATACCCGTTTTCAAAAATAATATAGTATATAGTAGCAAATATTTTTACTGAATGTATTTCGACAAAATCGATCTAGTATTGGTGCAGTTTTGTCTCAGGTGAGTTCCGGTAAATTCGGATGTATTCTGAAATGGTCTTTCTTGGTTACTCACGTATTAGTAGGCCGAATACTTGAATTTCTACAGGCTGGGATTTAAATAATTAAAAGTATTATTGAAAATTATCCTTTGATTTAGATTTCCGATATTTAGTAGTGACAATTTCGATAGTTAAAACGTATAGGTAAGCTGACCTGGAAGCATAAGGTTTTAGCGGATGATGAAATATTAGTAGCACTCGACGGAATATAGAAGTAAACCTCACTCACGTCAATCACATTTATGTGTTTTTGCTCAGAATGGCCTATTTTTTAAATCAACTGAATTGTTTGATTATAAACAAATATTATTTGCAAAATATATCCATCATAGTAATGATTTCTTACTATTTCCAGTGACTGTATTCTAATTTATTTTCTGTGTATTACTATTTAATATTCATATCTAAAATCATATACGTTAGGTACTTCTTTATCCAAGTATTGATAAAGGTTTTTAGTAACTTCTAAATATGAACATGAATTTTCAAATATGAAAGTCAAATTTGATTTTTTTTAATGATAGAAACTACTTGAACCTTAAGTCATGTATATTTATCATCGACTACAAATTTAGGGGCAAGTTTTTAGTGTTTTCTCACTATCTTAAGCATTATCAGATTACCTGTATTTTGACGATTCTGATAATATGGCCATATAGTGCGAAAGGAACGAGGTTCAACCATTGATACATTCACGAACTTTTTGAGCAGTACTGAGTATACTCAATACTGTGTGGCGGGTAAGCCATGCTGCATCGATCTAGTTAAGTGATAATCAGAAGGCGCTATCGAGGTCTGGTAACTACGCTGGGTGTAGTGGAACTTCCTATTCGAACTGCCTCAGTATATATTTCACAACACTGTGCTAAGCTGCATATGGCTGAGCTTTGGCATGCAATGCATGACTGTGTGTATATTATTGCCTATGCTATGCTAAAGAGTTTAAAAATTCTTTAGAGCTGGTTTTTTTGCAATTATTGCAACTTATTGCGTTCATACGTTTTGAGTCGTCCAGACGGTTCTTTGTCACTGAGATCAAAATCACCATCTTTCAAACTTTAAATTCAAAATCGCCAATTGTGTTATAATCATTATCATCATTATCATCCCAAACCTAGAGTGGCATTCGAAATGGATTGTTGATTACCTATATCGCAGGTCGCTGGCTATATAAATATGTATTATAAATTATTTTATTTGTATAATATTTTAGAAACATATATAAAATTAATTGGGAAATACATAGTGATGTATTAATTCTGTACTTCACTTGCTTGTGTACTAATGCAAGTACAACAGAACTGCAGTAATAAATGAAAAAAAAGTATATCTAATGATCTAATGTAAGATGTAATTAATAATATTTATATATATATATATATATATATATATATATATATATATATATATATATATATATATATATAAACAACTATTCATTCATATATATATATATATATATATATATATATATATATATATATATATATATATATATATACATACAATAATATAAACAACTATTCATATAATTCACTTTGATTGAAATAATGATGCTACGCCACTGCGGGGGGTCTCATGGAACTCTGAATGTGGGCCAGTGGGCCTCGAGATCTCGCTGTCTATGAGGTTTGTTCAATTTTTTCGGATTCTTTGCAATATATTGACAGTAAAATGCCGGAAAGAACCAACCCGATACTTTCCGTAGAACGCTCAGCCACAGTAATTATCGCATACGTACCGTGGTATAGTTTTAATTTTAATTCCACTATGAAACCATACCAGATTGCAGTGTCGCTTTAGAATTCACCGTTATTCTATTGTTTTCCTTCGTATCACTATAATTTAATGATGACAATAGACGATTTATCTTGGTCATGTGTTTCTTTTGTAGTCATTTTACAATTTCGTTGGACCTATAATATTGAGTTTAATACAGCGTATTTATGAAACGTGTTAAATGTACACGAATTTACTACTTTATGTAGCATAACGAAATAATTTTAGCTCTACTTCTTAAATTTAATAATTAATAAATTAATAGAAAATCGATAAGGAATATTAACGTTTTAATAAATTAATTATATTATTATGATGTTTTTGGCTATAATATACCAACATATGATATGACATCCTTTCATGATAGATATAAAGAGACGTCGGAGTATGTATATGCAGATGTCATATTATTAGGTTTTCAATTTTATTATGGATTATTACTATTACCAGACAAACTCAAAACAAAATTTTGAAAATAAATAATTACGATGCAATAAAATACCATTTGCAAGTTTTACTCAGTATTTTTAACCACCTACTACTACTGAGTTCTTTGTTGATAAAAACGTATGTATGTTGGCTTTGTGATTCATGAGAGTATTTCTAGTTAGTTTCTAGTTAATAGAAAGAGTTTAGAAAAGACGAATTGGATTATAAAATCCAGCAATATGACAAAGGAAGGTTTCTGATTACTACTAATAATGCATACGCACTAAAATTCTAAACAGAGATAGTACTTTGCAGTATTTCACTACGCGTCATCTGATGTCCAGATAATGCGCTCCGGAATAACATTTGATCGATATCATATAGTCTGAGTGGTACACAGACTTATTTATAATCTTAAGAACCGTAGCATTGAACTATAGACATTTAATAAAACATTAGGCATGTAATATGATATATCAGAGTTAGTATTTAGTATAATTTATATTATTGGTAAATTTTAACCGTTCTTTATGCATAAAGAATAATATAAACTCAGAAAATTATTGAATTGTACAAAAACCCTGAAACCATCAAAACAACTCCAATATTGAATGATTAATTGCGCTAATACTTATATTCATATTAATTAATGTAAGGCCCTAGTACCACGAAATTCTAAAATTTTTAGGGTGTATTAAGTTAATTTTACGTGTCATATAAAATAATATTGTACTACATATATGGCAATAAAAACCTAAATCGTATTGCTTATTTATATTTATTAATTAATCAAATAAATCGATTTGAAAATTAAATTGATTGTTAGATCTTGTATTTATTGCATATAGAAATTGACGTGGCTGGTCACGACATCTTAGCTAACAAGATTACGGTACACTGCAAAAAGTCAAGTTAATGTAGCCAATAAAATTAATTGACATCAAGCGTATAAAAAGCCTAGGAGAGTAACTTTCTTATATCATATATATTTCTTTCTCAACCACTATTCTCATCCCATTAAATCTAATCTTATTCACAATGAAATAACCTTTATCATGACGAAACGTCTCAGTTGGCATTTTTATTTTCCTCTTCAAGCTAATGTCCTGCAGCTATAGGACATCTTGGCGTATAAAGAATGCGGAATTGTTGATATCGGTAATCTGACTACTTGTACGTTTCGTTGTACAGGTGTTTCAATATAAGTAATGAGTTAATGTTTTAAAAATATATTACAACAAAATTTAAAACTTTTTGTAGCAGGCTTAAAATATTATTGCTTTTATTTCAATGATTCGCAAGGAAAATTCGTTTAAAATTCATTATATTGTAGACAACTTTTATCCATTGTTAGATATGTCAGCTCTTGTCCAGTAAAAATAATAATTTTATATTATTTATAATTAATTTTACTGAAATGCCTTACCCAAACAGTCTAGCTAGAGATTTATAATTTTTTACGTATAACTTACGATACATTCACAAGATAAAAGTAAAAAAGACAGGGTTAGATGAACCAGATTTGGGGTATTCGGATTATACTTTTTAAGTTTTCATGGGAGAGTTTGGTACATTCTACGATTTCTTGTACATTTGAAATATTGACGAAGAATTTTTTTTGCATTAAAAATACAGTTTTCTTCAAATGCCCTTCTATTTCTAGAAAATTTTGTTCCACTATCTTTTTCATAAACGGTAAGGTTTAAATGCAAGACAAAGAGCTGATCTGTCAAAAATTGCCGCTATACAAAATAAAGTTGTACACAAGAACTTAAAAAACCATTGAAGTGATGCCACCTGAACTGAAAGCGAGATACTTTAAAGTAGATTGCGTTGTCTGGATGTTGTTAACATTAAATATTAAGCGTAATGTTACTTCAGCAATTAAAAGTCGATATTTTATGACAATTTATTATATAATATATGGCATCAAAGAGTGTGAGCTGATAAAATCAAGTCTAATAAGTAACATTACTCATAGCAATTCATTAAATTCAAGCTAGGATTGGCCGAAAAATGTCTAAATTTTATGATCAGACATTTATATCCCATTATGAATGTATTAGATCTTATGCTATTCGGTCGAAAAATTCAAGCTTTAACAAATAAAGTTCTACCTCCTTCGCTATATACCCCAGTTAAGCTTATTTTGATTGAAGCAGAATATTATTTTTGGGATATGCTTTTATTCTGTTTATTCATATTTAAAAATATCAATATTTGGTACATTTCTAACGTTAAAAAAAGACTTTTGTGGGTTGGCATTAATAAACCTGAATGTACGACATTTTAAATAAGATATGTATTCATGTTATTGAAATAACAACATATGTGCAATAAAAATAAATCTTTATTCATATCATATTTTTATTTTCAAAAACCATTTTGAAAAAAATTGATACAGTAAATATTTAACAAATTATTTTTCGTCATTTTCTATAATTTTCGAAACCGTTTGACAGCCGAACCATGCTGCAATCGTATATTCTTCACAACTCTTCCAACGTTGTTCTTCTTGCAACAATTGTGTTGCCGAGTCGTGGATGTACATCTGAACATGGTTCATTTAGTTTTAGTAGCTCGTAATACACCAAATCTTGCTGATATGCAAAACAAGATTTTAGGGCCATGGATATTTCGCTTCTGTGTTGATGTGTACGGTTCTCCTGGACTAGTGTCCAGCTGTTCAGCACATTTTTATTGAATGTGGTTGCCTGGAATTAGTTGATTTATTAACCGTTATACTCTTTGAAATTTATTTGAGAATTACATCCAATCAGGCTTGTAATTCATTTGTCTTGGATTTTCTTGGTCTTGCAGATTTTCAGATCGATCCGTCATTAACTTCAACCTCAACTTCCAAATTGTTGACACTAACTGAAAATTTGAATATGGTGGAGCAGCATCAGCATAAATTCACAGATTTCTTCATATCAGACATCAAGTAATGATTGTCTTAAATACGATCTTATGTATTCTATGATTAGCATCTCAATAATACTAAATGAAAAACCGCTTATGTATGGAAATGTTAAAATTATCGAATTTAACAGTTAGTTTAAGATAACAGTTGGTTACATAGATACATTTTTGCCAATATATATCGCTGATCAAAACACATGCAAGCAATTAATATATCTTAGTGTTAATTAATATAGTGTTATTTATATCACTTTATGAAAGGTTGAATTTTATTTTATGTTAAATACTTCAAACAAGTGTTTTAATTTAAGCGAATTTAATATCTGGCGGTTTGCTGGCAATTGATTTTAATTATATTTCCTTTGTACGGGTTATTGACAGATTCTATCTAATTTCGTATCGGTTAAATATGGTACAATCACCTTTACATAAAATTCTTAATTAAAGTCTCAACAGGCGTACGGATACGTTATTGTGCTTCCTTCGAGCCAGCTCGATCACCGGTTCTGCACGCTAACTTCCTGTTTTGCCATCAGCGCCTCTTGCGAATTCCATCGACGGTGGCCACTCCTATTTACTTCAATTAAGATTGTTTCTCCCACATGCAGAAAAAGCCACCTGCTAATTTTCTGCAGATAATCGTAACAGAAGCTGTATCTTGTACACTTCCTTTCTCTTGGCTTTTTTGCTATTTATAAATATTACTTTATTATATTATATTAAATTAGATATCAGGTTTAAGATATGAGTTAATTAATATGACCGTGAAAGAAGCAATAATATGACTTTGCGTTGTTCTAATTTGATATAAGCTTAGTAAAAATAGTGTCCATGTTGAGAATTGTGTATTAGATTATGTAACTTTTCAACATTGCATCTGATATTCTTATTCATTCATTAACTGAGCTTTGATTCTTATTGTGTAATTCTGTTGAAATAAAAACTTATCTGCCAACGCCACTAGTGGAAAGTCGAATCAAAGCTACATATATTATCTCTTGCTGTGGAATATTGGACCTAAACTTTCATATTTTTACCTTTAGTGTCAAATTAGTACACTTAGGTCAAGAATTGAAAGCAAAAAACTGTTTTTATTTAAGTAAGAATTGCAGATGAATTGATTTTGCAACGTGACAACATTCAGTCTTGCAAATCTTTTTGAAATTTACCACTAATCCATCCGCCATATTCCCCCGACATTGTTCCTACTATTTATTGGTTTGGCTAACTTTTGGCGAAGATTTCAACTCAGAATGCCGCACTGTGTGACATGATATATGGTATAAGGACAAAATTTGTTATAATAAAAATAAAAGCAGCAATTTTAATTATGTAAATGTTTTTAATAATTTATAATAATGTGTGACCTAATAAAATTGATGATGATGAAGCGGCCATGTCTCAAAAAGTAAATTATCTAAAAAAAATTAATGTATATAAATTGGTTAAAAGAAAAACCTGCAAATTATTTGCAGTTTGTTTAATATTCGCTAGAGGGCACAGCAGCCGAAGGGTCGCGATCTATTACAAAATATTGTGTTGGTGTTTTGTTTTTTAAAGAATTTCAAAAATATCTGTATTTACAAAGAGTTAAAAAAAAACATATTTTTCCAACTATAAATTAATACAATACAACTATCCCAAACAGTTGTTTTAAGTATGTAATAAGTAAGGTTTGATGTCAAGATATTGACTGAATATTGATAATGTAATATTGAATAATATTTTATTGATTGAACCCGATTAGTTCCTCATACCACGTGTAAAGCAAATTATAGCTTCTCTAAAGTCCTGTCCGCCTGCGTGTCTTCTTTTTGTTTTAATAATAGCCTCTTCAAAAAGAATTCAGGTCTTCTTCTCCGATTTAAACTGGAATTTGGTAGGTCTCTATCCAAAGATGGTGTTTCTTGTAAATTACTAAATCACCTGCGAGAACGACATACTTTTTCATATTTAGTCACCGTTCTTAAGCCAAACGGTAATACAATTCATTATTTTATCTTAAAATCTTTGATGGTTCTTCAACATTAAGAGACTGACAATCTTTTTTCATATACCGACTGATTTCGATGAACCTATGGAGTTTCTAATCAAACGTCTATAAATCTTTATTTTTTAATGTAATATCCGCCGCTAATAAAACTCTGTTTATCGCCCACACCAATTCATTTTTTTTGTAAATACTAGATTAGTTTATGAATAGTATATTGAAAAGTCTTGGATGTGATGCAAATGGATTTTTTCGAATTCAAACAAAATTTTAAATGCTGGAAGATTTACACAAATTTGGCTAGATATTTCTAAACAGTAAAAAACTTAAAAGAATTTCGCGGTAAGTTTATAACAGTATGAAGTACTTACCAACTTGAAAATAAGTCATCTCTATATTATGTAAAGACTACCACATTTAATTTAATTTGGTGGTTCTTGGCTGATGTTGACATGTCAAAGTTTAAAAGCGTTGCTAAACAAAAACGCGGCCAACCAAAATAAAGTGATGTTTTTTTGTTATTTAGTTTAGTATTTAGACAAATATTCTGCCCAACAATTTAATAAAAATACCAAAATTTAAAATTAGAAATTTTATATATCACACTATGTGTCGAATGAAAGATGTAGAGATGATAGCTAATCATATACAATACTTTCACTAAAATAGGTTGTACCAATTGTTCTGTTAATGCTCCAAAATTACACAAACGCTTATTTGTACATTCCATATTTCTTTCATTAGCACTTATTTAAGCCTTTAACATGAAATGCTATAAATTGAGTATATAAGCTTTTTACAAATTAAGAATCTAATATGGTGTGTTGTATTGGTTTTTTACCTTATCATTACTTATTTAATACCATATTATTAAACGAATTTGGTAATAGAAAGATGATATACAATCAAAGTATATTTGTTAATTATATTTATATTCGATTTTAATGCATCATACATACTAATGCATATATACTTATTATAGGATAAATAGAGAACCTAGTCCCTGTAATTATAAAAATGATAGGCCTACATTATTTCGTAATACAAGTTATTGACAACTCGATGCAACATATAATACCATAATTATCTTTTACAGGATGTGGGTAATTTTCTTTCAAATACGATGATTAAAAATTTCAACAGCCAAATGTTCAGAAATTTTATTTTTTTATTATAAACCAAATTATGGTTCATAGAATTTTATAATTTTAACAGTTTTAAACACGTATTGTTTACTTTTTATAATGATTGATTTATTCAGTGTACAAAGACGCTAATAATGAAAACCGAAAAGTACAAAATTGTATTTTGGACATTCATTACGTTTGTTGTTTGATTTGAATAAATTTGTGATCGAAGTCGAGTCGCGTCAAGGCGTTTTATGACTGGTGATGAAAGGTGTACTCGTAAGAAAATTAACTGGCAAAGAAAAGTGTACTACTACTACAGACTCATGAGTAATAAGTCAACGGTTAGTCCGGGAGACTAACATTAACACAGAAGGGAAATATTCATGGCCATAATAAAGTCTTCCTATATATACGGTGGGATCAGCAAAGTAGTGTACTACAAGTCTACATATCGACGTCAGTTAAACAAATGTAATGATGTGTTGTTGCAAAAACTTTTTGTTCTTAGTCTACTCACTAGATATAAGCTATATGTTTGAGATTGATCTGCATGGCTTGGCGACCCACGATTTTAAAATAATAAAGAATTATCGAGAATGATTCAATTGCTGTAAATCAACATCTTTATTTCGACACGATATCGCAATGTTACTAGAAAATGTGGGAAATCTTTTCACTGATATAAATTGTATCAATTTGTCTTAATAAATTCCGTTTTAAAGCTAAAAATGGTCAGAACACATGCAAGAACTTAAAAATTCTCGTTTATAAATTATACCGATGATCCATGATTTATGATTGAGCAGCATATCTTTTTAAAAATTCAATAGTCGTAAATCATGTAATATTTTTCTTTTGAGAAATTCAACTAGCCACTAGAAAAATGGAAAATCATAGTGTCAAATGAAGGTCAATTTTCTGAAGCATAACTGTAATAAATAAATCGCAATTTACAGTAGACTAAGTTGTGTAAAACGGTATGTTGTAACTCATCTAAGTTACTGTTATGTTTATAGCTACTATATTTCGTACTATTGATATCAATAATAATGAATTAAATATCAACTAATTAAATTATAGTAACCTTTTGTTCATATTGTTTATGATGTAAAATTCTTTGAGCTTGAGACAAACACACTTTCTACTTTATGATAGATCACGGGGAGAGGCAGAAAACAAGAAAACAAAAAAAGCTTTTATTTTTTCGTATTTATTATATATTTTATGCGTAAAATGTATTAGTATTTTTTTACTGATAAACATATTTACATTTCTTAACTTCGTTTAAAATAAATTGCTGTCCAAAGAAGCTCGAAGCTCTACAAAGAATAATATACTTGATCCAATATCCTGTTTCAAAAATGTAACCGATAAAATCAAAACGAAACTATCAATGTTATTGAACTTGATTTTCGTGGTCGACCAATTCGGCCATCAAGCTTTTTTTTCGTTAATTCTGTTTTGGTAGTTATCGAATTTGCCGCTCTTTTTACTGTTATGTTTAGTTGGGTAGACCCGAATATATATTGTATAAATTACAAATAAAATAATTTCCCGCGTGTACAACGAAGATTCTCCATTTCGTTTTTGTGAGAATGTAAATTACGACAGTTGTTACGCTAACGGTTTTATTTGACTTTCTACATATTTAGCGAGAACCATTTCTTCGATTCTTCGTTATATCACGGTTGTCGAGTGGTTAAACGACTCATAAAAAAGGAGATCAAACGAGATAGAGATGAATGAGAATAGTTCTTCTAGATATATTTTGCTATATATAATGTTTCATTGATTACATGCTATTGGGTATATTGAAAGTGGAATGGACTTTGTTTTGGATTTTTAAGAACTGTAAATGCGTTTTGAGTCATCTATAATACCCTGGATAACTAGCGTTATAACACGTTGGGCACTTTTTTAACATTATTCATTTTAAATCTCTGTCGGTCAATATTCTATGTTTCTTTGTATTTTATTGTGTCATTAATATAACAGGTCAATTGAAAAGCCCCAGCCTGACGTATAAAGACTAGAATTAAATCCATACGTTTTTTAGTTAGCCCTAACCCTTAAAATATGCCTGTACAAATTTGACAGCTGTCGGGTTATTAGTTTGTGAATTATAGCATTTTGAGTGAAGTGAACTTCTGTTATTGTGAAAAAAATGGATACAAAGGAATTTCGCGTGTCGATAAAATATTGATTTTTGAAGGGAAAAAATACAGTTGAAGCAAAAACTTGGCTTGATGCCGAGTTTCCGGATACTGCCCCAGGAAAATCAACCATCAGGGATTGGTATGCTAACTTTAGACGTGGTGAAATGAGCACCGAAGACGGTGTACTCAGTGGATGCCCAATAGATGTTACCGGCGAAAACATTTAAAAATCCACAAAATGATTTTGAATGACCGTAAATTGAAATTTAATGAGACACTCTAAAGATATTAACTGAACATGTACATCATATCATTCACGAATATTTGAGTATGAGAAAGCTCTGTGCAAACTGGGTGCCGTGCGAGCTCACTTTTGATCAAAAACAACGACGAGTTGATGATTGTTGATGATTCGGAGCAGTGTTTGTATATGATCAAGTGTAAAAAATCCGAATTTTTGTATCGATATGTGACAATGGATGAAACATGGCTTTATCATTTCAGACTCAAGTTCAATCGGCAGTCATCTGAGTGGACTGCACACGATGAACCCGCTCCAAAGCGTGGGAAAACGCAAAAGTCGGCTGGCAAGGTTATGGCGTCTGTATTTTGGGATGCGCATAGAATAATTTTCACTAACTACCCTGAAAAATGACGGACCATCAACAGCGACTATTACATAACGTTATTGGACCAATTGAAGGACGAAATCGTCGAAAAACGTCTGCATTGAAAAAAAAGAAAGTACTACTTCATGTACTGTTAAATGAATTGGGCTTAGAATTGATTCCTCATTCACCATGTTCTCCAGATCTGGCCCGCAGCGACTATTTCCTGTTCTCAGATCTTAAAAGAATGCTCGCTGGGAAGAATTCTCGTCGAATGAAGAGGTGATCGTCGAAACTGAGGCCTATTTTGAAGCAAAGGACAAATCGTACTACAGAAATAGTATCGAAAAGTTGGAGGGTCGCTATAATCAGTATATCGCCCTTGAAGAGATTTATTTTGAACTAAAAAAAACTAATTTTGCCAAAAAAATATGTTTTACTATGGTAGGCCGGGGACTTTTCAATTAACCTGTTATAAATAATATATTTGCACCCTACTTCCAGGGATTTATATTACTTTCCTTATTTAATGCAGGTAAAATTATTGCTGAAAGGCATCGAGTAATGTTAGTAATTTGTAATGAACATATTTCTGCTACAAAATCATATGATATTTTAGAAATTACAGTTCAGAAAGAATCTTAAGTACGGGAAGTTTGGAAGCTTAAGCAGAACAAAACCTTCATTTGAGGTCTTTTGAGGAAATTGATAGCTATTGTTATTAAAAGCACGCATACTGAAATGAAATGAACACTACTTAAACCGAGATGGGACAATGACGTATGTATAAGGTGACTTCAAGCATTTTTATCAGCGACGTCTGTTGGCTAAAATGTGTAAACCAGCATAATCTAAGAGTTAAATCCGATAATTTTGACATTTATATAAAATAACCTATATAAAATAGTCTACATAAAATAATAATTTTAGTATTATTTTTCATTTAGTATTATAGAGTTATTGAGTGTGTACAAACACTAATGATGATACCCTAAAATTAAATTTTTATCACTCATTATTTCTGTTGTTTTAATTCAATTATTTTTACAACAGATTAAATGACGTATTGTAGCAAAAAAAGACCAGCAATATCTTGAATGCTCGTTGCAAGAGTTGTGAAGTATACTATGTTGCATCTCGAATGAGAAGTTCTAGCACTTCTTCAGATTGAAACTGCACGACTTGCACCAAACACCTAATAATATTGCAAGCTCATTTTGGATATCTTCTAAGCAGAAAGGCTTCCTTTTTATGAAGAATATTCGATACTAAACTGTTAAAATATATTTTATTTCTTGATAGGGACATTGAAAGGGCATTTATGAAAAATACTTACGCAAACTTTTATTAAATTTGAAATTCTTAAATTTACAAAAAGTATCAAAATTATTTCACAGTTCTGAATTTCATGAATAAATATCTTACTTCAAATAGCATAATCTTCATAATTATTTTAATAATTGTTACAATTTTAATTTTTAGAGTTAATCATAATTTATTTTTAAAAGCTTATTGCTGTCGGATTTGGTGACCGTAAAAATTACTTCGGATGTAATTAGTTTAAACATGTGTTTCATGAACACACCGTGCTGTATCAATTGTCTCGCTTTCATAAACACATGTCATGAAAACTATTCAATAAAAAAGATGAAGAAAAAAACATTACACCGAAATCGTTATTAAGAAGTAAAAGTCGTAAAAGTTCATAAGCTCTACGACGCTTGTGATTTCATTAATATGAGGAGATGGTATTTTCGGTGAGAAGCTAAAAATGATCGGCACATTTATCGCATATCTAGTGGTGTTCAATAATAATTCCTTACATTCACTTAATGAATAAATACGCGTATGTGTATTGTTTATAAAATTGAATTTGATTGATCTCTACGTGTTATATATTTACTTGTATACGAAGGTAGACTGAAAATTAATGCTGTATCTGCTAATATCTGCCTTTAGAGAAGGCGACTTAAAAAATAAGAAAAGGGAATAAGCCAATATTAAAGCAAATTTCTCGTACTCTAAGATCATATATTTTAATTATGTTATTTTTTAACATAGTCACTATTTTGGAACATTTTTTTTGTATACTATTTCATTCATTGTAAACATTTTTGTGGCAATTTTGAGGTAATTTTCGTTTCTAAGATTTATTTGTTATTATTGTTATCCTCATTTTGTCATTGTAGGTTTAAAGACGGTCACGTCACTAAAGCTCTACTGAGGTTAAAGGCATATAGATGCTTCTTAATCTTTTCTATGAGAGTATCTCTTTGTACATATTTTAACATATCGCAGCGATAGCTATACTAATTGATGTATATTACTAGAATATTATAAAATGGTTTGTGATATATTATTGGATTATTCTCCGGCCATTATCATAGTTTTGCGATTGTTATTGTCTTGTCTTGTATTGTAGCACTGTTTGGAAACATACTAACTATTAGGTCAACAATTACTGGGTTAACACCACGAAAATTTTATTACTTATTCATTTACCATCAGAGCTAAAGAATTTTAAAATAGCTCTAACGTGTGTGGGCTACTGAATATACACTGAGTGTGCTCAGCGCATATAAACCTTGTAACCTAGTCATTGATTCACACCATCTTGTTAAGAGTGACTGAGTACTATCGTACTGTAAATTTTATCCCTAGGACGTACTTTTCTACATGATTATATTTATTTTTCACTAAATAAATGTTTTATATTATAGAAGATGAAGATTGGAATGGAGAACCAGCAGATGCTTCTATTTATCTGATGCAAGAGAATCATGTAACTTTACCAAGACCTTTCCGAAATGCGGACCGAGAAAATTCTAGACAGGAACGAGAAAAATCACCTGAATCTGCTCAACGTTTTAGCAGGTAAATCACTTTATTATATATTATCTATACTAAATTTTAAAGCAAATATTAAATTGATATTTTTATTTGAATTTTTATAGGTATTCACACGATGATTTGAAATACACTAAGTCTTTAGACGAAGACTATCGAAAGTCGAATAACGTATCGAAGTATTCAGAAAAGTCAACCTCCAAGTTTTCCGATAACAAATACACTCAAAAACAGAAATCATCGACCAGAGATAGGGACATTAAAGATGACTACAGAGATTCTGAAAGAGACATTGCTAAAGAAAACTTCCGAAAGTCTCTAGAAAGGGAACTTTCCAATAGAAATGGGAATAAATATCTGTCAAACTCAGAGAAGTACTATGCTGAAGAACACAAGAAAGATCGATATTATTACAATGAGAGGGAGAAAGATGGACGTTATGGCGGCGAGAGGAGAAAAAATGACAAGGATAAATCTCTACAATATTTCGAGGACGATGGCTTCGATGAAAATTATAGGTAATTTGTCTATAAATTAGAAATTTGGTAGTTGATTTTTGACTTTTTTATATCCCATTATATACTTTTACTTTTTAAACAGAAACTGTGTATAATTATACCAAAATCGTATTCTTGGGTTATTTATTGAGAAAGTTTATTTAATTTTGCCGAGAGTTATGTTCTTTAATACAGTTAGCAGCATAATTACAGTCTGTCCAATAATTGTTTTTATGCCACAATTATGACATCGATTATTGCTTCAATGTTTAAAACAATTTTATACCAAATATACATAACCAAGGAAAGAAGCTAATTTAGCAACTACAGGTATACTAGCTAACCCAACAGATGTTGTCTGAGTTGTGAATATTCAATGTGAATATTACTGGAATAAATAATTTAAAAACATATTTTAAAAATATAATAATTATTGTAATGATTTGTGATGCACTACTAAATTCTAGTAGAATATGTTGTTCATAGCAACTTCAGTTAGCTTTTGGTGACCTTACATCTTGAAATGTGATGCTTGTCTAAGGAATCCACAGACTAGGTAATTTTGAAATCTTGAATGTTTCTTATTTGGAATAGTTTATGGCTAGACGTCGTTGAGCACCTTCAATCCATCTTTTGTGACCTTGAAACTCCAACTACAACTTTTGTCCGAATTCTACTTAACTACACCAAGGAATGTTTTTAAGTAACTGCGGAATGATTCTCAATCTATTACCAACCTGAATTCTTTTCTTGATAAATTGATTCTCATTAATTGAATGAATACATAAAAGAATAGCCTCATCAGATCATATCTCCCCGGAATCATACCGACGAGTTACGAAATATGAAAAGGTTTAAACCACAAAACACATAAAGCGATACTAAGAATTTTTATCTATTGTCGTATAAACGCCCCGGTATAAAAATATTATAGTATTATGAACATATTTTAAATCATTATATATAACAAATATCAATAAACATTGAATATTTTTGGAATTTCCAATATACATTTGCGGTAGAAAATAGATTTAAAATACTGTAATTCATTATCATTGCCTGTAATATGGTAAATTATAATTTAACCCTGTAAACTTAATAAATACCTGCAAACCATGAAGAATTAATTGACTTTCAAATGCCTGACAAAGACATTGTAACATTAATGGTGTGGTTAAAATTATTTAATTTATTTATTTATTGCCACAATACTCTAGGTATAATATGTTAGAAACTAATTTCAATTTTGTCTTAGATCTCGAAATAATTCGACTGATTTTGATAAAGATCGTCCTCCACGTGCATTCTCTTACGAGGAAGAAGTGTTCTTCGAGAATCCACGACAGTATCCCGTACCCAAGGCTCGACAGAAAGTTTTCGACGAAGCGGGAAGAAATTACGAACTAGATAAAGAATCTAGAGATTCACGAACCAGAACCAATCAAAATGATGCTAGGTTCTACGAATCTAAATCGCTTCAGCGGTAAGTTATTGCGTACAAGTTTATTCGATCGGAGATAATGCACGTGTATATGTTTTTAGCAATAGAGAGTTCGAGAGAAATTATGATGCGGACCCTAAGGAAGATTATCGATATGAATCGAATAAGGAATATTATGACAATACAACAAGTTCCATAAATCGTAGACATCCACAATTTAGACAAAGATCACCAACTGCTGTCGATGAGTCTAAGGTATTTAAATAAGTTATAAAATTGATAGGGATAAGAATACATACTTTTAAAACTATTTGATTTTGTCCGAAAAGTTTTAAACTTATTGACTAGATGTTGACTGACGACACTGTCATTTAGGACTGATTGTAAAGTAAATATCTTCCATACTCTAAATACTTAATCTGGACAAAATTCAATTAGATACTGGTATACAGATTTTTTTTTGGAATAACGATTATGGTAAAAGTCGCATATAGGTGTCACATATCTGCCACCCGAAGAAACGACTAAAAGGTTCTGCGAGGTTATTTTGTGTCAGCAACAGCTTTTAGTTGTGATTGGCAGCTTTCATTTTATTTTATATATTAGATTTACTTTAGTGATCGTTTGAATAGCAATATTGCTATTCCAATGTTTATTATTGTGTGTTCAAAGTTCAACAGCCCATGGTTAAGGATATTTTCAGTAAATTCAATTGGTACTTGAAAGCCTTTAACATCTGATCGTACATTAAAAAGAAACATTTTCCATTTTTTTGAATGCATCCGTATAAACCGTTCTTTTTCTAAACACTTAAAAATGGATATATGACTTTTTTGTGTTATAACAAATATAAAAATTTTAGCTCAAGAGTATAATTTCAAATTGAAAAATAGTAAAATGTTAATTCTTTAACATATCTAATATGATATAAATAACATTTCGTTCATTAACCATGAATGAAAATTTTTTGCATTTAGATAATAAGATTTATTATGAACATATGTCTAATTTTTTGTTAAAAACTAATTTGCTATTCGTTTATTGTTATGGACATAAATATGATTCAATACAATACATTTTATTCAAAGATCAACATTTCAATGTAATATTTTCAAAATACATTGAAAATCACTATAACAGGTTAATTTAAAAGTCCCCGACCTGACACATAGATGGCACTACTAGGATTAAATTCATATGATTTTTAGTTAGCCTTAACCCTCAAAAGATGCGTGTACAAATTTGACAGCTGTCGGATCATTAGTTTGTGAATTATAGCATTTTGAGGGAAGCAACGTTTGTTATTGGTAAAAAATGGATAAAAAGGAATTTCGCGTGTTGAAGTATATTGCTTTTTGAAGGGAAAAATATATTTGAAGCAAAAACTTGGCTTGATGCCGAGTGTCTGGAAACTTGACCCAGGAAAATCAATCATCAAGGATTGGTATGCTAAGTTTAGACGTGTGGTGAAATGAGCATCGAAGACGGTGAATTCAGTGGACGCCCAATAGATGTTGTTACCGGCGAAAACATTTAAAAAATCCGCAAAATGATTTTGAATGACTGTAAATTGAAATTGAATGAGACACTCTAAAGATATTAACTGAACGTGTACATGATATCATTCACGAATATTTGGGTATGAGAAAGCTCTGTGAAAAGTAGGTGCCGTGCGAGCTCACTTTTGACCAAAAACAACGACGAGTTGATAATTCGGAGCAGTGTTTGAAGACGATCAAGCGTAATAAACCCAAGTTTTAGCGTCGACATGTGACAATGGATATGGATGAAAGATGGCTCCATCATTTCACTTACTTCACTTTCACCGTCCAATCGACAGTCATCCGAGTGGACTGCACACGTTGAACCCGTTCCAAAACGCAACAGTGGGCTGGCAAGGTTATGGCGTCTGTATTTTGGGATGCGCATGGAATAATTTTTATTGGCTATCTTGAAAAAGGAAGGACTATCAACAGCGACTATTACATAGCGTTATTGGACCGCTTGAAGGATGAAATCGTCGGAAAACCGCCGCATTTGAAGAAAATAAAAGTGGTGCTTCACCAAGACAATGCACCGTATTAGTATCCATGAATTGGGCTTCGAATTACTACCTCATTCACCATATTCTCCAGATCTGGCTCCCAGCGACTATTTCCTATTCTCAGATCACAAAAGAATGCTCGATGGGAAGAAATTTTCGTGAATGAAGAGGTGATCACTGAAACTGAAGCTTATTTTGAAGCAGAGGACAAATCGTACTACAAAAATGGTACCGAAAATTTGGAGGGTCGCTATAATTAGTGTACCACCCTTGAAGCGATTTATGTTGAATAAAAAGAATTAATTTTGTTTTTACTATGGTGGACTGGGGATTTTTCAATTGACCTGTTATACTTATATTTATTGTAGAATTTGTATGTTTAGCAAATATGTATAATTCTGCATTACCTCAATTAAATCATTTGAAATAGGGATATATTCAACTGATTAATCTATATTATATATTTGAATTATTTATTTCCGAAACAAATAACTGAACATTAAAACATTATATTTAGATTTAGAGAGGCATCTTTTTAATTTCGTCTTTTTTTCTATGCTTTATATAGATAGTCGGAAGGCCTCTTAGCTTTCAAGAGTTTATGAATAATAAATAATAATAACCCAATGCACAGAACCAAAAAAATTCTTTTATTTAATGTATGTCTATTGTACAACGATTCAAATAGATCACGGTTAGAGATAATATGAGCAATTTCAGTCCGCCTTTGATGACCTTACAATCTGGAACACGACTCTGTTCTGTCTAGACTCTAGTAAATTATGTTGAGAGATGATTTGAATAACTGCAAAAGAATGGGAGATGTCTTATTTTATTGATATGTTAGTCATACTATGAAGAAGTTTTGATTTTTCCAAATGGCATTACATCTTGAACTCTAGTGTGTATGCCTAAACTTATTTAGGGAGAAAAATTTCCAATTTCTAAAGGGATTTTATTTGTTATGTTGAAAGGCATATTGTGCTATGATGAATGTAAAGTTTAAAAACGATAGCTGCGAAATGATGGTGAACAATTAATAGTCTATATGATATTGGCTGATCTTCAGCCAATATCATATATTACCTTAGAATATTGAAGTTCTAAGACAATAAATAGGGAATATGCGTAAATATAATGGGGATCGCATTTGAGGCATTTCAGTCACCCGACAACGTGCGATATGATAAAATGACTGTGAAGACCAATAGTCAAGATGGGCAGTGCATTTATTTTTAATTCACAATGAAAACTAGTAGCTAGTTAATAAATATTGTCTATTTCATATTTCAATATTATAAAATATAATTTTCTATATTGATATATTTATATTCAAAAAACATGGATGTATTTATGAATGATACTATTTCTTATATGTGTATACCGTAATTGTATATAAATTTGTTATTTTAACTTCTCCAGATACCTTTACAGGCCCCGAAAGATCGATTCATCGATGCAAAAGAAAAGTTTTTGCTAATGGAGAAAGAGAGACAAGATGAAGAGCGTAGGCGTCCAGAACCCCCCATATCTCCAACTATCCTAAAAGATAGAATCCGCTTTCTTAAAAGACATCAGAGTATGGCTTATCCATCTAAGGAACATATAAGAGATAATTATGATGACAGGTAATAATTTTTAAAATAGGACCCCTGTTTTAAGGGGTAACAATCTATATAACAGGTCTTGTGCCTTGTTCGGTTGCCAAGTTGAATGTCTTGAACTTATAATCGCCTCTATTTTTAGCGACTTAGTGGGATTAAGTATGCTCCATAGCAGGGATCAGAATCAGAACAATTAACCATCGAAATCTCTAGCTATATCTCTATATCTCAAAAAAGTTTTATTTAGATTCATTTAATATAAGGCTAGGCCATTAAATGGATTAATGTGGATTAGCTTTCGCACTTTACGCGATTTTTGTTTTAAGTGGTCGTTATAAAATTTCCGGGAAATATATTGTCAAATATCCGAAAAGAGATTATGGCAATCATAAAAATTAGATCACAAGAGGCTCCCGGAGGAAAACGTGACGAAAAGAGTTAGTTATGGAGCAACGGATATACGATATTATAAGCCATTTGTCACTTAGTACGCAGCACTAAGAAGAAGTACTTAAGATTACAAGTACCAGAAGTACTTAATTACTAGGCTTTTTTGTCAATATTTCCATACAAGCACGTCTATTCTAGCTATGAGACTTTGATAGTGCGAAAATGTGACACCAAAACTTGATACATGATATAAAAAATAAGGCTTTTGAAAATGAAGGTCGAGTATTACAAAATTCTGTTCGCAAAATTTGAATTTTGTATTTTTACTATTTAATAACTATTTAAAATCCTGCTGTATTTGACAGTAATGTCATGTAAAAAAATTAAGTAATTAATCAAATTTTCAATCTATTAAATCCATTTTGACTTTGTTATTGTGAACACGCTATTAGGTGCTTGTCTTTTTTCTGATCAATTTTTCACTTTAAACAGCCATTTATTAAGATAAATTGATAAAACTGTGATTTTGTTCAACTTTTCCCATCTTTCTGGCAACATGGCGATATCTTCTGGATAGAATGATGATTTAATAGGGATCAATCATTGATTCACTTTACAATTCTTCAGTATTTTGAAACTGTGTGCCAGTAAGTTGAAATAAAGTAAGCTGCAGAAGCAGAAGATAGCTGCATCAATCTGAATAAGTAGTAATCAAAAGGTGCTGTAACAGGTGTGTACGCTGTCTGCCGTTCAATTTATTAATTTGAGAGACAACAACTATTCATTCGGCTTTAGCAAATAGTTATACAGTACCTCTAGCTGATTGTTCTAAATAAAGAGAAATACTTTCTGGCTACAAATATTCCACTTCAGTGTCGATATGGATGGCTCTTGTGGGCTAACTCATACGCTCTAGAATATTTTTCTTTTCTCGCCTTGTTATCAATGAAAACGCAATGTTGAAACGATTCGGAATGACATTTCCAATCAATTCTTAGTGACAAAATTTTCCCTTCTTTTGTCAATTTATCAATTGCTGGGCTTTGCTTTTCAATGTTTTCGAACTATTTTGACGCTAGATTGTTCCTTGTTATTGACAAACCAATTAGAAATCGTTACATAACTTCTTCGGTTTCGGCCGGATATTTCCTCAAATCAAATAATAAAAGTTAATCTTATGTATATTATTAATTTTGTGTATACTGTGATGATTATCATTTATGTTGTGACATGTTAAAACCATCTTGTTAACATTTAGATTAAGTTGATTAACAGTTAACTAACAATTCAAAGATATCAAATGGCTTAAGGATTGAGCAATTAAATAACCATCATACAGACTTCTGCGTCTAACTCAATCTATGTGACTAAAACGGAATCTGAGATTGGTAATATTATAATGCATATTTCACCATACACCGCTTGTCAAAAAAGGTAAAATTGTATGAACCTACAGGCGGTATTTCGTCGAGAAATAAATACTTTTTTCATAGTGAACCTCACTACCATTGATCGGCAATAATGTAAATAAGAATCTAATATGGCTATTCCGATTATAATTTATGTGACAGTATTTAAGTTCTTAAATTTTAAATTTTAATACATATTTACTGCTGTTGTTAATCAATGATCTGTTATATGCGATTTGCTAGTGTTTTAAGTATTTTCCTAGCATTATTTTGAATGATCACTATGCTATCCTACATAATTTTTGTAGATACTCTAATGATAGACGAGATTTTCCCGAAGAAGCCCGTCCAAAGCCTGCACCCAGGCATATGCCTGAAGAAGTTCGCTACAGAAATCATCGAGAAAGGGATTTGTCAGGTGATCGGTACGTACCCAAACTTAGTGTCGGATATAGGGGTGTTGGCCACCGAAAAAATATAGATATTTAAGAAACGTTTAAAATTAAGTACCGATTTTAAAGTTTTTTTTTAATTATACTTAATCTATTCTGAAAAAATATCGAAAAAAATATCGATATATCGGCCAAAAAAATTCCGGATAAAATATCGATATTTTTTTCAGAAAATATCGATATATCGATATTTTTTCTGCATCCCTAGTCGGTATATGTAGGTTACATATTTCATAATTAAAAACAGTTTCAAAAATATTACGCAATAATATAATGAATTTGTTATTTCATTTATCATGGAGTGAATAAAAAAATTGTCTTAAATAATCTTCTTTACAATACTTTCTAGAGTATATTTTGATATATTATACTTTAATAGAATAATATATACTTCAAATCACGTAATTTAACATTTACTTGAATTTCCAGGAAACTGAATTTTTATATCCGAGGTATTTCTGATGTGTGGCTTGTTTAATATGCGGCCTGTGTAGTTTCCTTACAGATGAGATAAGAATAAGAATGGCAGATTTCTGTATGGTTATATGACATTATAAGACGTTAACAGTTTCAGCTTTTTAAATACCAATTAGATGTAATCGTATGGCCTACCTTTAGTATACATTTTTAAATATTTATTAGCCGTTTAGTTATAAATAGGTTTACTAGGCCCTATACTGTTTATGCGCTTTATATATAATTATAAAATATTTATTTTTAATAATTAGTAAACCTTCATCATAATTTATTTATGGATTTATATAATTTTTAGTACATTGTCTTACATAAGAAAAGTAATTATGTTAAGTGTAATACATCACTCAATAAGTCTCTGGCTTGAGACCATTAATAAAGAACTCTTAAACTCACCTGATTCGTAGATAGTACTAATCTTCAAATGATATGTACTAAAATATCATAATATTGCAAATATTTGTTTACATGTAATAGTGGTTTTAATGAAACAACTTTTCGTATCTTTAAAACAATAGGTAATAGTAATTTTGACCAAGCAATCTTGACCGAAATAGTATTGAAAAACCTAAGCCAAAGATACGTGTCATAGCTTGACATCTTGAAGACATCAGAAACTAATATTTATAATTTTACTATTCGGAGTACAAATTAGTTTGCAAATAAAGCAATAACAACTACAGGGGCATCGGAATCAATATGTTTATTCAGGGAATAAAAATAATTAATATCATAATTGAGTATGCTGATTAATCAAGCCATTTCTAACAAATGTTTAAAAGATATATTATGAGATCTATTGAGTGTTTTATAATAATATATAACATAAATTATAAATATATACATATAAAATATAATAAATTATACATAATAAATTCTATCTCTCTGATCAATTAAATTAAGAATATGTTCTACTATGTTTAGAAAATGCCTTTTTTTTAAATACTTCGTAACCATTTTTGTTTTATATTTTTAGGTATCGAAATACTGACAAATTTGATCCCAAACGAAGATCTATGTTTTCTTTAATCGAAGAAGAACATAAGAAGAATTCGAACGAAATCGCTAAGGAACTCAAAAGGCGATCTTACATGGATGTCGGTCATCAACCGTTCGATGACGAAGACACTTTCCATAGAGATGACGAGAGGGGTGACGTGAGAAGCAGTAGGCAATATCAAGATCTTCCTGAAGCTGATAGGTATAATAATATATATTTAAAACTTATATTGTACTTACTGTCATAATATTGTTATAGATATAATTCTTCGATGGTAGACAATTTTTCGAAATCCAGCCATAATTTAGACAAAATGGTGGACACTAAATACGATCCCAAATTTGTTAAGAATCCACAGAAGAATATCAAATCTGTTCCTGGATATAGACATAGTTATGTAGAACCGAAGATACGAATGGAACCGAAGAAAAAGAACATGGGAGAAGTACTACATAGAACAAACAGTAGTGTGGGATATATGCAACCACGCGTTGGGATAGCAAGCGTTCACCCTTATTAAATATTGCGTTTTTCTTGATATTATAGCTCAATGAACTAACATTTTAATAAATCAGATTACAAATGATATTATAAGTTTCACCTATATTTTATCTTATAAAATGTAGAAGTGAATCAAATCATAAGATCCAGTTCTTCTAACAATATAATTTGTGTGTCATATCGTAAATGACTGAACTATATAGTAAATTATTTTGTATTTTACATGACTAATAAGAAACGTGCATTTTTCATATATAGTAATCTGTATATAATTTTAATCTATTTACAATGGGGATATTAATTAAATTGGTAGGTGTAGGATGTAAATAACGTTTTATTTGGATCTGTAAGTTTACTTCCTATTTTTTGAAAAAAAAATCGAATTTTGAATGTATGTATCAAAATAAAATTTTAGTTTGTAAAAAACGCTTTATAACTTTTATACTTTAATAAAACATATTTTATATTAATTGCCGTTTTTATACATCATCCAGTTTACTCAAAATATACAAAGGGTATATTAATATATATGCAGGGTTTCATATTGAGGATTAGACAATATGTCGAAAAATATTATATATTAAAGCATTATTTAGTCGGTCAGTAACATTATTGTTGGATAGAATTTTTTATTTTGAATATAATTTCTTATGTTCAGTTTTATAACGAACATTATTATTTTTATATTTTCATATAAATATTTGGGATATACTTTTAATTTAGTTTTGAATTTCTTTTTTTAACGACGTGAACAGATGCAACTGAAATCTTTATTAAAGGATGATTTAACCGAATAATTGATAGTATATTTCTCTACTAAACCTATCGTATTGAGCTATATGTGAAGCCACATTGTTTTCATGTACACAAGTTCTATCTCATTCCAGTTATAATAATTGAAAAACAAATCTGTATTTCAGATATAATAGCGACGGTATGCTCTTATCGTCATCTCTAAAGTTTCAGGAATATTCTGCTTTACTACGATTGTAGCTTGATAAGTCAGTGACTTTTTGAATGGACGGTGCTTACTCGACAAAAAAGTGATTTATTTCTCTACATAATCTCATTTTAATTCAATATATTTAGTTTAGCGTTCCAATTTTTTATTCCTTCCAAATAATATGTTCTCTTAAGGCTCTCTAAATAGGCGTACCTTTGTTATAGTGATGACTTCTTCATTCAACCCAAATATTTTACCACCCAACCAAATTTATAAACACGAAATAGTCACAGAGTCTAAATGATGACTATGCACTATCTTGATATTTTAACTCAATGAACTGACATTTTAATAAATCCATGCAGTATCTTTATAGAATAACAGAAATTACAAATTCAAATTCATTTGCTTTTACTTCCATCATCAATATCAAATCTGTCTAAAAGCTCTGAATAATCGATGTCATCGCTGGTATCTTAAATAGTGTAACCGTGACTGTACAGACACAAGTTCGCTTTCTTTGAGATACATTCACCTGGAGATATCCACTGTTTTTATTGTTATTTCGCTCTGTGTTCTGTGATTTATCTATATTTTAAAGCGGCGCAAAAACTTTGCAAGCACTACCTTGAGAAGGGTTGAGTGTGGGATATAGCTGTCAAACACAAACTAATTGACGCAGCTTACACAAAATCCCAATATGAATATAAAGCAGTCTATTAAGAAATGCCGGAATCGATTTCGTATTTAGTGATTAATGATTTCTACCAAAAAGCTCTTGATTGATTAACGATTTTCGGAAATCATATTCTTTTATATATTTTTGCTATAACTGTTTCTATGCACATTTTGACTATAATTTGTGTGGATTTTTCATCTAGTATTTTTGATGCTTCATAAAAAAAGGTTATTAGTTACCAGCTAATTGGAGTTAGAGCAATAAAGTAGATGGTGTTTTTATCACAACTAATACAAATACATAAACAACTGAAACTGTCTAGAGGATTCAGCATTATATAAGTTACCATATATTTAAATATCATACAGTCTCCGTAACTAATGGAATACTTCACCAGACATATCATAAAAGATGATATAGGATGATGACCTTACATACTCTATTGCTTGTAGATATTCGAACACTCAGCAGAATGCTATAAATCTGCTATAGTTATTAAGTTACCATACAGTAGAACACGTTGTTCGATAACATCGAGAGGGCATCATACCGACTTCGTAACTAACGGAAACTATTAAAAGGCATATTGGATTAGTATATTCCATAATTTTTTTAGGAAATGTACGTTTTTAGGGTAATGTATGTGTTTTAAATAGTGATTGTGTCAATTTTGGTGTCGTGTACAATTTATGCCATTATTAAAAGGACTGTCTGTATCAACGTACTTATATTAGCATACAAGAACACACACAAGGAAGCAGTGCACCTTTTTAATGTCCAACAGATGGTCCAAACTTAATATTGAACAGTTTCTAGGGAGTTAAATTCGTGTTTGCCTGTAATTTCTCTTGGAAGGCATTAATGAACACAGTGTAATGGACTCCCATTACAAATTGGTAATTTTCTCCAAATTAAATGCCACATAGCTTTTGGCAGCTGTGAGATAAGGTGTAATGAAAATTGTTATTGGACCTTTTTGCAAAGGGACGAAAAAAGAGGTGTTGTAAATTTTAACTAACTGATAACATTTTTTGCTCTCCACCTACTAACATTAACTTGGTTTACAAGTGTTGAACAGATAAACACATGTTTACATAAAAATAAAAACAACTTTCTATCAAATATGCATTGTCTTTGCCCATTTATATATATTATACAGTAATAAATTGTTGTACAAAAATATGTTATGTCCAGGTATCTTTTTAACTTTTACCTTGTTTGCTTAAATGTTTATAGATGTTGCCACCAATACTATATGCGGATAAATAACCCGAAAATTATGAAATATATCATCCGAATAATTTATTAATATCTTATTTTATTATTATATATGAAGAAGATTTTTATTTAAATAACTACAGTTGCTATAGAATATGTAGTTTATTATCTGAAAATATACACTACCATTTAAAAGTATGGAAACAATAAGGTAATGAAAAAACGATAATAAAGTAGAAAAGATATGATTTATTACACTCAAAGCTTAATTAAATCTTAGACTAACGTTTAGTTAAAGTTGTTTCGATTTATTTAAAACAAATTTTTAAAAATGAATACATTTTTCATTAAATTATGGCCTAGTCAAAATAGCTGCCTTCATTTTGAATTAATTGTTCACAAATTTTTGGAATTTTTTCTATTAATTTATATAAGTATTCCGAATCCAGTGACCTTCTGTCGACTTTGAAACTTTGCCCACAACCGTGATGAGCTCGATGAGTATCGATTCTTCACTTTGTATGTCACTTCACTTCACTTCACTTGTATCAAGTTCATGCCATACTATAAATATAGAAGAAAGATTTGACGATTGTGAGGTCATTTAATTATTTGCAAAATCTCCTCGTTTCTGAAACCCCTGACGTAATTTTGACAAATGATAACGGCAATTGTCTTGTTGAAAACAAAACATTGGACAATTATGCTTCATCATCTAAACTATCACTCTACTACCACCATGCTTTAATTGCAAAGCGCCTATTTGATACAAAAATCTGATATTTGGTATCATTCATCCATTTTTCAGTTTTTTTACTGTCGAGTTTTTGTGTTTTAGCCTATTCCAGTTTATTCCATTTACTAGTTAGTTTCATTCTTTTTGCTTCTGTAGATCTTTTCAGGTCAGCAGACAATAAATACCATATATATTTATAGTTGTTGAAGTGGTCTTTCTTCGTTCGTCCGTTTTCTATAGAATTACAACAAACATATATTGTTGCTTTATTGTAGATTTGGAACATCTAGATCTCATTCTTTTCTACAATCTGACCAATAGAAAGTATATCCTCCCTGGACCAAAATACAGACAGTCCGCTATTGAAGATGTAGTGATATGAGGTTTATGATCCATTGTCCAAGTATTATATGAAAGTCACAAAGTACACTGAACTCTGAACCAATATTTTTAAAATTATAAACTGCCAAATTTAAGAAAGCAACAATTGAGGGTGTGGTTACCCATGTGATCATAAAATATGTTGTGGCGTGTTGATTTTTTTCTAGAATAAGAAAAGAAGCTAGTATTTTTTTGAGTATCGCTATGAATGCGGTAAACTACCCATAAACTCCAATACCATATTTAGCATGTTTGATGTGGCATTTTTATATAAACTAAAAACAGAGTGTTTCTAGACCTTTTGTCAATAGTATATATATGTGCTTCAACCCATGTAACGTTAGTTCGTAAATTAAAGTAGGTTCAGTTCATGTAACGAGAAGTAGAGCAAAAGAAAGCAAAACCTGAAGATGGCAGATGAGATTTTGTTGAAACGTCGTCAAAATATTAAAGATTATTAAATAAAAATAAGAAAGCGCGATATGACCAACGCATTTTTATGAAACACTTTAAAAAATATATTTTAAAAATATTTTAGTTCATAGCTGTGTATCTTCTAATATCTCTCACTGGTAGATAACATAACGATTATTAAATTTGCATAAAAATTCGATTGTTTTATTGTTAATGTTGAGCCATCCTGTTGGAAACAAATTTGTTTGAATCTAAAATCAGTCAGATATGTTAGTTTGTTGATTGTATAGCTGTTACCACTTTCATTTTTAATATTAATATCCAGACCAAACATTAAATTTTATACAATTCTCTATCTTTAGGTGAGTTTTGCGTTGGTAGTATAAGTATTTTTCCAGATGAAAATGCTAGAAAATTTCGCCAGAAAATATAAGTCGGCACTAAATATATGCTAATTAATATTAATATCACTTGAAACCAATTGACAAAAAATATTATATTTTCTATATATTAACAAATTCTATTTTATAATCGATAGGTATAATGAGACCACTAGCGTGACCATAGCGAACTTTCATCATCTGCGCATTAACCGCAGTATTAAACCAAGTGAATCATTACCGAGCAGACAACAATGAGTCGGGCTCCTTATTTGGCATGAGCTGCTAAGTAACCGTTCCATCTCATGTTTGCCAAATGTGACAAAATATTAAATCGAAGTGATCGTAAAACGTGGGAAATGACATGAAATGCATCTTTTATGTAGCAGGAATCGCGGTAGGCCCGCAGTGCCACAAAGTAGGTAGTCCACCAAGCCTGGGGCGGTATACCAACTTTCTCGTCTCGTAGTATTGGGTCCACTGACTTCCATTGAATTTTCTAAAGTGTATTCCTTATTACATGACTTAATGTTATATTATTGTTTTAACATAATTAATTGTCTTTAATAAAATATTTTACTGAAACGGTGTTTTAAATTCAAAGTTTTTCAATATATGTTTGAATTTAACAATTACTACTCAAGGCCTTTGAAATTGCAGGTCTATATTTTGCTAAAGCTCATACTTAAAGGTATTGTCTAACTCACTAACTATTCAATAATAACAACTTCAGAGCATTAAATATAATATAAGTGTATATGATCTTTATTTCCTTTTATGTTATAAACTTAAGTATGGAATAATAAATGAAGTAATACATGTATGTATATGAATAAATATATGAAAAATGTATGTATATGAATATGTGAATAAAAATTTTTGAAATTGATATTTGATTTTAGCATGTACATGCTAAAACAATAAAGAACACAATTATATAATTTATTATTTACAATTTAGAAATGTGTATTAATGGAATGTATTTACAAACATTAAATTAACTATTAATTTTCTAAAATTTAGGTATATAAAGGAAATAATCAAAATAATTGATACAAGATTCCAATATTAAAATATCATATAGTAACATACCTTATTGAATGAAACACCTTAATATTAATCAATGCTTTAAAATCTTTATAAATATACTGTTAATAATAATCATAATTTCTTTTATTTGTCTTTTGCGTTCCATCTATGCAAAATATATAGTTAGTTCCATTTTAAATCCTGCATATTTTCATTACTTCATATATATATTTAAATAGTCCTTATCTCTCTTTGCTTATTTATTTGATTCTTTGATATCGCGCTTGCAGATAGCTCATCTTTAGTTTGTCTTTTATGGCTTTCATTTATCTATTGCTTTATAGTTTGTCCTATATCTCGTGCCTGCCACTTAAAATTGTGTATTCTATGAAACTATTTTGTCACTGTCAATATTCATTTTAACTCTTGGTGCACAAATTAACATATTTATTACTTGAAATATTCGGTTAGTGTTTTGTTCAGAAACTAATAAAACCTGAAATTAATCATAAGTCATTACCACCAAAATTCACAAAAAATCTTCACACACTTTAGAATCACCTCTAGTAAAATGATATACTATGTTTCCAAAACCATATTAATTAATAACAGTCCTTAAGTAAGAATATTTTTTCTTTTTTTTGATATTGTGATTTCGAAATTTTAAATATTTTGTAAGCAAAAAAAAACGGACGATCCTTATTATTCTCGAATGTATATTAGGATGAAATTTTCACATATGTCAGGTTTTTCTTTCCCAACTGTTTTCTTAATCATATCTTAGCCAAACTGGCCTAACTTTTAAATAATTCCAACAATACGGGAATAACCGAAAGTAACACAAAACATGGCTTGAAATGAACTAACTTCGTTTAGTAATATTTTAATCACTAACTTTCGGTTTAATATCGTTTCAAATATTAAAAAAACAAATATTCACTTAGTTTTAACGAATCTTTTTTATTATATATTAAAAATAAAACCTTATCTCCAGCGAGTTTCGATCCAAGTATGTTATTGTTGATGAGCTAACTTCTTTGAACGCACGACTAACCCATGGGTTTGTTTATATGTTTTGTGTCACCGATCGGACGACTATTTGCGGTTGTTTGATTTAGGCGTTTTTTGATTTATTGGAATATATTTATTTGTAACGCATATTGCACAAAAATATAACGCCTAAAATTTCTTCCTCGATATAAGCTTTATCCGTGCCAAATTTTCCGCCTCCAGTTGCCCCCGTTTTCTTCAAAATGGCAGGCAACATTTTTTCTAAACCAATTCATATATAAATAATTTAATACATTTTATTAAACAATTTTTGAATGAGTGATATCCATTCTTGTATTCTTTATACTTTTTTATCTTCAATCCATAATCAAGCGTTAGTTAGCAATGCTATTCCTTCGCACATCAATCACCGATAACATTATTTACAGTCAACTCATATCAGGAATTTGTTGGACAATGAATGTGTTAATCCACGACTTTCTATCTTTAGGATTGTTTTTTCGCTTAGTATTCATCAGTTTCAATACTGGTATTAATCCAATTCCTTGTTTTATTATTTTATTTAAAAAATTCTTTTATTATTCTTACTGCTTCTATAATAATTCCTGGACTTTTTTGTGAGTCTTGTTATTGCAGTGTGCAATTTAGCGATTGGAATCGGGATTGTGGTAAGAAAGCAAACTAATTATGACAAGGTAATTCGGGACAGGCATAAAGATCTTTAACAGAAGATAGAACAACAATAACAACTACAACAAAAACAACATGACATTGTGGTAGCTGAGGTGGAATGGAAATCGATTCTAACTAATTTATGGGGGCGGAAATTGATTGAAAACGATGATTGTCTTTGTGAGCTCAGATGCTATGACATCCATGTTTCTCAATGCATTTAGTTGTTTCTGATATACCATAGAACATTCGGAATCATTATCAACATCTTATTTTATAAAGCTTGAAGTTTTAGGAATTTTGTCGATTTGCTTGAAGGAAATGAGACAATACTTGCGAATTTTATGGAAAAACGGAACTCTCCATATCCTGATATGGCGCAAATATTTTGATTGAAACTGGGAGTTTATCTATTAGAAGATTAGATGAAGAAACAGTGCCCTTAATACGCAGTAACCCTTCACAGTGGCTTGTTGTATTTGATTTGACCATCTTAGATGGCGATAGAAATGAAGCTCAAGGTATATAATATTTTAGGTAACGAATGAGAGCTTTTTGAATTAGTAAATAGGTTTACTTTTAATAGGTAGGGGAAAAATGGGAAGCTTGGATGGAGAGAAGAAGAATCGGATGGCGATCTAAGCAAACCAGAGATGCAAGCAAGGGATGTATTAGGTAAATAGTGGAAAACAACCGAACTAAAAGTATTTTATATTAGTTTCAATAAAAGTAACGTTGACGGTGGAAAATTATCTTTTCGGAATTTTTTGCCTTTGCAGCTTCTAAAATTTGACTGTTATATTTAGGTGTTCTTGGAGTTTGAAGTGGAAGTTCTTTAATAAGATATTAATAAGACATTTTAAACAATACCGGGTCGAGCGGAGAACCCTGTACTTTTCCAACCTCAATGAATCTGCTAGATGAAAAATAATCACCGATTTTTTACTTGGAATTACCGATTTTCCAAGTATGAAATATCAGGTTTACAGGATCAGTGCGTATATGAATCTTTAATAAAAATTAGTTCTAAAAAGACTCACTTGAGGTTCTTTTCATGAAGCGTACATTTTACATCACCTGTTTGATCAACAAGATTTTGGATGAATTTTTTTTTACTTTCGCAGCTTTAGTGAAAACTTCTATTAATAACAATAAGCTCAAAAGGCTGATTGGATGAACAAAGTAGTGTGCTCACTTTTCTCTCTTATTCGTAGTAACAACAATATAAGCGTAGTTCTATATGGATGGATAGTTTTGCAACCTGGTGATGAACCTGGTGATATTTCTAAAGAAGTTTCTGACTGAATATTTTGAAGCTTTGAGATGATTATACCGTTGGGACTGGGTGCTTTTCAATGAACGAGCTTCTGAATAATTGTTGCGATACATTTTGGAGCAGAGCTGTACCCTCCCTGAAATTTGTGTTTTAAAATGGTACCTTGATTGGTTATCGTTATTGTCTTAGATTTCGTGGCTACATGAATTTTTATCTACAAATAGGTCACATTCAGATAACTGGGAGATTGAAAGGACTCTAACATATCAACTTTTCCTGATCTGTAACAAAATGTAATTCCAGGGTGCGCTGACTTAAGATTAATTTTCCACAACCAATATTTACGCTTCAGTGAGAGCACTTCAAAACTACTAACCATACTACAATATTTTGACATTATTTAGGTTGCTTTTGCTCCTTTTTGGGAGTAATTCTAACGTATTTCATGTACAAACAATTATATCATAGGAAGATTTAACATAAGAAGTATATTGCCATTGGGTCTCTGAGAAAAAATTCAAGAATATATTATTACGGACATGAATGCTAACCCAAGGCCGAGTGTTGTATATGTTGATTACAACTTTATTTCATATCTGCAGGAACGATATGATACCTTCTTGTTATAAAAGTTTATTTGTATTATTTTTATTTAATAGGATATATAACAGATACAAGATTTATAGCGATATATTTAAATTATTTCTGTCGTTTATAAAGCACACGCTTTAAACTAAATTTTGTAATCGTTCTAAATTATTTTTTAAAGTTATTTTCAACAGCTGTCTTCGCTTTCAATTTATAAGTTTCACATAAAAAAAATTCATTTATATAAATATTACAGATAAACTTCGGTCCTTCTTAATAAATAGTTTTAGTCACATCGCCATAGTAATGTTTGCATTCTGGTGGCGTTTGTTTACTCAGTGAAAAGTTATTAAGTTTTGAAAGAGAACATTCCAGTAGGCTATTCTCACAACGTAGAGCAAGTTTAAGTGAATGCCAGTTTCCAGAATTGGTTTCCTGGTTTTCGTTTCAAAAATTTCATGTTAAGGATAAACCTTGCATCAGTGAGTAAAAAAATATCGACCAACGTTAGATCACACAAATATAGTGATTCGACAATATTGAAAGAAATTGGCTGAAAAGTTCTGCACCGTATAGACCAAACATTGCCTCGTCTGACGACTCTTTCTTTTGCTCTATGTAAAATTCTCTTGATAATGTTAAACTAGCCTCAAAGGAAATTTCAATCACTTGATTTAGTTTATCACCCACGAAAGTTCTGCAGCGACTAAACAATAGCTATACCAGAAAAAGGACAAAAGATCATCGTTCATGTGGTACATATATGCCATAAGTCAGCGTTTAAAATTGAATAAATGTGCATAAAAAAGCAAAGAAGGAAACGTAATTACTTTATTCTCGTATATATAATCAATTATTATGGAAAAAAATGAAGACCAATCAAAGTTATTGATCCGTATTATCATATCTATATTATATTAGTTTTCGACAAGTATTTGTTATCATATGAACATCATTATAAGTTAAATTCTTATATTCTAAAGATATTGTATCATTCTTGCTTTAATAAGTCGTGATGTTCATATTGTTTTAACACTCTAACATACTGGAGTGTATTGGAGTTGTTGGTATAACCTCCAAGCAGAACTATATAAAATAAATTCAATTAATTTTTCCAATTGATGACCTTAGTAAATAATAGATGATGCGCTGCAAAAGTCTAATATATTGACACTAAATAATTAGACTAATGTATTGATAACTGAAGAACCGTTTGCTATTATAAATCTTAACAGAATCCAGTTAAAGCTAGCGCATGAGTTTAAGTACTTGTGTTGCATATGCTATTGAAATAATAATACGAATCGGTCAAGATACTTCAAGCTTTTGCTCTCTAAGAAGTTAGGTGTGTTCCAGCTGCAGATTGATGATAATCCATATTTTTTGTATTGTTTGTATATAGAATTCTTACTATTGATGCTGCGTCTTATGTAATTATTTGTATCAACCTTTTAATGTCTATAAATTCATGATTTCAGTGTTAGCGATTAGCCGAGGTTTGGAAAGTCTGAAATGTTTGAAAATTCTGTAATTGGAAGCTGTGCCCGGTGAGTACTTAAAACAAGCGCGATGAGCGTGCAGCCCAGCTATATCCATGTTTTTCTGTTAAATTGTGACGGGTGATATGGTCAATCAGAAAAACAAACGTAAAAACTTTGTATAGATCTTAGCAACATATTGTGTTCGATAAAATAAGTGATTCACTTAAAAAGGTATTTGGTGGGCCATGAAATGAGTGTTATTTTACAAACAATTAAAAACTGATCAAATTAATCTCTGGACGTGTTGTCAATGTTATGGAAAACAATAATTTAAATGAATTAACATGTAAATGCTAATTTTGCAAAATTACTTGTCATTATTTTTGATTCTCAAAAATGTCAATATTTTTTTAACCGCAAGTTAGTCTTGCAATGTACAATGTAATGTGTGTGGTTGGAATCGGCATGGATCAAAGGCGTTTCTTTATTTTCTATCAAAATAATGAGGAAATTCTATGAATATCGTTCCTAATTCACCACCGGTCATTTCTGAGATATCATGGGGTATTCAGTATCATTTTCGTCATATTATTTTGGGGAATTTACAGTTTTTGATCTTGGTGTTGAAACCATATTTGTGAACCATACGCAATAATTGTAATTCAGGGTGGCAGTTTGCTGTCAGAAAAGAGAACAGTAGACGTGCGAATATTTTCAAGATTATATTTGTTATTGTCTAGTTTTTTACATGAAATGAATTATGTAAATTATTTTATACACCTAATGAAAAATCTACATTGGACAACACGACGGACATACAGGCGTCGTACTTTAGAACTATTATTTGCCTTGGAATATGAAATCAGTAAATTTATTTTTCGTAAATACACTGTTGTTAAAGGTCATTTTTTATTACTTTATTTTATTTATTTAAGACTATTTTTATTTGCTTTAATATACAAATAGGTGTCTAATGTAAAAGCGAATATTTTTCCTTTTTACTTATTTAATTGATGATGTATGTGTTACTGTCTAATATTCACGTAACATCAAATAATTTATGAGCGAAGGTTAGATAATGAGAGGGAATGTAAAACTAATTATTATTGATAGTATTACATCACTATACAATTACACATATCATTAGTTTAATATTATGAAAAGCGTAATCATTGCAAATTTTATAAAAGCAAATTAACATTCCTAAGATATATTTTTTATTGATTTTAATAATGTTCATTTCATAAATATTCAATTAATTTTTTGCAAATAATATACTAATTGAGAAATTTACTTTTTAATAAAAACATATTAATGAAGATATTTTGTCATTTTTATGTTTAAGCCAAAGCTTTTTCCCTGAGTTACGTACTTATAACAATGAACTCACGTCATCACGACGTCGAATGTATTGTCTATTGCGCTTTGTAAACTCGGTTTGAAGTCGGACCGTATTTTTCCTTCTTATCATATTTTAGTTAAGGAGAGATACCACTGTTTAATGAGAACATGTAAACAGATCTTCGCAGGAACTTTAGTCAAACCTCCCCGAGACACCTTTTCTGATTTAATTGTTCGAATTCCCGCTTACATTCTAGACATATTATTTTTTTAAGATCCATTACTATAACCTAAATAAATTCTGTTCTTATCAGATGTTTTCACGATACCTTAAATGCTATTCCTCATTGACAGTCTAGCTCGGCCGAAGTTATTGATAATGAAGAGTAGTTCCATTTTTACGATGTCCAAAAAGATGACAATGAAAACCTAGTTAATTATGACATTGAATTACACAAGCAGTGTATGAGGTATTAATGAAAATCTGATATAACCGTTTATTGAAAAGTCCCCGGCCTAACATAGTAAAACACATTTTTTGGCAAAATTATTTTTTTTATTCAACATAATTACCTTCAAGGGTGATACACTCATTATAGTGACTCTCCAACTTTTCGATGCCATTTTTGTAGTGTCATTTATTCTTTCCTTCGAAATAAGCTTCAGTTTCGGCTTCACCTCTTCATGCGACGAAAATATCTTCCCAGAGAGCATTCTATTGAGATCTGAGAACAGGAAGTGGTAGCTGGGGGACTGATCTGGAGAATACGGTGGACGAAGAACCAATTCGAAGCCCAATTCATGGATTTTTGCCATCGTTTTCATTGACTCGTGACAGTGTGCATTGTATTGGTGAGGGTCTAACGGTCTCATAACGCTGTGTAATAGTCGTTGTTGATGGCCCTTCCTTTTTCAAGGTAGTCAATGAAAATTATTCCATGCGCATCCCAAAATACAGACGCCGTTACCTTGCCAGCTGACTGTTGCATTTTCCCACGCTTTGGAGCGGGTTCATCGTGTGCCGTCTACTCGGATGACTGTCTTTTGAATTTCGGAGTGTAATGATGTACACGTTCAGCTGATATCTTTAGAGTGTCTGCTATTTCATTTAATTTCAATTTACGGACGTTCAAAATCATTTTGTGGATTTTTTTAATGTTTTCGTCGGTAACAACCACTTTTGGGTATCCACAGCGTTCACCGTCTTCTGTGCTTATTTCACCACGTCTAAACTTAGCATACCAATCCTTGATGGTTGATTTTCCTAGGGCAGTCCGCGAAAACTTGGCATCAAGCCAAGTTTTTGCTTCAACTGTATTATTTCTTTTCAAAAAGTAATATTTTATCAACACGCGAAATTCCTTTTTATCCATTTTTTTCACAATAATAAAAGTTGCTTCACTAAAAATGCTATAATTCACAAACTATTGATCCGACAGCTGTCAAATTTATACACATATATTTTGAGTGTTACGGCCGGGAACTTTTCAATTGACCTGTTATTCAATACGTTTTATATGAAAACTTCATATATGTACGGAATATTTTGACTTTAAGGGCGGTTTGTTGACATAAACCTATTCTCATTCTATTAAGACTATATGTTATGAATATATGAAACTTGATCACTCAAATTCAATAAAAAACATTAAAAACTATTAAATGAATAACTCGTATTCAAATATTGTCACTAAAGTTTCATTGTTTAATTGAACTGTATATCCAACTGACAAAACAAAGTAATTAACCGCAGGTTCGAATCTCAAAAAACATATGAAATTTTAAGTGTAAATGGTGTCAATTTATGTTCGTGATTAGTTATAATTATTCATTAAGAGGGTGTTCTACTTTAGAAATTTGAAAACCTCGATTTGTTTTTATCATATTTTCAGAGCTTAGTGTTTTAAAAATAGGCCCTTAAAAGGATTTTTTAAAATTTTAAATTATTTTCGGGAATAGAGATGTTTCGTTGGTGCAGAATCTAAGCCCAACGAGGAACAACGAGACCCTCCACTTCACCATCTTGCAACTTTTTGAATATTTTCATTATAGCGTTTCTATGTTTCTAGATGAAAATATTCTGTTAATTGTCCATAAACAAGAATATAAATTTCCACGACGAGCTACATGTCATCTGGGATGGCTTCTGAGTTATTTCATCAATCCATGGGCCACTGGCACTACCGACTGCTATGACTCTAATTCGAATCCCTCATCTCCAATTCAGTCCAGATAAACTCAGGTTGATAAAAAGGAGACTTCCAAATATAATAAAGAAACAACAAAAATTTTAAATTATTATTTTAATTTAAGTTTTGTAAATCATCAGCGTAATTTTTCTATTATGATCTTAAAATATGACCGATAATGTTTTTAAGAATACTTAAAAACGTGTGTTAAGTTAATAAATGTAATTATAATGAACAGTTGTAATTATATAGTTAAAAGTCTGGTTATATCCAAAAGATTGTACTGTTCTGACAACATTGCAAAATTCTTTCTTTCCTTTGCCAGATAATTATTTGAATATAATATTTAAATTATACGCAGCGCAAATTATATGTGATATTTAATAATATAATTATAAAAACCGCATAATGTCATGTTTAATTTTGGTTAAAAACAAATAACCAAATGTTTAACTACATATTACAGCAACGTTAAACAGTTACGTAATTAATCTTATACGTAATTCAATTAACAAGAAGCATATTTTTTAAACAAAAATAACGGTAAACGTTTTATAACATTTGTTGCGCTTTTTAGAGGTAACATCTTCATGTAATTTATGTTTGTCATTTGCACTTTACGCAGAAAACCTTTGTAATGAAACAGTGAAAGGCTAATGATAAAAAATCACACCATCATATTTAATTTAAAAGACGAATGAGGAACCTCAAAAATTCATTTCAGGACGGATTAATTCCTGGTTAAAGTATTTTGGGTGCTAGGATTAAATCGACAGTATTGTTCAGGCTATGGCCGCTTCATAGGATGATATAATAAATTGTAAAATTTACAACCTCAAGGCAGGCACTGAGGTACTGATATGAATAAGAATCGCTGAACGTTAAATTTTAAAAATGCTGGGCATTATTTTAGAATAATGTCGTATATCCTAGATTAATCAGGTCGTTGAGATATATAGCCTTTTGTATTTTTTAAATTATGATTAATTTTAGTTGAGAAAATCAAGAATATTTTTACTACTGTAGTGACCAAAGTGTAGAATTTAGTATGAACCCAAAATATCAGTAACTCTAAATTAAATAAGATAATTTTAAAGTTAATTGACAACATTTTCTAATTAAATTGTGGATATTGAGAGGTAAGCAAATAAAGCAAATTTAATGAGTCGGTTATCTAACAGTATTTCCATAAATATTTCATAAATCTACTAATAGTTTAGTTAGCCAATTTGAAATAAACCTTTCTGGAAAAGACTTCGAAGGAGATAAAAAAAATTAATTTAAGATTACGGAGAAGTTAATTAAAATGGGCGCCATATGGCGGGGTGCCATACAGGCCGCCCGTGTTCAACATCTGGGATTATATTTCTGTTTACGATCTCGATCGTACACAGTATACAGCCCGCTCAATAAAACAGTGAATTCACGTCATCTAAATAGATGACGTCAAAACATCGCAATGTTGCCGCATCATCTCAGTATTAATTAATTTTGAATTTGACATATAACAAATTTATGATCTATGAAATTTTCTAACCAGTGGTATCCCCCGGAAGCAATCCTTAATTAACCACTGTATATCCAAGTAATGTATTTTACTTTCATTAGAGACATATTTATCTTTTACGTTTATTTCTTCTCCCTTTCAGTGGAGCGTTTCCTTGTAAAGTCATTTTGATATTACTGTATTTCTGCTTAGTTTGTTCTGTTATTACCTATAAACTAGATTTAATCACTGCATTCTCCCTAAGGTATTTATATATTGTTCCTCCAAGTTCTTTATCAGCTGATTCTCAAACAGCAGCAAAATATGTCATAGTTCATTTCTCCATGGTAGTTACCCTTGGACTTAAAGGAAAACACTCTGCGTCAGGAATAAAACAATTCCTGAAGAACAATATATCTGCAATGAATTATCAATAATTGTTATGACTAACACAGCATAATCAATTATTATACCAACGTTTACCTTTTTCCTTCATAGTCCCATTAGGAAATCGCTATGTTTCAGCTAAATACACAAATTTAAATAATAAGCCTTCCTTTATTTTAACAACCCAACAGTGTATAAAGAGTTGTTCTACATCCTTCAAAGAGCTGCATATCTTTAAGTTTTCTATGGTTATTTTCCATACTAACAGCTCTGAAATAATTTTATTAAATTGAATATTGAAAAAAAATACTCACTGTTGTTATAAATTTTATATAATTGATCTGTGATCTTTTTTCCGGTTAATTATATTGTTTGTTATTTTTTGAGATATTTTAGTGACTATGTCCATATTAATATTTCGCTAATAAAAATCGCAGCTCTAACGCATATTACTGGCAAGAGGGGGCCTTTATTCGTGCCTGTCCCGAATAGCTGATTATAGACGCAATCTGTTCCTGAGTCTGACTACCTAATGGCTTCGATATTTTCAACCAGAATAATAAGCAGAGATTTAAAATTTACTAAAACAAGCAAAGCGCTAAAACAACGTTTGCCGGTTTATTAACCTATAATAGTAATTAATAATATTTTGAAGAATTTTGCAGACGGTTGACAACTGAACGACTTTTATAGGCTGATTCGGTTACATATTCGAACTTATCAGATAGCATTGTATCTCTTTTTAACTAGAATATAATGAGAACCCAAATATTATCTTATCTTAAAACGAATTTACAAATTGCAATAGGTAGTATCAAACATCTTGATGATCTGAGTTAACTGTTATTTAGAATTAACTTTACACCTTAATGAATCTCCATGGGGAGCTAAATATAACACACAAATGACTGAAAATTGACTGACACAATTGACAAAAGCTCTAACTAAAACGACGTAAAACAATAATTTTCTGTTGTAAACATTTCCTTACCGAAACCAACTTATTTATTGAAAAAGGTTATATTCCATCGCAATAAAAAGTACAAATCTTGGAATTCATTTCAGCCCTCGTCTACGATTAGATCCTACAAGCCATTAGAGCCAAAGTGTTATGGCGTATCGCGAGTGCTGTTCTCTCTCCTGGGTAGATGAAGCACCATAATTGTCTCAATTAAAATTCTTATATATTAGACAATAGAGTATTTCTTTTTCCTATATTATCATTGTTGTTGTCGAATATGGTCTTGTTTAATCAAACCGACTAAAATCAAGAAAGACTGGTGAATTACGAATGAACTTCATAGCATTCCCACATTATACTGCCCAAAAATAAAGAAAAACATTTGACCTACGATTTTAAGAATAACTAACAAGTTTCGATTTGCTTAAGTATTTTTAAAATTCCTTCTACACATCTATTTATTTAAATACTTTCTATAATCTTCAAAATATATTTTTAACGCGTTGAATATCAATATAGTAATGTTTAAATATCATACTCTCACCTAATTATCTGATTACTTTAAGAAATTTCAAGAATACGTTATATAAAAATGGTAAATAATAAATTCGAAAAGAAAATATCTGTAGCACGCATACCATATTTTTAATAAACGCAAAACTCAGAAATAACTGAACGTAATGTATCGCAAAAAAGCTAATGACTGTACTAAGCAGTAATAAACACCATCAAGGTCACAGCAAATAATTTGATGATCAATTTCAACTCATTACATACTTATTGGGCAATGTAATGCTACCATTTTTTATCGGCTGCGTGCTAAAGTATATTTAGACAAATATTTTAACTACCATTGTCTAAATGAAGTAAAAAAAGATACGCTCCTAATTTGGGATGTTCGTGATCGAACCGTCGAACATCCTTGTCCGCTATCACCTTGGTCTAAAGAAAAAAAGTGATGGTCAAAACAAAGATTATTTTACTATTACCATCTCTTTATATGTATTTTTATATTACTGCATTCCTACTTTTTTATTTATTACCTAATAACCCATATTTATACGTTATGAAACGTGTACGGATTAGGACAAAATTGTAAATTTACTTGAGAACTATTATATATTAATGGAGAACTATAATGTCATTTCTATTCTAATATAAACGAAACGATTACGAAATACTTTACACATCACATTAAACATAAATTCACCGATTCTTCTACAAAATAGGCCTTGTTACTTACGTACATATGATATTATTTATATAGTCTTTCCAAAATAACAGTGGACTTCGGCATTAAAATTTATGACGTCACAGTGTCGTAATGTTTATTTAACATAGCACAAAGTTCTAATGTAAATTAAATAATGTGATCAATTATAATTTATTTTAATATTATAGTATACTTAGTATATTAGTACATTATAGTATATTTGATTATCGATTTCGACTTAAAGTACAGCTAATTGTACAGCCACAATTTGTAGTTTAGGGTTGTTTTATTATATTTACAATGGACAATTTTTCACACCACCTATGAAGTTCTAGCCACTTTTTTAGGTGGATACTCTGGATGCCTAATACACCTAATTAACAATTTTTCTATTTACTTTTTTAATTAGTTCTTGTTTCGTTTGTTTCTCTGTTTTTATTCCATGTCACCTTATCAAGTTATTTTGTGTCAAGTGTATCTTTTTCTTGCAAAATGCTACTGATTTTCCTGTATTTCACTAATGCATTTGCCTTTTATCTGTGAAATAGCTAGTATCCATTCTCCTCATAATTTCCAACCAAATACTCATGTTTACTTCGATATCTGAGCACAAAAATCTAAAAGTCAATGTTATTTTCACTACCAGGGTCAAGAAGAATTTCTAATTCCTAACTACGTTAAGGTAGCATTTTGAATAGGTTATGAAGGCCGCAAAGGCTAGGCAAAAATGTTTAAATATTTAAATCCTATTCAAGATGGATTACTTTGGAGGGAACTATATAAATATAAACAGACAAATAATCCATGTGCGTTTTATTATCTTTAGGTCTTCCTATTTTTCGACCAGTTTCATATTTGCGATTTTTTATACACATATATGTTCCATTTTATATAGCACGCCATATCATTGCTTTTTATCATAAAGACAAAATTATAAGCAATGGTAATCAACGATTAAACAGCAACTTAATATAAAGTATGCTATCGAGAATCATCACGTAGAAAATTTATTTATTTGTGGATATTAAATCTATAAATTAAATTTAAAAGACTTTTTTGACTTGAAGCTTTGTGAAGCGGGTTGCGTAGCACTTCCTATTTTAATGTTCCCAAGTATGTGTGCACCAGTTTTGCAACATGTGGAACTTTGTTATGCTGAATAATGACACTGTAGCCTCTTTAATCGCATTCCGACTATTTTTCGCCTAGTGTTCGGCTCAAACACATCAATTATAGTCAATAGTGATCCATATTGATGTTTTTATCGAGTAATGCCTTCAAATCCTAGTCTTTACATTTTTTGGTTGTGCAGAACGCTCTATGTCTCCGGCGTCAAAATCGCCACTTTTAAAACATCTAAACCAGTATTCACTTTTTGAAATTAAGGGAGCATGGTTACCATAAGCTTCACACACCATTCGATGACCTTCAGTTTTCTCAAAATTGAAGTAAAAAGTAAAACTTCCCGCAAATGCGATTTACTTGGTACAAATTCAGATATTTTCAACATAGTGAACATTGTTTGTTCGCACTTCGTCGAAATAAAATATAACGAAAAGTAGAGCCTGTCAGAGGCTTCAACATGAAGTTGGCTGCAAAGGTACACGATGCAATTTAATGTGCATGCTTTAAAATTAATTTATAGGCCTGTAGTTACATTCAGAATAGACCACGTACTTTTATATTACCTTTTATTTCTAATATAACACATCATTTGCTTTTTTACGCATATATAATACGAGTTCGTCGTTCAGTATGCAAGTATGTGTAAGTTACTTACTTATAATAAGTAAGTTCGATTACAAAAAACTGCTCTCCCCACAATCTCCAGTGTGTTCTTATTGTCATCGCAGGAATGCAGTTTTTTTAAAACTCGTTATTTACTTTCTCACGGTCTCGGTTTAATCAGACTGTAGCTAGTCATCCCGTCAATAATGACCATCCTGCCATCACGTCAAACTTTAAGGGTCTATTCTCTACAGTCTGATTGGTATTATTAGGAAAAGTGCACATAAATTTTTTCTAACAGATAAAATATTTAAAACTCTTTCAATTCCGGATCAATAAAACTTAAATATCCGAGCTATAAAATTCGTTGTACATATAATTTAGTATATATGAATATTTCAATATATAGTCAGAGTTGTCTAATTCATAAAATTTCATGTTAGTTTAAAAAATAATTTTTAATAATTTTATTAAATAATTAATAATTTTCAGCTCTTCCTTTTTACTTCAGAAAAGCATGTTCTAAAATCTGAATGTTTGATATGGTCGTATGTTTCTCAATTTCCTGCATTTGTACTTGACTGGAATATATTACTGCTGGTATGCTTACTAGTATATCTACTATCATTTCACAAAATATGCGTTGATTCTATCCGAGTTTGCTTTGTATTTGGATATATTATCTTCATAATGGCATAGGCGACTGTAATAAATAAATTCGATGATAACCTGTTATTTTTTATGCATATTTTGATGAATTTTGAAAATTGTGACTGTGAGTGAACCCTATGGTGATATGCCTGATCATATGATTAGTATATATGATCAGTATCAGTGTTCCTGGTTTAAAATTATAACACAAGCTTCAATTTGTCGACTGTGCAAGCTGTTTTTTATATTCTGGCGATCAACTCTCGTGATTAGTCATGCCAAGATTTTGCTTTTTGTAGAAACCTATTTTAGAGCTTATTATAAGTCCTGTTTATTACTCTATGCGGTAGCTATGTGTCAAAAGTGGATTGAAAGGGCTTGAAACAATAGCCTTAAACTGTTCCAATTAGTAACCTTTTAAGCTTTGAACAAGCATCTAGTTATTGCCATGAACTTATATAATCTACTGGAATTTGACAGAAGCTTGTGCCTATATTCAATTTTCAAATTTTTGCGCTACTCAACGTTCTACTCTTACTCGGTTTTCGCTATATATCTTACAGCTGATAAAATTGCTACCCACTTATAACGTGCTGTAGGTAGTTCAACTACGAGAGTTCTAGTCGCACCTCAGAATTTCTGTCACTCGCGAAGTTATCACCATAACACGGATTACCCGTATTACTGGTGCGAATGAATGCTTTTCTAAGGATCTTGATTATTCATCATCCACTGAATACTTAAAGAACGACAGGACTATTTTGGTTTAGTACGTTCCAAATATATCGATATTCTCTCTCTAAATAACATTCTGTGGTGATTATTCTTATCCAAAGAATCTTGTTCAGATATGAAGAAGGCTTTAGAAATTATGGAATTCTGGACACATATTTCTTTCAGATGGGTATTTCCGTATCTTCCCTATCCGACGTATATTTCTGTGTCGCACCATAGCTTGAAGTTGTCTATCTGTACGTCTAGATTTCCTGTAATTCTGATCCTAGTTGACCATTGACCTTTCGTCAAGCTAATCAGACAAAGAAACAGAAATTATCGTTTTCCATAGTAAATTGGATTTTTGGATGTTGAGAGCTTGTGTGCGTCAGGAACTGGTTTAATTTTGTCCACTCTATGATTCAAAATACGCTTTTAGCGACTAAAATGGCAAACGTTTCGTCTGTATATCAAAACCAGGCAATATATTTTGAGGGGGTGCTGATCAGTGCCTTGTTTTCAAAATTTTATGAATATGTTGGCTATAATAGCAGCTAAGTGGGAATCCTTAGCAATGTTGGTTATTTACTTATCGGAGACAGGGATCCACGATCCAGGACGATTCAGATTATGCCATTTTGCATGTGGAGTGGATGTATTTATTAGTACCATCATATATTTAATCGAGGGTTAGTCGTACCTAATTTTTTTATCTATTTCTTAGTGAATATCCTAGCAAGCTCTTGGGAATCTACTTATCAACCACTACGTTGCTGTTGATGCCACTTCGGATATTGTTTACTAAATCTCGACATTGTTGGCGGTCGACCACAGGCTGGACGCAATGCCAATCTCTTATTGTTTAGATCGATAGATTTTCTATCCTTTTGGTTCGTGCATTTTTCGGGGGTGCTTGCTGGATATTCCATTTGGAGGTTGATTTCGCCACAGAAGACATGTCGAAACTATTGTATTCTGCGTCATTGTAGAATTTGTTAAATGTATGAACGAACATGTAGAATTTGCCTTAAGCATTTATTGGATCAATAGCATCTATGAATAGAAATTAAAAGTGAATTCCAAGGATTCAAGATTGTAAAGTAATATTTTAAATACATAAAATATGATTTTAACATTCCTTTGTAATAATTAGTTAGTTTTATCCTTTAGATACAATATAAATTTAATGCGTCTAATGAAAATTTAAAATATGTAAAAGATATTTTTAATTGTTCATTAGATGCGAACCGCCTTATTTTATTCAATGCCATTACGATATTGTTAACGAGCAGATAAAATAGCCGCGATACAACGTTCTAATTATTGCATAATTCTCGGCAAAATCCCAAACATCTTTGAAAGAAACTTCCTAGCGAGATTGTCGAGTGATTCAGGAAATACATCAGAGTATTATAATATATTCAAACGACCATGCCATATCTTATACGATGGAAATGGAATTCACAGTTGGAGGTCTTAACGTTACTTATACGATTTTAATTATTTGTAACGATATAATCGACATTGTTCGAGTAAAATTATGTTTGCATGCCTTTTTACTGCATAATATCTACTGATAAATGGAATGATGACAGAAGTTTAGTAAATTAGTGGCACTTTTGAAGCTAATGCTAAGAACAATATTTTAAAGGCTTTTTTTAAGAAACGCGTGAATGTGAATACTTCATTTGAGAAATTATTGTTTAGATTCTGTAGTAGCTAATTTTCCCAATCTTCTTGTCAGTACAAAGGCCATTGAAAAAAATTATTTTTATTTTTATAGACATATTTTATATATTATATGTATTGTCAATTTTTAGTAAACATCGTTACTAAGTAATCAACCTCCAATGTGTGGCTAATTTTATGATATCTTCGTAAAAATTATTGCAGGTTACTGTAACAACATATAATTGTGGCTGAAACACGGATATTTACAACATAGAATACGTCAATTGAAAAGTCCCCGGCCTACACACATAAATAGTGCTACAGAATTAAATGCATATGTTTTTTAGTTAGCCACAACCCACAAAAGGTGCGTATATAAATTTGACAGCTGTCGGATCATTTGTTTGTGAATTATAGCATTTTGAGTGAAGCAATTTTTATTATTGTGAAAAAATTAATAAAAAGGAATTGTGCGTGTTGATAAAATATTGCATTTTGAAGAGAAAAAATATAGTTGAAGCAAAAACTTGGCTTAATACCGAGTTTTCGGACAGTGCCCAAGGAAAATCAACTATCAAGGATTGGTATGCTTGATTGATTGTTGGTATGCACTGGTGAAATGAGCACCGAAGACGGTGAAAGCAGTGGACGCAAAAAAGTCTTTGTTACCGACGAAAACATTAAAAAAATAAACAAAATAATTTTGAATGACCGTAAATTGAAATTGAATGAAATAGCAGACACTCAAGATATCAATTGAACGTGTACATCATATCATTCACAAATATTTGGGTACACGATGAACCCGTTCCAAAACGTGGGAAAGCGCAACAGTCCGCTGGTAAGGCTATGGCGTCTGTATTTTGAGATGGGTATGGAATAATTTTCATTAACTACCTTGAAAAAGGAAGAACCTTTAACAGCGACTATTATATAGCGCTATTGGGCCGTTTGAAGGGCGAAATCGCAGAAAACGGCCGCAGTTGAAGAAATAGAAAGTGCTGCTTCACCAAGACAATGCACCGTGTCACAAGTCTGTGAAAACGATGGCAAAAATCCATTAATTGGGCTTCGAATTGTTTCTTCATCCACCGTATTCTCCAGATGTGGCCCCCAGCGACTATTTCCTGTTCCTAGATCTCAAAAGAATGCAAAGGACAAATAGTACTACAAAAATGGTATCGCTTTTCAAGGGAATTATGTTGAATAAAAAAAACTAATTTTGCCAAAAAATGTGTTTTACTACGGTAGGCCGGGGACTTTTCAATTGAGTTGTTAACATAGTGAGTTGTTAAAGGCGAATGGGCACTGAGGGATGAGAAAGAGGTGATATTGGTTGACAAACTGATGAAATTCTCGATGTAACTAATAAGAAGCTTATTCAAAAATCATTTCGCCTAAATAAACAACATATACCTGAGGAACTTGTAGAATCTTATTTTTAGATAAATTAAAAAAGTTCTTTTTCCATGAGTTACGCATTACCTGCGCATTAACATTTTGACTTGCGTAGAGTTGAAAACATAATTTTATTTTATTGAGGCAATTTTATTTCAATTTCAATAATAACAAGCGACATGTTTGATCCACCGAGGCGCTAAACTACTGCCAATCTGTTCGTAAAATGAAAGCTTAAATTGTAAATACTTGCTGTCACCTAAACAAGGGATCCAATAGGTAACCCGTGGTCATAATTCACTTATAGCAGCTTATTCTGATTATTGATAGTACCCTCGTATGCATGTTCGTCTTGAATGTCTGATGTAAGTCTGAACTGCCGTATTTCTATGGAGCGATTTTTAATCTTGGGTATTCTCAACTTCGAGTATATCATGGTTAGGGACATTTTCACTAACTTCTACCTATTCTGTTAAGTTTGCTTTTGGTTTCTTTATAATTTTTCAAATTCAATACTTCAATTGAATACCACTCAAATTCCAACAAACTGGGATGATTCAGGTGAAGTTATGATTTTCTTAATTTCGGCCTAACATTAATCGGCCCTATTTTTTTGATAATTCGGTCGATTTTATTGTATGGGGTAACCTAAGAAGATTTGGTAATTTTTGCCATTTTCTAGTGTTTAAAAGTTGTGTGTTCTAGTTGTTTCTAGTGTTTCTTGTTATAGCATAATATATTAAACGCAGGTATATCTATATTTTTATAATTCTAACAGTGTTTATAGAACACATTCTTAGTTGCACGAAATTCACTTACTTCGAAATCGTCTTCAGTTCACTATTTTGTGTTGTATCGAAGTGATAAGTTTATTGTCAATATTAATATATGTCTCCCAATTCGCAACCTTTTATAGTCATCCTCTGCTACTTAACCATGGTGTTGCCAGATGGGTGATTGTTGCCTCTTTCAGTAATAACAGGTAGTTGAAGATGTATAAAATGCAATATGCAACAAATATAATATAATTTTACCCGAGTTACTGGTACTTGTGTAGTTGTTATCATTTGAAGATCTTTAGGACATTGAACGGAACGAGTATATGTACCAACAACATTCAAAAACATGAATGTCCAGAATGATGGAGGAACTTCTTCATACAGTTTTACACTCATAACCTACCACAGGGTTTAGAAACTCCGCTAGCCATTGACATTTCAGTAACTATATTTCCTGATGAACCAACAGCGGACGAATTGCGAACGTAATAAATTCAGAAAGGAGTGTGGTAAGACTGCTGAAGACCACGAGGTCACGACAGAAATAATGGAGGCTAGTGGGGTAACGTTATTTCAACGGCTTCACGTGCTGCTCACATACATTTGGCTACAGAAAACAGTACTATTACCCTGAAAAGAGCGATAATTTTACCTTTACTAAAAAAAGGCGACAGTAAATAGTATAGAAACTATCGAGGTATAAGTTTTCTATCAATTGTCGGAAAGGAATTTATGAAGATCATACAAATCAGACTCCAAAGAGCTTGCCAGGAATTAAGTCGAGAAGCTTCTCGAGCTACGTCAGCATATTATATATGAAAAACGTGCCATTTTATTTTTATTAATTTTTGCTCTACTTTAGATTGTATACTTATACCTCTGTATGATTGATTGTATATGGCCTCATTTTGGCCATCTTTAGGAGTTGAACTTGTTCCCCTAAATTTGATTAATTTCTTCAAGAGTCTTACGATGATTCTATTAGCTGTTGTAATATGATTTGTCAAAACGAATTGTGGTGGGAGCCAAGGCAATGTCGTTTCCCCATAGTTTTTCAACATAATTGTGGATGCAATAATTCGAAAGGTTTTTAAAGGCATACAGGACTTTTAATATGATGCTGAAAACTCTTTAATTTATCGTTGATGATAGCTGATTTGATTTTCGCTGATGATTGGGCTATATTGGCTGATATAGATATTGAGTTTTCCAGCATTCTTCATAATGCAGTTCGCGCTGCAGCGCCATATGGAATTTGGTTTGAGAACAACTGTCTATCGTAATAAGGTTATGTACTTTCCTCCAGTGTAGGTATATTACTCGTATAGAGCAGATATAGGACAGGTCCTTGGACTTTACCTTGAGTCACTCGCATATATTTCATCAATGAGGAGTATTCATACTCGAAACTGATTTGAAAGGACTACATATAGCTTTGGAAATATTTTGTGTTAAAATCTATCGCATGATTGTGCTTTGCTTAGGAAAACTACAGAGCATACTTGCTTTTCTTCCAAGAAATGTTCAATGATGTCAATGTCCAATGAACCTAATCGATTATTGGGTTTTTTATCTATCCAAATTCAAACTGGCTGTCCCGAATTATGTTATTCTATTTTAGTACTGTCCTCAATCTTTTGGGTATTATTTTCCTAAATTATTTCGCTACAATTATTAATAAAGAATAGGATAGGATTTAATTTATTCTTTCTCTCGCATTAGTAAGTAATGATGGAACTCTCTGCATGCTGATAGCTTTTATAGTTAAAAGTTAACTGCTAAAGGTTTTTAAATTCTATTGGTAATAATATCTGTGCGATTCTCAATAGTGTTGTTACCTTCTCACTTTTTTTCTTTCACTAGTTCTCGTGCTTCTGTTGGATACGTTACATCTTTAGTCGGATGAGTAATTACTTTTGTATTCTGTGGCACAAATCTCGTTTTCTACTTTTAGTTCTTGTCCTTTTGATTTGTCGCATTTTTATTAACTTTTGTTCCAGTCTTCAGAAGAATTTTTGAACTTAATTTCTGGAATAACCTTTAGAGCTTTCAACGTTTAATTTTAATCCTTTTATTTGACATAAAACAATATAATTGTGGCAGATTGTTATGGAATACTTAAAAAGTTCAAGGATCATCAAAATCAAATCATTAAAATCTTTGTCTATTATTGCGCTGGTCGAAGGTGTACAAAACTCAGTATGTTAAACTAGAGGAATATGGCATTTGCAGAATAATGAATGAAATCACAAATAACTAATATGGTATGAAAAATGCAGCTGTTATATGTCAAGTTATTTAAATCTTACTATTTTATGACGGTAGTAAATATAGGTATACACAGGTATTTTAATAACAATATTTTTTTTGATAATTTAATAATTTGGATATATAATTTAATCATTTTAATTTAATAATGATTTAAGTATCTACAACAGACCACTATATTACAGTGATTAAGCTATCTTTGATAATTTCCCTCCAATAATATATAAAACACATGTATTAATATGCTTTATATGGAAAGAAATAAAAACATGTTTAATCAAACCCATCGATTAAAGAACGAATGAGTTACATAAACCTACTTTCGTATCGATTGTAGATCGTTATATTTGTATAATTTTCTAGATATGCCTTGAATTAATACTACATAAGGCAAACGTTGCATAACTATTATTGGTCATCAATTGCGTCAATGGATGCTGCATAATTTTATGTAATTTTTTCAAATGGCTTAAGGTTTTTTCTAGTATTACTCGTAAATCTTTTGATTCGACATTCCATATGACAGAAAAAAAGGCTTAGGTAATGTTAAATATAAGTCACAGTAGCTTGTTGGCTGTATAAGGATAAATAAATAAATGTAAAAAACTTAATTTTATTGTTATTTAAGTTATTATAAAAATAGTTTTACAATAATAGGTTATACTTTAAGTTGTTAGCATACTCGTCAAGGTCAAGAAGTTCCTATACTGTTATGACAGTCGCGTTCAAGTCTAAGTGGCCATTTTTGATTAATTATTTATGAATATATATATTTTAATATATTGTGTCATGTTCTGTTTTCTTGTGTACTCGTGATGATGTAGATGATTGATATTAGTCTTTTCGAATTTAAAACTAAACTTTCTTCCACATTAGATATTACCTTCGCAATATATTACATACTTAAATACGAAGATAAAGTGAAGTATCAATGTAAGCAACTGTTAAACAACCTAATCTACCTATTGTATTTGCTATTTTTTACATTTATCTACATAAACTAACATTTCTACTTATATTATTTTCTGTTTAATATTATTGAGCTATTCAATGTATACATAACGCTCAAAATTGAAGAAATGTGCTGCCGATTTCAGACAGTTTAGCAGTTGGCAAATCAACTTTTTTTCAGACGTTTATGAAAAACTGTTGCAAAAATGATGGAAAAATATTTGTATTGATATATAATAATTATACTGTACGGATTTTTTTCTATAATTGCATATTTAAAGAATGATCTTTACACATGGAATTATATAATACATACGGCGCAACATATATACGGATTATATATAAAATACCGTACAGAAATATAATGATAATAATAATAGCTGAAAAGTCTTCAGATTAATAATAAAAAAAAATTATGTATGGACGTTTTAAGATGAGTAGAATTAGTCCTGGTACTTTTCTTACCTATTCTTGTGGAGTCAAGAATTTGCTTAGTGCTAAAATTATAATGATATTCAGACCATTCTTTATTGTGCGTTTAAAACCATTGCCATGTTGTGTGATAGTATTGGTATTTTATTAAACTATAATCAAACATGGCATCCATTCTAAACAACGATTAATCTACGCACAATTGTTTTCATTTAAATAAAATAAGTCATAATGTCGTTTAGAACAGTGATTGCCGATTTGATTTGCAGAAGTGCTGAGACAAGCATTACGCATAGTCATTTAAATTTTGATATATATCCTCGGAAAGTTGGTTTCGTAATATTATGCGGATTTTTATTACAGGGTTGTCTTCCATATGTCATTTTTTTCATAAAAAATTTGGCGCGTTCGTTCATAACTGTACATTTTGTTTTACACAATCATAAATTTTAACGGTCACATGCATAAAATTCTGTTAAAGTGCTGTTAAAACACTCAATAGCTGAAATCTGCGTCTGTTTATAAACTTTATTCATACATCGTCTATAAACTTGCAATAACTATTACATTGTTTATTAGTGACTTTACTGCTGTTGTGTTGGTAATAAGGTTTGATTTAAAACAAATAAATAATAGCGATAACGCTATTGGCAGTTAGTCATTTTATTTTAGGTAATTATGTTTTATATGACACTTATGTTTATTCAAGGTGGTCTGTATGTTTACTAATCCAAGTACTTCCTTTAAACTATTTTCAATTATTTCATTATTAACTATACTCACGATTAGTTCAGAAATCTTATGTAACATATCTAAATATTTGTTGAAATATATTATGCAATGATAGACAATATAATCTATGTCGATTATAATATCTTGTATAACAAAAGCAATGAAAATCTATTACACCAAGTAATATTGGGGGAAGGAGGTGTACTTGTGGACATTCGCTGTACTGAAGTATGATAAACATTGTTACAGAGATAGTTAACCCTTTTTCAGATTCACAATTATCAGACAATAGTTTTGTAGTAATTATAGGTATTAAAAAAATCTTTTGGGAGCAATATATATATCCATGGACGGCAATGTGCTTGTACTTGTACAAGTCACTTTTCCTTACATAATAATTCTATAATAATCAATAAAAATAGACAGTATATATTTGTGAAAAAACTTTAACATTAAATAATTAATTGTTCTTTTCTTTTTCCATATGGTCCATAAATTCCAATCTAAAATGTAACACTTGCGACATATAAAGTCAGATTTATTATATGATTCAAATGGCCTATAAGTGATCTTAATAGACGTTTCTGTTGATATTCTAAATCGCATAGAAAACAATTGAACATTTTATGAACATTCATGTCTTTTTCTTCCCATACACATTGCATAGCAGAACTACTACTCTTGAAGAATTGTGACCCATTTATCTGCAGACTTGATTTTTATCTGGCTGGATATTTATCTGGTTTTGTCTTTTTTGGTAAGTTTAATTATTGTTCTTTATCTAGAAGAGGGTGCTTATAGCTTTATTGGTGGGCATTATTAAGATTACTGCAAGTCTTCTATAGGACTAAGCGTGGTAATACATCATGCTGCTGAAATGTTCCCAATAAAGGAGACTCTAAACCTTATGATCTCACTTGATAGCTATGCTAAAACTCACCTTATATGCTCTGACTAATGGATCAAATTGTGAGAAGCAATGTCAGTATTCCATATTTTAGCAAGGTCAAGAAACACGATAGTTAACGGAAATCATGGCTTTTCAAGGAAATAGGTCTATCTTTTTATTAAAACCTAGTTTTACTTTGTACATAGCTTGATTTTAAGTTGACTTTTATCTATATACAATTTTATTTATTTATTTATTTATTTATTTCCTTATATTGTTAGATTCCCTAGATTTGCTTCAATATTAATTGTGTTTGGCTTTTTGGTTATTGATTTTATTTATTTATTTTAAATTTCTAAACTTTGTAACAAATGGATTGTTGCTTTACTGCTTGGCGGTTCCTTGGAATGCGTAACTGCCGGAGGGGGGTTGTTTAGTTTCTAGCCTCTCAGATTTGGTTAACATATCCTGATGTATGTTCTTAGCCTTCAAAAAATGTTAGCAAATTGGGAAATCTCCGAACCAATGATGGGAATTAATTATTTAATCAAACCTTATCCAGACCCATCAACGGTCTGGTCAAAAGCGACCATTTCTAATTGACAAACAGATCCGCGTAAATTGAATTTTTGTATCTCGATTAGTGTTATAATTTTGCAGAGGGCCCAGCAATTAATTTCCATGAACTTCGTCTCCTGATAATAAATAAGTGCCAGACTGGTTGCTTTGGATATTCATAGGGACAAATGTGAATGACGTTGATGATATTATCTTAGTTATCCCATTCCAGACATATTGTGTTCGTGCCAGCTATTTGGGATATTTTGTTTTTGCTCCACCACCCCAAATTGGCATGCTAATATTCTGACTTGCTTAGCGTTTGGGTAAGCACTTTATCTATATTGTTCTTGTTCAGATGCGTACCCTTGCTCATACGAAATTATTTAAATATCGTAGATTTCGCTTTAGACTCGATCGAAGATACTCTTCTCCCCCCTTTAGTTTCATAAGATAATATCTCTGAACAAAATTTTCGATTTTTCATTCTTACTGTTTTTATTTATACTTGTTTAGCGAAAACTCTTAACAGTCTTCTACCGGTTGCTCAACAAAAGGCATAGAACGGCAAGAAATCAGTGTTACCACATACAAAGAATATTTTACGTATGCGTTCAATTAGTTCAATTTCTATGTTTCTGTTTTAAGATAACAGTGGTACACATAGACAAAACCATTTGTAGGTCAAAATCATCAGATTTTTTAAGTTAACTCGTTAATCAATCAGATCAATCTATTTTGCTTCAAGAGTGACACAGTTATTGCAAAACTCCTTTACCTTTTTGGCAACCATTTTTTCTTCTGCTCTCTACTAAAGTGTGGGGCTTCTTCGTTCAGGTGGGTCAGTAGTGGATCTATTATTCCAAACAATTTTTGTTTTAGTTTTAAAACCAAAAATATTTTCTACATCATTTAAACCGATATAAACAGTTCTTTAAATCGTTTGTACTTTTCACTTTGCCGCGCAATTCCCAATTTAACAGTAACTTACGTATTCATAAATGTTCGGGTAAAACAGTAATTCGGGTTCGTATAAAAGTAATATTTGATAACAGTTCAATTATCGATCAATTTTAGCACATTTTCAATTATTCGAAACAGTATGCCAGCACAACTGTGCTTTATTCACATTTTTTTATATAAAAAAACTGCTATTGATGCTACTGGATGAAAAATGTTTCTTAAACCTTGCCACATTTGGAGATCAGTCGCAGGCTGTTCTGTCCTCGGACAATGTTAGTTTCCCATTTTTCAGATGACTTTCTACAGTCTTTGTTCATGCGCTTGGAGCTGTTTGCTTTCTAGAGGGAAGACATATATCAAATGCCGATTTCGCAATATGTCACTTTTAATTCTACAGCAGTATTCACTCATATTCACGTGCACTAGTTGTCGTATATCAAACCATTGATTTAATTTTTAATGTGATCTCGGCGAGAAAAATGTTTAGTTTGCCTTAAGCAATGCTTTTAAAAGACCTTCATCTTACATATATAAGACCGTAACAATGTCTCAATGTCGCAGCAATATAGAAGGATATTCAATATAAATGTTCGAAAGATGATGAAGAAATATCATTTTCAGTCTATTCTTGGAGCAGGAGTATTTTGGATATTTTAAACATAAAACAACGCCCAATACGTCTTGCAATTTACTGTTCTGAACCTTTTTAAATATTTCAGAATGTTCTTTACCGTTGACATAAAAATTAGCACTTTTAAATTGATGAAACTAGAACCAACAGCTATGATATGACCGAGTCGTATTATCATAAGTTTCGAAATGTGATTGGCAAATTCATAGTTCGAACTTGTTTAACAGTTTTAACATCAAATTACTGAATTATTAATAGAAATGAGAAGAGGAACAAATGCCGGAAGATTGGCAAATAGTACTTATTGTTCCCATACAAATAGAGACAAAAGATTCCGTAATAATTTTAGACGGATTAATCAACAGATTAGTATAGCCGCACAACAATGTACATCCAAGATGATATACGAAAACATTATTCAAAACTATATAATATCAGTAACAAAACCATAAGTTGCTAACAAAATCTAAGACCATATAAAAAGTATAACCAATATTTTTTAACAAAGAAATTGAACGGACTTAAAAAAAATAAATAAGGAATTCACTAAAAATTAAAAAATAATCAAACTTTTATTTTTAACATAAAAAATATTTTAAAATAAAATATGCAATAAAAATCGTTGACTTTGAAGTCGGTGCCGAACCCAAACAGTTATATTAATTTAGATTTGTTTTGTTGGTAATTTAATTTATTGTATATTTCACAAAATCATATTATAATTTTTGTTTTTTTTTAAATATATTTTAATGTCTTCTTTTACCAACTATGTGATTATCTGGACTGGACCTACAGTTTAACGCGGGCTCCGAACCACGATCCTCAGCATTAAGCCTACTGACTAGCGAGTGACCAACTTTAGAAATCATCCCAGAAGACATCCGGTCTTACCCAGCCTGGTTACTGGCGTGACTGGTATCAATTTCCTTGTCGGGTTTTACGCTCTTGCCTAGGACGATCACAAATTTTAAACAATCACAAACATAAATTTACGACCATGTCCCAGCAGAATTCGAACCCGCGGATATCGCAATAGCAGGGGACCGTCCTATCGCCTTTATCACTGCGCCACCAAGCACGCTTATTATTTTTGTATTATTTGGGCTCGGCACCCACTTCAAAGTCAACGATTATTATTACCTATTTTATTGTATTTTTTTTTGTGTTAAAGATCTGTTTGATTAATTTTTAATTTTTAGTGAATTCCTTATTTATTTTATGAAGTCGGTTCAATTTTTTTGTTAAAAACTATTTCATTTTCTTCTTTTTAGAGTTAGATATTTACTCAATAAATTATGTAGTTAATATATTTATTATTACAATGGGTAGGCCAAGTAAAGTTGCATCGATGAGGAAAGATAGAAATAAAAAAAAACGATTGAAAATAGGGCACGCTTCAGGCCGTGGGGTCGGCTACCTAGCCTAGGTGATTTGACAAATGTTCTAACTAAACTAGAACAACCAAAAATTGTTCTCGGTGCCTGGAATCGAACCCACGATCTCTGTTTGGAAGTTAAACGCTTTAACCGTTACACAATACAAGCAGTAGTATAATATATACAATATTTCTACGAGGTCCTATATGCTACAGTTAGGCTCCTTCCCCCAAGAGATCCTTATTTGGTTACAACAGGACCACTACGGAAGGGCATTCTATCGAATAAAAAAAGAATTTTGAAAATCTGCTCACAATTGACGAAGAAATCAGCGTTCATACATTAAAAACAGAGGTGTAACCAATACGGTTGTGAGAATAACTCAAGAAAAATAACATAAAAACTAGTGCTGTCATTACATGCAACATGAAATAAAATCGAAACGATGCTTCAGTCAGGCTAGTCAACATAAACGAAAACGTTTGGTAGCAATATTGCTGCTCTTATTGCAAGATGCTGATATCTTGATCACCTGTGGTAATTTTGAATATATTATATTTTCAATATAATAGTAGCTCTTTAACCTTTAAAATACCTACTGAAGGGTAAAGATATATTTTGTGATTTGTGGATATTGGAATTATTCACATAATCACATAGTATTTCATATACATAGACCATTGGTATATTATTGCCATATACGAATCAATAAATATTCGATGAATATATATATATATATATATATATATATATATATATATATATATATATTTACTACTAGAAAGTAAATAAAATATAACAAATGTGTGTTAACTAATAGTTTCAAATTTGAATGCACGCATGAAATCGTTGACACACAGTGAGACTTTTTTAAAGTCATTTTCTAGTGTAAGTTCGTTCATCACTTAGTCGTTCCGTGCACTACCATACAGGCACCGTGTAAATACCATTGGAAAAGCATTTTTTCAGCCACACCCTGTAACCCATCGAAAGCAATTAATAGGAAAATGGACGGTCCCTGAAAGCAAAGTAATCTTCGTTCTCGGTAAACTGGAATGAGTCGTCTAGCCGTCCTCCTCCCTTCCTCCTCCTCACGCCGCGCGCCTCCTCCTGTGGAATGTCGTCGAATTAATCCATGAATGGTCGGCGGCCGCATGCCGCCCAGATTTTTCTCGGTTGCAGCAGCCGCTGAACCCACTTTCTATGTGATTATATCAGGTGGAAAGTGTTGTATAATGCCCCGATGAGTTGACTGTAGGGAACATGCCGTGTAGCGTCGAGATTTTCATAATGGTAGCCTTTATTTCTAATAGTGGTAGTTTCTTTACGCCGATGCTGTTAAGCGTATTCCTTAGGACAATTTTATATAAAAAGAAACGCATTAGATCTTGAATTTAAAGAGCAAATTTCGCTTTACTCTAGATTTTATTAGTCCTGATTAGTTTTACAAAAACGGTCGGTAGGTAATAAACATATTATCAGTGAAAGAACAGTTCAGTCAGTGGTAATTTATTTTTGATACACCATCTTTAGTTGTGAAGGCTGTATGATAAGGACCTAGTCTTTACCACCATATCATGTTCTGTACTGTGATTGTTGCGACGCAATTCTAATTATTTATATTTAAGTCAGTAGTTTAAATTTGAGTTAGGAAAATGGAAATATTTTTCTTTTTGTAAAATCTAGGAGTAATTTATTAAACCATTTTACTCTTTTTCGTAGTATATGTGATATGGGAAAAGAATTATGACTGGAGACGGCATAAAACTTCCGCATTGTACAGAATATCTGGCGAAACTATAAAACCAAGAAGGGCACTGAGTAAACAAAACACACGTGCCCAACAAAAGGCTTATCCCATCGGCTCGATGTCGAGTGTTTCAGATAATGGGGGTTCAAGTGTCAAGGCTAAATAAAACGTATCAGAAGTTAGATCTGGTAAGGACTCCTTATGGCTCTTATAACCATAAATATCAAGGCTCGAAATTGTGGAATATTCTAGAATTCCTTAAAAGTCCGGAACGCACCTGTTCTATCGGTGTAAAATTTTCTAGCTGGAACAGTTTTTTTCACCCCGATATTCTAAACGAATCGGGGTTCAGGAAAGGGTTTCTTGGACCAGCCTTGTAGACCACCGCCAAGAACTCGAAGGGGGGGGGGGCTTCAGCGATAAAACACGGTGCATTGACAACGAGAGGCAGTATTAAGAAAGAGATAATTTGAAGACAGCATTGTAGAAAGCATTAATAAAAAAGCATTGTAGAAAGCACTGATTGAAGAAAAAATTGATAAGAAAATGTAGTGAATGAAGAATTAAACCAAAACACCAGAAGCAGTATAATCGAGAATTAATCAAGAATCAAAAACAAGAGAATTCTTGTATATATATATAAGAAGAGAGAAACGAATCTGTATTTTATATACAATATTGTTTTCTCTCAGTGTGGATTTATTTTGTTAATTACTATTCGAATGGAATTAACCCTGCATTTACCATATTAAATATTAGACAACTGAATCTAATAGTAGACGTACACATTTTTTTGTATGGTTCAGAAAATATTGAAAACATTTGATTTTGTAGAATATATCATATGTAGTAAATACTATGAACCGTCCTGCAAAGTGACGTGTATCTGGAAAAATGCATACTTTCATTGATGAAATACTATCATCAAGATAAATTACATTGTTTTATGACTTAAATTACGCCTCGAAAAGTTGAACAGGTTCGTAAATATTAGCAAATTAGGCGCTTCAACCGTTGCCGGAAAAAATCTACAAGGCAACTATTGACTGAATACATTCGTAGATGGAGTGTCTGAATAGTTTCCGACGGTATATTGTTCCATTCTTGTACCAAAACATCCGCCAATGGCTTCAAAGTTGTTGATGAGGGACTGCTTACTCTTTGTTATAAAATTCCCCATAACGGTTCAATTATATTAGTTCTGGAGATTTTTTTGTATCTAACGTTGCGATATTCATGTGATGTTTATTGATATCTAGATGCTTCTGGAACCAGGAGTGAGCGTTCGTTTCAAGTAATCTGACCCGTGATGTGAATGAAGTCAGAGGTACCAATTGAATACTACGTCGCTAAAATAATAACCTAACCACCCTTATTCTTGATTATAGCAAGTGGTCCAGGTTATAAGTATATGAAAGTGTATGAAACATTGTAAACAATGATTCATCGGGCTATACCACATTATTCCAATCATCAAGTGTCCAGGTTTTGTGATTATTGCATCATCTCTTCCGCAGCTTAAAGTTGGCTTTTATTATGAAAGGTTTCGTAATCGCGACACTTATATGAACGTTAGCTTTGTGGAGCTCCCGCTGTACTATTTTTTTTTTATCAAAACGGTATTACTAAATGAGTGCTGGGTTCTGCTGTCATTTTTCCTTCAAAACATAGCGTTGGTTTCCTTTTTAAAGAGCTTTGCCTTTGATTAATATTTGTCAAAATAGTATTATTCAATTGTTGAGTTCTGCTGTCACTTTTAATGCGGTAGTGTTATGTTGCCTTGCTGCAATCCTTTTTATTATGCGTTAGTCTCTGTCAATTTATGTTTCACCCACTATTCCCCTTCGCTGATAATATTTTGCCATGTTTCGTGTACGCTACCGTTACCCTGAATACAAATTGGATTTATCTGTATTTGATTTTAAACTTTTTCTCGTTTATATTTTGTATGTCTTTTAAACTACTCAGACTTGATTCAGACAAATCTGTAAACTACCACTAGCAGGGGTTTTGATAATTTCACTATAAACCTGATACATATCAATTGTTTGTTTGTCTACCTCTAAAGGTAAAATCGCAAATTGTATGTAAAAACCTGCAAATTTAACGATCGGAATACAATGAATTATTCATCAGTGCGCCATCACGTATTTCACGTCTCAAAATGAAAGTTTAGTAATTAAATGCTTGTCCCATCGTAGGAACTACAAAAAATAACAATAAATCATAAAGCGATTTCGACGTTTCGAAGTGAACATACTTTTCCCTATTTTAGTTCCGAAGATATCGCATTTCACACACAAATAAAATCTGCTAATTAACCATAGAACAAGTCTCCGTTTCCTCATTTCTTCGCCTTTCCTTATCGAAACGTTCTTTTTGCATTGAGTGAGAGAGAATAGGCAGTAAAACGTCAACGTTCGCCGCACTATTAACGTCAGACAGTCGGCCAATTAAAAATTCGTCGCTTCTCGACCAAAAATTGTTTCGTTTAACACATTTTTAACATAGGCAAACGTTGACCGTGGGTCGACGATGAACATCATCCAGATCTAATGGCTCATTCATCTGCGGAGACAATGGAAATGGCGGAACAGAACCGTAATATAGTTCTTTTTTACTTCTTGATGAAAATACTTAAACAATTAATTGTAATGAGTAAATTAATTACATTACAGTAATGTTACAGTAATTACAGTAATAATATACAGATATATAGGAATTAGTTATCTTTATAAAATTATTTTTATGTTGAAATAATTTTAGATTTACCAACAACGATCTTTAAATGTAGCTAGGACCAGTATTGTTAGCTGTTTAATGTGTACTTATTTTGTTATATTATTTTGGTGGTTTCTTTTTAAGAAAATTTTAAGAGATACATTATTTAAACGATAAAAGACCGAACACTCTAGAGAAAAAATATGGTATAAAGCTATTTATTTATTATTAAAAATATTGTTTAATATAAATGAAGTAATCCAACAAAAACAATAATAGTAATAGCATTCAATAACAGGTCAATTGAAAAGTTCCCGGCCGACCATAGTAAGACACATTTTTTTAGCAAAATTATTTTTTTTATTCAACATAATTCCCTTCAAGGGTGATACACTCATTATAGCGACCCTCAAACTTTTCGATACTATTTTTGTTGTACGATTTGTCCTTTGCTTCAAAATAGGCCTTAGTTCCGGCGACCTGGTGATCGAAAATTTCTTCCCAGCGAGCATTCTTTTGAGATCTGAGAACAGGATATAGTCGTTGGGGGCCAGATCTGGAGAATACGGTGGATGAAGAAGTAATTCGTAGCCCAACTCATGGATTTTGGTCATCGTTTTCACTGACTTGTGACACGGTGAATTGTCTTGGTGAAGCAGCACATTTTTTCTTCAAATGTGGCCGTTTTCGGCGATTTCGCTCTTCAAACAGTCCAATAACGCTAGGTAATATTCGCTGTTGATGGTCCTTCCTTTTTCAAGGTAGTCAATGAAAATTATTCCATGCGCATCCCAAGATACAGACGCCATAAACTTGCCTGCCGACTGTTGCGTCTTCCCACGCTTTGGAGCCATGTTCCATCCATTATCACATATCGATGTAAAAACTCGTATTTATTACGCTTGATCGTTTTCAAAAACTGCTCCGAATCATCAACTCGTCGTTGTTTTTGGTGAAAAGTGAGCTCGCGCGGTACCCACTTTGCACAGAGCTTTCTCATATCCAAATATTTGTGAAAGATATGATGTACACATTCAGTTAATATCTTTAGAGTGTCTGCTATTTCATTCAATTTCAATTTATGGCCATTCAAAAGGATTTTGTGGATTTTTTAAATGTTTTCGGCGGTAACAACCTCTTCTTTTCGTCTTTTGGGCGTCCACTGCGTTCACCGTCTTCGGTGGTCATTTCACCACGTGTAAACTTAACATACCAATCCTTGATGGTTGATTTTCCTGGGGCAGTGTCCGGAAACTCGGCATCAAGTCAAGTTTTTCCTTCAACTGTATTTTTCCCTTCAAAAAACAATATTTTATCAACACGCGAAAATCCTTTTTATCCATTTTTTTCACAATAACAAAAGTTGCTTCACTCAAAATGTTATAATTCACCAACTAATGATCCGACAGCTGTCAAATTTATTTTGACTTTTCAATTTACATATTATATATAACATTTAAGGCATTTAAAGCACACTTATTTTCACATCCACAATAGTTGTGTGGCGTAAGTTAAAAAAAATTTCATTGCTTTTACACTCTGCTCTAATATACTGTCATGTGCAACGGAGTTAGCATTCTTCCCCTCTCTAGACATTCCATCCACAGAAACATACAAAACATAGTTTTTATTGTATATTTTGGTCAATTACGAATATACCGATGCACTGGCACGAATGGATCGAACAGAAAGATTAGTATTTCTGTCATCCTTAATTATTATTATAGTTGAATCAACATTATTTTTATTTATTCTATCGATGCCACCTGTACATATAATTTCACATTTCGAGTTTTTAAGGTTTTCTTCCATTATTGAAATCATCATACCCACAGACAAATTATTTTCACCTATCACACACAACACACAACACACACGTACACACATACACACTGGCTGATTGGCTGTTACAGTAGCGGAACGATAACAGACGTTTCACATTTTCAGCTATAACTTTTATAGCAAAAATAAAACTGCAATTTAGCGTATCTTTGAGCTGATTATAAAGGATTAAGCATAAAGGATTCCTTCAAACCTTCTAAAATACCAAAAAGTTTGTTTTGCTTGCACATAACAACCATATTTTAGCCTCTGGCAAATATATTAATTCGTGTTAGTGCAAAAGGCGCAGGCGCCAATCTCATCTTGCAAGACTTTATGCTGTTAGTGAAGTTAGTGAAGTTTTGTAATTGCCTAAATCATCGATTGAAGGATGTGCTTTGAGTTCTGTTGAGCGTTGCGTTGCGTTTAGGAATACTGCATAAGTTAATATGCGATGGTAAAGATCCATAAGTAAGAATCATATTAATTGAAAATTCTATTTCTAAGCATTGCAATATTATACAATCTGAAATGCAAAGTGTCAAAAGTGTTAGACAATCCTAAATTTATAATGTCATGGATTAGTCCAAAGCAGCCATTCACATCGATATCAAAATCGATTTTTGAAGGTGGAAGAGTGAAACAAACGAGGAAAAAGTAATTTTTATAGAGGAGCATAGGTAAGTAAGTTATTGTTGTGTATAAATAATAGTGTATTGACGTTCAGGTGAAAATTATGATGATCTCAAAGGTGAATGATATATGCAAATGCAGTTTTTTAAAAATCATATTAAATAATATCAATTATTTATGTAAATATGGTGCATGGTAAATATTTTTGAATATGATGTCTATTATTCAATATTACTTCAAATTTTTAAAACAAAATTTTCTAATAAAATTATTTATCTTAGCAATCAAAATTACAAAACTACTAAAATTTCAAGGTTAAAATATTATATTTATTCATATAGATCTTTGAACGATAGTATTTAATTCAAAATATTAAAAAAAAACATTACACTCGGGTTCCTAAGTAGTACCACTACTTTTATTATCTAATATATATATTTGATAATAGCTTTTTACTTTCATGTGGTTAAATTTATCGAACACATAGCGACATACAAAGAAAAATAAACTCAAATTTTGAACATAAGTTACAAAATAAAATGTATGCGCATATGTAGAGCTTTTCAGAAAGCCATTTATTCTCTCAGAATATACTAGTATAAATCAATGAGAATGAGCATGGGTTAAAGAATCATTCCTCCAAGAGAGACGTACTTTTTTCTTCACTATACATCTTATGATTACCACTTGTTCGATACATGCAGCATATAGTCAAAACATCGCGATGTTGCCGCATCAATTCTAAGTTTTAGTTCAGTTTATATATTTGCTGGAAATATATAGTGAAAGAGAACTTTGAAAATATTTGAAATATTCGATAACAAGTTTCCAGTCTTGCAAGCAAATAAGCAATGTTTAATATCTTTTTGTTTCCATTTTAAAGGAATTCCAGGCTTCTATGCTTTTGGCGAGTCTATAAATTCCAACACTAATGTCAAATATTAGAAAATAACAAAGAAAAAAGTGTCCTATAAAAGACAAGAATTAGGGTCTGTAAACGGCCGTCTTTAATCGACAATACAATGTATACAAAACGGATTAATGTATATGTGTTGTTAAAAAAATATATATAAATAGAATATAATATTACTAGTCCGCCTCTGATGTATGCTGTTCATTGTCTACTAAAATCGCGCAAAAGAGAAAACCTTGAGAAACAGTCAAGTTCATAGTCGTCGAAGAACAATAACTCCGACAACTTTTTCTCATCAATTAAAAAAATATATAAACGATTTTTTCCACCTGCTAAATGCTAATTCGACGAAATTGTTGTTGCACGCCAGAGACATTCACACAATCAGCAGTAATCGGAATCAGATAGCTAATCACCTAAGCTGCTACATTATCTGACTAATTAATGTTTAAATCGATTTGTTTATTACCGTATCAATCATTTATTAAATGCTAAAAGCTTTCCGCTGAGAACTTCTAATTGGCATTATATTTGGTATGAATATATTTTATACTGTTTTAATGATGCTTGCCATAATTGTTTTAAACAAGTGAACGGAGATTTTATGTGAAATAACATATAATGCAACAATACATAGGACTTTAAATATTTTTGCAATGAGCAGTAAAATTGTAACCATGGATAGAAATGGATATAACTGAATAAATCGAAACTAAAATTACAGTCTGATGAGTGGATAAAAAAAGGAGAAAGTCACTTAAAGCGACTAAAAGCAAAACTGTCGGATTTTATAGACGTATTTTGAAATGCCTATCAATTATTATTCAAGATCCATTAAGAAGAATATGTCGCTGATTCGAAAGGTGATCATGAATGGCTGGCAGAAGCAATGAAGGAAACAATCGTAAAGTATTGAATATACGAATATACGTATATGAAATTTACAGTCTTTGTAATCATTAATTATCTAGATTTTTTGCACTTGGAAGCGGGCGTGCCCCCGGGTTTTATAAAAATGGAATCGACCGGTGATTTGATTCCTGCTTTTGGAAGGAAATTCGCGCATTGAAATCAAAGAGCCCTTAGATATTATGTACGATGACCTTTTTCCTTCGATGGCGACTGTCGATTTTTGATGAGCCACGCCCAGGTGCACCGAGAACAGCTACCGCAGATGATAACATGACAAAAAAATCACGATATCGTAAAACCGCCGACTAATGATGCGCACACGGACAACAAGCGCAACCGTGAGACCACTTCAGAGCAGTGTTTAACACTGCCTAAGAGCAATCCGAAGGAGCTTCTGAGCTGTTTCGTGATCTTCGACGAAACATGGATCCAATGGTACATGCCAGAAATCAAGATATATTCGAAACAGTGGACTTCACTCGGCGAAAGTACTCTGAAATAGGAAACTGTTTTATTGGTCGGAAAGGTGATGGCCACCGTTTTCTGGGATTCACAGGGTGTGATCTACATCGACTACCTGGCGAAAGGCAAAATGGTGACAGGGTTATACAATGCCTATTTATTAGACCGATTCGACGCCGAACTGCAGAAAAAACGGCCTCACTTGGCGAAGAAAGAGTGCTCGTCACTGTCAAAAGGCACCGGCACACCTCCACACTCGCTATGACCATATTGGTCGAATTGGGCTACAAATTGCTGCCCCATCCCTCATATTCTCCAGATTTAGCCCCGTGTGACTTGTTTTAGTTTCCGAACTTGAAAGTCACTCACCGGACAGAAATTTGAGCCGAATGAGGAGATTATTGCCGCGACGGAGGCCCACTTGCACGTCTAAAAAGCGACTATGTTGAGAAACAACTTTTCCTAAATTTTCGTTTTTCTTTTGTAAACTAATTACTTATCGGACCACCCTCGTATAACTAACATTATACAGTGTTACTAGATCTACTATGGAATGAATGCATCAAATAATCTCTATTGCTGGTGTTCAAACACATTCAAACAATAAAGAAAATTATATTCTTGTAGTGTTGCGTATGATTGATAAAAATTGAAATAACAATTAGCTTGTTGCGATTCTATTAATGTATAGATTCGCAGAGATCCATAACGTGAAAGTATTCTTATTAATATAAAGTAATGTTTCCATCGATACCAATCAAAATTTCTGGATTACAACAATCAATCGACATTGATGTAGTCGCCATAGTTTAACTATTTAACTCATAATTGAACTACTTAAATTTCGTGTCTGTTATTTAATGAAAATATTGCTGAAACTTTATGTTTATAATTTCATTTTATTCATCTTAGTTGTTGCAATAACATAATTATGCTTTATTTTATGAGTTTATCTATATGTGTTAACCAAGATGTTATTGCTATTTTTAAAATATACAAAAAGACAATAAACAATCACAAAAATATTGATTTATAATATAAAAGTATGGTATATAGTCATTCTCAAAAATATCTGTTTTGAAATTTCGGGTTTGATTATTAGGATTTAAAATTAAATTAAAATATTCATATTAAGTCACACACCAATTAAAAGAGGTACGAAAGATTGACGTCACTTCATATATTCTACACATTATTTCGGAAGTTTTATACGAACCTTTTCGCATGCATTAATTTTATTTAGTTTATTTATATTATGTTTATGATAATAAATTGAGATTTTGAAAAAATTAATGGAACTCTTATATCGTTGATTATGAAGTTAAATATTTTAGACAAACTAACATATGAAACGGCGTAAAATATTTAAGAAAATAACGTATAATATACTAACGGCATAACACAAAAAAATAATAGGAGCATGATTCTAGTTTCTAACAAATATCCTATTATACTGTAATCATCAGTTGGGAATTGTGAAAATGTTATTATTAATATCAAGTCTCCTACGATTGTTAAAATGTCAAAATTGCGTTATCCATGAAAATTAATATTTTTAAGGTTTAAGAAATGAAAATGGATTTAACGAGGCTACCAAAAAGTTACTTTTACATATGTGATAATAATTACAATACAAATTAGAAAGTTTAAATTTTTGCATTTGATGATTGATGCTTGAGTTTCATAAATTTTTAGTAGCTTTTCGAAAAGAAGATGTGTATTCGATTTTCGATGCTTATAGAGAAGAATGCAATTAAATCAAATTATAAATAGTGATTTTAATGTTTCATTTTAATAATACATTTTAACAATGCAAGTTTATAAGAACACGTGGATACAATACAAGTATATTCACAAAATTTGTGATCAGCCATTTCCTAACACATTAAATTCTATTCGATGTCTAATCTCTCAACATTAATTCTAGAACTAGCTATCTCGATTTATTTTACTTGTAAGACTACGACTTAAAGTTCAGACATAGTGGGTAAGCTGTACATGATTTAAATTTATAGATATTCTGCACATGGCCCAGTGGGCAAAATTAAATTGAAGTAAATAAATCTTAGGAAAGTGAGAATTAATATGATCAAAATACAACTTATTTGACGGTTATAGCAAGTGCGATAATTAACATTTGACATATCTTATTACATAATACATAAGGGTTTGAAAAAAACCAAAAAATTAATATGACAAAAATGTGAACTAACCGAACTAATATCGCTATAAATATATCGCTGTAATAATATCCTATCGCCTTGAGCACTGTTGCTACCAAGCCGTCAGGCTTGAAATATAAAACTATTTACTTAAAAATATTTACATATTTACCTTTTTCAAGAATGTCAAAATAACAATGAGGAATTTTATGTATATGTGTTTTATTTTATATCTATGTCGTATGCGTTCATCTTCAAAACTTATGTTATAGCAACCGTTTTAAGCTACGCTAAAATAGTCATATATATTGTGTTAACAATTTAAAACATATGTACTTTAGAGAAATTAAAAACATAACATAAACATATAGTTTACTTTATAGCCAATAATATAAAGACCATGTCATATAAAAGATGCATAATAATTTATTATTTTTGAGAAATATACAGCCATATGTTTATTATTATTTCTTTCTTTTTTCTACATTGTATGAATAGTTTTACTTTTCTAATAAGTGATTTACATTTTTATATTAATGAAAGTAAGAGATTTTCTGTTTCATTAATTTTATGGCAGACTGGGATTAATTGATTAATATCCATTGGTAAATATTTATTATTGATTTTATACGGAAGTATATTATTTTAAAGTAGTAGTAAAAAAAAGCATAAATAAAATGTAGTATTTGTTTCATCACCAATAAAATCATTTATTAAAAAAATGTGATTAATTGGTTGTTACAAAATATATAGTGATTACTAAGTGCTTGAATCTATTTTAATAATTTTTTCACATTGAAAAGTAATTTATTGAGCAAATTTGTACACCGTCTATTAATAAAAATATCTTTCATCATTTTCTACAATTTATTCTTATATTTCTGGCTTATTTCTGCATATTTATGTACGAGATCATTTTAGAAATGAAATCATGTATTTAAAATGCAACAATTAGAGCAGATTTGAGGAACAAATTCAAAGACCCAGATATCATTGATTTAAATATAGCTGTCGAATGAAAGGTTAACTAATTCTTCACAGACTTCTTTGGCAAAATCGACTTTTTGGGTGGTAGACAGAGCGAACAGCTTCGAAAAAGGCATGGATCCAGATCATGGAAAACGACCTAATAATAAGAGACTGGCATTAACCGAAAAGAACATTGGAAGTCCTGCGACACCAATAGCAGCGTATTGATTGAGAAATATGCTCCCTGAGTGCCGGGTAATGGATTGATGACAATGATGACCGTACCGAAAGAAATATATTTGTTTGTTAGCGATTTAAGAAGGATTGCCCAAAAAATAGTAATCAGAAGGTGCTATGTCTGGTGATTATGCTGCTGTGATTGGAACAGAACATCCTATTCGATCTTCAATAGTACATCCTTCACAAATGTTGAAACGCATGATCGAGCATTATGCGTCTGTCCTGATAAAGGTTACGTATGTCATTCGCTATTTCTGTTTTTTTTTTCTGTAATAATAAGTTGTTCAGTTGATGTCGGTGAGCATCTGCAGCAACGTTTATTCGGTTTTTGTAATTCATTATATTTTGTTAATCCCACCATATACATATTGTTGTACTGAATTAATCCATTACTTTTTGAACCCGTCTTTATCGTTGTAGATTGGTTTTTCTTTACCAGTCACAATACGCCAAAGAAATATGTTCATATTTATCTGGCAAGCAATAAAATCGCAGTATTAATACAGCTCAAAAAGGCATTTTCAGTCACTTCATATTTTAACCATTTCCCCCCTTTCCTGTCTTCTGGAAATTGTCTGAAAAGATGCCACTATTGAAACTATCAAATTTAACATTTTGGTTATATTATATTTTATATTTTTATTTTTATTTTTTTAATATTTTTAACAGTTGTGTAACTGTAAATTATTATAGAATATGTCTTCAAGGGATATAAACTTTATATAGTCAAATCATTTGTGTTACCATTGACAAAGGTCAGTCAGAATTAAGCCCTTTCAGCATAAATACTTCTCCTCCTTATGTAATCTTTGTCCTAAAAATTGACAAAGAAAATATCTGTTTATACAATAAAACAACAAAAAAACGTATATGTCCAAAAATACAAAATTAAACTTATTACACATGCGCTATTCATCTTTCATTTCATTATTATTTAAATACAGTAAGTCAGAATAAGGGTAGTTTGTCTTTAAAATGCCTAATATTTACCATTATTAACGCTGTTGAGACAGAAGGATATATTAGTATCAAATGGCTGTTGATAGATTGTTATGAATACAAAATAATAATGAAATTGAATAGTGAATAATGAAGAACTATTGTATCATTCGATCGCAACATAATTTTTTCGACCGAGGTGCATGTAGTGTTAGAAAAACAATATAAAGTAGAAAAAGTGGGTATTATAATATTGTTTTAGATCTGAAGTTCTTCTTTCGGCGTAATGTGCTATCAGAAATGTGGAAAAATTGCTTGTTATTGCACAACATCATCACTGACCACTGTTAATCGATAGATTAAATATTTAGAGCATCGTGATTTGAAGCCCATGTTAAGCGGCATGCGGAACTACTCTAAAATCTAAAATATTTACTTAACTAAAACCGATGTAAATATATACATATTACGTATTTATATAAATCTATTATATGTTGAAACAACAATATAAATAAAACTAATTTATAGTAAGATGTATTCTTCGCTTAATAGACTGAGACAAAAATAGATGCAAATAATGGAATTCAGCAGAAAAATGATTAATGATGATGAAAAATATAAGTCGAAATGTCATTTATTTACAACAAAGTCGCTCAAATTAGTTATGGCAATGTAATAGTCGAGTCATTGTTTTTCGTTCATTCAAAACATCCTTTTAATGTCCGATATTTTTTAATGTTGCGGTTTTCAGTTTACTATTTTTCTATAATAACCCATCAAGTTGTATTTAGAATGTTGTGTTGATATAACGTATAATACTATTAATTTGTTATATTAACATTATTCATAAATTAAACTATAACTATATTGATCATAAAATAATTCCCGGAGTAGTATCATCTAAAACTATTACCTATTACCTGATAATACTAACTAAAATCCTGCTTAGTTATATAAACATTTTGCAGATTTCAAAGCTGATACATTTATATTTTCTACAATAGTCTAAATATTTTCTAATTTTGTGGTCTATTTGCTAGTAGTAATTTATTTTTGCATACTCGGAGCACAAATAAGTCTTTTCCTATTACAGTAAATAATAAATTTACGTTTACTATTTATAAAACTTTTTTATAGATCATTTAAAGAGTTTTTCTGATGTTTATTGTGTGAATGGAACTTTCATGTTTTTCAAAGCATTTTTATCGCTAGTTATTAATATTTTATTACATTCTGGTTGTTTCATTTTTTAATAGTAGGTATAAACAGTAAAAGATAAAACAAACAGTAATCACAAGGAGCAGTACCTGTTGAATATGGCTGGTGAAGTATTAGTTACATATATTTTGAAAACGTTTATCAAAGTTACACTGCCGTGTGAAAAAAAATGTTTCAACCTAATTCTGCATATAACAACGGTTTGCCTTTTAATGTTCGATTTAAATATATTATTTGCAATCCATTTGTTTGATTATATTAGGTTCGCAACCTATTACTATGGTTAATACCTCTGAAGGTACATTGTGTTAAATATTTTGTTACGTTTCGTATGATCGATTGCTAGTTTAGCATCCTTAAATCATTGAGTGTTCTAAATATAAGTGAAACTTATATTATCTATATATTATAATACTATATATTATCTATATATTAATCAGCTTAGGAAAATTCTATGGTACTGATTTCTGGATTCTATGGTATTGTTTGTTTTAATATACATTAATAGTAATTAATTAATTAAATGTAAATTTGTTAATGTTTAAAAACTGAAACTTAATAGGCGTCTAATAATGCTGACAGCCATTGGTAGTTTCTAGAGCGGAATCACTATACGGTAGAAGGTAAAGTATAAAAAACATTAAAACTATTTAAAAAAAACATTAAACATTAAACAAAAATATTAAAACTTACTCCTGGAAACGAGCAGTAAATGGTAGGTGCAGATTGGAATATTTGGTTCCAGAGGAATTGATAAAAAAAGGCAAAACCTAGTTTAATTCTCTGCGCACGCATGTGTTTTCAGGGAATGCTCCGAATAAGCTCGAGCCGAATACTCGGTCTCTACTCATCATAAGAGTCAAATAAATAACAGGTTTGAAAGGAAACTAAGGCAATTATTGTAACAGAAAATATAGATTTGATACTACTAGATTATCGCAGGCAAAGCCGTAATATAAATTAAATTTGTGAGAAGCGTGCCAGATGATGACTTGACTTGAGAATAACATAGAAAATCTTAATTGAGAAAATAAAAGAAGTAATACAGAAGTTAATATTAAGAAGTAAATAAGTAGTAAATAGAAGTAAAACAAAAACAATATGTTGAAGAACTAGAGGAAGAAGCAAGAAGAAAAAACCTGACAATATTTTGAATAGAGGTATCATAAAGGGAAAACAATGAAACATTCAGAGATATATTTATGGAAGTTTTGATAATACTTCAAAAAAAGAAAAAGACATTATATTGAAAATGAAAAGGATATTATTTTAACAAAATTACCTACGGACAAGGAACATTTAATATGAGCTCTAATAACGGTTCAGGAATAAGTAGACAAAGAATTTGAAGGGATCAGAGATGATCAGATATAAAAATTTAATGGAAGCAAGAGTACAAGTAGATTGAGCAATATTATTTATGGATAAGTAATTGATAATTAATGAATAGGGAAGGAAATCTGAGTATCTAGAGATAAACGAAATGGAAGCAAAGGATAAAAAGATTATGAAGAACAACAAACATGTAATGTTGAGGTAGGATCGAGGCATATACAAAAAAAGATTCAATAAAGAGGTTCTAGGGCAAATAGTATAACTAAAAGTAAATATCTTAATAGAAAATAAAGGAAAGTGACAAAATGAACTTAGAAATGAATAATAGGATAATTGACGAAACTTGAAACAAAGGATAAGAGAGATCTATATAAAATTAAGAAAAGGTGAAGAACCAAAGAGATAAAATAAATCTGGGACCTATAAACTGTAAAAATATGATGATGATGAGAACAAACATGAGTAAGGAAAAGACTAATACAGCAAGCGAGTAGGTTTTCTAAAGTAAGTACAGAGAATGAAGAAAGTTTGACTGCCTAATATGAAGCCCCATTACAAATATCCAGGTCTAAGACACCATTTAATAATGGAATTCTAATAAACAATGCGCAATTGTAACGGTTAAAAGCTTCTTTCAAACGGTGGCGCGACTAATGGATGAAATTGCTAGTACCATTCAATATGTTTGGATGAAAGTACCGACCAGATCGATATAAGTCAATTAATAATTGTATACGCTGCATCTCGAAAGATTTTACATTCATGGAGGAAATCCTAGATTTAGTGCCATTACAGCAGTTAAGTTGAAGCTGTTAACAAAACTGTTATGGAGTACGGAGGATTTAGTAAATGTTCTTGTATTATAAGATGCAAGTTTCTCAATTCCCGGCTGATCTTGCATTATTAACTGATATGACGCAAAGAAAAAGAACTGAAATTAAAGATGCAAGACAAAAAATATAGTATAGCCAAGTTTAGATTTAGAAGCAAACTGAAATTGTTTACAATGTTTCTAGGATAAAATGATTTTTCCTTATTTTATTTTCCATGCTGTAAAGAACAGTATCTAGAGATGGAAAATGTATGAAATTTGAGCAGCGATTCGCAGATTTTTATAAAAATTGAGGATGATATAGCACTTTGGCCTAAAAATGGGTTCATGAACCATCTTTATCAAAGTGCGTACTCAACAATAAAGTTTTGAAAATCGAAATACAGGACTTCATTGACAGACACATCACTTAAGCATGCACTGCGTCTAGCACTTCCAATATTGACGTTGATGTTCACAGAATTGTAAATGATAAATTAATGAAAAAGTAATACAATAATAAAATAATGATATTATATCTGTATTTCGTTTTGACATATATTTTGCGGCCATTCAATGAACTTAGTCATTTTTATTGGCACTAGATCCTATCTAGTTCGGACAGCCCTGATCTTGTAGATAAAAATGAATTAAAATGAATGTATCTATACTTAATATCCACATGAGCAGAAAAATGACTTTTAGTATCAATAGACGTATACCGATAAAATAATAATTGATTTTTTCACACAATATATCATTTTACCAACAAATATATGAAATTGTGACTACAATATTTCATATTTGATTCACAAATATTTCCAAAATATCACATAGTGCAAATTATCAATGACTACCGGTTATTGTGCTACTTTAGTAGATACATATGTCATTAAAATATGTCAAGGTCATTAATCACAGCATTGAAAATATGATATCAAAAGAGAGGAATAACTTAAGTTCATAAACGCTGAAAGGAGCAAAGATGCATTCGTAAATTATTCAAACGAACTTTTGTGTTAATTAAATTTGTCTGTATAAACTCTATTGCTGTGATTTTATATAAAAATTTTGGGTCAATAATTTGTTAATATCGATATATCGAAATATCGGTTCACCAGTGCTTTGTATTGCCTTCAGATTTCCGGTGAAAAAGATGGTAACAAGAGGATGTAATATTATCAGGCATGTGGACAGAGTCCGATCCGCTTCAAATAATCTAGAGAATTTCTTCAGAAACGTCGATATCCCTTAATGGGGAGTTAAACCAATCATTCATTCAATATGGAACTTTCTATATCTTTTTCTAGATTTTTAAGAAAGTGATGCATTCGCTGAAACTTATTAAAATATAGTCTAATTTATATGGATGATCCACTTTCTAGTAATAAAATATTATACGGTTATTTTAAATGGCATGAATAACATGAACAAACAAGATAAATTTAATGCTGATATTCGCACTACATCCTAATAAGTTGTTGATCCGGTACTATCTTTTTTCCAGTACAATTTATGGTCAAATTATGATGAAGGAATCAATAGCCATAAATAAACATAAATGGTGTTAGTGAAATAAATGCCCCGCCCAAGGAAATAGTATAATAAACATCTACATACTCGATTTATTGGTAAATCACATTCGTAGTTGTAGTTGTTATTTATACCGCGTCCTACTTAGTCTTAGAATTGTAACATTAGAACTAAACAAATGCTAAAGTCGGCTGTTTCAAAGTAAATACTCGTATAGGTAGGTCATTGTAAAGACAATTGCTAATGAATAATTTTAATAATATATTACAACTACGTTTATTTTTTTTATTATTATTATATATAATATAATGAAACATTATTTTAGAATTGTTTTTAATGAGTGATCAAATTTTAGTACTTCATTAGTATAACTCTTGTTATAACTCATTAAAAAGTAAAAAATAATCAAACTTAGTAATAGATATAAAGTCAATAAAAACCTGAAAAAGTCAAACTGTCTTATAGAGATGCTAAGACATTCATTAAATATATATGGGGTTTTATTTTTCATACCGCATCTCTGAAGCACAACTTAATTCTCGCACCCTTAACCCACCTTCGCCCTCTACTACTTTTATCCCACTTTCTCCTCCTCAGAACAAACCATTAGACAACCCGCACTCCACAACCTGAAATCACAACACGAGTCCAGGGTCTCGTACCACAAAGAACCTACCTCAAGTCCTCATCTATCCTCATTCTATCGAATTCGATCAAGAAAATTTGAAGACTAATTCTAAAATAGATGTAGACTTTCATTTAAAGGAGCTTCAAGCATCAAAAAGCACGATATTCCAAAATGATAAACTTCCGTTCGTAAAGAATTATGTGTACTATATTCTACAATAAACTTAGACGATTGGCAAAAATTGCAGCAAGAATGATAGAGAGATATCGGAATAGTTTTATGCTATAACAGCCTGAACTTCACCATTTGACTAAGAGGCAATATTCCTCATTAGTTCATCTTCAAGAAATGAAACTAAAATTGTCGGACCAATGAACTAATATTGTTACACCATATAATTCCTATCCTTATAAATCCCAATAAAGAAACAGCTCGTTGCACATTGATTCACTCTGACGACCTACGTCAGATCGTGTTCTTCTTGGCATTGTTAATAATAAAAGTAAAGAAAGTTGCAACGCACCTAGTTTGTGTCTTAAAATTAACAAATGTGAAGTACATTTACAAAGTATAATTTACCATAAACAGTCACTAATTTGTCATTCATTTTTTCAACTCTATTCTTCACTATATTCGTCCTTATTTTGCGCTTTATTTTCACGTTATCGACTTAATGTACCTGTAGCAGTATACAATTTGAATTTCGCATGCTCTTGAAGTTGGAAATGATGCTCAGAAATTTTAGCAAATTAAAACCTTTGGAAATATTGACTAAGTTCAAGAGGCTAGCGTAGCGCCAGAAAGCGTCTTTAATAAGAAAAAAAGTTGAAACACAGAGTTGAATTTGAGAAGCCAAAAAAGAAAGTTAAAGTCTTTTATCTTGTCCACAACCACATTGGGTTATACATTAGTGCTGTTAAATATATTAATTTCTATTGGAGTTTGAGTTTTAATAAAATAAGACCCATACCTATCAAAAAATACTTACATTTGTATGAAATATAATTTATGGTTATATACCGAACGATCAGTGTTAAGAAATTATCTTCAATGCATTGTATATTATAATCACGGTTTGATAATAGTGGTCGTTAGTTTAAACCAATATTCAACAATAAATTTCCGAATAATATATATATATATATATATATAAGAAGAGGGCGCTCAAAATAAATAAACAGCAAACGCACCAAAGAAACAAAATAAGCCAATCAGATTCTGTTGAGGCTCTTAGCATAGGGATTAAAGCACGTAATAAGTTAAACAAGTAGTGACTCTAGATGTTGGACGTCGCGAAACATTTCCCCAAAATTTCATATCCTATGTTAAATCCCTGTTTCTCTGTGGTCAGTGTCAGTGACACTTTATATGGGAAAACTAATTTGTTGTTTTTACTATTTTCCTCGCAATTATTCCCGATACTTTCACCATGCAAACCTTCCCTGGAATCTCATAAATATCCTAAAAACAAAATTAGTCAAATCGGTCCAGCAGTTCCTCAAGTTTACTGACACTAACAAACATCAATTTATTGATTAAATTATATTTAATGTTTAGTGTATTAAATAAAAATTAATATGATCTTTAATACATTTACATTAAGTTTTTGTGTTATAACTTTGATGGAAGGTTAGTTCTTCGAGGTGATATAATCTTGGAATTAACAACTTAATTAGGTTCAGCTACTTTCATACCTACCTTAATAGAATCTGTCTTGTCCATCACTACCTATCGACCACGATTGAAGACGCATAATAAATACCCTGATATTATTCTAAGAGAACTGTAGGGCTATACTCTAATATTCGATTGAAATTTTGAAAAGTATATTATAGTGCTTAAATTATATTATTAATAGTGTGGACATGGTTCATAAGGATTATAAGTTGTTTGAAGAGACGATAGAAAGTTCTAGAGTCTGTCGAGCCAAAAATATATATAAATAAATAAAACCTGGAACCCATAGCAGACGACATGTGGCCTTAACCAGCCTCGGTTCATTAGTTATCGATTTTTATATTACTTAGACTAGTCATTACACATTTAAAACATGACGTTCAACTTTATTATATTCGTTTTTCATTAAAATTTAGTATAAATTGGTAAAATTTAGACTGTCCCATAATTAGATACTATAAAAAGTAGGACGCAATATCTGGAACGTGCTTGACAAAATGAACAGAGATACGAATTTTTTATCCTCCTTCAATGATACTGTGAGTTAATAATATTGTTACAAGATATAGTCACGGTACTTTATGCTAACAAATATAGGTTAATTTTGCGCTCAGTTAGTTTAGGTAGGACTATATAACTATCATACACTTTAATGACTTAAACTAGGTTTTTGTCGTAAATACTATTCGAAACTTTTGTAAAACCAAATAACAAAAAATACATTCCCAAAATAGAAATTTCCGCCTATACAAATTTTGGTCTAAATAAAGAACTTACGTGATCTGAGACTAAATGTATTTTGAAGGTGTAAAATTAAGCGATCGTGTTTAGTTTAAAAACTTCAAATATAGTGGAATAGCGTTTTTCGTTGGATAATATATTATTTTCAATTGAATTTGTATTATATTTTTTATGTATTAAAATCTGAAGTTAGCCAATGCCGGCAGTAATGTCGTGATAATAATTATATATACGAATTTTAGTTTATTCCTTGATTTATTAAATATTACTTATTTATCTGAAAACAAAAATATTGTCATGGCTATATTTAGATTAACTGCAGTCAATAAATATAATGTTTTCTTCTCGTATCATCCTGATTACTATATGCTTTCACCTGTCTAGGTGAAAGCCTGAGCATTATATTTCCGGAGATTGCGGTGGATGTCGTTAGAGCTCTTTCCTGAGAGGAAGTTAGAATATTTAATGTAATGTTGAATAGCTTAATCTTTGTTTTGTTTGCTGATATTAATTTGATGTGGGTTATTATATTATTATGTTATTTTGATTAATGGTACATTGTATTATGAAATGTTATTTAAATATGTTATACGAACATTAAATTATGCGTTTATTTCTTTTCTTAATTAGTACTGAGTGTATTTTATTTATTTGCGAGTGTAAATATATAATAATGTGATGAAAAAGTTCCCGGGATTTGTTTCATTCCTGCTAATATTATAAAGGGTTGAGGAGAAATAAATTTGTCTCTTGGTAAGTTTTCCTTAATTTTGTTCGTTTGTATTTTTAATGTCTTAAAAGTAAATGTACTCTTTTATATTATATTTTTAAACAATAGTTAATATGAAATAATAATTGATGCTATCCAAAACGCGAAAAACTAAACTAAGCAATTTTTCAAGCTCTTGAAGCCAGTTTTACACTATTACCGGACCGGAACCATCTCTAATCCAACGGGCCAAGATCTGGGATATATGGTGGATACATCAACGCCTCGCAGACAGTCTCGCTCAAATTTTGCCGAGTTACTAAAAATGTGCGTAATCAGTGCTGTGTTGATGGAATACAAAGCCTTTGCAATAAGGCGGTTGTGGTCGTTTTTCAATTGCTGTACGAGCTTTAACTGCTGGCAGAATATAGTCGAATTAATGATATATTCATTGTTAATTCAGATGGAGCCCAAGTACTGAGCTTAGCTTAGCATCCGGTATTATACAAATGATCCGAAACTAGCATAAAATGTTTTATACATTCAGGGCAAGGTTCATCCTTAACATTGAATTTCCGGAACCAGAAGACGAATTCTAACATTGGCGTTCAATTAAGTTCTCTATCGCCATAAAGCGCACACTCTTTTATGACATTGTGTTCTTTGGATCTTCCAAACGCGTTACAGTATAACTTCATTAATTGCTGTATATATGAGACTTTGATATTACCATGACTTGATCTGACTTGACTTGTTGTTTTGTAACAAATCTTATTTTGAGTTACTGATTATAATCAAAAACTATATTTGCCACAGTAATTGCTATAAATCCTAGCTACTTTTTTCTTCTTCTATTACTACTTTTTTCTTCATATGAATTTTGCGGTGAATCTATCAAAAAATCATCCCCAGTCATCCGTACTGATCACTCTACATTGAATATATAATACATAGCATACATAACACCAGCTATTTTGTTTTACAGAAATCTATGACATAAAAGCAACGCAGGCTCGTTATTATGCATTATTCAACTAATAAGGATTTTCTTCAATTTGCAACTTTATTGTGAAAAATCGGTACAATGTATTTTATTCAAAGTATTCGATAGACACTACTTTTCCCCATATTTCAGGTATTTACGGATTGCATCTCGAATGAATCTCTCGAATAAACGCATCAATTGTTGTCGATCATTTCACCTGGATTATTGAAATAACTACCACGAAAAGCAATCATCATGTTGACATATATATTTAATGCCTATTTAAGGCTGAAGCATGTCCCGGAATGCTTTAAAGTTGCACAAATAATTATGCTCAAAAAACCTGACAAACCTGCAGAACAAGTCGAATTTTACAGGCCTATTTCGCTACTACCTGCAATATCAAAGCTATTTGAGAAACTGATGTTTAAACGTGTTAAACATTTGGTAACAATAACAGATTTCCAGATTGGTTTTCGAAATCACCATCCAACAATCGATCAAGTGCGCAGAGTAACTGCGGCTATTGAAAGAGCGTTTGAAGAAAAGAAATACTGCCCTGCAATATTCCTGGACGTCTCACAAGCTTTTGATCGGGTTTGGCATTTGGGTTTAATCTGTAAGATGAGCAAATTGTTACCGCGTAACTATTGTTAATTCTGGAGTCATATTTATTCCGAAGAAAATTTCTAGTAGTAGTTTCGAGTATCGCACGAAATGGCGTTCTCGATATTTAAAAATATCTCGGCTGGAGTTCCACAAAGTAGCGTCTTAAGACCTCTCCTGTATCTGCTCTACACTGCTGACATTCCAACAATAAAATAAACAGTTCTTGGAACCTTTGCTAACGACACAATTATTACGGCAAAAGATATATCTCTGCTTAGAGCAATAGAAAAAGTGCAAGTGGCAGTCAACAAAATCTACAAATGGACAAAATATTGGAAAATTCAACTTAATAGCTCCAAATCTGTCCACGTTAATTTTGCATTAAGGCGAAATATTAAAAACTTAATTATATCACTCAATGGATGCCCGATTCCTCAAGCAGAATCAGCAAAATAAATTGGAATCCATCTTGACGGTAGATTAAATTGGAAGCATCACGTTAGACAAAAAGCAAAACACATTAGAACCAAAATAAAACAACTATACTGGTTAGTCGGAAGATACTCTCAACTTGATCTAAAATCAAAGAGGTTGATCTATAATACAATTATAAAGCCAATTTGGACCTATGGGGTGAAAATATGGGGTTGCACTTAAAATTCAAATCAATTAGTCATACAGCGCTGTCAAAACAAGGTTTTTCGATTGATTACCAATGCCTATCGTCATATAACCAATGAAGAACTGTACGATGACCTGAAAATCAAATGGATTTGCGAAGTTTTCCAAGATTTCGCCTTGAAACACGAAAGAAGTTTACTAAATCATAAAAAGGTGGTAGCAATACAACTGCTGGACAGCGCGCAGGATGTCAGGAGATTGAAACGAACAGAATCATACGAACTTATATAAAATGTTTACATTTGGTGTAAACTATAGCTATAAGTTAATAATTAATAAATAATTATAATTTTATAATTGAGGAATACATAGTGATGTATATTCTCGCACTCGTCTTGCTTGTTAATTAAACCAAATACATAGGAAAAGTAGTAATAAATTAATTGTAAATTAAGATTGTACTAAGCGTATCTAATAAAGATGCTATAAAAAAAATGTTGTCGATGGCGATCTCGATACACATTGCGACGAAATAGTACGTATTGGAAAGTGAAGCCTGTTAGTGAAGCTTCCATATAAACCCTTTTAAATTAATTTATATCGGATCGACGAAGCTGAGGCCTATTTTGAAGCTAAGGACAAATCGTTCTTCAAAGATGGTATCGAAAAGTTGGAGCGTCGCTATAATCAATGTATCACTCTTGAAGGGAAGTATGTTGAATAAATAAAATAATTTTGCCAAAAATATATGTTTTACTATTGTCGGGACCTTTTCAATTGACCTGTTATATATAGTATTATTGTGTTATAAAAAAAATCAGGAATTAAATAATCTTTGAAAAAACGTTTTAGAAAATATTTAAATTATATACATAGATTTTTGAATGTATATATATGTGAACTATGTTTCAGTGAGAGTATTACTAAAAAACTTTTACGCACATGACATCCTAGTACACTTTTACTGCTTTCTGTTATTGTTAGTTAATGCTTCTTTTTTGTAAGACATGACATTTTCTATATTCATCTTTACTGGAAGTATTAACAGCAATTATGTCTAATTAACATATCTGGACGCTATTGAATCCAAAAAGAAATAACGTAAATAGTCGTTGGAATGCCACGGGATGGATTTAAAACGCTCGAACCATGGGAATAGTGCTACCCGTTTAACACTACTAATTGGGGTCAAGATGAATGAGCAAAGATTCTTTTCTCAGGCGAAATATCAATAAATCTCGTTGGAATAGCGTAGTCACTTGAGTAGAAAAATATTTGCTTTTTTATGGAGTGGAAAAGATAACTGGCCTTTGTACATATGTGTAGTCTATTGAAATTATTTTGAACACATTTGCTAAATAACTATGTGTGTAATAAATTGCGGTATAGAGTATCAAATACCCTCATTAGTCAATTTCAGCTTAAATAATAACACACCATTCCTTAGAAGACTTAGTAGTATTTTTGAAAAATATTAATTTATTATTTTTATTTGTTCTGTTGGGCAAATATATTGAGTTTAACATAATAATGAATACTACCGCTATTGCTAACTAAAGTCACGTCTACCATATTGTACTAATTATCCTGTAAGTGCTGCATTAATTGGTGCATATAATAGTTGGATGCAACTTTAGTGAATATATTACGTGAAAACGAATATGAAATATGAAATACTATACACTAGTACTTGATTAGTACTAGCTCAGGGTGTTCATAGCAATTATGTAAATAATATTAAATATATTCCATGAAAATCGCAGGAGAACTTTTCTTGTGAAAGTTGAAAGTGTTTTTGTTGTTTCGGCGTCCATGATATGCGCTTGAGAGTAGTTGCTTAAGTAACGTGGGTATTTATTTTTTCATTAGAGAAACATCTAGAGAATTATGTAAAATAACACTCATTTGTATTTTACTAGATCTCCTAATGCATACGTATATTCTGATAAGTTATATCTCTTGGTGAAAATATGAAGTGTCAATGTAAATAACCGTTATATTTTATGATAAATAGTTATAACATTTCTCTACTTAAAATAACAGATGTTGACGGAAGTTTGCTATTTTATATTTGGTTATTTAATGTATATAGAATCAAATTATTAAAAGCTTAAAATTGCATTTCGATATTGGTTACCTTTGTTGTTTGGTTTGAATATCAACTTCAAAACCATGAATTGAAAAGTTGGAATTTGGAGGAATGAATTTGGAGAAAAATTATAAAAGTTCCAAACTAACATTTATTGAAGCAAAATATTTTTTCGATGAAAACCAAGCTCAAATTCTCAAAGAATATTCAGATAGCTTATTAGCTGATGACTTTTTGTCTACAGATATATACATGCGATGGGAAATATACTAAAGGAGGGAAAATACCTACCGTACGAATTTAAAAAGTCATTTGGAAAAAGTTTTTTGCAGCTTATTGTAACTGGCCATGAAGAGTGCACGTTTTACGATAATTTCAATAATAATAATACGTTATTGGTTAATCAAGAAGAACCATCCACATCGACACCGATGCGGAATACTCATAGCCATAAAATTTTGCCGTGCATGCGGTGGGCCGGATCCCAAGGCGTTGTGTATTATGAGCTGCTAAAACCAAATGACGATATTATTATTGCAAATATCTACCAATATCAATTGGGTAAATGGAATAACATATGGTTGCAAAAAGAGCAGCCGTAACTAGTAACTGATACAAAGTCATCATATTGTTAGGCAACACACGTTGCAAAGCTTGCGAAGGATAAAGGGCCCGAAGGACATATTTCAACTTGAATGGCGCAGTTATGCTGCATCTAGCGTACTTACCAGACATGGCGCTTTCCGGTTACCACTTATTCAGATCGAGTCAGCGTGGATTAGCTAAAACACCTTTTGAAGCTAGATAGTGCGAAAATTAATTGCTCTCAAAGCAACAAAATTCTCTCGATGCCATGTCGCCAGAATTAAAGGAAAACGTTGCAGAACATGAACCTTTTTTATGTGAAAAGATAGTCAGAGTACATCAAAGGAGCTGCGATAATATTCCACCTGTTTCAAAATATCCAGTGCATTTTTCACATAGCAAAAAACATACAGCATCAGTGATCTGTTGGTGTTAATCGTAGTTTTCAGAATTGCTTCCGAAACTGCAACACTTAACTAATTTTTTATTTGTCCATATACAGTTATAAATAAAAGCACTCCCTTTTCAATTTTTTGGAAGCATTTTTCTTCTTTGGAAGTTTATCCAATTTTACCATGAAAGAGCCATGAAAGTATTTAATTAGGCTAAGGTGTTTCTATTTGAAATATATTTTTAACATTGGAAAAAATTAAGTTATCCTACTGATATACATTTTTAAAGTACAATAAAATAAAATTATATCGAACCTAGCGTGTAGAAAATTACAATGTACATGTAGCGACCGTCAGATGTTTCGAATTTTCCCGCAATTATCAGCAGCCCACAGATCTACTCGAGGCGTTGCACATACCTGAAGTTAGCACCCACGGTGAGGTGGCAACAAGTGGTACTGACAGAGGGTACGACGTGGCAACCTCGGGTGGTGAAGCTAGGGGATGACGCGACGCCTCGATGTTCTTTCCGTTCCCGACTCTGAGAGTGATCAGACGTGCCACTGTTCTTAACATCTGAAGGTAACTCTGCCACGTGCATTTCTTTATTTTTATATTCATATAGTTTGATCTTGTTTAGTGTATAATATCTGGTTTAGTGTTTAATATCTGGTTTATTGTTTAATATCTGCTCGTCAAAAATTAATATTTCTTCTGCATATAATTATAATCCCTTTGTACGAAAATAAATCATCGAAGATATTGTCTTTATCTAATCGCACCTGTACCCTAAATACATAATAATATGGATGTCTCAAAATCTGTAATATCTCAGAATTATACCTTAAGATTAACAATGTCCAATACTCCTTTTGAACATAAAATGATCATGCTAATCATGAAATATTGCAGTTCGTATTAACTGCAATATTTCAAACAGTTACATAATTTTATTTCATCAAATGCATATATAGTTTTTGAATAAAAACTTCATCTGCAGTGATATAAATTTTCGTAAAAGATATCATTTTAAGCTAGATTAAAATGAAGGTATTTTTGTTAAAAGCAAAATAACACTATTCTCGAATAACGGCAATTAGATACAGTTTAACAGCAATAAGAGTTGTGTCTCTATTATTATAAATGATGTAGATTTTAGCGGATTTTAATGGTTATATTAAGAAAATTAACAGTTATGTCAATAAGGGAACAAAACTAATATTCACTATAAGAATGGGAGGACATGCAAATAGAGAAAAATTGTTATTTACAATTTATTATTAAGCGGAAATAGAATAAATTTATTTTATTATTAAATTTCATTACTAAAGTGATATTTATTTCGGTATTTCCACTACTACTGTGCTTTATAGTATCAGCGGTAGTTTGATAAACTGATATGAACCTTTTTGAAGAGTTTAACTTTAACGAGGAGTAATAATATCATTCAACTTGAAAATCTATGGATTGATTTGAAATCTGCTATATATTTTGACAATTTAAGTAACTCTAAGTGACTCCATTTAATACTAACAAGTAGTTGCTTCACAAATAAACAGTTTGAGCTAAATTTGATATAGGTTGGTATATTTTTATAGTCTCGTTAAGGGATATAAGGCTATCTTACGGAGAAGTTCGTGTAGGATTATTCAAATGTTTCAGAAATAATACTGTCAATGAAATGTCAATTGAAAAGTCCCCGGCCTGACACATAGATGGCGGTACTAGAATTAAACCCATATGTTTTGTAGTCAGCCCTAACTCTCAAAGGATGCGTGTATAAAATTGACAGCTGTATGATCACTAGTTTGTGAATTATAACATTTTGAGTAACTTTTGTTGTTGTCGTGAAAAAAATGGATAAAAAAGAATATCGCGCGTTGATAAAATGTTGCTTTTTGAACGGAAACAATACAGTTGAAGCAAAGACTTTGCTTGATGCCGAACTTCCGGACACCACCCCAGGAAAATCAACCATCAAGTATTGGTATGCTAGGTTTAGAAGTGGTGAAATGAGCACCATAGACGGCATTGTATGCACAAAGGAGATTGTTGGAGGTTAAAATGGTTTTGAATGATCGTAAATTCAAATTAAATTAATTAGCAGCCACTCTAAAGATATCAAATGAACGTATACATCATATCATTCACGAATATTTGTGTATGAGAAAGCTCTGTACAAAGTGCCGTGTGAGCTCACTTCGGAACAGTGTTTGAAGATGATCAAGCGTAATAAACCCGTAAGTTCTTTTGTCGATATGCGACAATGAATGAAACATGGCTCCATCATTTCACTCCGAAGATCTATCGACAGTCATACGAGTGATGAATGAACGATGAATCCGCTCCAAAACGTCGAAAACCGCGGGAAAACGCAACAGTCGGCTGGCAGGGTTATGGCGTCTGTATTTTAGGATGAGCATGAAATAATTATCATTGACCACCTTGGAAAAGGAAGGGCCATCAACAGCAATTTTTACATAGTGTTATTGGACAAGGACGTTTGAAGTACGAAATCGCCGAAAAACGTCCGCATTTGAAGAGAAAGAAAGTGCTGCTTCACCAATACAATGCACCGTGTCACAGGTTAGTGAAAACGATGGCAAAAATTCATGAATTGGGCTTCCAATTGCTTCCTTATCGTATTCTCCGGATCTGTCCCCCAGCGACTACTTTCTGTTCTCTGATCTCAAAGAATGTTCGCTGGGAAAAAAATTTCGTCGAAACTGAGTCCTATTTTGAAGCAAAGTACATATCGTACTACAAAAATGGTATCGAAAAGTTGGAGGGTCGCTATAAAAACTAATTTTGGCAAAAAATATGTTTTTCTATAATAGGCCGGGGACTTTTCAATTAACCTTTTATTTTAATAAAATGGTTTATCTATTTTATAAAATCATTATTTCTCATATTGTAATAGCTAAAACTAATTGACTGATTTTCAAATTTTCAATTTTCTCTTATCCAAAATTTTATATAATTAAGGATTTTATTTATTTGTTCATTTTTTATATTTATGGATTTTCTATTGCACTAATTTTACGGAATATAAAATGGAGATTCCAGAATATCATTTTTATTATATTTTGGTTTTAACGTTCGAAAAGAGACAAGTTGCTCAAAGAAAGTCTAGGTTGGTTGCGTAAGTCAATGTAAATCGATGAAAAAGTCTGTATCTAAAAATCTAAATCGTCAAAATTTAGAGGTAAACTGACATATTAATATCTCGCGACATCTCTGTGGAACACAGCATCTATCATAAAATAGTTTTGACGGATTTGTTAAGACTGAACATTAAAAGAATCTCGATAATTGAGCTTCAGATGAAAACCGTGAAAAATTCAAGTTTGGAATGTTTCTTCGAGTTGACGTATATAATATTTGCTGAAATAAGAACTGCTATTTTTAAAAGAAATTATTGCACCTGTTTAAAGGTGGATCAATTACGAAAATAATGCATGAAAAGGATTCTGGTCGAAGCTTGGCGATACCAATTAACAATTTTAAAAGCCGCATGCTTGTCTTGGAAAAAGAAAGGACATGTGAGAAAACTAATATAAAATAGCTGATAGGTGACTGTTTGAAAATATTGCAAAAAATTATTCATCAGTTGAAATTGAATTGATTAGTTAACGAGTACAGTATCGCACACTGTCCTAGATAAGCATACATGGTTATTTGAGCAATACCTTAGTAGGATCGGAACTATGTGATATAATATAAGTATTAAACATTTTATATATACTGATTTGTTTAGTGATAAACGATTCGACAATTATTTGACAAATGAGACCGAGTTGACGCAGTTTAAGAAGTTGACAAGACTATGAATTATGTAAACCAAACAAAAGGATTATTGATGAGGGTGAAAGACGAAAGAAGTTCTCATTTTTATGATGACGCATATGATTGCTAGTGAGAGAATAGTTATATATAATAATAAAAACTTATTGTTTTGTATAATTTACATATAAGATGCATCCCTTAAGAATTTCAAAATAATTTTTTCTCAGTAAATAAATATATGATTTAGAAATATCAATGTGATATATATGCACAACAAACTAATGAATTACAAGAATATGATTTACCATACTTGTTAGTTGCATAATGTAACAAAAAATACAGATAGTTTATAATGAACATAAATGAAATTATTGTCTTGTAGATTTATATAATCAATTGATTATATATTGCCTATGTATAAAAGAAATATGTTAATTGTTTCTTTGTTTTCATATACCTATGTGTATCTTGCTTATATAGCTAATTAAGTTCTTAATGTATAAGGTGGTTGATTATATAAATTATATTTTGCAGTTTAAATATAGGTGTTCTCAGTTGGTAAAATTTATACTTTATTTATTTGTTATATAAATCTATGACACAAAATGGTATCGTGGAATTAAATAATTTTTCTTCCAATAGTTCCGAATTAACGGTTTATATATATTTTATTATTTTGTTGGGCAAATAATCAATTTTAAATTGTTCAATTTTTTCCTGGGAGGATCGTTTCTGTTCAGATCTTCTTTTGTCAATACCAATTTCGCTACATCTAGCACTGATATTATGTAATCATTTCAAAGTTATTTAATATTTTTTTCTGTGTATTCCTCTCTCACATATCTGTATATTCTTTATTTGTGAGCTAATATTACTGAATTAGTTAACTAGTTTAACTAAAATAGCTTTTATGTAACTTATGCTAACTCGTTAATATGATTTCCAACTATTGTTGAGTGTTTGCTTTACTCAGTCCTTCAATATCTTCTCTTGTTGCTTTACTACTACTAAGCAGTGATCATTTCCAATTTATATTCCATATCGCACTATTGTGCTCTTTACCTCCTTGTTTCCTCATTTTAACAACACATAATCCATGATGAACTTTTGTATCCCTAAGTATTGATGCTTTTTAACCTAACTAATCGTATTATTTTCTTTCGGAGTAGAGATATGAAACACCACTCTACTAGGATATTTAGACATCTAGACCAACTCAGATGGGATCTAACAGAAAACAACAAGCTTTGAGAGGTGAAAAAAGAGTATAATCTTATACCTTCACTCCACTAGCATGAGCAGATGCAACTTAAGCTTATTCTCGAGTCTCAGAATTGGTCATTGCAAACTGACCCATGAGTTTCTCATTAAGGGAAGAAGTCCACAGCTGTGCGTCGAATGTGGTTTTTCATTGTTTATTAAAAACCTACTAACAGATTATGGACAATACAACTCGCAGAGACGGTTGGTTAAGCTGGGAGAGACGATAGACCAGTGGCTTAGGCTGGAGAACCTGGAAAAGCTGACAAAACAAGACTGACAACAACAAAAGACTACTACTAGAAATATAATAGTGTGTCTCTATGTAATATCATGTATGTTCATTTACATTTTTTGTATATTATATCGTTATCACTGTTTAGCAATTATCATCTTTACATATTTTAATTGTCATCTTGCAATATGTACTCTTTATCCCACATATTTAACTCTAGACTTTATATTCCGATCATGTAATTATATTGCTCTTTGTTTTCTATACTTTTAATAACATTGTATACTTTAACGGATGTAAATATGTTATTATTGTAAACAGACCCTAAATTTTCCAGGAGGCTGATGGGTCCACAATATATAAATAAATAAATAAATAAATAAACAGATAATCGTATTATATTCACCTACTTCTAGCATCCTCTGTCCGTAGTTATCATGTGTTTTCTGTATTTTCCGATAATACCATTCACTCTTTCTACTCTACTATTAAATTCTCTCTTCCAACATTTTTTCTTTCTTAACATATTTTGCTTTTTTTGTCTTTCTCTCTCATCTTTACGATCAACAATTATTTATTACGCAACCTACACCTGTTGATGCACTCATATATTATCTTTATTCGGATGCTACTTTTACAATAATTAAACTTACGTTTATATGAATTTAGATTACAAACTTATTATTATTAAGCTAATATTATATACTTTTCTAATAATTTATACTCTGTATTTTATATTTATTATATTAAACAGCTTTATGGGCTTCCATTTCATGTTCCTGGTTCTTTATTGTGGCTTCAGTTTTATTATACCATTTTATGTTTCTCCTTCTATGTGCATTTTAATGATCAGCATTTCTAAAAACCGCAATCCGTACTGATACTTCCTTAAAGTCACGAGTTAGCTGCAACAAGCGAAACGCTATGCATGGTTTTTCTCAACCATTAACCAGGTTAAAGCAATCAAATGACATGTTATTAACTGTCAGTATGTGTTCTCCATAATGGAACTGGCATTTTAAATGATAGGGGTATTGTTATGTTTGTTTTGGAATATTTAGGTCGAATAACCGATAACCAATTGATATATTTACTATCGCTTAAAAATCAACATAGTAAATAAAAAAATTTTTTGTCATAAGCACAAAATTTACCAATTCATAATTAGACTAACATAACTTTTTTAAAAGTAAATTTCTTAAATTACAATATTATATTCTTTTATGAACCTCGTGCCATAGTAATTGTCGAAATTATTATATTTAAAGGTATATCTATCCTTATTCTGGTCTGGTGACATGTATTTTAGTTATTTTTTCAAGTGAAATAAAAAAGAACAATATATAACAATATAGCAATACGGATTAATGTTTTAGGAATAGACGAAAAAAAAAATATAAATCCAAAAATTTATAGGCTGATGAAGAGAGGGTTTAAAAAAATGGCGACGCCTCTTTGACAGGAATGCAAATTTTCTAGTAAACTGAAACCAAGAAGGAAACAAAATGTTAAATCTAGAGAAGATTTACTCTCGTATAAAAGCCAAATCAAACATTTTTCCACCAAATTACGGCTTCTCGAAAAAAATAAAAAGTAGCCTAAACTCAAATATTATATTTTGGCACGATAATAAAATATATAAACAAAGTTCACACCAAATTTCAATCGGTTCAATGGAGCTTGAAAATGTGTTTTAATGTCCAGACTAGAATGCCTCATTATGATATAATTTTTCATATATTTCAGGATCGTCTTGTCCAATTTAAAATAAAACGTTACGTTTTTTACATTACGCTATGGTGCATTCTTTAACATAAAGCTAATAAATAATTATCTAGTCAACAAAATTCTTTATTATATAGCGTCTTGTTATTAGCAACAGTTTGATTACAGATGAATCGTACAAACTCTTCAAGAAAGCAGTTCCCTCTTTCAAACCTTTTGCAACACGTGGTTGAGGATTTTTGTAATGTGATTGAAGTGTTGAAGAAGTGCTAAAACCGATCGATGTCGTTGTCAAACTAACATTGTATTCTCGACACTCGGCATGGCATCATCAACTAGCAATGGTATCATAAAAATGGTAGAATGAACTTAAACTCTTGACGAAAAATTTAAATGACCAGTTACGGTTAACCTACTCAATAGTTAAATTAGAACAGTACTACTATAACATATCATTTAAATGCGTCATTATATGATTGAATAGACAGGGTGATTTATCGTATTATTTTATTTTATTTAAGGTACCCCTATATCATAAAATTTGATAGTCGATGATATAGTCGAGAACTAGATCTTAGGCTAAGCAATAGCTAAAATATTCATACACGAAAGCAAATAAAAACGGGTTATTAAAGCTAAAAACAAACTTTATTGTTACTACAGGTAAACCTGTTTAAGCGTTGTGAATATTCTGATCAAAGCTTAATCTGTAGATAGTATAAATATTGCTCAGTTCAGTGATGATTGAAATTATTTTCAGTGCATCATTAAAAAGAGCGTTATAGCAATTGATAAAAGAGGATATTAGATTTCGTAAGAGAATGAATAATAGATAGGACGTGAAAGAAATGCCGAATAGGTTTCCAGCAGTGATCCTTTAATAAGTCATAAACAACATATGGTCAACCATTGTCCTGAACATTCTCATGAAATCGTCTAGTTCATAAATATATATGGGATACCTTAACTTTTTTATTTAGTAGAGAATAATCAGTGGATTAGATATGGTGTATTCTCATGTATAAATTATATGTTCAATGTGTGTACACTATATATGGTCTTAAAGTTAATTTATATAATCATATATTTAATTTTTGTTTAAATCAATTCCTATAACGAATTCGCTTTTAGATCAATTATGTATATTTAGCATTAATTAAATTAATTTACATAGATTATAGTTACAAGTTTATTACATTTTTAAGAATGCGCAGTGTTAAATTGTATTAATTTGTATTTTAAATTAATTTATTTAAAATTTTGAACGAACTGAAAGGCAGATCAAAACTCAAAAGGATAAAGACGTGTTATTTTTGCAAATGTTTGCCCTCAATTAGTCCAACATATTACAATAAAAATTAATTTCATATTTAATTAATCATTTAACTACTTAACGATAAGACGACTGTCTTCGAAAGTTTTAAAGGCAACATTTAGTCAAATTGCCCCATTGGAGACGCGTGCTGTTGTGGGTAATTTTCTTTCATACCTCGGTCGAAAGTACGTACTTTCGTCCCTAATAACAGGGAAGAAAGTTAAACATTTACTTTCTGTGAGAAGTATACCCGCGCCCTCTATTACGGCAGGAGGAAATAATTTCTTATGCGTATTTATACTCGTAACTAAGGACTATTTATTCTGTCGCTACAACCAATTGTTTACCGCTGTCATTAACGTTGCTACATCTAACCTATAGAAAAATTAGAAATTTCACGGTATAAGCGACCGTATAGGGAAATGTTTTGTTTAGTTCAATCAACGGTAGCGCTGCGATCGCAAATTGTGATTGGCTAGTTTAAATTCCTGGTGCCGCCACTAACATGAAACGTGTTTGGTCGATCAAATTGTGTGAAGTCAGCATTTTCTATGGGCGTCCATTTTTAAGTTTGTTGATTGTAGGTTTTGGTTTTTGTTTAGATCAAGAAATGGTCGTTTTACGTTGTGCATATTTTCTGTTTTACATTAATTATTATGGAGTAATATTATAAAAATTGATGACAATGCGTCAGTGTAGTAAAAGATGTAGTGTACCGGGGTAAAAATCTACTACAGAAATTAGACATCGTTTCCCAATGAATGATCTCGCTCCTTACCAAAGATGGGTTGATCAAGTAAATAGTAGTAAGTTACCTGGATGAACCAAAATGCAAATATATCAACGTCATTGTGTCTGTCACGGACATTTCAGTGAAAAATTAGTGAAGAATTACCCTTCCTTCACGCATATCCAACATTGTTTTATCAGGTACATATAAAATTATCTATCTACTACATGTCTGTTTATATATTGTTTGTTTACAGAAAATCAAAACCTACTTATGAAGATGTTAGTAGTAATAAAATTCAATTAATCTGCCAAGTTGTTCGTATGCTGTCAGTGTGATGTTTCTACATAAAGAAGCCTTACAAGAATGTTATAATTAATACAACTGGATAATTAGTAGTAATAAATACTACTTTTAATTGTAAAATATCCCTAAAATATTTGTAATACTTTAACTTGTTAGAACAATCAGTGTTCAATAATTGTATAGTAGAGGTATTGTATATTTAAATTTGATTGCCTTGAAGGAAATATTAGTTACGGTTCCATCAATTAAACATTTAATTGTTACTTTTAGGGAATTTATTACCTTAAAGAAATCTATTTTGTCTAAATTTACAAATAACTATATTTGTTTAACAAATCTTAACCAACAACTAGCTTAAAGAATTTTGTTGGATCTATTAGAGGTCATGGAGGTAAAAACAGCATCCTTCACCTAGTATGTTAGAGAAATCTTTAAAAGGGCACATCATAACTTTAATTTTTTCACATCATTCTCTCTGAGAAAATTGTAAAGAAGATGAACATGTTAGATAACTTATATTCTTTTTTAAGGGGAGATCTTACCACTTGAGGTTGTTAAATCACCAGTTGAATCTATATTTTCAGTTCCAGAGAACTGTGCTCTGAGAATAATAAGAGTCTAATATTGAATTTTTATCTTATTTCAGCCTATTTAACAAAACTTCTGAAAAATAGACAACATGCAATATTTGTCTACATTTTATATTAAGTAGTTCAACAGATTAAATACTCTAAAATCTAAATATCTTTAAAAAACATAAATTTTTAGTGTCTCAACTATCCAATCCATAATGATTTTCAAGACCAAATTTTAAGTTATGATGAGGTGTGATTGTATTTTTGGTTTAATGAAGTTAATGCAATATCAACAGGGAAGGATTTAAAGTTTACCTTCAATATATCAAGATAAGTTAGAACTCTAGTAGATCCCATAAAATTGATGGCAGTAAACAAATATGGGAAAACGTTATAGAAGAATTATAGATATTTTAATTTTGCCCAGAATAGAGATCATAATTGTTTTTTTTTTGATTTTTGTTTATATATATTTATATTATTTACACTTATGTATATTTGTATAAGATTTTATTTTAATAAATTAATTTTAAAAATTAAATTTGATTTTCATTTAAATACTATATATATAAATACTATATATACACTATATAAATACAATAAATGTGACGTCACAAAATAATTAGGCGAATTGGCAGACCAATCAAAGCAAAGTATTTTCCTTACAGGTTTCTACATAACTATTTTAAACTAACCAATCAAATTCACGTTGTCAGCGCCGCCAATGATTGAACTAAGCAAAACTTTGCTTCAATTCTTACCATTGGAGTTGCACACCCCTGCTCTAACCTTTAAAATAATCATGTTGTTTTGTCGTTACTTAATTCAATAATCCAGAAAAAATGGACAATACGTTATAATCTAATGAATCCGTGGACGAGGAAGATGTTAAATGAAATTTTGATGCAGAAGCGCGATTGATAATAAATATAGCTACGTCTCCGAAGAAGTCTATTGACATCGGGGGCAGGCATCAAAAGCATGGTCATCAAACTTTTAAGTTGAATTAAAAACGTAGTTTCGACCGGCTGTGATATAAGTCGTATACACCACACGGACCAAAAGTTTAAATCTCGGTACTGCTCGTCATGATTCCATGAGCAAGGCCGAAAATTCAACTTTCAACCCTTGTGATGCAATATACTATATTCAATTATTAAAATTCCGTAGAAAAATGTCGCCCTTATTACATAATTCCTTACATTTTCGTCGTATAATTTTTTTTCAGAATTTGTATCTGTTTATATATCCTGTTCCTCCTCAAATCCCAAGATATTGTACCACAACTTTAAAGTTCCTAGATGTCATATATAGAATGAACCAACGAACTGTTCGACATGATAACGACTTTTCGGCCAGTCATTTGTCCTAGAATATACAAGTTAAGATCAAAACAAGACTCACATTTAAGTTATATTGCACTGACCAACTACTGTTTTCTTGCCTTTAATGTAAGAATGTTTTCGAATAATTTTGATCCAACAATACATGAAATTATGAATTATTTTGGAATATTGACTCTGGTTTTTTATCTTCATTTGTCGTTTTTGAATATCAAATTTTGATTGAAAATTTTTACCGGTCGTTTCGTTTTAGTGTTTAATTAACATTAATAGAAAAGAGAGAAAATCTTATCTTATTTAAATATATAAGCTGTTCTTTTATATATTTTTTTGAAAACAACTTAATTGAAACTAATGCCAGCAGTGAATTTCTATGGTTTGACCAATATCCCGATACAGTTTCTAACACTATCTGGTGGAAGAACTCTCCTTGTTATTCACTATAATTTCCTGATTTCTCTCTATCCAGGCGACTGTGTAGAAAGTTTCATGTTATGTGATGTGCCGACATTTTCTGTACCATTTCTTTATAAGTTGGCGTCTAGACATATTCCTACCTCTTTAAGAAAATCACTCGAAATTTAATGTTCACATTCTTTCAGTTATATTTATAAAGATAAATCCTAATCGAGGATCAACAAATATTCCATATTTAAAATTCACCATATTCAGTATAGAAAATGACTTACAAATGTATTTAAGGTATTCTTTCCAACGTTTTATCGTACTGGTTCCTCGTACCATTTGATATGTAGTGATTATTTTCTACTTTAAATTATGCTTTTAATACCTCAATAATTAAATTGGCTTTACCAACTTTACTGTGGATGGCAATAAAAAGAAATCTGTTAATTTTAACTTTATAAATCACTACAATGGTTTATACGTATTTTATAAATTTATCCCTAATTATTTAAACGTTCTTGTACTGTAATTCTGTCAATTTGTTGTTAACCAAAGTTTGTTTACTGTAGCGAGGGATATTCTATAAGCTACAGTGGACATATAGTTGCAAAAGAATAATTTAAAAAAATTTTAACTGTTAGATTTAATAGTACGAAATTTTCCTGTAAATTATATAAAAGTAGAGAGGCTTTGAATTATAATCATTCTCTTATTCCTCTCACCCTAAACAATAGTACGAGGGAGAATTAAATATAAACGGTAATTTTGTAAAATAAATTTATTTATCAATAGTATATATAAACTAAACATTTAACATTTTCAATGTAATAATCTCTATTCTCTACTTTTGCCACACACTTTTGCGACCAATTTGGAAGCCTGAATATTCCTTCTGCGTTAAAAGCTTGAGAGAGAGTTGTCAGCCAATTGCGCACATACTCCTCTACTTCTTCATTGCTATCAAATTTCTTGCATCCAAGTGACTCTTTCAAGGGCTCAAACAAAAAATAATCGCAAGGTGAAAAGTCAGAGCTATAAGGAGGGTCATCGAGCATTTCCCAGCATATTTATTTCAAGTTATTCCTTCTCAAATCTGCGGTGTGTGGTCTAGCGTTGTCATGAAGGATGATGACGTCTCGAATAGGCAAATCCCGTCGTTTGCTTCGAAATGCGATTTTTGCTGACTGCAATAATTGAGAATAGTATGCCGCACTCAAAGAAAACAGTTGCAAGCACATATTCGGTTGAGGGACGGGTATTGGCTTTGACTGTGCAGCCCTCATTCTTTCTTCTCCACTACTTATACGCCATTTTTAGTTCGGGACTGTAATGATAAACCCTCGTCTCATCACAAGTGACAACGCGATGCCTTTAATCCTCTATATCGGAATTACGTGCTAAGCTAAATAGTAAAATTACCGTTTATATTTTTCCCTGGTATTATAAAAATAGAAATGCATCCTAAATTGACCAATAGGCATTCAACTATTAAGTTATTGTGCTAAAAGTAAAAATGAACTAGACGGTGAAGCGAAGAACGCTCTCAATAACTTTCAATAGGCTGTATAGACCAATTAAAAATCGAAGAAAACTCCTAGAGTTGGATTACACAAGAAGGTAAAACAATTGTATTATTAAATTAATTCGCATCTTATAGGCCAATATTCTTATTGTCGGCAATTTTCAAACATATTTGATAAGAGTCTACTTAAATGAGCAGCTAAAAAAAAAAATTAAAGCTGCAAATAGAAACTAGCAACATAATTCCAACGCATCAATTTGGCTTCAGAGTAAATCGCTTTGGATAGAAAGACCAATTTGGATATATTTCAGTACAAATAATTGAGGTGTCTTTAATGCCCCGTGGTATTTCTGCAATACTGATAAACAGACAGACTTGGAACTGGATACCACTGGATCTCCTTGTCGTGGAACTCTCAGCATTGGATCATTATTCTCACCTCAAAACTTTCATTCAGTCACTGTCACTTTCTGAGTTACCATTCAAGTCAATAACTCAACAATTAATTTCCAATATATCTAACTTGTTTACGATTCCACCATTTGCTACTTGCCTTGTGTGTCTGTTGTAGTAATTCCTTTCCAAACCTCATATCAAATCGATTTGATTAAATATGCTTTGATAAGGAGGTATATATATCCCCGTTTCCATATTTTCCAACTATCTGATCTACAGTGTTCATTAATATTTACCGAGTAATAATTTGAAACAGTTTAGTATTTATTTTTTCTTTTAATTGTTTTTTTATATTTTAAAGTCTCCTTTTTACCAACGAGGTTTTATCTGGACTGGACCTACTATTTAACGTCGGTCTAACCACGGTCCTCGGCATTAAGCCTATGGACTGGCGACTGACCAACTTAGAAATCGTCTCAGAATACATCCAGTCTTAACCAGCCTGGTTACTGGCATAACTGGGATTAATTACCTTGACGGATTTTGCACTCTTGCCTAAGACAATTACAAATTTTAAACAATCACAAACATACATTTACGCCCATGCCCCAGTAGAATTCGAACCAGCGACTATCGCAACAGCAGGTGGACTGTCCTTTCGCCCTTATCACTTTTAAACATTAGAAATTTTAATTTGTAATTATAAAATATATGTTAAGATATTCTTTAATTATAGCCTTTATTGATCCACTTGTTGGGATCTTTTCAAGCAGTACTATGATGCTATAGTGCATTGTCTACGTCAATAGCTAATGGTTCTTCCAAGTTTTTTAACAGCTAATTTTAAAACCAGACCAAAAACATGTTATGGTTCAAACATGGTAGTCGCCCTTGGAGTTGGTAGTTGCTCCCATTATCTTCTTCCTGTCTACTGGAAGAAGATGATTAGAGACGCATCAGTGACGAACTAACTGATTAGAGACGCAATTGGTTCCTGACATTGACTATATCCCTTCAGTCTAGGCATTTTTGAATCAGAACAATCACAAATGTCACACAGCATTTGAAAATTTATCAAAACAAGCAAAGCGCCAAAACAATATTTTCCTGTTAATAACCTCTAATTATTATTATTGTGTTGGAGCATATGACGATAGGGTCGACCAGTACCAACACAAATCAAAATATATAGACACATACGGTTATAAGTTAAAACGCACGAGACAGCATTCTACCTTTTTTAATTAGGGTGAAATATGAATTTTTGACTAGGGTGAAATGTGAAATTTACATCCTTACTAACTGCATTTGATAGTCATCTGCCCATCTGCTTAATAAGTCATTTCTGCTTAATTTGAAGATGTATATTATGGACAACTTGTATAGGTGTCTATAATATACGAGTATAAAGTACAAAGTATAAAGAAGAAGGTATAAAGTATATAGAGTATAGTAAGTATAGAGTATAAAGTTATATGACGATACGAAATATAAATAGAATTCTTGATACAGTAAGGGTAGATATAAAATTATATACTATTTATAAAAATTATTTGTAAGTAATATATTATTTATAAAACATTGAAAAATTATGTTTCTATAACTTGTGGATCCTCAATTTTACATTAAAAGAAATATTATATTGGGTGTAAAATTAATATTACGCTTTACATAGTGGCAAGTTATATATAATTATTCAACTCTAATCTTAATGAAACTAGCAAACAAAATATTATCCATGATAATGTTACGTTTTTATAGATTCTCTGGAATCAACACTGTTATAAATATTCAAGAGATGTAATTAACAAGCCACGTTACAAATATAGCGTAGCATCTTATATATTTAAACCTTTTTATTCACGACTAGGAATTGCAACGAACTGCACTAAAACGAAACTGTTGCGGCAACTGTAATTTTGCTGACAGTCTGTGGGAGTTTGTTTATTAAAGAAAACCTTTAGAATGGCTTTTTAACCGGCAGGAAGTCCCGTAATTCCTATAAAATAGAAAAACATAAACTCTGTTCGGTATCTTTTTTTGTTTTCTATCTTGGTTTATGCGAATCTTTAATTAAAAGACAACAACCGTTAGCATCAGTGTATAGTTGGTGCTATTCGTACGCTACGCGTGCATAATGATTAAAAATACATAATAGTATTTTTTATGCTTATGGATATTTGATTACTTATACATTGCTAATTATTATTACGTTGTAGTAATGCTAATAAACCAGGAAATAGAAACAATTCTCATTATAATATATTATAATATTGTGTATGATTAATTTTTCTTCCATTTTGTATTAATATATTAATTTATCAGTTATTAACAATCAACAATGTTAATATCGACAAGATTACAAATAATTTTTAGAACTAACTTAGGTAAAATTAGTATAATTTTCTCAAAATGCAATGTTTTTTTTTTAATTCGCCTTGATGTTCTTCTTTGAATGTTGTCATAATTGCATAATTTTTAGTCAGGGACATGTATGGTAGAATATCAGGAGTTTTAATGGAAAAACCTATTAAGCAGTCTTGCTGTTAAATTCTACGATTTTATCACTTGTCTACATAAAACAACATTTAGTATTATTTAGTTATTCAATATATATAGACTATAATCATAAAATGCCCTAATGTGTATTTTCGATAGTCATTACTGAAAGTAATCTGCTACTGAAAAGATCGTAAAATAAATGTATAAACTTTAGAAGTTCGAAGACAATTTTTTGCAAGACTTTTTGAACACAAAACCACAAAATAGGCTAACACGTTTGGATGTGATGGGAAAGATCCAAGAAGAAGACGTTTCTGTGGCATTTGTGACTGGCTTTACTGTATATGACAACAAAAATTCATGAGTTAGTTCAGAAGAGCCATCCATATCGATACTGAAACGGAATATGTATGGCCATAAACCGTTGATATACATGTGGTGTTGTCAGCAAGTTGTAGTGTATAATGACTTGTTACATCTGAATGAAACTATTTCGGAAGCAGATGACCGCCGATGTTAATAGAACAAATTTAATGATGTGCTGTGACAAAATATACCAGCAACAGCATATTTTACAAGAGTCGTAAAATATGTACTGTTCGATCAAGATCGCTGCCACTCAACAATATTATTTAGGCATTGGTTCCTTATATTGACAGAAAGAATGGAAAAGTTGTAAAGAATGATGATGGAGACAATTTTAATTAATACACATTGTACCAATTTTCTTAGTAATTACCTTTTAATACATACCTAATAATAATATTAATAAACTAGGAAATAAAAAATGTTAATATAGTATATTATAATATTGTATTTTGCTAAGATTTTCTTTATAAGTTTATGATATTTTAATTATTAATATTTATAATTTGAATATTTTAATTTTAATTATTAGATTTAATGATATCTTATTTTATTTATCAGCTACTAATAAACAACAATATTTGTATTGAAAAGGTAATACACATATTTTCAAAACAATTTAGGTAAAATTGTTATCATTTTCTTGAAATACCATGTATTTTCTAAAAAGACATTGACGTATAGCTGATATTTCAATTTATCATAATAACAATAATTTATTATAATAATGTAAATCGTCATAATATCATGGTTTCGATTTAAGGGATCCAAATAAACTTCTATTATGCTGGAGCACAATAATGCATTGCAAATGCATTTCTTGTCATTTTTTGGTATGTGTTTTGCTGTAGGCATTTAAAAAATCTTTGATATTGATATGTTTATGCCATTTTATTTAAAATGCGTACTAAAATTTATTTAATTGAATTTAAAAATACTAATAAAAGTATCATCAATAATAATGACTAGCGTCAAAAATTAGACTTATTTTTCATGTTATTAAATTAGAGTTTCTTGATAAAGAAACTGCCTTTATAAAATGCGACTCCAAAAGATAGTAAGCTTAAAGTAGAGTTTATAGATTCAAAAAAATAATAAGAACACAAAAATGTTAATCAAACATAGTGTACTAGAATTTGGAGACAGTCACTAAAGGTTTTACATACAGGCTATACATTGAAAACTTACCGTTCGGAAGATTATAAAAGGTCGCCAATGATACATGCGGTAATTTCACTAATAATTTTTAACTATAACTGTAGGATGTCCAGACAGGACAATGATTATTAGGCCCTTTGATAATTTCCTTCTAGAGAATATCTAGAGTGTTAATAAATAAAAAAATAAATAATGTTCAACTAAAATAAATATTCATGAAATCTTCTTTTATATAGATTTATATTAACTTTGATACTCGATGTTCTTTTAAGATTAACGTTTGTTATAATCAAGAGTTATTAATTTTTTTTAAATCATAAAAAACATATGGGCTATGTTAAATGTATTTAGTATTAAACCCAAATAATTATATAGTAACCAAATTAAAATATACTAGGGTTGCAACATATTAGTTAATCATTTTTCTCTCATAACAGAGTAAAGGGAATAATTTAAAAATGATATATTACTAAAACTTTTTCTCGCAGTATTTTAAATTACTTTAATTTAAATCACTTTAAAATATATATATATATATATATATATATATATATATATATATATATACGTATATATATGACGTATATATATATATATATATATATATATATATATATATATATATATATATATATATATATACGTATATATATGACGTATATATATATATATATATATATATATATATATATATACGTATATATATGACGTATATATATATATATATATATATATATATATATATATATATATATATATATATGTATATATATATATATATATATATATGTATATATATATATATATATATATATATATATATATATATGTATATATATATATATATATATATATATATATATATTTTAAAGTGACCAACTTTAGACATCATCCCAGAAGACGTCCGGTCTTAACCAGCCTGGTTACTGGCGTGACTGGGATCATTTTCCTTGTCGGATTTTACACTCTTGCCTAGAACATTCACAAATTTTAAACAACCACAAACATAAATTTATGACCATGCCCCAGCAGGATTCGAACCCGCGGCTATCGCAACAGTAGGAGAACCGTCCCATCGCCTTTACAACTGCGCCCCCAAGCCGGCTCGATTAATATATAGATTATGGATTATGATAAAATAAGGATAATATTCCCTAATTTTATAACACAAAGGCTTAAATGGTTTTTTAATATATTTTATGGATTTCTCTAATTCATTTGATATGATGCGAACAAGAATATAATATTATTAAACTAGTGCTCTTACAGATTATTGGAAAGGATAATTATATTTTCCTAACTTTATGGTTATTTGGAATGGTTTTTAAATGGATATCATGTTGTCGAAGGCAATCAAATTATCAAACATATTAAAATATCAGTAATTATACTTAGTCTATAACGGAACTGTTGTTTTATTTGCGAAATTAATGTTAAATGATTAGTGGGTTTTTTGATAGCGATATCCGGCCTATTGTAAACCTATTTTAGATAACTAGAACTGTTCCAATTGTCTGCGAATAACTACTTACTTTTTTAATTCATTTTCATTATTATCGTCTAAATGGAAATAAATAGTTATAAATATGTTAATATCAATAAAATTTAATTTAATTATTAAAATCTTATAATATTTTTAATGAAAATAATATAAATATTTATGGCTTATCGAAGTTAATGTTGTAATAATAAATTAATGATTTATGAGTCAAAATTTCAGTCGAAAGATGTAAAAATAGTAACTTCTTAATATGCAGTCTCTGCAGTGCTATTGACTCATTGAAATTTTGGCCAAAACATGTTTTGCTTGCTACTTTTTAACACTGTTAACGTGATACCTCAAGTATTATTTAAAATATTTTACTAGGAAATACCTAAGCTTCAAGATAAACCTTTCCATCGTTTCATTATATTATCTTTATATTATATTTTCTATTTTAGCATTTAAATAAATCTACTTTAGAACTATTATTTTCCATTTTTAATTAGATAAGTATTATCCCCTTTCTGATTTATTTCAGCTTTACCAGTTTATAACTAATTTAGCTATTCTTAGAATTTAAATCCCAACGTATACCTAAACTAACTACGATTTTTGATGTGAATACAATCACAGTATATGTCTGCGTGTTATGCACATTTAGGTACTGTTATGTACTTATTTTCTTTAAAAAGAATTTATGACCCTAAGTATTCAGGAAATCGATCATGTTTATAGAGATACTGAAGTTCGAAATATAATGGAATATTTTATACAAATATGTTTGATGTATATTAAGTCATATAAGTTATATTCATATAGTTAGATGAGCATGATCTTAGATTTTACAGGTAATTTAGTAATCTGTTGTCATCTGCCATATAATTTTTATATGGTGTTATGTAGATTATAGAACTATTTTCAACACTCAAAGAATCGAATATTAAATTTTAAGTTGCTGTTTTAGAACAGTACAATGCCTAGACGCAAACACCCGCATCCTAGATTTTTGTTTAAAATCCTTGATCGTTTGCAAGTATATACTTCTCATCTGATTTCGATAATACTAATAAACTGTATGTTTGATTGTTGTTTTATTTTTATAACGAAGTTAGCTTTATTAATTAAATATTAAACATAAATGTGTTATTATTAGTGCTATTCCTAGGTTAGTTGTTACTTTATCATATTTAAATTTTTAAATTCTATGAACATAACTGTATATTAATGTGTATAACGGATAGTACGAAATATCATTTAAAGGAACAGTACATTAATCATGTCGGTAATTTTTAGTATCGCGTTTAATGCACAATAAAAACGCGATAAAATTTAATTTTACGCAATACTTCAGTTAAGAATTTAGCAACGTAACATTATAATAAATACATATAATAAATTATTTTAATCTGGCTAATATATGACAATTTATGTGATATTTTTATGATATATTTATATTTTATTATATTTATGTATTTATGTATTTATGTATTATGTATATATATTTATGTATATATATAAACAACATTTTATAAAATTATTAACATATATATTCATAATTTATGTATTATAATATTAGTCTTAAAAATCGCGGTATCCGGAACTGAAGGTTTGCAAAACAGTTTTTAAACTATACCAACTGGAACCCATACTTGGTTATATGGAGTTCAAAAATAGCTATGACTACAGGAAAATCTGACATGTAAAGCTAAAACCATTTTAATTATTTGCAAGAATTCTATAATTTTCATCTTTATTCTTGTAACGACAAATAATCAATAATTTAACATTGAATTTTGTACATGTCATAAAAATAAAATAATTTTATTATTGATTAGTTTGAACTTTGATTATTGATTGAGTTGACTACATGAAAATTTTAGACCAGAAACTAAATTAATTATTACTTAGTTATCAGTACGTGCCTTTGTAATAGGTTGTTTAATACGTATTGTCTCTCGATAACTTGAATACAATTTTGAAATTTGAAGCTTGTTGAGATGTGACGACTGTCACAAAGAAGTTAACTAGCTGAATCTGACAAAAATCTTATATTTTCGATAATGTTTTCACGATTTTATTGTATTTTTAAACCATATACCAAAGCTACCTGTTCAAAACCTTTTTCATTTTTCTACTCTTTTTGCAAGCCTTATCCTTTCGCTTAAGCTTTACTTATTTATGGAGCTATACGATAAATAGGGAGCATATTTCTTTTAAAAGTATTTTGTTGCCATTGACCCAACTTCTCAATGTCCAATTTTTTTTATTATTATTAATCTCTTTGAACGTCAACAATCTGCCCATAGCAATAACTATTATTATATGATTTCAGTTATATAATATAACCATCCTGACATGTAGAAGATTAATTCAGTAAGTTATATGCCATACAACTTATAATCTAAATCTTATTTTGGAAAGTATCCTAACTGATTTTTAAAGTCTACTCTAACTGATTCTACAAAATATTCTAATTTATTCTGGAGATTATACAAACATTTTATAAATCTCACTCTATGTAATTAGTACGTATGGTAGCTTGCATTATGGGTTCTAAGGGAATATCGCGCTGAATCAGTTTGTTGGATACGTAATATGGGGCATCGATGATGACTCTCAACACTTTATTTTGGAACCTCTGGAGGATATCTATGTTAGATTTTCTAGTAGTACCCCATAGTTCAATACTATAGGTCCAGATGCCCATCTGGACTTATAGTGACTTATATATGACTTAGGCCCCTAAGTATTGACTTATACAGCAAAACCTTGTTATCTAATGGTAATTTAGATTTACGCCCAGTATCAGTCAGTATCATATTTGGTTTAGTTTAAATCCCAAGCTATTTGAGTTTTGTTACTATATGTTTTTTCCGTGTCAATCGTCGATCAAAATACATTCCCAATTGTTCAATTAAACTAGACTGAACAGCCTACTGGCCATTATTGTTTCTAAGGTTTAAAATATTTTAGTAAGCTTCTATATTATATTTAATTGTTATAAAATATTTTTATTACAACGACACAAGTAGTGTCATGCATAACGCAGAATAATGCAAATTTTTGAACAAACTTTTATCCTTTTTGAACAAGACGTTGTCATACTACCCACACAGTGATGTGTTGTTTATAAATAAACGTTACGAAACATCTAATATTAGTTCATATGCAATATATGCGCAATATACTTTCGAATAAGAAACCCAAATTTATAAATGATAATTTTGAGTGATGTTTCGTTATTTTTTTAACAATCAGGCCGACGACATCTGGCGAAATTTTAGACGGTTGAAAGTCTTCGTTGCTAATTTCTTAATTCAATATGATTGAAATTTTTCCTCATTATTACTGAATATTTTACGCGTTTGCTCTACATATTTGCTAGTTTTACATATTCGTAATTTTTAGGCTATGTAATTAGGTTAATGAGTTATGTCGATAGCTTATATAATTATTAATTAAAAAAAAGGTTAATGAAATTGGAATACATTCACAATTTGCAATATAATTAATTTTTCTAAAAGTATTTATAATATTTAAATCACTTGTGATTAAGTAATATAGCAATAATATAAAATTATTGAGGCTTACAAGAAAGTAGTATGCGTTTTAGAATATATTCGATAGCATGTATATAATGGGATCGACATCGTAACATACCATTACAAGTAGATTATAATAGTATTAATAATTATCGATATATTTAATAATTCTAAATACAGTTGCATGTTGCCACATCTGAAACTTTATAACGAAACAAAAATGAATCAAATAATAAACCGGATAAATTGAAACTAATTTTTCCAATAACATGATAATATTTTGAACTAGCCCTATTAAGCATGTGTTACAATTCCATGTAAAGTAAAAATATCTGTTTAATTGTATAATACTTTTATTCTTTTGGATACAGACTATTTATATCTGGTTTTTAAACAAATAAGATAATAAGAACTAGACACTTAAGGTTTTATAATTTTCCTTATTCAAGTACTGATAAATGTTATATGCTTTCCTTTAGTTTAAAATACCAATTGATCGTTGGTATTATTAGTATTTTATTAGCGTAAGGTTCTAAAGATATGGTTTCTTTCACTGCATTATTTACTTGCTCTATCATGGATACCAGCTTTGTCTTTGTTTATTTAACACTGATCAATTGCATATTAGGGCATCGATAATTGCCTGATTTCTTCAGTAATATTGTCGGGTATTGATCCATGCGTTCATTTAATTTAATTCGAAAATATTGTACAATTTATTTAAAAATGTGTATGTGGCTTATACATTTGTATAACAGATCAATTGAACAATCTCCAGCCTGACACATAGATGGCGCTACTAGAATTAAATCCATATGTTTTTTAAGTAAGCCCTAATAGCGTTTTGAGTGAAGTTTTTTGAAGAACTTTTGTTATTATGAAAAAAATGGATAAAAAGGAATTTCGCGTGTTGAAAAAATATTGCTTTTAATGGGAAAAAATACAGTTGAAGCAAAAACTTGGCTTGATGCCGAGTTTCCAGATACTTTCCCAGGAAAATCAACCATCAAGGATTGGTATGCTAAGTTTAAAGGTGGTGAAATGAGTAAAGAAGAAGGTGAACGCAGTGGACGCTCAAAAGGGGTTCTTACCGACGAAACCATTAAAAACATCCCCAAACTGATTTTGAATGAACGTGTAGATCATATCATTCACGAATATTTGAGTATGAGAAAGCTCTGTGTAAAGCGGGTTTCACGCGAGCTTACTTTTGACCAAAAACGACGACGAGTTGATGATTCGGAGTAGTGTTTGAAGATGATCAAGCCTAATAAATTGGAGTTTTTCCGTCGATATGTGACAATGGATGATCGACAGTCATTCCAGTGGACTGTACCCGATGAACCCGCTCGAAAGCGTGGGAAAACGCAATAGTCGGCTGGCAAGGTTATGGCGTCTGTATTTTGGGATGCGATGATGGAATAATTTTCATTGACTACCTTGAAAAAGGAAGGAATATCAACAGCGACTATTATATAGCATTATTGGACCGCTTGAAGGAAGAAATCGCCGAAAAACGGCTGCAATTGATGAAAAAGAAAGTGATGCTTCACCAATACAACGCACCGTGTCACAAGTCAGTGAAAACGATTGCAAAAAATTATGAATTGGGTTTAAAATTGCTTTCTCATCCATCGTATTCTCCAGATCTCAGCAACTACTTCCTGTTCTCAGAAACTGAGGCCTATTTGGAAGCAAAGGACAAATCGTACTACAATGGTAATGGTATCGAAAAGTTGGAGGTTCGCTATAATCAGTGTATCACCCTTGAAGGGAATTATGTTGAATAAAAGCACTAATTTTGCTAAAAAATGTGTTTTACAATAGTCCTGTTAGTAATGGTACGCACGTCTTAAAACCACCTGATTAATTAGTGTACGCGCCAAAAGCAAGTTCAAATTACTAGTAGGTTTTATTTAGCATTATTTAGTTATTCGTCGTATGCATACTCTAATCATAGAACGCACAAAATTTCTTTCTCGATGTTCGTTAATTTTTTAGGCCAGTAGGACCAAAAAGTTCGAAAACTGTGAACTTCAAATCTAATTGGGCCAAGAACTAGCTAAAAATCTCAAAAAAACCTTCAAAAAACTTATCAGTTAAAGAATCAACCGTTTCCAGAATTTTTGATGCGATGGAAAAGATCAAGAATTTTTAAAAAAATTTTGTGACCTATTGTTGCTGGTGATGAAAATTAATTCTACTACGACAATACTAAGAGTAAAAGTAATGGATTAATGCACCATAGCCATCCACAGCGATAATAATTATAATTACGATAATAATTCACACATTAAAACATCACGACAAGACGGAAAAATCAAAACAATTAGGAATAAAATAATTAATATATATGTTGTTCCAGATAGATTATTTTATTAATTTACATTTAATTTTTAATGTCTTAGTATTGTTATTATTTTGATATTCAATGATGAAATTTCCACATTTCAAGCAGTAACAGGCACGCTTTGAATTGCAAATTGAATTGTTTACAGATTTCGCCGATCATTGCTAATAGCTCATCTAAAATGTTGACATAACTCATGTTTTTATTGCCTTGGCTGGATGATCGTTTTGGGTCTACAACCACATTTGTCCCCTTAAAGAATTTTATGGCATCATAAACCGATTTCTTCCTTTTAGCTAGTTATCCAATCAATGTTATTCTTAGGAGTCATATTATGTAACTGAGAATAATGAATTTCAGTAAGATGTCAGTTGAAGTAAGATGCCATCTAAAAGGCACTATGAAATTATCAGTTTTCCATCAATAAGTTTACTCCATATCTTTGATGTGTGCCTATACAAAATAAAGTAAACCTCTAATGAAGTAATTTTTATAAGAAAGAGTTTACATTTTTATAGTCATATATCGGATTATAAAACCTTGTAATATATAAAAAATCTTGCGTATATTTTAATCAGTAAGTTTCAATGTACAAAACTGCTAAACGATCTAACTTAAATTCGATGGTTTTAATATTTATCTACATAAACATAAAATGCCAATTTTCCATTGAATGCTGTTGACTTGTTCAGTATATACGTTCCATACTTTTGTTGTTTGGTTTGAAGAAAGGTGCTGTTGAAACTCAACAAATACTTACTTACTTATGTTGATGCTGCTTCATCATATTCAAATTTTCGTAAATATATTAACAGTAATAATTTTTATGTCAATGACAAGGATACCATAGAGGATAAAAAAACAATTAGAAGCAACAAATTGCAAAAACTTATTGGACGAAAACTGAGGTAAACTCTTATATACATGTTAGACAGTTTAGCAGTTTTCACTGCTACTCCACTGTTTTTAAACGCTTACATGCATTGGGAAAGATTCAGAAGGAGCAAGGATGGCTACCACGTCAATTTACAGAAAATGTCCTATTAAAAGTTTTCAACAATACTTCATTTTTCGCATTCAAATACTTTACTTGTAAAAATGACAGATTCCTACAGGGTAATGTGACATACGATGAAAAGTTGACCTACTACGACAATCTCAAAGGCAGACATATAAGGGTTAGTCCAGAAAAGCCATTCACATCGACATCGAAGCGAAATATTCATGACCATAAAATTTTTACTTAGTGTTATCAGCAGTGTGACCTTATGTCAAAACGATTAGCCTTTCTTATCCTTATTCCTGTTTTTAACTTCAGTTATAGTGACAAATGGAATTTTATTCTTTCCTCTCTAAGTCTGCAGGGTAATTATTTAAAGTCATTAACTGTATGGGGTTGAAACCTGTCGAGATGGTCTCCAAATCTTTTAGCCTGGTAGCTCTCTGCTTTGAATATGCAGTACTAGCATTTTTAGCTTAGAAATTTATTCATGGTATCATGTTATAATTGTTTACATTCTAGTCTCATTTGAAATGTAAGATTATTCAATTTAGTTTTATATTTCTGATAACTGGAATAACGTTATTTCGTCCTCGTTCCCTTTTTTCTGATAGTTCTAGTATTTTCTTAGGGTTATTACTGTTTTGTTTCCTTCTGATTTATGTTTTTTTTTGAGTGCTGAATATGTTGTATATAAAAATATAAAAGTTTTGATTTCTGTAGTAATAAGAAAAAGCTTTTAATTTTGTTTGAAATATTTTATTAAAGAAATGGCATTACATTGATTTGTATATATTGTTTAGAGTATATTACTGTATATAAGCAAACTTGTTTGCGAACCTTTTTACAACTGGAAAATTCGTGAGAAATATCTCAACTTATTTTGATATATCCAACGAAACATAAAAATTATACTATAATATAAACGCACGTTTTCTGGATTTTTTATTATTGTTTGTGTTTTTAAATACGTTCGGATTTATATTTTTCCTAGACATTTAATTGACATTGTTATCGATCTATAATGATGTTTGTAGTTATAAATGTTTTATTATATCTTGGTCTTATAGTTTTCCTGATGACAGTATAATTCTTGCTGTCGGAGACAATAGTGAATAAGCCACATGAAAATTACAAAAGGCAAGTGACAATATGAATAATTGGACCGAAAGCTGAAAAATAAAAATTAATGATATTAAATCTGTCTATATACAGTTCACGAATAATCAGATCGCACAAGGACCAATGACAATATATAATACTATTGTTCCATATAGCGACAACGCTAAGATCTCAAAATGAGTGTTGATGCAAAACATCGCTGGAAGGAACATGTAAAAATAAAAGGAAAGAACTCGAGTTAAAATATAGAAAAATACATTAATTAATTGAAAGAAAATCATAATTATCAGTATATAACCAATTTCTGTCATAGAAGCGACTATTAAAACTTATATCGTCATACGAAATACAATTATGAGGATGTTCAACACAAGTTTTCCAGAAAAAGTACCGGGAAGTACTGTAGGTACACCCAGATATTATAGGACTGTTTACTTATACCAAAACATTTAATTGCAAGGAGACATGCGGAAAAACTCCATTCTCATGTTAATATGGAAGTAATGCAACTCTTGGATAACAGTTGAACAGATACATGCTCCAAATAATCAAATCATCTAATTTTGTATAGTATAGTGTAGTGTTAATACATTAACATTATTTACCAACACCAGATACTAAGATAGGGTCGATGGGTCCACCTAGATATATACCTAGATTTAAGTTATTTTAAATACAAATAGTAGGTTAATCGGCAAAGTCTAATAACAATGAAATAAATTAAATCATATATACATATATATATATATATATATATATATATATATATATATATATATATATATATATATATATATATATATAGTCTTCATAATTAGATATTTTTACCAACAAGATCTATTCTTTTAGAGACGTAGACTATATATGTATATTTCGTATATTAGTTATATAAATTTAAAATATATACATGAAAGTTAATCTAATACTATTTTAATGATATATAATTTAAAAAGCATTTACGCTTTATTAACTAGATGTATAATTAGAATTGATTGGATTGCTTGTTATTACAAAATGTTTGAACAGCTTCTGCTTCGACATTATATCTCGACAACACTCCACCGAATCTCTATCATTAAGAAATCGAGAGATTGCCATTTTACTTTCTCCTTTATTGCTAATATTAGCCATTACTTATATGTATTAAACTTGTACTCATGTGTAATTATAATTTCTAATATAAGAGCAAAACGGGCACATTTTTAGACTATTTTCTGAGATCGCTCTGCGGTTTCGTGTTCGTTTTTTTTCTATAGAAACTTCACTTTCTATGCGCGTTGAACGACGGACGGTCACAAGCCGGATTTGTCATTGATATTTGGAGCAGGTTGCTCGAATGACTGTCAACCATTGTTTTCATACGTGGTCGTAACGTAAACGTCAAGAAAATATATCGTGCTCGAAGTGAAAACATCACCACATACATTTTTTTGAATATTAACTCTATTAATGAATCTTCTTTCTTTGAATAACAATTAGTTTTTTATTTACATCTATAATGTGCAACAAGTCTCGTGATTACTAAATAACGATCAATGTGTGTATTTATTATGCGGTCGTTTAACCACGCGGGTAAATATGTAACACACTCAATCTACAACTTTTTAAATATTGTTTTATGAGTTTTTTTGATAAGTTATATTATTTTATGCTAAAATACCTATTAAGTGGAATTCTTATAGATAATTACTCTATTATTTTTAATATGCTTGTTATTTATATACAACTAATTATGACTATGAAAAATAAAACCACTATAAGTCGTATACGCAATAAAGACATTTTATGACTATAAACAATTTAAATATAACTTAAATACGAATTCGGTCAGTCCAGATACTAACTCTTATATACTACCTGAGATTAGTTTCTCGCATTAGGGTTCAGGAGTAATTGCTCATCATCCCTTTTTCACAAAATTCGATACCGTCTTTCAATTTTTGCTATATATCGGTGTAGTGGTTTGCTTTGGTCGTCGGTCGTGTCACCCGTGTTTTGTAGGACAAAATCAAGATGGGAATACAGAAAATGTATTTCTGAGAGATATTAGAGTACCAATTTTGTGGTAATTTTGGATTTGGATAAATTCTCGATCTCATACTTGTAATCCGGTGATTTGTGATTACCGAGAAAGTTATGAATAACAATTTGAAACAATACCCATTTTGCTGTTTCATCAGACGTCAAATATAATGAAAACTTCGCATCAGCTATTAGTTTTCGAATATCAGGTCCGACAAATATCCTTCCTTGATATTTCTGTCTGATAGTTTTGGAAATAACTTGGTTAAATACTAGATAATGGATCCTTCAGGATTGAGAGTTTTGACAAAGTTCTTAATAAGGCCAAGTTTAATGTGAAGAGGTGACAATAAAACCTCTTGTAGGTCCAAAAGTAGCACAGTCGATAATTTTTGTTGTCTTGGCTCATTACGAGTACCACTCGTCTACACCATTTTCACAAAACGATGATGAACTGCATGGGCGTTCCAAAGGCACAAAAATAGCAAAATTCCGTGTAAAACAATTAGTTTTCATCTGATACTCATTAAATTTGACCTTGTCCAATATTGTACGCATTGATTCATAGCACTCCTTAATTTGTCCTGCGTGTGAAATTGGAATGGATGGTTTTTTATTTCCAATGTATAATAGAGCCATCTTCAAGTTCTACTTTGAACTATCTATAAACAAAAGCTATTAATTTAGATCATATGGTGTATTCAGTACATCAAATAAATCAAATAAATGTTTGATATCATTGCAAGAACACATACCATTTTCCTTTTTGTGTAATGGACTCGTTAATTCGCAAAAGCTATGTACAAACATTTATTGTATCCTGACTGATATGGCACATTATGGTTGTAGCCATACCAGCACTGGTTTGTTTAATAATATTCAATACGTTAACACTACAACTAATAGTTACAATTCATTTTAGTTTAACTTATTGTATTTTGAAGCCTTTGCAACATTTTAATTTTTGAAATTTAACATTGCTATATATCAGTATTTTTATTTATTGTGAATATTTTTGTTATATTCGTTTTGGAAACAATGGGTCATGGGTCTTATACCATATATATATATATATATATATATATATATATATATATATATATATATATATATATATTAGGTGCTTGCATATATTACGATCATTATTTCACATTGAAGAAGCAATTTTTGATAAAAATTAGTGCAATATATATTATAAAATATATACTCCATAATTTTTTACAATTTTTTTACATTTTTCCGCTAATATGGATACACCGTGTTTGGCAGCTATCCGATAGTCCACTTTTGCACTTAGTCAGCATTCCTTAACCAGGTATTAAAAGAAGCCATAATACAACCATATGAACAACTGCTAATACGGTGCTACCACAGAACTCCCATTCGAGCTGTGACAGTATATCCTTAGCTACTCCTGCAACTTGTTGCTGAGCATTGTAATATGATGGATTTTTTGCAGCGATGCTTTATTCATTTTGTACAACTGATAAAATGTTGGTAGATATCTGAAATAACACTTCCATTCGATTTCAGCATTTCATAATACATTACACTTTGCTGATCCTACAGTAAGCCCCACTAACCCATATTACTGACATCATGAATTCCAAAAACAAACAGCATTTGGGATATGAAAGAGCAGCATCGTTACAGCTTTCCACAAATGCTTAATGAGCTTTCGACAGCACATTTCTTTATATCGGATAACAAGGGTAATATAAAAAACGCGATTGCAAAATAATGTGTAAATGCTCAAGCTTTTCCTTGATTAGCGATCTATGATTTGCTGTATAAAATAAATAACTTAATTATACTACATGGAAAACTGTTATTTTATGTAGGAAGGTGCATAGCTATTGTATTTAATAGTTGTTTACATTAATATTTCGCCTTTTTCACAAATATACTACTTACTGAATACTTGTTCCTGACAAAATACCTTTCCAAGATTCGATGGCTTCTTCAAGATTCCAATATTTGATGTTTGCAAATATTAGTAGTCATAGAGACTCATTGTATAATATATATATATATATATATATATATATATATATATATATATATATATATATATTTAAATTTAGATTCCTCAAATTGCAACATAGCTTATATTTTCAATATTCTTTAAAACAAGCAAGAAATATTTGCTAGTTAGAGGGAATATAATAATTCTATTGACATCAAGGCGTGTTATACGTTTTCGACTGTGATATGCTCTCAAATTTGTTATATATGTAAGTATTTTGTTCCATAATTTACAAGTACGTTATAAGTAACAGTAAAATAGTTTAAATTATGTAATATTACATTATAACAACGTTATATACTGGTGATAAAAATCCATTTTTGAAAATTTCGCACTTGAATAAATTTGCGCATTATTTTATTCTCTGCCACATATAGTCAAGTATTACATGCAAATATTGACATGGTGATTTTTGGCGACATGGTGACATAAAACGTACTGTTATAAAATAAAAATGCCTCTGAAACAATTTAATAAATCATTTTTATTTCAAAAACCGCACTATATATAGTGTCCGACAAACTATTCCAAGGCAAAAGCATTAGTTTGTTTAAACTTTCTATATGAATATATAATATATGGTTTATGAATATAAATGGTAAAATAGAATTAGCTTTTACTAAAACCCGCAAGAAGCGGTATATTAATATTGAGTTCACATTTTTTAATCATTCTAACAGATAATGAAACTGTTGATGTTTTCTCTTGTAAATGATAAGACGCAATTTTACTACGTGTAATAATTAATAGTTTAGTACTTTATTTAAAAATAGATATTCAATGATCATTAATCTTGAACTTGAGTTGTCGTTGTTGTATTTATCCTATTATTATTTCTATTTACTCAAATTCTCTACTTGTGTATAGGTTACAATAGTTTTAACAAAATTAAGTGATTATATCAAATAAGCTTTAACTAATCTATTCTAATTTAGTATTGATTCTGTCTTGACGCGTCAGTTTTTGTGTTTTGATTATTGGATTCTATTAATAATAATTTTAGATATAGCTTTCTAATGGTGAAAGTTAGGATTTTGCGAATGTTGAAGATTATTCTAATAATTGTCATACAAATTGATATTAAAATAATTAATGATGAGGAATAAATAGTAATATAATGTAATTAATAATTTCTAAGGCGAAATTTGACTATGTCATCGTTCATCACATGTCTATGACTAACTAACTTGACAAATAACTTATCTATGTCATTTTCATACCGAAAATGTATGTAAAAATTATTCCAAGAAGAAAAAATAACAAAATATCCTTTTATATTTTTAGCAAATACTTTTTCGTGTAATTCAAATTATGGTGTATTTTAACAGAAATAATTTGTTTTTTTAAGATGACTTCGCCAATAGGAAGGTTGAAGAGCTAAAATATTTCATTAATTCAATATCACTGGGCATCAAATATTAACTTTTCGTGATCTTTCACAAAGTTCATTCATATTATCTTATGTCTTTTTGGTACATTAGAAAATTGTATGTAAAAGATTGCTTAAGAATTTCTTCACTTTCGTTGGTAAATAAAATCTTGTATATATCGCAATCTACAAATCAGGAATAATTTGTATTATCAACGTCTTAGTCATCAGTCATAATTGTTTTTAACATCAGGTACTTTGCTGTACGAAGCAACTTAAAAAATATTTTTGTCATAATAAAAATACTTATTGGTAGTAAATAATTAAATAGTGTTTTAAAATATACTCTCTCAAAACTTACTGAATACTCTTCTCCATATTTTGATTATATAAATTCACTCATTGGTTATTCAGTAGAAGGTAGCTTTTAATGTAACATATAGGAATTATATCCGATATTTATTTGCAGATGGTATTACGGTTAAAAATTAAGGTTCCGTAATTTTTATACATTGTCTTATCCAAAACACAGACTATTAACTACAAGTAGTAGTAAAAATAGTTGAAGCAAAAACTTGACTTGATGCCGAGTTTCCGGACACTGACTCAGGAAAATCAAGCATCAAGGGTTGGTATGCTTAGAGTAAGTTTAGACGTGGTGAAATGAACACCGAAGACAGTGGACGTCCAAAAGAGGTTGTTGAATGAAATTGAATTAAATGGCAGACACTCTAATGATATCAACTGAACGTGTACATCATATCATTCACGATTATTTGGGTATGATAAAGCTCTGTGCAAAGTGGGTGCTTCGTGACCTCACTTTTGATCAAAAACAACGACGAATTGATGATTCGGAGCAATGTTTAAAGATGATCAAGCGTAATAAACCCGAGTTTTTGCGTCGATATGTGACAATGTATGAAACGTGGCTCCAGAATTTCGCTCTGAAGTCCAATCAAGAGTCATCCGAGTGGACTGCACACGATGAACCCACCCCAGAGCGTGGAAAAAAGCAACAGTCGGCTGGTAAGGTTATGGCGTCTGTGTTTTGGGATGCGCATGGAATAATTTTCATTGACTAGCTTAAAAAAGGAATATTGGACCGTTTGAAGGACGAAATCGACAAAAACCGGCCGCATCTGAAGAAAAAGAAAGTGCTGCTTCACCAAGACAATGCACCGTGTCACAAGTCAGTGGAAACGATGGCAAAAATGCATGAATAGGACTTCGAATTACTTCCTTATTCATCGTATTCTCCAGATCTGGCCCCCAGCGACTATTTGCTGTTCTCAGATCTCAAAAGAATGCTCGCTAGAAGAAATTTTCGTCGAATGAAGAGGTGATCGCGGAAACTGACTCCTATCACCCTTGAAGGGTATTATGTTGAATAAAAATAACTAATTTTTCCAAACAAATGTGTTTTACTATGGTAGGGAGAGGACTTTTCAATTGACCTGTTATATTAATTATCTAATCATAAACATTTTCAAAAGTACATTATGCATATCATACACAATATATATTGTCAATATGCATTAGCAGCAATCGCGGTATTTGTGAATTAATTTGGATTAACCCATGGTAACATGGTATAGCAAGATTTCTTTTTTAAATATATTTTAAAGTCTCCTTTTACCAACTATGGGTTTATCTGGACTGGGCCTAAAGTTTAACATGGGCTCCGAACCACGGTTCTCAGCATTAGGCCTAACGACTGGCGAGTGATCAAATTTAGAAACCTGGTTACTGGCGTGAAATTTTAAACAATCACATAAATATACGACCATGTCCCAGCAGGATTCGAACCCGCAGCTATCGCAACAGTAAAAGTACCGTCCTATCGCCTTTACTACTGCGCCACCAAGCCGGCATTTTTAAATTTTGTTTTTCCTTCTTTCTGTTGCTCTAAACTGTTCTTAAGAAATAGTTTATTACAGTGTTAAAGTTTGCATGGGGATATTACTTTATGTATTAAGAGGAGTTAAGTTATTAGGGACTAATAACTTTGAATATATCTGTTAAAAATTTTTTGTCACAAGTTCAAGTAACGAATTAAAATGATCGGTTTATTTCTTAGGCCTGAAAGATATGCAACGTTCTTTTTCGTAGTAGAATATTTTCCTGATTATTCAAAAATTTCTCTTATTTGTTCGATTTAATTAATGAACGGAATTAAGTTTTTTTTAAAGTAAGAATTTGCCAGCAGTTCACGGTTCCCTAATAAAACTACTTGCCTGAGTCACATTTATTCATCAACTTATTACATTATTTAATTTGTTTTTAGATTTTTATGACGACAGTAGAAAAATCCGCAGTGAAATGGGGGCTGCGCCTCTGGATTTAAACTTATATAACAGCTTAGGTGATATTGTTTTGAATTAATTGAGAATGTGAATTGAATGAAATTCCTTTTTAATGCCATTTTAACCTGATTTTAATACGTATTTCGAGAAGTAAGAGTTTATCCCAAAAGATTTAAAATTTAATGATTTAGTAATTAAGAATTAACGTAATTGAAACTTATTAGGTTAGTAATTAACACGTCTTGGCTATACAATGTCATCGTTGTTCAACGATTTTCAATACTGTACGATTTAAATGTCATCACAATTATGTACGATTTCGCTGTATCGTAAAGTCGGTTAATATTCGCAAGGAAAACAAGAGGAAGATGCTTCACCGCCCAAAAGGTAAAAGTTCAGCCCATTCTCATGCTCTCGGTCGTCGTGCCGCAGTACCAACTTTCACACCAAAACGACGGGACGACGGATAGCCCGCGGTACCGCCGAAGATGAGCCAACCTTATAAATAAAGAAAGTGTGCACCATTCCATTCGGAAATACCGTATATCCATCGCTTGTTATCGTTTATTAACTCAAGTTAAATGCGATACTTATAGGAAGAGTTGGATTGTCAGGTGATCCGGATACAGACGATGGACTTGAAGTGGGTTAAAGTAACTTATTTCATCATCCCTTTATAAGAAAATGATGAAGGATCGGTTTACATTATATTTTAAAAGTAGTTATTTTAATTCAATGTATCTCTGTGATATTAAACACTTTTCTATTGGTAAATTCTGATTACTACTTTTCAAAATCTTGTTTCAGTTATTTTCAGGTATTATTAAGTTTTGGAATTAATTTCTAGTTTTAGCATTTTTAATTTTTTAAGTAGTTTTTAAGAAAGTTTCTTAGTTTCCGTTTGATATAAATACATAGTTCTAATTCATTCCATTTAATCCTTAGGATTGTTATAATAAATATGTTTTTATGGAGATAATGTGAAGCAGCATGCCCTACGTACGTTTATTCGGTTACAAGTACACTTCAACTAAATTGACTTTCGGCGGCAATTATTTACTTATTATTAATATACTGTATATCTGTAAAATATGTGTATATAGTGGAAGTATATCTTTGGGAAATATTTTACTCAGCGATCCAGTGTATTTGATAAGATTTAAATTATAATTAATTACTCTTTAACTAACGCTTTTGGTTTCGCTTGATTTCTTGATATATATATATATATATATATATATATATATATATATATATATATATATATATATATATATATATAGACTGTTTCCATATTTCTGGAGAAATCGGGAGAAATGTGTTGTTCAGTTTGTTCAACTTACGTCACTAGATATTTTCAGTATCATATTTCTATTGTTTTAATAGTTCACAGTACACCTTGTTCATTCCATGCATATTTTGTTTCGGTATCCATGTAGACGGATCCATGTGTTTTATTTATTTGTGCTAATTTATCAGAACAGATATGCTTTCATAGAATATGTCTTGTAATTTATTGTCAATATTTTCAATTCAGTTCAATAGTTTGGACCTTCAAACCGATTGTCACACAACAGACAGCAAACAAACAAGACAAACATTAGTCATGGCAATAAAATCACTACTTGTAGATCATAATCCAAATTTAGCAATTACAACAGAATATTATCATGATAAAATTTCAAGAGCGTTTAACGCCTTTCGATAAAAATCAGACAACAAACGTATTGGATGTCCTAATATAACTACTGAACTATATCTATAAATTATAGTTAGTTGTTCCTTATTGAAATAAAATATGCTGAAACCAACAGTTAATAATATTTATTTTAACTATATAACATAAAGGGAATGGTGTATTAATTCTTACATCTTTACAAATGACAAATCTCAAATCAGTAAAATTAACAGGGAATTTGCTGGTATTTCTGGACTAAAAGAAAATAAAGCAATGTTCCTATAGCAATCTATTATTTAGATACATATAACAAATTCTGTCGCTATGGTATTAATAGATTTATTTAAAACCTCTTTCAAATTATATTTTCGGATTCATAGATGTTCCTGAAAATGAAGAAGTGGTTTATCAGATGGCTGGATTTGATATAATTACTTCTATAAAGTAATTTTCAATGTGTCTAAGTTTGAATCTGTGTTAAATCTTAGAATAAATATCGTAAACATGTTTAAAATGAATGGTAATGTACCACTTTAACAAACCATATAAGTATTGCGTGGATATACATCCAACCTACGCATTATAATATAGTTCAGGTACAACAGAGGACAACAAGATGACTGTAAATAACAGAAGAAAAATATTATGTTATTTAATAAAACATTTAATAAAAAATTATTAACACCATGTTAAGTTCAACGACTGGTCACTTGCAAGTAAATAGATTTTGCTTTGGGAGAACCCCTTCGTTTCTTCGTCGTTTCCATCTTGTTTGTTTCTTTCTACGTTTGTATAGTTTTTCATAGTATTTAACTAGCAATTGTATATGACCGTTCAAAATCTATGAAAAATCTGTGAATAGCCAAAATATACATAAAATTGCATAGTAGTGGATGAACCTTTAATAGTATTTAAGTCAATAAAATAGGATACATTACCCCACAAATATCTCCGGATTTGGCGCATACACACTTTTTTCTATAAAATAAATCATAGAAAAAAAAAACTTTATTGTCTTCCTTTTCTAATGGCGGTACATTCTTTACAAATTGATCGGTACAGTCGATCAAGCCAAAACAACAAAAAAGTTTAGAACATTTGGATTTTGTGTTACGTTAATAATTGTATAGTAATAATAATTAAATTGTTGTGTTATTCTTGGTAGTTTAACATATATTGGTTTTAAAATATGAAAGCAGAATGTAAGGTTAAATTTTTAAGTTATAAAATTTAAACAGAATCAATTTTATTTATAATGGGAATGTTCGCTGCCAAATTTATAACACACCATTCTTAATGACATCGAGGAGGAATCAACAGAGAAGAAAATGATTTTTGAACTGGAATACTGGAATTAATCAAGTCATTAATGGGGAGTGTCCATCAAGAATTGTAATAAGTGGTAATAATTGGACATTTATTTTAAAAATAATATATTTTAGTAATGATTTAAATTTTATTTTATAGGTAAGATGTAGCTAGAATTTGTTGAGAGTGAAAGTCGAAGAATGTGCAATTCAGAGAATCAGAGAAGAAGAAATTAGACAGTATTTTGCTAAGATATAAGAACAGTGTATAGAGATACTATGATATAATTATATTTGCTAACAAGTAGTCCTGGATCAAATAAACAAAATATAAAACTATCAACGAGAGAGTAATGATCAAATGACAAGGAATATACAATGCATTATTATATAAGAGTATAGGTAAATTAATTATTTTTTTTTGTAAAAATAATGATGTATTGACTGAGATTTATTTCAGCTTAAAAGTGAAATAATGGTAATCCATTCATTTTAGGCTAGTACATGTACAATATGTTAATCTAAAGCCCGAGGTAGTCAATTCATTATTGGGATTTTGTGGATCAAGAGTAGTAGCGATCAATTTTACTGCTTTCCTATATAGTGGTGGCTTTCTCGTTTGATTTTAACTATATTTCCTGGGTTTGATCTAAACGATTTTGATCTTCTTTCTTGTAATGTTTATGTATATGGACCTTGGAGGTCATGTTAGTTGTACAAATATATAAATTAGTTTAAATATGGTGTTTTTATAAAAATAAGAAGGCATAAAGAAATTATTTTCATTATTATCATTTAATTTTTCTAATTCAATATTTTTTTAAATAAAATGTATTATTTCCAAAATTTCACCATTTTTAGTTACCGCCTGAATCTATTTGCCTGCTTATATATATTTTCGGCATTAAATCTAATAATCACGATAAAAAGATGTAAGTAAATAAAGCTGTATGTACGCATGCGCTAAATCCGGACATATTTGTGGATAATGTATCTTCAATAAAATAGCTTCGTGGCTTCACAAAAAAAAACAAGACCAAATAATGTTTGACATGTTAATATAAGGGTTACTTCTATAACATAATATGTATGGGTCCAAGTTGAAAGATAATGTTTATATCTTAATATAAATGACGATAATAAATCACATATTTTATTATAATATTGTATTTATTACAATAAAATATCATGCAAGTTTACTAAGCCACAGATAATAGTAATAATATAATTTTAAGTATTTTGAATAGATTATAATATAAACAGGGGTATAAAGAGACCTTTACTTTCTTGTAAGTCATTAATCGCTTCCATTTTGTAGTAATAGTTCTTTCTTATTTCTAAGAATGCGTGCTTGTACTGTAGCGTTAGATTTTTTCAATCTAACTGGCATTCAAATTTTGAAGGAATATGCTTTGGTTTCATTTTTGAAATGTGAATAAAGTATCCAATTAGATATAACGTAGAATAATGTATTGAGAAAATTAAATCTCAAGTCAGAAATCACTTTTTAAATCATAATATTTTAGAATATATATAGAAATAAAGCAAAAAGATTTTTTATTAACCTATCGTCAAATTGCGGAACCATACACTAGGATGTTATGAATGGTTTTTCAAAATTTGTCATATTGTCTATTGAAATATTCATTGACTATTAAGGTTTGTGTTTTTACTATGTATCTAATTAAACCAATAAGTGCCCATCCGAATGAAAGCGTTCGACATTATCACATTATCTGTTTGTTAAAGTATTTTGGAGTAAACAGTATTTTCATATAATGCATTATAATAATGCATTAATATTAAAATATGTCGCGGTGTAGATGATTAACAAATTAGTCTTTTCTTTCTCCTCATTCTTACAGTATTGATGAATGTATGAGTTTCCATACTACTATTTTTAGCTGCTAACGCACGCTAGTTGAGCCATTAAGCTTAATATTTTCTAATCAGCCAATATAATGATAAAATCTGTAATAGAGGTCATAAAGGCACTGAACGTAACAGATTGTTCATAAATCAAACTTCTGTTGCTTATGACCATTAATGATATATGATTTCAATTTTTACGATATACTTCCTGTTTTGGTCATTGGCGACATAGTTCTGTGATATATGTGATATTTTGGAAAACTTTATTAATTATTTGTCGTATTGTTGCTATAATTTCACAAATTTTATTAGCACTGTGATATTCTATATGAAGGATTCATCGACTGGACTTTTCCACACTCAATTTTAGTTACCACAGTTACAGTGGTTGAGATACATACATTATTTTTATTATTGATAAAGAATATGTAGTATAATAGCATAAAATGTTTACATTTGAATAAAAATTTTACTAAATGACAATTAGAATGTTAAGAAAGTAAATATAATTAAATAATTTTTGTAACAAAATTTACTCTTTTACTAATTTTTTATCTCGTTTTAGAAATAAAGAACGCGTTTTTGTTCTACAAATAGAAGTCCATCTTATTAACTTTGATGCTATAGTCTTAAAACTTTATAGAAAATCCGACTTGGAAGTGGCAGAGTAGCAATTCAGAGTAGCAATTTGCGAATTTTGTATATAGATAATATAAATGAATCGATCAATTTTTTTTCGTAGTGTGTAGTGATTTTTTAAAATTCCTTTGATTTATTCCTCATAGCTAGGTTTACACTATATTACAAATTTACACAGAAAATAAGTTGGCAATCCTTTAATTTGGTGAGAAGGCGGAAAGTATGAACAGATCGAACTGAAGTACAAAATTTTGCTAGAGGGATTAATATTGCATGAATAATTGCATTTAAAAACTTATATCAGTTTTTGATATTCTTACTCGTCAAAATAAGAGGATATAATCAGATGAACTAAATTACTATTAAATATATGTTGAGATTTGTGTGCTTGTTTTATTTGGTACTATAAAGAAATGTATTTAAAATAAACACTTCCAAAACTTGTTTGAATTTGCCTATTCTCAATAATTCGGCATTGACTTTGTCTGTATGAGTTGCTCAACTATATAATTGAGCAGAATATAGCAAGATATATTTCTTATATTATTATATCTTATATCACTTATCTTATATTATATTATTACAGTATATATGAAAAACGTTTGTATTCTCCTTGTTTGACAACAAATGAATCTAGTTGTAGTATCTTAATTCCAGTGACCAATAGTTTTTATTACGATAGTTTAGACGTATATCGTATATACAGTGAAGGTGCAAAATAATATGAACACCATGCAATATAATACTGTATAATCCAATTGCCAGCCGACTGTGGCGTTTTCCCACGCTCTGGAGCGGGTTAATCGTGTGCAGTCCACTCAGATGATTGTCGATTGGACTTCGGAGTAAAATGATGGAGCCATTCTTCATCCATTGTCAAATATCGACGCAAAAATTGAACCATCTTCAAACACTGCTCCGAATCATCAACTCGTCGTTGTTTTTGGTCAAAAGTGAGCTCGCGCGGCACCCACTTGGCACAGAGCTTTCTCATAACCAAATATTCATGAATGATATGATGCACACGTTCAGTTGATATCCTTAGAGTGTCTGCTATTTTATTCAATTTTAATTTACGGCCAGTCAAAATTATTTTGTGGATTTTTTAAATGTTTTCCTCGGTAACAACCTCCTTTGGGCGTCCAGTGCCGTCTTCGATGCTCATTTCACCACGTCTAAACTCAGCATACCAATCCTGGAATTTTTCATTTTCATTTTCATTTTCCTGAGGCAGTGTCCGCAAACTCGATATAAAGCCAAGTTTTTTGCTTCAACTGTATATTTTTCCTTCAAAAATCAATATTTTACCAATAAGCGAAATTCCTTTTTATCCATTTTTTCACAATAACAAAAGTTGCTTCACTCAAAATCCTATAATTCACAAACTAATAATCTGACAGCTGTCAAATTTATACATGCATCTTTTGAGCATTAGGGCTAACTAAAAACATATGGATTTACTTATATTAGCACCATCTATGTGCCCGGCCAGGGACTTTTCAATTTACATGTTATAATATCAAATTTTCGATACTCTTTACGTAAGATATTCTATCTGAAACTAATAGTACATATACTACCACTCTAAATAGTATTATTATTATAAGTCTATATTTGATTTTATGGCTGGCGTTTTTAAAATTGGCATGAAGATACAAATATTTCAGCTATTAAATAAAATATTTATTTACGAAATTCAATTTAACTTACAGAGACAACAAAAAAATTACCAATTATTTACTAAATTAGCTTTATTAAACAATAAAAATCAATATTCGTCCCAGCCATTAAGCTTAATATTTTCTAATCAGCCAATATAATGATAAAATCTGTAATAGAGGTCATAAAGGCACTGAACGTAACAGATTGTTCATAAATCAAACTTCTGTTGCTTATGACCATTAATGATATATGATTTCAATTTTTACGATATACTTCCTGTTTTGGTATGATAGCTGGCAACGCGGATTGTATATTTCTTAGATACAGCATATAAATAAACTGGATAATATTTGTAATTTATCGGTTTGGTGTGTAAAATATCGCTCTGATTAAATGCGCTGGACGGAACTGATTACTTTCATAGTTATGTTGGTTCGTTAAATAACAATTTGTTACAATTTATAGACTTTTACTATGTTGAGTTTTTTTGCATTAATTAGTACTGGAATTTGTTTCGAAACCACTTTTCTTCCGCTTTTTCGTCCATCTACGGCAATTACAGAATTATACTGAAAGTATCCCACTAATGGGAAACGCCGCTAAATAAAAAGAATTGAAATATTAGATTAACATAGATATGTACGATCTCTTTAATGCAGAAGATACTTAACGCAGATGTAATTCCTTACGTAAATTGTTACATTAATTATTAAATGGAAATAATAAAGAGGTATCAGTTTAATTTTTTTAAATTAAATATTATATCTACGATATCTCTGAATATTACATTCTGAATGCACTTGTCCAATAAATAATATTATGTTATCCTAAATTACTACTCAAAAAGACAAATATTTTTTTTTTCAAATATTTCGAGACAAACGAGTCAATATTGAAACGAAATCACATGGTGTTTGTAAGGTATTAACGAAATTTTGTTTGGAATATCCGACCGGGTTTCTCTCTGTGAAATGGATCGTACTCTAGGTAGTACTAGGTTCTCCATATAAAGATAATTTCCTAAAATTAGTTCAGAGATACGATTAGTTTGAGAAGTTCTCATAGAAAAGTAGGGATAAGCAGCTCTAATGTATATCATCCCTCCATACGACATTACATGTTTGAAAATCAGCTGTCAAAAAACATGGATGAACCATCAGTTATTGTTATAGACCATATTGCACCATACTATAGCACACTGATGGAACATATTCCAACAAATATATCGACACAGCCTTTAATTTAGACATTGTTTGCAGATCATGAATTAAGTTTTGAAGATATTATGTTAATTAGTAAAGTGTTCAAATTGCTAATTGGTAAATATAATAAAAATGTTTAAATGTGTTTTATGTAACTTTATTATTTATAAATAGGCCTGAAGAAAGATTCAGACAAACTTTCGGGATGTGTAATTATGATCCAATGCTGAGTACGTAATTACCAAGACAGGGCGATGAGAGTGGGAACAACTAAAGGTGAGTATATAATTAATATAAGATAAGAAATCGTATTGTAGAGTGTGAAATATTTGTGTGAATATTTATATGTAAATATTCAGAATATATATGAACATTTGGTTAGATCGCATGAATGCTGATTGCTTTGCAGATATGACAAATACATGACAAAATAAGTAAATGCTAAATCCAGCAACAGCGAGAACAGATGCAAAGTCATTCACTTGCATGATAATGGTCAGCCATACGTTGTAAGAGTTGTGAAAGATACAGAGCACTAATGCAGCTCGAATGGAGTTATGTGGAAAGAGTTATATTAATTTAAATTTGTTTTAATGGTAATTTAAATTTTTGTATATGTCAACAACAGGTAGGTATGAAGCTGAATTGGGTATATATATAGTAGAATATAAAATATGTGTAGTAGATAGGTTAAATAAGGTATTTGTTTAGTTTTATATGGTTATTACAACGATTATTGTATACATATTTCATATTGAAATGTTTTGTTTTGTGTGAAAAATCTAAATTTGATTTTTTTAATAGTGAGCTCCTATTTTATTTTTTGAAGTCGGTTAAATTTTTTGTTAAAATATTGTATTTTTCTCTTTTTCCTGTTAGATATTTATTCAATAAATTACGCAGTTATTTCATTTAATATTCAAGTCATTATTTGGTGAGGAATGAGGAAAAATGGAAATAAAGAAGCAATGATCAAAAGTAATAAGCGCTTCAGGCACCGGGATCCGATAACTAGCCTAGGTGGTTTAACAAACATTTTAACTAAACAACAACAAAGAGTTATTGTCTCCGCCGGGAATCGAACCCGCAACCTCCGTTTGAGAGCTAAACCCTTTAACCAATACACCATAGCTGTGTACAATATTTCTAGGAGGTCTTGTATGCTATCGTTAGTGCTTAAAAAGTAAACTGAATGGGTTTTTCCATGAACGACTTCCGATTTTCCGTCACATCAGCTCAGCGATAACATTATACACAAATATCTAATCATTTTAAATAAACATATTTGAAAACTCTGTACGTGCCTTTGAAATTTGAGCGTTTCCCTCGAATTCCCCCATTTCCCCCAATAGATCCTGATTTGTTTCTAAAGGTAATTCCAGTTCGTGTCCAGTTCGAATAAAAAAAAACAATTTTGAAAATCGGCCCAAAATTGACGGAGAAATCGGCGAACATACATTTTAAAAAATTATACAGCCGAACATAGAACCTCCTCCATTTTCGAAGTCGGTTAAAAATTAATGGAAATATGTTGGTTAATATTGCACCAATTTTTTCATTAAGTGAAAAAAAAAAGATTAGAATATATGCAAACACTTAACAAAAAAAGAAAATAAATCAGTACATTACTATTACATTATAAAAAATAATAATTAAAGTTTGTGTATTTTAATTGTACCAAAACAAGATCAATATTTTTCTTTTTTAGATATCTTTTACACTCAAATATTTCAAAAGTAATATTTTTAAAACATTAATTATTATCAATAAATATAAGAGCAGCAATATATTTAATATTAAAGAGAAATATTTACATCGTTTCTAAACGCCCACGAAAATCTTAAAATAACTAAATATTTGAAATAATCATTAAAGAAGATTTTGCCGCAGATTAGTAATCACTGCTGCATGGGAATGGTCCACACGACATCGCGGATCATCCAGTGTGTTCGACGAGAGAAATCTTTCTCTGACGTTCTTTGGGCGAAGCTTCGGGTAAAGACTCAGCAAACGTATCCGTTCCATTCACGGCGGATGCGGGCCTATTATGTAGTTACCATTGGTTATCAATAATATAAATATTCTACGTTTTTTGTTTAAAATTACAAAAGTTTGAAAATTTGTGTTGATATTTTTCGAAGAGTGGAAGTGAGCTATTTTTTGTTGTCAGATACATATGATTAAAATAAAATTTGTTAGAAATTTTATTTGTTTGTATAAAGGTATTCATTAGTATTAATGCAATGAACTTAAAAATTAATTAGTATTTAGAGGATTTAAGTTTTTATTAGAAAATAACGAATTTATCTGTCAACTTAAAAAATTTGAAAATAAATAACATTCAAGGGTATTTTATTATTATAATTCCAAAATTTTTTAATTGAGATGCAATTTAACACCTTTATGTATTATATGAGTAAAAGCTCATGTGCTTTTATATTTTATTTTGTTTATTTCTATATTATTGCATTTATATTTTTTAGAAAGCTTAAATGCTTTTTTCTCCATATTCATACTCAAACTTTGTGATATAATTTTACTATTCGTTACATAAATGATTTATGTTAAAGGGTAAACAACATTTTCTTATTCGGACAGTAATTTCCATTTATATTTCCCCTGTTTAATTTAATTAATTATAAACTTTTATTATAAACATTCTATAAACTTGATATATTTGTAACTTTATTTACAAACTATTGAAAGTTAATGTTCAATAAACATAAATTTAAAAATGTAGAGAGTGACACTGAAATTAGATATCGGTTTCGAAATAACAAAATTATTACAGTTTTAAAAGAATTTGACATTAGCTCGATATATAGCTGTAAATTGAAGGACTAGCACTTGCTTCAACTTCTGGGTAATAGAAAAAGAACGGGCAATTAGATGGTTTTGAATTATTAATAGTTAGTTGAGAATTTAGAAATTAATGATATTGAGTCCCATATAGCTGTTATTGCTTACAATTTTAAAACCTTTTGAAGAATATATAAAACTCCATTTTACCAGAAGATAAAGACGTGTACGTAACGTGAACCCACAGTAACCCTTTCCACTGGAGCAAAAATATCAATTTATATCAACAACAACATCTTTAAATCAAAGTTATGAAATTACTATGTTTTCTTTATTTTTCTCTACTCTGCGCCATGGCGATCTAACTCAGAATAATAAGCCACTGTCTTGTCCAACCGCTAAAGTGTTTGTTATATTTTGTATTAAAGAGCATATCAATCTGTGGGAGCAGATGCCACCCTTCTTCTAAATCTGCCTTCTAAATCTAAATCTGGTTATATTAGGGATGTCGCATCTTATACTCAATTTAGAGTTAATGCCACCTCGGTTTTATGTTGCGTAAGTATTCTCTGATATTTTATTCTATGCTGGCATATACTGTTCCACCATTCTCGCAGTTACATCTAAATATATGTTCTAAATACCTGTTGCTTATGCATTGAGGAATATTGAGCATATTGCTTAAAAATTTGGTCTGGAATCTCTCTATTATATCAATATTGTTTTGTTGTGTATTGTACTGTTTATGTGCCCCATAGATGTATGCCGTATGTTCAAATTGGTTTAATTTTAGATTATCATTAGCCTCATGTTCCTCTTATGTGACGCTTTCATTATATAATTTTATCAATGGAGAGGTTTCTCTTCTCATTGTGTAAGTAACACGAGTGGACTTGGTTTAGTTTGCTTTTATTCCCCACTGCTTAAACTATTTCTCTATTGCAATTAACCATGAAGCTCTATCGATTGAGGTAAGATGAATGTGTCTGGTATATATAGTATGTGGAAGCATCTTTTTTAGTTTGTATAACAAGTCATTATGCTACGCTTTTTAAAACCAATTTAAAAGTATCTTTAAAAGACGATATGCTACAGGTATTATATACAGAATATAATAATATGTTAGACGTTAGTCTTAACATAATGGAAGAAAATTCTTTGTATTTGTTTGAAAACAGAATAAGAAGATCGTTAATTATGCATATTTATTGTAAAATAAATATGGTATTAGAGGTTGTTTAATTAAAGTATTAACTGTGACTATAGCGTATAACTGAAGAGGATTACTTAATTTGCAACAGCAGAATAATCAAAATGATAATTACATTGTTTCATCGTTTACGACGACGGTTTGTAAGCGATATAGTAAGCCTATTTTCCACCTGTGATCGGCAACCATCCGCGAACGGACACCCGAACAGGTGGTCTCGCGCGTACCGGCGCTCAGTCACTTGTTTTCACCGGTACGAACAAGTCACGAGCAGCAGCGAAAAGCTCCGACGTTTCGAAAGCGATTTTTCGCGCTTTGACATTTACGTGAATGCTGATTTTTGTTGCACAAAGGACATTACGAGTTTGTTGTACGTCTTCGCCTGATCGCGGAAGACATCAGGCCCTTTGACCTGTATTTTTCTCCAATCACTTACCGACTCGAACAGTGAAGTAAACTGGGACGAATAACATACGAACCCGCCTAAAGTCGAAAACTTTCTTTAGATTTTTTCTTGTGTTGACCGTGTTTTTAGTGAGTTTTTTTCATTGATTTTTGCTGAGGATGCTCGTGCTATCAACGCACTGATTAAGTTTGCCTATTGGGTTTATTTTGATTGTGTCCAATGGATTACTGTTGTATTGGATAAATAATTCGGTAAGCATTTTTTTTGAAAAAGTAATTATTTATGTTTGTTTCTGTACTGCAAAAATAATTTATAATAACATTATGAATATAATTTATGATATTAAGTTTGTAAACAGCGTGGTAACAAAACTATTTAAAAATGAAACAAACATTTTCGTACTTATTGTGGTGTGTAACCGATGGTAAAATAATATATAATAAAGAGAGATTATAAAATATAATTTAAGTAGTTTTATATCTCATAAATATATGAATAATTTAGTAAACGTTTATATCATCGAAGATGTTGCAAATCCCAAATATAATGTTTTATATGAAATAAATTTAGCTCTAGTATTTTTTTCATTATGACTAAGAAAATAGAAATAAAGAAAAAGCTTATTTACTTTTAACAAAACGCTTTTAAAACTATCAATTTTTAAATAACCAATATTACATAAACTTTTTTAGAATCAGGTCGATGAATAATCCATGTAAATTATAACTAAATCTCAAGACAAAAATTCATTTAACTTTATTTATTATTAGCTAATTATTTACTATTTATTATTAGCTAAACAATTATTTAATGGAAGTAACCTGACCGGTAATATCTCTATTGTCAATCATTGACCTATTAGTCTTATATAGTGCATAATTAGTATTAGATATGAGGATTCCTCTAGCGTTTTGCTAAATACTAGCATGTTTTAAAATATGTAGTTCTTGGAGTTACTCCATATTAAATTTTTAATAGACTTAAAAGATGTCTTAAAACTGAGAAAACAACAAGAAAACCATCTAGAGCACATCCAATGATATCAAACCTGTAGAAAGTAAACCTTCCATAAGCTGAATGTGTTCATCTATAATGTATCTAACTTCTTTATACATCTTGCGATAGTTCACAAAGAAGATGTTGAGTTTTCACTATTGTTCAACATAGTGGAGGATACAATTATGTAACAATTTTAAATAAAGATAGTTCAATATGAGGCTACACACTTTTTACCGATCAAATGTTGTTGATATCGCTGTTCGCTAATAGATATGTTGAAACAATTAATATTTTTGATGATGTAGTTCGCGTTGCAGAGCCATATGGATTGAGAATTAATAATGAAAACAGGAAAGAATTTACAAATGACCAGTGACATCGGCTGCAATTTTATATCTCAATGGGATCCAGATAGTTTAAGTGCCAGAGTTCAAATACTTGGGATCAGCAACTCTTGTTCAAGTAATAGCCAAATCGGCTAAGCTACAGGGTACGCGTGGAAGGGTACTAGAAGACAGACAATCAGATCACAGTTTTAAAAAATCTAGAGATGCAGATTACAACGCCTTGGACACGTAGATTGAATAGTAGGGAAGGAAGAGTTATTTACAGACCTCTGCTGCGAAATCGACCTTTTGGAAGATAAATCTATGAAAGCTGAAGAAGATATGGACAAAGATCATAGATCGTCGACTGTGATGAGATTTAGTGAAAAACATTCGTCCTGGAACACCAACTGTAACATAATTATTGAGCAGTAAGCACATTATACGATAGGTGGTCATAGATTAAAAAAGATAAACACCATCAAGTCGTTTTATATTTACTGGATATCGACCAAGTTACCTTTATTTCAGACTCATGAGATTTTTATATTGGGCAAAGAGATATGCTCACTTAAAAATATAAAATATTAAAAGACAGTACATTACCGGGGCTATACCAAAGGAACAGCCATCATCAGCAGCTATTCCATTATATGTCCATGTAATATAATGCATGCATGATATATTATTGAGCGTGACATACAATTCAGAGGAGTTGTTTATAAGTTAAAGTTAAACGCCTCCTGGTATAACTAGTCCCGCTCTAATTTGGATCAATTGAACTGAAGCCATTGAATTTGAAAACATTTATCCTTACATAATAATAAAATAATAACAAGATTATTTTTGCTTTGTCCCTGACGAGGCAGTATATTTTACTTTAGTTATTAATCTAAATTTAATTAAACTAGCTCTTATAAATATTATTTAAATCTAATATTATTACTATACTAGCTGACTGGACAGTTGTGCTATTCGAGTTATAATTCAGTTTTAACTGGAATAAGTAACAAAATATATTTCAAAAACATAGTGCTTATTTTAATGTTTCTTTAATACACATAGTTAGTTTTATTTTCTGGTCTGAAAAAAAATGTTGATAGTCGGATACCCGTGAACAGGCATATAACAGGTCAATTGAAAAGTCCCCGGCCTACCATAGTAAATCACATCTTTTTGCCAAATTTCAATTCAATTCAATTTATTCAATATAATTCCCTTCAAGGGTGAGACACTGATTATAGCGACCCTCCAACTTTTCGATACTATTTTGGTAGTACCATTTGTCCTTTGGTTCAAAATAGGCCTCGTCGATCACCTCTTCATTCGACGAAAATTTCTTCCCAGTGAGCATCCGTTTGAGATCTGAGAACATGAGATAGTCACTGGGGGACAGTTGTGGAGAATACGGTAGATGAGGAAGCAATTCGAAGCCCAATTCATGGATTTTTGGCACGGTGCATTGTCTTGGTGAAGAAGCGTATTCGTTTTCTTCAAATACAGCCGTTATTCGGCGATTTCGTTCTTCAAACAGTCCAATGACGCTATCTAATAGTCGCTGCTAATATTTCTTCCTTTTTAAAGGTAGTCAATGAAAATTATTCCATGCGCATCCCAAAATACAGGCGCCATAACCTTGCCAGCCGACTATTGCGTTTTCCACCCTTTTAGCGGATTTATCGTGTGCAGTCCACTCGGATGACTCTCGATTGGACTTCGGAGTGAAATGAAGGAGCCATGTTTCATCCATTGTCATATATCGACTCAAAAACTCGTGTTTGTTACGCTTCATCATCTTTAAACACTGCTTCGAATCATCAACTCGTCGTTGTTTTTGGTCAAAAGTGAGCTCGTGCGGCACCCACTTTACACAGAGCTTTCTCATACCCAAATGTTTGTGAATGATTTGATGTACACGTTCAGTTGATATTTTTAGAGTGTCTGCGATTTTGTTCAGTTTCGTGTCGGTTCGTCTTCGGTGCTTATTTCACCACGTCTAAACTTAGCATACCAATCCTCAATCCTTGATGGTTGATTTTCCTGGTGAAGTGCCCAGAAAGTCGAGTAAAAACAAGATTTTGCTTCAAAGTCTCCTTTTACCAACTATGGGTTTATCTGAACTGGATCTACTATTTAACGTGGACTCCGGACCACGGTCCTCGGCATTAAGCCTACCGACTGGCGAGCGACCAATTTTAGAAATCATCCCAGAAGACATCTGGTCGTACCAAACCTGGTTATTGGCGTGACTGGGATCATTTTCCTTGCCAGATTTTACATTCTTGCCTAGGACAATCACAATTATTAAACGATCACAAGCATAAATTCATGACCATGCCCCTGTAGATTTCGAACCCGGGGCTATAGCAACTGTAGGAGGACCGTCCTGTTGCCTTTACCACTGTGCCACCAAGCTGGTAGATTATTTTTGTATAGTTTGAGGGCTGGGTTATTGGTTCTTTTTGAAGTCGGTTAATTTTTTTTAACTAAAAATGTTTTATTTTTCTCTTTTTAGTTTTAGATATGTACTCAGTAAATTATGCAGTTATTCTATTAAATATTACAATATAGCCCTCGTAAAAATATGAGGAAAAATAGAAATAAAGAGACAATGATTGAAAATAAGCAATGTTTCAGGCACTGGGGCCCGCTACCTAGTCTAGGTGATTTGACAAATGTTTCAACCAAACTAGAAAAAATAAAGTTGCTGCTCTGTTGGGAATCGAACCCGCGACCTACCTATGCGGGATTAACGTTCTAACTGTTACACCATAGAAACAGTTGCCAATTATGTTTCTACGACTTTTCATATGATATGGTTAGAGCTTAAAAAGCAAACTTAAGGCTTTTACACTGAACTACTTCCGATTTTTCATCACATTAGTTAAGCGATAACATTATACCCAAATTTCTGATTATTTTAGATAAGAAATATGTGAAGACATTCTACGTGCCTTGGAAATTTGAAGTTTTCCCTCGATTTCTCCCTTCACCCATCTGATACTAACTTGGTTCTAATGGGACCACCTCGGAAGGACACCCTTTGGAATAAAAAAAATTGAAAATCGGTCCATAATTGACGGAGGAATCGGCGAATATACGTTTAAAAAAATATATAAAGCCGAACATACAACCTCCTCTTTTTTTGAAGCCGGTTAAAAAGACTTGTTTGAAATTGGTAATGTCGTTTTTAAGTTATGCCTTGACCAAGGGAAATAGGTATTCATAGATTATATTACATATAGATTAAAAAATATATTATAAAAATTAATATAATATATTATGTAACATAATAAGATTATGTAAATATCTAAAATGTCCTTTAGAAATGCATATTAATGAGGAAAAATGAGAATATAAAATAGTCGTCGTCCTTCTGAATAATTAAATGAAAAAAAAAGGTAAATATTGAACGGTGATTTCGCAATCAGTCACGCTTTTAAACCGATTGAAATATGTCTGGGCCACCATTGAATAGAATTTCAATACATTCGAAAGGGAATTTATCATTTACTGCATACGAAATTTCGAAGGAACTTATCTGCGATCTCGTTCACGGCACTAAACGTGAAAGGATGCTCGAAGATGGAAAATATTTTATACCAGTTGCGTGAGGTCACGTCGCTGTGGATTTTGAAAACGTTTAAATTAATTGTTTCTGTGCTACCATGACGGATGATGGTTAATTTTATGGATTAGATATATAAAACTATATTAAAATTTAACCGTCGGAATGCTAGGAATTAAGCAATAACGGTATTAGAACCAAGGAATTTTAGTAAATATTCCAACAGATTCATTTTAGTTTTAGCCTGTTGTAAAGTGCATACTATCAGTTATATTCTATTAACGGTTTCGGTGAAAGGAAATTTACATATTATATTTTAACATTGGCATAAATGATTTTTATATTTTCTAATTTGACTAACTATTATTGAATTATATATTTATTGAAAAATGTTTAATTACATTTACATTCCCTCTTAAACATACATTTTGAAAAATCTCAAAGTCAACCTTTCCTAAATAATTACTAATAATTACCCAGAAATTACTTATTAATTTTTATTAAACAAATAGACCTATAAATAAACTTAGTGAACTTAATATGTAATCGTTTTTTTAAGTTTCTTTAAATATTGTTAAAATTAACTAATAGGCTTTCTTGGTTGTCGCAGTGGTCAAGGCGACAGGGTGGTCCTTCTACGGTTGTCATAATAGCGGGTTCGATTCATGCTGGGGTTAGTTGTAAATTTATGTTTGTGATAATCCAAAAGGGAAGAGTGCAAAATATGGCAAGGATATCCCAGTCATGCCAGTAATCATCCTTTTCACAGCTATCACGAAAATCATGGAATATCTTATTGATGCTCGTCATACTAATGCTCCAGGATGATTCAATCTTACGGTAAATCATATGACGATCTTGCAACATTATTTCGTGGGCAGCATCATTGTTTTCTGAAACAACTACTGATTTTGTAGGACGATTGCGAGAGAAGGAGAGACTACGACCACGATTAAATTTATTGTAGTAATGTTTTACTGTAGCCAACGATAGTACTTCATCACCAAAAGTCACTAGTAAGTTGATCGATCACTTCTGTCTTGATAAATTACGTAGAAAATCTTAAAAAATCATATTAAAAAATAATTCACTAGTTAATTCTATTTTTTCACTGAGACAAAATGTTCATGTCCCTGTAAAGAACCCAAGTTGTGCTTAAGTGAAAAAACGTTCTGAAAAAAGCTATAGTTAAAAGTGTCAAACTTACAATTATTGGAAAAGTTATGGAGTCTAACAACACTTAAAATTGCCAAGGCTCAAAATAAAAATAGCAATCCTCGTGTGCGATGTAAATAACTAAAATGATACTCTAGTTTATATTTATAAGTTTTCAACTGTCTGAATATATTAAATATTAATTTAATATTTAGTTTTCTTTAAATGTTGATAAAATAAGTTAGTGAACTTAATAATTAATTATTATTAAATATTTTATGTATAATATATAATGTACATAATAAAAATAAATACTAATTCCCACTTACAAATTATGTATAGAAGTAACAGGATTTTGTATTTTTATTTCTTTAAGTCCCTCTATTATGTATGAAAGATAAAATGAAGAAACTTAATTACTTCAGGCCTGTTATATCAATTATAATTTATTAAAAAAGTATTAAAATTAGCAGGGTTTCGCAAGAGATTAAGGATACATTAAAAATCATCGTGGTCCGGTAGATTGACCCTTCTGCGCCGGCGCGCCCGTCCCCAGTTTTAAAAATATTTGAATATTCTCAGTATTGCTTGGGACGCCATGAGTAGGGCTGTATTTTACCTATAACCAAACTTCTAATATCGGCATAGTGTTAGTTTTCGAGGCGTAAAATATACTCTGTAATAGTTATTAAAACAAAGGGTAATGTTCATAAGTTTTATAATAAGCTATATATTCTTACTTAACTTTAGTTATTCCATAAACTATTTACTAAATTACCACATATTTGAATATGCAATACTACAAATAGATTATATATAAATAAAATTTTATAACAACTTTCTTATAGATACAGTCCTTTATACTTCTCACACTGATTACTAATTAATTACATTACAATAAAAGTTACAATAGAAAATTTCCAAAATTCCGAATAAAGGCAAGGTTAATATATTTCATGGAAAAAAGGCTTAGCGTCTAAAAAAACACCACCATAATTAATGAAATTAAGGACTCAAGTACCTAAAAACTCAATGATGTAAATATTTTGTGTTTTATTTTAGTACCTTTCAACTATTTTTTTTTATTTCTGCTTAGGTTTGCTTTTCTATTCTTTGATATTTTGGCAGATTACTTTTCCTTATCAACAAATCATACAGCTGTAGCAAGCCCAATCCTTTTCTAAATAGCTACCTTTTCAGGATTAATGGTATGCAATATTTGCATTAATCAAGCAACAAGGACGATAATTGAAATTACTTAAATAATTCCCTATTACCTTGTCAAAATTTAATTGTCGAATATTATTCTGGGATTCACATTGACTGCTTGTATTTGCTTCAATATTGAGTCTTATAACATTCTTAACAAAAAAAAACTTATATTGACAGACTCAAATTAATTTTTTGCTTGTAACCCTTCATGACTTATCGTACCCTACCTAAAATTCAGTCGTAAGATTTATCATATCAATAGTTTTATGAAAAATACTACCTTGATGATAACTCCTTATACAGTGGTATATAAGCTTCTTGACTTCTTGTTTTCTAAGAAATTCTTTAAGCAATATTTTTTTTCTTTTGTCATCCTATGGCTTCCAACTTTCCAACTAAGATATATTAACGTTCACGAGATGTAGATCAAATAAACCGTTCTAATATTTCGCGTTGTGCCTAGCACGTGCAGAATATAAATTAATTTTGTCTTAAGTGGGATTCATAATACGCTACATCAACAAACCATACACATCTACTATTGACAAATTCATTGCTAACCGCATTCCGATCGGATGAAAAAAAATCGCCCGAAAAAATGCGAACACCCAATCAATCAAAAGCGGATGTGAACTCTGATCGGCGATGTATCGGTATTCAATTTGGTTTGAAAGGAAATTTATCATTTGCTGCATACGAAATTTTGATGATCCCATATCTTCGATCTGGCGGTGGTGAATAAAGGGGAGAAAAGCGTCTCGGTATTAAATTGTTGTGCGGTAGATTTTTTATCCGCGTGTTGCGTGCGAATACGTCGTAGTTATTTCTAACAATGGTCTGTCGTTTCCAGCGCAGTACTCGTCAAATAGTTCATCGCAAAACGTGACCTTTTTGACAGTAAAACCGTTTGCTGTAATGATACGTAATATATTTTCTTTTCTGTCAATATATACATGTTAATAAAGCTTTGTGGTGCTTGTAGGAGGGATCAACCATTGCTTTTATAAATTAAATTTAGAATAGTAAGTAGGGAATTGTTTTAAATTATTTAAATTCTTAATAAATAACTTTAAAATGTTCATATATTTGTGTAACAAAGTAGTACAACTATTCGAAAAAATTGGACTTACCTGGAGATCGAAGAGACAAAACCCTTAATTTTCATATGTGTGTCCGGTAAATGAATGTATTCTTGTTTGTTTCTATCTTAGTATGTTTTTGTTATAACTGTAACTGTCATAATTACTTTAAATTGCGTGCAATCTGCAATTCATTATTTCATACAACCTTCATCAAAGTCTCCTTGACATGGATCCCTTTTCATGTGGGAATATCGGGTAATGAGCATGTTATAGAGTCCAGGTAAACTGGCTGACTCTCTCATAACTGAATGTGAATCGTTGTGTTATCCTCAGTGAATATCAGATCGGTCAAGGAGTTTTTAGCATTTTATTGAACGCCATGTTTGTTTTTAAAATCTTTTCGCATAATTGCATCAACAACAATTTTGAAAGGCAGTAGAGAGAAACTAAAAATATCCATACAAAATAAAAAAAAGCAGCGATGCACTAATATATCGGATAACTGATCGATATATTTAAAGATATCCATTTTATGCGACTACTCGAAGGCAATAATTTTACAAATATTATGCCACTATTTCAAATGCTGTGCCTATCGTAAATAGTGCAATAGGCCAACGCAACGATTTAAGCACGACTTGTAGCATTGCCGGTCATTTGAAGTTAAATGTTACACTGAAAACAGAAAACCACCTTGGCCAGCTTTAATATACAACAATATAAAACTTATTGTTTTTTTTATAACACTAACATATTTATTGATCTTTCACACATAAGAAATTACATTAATCGATGAACATTTGATTCAACTAAAATTACTTTTTAGATTTATGTACACTTTTAAAAAAATATCAATATACCAATATCGACTTAATTCGATATATATTTTTTATACACCCTCATTCATATTCATGCTAGAGACGATGCTGTTATATTGTTAGGTTTCCTCAGAAAAATTAATTATATTGATGTTTGCTGAGTGAATATGTAGTATTATATAGGATCCCTTGAATATATATTTCGAACACTGACACAATAATATAAGTACAAAGCGTTCCCAGCGCTTGGGGCATTAAATCGTTTATGGGACATGGGATGTACTAGGGATTAAACTAAGACATGTATCTTATTTGTAGTATTTGTTTGTTCTTTATATTTTAATCTAGTGCTGTATTTTTAACAATAACGCTGAAGTAACTCAATTTAAATAAATAAAATATTTCAAACTGGTGCTTCGAAAGTAAATTCAGTTTTTCTTTGAATTAAAATGTTGAAGAAAACGCCTAGAAGAAAATAAATTCATTAGATTTTTGTCGCCTTTTAACATACACTCTCAATATGAATCAACTGTTCCTAAATAATTAGCAATTAATTTTTCAAATCCAAAACAAACCTGGTATCTCTATTGTTACTATTTTTATAATGATAATGAAAATGTAAGGTGTTGTCTTGGTAGTTGTTGTATAGATGGCGTTGTGGCTAAGAATTTGAATATTCGAATTTTGTAGATGTTAAATATTGCTATAGGCTTGTAGATTAATAGCTGTTTATAGGCAAAAAATAATGAATATATTTAGATCTTGGTAGGCAACCCTAGGTAATGTTGAATAACTTCTGATGTAATCTTCATAATGGTTCATATTTTAGTCTAGTTTTTAGTCTTCTAGTAGTTAGCTAATTTTAATATATATTAAATATATACAATAAGCGCTGTGTGTTATAGTTTGATAATAGATTTTTAATAATGATACTATAGATATTTTAACATATTGCTATACTCTATTTTTTAAAATGCAAGTTCTGGCTCCTTTTTCAAGCAACCAGTAATAAAACATCTTCAGCAAAAAAATGAACCAACTTCAAAAAATAAATAAGGAATTCACTAAAAATTAAAAAATAATCAAACACAATAAAACATTTTAAATTAAAATATGTAATAATAATCATTGACTTTGAAGTCGGTGCGGTTGTGTTGGTTCTTATATTCTACAGTTAGTGCTTAAAAAGCAAATTGAATGGCTTTTGCAATGAACGACTTCCAGATTTCCGCCGCATCAGCTCAGTGATAACGTTATACACACATATCTGATTATATTAGATAAAAAATATGTGAAAACTCTATATGTGCCTTCAAAATTTGAGTATTTCCCTCAATTTCCCCCACTTCCCCACAAGAGATCCTGATTTGGTTACAGCCGAACATAGAACTTCTTCTTTTTTCGAAGTCGGTTATTAATAAAAATAGAAAAATTGAATGGCTGCAGAAAAACATATTTACCGCCTACCAGCACTGATACATATTACTGGTTATAAAAAAATATACGATTTCCTTAAAAATTTCCTTCAAAAATTCAAGGATTTCAAAACCGTAAAACGATAAAATTTTATTCATTATTTGTTAGTAATAATATACGATAAGGAATAACTTTCAAATATATGTAAATAATGTTGACGCTATCCATCGTAATTTTAATATACAAAAGAATATATTAACTTTTATGATACTATGGCAATATGGTTAAATTATGAGAAAATATTTTGAGTTTTTATAATCCTATTTTTATTAAATACATATATGTTTATTGTCGGGATTTTACTGCAGGCATAAGACATATCGAATACGAAATATTTAATGAAAGGCACTCGACTTTTATTGTTATCTAGTTAGATATTAAAAATTTACTGACAAGCTCTAATTGCTGATATTGACCCACTTATTATTCGTGCTTTTCGCTATCATCATTCCTAGTATCGATGAGAAACTAAATCCGTCTCCTGTTTCATTAGAAAGCGGTTCATCTGTCATATAAATGAAAAATCATATTTCACAATCTTAAATGTCATGTATACTGCTTATTACTCTCTATTAGTTATTCTTTAATAAATGAACGAATTTCAGTCAACATGTGTTAACAAACAAAATTTTTCACTCGTCAATTAGTTAAATTGGACTTCTATATTTGTATATTGACAACACACATACAGCATAAATATAGTACTGATTTTAAGATTATTATGAGTATTATTGTGCATAGTGGAATATTTTTCAATGACGTTTGTGTTTATTTCATAGTTGTATTTATTTCATTCATCTTAAACTATCGCCGAGCTTATTCGTGATGTGAGAGAAGCCGAGTAATATTTTGGATATATTGCATATACTTTGCTTCCGCTTATGTTTCCATGCATTATTTTATTCATTTTATTGCGTATTTGATTGAAAATTGGTAATAATAGAGATCATTTGTTTACTATACATTTAAATTACATTACTGACTGACGGCTTTACATAGTTAGGAATACTTAACAATATGTACTTTCATAACTATAATATATAACACTATATTGTTATAAAATTACATATTAAAGTAGAAAAAGCAATTTTATGAATTATGAATATGTCATTATAACACAATATTAATTATTTTTTCCGAAAATTATTTATAGTAGTAGTTAAGTAGTTAGTGTGTATGTAGGTGCTAATCATGGAATGGCTCAAAATTACTATTTTAACTGTTAAACAACCTAACCTAGTTTCGATAGTTTTGGTATTTTTCTATATAAAATATCAATTTTCCATTGAGTAATACTGACTGACAGTATATACAGACGCTAATCATAAAACGTTCAAATTTGTATTTTCGACATTTCATACTTTTGTTGCTATTTTTTGATAAAAACTGCTGTCGAAAGCCATCAAACACTTTGAAAAACATAAGTTGACGCTACTGCATGATATCCCAATGTTTGCCTTTGGTTTCAATGATTTAAAAAGATGATTTTGATTTGATTTTTCTGTGGTGCATTGTGATTGGCGATAATAGGTGGATCAACTACGACAATCCATTTACCGAGAGCCATTCACATCGACACCAAAGCAGAATATTCATGGCCATGAAATCTTGCTATGTTTATGGTGGAATCAGTCAGGTCTAATGTATAACGAGCTACTAAAATCAAATGAAACTTTTACTGCAGAATACGGATCCAGTCTACGGAACTCAACTGAATAACTTGGACAACATATTATAAAAAAGACCAGCAATAATGAGGAATGTTTTTTACGTGCATCCACTGGCATGATATTGCTGGGCAACAAGTTGAAAGAGTTGCGAAACATACACTGTTGAAGTCCCATTGGGAGATTTTGCTATATACAGAGTACTTAAGAGGCATGGCATGACCAGACAGATGGTTTCGGAATGCTGAAGATGTGCGAATATTTAATAAAAATCAATAATAGGATGGCTGGTAAGCAAATATCGTTTTCTCGACACGGTATCGTTATGTTATCACGAAGATGGAAAAAAGTGGTATAAATCAACGGAAACTACCTTGATATATTACACCAAATTTTCTCAATAAACGCCAGTTTAAAGCGAAAACACTATCAGAATTCATGATGATTAAATAATATCATCTGTGATTAATATTTGTAGATAATAATATGTTAAGTAAAAATTAAAAACCTTTATTATAGGTCTTATATACTATTAAAGTAATAACAAATACAGTGTCAAAATAATTAGGTATTAGGTGATATATTCATAAGAAGTAACAAATATTGGACCACTAACGGTACAAATAAAAATAAAGAGCTTTGTTAATGAATTTCGCTTAATACTGAATATTCTGGAAATACATAATTTTATCATAAAATCAGTTAAAAATATAAATAATTCTTAACCGTACACTAAAGATTATATTAAAATATATGTTTTCTTGATATCTTTTATGGCAACCATTAAATATCTAAGTATGGAACTGAACCGAATACCAATGTTGCATTTATTTTTCAAGTTACTTTCTGGGAATTTGTAGAAGTAAGAACTTTGTAATATTCATACACCGCACCTTCACTGATGATTATATGTCATTTCACTTTCTCCGGTTGAGTCTCTAATCTATTTTCACTTAGTTTACATGACAAATGAGATTTTAATCACCTTTCAAAGTTATTATATTGACCCTGCAATTTTTAGAGGATGTTTTTTTTCAATCTTCGATGTGTCTTTGGGGTATATTTTTTTATAGAATGTCAGATTTCTGTTATATAGTTGAGACAACGTTGCTGGTGTTGTGTAACATAAGTTTGACCAGTACCCATTTTTCTTATTAGATACGCTAGTTTTCAGGGACACTCAAATGTTTTCAATAATTTATGTTTATTTATAACTAGAAGAAGTGGACGTTCGTAACTTTTGTAAATCTATAGATATACTCTATATATAATATTTGCACACCATATAGATATTATTTCATGGATTTAAAGCCTTTATTAAATAGTCAATTTTGTACATGTAAACGCATCCGCATATTGCAGCAAATATATTATATTTATATGGCAATAAAATATATGTCAGTGGTGTTGCATTATACTCGTAATCCTTATATAATAACGCAATATTCTGCCAAATTAAAAACCTTAAATCATATACGTTTAATATTGTGTATATTTCGAACTTATATTGCTGTTTGTGGTCTTAAAATACAGAGGTTCTTTCTGCTTATTGGCATAACTGTTAAAATATAATATATGCGCCTTATTCAACAGCTATTTCTTTAAATAAATTTTCTCTTATTGCCGGAATAACTGTCCGTCGTACTGTTTTGTCATATTTTTCGGTATTCTTGGAGAATGCAAAGGGATTTGTTGGCGTTTTGGTTTTGTTTTTATATCCATAGTTTTATGTATAATCCGTTGTTATATTGATTTTTCTGATAATGATGTGACTTTTAATATACATAGTATAGTCGTTCTTATATTTTTTAATCTATAATAATAATTGAAGAAAATCTGTTAAAATGACAATATATACGAAAAGATTTAAATTATATACATATATGTAATATACATGTTTTTATTAATAATATTAAAAATTATACATCGTGTATCCTAAATATATTTGATTAAATTTTAAAAGTTACATTATTCAGTTTTATTTCCATTGTCAATAGATTATGCAGTAAGTTTGTAAACATTTTATCTAGTAACTTCTTAAATTTGCCTTGTGTGCTCTATTTTTTTAAATTCCATTTTAAAACTTGATCTCCTAGACCAACTATTAATTTACTCACAAAATATGTGAGTTCGTTTCCAGGGATTATATTCATCCAACAATAAATTTAATTAGTATATCAAGCAACGATAGTTCTGTTCTCTTACTGTACACCCGTTTCAATCGTGTATTATTACGGGCTCAACACTCTTAGGCTTTTCAACGATATGCTGTCCATCTGGGAGCGAAAAATTCTCTGGGTTTTTGTGGAGTTGTAGCCCAGATTCATGTTTCTAGGGGAATATTTTGATTTGTTCTTTAATTGTAGGGATTCCTAGATTTCAATTAGATCTTCGTTGCGTACATACTCAGGTGCAGGATTACGTACATCCGCCCAATTTAATTCAAAATAAGAGGCTAATGAATGGTATAAACTCTGTTCATCCATTCCAAAGTACACCATTGTTGAGGAATCGCCCCAGAAAATGTTGACATCAGTTTTTATAGGATTTAAAAATATTAAGCCCTAAAACAAGCTGGTTAAACAATAATCTCATCAACATAAATACAACAACAATAAATAATCTCAGATTACAATTCACCTTTTGTGCCAATTGTATGAAATAATTCGTTATTAATATTCATTCGATATTATTTTCCATCAAAGACCATACCTAAAATCAATGAATTAAATTTCGCCGAACATTCATCTTTTAGATCAATCTGATTTCCGATTTTGAGAACCAGTTACTTCAAGATATTCTCATTCAAAACAATTTTGATTTCCACCAAAGAAATGTCATTGTCAATATTTCGAAAATCAGAAGAATCATTATCAATGGTATAATAGTTGGATAATGCCTTTATATTAAACTTCTGTTTTTTAGAATTGTTGGAACTTTGTAAAATATAGATATGTGAACATGTCGAATATGCCGAACTTAAATTATATTTACACCTTATAGTTTCTGAAGTCGTTAAATTTGTTGAAATTGTCGGTTTATTCGAGCGAATCGTTGCGAATAGCGTGGTACCTATTACCACGGAAAGTATTATTATTTTTAAATTGTAAGTTATGCATGTTTAAAGAAATTCTATATCGGCAATTTTCTATGCGAACAAATGTCCGGAGTCCGGAACTACAGTCATTCATTAAAAGTGTTTCAGAAACTAAATGGAGCGCAAAACATTCAACATTTATAGGTTGTTTGTTTCAAGGCGCTGTTCTAGATTTTATATTGAGTTATTTCTCGCATTTTGATTGAGACTAGTTTCGAAGATATATATTTATTAAGTTTAAAATATGTCGATTGTACATATTTTTTACTTTTTGATAACAGGCTCATGTAAGATTATTATAATTAATCATAAGACTGTTACGGAAATTAAAATGAAACCATTAGGAATGATTTGGAATTGTAGCGACCTTGAGGCATGTTGAATTCTACATCGTGGAATAACTGTCATCAAAGTACCCAGATGTTGAACACGGGCAGGGTGCCAGCCGCGTTAACTAAAACACGATAACGAATAGCTAGCAACCCGAGACGGTTATCTGGGATTTTATTGAAGGGTATTTCCAATCATTCAGTAACCGACCATCTTTTGGTTTGGTTTGGTTTGGTCTAGTGCCACCATCGACTGTCCAAGCCTCGTCTCCAGGTAAGACTGCTGCCATCCGTTTTATCTATTTCGTATTTTTTTACACATTTTTATATTGCTAATAAATAACGGTCACAAAATGTAAACACCACTGTTTAATTTCGTTTTACCTCCATTCCACCGAGCCATTTCACTTACCCTAAAGAATTATAGCCTCTTAGAGCCAATGGACCATAGTTAATATCATATCTACTTTTGCAAAATAAGTTGTCGCCACTACACAAAAATGGCCGTTGTTTTGGCCTAACTATTTCTTAGTTAAGCAGTAATTTCCTAATAAAGACTCTCAAAAATTAAACTATTTTCTGATATTTTGGACGTTGAAAATACAGAATATACATAGCTTATATAACAAAGCCTTACATTTTAACATAAAACTAATTAAAATGAATTTATGTTCCATCATAAATTGCAGTGATCTACAATAATTGTGCGAAAGTTTATTATTTTGGCATAGATGTGATAGAGCAAATAAAAATATTACTTAAAATGTTCATTCGTTATAAAATTAGAAGATATTTTTAAAAAATCCTAACAGGTTATTGCATTATTATTATTATATTATAGTATTATTTTTATTATATATAATGTTATTGATATGAAAAAGTAATTCTTTAATTTTTAAAACGAATAATAACTTTTGAAGTGTATATGATGTTTGATGTTTTATTGGATTTACCATATGTACGTTTAAATGTAAGCTTTAACGTTCTTGAGCATTGCTTAATAGTATTTCTTGAGCGCGTATTATGTTCCACAAATCTATTTCTAGCGATTGCAACGCTATTCCGTATTCATAAAAGTCATACGTAATTGCAAGTTCCTTCTAATCGAATAGATTTTGTACTGATATTTATCTTCAAAGCAAGATATGCCCAATATAGCTTTTATGTGATGTATTTGTAAGAATTATTATTAAATTTAGTTTTAATATTCAAAAAAGTTTTCAGAATTGTCCATATATTTTAATTTAATTATCATTTCGTAAAAAAATAATTTGAATGAATTGTTCATGATATGTAAATATCAACAAAAATAAATTGTCTATTAACAAATTATTAACATTCAAGTTTAAATGAACGTTAAACTTTGCCCTCTTATTATTTAATTGGAAAAATAACAATTTTTTATTATCAAACAATTTGCTATGAACAGGTTATATAAATAATTTTAAAGCATATATGAAAACTATTGCAGTATATTTTTATCGTCTAGGATATTATTACATTAATTATATAATAATTTATACAAAGTAGTAAATTAGGAGTTCTGATTCTTTCTATTTTTTTAAATATAAGTTAAGAACTGTTAAATTATAAAAAGGACTGTGACTATTATGATATAACAAAAAAATGTTTTAACATATTCAGTTTTTGGCCCTATGTATTAACATTTATTTTTTCTCAATAACATATCACTAGATATTTTGAGCAGTATTGTGTATTTGCATTCAGTATATTAGCAATGGAACAAAAATACAGTCTTCAAAATTATTCAAATTTACTAATTATGTTTACACTACAAAAAAGATTTGAGTCGGATCCACCCCACTGTGATCCTAATTCAAAACAGTACGCTCAAAAGCTCGAACGAGGGCTAGTCCACATATTGGTTAAGAACGTGTTTGGTGTCGACATATTTGTTTTGGCAATCAATTATATTTGTTTCAATGTTTCAAGCTGGTTAAAATATAAATTCAGATTATTATCGTAGCCTGTTTGGATTATCTAGATATAGATATTGATGTTAAAAAACAAAACTATTGCGATACTCCTGCTAATAACGTTGAATAATATAATGTGTTTATGATCTATTACAATCCATAAGAAATACAAAAACTCTACACAGCTACCTTTCTCTAAAATGGTTGGTATAGAAAAAAATGTTAGAGTTAAAACTAAATTCTAACGCTTATTTTGTTTAGTTATGAGACTTCCCAGATTGTGAAAACGTCGTTCGATTAAAATGCTACAATCGGTTTAAAGCTGAAGAAATGTATAGAGACGCAGATTCCAACGGTTTTAACATACCTGTCAAATGTCGAAAAAAATCCACTTTTTGGATGATATGAGATAATACAGAATGATCTGAAAATAGATTGCCAATAGTGATGATATCTGGCGAATAATATTTGGCCTTTGGCTCCAACCGCACCACATAATGACGTTGAGTGTGTGATACTACTCAATTATAATAAACGAAGAAACAGTATTAGTCTTTTATACATTCTATTAAAACAATTTACTATTCCGCTATAATCATGTTTATGTTACATTATTTTTAAATTCTAAAATCAATATATTTTCATAATATTCACAAATATTAAGTTTTGCTCAAAGGGATCGAATAATATAGATCTGACCTATAAACTAAAAAGTATGTAAACTGAACCAAACTAAACAACCTGTTGTTTTTGCGTTTAGCTTTTTGATTGTAATTTAGTAGAATTAACATAAATATTGAATCAATATGTACCGGTAAATGTAAGATGGTTTTTCCATTGCAAACCGGAATTAAAATTACAGTTTGCGAGTAGAAAAGAGTGAAAACAGCCTAAAGTGGCATTTATGTCATGAAATATACCTTTAATATCTTTGTGGAAAACAATGAAGAGACAATATTTCACAACAATATTTAATCGACTGAATGATTATATTAAGACAAAACGACCAGAGAGCGAAATGAAGACAGAGAATAAGAGCAAATAACTGTAGTTTAATTCATTAATCGGAAGATATACCACCTTCACAAATAAACTTTATTAGCTTGAGTTATTTTGATGGTAATAAAAGTCAGAACTCGAGTATATATATTGAAATTATTGATACCTGTTTATTTCAATATTTTAAAAGTAATTTTCAAAAAATATACGAAGGAAAAAACAGCACCCATTATTTGTACCTTATAATATAACCTAGAAATCTACTTATGTTTCGTGAATGGCATAAAACTACTCAACCGTTAAAGAAACCTACTACGATATAAATAGTGTTTATAATCAACCAAAATATTTCTTAATACGAAATGCCATTAACATAAATAGACTGTTATTTGCAATCTGTTTGTTTTTCTCATATTTACATTTTTATTCCATTATTAAAATAACAATTTATTCATTATTACTTTCTATTTTTTGTATCAGCAATTATTTTAATATTACTATAATATAATTAACATTAGGTGTGGATGGATAGCTTCATTAAATAATATTTTAAGTAACAAGCTTAGTAGGGCAGTGGTTAAGGCAACAAAAAGGTTCTCCTACTGCTGCGACCTTCGTTACTAAATGAGTTACATTTTTAATAGTATCGTCAGTCATCTATCAAGAAGAATAATGTATGTCAAATGATTTGATAAAAAAAATATCGAAGGAAACGGTCGTACGGGAAGTGGAAGACCACCTAGGAATGACCACTATCCTTACAAATTTTTGAAAAAGTACTCAATAGTTATCGAGAAAAGCATTACCATACTCCTAAGAATCTTTTTCTTGAATAATGATTTATAAATGTTCTACCTCCTCGACATTTATTGCTACCTAGAAAATACGGATTTGCTAAATTCCCAACTAAACCTCGCTAAGAAATAACAGCACCAGTATCAATAACAGTATCATCTTAAAATATCTGATGATATTTGAAGCAAGATGTGACTATTCCAATAAATCCAGTGGTATTCTTGTTAATTTTACGTTTTATACTTTTTACCAAAGTCTCTATGAATGAGACTTTTTATACAATCAAGAAATCGGATAAAACCCTAAGCAATCTCTTCCCTCTCATAAAACACTATCTTATGTCCATATACTTCCAGTTATAGAAAAAAAACACAAAATTTGTCACGTATGGCTTTCTCTGAGTGTGATTTTCAAGGTCGTGCAGGATCACATTGTTTTGAGGGGTATTCATTTTCGTCAATACTGTATACATGCATGTATTGAAAAGATGAAACATAATTATTGATAATGATACCTGATAAAAAAATTGTAATAAATAATAGTTATTTTTATAAATAAATCTTTAAAATTAAATACGATAATAACCTATAATTAGCCTATATTATATGGTTGTTCAGAGAAAACAATTAAAGCAGTAAAAATAACGGTAAATCGTTGCAATCGAATGAAAAACAGATATGTATATTTACACACATAAACACTTAAAAGTAGAATTTAAAAAATAACGGTGCATCCTTCAGATGCTGTTGGTTGAGAGTAAGATTTTATGATGAGTCACATCATTTAATTTTATTACGGGTTTTTAATGAAAATATGAATAACAAAAAAGTAACTTAAGCGTTCCTACAGGGTAGACGGGTCACATATACGTAATAATTAATGCTTGCGTACCTTTGTTGTAATTAAGATTATTTATATTATCACGGTATAGTACCGAAATGTAATGATATGAGACAGAACGTGGGAAATGTCGGTTTCGTGTCTTGACATTCCGTGCTTTCTAATTCTTCTTCTTTTTGAAACTGGGGCACATAAAATCTTTCATTTCGAATGAAATAATTTTATATGGCCGTTAACCATAAGATATCATTTGAGAAAGAAGGATATATATAACCAAAACTAGTGAAATTTCTAAAGAAAGTTTTATTTTGAGAAAAGCTCTTTTATTGACGTAATATTTTATTTACATTGCGTAATATAAAACAGGTGTAAATGTTTTATTTCACCGAATAATTTTGTTATTGAACCTACATATGGCATATATACAAACATCTTTTCTGTGGTAACATTATTACGCCACATGTGAGCAATAATTAGTTTTTAAACAAAGAAATCAAAAAAAGGAAAGTCTTAAAATCGAACTTTGCTTTTGTTTTATGCCAGTATATTTTAATCATACTCTGGGATTTTGAAAACGTATCTTCCACAGTTTCTGTCAAAACTTAGTTGTTAAAAATTATATAGTAGTTTTTAACGAACAACATTATAACGTTATGGAGGTTAGTGGCAACGTGTTTTTGAGTATAGAGAAAGCTATTTTAGTCTAGAAAGATGAGACTCTTTAGAAACAACATAGATTATTTTGGAGGTGCGAGATGTAGATCCAGAACATTTAAATGTATTCATGTTTAATTATATTCTTTGATTATTCGTTTTAAATTTGGAGCGGATTTTTTCTGCCCATTTTATACTAGTTAAAAAGAAAGAAAATGCTGTTTAGTGCGTCGGAATATGTATTGGTAAGCCAAGTTGCCAAATGTCTGCAAAGTTCTTTAAAATATTAGTAATAATATTTAGAAGTTACAGAACTTCAAATGGTGTAAACCAAAAATCATATATCATGAGGAAACATATAAACGTGCTGACGTGTATTGGCTTAATTATATGAATTTTCCGTTGTTCATAACTGTATTAGATCTTTTGTTCCAACTACCAACATCCTAGGCAAATATACTCATACACTAGGTAAATATGTGGTTTAGGAAAGGCATTTATTAAGAAAAATATTATACTATAAATTAATTAAAAACATTCCATCATATTTGTATACACCTTTCAATTCAATCACATTGATAGTGGCAATTTCATTCGATTTGAAAAAACTCACTTTATATTACACCTTGCAGATCCCACCATATGAATAGACCACGAATATTTCAGTTTGGTGCCGATGTGAATGATTCTCCTGAACTAATTAATGGATTTTTACGCTTAGGATTATTGTAGTACATCTATTTTTCATTGTTAGTCATTTTGTGTTACAAGAAACGTTATTTTTACAGTCAAAAAATGAAATCGCGATGTTGAAATGGTTTGAAATAGCATTTTCTGTCAATTAGTAGCCATTTTATGCCCGCTTAGGTTTTTTTCATCACATGTAAAATTATTTAAGCAGTTCATTGATCAATTGCTAAGCTGCCTAGATTATTTGAGATTTTTAACTGGGTTTTCGTCCAATAAGTCTGGCAGTTCATTAACTTTAAATTCACCATATTTAAATTATTTAAACCAAAGTTTTATAGTAATAGTAAAATAGTTTTATCGTAATATAAGTTAATAAGTGTTATAGTAATAGAATTCGAAAATGAATTAAATTAATAAATTTACTAATAGATTGTCTTAACTGCTATAAATATCGAGGGTCTTGATGCGCCGACCTGATATTAACTAACAACTAATTTTTAACACAAATTTGAGAAGAAGCTGTTTAAGTGTGGCCATATTCTAGAGAAGTTATCGTAGTGGGTGGCAGATTTAAATATAAAACATGAATTAGGTAAGCTAAGCGGGTAAGACGCGTCGTATTTTTCTAGTGAAAACATGTATAAATAAGGGTCGTAAGCTGAAGCACATTAATCTACCGTCATTGGAATCCAGTACACCGTATGCATTATTAATGTTTGGATATGGTACTGAATTGTAATAATATAAAAGAATGTAATGGGAAATATATTTTTATTTCTTTATCTCTATTCTGCATTTTCTAATATTTTTTGAGTGTTAATAATATTGAAGAGTGTTCAGAAAAATCAACTTTATCAGGATATAATTATCTTATTAAACGAGCTGGGTAAAGCTGTTTATATTTTATACTGTCCACTTTAGCCATCCGCCAAGGCTTCATGAGTTGACAAAAAATAACTGTCTACAGCTCGTTAAGCCGGAGTAATCCGCAGTCGAGGTTCGTGATTGAGGTGCTCGCTTTAGGAAGTAGATCCTGTTACTAAAAACCCAAAAAATACATTACGAATGTATGTCTGTATGAACGTGCGGTACTATCAAGGAAATTAACCGCATATAAATTATATCCAAAATGCGATCGGAAATCTCGATTTCCGTTTGGCGTCTTGAAAATTTGTATTTAAGGATTCATAAATTGCGCAGTAAAACCCATCAACTGATAAATTAGATAATGCAATTACGTCAGCCGCTATTACAGCCCTGGTCTGTTCGATACGCGAGCCGCCTTATCCTTCCACGAGGAAATGTTGGAACGTAAATATGCGGTTAAATGAGTCGAATGAAAATGGATAATAAAAAAAGATTTATCATCGGAATTATGATCGTAAATAAGGATTCCAATTAGGAGCGAACTAGGCGAGACGTTTAACTGTAGGAAAGCAACGAACTCGTTAGAGCTCGTTTACGACGAATAATTAAAAGTTCTGCGTTTGTCGGCGATGGTAATTGTTCATGGCCCTGGGTAATTTCGCCCATGGAGGATGATCGCTCGTCGGATCGTTGTAACCTTTTCTCGCAGGCGGCAAATGTTGTGTTACCTCGACCAAAACATTCAGAGATGCTTCTCGTCAAGATCTGACGTGTGTCGAGTAATGGTCTCATTAAAATAACCTTTAATATGTTTTCGTGAATCAATTCAGATTGATTATAATTAATCATGACATTTAAATAATATATTATATAATAAAGTAGCTTAACAATATTATAGATAGAAACTATCTTACTACAATTATTAAACAGGTTGAAGAAATAATACTCATCATCATCATCACATGTCCCCGCACATCTGTACCAGCGAATACAGCGCTACCATCAGTGAATATTGGATCATTACAGATGTTTTTAGCATCATTGCGCGTAATTTTAACCACTACTATATTGAAAAGCAATAGATAATTAATATATGCTGTCGAAAGTAGAATGAGAATAAATAAAAACTACAGTCGCACGCATTGCATTTCTCATACGTTTCTCTATAAACTGACCTACCGCGAAAATATTAAATACACAAACGCGATTCATCTCAATTTTGCTTGCTCTCCCCGGGTTATTTCTTCATGAGTTCTTCCCATTCCCATAAATATTCCGAGATCTCATATGCATTGATTTTCATGCATACTTTCCTGACATTGATAGGGTACTAATACATCGAAAGTTTTTGCAATGTTTATTATCTTATTTTTTAATATAGAAACAATTATTGTTTTCTTCCGTGCTATAGGTATACTCTTCAGTATAATCATTAAAGTAATACTGAACATTCAGACCTGTGATTTTCATTGTGACCCCTGATTTCCAACATATGTGGCAGTTACATAATTCTCCCGTTAATTTTAAACAACATATCATATTATTATAATTGTCTTGTAAGGACTAAAATTTATCATATAACTTAATATAACCTAACCTATAGTAGCTTTAAAACTTGGGTATACTATTAAGTACAAATCATCATACATGTGAGATACCCCAAATATTTTTAGTGATTACTAATATGAAGAAGACAATCGAGTGAATGTTAAGGGTTAGTAAACAGTAATTCCAGGAGTAAATAAGAACTGTCATGTCATGATTGAACAACATAATAACTATAAATGAATTTAGAGCACAAGTGTACAACAACACAGGTCACAAACATAACAACACATAACATAATCCAATAAACTAATAAATATAAATTAGTATATATAATGGCGGATACAAGAAGATGCCATGAGGATATAGTAATTTTTACTCTGTAAAATATTTTTTAAGGCAAGTTTACTGATGGAAGACAGAGACAGTTCGATTTTTAATTATTTCTTTTATTATTTAATTATTGCTTCAATTTCATTTCATTTCATTGTTGATCATAGAGAGAGAAAGAGTGTCGAATTATTCGCTTGAACAGTTCATGACATCTCAATTTGCACATTTGCACGTTGCAATTTGATTCCTTTCAGCAGCAAATTAAATTTTTTTCCCTGTCACTTCATGTAGAAGGGCTTTTGGTATAAAGTCGTATGTAAATTTTTGAAAATTGTTTTATACTTGGATCTTTAGTCCCGTAGCCTGATAAGATCAGATATATCAGTTTATCCAGGTATTTCTACGAGTTTCTTCGACTTTGGCGAACATTTTGGCATCGACACTGGGAGCCTGCTTTAATGTTTTCCACTTTCTGAAGTAAAAAAGCAAAATCTGACAAAAATGTCCATATTCGAAGAACAACAACTTTTGACTCGGTAAAATAATTACATAACTACCTTTATATCCAGAACATTCTATTGGCTATTATCTTTCAAAAGTGTTATAGTATCGCTTCATTGAATTGAAAAGTTGAAAAGGTAAAACCATTTAATAAAAAAGGGAAACGAAAAATATTAATTGAATATAATATTATAGTATATGCAAAGCAAGGAACATAATATACCACAACATATCATGTCTGGAGAAACAAACATATTTTCAAAGATATACGTTGGTCCTATTTTATTTATAATTATAATAACGAAAGTCATGAGTACTTAAACCAACGAATCTTATAATATAGAGTATCATCAGCTGTCCTAAAACTATCATATTCTAATAATATTGGAGAATGTGTTCTTGTGAGATCTGTGTTGAAATGATCTTGTTCTGTATGTTCTATAATGGTGCTGTACTATGTCCTGTGAAGTATTTATTAAGATCTTAGAATTTGCATATATAATCTAATGCTTGTATATAGCTATACATGGAAATTACATAATTATATATTCTATAATTACAAAATCTGTGCTTACATATGGTTCTCGTAAATTTTAGGTTAATTGCTAAATTCAAACCATTTTTACCGTAGATGATGAAATATTTCGATACTATATGGTTGGCAATATGACGAAATTATATAGTTCAATTTTGCAAAAATAAATGGATTTCAAAATAGATTGTCAAAACTGGACCTGTAAAAAATTTTATTATTCGTTCCATTTTCTCGTGGCGTCTCTTCTTTTTATGTCATTTATAGTCTAGTTTTAAATGCATATATGACAACATTCCTTTACTAATAACTAACTTAATATATTACTGACATCGATATATTTTAATGAAATCATGATGGCTGACATATAAAATTTTTAAAAAAGTGTGAAAGAACTTTGGCATATTTCAAAAGCAACAACTGTGATATTATATGAATTCAAATCAAAATACTTTTAGCTTTTAGATTTTTGAGAGACGTTTTTGATAAAGCCGCTACTTTTTCCCCAATTATTATTTTTTTAATAACTTTTTTATTAATATATTGTTAATATTCGTTGAAGACTAGCCTACAATTCTTTACAATAACTTAAAAACTAGGTCTATAGTTAATCTCTCACGTTTATTTATTGTTTATAGCTGTGGTACTTATGCGTGTTCTGTTAAATACATTTAATGGAATTACCACATTATATCGTTTGATTCCATCAAACCATATCAGTTTTAAACTATCCAATATCTTTTTTATTTTTATTACTCAATATATTTTTTATATTTCCCAAAATCATCCCGAGATACTTACTGCGGTTGTTATATGGGGTGATATAGATTTATTCATTGTTATTTTGATATGGTAGTTTGGTTATATATAATCTTAATATGCACTGATTTGCCTTTATTAAATCTACGTCTGAGTCCATTTATTTATATTATCGCTGGCTTGTTGTAATTTTCTAGTTGCTTCTTTGCTAACTTCTCTAATATATTTTCTATTTGTGCTATATTATATGTTTAAAGTAGGTGGGACATCAGCTTTAGCTTCTTTTATTGTAAAGTATGGTATCGCTTATTTGGCTCTAATCTTTTTGTTTGAGATGTAAGAGTGTAAAAGTTTAATTTGTTGCTAGGAAGTCCCACGTGCCAAACCTTGTCTAAGACTTGGAGTAAATTTAGAAATGTAGCTGAGTAGATATTTTTATCCTTGTAGGATTTTTTAATGGCTTCTGTGATTTTATGGAGCTGGTTAGCTTGTTATCATAATAATTTCAAATAATAAATTCAAACATCTTAACATTCAAACATTCAACTCATCTCATATTATATTTCAAAATTTTCGGTAGATTTTGCTGCACTTGTACGTTTTTCAAATCATAACATGATTACCTACTTTCTAGGAATTAGAATAATTAAAATAATTTAAAAAATTGAAATGTGCATGATCACCGATTTCAGGTAAAGTTCACAATAATACAAGCAATACATTTTTCTTAAACCAACAACTATAAATGAAAAAACAATAGTTAATAAATAGTTAAAATATGTAGAACACAATGGTCATATATTTAAAATGTGTATATATAATCATAAGTAACTAAGTATAGTTTGTTACAATAGAAGTCATAATCAAATATTTCCCAAACATTAAAGATAAGCAGATTATGCAAACTTACGTAAAACAAATAACAATTATCAAACAGTTGGCAAGCAAAATGACCAAACAGTAATAATAACCGACGGAGCACAATTCATATAATTACGCATTTTCGATAATTTTTCCACGAAACGAGGTACCGCCTGACGCACCCAGAAGGCTTCCAATTAATATCAATTATCTACTAGGTTGTCGTTCTACCTTTCGAAATTTTCATCCGTTAACTTTCACATTTCCCCTCTCGTCTTTCATTGTTTTTTGCCGCTTCCTTATTACTGTGAAATTATATGCGAGCGTTCGCACCTTCTTCGTACATACCGACCAGATGACTGCCGGGGAAGCCGTTTTATTACGAAATTCATACGAGTCTATTAAAGGATTATGTAAAATGAACGTTAATTGCACTTGAGTCGGTGACTGTTAGAAACCTTGGAAAATATTTTTATGTTAATTACATTTTTTATTTTTTTTAATTGATTGGTTTGACATGATGTAAGTAAATTAAAAACATTAAATAACTTTTCTGAAAAGTGCGCCGAATATTACTGGTTTGATGCTTAAAGCACTTGGTGGCAAATCAATAAATTGAAACTAAAGCGGAATGTGGAAAGTCTCCATATCGAATAAAACCACTCATGGAGAGTACTACTGCTAACAACTCAATTAATTGAAGCAATCATTGGCCGAGCAATGATCAGTTTGAGACCAAATATGAGATACTATTTTCCTATCTTGACAACATATCGACGTCATACTGCACATCAATTACAACCTATTTGATCTATATATTTGATCACCTATGTACACCAGCACATACCAAACACTAAAAACGGCTTGTTTTCAATGATATAAAATCCCTGTAATGAAAGATGCTTAAGTTAACTTGAGGAAATATAGAATATCGATAAATTTTTGGTTTGGAAAATGTTTGTTTAGATGTTTGTGTTCTGCCTTAACAGGTCAATTGAAAAGTCCCCGGGCTACCATAGTAAAACAGATTTTTTTGGCAAAATTAGTTTTTTTATTCAACATAATTCCCTTCAAGGGTGATACACTGATTATAGCGACCCTCCAACTTTTCGACACCATTTTGTAGTACGATTTATCCTTTGCTTTAAAATAGGCCGCAGTTTCGGCGATCACCTCTTTATTTCGAAAACGAAAATTTCTTCCCAGCGAGCATTCTTTTAAGATCTGAGAATAGGACAGACAGAACAGTCGCTGGGGGCCAGATCTGGAGAACACGGTGGATGGATGGATTTTTGTCAACCAAGTCGTTTTTACTGATTTGTGACACGGTGCATTGTATTGGTGAAGCAGCACATTCATTTTCTTCAAATGCAACCGTTTTTGTCGATTTTGTCCTTCAAACGGTCCAATAACACGATGTAATAGACGCTGTTGAAGGTCCTTCGTTTTTCAAGGTAGCCAATGAAGATTATTCCATGCGCATCCCAAAATACAAACGGAATGTGGAAAGTCTCCATATCAAATAAAACCACTCATGGAGAGTACTGCTGCTAACAACTCAACCATAACCTTACCAGCCGACTGTTGCGTTTTCCCACGCTTTGGAGCGTGTTCAGTCCACTCGGATGACTGTCGATTCGACTTCGGAGTGAAATGATGGAGCCGTGTTTCATCTATTGTCATATATCGACGCAAAAACTTGGTTTTATTACGCTTCATCATCTTCAAAAGATGCTCCGAATCATCAACTCGTCTTTGTTTTTGATCAAAAGTGAGCTCGTGCGGCACCCACTTTGCACAGAACTTTCTCATACCTAAATATTCGTGAATGATATGATGTACACGTTCAGTTGATATCTTTAGAGTGTCTGCTATTTCATTCAATTTCAATTTACGGTCATGCAATATCATTTTGTGGATTTTTTAAATGTTTTCGTCGGTAAGGTAACTTCTTTTGGGCGTCCACTACGTTCACCATCTTCGGTGCTCATTCTACCACGTCTAAACTTATCATACAAATCCTTGATGGTTGATTTTCCTGGAGCAGATTTTTCCTTCAAGAAGCAATAGTTTATCAACAGGCGAAATTGAATGATCGGGCAGCTATCAAATTCATACACTGATCTTTTGAGTGTTAGGCTAACTGAAAAACATATGGATTTAATTCTAGTAGCGCCGTCTATGTATCAGGCCGGGGATTTTTCTATTGACCTATTATACTTGAATAAGCGTTCTTAAATAATATTACAATTAATAGGTAATATTGTTCAATATAGTGTATGTCTTTCATAAAAGTGAGGTTATGCTTCGTCAAGAGTTCCTTGAAGTGAACAATTAAAAATTATTTAATAAAATCAAGTATATGAAATAATATAGTGGTAAAACAAATGCGCTTAGATCAAATCCTCCCGGAAATTTAATGACTAGGTATTATTCTAGATTTAGATGCATTAGGAGGGACACATTTTTTTCACGTTAAATCGTGATTAACATATAGTTATTTAAAAATAAAGATATAACTCGTGTTTTTCGGTAACCAACATTTTCGTGTTTTAGTCCTATTTGACTATTGACTACTTCCTAAACTGGATATGGCTATAATTCAATTAATTCATTGTAACTGTTGGATTATAAATAATGAAATAAGTTGGACATTTCTTTGAATGGATTGAAATAAACTTTAAAAGGATTAAATACTGTTTGCATTTGATTTAGTTTTCCTATATTTTGCACAACATGTGTATTATATTAACACAGTTAAGTTGAAGAGTTGATACAGCTTACAGAAACTAAAAATAAATGACAATTCAATTTGAAAATATAATCACTTAGTTTTATATGAGGGTTATAATGTTTTATATGTTTATAGCCAAAGCAGATCTGTATAATCTAATCATAATAATATATTTAACTTAATTGAAGGATGTTAATCATAAATCATGGGAATGAAAACATTGTAATTCATTCAGTATCTTATTATCCTGTATATTTCAATAGTGTACTCTTCGATTTTCAAGTAATAATTCATAAACTAAACACAGGCCTTCAGATCTGGACAAATTGTTCAACACATCTTTATAAGTTACGAAACGTGTAAGATTTAAGGTAGTGTAGGACAAGAACTTTTATTTGATTTGAGAAGTATTCTCTAATAGTGGAAATCACTAATCACACTGCGGTACCAGAACATTTGTGGTATTTCTGAGTATCACTATATCTACCAGAACTTTTTACCCAAATTTTCATGGTATACCCGGTCTGGTATGGTTTTCTAAACTTGCTTTTGGACCGAGCAACTGAACTTCTATATGCTAATAATATATTAGTTTACGACAACTTCAATCTAACTTTCGTAACCTGAACTGCGATACTTGTGCTAGGAATTAGCGGATTAGTGGTGTTTTTCAAAGCATGCGTGTCCTAATTCTAATATTTTATGGCTAGTAGCTTGTGCACCTTCAATCGACTGTTGGAGAACTGGAACTGCAATACCTTTCCCCAAACTCCCCTTATTAACTATGCCAAGAAATACTCTTTTAACTCCATGTTATAAAAACTTATTTTCTCTATAACTACTACTTTATGATCTTCTCAATACCGATAACATCATTGAAGATCAAAATCATTTATTTTACTTGAAAATTGTTAAATTATAAAGAAAAGAAGTTGCGATTTATTGAACCCAGTGTAGACACAATATTGTTGGTACAATCCTATTCCAATGTAAGCGAATCTCTTATTTTTCACTCACTACATCTCACAGTTTGGCATAAACAGGCCGTTTTACTTTCAAAGAACCAAGGTCTTATGAGAAGCGTAATATATCATATATAGACAGTAATCATTAATTTTATTTTTTATTTACGTATGTGACTTATTACATAAAAATGTATATCATAGAAATGTTCAAATTAATTAAAATAGATAATACATGGACATCAGTTAATTTGTCTTGGTTTTTGATGTAATGTAAATGTTTTAATACTAGAAATTCGGTTACCTTTATTGCAATTTTTTGATCTTTCCTACTATAGAAAATTCATCTATTATAGGAAAATAGTTGTTATGAAATTTTTTTTTCATGCTTCATATATAAAAAAAATTTGCTAGTCAATGAAATGGTGATTTCTAAATATTTGACGTTACCTTTTTGATGTTACTTATACTTATACTTATATACTCTACTTAGACTTGTTTACTTGTGACTTGATTCCGTTTTGTAATTTAAATATTATATAATAGTTTTCTGACACCTTATTATATTTGCCACAGTATTGTTGTGGTAATATGTTTTATATAAAACATCTAGATATTTTCTACTAGCCGATGATGTAAACAATGAATTATGTAGTTCAAAGCAACACCCAGGCGTATTGTAAATCCCACTTGGTTTTTTTACCAAACATTTTGCAGTTTTTTTCATACATTATTTAAATTATTTTATATCACCGCAACGAAATTGATTTATTGTTAGTTATATTATGTTGAATTTAGTATATACAATGCTTATTTATAGTAAAATGTAGAATATTTTATTGTAATTTTAATGGTTTTATAGATATTAAAGCAAATCTTTCTTGACCTGGATTGACACTTTACGGGCAATTTGTTGACTGTTTCCCATATGCATATACAGTGAAAAATAAAACAAGACATTCCCATTTAAAGATAATTTTGTAAAAAATAATTTCTTATACAAGCTGGCTATATTATTTTATATAAGAGTTAATTACTGGAATAGTTTATGATATGTTTTATATATTAATCGAGAAATTATGAAGAATCAAAATAAGGAAAACCTCTTACTTTCGGCCGTTTAATATCTATAATGTCAAGGATTTTATATTAAATCATCATTAACATTTTTGATTTAGTGGAATTCATTAAATATAACTTTAGTTGCGACGCTGGATATGATTGCAGTTAACTGAATAGTGTTCGTCTATTTTGATTCACATCATTTGTGTTTGGGACCTCATTACATATCAAATAAATTGGTGGAATTTCTCTCAAATTTTTTAAAAGTATTTCAATATAAAACGGGATTATTTACTAGGTCAATATGTAAATCTTTGGTTTAGATTAGTAAATACGTGTATATATTATCAATTACTTCAATAATTTATTTTTAAGGAGCATTAACTGATATTACAATTAATAGATGATAGTTTTTCAAGAAAATTTATTCTTAAATAACTTAAGAAAATATTTTGCTTACTACATTTTAGAATATTTTATTAATGCATAACTCGTTATAGGCTTCAATTTTTATATACATATTTGTATCAAATGTCACTAAAATTTTATCGATTTTTTTAATTTCTTTTTTTAATAGCGTTTATGCCGTTTATTCGTAATAATAATGTAAGAATGAATTAATTTGATTATGTTTAATTTAATTTGCTATCTCTAGACGGTATTAGTTACGCTGGAAGTCAGTAGTGTTTAACCGCATATAAATAACAACGTATTTACTAATAAATTCGTTATTTTAATAAATTTCATTACCTTTAGATCGACATTTATTTATTTAGTTTCCTTTTATATGTATAGTAAGTACATTACATTTTTACTTTTACATTTTTATATGTATAGTAGTTTAATTTTTCCTCATGAAATATCGATTTGCTTTTTACTCGATGGTAATTTACAAAACTCATCAGTAAGGAAAGGGCAGTAAGCTATAATGCAACTATTCTCTTATGAAAGTAATACAAGATCATTGTACGATTATGCAAAACGTGTATTAACAGCCGTTATTGTTGCAGTTACAAACCTTGAATAAGGATTGTAAACTGTTTATGTTCTTATATATTTAGATAAATGAAACATAATTTTAAATACTTGTTAATGAATAAGAGCCTGTGATAAACTATACATTTGATTTTTAATTCTAACTAAACCATTTTAGAAAAAATACATAATTTAAATGATCATTACCATAATTAATAAATATTTTGTTAACTTAAATTATTACATTTTTAAGCATAGAATAAGTAATAATATTGCTTTTTCTGAAAATCGTAGGTTTATTTTGTAAATGGCATTATATATATTTGTGACTCAAAGTATCGCTAAGCAATATTTTCTCGTATATGTTTATCTTGAATTTTTTGCTTCCTGTTTTTTAATACTATTTGTTATTTTTTTTGTAAGCTTAGAGAATAACGGCTGGAACTTCCCATTTAACTGTATCTATATATTAAGTATTTTTCATGGATGTGATACAATGCTGCCATTGAGTACTTTACTTCATAACTGGATCGGAGTGTCTGTATTTGTAAGGTACATGTCGATTTTATGAACGCGTGTATTTATTTTTTTAAATATTATCCACAGTTTTCTATCGTAGTAAATTATCATTTTCACTTAATGAGCATTAAAAGCTTATGTTATTGATATTGATATGACATTTTCAGTCGAGAATAATTTAGGATATATATATATATATATATATATATATATATATATATATATATATATATATATATATATACAAATCGGCACTATCTATTTTCACAATTACTTAGCGCTATAATAATCTACTGAAAAATATTATAAAATATTATACCTTATAACTCCGTAGCCCATCATATTTGTTCAGGGATTACTAGCACCATATTTCTTCTTCTCCTGCTCAACGTCTCGCTCAGGCGCTACTCTACCTTATTATTCTATTTTAGTACCTAACCGCTAACATATAACACATCACTTAATATGTATCTGGACTGATACATAAATCTTCATATATTAGGCTTGTTACAGCAGTTTTAGCGGAACAAATTCTGTTGTAATATTGTCAGAAATGTATAAAAATAAATGAAATTATTTGTATCCGTTATTAAATATTATTGAATATTTTTGTTTGTTTGGAGAAATGCTGTTAACTTGTTGGAGCAACGTAATATTTCATAAGTATTATTGAGACTCAAAACTTAAAAATTTCACTAGAATTGGTGGCCATATAAATACGAGTGATGCTAAAAAGTGATCATCCAAAATTCATAGAAAATATAAATTAAACAATTCTAGAAAACCGTCAAGAAAAGTTGCCTGAGATCCAGAATGTAGTGTATTTACAATTAAAGACGAATTTCTGATCACGTATAAAGTCCTTTCGAAGCAAGTAGAGCATTTTACTCACTGTGAACTTCTAGAGACTAGAGAAATTTGTTTCTTATTAAGACTAGAGACACTGCGTGACATTGAATTGAAGAAATAGAATTTGTGTGGAAATAAAAAATTTAGAAATTATATAATAGTGATTGATTTCAAAATACGTCAAATGAATCTTTAAATTAAGATATTTATTGTAATTTACATGCCATATTTGCCTTGTTACATTTTTCGTCAGCGGAAATTGCTGCTAGTAAGTGAATAAATCATTTTGTTACCTTTATTAACTACAAGATATTTTCTTCTCATTTTAAAATCGATATTAATAGATGTAATAAAATATTAACAAGAATATTATCTGCAAATCATGAGGTATACGAGATACTAATCAAATTTGTCTTGCTTTGATTTATTAAGATATTTAGAGTTTACCGTTACTTATTTAATGATGAACTGATACACATTTATCTAAATTAGAAAGTAGCGATAAATAATGATAACAGTATAAAAACATGTATTCTTACTTTTGCGATTGTGTTAACACCTGTTTCTCTTTCTGTGGAAAATATAATAAGATATTTATGTAATGGGAAATAAATGATTATTACAGTTAATTACAATTTCGATCTTTGAATGTATTAAATATGTGGGGACTATAGTTAAGTCAAGGTTTTTTATTATATTTGTTCTCTATTTGTTGCTGGAATCTGCTATTTTCAACTATTGCTACTGCTATTTTGTTTTAATAGTAGCTGGCAAATAACTATCTGAATTACAACACAATTTTTGTAAGATCCAGGTAAAAAGTGGGAATGTTGAGCATTGTTTTTAAAATGTTTCGTTTTATATAATTGAATAATAATGGGAAACTACTATTATTGAGTATGGAGTGGAACTAATACCTAACACGTACGTTCATAACTTCATCAGTTATTTTAATTTGTATATTATATGTCCGATGTCATAGTCGATACGTATTCTTTATATCGAGTAACACTAATTTGAAAAAATGAAATTCTTTGCCGCGAGGTTAGTGGTCTGATTGCTTATCGGCATTACCAAGTTTGCCTGCTATTATTGTTGTAGCTACTATGAAAAAGTATTATACACGGAAATGAGTAATAAAATTGTCTGGGCTAAAAACTTGCGCAGGTTATTAATGCATATCATAGTCAGTCATCAGTTATTTTTTATCTATTTAGTAGCATTTTGAAGTTGATAATATAGATATTTTTAGCTAATTCGTGTGGCAGCCTGGAAAGAGTTTATTTATCTACTTCTAAACTCTCTAAAAGTTCTTTGAGAGTTTTGGTTGGGCTTTTGTCTAATAAGTGCTGCTAATTAATTGTCTTTCAACGTTTTTGGTTCTTTAACGGACCTGCTTCTGCTATTGAAATGCCAATATAAAATCATAGAAATTAAAACCGACTGTTGTAACATGATGAAGCAGCATTGTCATATGTTTCTGAAACGGGTTTGTGAAACTTTCCAGTAGATTTCCTGATATTAAACAACAGAAAAATGAGTATCCAAGACATGTTTGATTAGCGTTTGTATAACCAGAATAATTTAATGGCGCTAATTGGGAAAGCGAAATTTTATTTAGAGAAAAGTTAAAACCATCGAATTTAACAGTTGTTTTCATTGATACATCATATTTTCACCTATATATATACATATATCGCTGATGAAAGTACATGACTAATAAGTAATCCCCTACTATTAGCAACATAGGATACACAAAGTTAGAAAAAAATTTTTTTAACTGTTAAATTAAATGTTTGCTTAAAATTAAGTTCAATTTTATTTCAATGATTACCTCAAAATCATGAATTGTACTCGATAGAAATTTTCCGCGATAATTTTATTCGAGATATACTTTTCATCTTTACATCTTTTCAGATGATAATTCATAAGTAAATGTTTTCATTGTTTACCCTTTTCTCAAATCATGCAAACCAATATTTAAAGTTTTGTTAAAATATGTTTTATTTGCCATTCTATTGATAAGGATTTTTGAAAAAATAATCAATAAGAGACTATTTAATCTCAAAATTAGGTTGCAATATGTTTTAACCCAACATTACTTGGTTATTGATCAATGAGATCATACATCTTATTTTGTGTCATAAACAATATAATTTTTATATCAATTCTTATTAATTTATTGTTACTAATTTTTTAATTTAATGAAAAACTGTTATCAATGCTGTTACTTACATATATTTTTTTTGTTACAGGGACGAGGAATTGGTATGTTGGCTTGAATTCTGTAAGTTTTTTTTAAAATTTAAATCGATGTCTCTGCCCAGTTCCGTTGATTAATGACCAAATATATATCATGTATCCATTAATATGCCACGAATCTGTGAAACAACAATGCGAGATATAATTGTATTTTATATTAACGATGCATCACTCGGTTATTGAGAAACATCGTAAATGTGCAAGATGGGTTCTAACATTTACGGAGATACCGCTGAAATGGTCTGGCGTAGTATATACGCCGTTTGTCGACCTAAAAGACAGTAGAAAGGCTTATTGAAAATGCCAAGTTTTATTAGACGACAGTAAATAATAAGTTACAGCTGAAGAAAATCTATTTCTACGTAATATCGTATCAAATCATATGATCTTTTCTTGATTCGCTTTATTTTTTGAAATTATTTACGAGGTAACGCTCACATTGATTTTTATGAAATAATGTATTATAAAGATTCTTAAATTTCTTAAAAATGTATTGTTTTCTTCCACTTTTATTTACTGTTTTGGGTTTCATTGATTCCAATCAAAATTAAATACTTTTTTCTAGCTATTACTAGTTTCTCCTGATGGTTATCAATTTTTCTTTCATTATGGTATATACAACAATTGGAAAATCGAAAATACTCGTAATATTGTATTGCCAAGAGAGTACTGTTTTAATATGGTTTCCAATCATTCACCCAACAATTGACCCAATTGCGAATGTAGTTTTACTATTTCAAAAATATCACAAACAAAATTAAAATATCGAATTCCTCAATGTCACTTAATTTCAGATAATTTTTGTATTGTTATGTAAGATATTCACACTGTATGGCTTTAATTTTGAATTATGCTTATTACAAACTTCAGCTTACTGATTAGAATGTTGTATTGAAATAAAGTACCAAACAAAATACTAACATTTATAAAAAAGCACAACATTAAAGTTATTTTCAAACCACACCATATTTCAAGTTCTCCATAACCTCAAACCTAAAAGAATTCTGCTAAAGGCGATGGATGTGTCAATACAAATTCAGTACTATAGGTCTATTTTTTTTACAAGAGTGTTAATATTCATAAAAACATAGATAATCTTAAAAAAACTAAGGTGTATAGAACTGGCCCTATCAGTCATACCATCTTCTCTGTTTTTACCTAATAGGATAAACTAATAAGACCATATCATATCTACCGCCCTGGAGACGCAACAGCAATGTTAAGATAAGCTAGTTTTAGTTAATAAACATTGCGCCAATCCAAAAGTAATTAATTATAATAAAATAATAGAAAATTATTATATAGGGACAAATATAAAAGAAATAGAAACCAATTATTACATAATATTCATGTAAATTTACAGTTCTAATATTCTGTATAAGGGATTTACTGTTCTAAAACGTTCTTTTTTTTTAATTATATACAATTAGTGGAAAATCATATTTTCAACTGAAATAATTTTACGCAAATTGATCTACTTCAGAAAGGATATCAGTTGGCGGATTAACCTTCAATTGTTCATAGCTTATTTCCAGAAGAGCCTTTGTGGAACTGTTATTAATACTTTAGGAAGGCATTTTATTAACTTGGAAATTAAACTTACTTAAGCTTGCCTGGATGATTTGTATGTTTGTATGTATGGAGTTTATTTTTTGCAAGTAGTAGTATATATTATGAGTAGTAGTTAGGGTAATTAATATGACTATTCTGTTACTAATATTATTATACTATTTTTAGTTTTATTATACTATTATATAGTTTTACTACAGTATACTTGTTTTAGTTATTCGGAGCGCGTTTGACTGTACATGAAGGCAACCCAAGATATTACTTGATAATATAGATGATAAAGTTTCTTGTTAATATGCTGATTACATACATGCGTTCTAAAATCGAAGGTAATATTCATTTTAATTTATCAGGGGAAAACAGGATGTCCAATCAGGAAATTGATTAAAATTCTACGACGGTACCGATTTTGAGACGTTTTTATTTTGGACGGATATATTGAAGATTAAATAATATGAATACATAACATAAGATTGGTTTAATATTATCTTTAATTGAATTTTTTTAATGTACGTAATGAGTTAAGTAATTACATTTAACGATACGATTTTACTTTTAACTGTTTCACTATTTTTTTAAATATAGTGCGAGTTTACTCAATATTATAAACACTTTCTGAAATAAGGCTCAAAAAAATTATTTCTTCTTCTAAAATAGTTTTATATTCTTCAAGGTATTGTTTCTTATGTACAATGTATTTATTCTTCATGGGATTTTATTTATATTTCTAGCCTTGACAGTACTGAGTATTGTTAGGCTCCATTTGGCGTTTCGATTGAGAGTTAAGAAAATTTTGTAAGTTGCGGCAGTAAGTGAAAAATTATATATATGAGAAAAGGAAATTAATTCATGAATGTTATCGTGCGGTTCTTTTTCAGAATCTTCTATGTGGATTATCATGATAACAAGCTAAATCTCCATAGAAAAGTAGTATGAGGAATTAAATCGTAGCTGGTGTTCACTCCAGGGCGAATTACGTGAAGGTCGTCCTCAATCGGTTGTTGTGCTAGAAAACATTAAAGCAGTACATGATCTTATAAAGGAAGATGTGACATACTGCGGAATTTAAGCATACTAGGCCAGCAACAGCATAAAAGTCAATAAGGCAATTATTCAGATTTGGCTCTCAATATTTTTTGTTTCCGCACATTGAAAACAATTTATGCAGTCAATTATATTCAACTTCTCTTGAATGATTCAAAAAGCATGTTTTGAAGTAGAAAATGTTTATGCATTTATTTTTATGGAGAATAAGTTGAAAAACAATACATTGAATTTCAAGAATAATTTTTTTTTCATTATTAGGTCAACAATAGAAATAACAACCCTTATATACAAAAAATGCAAAGCATGTTTTGAAGTAGAAAATGTTTATGCATTTATTTTTATGGAGAATAAGTTGAAAAACAATACATTGAATTTCAAGAATAATTTTTTTTTTCATTATTAGGTCAACAATAGAAAAACCCTTATATAAAAAAATGCATTGCATAGGTTTCTGGAATGGCTTTTAAAAGATTCTTTAATCTTCTTAACTAACTCAAAGTGATGTTACCGAAGCAGTTCTTTGGCCAGCAATTTCACAAACACTGTGATTGCAGAATCATATGATTTAATTTTTTATTAAAAATTTGTGTCGTGTCAATTTATTCATAATACATGCGATTTTTATATTTATAATATTTTGATTACAGTACTAAGAAATAAGAGTACTATACATAGTTTTGGACCTGAGAAACCAAAAGCTGTTTATAAGGTAAATTGTGGTTGCTGAAAATAACTCAGCAGATTGTTTTTAAAATTGGTTCTAGTGTTAGAAATATCCAATAAATTCATTAGTTTGCTATTTTCGACCATTAACTGTTGATGTTGCTTTATCAAGCCTTAAGTATTTTGTAAACCTTGCATCAGCTGTTAGTTTACGTATATTAGGTCCGTCAAATATTTCATAATAATTTCAGCGCTTCTTTTCCATAACGAAATCGCTTTCATTTCTTGCCGGTGATGAAGACTTTCTTAAGACATATTTTGTACTTGACGAATTGTTAATGGATCACTGTTCGTATGTGGAAATGGCTTCGACACTGACAATACCTCACAACATTTATATGTGCTATTTTTTAATTTTATACTGATGATATTCATCGAGCAAAAGTGCCAATCATCTTAATGCTTTTTCTGTTATCTCCATAACGCGCAGAGAATGAAAAGTATACATCTTCAACAAGTTACTTGTACAACTTTCTTCTAAACGCATTACAAAACAATTTCGGTACCCATGTCTTGTTAGTGTTTACTAGATAAAAAAAAAAAACAGGTATTTAGGTGTACAAACGTTTTTTAATAACTCAAACTGTTGTAATTATTAATTAAAAGGTTTATTAACACATCTCAGTCGTGATGTATTATTTTTAAGGAACAATTTTTTCAATTAAATACCATTAGAACATATGACCTTTTAATATCTATAAAATTAATGACTTAAACTTGAATCTAAATATGAAGTATTTCTTCGAATCGAAACCCGAAATATCATCGAAGAAGGCACGAAAATAACATTTACTGTCCTCGATGACGCCGACTATTATCATTTATATCTCTGCAATCGGGGCGTTCATGGAAAATACGTAAATCGTAAACTGCAATTGCCGTCCGACAGATGAGCATCGGCCACGGTCCGCAATGAATGAATCATGCTTCTCGTAACTTCCTGAGTCTGGCTGAGTCTTCAGTCGACCAGTGCCATAGTAACATGCATCGCCTTCGGTGTGTGCTCTTGTTTCGCGTCGATCGACTGGAGATTTATGCCGATAAAGTTAACCGACCATAAAAAATATTTTATTCATTAATGTTGTAATGCAGTCGGATGCGTTACCTTCATAACCTTCATATTCGAGGAAGCGGATGGCAATAATGTCAACGAACTGAAATTATAACGACCTCTGATTATTGATTTTTTTTAAATAGCATTTTTATGCAATTTCGAATTTACATAAAGTTAACATTCACGCTTGCCTTGGTTTTTATGCTATTTGTACCATATATTTGCATGCAGTGTTATAGTATTTCGAAGTTTTTGAATTAAGTTTATTTATTTCCTATAATATTTCTGTTTATGATCATTTTTTTACTAATCATTTACTTTATTCAGATGAAGAAGACCAGTTAATTAACACAAAACTGTCTGATTTAAAACTATAGATAAAAGCAGAAAAAACATAGGTTAAGGACAACGAAAAAACCAGACTATTTAAATTGTATGAAGATATCGAATTTAGTTAAGTTTAAAGCTACCAAAATCAATCGCTGTAAATGGAAAACAGTGATACGCTTGAGTAAAGCACATTTTCGTATAAGTATCAGTTAAAAAGTAAAATAGTAGTTTTTCAAAACGTTGAAATGTTCGTCCATATTTCACAAAATCCTGCTGTACACATCAGACGTAGTTCCTTCCGACCACAGGAGCAAAGTTATCCACAGGTGGATCTATCTCTATTGTGCCTGAATAATTTTGAAAGGCTGTACTTAGTAATTGACAATATTTTCATTATTTTCTCTCTAAAGCTTCAAAATTATAAGAATACAAAATATATTAGTTCATATCTTATCAAAATTTATCGTAATGTATGGAGAAAGTATTTAAATGTATACAATATTGTGATTAAGGAAATTTGTTAATTCTAATTAATTCAAGAAATTCTTTCCGTATATATGTTCTGTAAAAACTTCGAGAAAATAGTTGTTATTTTGTACGAAAAATTGTTTGTTGTTTGGTAAATTCACAATTTACTTTTGTTATAAATAGAAGAGTTTTATGCAATATTAAACTGTCAAAATGTTGTTTCATTGTAAAACAATTTTTTGTAAAATGCTTTGTTGTCTAAATGTGGCGAACTCAACGTGAATTATTATAAGAGGCAAATTAATTGATATAAAAATGTATATAGTTTCAATTCTTAATTTTCTTATATCCAATAACATTACTTGAAAGGTCTTGGAAAAGAACTCCTTTCACTTACAAGAAGATTGTTACTACATACTACATGACCACTTAATAAAACCTTCATAATAAAGATTAAAGACTATTGTTAATATGTAATACTATTCAAACTCAATATTATTATTCTTCGTACGCATCAATTTTGAATTCAATTCAAGTATAAGTCAATATGAAGCACTTTCGAAAGTTTTTATCAATTTATAATTTTTTCTTTTGTGTTTTTTAGTTTAGTCTTCCTTTAAGAATTTTTTTTATAATTGTTGGGCTGCTTTTTGATACAAAAATCATTAAGTTGAGGTTTGAAAAAAGCCAAGTTCAAGAAGCAATCAGGAGGACCTCATGCTTGAAATTAGTATGCTAAAGAAACTTTGTACTGCAGCAATATTGTCAAACAATGTCAGCAAAACATATTTCGATTTATTAAACCAGTTGATATTAAATGTTCATTAAATGACGAATGGGAATAAAAAAGAATGCGAGTCATAGTAATAAATTAGCGTATTGAATTTATTTCGTAATGTCTGATTTTGATGCACTAAATATTTAAATATTATCTGGCATATTCCTTAATGGAACTTGACAAGAACTTATTTGTACTTCCATTATGTTATGTTATATGCGACTATCCACATAAGTCAAATGCATTGTTTTGTTACGTTAGAAATAAAACAGTATGAAAGGCGACAATTTTTTTATTGCCAATCGGAACTTTTGTATTTTGATTTTTATGTTTGTGTCCTTATTTAATTTAATATCATCCTAATCCTAAAAGGATTATTGCCATCTATAATAAACATATACTTGTATTCGATCGTAAAAGTTTTATCTTCAAAAAGACTACATGTACCTGTGATGGCCGTTTTTCTTTCTTAATCAACGTAACTATGAAAAATAAAAAAAATAACAGCAAATAGCGGAAGACAGATGAATCTCAGCGTTGATCTATAATGAATAAATTATATTTATGGTTACTTCCTCAGATGCTGTAGAACTGTGGTTATCAATTTAGTGAAGAATTATTCACTGTTATCTGCTAATTAAGAGAACTTTTAATACGAGTAATATCGTATAGCAATGAAATCATCCTCTATTGTCACTGAAAACTTATCGATGCAAGTGCAAGATTCATCGTTAAACGAGCTTTATTTAAAATATTTTCTCGCTATTAATTAGGTTATGACTATACAATTCCTGATTTCATCGTTAGTAACTGTATTTTCTTATGATTCTAATGCTATTAAGAACGCGTCGAGTATTAAACTTACCTTAATTATCAAAAGTTTTAAAAATAGCCTAAAATAATTAAAGTTATTAAGTTTATATAGATACCTGTTGAGATCTTTCACCGTTTAATTACAAAATCGGGGTCTTGGCTTATTCACTTTTCATGTACTACTTGTTATGTAGAATATATGTTCTAGAAATCCGATATAATCGACAGAGATGTTTTGGTTTCTTATAAAGATTTTTTGATCGTAATTGGAAATTCTAGTTTTCTCTTTTATTCTTATTCCTGTGCATGTCTAGACGGTCTCCTAACTGTCCATATTTAGTATCTCTCTCGATTCTAAGTTGTGGAGTGGAGAGCGGGTCGACGACTATTAACAACAGATATTTTTGCCGGAAGTGTATTTCCTTCTTGTGAAGTTATTATTATTGCCATTTTAGCTGAGCCGAGAGCCTTGACCATAATAAATCGGCAAGAAAAGCGTTGTTGCGCGAGACTGATGAATCAATAGGTGAACGTCTACAGGATGGGTTGATTATATATTGTTTTCCATGTACAGGGTCATCAATACAACGAATACATATGATAATTATTAGACTCGATTTTATTTTTCATTGGATATAACTATTTCGAAATAGGAATCTTTATATTTTGTACGATGGCGTTAGCTTCAGTATATGAGGTATATAGTTTGAATTTAATTTACTATGTATACTATGTATATAATTGATTACGTTCAAATGTTTATCACTTTTTGGTAAAAAATAAAAAAATTTCTTAAATTAAAGTATATAATTTTGTTCATATTAAATATACTATTGTGTAAGAATAAAGAAAGTTATAAATGTAGAATAAACAGTGACCTTACCTCTTTTTTTTTAGAAAAGTTATAAATTGTGTATTTAAAAAACTACGATTCATTAGAATGCAATGAAATTAGAATGAAGCACATCGAAGCAAGCGTTAGTTGGTTTTGAGACAGACAGGTATTGTTGTGTTGTGAAATATCATATTGTCTTTTTTCGGACAATCCCAACCATTTTCCTTCAATAAACTGAAAAATTATGCGCATCGTTTGTAGGTCGATGGAGTTTCCAATTACAGAATATCATAGTTTTAATAACTCATAATAGATCACATATTTCGGATTTCGCTAAATATATAGCATAATCTAGAAAGCTGTATGTATGCTTCAACTGATGCTGTTAGTTTACTGAGCTTAAACGATGATATTGTACACTTAGAACTTTAGTTCAGTTTTTATTATCTTTACGTAAACCTATGTTGAAATCCCTTCTTTTTTGGCTCGGCTTTGGAGCTAAGGAGCCAATTTGTTTTTTTGTATATTATTCCCAAAACGTTTAGGTTATAAGCGAATGTTGATTATGCTTTCGCTGTTTTACAGTAGGTCATATTTGCAGGACTCTGTGAATGAATACTATTTAGGAGCATGCGCTCAGCTGAGGTTATAAGCTGATAGGTGTAAAGCTGTAAAGAGATATTGTTATCGATTGAAATTAAAAAAATTGAGTCTAGAACTTAATTTATTTCGTTTTCTATTAGTAAAAGTATTATAAGAAATCTGCGAATATACGGTCCTATTAATAAAAATATTTATATATTTATTATACAAATGTATGTTAACATATTTAAAAACTGTCAACAATAGCGGCTATTTTTAGAAAATTTTCTACATCAAATGAAACAGCACAGAATATTTTTATTACTGACATTGCGAATTGCAACGATTCATGAGTAATTCAAAAGAATCAAGAGAAAGTCGAAAACATAGTATTGCTTAGCAATAAGACGCTTCGATATAAACCTATAAAATATTTTCTCTTTTGCTTCTTAATTTGTTCACTAGTGGCGGCGTGAAATAATTCTTGGGTTCATGGTTTCTTCCAGGATTGTTTTATTCCACTTCGCAGTTCTTATATTTAGAATCTGTTCTGTCTTCCTTCTTCTCTCGTGTTACGATGCGATCGTCTATCGGTTCCAAATGTTATTTCTCAATTAAAAATTGTGTTTCTATCCGATTCATGAGTATATGTGGTAAGGTGGCAGTTCAAAAAGCAATTCTTGAATTCTAGTGAGGTGAATTAATAAACATATGAAATTATTTTTCATTTTGCAAAGGCTTATGGCCATGACAATTTTTTTTACATATTATGTAGACAGCAGAGGAATGAGGGATGAACACATGGTGTTATTGTGTATTAAATCGCATCGAGTATTTTTGTAACAAACGCCATGCTGAAGCCACATTGACAGGCTTCAGTATTTAATATGTGTTATTTCGTCGAAGTGTGAACAAAATTTTTCTCAGTGCGTTGAAAATGTCTAACTTTGTATCCAGAAAATCAAATTCGCAAATTTGATTTTTTTACTTCACTTTGAAGAAAAACGCCATCGAAAATTGTATCGAGCTTATGATAACTATGCTCCATCAATTTCAGTATGTGAATACAGGTTTCAAAAAAAAAATGATGATTTTTACATCGAAGACAACAAGCTTTCTAGACTTGCAAAAAAAATTCAGACGAGGAATTTGAAGGCATTATTCGATGATACCATCAATGGGGATTGTTATCGATTATAATTAATGTGCTGAAGCACAGACACTGTGTGAAAAACGGTGGGAATACGATCAAAGACACTAAAATGTTAGCTGGACAACGGTCAACCATATATTGAAAAACCGGTGAAAACATACTTGGAAACATTAAGATGGGAAGTGCTACCCGCCTGTTGTATTCTCCAGTCCTTTCTTCTTTTGATTAATACTTGTTCCAACAGATAAGTCACGACCTGTCTGGGCAGAGCTTTACTTCTTTGAATGATACCAAAAAATTGATCAATCGTAAATTGCCTGAAAGATGGGAGAAATTAGCGGCTGTCGACGAATAATACTATACTTTAAATAACATATATTGTATCAATTTTTCACAATAAAGCTACAAATTAAAATCTTATTTAGGCCTATACTTAACCTATAAAATGAATTTGTAGGCCTAATTTTATTTTATTTTTTGGTAATTTGTTTTCCCTATACCTATAGTTAATTAAATCGTCGTATATTAAATTATAATAAACAATGTAAACCATTGATAACCGGCCAATTATTGATGGACAGAACCCAATATCATTTTTATTTTGTAAAAGCATTATTGTTTCAAAACTAAAAATAAATTACAGAGCCTTGATAGTCATTAGATGACGTATTATGATATATTATGTTAATCCTTAAGTGGTTTATGAAAGCCAAATCCAATTTTAATTTTAGTCTCATTTAGCCTATTAAGTTAATTCCCTATATTTATGTGTGGATATAACCTACCTATTTTGTAGCTAACAGCTAACAAGTGATTATTAATTGCATGTCACAATACAATCTTGCAGAAGAACATAAGCATGGTGTTATTCGTAGCGAGACTGTTTGGTACTTTTTGCTTGTAGATTATTCATAATCTTAAACCGTCCAACATCTAAGTTTCTGTAAAACTTTTATAGATACTTTTAAAACCTTTAATAATTTCATATTGCCACATATGCAGATTAAGAATGTCTTTTCAAAGTTTCAAAATTCTAATAATTCACGGTATTTGGGGTGTATTTTTCCATCAGTTTTACAATAACATGAAAACTGGACAAATTCATAACAACTACCGATGCGTTTTTAATGTTCTCTTTCATTAAATCCACTTCTATTGTTATTATCCAATACAAGTCAAATAAAGTATTCATTTAACTAATGATAGAATATTACTTGCTTTAGGAAACTATCGAATACGTCTATAGTTTTATATTTCATGAATGCGTTATATTGTTATGGTTTCATATAGATAAGGAGAAAAGTAGACAGATAAAATGTTTCACTACTATCCATTCCCATAGAACTAAAAAAACTGTCAGACAAATACGAACATTAGCAACACTTGCTCGTTGCCGCGAGCAACACTTAACATATAAATTTCTCTTCTTATTGCCTTGTAATACTTTTTTCTAGATGTAGAAGTACCGCGCCTAATGAATTTAAATTATTTTTAAGGAGTTCGAACAATACGATGCCTTTATCAATTGGTTTTTGTTTGAACTAGAGAATTAATGATGTTTGAATTTTTTATAGTAGAAAGTTTTTTAAAGCTTTCCAAACATATTTTTTATATATTGATTTTACTAATGTTGCTTCGGTGTGATCATTCGCTAACAGTAATGTTTATGTGTTTCAACAATCAGTTCGAAATTACATGGGAGGATATAGGATAATAATGCTATTAAAGCTTTGTAAATTGTAATGCAATTGTAGCTAGTTAACCAACATAAAATTGTTACTTTAATCACTTATATATTTGCAATATTTTATACTTTAAATTATTTTATATTTATTTGCACTATCTTGCAGATTAAAAAATTGATTTTCTTGTACTGAGAATATTTTTGAAGTTTTTATATATGAAAATTTTATTATTGTTATTTTTGAACGTAAATTTGGAAAAAAAGGAAATGTTTACATCCTTAATTTTTTGATGATTTTTTTGCTATACGTAAAAAATTATTATTTCCAGTAAATTTAGAACTCCAGGAATAGGGTTATATTTATGTTAAATTTCTATTGGTTTCGGTAAAACAACACATGTCAAAATATAATTTTTGGCGAAAATCAAATGAAGGGCCAATAAATCGAACTCATTGAATATTTTATATATAATTCAGTTCGTATAAGCAGAATCACAATCTTGTTGATATAAAACCTGAATATGACACATGAAAAAGTTGTTAAAAAGTTAAAGGTTCTTCTGTGAAAACAATGCCCACTACCAAGATTTAATACCCTCAAAATAATATTTCAATTGACTCGAAGTTATGTTAAACATTTAAACTATATATGATATTTGTTAGTTCTATGCCGTATACTTTAGTACGTTCACTTTATTTTTCATTTCATTGAACGTATATTGTGTAATTCTACAGTTATTTGTATATTTAACGTTCTTCTTCCTTGTAACTCATCAATGGAAACATTCACAAAAGAAAGAAAAATTATACACATTCCTGGTGCAAGGCTTAGCATCAGAGAAGGGAATTTACAGAACTTTAGCTATGCCGATAATGCGACTATGGAACCGTCTAGATGGGAAAACGTTGTAGTCGAAGAATATTTTATGGACAATTAGTTGTGGGCTGAGTGGTTATTGTGGTAGAACGTGAGTCATGGAAGTTTAATCCGTTCTTATATAAAAACATCTTCGAAGAATGCCTTCCCAAATGTTGTGTTTTTTACATACACATACGCATACCTTATATACGTAACACACATACTATGTAAAATAAACTAATGTAAAGTAAATATTTCATATTTTTGAAAATTTTGGATTTTTGGAATCAAAATTATTATTGTCGAATTTGTGAATCTAAAAATTTGTCAAAAAATGCAAGGCACATAATAAAATATATTATTTCATTAAGATAACGCATTTTTGCAGTACTATGAGTATATGAATTAGAAAACCTTTTAGCTTAATGTATATAATAGTATATATACCCATATTGAAATTAAAATTTATAATTATCTTTAATAGATGATTAATTTAAAATGTTAATTTACTGACGTTATACGTTATATAAGTTGATGTAGAAATAATTTATGTATTTCATAAATGTCAGTCGGTGTCATCAAATATTTTGAATATTAAATGATACGTGGTAAATTCGACATAAATTATATAGCAAGTTTCGCCAGTTGATTATCGCAAGAACGTTTACACATTTAATGCATCATTATTTTCATCTAGAGTGGTAGTTATTATACAATCAATAATTAATTTTACTTAAAGACAACATCTAGCTCAAATTTAATAGCTAGGTAGGTAGTGTTGGTTATACAGGTAAGTGCTAGTCCACTGGCTTAGTTACATTTAAGGTTGGCAGGTCATATCCAGCAGGGGCATATATATTTGTAATATTTTACTGCTAAAACTAAAATTTACCTTTTTTAATGAATAATCAGATTCAATTGAGTTTCTTTGTAGCCCGGATGTGCTTGTTTTACACATCCATTCACCGTTTTGCATTTATAATATTAATTTCTTTCTGGACTACTTATATAAAGCAACATAATATTTACAATAGAAAAATGTTTTAATTATATTTCAGTACTTATTACTTTTTATAGTAAAGTTATTCAACAATAATAATGAAATAATTACTTTTATTTAGAATTAGTCTTAGTATTAAAGATTGAATTATATTTATCTTTCCTCTGGATATTGAATATGTTCATTACGTTGGTTGGGTAAAATATGTTTTCTTATATTGCTTCCTTTCTGCATCACACAACACTATCTAAAAAGGCTTAGTCCTCTTGACTCGTCTTGGGCTTCCTCAACATTGACATGGTGAAAAGATCTTTGTTCATAATTCTGAACAATTTTTTTAATCCAGTTAATTCTGTCGATTTCAAAACCGTTTTTCTTCTTGACACAACTCCATATGTGAATGCCATATTTTCATGTGGGCTTAAACATCTTTTATACAGTGCTGCTTTATTACATGTGGATGGAATATAATGTTATTTAAATAACCAAAATAGTCTTCTGAGTTTATCATACTGTTCTTCTTTCTTCTCCTATATATCAGCATTCCAGCGCGGCTGTTAGCATATGGTTCGTGGATATTATTTAATCTGATGGATAATGATAAGGAATTGATTGATTTCCCATATATACAAAATATGCTTTTTTTACTGACGTTTGCAGTTAGAATACTTGGTATGCATTAACTGGATTTAATAGTTCTTCAGAGTTATATAATCAAATAATCATCAATAAGTAAAATAGTAAAATATTTAGTGATTAGATAGTTAATTTTGAAGACATTTTATCAGGATTAACAACAAATGTTATTTTAGGTGCGGTTTAATAAAATATGTCTGTTCTGGTATCAATTTATTATTTCTAGCGTTTCGTAAACTAAAGAGCTACAAATACGTATTTTTTATATAGCCCTACTTTTGTATATTTTGTATTTTATGAAATCAAAATTTTAGAATACAAATAAATAATTTCAACATTTTCATTTCTTATCTAAAATACCATTTATTATGTTTATCATTATTGAGGTTATATCACCAAAAAAAGTTATCACAAAAGTAGACTTGGGAGAAATTAAATCCAGAAAGACCACAAAAGATCCTAGTTGAAAACCATGAGGGTGTCGGATCTAGCTTTAAAATTGCGGTTTCGTTAAAAATATAATTTGGCAATGCTTATATTAATATTTTGATTCTAAACATTACATTTTAAAACACATCACCAATCGCTGTATCATAATTACATATAATTAGGTATTTCAGAAACCGAAACACTTTGTATAAAATAAAATATAATTGTTAGTATATTTTTTTATTATTTAAGCTGATCGGTAGCAAAAATCAGTGTCGCAGATGCAGACGTCTTGCCGCTTTAATAATCGAGCGTCAAATGAAAGGTTTGCGGTGGCCGCCGGCGAAAAGAAGAAGAAAACACGCTCTAACGGGTTAAATCGTTCGTGGTTTGCCACGGTGCACACCGAGATTTTCTACTACTTCACAGCATTAAGAAGTAAGTGTCCCCGACGCCGGAAATTTTCTTTGTGAGAAATCCTATCATTTCAGGCAGTCGGTATTAATGATGGGAATAATTTTTGTAACTCAAAATGTCTAGCGTATATCGACATTTATGATATCAGATAATATGTAGCAGGTAAAGGTCATTCGGACTAACACATTTTTTATTTCTGCAATATTTCAGTAATAAATAATAGCAGTAATATTAGATTTCTTCCTCAAAATCTCAATATTGAATGGTAGGAGACTACATAAAAACAAGAAATATTCGTTCATAGAGTTGGTCACATTTGTTATGACATTGTCTAATAAATAATATGGGAAGTAAGGACATAGAGGAGGAAGGCCAGAAGGTGACTTATGAGAACAGATCACAGATTACAGATCAGAATGTATCAAAGACTATCATAAAAATCGATAGAATTTGTAGATGGAGTTGGTGGTACAAAAGAAGTCGCTTTGTATCGCGGCGTAAGTCGCGTGTCCTTTCCGTAAAACAAAATAGTTTTCCAAGCAACTTAATACTTTTTGTCATTAATTTAATGCTGATATTAATAATAATATTAATAATCTACTGGAATGTCGATAGAAGCTTTCAGTTCAGCAAAATTTGGAAAATCTTTTCATAGAGAGTTATGATGGAAATTTGGGTAGAAGCGCTATTTCGAAGATCTTCAGAGGAAAACTGGCAGAAGAAGATACAATCGATGCTTAGAAACAATTTTATAACAAATATAAGCTGTTCAGACGGAATAACGACCACGCACATCCCTCTGGTCGTTTCTTTAAGAGAGAGGTGTTATGTAATACCATCTGTTTTTAAAACTACTAGAATGGCGAACGAGTGAGACGGGTTGATCTGTTTGTTATCTGATAGAGCCTCAGTGTCGCTTTGTATTTAATGTTGGTATTGCTGTTCAACAAGTCACCTCTTCTTTCTGTGAAATAAAAACAATTAAGTAAAATAATAGTTTTTTTATTTAAGGACCTTTCACATATTATAACTTCATACAATTTGTGACAATATTATATTACATTACATAAAAAAGAAAACAATGAACTTTTATCTTGGAAATACCTATTATGATGCATCATTCACAATTCTTGCGACGTGTGGCCGAGTGTAGTCGCGCAAGTAGATGATTTTGTATTTGTTACTCACTATTAATCCTCCTGCAACAATACATAATTCAATTTTGTTAAATAAAGTCGGTAAATATCTGATTATGGCCATGAATCAACCCATTATTTCTGCATTGTAAAATTCAGTTCAAAAAGGTGAACTTGAACGAATAAAACTGAACAAAATTCGTTAAATTAAAGCAAAACATTGGTCGAAAATCATTTACGTTGGCCTACTAGACACTAATTATTAATGTTCCGTCTTGAAAATTTCATGTGATGCAGGATACGCTTACTGGAATATATTTAACTTCGTTTCAATCAAGAGATCAAAAAAATTGGGTCACTACGTCTTTATATTCAACAAAGGATCTTTTTCGGATAACATTCATAAATTACTTCTATATTTATTTGGACCCGGTATTTTTAATTAAACATGTTAAACGTTAAAATTTATTAGTATACGTAATTAAAACCTATTAAAAGCACCTAAAGTTATGTTATAGTTCATGAGAGCTTTCTAATAGTTAAAAACATGTACTCAAAGGTATTAAAGGTCAATTTGTTATTTACTGTATATCATTATAGTAAATTGCGTCACTTCTATCTTGTCCATTTTACGTAACATTTACTGATGAAAACAGCAGAAATTCCGCAGTTTTATCACGAATCTATCATCTCCATATCGAGCGAGAGAATGCGTCTTGGAACGTGTTGTTCTTTTTTTGCTCGCTGTTTGTGTGGTTGAATCAATAGAAAACGGATTTGAGTACTTGCTCGAAAGGGAGAACGCCATGTCATCTATTTAATTAGAGCCGTTATTAAATGAAATTAACGCCGATATTACCAAACATTAGTTCCGTGATGGTATAATGTGATAAATAGTTTAATTAGATGAACTATTAGAAATGTAGCTAGTTGGGAAAACACGTCCTGATATAGGTGTAGTTATTAAAATATTTACTTATTTTGTAAGTTGTTACGTAACCGGTGTTATTAATATTCGCTCTTAGCAGTTTTATTAATAACAGTAATTTTAATCTTCGCGTAATGTGTAATTAATGTAATCCTCTTTGTATTCAAATATCTTTTGTGATCAACTTAATGGTGATCGAAAAATTGTGAATTAGTTCACCAAATGTGATCCTCTCTTAGAGTGATGTCTGGAGAAATGTTCAAAATAACCTAACGCAAAACACTAAGGATTAAGGAAAAAGAGAAATGTTGAGGGCAGATAACTACAAAATTGTTAGTGTATTTACAACTCTTTATAGTATACAAAAATGGAGCACTTGTTATTATTGAGTAATATTATTTAGAGAAAAAATAAATATAAAGAATTAGATCAAAATATATAGTTCTACATGAAACGTAATTGCTACGGTAAGAAAGCTACTAGCAATTAGTAAGGAGTATTATATCTCTAGAAAGAAAACCAAGTCGGCAATTTTATATATTTTATTAGATGATTTACAGAGAAGTGACAACTGATTCCGTGAGGTCATCTGTAAAGCTATTAAATAAAATAATTACACATTCCCGGATTAATTACTACTTTGTTGTCTTTTTGGTATCAAATACACTGACTACACCGCTACATAAGGAGTTTGGTTCTATTCATTTCTTTTAGTAATCACCAAGAGTTGTAATACTTGAATGTTCACATAGGTGTAAATATAGGTGTGCTGATGTTTTTTCATGTTTTATTGATAATTGGACTCTGAAGTCTTTGTTACTGAACTGGTTAATATATAACAGATTTATTAGGGCCTTATCCTGCAAAATGTTTTTTATTATCAAATTATTAAATTATCTTATAAATTATCTTTCAGAAGATGTCTTTGACTTGATTTGATTGAATTGATTCAATAGGACAAGATATGTTTTAATACTGGTAGTATATGCAGTAACAACTTATTAATGACCGGTCATTTCTTTCATATTTTGATTTTTCATATTCAAATCAACGTTGTAACATCACCAGAGTATTAATTGATGCGATATTATCTATATTGGTTATATAATTATTTAATTTTATAATTCATTTATTTAATAGAAATACTATATAATACTAATTCTGTCATTATACTACAATAGTCTAAGGACATGGTTCATTAAATATTATCAAATCAAATCTATATCTATTAAATATGTAGTTATGGCCGATAATTTTGTTTTTTCTTTCTCAAGATAACTGGTATTTCTGAGATTAAAATTATTATTCCAATGTTAGATTAAGTTCTGTCTGGCATTTATTATTATTACAGTACAGTTATCTTAATTAATTGCATAATTATGAATGCTAATAAAATATAGTGAAGATGATTTTATGGTGTTAAGAAGTACTCAAAAATGTCTATGGAACACAATATAATATTAATATAACATACCGTGTAACGGTGTTTTTTATTGCTTTGTTAATTGTATAGAATAATGAAGTGTAATTTGTAACATGTTTAAAAATCAATATAAGAATACACACATATGTGGCCAGGTTTTAACTGATATAAAGATTTGTTATATACATAATTAAATTGGGTACCTGACGTGTTATGTATTAAATTATCTAATATATTACTGAGACAACTGTAAGGGTTCGGTTTCAGTTTGAACGTGTTTATTTTTACAAAGACTATTACCTTAATTAGTGGCTGTATTAAGTATTGATAATTAATTAACATAGAGTGATCATAAATGCCTCTTAGCAGTAGATAAAATAACGAAATTTAAATATTTCACAATTCTGATATGGTGACTGATATACATAACATCGTACTAAACTATAAAATAACTACAAAAAATTTTGGAAAATTTAAACATTTAATATACAAATTCTTACATTTACAATATTGCATTAAGACTAAAATATATTAAAAAGGGTATATAAATTGATATTAAAAATCTAACATTAAGGACATAATGAATTATTAAAAAATTATTATTTGAATATTAATGCATTTGAAAGAAAGAATAAGAAGATCACTATTTACTACTTCAATACTCCAGTGATTTTCTAATTCATAAATCAGCATTTTATTACTTAATTACTTATTATAATCCTTTTAACTCAACATCTCCAACATTTTCCAATTTCTTTTATTCCTTCCAAATAATAGGTTTTCTTAAGCGGTACAATATAGGTGTTTGTTTAAGTGCTCATCTTCATTCGACACAAATCCCTAATCTCTTACCACACAGGCATTTATTTGCAGCATGTTTGGAAACAGGAAATAGTCATATCTATGAAATAGCTAAATCTAGAGAATATGCTTGATGGGATAGCGGTTTGTAGCCTAATTTATAGATTTTTGCCGCCGTGATTGCACGCGTGTGTCTTGATGGAATAATACGTTTTCTTCGCCAAATTCAATAGTTTAGGTTTAAAATCAATATTAAATCTATCCAAAAGAGAGAGGGAAGGAAAAAAGAAAAGGAGCAGCACCCACTGGGGTGAGGTTGTATGGTTGAGTCATTGACTTTTTTAAATGAAAATGAAATGAAAACGGGGTTATAATGGCAGTTCCATTTATGAGCTATCGAAGAGATTCCCCAATATAGGTCCAAAAAACTTACATTTATGCAATGAGAAAAGGTAGAAGCTAAATAAATTTGGGGCTTAGGATAGATGTTACAACAGTTCGTAATATTTTGCTACTTACTAATTTTCATTAATAAAAATTCTATTTTTCGAAAGCGGTGATGATGGGAAACCTGCCTAGGAGTACCATGTTTAATTTATTTCGTAACTTCTTGTTTGGTTCAAGAATATGATATTAGATTCATGTTCCATACAAAGTGGTAAAATGACGCCCAGAAACTTTTTTAAAACCACATTGGAACACATGTTATCGATAAAAGCGGTAATTCTATAATTGGGTACGCATCATTCTAAATTCCAAAATCAATCTAAGATAAAATGAATATGTATTATTCAGATCTATTCTACTTATTGCATTTTCATCAATTTTATTAGGAAATTACCCTGAAAAGAAATACCAATAAATAACAAAATAATTGTAGTAATAAATAAGTTTTATTAAGCGAACTATTATTAAAATACTAGCTGAACCGGCAAACGTTATTTTGCCATGTAAGTAATTTCTAGGGAATATCTAGCGTAGAAAAATAACTAACTTATTGGAAGTGTGTAAGGATGTGGTATATGAGTGAAAAAGGCATTAAGGGCTGTGAACGATGAGGGAATATAAAAATAACAAAACACCAAACATTAGTTTTTTTAATTTATTATAATTTATTTTAAGTAATTATTATTTATATCATCAATTCATTACATAATATTAATCTCTTAATGCTACAGCGTGAACAATATTTTTTTTAGCCCATCTTTGTTTTGTTCTTGACGCAATTGCGCCATTCTCACACGCGCTCCAGTATTTCTTGCTGAACTTGTTCTTCGGTTTTTTGGGCTCTTCTACTTCGAGTGCTTCTAGATTTAGTTTTATCACGGCTCAAATTGGCCCCTTTGCGTTTTGTTGGCATTGTTCACTGTACAATACAAAACAATCATAAATAATTGAATTATTTAATGATGAAAATTATTGTATTAATAATTTATTTTATCTCTGATTACATCAAATATACATCTAAATATTAGATAGTTTCACGAAAGTGAAAAGTTTCTTTCTTTTTAATTATATTGAAAATACATGTTGTTAGAGATAATGAAAAAAATTCTGTAGAAGTTAGAGCTCTTATAAGTAAACACAAAAAAAAATCCCAAACCTAACAAAAAACTATTCTAACTTTCACTGAATTAATTTTCCACGATTCCCAACAATATTTTCGTTATAAATATAAAAATAATTTACACTTACAACTCAATAGCCGTTGTTTGCGGGAACTCGTGATACGTGTTGAGTATTAACTGATCGTGCGAATTACACTCAAAATTAATAATTTTATTAGTTATTATTGACACCGGTAGACACACAAAAAAATAATAATTTTTTTTTGGGGTGAACACCCTTTATCACTTAGGGGTTTGAAAAATAGATAGTAGCCGATTCTCAGACCTACTGAATATGCATAAAAATTTTCATAAGAATCGGTCAAGCGTTTTAGGAGGTGTATGGGAACGAACATTGTGACATGATAATTTTATATATAACATTAATAATTTAGTTAGTTAATTACTTAATTATTATAAATTTAGTTTAGTTAATTAATATTATTTTGAAAAACTTCTGATAGGCAAAATCAATGCTCTAAATTGGTGAATGCATTTTTTTAAATGTGATTGTAAGGCGAATACATTTATTTTTGTGTCAACGTGAGAAAACCAATTGACAATAGAATCATCGGGTTCTCGAAAGAAAGCTGCGCGTCCATCGACGTAGATTAACGTAAGATCTACCCCCCCGACTGATCCTTCACTAATGGGACCTTCTTCAATCGCATTCCGACGGTGTACGCCAGACGGCAACATGTTTATAACCGCCCATCGTCGGAATTCCACGAGAACGGACCTCGCCGCGCAATAAACAACGATCGAGCTGTCGCACGCAACGACAAAAAATCGGCAACGACGCATTCCGCGACCGATTCGCAGCTCTGCGCAGATAACTAAGATACCGGAACGTTTATCGTTCGGCGCATGACACTATGACACCTATCTGGTTTTTCCACAGATAGCCGAGAAATATGATTTATAATGAGTATGGTCAAGAGACGATGATTCGTTTTATAATCCTCGTAAATAAAACTGGTATGAATATTATGTATTTGATTAGACGATAATTAGAATTATTTTTTGTGTTATTTACTTTATATATGTAAGTTTATCTCTTTTATAGTGAATATTAGAAGGTATTCTTTTGGTGTCATCACCCTCATTATTAATGTATAACTGGTGCTGGGTGAGAGTTCGTACTTTTTAACCAATAGACAAAGAAGTGAACAAGATGTATGCAAGTTGTTTATTATTTCTTAATTCTATGGTAATATAATTATGGACTTATTAATAGCTTGTGTATTCCTCTGTATATATATCTAACAATACCGACAAAATTATTATGATAGTGTAATTTTAAAGTTCGCATAATGACAGCTATGCTAAAATGTAAAATGTAACTAGTTATCTAATACTCTTCGTAGAGCAGGTTTAATATGTATATTTTACTATTAGTGTCATTGTTCCTAGTAGTTATTAAAAAATATGAAGTGTAAGCATGAACGTTTCATGAGAATATGGAATGAATATTAACACTATTGTGAAAAACAAGGAAATACCAGAAAAACAAGGAATATTTAACGAAATACACCAATGCTATATTAATGTACATAATTAAATATACACAAGCTGAAACTTCGTTATTGAAGTATGCCATAAATGTCATAAACGTTATTTGGTTTAATTCATTTTCATTCATATTTTCAGTGCCTCACTTAAAAGCTTTTTTTTATATTATTTTAAAATATTTAATGAAGAAGAAAGGTTTACATAATAAGTTCTTCAGTACGGTCTTTAAATTACAATTCCATAAATTGTCCTAAAATATTGATAACTGTATCCACAATGTGATTAGCTGTATTTCAAAGAGGAACCTTTTCCAATGAAATACGGTCACATAAACAATAAAACTATCAAACATAACCAAACTAAATTGAAATATTAATAGTACATCTTGTTCACTTCCCTGTAGTCTTCAATTAATAAGCTGCTATTGGTGCTGACAAATCGGCCAAATTTCCGTCAGGCTTCATATCCTTTCAGATGGTTTTATATAATCTTGGTCCATCTTCTTTTCGTAACTGTTCCACCTAAGAAGCTGATTTCCAAGAACAAGAAGTTTATGAGGAATTCATTCATATTTCATTCGACAGACATGTCCAAACCATCGTAATTTGCGCCTCTGAAATTAATCCTCAACTGTACAGTTTATCATTCACAGTTTAAATACTGCAATAATCTTCAGTAATAACATTATCAGCATTCGAGCTAGTGATTTTTTCTTCTATGATGTAGTTGTAGATAAGCTAACATCCATGACTTTTCTACCCGCGTATGTATTATTATAAAATGTTTCATCTCCTATATTTCAAGTTTCGCTAAGAACTGAACTATTTTGTAACTACTTTATAACACTGTTAACATGGCATAAGCTAGCATTAATTAATTTTCTATACTTCTTAAAAAATTACGGTTCTTGTTTGTAAAATAGCATTTTCTGATTCGTTTGAGATAGTGGGACATCTCTACTTTCAGTTTTACAAACAAGTTTTAATTGTTTGGGGTTTAAATGTACTTATTTTTTATGTTTTCATTGATTGCTATCGAAATTGTAATATTGTTTCATTTCAATTTGAGTAAGTTGCTAAGTAATGCCATACTATATACAGCAGATATATTTCTAATCCATTATTTATTTGTAATGGATATATTTCGTCTTTTTTGTGTGAAATCATTTAAATTGTAGTAATTTCATTATAATGAAATAATGATAAATATTTAATTATATTATAATATCATTTTTATTTCCATTTAAGATTTTGTCATTCCTCATTTATATTAGTACTTAAACATACATATATTTCAAGTTAATTAAGAAAATTAATCGAGAGATTTTTGACTTATAGTTTGTAGTTTGGTATAAAACTTTTATAATTTAGATTTTAAAAGGCAAACGATCATTAATTATTGCACTTAACACTAAAATAGTTTTTAATTTTTATTGAATATATTTAAATAAATATTAAGGAAATTGGAAATTTCTTATAACCATTAATAGAAATCAGGAGTGTTATGTCATATTAAATGATAAATGTTCCTCATTAAAAAACAGATTTTTATTAATAGATTTATGAAATGGTCTATTAAAATAAAATGTTGAAATTTTTCTATCTATAAAGCTAATTAATGTTCCAAAGATATACGAAAGTAATATATTTTATAGCTTGAACAGTCTTTAGACGGAAATTCATAATCAATTTAATTGCTTAATTGAAATTTAAACAAATATTAAAATTTCGAAATATCTCCTTGGTATTCTGTCTGCAAAAAGCTTTATAACTGTACGCATTATTTTTTATGTATTTTAAAAGCTTTTCGAGTATTTACTTCCACAACGTGTAACTATATTTTTCTGGATTTTGGGTTGAAAGCGTTAATGAAAATCTTACGTTCTTGAAATTGAAACTGATGCTTATAACTCTGTTGGTTCTAAGCAAACTTTATATATCGTTCCTAACCAACCTTTAGATTATATATTTGTATCTGATATGATATGATTTAGAACCATCCACAACCTGAAAGGTTAAATGGAGTATCAGAAAAAAAACGCCACATTTATTATTTCGCCAAAATAGTGTGTATATGCAAATTAATAAGTGGAAAATATTTATACAATGTGCTTCAATTATAATTCTAAAGAAATAGTAGTTCTCTTACCAAAATCTGGTGTACATTTTATATGGTAATATAACATAATATATTATCTACTTCTACTTCTTAACAGATTATTCAGCGAATTCAGGCTTTTACGCAAGTTTATTTGTATTATATTGTTTATATAATTTTAACTCTTTGCAACTTGCTAGTAATTAATTTATTACAGTCTATTATATAATGTGGGGCAAAAGACCCGCTATCATTGACGCAATTTCCGCTGAGTGGCAATAATGGAACGATTATTTTCTATAAATATTGTTACTATTTCTGCTTGTTCTTGTGGCGTATATTTATCCATAATAGAATTTTAACGTCTGCACAATACAAGGGTTAAAGCCAAAACTCAAAACTGAGCTAAACTTCACGTAATCAAGATGGCTCGCGATCAAAATGATAGCGGGACTTTTGCCCCACTTTAGTGTCAAATCAAAATGGTAGCAGGAGTATATTACTCTTAAATTTTCGATCCTAAAATAAAATATTGATTTTTGTTTAAATAATACGCCTTAACATCTCCGATGTGATAAATAGAAATAAAAAATTCTAATTAAACTATTCTTATACCAGCATATACTGGGTGTATTTTTGTTAGTAAAACATATACAATTATGGTGTCGACTATATTTCAATTTTGTACTTTTTAAATATTAACATTTTCTATACATGGTATGTTCGTAATTCTTACATAATTTTAGTTTTAGTTATATCTAGATCAATTAAATTTTGTTAATTTGTCCGAAATTTCATTGACCCTATTTTAAAAAGGAAAAGTAATATACCATATTATATACTATATAAAATATAAATTAATTAAATAAAATTGTATTATTTTGTTCAATTATTTTCCTTTTAGATGTGGACGGACTAGTGAAATTAATATAAGGGTACAGAATAAATAAAAAGAACGAATTGTATATAAAACAGTGATCCAGAGAATGTAAATAAAATCACTTTCTGATTAAATGAATACTTGTTGAAATTAATTATCACTATAAGTTTGCAAATGTGTTTAATAGGCTTCGGCAATATAATTTTTCAAACCTAACTACAAAGGAAATGAACGTCTAAGGCAGTTTTGGTCGTTTCATGGTTAGCACTGGATAATTCACAAGTTTTTAACGAAAAACTGTTATTTTATGTATAAAATTGACCAAAACATCGGATTTAAAAGTTAGGTTAAAGATTAGATTGTTTAAAAATTGTTTGCATTGCTACTTCACACATTCGCCAATAGATATCGCTGATCAAGATACATGTAAGCTCATAATAGTTCCATGAAATTTGTCAGAGTCTATTAGAGCTTGCAATATTGTCGTATAAGTTGCTTAGTCTTGTATATAAACGTGGTTTTAAATGGTCCCAAATTGTATGGGTATTAGAAGTACTATACGTAAATCTGACTAAAAATGAAAATATGTTGTCGTATTAAGATGACCAGACTACTTGTTAATTAATAATTAATAACAAACTGAATAAAGAAGCACGACATGTGAGAAAATTCTATAGTAAAATTGTATCAGATTAAGTTTGAATAGTTTACGTTATATGTAATAAGGGCTATATTTTAGCTAGAGAAAAAATAACTGTATTGAATTTGTCGAGGAAATATTTTAGCGTCATGCGATTGTATCAAACCAACCTACATATTTCTGAGAAACGACAAATTCTATTGAACACTGATCTAATTTCCAAGAGCCTTCATTAAAATCGGTTTAATTCTCGACTGGTAATGATACAACCCAGGCATATCAATAACGACCTAGAACGATCTCGACAATCAATGGTCGATATTTTTGTTCCATTACACACTCATCGACATCGGCAAGTGGTCGTTTCAGATTGAGGCGTGCATAAATTTGCCGCCAACAAATTTAATTCCGTCCCAATAACGTACTTCGGACGGAATAATAAAAAAATAGCCGGTCGATTGTCTCGGATTATTTGCAATTCAAATCTGCGTCAAACGGTGTTTGTAAAACGAGACATTTTATAAAGGCCGTGTTTACACGTATCTCGAGGCGGCATGCCTCGATTTATGTAGGACCGTTTTTGTAGGTCGCCAACGTGAACCAAAAATGGATTAGATTAAATTGCTGGCGTAAGTTAAATATCAAAATTTTAATAGAATCGCGAAATCGAACCGCAAACGGCAAAGGCGTATTTTCTGAGTCATATACGCTTTTAACCATGACATTTTAACTTGTAAATATTTACACATATTTTTTTTTAAATCGCTTTACCAATATTTCATTTTGATTTAGAAATGTTCAATTTTCCTATATTGAAATGTGACACCTTGTGAAATTCTAATACGTGTAAAGTTAATTTTAAATAAATTAAGTAGCTAATTAAATAATATTAGTTAATTTAAGCCAGAGATCAAAATAATTGATGTAACAGTTACTTAGACAATAAATGGCAAAATAGGTAAAATACATTTTGAGCGTGCGAGAACTTGATGTCGAGGTGGTCCGGTGACAGTTCCGAAAATGAAATTAAGACTTACCTGAGCAAGCTAGTTTCAATGACAAGGATGAAATTAAAAATACACATGAAAAATAGCAAGGATCCGTGATTAGCACCACATATACTAATATTTTATACTACTCGTAATATCAGGTAATAATGAAATATAATTATACTGATAGGTAATATTACTGGCAGCTAATAGTACGCTAGCTAAAAGCGTTGGGAACTATCGACTGAAAATAGTTGAAACAGTCGATAGTCGCAAAACAGCCGAAACAGTAGATATTAAAAAAAAACTAGTGACTGAAAATAGTAATTACAACACGGTTCGACTGTTTTTTTTTTCCATTCGTAATGTCAGACGAAGATGAATTCATACTTTCATAAAAATACATTTTTATATAAATATTTTCTGCCATAAAAACAGTTAAAAGTATTTTATTATTTGTCATTTTCAATTATAATCTTTTTGTCCTATTTCATTAATAATCTTGAAAAAAAAACGTTCCAAAAACTACCAAAAAAATCATTAAACTATATATATATATATATATATATATATATATATATATATATATATATATATATATATATATATATATATTACATAGAATTCTATCAAGGTTGCAGCTAGGACGACAGAACCAGAGTGTTAAAAATCAGTCGAATGAAACTAGTAGTATCGAAAATAGTAACTAACGAAATAGTTGACAGTAAATAGTCACTAGTAAAAAGTAGCCAAATCAGTCCAACCAAAAATAGCGACTGAAACAGTCGATATTAAATAGTAGTAAAATCAGTCAAATCGAATATAGCGACTGAAAAAGTCGATAGTAAAAAGTATCAATTATGAAACAGTCGATAGTTAATTTCAGTCGAATGCTCGATAAGTTAATGTATCAACAGGCAATGTTACTTATAAGCCATGGTATTGATTATATCAGCAAAAGACAAAAACAACGGTAGTCAATAGCTATGATGGCATGCATATGCATGGTATTTAACAACAATAACTGGGAGATATGATAAGCTATGTTAGGATGAAGCATGACATGTGGAAACTGTACGAAGGGAGCGTAACAAGCGACCTACCAGCAGGTCGTGGATAGATGTACAGTGAGATCAAAGGAAGGCGAAAGCTATTACTTCAAATGAATAAGCAACACTCTTGCTAGTGTACATTTATTCTTCCAGCTCTATTATGATGAACGTGCATTGCCCACAAGGCAAAAGCCAAAGGTAAACACGTTAGAGAGGCTGTCATCGAGAGCCCGCAACAATTACTTTCGGTGGTGTTTATGTATGCTTCAAATTTTCAATATATAATTTGGCCAGTTTGGCATTAGATTCTGGCTTAAGTTAATGTATATTTTTTAGTTAACCATATAAATATTACCTTTAATTGACGGTAAGTTAAGAATTATGGGAAAACTACGAATAAATAATAAAATAGAGGAACATAAAATAGATAAAGATAATTGAATAAAGAGATAGATAAATATATAAATAGTTACAAAATAATATATGGAATAAATTGAATGAAATGAACATTTGTGAATGTGTAAACATGTCTTTGTGCGGTAAGAAAAAAATATCGAGAAAATTTTTAGAAATAAAACTCGTTTTTGTGCGTGATAATAAAATTCTATGGAATAATTTTTTTAAATATATTTTAGTCTCCTTTTACCAACTACGGGTTTATCTGGACTGGTCCTACAGTTTAACGTGGGCTCCGAATCACGGTCCTCAGCATTAAAGCCTACCTGGCGAGTAACCAACATTAGAAATCATCTCAGAAGACATCCCACCCAGCCTGGTTACAGGCGTGACTGGGATCATTTTCCTTGTCGGATTTTACACTCTTGCCTAGGACAATCACAAACATAAATTTACGACTATGCCCCAGCAGGATTCGAACCCGCTGCTATCGCAACCGTAGGAGGACCGTCCTACCGCCTTTACCACTGCACCACCAAGCTGGCAAAAATTATTATAATTTGAAATATACGAAAAAGAAAATATCAGTTAAAATTTGTAGGTAGTTTTGAAATTACTCTCTAGAATATTTTACTGGCTAATTATCCTTAAGTAATACTCTATGCCTTTGCCGATGAATGAGGCCTATTAATAGGTGAGTGACTAATGTAGAAACTTCAAAATGTTATACCTTATAAAGCTTAGTTACTAGTGTGATGGTTAATCCGTGTCTGAGTTTAGATTCTTAGTTAATAACAAGTACTAATAATTTTGAACCATGCATACAATGGTATAAATAGACAACCAAGTAAGTTTGGGTTCACAAGTCGTAATAAACTCTTGAACTTTTGAGTATGACATCAAGAGTCAAATAATTTTGGATAAGTTGATTGGCTTATTTTGTCTTGTTTACATAATTTTTCAATAAAACAAATTAACAAATAAAACAAACATAACGAATTTTGTGTTTGTTGTAAAACAGAACATATATTCATGCTAGTAAATTATATAATAAAATAAACTATATATTAAAAATACTAATTACATAATATTAACCCGTAAGTTTTAACTCTTGAAAATATTATTTTCTGTAAGTTTAAAGTGTATGTACAGTAAACATATCACGTGATGTACCATATACGAACAAAACAGCTTTTTTCGCTGTATACAGAATATTACGAATTATAATTTTTCCATCATTATCTAAATGGTTTTCCCATATTTGTAGCAACTTTTGGATCCACTAGTCAATCCATTCAGCACTTGAAGCTGTATCGAGCTGAACAATCAGAAGACTGTAAGAGTCTTATGAGTGCGTAAGGTGCGTCAGAACTTCACATCTGAGCTGCAATAGTGTATAATGAACTTTTGCAATGGGTAGCTGAGCATTGTAATGCAAGAGGATAACTTTCAATTGTTCATCGTTGGTAGACATCTGCAGTACACTACACCACAACAAGATGTCTAAAGTTTTTTGATGGGCTGTTCTGTGTTATTCGCACCAACGTTTTAATCGTTGAAATATAAAACGACAATTGGGATATGATGGACGAGCAAACCATAAGATTCTTGTTGAAGTTTTTTTTTATTCAGCAGCATATTTTTTCAAATAAATGTATAAGATTAATGAACGCCTAAGATGCAATTGATGAGTATTCCATAATGAGCGCTGTATACATTGGATAACTTAATAAATCTTAATGGAAAACGTTTATTGTGTGTAGAGAATAAAATAATCGAAATTAGCAGTTATGTCAAGTTGCTTAACAATTGCTTGCATCACTATTTCACATTTTTCCATCAAAAGATATCGCAGATTAATATACATTCAAATAGCTAATATTTCCATGAAGTTTGTTGAATTTCATCCCAGTCTGCATTTCAGATTTCAGGAATTTCAGGTTTGTCCATAATCCATAATGTAATGCTTTTATAATAAGCCATATGTAGATAATCTAGTTGGCTCTTATAATTATATAATTTGAAAAGAACTGATGCTATGAAAGGAATATTTTTTGTTCGATGTTATATTTTACTTGAGCCTTTTTTCGTGTTCGAATCTAAACCCACCACAGGTAATATCGTTTTACAAATCGAAACACTAATAGGTTTTGTTCCCAGCGGGGTGCAGTATAATTATAGGGGATGTTTTAGGTTCTAATAATTAAAAATGCCTGAAATGACTTAAATATATTATCCTAACTGAAGACTATCTTTTTATCTGACTATCCATTTGTCACTAACTGATTATTAGGAAGGTAAAATATAATCATATATTTTTAGATTCGACGTTGTCAAAACTACATTTCAAATTGAATGTTCAAAATTACATGGCTAAAATTATATCATAAAAATATACGAAAATTAATATCATGTACATTATTATTTTATGTAAAGCGTACATTCTTTCATTACAGAATCACAGAATATATAATATGTTATTTTATAATTCATTATAAAATATTATATTATAAAGTAAATTATAATTATAATTTAAAAAAAATTATATAAAGAATTTTTAAAGGTTTAAAGGAAATGTTAGGTTTCAAAATGGAAATTAAATTATATTATATTTTCAAACTTTATTTACAATGCATTGCTTTGTTTCTAGGTAATTGAGACTGTGAAGTTTTAGTGTTTGTCCATGTTCCATTTATACTAAATACCTTTCATTAGAGTTTATTCTGTATCATAAGTTATATTATTTTTATATTATGTGTTCAAGCAATATTTGTTTTCTTTATAGTATTAGACACAACATAATCTCTTTTTATTCATTTATGATTTATAATGGGCAAATGAAGTACGTCTTAATATATAAAAAGAGAATCTGATTCTTTTTAAGCTCCCACAGCGAAATAGCGTCATGGGATTTTTATATATATTAAAATAGAATTCCAACTTCTATTAAAAATAATATAGTTGTCATTGGTCAGCGTTAAACATTAGGTCGAGAGCAGAAAAACCTTAAAAGAATAGTTACTTTAAAATATAATAAAGAAACAATACATTTTAACAAAGAAAAAACCTACTTATTGCTTAATTTTTAGACACTATGTCAGCAAACTTTATTTTAATTGTGCGAAAGAAGTGAAATTATACATCTATGTTGAAATTTGATATCATGATATGCATATTTAATATATATGATTTGTATTGTGTTATCTATTGTAAAATTTCTATTGAAAATTTAACAATCGCGAGATATTTCTAAACTATTGTTTTGTATTGCGAATATTGATGTTGAAATCTAATCACGAACCTACTATACGTTGGGTCAAAGTCGATATAAAACCGATATTCTTAGTTCCTACTGCAGAATGTATTTCTTCAGTAATTATTACCAAAAGGAAAATGTTAATAATAAGGTTAAATGACTCATTAAAATTCGCATTGTATCTAAAAGTAATATTGAGCAGTACCCTGATCGTAATAAGAACGTATCAGGCCTATAAATTAATTTCAAAGAATTTATGACTAAAGAAGTTACTGTGTGTTAAATTGTATCGGGTATAATTTTAACTTGCTTCATTTAGAACCCTCACTTTTCATAAGCTTCAATTTTCAGTATGTATCACTTTGTCGAAGTTTGAACAAAAAAATTCAGTGCACTTTGACAAACAGGCATTGAAATTCTTATTGTTATTGGTGATGAAAATTAGATCCGTTACGATAATCTAAACCGAAAATAGTCATGCAACATCAATGGTAAAGCCGAATATCCATGGAACCAAGTTAACCATGTGTGGAACGTGGTGTGGTATACAAGGAGCTCCTAAAACCTAATCATATCATCAGTGGGTATCACTATCGACTACAATTGATACGTTCGAGTCGAGCTCACTGCTCGAAAAACGGCCGGAATACGAACAAAAACGCAATGATGTTATTCTTCAGCACGATAACGCTCAACCACATGTTGCAACACCGGTGAAAGTATACTTGGAAACATCAAAATGAGAAGTGTTACCCCACCTGCCACTCCAGACTGTTGCTTCTTCTGATTACCACTTGTTCCGATATATAAGTCGTTTATTGTCTGATTAGAGCTTCACTTCTTATGATGATACCAAAAATAAGTCCATTCATTGATAGCCTCAATAGGTATATAGTTCTTTCGAAATGACTTATACAATGTTTGTATACTTAATACAATAATATCTTAAAGTAGTGTGGCTGTTTGCCTTGCAATAAAAGAATGCGATTATCAGTTCAAAAACTATTACATAATATATAAACTCTTTACATAATATTCCTTTATTTCAACATGCTTGGTTCAGCCTTTAGCCAACATGAGCATTCCTAGATGTTGGATAATAGAATAATTCTTAACAAAGCACTTCTCAGAAGAAAATCATTCAATCTTGAGAACAATCTGAGGATGTCATATAAAGATAATAGTGGAAAGGCTGAGCGGGAAGTATCCTAAATTCTGCAGAAATATATTATTTTCCTCTTAAAGCCGGACTTGTTCTTAACCACCGCTTTCCACCCATAGCTGTTTTATATCTAACGTTTTTTGGAAGCCTCATCATGGAGATCACGTTAACATTTAATTGCTCACTTTTTAACAGTTTACATGGAATACCTGTAAATTTTGTATACTTGGAAAAAGCCTATCCATTTTAACGAAAAACACTGCAAATACTGGTGTAAATAGAGAATATGTTGAAAGAACCAGTCAGAAAGCATATATTTTGCTGATTGGAGTTCTATCTATGTGCCTGGCTGCGAACTTTTCACCCTGCCCCTGCCCCTATGGGATAGTGTCAACGATTATTATTTCTATATTAACCGTAAACATGTTAATACCAAATACTAGCTGTAAAAAATTATAATTTTACTGTTGAAAAACCTCAGGATATATTTAAAAAAATTTATGTATTTTTTACATAGTCAAATTTTCATATGCTCTCCATTTGGTCATGTAGTTATATATTAGATGCAATCGTTGCTTTCTGAAGGAGTGACTGATTGATATGGAATCAAAATAAAATTGAGGACTTGATTATGGCAACAATGTTATTTTAGTTATAAAAACGCTTAAATTCGGTAGATCATGGCATCAGTTGTTTTAGATATAATGCTGATTGGCTAATTTTTCATGAATATTTCATTAAAAACATATTAATTGTCTCTATTATCAATACTTGTTAAAGAACTTCTTTATATTAAAGAACATCTTATTCTTAAAAAACTTATCAAATTATCAGAATTTAAATATAATAATCTTTTTACCACCTAGTAATGGGATATTCTTATGCAAGATTTATTCTGGTTGGAATTTAATTCAACCTTAGTTGGAAGACTGATATAATATATATAAACATATGGTTGTTTATTAGCTCTCTTAAATGTTGTGGAATATTTTAAGTGTTTATTATTATTTAAGTGTTTTTGTTCATAATATAATTACTACTGATCTGTGATCTACTGATTTATATAATCTTGTTTTTGTTTCAGATATCAAATCAAGATGAAGAGATATTTTCGACTCCTTTATTAGGTATGTGATATAAAATTAATATATTTTTGGACTTTTTCTTGCGATTGTTTTAATTTTAGTGCCATAAAATTTTGCATTCAAGCACATCACCGCAAATAGTGTTTTTTAATTCATTTATCAGAAAGTATAATCTAGCAATTTTAGGAATATATTTATTTTTTGTAATATAATTATTAATTGAAATTTTATTATTAATTTACATATTATTTTAAGTAAACACTTTTCTATTAATATAACTACTCATGTTTTCTCGTTACTAACTGTTTGTAACTGTAATTGAAATAGCCAGAGATAAACCTAGTTTGGCCGACACTATTAAATTTTCTTAGAAACAGTCTAAACATTTTTATGTTGCAAAACATTTTTAGCTAAAAATACCTCAACGTCTTTTTCAATGAAATAATTTTAAATAACTCTTAGAGACGGACCTAAAACAAAAGATACTCAGGTGGTTTATCGTTCTATGAGAAATGTTCCACTTACTTGCCTGTTCTTAATGGGTACATTCTCCAGGAAGACGAGATTTAATTGCCTATTCAACGTGTGTCACAGAAATCAAAATATCATCACTAATGTCATTTTAAAAGCGGTCTAGTTACTAAGCACTTAACTATTTTCTGCAAAGATCATAATTTTGATTGTGCAGTTGTAAACGCACATTCCTTCAACCGTAACATCTTGAATGACCAAGAGAACAGGTTAACATCGACAACGAAAAAACAACTCGTGATTCTCTACTCGTATATCTCTTATAACTGTCCAAGTTTATACGTAATCCAACACCTACGACCGCTAAATCAGTATCTAACCTTCGAGGCTTCTTGAAACGTAAGCTTGCGTAAAATATGGAGCAAAAGGCGAAGAAAGAAAACTTGATACGGTCAAGACGTTAAACGTGCTTATAGGAAACCAGAGAGGATGGTGTCTAGAGGGGCCGGTAGTGGCTGACTAAGGGAAAATAAACCTGGTGGAAATTAACAATACGCCAGAATGACGTGGATACTAAAGAAAAAAATAGTTTCAAATTTCTAATAATATAGCTATATAATATTCATTTCCGTTTGTATTATGTGTGTAACTATTAGAGTTTTAAGATTACTTCAAGCATCATGCAATAAGTTCACTCGACTGTGATTTACAACTTACTGCTATGAATGAAAAATAGTAAGACATAAAAGCTGTAAATCAAACAAACACACACAAAGAGAACAAATATCGTTTAAGTGGTGCTATCGTTTTCACATACTGAACTTATACAAATCGAAATATTATCTGACTTAGTTTAAAAAATCTCTAGCTATACCGTGAATTAAAAAAATCTCCGTTATCGTTTGAAGTTAAAATGATTAGAGTTTATTAGAAAAAACGTCAAAAAATTAGATATTATTTTGAAGATGAAATACATGCTATTTTGTTTCTATAATAATGGTTTTATAATTTCTATATTTTGTTTTTTGTTATAACTGTTTTTTGATCATATTTGTTTGCGACGCATTCGATAGTGAGGTACTTAAAGTTAACATCAAATATTTTTCTTAATATTGAGTAATTTGTTTACTTTATTAAGTGTTAATCATAAATAATCTCTAACATATGATTTTCATTCCTATTATTTAGTAATATATTCATAAATACTTTAAAATAAATAAAATTTGGAAGCAGTAGAAATAAGCAACAAAGTAATTTTTGTATAAAGTGTTACATTTACAGTATGATTAAAAGAATATGTCACCGAAATTAATATTTTTCTTAGCGAAACTTAAAGTAAAAAGTAGATTTTTACGTGCCCATATTACTTTAGCTGACGTTTCAAAGAAGTGTAAACGAATTATTAATATTCAAAGTCAACTACAAATGGAAGTCATGAAACTGGAAGAGTATAAGGTTATATTTAAAAAATAAAAAAAATTATTGCATATAGTATTATATAAAAAAATAGGAAAAGATGACAATATACAAACTTGTGAAGTCCTACTTCAAAAACAATATAACTTAAGACCAAACCAATATATTTTCTGAAAACTTAACAGGTCAATTGAAAAGTCCACGGCCTGACACATAGATGGCTCTGCTAGATATGGATTTAATAATTTGACATTTGACTGTCGATTATTTATTTATTTTTTATTAGTTTGTGAATTATAGCATTTTGAATGAAGCAACTTTTGTTCACGTGTTGATAGAATATTGCTTTTTGAAGGAAAAAAAATACAGTTGAAGTAAAAACCTAGCTTGATGGCGAGTTTCCGGACAATACCTCAGGAAAATCAACCATCAAGGATTGGTATGCTAAGTTTAGACATGGTGAAATGAGCACCGAAGACGGTGAATGTAGTGGACGCCCAAGAGAGGTTGTTGCCGACGAAGATATAAAAAAACCACAAAATAATTTTGAATGACCATAAATTGAAATTGAATGAAATAGCAGACACTCTGAAAATATCAACTGTACGTATACATCATATCATAGACGAATATTTGGGTATGTGGAAGCTCTGTGCAAAGTGGGTGCCGCGTGAGCTCACTTTTGACCAAAAATAACGACAAGTTGTTGATTCGGAGCAGTGTTTAAAGATGATCAAGCGTAATAAACCCAAGTCGATATATGTCAATGGATGAAACATGGCTCCATTATTTCACTCCGAAGTCCAATCGACAGTCATCCGAGTGGACTGCACACGATGAACCCGCTCCAAAGCGTGGCAAATCGCAACAGTCGGTTGGCAAGGTTATGACGTCTGTATTTTGAGATGCGCATGGAATAATTTGCATTGACTACCTTGAAAAAGGAAGGACCATCAACAGAGATTATTATATAGCGTGATTGGGCCGTTTAAAGGAATCGAAATCGCCAAAAAACCGCCGCATTTGAAGAAAAGGAAAGTGCTGCTTCACCAAGATAATGCACTGTGTCACAAGTCAGTGAAAACGATGGCAAAAATCCCTGAATTGGGCTTCGAATTGCTTCCTCATCCACTGTTTTCTCCAGATCTGACCCCCAGCGACTATTTCCTGTGCTCAGATCTCAAAAGAATGCTCGCTGGGAAGAAATTTTCGTCGAATGAACAGGTGATCGCCGAAACTGAAGCCTATTTTGAAGCAAAGGACAAATCGTATTACAAGAAAATTATCGAAAAGTTGATGTATCACCCTTGAAGGGAATTATGTTGAATAAAAAAACTAATTTGGCCAAAAAAATGTTTTTTACTATGGTACGCCGGAGACTTTTCAATTGACCTGTAATGTCATGTGATGACTTTAAAAAACATTTTGCTTTATGAGTTCTTAAAACCCGGTAAATGATCTTTATAAACAACAATAAAACCAAGTCAAGCAAGCTAAGCATTGAAAAACATTCTGAATATACCTGAAATTATTGTAATATACTCGTTGTTGCTGTGAAAACTGGAGCATCCATTCGTTGCTAGAAATCTGATTAAAGAGTTCATAACCATATTTTAGTATAAATGTATTTGCAACTTACCGAGTTTATCACGCCAATCCCTAGATTTATATATTTGCATCCGTAGAATAGTATTCGGTAACAGATTCATTCGTTGAAGTATGTTATCAAAATTGAGTATGATAAAAATGTAAAGCCTCATGACAAAACTTCGACAAGAATATATGTTATATCGCTTGACTGTTACGGTATTTGTATAAGACTGCATGTTGTAAGGAGTGAAATGTCTGTTTTTTTATCAACTAACGTGGAAGTTGTGACAAACTAAACTGTTGGTATGTTAATTAAATACGACTAAAACTTAAACTTGATGTAATCAAATAAAAGATAAGTTATAATAATATTGATTTGAAAACAAAGAACAACTTAGCAGATAAAAATACATATAAATATTATTTTATTAACGGTTATCTTGATAGCTTGATGTATTTTAATTTATTTTTATTTATATTTTACTGAATTTTGGTACTATAGTTATTCATGTATTATAGAAATAAACATGAAACTTTTCGGTAATGTAATTGAAAGACCACGTAGAAAAGGGCGTTATGGTCGAGAAGGTGGGTCTAAAGATATGTCCGACTGGTTTCCGGAATGCTATTGTCTCTTAGTTTTTTTTCGGTGTTCGTTGTGGTGAGTGCTTCGGATGAATCATTCGAAAGACCTGGCGGAACTAAGGGAATACGGTCCAATATTATGGGAATTTTTTCGTGGTGACACAGGTATTTACATTTGATTACACAGCTTAACGCTACGACGTATACGAATAATATTGAAACTACTTAAATTTGAATTAAAAAAATGCATTTTCCCACTCGTTCCCTTCCTATAAAATATTTAATCAAAAATTCTTTAATAATTTTACATAATGATACATTTATAATATTTACATTATTTATAGGTTTATATTATTATTTGTATATATTAATCACTCATAAATTTTACCGAGTTGATCTGAGGTGAGTGTGTTTGAAAACTTTATACTCAACTGGTTACAAACTGATTGAAATATTTCATTAATAGCCTTTAAAATAGTTTTAATAAAATAAAACTTCATCTATTGTTAGAATTTTATGGTATTCTTTCGATTTCTTCAAGTTTATGCTTCATTGGTTAACAACGCTGTCAAAATAAGGTTCTTCGATTGATGCCTATACATCAAGATACCAAAGCTTATATATTAGAAATGTTGCTATATAAGCTCGCCAATTTAAATGCTTCCTTACAGATATTTAGAATAATTTATGATGAACCACTCTTAATTGATGCAGTAAGGTTTAACTACACTCACAATAATTTATGAAGAATCGAACTCATATTAAAATCAAATCTAATTGATCTGCAACGCTCATGATGCATAACATCTTTAATTTTAACGAAGATATATAGATTTTTAGTTGAAAGGTAATACAGGAAATAGATATAATCTTAAGAACATTTCAAAGCTGTTTATTTTCCTGTTTGTAATGTTGCTGTGTCCGGAGCTGTCCTTTTAGAGTTTCAATACATTAGTTTAATTATATATGCTTAATACAAGAATATAAATCTCACAATACAATTTATAAATTTTATTTCAATTTTTTTAAAATTTCTATAATTGCTTTTTAATGTATAATTTGTGGGCTAATTTTATATTTAATTACATATTGTTGTATTGTTGACTATAATTTGTGTTGCAAGACAGCCATTGTCAGAGATTCTCTTTTATTTAGCAGAATATATTCCTTATTATATGTAATTCCTGATAATATAAATACTCTTATCTCACCTACTACTCTATAGTCATGGGGTTGGATCCGGCATGAATATACTTTATCTTTGTGATATTAATTGTAAATATCTTTAGGCGACAGTGCAATATCGGAATATCCGGAATAATCATCCTAGTCACGTAATTAACCAGAATGGTTAAGGACTGAAGGACTCTGGGTTGGTCTCTAAGTCAATCACTGGGCAGTTGGTAGGCTTGATGCCGAGACCCTTATATAACAGATTTTTTTATTAATCTCTTAGAACTTCAACAATCTGCCCGTGGGCAATAAGTATTATTATATGATTTCCGTTATAACAACCGCAACAAGTTGCAAGTTCCGCAACTTATAATATAAATCTTATTTTAGATACTTATATCTTACTTTATAACTTATTTTAAAGTCTATCCTAACTTATTCTAAAGACTATTTTAATTTATTTTAGGGTTTATTAAATTTCACTCTATGTGTCTCTTAATCAGTTCGTATGGTAGTTTGCGTTAAAACCTATGCACTACACTGTCATCGCGCATATGTTTGGCAAGTTCATTGGGATGCACTAGTATTCTTTCAGGGTACTTCTCACTAAAACTTCGAATCACACTCGTTATGGGTTCTAAGGGTATATTGCCGTGAATCAATTTGTTGGAGACATAATATGGGGTATCGACGATGACTCGCAACACTTTATTCTGAAACCTCTAGAGAATAGCTATGTTAAATTTGCTAGTTGTACCCCATAGTTTAATACCATAGGTCAAAATGGGTCTAAGTATTGACTTATACAGAAAAACCTTGTTATTTAATGATAATATAGATTTACGCCCTATCATCCAATACATTTGGTTTAGTTTAAGCTCAAGCTGTTTGAGTTTTTACACTATATGTTTTTTTCCATATCAAACGTCAATCAACATACATTCCCAGATATTTAACGTTGTCTACTTGCAGTAGTTCCATGATTATTCAATTTTACTGAAGGACATCTTCTTTTACGTTCTCTTCTTTTAAGTTTTTAACCACAATTCGACTTTATTAAGATGAAGTTAGAGGTTTTTGTGGCTGATATTGGATCCTCGTCCTCAGATCCTCGTATTGGATCCTCGTGTGACGATAAAACCATTGTATCGTCAGCATATGTTGCAACAGTAATGTTTCTTGAGGTCGGTAGGTCAGCGGTATACAATAGATATAACAATGGGCCAAGAACACTGCCCTGCGGAACACCCGAATATATTGGGTGTAGATCACTGTATTCGTTGCCCTGTTTGACAATAAAATGTCTCTCTGGGAGGTATGATTTCAGTAGTTGAAAGTGCGTATGCGGCGAAAGCTTTTTCAATTTAACATACAATCCAGTGTGCCACACCTTGTCGAAGGTCTGAGATATATCGAGAAATGCACTGGAGCAATATTTTTTATCGTTTACGTTTTTGTTAATTTGGTTGACTAATCTATGTATTTGTTCTGTTGTTCCGTGTTTATTGCGGAAGCCAAATTGGTGGTTTCTAATAATATTTCTCAATTCTGCTATTATTTTGAGTCTCTATACATTAATAGTTTTTTCAAAAATTTTAGAGATCACAAGTAACAACGGTAACAGACGTCTTCTGATTTTTTCCCAGGTTTAAGAATCATAATGTTTTTAAACACTTTCCGACTGCTAGGAAAGTAATTAGGTCTTAGTATGGCATTAAATATGAAGGTTATTAATTTGATGTACTTTTATTAGAGCTCTTTTAAGATTCTTCCCGTAATTAGGTCAAAGCCAGGAAGTTTTCTAGCATTGATTTCTTTAACAATTGTTTGTTTTACTTACTTAACAGTAAATTTCTCATCTGGCCGATATATAAATATTTGCAATTTGTTATAGTCTATCAGCTTGTAACTTAATTGATTCAGTATTCAAGCTTTGAGTGGAGTTGCAATTTTGGGTGATGAGGCAACTGTTGTGTCTATCTTTACGACTTGATCGGTTCGTTTCTTATCTCAAATCTCTACAGAAGAGTTCTTTTAGAGCGTATGATGATAACTTTCGAGTTTTCAGTAGGGCTACAGTTTAGCAATAATTATAGTCGAGATATTCAAAAGATTAAATTAGTGCTCTTGGAAGAAGCAGATGTGAGATGTGAAGGCCACTCGGTATGTGTGAGGCTTTTGGAGTTAAATAATATTAATATTGTTTCTCTCTAATCTGTTCAAGTCTCCTTTAATATTGGTTGATATATGAAGTTTTGAGGAGCACTTGATCTACAAGTTCAGAGGTGAGAAGATACATAATTGTTTTACAAGGAGATCCACAGAGTAGATACATTAGATCTTACGATCTCCAATGTCTGGTAGCATGAAAGATGGAAACAAAAAATAATCTACGATAAAATAATCTACGTTTCGATAGAAGTGACTTTAATAAGCTGGAATATCTAATTCGATAAAGTTCACATATGGTTTCCAATTTCAATGAAATGGCAAACTTACCAGGGATTTAATTATTTTCTCGGATACCCCCAGTGTCAGTATCATAAATATTAGTGAAACTGTATTAGTGACTATCGACTGAAATCGATTATCGACTGTTTAGTAATTGACCACTTTTTACTATCGACTGTTTCAATCGCTATTTTTGGTTCGACTATTTTCAGTCCGACTGATTTTCTTACCATTTACTATCGACTGTTGTCAGCGTTGTACTTTTAGTTACTATTTTTGGTTCTACTAGTTTAAATTGACTGATTTTTAACGTTCTGGCTTTGTCGGCCTAGCTGCGACCTTGTACACAATTTATGTTTACATAGATTTATATGTAATATAGTTTTATTATTTTTTGGTAGTTTGCTTGTAAATAACAATACATTTTATATTAATAGAGCAGCATTTTGGAACGATATTTTTCAAGATTGTTAACGTAATAGGGTAAAAGGATTAAAATTTTAAATGATAAATAGTAAAATACTTTTGACTGTTTTTATTGCAATAATAGGTAATATTTCGATTACTCTCTCGATTTTTGTTAAAAAATATTTCCGTTCAAAAATAAATAAAGCATTTACTTTATTTTAAAAAGCACTAGTATTTATTGTGCGATCACTTTTAATTATGTCATGAATTAGTTTTTTTTCTATGATTAGGTATATGTTTAATTTTTATTTAGAATTTATTGTTATTGTATTCTTTAGTTTTTAGGTTTTGCTTATATTCTATTCTGTTACTTACTTACTTACTGTTCTTATGTCTGTCTATATTTATTATAGTATATTATTTAAATATAGCAATTAACATATTAAAATATGATAAAACATTTGTAGGGTATTATTCCATTTAGAAAAAATATTATTTAGATAGTAAAGTTTAATTCCTTTTTACAGATCCACAAAATATTCAAATATAAAAGTAATTCTACTTCATTTAAAATGAAATTATTCATATGTACATCCCCGTATCGCTTATACTACTGTTGGAAAATATTAACACATATAACATGAACTGTTCCAAGCAATTATCTCCATCCTTTCCTCGCTCACATTTATACAGGAAAGGGTTTGTACATCTTCGTCTGACATCACGAATTTGTAAAAACAGTCGAATCGTGCATTTGACTGAAGTTAGTAATTACTATTTTCAGTCGCTATATTTTTGACTATCGATTGTTTGGACTGTTTTGCGACTATCGACTGTTTCGACTGCTTTCTGTCGATTGTTCCCAACGCTAACAAGTATAATCTAAATAATAAATTACATTCGGACATTACTAGAGAAATATTAAATACATTTTGTAAAATAATTTTTGCATTTATTCAAGACCTTACGTATGGCGATTGCAACGTTTGCAATTAAAATACGAATTTGTTCTCCAGCAAACAGTTCGTAACACTTCTACGCATAAAAATCTGTCGAGAAGTCGAGCGTTCTCCTTTATAAGTAGCACTCAGCACACTTGTTGCATAAATAAACGTTTGCTTGATTTACGCGACGGTACCGCCAGATATAATAAATCTGCTTTTTTCCTATATGTATATCCACCTTATGTTGAATAGGATTGCAGTTGGAAACAATCAAAATTGCAATTTTCCCGATGACAGTGACCGTTTTGTCGTTTCTCTGCGTTATGCACTTGACGCCTGTCAACGATTTAGGTTAATATGTCACCTGTTATTTAACTGTCACCATTTTGATCATTAAAGGTAATCATTTAAACGTTTTTGTTCGTTTTCTCTTTTCTGCTAAATAAAATTCTGAGGAATTTGTAAGCCGCTGTTTCGTTGACTTACTTATATACTGAAGAACATTTATTTTTTTGTAATGGCTATTGATAACAGTATTTTCTTCATATCAGATAATAAAATACATTCAACAATGCTATTTAGGCTTGGTTGAGTGTCAAGTGCTTATTTTTGACGTGAAATAAAACAATGTAAGAAATTTTAAAGAATTTTTATGTACTTTTAATTAAATATTTACTCTCTTTCGAATATTCAATTTTGAAACAACATGTTATTTTTTATAATAGGTTGGATTATTTTGATGAGCTTTGTTTTCATTAACATCAACTACATATAAACTTAATTTATTCATTCATGACATTGACGTTGACCTCAACTTTTAAATTGTAACTGCTATTCAGTTAAAATAAATAATTTTGCCATTCTGTTACATAAAAAAATGCAGATAACATATATAGACCATATTTTATTAACTATTATAACATGTTAACTCTATTCGCTGTTATCCATGTTATTTTTTGAAATGCATGGTCACATTTTAACTGACCTGTTATTATAATAATTTTGCGGTCACACGCCTTATAAATTATTGACTATTAGACCATATGTTCATTAGTGTGTCACATATTGCAAGAAATACCTAAATAAGATAACGTTTTATCTTAATATTGAGTTTTAATATGTTGTTTTTTTGAATATATATATATATATATATATATATATATATATATATATATATATATATATATAAAACAAAAACTTTTAAAACTAATGTATTATAACAGGTTAATTGAAAAGCCTACCATAGTAAAACTAATTTTTTTTGGCAAAATTAATTTTTTTATTCAACATAATTCCCCTTAAGGGTGATACACTGATTATAGTGACACTCCAACTTTTCTATACCATTTTTGTAGAACGATTTGTGCTTTGCTTCAAAATAAGCCTCAGTTTCGGCAATCACCTCTTTATTCGACTAAATTTTCTTCCCATCGAGCATTCTTTTGAGATCTGAGAACAGGAAATAGTCGCTGGGGGCAATATCTGGAGAATACGGTGGATGAGGAAGCAATTCAAAGCCCAATTCATGGATTTTTGACACGGTGCATTGTCTTGGTGAACCAGCACTTCTTTTTCTTCAAATGCGGCCGTTCTTCGGCGATTTCGTCCTTCAAACGGTCCAATAACGCTATGCAATAGACGCTGTTGACGGTCCTATCTTTTTCAAGGTAGTTAGTGAAAATTGTTCCATGTGCATCCCAAAATACAGACGCCATAAACTTGACAGCCGACTGTTGCGTTTTCCCACACTTTGGTGCGCGTTCATCGTATGGAGTCCTCTCAGATGACTGTCGATTGGACTTCAGAGTAAAATGGTCGAGCCATGTTTCATCCATGGTCACATATCGATGCAAAAACTTGGGTTTATTACGCTTGGTCATCTTCAAACACTGATCCGAGTGTTTGCCATTTCATTCAGTTTCAATTTACGGCCATTCGAAATCATTTTGTAGATTTTTTTAATGTTTTCTTCGGTAACAACCTCTTTTGGGCTTCCACTGCGTTCACCGTCTTCGGTTTTCATATCACCATATTTAAACTTATCATACTAATCCTTGATGATTGATTTTCGTGGGACAGTGTCTGTTGCAGTGCACATGCAGGCGGGAAATTCGGCCTATAATTCACATATTAGTGATTCGACATCTGTCAAATTTATACACGCATCTTTTGAGAGTTAGGGCCAACTAAAAAACATATGGATTTAATTCTATTAGCGCCATCTATATGTCAGGTCGGGGACTTCTCAATTGACCTGCTATATTAGCAGTAGTAATTCGTTAACAATGTCTAATATAAGCGGATTCTGAGTTAATTTTGGTTAATCACATAACATTTAAAGATATATTGTTGGTGCGTGCTTAGTCAGACCCTGTGTTATATGACATAAGATTTAATGAATTTATGAATATTGGGCCGAAGTATTGATAACTGACTGATCGCTTACTATTTTAATCTCAACGAGATTCAGTTACAGCAACTGCAGTTGTGACGAGATCAGTAATGCAGTAGAAGAAATTGGCACTATGAAGTTGAAATAATAAGCTGAATCGATTAAGCTGCAATAGCTTTTGTTTCTCCAAGATGTTGCATGTGGAATAGAGGAAATGTTATTATGAAGTCTAAAGTCCCCCTATTTAGAACGCTTATCTTTCCGAGACATTGGAGTAGTCTGGCATTTGTAAGCTTGAAGTCTTTCAAAAACAATTCTTAAGGCTAATTAAGTTCTTTTCCAAGATGGCATTATAGTTAAAGTATCATACACAGAACACGCACTGTGCTCTGCTTTTAACCCACTGTACTAAACTAGCTCAAAAGGTTTGGTCCGTTTAAGTCTTCTCACTATTCCACTTTGGTCTAGCAGCTGGATTTCTTCGACGTTCGTGGTTATTAAGCCTCTCCTAATTGTTCTTTTCAGCATTTCTTATCTCGTCTGCCATCATCTCTACTTCCAGGTCTCTGCGTATGTCGCTGTTTCTTATATACGAAGGGGCATTGACAATACCCCCTTGTACCTTGTTCTGGAATCCTTGTATGACTCTATATTGCTTGCACAGGCAAAGCCAAAGTTGTACTTGTATGCCGTATTTCCACACAGATTATAGTACGTGTTTGTATATCATCAATTTAATGCGAATTGATACTTCAGAACCGACTAGTGACTTCAGACCTAATAGCCTATATAATTTTCTATATTTGAGATTCAGCTCTTCTCTTTTCTTCTAATTATGTTCTTTCCATTGTAACTATAATTCATACCTAGGTACTTATCTGTGTTTGGATATGGAATAATATGTTTGTTATTAATGATTGGCATTTGAACAGTGTGTTTTTTAGTAAAATGTACTTGTACTGATGACTGAGTTACTTTCATTAGGTCTAATGCGCGAACTTTCCGTTCATGCATCGACTTGACTTAATATCCCTTGGAGATTTTTACTAGATTCTTGTTCCGTTTTGATAACGGCCAGTACACATGTGTCATCTGCAAACGGAGATACAGCAATGGACCCAGAACATTGCCATGTGGTACAACAGCCTTTACTGATCTTAATTCTGAATAGTGATCATCGCATCTAATGCGAAACATTCTTTCATTAATATAAGATTTTAACACCATTTTGTATCACTCGCGCAGATGTTGTTTAAGCTTATGTTCAAGTCCCCGTTGCCAGACCTTATCGCAGGCCTCACCTACATCCAGGAATACTGCTGAACATAACTTCTTTTCTTCTAGTTCTTTTTCCAAATGATCAGTAAGTCTATGCGCTTGGTCCACTGTTGCGTGGTTTTCTCTAAAACCAAACTGATATAGGGGAATTTTTTTTTCAATAATAAGTCCTTTCAGAATTTTTTTAAAAACAATTTTGATATGACCGGTAACAAAGATATTGGTCTATGAGAGCTCATTTACAGGTTTTCCGGGTTTAGGAATTATGACATCCTCCACTTTCCTGCGGGTAGGCACATATTTTATTGTAAAGGTTGCACTAAATATGCAAACCAGTTTTACCATTGCTTTTCTTGGCTCTTTTTCTTTTGGAATTACTGGTTCTATCTCCTTGGTGGTTACTTCATTTATTGGAGCTAGAATTTCATTTACTTCTGTTCCATTTGGTTGGAAATATGTTCCAAATGGTTGGCGAATAGAAATATTTTTATTGTTGATTATGTGCAGTTGGTCTTTTTATTCCTTTAGTGGCCTTCCACAGAGAATAGTCAGTATCTTTCTGATATGTAAGCCCTTAAAGGTAAGAATTTATTGTTTCGTTCTTTATTTTCTTTATTGATCTTCTTAAGGTTTGTGTGATATCCATTTTATTTGTTAGCGTTCTGTTTGGCTGCCATTGTCTTCTTAGCCTTATTTTTCCAGCTGCGGGATTTCTTATTTCAGTTGGATAATTAATCCCAGCAATTGTTCTTTTTATTGGTCTCGTATTGCTCCATACCGTCTGTTTTTATATATTGTCATTAGGTATATACAGTTAAAATTTATACTTACGGAAAATACACATGTAATGATTATGTATTAAACATAGGTAAAAATATTTTCTATAAATAAATTTGATGCACTATCTGTCAGTATTGGATCTTTAAATATTTAATTTAATTTAAATAGTTTAGTCTATAGTCTGAAGTGTTAAGTGACTATGTTTATAATCAATATTTCTACTGATATTTTAAATAACAACGCTATTAATAAACCTAGTTTCCTGAATGATTTATATTATATTGTTAGATATATATAAACACAAATTCTTCTTGATTAAAAACAAATTGATTTTAAATCGCTTGATGAAAACATTCGAACGTGTCAATGATCCTTAATTCGAACCTCGTGCAAAGCAAAAAGTTCTACGACATTTCCATACTGATATTGAATAGAAACGTGCCGAAAGAAAAAAGAATCAGGCATGAAATAGTTCGTTCTCGGAAATAAAACTGACCTTTTCCTTATTTTTGTCTGTGTACAAACACCGATAACTTGCACCGATCTAATTTTGCTACTCGACAACAATAACCTTTGTCGAGAAATTGCCTAACTGTTTCGCCAGACATTTGTTTTATTTGTATGGTGAACTTTCCTGCGAAATGTTATTTTTTGCTTGCGATTGTATATTTGCATTATTTGGAGTAATGTTGAATAACAATGTAACGTTAAAAACACAATAGGCTCACGAATAAAATAAAACCGTTTGGTGTGGATTTGTTGTGAACAATTCTACTTACAGTAGTTTATTTTAATCCTAATGAATGATTCTCACAATATTCTATTATAGCTTCAAAAAGGCATTTGTTGAAAAAGATTTTCCCCATCAATATAGTCCTACATATTTTTCGAAAGAACTATAGTCTATTCAGAGTTTATTTATATATGCGTCATTTAAATTTATGACATCAAAACGTCGCAATGTTGCTGCATCAACTAGGAGTTTTAGTTCAGTTTGGCTTTGACACGCAAAAAAATTAATCTGAATAAAATAATTAAACTAAAATACTGTTTTGAAATATAATTTATTTTAACATTATAGCACAGCCAATGCATATATTATCGAAGGCCTTAAAACTACAATTAAGGACAAAGCGATAATATTTTATAGGTTACAGTTGTTTTATTATATTTACATCTCTTTTCGCCACCACCTATGAGGTAGAGTTCTAGGCACATGTTTTTAAGTAGTGGTATCCACCTGGAGGTCTAATCCACCTAATTAAGAATTATATATCAAAGTAAGGTATTTTACTTACTTTCGAGATCATATTTACCTTTTTACATTTAGTTCTTGTTTCCTTCGATGGTGTGTTTACTTGTCAAGTCATCAGCTACAACTTGTATACACCATTTTTGATAAAATTAATCACCGAATTCTGCCTAATGCATTTACCATATCTACAAAACAGTTAGTATTCATTCTCTCCTCATATATTCTAACCTAATGCTCATGTTTAGTTGAACAATTACAATCATATCTGTGCATAAATCGTTCACGCCCTACAATTTAATTTTCTACAGTTATATTCTATTAATTATGTTCCTTTAGTTGTTGCTCTCATCACTCTGTCTCAGGAATTTGCAGCATTATCACATATCCGGGAAGCTTCCTTTAGTTACTTTCATTTTCCGAGTCACTGTCCAAGTCAATCAATAAACTGTTAATTTCCAGCCTAGAACATGTTCATAATCCACCATTTATCATTTATTTCCTCTGTATGTCTTATTGAGATCATCCAAATCGAAACTGTTATGGCCGACAATATCCTTCCATATATCCAAACAGTTATTGATGGAATATCCTTCTCGACCAGCATGTCTATTATAATAATTTTTGCTACCCTCCATGTCAACTCGATTGGGTTGAATATACAGCGACAGGGAGGATGTCATAATACTATGTGACCATATTGTTCAGCTATTTGATCTACCGTGTATATCTTTTTTGGACTTATTTATAAAAAAAAGTAAATTGCAAAAAATCATAGTCTCTTCAAAACTCAATTCATATTTTGAAAACCATTCCTTCATTGCAACCTTTGTTGAAACTATTGTTGGAATTTTTTCCACCACTGTGCTATGATATGGTGCACTGTCCAAAATAATAACTGATGGTTTCTCCAGGTTTTTTAACAATTGATTTTCAAACCATAACAAAACATGTTAGTCGCCCTTGGAGGAAAACACTAATTATGCACCGTATCCCTCAAAAAGCTGCATGTCTCTACCTTTTTTATGCATTCTTTCCAGACTAACAATTTTCTCTAAAATAATTTTATTAATTATGTTTATATCGATCAAACAGTTGTGTACTGTTCTTATACATTTCGTATATTTGATCTCGAATAGAGTCAATATCAAGATGGTCAAGTTTTCTTGGTTGAATCTAACTTATTGTTCTTCATTTTGTAAGCGATGTTATTCACAGTACCTACACTAACATTAAGTGCAGCAGCAACACGCTAAAAACATTTTCATTAAAATTGCAGCAACTTATTGTATATAATATCATCAATAATTACTTCTCTAAAGGAATTTACGGGCAAAAGGGGCCTTCATTATCTTGTTTCTTTTCGAAATAACCTATTAAATCCGCAATCAATCATTTTTGATGATGAAAAAGGCCGAAAAGGCATTCATGACAAATCGTGTGGTAGCCGCTTTCGTTCCATTTGGATCTTTATCATTGCATATAAATATCTGCAAACAGTTGACTACTAACATCAACTGCCAAAACCACCATTCACTAAACAGTTAGGTTAGATAATTGAACAGTTGTGTCATTAATATGGAAAAATACGACCAAAATACTATGCACCTAACAAATAGGCTCTAACAGAATAAAACTCTCTAGACTGAATTTTAATTTATATGCCTGTATTCTGGAAGCTTATTTATTTACGCCTGAAGGTGTGGAGCTATATGTTATTTTATTGCGTATTTTTTTAGTGCATGCACAATTTTTAAATAACAATAATATTTAACTATAAGGATCATTTAGATAAGCCAAAAACTCTTAAAAAAAAATTGCTAATTTGTATTTATATTATATATAATAAATTAAATCACTTTGATGTAAGACTTTATTATACCTTATATATGAATTACATATATTTAATGATCTATATACAATGCTTTATGTGTAATGTTGATTATAGATTTTTGTTTATTTTATATTTTATTTTTGTAATCGAGTAAGTGAATTTGAGGATTCATAAATAAAGACAATTTATCAGAATTAACTAAATTCAACAAGAAAAAGTAACATCTGCATATTAACAGCGCTACTCCTTTAATTTTATACGTAAAAGTAATTTGTTATTTTGGATTTAACCTCATTGCTGAAATCCTGCACTAATTACCATTTTTACAATATAAAAACATCCTACAAATGTAAATTAATACACTAGCTTCAATAATGCATCATGTTATTTAATGAATATAAATACTGTGTACGAATGTGTTTAAATATTTATAAAACATTGAAGATAAAACTTCCTACTTGAAATTTGTCAGGTCTTGACCTAGTAAAGATCTTTTCCGATATTGACTCACCGTTAACAAGGTGAATTCTCGCAGTTGACATTGAACTATGTTAATATATATATATATATATATATATATATATATATATATATCTTATATCTGAATATAGAACTCTTGATGTACAAAAAAAACAGAATTTGTTTCCAGGCCATTCGTGTCTAAATCATTATTAATCATTAGACATTATTCTTACTATATTACCAATGTTGCCTTCTAAAAAATGTATATATATATATATATATATATATATATATATATATATATATAACTGCATATAATAATCTGGGTATGTCAGTTGTTCTTTTCGCATTTTTCAAAGTGGATATACTCATATAAAGTTCAAATATTAATCGGTCATATATGTGTTATTTTCATCTTTAACTTTTTACTATATCTTTGGTAATCATAATTACATCACTATACCAACCAACCTTTAAGATTTTCGACCGAAAAACTGAACTAAGTAGTCTTCACATGTTTCCTTTACTCCATTAAGAAGGTTCTTAGAGAACAAATGGTATCTGGGCTGGTTATATGATGGATGCATCAAGACTTTCTAGTCAATCTCAATTTTAGAATATTGTAATTTAATTTTAATGTTGCAGTAAATGCAGGCTTTGGCACTGTTTCTGATGATTATATGAAGCATTTGGAGTTTCCAGTATGATTTTTTTTTACGTGATTCACCTTTCATTGCCCCTAATAATTCGTTTCATTCAAAAATATATTGTCAATAGATAACTAGATCAGATTAATCTTAAGGTTCTCTGAAGATAATACCATGGGTATTGATATAAATCTGTGAGATACATTTCATATAATAGATAACCCTACAGCGATTTTTGACACAAGAATCTCTTAAATACTAAGATATGTATGAAGAAGAACTGCTTTTGGTATCCACTCCTATAATCCAGTCTTATATAAAAAAGATTGATCACACATATCTGCCCTTATATTAAAAAAAATGTTCTGGCTTTTTCACCATACAATCTTCGATAGCCTACGCTGTACTTTTTCCTTTTCAGAAGTAAAAATCCAAATCTACTTTTTTCCTTCACTCTAATATTTACCTAATTATTGGTTATAAAATAATTTACTTCAGTTTTAGTAATAAACCATTATATTGCATTTTTTACGATCATACAGTTTGTGATTCTTTTGATTTAAGGATCCATGACAGTCTCGATTTATTTTATCACTTTCACGTGTTGGATATCATTAAATCGTGAACTCTATTTCACAAAGTTGTCGCAGTTTACGAACTAATGGTGGCATGTCGTGCTGGCGCTACAGTTTAAACATTACTATATTTTATTTTCTAGTGCAATCTCTTTAATTGACTCTATTTTAAGTTGCAAATTGATATAACTTACTTACTCAGATAAAATTCAATGGATCATAATTTTTTAGAACATCATTTACTAGAGAAGGAAGTACAAACATATTTTGAGCATTAGAGCATACATTATTAGGTTATTAGGACAATTTTGTAAGAACTATACATTATTGTGAAATAGACTCTAATAATTGCTAGGCATTTCCACAAACTAACATTTTTTAAGCAACATATATTAATACAAATTTAAGTACAATATATATTTTTTGTTATATCGCTTTGACAAATGTCGTCATTTTCTGATTATAAAACAGTAAGGTGTTCATATAAAGTGGACGGGAACAGATATAAACTGTATATATAAAATAAATTAATAACACAAGCAAGGAGGAATAAAAGTATAAATAGTGCATATACGATTTAAAAATGGACACAAATTCAAGTCAACAAACACAACCATGGCAAAGTAGATCCCGTTCAGACCGCATACACCAGCACCCACACCGAAGCAATGGTGATTAGGTCAGCGATGCTTATCTCAGCATAGGCTAGATTCTATAAAAATAATCGATTTTTGGTAGAACTCAGAGGAGTCTGTTTGTATTTTATCCAATTAAATAATTCCTTGTCTCATATGCACTTTCAACTGCTGAAATCGTACCTCACAAATAAACATTTTATTATCAAACAGGGTGACGAATACATTGACCTAGACCCAATATATTCGGGTGTTCCGTAGGGCAGCGTTCTTGGTCCATTGTTATATGTATTGTATATGGAAGAATAGGACGGAAGAAGATAAGGAAGATGGCAGAGCAAGCGATCTCACAGCGAACTTCAGTGAAAGAATGTCCCTACGATAAGAAAGAAGTGGGGTGGATGTAAGACTGCACAAGCTAATTACAAGGGAGGATCGGAAGGCAGTCAGCGATATTCTATGTGCAATATTTTGAATAGCACCAAGGGATTTGCGGTTAGTTCCAACTTAGTTAGTTTGTAGTTATTTGGAGCAGCAGCGGCTAACAGGAGGGAACCATAGTCTAGCTTGGGAAGGATTATAGAAGGAATATATTTTGAGTATGGTTACCTGGTACATATGTGCCCCGGTTAGACAGCCAGCGCACCATTTACATGTCTCTGGAGAAACGAGTTTTATAATCATTGATGTGATGCTTCCAGGACAGCCAGTTGTCGAAAATGGCTCCCAAGCATCTTATGAAATATTTTTTAATTAATATGTAAATATTACAATAAATAATGTTGTCTATTTTGTTCCTTTGTATGTAGCTGTAATTATTAGCATATAAAATAACATTTATTAAAATTGCAATCTTCATTGCAAGTAAAAAAAAATAAATTGATATTCAAAGAAGAGAAATATGTAACTGTGGAATTTGTGAGTAGAATAAGTACCGTTCTCAATGTCATAATTTTATATATTAATTGGTGTTTAAATATATGGTGGAATGTATAATACTTTAAACTAATTAAACATTAAAATTACATTTATGTTAGTTAATAAAATTGCAGAAAATTTACATTTTAAATCTCTTCCTTCCTTGCAACACCACGAACATTATTTTTTAAGTAGGGGGTTGAAGAATCTGTCTGAATCTATCGTATCCCGTAAGAACAGCTGCCCAACGTAGCTCGTCCATCAAAGGCCAGGAAGATAAAACCGCAGGAAAATCTTGATAACAGGTTTTCACACGTGCAGAAATAAACGACGTAATTAATATGAATTAAGTGCCCGCACGCTGCTTGTGCATAACTGTTCTTCTTACCACTGCGACTATGGCGGTTTTTGTTTTTCAATTTTAATAACCGCGAAAAAGAAGAACGAAATCTTATGAAATATGCAGGTTGTTGAGTAGAGCACTAATTAAAATTATTTCACCCAATAGACGCACGCTATCTGTATTTCTAAAAGGCATAATTGTAACTTCCGCAAGTTTTCTATCAGAATCTAAATTCAATATAAGAAAATAGTCATGCTCGTTATTTCTTGTCGAGTCAGAATTTACGTTCAACTTCCGATGCTAGTAGGTGCTAGTCCGATGATACAGTGAAGAAATTCCAACTAATTAAGGAGTACTTAAAATGATTCCCATTATTTTTCGGTTGAAGCAATTCTTAAGTATATTATCAGTTTGTATAATGTAGCTATCCCAAGATATGTTTAGGGTAGGTGATGTGGCTCGATAAATGGAGGTAAAACGAAATGAAACAGTGGTGTGTGACATTATGTGACCGTTATTTATTGGCTATATAAAAAAATGTGAAAAATACACATGATAAAACGGATGGCACCGGAGTTACCTGTTGACGAGGCTTGGGCAGTCGATGGTGCTACGTCTAAACCAAACGCTAGTCGAGTACTGAATGAATCGAAATGCCCTTCAAAAAGATCCCAGATAAACGTCTCGGGGTTGCCGCCAGCTATTCGTTATCGGGTCCTAGTTGGCGCTGCTGGCACCCCGCCCGTGTTCAACATCTGGGATTATATTTCTGGGTATTTTGTAGACCGTTATTCCACGATGTAAAATTCGACATGCCTCAAGGTCGCTACATATGCATTTCTGAAAAGCACACCTCGTTGTTCCTTCGAAATAAGAGCCCTAGTATTCAGAACCAAAATGAAAGAAACACAGTGTCAAAGTTATATTTAAGAATAACTACATACCACCACCTAGAACAACAATAGCAAGATCTCCCTAACTCAAAGCTAAAAGGGATCCGCTAAAGGTAACAGTAAGAGTGGGAAATCGTACATATGAGAAACTGGTAAGATCATAAGTACATGGACAAAAGAACATCGACGATGTGGATCGATATTCAGATTAATAAAGCCGAGGTCTAAGTTTATGAGCATCAAAACAGCCTCAAACAAAGCCAACATCTATAAGATAAGCCCTACGTGGCTCTAGTAAAAGGAATAACCTGACTAGGAGAGCTTCAGTTGAGTGCTCCTGACTTACCAATGCAATGCAATTGGTAAGTCAGGAAGGCGAAAGCTCGTTTAGCATTAGTCAACAAATAAAGCTTCAATTGCGAAGTCAAAAAGCTTTATTTTAAGCGGCTTCGAAAAAGGAGGAGTTTCTTTATTTAGCTGTATATATATATATATATATATATATATATATATATATATATATATATATATGTATATATATATATATATATATATATATATATATATATATGTATATATATATATATATATATATATATATATTTATGTATATATATATATATATATATATATATATATATATATATGTATATATATATATATATATATATATATATATATATATATATATATATATATATATATATATATATATATATATATATATATATCGCCGATTTCACCAAACGGTCAATTGTGGGCCGATTTTCAAAATTCTTTGTTTATTCGAAAGGTTGCACATCCGAGGTTGCCCCATTGAAATCAAATCAGGATCTGTTGGGGGAAGGGGACAAATCGAGGGAAAAGCTCAAATTTCAAGGCACGTATAGTTTTCACATATTTTTTTTATCTAAAATAACCAGATATTTGTGTATAATGTTATTGCTGAGCTGATGTGACGGAAAATAGCAGGTCGTAATGTAAAAGCCATTCAGTTTGCTTTTCAAGCAATAACTATAGCGTATATGACCTCGTAGAAATATTATGGACAGCTGCTTCTCTGATCTATTGGTTAAAGGGTTTAGCTCCTAAAGGGTTCGATCCCCGGCGGGGACAATAACATTTTTGTTGTTTAGTTAGAACATTTGTCAAATCACCTAGACTAGGTAGCGGACCCCTGAGCCTGAGGCGATACTTATTTTCTTAATATATAATCAAACTCAAACAAAAATAATTATTATAATAAATAAATAAAAATAATCAAAAACTCATTTAACCTATCCACTACACGTATTTTATATTCTACTATATACACACAATGTATCTTAACACCTAGCTATTTGTTTATTTACAATATTATTTTATCCATTACTAACTGGTTAGTTTGAAATCGGCACCGAGGCCAAAATATGCAAAAATTATAATATAATTTTGTGATATATACAAAAAAATAAATTACCAATAAAACAAATTTAAATTAATATAACTATTTGGGTTGGTAACCGATTTCAAATTAATCATTTGGTAGTACTTAAGATAAGATTGTAAATAGATAAATAGGTTTCGGTAGGCATTAAGCTCAATTGTGTGTATATAGTAGAATATAAAATCCGTGTAGTAGATAGTTTAAATAAGGCTTTTGTTTATTTTTATATAATTATTACGATTATTATGTACATATTTTATTTTAAAATGATTTCTTTGTGTTAAAATTCTGAGTTCAATTATTTTTTAATTTTTAAGTCGGTTCAATTTTTTTTTATATATATTTTTATTACTACATTATACAGTGTTGCATAATTACAACATTATATATTTTATACCTTGCTACATTAAGTATATTATAGTTAACTACACTGGAATCTTCCTCATGAATTTCAGTGATGTTATTTTGTATTCGTTTTTATATTCTACATGTAATAGCCAAATGTGTATGTCGCCTAAAAATAATTAATAATAATAAAATAAATAATATATTTTTATTTATATTTTGCAGAAAATGACTTATTTTATTTGTATTTTTTGCTATATTTAAGATTATACGATTTATCTGAGCTTGCCTGCTGGTTAACGTGGGCTACAAACACACATAGTCTCTCACAATGAAATTGTTTCAGGCTCAAAAATAATATATTATCATGTATTTTTATCTCTTAAATTTTTAAATTAATATTTAAATTTCATATTAATATTTCAGTATTCAGTATATTGCTGTAAAATGTTTTTTAGTATTTGAAAGATTAAAATATGTTATATCATTATGCCTCGGATAGGTGTAAATTTAGTAAAACGTTTTTGTTAAATTTACGGTATGAAAACGTCTTCCTCGCAGAAACATAATTTGACTGCATACTTCATCTTGTTATGATTTGTCACAGGAATATCTCCTTTTCCAGTGTCAAAGTTGCAGTAACGCAATCTTCTGCGAGATGGTGCCAGAGTCTCCAAGCCAAGATAAGGTCTACGAGATCAGCTTTCTTTTTTAAGCAAAAAACAAGTACAGGAATTAGAGCTAATAATATTTAAAATATTATGACGGATAACTCTGAAATGTTTATATTTTTTAAAAATCTATTATCTATTTTAGTTTTTGTATTTTATTAGAAAAATTTTACAAAACTTTTCAAGTTAAGCATTTATTTGTTTATATTAAAGCCCATAGTAAACCTACTTAACTTTGTTTTGTATTTTTCAATTAAGCATTTTATTTTTATTCTTATTGCATTAGAATTATTTTGTTAACTAATTTTAATGTTATTATAATAATTGATTATTAGTATTCGAATAAATATTTTCTGCAAGTACCTGAAATTCGACAAAATATTATTTAAAATTAGTAAAATAATTTCGTAATAGAGGAAGTAAAAAAATGTCTGCCAATATTTATAACGCATATTTCATATATGGTAAATTATAGACAGTAATATAGCAAAGATTGATTCGTTTACTGACACTGGAAATATATTAATAATTTTTACTACTGACAATTATAATATTCTAAACATACTTTTATTTTTAGTGTGTTTACATTCATTCAACTCTATATAAAAAAATTATATTTTATACGCATTAAATGCTAAAAAATAGGACTTTACGATATATTTGACATTCTATGGTGAATTAAGAAACTAGTTATATTTAACGATCCTTTTTTTGGTTCTTGCATGCCAAATATAGATTCCAGAGTGTCATGGCCAACATGATTTTTATCAATGCCAATAATACATATATTACCTTAAAGCTTCGAACGACCATCGGGTACATCAATGTCATAACACATTTACCCTTATATATCATTTAGAATTTTAGTTGACAAGTATCTCTCCTTTTTAGGAGTGTTATCTAAAATCAGTTAAGTGTAATATTAGAACGACAACCTTACCTATTAATCACCAACATTTTTTATTTCTTCATAATATTTTATTCTTAGAAATATTTTGTCTTTTTTAGACGTCAATAGTTATAAAAGTAAATTATACTGATGTTTATTTATTTGTTCAAGCCATGACAATCAGGGTATTTATAATTGGTAGTTCTAGAAATGCAAAAGAAGAGTAAATTATTTAGAACAACACCGAACTGTAGTTAATAGAGCATTAAAAATACTTTTACTTGCTGTGACCATTAGGTTTTGTTTAGTAAGAGAAATTATGCGAAATACTAACATTGAAGTAGGTTAGTTTAATTTATTATTTTATTGTGAAGTCATCAAGATACGAAATAAATATTATTTAAAATCTATAATAACTGCTCATAAAATTATAATTTTAAAATTTGTCTAGTGGGCGTTTGTTTTTATTATTAGAGTTTAATATTGTTACACATAATTTTAATTAGAAGAAATATTGGAACGGTATTAAGTTGTAGTAAACGTTAGCAGTTGAAGTTAATTGATGATGCCAAAATCATTTAGAAATTTGGAATTGAAATTCAATGATCAACATTTTATCAACCATGAATATAGAATTATTAAGGCTTTAAATCAGACTGTCACAACATTTTTATTGTTAAGGCCTAAGGCCTTGGCGTTCATTTGATATGGAAATACTGGCAAGATGTATAAATAAAATAAAACTAACATAAGAACCTATATTCCTATTAACCTATGAAAAACCTATATTCAACTCACATATAGCTTAAATTCACTAACTTATCTTTCGTTTTCTACACAATTTTAATATATTATAGAATTTCCTCGAAGAAGTCGGCTTGTATGTTCTACAGAACCTTATTTTATGTCATAATTTACCTATAATTTTTTTTCCATTTACTTTCTCAGTTTTGTTCTTACTTGCTGTTCATATTTGTATACTTGATTGAGTTTCAGCAAATTTTTTTTTGCATTTTCGACTACATGAACACAACCACCACGGTGTTTTTGATTCCAAAAAACTACGTCAAATTTCAATAAGATACAATACACCAGAAATCGTTTTGAATATTTAATTAAATTATTAATAAAAAAATTACTCCTTCAAAAATGACGGGCTTACAAAGACTTCTTCCTTCAATGTCTCATCATTGATTCGGGGAAATTTTGTCTTAAGATATTGTAGGTCTTCACCATCTTCGTTCGTAGCTTTAACAAAGTTTCCCGTCAGATCTGTGTGAAGTAGTAATCCTTTGCTTTGGAAAATCTGGGAATTAATAAAAAAATACTGCTTTGTTATAAATGATATAAATTTTTCTTCATAATTTTTTTTTCATATCTCTTGCATATGTGAATGGGTTGATGGGCCTTTGTTCGTGTTATAAACTAAAACGACTATTAAACCAATTTTTCACCAACCATAAAAATAGAGTATTTAGGTAAATCTAGTTATTATAGAAACTATATTTAAGCTTCTAATTAATAGCCTCTATATTAAATAATTGACATGTAACATAATATATCCATAGTAGCAGTGAACTCAAGTCATCTCAATTGAAGACGTCAAAACGTCGCATTTAATTTTGAATTTTAGCATTTATATATCAAAACCTTCTAATGGAAATAACATAATGAAACCCGAATGTTAAAAAATGTCATTTACTTTAACATTATAATTAAACGTTCACTGCTACTTTGGATAGACTCTAAAGTATAACTATAAGTTTTATAAAATATCCGGTATAAAACATAAACTGTCAAAGGACACTTGTTCAATGTTCAAGTCACAATAAACTAATTTTGTATTCATAGATGTTATTTAAACATTTTATAGTAGCGTAAATCTAAAAACGACAAATAAATAAATCTAAATTTTAAACAATATTAAATAAATAATAAAATAACCCCCCCCCCCTGTAACAACAAAATTCCGAAAGCATTCGTTGAATTTGTTTGAAGATATTTTTAAAAGTTGATTTAATTGCACGGTAATATTAAGATTCGTGTAATATATCAGTCGATAAATGAATTGAATGTTGAGATTGGGCCTTCAAATAAAATATACCTTATCAAAATATTTTTAGTTGTTCAATACACTTTTCTTTCTTTCATACAGCAACAATATAGTTTTAATTTTTTTTTTAATTTTCTCAAACTCACTTTTTCTCGTTCACCTTTGTCTACTTTTTTGTCGTTTCACTATTTTTTCCCAAGTTTTTCCTAGCTCTAATTTTTTTCCTTTTTCCTAAAATATTAGTTTACCTGACGATGGCTATTCTCTGTAGGGCATCCTACCAATTTTATATATGATTTTGTATTTACGGTTTAGCCCTCTTGTAACCTGTGACCCTACTAAAGCAAATTATTTGGTATCTTTACATTTTACCCTTCTGACGAAATAACCGAAATAACCCGTAGGTAAATATTCACACTAATCTATAACAAATTTTTAAAATGATATTGTTTTTGAAATTTCTGTCTCGAATTTTATTGATTTCATGTTATAATTTCTGATCTATTGACTACATATTCACCTCCTTTGCTAACCGTACGGATTATTACTCTTATTAGATTTTGCTACTATTAAATACATTACAGAGTTTGTCACTTTTCATATACACGTCATTTACAATTTTAGCACCACTATTTAAGGAAAACAGTTATGAATCATCTGTTATGTTTCATCGTTAATAATGTTCTTAGCGATCGGTTAATTTTAATACCTTGTAAGTTATCATTGTTCTGAAATTGATAATCGTGTCCGATATTATAAACAAATTGAAGGTAATAAGCCATCACGTTTTTCAGCTTACCATTATCGAACCACCGACGCTTTTAAAAAGTATATTTGCATTTATTTATCCTTCTAATGTAGATAATTTCTTCAATTGTATTGTGGCTGCTGACTCATTTCGCATAAAAACCTTTTTTTGGCATATTAAGGTTTCTTTTTGCGGTAAATCTTAGAGGATGTTTATATTGAATAATTTTTTGCTTAGATTTTAACAATTTCATATACATGATCTGTTTTATAAATAAGACAAATTTTATGTCCTGAATTCAGATCTTTAATCAGTGTGTCAAGACTATCTATCAGTTGACGATGCCGAATACGCACTCGAAGATGCGTATTTGCAGGAAATTTGGTTTTACTGTAAGCACTGACAAGTCATTGGTACCGGAATTATTATTTAACGCGTGCAGAACAAAGCTGTATAAGTGATTATTTGGTGAAAATGTGTACTTTTCATTTTCTGTGCCAACTTTATGAAGAGAACAGAAAAAATATATTGATGTTTACTACTTATGCTCGATGAATGTCGTCTGTATAAATTTATAAAAATAGCACAGTCTAAATATCCTAATCTCATGAGTGTCTATGCCAGTTCCATGTAGGGACAGTAATCCATTACCAATTTATTCAGGCACAAATGTAAAAAATATCTTAAAACTTCATATAAAAATTATAGTTGCTTGTATCACGTTGGCCGAAATAGAAATATCCTGACTCTAATAAATAAGTCACTATATACAAAAATAGAAATCAGGGCATTTTATCGTTCTTCAAAAAAAAAGTGTTTCTGCAGTTATATCAAGGGTTTATTGGATGTGATGAATTTAGTTCATAGATGGTTTAGCTCTACCGTTTGAAAGCGGCTCTAATCCACATTGGAAATAAAAAACCATCCATTCCGATTGCTCACCCAGTACAAATTAAAAATGCTAAGTCACAAATCGCAAAATGTTGGACAATATCAAATACAATGAGCATCAATGGAGAATTTGTGGCATCACAAATTAGTTTTATTTAATTTCTAAATATGATTGTGCCCTCTGTACCATTTGTGAATCCGCAGACCGTCAAAACGCTCAATCCCGAAGGACTTTCTAGTACTTAACCAAGTAATTTCCAAATCTGTCATACACAAAACTAAAGAAGGAATATTTGTTGTGCCTGATATTTTAAAACTGATGACAGGCGCAAAGTTTACAAAATATGTAATGCCTGATGAAGCAGGAGCATGGGCATTGTTCTCATTATACATTTCCTGCATTCACATCTTAATTTTTTCCACTAAACTTAGGCAACACAAGAGACGAGCAAGAAGACCGGCTAAACCAAGGTATAGCGAAAATCGAAAGGCGATTTCAAGTATTTTAACACGAAGGCAAAATGAGCGATTATCCAAGTTTATCCGAGTTCAACCTCTGCTTATTTCTGATTGATACGCTTTAATTCAATAAGTGGCCATTAATGATCAAATATAATAAAATAATGAATTTGTTAAATATTTAGATAACTGGAACCAGTTCTAAATAACGGACTGCCGATATTGATTCAGCTCTCCAATTTATTTTCTAAACAGCTCATGGTTGCTTAGGTCCAAAACCGTATATACTGGTGTAAGCTTGATAGAATAATTTTAATTTAATATTATTTGTCATATGCAAACTAAGATGTCAATTAAATATTCTGCGTTCATTGTGAGGCACAATTCAGTTTAATAGTATAATTCTGTTTAACGGAAATTAAAGTTAAGAAGATACATCGTTTTAATGTTTTCTAGAACGCAGAGTCTAACGCAAAGTAGATGGAACAAAGAAAGCTAGATGACTGAAGAAAGACAGTCCGCCATGGACCGTTTTAATGAAAATGGAAATCTGTGAGCGATACGCATGATGTCACAAAGTGATGTTTAATTAACGATCAGGCCGGTTGCCTAAAGACGGTTGTTAATAGCAATCGGATTCCAAGCCGCGACTAAGCCTGTTATTTTGACCGGTAAATTAAGGAAAAAAAATAACCCAGGAAATCACTGGCAACGGAGTGTGCTCCACAATAAATTACGCATTAGGGGGTATTATTAGACGTGCGATCATAACCATAGGCGTAACGTTTCTTTTCTAACTTGAAAAAAAAATTTGCATAGGTTTACTCAACATTCCTAGAAAGTATCAAACGATGCAATGTTGTTATATTTGGTACAGTAATATATACAATATTAGGAATTCCGACAAATGATAATCAATAATGAATTGGTTCTTGTGAATACGGATGTATTATGTGAAATAAAAAAAAAGCATATTATTGAATATATTGTGTATTGCTACTTTTTCATATTCATGACATTATAACAAGTTATAATAGGACGAAAAGAGGAAATATCCGGTGAATATGACAGGTGATTTTAAAAATCATTATTTTATCGTGTTTTCGTAAAATCGCTGCGTTATTTTCAATGTTTAAGGAAATGGATCATAATTGAATTCCATAATATTCAAACGGAGGATTAAATACAGATATTTTTTTAATTGTGTTCAACATTCTTCGTTAAAATGAAATTCGAACATCATCATCATTTTCAATTAGAGTTGTTGACATTACAATTCGTTTTAAAAATCTTCTTGAGAAACTATAGCCATTGCAGCAAGCTTGGTACAAAGGAACCTTCTCTAAAGCATAATACTTTTTTTTTCTTTTATTATTTAATCAATATGTTGTTACTAGTCGTTTCGGTCTAACCTACAATTTGTCTTTATGCTAACTTAAATCTGGATATATAATTCTCCTAATTACCCATCGGCCCTAACTCAGTTTCTGGTGAAATAATGTTTATACATGTAACTGCTGAATTTTTTAATATATGCACCTCACTACACAACACTACACAAGATCAGATGGTTTGGTTCTTTTGAGACTGTGTCCTGTTCTGATGGTATCCAAAAGTTGCAATATTTCAATATTAGTATGAGGATGGAGTCTTTCCTCATGCCCCCTTGCAATTCTCTTTATTTCTTGACTGACTGTGGGTATCTGAAGGTCTCGATGTAGGTATCAGTCCTATAGTATTTGGATGCACCCACAATACCTCTCAGGGCTTTGTTCTGAAAACTTTGTGTTTTATTTATGTTACTCTTTGCAGAACGTCTCCATAATTGAACTCCGTATGTCCATATAGGTTTCAATATTATAGCATAATACTTAAATCACTCAATGCTTTTTTAGTACCCCTAATGATTCAATAATATATCCATTGTGCAATAGGTATTCTTATAATTATTATTTACATGATATACAGAATATCTATTCACTAAATGATCGCCTGTGTCAAATATTGTAATCTAAGTCCTACATATATTATTAGTTCAGTAGACTAAATTAATATTAGTTATAGCACGTAACCAGTCTAGGATGGCAATATTAGATTTGCTAGAAATAGCTCATCATTGTATTCTGAAGGTCCCATTGGGCCACATATCTATTTGTATCGCAATAGCTAATTACCTTAATGATAACTGCGATTTTCATCCGAAAGGCCAATATATTTGGTTTAGTTTAATTTTAGTTTAGTTTTAAAATTGATCGCTTAGCAAGTATGTGCTTCTAAGTTAGACGTGGGTCTTGGTGTTACCCATGATTTAGCATCTGCACATGGGAAAGTTATATGACTAGATTTTATTTCATTGGCTTTAACAAGTCAATATTTCAGCAATTTGTGTTTCCTAATGCATATAAATGTTTTAAAACTTTCGTCGGTCTTTAAAACGTCAATCTAGGTGTTACCCAGGATTTAGCATCCTTGAGGAGTTAGCAATTTTTTTAAATCACTGGTCACTCTAAACATGGTAAATATTAGATTAGAAAGAGTAGATTTTATTTCATTGGCCTTAACAAGTGGAGATATCAGTCATTAATTTGTGTTTCCTAATTACCATCAATTTCTAATAATTCTGCAAGGTTAATTAACCGCTAATATGAATCTTTCTGACTTTTTTTCATTACCAAAGCTTCATATTTTCCTCGGCAGAGTACGACTTTTTAATGAAGACTCAATTAATATGGCACGCTCCTGTTCCAGCAAATGTGTGTTTCTTGCGAAAATCTTTATTTTAACGTTTAGTACTTTGTGTATGTGTTTGAGTACTTGTTTAGTAAATTTTGTGTTTTTAAATCTTTTACGATATTTTAAGAACATATTTGATATTAAAAAAATGTTGAAATAACGAAATAAAGATTCAAATACATGAAAGGTTTTCAGCATATCTTCAATTTATATTCTTTACATTTTTAACTTTTTTTACGTCCATATCAAACCTAACTTAACTTTACGCTCGGTACATTTTATTAATATTTCTGTATTAATACTATTTTGATTTTTAATTTTTAGTGCTATTCAAAATATTGCATAAATGTTTATATAAGCATATATCTTACAGTTTTCCACAACTTTCGCTCGACTTTTTCAAGATGTTATAACAAAAATGAGTGCAATTTTGTCTGTAAAAATCTAAATGGAATAATAAGAAGTCAATAGAAGCTGTTATTTTTTTTAAATGTCATATTTTTAAATAACATTCTTTTATTTAAAAACGTTAATATTTATTTTGTAAAAGTGTTAATCAATTATTTATTATGCATATTAGAGATACCTAAGTAACTATTTTCATTTCATTTTTCTATGATTCGGTTGCTGAAAATTATGGAATTGTTGCTGAATCACCTGTATAACGGTGCAAAGAATAGCATTTATTTAATAGAAAGTGCCCCATTTTTCACTTAGGGCCAGTATATAATTTTCAAAGTGATCTTACCTTTCGGTATTATACCGTTTTGTTTAAAAAATATTTGCAAGAGTGTTTCAATAATATCAGCATATATAACGTTTATATATCTTGGTTTAAGAAATATTCCAGACCTTTTCGTTATATTTGACAAGCAAAATATTCGTGGTGTTTTTTTAATAAAAAAATTAGATGTCTTATAGTATGAAAATGAAATTATTTTTTAACAATGTTTTATTTTCATGCCATTATGCTTATATCTCTTCTATTTATTCAACATGATTCATTTTTTATAATCGATTAAGACACGCTTCAGAAATTGAACGATTTATACATTTCAGCAGTGCTTCCTAGATGTATTCATATTGTTTTTGCACTTAACTGACGGTAGACGTGTACATGGAGATTTTTTGTAGTCACTATTTTGTAGGTGATCAATGCCTAACTCCATACCAATGTTGACACTGCTGTACTTTTTTAAATTTGTTGTTCTTACGTTTCTGTATTTTTAAATAGAGTTTCATCAGCTTTTTAATTGGTTGGTCAGAACTTTAACTCTCTCCGTTTCAATTTCCATGCAATATATTTAATTAAATATATTTACTATATATAGTATACATTTATTATACGCTCGATAGTTGTTTCCTTGTATTCGTACTAATATACGATATTGTACTGCAATTTTTCATTAATTTTAGTTCATTTTCTTACGTTTACATACTCCAAGTGTCGTCTTCCCAAGAAATAAGTAGGTGGGTCTCTATGATCTGTATTTACCGAGTTATTTGCAATTGGAACAATTTACTTAAAAAAATGACACGAAATTTTTCCCAAAAGATGTTCGTAGAAATTACAGGATAATAAGAAAAGCTTTGGTTGAAATTAATTTCAACAAATCAAGACACAAGTACAAGTTCGTTCTAACACTGTGCTATAGTTTCCATTTTAAAATATTAAAGAATAAATTACTTTTTCGTTCACTATTTTATAAAAATGGATAAACAAATTGGTAATTTCATTATCGCCAACATCGAGACGAGGAGTGAAAGTTATCCTATTAAAGACGCTGTTGTTGATTTTCGCTCACAAGACAACACTCAATAGAATAAATAGAAAGTCTTCTTCATTGTTTCATTCTGTTTAATTTGGCGGGTTGAATAAGGCAACAATAATTAGATAATGTTTGAACACATATTGACTGTTGATCTTTGACATTTGATGTCGCAGAGAGATTTGCGAAAGCAAACGTATATTTGTCAATTACATTTACATTATTGTGTAAGAATGTTGTCTTAAAATTATTTAATCTTTACTCAAGTATTAATTGGTTTTTGCTGCAAACTCAATATTTAACAGAAAATTACTGGTAAAGTTGACATTGTTGTGAGCTATGGAAATATGAAAAGCTTAAAATAACCACAGTTTGTTCTTGCAGAAAATTCCCACTATTAACCGGCTAGTTTTGTTTAAATAGCGCTTAATTATACAATGAAAATTACTTAGCTTTATGGCTTATGTCTATTAAACATGTTTACTTAGGATTAGATACGAACCGAGCGTTTTAAGGTACAACGTATGAAATATGATATTTCACTGAATAAAAAGAGGTATTGTTCAATCTGTTATATCTAATTTTTAAGAACACTTTTATTGCTTTTAATTAAATTCAATTTATAACACTATCTCTATTATAACATATATTTAAGTTATTTAAGTTTAATAGCGCAAAACCTTTGCTGACGATAGTAGTTAATAAACAACTACTATCGGGTAGTAAATTTAAGGATTATAAATTTTAATTAAAAATTAGGAATAAATTTTTATGTAAAATATAAATCCGAGTCAGATTATCAAAAATTACATTCTGAATAATAATTCCTAATAATGTAATTGTTATGTGAGTAATATTTATGCAGTCCCGGATTACTACAAAAAACTAAAAGGACATTCGCATTAAGTTTTCTTAAGTTCCATTCACTTGTTTACACTAATTTTAACGTGTAAGTTGGCTCTCTACTCTGTTTTTGCATGTACCCCACCATACGCTTGCTTAACTAGACCTTTGTAGACATTTTCAGTCCTCTTGTCCGAACTTCACGCTCGAAAAACCGAACTACTTTAATATTGACATGGTGAAGAAGTCCTTGTTCATAATTATAGACGATAGATAGAAGTATCAACAGGTGTCTGATGAATAGTGTCAATTCCGAAATCTCTATGGAGATAATTATTTCTAAGTATCACAGGGCATTAACAGCATTCCTCAATATTTTGTTCTGAAATCGCTGAATTACTTCTAGAGTGCTATTAGTGCTCTTCTTGGCACAACTTCATATTTGGATTCCATATGACATATAAGCTTAAGCAAAACAGTACTTAAGTAAGTAGTAGTGTTTATAGACAGGGCATACCTTTTTCCAAATATCCAATGGATTTTTTTAAATTTAATATCTAATGCTTCTTTCTCCTTCTTTACATGAATCTGCCAGCCCAGCTGGACGTCCAATGTGATTCCTAAATATTTTGCTATGTTATCATATTACAGTTTGCACTTTATTTTAACTCTTCTTACATGAAAAATTGACGTGAATAGACTCTTATAACTCAAATTATTTGTGAAATGTGTTACACCTTGAAGGCTCTATCTGAAATATAAGATATCAAATCTGCCAACTATCTGGATATCATTTTATTTCTTTAAGTCTCTCGTTATATACGTTATTAAAATCCTGCACCACATCTACAAAAATGGCGGAACAAACTGCCTTCTTCATTTCATAACTTTTCAATCATATCAATAAGAATTACTAAGTGTGGTTTGATTCTTCTTTTTATTGAATAACAATTCTTCTATCTTTCGAGATTCTTTGATGTAAGCCTGTAAACTTTTCGGCTAAATTTGATGCTTATGTACGCCTTGTTCTCACATCTCATATTTATCCGCATCCGCCAACTTGTGGTTTGAATACCACCTGAGCAAGAATGTAAAATCCGATAGGAAACAAAGATCCTAGTTACATAGATAATCAATCTGTGCAAGAATAGTCAGCATCTAAGTTTGAAGCCATGCTAAGCAGGAGATCAGTGCTTCAGTCAGTCAGTTGGTATATAGAAAACTCTAAAATATAGCGAAAAAAGTGACTTATCTTAAATTTTCTAATTGCTCAGTTCCTTAAACTTTTAAATTGTTTTGATTTATATATAAAATCAATACTTCTTATAATTGTCGATTTTTTGAAACATATATAATTATTTATTTACAACGTGACAAAAATTGTTACTTTTTAACCGACTTCCAAGAAGGAGGAGATTATATGTTTGGCTGTATATTTCTTTTTTTAATGTATGTAACCAATTTCTCTGTCAATTATGGACCGATTTTCAAAATTGTTATTCGAACGAATGCACTTCCGAAATGGTCCCATTGGAGCCAAATCATGATCTGTTGTGGGAAAAAGGGGGGAAAATCGATGGAAACTCTCAAATTTCCGACACGTATAAAGTTTTCACATACTTTTTATCTGAAATAATCAGATATTTGTTTATGATGTTATTGCTGAGCTGATGTGACGAAAAACCGGAGGTAATTTAGTGTAAAAACCCTTCAGTTTGCATTTTAAGCACTAATGTTATGATGTGAGACGTCGTGGAAATAAAGGAACCAACTTCTTGTATGGTGTGTTGATTAGAACTGTATGCTAACATGCGGAGGTCGCGGTTTCGATTCTCTACCGGGGCAGCAACTTTTCTTGTTCTAGTTTAGTTGGAAAATTTATTGGAGTAGGTAGGGGAGCTCATATAAGCTGCACTTTTAATTGGGCTATCCATTGTAATATGTTACTTTTACTATAAAATGACTGCGTAATTTATTGAATAGATATATAAAATATTTTTAACAAAAAAATTTATCACTTTTTTAATTTTAGTTTTTCAATTTCATTTTTTTTGTCAAAAATATATTTTATATTTCAATTGACCAGTCACTATTTCTCACCGAAGTTATGGAATTTTTAAAGATATTTAATTTTTTTAAGAAATATTGATATATTTATTATTAAATACTATAATTAATATAAGGTATCCAATGTATAGGTTTTGAAAGCAAAAAACTTTTTTTTACTTGAAAACTATTCTGTCGATTTATTGAATTAGACTGTTAGAACATAATGGATACAAATCACTCGTCACAAAACGTCAGCAGATACCAGATCGATTTCTTAGAATATCAAGTGCCTTATTAATGGGGTTATATAACATATATACTTCCCAGTAGGAACAACGGAAATGAAAAATAAAGCTAAGAAAAAATACTCTCTGTACGGTCCGATACCGTTCAAATCATTCACACTATAATCTGCATTTTCCACCAAATTTGATCCAATAGACAGCAACCGCATTCACTCAAGGTCGAAGACACGCCACGAAATATGTACATTGATTCGAATCCATACCCATTAAAAATTTCACACCCATAAGCCGAAACCTAGTATGTCATGACCGACTTTTTTTCGGAAAGGAAAAAAGAACGATTAATTTTATTAATACGTATTTTAGTGTTGCTTCTAATGACTGCCTCGAATTGATTTCGACTGATTACGCGAAATTGATGGTTTATTAATGGCGTGCATGAACTCAATTTTATGCTTCCTGTCCGCGGAGTAATACATTATGCATTTAGTAATGCAAAACTGGGTGAGATTCCATGCTCTTCTTGAAGCTTTTATTTTTTTGTTGTTTCCCTATTAATTTAGGCATTTAAAATATATTTTTTACTAATTATTTCAATAAAAAACAATAAATTTATTCCATTATGCTGTATGTATGGAAATATAACGTGTCATTAACATTCTTGATAACATTGTACATTCTTTGTTACTTAGAGTAATAAAACCAAAAATATCGAATCGCCTTACAATCAAAAACAAATTTCTCGTTTTTCGTTTAAATATCAATACCTATATAACCTTTTTCTGCTTCTGTTCAATCTAGCAAAATGCAAAAGCTTTATGCTATAAACTTCTTGACTGATGTAATGTTGAGGCTCGTACAATTATTAATGATATAGCTCGTGTTCCAGAGCCATTTGGAATTAGTGAATGAAAGACCAAAGTATTGACAACTGCGAAGCTTTCATAATATTAAGATGGTGCATGTGGAAAAGAAGGAGTATTATGTAATATTCGGCTACTTCAAACATTTGTTTTGCCAATCCTTTCATATGTATATAAAACTTGGACACTCTTATAATCTCACATCTGTAATATTAAAATCTTTGCTTAAAACAAAATTCTACAAGCTTCTCTCCGAAACCATATTAGAAATGAAGTAATTCGTTTAAGATGCGACAATCTATGTACAGCTGAAGAATCGCACAGATCATTTTCAGCTATCTGAAAAGAGACTAACATTGTTAGAGTCCGGCATGATTGTAACCATTCTCTAACAGTGACCAGATTTAGTGAAGAATATTCAAAGTTCTGCGGCGGTAACAGCAGAATATTTAGAGGTAGTTTTCCCGAGCGTTTCCCGAATCAATGAGTCATGTAATCAACTAAGAGAAGCACAATATTTTTCAATATAAGACTTTTTAAGAAATAAGAATATTAAATATAAATTTAGGAATTATACCAGTATTATCCAATACGGCTTAGCAATTCCAAGAAATAACAAAATTGAAGCGAACCATACTATATGAAGTAGTGTGAAGTTTTCCACCCAGTTTATGTTTAAATTATTATTACTTTTGAGAAACCCGAATAGATATATTCAACCTGTATGCATCTTGCTTTAAACAGTGGCTCAAATCACTATAATTCTTAAACATGTAAAAACATCCGAAGACATCTGCTCTTATCGTCCTATAAGCTTGCTACCCGTAATCTCTCAACTATTCGAAAAACTGTACATTAAGAGACTCAAAGTAATCGCAGATGAGAGAAATATTATTTCAGACCACCAATTTGGCTTCCGTAATAAACACGGAACAACATAATAAATACATAGGTTAGTCAAGCTTATAAAAACTTAAGCGATAAAAAATATTGCTCCGCTGCATTTTTCGATATTTCTCAGGCCTTCGACAAAGTGTGGCATACTGGAATGCATGTTAAATTGAGAAAGCTTTTGCCCCATACGCACTTTCAACTACTGAAATCACACCTCACAGACAGAGATTTTATTGTCAAACAGGATGACGAACACACTGACCTACACCCAGTATATTTGTTGATGTTTCGCAGGACAGTGTTCTTGGCCCATTGTTATATCCATTGTATACAGCTGGCCTACCGACCTCAAGAAACACTACTGTTGTATCATCAGCATATGTTGTATAGTGACGATACAGCGGTTTTAACATCACACCAGGATCCAATATCAGCCACAAGAAAGCTACAACTTCATCTTAATAAAGTCGAATTGTGGTTGAAAACGTGGCGTATCTTATCATCTTTTATATATATATATATATATATATATATATATATATATATATATATATATATAAAGTTTATGTCAATATATAAGGTTTACTAAAAAAAATGACAACTAACCTCTAAGAAAAATATCGATATATTGCCCAAAAATATCGATATTTCTTCGGTATCCCTACCATGGATGCTAAATAAGATGATGATAGTATCTAGTTCTTCTATTAGTTTTTAGATCTACTGTTGGGAATTGTAGGTAATTTCTGTTAATATAAATATTCTTTTCGTTGTTAAATATTAGTTTACTGAAAATATTTTAGTTTTGTTCTTTCTTAACTCATATTTTTAAGGTTACATATAATTATATCAATTTGGCAATAATGTTCCAACTCTATCCGACGTTCTGAATGCAAATCTTATTTCATTGCTTTAAGCTTGGTATCATTAATCTTTCATCTTCGTAATCGCCGATTTTTGTATGACCGGCGATATATTTGGATTGTATTATCATAACAAAATAAAACTAATAAGTGAGCAATGCCTAAATATCCCAAATTTAATATCTCCTATCATCTCCTCAGATTAAGCTCAATACTCAAGTTTTCATTTATAGATTGATTTAATTTGTTTTTACAAAACTATGAAAAATCTATTAGTAACAAGGAGTATTTTGCGTGGGTAAAATATATTTGCTTCTTTACGTTTCGATTTCTTTCTCTAGACATATTACATGATGTTGTCATGTTAACATTTATCATGCATAAAATTGTAATAATGCTATAAATATGCAAAATGAAATATGCGAGCAAAGCAAAGAGTTCCGAATACGTCTAGTTTCTTCATCTGAAAACCATTTCACCATTTTATTTTCCTTGAGGTGGTACCTTTGAATTATTATAACAAATTGCTTCTAGAGTGTGTACAAGTTACATTTTACAATCAAATTGAAAATCTATTAATTCTTACAAAAATGGGACACTTTGGTAGCACTATTTTATTACCCAATTGTATTTTAGATGACTAAGTAAACAATTAAATTAAAAAACCGTAACATATTCAACCGTGTGATTTATTCTTCATCTAAGTAAATATAATGACCACAAAGAAACATAATATAATCAAGCATAATATAAAATTAAATGAAATATCGAGTAGATGAAAAATATGCCCAGGATTATGTTTCAGAGCTGGCTCCGAGACCTCTCATTATCGGAAACGGTACATGGCGCATTCGCACTCATCATACACTGGTAGAAAGACCTGGAATACCGTTCATTTCACGCCTGTAGCTTTGCAACTGATCATTTCTATTAATTTCCTAACGACTTTTTACCGATGGAGCTTTTTTTCGACTTGATTATAACGTTACTGCAAAAGAAGCGGCACGGATTATATGCCGTTTCGATTTTATTGGCAATTCTCGTCGAACATGGCGTTTGCCAGTAAAAGGTGATTATATATTCAGCGGTCATTAAAATGGAATATCGCTTTATTATTATTACCCACCAGTAAGGTAGGTAATAATCGGGCTTTGTAAAGTTTTTTTTGGTTAATTTTAGTAAATTGTAGCACCTTAAAATCATTAAGGTTACGATATGTCAATTTTTTTAATGTAATATAATGAGACACTATGCCTAATACAAATATGACAAAAAAGAAATCTGTGAGTTAGCTTTACCTAGGTAATAGCTTTAAGTTATTTCGACCATTATTTCATAAATTAAAACGCTTATAGAAAGAATGCTCAAATTTGCGTTTTCAAACTGCATTATTTTTGTTGTTTAACATATAACTAATCTATTGCCGAAACTCATTAAATAATTTTTTATTGTGATGATTTTGGTGAGTCATGTCCTTATGATCGTTTTTGGTTTTATCGAGTGGTTATTTTGATGTCAATGATTCCAAGATTTATTTGATGAAAACCCAACTAAATCCTTTAGAAATTTCCAGAGAGCTTAGTAGTTCATGAATCAACTGTTTATATATATTTACATGCGATTTATAAAAAACTAATTTCGCTAATAGTTATCGCATGATGAAAGCCATTGGTGAGTCCAGGAAATCCACGTTAATACGGAACCGGAATTTTTATGGCCATAAAATCGTGCTGAGCTGGACGAGACCAACATAATGTACTGGATAACAAACTGCTAAATCCGAATGAATATATTATTGTAGATCTACCAACGTCAATTGAACAAATTAGGCGAAACGAAACAAAAAAGACCGACAAGAGGGAGTAGCAGACCCAAAGTCGTCCTGTTTTATGATAATGTTCGTTTACGCGTTGTAAGACCTGTGAAAGGTACACTATGCAGGTCGAATGGCAAGTTTCATGCCATTTTTAGATCATCTTGGTATTTGGTCTATTAGCTACTATCTATCTTGCTCAGATCCGCTGACATACGGTTTCGAAATGTCGAAGAAGTACAAAAAACCATCAATGAATCCTCCGCAAAACCAACATAGTTTTTTTCGACACGTTATTGTCTTTTCGCCTGAAAAAACAAAAAATGTAAAATATATTTTGGATGGAGATAATACTGTTTAACTTAGTGGCTTAATAATAGTGGCTTGATGATTTTTATGTAAAGCATAAATGAGGTAGTAAACATAATGAAATAATGAAATGATTGTTAAAAAATTAACCTGTAAAATGAAGTTGCATTATATATTTAACCATTGAAAGATTAGAATAATTAGAAGTTATTGTGTTTACAAACGTATACTAGCCGGCTTGTTTGGAGCAGTGGTAAAGGCGACAGCACGGTCCTCCTACTGTTGTAATAGTCTAGATCGATTATTGTCGGGGCATGGTCGTAAATTTATATTTGTGATTGTTTAACATTTCTGATTTTCCTGGGTAAGAGTGTAAAAACCGACAAGGGAAATGATCCCAGTCACGCCAGTAACGGTCGGTAGGCTTAATGCCGAGGGCCGTGGTACGGAGCCTGCGCTAAACTATAGGACTAGCCCAGATAAACCCCCGATGGTAAAAGACTTTAAAATATAAAAAAAATTATACGAATATTCGAGTTTTTACCGAATTTTTCTTTCAAAGTGGGCGCTGAGTTTGTAATAATTTTGTTTCCTTGATGGAAAACGAATATATAAAACAAAATTCACTACTACGCATCACACAAAGTATTTCTTTGACAGCGGCCGGCAAAATATGTTTCAGGCTATAAAAAACAAGTTGTTCTATAGAAAACGCAATATTGCAAAGAAAGCAGCATTTCAACATGGTAAAATATTGCAAGAAATGACTTGGATGTTGATGAGAAGAAATATATACATCAAACACATTCTTAATATAATATGTTTAAAATGTTCTCTCTGTAAGATATATCTCGTTTTTTTTCGTAAATTGGTGATTTTTTCTTTGGTTTAGGATTACTAAGATAACTGTATTCTTGCCAATAAGGGCACACCATCATTTTAGATACCCCACTTTATCAACAGGTAACAATCTGTATTTTAGTTTTATATTTTTTTAGTTATTCTTGAAAAATTTCCAAATATCTAGTAAAAAACTGTAATATGTTTTTTACCTCACTTGAAATAAGATCTAAAATCCATTCTAGAATATATTAACAGAACCTAAACTTATGTTTTTCCCAATTTATTATTTTTTATATTTCCGTACTATGTTAAAAATATTGTTATAATATACTGCGTTGATATTAAATCTGGCCAACATCTTAATATTAGTAATCATAAGATATAATATCACCATTAAGATTAGTAAGTCATTGTAAATACCAAACTTAAACAATTGTATTGACTTTTGCGTCAGTGTGAAATACGTGTATTCTGTACGATTATTATTTGCCCGCAAAGTCGAACGATCTGGTGAAAATTTCCCAATGCCCATAAAAGGATGGATACACATCTATCGAAAAGTAAACTCTGAAACCGTTGCGAATGTTAAACAATGGACAGTTAATGCTAATCCTTGTCGACGTAAAATATTTTTAATTTTTGCGCGAAGTCTTTGTTATCTTAACGTATTCAAATTCAACAAAACTTCATAAATATTAATTAGACTAGAAGCGATAAAGTTTATGTCGGTATAGATGTTTGTGATAAAAAATTTAGATTTCTATCAATAAGTTGTAAATAATTTAATAGTAAACTTGACAGACTAACTAGATGATTTGACAATTAATGGACCACTTATATGTGGACAGTTGTTTATCCTAATAACATCCCAGCGCGGGCAGGTGTTCAACTACTTGTGATTAGTAAAGACAAGGGAATGCTAATTACGGCTGAAGTAACAATCTGGATAATCTAAAGAGATGTGAGTGTATTCTCTAAGATGTGAGGGAAATGAAATATTGCATCTATATTAGATATAGCAATTATTTTATATGTACGTTTAAAATATTTTAAGCTCAATGCTTTAGGTAAATTTAGCTTGTTTCTATCAAAATCATCTGAAAAACTAAGATATTTGATTAAGTAGTGGTGATGCTTCTCGAATAAAAGGTGTACGAATTCCTTCAGATTTCTGTAGCGAAATCAACTTTTTGGATTGAACCCTTTATAAACAGCTCTAGTGGAACACGAGAAAGATTTGTTCAATACCAGCGTATTTATTAAGAACTAGATTGATGATAATGTTGGTGTCTTTCCTAGTGATGAGACATAGTAGTTAAATTTAAAAGCAACTAGTGTTAACTATTATTTAGTTGCAAAATCCAGTCTAATAATTTCAGTGCTACTACTTTTGGTGATACAATTTATACAGATATTTATGCAATGGTCTCCTAAATATACACATACATAAATATTTAAATAAAAACTTAGTTAAATAATTGCAAAAATGTATATGAAATAATATCAAGAGTATTGTCTTTAATATGAAGCATGTTTTTTTTGCCAAACATCTTTTTTGAGCAACAAAAGCGTGAGAAATTGCCATGTTACAATTATCGGGCGACTGACATTCCGAGAATGTGTAAAACGGAAAGGTTCAGTTAATGGGAAAATTCACGTCTAAACACCGATTAGATTCGCTTCGATCCGTATAACTAAGATAATCGAAATATCTTGTCTGCTTTGAAGGTGAAATCAAACACGAATATACCAAATTAGACTATAATCGATCTACTAACGATAAGGTCGTTTTGGTTTTCGTCGCTGAATTTGTCAATCACAACATAAACACTTTTGAGAATTGTTTACTATTGGTTGTAACAAGATATATATTTTTGTTATTTTTTTCTGAAATTGTTTTTATAAATAGTTAAATTAATATAACGGTAAACTTAATTTGAAAATATTAGAAAAAAACTAGAACACAATTTATTAAATGGCACTGAAAGCTGTGGGTATAACAACCACATAAATAGCATTTATATATTAAAAATATTATTTTTATTTTTATCTCATTTTTTGTGGATACTTTTTTAAGAAACACAAAAATTTTAAAAAATAGTAGCTTTCTTTTCGTCTTAAAATATTAGAATCTATATAGAGGAATGAATGGAAAATTGGAGGTTTGAATTTTAGTAATTATAACACGAATCTAAACGTCTCAATGGATTTACCCTTACCCATTCCCTTCCTTGTCAAGGAAAATTGAAATGTGCAAGAATATATTTACTAGTAATATACTTTCACAGAAGTATTGCTGTTTTAAGGATATTTTTTTAAAATCATGCACACTTTACTTATAGAAAATACAAAGTGTCTTAAAACAAAGATTATATTTAGTTGATCTTTGTTAATTAGTTAAATTTACAACTTGGGATTTTGTTTTCTTAAAATTAATATTTTAATTGTAATTCCTGCCAGTGGTTCATTTAATTAAGTGAAACGATGACAAAAATCCATGAATTGGGCTTCGAATTACTTTCTTATCCACCGTATTCTCCAAATTTGGCCCCCAGCGACTATTTCCTGTTCTGAGATCTCAAAAGAATGCTCGCTGGGAATAAATTTTCGTCGAATGAAGATGTTATCCCCGAACTGAGGCCTATTTTGAAGCAACGGATAAATCGTACTATAAAAATGATATCAGAAAGTTGGAGGGTTGTTATAATCAGTGTATCACCATTGAAGGGAATTTCGTTGAATAAAAAAAAATACTTTTGTCAAAAAAATATGTTTTACTCTGGTAGGCCGGGGACTTTTCAATTGGCCTGTTTTAAGCAGAAAAACCTTATATGATGAATAAAACACGTCACGGACATCTTATAATTGTTTATGTAATACTCTGAATATATAGTTTATCAACTAATTCACAAGAGCTCCTATCAATATAACCCCAAATAACTTCAAAATCGTTACGTTCAAGTGGAATAATAATTTATTTTGACACAAATTGCATATTTAATAGTATTTTTGCTTTTAATTATAATAAATCAAGCAGTAATTCAACCTAAAGTAATTTAGAGATTATATAAAGAACAAATACCACTCAATGTAGTCAAACAAAACTCAAAACACAGCACCATGTTGCAATATTGTCAAATAGATACAATCAAAATAAGCATAGCAACAGCATAACTTTTGTCGTTTTTACCTAATAAACTTATAAATGGTTTAGAAGAAAAACAATTGCATTTGACAATATAGCGTCCAATAAAAAAGCTAATGTACGTCACGTTGTAAATTAAAAGTTAAATTTAATGCGGCAACAATGCACGATGCTGACGTCATAATTTTGATTACGTGTACTGGTTATTTTTAGATGGGGTATGCATTAAATGTTGTGCCAGTACCACACATTGGAAAACAGCCATCGTGGGAAACAGCCAAGACTAGTAAATATTATTCGTATTTTAATTAATTTAAAATTGAAAACTAACCTTGACAATAAAAATTTAATATGTTTAACCAGCAGTATATTATGTATAAGATTTTTACATTTTTATTTGGTTTTCAGTTTTAAATAGAATAATATTCTAGGGGTTTGTATGTATTTAAATACTATTTTGCATTAAAGCAGACGTTTCTGATGTATAATTGAACTTGTTTCGGTATTAACGAGCATTTAAAGTGCTCGAGAGCATACTTTTACCCTCCCATTAACTTTCTACAACAATTTCTTTAATTATATGCATCTCACAAAATTATATATTTCAATTAGCTTGAATGAACAGTTTGCGAGCTGCAATTAATATCCGTAAAATATCGGAGCCCGTGTCTCCTAGTTCAGTAACTAGGTCGTTTTCCATAAAGATTGATATTTTTTTGGATTTTCCAGCGATTATTAACCGCTTGTGATCAAAAAAGCCTCGTTCGTTTTTTTCGCAACCGTGACCACCCAGAAGACCGAAAAAGGAAACTGAAATTGCCCCAGTATATTTTCGATTGCAACTTGAACATATCTACGGTCCTCTTCTTAAGCGAATTACGATTAATGTCGGTTAATTCGGACCAATTCACTTCCAACCGGATAAATAATTATCTGGTCCACCTTGCACCTGATTCAAAGTGGTCTCGCGCAAAGCTGATATCATTCATTCCTGCAACGAAATAAGAAAAAAAAAAAGAATGTCTTACGAGAAACTCATTTGTAGCGCGAACGACTTTCCTTGAACCAGAGAAATTTTTGAAAACAGCCTTCAAGCAACTGTTTCTAGATCTGTTCTGAATTGTTTATAACCTAATAATCGGTCTGATTAATCAAAACAAAACGTACCATTTATCAAGTCAGTTGAATTTGATTGATTAATACTAATAGAATTATTATCAGCATTTAATGGGTTGTACTACTTGCATCAGATAAGATTAATTTTCAATGCATTATTGTTATTTAAAGGATAAAGATTTCTATGGCATGATTTCTAAATCAAATTAAATGTTCAGCTTATTGAAAATGTTACTTTTTTGTAATAGTTCTTTATTATATATAACATATTACTAATTATTTGTTTTATTATTGCTTCAGTAAGATACCCGAACCAGAAAGGTTTAGTTGTGATTACAGAGTCATATATTGTAACTTAATAATAGATATTTTTTAGAAATTATGTTTTAAAAATTAAATAAAATCTCTAAACAGTTCTGTAACTAAATCAGATAATTATTTTACTCACGTTGCGTATATTTATTGAATTTTCCTTCTCTCCTAAACACCTACCTTGAATTCCTTACTTAACTAAATTGTTTTCTTAATGTTTTAAAATGATAACGCCTTGAATTACATCATTATATAGATGGTACTTAGTATGTATGTCATCACGTAACTATTATGGCCCTGCCTTCAAAGAATTGCGGTCATGCGCCAGGGTGGGTTTAGTCTGTTTTCTAATAGATAAAAACCCTTAATACCGTTTTGTATCGCCCATTAATAAATCGTCAATTGATTTCAAATTTTATAACTGGCGCGGTCGGTACGATTCGGGAAACTTGGGAAACCATTCCGTCTTACGTTGTCATAATAAAGACAACACTTTTCTATTGATCAATTTTATCATGGTTTAATTGCATTGTTTACAGGACATGTTCAAACACGTGTTATTCCGACTTGAAGCACAATGTATTTCGCTAATTGGTAGTTATCTATGGATAGCTGCTGTAGATCATATGTGAACTGCTTTTTATTCATTCGTAATTCGTTTCAAAGCATTAATTCGTTTCATTCCTTTCGATTTCGTTTCGTTTCAACAGCGGAATCCATGTATAAAGTTTCTTTCCACCCATTCTTGGTTAATAGTTTAAAAATATTTTATGTTTATAAAATATGTCGATGTTTAATTCCATAGTTATGTCGTGCGATGAAAGTTTTTGTTGCACATTTTTAAAATTATCATAGACTTGCACAAAATGCACAAACCTTCCACAATTCTGACACCGCGTTAGTAACACTCAACAGTTTTCTAGTATACTGAAAAACAAATATTCTTTGTAGATATGCAATGTTCCGAACAATATGTCAAGTGACTGTTGGACACAAACTTTAACAAAACTTTCTTAAAAACCTTTTTAAAGAATTATTGATAGAAATCATAAAGATCGCCCAAATAAGATTAAGGACTAACTTATTTTATGTTTGGAGAGATGTTTAAAAATATTCGTGGTATCGTAAAAAATAAGAGCATAAGGGTATGGTTTTCTGAGACTGTGGGCATCTTTATGCACTTCCTTTGGAAATTTTGATGAAACTCCGGCATTGAAATTTGAAAATAATAAATACATAAAGTTCATCATTCTAATACGTGTGTCAAATAAATGTGCAAAATTCTGATAACATTCTCAAAAAAGTTAATAATATGTGTTATACTTTAAGTTAATTATGACTCTCGTACCTTCTTTATAGTACAGGTGTTATATCATGCAATCACTGACATTAAGCCCATGCAAGAAATATATCCTTCACGTGCTTTTCAGGATTTCGAATTAATCTTTTAATTTAGAGTAATAGCAAACATTTAAGGCAAACGTTATGTATATTATTATTTCCCATAATTAGCAACTACTTCTTGAAAAAATCAAAAAAAAGTAGCGTGACTTCTGGATATGTTTCTAAATAACCTTCAATTTACTAATAAATGTTACAAGAATTTGGGGATGCTATTTGCGAAACAATAAATAAAAAGGAACTTGTGAGTTTATGTTCAGTAGTCATTGTTTTTTGACGGAAATTATATTGTTAAAACAAGCAGTGGCTTTATAAGTTTTATGCAAAATCTGTAGAAAGAAAATGAAGTATAATAAGTTTGGACGGAATCATACGCATGTCGATAATTGCTAAATACTCTGGTCATTCAAAATTTTTATTTCGTAAGATATTTTTGTAAAACCATAAAACGGAGGCATTCTAAAATAGCTAATATCTTAAAGATATTAGAATGCATGTATACATTTTTTTTACTTGAGCATGGATAACTTGATTTCGAAGTGAGTGTCGCGTTTCGAAACGAAAATAATAACAACGTCTTAGCGATTCATTCACTTGTTTAGAGCTGTTTAAGAGGAATGAAAATGTTATTGCTTACATCGATGTTTGGTAAGGGATAACATAGGTTTACTTCCTCATTTCAGAGTAGGCAGTGTCTGGTAAAATTCACTGTTTCCAATATGTATCTATTGATGTTTTGATAAAGTGGAATTTTTCAAAAAGGCACGAAAGTTAGACAAAAGTTTAATGACAAAATCTAATGACACAGTGTAATTACAGATATGAATGTGCATATCTCTTTCTAATTTTGTGGTACTTTTATTGTTTCAAAAGCAACGGATTTTTATGCATTACTAAACCGCTTTGATTTGATGTTGAATCAAAGCCCGTTAAACAATGAAATAATTCCCATTAGCTTTGTTGAGAGCCATGCGAAAATCTAGATTGTTTATTAATTGTCACGACGAAAACAAACAACGGTCGGTGTGAAAGGCTTTTACCGTCAGAATTGTTCCGTAATAGTACCATTCGACAAACATAAATCACAATTATTTTTTAATTGTGACCCAAGGCACATTCCCGCGCAGATTTTCGCGCAGATTAGACCATCGACTATCTAAAACAACTCTATTCCAACGACGGTACAGTTACTCGTGTGTTCTTGCTGATTCTATCGGCGCATACCTGGCTGGATAATACAGGTACGGCACCTGGGACTCGGAAAAATCGCTCTCCCGATGTGATTTGCTGATAGCGAGAACGGATCCGGTGGTGGTACAATCTAGATCGTAAAAATAGATTCTTACGTGAATTGAATGTTATATGGTAGCATTAAGGACGATAACTGAAACGAGATAAACGATAACTCAAATTTACGATGAAGCGACAGTAAAATATTTGATTTTACAAATAGGTAAAAATTAACGAGATCCAACTGATTTAAACTGATAGCTATCAAGCTGAAATAAGGAAGAAGTTGCTATTTAGATTTTACCGATTAATGTGATATTATTCATTACACATGTGTTTTGTATTTTTTTAAAACTTATTTATTTGCCGGGAATTTTATTTCAATATGAAGAGTAGTGCCGCCGAAGGCCATTGTGTTTTAGTAGAAGTCATGGTGTACTTGAGAATTGTCTTAGGATATGAAGATTAGACGCTTGCCTGCTTAGTGAATATTTGCCAAGAACATAAATTGACAAATGTCTAATTATTGATAGTAGGCAGACTCTTAAAGTCTTAGGTAAACGGTTGATTTTGATGAACAACAAATTTGGTTTCACCTAAACTCATATAATTTTTAAAAACAGTTATTACACAGTTACTAGTCGTTACCCATTAACCTGCAATTTTTCTTTACAGTAGCTTAAATCTTCTGCTTTTTTTTTCTATTAAATGTACCACATTACACTATATTACTCTTTTGCTTGCTTCCTGAGTGACAGTCAATATCAATACAGTCAGGGTATCTAGTAGGTTTTAATACATGGTAGTATAGTAATTTTTATATTCCAATTAACCAACTCATTTACCTTTATTTCAAATTCAGTTCATTCATCTTCTTTTCAACATGTTCCTTCCGAAGCGAAGCGTTTTAACAAGAGTCATTCCGAGATACTCAGCGTTCTTGCTATATGGAATGATAGTTATGATTTAGTGTTAATGATGTTTGTGCGGTATGATTATAAGTGAACTTCACACGCACAGGTTTACTTTGTCTAAATTTTATTTTTCAGGTTTAGATCCTTTTGTTTGACCCATTCACCGGAAACAGTCTTGTTGTGATGTAAGATTTTAATAGATTAGTGTGTTGCTTCTCTAATAATTCCTCTCGCATTTCAAAAAGGCCGTCGTGCCAAACTTTAACATATATAAGTTATAAAAGGCTTTTGCTACATCTAAGAATGTAGTTGGACACACTTTTTTAACCTCATGGGATTGTTCAGTGATATCTGTTAGGTTAAGTACCTGATCAATTGTTGTTGTGTTTATAATAATACACATTCACTCACCATTAATTGATTGGAATAGAATAAGAATTGTGTAAATGGCTATTAACTGCTACAATCTGAAGTCATTATTGGCTATAACTTAGCTATCATATAAGACTAATACGTTTGAGCCGTATATCGTTCAGAAAGAAAACTTTGCAAATACTTTAAACAATCGGTCAAAAAATCAATATGTGTCCTATAAATTCGTTCTTATTTATTTTTATTGGTGAACAAATTTGAAATTATCTTAATAGATATTTTTTGCTTTTAAGTACATAATTAAAAGCACAATTACCTTAATGTACTTTAACACATACCTAACTCATAACCTACGTGTATAGTTGATGTTATTATTTTAACATAGTTTATGACTTGTAGTATTAAACATAGAAGCAATGCTGTTATACATGAAACAGAATTGAAAGGGTATGCATGAAGGTTTTTATTTTATGGAGTTTTCTTAAGGGAGATAAGAGTCTTGAACTGCAATCCAAAAACTCTAGTCATATTGTCTAATATTACAGGCGTGTGTACTGAAATGTCTATCACTATCTATAAATGTTTATCATCATTCTGACAACATGCGGATACGCTGTCGAGGAAAGATGTTGGTTTGCATCAGTATATCGAAACCGGGTGACAGTCAAATGATTCTGCACTAGCAGTAATCGGAAGGTGCTATATCTGAATTGTGTGATGATACTTCTCACAATCTGTAGCCGTTGATATGTAACAAGCCTTCGCGTCAAGATATTGCAGTAATCGTTTCATAACATTTGATAGCAGATTTCTTCAAATCAAACAACTAAATTAATGAATTTTGAAAATACAATTTTGAGCATCACATGATTAGAGTCTATATATTGTATAACTTAATAATACTAAACAGAACTTTTTCTGTCTGACTGCCAAAATAATCGATTTTAACATACTTGGCACTATTGCTTATAGATATCGTTAGTCAAAATATATCCCAGTATCTAATATAATAAAGCAAAATTATTTTAGAAGCCTATGAAAATATTTGATTAAGTAAAATTTTGATGTGCTCTAAATAAAATGAAGTAAAATGAAAAATGAAAAAAAAAATAAAATGTGCATTTAAATAAAGTAATTTAAATATGTAAATTATTATTCACTCTGTATTGTAAAAAAATATAGTTTTAGACGCACATGTTTCGATATGTACGCAAATGGTGCATTAAGTGGAGTATCCCTGTAAATTAATTAGCAATGACAAAACCATTAACCATAAAATGATGCTTCAATAAGCGGAAAGATATGCGTCAATTGAATGTTAACGGAAAGTTAAAACAGCACTAGAAGGTAGGCTTAACGATGATTGTGGTCATAAACAACAATGCGCTCTGATTATTATGTGTTTGTAAATTGAAATTATAGTCATTATTTAAATCAAACCATATTAAAAGTTGATAAAGGATATATACATATGTAATTATCACGATTATATAACATAGTTGCTAGGTAAACTAGTCGTTTTTTTGTTTCCTTTGAAGTTTATATGTTAATCATTCATATTCAGATAAATACAATTCTGGCAGTATTAATCATTACAAAATAGTAAAAGTGATATTTGATGATACAAATACTATATTTTGCTATAAGCTACATATGTTATATTATGCGAAATAATTTTTTGGAAAATGCCCAGCTTCATGCTTTTAGCAACCTTGGCTGATAGAAATTTACTATATATTTACCTGATGAAGATGCGAAACTGCAAGAGTTATTGGACGAAAACCCAACCCAAACATAAAAACAATTTTCGAAAGCGTTTAATGTGGCCCAAGAAGTAATTTGCGGCCGATTACGAGCAATGGGGTAAAATCAAAACACGGCCATATGGATGCCTTAATAATTGAGTGATAGACAAATGGAAAATAAAAAAAAAACGAATGTTTAGATTTTATGTTATATTAATAATTCCATACTAATAATAGTTAAATTGTTGTGTTATTCTTGGTGGTCTACCATACATTGGTTTTAAAATATGGAAGAACAAGGGTAAGTGCAGAATGTAAGGTTACATTTTTAAAAGTTATAAAATACAAACAGCCTCAATTATATGTATAGTGGGAATATTAGCTGCCAAATTTACAATACATCATATTCAACGACCTGGAATAGGTAACAACATATGCGAAAATTTAATGATAACAAGAACTGAGAAGAAAATGATTCTTGTTTTGTTGGAAGTAGTCGAGTCATTAATGAGGTTTGTCCATCAAGAATAGTAGCAAAACTGTAGTAACAGGTAATAATTAGACATTTATTTTCAACATAATATATTTTTGTAACGATCGAATGAATCAGAGAAGAAGAAACTAGACAGCATTTTACTAAGATATAAGAACAGTGTACAGTGATACTTTGAAATAATTGAATTTGTTAACAAAAGTAGACCTGGATGAAATAAACAAAATATAAAGCTATCAACAATATCCTAATGATCTAATGACAAGGAAGATACAATGCATTATTATATAAGAGTATAGGTAAATAAGTTATTATTTTGTGAATATAATGATGTATTGACTGAGATGTTTTTCAGCTTTAAAGTACTATCATCCATTCGTTTTAGATGAGTACATGTACAATATGTTAATTGAAGGCTCGAGGTCGTCAATTCATTAATGGAGTTTGTGGATCAAGAATAGTAGCGATAATATTTGGAGGTTTTTAGGAAAATTTTACTTCTTTCATATATAGTGGTGGCTTTTTCGTTTGATTTTAACTATACTGGCTGTGTTTGATCTAAACGACTTTGGTCTTTTTATGGTAATGTTTATCTATATGGTTCTTGGAGTTCTTGTTAATTGTTCAAATATGTAAATTAATTTAAATATAGTGTTTTATAAAAACAGAAAAGATATATAGAAATTATTTTTATTATATCATTTTATTCAATAATTTTTTAAACAAAATGTATTATTTCAAAAAAATTTCAATGTTTATTTCCATCCTTATATATAGTTTCCACATTAAATCAATTATTTATCATATTTGTGTGTTTTTATTTATAAAAAATAATGGTAAAGTGTAACATGATGGTTTTATAAAAATGTAATAGCTGGATGTATTTTAATTGTATTTTTATTATTTCGTTTTTTCCAATACTTTTTTGAAATAAAATGGGTTATTTCCAAAATTTTACCATTTTTGTTTACTTCCCGAACCTATTTACCTTCTTAATATATTCGACATTAAATCTAATAATCACGATAAAGAAATAAGTAAATAAAAAATGTGTGTTTGGTTTGTGTTTGGAGGGACCAGAATGGCGTGATGTATTACGAACTATTGATACCTAGTGAAACCGTTAATAGTAATCGCCACCGACAACAAATGATCAATTTGAACCATGTATTGATTGGAAAACGTCCAGAATTGGACCGAAGACACGGCAAACTGATTTCTTAGCACGATAACGCGCTATCTCATAAAGCAAAACGGGTCCAGGAAGCGTTGAAAGCACTTGGATGAGACATATCATCGCACTCGCCGTACTCTTCAGAGCTTGCCTCGTCCGACTACTAATTCTTCGCATCAGTGGGACTCAGCACTCAGAACAGTACTTCGCCAATTTTGATGAAGTTAGAAAATCGTTCTATGAATGATTTTACTCAACGAACAAACGGTTATCTTTTCATGGCATCCATAATTTACCTAATAAACAATACGTTCAATAAATAAATATACCATTTTCTTGAAAATTATGTTTTTTTTTTCGAAAAACCGGTAATGACTTGTCGGTACACCAGGAAAACTGTAAAAAATACTATAAGAAATCATATTATAAAAAAATAATGTTACATGTATTACAGTTCAGTTATTCCAATTGCTGGAAACTAAAATAAAAAACGTGTTAATAGTTGTAAAAATTAATATTCTCTGGTGTGGGAATATAAATAGAGACAGGAGTCATTTGGAGTAATATATAATAAAATTCTCTGACAGTGTTAGTAAACTAAAATGCTCTTAACGGTCCAAATTATTACACCACTCAGTAAATTTGTTAACATCATATATAAACATTACTTGGTATTTAGAGCTGCATTTGTTTGATTGCCGTTAGATGTCCATTTGCTAGAATGTATAAATAACTCGATAATACGTTTCTAATGGGAACAACAAAGTGTGCCATGCCTTAAGCTTGTTTGGGTCTCAAATAAAAAATAGTATATAACTGGTAATATCATGATGGTGTTTTTCTTGTTGTCTATTATACAATCTTGCATTATTAATCGGTATAAACATTAATAGTCATGTAATGTATACTTTATGTTTATTATAATTATAATAATATACGCCATATATTTACAGTGATAAAATATTTCAACATAGAAATTTAGATCTGTTGCAGATTTATTTTATAGCATTCATTTTGATTTTTGATGCTACATTCAGACATTGAACTTGCATTTCCATAGAAAAAATGATGAATGACAGCGCTTCATTAATTATATACGAATCTATAGTGGACAATTTGGTAGTGATTGACGTAACAATGGTCCTTTTCTAGCTTTAGTACTATTCTTCCGTACTGTTCCGTGATAAAACAAAATAGCATCGAATATCATATTATGTGATAATTCTTATTTGAGGACAAAAAACAAGTCGATAGTAATTGTACTCGATATATATGCCAAACACATATACAACATTTATGTCTTTCTACATGTTCTGCCAGCAAGGTGCAATAACATAAAGAAAATCACACTCCACCGACATTGACAGAAATCAACATAAATATTAATGTATTCTAATTATTAGCATTTTTCCCTTCTGGGTTGGTAGTGTTACGTATATGGGAATAAATTCTAATTCGTATTACGTTAGTTATTGTTGTGTTGCTGTAATTATTACATGGCGGGTATTTAATACCGACTTAAACAACAATAAAAAAGAATTATATAAAAATAATTTTACGCATTTTTTTTAATCTCGATATTTTATCTGCATCGTCATAGTAAAATAAATCTGTTGCTTTCTAGTAATAAACATTATATGCTTAAGTAATTCTAGTAAGTAGAATAATTTAAAAGCGTTAAGTTTACCTAAATGTTTTTGTAAACAGGGTTATAATTTCTCTGACAAAAACTTTCTTATTTGAACTTTGTTTACATATCGTTTTAAATATTGTTATTATATATGATATATAGGTACAACGTAAAATTCAATATCTGTATATATTATTATTTTTATATCTAAATATAATTACAAATTAAAATAAATTAATGAGTGCAAAATGAATAATGTCGTTATTATAGCTTCTAATTAGTGCTTATATATAGAAAAATTAAATAAGTTTTTTTAAATAAATTAGTTTTTTTAATAGTCTTTGATAACTTTTTTCTACCTTTTGAATATTACATTTAATATCAGATTGTAAATAAATCATTAGTATTACATATATATATATATATATATATATATATATATATATATATATATATATATATATATATATATATATATGGTGTAGAATCATTATTATTTTTTTTATTTTAGGCAAATGCATTATATTGCTCTAGAATTTCACCATAACTAACTTTTACCTGTGGACAAAATATCTGCTTTAATTATTTAAGGAAACGAGCCTCGTGAATGTAATATTCATCAATAATATTACAAAATACAGAAATCATGGTGATTGATTTCAAATAATTATTAAAAATAATAATTAAAATTCAAAGAATATCCCATTTTTTGTTCATAAAAATAGTGAATCTTCCTACTTACAAATGGTATATAACAAATAGTAGTCAAAGTACTACTTAGTTTTTATCCACCTACAAAACAGGTGTAGAAATAAACTGCTCAACATTTCAACAGTTTAACAACAAATCCCCTTCAAGGGAATACACTGATCATAGCGACCCTACAACTTTTTGATACCATTTTTGTAGTACGATTTGTCCTTCGTTTCAAAATGGGCCTGAATTTCGGCGATCACTTCTTCATTAGACGAAAATTTCTTCTCAACGAGCATTCTTTTCAGATCTCAGAACAGGAAATAGTCGCTGGGGGTCAGATCTAGAGACTACCGTGGATGAGGAAGCAATTAGAAGTCCAGTTCATGGATTTTTACCATTGTTTTCACTGATTTGTGACACGGTGCATTGTCGTCCTTCAAACGGCCCAATTACGCTATGTAATAGTCGCTGTTGATGTTCCTTCCTTTTTCAAGGCAGTCAATGAAAATTATTCTATGTGAATCCCAAAATACATACGCCATAAACTTTCCACCCACTTTGCACAAAGCTTTCTCATTCGTTCAGCTGATATCTTTAGAATCTCCGCTATTCATTAAATTTCAATTTACGGTCATTCAAAATCATTTTGTGGATCTTTTCATATTTTCGTCGGTAACAACCTCTTTTGGGCGTTGACTGCGTTCACCGATTTCAGTGCTCATTTCACAACGTCTAAACTTAGCATACCAATCCTTGATGGTTGATTTTCCTGGGGCAGTGTCCAGAAACTTGACATCAAGCCAAATTTTTGCTTCAACTGTATTTTTTCCCTTCAAAAAGCAATATTTTACCATCATGCGAAATTCCTTATTATCAATTTTTTTTTCACAATAACCCAAAAGTTGCTTCACTCAAAATGCTATAATTCACAAACTATTGATAAGACAGCTGTCAAATTTATGCACTCATCTTTTGAGGGTTAGGGCTAACTAAAAAAGCATATGGATTTAATTTTAGTAGCGTCACCTATGTGTCAGGCCGGGGACTTTTCAATTGACCTGTTAACAATGACAAAATAATTGAAATGTTTTACTATGACATGTACCTTATATATATTAAAATGAATTATATTTTCTTTAACAAGCTTATAATAAGCTTGGTTTTTTAATTTAATTCTCAAAATGTATATAACAATCCGTCAAAATATCGCGTGTTATGCTTGTTGCATAACAAAGTGAACAACAATCAAGCGTGAAAATAATTTAATTTTTATCTATGAACCACATCGATTAGTGTATACACTAATCATTTGCGCTTTAGAAAAGTAAAAAACAACAAAAATATGATAACGTGACACCGTAACGAGATGAACAGTTACATAAAAAAAGTAATTGAGTTGACAAATCGATTATAACCGTCTATTAGAAAGTCGACTCGTATATGTAGCTAATAATACGTTCAGAATTGGGTAAAATAAGAATTGGCGAACTAGAGAATTATAATATTATGACCTATTTAATATAGAAAAAAAATGTTTAAGCATCTTTATAATTAACCAGCAACTTCTTTGTTAAAATTCAGTCATTAGAAACTAGTACGGCAATCATAATATTTTTTTCTCTGACTAGTTAATTATTGTTTTTTATTTTTTCATGTTCTTATCATTAACATTATTATATTCGATATTTTATTGTAATCTGACCCAATACTATTTAATTAAATTATAATAGTTTGCAGGTCAAGGAGATAAGATAAATGATAATCTTTAGAAATATTTTTTTTATATATGTGTTCTATTTTGATCATTAATCTCTAGTTTCTCTGTTATACTTTAATATTATGGCTGAAAAAAAGTAACGGAGTTTTTAATAGTGGAAAAGTTCCTTTGTTGCTGCTAATTTGAGAAATAGTGTCCAATTGTTAATTATTTTGTCGTTTCCCTTCATTGATAAATTGTAGACATCTCAACTTCAAATTAGTGTATAAGTTAAAATTTATCTGCAATAATACATAACCTACATTAAAAACATTTTTATTATTTATGTATTTTTATAATTTATCTATTTTTTCAAGGACATAATTCTTTCGTTTTGGTTTTTAATAATGTCTGATATAATTTTGGCATTGAGTTGTAATTGATTTATTAGTTTTGTCTGAACTGGACCGTTGTATGCTCTACGAAGAACCCATTTGGACTATCTACCCCAATAATACCAATTATTGCATTCTCTGTTTCTTATTTCTATTTCCAGTGACTGTATATTTCCATGTGCTAGGACTGTCGATTATAGATTATATGAAATTATCATACTATTATCTTCTATTTCTTCACATTACTGTTTATCATTTTATTGAATGCTGCTTATTTACTTATTGTTGATTATAATTTGGAGGATTATATTATTCGGGAGACTAATGAGAACTAGCTACCATATATCATATATATTATAAAATAATGTTTTTGAAAAGTTCATTATTTAGTAGATATAGTCTAGGTATTATCATTAACCTCTATTTTGTTGAATACATTGATCATATGATATATATTGTATACATTATATTAATTCTGTAATAAATAGCGTAACTATTATAATATTTAGTTTAAATAACTTTCCAAGGTAGTTGTACAGTAAACATTCTTGTATACAAACGCCAGTTTTCCCTCGATGATTTTCCTAATTGCCTTGTTTTTATCCAAAATTTGGTGTAACCTATATGGAATGGTTTCAGTCCTCTAAATTTCAATAGTTTACTACTGAGCAACAATACTATAATGCAATACTGGGTCTAGTGGTGTTTTTCAAAGAGTCATTGTTTCCTAATAGTTTATTGCTAGAGGACACTTAGCATCTTCAGTCGACATTTACTGACCAATAACTTAGTTTAAATTGTGATAATTCTACCCAAATTCTGCTTAAGTATACCAAATAATGTTACAAAATAACTGAGTTATTACAAATACAATATTAACCTGTTTTCTTTCCTTGATAAATAAGTTGGTTAGTAAGTTGTAAGTAAAATAATTTAAAATTGAACACTTATATAACGAGTAGGGTTTGAAATAAAAATGCTTAATTTACTTTAAAATTATTTTATGTCGTGGAAGTGGCGACTTACTGAATATAATGTAAAACAGACACAATAAGACTAAAATACGCAAAATTTCTAGATACCTGATTCATAACACCTTGTAGTTTCGTACTATATACTACATATATTTTACTATATTATATTTAGTACTCAATCATTCTTCTCAAATCAAACAGCCTTTGTTAATTATTTTTTTCTATTTTTCAGATCATGACCTTCCAAGATGCCCGTTCTACTTCTAAGGCAACTTTCAACAACATCCTTGGCTGCCATTGTGGAGAAATCTCAACGGCAACCAAACCAAGGACAACTAGATTACGACCTTCAACTGAAGAACAACCAACTGGACCTTATCTTACTCTCCAGACCTCCGGAACCATCTCAAAGTGCCGTTAAAACACCCACAGACTTACCAAAGTTGCCAGTGTTATCAAAGTTATCGCCAGACGAGGGTTTCGAAAGTGACATTGACACTATCTCAATTGTTAGTAGTGAAAATGAATCGTTCGCCGTTGATAAAGTTGGGCAGAAGCCCGTTCTCGCGGAGACTGACAGTGCCAATGGAGGATCCGGTACGGAAAGTGAAACAGAGACGGAGAAGACCAACACATTAACACCTAAAAACGCCAATACGCTCAAGGAGGGCTTAGATAAACAACTATCGGCTCCAAAAGAAAAAGAAACGTTTGATCTAGTCGACTGCGTCTGTTATTCAGACGTAACGTATCCGGACGTTTTGATTTTCGTCATTAGAAACGAGGCTCTAGTGTTTAAGTTTGCTAATATTCAGCACCTGCAAACATTTTATACTAATTTTACTACCTTAAAAGCGGTTACCAATCAGAAAGCATATAATTTAACAAAAAACATAGCTACTAAGTACAATTTACTACAAAGAACTGATCAAAATGGTGTTACGCACATCGAAATCAAAAAGCAAAATGGTGCAAATAAATCACAGAACTCTACTAATAGTGGACCATCGAGTATCATCTCTATTGATACTCCAGATGGTACCATATCCAAAAAGTTCTATGACTTTGACGATTCGAAATCGAATAAGCTAAAAGATATTAACCTACGCCAACGAGCAGAGAGTAAGTTAATCACTGACATGAGACTCTTGAATGATGTAAAATTTAATACTATTAACAATAAAGTGGGAACAAAGAAGATGATGGTCAGAAGCAGTTCGATAGAGAATATTTTAAATATAGACAGTAAGGAAAGCAATCTAGTCAAAGATGATGGTTTGGGGACTTTAAGGAAAGTGTGGAATTCGGCAGAAGATTTATTAGGTAAGATACACAACTCTATGTACATTGAATTATTATATATATTATTGGCTGGAATCTATAATGTCATAGATAAATATCATTATTCATGGCCAATAATTTTGGTTAAAAGCTATTAATCATGCTATATGTAGAAAATGTAATTTGAATAATCCAATCAAGTGCTGTCTAGTACCCTATTTGTTATGTACTCAGCAGCAGCAGCTGATAATTTCGAATTTAATTTTAATTTACGTTTATTTAACATTATTAACTTTTGTGTGATTGTGATTTTATTATTTTACTTAATCGAAATACAATTAAATTTTAAGCAACACTTTGAAAAATGAAGCTAGAAGATTAGCTCTAGCAGATTTTATTTTCTATTTACGGTTTAAGTAATTGTCACTATTTTTTCACTCTTTTAGCGCTCATTAAGCATGGATGAGGTAAACCAACATAAGAGTTTCATAATTTTCTGTTAAAATTTAATTATATTTACATACTATTGCATACAATTTCAGGAGAAAGTATTGTGATGTTTAAATTAAAACACTTAAGGTAAATGAACTCATTAGCACTGAAATCTTAAAAAAGAATTATTTATGCATCTATTCAACAATTTTCAAATAGTTTCAGGCTCAAGTACATTTTTTTTAGAAATGAATAGGATCTTTTAAAACATTTTGCGATTTTTTTTCGTATATGATTTTTATATTTTAATTTTAATTATTACATATCTTGAAATTGTGATCGTTTTTCTCAAATACTAATTTCCATTTTATAACTGGTTTTAAATTCCACTTTTGAATTAACTGAAATGTCGAAAAGAGCAAAATAATTAAATACTGTAATTGAGAATTGATATTTTACATAATTGCATATATATTATATTTAGTAATAAAGTATTAAAAACTAAGTTTAATATCCTAAATTATTTGACTGGAGAAAAATAAATTTCGGTTTTCATAATAGCTAGTTTTAAAGTTTTTAGACATCTTTAGGAATGTTTATAGATAGAGCACGATAGCTTTGAAAATTGTGAGTCCAAGTCATTTGCGTCATATACTGCATATCAGCTTTCAAAATAGGAACAGTTCAATTTGCAGAGACAAGTGCGTGGTGTTTATTATCGGTGTTAGAATTGTTTTTCTCATTTTCGTTCTGGAAATTTGAATGTATTATAAAAAATATACCTCGCACAGGTAATTTTTTGTCATGGCCGAGTTTCCATTTTTGAATCGCTGTTGAAACGGTAGGAAAAATATTTATTTTTGAAACGAATGATTATTAGTGATATAATTCAGCCCAATATAATTCAACAAAAGAGCACATATTTAATAGATAAATATTTTAAATGTATTCGAATAAATTAGATTATAAAATCATGAAAAATAGTAAAATACTTTTCATCAATTCATTATATATTAAAATTGATATGTAGACAGTTAATCAAATTATTTATGTTTATAACTTAAACCATTAAAACAGCAATAAATTCCTACTAGATATTAAAATGAAGGTTAATTCTATGTGTAATTGCAGTACTTTATTTATAATAATAGTGAAATATACAATAGATATATATTTTAATGCATCTTAAATTGTTTAATATGAGCCTTTTCTTCCAATTGATCTTTATTAAACTTATTCAGCCACATATTATTCTCTTGCAATTAAAATTCGAGATCCACATATACAATCACCTAGAGCATGACTTTCCCTAAAATAAAACAATTATTTCCGAAAAACTATATTAAAATATGGAAATAATATCACCAAAAATGTATTTAAAATAAAATAGGACTTATGTTATTTCATCTATTATTATAATAGATACTCCTAATACTAGATAATACTTAGTCTTGATGATTACCTAAAGCTTATATTAAAATACGAAAATGGGATCCCCAAAAGAACTTATTTGACACGAAGTTTTTGTTACTCAATTTTAATGATTTCTGGAAAACTTTATTTTAATTATTTATTGTGATAATGAATAGCTAATTTATGTGTTATATTGTTTCAGATTCAGATTGCCCTCGCCGACCAGAACGCCGCAGGAAAAAGAAACCTGCACCCCCTCCTCCTGCCACCAAATCCGACCGAATCGAGGACGTTCTAAGCGGCCAATTCGTCCGAGTAAACGTGAATCTGGACAAGGATTTTGTCGACAAAAATCGCCTAGTGGTGAAAAGTAACGCCAACGAACCCCATCCAAAGAAACTGGGACAGAATTTCAACCTACTTAGCGGGAAGACCACGTTCGCTTCGTTTCTGAAATCGAAAATCGAACCAAAAAACGGCGGTCAAATTTTGAGGTATCCGCAAGAGAATGCTACTTTAAACAGGTCAACGAGAACGCCCCTATACGAGAAAAATAGTTCTTGGACGAACTCGGTGCCTCGCATATTGAAAAAGAGCTCAAGGAGCAAAAGCGAAACTCGGAATACCCAACAAAACTTTCAACCGATGGCTTATCGGTATATCGACACTACAATGGAGTACCCTTACAATACGTCGTTACAGAATAATGCAATATTTTTGACCGCAACCGGTTTGAAACCAAAACCTCATAGTGCAGAAACGTTGCAAAGGAAACACCACAATTTGGAGACACAACCACGGCTAGCTTATGCTTATAATGTCCCCAATTTACACAAACAACAGGAAAATACCATTGGCAACCGAATATTTGGACTCACACCCAAATTAAAAGACTTTAGTAGGGGTGACGCAAATCGATTGGGTAATAAATGGGGCAGTGCAAGTGACTTAACGTTTTTGAGTAACGAAAGAGACAGGAATAACCTCAAAAGTAGCATTAAAAGTGGCGAGGGTGGGTCCAAAAAGAAAAACGAGAAAAAAGTCACCTTCAGTGCTTATACGACCGTCCAAGTAGTATAAACTATTTATTATTTCCCATAAAAAGTGTCTTTTTTCCCAATAAACTTTCGATTATCACGAATGTGAACGGTGAAAGTATTCTTAAATCAACTTAAATTGGAGCAAAAGTTCGAATGGACTCAAGCGTTTTCAAATACGTCCAAACTAGACCAAAATCTAAATAGTCACCTTATTTATTCAAACTAATATTAATAAATCAACGTGAAATATCCCACGGAAATACCTAATTTGATTTCCTTGTTTTCCTTTAATAATACGAGTTTTGTAATGTTATCTGAAACTTTCAAGTCAATTAACGTGCATAACATCAGTATCTGGACCAATTTGGACACGCCTCAATCTCGAAGTACCAATTTATAAATTCCACCATTATTAACGACTTTCCGATCTCCTTTTATTAATGAAAACTACTCGAAAACATGCATTAAAAATGTTTCAAGCTTAAGTCGTGACTTTGTTATAATGTTTGCTATTTTTTAGTGTTTGTGATGAAAGCCGGCGTTTTATTTAAAAACTAGTCTGCGTATTATTTCAAATTGTTCGTAAATTACCAACGTATGAAGTTTTTGCTTTTTCAGTATGAGGAATGTGTGCGCTATATCTCAAAGTTTTTGATTGACTGCAGTTTTGTTGGTTTTTATCAGTAGAGCCAAAAGCTTTTGAGATTTATTGCGTTTTGAAGGAAATTTTTTGTAAAGCACAATAGAGCACGACACTTATTTATGACACTAATTTCATATTTTCGAGAAGAAAATATGAATTTTGCACATATTCTTGCAGCTTTCGGCATTGAAAAATACCGAAGCTTGTTGTTTTATTAACAATTTATACTTAACATACTATATATAAAGAATTGTTTTAAATTCTGTTTTATTTTGAATATTTTCGTCATTAACAAATTCTCTAATTTTAGTTAATCGATCCCCTCTTTAATAGAAATATATTCTAAATTAATACAAATTATTTAAATATCCGAATTCGTAATGTCATGCACGACAAACTTTTTATATATTGTATAAAAATGTATAACAATTTAATTTATACAGATTGATGACATATGAACGATATTTTATGCAGAAAAATATGTGTTCGTATTTAATCACTACGAATTAAGGTTATAACAGTCTATAAGCCTATAAAAATATCTTATTTGTTGTATGTTTTGCCACAACTTATATACCATGAAATAAATACCAGAGCAGCTTATTTAATTAACATTAGACCGAGTTGTAGTATTCGCACTAGCAGTAGGAACTGTTTTAAAGTGTATATTTACTGTATTTTTATTTCAAACATGTATATATGTATAATTATGTATAAATCTTGTTTTTTTTCAGTCTGTAAACCGTATATATGAATAAATAAATAAATGATATCCGTTTGTTTCTTTTTTGATGACCTAGGTTAAACTAAAATTAATGTTAATAATTGTAATTGAGCTGTTTTAAAAACTAGTCTTTATATGTATTAGGCGTTTGTACGTATTATGATCAGCGATCGCTAAATATTCGAAGTGCCAATGTAGACAACCATTAAACAACATAATCTAATAGTTAAATTCGCTTGTTTTAAATGCACACATGTTAATAATGAAACGCTCAATTAACATTTTCGACATTTAATACTTTTCCATTCATTATTTATGTTTTATTTAATTATAGTGGCCCCAATACTATTGTCTTATTTAGCGAGTTTCAACACACTCACTTAATATTTACTACCACTATCCTTTATTTTGCAAAACTTTTTTAAACGACCTTTAATCCTAGAGATATTCGATCTTAGTACATTAATATCGGTGAGCTAAACTCTTAAGCCGAACTGGTAAACTCAACCTACCTGCTGGGTACTATTTAGCATTGGGAACTATCGACTGAAAACAGTCGAAACAGTCGATAGTCAAAAAACTAGAAGTAATTACTATTTTCAGTCATATGCACGGTTTGACTGTTTTTTTCAATTCGTGATGTTAAACGAAAATGTGCGAACCATTTCCTGTATAAATTGTGAGAGACGAAAGGACGGAGATAACTGCTTCGAGCAGTTAATTTCATTTGTGCTTATATTTTTCCAACGGTAGTATAAGCGAGACGGAGATGCACATATTCTTTCACGTACTAACTTTAAAAGAGAAAAGAAAAAAATATTACTGAATACTGTTAAGATGCAATTAATAATTTCATTTTAAATGAAGTTGAATTACTTTTATATTTGAATGTTCTATGGATTGGTAAAAAGGAATGGATTTTTTCGATGGAATGCAATAAACTAAAACTGAAAAACATGCAATAACATGCAATAACCAGAAATGTTTTATCGTATTTTAATATGTTAATTGCTATTTTCAAAGAATATTCTAAAATAAATATAGACAATGGAGTAGAACTTAAACAAAACCTAACAACTAAATATGTACACTAACCATAAATACTAAATAATAATTAAAGATATACTGAAAAAAAAACTAATTCATGACATAATTAAAAATGATCGCACAATAACTACTAGAACTTTTTTTAAATAAAGTAAATACTTTATTTATTATTGAACGGAAATATTTTCAGCGAAAAAGTAACAAGACAATGAATTGCCAAACTTGTTGGATGAAAACTCAACTCAATTCATCAAAGAATTTTTGAGTAGTTCAGCAGTAGTTGCTTAGTTTCCTGACATTTACATGCGTTGTGAAAGATCTAAAAGAAAACTGGGAAAATTGACCACACGAATTGACTGAAAATGCAACTTTATTGTTACTACGAATATCCCAAGCGAAAAAAGTGACTGGTTAGTTCAGCAAAGCCTTCCACATTAACATTAATGTGAAACTTTCACGGCGACTTGCTTTGCATATAGTGCGATCAGCAAAGTGTAGTGTTTTACGAGTTGCTAACACCGATTTAAGTGGTTAATACAGATTGATACAAATATAGATATAGAGTATGGACACAAAGTTCTTACATGACAACGTTCGGTCACACGTTTCAAGAGTTCTATTGTAGCGTACAGTTGAAACTCGAATGGGGAGTTCCTCGTTTAGGAAAATCTTTTGGCTAATTAATATTGTATCAATTTTTCTCAGTAAATGCTTTTCGAAAGGGGAATAATTATTAGAATACATACAATCATCTAATAGTATCCATATTTAAGCTATGAATTCGATGCTAAATCTTAATGTTCCCTATTTTATACCACATACCTATAAGGATAGTATTTATTTTACAGTGATTAAATGGCTGTAGTACGTTCTCATAGACGGCTGCTGTAGAAATTTCAACCGAATCGGACTTGCAATTTTGTATAGACCGTATGTGGAAGCGGGCGTATACGCGGATTTTTAGAAATATGGGAAAAGAGCAATATTGGTCGGTGAAATCAGCTACCACGGAGGATAACATGATAAAAATCCACAATCTCGTAGACTGAACAGTAACAGATCACCAACTGAAGGTGCGCGCCCAGACTTGCTCTCCAGACAACAAGAGGAACCGTGGGACCACTTCAGAACGGTGTTTAACATTGTTTAAGCATAATCCGAAGGAGTCTCTGGGTAGCTTCGTAATCGTTGACGAAACATGGATCGACTAAGATACACCACAGCTCTCAGAATACACCACATATCAGAAGGAATATTCGAAACAGTGGACTTCACCCGGCGAATGTGACACGAAAAAGGCGAAAACTGCCCTATCGGGCGGAAAGTTGATGGGCATCGTTTTCTGAGATTTACAAAATACGATCTACATCGACTAACTGAAGAAAGGAAATACCTCCGTCTCACATCTCCGTATTCCCCAGATTTGGCACCGTGCGATTTCGTTTTGTTTCCTAATTTGAAAAGCCATTCGGCGGGCAGAAAATTCAGTCGTATTGATGTCCATTTTAGATATCTCGAGAAAACGTACTTTTTAGATAGGTTAAAGAAGTTGGGGGATCGCTGGGCCAAGTGTATCGAGCTAAAAGGAGAGTATGAGGAGAAATATATAAAATATTGCCACTTTTCCAAAATTTTCGAATTTCTTTTGTAGTCTATTTATCGAACCACTCACGTAGATGCAAAATTTCGTAAATTTTGTCCCTCCTTTCTGCATTTTCGAACTACTTGGAATGACAATTTAAAGAAACATTGCATACCACAATTCACTAATGCTCCAATTTTTTCAATATTTCTTTTTGCCAAATTTACTCTTCCTTATTCTTCCTCTCTTCCCATACTTTAAACACTCTTCATCAAAAGCATTTTTTAAGAAATAAAGGACTAATAGCCACTATAAAAGAATATATCACAAGCCTCACTACGCTATATGTTAATAACACTAGCGACATACATATTCTGGATAATCATTGAAATAAATATATTGACGTTGAGGAAAATTATATTGGAAAAGCAAAGTCATTTTAATTTTAGTTTATATTCAACAACGTAATAGTATATTTAGGACAAAATTCTTAACATTTGAAGTTTTTTATTGCGTAAATAAAATAAAATTTGTATTTAAAAGTAATATTTGAAACTTAATGTTTAACTTAAAAAAACTTTCTTATTTGTATATTAAAAGCGCCCTTAAATTTCAAGACACTTTTTTATGTTGAAATCAAACAAGGTTTGTTCACTGCTCAATTTTAAATATTAAGTTCAGAAGTTTCAATAAATAAACTGTAACTACTTAGTTTCGGATTTAAGCTATATTACTGGACTAAAACTAGCTGAGCAATAGAATCTGAATCTTCGAGATTCGAGAGGGCGTTTATACCGAAGCTTTCTAATCACGTTAGCCAATCAAAACAAGTGCCAACTGATAAAGATCCTGTTGGTTCGTGTAATAATTAAAAAATTGCTCATACATCGACTACCTGGAGAAGGGAAAAATCATCGAGTCACATCTCCGTGTTCTCCAGATTTGTCCCCGTGTGACTTCTTTTTGCTTTCGAATTTGAAAAATTCACTTGGCGGGGAGATATTTGAGTCATATTTGTGTACTAAAACTAGCTCAGTTTTGTGCTAGAAAGGGAGGATGGCATGCCAGATAGATTTGGTTTTATAGTTTTTGTAGAATTTATTTTCGTGTTTATAAATTTCAATTTCACCCTGTGGACATTTTCTCTTAAAATAATTTTGTGGGCCAGCTTAAACCTCAACTTTATTGAACAGAATGTTGTAGCTAATGTTCATCCAGTGCTCAGGCAAGGCTGACTATAGTGTGAGTCCATATCTAAAACAGTGAAAAAAAATCGGTTTTCTTTTGTTTGCCTCTGTATAGTAAGTGAGCATTTAATATTGTTCAATTGCAGGAACTTCTCATTTTTAACCCTTTCTCTGCATCTGTTTTGTCGAATGACACATTTGAGATAATTCTCTATGTTCATTCTATAAAAGAATTATTTTGTATGTGATTATCAATCAAGGCATTATATAGCAAGGAATTCCTTAGATTATTTTTGAGATGAGTGTAAAGTAGTCTGAAGGCATTGTCTCTATATGGCTTTCTTAAAATATAATTAAATATTTAACTTAACAAAAAACTGTTTGACTAAGCATCTATTCAATCCTACTAAACACAATTCACTTAAACTTTTAAATATTCTTAATATAATAATTTTGTATTTACATTTAGTCTATTAAATATTAAATATTATATAACTAAAAACACAATATAGGTGTGACTGCAAATACCCACAGTAATAATTAACATTTTATATTAAACCTATGAATGTTAAAATTTCTATTTACATATGACTCAACTATTAAATAACATTTCGTGATATTTAATAAAATCCGGTTGATACATAATTTTTTCATTCTTGCCTTTATCACCAAAAATAACATGGATAATATGTAAAGGCAGAAAACAACATTTTTAGTATTATTTCTATTATTTTAATTGTGTTTATCAAATGCTATATTGTTAAGGTTAATTTTTTTTGCAAATGTGTAACCTTACACCGTAAAATGTATTAATATTTAGGTGTTTCTAAATTGTGTTTTGTTGTGATTAGTTTTATGAGTGTTAATAGTATCATCTTTAAAGCAATTTTAATTTTTACTGGGTCGACATTGAAACGGAAATGGTAAGGTAACAACGACAATTTTTGTATTCCAAAGGACTATTTAGGCTATTATTTATGAAATATAACACTACTCAAAATATGAGACGGAGTATCTCATTCTAACACGGATCTAAGGGGTTCAACTTCGATGATTCCAGTGCATTGATACACTAATTAAACCCTTAAACTATAAAATTGAGGGCGGCAGAACTTCTCATTCGAATTGTAATCCATTATCCAGAATTTGCTTGCACAATGTGCGTTGCCATGCAATAAGATGGCTTTACGTCTGTTCCTTGCTATTGTTTCTTTGTACAAGAATACGCTATTGAATTGGTTAAGTTGGCGTTGGTGAGTATATACGGTAACAGTTTCGTTTAACCTCAGCATCTCGATATAGGCTATACCTTGCTGATCGCACCACATGCACAGAAAGACTTTCTGCCAACACCGCGAAAGAATCTAAACTGTTCTTTGCCATAGACACCAAAATAAAAGAAGTGACGGAATGACGGAATATTATTACCATAAGTTTCTAAAAGTGTTTGATTAACTTCAGCAGCAGCTAATTAATATCGCTGCTTAAAATGCATACAAACCCTTTATGGATAATACCTTCAATCCTACCTTCAATTTGTTGATACAGAAAGCCCTGCTTATAGACCTTCTTGGCCTTCTAGGTATCAGACTGAAACGAACCAAACAACTTAAAGTAATAGTTTTATAAAGCATGATGGCATCGACTAAAATTAAAGGAAAAAGTATAATTGGTTGTGTAAGAAATTATTAAATGCGATGTAAGAAGTGTATTGAATATTGAGTTATTGTTAATCTCTATTACCTTTTATATATCTATATCACTACATCATTTTCGATCAGTATTTATAGGAAAATCATAAGATTTCAATAACAGAGATACAAATATTTGACACCAAATTTATGCATATAAAAAACAAGATTTCTCTCGACTGTACTTAATTGCAATAATATATTAAAAAGAGAAATGTATTCAAATGGTAATAATTAAAGGTAATAAATTGCTATTTCTATCGAAACTTTAAACTTCATATTTATACGAGTCAATTTTAATTAATAAGAGACATTCATATATGAGAAAGCATCTCAAATTGTGAAATTGTATATAATAGATAATAGTACAAAAAAAAATATTCAATTTCATGTTTCTCTATTTCAGAATTAATATTAAATGTAACCTAATTTGGCGATTTCTATGTATGACGTACACAAAATATTTATTATTCGGATAATTGAAATAGCAAATTACATTGTTCTTTTTAATACGATAGTTTAATTTAGTTAATAACTAGATTATATAGTTAATACTATATTATAAAATTATATAATATATAAATATATATTATTAAGATTATATAATTATATAATAATAAATAGTTTAGTTAATTACTAAATTATAAAAGGCCCCTTAATGTTAATTTCATATAAAAATAAAATACTGACATCCTGTGCGCTGTCCAGCAGTTGTATTGCTTCCACGTTAGTATAATTTAGTAATCTTCTTTCGTGTTCAAAGCGAAATCTTGGATAACTTCGCAAATCCATTTGATTTCCAGGTCATCGTGCAGTTCTTCGTTGGTTACATAACGATAGACATTGGTAATCAATGGAAGAACCATGTTTTGACAGCGTTGTATGACTAGTTGATTTGAATTTTTAGTGCAACCTCATATTTGCACCCAATAGGTCCAAATTGGCTTTATAATTGTATTATAGATCAAACTCTTTGATTTTAGATCAAGTTGAGAGACTATCTTCCGACTAACCAGTATAGTTGTTTTATTTTGGTTCTAATGTGTTTTGCTCTTTGTCTAACGTGATGTTTCCAATTTAATCTACCGTCAATATGGATTCCAAGGTATTTAGCTGAATCTGCTTGAGGAATCGGGCATTCATTGAGTGATATAATTAGGTTTTTATTATTTCACCACAATGCAAAATTAACGTGGACAGATTGGGAGCTATTAAATTGAATTTTCCAATCTTTCGTCCAGTTGTAGATTTTGTTGACTGCCACTTGTACTTTTTCTATTGCCCTAGACAGAGATATATCTTTAGCCATAATAATTGTGTCGCCAGCAAAGGTTCTAAGAAATGTTTTTTTTGTTGTTGGAATGTCAGCAGTGTAGAGCAGATACAGGAGAGATCCTAAGACGCTGCCTTGTGGAACTCCATCCGAGATATTTTTAAGTATCGAGAACGCCATTTCGTGCGATATTTTAAATTTTCTGCCGAATAAAGATGACTCCAGTAATTGACAATAGTTACGCGGTAACAATTTGCTCATCTTACAGATTAATCCTAAATGGCAAACCCGATCAAAAGCTTGTGAGACATCCAGGAATATTGCAGGGCAGTATTTCTTTTCCTCAAATGCTCTTTCAATAGCCAGAGTTACTCTGTTCACTTGATCGATTGTTGAATGGTGATTTCGAAAACCAAACTGGAAATCTGATATTGTTATCAAATGTTTAACACGTTTAAATATTAGTTTCTCAAATAGCTTTGATATTGCAGGTAGTAGCGAAATAGGCCTATAAGATCTAACTTGTTCTGCAGGTTTGTCAGGTTTTTTGAGCATAATTATTTGTGCCACCTTAAAGCATTCTAGGACATTCTTCAGCCTTAAATAGGCATTAAATATATATGTCAAAATGATGATTGCTTTTCGTGGTAGTTCCTTCAATAATCCAGGTGAAATGTCATCTATACCAGGTGCCTTTTTAGGATTGAGGTAATCAATTTCAGTGGCAACTTCCAGTGGAGAAATTAGATTTAGATCTACATCGAGTTGATAATCATGGTAGATTCTATATCATTAGGTTGAAATATGTTAGCTAAGTATTGTGCGAACAATTCAGCTTTTTCATTGTCGCGTCAAACCCATTCATTTCGATCATTCTTAATTGGCGGTACTCGAATAATTAGTCTTTTAAATCTTCGAGTTGCTTTTCATAGCGAATAATCTTTGTCTGCTTGTGGGCTTAATTCACTTACATACTATTGAAAGCAATTCTGTTTATATTCTTTGATCTTTTGATTCATCTGATTACTAATTCTATTAAAAGTAGCTTTGTCTGCAGCATTTCTGGTTCTGTGCCATACTCTTCTAGCTTTTCGCCTTTCTATTATCATTTCTGTAATTTCGAGGGGGTAAATTACTTCATATTCTGATTCCTCTCTTTCTACTGGGGTAGCATCTTTTGCAGCTGACCGAATTTGTTCAGTTATACGTTTGGTTTGTTGCTCAAGATCATCTATAGTTTTAAGTCTTACTTTTAAACTTATTTGTTCCTGCAGTATTAATCTGAATTTGTCCCAGTCAGTATGTTTGTTAGTGAGATTAGGCTTTTTTGCTTTTCTTAGGATTGTCGCGCCCAGTGTTAACAATACTGGAGTGTGAACAGATGTTAGATCATACAAGATTTCTGTACTTGATTGTAAACTTGATTTAATGATATGCCTTTTGTAATGTAGAAATCCAGCAGATCTGGGACTTTATTACTGTCTGTGAGCCAGTAAGTGGGTTCGAGCCCAGAATGCGAATTACAATTTGTAAGGTTAATGGCTTTGAGTAATTCGTTTCTTTTTCCTTGTGTTATTATTCGTGAACCCCAAGCTGTATGTTTAATATTAAAGTCTCCACCAATAATAAACCTTGAGCCTAATTTTGAAAAGATATCTTTATATTGTTGTTGTGTTATTTTATGTCTTGGTGGACAATATATAGCGCCATTATTTATTTCATTCCCGTTTTTTTCGATTCACGATTGAGTGATGTGTGATGTTTACCGGCATATTTCACACACTTTGGTTTCCTACTGCAAATAATTTTAGTGTGTCCAAGATTTTGACAGTTTTTGCATTGTGGTATATTATTATTTTTCTTCGGAGGTTCCACTTTTATCCTACAGTGTAGTAAATAATTTATATCATATATATTTTTATTATTTTCGTTTTGTGTCATGTCTACGTAGAACAACGGAAAAGTTTTAATTTGTTTTTCACCATTTACATTAGTTGTTTTTTTTCGCTATAGGCATGACGGTCACTACTTCGTCGTCTTGATTTTTTGTGGACGGTAATCCTCTAATCCTCTAGTCTATACCACTTATCACTTTTTAGTTGATAAGTGTAGTATTCGAGTTTATTGAATGAATTGTTTTTCTTCATCTCAATGACATGCTTTTTTGCATTCCTGTAGTCCGTTTCATTAAAAAGAGTTACGTTAATATCATCATTAGGACAAAGTTTTAAATTGCACTAGGTCAGAGGATACTCCCTTTATTTGTGATCTAAATAAATTAAAATTGCCAACATTGCTTACCTTGATTGGAGGGGACCGAGGGATTTTGTCTTCTTGCTTCTTTTTTTTTAATGTTTATAGCACATTTTGCTATTGGCAAAGGCGTCATCTCGGACTTCTTCCTCTTTTTATCCTTCTTGTTTGTTACTTCGGTCCTATCAGACTGTTGCCCTACCTCTAATGCTAGTTCGTCGTCATCAGTGTAGTAGTCCTCTGCATAATTAGTATGCCTTTTTGGTGTATCTCGCGTGTTACCTTGCAGTTGCAAACGGATAGCAGCCATATCCTTAGATAATTGCAACAGTTGTCAGGCGCTCGTTATTCATTCGTAATTATTCGTTTTCTTTCAATAATATATTCAAATCCATTATGTTGTATTGTTGTTGCTTCAGTCAGTCAGCTACAATATTCATCGATCTTGATGTTTGCTAGTGATAGCACTGTATTCGTTAACATAGATATTTATAAGATGTAAAAGGGTTTACAATACAAAAACTATTAATTTATTTTAATAAACTATTTTATTTGATAAACTATTAAATTTAACTGATTGGACGGCGATATAAAGTGTCACTGAGGGTAAAAACAGGTAGAAATTATCCCGTATCTATTTTTAGATATCTCACTCAATGGTGTTATCATTCAAAACAGATGGAAACACCTCAGATTATAATGATATCCATCGTCAGTGCAATACTAGTCGTATAATATAACAAGCATTCGAAGTATTGGAAGCAACCATATTGCCTGTTCTAAATCTCAACGGCATCAAGATAGTGCAACTGCACTAGTACTGGAACTTGCTCTCAGTAATAGAGAAGAAAAAAGTGGCCTCTACGGCTGAATCAATGCTATAATAATATATGTTTTTGTATAAGCCTGCCTGGTACTTTATTATCTGCCCTTTTTCAATTGTACAATTTTTTCAATCTTCGAAACAGTTTCGCAATTCAATTTATGGAATGGTTCCAAAATTTTTTATTTTTATTTAATTTTTAACATATCTAATTAACTAAAAGTGTATGATATATTCAGAAGTTCAGAATTTGTTAAAAACATAAAAAAAACTTTGCTTACGTATTGCAATACAAAATTATGTCATAAGATCGTTTTAATTGATTAGGGTTTATTTGTTACCTACTATTAAACATAGTCTCTGAACCAAGATTGTCACTATTAACTCTATTAGCAATTCTAAATAAAGTACAGCTTTCTGATACAGCTTTCTCGGCATAAACTGTACATTTAAAAGAATATTGTAAATTATTTCAATTATATTTTTTATGATTAATAATCGCAAAACTATTACATATATTCATGCTAAATATATAACAATTATAAACCTAATAGAGTTCGTAGTAATCAGTAATCGGTAGTTTTATTGGAATTAATGACTGAAATACAAACATAAAAAACATAATTGTCATATAGTTATGTTTATTGCTAAACTTTCAACTCTAATTCTTAACCAAATTATCTGAAATGGGCCTAGACCTCAACCTATTATCATTAACATTATTAAAAACTGTCATAAACAAGAGTTGTTAACGACTTTTATACATGAATCGAATATTTCAACGGAAGTTTTATATATTTGTAAAGATATATTTTGTTAACTATATTTCTACAATTATTGTTTTTTATACATTTCTTTTTAAACATTTCTTCTTAATAGTTCTATCTTTGGATTACTCCGATTACAAAACATTTTATATTATTTATTTTATTATAAAATTATAATATTGGCTAGTCGGGGTATATTCGCGATGAAACTAAACCTATATCCTATTATTTGTAATTTATTCATTGATGCCAAATCATCATGGCAAGTAACACAAGGAAGCATCATATCGAAATGATAAATTACTGATTCGAACAATTTCGGAAAGCGATATCTTTGGTGAATATGTGAATATTTGGTGAACAGCATGATTCTGTGTCTGTTACTCACTATTGCTGCCCCTTTTGCAACAATATATCGTTCAGTTTGTTGTAATAATTTTTTCTCTCAGTTTTAGCAGCTTGTAATGTAATCAGTAACTTTGCTGATGCCACCGCGACAGTACAATACAGAAAGACTTTAATGCCATGATCATCGCTGTCGATGTGGATGCGTTAGACCACTTCTGAATGAAATCATTACTTTTTGCATTTGGGAATGTCGTAGAAAATGTATTTTTCATTGCTAGTCACAATGTGCTACAGAAAAGTCTTATTTTTTTCTGGCAAACCATCAAGACGAGATGTTGAAATTGTATTTAATTGTATTTTCATAAACTTCGTGTGAGTTCTTCTCCTTTTAGACCTTACCCATTTCATGTAAACGTGTGGAAACTTGATTCATCAACCGCTAAGGAGCCTAAAAGAGCAATCTGAGTTTTCAGTCAATTAGTCTTGCAATTCATTATCATATGCATTAATTCGTTTCTTTAAACATTTCTGTCACCACTCTTGGTCATTGGTATCACAATTATTACATTTAAATCCAATTTATTACACATTACACTTTATATAACATACAATCTGCTAAATCATTAGTTCTATTTTCAATTACGTTTACTATCTTATGTAACCATTTTTTCTCGACCACACCATTAAAAGGGTATTTTAGTCTAAATAAAAAAAACAAAGATAATTAAATTTCTAAACTAAGATATCGTTTTTCTTTTAAGCTTAACCTCTAAAGATTATGCCCTTACGAGGATTTTTCAAAATTTAAATTACTTTCTTATCTCTTTTAACTATATTGTATTTATTATTTCAAAATTACTTTTTCCTCTATATTTTTTCGCTCAATATGGTATCTCAAGTTCGCATTTCAACTGTCCAAAATAGAGTTAGACCAAAATTTGGATTTGGACTATTTTTTAACTTATTTTCCTTTTAATAATATTTTTATAGGTATTTTTAACTAATAACACATATCGAGTAAAAAATAGATAGTAAACACAAGTTAGAATAATAAATTAAATAATGTATCTTCACTATTATCTTAAAAATGCAATCTTGCCTATAATAGCTATTACAACGTTATGTCCCATGCTACAATTATAAACTTTATATACATCATCATGTCATTATACAATTAAGGATTATCAGAACGATTAAGCTTTTATGTTATCGGTCAGTTACTTGCTCTGTAACTTCTTATATCTTTAACTTCTTTTTCCAGAGTATGCAGCTTTTCTGTAAAAAAAACATATACATTTACAACTTTATAATGAATGTATATTTTTATTTATTTTATATATACTACCATACGCTGTCATATCCAGGTATTAATGTTTTATTGAAGGCTGTATAAGATTCCTGCGTAGTACCTTCAACAAATGGAACTTTGGATTTTTATCACTATAAAGATACACTATAAAGTCACTGCATCTTCTTTAGTGGTAGAAGCCCATCTCTTGAACACTCTATCACTGATATTTTCTTATGCATTTACGTTAATTTTTGCCCAGAGCAAAAACGCATTCACAGAGTATGATTTGAGGCAAAGAATATGCATTGTATATGTTATTATTATCATTGAGCATTGTGTTGATTATTATAATTAAGTATACGATTGATTACTTCTTATAATTACTTAAATTGCTTTTACATCATAAAACTAAAATATTAATATAAATAGTATTATGATTTCATTAAGTTTAAACTAAATATATGATGTCGTTCTATTAACAGAAATGGATGCAAAAGCATGCATCCGTAATATATTTTGTAATACCAATCGAACTACTGACCAACCAAATACCTCATTACTCATAGTAGTAGCAGTAATAGTGGTCGATGATTTTATTGAATCATATAAAGGCGACGTGTTTTAATAACGCAAAAGCTCGGTTTCTTACCTGCGTTCTTGAAATACCCCTCTAGCGGAGGATATGAAAAACTAGCCGTAAGACAAGTCGAAGTTGTTTCCATTAAGTTCAATTGCTTCGAATGAACGAATTCCATTAAAATGTTTCAGAAAAAAAGCACTACATCCTGTGAACTGTAATTAAAGAGTCTCCGTACAACCAGCCAAATCAACTGATGGAAATCCAATCATGATTGACCAACATATACGGGTTTGTATAATAGAGGGTACAAAATATATAACAAGTCGTATATATCTATTTATTAAATATTAGAAAACTAAAATAAAAGTAGAAATGATTAAAATATATTCACAAAAATAGTGCACTGCCGTTAAGTTTAAGTTCCATGATGGTCAATGAATACCTTTATAAAATGGTTTTTATGGCTTAAATGATCGATAAAAAAACAGTAAATCCGAAATTCGATGTAGGTTTTCCGAATCTAGTGAAAATGTGCAAATTAGCATTGTGTTCAAAAGCTTATTCTGTTATCCTTTTGCTCGGTATTTAGTAATTTTTCTTCTTAGTTCTTCATTTTTCCAAGCTCAAAAAAACATAGTGTATAATAAACATAGTGTATAAGATGTGTTGTACAGAGTGACTATTATCGAGTGACCTAATGTATTTACCTTATAGGAGTTTCGTTTAGATTATAAAAGAGTTTGATCCGAAATATTATATGCAATGCCCACTCGATAAGTCATTATTTCTTGCCGTTAAAATGATATACTTTTAAAGTTTAAATTATTTAAAATTAAGTATTATTTAATATAATTTTTTATTAACTTTTTCTAATTTCTTGATGCACTCTCGGGCTTTCAATTAGGACTAAATTTGCCCAATAGATTGCCCTACAATTCTGATTTCCAAAAACCAAGCTGCCAATAACAATTATAGTAAGTAATTTGTAAAATCAATTTATTTTTCTTTCCTATCTTCAAAGCTTAACCCTTTAAGAATAAGTTCTTAGGAGAATTTTACATAATTTAAAATATTATCGGAGATTTAGCTGTTTTAGTGGCTCAAATTCGGCTCTTAACTAATCCGAAACTTTAGGTGGATTCTAATCTAGAAATTTGAAAAATCAATTTTTATCATATTTTTAAGACTTACCTACCTACCTACCCGGCTTGGAGGTGCAGTGGTAAAGGCGATGGACGGTCCTCCTGCTATTGCGATTGCCGCGGGTTCGAATTCTGCTGGGGCTTGTTCATAAATTTATGTTTGTGATTTTTTAATATGTGTGATTGTCCTAGGCAAGAGTGTAAAATCCGATAAGGAAAATGATCCCTGTCACGCCATTAACCAGGCTTAGTAACCAAAGTTGGTCACTCGCCAGTCGGTAGGTTTAAAGCTAAGGACCATGGTTCGGATCCTAAGTTAAACTGTAGCTCCAGTCCAGATAAACCCCTAGTTGGTCAAATGAGACTTTAAAATATATTAAAAAATACTTGGTCCTTTAAGAATATATCTTTAAGAGGATTTTTTAAAACACAAATTATTTTCGGAGATGTAGTTCTTTATAAAACGAAACTTCAAACATGTTTTTCTCGAGCTTTTCTTCGAAACTGTAGATATATCTGAAGTTCTACCGAATTTGCTGTGAGCCTTGTCTATAAATTCATATATTAGTTATAACAAAATGTTTATTATTTAGAGTAAAATCAGAGATGTCAAAAAAAATGGTAAAAAAGATTTGTTTTTCAAACAGCCTTAATTTGACGAAAAAACGACGACCAAAACGACCCATCTTCATTAGCATTCATTTTTTTCCATTATCTATTCTTTAAACAATAATAAACATATAGTAAAAAATGGAAAACAGAAATGTCGTCAATTTTTTATTTCAGTTGAAGAAATTTACAAAATATATGCCTTAAGAGGAGAATCCCGTTAACGCCCCATATACCTGGTGGAAAAGAATTAGATAGTAATGTTCGTGTTTCTCGTCCATTCTGAACATATTTTTGTTCTTAGTCGACAGTAAATATGTATACATATAAAAATCTGAACTTCCTGAAGCTAGGTTTATCAAGATAAAAAAGATGAAATTAATGGGATTAAAATAGTGTTCCTTAAGAATATGCTGATTATCTGCTAATGTTGAGGAAAGAACAGTTCATGCAGAACAGGCACTCAACAGATATTTTTTACAAAAATAACAGTGTTTAGTTTAGAAGAACGTGCATCTGTATGCTTATCGGCTCATTTAACATCATTACCATTAAGAGTTGATTAAAATTTGACGCAAACGCGGCAACGCACATCCTGTATAATTCAATTAAAATCGGAGCGAGTGTGGCCGATTTTTGTCGTCGTGGAAAGAAAGTAGTTCGACTAGCCGGCAACGATTAAGACGTCCGACGATATTTTCGATTTATTTGCTCTTGCTTTTTGTTTTATGACGGTGTCCCAAGTGATTTGGTTTGTTTAAGCTTTCTTCAGTCTGCGGCGAATGGAAGAAATTTTATTTCCTAATATGTTTTTAAAACAACACGTTCTAACTTTCTTGTATTTAGTTGGGTATGGTTCACCTATTGTTAGCATTTTATCAGATTGTAACGTCTATGCAAATGGATATTTTCTACTTACCCGGCTATTAATTTTAATAAAGCCCAAACAAAATTTTTATCAAAGAAAATGATTTTTTCTGTTATATTTAATGTGTTTAACTATATTTATTTAAAAAAAATTAAATATTTTCGTTGTCAATCTATAGATTATCATTGAAATCAAATGGAGATTCGCAACCTTCTTCACTTTCAAGGCTTTCGGCCTTGTTATTTATTTAAAACAAAAACGCCAATGAATGACTGACTAGTTGGTAGTTTTTAAGTCAATTCAATGTCATGGGAGTTAATAAATTTAATTTTAAGAATATTTATTCACTAAATAACACCTAAATTAATTTAAATTTATTCACTGATATTTTATAATTTTTTCATAGATTTTTCATCTCGTTATTTAAATTATATTACGAGAGGCTACGAGGGACTGCAGGAATATCAGACTTATTGTATAAAAATACTTTGGATCACCTCTTTTTCAAAATAAGTTCATTGTATTTTATATCACTGAATGTCCCTTATCGGGTTCAACAAGTCGCATTCTGTTTATATAAATTAAAATAATATTTTAAAATAAATTAATAGTTTTCGTTTTTTAAAACCTTTCCTATTTCATAACTGGTTCTCAGTTCTGGAGAGATCATAACACTTCTCGTTTCAATTTATACAATTAACCTGAACCAAATTAATGATCAAGAGAAAAAGACAGGTTGATGTGAGATTGGTAAATTTAAAGCCATAATAGGTGCCTTGAAGAACACCTAGCAAGAAACTAGTCCAATTAGGAAACATATAAACTTTAAAAAGCAACTCTAGTTTGTGGATTTCCGACAAAAGCATCACATTTCAAAATATAGTGCCACCAAAGGCGGACTGAAGTTACTGTCTGTTACTGAAGAGTGAGTGAACTAGAGTTAGGATATACAGTATATTTGTAGTTATATTGCTTTAGCCACCAAATGCGGGTTGTAGTAGTTCAGTTTATTTTCTGTAGGCTATGTGAAATTTAGAGTCTTTCCAAAATATTCCATAGAGCGATATCATGAAAATTTAGGTAGAAATAGTACCATTATGTAGATCATTTGAGGTAAAACAGCGAGATGTCTAAAAAAGTTTAAAAAGTAAAAAATACGGTGGTCAAATGTGGTGCTATATTAACAAAATTAAGTAGTTGGAACAAGTTTTCAACAATATATTATTTTGTATCGTTTCGAGATTTCTTTTGTTTTAAAAATTATAGTAGGTCTTGGCCACCATAAAATTTAATTATAATTTTTAAAATTTATACTCCAGCATTCTACTACAAATCCAAATGTGTTGAATTATGAGACAACTACGTCATTTAGTTTTAAGTATGGTGATTTAGCTGTAGTTGACAAAGATAAATTAGATCAAGAGATTCAAAGCCAAATATTTGAAAGTTACTGACTTATTATATCGCTGTATAATGATCACACAGCGAACACTTAAATATACCTAAATATTTATTTAAATATTTCCCAATGTTGTTATAACTTCTTCATGTCCAACCAGACATATATACCGTGAATTTAAAAGACTCCACGTTTGGGATTTTTATTAAAAAAATACAGTAAAAAAATCGTCCCCATTTTATTCGAAGCTAATCTAAACTTTTTATTGCTTTTATGTTGTCTTTATTTAACACAGCATGCAATTGCAATTGCAAGATATAAATTTGGACACCACCCAACACACACGTGCATGAATATCGAAACCCCCACTTTTAATTACACAATTTATAAAACACAACGTCATTTCTAGAAGATTGTTTTAATTGCCAAATGCGTTCTTTATGTAACTTGTGTATATTTGTCATCGGAATTTCTGAAATATTGTATACGTCTTTTTCAAAATCACAAAAGACTCTGAAAATATCTCTCTGATAAATGTAATATTTACATTTTTTGCTAGTTCAATCGAATAAAATTATAAAATATATGGTAAAATCAATTTTACTCGATTTAACGACAGTTAACAGTAATACAAAGTCATTGGACCTAGTTAATTAAAATACCCATTTGCTTGGAAATAATTAGAAGGTCATTTCATCTGTCCTACCATCGAAAACATTCTCAAGGATTTTTTGTATTTTGAATTGATTACCACAAACTCATAAATGAAAAAGACAAACAAAAAAATTAAATACGCGTTCAAGGCTAAGCCATTGGCCCTATTGTCCGTAAAAAATTTCTATGATAAAACAAAAAATGCGTTAAACATAATTTTGAAGATTGCCAGATAGAACATTACATATATTTACTAATAATTTTTGAAGTCACTACTGGTTACTGCTATTAACTATGTAACTAAATTAAAAACTAGTACTATATTTATGAATACGTGTGAAGTTTGGAATACACATGCATACACATGTCACCCAAATATACCAAAACAAGAACAATTGTAACAAGCTTCTATTAATTTTTGCCCCAGGTCTACTTTGAACTTTTATAATGCAGATTATGGTTTACTTCTTTTGCTTATTATAACTTTTTCTTATATTATAGAAGTATTTCTGTACTCTATTAATGAAATCCTTTTAATGAAAATGATGTTGGCATTGATAAATATTGATAGCCGAAATTGAATTTATTGTTGTTCAAAATAGCTTCATTAAAATCAATGCGATTATCCATTCGTTAGACCTACACATTTTTGTAATACTTTTTCAATTCTGATTTATGTCCAAACCAAATGTATTGAATGAATCAGTCGCTTCTTAGACTGTCGAAAATTGTTAACCGCGTTATATGCGCTAATAAAAAAACATTGGATGCCAAGTAAGGACAGTACGGTGGATAACCAATCAATTCGATTCTTGGGCCGCTCAAACATTATATTCTTTTGGCTCTTTTTCTATATTTTAAGACTTTTTTTCAAGACAAACAGAAGCGTCTACTATTAAGAATTGGATTTTCTACGTTGCTCTAATGCCACTACGTGACCGATATTGTTAGAATAATGGGCAAATATTTATATGGATGTGTTTCTTTTGCGGACACATCTTGTTTTCTCATAGACGTACATACTTAATTTGTCACCTGAGTAGTTATATTCAAATTTTGATGGGCTCTGAACATATGTTTTAATACTTGAACCCACTGAATGAAGGCATATTTTTGAATATTTTTCTAATTATGGGGGATCCAACGCCAACTATTTTCGATGGCTTAAGGATCGATCATGTCTATTGCTCAAGAATATCTCAGTCTTCCGGCGTCTCACATGATGTTGTTTATGAGGTTAGATTCAGCATTGATACATATTGGCACAGCAACTGATACAATGTATTCCATATATATAATTACATTCATCGTTACACTATTGTCTTAATAATCTACGTCAAGAGTCATGAAAAGTTTCCTGAAAACATCACAAATTAAGCTTAAATTATAAAACTTTCCGAAGAAGGTTATGTTCAACAATATCCAGTTTTCAATGAACAACTCAGGTGGCATCTGATAAGATATAGTGCCCTCGTTTCCAGAGATAACATTTATTCCTCAATAAAAGAACAACACATTCCATGTCATTTTATATTTCATTATTAACAACGAAACTGAATTCGAAATTTTGAAAATCAAATTTAAAATTGGACAATGCCTCGGCTCATTGTTTTTTGTAAGTATAAAGTATTTAACAGAAAAAAAGTATTTCATCAAGTTGATGTACTTGTTCGTACAGCTCAAATTAGTAGAATGAGTGAGTTAATGCACAATATGTTTAAATATTCAGGGTATTCCCCAGATTTTGAACCCTGCAACTTCTGACATTATACATCAAAGGAACATTTCGTGGAAAACGATTTTCATTTAAGAATATTCAGTATACTGTTGGGATGTAAATATTCTTAATATATTGAAATTGTATTTTAGTATTGATTAGTATTAGAGAAAATTCTCATATAGGAACTGTTTGATATTTTTGGCAAATATAGTAACCAGATCTTACCAATATCAATAATAGTTTGATAACTTTTTTGCATCACATCTTTCTGATTATTTACTAGTTTCAGAGAAAAAAATATTTAATTTAAAACATCTAATAATAATATTACTTTAGGGCATAATATACAATACATACATACATGTATGCATAATATACATGGATATTTGTTCAAAATTGCTTTATTGATCAACGTAATCTCCATCAAGAGCCACACATTATTTGTTTCAACATTCAAATACCGCTCTAACATTTCAATACTACTTTTACAGAACCATTTATCTTTTGCCTCAAAATAGGGCTCAGTTTTGGCGAAATTTCTTACTAGAGAGCATTTTTTGAGGTGTGCGAACAACCAGTAGTCGCTGGGAGCCAAATATGGCGAACATGGTAATTGTCCGTGCAATTCGAAGTTCAATTCATGTAGTTTGTGCGTTGTCCTGATAAAATAAAAAAAAATCTTTGCCATATGCGATCGGTTTTTTGCAATGTCGGCCTTTAAATGCTCCTATAACACTATGTAATATTCACTGTTGATGGAACTTCTCTTCTCAAGATAGTCGATGAATATTACACCACAAATATCGCAAAAAACCGAGGCCATAAAGTTTCCAGCCAATTGTTGTGCTTTCGGGCGCTTTGGACGAGGTTCACTGGTTGCTCTCCATTCAGATTACGATCGTTTTGATTCCGGGGTGAAGTGATGGATACTTATTTCATACATTGTCATATATCGCCGCAAAGATTCCGGTTGGTTACGTTTAAACATGTCCAATCACAGCACAGAATAAACAACACGTTCTTGTTTTTGATCAACACTGAGCAAACGCGACACCCACTTTGAACAGAGCTTTCTCATGGTCCAATTATCATGCAATATAAAACCAACTCGTTCTTTTAATGTCTTTACGATGTTGATGAGCAAACTCACGCAACTTCACTGTTCGATCATTCAAAAATATTGGGGATTTTTTGTGGGTTTCTGATGTTACCACCTCACTTGGACATCCACTGAGTTCCGCATCATCGGTGTCCTCCACGACCACATTTGAAGACACCACACCAATATTTCGTTATTATTTCTGATAGAGCGGTGTCCTCATAATACTTTTCAAGCCATTGATTCGCTTGAACGGTATATTTTCCCATTAAGAAGCAGGGTAAAATCAAAACATGAAATTGTTTTTGATACATAGTTTTGAAAATAACAAAATTATTGTCACTCGTAGCACAATAACTCACAAACTTTTAAGATGAGTAGAATATCATGAAATTATAGCAGTTTTCTTTTGAAGGTACTAACTGAAGAAGTGGCGACTGTGATAAAATTAGCGCCATCTTTGTGTCATAAATAACATTTACAATGTCAGTAATATCAACGAAATAGAGACTTTTATTCCACACATCGTTTTAATAGCTCCACTTAGGAGGATTGATTATACTATGAGTCTTATTGAGTAATAGTTAAGTCCTAATTTTCAGACATTTTGTTGTTAACTTGCAAATAAGCACCTGCGATAACGCTAATATTTTCGTAATAAAGGCTATTGACTATGATATAAACGCACTTATCCACGATCTAATTAAGATATTGTTTAACAGGAAATATAGGGTTGCAATCATCAGAGCATCGATGGACACGTGCGTTTTATAACAGTATAACAGATCTTGGATGGCGAGTAAATCTTTTATTTATCGACTTTTTTAATTACTTCCGTTTATTGAGCCGATCGTTACAACAGATGTGGCAGAAAATAAGTTTTGATTAAAATTATCTTTGTGTGTATAAATTCCGCTATTTATTTCTAGAAAATATGTTTGATGGGTTCGTAATTATGGTGTTAGACAGGAACAAAAATATCCATTCATAATTAATTATTAAAATTTGTTTTTAGTTATCGTCTGCGAACGTCTTTAAATATATTTTTTTATAATATATATTTATTTATTTATTATATAGTGTTCTTCGAAGTTTTTAAAAATTGTTCTTGCCTAGGGACTGATAGTAATTGATGTTTCTGGGCACATAGTATATCATTGTAATAAACGTAATTTTAAAAGTTATTAATATTTTTCTGTAAATTTTAGATAATTTTTAGATTTATTTTTTAATCAGGCTTCTTTAGTAAATGCATTTCTTAACAAAGCACTAACCGAATATTGCATCTAATAAATACGATAAATTGTGCAACAAGAGTTAAAATAATATTAACAATTATAAAATAGCTGCATAGAATTTTGATTCCTCATATGTTGATCAGTTGTTAGTTTCTACGTGGGACATAAGACAAAGTAGAAAGCAATAGATAAACGAAACAAGGCAAATTAAAGATGAGCTATCTGTAAGGGTGAAATAATTTGTTAAAGTTCTGAAAATAATCTCACTTATGTTATTTTGTAATAATGTTCAGAGGTGTAGTAATTTACAATTATTAATACTTTGTTGATTATTGAAACTTAAAGAAAATTAGATTTGAAACAAGTGAAAGAATAGAATGCCGGGCTATTATAAAAAAGAAAATAGTAGCGAGTAACAGGCTCGGCTACATGTCCACTTTATCAACTTTTTAGGACACGGTATAGCCATGTTGCTAGGACAAAGGGAAAATATAGAAAATAATTCAAAATAATTTGTTAACATATACTGTATTAATTTTGTTCAATAAGAGCCTTTTTCGGAAAATAATCAGAATACATGATCTTATTTTAATACAATCTTTGATATTTGATATTTGATAAAGTATGAAAAAATGACTAAGCTATATTGGTACAAAGGAAAAAGATATGAATCCTTTGACAAGTCTTGACTAATGAATAATTGAATAACTCATAATCTTGATGGGTACTATTTTTGTTTTGGGAATAAATGGGTTCGTAAGACGAACTAAAATAGTGATAGTGACATTATGTGACCGTTATTTATTGACGTTATAAAAAGGTGAAAATACAAAGAGACAACTGAGGCAGTGCAGTGTTAAATGAAGAGACGCTTGAGCGTTCGATGACGGCACGTTTAAACCGAACGATGTTCAGTGACTCTATGATACAAAGAACCCTTCAATGATATCCGGTATCAACATCTTGGAATTCCCAGATCTTTATTATCGTATACTGATCGTCGTTGCTGGCATCCCGCACGTGTTCAAAATCTGGGATAATATTTCCTGGATATGTTGTAGGCCGTTATTTCACAATGTGAAATTCGATATACCTCAAGGTCGCTACGTTGTATCAATTTGATCAATTTATAGTAAAGCCTATGACATTTAAACATTGTCTTGCAGTTGAGGTTTAGACTCAAACTAGTTCAAGCACTAAAAAATAAAAATGTAAAATAGACCATACAAAATAAAAACTATTTTATTATATTGCAACATATATTAATACGCTTTAAAGATACAGTGAGAAAGTGGTTAATAAATAAACAAACGAGATAGAATTTACGAGTATCTATTGTCACAACAATAATTGATTAGTGACGGTTGAAAGATAATAAAAAACTCTTTAGATAATAACTTTATATTTAAATCAGTTGTAAGAAATTTAATCTGGAATTTATTGTATAAGGTTAATAACCATAGCACCAATAATTTAATATGTTTAAAAAACTTTATATAATATAAATAATTATCTAATACATTATACAACTTATTTTTGTCTGTGTTAGCAATAACGTGGTTTACATAGAATTATTAAAATTCTGTAATGATTCCATTCATTTGCGTTTTTTAAAAGGTTAGTTAGGTATTTTGGAAGGAATCTATTGAAACATTTCTTCAAAGAAAACTACTGTATTCCTCAATATTCTGTCCCTTAAAAGTGATGCAGGTGCTTGAAACTTCTTTGACAGAGTATTTTGCCAGGCGATTTATTTTTGGCCGTATTGAACGATTTCCACTGGCTACTATCCATACAGCAGACGATCATTTTTATTCAGTGGTTACTCCTTCAAGAACGAAAGAAATCTTTTGCGGGAATTGCAAGACAGCGCTTTGATTTTTTGGCGTTTTTTTGTTTGTCGTATGAGAAAATTCTACACCTATTTTATAAATACCTTACGGATATCATTTTGGCACAAAAACACATTTTTTAGCAAAATTAGTTTTTTTTATTCAACGTAATTCTTTTCAAGGGTGATACACTGATTATAGAGGGTCGCTATAATTTTCGATACCATTTTTGTAGTACGATTTGTACTTTGCTTCAATATAGGTCTCAGTTTCGGCGATCACATGTTTATTCGACTAAAATAGAGAGAAGAAAATAATAAATAGAATATGGGAAATGAACGCTAATAAATATAAAATAATAATCAGGACATTATAAGTGAAGATTTAATAAATAATAAATATTCAATCTTTTTTTCAAAAATAAAAGGTCTAAAATATCAAACTACGAGATGGAATTCCAAGTACCATAGATATTCGGATAGACTGATGATTTCCTTGAATAGCACATGTCTCTGTCTGTGTTTAGGAAAAAAATATCGAGAAAATATAAACAAATAAAACTCGCTTTTACAGTAAATAACTTTATTTCCATTGATAGTAACTTGATATATATCTGGCGATAATCGAGCGCGAGATCGCTTTTGCGAAAAAGAAAAACCCGAAAGAAAATAGGTCCCTGCCCAGATCCTTTGGGCGGACGACCGTTCGACTGTGAAGCAACGGCCACGCGTTATGTAACCGCATTCCGAACGATTTTCCGACTTGGAAAGGGCAAAATCCGTCCGTTGCGATTGCAAGGCCACCATCAAACGTTTATTCTATGATTTTGCAAAGCCGCCGCTTTTTGTCGGTCGCTCGGGTCCGGTCTTCGACGTTGGCGTTTTAGGAGCGATCATAAAAATAAAGAAAATGTAGAACATATTAAATTTATGAAAATGATCTGCAGGTATACCGATACTTATTAACTTTCCTGTTATGTACATCGACCTTTCGTGTTTGCTTTATAAAATAGTTCACGATTATATAAAGTGTTATTATATTTTTAATTAATATTTTACGCAATTTTTTAAGATCTTTCTTTTTAATAATTACTTAAAATTAATTTTGGATCGTTCAGCTTATAACTAAAATAGAATGCTTGTTATTATTTAAATTTACATATAGTTTTCAGACGTTAACATTCCAAAGAGTTTTTTATTCGATTGTGGGTGATTTATTTCCGAAGTGTGAAGTGTTTCAGAACTTAAAAATTGCTATTGTTTACTGTATAATCAATATTTAATCCAATAGTATAATACACATTTTTTTACGATGGTCGACCACCTCTATATTGCGATCGAAGCAAATCCTCTCTAAGTACATATCGGATGTTTCTATAATATATCATTTTTGGGAACTTTTAAAGTGCTATTTTCCAACATTTGCTTTCAATTATATTTTAATCTAATAATTTTACAAACCAGGATTTATTAGGACTCAATCTTCAGTGCAAAGTTGGCTCCGAACCGTTGGTCCGCCAATCACTACCAACTTTCCAGTGACTATTCCAGAGGGCACCAGTTCTTGCTCGTCATGGTTACTAGCGTAACTGGGATGTTTAATCCTTGTCGATATTTACAGTGTTAACATAATTACAAACACAAAGTACATATATAACTTGCAGAATTTTAACCCACGACAATCGCAATAGTAAGAGAACCCTGTCTCTTTAGCCACTGTGGCCCGCCAACATTTTATTGTATGCAGTTATTCGAAAAGAATTACTTAACTAGTTTTATGCTGATAATATTTACTAATTGTCTGTATTATGATGTATCTCGCATTGTATACACAAATTATATATGAAGAAAATTATAGTGTGTTGAAAACAGGCAGATCACCTGAAATTGTAAATTTCAATGTCAACTTCTTAAAGCAAGTGTCCTTATTTAAGTACTGTATCTTAGTAATAAAGAAAAACATACCATTTGCTACTGAAGTACTAAGCTGGATTGGCTAAGAAACAGAGTTTTTTGCTTCACTAAGAAGGTGTATATACATATTAAGAGTAAATTATTACAATCTCAAGTCTCATGAATAAAGTCAAGAAATTAAAATACGATTCTTTAGGCGTATAGATTTTGTTTCATTAGCTTTAATACACCAAGTTTTCAGTCACAGTCGTATATTATTAAGGTATTCTTGAAGTTTTTTTGATGCTTTTATTAAGTCTTTGTGAGTCGCCGTGCTGTCTACTATGTTGTGATGGTTCTCATTTTAGTAGTCGGTAAATGAGCAGATGAGCCTAGTAGAATTCTGGAGTATATTGGATGTGTATGTTCATCGTCTTGTTTTTATAGTACAGTAGGAAATTTTATCTCCTCGCTGCTAGGTTATATCAGGACTACACCTATTGTTTAATGCGGGTCCTCGACATTAAGTCTACGACTGGCGAATAGTCAACTTTGGAGATAATCCCAGAAGACATCCGGTCCTACTAAGCCTTGGTGTAACTGAGATTATTTCTCTTATCGGATTTTGCACTCTTGTCTAAAGACAATTACAGGATAAGAACCCACGAATATCGCAAGCTTGCGAAATTTTTTTTACAGCATTTGTATACAGTTCAAACGGAAATGGTTTAGATACCTTTAATACACTAAATACGTTTAGTGATTAGTGATGATACTTTATTACTCATAGCCCAATTAATGTCATTAATTTACATGATGGATCATGCTTCTTGTGCAATTTGAGCTTTCCTGTTGCTTTCCGTGATAAATATTTGGTTGTTTTTGTTGGCCTCAGACATATTAGGAAATTTTGAACCCTTACTTTTTCCTTGTTTTCTTGTGTTCTTCTAATTATCATTAATATTTTTTTGAGGTTTTATTTTTCCGAAATTTTTCGCTGAATGATTTATGTTATGACTGTTTAGGATTCGCACGCTATTCTTTATTCTGAATATTTTTAACATACTACATACTGTATATTCCTTGATTCTGAATAAGAAGTGATTCTAATTTTATACTTTTCTCTAATTAGTGTCTAGTTAGTTATAATGTTACGCAGAGAAGGGACTTATTTTTTGGGTGATTTTTTAAAGAAAATCTATTATTAGTGAAACATTAAATGACAGATTCAAGCATAATTCTACTCTACTTTGTTTTATTTTGTATCATTATTTTCTTACTACAAAAGCATATAGTATCGAGAGTTTTTGTTTCCATTTCATAGCCAATATGTTGTTTTAATAATAGTGTACATGTTCCTCATTAACTTGATCTCTAGATTCATTAGATATTTAGCATTAGACTATAATTCAGCAGGAGTTACCTTTGTACAGTTTCTGATAATACCCATTATGATTTTTCTATATCCAAATATTTACGACCATATTCATCAGAATAAAAAAATATTTTGTATTAGTAGACTAGAAAAAATGTAATTTATTAGACGAGAAGGAGAATTATTTTTTAACTAAATCTAAAGATACAATGCCTATCCGATAAAAGATATTCTAATCTTCATTACAAAATAATAAATAATATACGAGAGTGAAAGGAATAAAATGGAAATCTATAGCGTACACGAAATCAGTAAAAAATAACAAAAGGGAAAGATATACTGCTGTTGAATAGGCGCCGTTCTATCTCGATCATCTACAAAATAATCAGAGCAATCCTCTTTATGGACCAAATTCAATTATTTTACGCTTTTTCATGTTCTATTAAACAGCACGACTGTCCTTGATGTTGTTTATCGGAAATATTTTTATAGATAGTTTTGAACGATTCACCGGTTAATATCTTAATGGGCTACGTAGTTGGAGACAAAAGTTTATTAGCCTTTTTCATACTTGATTTTTTGAGATATTTAAATTTACTAATTTGTGTAAATTTTTAAATTATTTAAATAACTAATAGTATATGTCGTTAAATTAATAAATAATATTTTCTGAAAAGAAAATAGGTTGAATAAGCTCGTTTTGAATTGCAACGTGTGGTTGAGAGTGATCGTGCAAGATGATGATTTTGGTTCTATTACTCGCTTTTGTTGAGCTTATTCGGAACAATAAATCTTTTAAGTTATTGAACTGACGTCAGTAGCCGTCAGCGGTAACAGTTTTACATCTTGATTTTTACCATATATCTTGCTGATACCACCATAAGTTTTGATATAGCTGTGGAGAGTTTTCTTAGGCTTATCCACAACTTTTTAAAACATCCATATTTCATCGCCTGGTCGAAATCGGAGCATAAAGTCGTGGTTTGTCAATGACATTAAATCTTCACTTTTATATCGGTGAAACCAAAACCGATAATTGAATATTGACGAAGCAGAATCTCTATAAGTTCCTAAAAAATTTTGACGAGATGATTGATCAATGTCTGTATAAACTGAATAATAATAAAATTAAATAGAAAACTTTTGTCATTCGAAGCAAAATGAAGAAAATTCATTACAAACGGAAAACGGAAAAGAAATTTTATAATTTTTCTTTAGCTCTGTGTATACCATATATTTTTATCTAAGCCGAAATAGTAGCCGTAAGATGATTAAAGAGACTTGACTAACTTCCCTATGCACTTCGGCATGTTCCTTAATGATAAAATTTAGGTCGCAAGTGCCGCATTGATATTCATTCGAGTGTAATATGAAACACTGGCTATCATAAGAATAAGAAAGTTTAATAAAAGTTGTTATACATTTTATATGTTACTTAACTACAATTCTTGGTTACCTTTAAGTATAGCTATAAGATTTAGAGAGTTTATTTGTCGTTGGTGATCAACAGCCTGGTTTTTGCCTGCCTGAAGTTGAAGCAACGTAATTGATAGTGTGAAAAGAATCCTTAATTAAACACACGTCATGTACTATAGCTTTATTTGAAAATTTCCACCAAAAGCCTTTGAATAATCTATCATTGTTCTTACTTGTATTGTACAGACCTTAGTTGTACTCAATTATGCTAATACATTTCTGTCTAACTAATGTAGACAAAACAACTTCTGGGGATTCCTGATTCTGATGTGATTCTGAGATGTCTTCCGGGATGGTTTCTAAGTTGGTCACAAGCTGAGGATCACGGCTCGGATCCCACGTTAAAGAGTAAGTTCAGTGCAGATAAACCCTCGTTGTTAAAAATAGACTTTAAAATATATCAAAATTTCTGACATGGAGCAGCATCATTTGGAATATTTCATTTATTTTTAAGAATATTTTAAAGAATATTGTACTTTAGAAGGAAATTTATACCTAAAACAACAGGTCATATTAAAACGCAATAATTTTTCAGTCAAGAGTGAAAAAAAAAACAATTAAATATTTATACTTGATTCTAGGAAAAAAACTACAAAAAATATATCGGAATTCTAATTAACAAATGTTTTCAAATATCCATTAACCTCAATAGAATAAACAGAAGTTTGGCTATATCAGACTAATTTAGGAATATATATAATTCGATTTTAATCAATTTATTTGAATCAATCAATTTATTTAAATTTGACAATTTCGCCTGATACAGAGTGTGAAATATGTTTGATATATATTCCGCCTGGGTGACCCACACCTGAGGACCAGTTTCGCTACGAGAGTTTGTCTTTGGGCGTATCCAATAAAATTGCTCTTTCCAGTAGTAGTAGCTCTTTATTTATGAAAGGTAATTTGGTATAAAAGTTAACATTCCCAACTTTATAACAAAGACGAGCGAATGGAAAATGGACGAGTGAAATGAACGTAATGAACTAATTGAACTAGTGAATTTGCCTTGACTTCCTTGCGTTTGCATGACTTCCCGTTGAACTTGCGAGTTTCTGACGAACGATCAGGGTAGCTTTGAGAGGCTTGTTTTGATATATTTCAAGACGTTTCACCAAAGTTGGCGTATTGGTCTTGAAATACGTAATATATTCATATAACATTATGGATTCATTTTTGATTTAACAAACACTTCATCAACTTGAGAATCGAGCTAGATCTGGAGATCAGTGAATTCAGAGCTTATCGCTAGCTTTTTGAACATCGAGCTGAACTTTCGTCCAAAATAAGCTTAGGTACATGGTCCCTTGTAGCCATGGAATGATGGTTTTCCCGATTTTGGGTTAATTTACAATCTCCAGAATGTTAATCACTGGACCATGTCGGTGATGAATTTTTTGTAGTGGTGTACGTTGGGCGTGATTTTATTAATTTTCGACTGAAAAAACGCTTGTTGATGTTCACTTGGAATTATCTGCCCGACAGAAAGAATTTTCGTCTTCAGGTAAACCTAGTCGAATATACTTAGAAAGTAAGTAGTTTTAACAAACCTTGTGGAGGCTCTGACTAAGTCTAAAATTTCTGCACCAGCCTTTTGATGCTTATTAAATAGTGCATTAAATGTTCGGTCAAACGATCGGTTAGTTTACAGCTAAATGGTTCAACTTGAAGCCGATCTGCTTATCAGGAATGGTGTTGTTGGTTTTAGTGCATTAATTTAGATAATATAAAAGCTTGTGATATGATTACTAGAGTGGAGAAAATACTTTATAGTCTATTCAAAGTTTTTTTAGTAAAGCATCATGGATATTTGTGACATCGAAATATTACAATGTTGCCAAATTAACTCTGAGTTTTAGTTCAGTTTGCCTTTGACACAAGAAAATTCTAATCTAAATAAAATATATTTAACTCTTTTCCACACCATCCATGAGCTAGAATTTCTAGGCGCGTTTTTTATGTAGTGTTATCCCCCTGGAGGCCTAATCCAATACTAATTAACAATTGTATATCTGATAAAACAATTTTACTTTCATACGAGAGAAAATTTACTTTTTACGTTTAGTTCTTGTTTTCTTCGATGGTGTGTTTACTTGGTAAGTCATCTTGATATCACTGTATTTTTATTTCTTCTGCTACAACCTGTGTACATCATTCTTGATAAAATTAATCACTGAGTTCTGTCTAATGCCTTTACAATATCTACAAAACAGTTAGTATTTTATTCTCTCCTCGTATCTTATAATCTAATGCTTATGTTTAATTTTGAACAATTACAATCATATCTATGCGCACAAATCATTTACGCCCTACAATACCATTTTCTATATTTATATTCAATTAATTATGTGCATACTTTTAGTTGTTACCACTCTCATCACTCTGACTCAGGAATTTCCAGAATTTCACAGTATTAGTACATATCCTGAAAGTTTTCTTCAGTCACTTTCAGTTTACGACTCACTGTCCAATTCAATCACTAAAGTGTTAATTTCTAATCTGTCTAAAACATGTTCAAGATTCCACCATTTATTAATTACATCCTTTGTATATCTTATCGAGTTCATCCAAACCGAAGGTGATATGGTTGACAATGCTTCCTTCCACATACCCAAACAGTTTTCGTATTGTAACTTTTTCCTTCAATTTTTATTGACTTTACACTTTTTTTATTACTGTTCTCCCAAGAGTGACACAATGAACCATTTTGAAATATTCAAGTTTCTTATATTATGTTATGCCTTTAATTGAATTCTTTTTAAGGTAATGTCTGGAAGTTCCATTAAACCTATCTGAGGGTTATCTTTACACCATTTAAACCCTATGCCCTGTAAGAGTATATGAAAGGATGTCTTACATCCCTCAAAAAGCTGCATGTCCCTAATTCTTTTATGTATAATTTCCAGAGAGATAATTTTCTCTAACATAATTTTATTAAATTATGTTTATATCGATAAAATAGTTTGTGTACTTATTGTATGTCTTATACAGTTCTTATATTTGGTCTCGAATAGAGCCAATATCAAGATGGTCAAGATTCGTCACTCACTTTGTATGTAGATGGGTTTTCTTGGGTGAATCTAACGTATTATTCTTCATTTTGTAAGCGATGTTATTCACAGTACCCACAATAATATTTAGCACAGCAGCAACCCGCCAAAAACATTTTCAATAAAATTGTAGGGACTTATATTATTTAATATCATCAATAATTACCTCTCTAATGGAATTTACCGGCAAAAGGGGACCTCCGTTATCTCGTTCCTTTTCGAAATAACCTATTAAAGTCGCAATCAATTTGTGACCCTGAATACCTATTGTTTTCCGCATTTTCAAACAAAGTAATATAAGTAATAAAGGGCTAAAATAATGTTACCGTTGCGTACATCTGACAACCGGACGGCGGCCAGCTGTCAGACGTATGCAAAATTCTTGAAAGCTTATCACTAAGAGGTTTTAACTCTTACCTATAAATTGTTACTACAGTATAATTGACTGTAGTTTTTAGATATAGTATAATGTTAAAATAGATTATATTTGGTAATATTTTTGTTCAATTATTTTATTTAGTTTAGACTTTTTTTGTATGTGAAAGCCAAACTGAATTAAAACTCAGAGTTGATGCGGCAACATTGTAATGTTTTAACGTCACAAGTATCTACGACGCATTACTAAAAAAAACTTTGAATATACTATATGTATATCTGTCTCGGAGATGCACACTGGAAGTTTATAGGGTTAAACAGGTTATGTGGGGCTGAACCCGTGTGGCACGTAACCTATTTTCATAGTTCATGGATTTTTTTGAGAATCCATATGTAGGTTAGAAATACATTGTTGGACTGATGGAACTCCAGGCACCCGGTGAATGTGTGAATTTCATTCAATTTCATTCATTTCAAGCACTTGAAAGGCATGGGAAGCCTGCTCGATCTTCAAATGAGCGGATGCTGGATGCTGGCTGAATATCGTAAATTTTTTTAAGGCCACTTAGAGATGAGGTGACCAACTGAGCTTTCCGCCAAAATGTAGGTCTAAGAATTTGGCCGTTTCTAGCTAAGAATATTTTAAATAGCTAATTTCTAGTCAGGAAGCGGGAAGATAATATTTATCGATAATATTATATAGAGTATGAAAGATCACGGCCTGGGTGTTCTTCTTAATAATGTTTAATCCCCAAAATTTAAACCACTTTACCGTGTTATGTAGTTACTGCTGCAACCGCTACTTGATATGGTCTGCCTGGCTAGAGCTCATGAAAAAATCTAAGCCACTTGTGAAAAGAGGGGCCTCGATATACGTTCTCCTTGGAGAACCCATGTAAACATTAAATAGGGCGGAATACAACGAGGAATCTTGTGAAACGCTGGACTTAATATTTTTCCGAGTGGAGAGACGGGATCTTACCTTGACCTGGAAGGATCTTCGTGGGAGAAAAGGTTTTCAAGTAGACCAAAACCGATAGATTTAACAATTACTCTACCGGTCAAGCGTACGACTTGATGAACTATAGAGTAACTGGCTTTAAAACCTAACTTTTCGCCAGGAATAATTTTATTAGTCATCGCAAAATAGAAAGAGTGTAAAATATTGCTATATGGTTCGGAGGCAAAAATCCGGCTCATTTTTTAAAGACACGGCTATATAGACATGCTCCCATGGCGCTGTGGAATGTTGCGAACTCAGAATAGAGCTCACTATGTTAGCGCTACAAGCAGCTTATGCGAGAGCTTTCTGAGATGGTGGACGGAGGTTCCGTCGAAACCAGGTAGCTGTTTCTATTTCGTTCTGACTAGTAGCTAAACAAAGAAGTTTAGGCTTTGTTCGATTTAGATCCACTTGAGAGTTCTCATTCTATGTTTTCTATTTTTTATGAAGGCATATTATTTTCTGTTATGCGTGTTTTCTGTAAAGTTATCCCTCTCAATGGGCTGACACGACAAGATCCGATAATACAGTCTCAGTTCTTCACTTATTGCTCACAAATACCAATTTATAGCATTCTATAACTGCACATTTAATTTTATATTGAAAACAAAAAGTAGAAGACTTTGAACACGATTCTAGAAATCAAAGTCAAAAACTCTTTCAAGGACTGAAAACTGCTGGCTTGGAGGGTTGTCATACTTTTATGATAGTAGTAGGTTCGTATCCCACTGGAGCACGGTCGTAACATTATGTTTGTGATTGTTTATAATTATGATTGTCCAAACGGCAAGAGTGAGAAAGAAAAAGAAAATGATCCTAGTCACGTCAGCACCCAGGCTGGGTAAGCCCGGATGTTTGTGTTGTTAAACATAGCTGGGAGCCTATGCTAAGCACTTGTTCTAGTCTAGATAAACTCTACTTGCTATAAAGGATATTTTAAAATACAACAAAAAAAACTGGAAAATGTTGGCGTACATCTATATAAAGATTTTTAAAATGTAAAACAAAACAAACTTTTTTTAGTTTTATTTACTACTGTAGTGAAAATGTAAGTTGAATAATATTTAATATCGACAGAAACTAAAACAAATGTTTCGTTATAAAATGAATTTTTAAGACATTGAGACGTTTCTAAGGTCAATAAAACCTTAATATTTCGAAGAAAGTTGAACGACCTTCGTTGAAAAAAATTAAAAAACATAAAACGGACAAACAAAAGATAAATCTTTCAAAACATCGACGCCGAAAGAAAGTATTTTGTACCGCCATAATCGGATAATTAACTCAAGCAGGTATCAGTCCGTAATCCATGGTGTGAAAGCCGATGAAGAATGATTATTTAAATATTGTTTAATTGCATACTTTTACTTGCACTGTTACCTGCAACGAAAAAAGATTTGAAAAAAAACGTGTAGGTTGGGTGGATACCGCGATTATCTTAATGGTGGCATGTTACAATTTTTTTTTTGATTTCATATCATGGCAAATATCTTATAACAAGAAAGTACGCCAAGGATAATTTAATATGTATGACAGCTTATTATCTTAGATTTATTGCGAATCAAACAGGGATTCTGATTCTAATTTAGTTTAATAGATTAGTTACTTTCTTAAGTCACAGATACTAATCAATTTTTATTATAATTTGCAAAAATTTAGCATAATTTATTTAAATTATTCACGTCACATTTGATTTTATACATATTTTTCAGTACATTTTGTTTGTTATCTATAAAAAAAGTAGATTTTATAAAATAGAATTAAACATTTCATTTATATTTACCGAGTAACAATTTGAAATATTTCACTTTTCAACAACTGCGTAACGGCTTGCAGGTATCTGCAAAACTTAATTTATGTTTTGCAAGCCATTACCTCGTTCCCATTGGCCACCATTTCCCATCTTTTCCACCAACATGCTATTGTATAGTATATTGTCCATAACAATAAATGATGGTTGGAGGAAGTTTCTTAACAATTGCAAATCGATTTGCAAATTCGAGCAAACCCACCTTCTAGTTGATTTCTCTATGGTAGTCGGTTTTGGCTTTGCAAGACAACACTAACTCAGCTTCAGAAATAAAAGCACAAACCGCAAACCAGACTGGCATGAACAAAGATACATGTGCAATGAATTATTAAAAAATATTATGACTGACAAAAACTAATCAAATTTTTTTCTCACGTTTGTCGTTTTCCATCATCTTTTGTTTTGTTTTGTAATCTTAATAAAGTAAAATAATAAAGCAAAGCGCGAAAATAACGTTTGCGGTTTATAACCTCTAATTCTCAAATCATCTCATAAAAAACGGTCGAATTTTATAGGCTGATTTGGTTACATGTTCGGACACATTAGATATAATTATTTCATTCAAGAAGAATAAACTGAGAAGGAGAAAGATCTGAGAAGAGAAAAAAGGAGACAGTATAAAACAAATGTAAAAACCGCAATAGGCAACACATTCACTGTTATTTTGAATTGGTTATATGTTTTTTAAACTCAGTTCACTCGAGCACTGTTACACCAGCTCTCAGAGTTTAGTCTTTTTTAAACTATCTGTAATTTTGTTCTGTCTATATTTGAGAATTTCTTCAATAGTGCCTTTGAATATATTTTTGTATCAATAACACTTAACTCGCTTTTCACCTTAGTTTCTCATAAGAGACCACTTCAAGTTTATTTCGTTTTAAATTAATAAGACAATCACTGTGCTTTTATTAATTTATTATACTATTTAAAAAGAAGTGAACCAAGGGGAGATTTAACTTTTATATTCTTCAGTACGTATTTAGGTTTGAATTATGATGGTTGAGAACCGTCAAAAATTCTCAAACATAGTCCGGAAAGGATATGTTCCTATGCAGCTCTACAGTGTTTAGTCTTTCAGGCAGGTGTAACAAGTCCCAATGCAAACATGCACTGAGCAGATAGTAATCTATCTGCTTTAGTCAACAGCTTGTTCTGAAAATTTTAAATTTTAGGTTCAACGCTAGAATTGTATCCCAAGTTTGTAGGAACAGATTCATGGGAAGAACTTAATATTTAGGAAGCAGCGTACTCACCAGCGTACGTATCTGATTAATCTGTTGAGATCGATACTGTATGGCTAAAAAAATCGAAATGTTAAAGAATTAAGAAAATGGATCGATTGGCTTGGATTTTACTGATTAAATTCCTTTTTACAGAAGAAATTATCAGAATAAAAAATTAATATTATAATTGTGTTGGGAGTTGAGGGATTATGTAGATATTATATTATAATTATGACGATATTGGATAGAAGTTACTAGCAATAAGAATACTACTAGAAGTAAGAAAAATCCCATTACTCTCAATGATGCCAATTAACATTTTTCAAATCGCTCTAAATACAAAAAAGAACTACGATCAATACTGTAAGAGGAAAACTATAGGAAGTGAATGGGCTAGCTGTTAGCACTAATTATGAATCGATACGCGATCGCACGAGATGGAGGGAAGCTGGTGAAAATGTCTTATATCGCTTTCTTCGGTTACATAAATTTCTTTCCGTCTTCATACAATTAATTCGCATCTATATATTAATCGGCTTAGTGGAAATATTTCTCCCTTTTTGAGGAAAACATGAGGCTCGAAATTTGACACAGTTAAAGCTTATATTAAGGAATCATATCAAAGCTTAATGTTTTTGGGTAAAATGCGCAACAAATAAATATATTCCAACAAAACGAAAAACGGCCATATCAAGCAACCAGGAAGAGCCGTCAGATGGGAAACGCAAAATATATAAACAAAAACTGCGGGTAGTCGTGCGTACTAAGACTTTAGCTCGACGACAATAACGTCTTTGAATCGAATCACGCTAGGGTTAGAGGTTTTTTTTTTAAAAGTTAATTAAGTAAAATAAAGGATAATGTTCATAAAACTAAATGAGTCTCCGAAGTCGCCAAGTAACACGACTATAAATAAATAAATTAAACTATATATTTAAAGAGATATTTTAAGCTCTGGCTGACGCGCTGTCAAGTCCAGCTTTATACCTTTGTAATTAAATCAACCAGGGATGCATACATTTTAAAATCAGAAGACAATCCTTAAATTTTACATTTGAAACGATGTTAAAACGGAATGTTAGTGGTCAAAACATTGTTTAATTTTAAGAGTTATGATAAGTGTAGATAAAAAACGATTGAGAATAGTGTGGTCACGTAAAATGTAAAATATATTACATTTTTTGCGGAGAAAACAAATTAATGTGTCCGTTTTATCAAAAGGTATATACAGGTGTGAAAGAAAATCTCGACATATGTAAAAATTTCACCCTAATAGACAGACAACAGAGATTAACAAAAGTCGAGAGTAACAAGAATCAAGAATATCAAGAATAAGTCAGTTTTATTTGCTTATAACATATTTATATTTTCTAAATCAGCTTTTAGTTTTATTTGATGTTTGATGAAGAAAAGAGAAAAAGAAAAATTATTCCTGTTTAAGAAATTATTATTAATTTATATAGTTCTGAGACATCTGTATATGTAGGATCTGTGTATGTGAGGTTCTGTATGTTTTAGTGGTATTAACTTATGATTAATTTCAGGTTTCATTAGTAAACACATTTCTCAACAAATCACTAACTGAATACTGCAGATAATAAACACCTTAATTTGTGTATCAATAGTTGGAATAAATTCTTAATACAATATTAATAGATATAAAATAGTTTCATAGAATCCTAATTCCACATTTGTTGGTTAGTTTTTTGTTGCCATATAAACACATAATTTACATAGATGGAACCCATAGGACAAATAAGAGAAATTATAAATCATTAACAGTACATTTGTAAACATTTAAAAATATTTATTAATATTAATATTAAGGTCTAATGATTAGTACAATGAGTGACTATATGACATTTTGTTCTTTGAACCTTGTATCAATTATTTTGATTATTTATTTCTAAGACCAAAGTTTTGTAAAATCATTAGTTAATTTAATGATTGTAAAGACATTTGTTTAATATATATTTTCAAATTTTAAAAATAAATTACCTAATAGTGTTCGTTATTGTTTTCATATATTGTCAATTGTCAATTTCAAATTTGCTTTCATTCGTATATTCTCTATTTTAATATAAAAAAATTACTTAATTTATCAGTTCATACTTATTTTTATAACATAAAAGTAAAATAAAATCATTTTACAGATTGAAACGTCCCCGGCCTGACACATAGATGGCGTTAGTAGAATTAAATTCATATGTTTTTTAGTTAGCCCTATTCCTCAAAAGAAGCGTGTAATAATTTGACAGCTCATTAGTTTGTGATCATTAGTTTGTGAATTGTAGCATTTTGTGTGAAGCAACTTTTCTTGTTGTGAAAAAATGGATAAAAAGGAATTTCGCGTGTTGATAAAATAGTGCTTGTGAAGGGAAAAATACCGTTGAAGCAAAAACCTGGCTTGATGTCGAGTTTCCAGACACTGCCCCAGAAAAATCAAGCATCAAAGATTGGTATACTAAGTTTAGACGTTTTGAAATGAACATTGAAGATGGTGACCGCAGTGGACGCCCAAAAGAGGTTGTTACCGAGGAAAACTTTTAAAAAATCCACAAAATGATTTTGAACGACCGTAAATTGATATTGAATGAAATAGCAGACACTCTAGAGCTATTAACTGAACGTGTAAATCATATTATTGACGAATATTTGGGTATGAGAATGCTCTGTGCAACATGATTGCCGTGCGAGCTCACTTCTAACCAAAACAACGACGAGTTGATGATTCGGAGCAGTGTTTGAAGATGATCAAGCGTAATAAACCTGATATTTTTGCATCGATATGTGACAATGGATGAAACATGGCTTCATCATTTCACTCCGAAGTCCAATCGACAGTCATCCGAGTGGACTGCATACCATGAACCCGCTCCAAAGCGTGGGAAAACGCAACGGTCGACTGGCTAGTTTATGGCGTCCGTATTTTGGGATGCGCATGGAATTACTTCCATTGACTACCTTGAAATAGGGAGGACCATCAACAGCGACTATTACATAGTGTTACTGGACCATTTGAAGGATGATATCACCGAAAAATGGCCGCATTTGAAAAAAAAGAATGTGCTGCATCACCAAGACAATGCACCGTGTCACAAGTCAGTGAAAACGATGGCAAAAAACAATGAATTTTGCTTCCAATTGCTTCCTCCGTATTCTTCCTCCGTATCCACCGTATTCTCCAGATCTAGCCCCCAGCGGCTATTTCCTGTTCTCAGATCTCAAAAGAATGCTCGCAGGGTAGAAATTTTCGTCGAATGAAGAGGTGATCACCAAAACTGAGAGCTATGTTGAAGCAAAGAACATATCGTACTACAGAAAATGTATCAAAAAGTTAGAGGGTCGCTATAATCAGTGTATCACCCTTGAAGGGAATTCTGTTGAATAAAAATACTAATGTTGCCAAAAAAATGTGTTTTACTATGGTAGGCCGGAGACTTTTCAATTGACCTGTTATACGTATATTTGTTGCTCTGAAGTTGTTACAATTCCAAAATTTGAACTTCGGATACTTTGTGATAATGTTCAACGGCGTAGTAAATTACACTTATTAATATTTTCTAAATTATTGAAAGTAAATGGAAATATAGATGTAATTAAAAGCAATTTAAAAAAGTTAGCGAGTGTTATAATGTATATTTCAATATATTCTAATATAAATATATTTATTATTTTAATTAATGTAATTGTATCATTTACAGTTTTGATGATTTTTGATTGAAAATACTGAATGACCTGTGAAAACAAGTTTTAATAACATATAATTTTTAAATTAGTGCTTTTACTCTATATGTGAGAAACATGATTAATTTAATATATTGTGGTTGAATTTTTGTCACAGATCGATTTATGAGAAAAATCTGCAAGGTCTCTCTGAACTGTACAATAGAGGTTGGATTTCATTAAGACGCTTCACTTTCCTTGTTATCTCTTTCGCATCTGTTTAATGTCCCGATGACATCGTTCGCCTTGCTCTTCACGCACATCTTCCAAACCTTCCTGAAAGTAGCCCAGGCGAGAATGAGGAAAATTAACTTTTAGGCTCATTAGACAACCTAAAACTTGAAATGCTTTTAACATTCTTTTGACAATATGTTTATAGTGAAAGTCTAATATGAATGTCTGAAAACTTCTCTATGACCTCCTTAAAATCAATCAATATTTGTTGATGAGGTGTCGTCATGGTCGTGATTGTTGTATAGTTATATGGTATCTTATCTCAGGTCTGACAAAACACCTTCCTTCATATTGGCTTCTAAGGAGTCTGGAAACTTTGAAACTGTGTATTTGAAGCAATTCCATCTTTGAGGAGTTATTTTACAAAATGTTTGATCAATACGTGTGTTACGTATTGATCAAACAATCAATACGTTAATCTTTGTGTGTAGCGGACGTAAAATAACTCTATGCCGGAGGACGTTCTGGTCATCAACTTTAAACTGCCTCGACGGCCAACTTTTTTTTGTCCAGTGATTTGTTTAGACTCCGCTATCTCAATTAAGTGAATTTGGTTAACCCTGCTTGTTATTTAAACAACATGCAGAACACCTTTAAAATCTCATGGTGTTCATGTTCTAACTTACGAAAAACCAATCCCAAGTTCTTGTAGATTTTTTTAATACTTACGGAATGACCTGCAAGAACGGAAGCATAAAAACCACCGTTATGAATTACAACTCCTTTAAGGCTTCTTTTTGATGAATCTATCAAAAGACACCATTGTGCTGTATCGTATTGAATTTCCATCATATTAAATTACATAGAAATCAAATTAAAAATACTCGAACGCCTCTTTTTTTGTATAATCTGAGCATATTGATTTATTTGATTCATTTGTAAAAAAAATCGATTGCCTATACATTCTAGACTCTAGCTAGAGCTATTAAACATTTCCCTAATATTTCCAAAGTAAGAAACTAAAATTGTTAAACAAAAGAAGTGAATTTTTAACTACATCGAAACCTACACAAGTTTTTAATATTAGTGTATAAAATTTCTTGCGTGAGTCTAATATGTTTATGTGTTGAAACTGATATTGGCATAAAATTCGAAATAATTTTAGTTGTTTTATAAGAAAAGGCAAAATATGTTTTACTAAACTACTAACAATAATATTTTTAGGCTTTACTAATATTTTAAATCGCCATAATTAATGTCGAGTGATTAACAATATATGATTAATAGATTGAATATTATTATTCTGAAGGTTTTTACTATTGTAGTGATAAAATACGCTATAATTTACATTTTTATGGCCACCTAAAGCTATAATTTCGGTTACCAATTAAAAATAAACGCCCAGTAAAAATTTAGTGTAAAACAAAATACGTTAAAATTTAATAGAATAATTGATGTAAGTTCTAAATGGACGGAAGTACTCAAATGGATTTTAAATTACCATGCAAATATGTAACAATGCTTTCAATTTTAATTTGATAAATATTCTTTGTTATAACCAACTAGTGCCGATACTCAAATAAAATATGCGATCTCAACCATAAAGGTAAAGATTCTAGATAAACAAACAAATATAATATTACTGCTCACGGTATAATTTTTAATAGACATAAATGGATACTATAGGCATAAATGATGGCATTTAATTTATATGTATTTATATCAATTTCTGATGATTTTTACAATGATGTTAACACAAGACCTACGCACAGTTAATGAGTGAACTAATCCATTACAACTAGCATAAATAACTTATATATTCATCCAACTTTCTAAAATTTTCATACTGGATTTAATTGACTAAATAATAAAAAACTATACGTCACCCGGACAACAAATGTAAATATGTTGATAAAGTGCGGTTACGTAAACTATAATCAAAAACAACTTTAATATCTTGTTTCCAAGTTAATTATTTGTTATATTAGGTCTATTTTAAACCTATAGTGAGACCTGCGTAATTAATTTCTGCTTAAAGCAAATAACTCAATAACTCGATACCGTGAATGTATACTATATACAAAATATATATTCATTAATAAGGTATCGATCCACCATTTGCTTCTAAACCAGTTGCAATTCTTCGCTTGATAGTGCCAGTTCTATGAATACCATAAAGGTATAATTATGTTGAGGTTTTGGAGGTCCATGGAAGATATTTGATGATGTTCTGATGATCATCAGACCAAACTTGAATTCTTTGGGCAATTTATTTGTCAACCATATGTCCGATATGGATCCGATATGGATATATCCACCTAATACTTGGCTTCCCCAGTGCTACGAATACCCACCGGTATTGCAAGTACAATGCACTGCCTCCACTTAACGCTCCTCGGAGCCATTATCGAATATCCATTTCTTCTTTCGTAATTTCCTGTTTATTATCTTTTACTAAGTTGTAATCGCATGTGGTTTTTCATGGATTTCTGGAGAGAGCTTACTATTAAGAGTCGTGTGCCTTTCTGTATACATGTAAATTTAGAAAAATGATTCAGTCTAGCTTTTCTCTAGTGCCTCTGGACTGTTAGTTCTATTATTATACAGAGGAGATAATAATACAGATGATTTTTTTAAACATTATAATATTATATGTTATATCTTTCAGCATTGATCACTTATATGGTAATCAGAAGACGCTATGCCTAGTGAGTGCGCTGTTTGTTATAATATGGCTGAAAAGTCGTTACTCGTTTTTTTCTTAATCTACATAATTTTCAAGAAAATGGAAAAAAAATATATATTCAAAGTATTAGTTCAAAGTTCTTCTATGCAAGCGCTTGTACTATTGAAGCAAAAATCAGCGGCTTTTTTTCATGCACAAAATTTGACAATTTCGTACAAGTATAGATACATGACGGTGTAATTTTTGCAAAATTTAACATGTATATCTTTGAAGCTTGATTTCAGTAGAAGAAAATGACATATGTGTCAAATCATAACATTGCATAATTAACTCTAGCGACATCTGTTAGGAAAACCATTAATGACTTTTCAGCACACCTGGTAAAATCTTCTGAATATTTGTTGTACTATTCGTTTGTATACAGCTGAACTCCTCCTAAATGGTTGAACTACTATTCAAGTAAATTATAGCATTAAAACACATGTTTTGTTACCATTGAAAAGATGTAGGTGGAATAGTGCATCAGTCTTTATAGAGAATATTTTGAAAAACTATAAATCAACTCTGATATTAAGTGGTAACAAATGATGTTAAAATTTTATTTAATTTAATTTCCCATTTTTCTCTCAATGGAGAATTTCATATAATTACTGATAGTTTCCGTTTAACTATCATTAAAATTAATGTGGGTGTACTTTAGTATTATTAGCTTTATAAATATTTAATTTAATTTAAATATTATTATAACATTGGTAGCCGTTGACAAAAATTTTACATACACACTGTTCACACGTTTACGTATGAGGATTACCTTGATCAGAAATTCGTTTGTTGAAAAAATTTTGGAGATGATGCTAATTACTTTAAAGGTTACTTGTACATCTGCCTTGAAATGTTAATAAACAGTAAAATATTATTTTTTTGGCATAGAAATGATATTTCGCTTACATTTATATTCCTGTGCGTTAGTGTTATTAAATTAAAAAAAAAACAAAATGAATAAGTTGATAAATATATTGACTTAATCTGCTATTGTCGAACGTATAAAATCAGAATTCAAATGGTTTTATTCCATCTAGTACTTTTGTAGATATTATATGCTTGCTTGAATCTTGATTGAAAGATAATTACTTTTGAAAACGCGAAGTGTCATTGTAATTGTGAAGTGTTCTAATTGTTAAATTGCCGTCTTCGTTGGCGGCACAGTGGGGATCTACGACAATACCAATTGCAAAGTCTCATAGATTGATTGATGATTGATGATTGATATTAACTGAACGTGTACATCATATCATTAACGAATATTTGGGTATGAGAAGGCTCTGTGCAACATGATTGCCGTGCGAGCTCACTTCTAAACAAAACAACGACAAGTTGATAATTCGGAGCAGTGTTTGAAGATGGTCAAGTGTAATAAACCCGAGTTTTTGCATCGACATGTTACAATGGATGAAACATGGCTCTACCATTTCACTCCGAAGTCCAATCGACAGTCATCCGAGTGGGCTGCACACGATGAACCCGCTCCAAAGCGTGGGAAAACCCAACAGTCGGCTGATAAGATTATGGCGTCTGTATTTTAGCATGCTCATGGAATAATTTTCATTTACTACCTTGAAAAAGCAAGGACCCTCAACAGCGACTACTACATATATTCGACCGTCAAGGACGAAATCGCCGAAAAACGACCGCATTTGAAGAAAAAGAAAGTGCTGTTTCACCAAGACAATGCACCGTGTCAAAAGTCCATGAATCGGGCTTCGAATTGCTGCTTCGTCTACAGTCTTCTACAGATCTGGCCCCCAGCGACTATTTCCTGTGCTCAGGTCTCAAAAGAATGCTCGCTGGGAAAAAATGTTTGTCGAATGAAGAGGTGATCGCCGAAACTGGAGCCTATTTTGAAGCAAAGGATAAATTGTACTACAAAAATAGTTTCGAAAACTTGAAGGGTCGCTATAATCACTGTATCACCCTTGAAGGGAATTATATTGATTAAAAAAAAAACTAATTTTGCCAAAAAATGTGTTTTACTATGGTAGGTTGGGGACTTTTCAATTGACCTGTTATCAGCAATGATAATTAAAGAAACTGAAGGATATATAGCCGCAAAAAAACAGCAATAGCGCGTTCGACGCCACTCTTTCAAAACGGAATAACTATTGCCAGAGATATGGAAATATTTTTTAGTTATACGGCCTTACATCTATTTATTTCAAAAAGCCGAAATTACTTTTATAGTTAAATTAATTAGTTGTATAGTCTGATAATTTATTTTTAATCTTTGTTATTGATAACTCTATGTAGTGGGTGTTGTCTCAACATTGCAAAATGTATCACTTTTGACACTGACAGATACATGTTTATTCTGTTAATCCCCGTTTGCATGATAAGCTTTTGCATGTGTATACTATCACATAAAGAGCAGGCTTTAAATTTACATTAATTATTCTATTAAAATAGTGATTATTTAGAGGTTTTAAATCGGCAAGCGTTATTTTGTGGCTTTCCATGTTTTGATGTTAATATTAAGTTAGGATTAATTATTAAGTTGTTCGGGTTTTCATTAGAAATATTTTTTCGTGTTGCAACTGCACTGAATATTAGTATGGACACCGGCATGAAAAACTCTCATAAAGTTAAGAGCAATACTATGTTAGATTCACTACAGCGAAACCATCCATATGTGTAACAAGATCGTATATGTGTAATAATGTATATTATTATGTAATGTATGAACACGGATACTAACTCTTTTACATACGATATTGCAAATTCATTAGGATAAATGTAGTGATTAAATCAGAAGACATAGAGGAAATCCGTAGAATTTTAAAAGAAAATGTGTACAAAAGTAACAAGTAACAGAAAACTATAAGAAGAAATATATTCATATAAAAATGATTTAAGAAGGACACGTGAGATGAAGATATACTAACAAAGGAAACTAAACATAAGAAGGTAAATATGCTCGTGAAAATAAAACATATTACTTGGGTATAAAATTGTTAATTACATAGACTAAGCTTTCAGGGTCCACCACTAGATAAAAAACCCGCCTGGAGCTCTAGCTTACAAGTGGTGTAAACAGACTATACTATAAAGTATTGTGGCTGTAAGTCCTTCGTTAATATATACTTTGATGTACTATAATGTAAAAACAAATTATATTTGATAACAATATTTTTGTGTCATTATTTTATTTACATTAGAACTTTTTGTATCAAAGACAAAATAAAAGTCAAAAGTTGATTCGACAACATTGCGACGCTGTGTAGTCATCAATTTTGATAACGTGAATTCACTATTATTTTCGATGAACTATAGTTGTAACGAGAATTAAACAAAATACTTGGTATAATAAATGAACCATTTTAATTCTAAACATTTTTGGGTATTCAGGAATTATTTTCAAAATGATTGCCATCTTGTTTTTCATCTTTATGACAAAGCTGATTTTCATGGTCAATTTACTGACATTTAGAGTTACATATTTAACCATTTTTAATGTCAACCATTTTAGTGAAATTAGTTTCCATAAATAATCACAATCTGCATGTTTTTGTATAAAACAGTAATCAAGAAATAAACAAAACAACCTATTCTATATTCAACAAATACTTGCTATATGAAAAACTTTGCTTTTAGATATATATAGGTAGCAGACTTTACTAGCTTCCCTCTAAATAACTTAAATGGTTTCTTTGTCATAAAATGTACATTTTGTTAAAAATCCTATAGTAGAACGAATAAGACCTTTAGGTTCGGCAATTTATCTTTATTTTATATAAATAAGATCATGAGCTTCAGTAATGTATTTTCATTATTTTTAATAGTACAATGCTTACATCTAACTACCCAACTATGAATGCAGATATTCTTGGCAGTTGCACTTCGAATTCAAATGCAAATACTATCTTTTTACAGCAATGTAACAATTATCATCATCATCATCATCATCATAAATACATAGTAGTCCCTTGGGTAGAGTATCTATAATAGTTTAGGTCTGGGACAATGGACAATGCTACTCTCATATTTTTCAGGTAGCCTTCTATAATCTCGGTTCGAGTGTTCTTCGTTGCTCGCTGCCTCCTTTATCCAAAAGCACCATTTCCGAGAGATTTGGGAGGAATTCACATTCATTCCATAAACATTCGTAATACTCTGAATTTGTTCTTCAATTGCAAATTATTCTGTTATTTTAAACAAATGGCCTCTGTTCTAACAGGATCTCAGAGGGAAGTGTCTAGAATCTAGCTTACGTATTGCATTTGAAAAAGCCTAAAATTTACAGATTTAGTCTAGAATGTAACTTTTCCTGTCTACATTCACCATCTTACGGATGCCAAAGCTCAAGTCTCGAATCATACAGTAATATAAGATTTATTTCTCACTACCACTTAATAAAAGAGATTAAACATTTTAGGCACATGCATAAATATGTTCAAAGCATATCGGTCAGAGTCAAATAAAATTTGAAATAAAACATCCATTTATTATTAATCATATATTAGTATATGTACACAAATTATTCTATCCAAAGTAATTAGAAGATGTTTCTTTGCTTTGTTTAAATTCTCTCAACCTAATATTGAGATATTTAAATGGCACTTAAATATAAACATCAGCTGAATATTTATTATTATAAAAATACATTTATAACATTATTTATTTACCTAAGTAATAAATTTCACTTAAACAAATCGATTATAAAAAAAATACCATTTTATTTTACAAAAATATAGGACGAAACAGTTTGATTTGGGATTTTTTCGAGATGTAATCAAATTTTTTATAGTCGATTTTTCGGTAAATATTTAATACACCATTGAGCAAATTTTGATCAGTGTGTACAATTTTATCTTCTATTTGATATTTATACAGGTTGGTTTATTTTCTATACGTTACTATTTATACATGTGAATTGTATATATTAATTTAATTATTTAATATATTTATATTATATAATTGTGTAATTAATAATAAAGCTTAACCACTAGAATAATTAAATTATTGTAACGTAATATCATAATGGTTTCAATGCCTATAGTAGTCTAATTTTGGATTAAAACTAAACAATTTATTTTGGAAAACCTCAGCTCCTAATAGTGAAAACAATGATGGGATCTATCCAGCTAACCTGTAATAAAAAATGTATTTTAATAAAATGGAAAATAGTAAAAGTAGCTTTATCTAAGAATCAAATTTTATACAATGTTAGTATTTAGTCAGTATACTTGTAAATTTGAAGAAAGAAAATATAAAGATAGAAGATCATAGAGATATTAATATTTGTACAAAATTACGTCATTTTGAAATATTATAGTGGATGTATGTAAAAGTTCACAATTCTTGACAATATATAACTCTGATTATTATATTATTACATTAATATATTATTATGTATTATATATTATATTATATATTTATATATTATTATAAGATAATATTACTATTCCCAACAACATAGTTTGTGATGAATTTGGAAAATCATATTTAAAAAAGTGTACTTCCTTTACTTAAAATTTTATTAAATTATATATTATTTAAAGGAAACTAATAAAATATGTCATCAAATTATATTATATAGGAAATATACTCTATTTGTAACCTCTTTTAAAAACTTCATTTACACTTCAAATATGTTGATATTGATATAAAAGATAGAGGACATTGCGGCTGAATATGAAGAAAACTATTAAGTGGTTGATGAAAATCCATGCTAAATACAAGATTATCAAAAGTTATTTATCAACACCACTTTAGAGACCTACAAGAGCCATTGAAATTACTCAAAAAGGAAAAATTATACGCCACATTAAATTGAAAAACGCTTTAAAGTTATATTGCAACCAAAATATATATAGCAATATTTAGGATTGAATGAATTGAATATAATAAGACCTCAGAGTAACCTCAGTTACAAAGTGCAACGAGTAGTAATTAATGAAATTGATATTCCAGCAAAATATTAGCTTGATGAATACGTTCTAACCTGGTTGTCTACAAAATTTATCACTCTTGCATGTAACTTATTAGGTGTTTGCATTTAATTTGATCCAAGATATCTACTAATGAAAATATAAATATCGCAGTGAACAATTTTTAACCACTGCTAACCAACTGGTTATTTAAATGGTTTCTACATAAATTATATTAAACTTGCTGTGTACATGGTGCGACAAGGTGATGTATTTCAGGTGACTAGAACCGAATAAAACTATTACTGCATATCAAGGGGAAAAATTTTACAATGTATTGTTGCAAAAAAAAACAGTTCAATGGGGAAATTTTGCCCCATCCACCGTACCCATTAGATGTACAGCTTTTTATTATTATTTGTTCAGGTTTAACAACATGGTTTGGCTAGCACACATTTTTGAAATACCGCAGAACTTATCGATGACCGGATCATTGCCAAACCAACATAGTTCTCACATAGATCAGAAAATCTCAACATAGATCAGAAAAATGGTAAAAAATTGTTGAATATTATCTTGATTAACATGTGACCTAATAAATGCCTTTTAAAGTGAAAGCATGACCAGATTACATGCACACATAAAGACAATCAGTGATAATGGTCCCCTCTTGCCAGTAAAATTCATTCAGAGTGGTAAGCATATTTACTGTTTAATATTAAGTTGCTACGGTTTTTATTGAAAATATTTTTAGCGCGATCCAACTGAACTGAATATTAGCATAGATACTGCTAGTGAATTATCTCAATAAAATAAAAATATAATTTTGGATTCATCTAAAATAAACCGTCTTCATACGAAGCGAGTGACAGAGAGACAAGAGATCAAATATGAAATGTATAAAAACAGTGAATAGTTGTCTCAATATAAACATAATATAATACAGTTCCTTCAAAGGAAACTGTTAGTCTGAAAAGTATCCATATAAAGCTTAGAGATATCCAGCTTTTTGAAGGATGTAGAATATCCTTTCATACACTGTTGGATAATATAGGATTTAAATGGTGCAAAGAAGCAATCTATGCAATCCATGAAGAGGTCTAATGGAACTTCGGCTTTTAAAATAATTATATTTTTAAAAGCATATCATAAAATCCAGGAAGACTTGATTTAGGGACCAAAATACCCATATTATAAATGTTGGAATAACAATTGGTTAGATTGTATTAGTCAAAACAGTTATTATTAAATTTTTGTTCTTCGTGCTAGAAACATGAATTGTTAATAATACTCTCGGTTTGGATTCAGACACATTTAAGAAGAAATTGATTGTTGAAAATGTTAAATAGATTGGAAATAGATTGGAACAGTTTAGTGAGTTATTTAAATGAAACTTTCTAAATATAGGATTATGAATCAATGCTGACAATTTCCAAGACAGTGCGATGAGGCCCTATGGTATGGAAAAATGTTCAATGGAAATAAAACACAACCCTAACCTACAAATAATTACCGATAATATATGCATCAGATATACTATAATGTTAAAATATATTATATTTGATAATAGTATTATTGTTTAATTATTTTATTTAAATTAGAATTTTGTGGTATGTTAAAGCCAAAATGACCTAAAACTCAGAGTTGATTCGACAAAATTGCGACGTTTTGAAGTATGGATGATGTTAGATGACGTGAGTTCACTGTTTTACTGAACGGAGTATATGTTACCAAAAATATATGTAGCATAAATTCCGCATATTATTTTCAAAATCACGGCTACCGTAACAAAGCTAGAAGTTTAATAATCAGTGAAATGAAACTAGTCGGAGTGAAAATAATGACTTAAAGTACTCGATTGAAACTGTCAATTGTAAAAAGGAGTCAGTTACTATATAGTTCCCAAAGTTAGTTAAAATAATTGCTCACTATTATTTATCTACGTTGACTCCTTCCATTAATCTGAGCGCCTGTCATTATGACTGGACCAGGAGCCATGCCACGTGGATCGTACATGCCTCGCGGTACTTCAGATCTTTCAATTTCATCGCCTGAAAGGTCAAGATCCTGGACCATTTGCATGATTTCTCGTTCTTTCTTGATATCCTCTCTATCAATATCCTGCTAATAAGTTATTTTTCATTAGTTCTTGGACTTCAAAGGTATCTTTATATATGTACTTACATCAGGGACGCCATTTGGTAAAGGACTAGCGAATTTTAAGTTTGCGAGACTGCCGTAACTTCGACTTCGATGCTCTTGTCTAATGGAGTAAGAAAATGCTCGTTCATTTAAATGCCCTTTTTTCCTATTAACCAGAGAAATATAAAGAAGATGTACTTTTTGCTAATTATACAGTATTTTTACGGAACTTACCTATATATGCCTGTATTAAACGGACTCTCGTCGTCTCTCAGCAAATTAGGATCGTCCAAACCATTCATACTTTGAGCTAGTTTCTTATTTAACTTTCCTTGCTTCTCAGTAGACTTTTCTCTACTTCTTCTCTGTTTTCCTAAAATTTCGTTAAAATAACTCATATATTTTTGAAACATATTTATTTGAATTATTTTAAATCTATAAGGTACAAACTTTTGTACATTTATTAATTTTGTAGATTTAGTTGCATTAATTTTTTTGAATTTAGTTGAATTTTAATAATTATATTATCTTCCAAATTAGTTAACGAAAAATAATTGAGTCGCTTCCATCAAAGGGATTTGTTTAATTCATTAACAGTCATTAATGATATTTGGACTTTAGGGGGGGTGGATAAAACACAGAAAAAAACTGTTTCAATTAATTATTAATCCAAGAACTGATTAATGACCTCGAAATATATTTTATCTACAAAGATAGATGTTGTGTGAATGATGCAAGTACAACAGTACAGTAATAATCAATTAATTTAAAAATAATAAAAAAGTAACTTCTCAGAATATATCGGTATTTTTTACGTTTTTGAATGTTCTTCAATTATTCCTTTGTAAATCAGCTTTAATTATTAGTGTATCAAATATTATAGAAGCGATATTTGCTCGGTAAAAGTCACAAGTTCCAATTTAAATTAGCTGTAAGCAAACCTAGTTAGGTTAGGTTAAGGAGACAAATTTTCCCATCATTTTGGTGGTGTTTCAGTTATGAAAATAATCAGCATTTTCTAGATGAGATCCATCAAATAAGCATAACACATCAAAATCAAATACCTAATTGGTAATTGGTCTGTTTCCAATCAAAAGTAATTTACTAATATTGTAAGTTAATTTTGATGGATTTATAAAAATGAGTGACTGATTTATTTTTATTTGTACAACTTTAATAAAAGTGTTCTGGACACTTAACTAATACGGTTGGAAAATTATAGTAAATGTAATCAGCTTATATAAAAACATTAATAAACCGTTAAGGTGTTGACTTCAAAATACTAAATGATGTGTTCTCAAATTTAAATTTTCAATCAAAAGTGACGAATGACTGTACATTTGTGTACCCCAAAGGAAGTAACATTTCAAAAATACGAAGAAACTATTGACTAATGATAGATGTGATACAAATAATCCCCAAATTGTATAAATTGTGTATCATCATCTTCAATTCATGGCCTGTATTCGGCGAGAGTGTCCATTGCTTAATTAATACGCTGATGTTGGTACTGCAAGATAATAGAATATCAAGTTCAAGAATCAGTCGTCGCCAAATCTCGCCACTGTTAACCGCAACCCTTCTGGCATCGACCTAAAATGTTTGTCTCCTGTTTTATCAAATCGCTATCTATGTCTTCTAAGGAGAGGGTGGATTTCATCTGAGAAGCCTGTGACGGATTCGTTTACTTGTCATTTGACACGCTTCTCCAAACCACTGAAATGTGCCTCTCTAGACTTCAGGAACGTATATGTGAATTTGCCTAAAGTATCACTTTCAATTTTTAAGACTGCAAATCTACACATATCAGACTGTAAATGTGTCCAAGCTACGACAGTGGACCGATTACGAATTTAGTCATAGTTGTAATATTTCCTCTCTTCTACATACACCATCTTAAAGAAGCAGACGCTCCTATCAAGGAGCGATAATCGTTCAAGCGATTAGACTTGCTACTTTAGCCATAGCTGTAATTTTCCTATCCATGTAACTCGTATTTCAATAAATATGGGGAACTAAATAGTGATGTATACTTAGTACTAAGCGTATCTAATAGAAAAAAAATATTTGGATTTGTGTTTACTTCGTTTGTATAACTTAAAGTTGAATTGGAATTCATAATACTCAATTAATATAAATATTAAGCGTGCTAAAAAACGATTTATACCTTGACTTTCCATTGTTGCATACTGTTGCATTAAATAAGCTTCATGAGGAAAATTAACAGGTTGATAACTAGCCACAGGACTAAGTGCTCGGTTGCTGGGCATATAAATCGGTTCTTCCATTGGTGGTTGTTTCTGTTTCTTTTTCGTTTTCGACAATGTTGATGGAGCCGGAATAATAACAGGACCTATGGGTACCATAGGGGGTGGTATCGGTCGTGCTGGTATAAGCATTTTTCCTCGTGGTCGATGGGAAAACGTGTTACCTAAAATTAATAGTAACAAATTACTAACATACACATCTATCTTATAACTGTTGATAATCACCATGATGCTTGAAAAACTTTGGGTTTGGCAATGTTCCTTGGTATGGGCCTGGTGCTGGTCCCACAATATAAACTGGTTGTGGTGGTCCTGGTGGCATACTCATTTCTCTTACATCTCTTGGCATACTGTGTCTTGGTTTCATCAATGTTCCTGAGACGCTACTAGCCTAAAATAACAACAGTTATGTACCTATATATTGTATGTATTGAAAAATACTTATATAGTGTTGAAATTAACTGAATTTTATATGCATATTTTCATTTTAACGTTGTTTATATTCAATGTTATTATGTAATATATTTGCCAGTCATTACAATAATCAATCAAAGCTGGGGATACAATAGACTGGAGAGAGGAATGGAGGAGATACCGAAGACGTAAATACAATTTGTTAATATTTGCGGTTTTGTAGAATGAATATTAATTACGAACTACATTATCTATCGAAAAGTATCTCTGGAAAAATACCATACAGGTGGGTTCGAGGAAAACAAGTATCATGGATCGCTGGTAGAGAAGGTATATGAAACATCAAAACAACAAATTACATGTAGACACGAGTTAATCAAACCTTCTTAATTCTTTTAAAGTAACTTATGAATCAATATAACTACAGCCAGTTTATAATGATGATAATGAATTTAATCATCCAAAAATTATTACAATTATATACTGACTGAATTATGAACTGATAACTTTTTTTAAATTTTTATCACAATTTTTATTAAAATTTTTCTTCAAGAATAACAAATAACTAGCTTGCTACATATTAAATTAGTTAATTTAATTAACTTAGTTAAAACTTAAAAAGCAAGGATGTAAGATTGCAAAAATAATATGCATAAAAATAAATTAGTATTCCCCTCATATTTTTGTTTTCATTGGAAGGTTCATTTTAATGCATTTCCGGATATTATACTTCCTCGAGTTCATTATCACTTGTGATTATATAATATTAATATTTTGCACTACTTATAATATAGCTTTGAACATATTATTAAAACTTAATATCAATTCTTCAAATTTTTTCAATATTGTGTGAAATTTCTTAAATCAATATCATATCACTGTGAACATGTTTGTTTGTGTTACGATTTAAATAATGTTTTTTTTAAGATCTCTATTATTCTGCTTATTTCGATCTGTACTTTAAAATAAAAATTAATGCAACATTATCTTATGCTTTTTGCTAAAGGTCCTATAATATAACGTTAATTTTAAATCCCACTTTTTATTCATCGAATACTTTGAATTTACCGAAACATTGGTTACAGCTTAACTTTTAGAAGACAATCCCAGCTGTTACCTGACTGTTAATAAAATTCAGATTATATTGCTTTGAGTTCGTATATATGTTAATATAGGATTTCTATTAATTCTGATCAATATTTTTATTATGTTCAGTATTTGCGTGAGCTTTGAGCTTTCGGCTTTCAGTGGAAGAATTGTAACAAGGAAAAGAAATTGGGTGCCTTATAAACTAAACATAGAGTTATTGAAATGAGTTATTTATGTGAAAATAGCTGATTTATATTTTAAAAAACTATATATTAAAAGTATAGATTTTAAATATTTTTATTATACTAATACATACTTAGGTATTACACTATACATTTAAGTCCAAAATTCAGATATTGTATTTTGCAGGAGGTAATTCTAATATATTTTAATCCATAGCAGGAATTCGTTTTGGCTTTATTCAGAAAAAATGCGAGATATGTTTCTAATTTAAAAACTAGCAAACACATTAAATTCAGTTAGGTCTACTTACTTTTCCATTCATAACAGGATGATACAAATCTTCCCGTGAACCCGCCAGTGATTTCGATAAGCCTTTGGTTTTTTTCTTTTTATCCTTTACCGGTGGTGGAGGTACGGACACCGGTTGAGATATCTGACGTGGTCTCGAAGGACGACTCAAAGTCGATGGTGCATAAACATCATAGATGGCGTCCAAATTATCTTGACTACCTGCCCAAACCTGATAAGGATTATATTTAAATGCAATTTTGTTGTCGATAGAATTTTTTCAGTTCACTTACTTTGTGATTTTCATCGCCGTTGTATATACTAACGTCATCTTTGCCATTACCGATGGTGTTTATGGTCATGGTAGAGCCGGACTGCGATCTAGACATCTTCCACTCCTCGATCTAAAACATTGAAATCCCATTTAGCACATGCATTTTAATGAATTTTTGGAATTATTACGATTTAATTTTATGATTATAACATTTTCATAGTTATTAAATAAATTTTCTGACTTTATGATATTGATGACTTTATTTTAGTACGTGCTTGCATGTATTCTTTTTTGTGATGTGATTAACAGCAGTTTGTACACTAATTATAATTGTCAGTGTAACACCAGCAAATATGGTATAAAGTAAATATAATGTTGATGCCAGCAGATTACCTTGTGATATACTCAAATAGATTAATTTAAAATAACATTCGATTCCGTATATTATTCATAATATTTATAATACAAGTGTAGAATTTGAGAACCTGTTTCATTTGTCTAGGTAATTTGTTTGCCAACTTGCATTTGGGACCCTCTAATAGTCGAATAGGCCCTAGAAGTGACATTTTTCGGCGATTTACCTGGTTTAAGGATCTTAAGAAGTTCCGTAATCGTCTAGGACATTGGCACAAATTGATATCGCAATGCAGCATTGAATACATATGCAAGTTTTATTATTCTCTTCTTTTAAAGCTCTTTAAGTGTTTGGGCACTTATTGGGTTATATTATGGAGTCTTTTTGATATTCAAATTGTTCTACATTTCGGTGACAATTTCCTTTGGAGTGGTTGGGTTTATAACTCTATCTTTGTTTCTATTTGGATTAGGTAAGGTATCACAGCCGTCAGGAGGATAAGGTTAGAAGGTATTGGTTAAGTACTCAGTAAATAATTCCATCTTCTAGATATCTTTTTTTGCTAATTCTTCAATTTCTCTAAGAATGTGCGAGTTTAGTCGATAGAATATTTTAACTGCCGAAGGGCAGTTATGGAGATAAAGTCTCATCCATTGGACTCATCAACTCTTCATCAGTTTCTTAACATTGTTCTCAGAAGAAATTCTCGCCGTTTAGATATTCAAAGAATATTTTATTTTTCGTAATATGAGTTTTTTGATTCAGTTGTCGTCCCAGATTATTTAGTACAGTTCTATCAGCTGTTGCTATACTTTAATACTGCAAAAATATTCTGGACAAATGTTCACTTTTAAAAGGCATTTGTTGGGACAAATTGACAATATATATTACTTAAAATTTTTCTATCGTTTTCAACGACTTTTTTTCAGCGTTCCAGAAAGATGGTAAATAATATGTTGAAAAAATTTTCGTATATCCTCAGTATGCCGCTTTGCAGAACTTCCCATTCAATCTGTCATTAAGTATATTTCAAAAGTATGACAACTTGCGACCGAACGTTATCATGTAAGATAATAATTTGAAATATAAATTCTTTTGAAACTTCAAATTATAAGTATATAATTCATCAACTGATAACATATTTAAAATTTATTTGAGAGTTGGAGCTTGGTCTTCGTTCAATAAGTTCAGTAAGTTTTTGGTACTCCGAGCATTCTTTGTTAATGATATCAATATAATCATAATCGTTTAAAGCGACGATTAATGAATATAAGATCATCTAATATATCAGCCTTATCATAAGTTACCATTAAATGTAAAAAATTTATATTTGAGTATTACATCGGTACATACTGCATCTGTATTCACTCAAAATGTATACACAAACTAACACCAAATAGAAAATTTTTATTTATGTCGAGAAATATTAAAATCATGGAATATAATATTAATATGCATATCAAAATATAGTGAATTCAAAATAGCAGTGACACGAATATCAATATATGACTGTCCCAACTCGTAAATTCGTTTTATGGTTAGACAATATTATGCTTGTCATTTTATTCTATTTAAAAAGAGATAGAATGCTATTAGAGAAGTACGAACATGTAACGGAATGAGCCTGCAAAATTTGTCCGTTTGCCAAATGTCTAAAAATTCTTCAAAATATTATAATTACGGGTTATAAACCGACAAACGTTATTTTGACGCTTTGTTTTAATAAATTTGAAATCGCCTTGGTTTTTATTGAAAATATTTTTTGCGCCTTGCAGCTGCACTGTATATTAGTACGGACACGGTCACTAAAATATCTCAAAAAATAAATAACTATATAACTTTAAATTCTCTAAAAAGGAACCGTGTTAATGCGAAACAGCTGACGAATCAAGCTCAATCTTAGTGTTTTAGAGATCAAATGTATCAAATGTAAAAAACAGTAAGTAGTTTTTACAATCGAAACATAATTTAATACAATTATTTCAGAGAAAATTGTTAGTCTGGGTAGTACCCACAAAGAGCCAAAAGATATACAGCTATTTGAGAGAGGTAGCACATTGTTGGATAATATAGGATTTAAGTGGTATAAAGATAATCCACGAAGGGGTTGAATGGAACTTCCAGAGATTGCTTTTAATTGCAATTTTTAAAAACATATAACAAAATAGAGGAAGAATTGGATCAAATTATTTATTTTAAAGAGACATGAATATCTCAGAATGGTACATTGGGTTGCTCATGGAAAGATGGTAATAAGTATAGTGTAAAGACAACAAAGTTTCATGGAAAAAGGTAGATGTTGGAATAACTATCGATTAGGTTTTGTTAGTCATAACATAATGCATCAATTCATTATGCAAAATCTGGATTTATGGAAAGAGGCATTGTCGAAAATAACACCTTCGATTTGTATGAGCTCAATCAGACACATTGAAGAAGAAATTGACAAATGGTAGAATTTTGAGCAAGTTTTTAATAGATTGGAAATAAACAGCTTGTTTAATAACTTGACTAGTATTTGTGAAAGTGACTGTGATTGAATGAAACTTTATGAATGTTCGTTTTTGATTGAATACTGACGATGACCAAGACAGGGCGATGAAAGAGGAAACCACTAAAGGTCAGTATACAATTAATATACTTTAATTATAGAGAATTGTATTATAGTGTGAAAGCTTTTTGAGCATGTAAGTTATACTATTGTATTGTAACTATTTTTGCAGATATGGCAAATGCATTAAGGATAATGCAGTAATTAAATGTAGTTTTATCAAGAAAGATGTATACAGATAGTAACAGGACAAACTAAAGAGAAATATAGTAATATCATAATGACTTTACAAGGATACATTGCATCGAAAGAAACAAGAACTAAGCGTAAAACATAAACATGCTCTCTAATGAAAGTAAATATTACAACATTACTCTGATATACAATTGTTAATTAATTGCATAAGGCTTTCGGGAGATACCGCTACATTTAAAAACGCTTCTGGAACCCTATCTATACTACCCTATATATAACTAAACAACTCTAACATATACATTATTGTGACTGTAAAATTAATTTATGGATTATAATGTTAAAATAAATTATATTTAATAGAACATTTGTTGAATTATTTTATTTATATTAAAATTTTGTTATATGTCAGAGCCTAAATGTAGTAAAACTCAGAATAGCTGCAGCAACATTGCGACGTTTCCCGTGTCACTTCTATTTTGAATGGACAATATGTATAAAAATCGTTAAAAAAATGCTGAACAAAATATTAAACAAGATTGGAATTAATATAAGTGAATATAATTTATTCAAGATTTTATTAATGTTAATATTAAGTTATATTAAGTTGTTTTAAAATCAATAGTATACTGAAGTTATATTGAATTTAAACATTAATAAATATAATTTTAAAGGAGCAGTTATATGTTGTATGTATAATAATCTAAAGAAGACTAAAATATGCTATGCAGGAAGTTGCAGCGAGTTTAAACTGGTATGAACAGTGAACCGTAAAATAGTAGGAAGGATAGTACCTGAATACATATTTACCAGCATGTTATAAATTAAAATTATTTCTTTCCCAGAAAAAGTTATCTTGCACACATAATAATATAAAAACCGAGCTGTGTGATATTTTATAGCCGTATTAAGCATAATGGTTCTTGTTCCTGTTCTCATATGTGTAATGAAATTTTAAAAAAATGGTTCTTGCGGTAAAGTTTACTCACCTTATCTTTACTCGTTAGCCTCTCCGAGGCTAGAGTGCCATAAATACTTCCTGCCGTATCAACTTGTTTGGCATAACTTGAGTCAGCGTATGCATGGAAGCAACATCTAACCTGAAACATTTAGAGAGCTGTTAAAAACATTAGAGAATGTATTTTGTGTTTACGTTTCCAATACGTCTTGAACTAATCGTAAGTGTAAAATATTATATTAGAATATTGGTGTTTTAATACATTTTAAGGTCGGATGTTAGCTTTAGTGGTTAAGATGACCTAACGTGTCCTCGTATTGCTGCGAATGAAATTAATGTATGTGTGTGATTATTTCTTAGGCAAAAGTGTAAAATATGATAAAAAACGATACCAGTCATATCGCAACCAGACTTGGTAAGGTCGGACGTAATGGCAAGGACTGTGATTTGGAGCCTACGTTAAACAGTAGCTCCAGTTTAGATAAACACTTTTGATACTAGCTGGTAAAATTGAGGCTTTAAAATATTAAACAAGAACAAGAGGTATATGAATAATAAAATAAATATAAATATATAAATTCTCCAGATTTCTTCAACAGCATGAATTCATACATATTATTCAATTTCTTTATAACTCTTTACCATTTTTGAGGTAATTCATGTTGTTCCAATGTCATTCTAAAAAAATTTTTATGTTAATTTTTAGAGTGGTATATTAAGATAACTATATCATTATTATGCGTTAGTTCTAAACTGGATTGAGTTATAGTAAAATTAACTTGAGTTCCAGATTGAGATAAAATTAAACAGTGCTTATGGAAATGAAAAACACAGGAGAAACTGGTACCTACTGTTAGTGTTTTTAATTATGTTATTAAAAGGAAATCAACAGATATAATATCTACAATAAATGATGGTAATCGACTCAAAACAGTGTCTGTAGAGTTACTTTTTGTGTTAAAAGGTTAGCCATAAGTACAGTCGGTGCTAAATAAAGAAAATAGAGTGGTTCAAGATGCGGTCATGAAAATCGACAAATTATTCGACCATAACTTCGGCATCTTGTGAAAAATAATTTCGCGCAGTGACGCGTAATACTTCTTATTGTCAGTTTAAGTCACTAAAATAAACTAATAATGAAAAATATATGAAAATATTATGATTTTTATATCTTCCCATTGATTATTGTAGTATTTTTAGTTTAATATTTTTTTGAACAAACACATTTTTTTGATAAAATTAGTTTTTTTTAAGAATATACCCTTCAAGGGTGATACACTAATTATAGTAACCCTCCAACTTTTTTATACAATGCCTGTAGTACGATTTGTCCTTGCTTCAAAATAGGCCTCAGTTTCGGAGATCACCTCTTCATTCGACGAAAATTTCTTCCCAGCGAGCTTTCTTTTTAGATTTGAGAATAGGAAATACTCGTTAGGGGCCAGATCTGGAGAATACGGTGGATGAGGAAGCAACTTGATGTCCAATTCTTGAATTTTTGCTATCGTTTTCACTGACTTGCGACACGGTACACTGTGTTGGTGAAGCAGCACTTTCTTTTTTTTCAAATGAGGTCGTTTTTCGGAAATTTTTGCACAGACTTTTCTCATACCCAAATATTTGTGAATGCTATAATATACACGTTCAGTTGATATCTTTAGAGTGTCTGATATTTCATTCAATTTCAATTTAGGGTCATTCGAAATTATTTTGTGCATTTTTTAAATGTTTTCGTTGGTAACAACCTCTTTTGGGTATCCTCTGCGTTCACCGTCTTCGGTGCTCATTTTACTACGTCTAAACTTAGCATACCAATGCTTGCTGTTGTCCTGGGGCAGTGTCCGGAAACTCGGCATCAAGCCAAGTTTTTGGTTCAACTGTATTTTGTCCCTTCAAAAGCAAATATATTATCAACACGCCAAATTCCTTTTTATCGATTTTTTTCACATTATCAAAAGTTGCTTCATTCAAAATGCTATAATTCACAAACTAATGATCGGACAGCTGTCAGATTTTTACACGGAAATTTTGAGCGTTTGGGCTAACTAAAATATGGACATTTAGTTCTAGTAGCGACATCTATGTATCATTCTGGGGACTTTTCAATTGACCTCTTATAATATTATTCGGTAAGGATTATATCGACCGACATTACTATTGACGACGACTATTTTATTATATGCATATATCTTATAGAATTGTTATAGAAATACAACGTAGATCAAATGATCTCTCGATATCATTGGGAAATATTTGAAGTAGTGTAAGAGCCGATTCAATCTAAAATTCCCTGAATTGCTTATGGGCTCGTTTCTACTCATCGTTGGTAACTGAATATTTGTTTTACTATTATATGTTGCTTAAGTATCAATTAACAGTTTTATAGCAAACATAACACAAAATAAAGTTCATTTTTCTATGGCTGAATTTTAAACGAGAAAATAAAAATAGGCCAAGTGATTATTATGACTCATATAACGTTCAGAATTAACTTGTTTCTATAAAAATAAACTTTATATGGAAAAAAATAATTGAAATTAAAAATATAATAAAACATTTAAGCTGTTATAGTAACAGTTTATGAAAAGTATCTTACCAATGCGTTTGCAGCGACTTCCCTTTTACAGATGAATGCATGACACTCTAAAACTTTAATGCCCGTTGTTCTCCTCAAAATAGCAGCAAACAGAGGCGGATGAACAGGATTAGGTGCCCTTGCGAAAGGTGAATCCAGCGGAAGAAATTTCGGTGATGGTGAATGAAGTGTATTTTTTTCTGGGACTAGAACATATCTGAAAAAGAGACAAATATAGATGGGTGGCATCGTAAAACAAATTTCTCTTTATGTGGAAGCTATCGTTACAATTAAAAGAAATTATTAAAAATGGAATATTTTTGTTACTTGAATAAAATAAAAAAGCGTTTTAATATTTATTATTACAAATAAAACCTCAAAATTATAAACCATTTGTTTTCTTTGAGTATTGTGCATATTATAAAGTCCTAAAAAATTGAACATTATGCAGAAAAACTGTTAAAGGAACTAATTGATTGTATTGAAATTAAGCGTAGTAAATTACTAAATATTCGGTTCATTTGTTTGATACAAAATGATTATTATTTCTGCAAGTGCAGTAAAAGTCACAAAATTTTAAATTAATTGTAAATATGTTTTCGTTTTATCTGCAATTTAATTATAAATATAAATATATATATATATATATATATATATATATATATATATATATATATATATATATATATATACATAATTGTGAAGTTGAAATACACATTTTAAATAATTGCCTTATTCGAGAATCTGATTACTATATAACATCACCCTTTACCATCAGAATAAAGTTGGAAATCGTGGTGTGTAATTGTGATCTTCCACAACAGAATCAGAGCTTACAAAAAATTATGAAAAACTTATCCATAACCCAACAGTTTAACTTTCTGATTATGTTTTTCTGATGATGCTTTGTCATTACCTTTTCATTAATGAATACGAAAGATAAAATCGCGAGATCCTTAACTACTAAAATATTTATGGTTTAAAGTTTACATTTTTTATTACACCTAATCATTAAGGAAAATTAAACAGTTGATTTTAAAGTTGAAAGTGTGAAAATGAATGGTTTGAACTAGATGTAATCATTAGTCAAAATTTCTTCTAGTAAATAATATGATTATGTACTGTTAGCTATTTGAGTTTATAAAAATAAATATATTGCATCAATATTTTAAATAAATGTCATCAGTACTAATTTAACATAGTCTGGAATTAGTCATATATTAAAAGTTGCCTACTGCATTTTTATTGTTTTCTTTTTAATACCTATAAAAGACATCTGCAAGAATTCAACCTACGCTACACAAAACAAGGCGAGCAACTTGCCAACCACCAACGTTTTAGAAAGTATTAAAAAATGTATATTACACCAACAACAAACCTAAATTATCACCTTAAACTAGAGAAACCTTATAGTTTTAGCGAATAATCCGCCAATAATACTGAATTACCTCAACAAAGGTATATATTTCATCTTAGTTATCTGCTATGATTATCCCAGTAGATTAAAAAATTACTAAGAAAAATTTCTGACCATAACGAACGTACAGCCTTTTCTCTTCAGTCTGTAATCAATAATATGCACCTTCATGTTTAAAAACTTATCTAATTGTGTTGTTTTTGTTTGTTGGCTTACATCATAATTCTTGGATTGCTTTGTTTTTATTCATCGAACTGTTTTGATCTCGGTCGGTTTTTTACATTATCCCACCAAAGGTCTAATTTTATTATTATTAATACACTAGTGCGCCGTGGATATCTATAGTCATTTGGCAATTAAATCACTGCAGGCAAATTAATTGCCATGACCTTCCCCATGCAGCCAGACTAGCGGATTCACCGTTGCTACTTCTGCAATATTTTCCTTGCTCAATTACCGACTTCCGGTTCGAAATCGTTATTCTCACGAAATACCCCAGACAGAAAAATGATTATACAAGCTGATCTTGAGGATATGATTCGTTTTTAAATTCCAATGTTATTAGTGAATATCGACCGAAAAATTAAAGGCTGCATTATATTATAAACAACTTGAATACAATTTTAAATGCGCATTCTATGTTATATAGTTGCATGATAATAAATGAATTGTATTATTTATGAAGTAGTTAATAGTATATCATATATAAAATAGTACATCTCTTACATGTTGGTAGCACTGTTTCAAGTGGTTTAATATATATTTTTTTAGGATAGTGTTCGACTAGGGTTAAAACCAGTGATCGGTGAAATGTGCGATATCTCAGTTTTCAAAAGAGAGAAAATCATTGGTGCTTCGTTAAAGGGAGCCTCTGGATGAGAATAGCTGAATTGATTAACGTTTCACGAGCGATTTTATTCATGGTAATGGCAGCATACATAAATCATGGTAAAACATTATCGGCCAGGAGGAATTGTGGACTAAACTCAAAGTTACTCAAACTAGCACCAAATAATTTTAAAAATGATGTGAATGTAAAGCGCTAAAAGTGACACCAGAAATAAAGGCTTCAACAAAAATAGTACAGCGGAATCTCCACAAAGCTAACATTCGTGGAAGGGCTGTGATTGCCAAACCTTTTATAACAGAAGCCAACGCTAAGCTGCGAAAGGAACAGTGCAACGATCATAAAACCTGGATACTTGGTGATTGGAAGAATGTGATCTGGCGTGGTATATCATCGTTTACATTATTTCCTACAACGCCCGGATATAACTAAAGAGAACCTCAAAAGAAGCGTAAAATCCGGACTGCCTGTTTGCCGCACTCAATACTATTTGTTATATTTCACGCATTTCTTCATCCGTCTTACCCAGCCATATGAAAGTTCTTTTTATTAATTACATCTTACACAAGATATGCTTACTAAAATCTTAACTTACAAATTAATTTATTACTACTGTACTGTTGTACTTGAGTTAATACACAAGCAAGGTTAGTACGGGATTAATACATCAGTATGTATTTCCCAAATTAGGATAAGATTAATCTACTTAACAAAAGTTAAGAATACACTTGTACACTAAACAAGTTTGCGTAGTTTGGCTCTCTCCAATCTTCTGATAAATGATAAGTGACGTGACTGTAATGGTTACTCCTTATCAGGTTGTACAAGCTTGGCTGCAGATAAAGATAAATTCAAAGCCACGAAGGCTGCTCATTCAAGCTGCAAGAGTCAGTTATATTTATTCTTCATCAAGTTCCTAACCTAGAACTACTTTTAGATTCATAAAAATTATTTGGATAAAACCAAAAAATTATTTTTGGGTATGAATTTTTGCGTCTAGTCTAATCCTTAGGACTTCTCATCGTCGCCTAGTCTAGGATTTTTTATCCTGAAAGATGTATATGCTATTTGTCTCGGAATAATAGCCGTAAGTGAATTACATAGGTGAGGAATAAAAATTGCTTGTACAACAGTAACTTATTATATAGTGATAATTAAAATATTTTTCCGATTAACAAATATATATTTTTTATATTTTAAATTATATTATTTTCTTTTATTTTTAATGCGCTTACTTCAAAGGAGGTCTGCATCGAGATTCATCCGAAGATACTTATATTATACATTTTATCACAATCGATATGGTTCAGTAACACAATACGCAATGTTACACGACTAATTTGCGATGTATTACTGTACATATTCTCAAATATTAATACACATTTTAGACAAGTATCCAAAAAATTTCAAAGAAAAAATTGATTGAAAATTAAACAAGTTGAAAAAATATTAAGTTGCAATCTAGCTGTTACGAGAAAAAATAAATCTAATAGACATAAAAATAAGTAAATAAAATGATATTTTTATTAATTTACAAAAAATTAAACCGACTGGAAAAAATAAACAAAGAACTCAATAAAATGTAAAACATAATTAGATTTGCTTTGTTCCTGTTTAATTTTGTATTCATGACATGAAATTATATTATTATTTTTGTATCGTTTGAGGGCTTGGCACCGAAATCAAACTGATTTTCATTTAGTTATTACAACGATTATTAACATACGTACATATCTTATTTTATTTTTATATATATTTATATATTATTAGTTAGATTATTTAATTAATACGAAAATAATGAAAGCTTCAGGCACTAGCGTCCGCTACCTAGTCTAGGTGATTTGACAAAAGTTTTAACCAAACTAGAAAAATGAAACTTGCTGCTCCGTTGGGAATCGAACCCATCACCTCCGCGTGTAACCTTGACGTTCTAACTATTACCCCATAGAAACAGTTGCCTGCCATTCTCCCACGACTTCTCATATTATATGGTTAAAAAGCACACTGAATGGCTTTTGTTAGATAAAAATTATATGAAAACATTGTCCGTGCCTTTAAAATTTAAGGCATTCCTTGTATTTACCTCCCCCTTTCCCCTGCCAGCACTCTGATCATAACTTGTTTAAAATGGATTAAATGGTTTAATCATATCGGAAGGGCACTTTAGATTAAAAAAAAATTTGAAATTCGGTACATAATTGACACAGAAATCGGCGAACATACATTAAAAAGAAATATACGGCCGAACATAGAACCTCCTCCTTTTTTGAAGTCTGTTAAAAATTAAAATGTGTTTATTATGAAAATCGGTTTAGAAAACATACTTCCAATGAAATGAAGGTCATAAAACTTCGCAAAATATCATAAACTATCATAGAGATACAAATGCCGATATATCAATTAACATATCAATAGGTCATTAGGTCTATTTTGATATTATTTCTACCTCAACCATGAATTCACATCGCTCCTACCACATAAATTTTTTATTTTGGTCGGCGTAACCTATTAAATGTCAATAACTAATTAAATATTGTCTTTTCAAATATATCTATAATATATATTATTACAGGTACTATAGGTGCTATATTTTACAAAAAAAGCTAGTATAAAAATTGGCGTTTGAAATAATGTAATTTTAATTGCGCACTAAAACCTTCAAATCTGGTAGTGACGTAGTTGTTTTAGGTTTGTATATGATACAGGTCTTAAATATACTTTATTTGAGTGATTTTATGTTAAAATTAAATATTCTGATGGACAACAATGGCAGTTTTGTTCCGTAGTAGATATATGTAGCGAAATGTGGATAAATCTTGCAAGACGCGAACTAGCCGATATAGTTTGAACATCGGTAAATTATTCACAGAAATAAGATCATTCTAATGCAAATATTGATTATTTTCCGTACATTTAACATTTCAGTTTGGACCTGATTAGTTTTATTTTATATGAGTAGCTAATGAATTTGCACTTTTTTAGTTTACAAATAATATGGAAAATTATACATAATATAATGTGGTTTAGTCGTAAATAGATTTAGTAAGGTTTAGTTGTAAAAGTGCGCCTGAAGTCAATATATAAAATATTTCTCTAAGATTCTGTCCACTGCTCTTCACTACTGAACGACCATATTTTCTAAAATACAAAGAAAACTATTAATTAAATTCATGCCTTTAACAAGTATAAATCAAATCCCATCATGATTGTATTACAAAAGCTAATATCAAATATCTGGTTTTTTAATCATTAAGTAGTTCGATGGGTTATACTATTTACCAGGTTACGGGTAACTGCTACATATTTGATTGAATAATAAGATTGTATCAAATTTTACATCCTGGTATCTGTGTGTTATGGTAAACATTTTCAAACAATATTTACTTCGGGATGGTGTATGAATCCAAATCATGTGATTGCCACTGAAGTCAAGTAAAGTAAAATAAACTAAACATAGATCAAGCTTCAAAACTCATAGAAAAACTTAATATGTTAAAGCATGTCTGAACTTTAAAATAAACTTTAAATAAACATTAAAATTATAACTTGTGCATATTATCTTTAGAGATAATTTAAATAATATAGAATAAATATAGAAGCAATTGATTTCAAGAATGCTACTGTCACAGTTCCCTACTGGCGATTGTGCTATTATTGGATATTTTCTAGATTTAATTATTATCTGAACGTATTAATCTTGTTATCAATTCTTGTACTGATGGTTTTAGATTTAATATTCTTCAATATTCTACCACATTTCATGATTAGTGTGTTTGAGGTAGTCACTCACTTTACTATAAAAGTTCTAGTATGTTCTTTAAATATTATTTCTGTTATACACATAGTACAGTCATTGTGGATGTATATAGAACAAAGTAAAATATAAGATAAATAATTCAAATAAAAACGAAGCACATTAAAAAGATAAAACGTCCTAATTAGGAAATGATGGTCAAGAGACGATAAGTGACGTTAATGTTTCGTAGTGCGAATTAACATAAAGAATTTTGAAATATTTTGTTTTTGTTCCTGCTAGAATTTTTGTAATACCGCTTTGATTTTTAGGATAAAACTGTTTTTAATAATCTCTCAATAGTATATTAAAATAAATCAATATTTTTGTTATTCTTTATTACAGTGATCTAGCCTATTTGATAAAACTGTAAAAAGCCGGAATAAAAATATATTAGAACTATGCCAATATAATGCTCTCTTAATATATGCTTCTGAAATTATATTTACATATGCATCATATTTTAACTTCATAACAAAATCTATGCTAAAAAATATGATGTTATTTTATTTCAAATAAATGCAGGTCAGAACTGTTTATCCGATTATATCGTACGAAAAACGGTATCCAATCAATTAGATTCCATCTTGATGTCGAAAGGCGTTTGAAACATCTAATAAGTTTCAAATTAAATCAAAACTGCTACGACTCGGACGTACGCATACAAACGATACCAACGAGGACAATGATCTCTGACATGAAAGAATTTGATATTCTGATAGCAGATAGAAGCGGGCATTATATAATGAGTACGCCTGTTGGCACTTCAATGAAACTTACTTATCGTGCCTGTTTAATATTAGAAGTCGTTTACTCGCAACCATTTGTTTCGTCTGTTGCATAATTGCGAATGATGGCGTCACACGTACAACTTACCACATCACTGGCACATAATTAAAAGGTGCGAATGTAATCTTAATTTGTATATATTACATATTGTCCATATTTGATTAATTTTTTTTTAGTTTTTAGGAGAATCTTTCAAATCCTGTTACAAGTGCTTCCTGCCAATATAAGTGGGATGTTCCTACTCTAAGTCCTCTACTTAATTCAAACGAATACGCTCCAAAGTTGCTCGAAGCTTAAATGTACTCTATTGTCTATAAAATCGATAAAAAGAGTTTTAATGTCTTGTGGTAATTTGAACCAGCTTTTCTTGTTTAAAATCAGGAGGATTCAGTTTAAATATGAGGAGTTGGAAGATAGAACCGAACAATAAATTGGTTGCTGTTGATTGCACTTGAGGTAAACAATAAATGAAAAATTATAGTAATATAAAGACAAATATATCACGTCGGACAAAAAGCAGATCAGATCAGATTAGATAAGATTCGAAATTAAATATCTGTACTGGTTAGTCAGAAGATATTTCCAATCTGACCTAAGATCAAAATGATTAGTTAATCAATCCATTATACAAACTATTTGGATCGGGTTGAGTTTATGTTTTTCAAATATGGGATTGCACTGAAGCATCAAATAGATTAGTTATCTAGCACTTACAAAACAAGATTTTTGGGTTAATTATGCTGGCTTATCACTATATAGCCCAAAAGCAATTGCACGATGACGAAGTTAATGGAATAAGGTTACTCAGTCGTAGCACCATGGAAGCATCCCAATTAAGGGACAACGCACAGGAAATCAGAAGATTAAAATGTATTTCTTGAAATCATAATGTGAGCTGTAGAGTTGTATTAAGAAAAATAATAATAGTGTTCGGAAACAAATTTTGAGGAATATTACTAATATCCGTCTAGTTAATGGGATTTATAAAATATAGCCATAGAAGACAGCAGTCGGCTATGATAAGTTGAAAACCAATCAGAGTGAATTACGTCAGTGCTAAGTTGCGTATTGTAAGAAATACATTTATTTCTTTATAAATAAAATACATACATTCACCAAAACATTATAATGGTCATTATCTTGATAATATACAAGGTATTACAACGGTGATTACAATAACATTTGGCTATCAACAACGTCAACAAGATACACTTTGAGAGACTCTAAGAAACTATATGATTTCGAATCAAGACGCCGGCCTTTGTATCCAAAAGATATATATCTCAGCATTTCCATCCCTATACCACGTCCGTCTCGGTTTGTCATTACATGCATTCTACGTAAAATCTCAACAATGCCGTTCTGTATTTTCTTACAGGATGCTATAGATACATCGGAAACAGTAATTAGTGTAGGTATATCCATATACCGTCATTTTAAAGCATACAAAACATAATACGCCTTAGAAATCTTGATTAATATTCAAAAGAAATAAAATTGATCTTGTCCTAACTTCAATTTTTACTAATTGTTTACTGAAGTTGGATGTAGACAAACAAGTTACAAGAAACAAGTTTTTCACCCAAATGCCTTTATTTTTTATAGAAACAATTTATTTTAAAAGAGCAAATACATTTGAATGAATTGTGATTTTTGAAAATTACTTATTATGGCAATATTATGTTCCACATATCGAAATTCTTTCGTGAATTAAATAATATATACAGCAATAAAATAACTAATATACAATATAGTTAGCCTTCATTGCTAAATTAGATATTTCATGATATTATTACCGAATTATTATGCGTTGTACAAATATTATAAATGGATTCCAAAGAAATAAGAGTTCGAAAAATATTAAACTCATTAATATTAGGAGCTTAGTTCTTCTTTCGTTAATTTTTCACTTTAAAAAGGCATACATTCATTGCAACAATTTTCTACAACTATTTCCCATCTGTTTTGACTTGTCAAAATCATTTGATTCATAAACTGTAATAGGTTTAAAAGTTCCCGAGAGTTGGAGTTCTGTTTTCCTGCTGTAAACCTTTAACCCTAATACATTCATTTTGTTTGAAATTTTCTGTTATTTTATATTTTTCCAAATATAATAGAAATGTTTAAATCTAACAACAATAGCAATTTAAAAATATAATCTTGGGCATCCCATGGTTAGCGTCTATATAAACTGAATAATACTAAATGGAAAATTCTTATTTTATGTGTAGATGTATCAAAACCAATGAATCTAACAGTTCGGTCAGATCATCTAACAGTTTTTAACATTAATGCTTCGTAATTTCACCAATAGGAAATACTAAAACTTACTTAGTATTAAATATTACATTTCTTTCATTCATTTGCTTTCATATTTTTACATAAATTTATGAGATATTAATTTTAATTTAATTTTAACCAAAAGTTAACATAAATTTTATTTATATACGTATTCCTTTCAGTTGATTTAAAAATTCAGATTCTGCTTGCATGTAGTATATCCGTTCCGTTATTTTCATATGTTAAAAGCACGCTAAATGATAACAATAATTTATTCCTGTAAATTCTAATAAAACAGTCAGTGTGTTTACATCAGATGGTACATGAAACCGTAATTTCAAATTATAGTAAATTATAAAATCATTATTTAATTATATCTATTTAATTGCACATTGTATTAAAAATTTTATATTATGGCCAGTTAGAATTTTTAAATTTAAAAAGATATAAAATGATACAAAAGGTAATTGTATAAACATATTTAGTAAATTGTTCATAATTTTGGAAGTTTTTTGTGTAATCTTTTAAATGTCCAACCTATTTTTATACATTCTACAACTATAAGTGCAAACATATAAATCGCACTAAAATTTTACCCCTGGACTGTGTAAGAATGTTTGATATCTCTCTGTTGAATATCAATATCAGCTATTTTGCTTATTTACATGACGTTGTAAGTGAAATTTAGTTCGACATTGAAAACTACGTTATTTGGTCTATGTTATCTAGCAAAAAATTCTTCTATTATATCAGCGCAACTTATAATTTTGTAAAGCATTAAAGAACAATTACCTTTTTTTGTCCTCGATGTATTCCTAAACTGTTGATACGGTCTTCCGAGTCTAAGTAAAATTTAATTGTAGCAGAAATAGAATGGATAAAAGATTGCAATATATGCCCAGGTATATTCTACAGGAAACTATAAGAAGTTGAAAAATTCAGTCATGTCTCACTCTCACTCATTAATTTTATATCTACACGTACATAATTGACTGAAAATCAATATACACGTGCCATTACAAATTGATGAACAATAAACAAGCAGTTGATGAATTATAAACGATAACTGAAGCAAAAGAAAGCAAGGCCTGAAGTTAGCAGATGAGATTCCGCCGAGACTTCGTCCATCAAAGGTTAGATTAGAATCAAAGATTATTTTTCATTCAAAGAACCAAACGCTGATAAAAGTTCGGTATACCGTTTCCATATATAGCATCCGCGAAAGCACCAGAAATAGCATATTACGTATAAACAATGTGTAACATTAATAAATAGACAATTTAGTAGCTATATAATTATAATGTATTTAATTTATCAGTAAATAACAATACTTAAATGACCTCACAACTTATTACCTGCTAATTTGCTCGTAACGATAACAATATATACAGTTCAATATATTAGTTATAGTATACAGTATTATGTTGTGCAATATTAACGATATCATAACTATACACAACTCTTGACTGAAATTGCTTTGAAAATGCCTAATGGTTATCGCTAAACTATCCATAATGAATTAAACATCTAAGGTGTTCATGCTATCCCAAGGCGTAATCTCCGACTAGATTCCATTCAAACCAGTTTTTTCTCGTCTTACGCAATTCTAGTAGTTTTTTCTTTCTGAAATGATGAGAATAACGAAGAAATGATTTTGATTGGATTAGCTGGGGTATTTGAATTATTAAAATTATAAAATAATAAAAATTAATATTATAATATAAATTATTTTTGGTTAAAGTCAAGTTTAATGCATTTTTATATTTTTGGGAGTCGTATTTTTATTAAATACCATACTACTAGTAAATGGTTACATTTAAAATAGCATAGTATATTTTTCTTGGGTCCCTTTGCAGATCAATGCGGTTATTACTATTTACTAAGTCTACTATATATTAGAAAAAGATAAATTAATGTTTTCGCTCATCCCCTATATGGATACAGCGATATTTTTCGCCGCTTCTCATTTCCCTATAGCATCAATAATTGACATTGTCGTATTTCATTCTGCTGTTGCTGACTGTTGTTTAATTTATCATAAAATTAATACATTTTATAAATAACAAAGTTCTGTTCAAACCACCGCGAAGTGCAGACGTCCCTTTCAGAACGCTCTGTTGTAAAAAAAACATCTGAGTTACTATTGGTGTCATAAAAGCGCCGGTCATAAAAAGTAAAAACCTAGTCTCAACCATTGTAGGGTGAAAACGCGAGTTTTAAAATTAATTTTTTATAAGCAAGGCTTTAAACTTCTAGAAATTTTCTCCCTTATTTTCGCAACGTTACCTAACGTAGAATCTACACAAGAGGCCGCATGGTATGCAGCACCTAATAGCACGAGATGCCAAAGTTTAATTACGTTTCATCTATAAATAAACAAAAAATTGCCGGAAAGAGAAAACTGCGAAAAACCTGGCAAAAAATCAGAACAGAAGGAAACAAGAGAAAATTCAACAAGGCCATAAAAGAGCTGAAATAGCTAATAAATAAGGAACAAAATCATAAATAAGGAATTCAAAACTATTTAGAAAACTTAACGCCCACTGGTTCAATGGAATATTCTTTCTGGAAAGTAACAAAAAAAACCTCAACAACATAATCCAGCCATTAAAATCACATAATCAATTGACAACAATACCTAGGCTAGGAATGATAAAGATAAGGCGAAGTTTTAAAGTTTAAGGAAAACATTTAAAGACAGTATTTAATCCGTACTCGTCTGAAATATCCGCAACAGAAGAAAATAACATAGTTGACTTTCTTAGCGCTCCGTTTTAAATGGATCTGCTACATAAGAAATTTATTGTTAAACAAGTAAATCAAACAATACATAAAGAAATCAATTCCAAAAAAGCTCCTGGTTTTGACATAACTGCAAAAATCTTAAAAGAGCTGTCAGGAACGTGCATCAACTTAATAACATTCATATTTAAAGCCATGCTAAGGCTTAATTATTTTGCTAGCACTTTGAAAGTGGCTCAAATCTTTATGATTCTTAAACGTGGGAAAAAAATCAGAAGACGTTTCCTCTTATCGTCCTATAAGCCTGTTATCTGTGATCTCTAAACTATTCGAAAAATTATATATTAAGAGATTCAAAATAATCGCAAAGGAGAGAATTATTATTCCAGACCATCAATTTGGCTTCCGTAATAAACACGGAATAGAAGAAATATATAGATTAGTCAACCAAATTAACAAAAATTTAAACGATAAAAAATATTGCTCCGCTGCATTTATCGATATTTCTCAGGCCTTCGACAAGATGTGGTACACTGTACTGCATGTTAAATTGAAAAAGCTTTTGCCACATATGCACTTCCAACTGCTCAAATTGTGCCTCACATGCAGATATTTTATTGTCAAACAGGGTGACAAATACACTAACCTACACCCAATATATTCGGGTGTTCCGCAGGGCAATGTTCTTGGTCCATTGTTATATCTACTGTATACAGCTGACCTACCGACCTCAAAAAATACTACTGTTGCAACATGTGCTGACAACCCAGTGGTTTTATCATCACACGAGGAACCAATATGAGCTATAAGAGCTATAAGAATTGTTGGTTGAAAACGTGGAGTATCAAAGCAAATGAGACAAAACCCATGTGACATTCACCCTTTGTAGAAGAACATGTCCCGCAGTAAAATTGAATAATCATGAACCGAAACAAGACAACAATAAATATCTGGGACTGCATTTCGATCGACGTTTGACATGGAAAAAACATATAACAATTCAATTGAAAAGTCCCCGGCCCACCATAGTAAAATAAATTTTTTTTTGCAAAATTAGTTTTCTTTTATTCAATATAATCCCTTCAAGGGTGATACACGGATTATAGCGATCCTCCAAATTTTCGATACCATTTTTGTAGTACGATTTGTCCTTTGCTTCAAAAGAGGCCTCAGTTTCGGGGATCCCCTCTTCATTTGATGAATTTTTTTTCCCAGCGAGCATTCTTTTGAGATATGAGAACAGTAAATAGTCGCTGGGGGCCAGATTTGGAGAATACGGTGGATGAGGAAGCAATTTGAAGCCCAATTCATGGATGTTTGCCATCGTTTTCATTGACTCGTGACACAGTGCATTTTCTTGGGAAAGCAGCACTTACTTCTTCTTCAAATGCGACCGATCTTCGGCGATTTCGTCCTTCAAACGGTCCAATAATGCTATGTAATAGTCGCTGTTGGTCCTTCCTTTTTCAAGGTAGTCAATAAAAAATATTTCATGCGCATCCCAAAATAAAAACTCCATAAGATTGTCAGCAGACTGTTGCGTTTTCCCACGTTTGGAGCGAATTCATCATATGCAGCCCACTCGGATTACTGTCACTTGGATTTAGGAGTGAAATGATGGAGCCATTTTCATCCATTGCAACATATAGATGCAAAACTCGGGTTTATCACGGTTGATCATCTTCAAACACTACTCCAAATCATCAACACGTCGTTGTTTGTGGTCAAAGGTGAGCTCGCGCGGCTCCCACTTTGCACAGAGCTTTCACATACCCAAATATTCGTGAATGATATGATGTACACGTTCAGTTGATATCTTTAGAGTGTCTGCTACTTCATTCAATTTACAGTCATTCAAAATCATTTTGTGGATTTTTCAAATGTTTTCGTCGGTAACAACCCCTTTTGGGAGTCCACTGCGTTAACCGTTTTCGATGCTCATTACTCCATGTCTAAACTTAGCATACCAATCCTTGATGGTTTATTTTCCTAGGGCAATATCCAGAAACTCGACATCAAGCCGATTTTTTGCTTCAACTGTATTTTTTCCCTTCAAAAAGCAATATATTATCAACACGCGAAATTCCTTTTTATCTATTTTCTTCACAGTAACAAAAGTTGCTTTACTCAAAATGCTATAATTCACAAACTAATGATCCAACAGCTGCAATTTATACACGCATCTTTTGAAGGTCAGGGCTAACTAAAAAACATATAGATTAAATTCTAGTAGCTCCATCTATGTGTCAGGCCAGATACTTTTCAATTGAACTGTTGGTTACTAAACGCAAACAGCTTGGGCTTAAATAAACGAAATGTACTGGCTGATAGGGCGTAAATCTAAATTATTATTAGATAACAAGGTTTTGCTGTATAAGTCAATACTTAGGCCTAATTGGAACCATGGTATTGACCTGTGAGGTACTACTAGCAAATCTAACAGAGATATTCTCCAAGTTCCAGAACAAAGTGTTGGGAGTCATCGTCGATGCCCCATATTACGTGTCCAACAAACTGATTCAGAGCGATATCCCCATAGAACCCATAACGAGTGTGATTCGGAGTGCGAAGTATTCTAGAAGACTATTAGTGCATACCAATGCACTCGCCTACAGTTAAACATTTAAATGTGCGCAATAACAGTGAAGTGCGTAGGTTCAAACGCAAACTGCAATGCGAACTGATTAACAGACACATAGAGTGAGTGAGATATAATAATATCTAGAATAAACTGGAATAGTTTTAGAATAAGTTAGGATAGACTTTAAAATAAGTTAGAATAGTATCTAGAATAAGCTTTAGATTAAATAAATGTTAATTATTGGGTTCTGAAATTATATTTGTTGTAAAAATACACATCAAAATACGAAAAAACATTGCAGAAATTGATTGAAACAAAAACAAATTAATTTATTTGTGGTTTGTAGTCAAAATTTTATATTATTTTAAGCTTAAGTCGTAATTACTAAAAAATCAATTATTAACTGTATTAGAATCAATTAGGTATAACGCGATTTTTCTATTGTTCTGGTAATTTTATTGATTTTATGCTGATTGAACATAAAAAAGGCCAGGGTACTTTTGTTCAGAGTAATGTTTATTTTAAATTGGGAAATATCTAACCAACATGACTAATGAGTTAATTATTAGGAGTTATATGTATAATAATTATATGCACTCGAAGAAATCATTGTTCCAATAGAATGAAATTTCTATAAATTAATTTGGGTAAACTTTCAATAATTTTTAAAATCTTCCAATGATTGTATTAAAAACTTTCTCTAAAACCTATCATATTCCGTGGGAAATAAATTAATTAGTATGGGTAAAATTTCGACAATATATTGGTATAATATAAATAAATTTTTTAAAATTTCTATATTGATGTAGCACACGCATTTCCAATAATTTATATCAGAGGCTAGTTGACGTTGCCACTTTTATTTAACATGTCCATAACAAATGTTTCACGCAGAAGACTATGTGACAGGCTTTCTAAGCTTTTTTTCTCTTTTCATTCTATTTCATTGGAAATTAACTTCAAAGCCAATTTTGGGTAAGGCTCGATTTTCATGGAATTCTTATTCCTTTCGAACATAATTAACTACCATTTTCTATAAATGAAAAAATTTAAAGGCTGTGGAAATTCATTCCAGAAAGGTAAATATAATAGGTAAATTTGCAACTCTAAACGCAATGGTTGGTAAATGGGATATATTGTCGATATATTATATATCAAGCCTAAAAATTGTATGATACGAAGAACGTCTTTATCAAGTATTTCACTAGTCAAGAAATATAATGCTTGTGCATTGCAATGGGATTCAAAAAATAAAAACAAAACATCGTTTAATGCCATTTTCATGGTGTGCCATGTTCTTAAAGATATTCTGTATAACTCGTTTCATCATTTTGGCTTATCACTATGATCTTGAATCAAAATTAAAGGTTAAGGTGTTATTTTGAAGTAATATTTGGACAGCAAAGCGAATTGGTTAAATTAGGCCAGGTTTAGTGCATTAAAACTAGTAAAACAATAAATTTACATTATTATCGATAATATTTTGATCTAATTAAATATATAAATTCCTGGAAGAGATAGAGTTTACAGAAGATAAACGCATAGCTGCAAAAAACAACACTAAAATTATAAAATTAATGTTCGAGTTGTTTCAGCATCACGCTCATTCGATAGATACATAATCTATAATCCCCCCGGTAATACTAGCATACACTAGATATATATTTTTCCTAATGACTACATCTAGTTTATGGTTAGGTAATTTATATTCGCCGTTTTCAACTTTGTAATTGAATTCAAATATTTTTTAAATTCATAAGAAATACACAATTTCTAAGTAATAAGTATAAAAAAAATCATTAAAATAAAAAATTAAAAAATTTAAATAAAACAAAAAATCATAGCTAAATTAAACTCATTTGTAATTTAAAAACAATTTTAATATTATATAGTTAAATATAAATTTTTACAATAATATTTAGAAAATTTTAGACAAAAATTAAATTTAGACATGAAAAAGACGGGTAACTTTTTTGGTGCAAACTTATTTCCTATTTGTGCATTATTATAGTGTTAAATATAAAATAGCACAATAAGTACTAACAGTTCGATGTAATATTAACAAACTACGTTAAGACATGCAAGGTATTATATTTGTTATAATTTAAAATCTTCTTTTTACCGACTAGGGTTTATCTGGACTGGATTTACGATTTAATTATTACAGATTGTCCCAAAAGACATCCAATCTTACCCAGCCTGGTTACTGGCATGACCGGGATCAGTTTCTTTACTATGTTTTACACTCTTGCCTCTTCGACAATCACAATATTAAATATGCATTTAAGATCATGCTCCTGCAGTATTCAATCCCGCGACTCTCGAACATATGAAACATTCGAACACTTACAAGCTGAAATGGGATTAACATATACTCATTTGAATAATATATATTATATTTTTGAGCTATTATTTCTAAAACTTTTTATTATTATTAAAAAAAATTATTTTATTATTATTAATTATTATATATAGATATATATATATATATATATATATATATATATAGATATATATATATATATATATATATATATATATATATATATATATATATATATATATATATATATATATATATATATATACACATATATACATATAATCCTGCTGGGGTATGGTCGTAAAATATATATTTGTGATTGTTCAAAGCATCAGTCTAAAATCGGCCAAGGAATATGATCTTAGTCACGCAAGTAGCCAAGCTGAGTAAGACCGGATGTCTTCTAAGATGATTTCTAAAGTTTGTCACGCGCTAGTCGGTAGGCTTAATGCCGAGGACCGTGATTAGCCCACGTTAATCTCTAAGTCCTGTCACTAAAAAATCCAGGAGGTTAGCGTGAATAAAATCAATAGAACTTTACTTTACTTCAAAGGAACTGATTATCTTATATATTTGTCAGAAGATCGCTTGACCTCCCAGAGTTTACTGACAAAAAATACATACATGCACAGAACTGAACATTTTTCTTCTCTCTAGTGTATTCTTCTAATTTTCGTCTCGCCCATCATCCAAAATATTGTATAGGTCTTCTGGAAAGCCAATTCAGCGAAATGATTTGTAAATTGGGGGATTCCGTCCCCGAATTTATTAAACAACTTAGTGAATGTAAAATGCAATTTAACCAAACCCAGTACAATGGCTGTAAATTGTACGCTGCTAATATCACTTCAATATATCCAACTAAAATAATAACGATAAGGCGACGCTAAGGTCGTTTTAAATACCAATCTTCAGACGATTGTTGATATATGACCTTGAAACAACTTCTAGAATAATCCGCTGTATTATGTGTCCTGATAAGTATAAAGACACTACGAATTGCGAGTTAATTATAAATTAAAACAACATCGATATAACATGATAGTAAAACACTGTTTATTATTTAGTTTGTCATAATTTATGTGTATTTAATTTTTCATATATTTTGTTTCAGTAGATTATGTATGCATATTTCATATGAACATTTATATTATTTTTCAGTCATTAAAATGTAATAAAACAACATATTAGCACTCAGATCACCGTTATCTTTGTCTTCTAATTTGTACTTCAAGCTTCATTATTAATATAGCTGCGTGTCATTCTTTGCAAACCGTAAAGAGGCGTCAACATAGGTTTTTTAAGTCACTCGAGTTAAAGTTTCAACCGTTAGATGCAATTTTAATGCGACAATACATTTGCATATAGGTTGTTCGCGCTATTGTCACGTAGATCAAATAGTGAACGTGTTTAAAAAAATATAATTTTGCGTTCATTTTAATAAATGTTATACTTAACTATATTTAAATTGTTATTATAACTCGAATATTTAATAAAAATTAAAAATATGTTATGTAATTAGTGTTATGAAATAATTAGATTAAATCATATTTTAATTTATAAATATATCGAAAGTTCATCTTCAGATTTTTTAAAAACATTTTTCATATAGAAAGTAGTACGATCGTAACTTAAGTAGTACGTAGAGTCTTAATTATACATTAAATTAGTACTAGTTTTGATAAACACTTTGATCAATTCACAAGCAAACCATGTACAAAATAAGTACATCGTTATGTATTTTTCAAGTTTTCAAATTATATTTCATATAATATTATTTCAAAAATTCGACTAACTTAAGTTGAAGAAACGTTTATGTATTTTATTTATTTAAGTAGGTATGGTTTGGTTCGCCTCAACTTTATGATTTTCAGCGAATTATCTAGTAGTCGAATTGTTCTTCATGCGATTTTGTAGCCTACTTTCATATTTTATGCCAAAATTTCGATAACTTAGTGGATTGCAAATTTACTTCATGAACATTTCTGGTTGTGTATTGGTAAATCATGGAAGAACTTCATTCTGTCAGTGTCTAATCGATAATCGATTTCAATCTCATTCTCATTCATCATGATTTATTTCAATCGTATTTTTCTTAACCACATAAAACTATATACAATTTATTATTGACCGAAGTCAATCTCTTTGATATTCGGTTAAGATGGAGGTATATTTCAACTAACAAGCACAGCAGTTTTAATGTTGACTCCGCTGTGTTAATATTTGTATCTAAATTTATGTTTCCAATTTAATATACTATCGAGATGAATTTTAAATCTGAACATCCCTCAAGTGATATAGTTAGGTTGCTGTTTTTCGCCACTATGCAAAATTGGTATGGACATAAGATTTATTAACCTGTATATTTACCGCCAGATGTCATACTATATGTTAAAATTTCATGACATAAATATTAGAGGCACTAACTGTTATTGCATCATTATTTGACAATAAATGTAGATTTATACATAAACTACCAAAAATGTTAAAAGACGTTAAAATTTTCCTTACACGAGTTAAGTTATATTGGATTGGATTAAAAAAAATCCGGATATATAAAATAACTTAGTCTGTGTCACCAAATTCAAGTCTCTTCACTGGCGATATAACATTGTTTGCTCCGCAACTTCAGAAGTTAACAATATAGTGAAAATCATAAATAAATTAACAAAGCAGTCTCCGTTAATTGTTTTGTTGTTCTCTAGATAATCGACAAACTGATTACACTGCACACTTGCCAAAGTACTATATAATTTCGAGTTGTTTGGTTCTATATTGCATCGAAATATTTTGCGCTTGAACTATTATGTGAAACTTGTTGTACTGTGATGACTCTATATTTCTCCATATGTCATATGAATTATATTTTAACATCGTAAACTAATATTTTAAAATTGACACATGTCTTTGATTTCATAGCAAGTCATCGCATATAAATATATATAAATATATATATATATATATATATATATATATATATATATATATATATATATTTATATTACTCAATAATATATTACCATATTACCTAATAATATCAATTTGGGTTTCGTAATCAAGACGAAACTATATAGAATAATTACATAGAGTGGTAAAAACTGATATTACTCGTCTGTATATATCTTAGGTTTTTGAGAAAATATGAAAAACCGGGTTGGAGGTTAAATTAAAGAAACTTCATCCATCTTCCTCATTTTGAGCTCCTAAAATCTTATAGATAAACGGTTGATTTAGAAACAAGAATACACTGAACTGCATCTAATATCACTATCCATTTATCATTATTTTAGTATACTGCTCATATATCGGATAGAAAAGTCACTACAGTGGTACATATGTAGACGACATGCTAATCTTGTATTTCAATATATATTAATCTTGGTACCCAACGACTATCCAATTGCATGCATTTAGACATTACATAACTTGGAGAAGCTCGTTCACGTTACACGGAAACACTCTGAATTTAAACTGTACTAAATGTATTGACTTATCGGACGCAAATCGAAGTTATGCTTAGAAAATACAGTATGGCAAATCTATATTTTATTGTCTATATTCAGGCTCTTTCAGGCTCTTTTTAACAATTTCTAAAGTGGGTCCTAATTTGGAAAACTGAATTGCAGTCTCTGGTCTTCGATAAATTCCACTTAACCTAATTATATATCATCATTTGTATTGCTTTCCTTTTTAAATCAAAATAACTTTAATTTACCACATCTATTTGTGACTCCTCCAAGCAATATAGATCTTCTAATTTATAGATAACTAAATCAACCATCAGAGAATTTTCAGTTGTGACCATTAGAAAGCGAATTTATGTACGACCAAACGATAGAAAATTCCATATTACGACATCCCAATGGCGCCCATCCATAGTACACTCCATGTCTTGTTCTGTTCGACATTCACCTTTTCCGTTCATTGACACACTTCTTGAGTAGACAGTGATTCTGAAATGAACGAGATCGAAACGGAATTGACTGGGTTTTTTATAGGTCATTTTTTCAATGCAGGCACAGCTCTGTATTTATCGAATAATTGATTGAACGGTTTTCAAAACAATTTCCGTTTATTATCTGCCGAATACCTTTTTATTAATGCTTACGAGTGATTTATTTGTTAAAAGAAATACATAAAATGTAAATCCGTACGATAATATTACTAAAATACAATATTAATTTATTAGTGTTCTTAAGAATATGGTAATAGTATAGTTAATATTACCATATTAAGTAAGATAAAGAATATAAATAATTATACCCTTGATACCTTGATCTTAATAAGTAATTACCAAGAATGTAATTAATAACTCTACAGTAATCTGGTTCTACATAACTTATTTTAAATTAAATTTTAATATATCTATTTTAAAGGCATATTAAGCAAACATAACATTTATCAAAGGATGTTATGGATGGAAATAGTATTTATTAATTAACTAAAATATATAGCATGTATCCGGGCCAATCTTGAATCTTGATCCGCCAACAAGAGAGTTTGAGTCATAATTTAAAATAAATATGTTTACAATGCGGATTTATACTAACGTTAGTCATATTTATTTAATGATATTCTAGCAACAACTACAACCAGACAAGCTGTCAGAATATTGAAAACTGGGTATTGATGGGTTATACGTCTATTATACTCTATAATTATTTTTGTATTATTTATCAACAGTTAATTAAATATTACATTTTCGATAATATATTGTGAAAATGTAGCTTATTATATTTAATATACATTATATTTTTCATAATATCTATGTATTATTTTATCAAGAAATAATGTATATAAATTAATACAAGTTAATTCATTATATTTATTATTTTAGTTAATTCTTTATACAAGTTAATTCATATAACAGGTAACAAACTTGAATAAATGCAAAGTACCAACAATTTTCAATCTGAATTACAACGTTTAAATCATTCACATCTTTGTACACACCCGCCAAAAATTGTTCGATCACCAAACCACTAGTTATTTATTAACCGACTTCAAAAAAGGAAGAGGTTCTATGTTTGATAGTAATTTTTTTAATGTATGTTCGCCGATTTCTCCTTTATATTAGACATTTATTGCTGAACTGATGTAACGGAAGACCGAAAGCCGTTCAGTGCAAAAGCAGTTCAGTTTGCTTCTTAAATACTATAACTTAACACTTAAACACTTAAATACACACTGAGAAGCCGTAGAAATATTGCAGGCAACTGCTTTTATGGTTAGAGGTTCACGTTACACGCGAAGATCGCGGGTTCAATTCCCGACTGGGCAACGACTTTTTGTTGTTGTTTTAGTTTGGTTAGAACATTTGTCAAATCACCAAGGTTATGTAGTGGACCCTGGCGCCTGAAGCGTTCTTTCTATTTAGTAATTGTTTCTTTATTCCTAATTTTTCTCATGTAAAGGCTGCACCTTTACATGGCCTACAAATTGTAATACTTAATAAAATAACTGCGTAATTTATTGAGTAAATATTTAACACTAAAAAGAGAAAAATAAAATATTTTTAATAAAAAATATGCATTGAATTGCTGAGCCCAAATAATATAAAAATAACAATATAATTTTGTGACATATACACAAAATTAAATTACGAACAAAACAAATCTAATTTTTTGCTTCTACCGACTTCAAAGTTCTCAGTGGTAGTTAAAATAATACTTTAAATAGATAAATAGGTTTACTATGTACAAAAGTCGGTTAAATTTTTTGTTAAAAATATTTTATGTGATTAACAATGATATTCGGGAATACATTGGTGATGAGCTCGTCTTTTGATGAGGGGAAATTCGCTTGAAATGAGCTGATTGGCCGATTGGGTCCTGTGGTTCTTGTGTTATAATAGGTGTAAGTATCCTGCTTTTGTATTAAGTATTTAGATAAGTAAACATAATTTATAAATTATAATATTATTATTATTATTATTATTATTAACCTTCGTTCATGAAGACTTTAAATACAATAACTAGAAACAACAAATCATCAATGACTAACTATAGCACGACTGGTACGGCCCTGCTTGTTCCGTAATAAATTCTTAGATGTTTATATGTGGCTGGAAATCACATCTCTATAGTCATCTCCATCTCCTGAGTCAAGTCACCACTTCATTCCGTTAAAATAAAATAGTTTTAAAGTAAATTAAAACTATACATGTTTCATAATTTATGTATTTAGGACAACTAACAAATAGCAAAATAATTATATTTGCAGAAAACCATATAAAAACCATTGAGAAAAGAAATTTGCAACATTTAAAAATTAACAAGGCAGCAAACAAACATTGCTCTGTAGTAAACAATATGGCTTTTACAAAGTATTATAGTGATATGACCGAAGCTATATGTTCGAAAGGCCATAGTTAATTAATTTTATATGAATTTACATAATGAGGAACCCAAAATAATCCTATAATATTAAATGAACTAATAGTAGGAAATTGTATTATGATTGACTTATTAGTAATTATATGACATACGATTATATAGTATATAATGATATAGTACATAGATTCTGCTTTGATTTCTTATTACACATAATATTTTGAAAATCCTTAAAAAGTTTAAGAAAGGCAACATTAAAGTTATTTAAATTATGGAGAAAAGATATGTCACCATCAGTTGACAATAGTTCCGCGATAGCAATTTGCTTATATTCTAGATTAGTCCTAAATGCCATATCCGGTCAAAAGTGTGTCAAACATCCAGGAATATTGCTGAGCAATCTTTATTTTCTTCAAATGCCTCTTCAAAACCGCTCTTAGTCTGCGCACATGTCCACTGTTGAGTGCTTTCGAAATCCAAGCGGGAAATTTGGAATTTTTATAGGTGGTTTAATACGTTTTAACAGCAGATTCTCTAATAATTTTATAACGCATATACCAGCGAAATTCTGCCGATTTGTCAGGTTTTTTAAGCATAATTATTTGGGCAGTCTTAAAACATTCCGGAACATTCTTCAGTCTTAAACAGGCATGAATATGTATGATAATATGGTAATTGCTTTTCCTGAAAGCTGTTACATCAACTCAGGTGAAATATCATCAATTCCAGGTGCCTTTATAGGATTGAGTTTGTTATCTATTTCCATGGCAACTTCCATTATAGAAACATAGAGCATATATATAGAAGCTTTACTTAAATAGGCGATATCGAGGAAATGTTTTGCGTGGTTCATTCAATAGTGGCTCTGAAACCACTTTCTTGATAGGTTCATTCGAATGACCTACAAAGGGATATGATTGTCTCATTTCTATAACGCGATTGTTTGTTTTAGTTTGTTTAAGACGCCATTTTTGTGTGTCTGCAATAAGTGGTTTGTAAAGTGCGATTAATTTAAAACTTAATTATTTTGAAGGGGTTCACTTAGTAGAAACAAATTTATATTGGTTAAGGTAGTTATTGTTAATATTTTGGCTTAATGCTCGTTAACCGAGATAACATTTTTAACAACGTTGTTAATGAGATACATTAACACAAAGTAATATAATACAATTTGCAAACCAACAAGATAAACTTGATTTTATAGACTTTATTTTTTTTGTTTTATTATATTGTTAATAGATGCTTAAGCTCTCTTTTTAACTCCTCGATTTTACCATAATAGGAGCACACCAGTAATCTTGAAATATATCATATATTTTAATTTTTTTCTTAAAAGTATTAATTTTTGGTATGTTATCTGCATTTTAACGTATATCATAAGATTTAACTATCCGTTCCATAATTTTCGCAATAAGATTGTAAAAATAATAATAACTTGCCTCAATACATTTTTGTATTGAACAAGTAAGTAATATAATAATAGACACAGACTTTCAGCTGTGCTTCATTCAGTATGAGGGAACAAAAGACAGAAACGTTAATACATCCTATTTCAATTGATAGCACTAAAATAAAAAGAGCTATAGACAATTTTGATTATATTTGCCACACAATCAAGTTAATCAAGTTAACGCTCTATTACTCTATGTTGGAGAAATCAGAATTACATCAACAGGGTTTTGTTACATTGACGATATTAGTGGTAATTTATTGTCAAGTGTGTTCGTTACTCATAAACTGAAATAAGAACAAAATTCCTCACGTTTTAGTGTCTTTCGTGACGTGCAATATATAGCCAATCTATATTCATGTGGAGCATTGCAATGTGTATTAATTCTACGCAAAACGTCAGTCATGCGTCGAAAAAAAAATATGCACGATGGAGGAAAGTTATGGTTGTGGAAGAAATGTTACGGTCATGTATTATTAATTACGGAACGATCTTTTTTCTTGAGCGTTCACAGACGGCATAAAAAACGGATTTTAAGGTCGACATGTTGAAATTGTAAAATGTTGCGGTGCGGAATTTATGGGTGTCGAACGTTATTGGACACTGGTGCTACTTAACCTATCATGTAGACTTAATTTAAGTGCATTATAAGACAGAACGGACAATAACGTTCCTTATTTAAATTATGCCCGTAACCTTAATCGTCTGAAATGAACTATTGCGGGGTAAGCAAGCATTATTGTTGTGTTATAAAAATTACTTTCACTTAATTGTTAGTTGATATTGTAATAATAATAATAGATAAAGAATAAAAATTGCTTATGTAAGTTTTTAAGATCCCCGATATTGTTTTATCTAGATATAAAACCTATAAGATCTATAATAAAACTAGCGGACACATCAGATATTCTGGCCGAACATTGGTATTCTATTTTGATGGAATATATATATATATATATATATATATATATATATATATATATATATATATATATATATCGATCTGATTTTATAGATAGTTTGTACTAATGTTTGTCTTTGTCAACCATAAATAGATTTGCAAAAATTTTGGATCGAAAAACCAATCGGGTATCGGATAGCCCTGAATCTTGATGCTGATTCAAAACTATGACAATCCGCATTCTGAGTTTACGAAATTTAAGCATAAAAATGTCGATTGAAATTTAACTCCATCCAGCGGTGGCATTTGCAATGTTTCTTGTGGCATATTTAATAATGGTAGTGAAATTTTCTCTTATGCACAGCTAAGGCCGGCTAATTCCCCTTTATACTTAAATATATGACTTTATTTTTATGTTGCCCATGACGTCTATTTCGGTATCATATTCGAACCTAACATCAACTCTCCTTGTCTCAATCTATTAGCTCCAAGACGTATATTGCTCGTTGCTCTCGACTTTCATTTACACGTGTGTTTGCAACCTGGTCTCTTAAAATTACATTTTCTGTCAAGTGTTCTTCTGTAGTTCTCTAGTAGTAAGTATTTAACCGAGAGTTACGGACTCTTTCACCATTATGTGTACATAAACATATATAACTTGTTCGTCATCGAAGCCGTGGCAGTTTGTTTAAATAAATACACAAACTATAAGTATAAAACACTTTCTAAATTAAAATTAACAACAATGTAGACGAAATTTCACTAATAATATTTAACTCATCGGAAATCAAACTGGCAATGTCAATATTTCAAAATACTGCCATATATTTGCTATGTTATTCTTATTATCCAGTATATTAATATAAATTACAAACACTGTTTAATGCAACATACACTATATCCCATGAGGTACTAGAAAATGGGGTATAAACAATGTAAAAATTTTAAATAATAAATCAGAACAAGCTAATTCGTGACTGTCACTTGGAATTCAAACAAAAACACTCGTCGATCGATTTGGTCCATAGAATAGCGTACATCATTAGACGTTCTTTGGAACAACCAAAAATATGCTGAGTAGTTATTCTTAGCGCAATACAAACCTTTGGACAAACTTTGGCATGTAAGCTTGATTAATAATGATTGATTAATAAAAAGTAAGTAAGTATACATGTATATGATAAAGTTAGTAAAACATTTCCAAAGCTATAGGTGGAGATATTAATACCCTATATATTCACAATTATACAGAAAAGTGAATATGATAATAAATATTTTGAATTGAAGTAAATAAAGCAGGAGTTCCCCAAGGTAGCATCCTTCGACCTATCTTCTATATGCTCTGTACCAGTAATATACCTAAACTGAAAGTAATTTAGATAGCTATTTACAGATGATATAAGACTGTTAGCATTGGACAAGAAACACCTATAAAGGAACTTAAAGCAGTTAGCAATAAAATGGTACTAGACCGAACCAAGCTTTAGCATATAAAACTAGACAGGCTCAAATCTGTTTCCATAAACTTCGTCAAAAAAATAATACTCCAACAATACATCGGTCTTCAACTTAAATGGCACAATTGTACCATATAATAACGCCGAATATTTAGCTATGATAATTGAGTTCAAATTGAAATGGAAGAACTATATTTAGAAGAAATTAGCCGAGCTACAGATAAAATATAGACAGCTATATTTAATTTTGAATCCTAATTGAATCCTCCCTTTGAATAAAATCCTAAATGTTAATTTAAATTAAAAGCCTGTGTTGCTAACCTAGCTTTATTTTTATCCAGTGCCAACTATATGGTAAGTTAAATTTATTTATTTTATTTATTTATTTATATAAACGTCAGCCTCTTGATCAACATCTTAAAATACTACACAGTAGATTATAAACGGTAGAATATATACAATAAAAGTTTTCAATTATACAATAATAGATGTATGTTATAATTGTTGAAGTAGGTCTATGGTCTTTAGACAGTCAATCAGCAGATTCAGGTTGCTGAGGTTGGACCAATTGTTCCAGTGTTGTCGGCATCTCAAGTTGTCTCCTAAAATCAACATATTTTTGGAAGCCCAGTAGGGTGTGTCTGACGCTAAGTTGAATCTGACACAAACCACATAAGGGCGGGCTCTGTCCCTTCAACAAATATTCATGTGTCAGTTTACAGTGCCCCATTGGCAGTCGTGCAAGGACGCTTGACTTGCATCTACTCATGTTATTATGGTGTAGAGATTGATAAAAGATCCTCTTGACTTCCCATAATTTATTGTTTTTTATGAGAAGGTATCATTCTAATTGGGTCAGTTGCCTATTTAGGCCCTTCATATAGACTTCGACATCTTTTTTGCTAAACAGTTCGTTTAACTTGATCTTAACTCTTCCCTACTTGCCAGATGGTCGGCCCTTTCATTTCCAGATATTCCTTTATGTGGGGGGACCCAGAGGTATGTTATTCTTACACTCTTAAATTCTAACTTTGTCTGTATCTCTCTGATGTATGTGACCAGAGGGTGGACTGTCCATGTCGATCTTAAATCCTCTAGGGAACTTATGGAATCCGATACTACTAGTATGGATTCGCTAATCTGTGATTCTTCCAAGGCAGATAGGGCCATATATATAGCCAGCAGCTCCGTAGTGAAAATGCTAGTAAATGATGGATGCCAAAAGTGTCTCTAGAGTAGACTAGACGTATAAGCAGCACCCACAAATTTCTCACGTTTTGAACCATCCGTGTAGATGATAAAATGATTTAAATAGTTCTCTTCGATTATCTGTCTAAAGAAGCTTTTTATTGTAGAAGAACTATTTGTTTCCTTATTCAGAGAGGAATTCATAGAAAAAAAGGAATTCATAGAGAGATTTATGTGTATTCTTGAGAACTGCCATGGTGGTATTAGTGATTCTGCATTTTACATCTGGGATCACAATCATTAATCGTTTACACATCCTCTAGAAGATTAATGAGGGGCTTAAGTGCCTCTTCCTTATATTGGTCCAGTTTGTCTTAGGTAGGAGAAAGGTATTGAGCTAGTCCAACTCTGGACGGAATTTGAGGGAGCTTGCATAGTTTAGTAGTAGGAGCTCTCGCCGTGACTCGAGTGATGAAATATGTGCCTCGCACTGCAAACTTTCGACCGGACTAGTGCGAAATGCTCCCAATATGATTCTAATAGCGGCGTTTTGTATGGGATCCAATTTCTTCACGTATGAAGGTGGCGCGGTAATATAACACTGGCTTCCATAATCCAATTTGCTTCTTATCAGCGCTTGATATATATTGCTCAACGATGTTCTGTGTGCTCCCCAAGTGATGTTGGAAAGGGTCTTCAGTAGACCTAAGTCTGCCAAACATATATTCTTGATATAATTTATGTGTGGGAGCCAGTTGAGCTTGTGGTCGAACAGCAAGCCAAGGAATTTGTGTTCTGGTTTGTTTATTAGGTTCTTACCCTCCATCACTAATGTTGCTATTCGTAAACAGTTCCTCCGTCTACAAAAGTGAACACTCACGGTCTTCTCTGTTGAGAACTTCAACCCATTCCGTCCGGCCCACGCAGGCAGTTCATAAAGGCAATTCTGTAATAGGGATTGGCTGTACTTATGGTTAGTATGTTTGTGGTAGATAACCACATCATCTGCATAGATTCGGGCGTTGATATAAGTGGGAATGACTTTGTTATGGAGTTCATAGCAATTATGAATAGTAATGGGCTAATACAGGAGCCCTGAGGTACACCGTTGGTTTGGTGATATGTTGTAGATATTACTTCAATAGCCTTGACCCGGAAGCTTCTGTTAGTCAAGAAAAATGCAATGAAGTCGAACATTCAGCCCCCTATTTTCCACTTAGATAGTTGTTTCAGGATGCTATCGATGTTAATGTAGTCAAAGACCTTTTCAAGTCAAGAAAGACTGCAGTCAGATGTTGTCCCGTATTAGGCCTCACAAAGGTCCTCCTGAAACCCGATCAAGTAATCAAGTGTAGAGTATCCTCTAATGAAGCCCTTCTGACGACTATTTAGTAGTCTATGCTTTTCAATCACATATATCAACCTATGACACACCATACGCTCAAATACTTTACATAGGTGACTGGTTAACGCGATAGGCCTGTAGCGGGATACTGAATGCTGTAATTTACCTGGCTTATATATAGGGACTAATAGGGACTGCTTCCACGACAAAGACAAATATCCCCTCATTCAAACTTCATTGTAGATATTAAGCAAATGGAAGTGTTGCGATTGAGTTAGGTTTTTGATGGGAAGCAAACGTTATCTAGTCCGGAAGATGTGTTTCTGCCCTCACTCATGGCCTTATTAAGCTCTTCAATTGTGAATGGAATATTCAAAAAATCGTGTGCATTTTTGCTTACCCCATAATTGCTGTTCATCTTTTCCTCCTTATATTTGTTTAATATGGAATGATAGTGTGCTGCAAATATTTCAGTCATTTCACAGGGGTCTTCAATACGTCGACCTCCATCAACCATTACTGGTATTTTAGATTGCGAGGTGCCTTTTAGTATGCATACTTTCTTCCATATAGTATGTGATGAAGTTTGGGGGTAAGACTACTTGTAAATTTTCTCCAAGAGCTTAATTTGGCTTGCCGAATAGTTTTTCTCGCAATTGCCTTTAATCTTTTGTAATTTTGAAAGAGTTCGGATGTTGGGTTTAGTTTGAATTCATTAACGGCCCTTTTACTATCCTTTATTACCCTAGCGCAGTCTTTATTCCACCATGGTACCGGTAATTTGTTTGATTTTGTAGTGTTAATAGGAGTAGATCTTATGGCTGCATTGATAATGGAATCAGTGAATTCTTTTACGATTGTGTCTATATTTTTTGTGATTGGATGGTTTCAATCAACGATCTATAAAAATGTGGAACGCTTCACGATTTTGCGTGTCATCCTTGCGCAGGGGCCATGCTAATCTTCTCTGTATCGTTCCAATGTAAGTTATATTAAATTATAACAAAAAAAAAAGAGATTATAAATGTTTTATGTTATATTTTCGATTTTTCTTTATAAAGATTAGGGTTTATCTGGGCTGGATCTACTACTTGACGTAAACTCTTAATCACTGTCCTCAGCATTAAGTTTGGAAAAGTGATCAATTTGAAAAACATTCAATATGATATCCGGTCTTACCCAGCCTGGTAACTGGCGCGACTGACATTATTTTCATTTGTCGGCTTTTGGAGTCTTGTATTTTAGACAATGAGAATCATAAACAATAACAAACAATAAATTTACGACCATGCCCTAGCAAGACTCGAGCCCTCGATTATCTTAACAGTAATAGGATTATTCGGTTGCCTTGACTGCTGCACTAAACACGTTGGCAATATATTATAATTGTTATTATTTTAGCTGTGGCACTATTTATAAATTATACATTCGATTACTATTTGGTAAGTATAAATGTAAGTTTAGGTTAAACATTTTGAGCAGTTGTGGCAAAAATGATTGGTAAATTACAATATTATATAATTAGCACCATTATTGCTCGTATCTTGAGTTTAAACATTTATTTATATTATAAAATATTAATTTCAACATATTATCAAAGTGTGACTCAGTAAAACTAAAACGTTGAACTTTTATTATAAAAATAAATAAACCATCAACAAAAAATAACCTAAAATTTTGAAAGGTTGGACAAAGAATAGATTATTGTAAATAGTGAACTGTTAAAGCTAGAGTCACACTTGGTCGCACCTATCTACACGAGCAATATTGCTATTTTAAATACTTTCATAAAAATTTAAATATTCTTGTCAAAAATCATAAGAGCTTTTTAATTATACATGACAAACTAATATATAATCAATCTCCTTTATAATATAATTAATGTTTGTTTTTTAGCATACCACAGTTTTGTTACTGTTAATATTATATACAATAAAACTAATTAACTTAGGAAGGAGACTTACCTTACAGCTGCACAATAATGCAAACTTTCTATAGGGAAAAATCGTGTAATTTTCTTATGGTTTTCGTCAACATTTTCTAACAGAATACCATTTGACCATACGCTTAACCAACTGTCAATTCCTTTGGCACCAGTGGCTCCCTGAAATAATAATACGAATAACATTAGTACAGTAAAATTTAATAATTAAAGTATAAGAATTACTCTAACGTAATTTGAGAAATTTGTATTTCAAGGTCGACATTTTAGTAAGGTTTATTTTTAAAAATGATATAGGAAATATAGGATGTAATAACATGATGGCGTAATAATACACGAATCAAAGGTTTTATTATTTACATCAATCAAAATTAACCATTGTGTTTTTTTTTTATTAATGTTGTTTTGTTTATGAATGTAATTACGAGTTTCTAAAGTAACGTTTTCATCAATTATTTTATAATCGGGTTTAAAAAACAAAATGTATTTTTATGTAATAGTCAGAAGTAAACTTACACATTTAATTTTGAAATTTAATATATCAAATTTATAATACAGACATAAGATTGTGGAATCACAGAGGGTAAAAAATATAACAAATTACCATAAAATAGTAACTTTTTTTAGATTAATCTTCTCTTGGGTTTTAAAAATTAGGCTGAAAAGTTATAGGTCTTAAAAATTGGACCTATTAGTTATCTGTTCTAGTTCTAGCCTTTTCCTTTATGAAAAATGATGTTAACAGTTAAGTCAACTGTTTTCTATTTGTTTTGTTATACAGGGTGTTCATTGATATATTTTATATTTTGAATTCGTATTGCGCGATAATGATTAATGCAGGATAGTAGTGATACAGAAACAATATCGATATATCGATATTTTCTGAAAAAAATATCGAAATTTTTAGCCTATATATCAATATTGTTTTAGCCATTTATCGATATTTTTTTCTCTGATATATCGATATAACGATATTTTTTTACAAATATCGAAAAATTGATTTTTTTTTTCGGTGGCCAACACCCCTATAGGATTGAAATCAAACGTGCTTTCGAGCAGACAATGCGAGGCCGAATTTGTTAAAGTGGGCAAAGAAGTTGCTTCATGCTATTCAGCTCTCAGTGAACCAACGGCGGGACCTGCAACTAAAGATTCAAAGGAAGGAAACGAAGTGGGGATACGGGAATCAGTTCATGCAGATTTCACTAACATTAGAACTAGGTAATTGGGAATAGCTGGATTTGGGCATACGTATTTTATTAACATTGATTGAGTGATTTGATCGTACAAACTCAATAAATTTAAAACCATTTATCTTAAATATTTGATTATTGTAATAGTTAATGTTATAACAGTATAATAAAGATCTGGCAAATTTGAAATAAAGTCTCAAGATAAAAACTAAAATGTGTGTTTAACCAAATAAGTGCGGATTGCTGTAGAGTACATCGATATGTTTCTAATTATACAGAACATACAATAAAACATATGTTGTGCAAGTACGAGCAAATAGTTAATTTAAATATATTATTATCATATATATATATTATATAGAACAGGTCAATTGAAATGTTCCCGGCCTATCATAGTAAAACATATTTTATTGGCAAATTTTTTTTTATTCAACGTAATTCCCTTCAAGGGTGATACACTGATTATAGCGACCCTCCAACTTTTCGACACCATTTTTGTAGTACGATTTGTCCTTTGCTTCAAAATAGACCTCAGTTTCGACGATCACCTCTTCATTCGACGAAAATTTCTTCCCAGCAAGTATTCTTTTGAGATCTGAGAGCAGGAAATAGTGGCCGGGGCCAGATCTGGAGAATACGGTGGATAAGGAAGCAATTCGAAGCCCAATTCATAGATTTTTGACACGGGGCATTGTCTTGTGAAGCAGAACTTTCTTTTTCTTCAAATGCAGCCGTTTTCGGCAATTTCGTCTTTCAAACGGTCAAATAACGCCATGTAGCAGTCGCTGTTGATGGTCGTTCCTTTTTCAAGGTAGTCAATGAAAATTATTTCATGCGCGTCATAAAGTACAGACGCCATAACCTTGCTAGCTGACTGTTGCGTTTTCCCACGCTTTGGAGTGGATATATTGTGTGCAGTCCACTCGGATGACTGTCGATTGGACTTCGAGGTGAAGTGATAGAACCAAGCTTCATCCATTGTCACATATCAACGTAAAAACTCTAGTTTATTACGCTTGATTGATCTTCAAACACTACTCCGAATCATCAACTCGTCGTTGTTTTTGGCCAAAAGTGAGCTCGTGCGGCACCCACTTGGCACAGAGCTTTCTCATACCCAAATATTAGTGAATGATATGATGTACACGTTCATTTGATATCTTTAGAGTGTCTGCTATTTCTTTCAGTTTCAATTTACGGGCATACAAAATCATTTTGTAGATTTTTTTAATGTTTTCGTCGGTAACAACTTCTTTCGGGCGTCCATTGCGTTCACCGTCTACGGTGCTCATTTCACCACGTCTAAACTTAGCATACCAATCCTGGATGGTTGATTTTCCTGAGACAGTGTCCGGAAACTCGGCATTAAGCCAAGTTTTTGCTTCAACTGTATTTTTTCCTTCAAAAAGCAATATTTTAGCAACACGCTAAATTCCTTTTTATAAATGTTTTCACAATATCAAAAATTGCTTCACTCATAATGCTATTATTCACAAACTAATGATCCGACAGCTGTCAAATTCATAGACGCATCTTTTGAAGGTTAGGGCTAACTAAAAACATATGGATTTAATAACTCGTATCTGATATTAAAACAATTCTTTTTATAGTTTTAATAGCTTAAGATGTTTTTGTAGTCTTCCTTAAAATTAAGCTCATCCAGTGCATATATTGAATCTTAATTTCCTAGATCCTCCCTGATAAATACAAATTTGCCACTATTTCCAAGATGTTTGGATTATTGTGAGTCACTGTCTTTCAGATTTGTTCCAGACTTAAAACAGAAAAATATTTCGCAATTGTTGCATTTTCAGTGCAAGAACTCCGATACAGGAACTCTCTTAATAAAGTTATACTATTAAGCGTGTGTTTGCCACGGTTTAGTGATTAAAATTACCCTGCATATTCATGATTCGATAACTAAATCAAGCCTGACAAGGTTTGCCTTATAGACATTGCCTTTTGAGATTAATTAGGTGCCAGTATCAATCTAGTCTTCAGACCAAACTTAGTGAACGACACACCAATACCTCACACTTTCATATTATATACTCATCATGGTGTACTTCCTCCCATTTTTTCCTATGTACAGTTGCGACTTTAGCTTTGGAGTTTGGATGCGTCTGGGACAACCTCCTCTTTGGTGTGAATATAATTGTTATTTAATTTTTTTTTTACTACATTTCTAATGCAATCTAATATTTCTTGAAGAAATGTAGAAATAACTTCTTTCGTTTGCTTTTTAGTAATATTTAAATTTTATATTAGCTTATTATAGCAAGTTATGCCCTTTTAAAGGATATTTTTAACTATATTCTATATTAACTATAGCTGTATCAATTTTAAAGAAAAACACGCCAGAGGTTTATCCTTTAAGGAATCTGGTTCAGTTAAATTGCATGTAAACGATGATAATATGAAGTGTCCAGGATAATTTTCAGAATAGGTGATAGTATGACCTAACCTGAAGGTATCTGTCATTATGTGTTCCTGTGATTTCATTTAAACCTGTTCTTTTCGTCTAAATAAAAGGAAATATAGCATCATGGTAAATTTGGATTATTGTTAAACGAAGCAATATTTTTTCTCAATAATTTTGGTTATATTTGGAAAATAATTAATATAATAAGACGTTTAATGTATTCTGCAATTATTCTGAGAGATATTCCAACTTCGTTAATTGCAACATATTCACCTAGAATTTGGTAAGCTTTTGATATGCATCCCTTGGAAATACCTAAATTAGCCAGATTCTTAAAAAAATATAATCAAATTTGTACGCTCATAGATGGAATAACGTGGAAACATACATGGAAGTCATTGGTAAAGTATATTCATATTGTCTGCCATAGGAATAAGTAAAGCCTAAGAGACCTTTAGTAGTACGCTGCCGTTTATCCACTTAATGTTATTACTGAAATTATTAAATGCTTGTTTTTCATGTTTCATCATTCCCAAGGAGAGAAATATGTTGGTATGTGGAATAACAATAATAATTTCTAGCCTTTGTACACACATCTCTTACTTAACATTTTACATTTTTATATTATTTATAAAGTGCCTATTATTAATATTCACTAGTTTAGTATTATTACAAATATTAATTGTTATAAATTATTTTTATTATAATTATTTTGCCATTTATTATAATAGATAAATTAATTGAGATTTGCTTCCTATCCTAAACAGTTGCTTATATTATAATTATAATATATATTTTTACTTCTATAAATAATGGGTTATTCATTATTTTAGAATAAAATTTCATGTGTTATTAGCAATGTATACTAAAATATATTGGTCGAGTAATTGATACTTATTGGTAATTTGAATACATGTAACCCAAAATGCTACGTGCGTTTAAAATGCATCACTGACCCAATAATTAAATAACCTTAGATGGCCCAAAACAATTAAACAATTTATGACAAGGTCAATTCAAAAACATTGACCAATTCGAAAAAATAACCTGTATATCTTGCCCCATTCAACATTTCAAGGAAACCCCGACGTAATAAAATTCTTCTATAAAAATAATGTTTTTATAAAAAAAAAATTCTTTTATAAAAACATTTTAACCATTGCTTAAAAAATCTTTCCTGTTTAGATAACGGTGATGGTTGTTTCGAGAATACGTCAATCGCACAATTAAAATTTACCTGATCGGGATATAATTCTTGCAGAGGTTCTTGGATTCCTTGAAGGCCATCTTTTGTTTGTTGAGGCACACTAGAACCCAAATAAAGTACACGACACCTGCAGATTGGCGTGGATTCCGTCATTTTGGATTTTATGCTATAACAAGTCTGAAAATGGACTTTTCAACAGATCGCTTAAATTCCTTCAACTGCTTATGGCGATTTCAAGACGTGGCCGTTGAAGAACAGGCATGTTGATTTTTCTGAAAAAAAAAGAGAAACGGTATAAATAAAAATCAATGTATTAGTTTGATGTTTTTACACATTTTCAGAAAACAAGGAATATTCAATCATTTTGTTATGAATAAAATTGATTTTAGCTATTATAAATAAATGAAACGATTTCATTCACTTTTCTTGTTATGTTATTAGCACATACTCGCGAACCATATAAAAAAACCGGAAGGTACCATAGCTTGGTAAATAAAGATTTTACTTAAGACCATTTCTTTACTTGATCTACAAAGGAGGGATACATAGAGGAGTAAATTGTAGTTATGTATACACATGTAGTTCGCTATTATTAAAGTATTGTTGATATGCTGCTATTAAATATATTTTATGTCTCCTACAAAAATTAATTTCTAAAGTAGAGGCTCCTTCAATGTGCGGCAGAAATTTCATCACTTGGATCACGATGAGAGCTCCTTCTCATGAACTATGCAAGGTCCCTCAGATTTCATCCAGACCTGAGTCAGTTCGACTACTTCTTCTCTAACAAGCTAGACAACAACACTACAATAAGAAATCGTATAGGTCCGTCATCAGTATTTCGTGGAATTTGCAATCGATTGAGAACAATACCTGCTACAGTCAACAGGACTGCGACAATTCCAGCCTGGCAGTACTCCAATATATCTATAGACCTATCCATGAAGGTACTAAAGAAAGAATATATTAGCTTCTCCATAGTAAAAGAGCCCTTCGCCCAGACATTTGAGGAGAATTACCCAAATCATTTCCCCGTTTATACGGATGGTTCTAAACGGCGATATTTCGTTGGTGCCGCATACACTCCGGGACTGTTCGAGGAGTACTTTTGGCTTCCCACAATTACTAGCATTTTTTCCGCGGAGATTTTGGCCATTTATAAGCCCCTATCTGCACTGGATGGTCGGTGGGCCCATCAATACTTGTGGTGTCAGACTCACTGAGTTCTTTAGACAGTCTGATTTCAGTAAAGACAGTCCACCCTCTAGTTATAGCTATCAGAGAGCTACATACAACATTGGAGAAGAGGAGAGTAAGAATAAATTATCTAAATTCCCGGTAACGAAAGGGCCGACTATCTGGCAAACAGAAAGGAAGATTCTATTCATTCCAAATAATATTCTATACATTCTATTCAGTAAGGAAGACGCTAAAACACATATAAAAACTATATACAAAATATTGGATAAACTAAATTGGGATCTCCTTATGGAAAATAACAAGTTTTGGGAAATCAAGGGGTTTTCTCACCAATCTCCTAACGTTAACAATTTCAACAAGTTCCAATTGAGCATCCTTTCTCGGCTGGGAATAGGGCATAGCAGACTAACGCATGAGCATCTGTTAAAAGGAAGAGACCCCCCATAATGTAACAAATGCCAAACACAACAGAATGTCAGGCACATCCTTCTCGAGTGTGAAAAGTGTGAGGTACTGAGACGGCAGCTCGGAATGCCAAGGTCATTAAAACAACTGGTCCAACCCAAGCATTTGGATATGCTTTTCAACTTTTTACGGCCGCTAGATTGATACACCTTTTGTAATTCTTCTTATTCTAATTTGTATAGTATATTATTTTTGAATGTAATTGTTACTTTTGTATACTTTATTTAAAAATACATTGTAACTCGACCCTAAATAGCTCTAGAGACTGACGGCCTTTTTAAAATAATAAATAAAGAAATAAATAACCAAACTTAACGAACTTAAGTATTACCTTCAACTTTAGTTTAAGTAGTCCAATTTAATATCAATTCGGGAAATATAGACCGATGTATCTATTCCACACTCGTCTTGTTTGTGTTTTAATACAAGTACAACAGAACAATGATAATACACTAATTCGTAAATTAATATTGCGTATTGTATACTAAGCGTATTAGATATAATAATTATAATATAGTAAGATGAAATAAAAAACATAGTTCAGTACAATTACATTTTCCTGTAGTAAGTAACACAAATTGTAATACATATTTATATAATATTATTGCTGTATAATTATTAAATAATTTTGTTTCACTTTAAGTGACATTTGGACATCTGTGAGGTCCACAACAACATCAAGAACCTCAAACCCCAATAGCTATATTTCTATAAGCACTAACATATATCTCAGCATGATTTCTCAGCACATGAAGCAGTGAGTTTTATTAAATGATTATTAGGTATTGCCAAATTTCAGAATAAGTATGTATGAATTATTGTATTTATAAGATGTAATTTTTATGATAAGCGAGTTTTAATGATTATCTGTGTTTGGAGAATGATAGTACTTAAGAGGAAGTAAAGTAAGTTATAAAATCAGTCTATTACAATTTGAGTTATTTTATGGAAATAACATATAGTGAAATTTTAATTCACCGCGCTGTCCATTTCAACAGCTAGATATTAGTTATAAAAAGTCTATAACATATTTTTCACTGGTTGTCGAACAAAAATATGCAAAGTAGCAAAGCATAGGTGCGTCTGTAGGAGCGGCAATTAATATTTTACATGATAAGTTTACGATGATAAAGTTGTCGGCCCAATGGGTGTCACAATTGCCTGCGGTGAACAATAATGAACAAACCCAGTTTACAACTTAAAACAACGAGTTCGTGTTTGGAACAGTTTATACAATGTTAGAAGATATATTTCATTAGAAACAATACTTTGTTATTTGGAAAACTAAGTAATTATTTACATAATGTATTACTATATTACAGCCGACAACGAAGGAAATGATAACCGCGGACAGACTCGCGAGAGAAGCCACTGCAAAGGAAGAAATAGGACTGAAAAAGCAAGGATAGATCAGCACCAGAACCATCAGGGAGAGGAAACACAGGACTGAGCAGGAAGGCTGTGCAATTGATGACAGGCCACGGAAATATGCAAACCTACCTGCACAGATTTAAATTAAAGGAGACCGATGGACTCTGCGAGTGTCGCACAGGTCCAGAAGACACTACGCATATATTGGAGACATGCGAAATTGGGAAAAGGGTATAGGCCCGAAACAGGCATAGGACAGCCGACGGGAACTACCAGTTAAGGAATGCAGAGGGAATAGTCAACAAGGAAACCGTTACAAAGATCAACGCATGGTCCGATACGGTGATTGACTATGAGGAAAGTTATACACAGCATGGCAGCCAAGAAGAGTCGAATGCTGGCGCGCAATAAAGCGGCCAGTTAGAGATCAGTGAGGAAATACGATAGGGAATTAGCGAATGAAGTGTGCAATAGCGTCGCGACGGTGCAGAACAGGCTCTCGGAGACCCGTCCGTGAACCGTTCCCGAGACTTACGTAAGACCAGCTCAGAGCTTTAAAAAGCACCAGAGCTATAGACCAATGGTCTACATTTCAAATATATTACAGCCTTTTTAGAAAGTTGAAAACTGTTTATATCCATATTTAATCAAACATATAGTTAGACGCCCTCTGAATAAAATTTGAGTTGGTTCTTTGTCTGCATCACTATAAGATGTTCCACTATAAGCCATTTGTTAACATTTGTTTCGAGATATAGAGCCATTTTACGGGTTTCCACTATGATTTGTCCCATTTCATTTTATCCATATACCTGAAACTCTTCTTTAGCGTTTTTTAGTACCCCATTACACAAGAGTACAAAAAATTTAAGAGCGGTTTAAGTTTTGTATCTATATAGTTTTGGGTGTTCTTGATACAAGGATTTTTTTATCATAAGACTCTTTATTATTCTATCTATGTATAAGACGCTCTTTTACAGTTTGGGCAACTATTTTAAAGCAGTTATGACATTAAAGTAAAAGAGAATAATACTTGAACAATATTAGAATACTGTTTTACTTTCAAACATAGTATACGTTAACTATCACACCCTGAAACTTTTTCTTTGTGCGAGTGAGTCCTCTTTGTACATTTTCGCTCGTAAGAAGAATCTGGAAGGTCTCGCCATATTTCCAACAATAGTGATATCATTAAGACTCTATATTTTCCTTGGTATTTTTTTCTCTTGTTTCTTTTTTCACTCACCTCTTCCAAATTGTTCAGAAAATAATCAAGAAATGTTTTTGACATTTTCTTGATGCTTTGTTTATAGTTGGGTCTTTATGATTGACTGTGACCTCCTTAAAAGTAATCGTCTCTTTTTGAGGATCTATTACGATCGTGATAATTTTGGGTCGTCTAATGTCTATCCCGACGAAAACCTGTATAGAGGAGAAAAGCGGTTGAAGCCTGGAAACTTTAAAACTGTGTATTTGAAGCAATCTCAATCCTTGGGAAGTGATCATACAAGTACATACTTCATCAATTCAAACTTTATGGGCAGTGGTGTTCAAAAAACTTTATGTGGAGGTACCAAGGTTTCTAGGATGACGTTCTTAATGAACTTGAATATACAGTGATTTGCGCGGTCTGTTCAGCTTCAAGCAGGGAAATTTCGTAAACCCAGCTTGTTGTCTGAGCATCGTGTAATATATTTTCAAATCTCCGCACACCTGCCAACAAAGGTTTTCATATTTTAATTTGCGAAGAACCAATTCCAAATCCTTATTTCTTTGATGTGTAGGGAGTGTTCTACGAGAATTGAAGCGGCGCAGCTGCTTTTTAACTTTGCTTTGTTATTCTTATCGCTTCATGGCCTCTGTTCTAACAAACTGTTTCTTATAGCGACTTAATTCTAAATTGTTGTCATTTACTGAGTCAGGCTGAAATCAAACACTAATCTATCTATCTGGAATTGCGCGATCTTCGTCTTTTTTGTGGATGTCACTTTCGCTGCTATATGTGAATATTTTTATATTATCGAAGTTCATTACTTAGGTCCAATGATAAAAATTGTTTAGATCTTGGTTTGACACAAATCCATATAAATATTAATATTATAGATATATATTATAGATAATTATTTCCAAGTCCCTATAACTAATATTATTCTAAATCGATATTAAGAAATCATTTGTAGATATAATGATTTGAAAATGAATTAGTTCCAGCAAGAACGTAATATCATCTTGTTTTTCGTTGATAATAATACACTTTAATAAGCTATGATGCATCTTCTGGGCATCTTTCAGTAATTACAGCTCATCTTATTACGTTTCAAATAAACACCTTACTGAAAACTTGTTTATTGATTTGTTATCGATGTTGAAATCAGACGGTACTTCGATCGACGTGCAAGATTACAGTTACTTTACTTGCAGAATATCGCGTTTATTAATTTTATGGTTGCTAAACTTGTTGGTCCAAATATATTTTCTGTTGACTTTTTTAATATTATACGTGTAACAATTTATACTTTCACGCTTCATTCGGAAAAAATATATTTACACTTTCCCCAATTTTCACTGACGGAACCTTCCTTTGGTTATAGACGGATATGATACCATCATTTTAAATGCTTCTATTTTTAAATTATCAAGAAACTCTAATAAATTAATAAATTAATTAATGAATTTGGACCTAATTTTTCATTTGAAAATAATAACTAAAGAGAGTACATTTTAATATAATAATAGATTTTTGTTTGTATCTAGCAATTAATATTCGGCATATACTTTCAAGCTCCTTTTAAATATATGTACACAATAATGCAATAAATACATTTGAAAAAATACTGGTACCGATTCCATCTGTTGAAACCTGGTTATGAAAACTTGTTAGAAAAGTTAAATTTTTCATACTTTGTTATTAATTCTCACTACCATATCAGGCGAAAAATTCTAGGTATAAAATTTTCAGATATTGGCCTTGTATTAAAATATGTTAAATATAAGGAAACAAAATATATCGTGTCGCAATTCTCATTTCATTTTATTAAACATTAAATTGATTTATTGGCTGCATTTATTGGCTGCAGAATAATAGTCCTCAATCCGGACAAAAAAAACAAGTTTGGTAATTGGCATTAGTTGTTGGTTGTGTTGATATTATGTATTTTGGTTGTGTTGATCTTATCTTTAGTTATCTTAGTTATCGTTATCTTTTAGTGAGGATACGGTGTTTTAAGAATGAAGTGGATAGTGATAGTAACTCTTTCTTTTCTTATAAGTGATACCATAATTATTTTAGTTTAAATATTATTATTATATACATTGTCATAACCCTAAATGTAATGCTTCAGCTAAATCAAAATTCAGTAACTTTTAATTCTAGTTGAATCATATTTTTGAGTATTAAATGTATTTATTTAATTTTAAATTATAAATTGTATATTTTTTAACGTTTATAGGTGTACCATAACCAATCTAAGCCAAAATGTATCAATCACAATATTCGAAACTTCATAATAATAGTTATATCCAATTACAATCATAATCATATAGAGACTATAAAAATATGCCATCTTTGTATGGTTTACAAGGCCTTAAAGTTACTATAATAAATGAATAATAAAATGTGAAGGGTTTAAAAAAGCCGAAAACTTTTAATTTGCATTGAAGCGTTTCTACAGAGGGAAGTGGTAATTTGTAAAAAGCGTATACAAGGCAAAACTGCCAGCAAACTGCTGCAAAACAAATTTGAACCAAACCCTTATATCGGCGCATATCATTCGTCACATTTTTCAGTTTAACATAAACATACCTCGTCCCCTTCCTTAAACTGAGTAAGATACAAATAACTGCAAGAGTACCAAAATAAAATGATGAAGAGATGGTCCATAATCAAAATTAACTTCCGGCATCACAATTTGTGACAGTATACCGATTGGTCAGTCAATAACGCATTTAATCAAATCCTTTGGGTCACCTTTTATAATCGCTCTAACTCTGACCAAAAAACTGCATACTGTAAATGCAAACAGTAAGACTCACGAAAAAATCTTGGTGGGCTAAACTAATTGTTTTAACATTTACCGTAATAATGTGTTTCTTCATTATATATGTGTTATAACATACCAAGAAATAATTGGGACTGTATTAATTTTTAATATGTAAATAACATAATTATAGTAATTTTATGTTAATAAATTATCAATTATTATATAATTAAAATACAAGTTAGTTAACAAAATACTTTTTTCCTTCTAATTCTATTTAATGTTCTTACTATGAAAAATCAAATTCCGTAAAATGTTTTGCGTCTAGTAAAACGGCTTTATTAAAGAAACATTTACATTCTTCATATCGGCGAGGAATGCGGTCATATATAGGACGACCCAAGTAGAACTAATAGGTTCCCATAAGTGGAAAACAAATTAGCTTAATTTCAATATAACAGATTTAATGCTATATAGTCGAATTAATAAAACTAGCCGTGGGTTAAGACTGAAACGTATAGTATGTACACGCCTATATGCAAACTTCTTGATTTACCAGACAAATGAGACCGTTAACATAACACGCACGTGCTGACAGTAGACATGGAAACGATTAGCAATTTACCTATTACGTGAAAGTGATGGCTAAACAAGGGAACCTAGACAAACTCTAAGTGATATTTAAAAGACTTCAAAAAAGGAGGAGATTCTATGTTCGACTGTATATTTTTTAATGTAAATTCGCCGAATTCTCCAACTGTGGGCAATTTTCAAAAATTATTTTTTTATTCGAAAAAGTACACTTCCGAGCTGGTCCTATTGGAACCAAATCAGGATCTGTGTGGGCGAAGGAAGCGAAATCGAGGAAAACGCTCAAATTTCAAAGGCACTTTTAATGTTTTCACATATTTTTGTATCTATAAGAATCAGATATTTGAGTATAATATTACTACTGAACTGATCTGACGAAAAATCGGAAGCAGTTTACAGCAGAAGCCATTCAGTTTGCTTTTTAAGCACAAACTATGGTATATATAACGTCGTAGAACATATTGTATACAATATTGTACACTACTGCTACTGTGGTGTAATTGTTAAAGGGTTTAACTGCCTAACGGAGGTCGCGGGTTCGATTCCCGTTGGGGAAAATAACGTTTTGTTGTTTAGTTCACATTTGTCAAATCACCTAGACTAGGTAGCCGACCCGGGGGCCTGAAGCCCTCCTTAAGTTTAGTCATTTTTTCTCTATTCCTATTTTTTCTCAAACGGGCTGCACCTTTACTTGGCCTACCCATTTTAATACTCAGTAAAACAACTGTATAATTTGTTGAGTAAATCTTTAACGCTAAACAGGGAAAATAAAATGTTGTTAACAGGAACATTGAACCGACTTCAAAAAATAAATAACTCACTAGATATTAAAAAACAAACTTAGATTTTTAACACAAAAACAAACATTTTAAAACAAAATATGTACATAATAATCGGTGTAAAAACTAAATAAAATTAAAGGAAGCCCAAACAATACAAATATAATAATACAATTTGGGTTCGGCAATGACAAAAGTTCGTTGAAAGTGATCAGTTGGTAGTAGTTAAAATAAGATTGTAAATAGATAAAAAGGTTTACATAGGTATTAATCTAAATTGTTTGTATATAGTAGAATATAATATACGTGTAGTAGATAGGTTAAATAATGTTTTTGTTTATTTTTGTTTATATATTACAGCGATTATTAGATACATGTTTTATTTTAATATGTTTTGTTTGTGTTAAAAATCTAAGTTAGAATATTTTTTAATTTTTATTGAGCTTCTTATTTATTTTTTGAAGTTGGTTAAATTTTTTGTTAAAAATGTTTTTAAGAAATAGATACGAAATAGTTTTATTAATATATTAAAATTATTAGAAGTAGATTAGGCCTCTAACCCAAATTTTATTAACATTTTCTTAGCCATTCAAATTGTATTTATTAGGCGTCTACATGCATTCCGATTATTGTCAATTCGTATGTTAACAATTTTTCTTTCGAATCTTTCTCATCCTTTTTAAACACTTGGAAAAATTCTTTATGGCGTTTTTGCTGGATTTTCGTTAATTGTTTTTTGGTCCTCCTGGTCTTTCTTTAAATTAAAAGCAAAATCACCGTCTGTAAATCGTTGAAATAAAGAGCGCCTTATGAAGTATGGTAGTCAGTATCGCCATAAGTTTCTCAATGTATTTGATGGGCTGCAGCAACAGGTTTATACAGATGAAACAACAAAAATAACATATCGAAAATATAACTGAGCCTCCTTATATATTGAGCGTCCTTGTATATAATTAGATATTTAGTAATACGAAATGTAAAAACAATTTCTGTTATGTGGAGAAATGTTAGAATTTAACTGTTAGGTTGGGTTGTTTAATAATTGTTTATGTTGATACTGTTATCTGCTTGCGCGATTCAATAGTTTTGGCGCTTCGCTTGTTATGATAAATTTTAAATTGCTGTTTAATATTTGTAGTTGAAAATGCCGAGGCTAAGTACATAAGCAGTCAGAAACAACAAGCAACAAGAACGATGTAATGGGTTACCATTCTTATCAGTAAAATGCGTTACAGAGGTAAGCGTTGATACTACTAACTATTAAGCAGCTATGGTTTTTATTTGAAATATTTCATTGTATTGCAGCTGCACTAATGTATGGACATTATGACTAAAATCTCTCAAAAAAAAACATAAACGATACAATTTTGGATTTACCAAAAACCTTGATGTTTGGTGGATAGTTTTTTAACATATACATAATTTAATGCAATTATTTCAGGGTTAACTGTTAGCATGGAACATATATTTAGAAAACTTAGGGATTTGCAGCTCTTTAAAGGATATAAGTCGATGCGGTGAACATTTAGTGTTAATGAGTGTTAGAAAACATAGGATTTATATACTGTAAAGATAATCCATGAAGAGGTTCAATGCAACTACTAGACATTGCCTTTAAAATAATACACTTTTTAACTGCATATAATAAAATAAAGGAGAATTTGTTATTTCAATTTGTATACAGACATAGATATTTCAAAATTATACATTAGGCCATTCTTGGCAACATCCTAAAAAAGCACAAAAGTAACAAAAGTTAGAATAACGCTTGATGAGGTTTTGCATATCATACATTTTTTTAACAGTTGATTACAAATATATTTTTCTTCATGCTAGGAACAATTCAAGAAAAATCCCAAAAGTGGTCAACAAGAGCTGTAAGTAAGGAATGGCTTACAAAACATAAATAAGTTGTAAAGATGTGATGCCAGAGAGTGAATAATTTTAAATTGTTACTTGGTAAATATAAATGAAATGTTTAAATGTATTTTCTGTAATTTACATATTAAGTAATAGATGTATCAAACAATATGGCTATAGAAGGTGATATCTTCCTCCTTATCACTACATATTCAAAAAAATCGAATTGTTGGGGGATGTAGAAAAGAATAACTAAAATAGACATGCAGGTCGAAAAAAATATGGAAGCAAGGACTGTTTAGATATGGGGAAAGAATTGTCTACAATAACACCCTTCGGATTGGAAAAACTACAGACACACAGAAGAAGAAACATATGAAGAAGTATGCATGGATATGTGTTTAATTGTTCAGAATGTATATAAGCATTTGGTTAAAATGTACGAGGAAATAATGCGTACTAATTGTTTTGCAGATATGGCGAATGCACTAGAGAAAATGAAGTGATTAAATCTAATTTTACGTACAGAGTTAGTAATAGAAGAAACCAAGGGGAAATACAGTGATAGAATGATTTGACAAGAAAGCGCAACAACGAAGAAAACAAAAACTAAACATAAAAATGTAAAAATGTCCTCTAATGAAAATAAAATACATTATTTAGATGTACAATTATCTATTAAGTGGGTTGAGTCTTCAGCGGATACATTAGGTGGTTTAAAAAAGAGTTCAATGTAAATATAAAAAATAATTAACATTTAAAGTACTAAAATAATATAATTAATTAACTGTCGTTTAATAAATAGATAATATTTGCACTAGATGAGATACGTTAGATGATGATCGAATGATTGAATATGTGCATTAAATATACTATAATTTTAAAATAAATTATATATTACAACATTTTTGTTTCATTATTTTATTTATATTCGAATGTTATTAAACATCAAATCTAAAATAAACTAAAATGCGTAAAATGTCAAAGTCAAATGCGAGAAAATTGCGACGTCTTGGCGTCATAAATTGAGATGATAAGAGTTCATAGCTAGTTTGTATAGATTATACAGTATATTCTATAATCTAAATTGAAGAATAATGTATATATTCGAAGCCTGTGAGTTTCTTTCTCGACGAAATTTTTATTACACATGAGAAATGGCGAAAGAAGTTTAAACAAAAAAAAAATGACAATATTAAATTGAAAATGCAAAAACGCACAGCTTTATTTGCAATAAACTATTGAATTAAAACTGGTCCTATCTGATTATAACCAAATCATATTTCATTAAGATCTTCCATTTCCTTTTTAAAATAAAATAATATAAATCTATTATATGTAATTATAGTTGACTAAAGGAAATATATATGTAACAGGTTTGAAATGACTCAGTTCATTTACTATTTAAATTAAAATACATGAAGATGTCTGAACCTATTTGCTTTATTATATCGATTAAAATATTCATTTAAAATGAGTTCTTACGTTATTTTCATCTTTTCGTTTTTTATTCAAAGTGGAAGAGCAACTCCATTGTAGCGGAACGATGGGAAAGTTAAACCTTGGAACGAACCAAACTGATTATAACTATTATACAGTTCTGGCTTAGCAAGATTCTAATTAATCATTTCAAATGCGATATTTTCTCGTCTCAAATGCGATTTTGTGGTCGTTAAGATGCCACTTGCGAGATAATATACCCGAGTGTGTGAAATTGAAATTTGTAAACATTCTTTGGCACCTAACAGAGTTATGACCAATTACCTGAAATAATGTAAAATTAAGCGTTTATATTGCGCGATGTTGAGCGATTGTTATTATGAAACAGATAATATGCAAACATGTGTTTTTATTTCACTTATATAGTCTTGTGTTATCAGTTTAATAAAAATGAGAATTAAAGCCAAACAGACTTGGCAGACGAGATTCTACCAAAATGTTCTCAAAAAATTGTCTTAAGAATTACGCGGACAAAAAACTGAAAAAAAAAACAAACATTACATCGTTGGAAGTATACGTTTACAATTATACCGTAGCTATGTTTTGGTTACATCTTTAAAAGCTTGTAAATACATTAAAAAGTATTGTTTTATTTTATATTTTTATTTCAATTAAAAATCAAATTTTAATAAAATTAATTAATTTGTTTTTAAATAAATATGAAGCAAAAAACCATTATATTTTCAACCCGTCTAATTATAGGATATGTAAATTGAACGTACATGATTGGACTATATAAATCTGATAATTCTAGAACACTGAAACAATTTGTTTTAAACAATGTACTAATGGACCATGATGCTTGAGCACGGGTTGGCAAAGTCATATTCTTGGTACCATTGGGTTCCAACTAAAAATGAATCGAATATAATAGAAGCACTGTATTCGAAATCCAAGTTTACCTTGTTTTTGATCTTTTATTTTAATACAAGCACTATCAGCTGGATGAATCAGGTGGTGAATGATTTCCCCGGCAAGACCTTGTGCGAAAAGTATACAAGTTGAATTTATGCATTTATTAATTCTAAAGGACTTTTTTGATTTAAAGCTTAAGAAAAATTATAGTCGCTACTTTTTTAAGACAATTTACGGATTCCAGGATTCCAGACAGGTTACGATTCATACGTCGGAACAAGTAGTAATCAGAAGGAGCAAGGCCTGGAGAACGCGATGGATGTGGTAGCTCTTCCCGTTTTGCACCATGTCATCGAACGTCGTTATGCAGAATAATCATGTTGTTTTGTTCTTGGTTGAATTCCGGCCGTTTTTCGCGCACAGTTCGGCACAAATACATCAATTCTAGTCCATAGTATTCCCCATTTATGCCTTCAAGTCATCGTCTTTTTTTGGCTATCCAGAACGCTCTCTGTTTTCGATGTCAAAATCTCCATTTTTAAAATGTCGAAACCAGTAAACATATGTTGAAATCGATGGAGTATGTTTGCTATAAGCTTCATACAGAAAAGAAAAACTTTTCCGCAAATACGATTTACTCAGTAAAAATTCAGATATTTTCAGTGAAAAAACAAATTTTTCACACTTCGACGAAATGACAGATAATGAAAAGTGAAGTCTTTATCATGAAGTTGGTTACAAATATACCCGATCCGATTTAATACCCAGTAATACCATCGGTTTTAAATCCGCGTAAATTAAAACAAAAACTAAATGATTTATCAGTTTTATTGTTCAATCAGTTTTCATAAATATTACAAAAATACAAATACAACTATTTTCTAGAGACAACTTGTATAAATAATACCATTAAATTATTAAATAATTTAGGTTTATATATACAATATTTAATGGAAGAGTAAATAAACGAATATTTTATATTGAAATGTTCAATACAAATGATAACAAAAATTACTGTAACAGTATTATTATTGTCTACAAGGCACCGAGTATAACATATAAAGGACTTCACTAGAAGTACATGTATGGAGAATATATAGAGTACATATTACTATAAAATATGGAGTACATAATATACTAATATGTGGCATACACAGGTTACTCAAGATAATAGAAGTAAAAAGTGAAATTATAATAAAAGGAACGTAGGAGCAAAACGAACGAAGAAAAGTTATAAGTACATGTATGAATAAGAACTGGTAGGTAAATGAGTAATTTACCGGTTGGAATCGGAGTTGTGGCAGGGAACCAACAGGATGGTTCTAGGGCGTAGATTTAGCAATAATTATTTAGCAAATCTTTATTGTATATTTATATGAATCGGATTATTATTAACTATAGACATAAGAAATAATTATTGGCAATAGGGCAGATTGTGGACCCACGAAGAGTAATGATAAAAAAAAATTATTAACTTATCCAATACAAAAGTGAAACATATTAACAGAAATCATTTGCGTTTAAAAAATCATCATGGTGAATATACTGTTATTCAGAGGAATATATATATATATATATATATATATATATATATATATATATATAGAGAGAGAGAGAGAGAGCGACAGAGAGAGAGAGAGATAAGATATCTCTTCTATCAAATGAATGACACTGCTATAGTGTATAGGCTTCTTTTATATGACACGTTTGACCTCCAAAACGATCCCATCTGAATAAATTACAGGCAACTGGTTGTGACAAAGAATTTGCCGATGGTTATAACCAACCATTTTCAGAATCTGTGTCGTTTCAGAGAAATTTTGACGACAGGTGTGAGCTATTATACCATTACGATAGAAAGAAATCGGCGGCCGGTTTTTATGGTACTGGTTTATTATCCTTGTTAATATTGATTTTAAACAGTTATCTTATTTCTATTAAATTTTTTATTAATACTAAATAGGCTAATCTATAGATTTTATTTTAAATAAAGTTTTAATCGTTAATTTACTTTACCCATAAAATAAACCAATAGATATTAATAACTTTAAAAAAGGTCACAGAAATTTACTATTATAGTAATATATTTTAAAGGATAGATATTTTAATATATTTTAAAGGATAAATATATTTTAAAGGATACCTGAGTGGGACAGTGGCAATGGGTATGCTAGTAATATAGTGATGGTGGATAGTTGAGTAAAATTGTTATGGTAAAATTTTACCTATTATAACCAAACTCTCTTATATTTTCAGTTTTCAATTTCATTCTGCAAGAAACGAAGAATAACATGAAAAAATTACATAAACTTCCCAAGAAATAGTTCCTTTTTGTCATATTTATAGTATTATTTTTTGCCAAATAGGCGAGTGACCAGCTTAGAGACCATTCCAAAAGACATCTGATCTTCCCCAGCTTATTTAATGGTCTAACTCTAAAACTTTTTCTTGTTGGATTTTACAATTTTGCCTAAAAACAATCATAAATATAAATTTACGTCCATATGACAACGGGATTCGAACTCGCGACTAAGCTTATATCTGCTCTATTTTAGCCTTTAGTTCGTTGAATTGTTGTTCATCCAACATTAATTTGTAGCCTGTCTTTTACTACTTCTAGAATGGTTGCTTCATTTGGTTAGTTCTTCATTTCAAGCCAAGTTCTTTATTATTACAATTAGATTAAAATCAGATCATCCAAATAAAGTTTTTTTATTACATAGATGATCAATATTGTCCACTTTCACAAATTATGAAGCTAATCCTACTCGCCGAAGTACACATAATATTAAAATACTCTTTAGGTATTTAATTTTAATTCCGTCAATTTGTTTTTTGACATACATTCGTAAGGTTTATACTTATGCCCTTTGTATCAGCAAATATCGGCAATTTACCGCTATTCTTTAAATACCTTTATTCAGATGTAGATCAATTCTAAAGTTGGGCCGTTATCTATAACACCCAATGGTTCTTTCTAAGTACATTTTTAGCGATAAAGATGAATACTACATAATGCCATCAAAAAAAAAATTAAACTGGTGTAACCAACGTATGGTAGATGTGCTGCACTGTAACTACTCAAGAGAATCGAGCTAAAAAGTGCAGTCGAAATGAAAGGAACATGACAACAAAAAAATACATTCAACAGGTTAATAACGTAAAAAGGTAAAAATCCTCTAATTAAATTCGAACTTATTAACTTCTATTACTTTTCTGTACTACCGTTATAACAATAGTGTTACTGACACTAATTTTCAGTAAAAAGATCATCTAGTGTACGTATAAATAAGAACTTATGAATAAATCAGACCTACTACATGGGATACTACAGAAAAAAGCTTCTAAAGCTTTACTTCGGGTGTGTTCAATATTTTGAGGTCGAATCAAGGATAGAATTAATGAAGTTGAAGAATTCATTATAAAGAGTCTTCAATATAAATATTTTGTGGGTCTTCGGATTTGCAGTGCGTAATTTACTGGCTGTAATCAGAATTGAGGCATGGTTAAAGGGTGTTTTTTAATTTCTGGATAGGATGGAATAATCGGGAAATACATGAAGACCTTAATTACCAGTCGGTATACTCTTTCATTAGTTGTTCTTAGTCCACCAACGGGTAGTCCTCACAAATATCTTAATTTGGAACACTTTGTTTTATTGATCTAATCTGAGAAAATCAGATTATACCGGCTAACATATATAATAAATAAAACGCACTGACATCTGATACAAAAGGATTATAATTAAACTGGCAGATTACTTGATCTATACTTGGTGGATTTGATCTAACCATCTTAGATGACAGAAAAGCACGAAAGAAAACTTTTACAGTGGAAAATAATTGTTTGGATTCTTTGTGGATTCATTTTCAGCTTCCAAAATTTAAGTTACTAGACTGTTAATTTTTTAAGATTGAGAGCGTAGAAAGAACGTCATACGCATAAAGTTCAGATTTTACACTTTAGACTTTAGGTATAGAGACGATGGTATATTAATCAGTCCCGATTGGGAACCTTGTGGAATCTCCTAGTCTAGAAATAACCACCGACTTGTATGAAGTGTACAAGATCACTATACATTTTAACGTCAAATGACTTGATAATGACCAGAAAATTTGCATTATTAGATACTGTCATGAAAAGTGCGGTTTACTTCGTCTGCTAACCTCGCAGTTTGATATATTGGCTTAAGAATTACTCTTTCAATGATCTTTAATAATTGAGATTGATTGAACATTAGTTGGACAGTGTTAATTTGTCTTAATTTTTATAACATGAGTTATATAGGCTTGTTTTCAGAGAAATCGAAATTATTGCAACCTGAAAATATTATTTATCATATTTGATAATTCAGAAAATTGTTTGCAAGGAAATTTTTGAAGTTGTCGGTTGGCTATATTGTAGGAATGAGATATTTTTTGCAGAGTGAGCATTTTAATGATTTTTGGGACAAATATATTTGTATACATTGTATTTTTAAAATATTCAGGAGATTGTTATATAAGAGGAACTGCAGGTCCTGATAATGACCTGCATTTACAAAAAGCACACCACAAAATAATTTAGTGGTTTGTTTGTCATTTCTTTTTCAAATGTATCGATTAAATACAGCTATAACATTACTTAGAAATAATGTACACTGAATTATTGTTTAATATCTATTTATACGAAAACAAGCATTATGTCATTGCACAATAACCAAATTGCCAACCGCGAAAATATTATTCTGTTGGGTGGATGTTCTTTGTTGAAAGTTAATAAGTGCTTATATAAATAATAATAATCTGATTATTCTAGGAGTGTCTGACCACACGAAACGCACGAAGGAATTTTAGCGTTAAATATCTCATCGGAGGCGAATTGAACATTCAAGGTGGGAAACATAACGAAGTTTTTCAGATTGAAAAAAATCTTTTTATGTTTGAACATCTAGGTATTGTTCTTGAGATATAATTATGTATATTAAGCAGATGTTAACAACTTCGTAAAAGGTATTAAAATTAATGAGTTTGGCAATTAACAAAACATACTTATGTAACAATATATCATGTAGAGCCATACATTGTAATTAATATTAAATAGCAAGTAAGTCTATCTGCATTCCACTGAATCAGTTAAATATTTTTGAGATTAATGGCCTTGTATTGGTTATATGCAGCAGTATCAATAATTTAACCATTTGACAGTAAAATATCGATTGATATAATTAACAGTAATTAGCTGTAATCACAAAAAAACTACGTATATATACATATATATATCTAGTATATATATAGTTTGCAGATATTTTCTGTATGATGCAGTATAATTTAGTTGTCGTTTACAGAACAAATTTCTAATAATAGGTTTAGTACATAATCAAACTATAAACTTGGAATATGTGCTATATATATATGTGTGTGTGGAATAAACTATGTTTTGAACTATTTATGGTCTTTATTCACTAATTTTACTTTGTACAGACTACATATGTTACCTTAACAGCTTACATTATCGTTATATTTTACAATTGTTGCTGTTTTCCCGCTTATATTCTAACTTAACCTAACTTTTTATAAGTGTCAAACATAACGACTAATTACGTCAAGGACATCCGAACCATCTTAACCATCGAAGAAAGAAATATTGCCCATCGACGTATAAATCATATATAATAAAAGCGTCTTTACATATAAAGACGCAACTATATGAACAAAAGTAAAATGCAGATTCGAAGAAGTTCTTGCTTTCATCCAAAAACATACCACTTGCTCAACTTTTGAAGAACTTGGTTGGGAAATACATTTAGTGAGATAACATTTGTGGATATTAATTTCGGTCTCTATTACATTAACCTGTACTTGTGCTTGTTTCTTAATGAATATGAATATTGAAAGCCTTAGTATTCATCATTAAATTATAACTTAAAATGGAAGATTTACTTAGATAACTCAGTATATTCTTATTAGTATTGTTTATTATCACGTGATCAAAATCACTTTTTAGAAAAATTTTACATGTTTAGCATTGACTTCTATTTAGGTTAGATGCATTAAAGTTGCACTCGATTACTCGATCAACTTTCCTTTTCGTATAAAATATGCTGAATCATTGTTCTTTAACTTTTTATCTGTATATAAATATATGTTTTCGTTGATTTATCCTTGTGTACTAATTAAACAATTTAAAAGTTATATTCAGCAATTAAAATAGCCTAACAGTGTCTATGTCTAAATAATGTTTAAAAGTATAATGTGTAAATTTATTTTAATGTGTCAATGTTAAAAGAGATAAGAGTTGATATATAATATATATAATATATCTGTATAAAGATTATCTATAAAAACCAAAAGCTGCTGATTTTCTCTATAAATGAGACATAATTCTATATTTTGCTAACTAATAATGAGAAATGGTGATAGAGTGTCAGATACTCTAAAGCTCTAAGTCTATGTTAAAAATTTATAAGTTAATAAAGATATACCTGCTAAATTCCTAAAGTGCTAATATTCCCGGGTTGAATAGAATTTAAAGTAAAAAAATTGACGAATAATGACGATGAATAATATATAATTTGTATATGTTATATTATTGTATTATATTATACTAAATATTAAAAAATATAATTATGCAAATATGTATATTTTTAAAGGTGGACTTAAGGAGCACTATCTAACATCACAACAAGTTAAAGTTTAAACTATAACACAAAGTTGCAAAATTACGGTTAGCTTTATTGTAGCAATGCGGTTACATTTTAAAAATACATCACATCGCGATGTGTGGCAATACCCAATGTAACGATTGGAATTTGAAATCTAACTTATTTTATAGTTCTCAATTCCTTCTAAAATTACTGGTAATTAAAACACAATTTAATAGCAATTAAAGATGTTTTCTAAAAAATAATTGGGTAGCATTCTTAATATTTATCATTTAATAGGCTATATTATTATTATGTTAACTTACTATATTTATTAAAAAACGCCTCGCCAATGCTCCAACAAATATACCATATAATATACCATTAGTAGCTAATAATTATAAACTCTATACGTTAATAAACTATATAAGCTTTGATATTAAAATCAGCAGTAAACAAAACAAGACAAATTTTTAAGATATTTTAGCCATCGTACTGACATATATTTTTTTTTTAATTAATTACATCTTACATTAGATATGGTAAGTACAATCTCAATTTACGAATTAATTTATTACTACAGCAAGGCGAGTATTAATACATCAGTATGTATTTCAAATTAAAATAAAACTAAACTATTGAAGCTAAAGTTGAGAATACACTAAATAAGTTCGTGTGGTTTGGTTTGCTTCAAACTTCTGATTTTCAGCTTGTTATCCAGTAGCTATATTGTTTCCACGTTGCTGTGATTTTTCATGTTTTAAGGGGAAATCTTAGATCACTTACTATATTCATTTGATTTCGAGATCATATTGCAGTTCTTCGTTGGTTACGTGGCGATAAGCATTGGTAATTATTGGTAGAACTTTGTTTTGGGTGCGTTGGATTATTAGTTTATTTTATGTTTTAGTGCAATCCCAAATTTACACCCTATAAGTCCAAATTGGCTTTATGAATATAGAGAGTATCTTCTAACTAACCAGTACAGTTGCTTGGCTTTCCGTCCGTTCTGCTCTGATTTTTGTCTAACATGATGTTCATATTTTAACCTACCACCGAGATGTATCGGGTGTAATCGTGCAGCCGTCAAGTGATATAATTAGGTTTTTGTGTAATTTTGTGGCAAAATACAAATAGTATGAACGGATTTGCAGCTATTAAGCTGTATAAGTCTTTCAGTAATCAGTTTAGGCAGTCGATAGTGATTCCGCTGTAGCAATTTGCTCATTTTGTATATTAATCCCAAATGCCATACCCGATCAAAAAAGCTTGTGAGACGTCCAGAAATACTACAGGATAGTAGAGATATACATAATAACTTATTTTGTTTTGTAAGAACATTTGGAAACACGTATAAATATAGTTGGATGTCTGAGCAATGATATTTTGTGGCTATCAAAGTATAAAATCTAATAAGTATCAAAGTAAACAACTCCTAATTAACAGAACCTAGCTGTTAAATTTTATAGTTTTGATACTCTACGTAAAATAACCGCCATTCTCTTGCATGGAATTACTCGGCCACGTGTCTAGACTACAATAGCACATCATTCACAATATGCTTTAGTTGATGTTGCACCAGACACAGTGCAATCTGATTACGGATGGTTTCAATGTACTGAAAATGTGCGAAAATAGATCGATGATTGAATCAGCATAGTTCTTTCCACATATTATATTACCAGAGAGATGAGAAAAAGTTTTATAAAATTAAGGAAAAGCTTCGATTAATAAAAAAAACTCTCCACTCTACTTGATAGCTATAAATAAAGTTTGAAACTTGAAAGTAGCTATTGCCAAAGACGTACGTGACACTATCTGTTGAACAATTATTATACCTTAAGAAATGAATTGCTAGACATATTGAATATAGTTTAAAATTAAAGAAAAACTCTTCAATCTATGCATCGAAACTCCTTTATTTTGTAATTTTTTAATATGTTTGATGATATTCTTTGTGTCAAATAAGTTTCTTTTATGGCATTATTTTTTAATGAAATATGATTATATTTTATGTTTTATATAATTTGATGGCATTTAAAAATGTATCGATAAATGAAAAACAACACGTGTTTGACCACAATGTTTTTAAAATAATTTGTTTAAAATAACCCATTTCTCAGCGTTATGAATAAAAAATAGGTATGGAATTTACAATCTACAAGACGAATGAGTGCAAAGATGTATAGGGTATTTTATGTCTGAGCTCACCGAACCGTGTTATGGTGAAATTGGATCCAGGTGTTCTCTTAACGTAGTGCTCGGTACATAATATATTTATCCCAGCAGAATTTATTATAAGTTAAGTGTCTGATATGTAATCAATTTTATTAAATATTGTTATATGTTGATATTAATATTGATATTGTTCAATAAAAATTAACATATTAAAAATGTGTTATTACAAATATATTTACTTTTTAGAAAATAACCTTTATCTCTGTTGTATTAAATTTTTTTAATGCATTAAGTATGTTTCCTTTAAATTTATTTATAATATTACTTATTATAATATGGATATATATGGATTTTTGCAGGTTTTATTTGGAAAAAGCTTGTTTAATTTTTGTTCAAAAGTTGCCTATCAATAGTAGTTAAACAAAAACAACTTATTTTTAAGTTTTACAGATTATTTTCTAATATTTTCGGAGTATTTCTGATTGACGTCAGAAAAGTCTTTTAAGTCTATCTAAGCTCACTTATTTTTGGACATATTTATGTAAATGGAGACTATCTAGACTATATGCCATGCGACATAATACTAAATTTTTGATTAGTTATTCCATCAATACATTTTACACTCATTAATTAAAACTCATTAACTTTTAATATTTTGGCAACATACACAGATGGCACAGCAGTTTCACGCAGATCCAATAATTGTATTAAAGATCTCCTAACATATCCTAATAAAATATAGTAGTCGCTGAGAACTTTGTGTATTAGAAACAATGAAACAAAATGTAATTATGTAACTTTAACTTTGCCTAGAAGAACATGCAACTCACCCCGGTGGAGGCTGCTAAATGCTAATCTTGGCATGTATCTAAATTAACGACTAACTTAGGAGGAAAGTATGTTTACTAAATGAAAATTATATGGATTTAAACTATACCTGTACTGGCAAATCGAACATGCATTCGTCAGAGGAAAATGTCACCAATAATAATATCCTATGAAACTTCAGTTGGATTTAAAATTAAATTTTTGAAGTTTTAAGGGTTTTTCGTCAACAGAATTCACCTTTGAAACATTGAAACCAATATTCGCATTTTTATATTTATTAACTGTACGTCGCTAAGAGCATTTGTTCACTCATGACTAATTATTTAAAAAATAAATGGGAAAAACAAAACTTCAAGCGATTAAAATATTCTCCTAAATATTCTGTTTCTGTAGTTGTATATATGTATATATATATATATATATATATATATATATAAATATATATATATATATATATATGAAGTAGCAGTTAAAAATTAATAGAGCATCATTATTAGCAGGAAAAATCTAAAGTCATATTATTTGAAACTAGGCATAATTAGTATTTTTCTACTGCAATAGTGTTAATATGGTGAAAATAACAAGTCTTAATATTGTGATAATTAAAACGACATTACATAGGATTTGTGATAATGAATTGTCACATGACGTATGCTTCATATAATAAGTTTCAAGTAACCAAAATAAAAAGCTTATACTTTTGTAGCGTATTGTAACGTAGGTAATATTTTAACATTTCTTAATAACTAATTTCATATATATACCTTAATGTTAATTAATTATGTTTTTAAACACATATTTGAATGGCTTCACGTCAACAAAGCCATAAAAATCCAATTCTCTAAAAATCGCAACTACTCTGGGTTCCATTCATTCACTAATATTTTCAAATAGTTATACGAACTTCCTGGAAATCTTATTTGACCAACATCTCTCATGCAGAGTTATGCATGATTAACATAAAAATTCAAACCAACAGAGACCGAACACATAGGTCTCTAATAGATATATATGTCTCTCATAGATCTTACAGACCCAAATATCATCGTCCATTTGTATACATTTATTATCAGATCCAAAATGAACTATGGATATTTCCAATTTAAATATCACTGCAAAACTTCTATTTTCCCCTTTTAGCAAATTATCTAACCGCATGACCAAAATTCTCCACTCTATTGTCACCTTAACCATCTTTTCAATATAAATCCAGTAACAGGTGTTTCCCCATCGCAAAATGCGGAACGAAAAAGCTCCATCCATTTTTGTTCCCCATCTGTCCCTTCTGAACCTCCGCCTCACTGGGTTCAGGGGAATCCCTGCATGTTATATACTTATAGAATATCAAATTTTGATCATACTTAGGGCCGAATTTAGCACTATCGCTGTTTATCAGACTTTCATCTCGAAAGCCCCACCCAAACCTCTTAGATACCTGGAAATCCATAAGCCATAATATAATATCTGCTCAAGAATTTTGCCCCAAGCATCTAAATGTATCTGTTCTTTATACCTTGTACAAGTCTCTTGTGATCTGTCCCATCTACATTGACTCTTTAGCCCATCTACACTCGCTTTAAGTGCACTCAACATATCTGCCTGAAATGGTCTTTAAAACCTTTTTCGATTTGATCTCTACAACCCTATCAAAAGCATGAAGTCCTTGAAGTGACTTTATTGATAAAGAAGTTGAGAAGAACCAGTGGCACATTAATGTGATAAAAAAACCACGGATGCGTAATTTTCAACCGAAAACCAAAAGAGGAAACTCATAATATACAAAATTGCAAAATTTCACTCCCACTATTTTTTAATCAGTGGTTCCATAAGTGTATTCACACAAAGTGCAAAATAAGTGATTGACTTGTTTTTTACAATTTTTAAATTGAAATTCAAACTACAAAATTAGGAAATTTATTGATAAGAACTTGTTTTAATTTTTGGAATAAAATTATGAGGATCACAAACATTAATGATTATTAAATATAATTTATATTATTTTAGAAGGTTTAATTTAAAAAAGAAAGCTTTATTAAGTACATAATAAAATTATATGCAATCTTTATTTTTGTTTTGGATATCAATTTAATCTGGGTTAATGTACTTTAGATTATCCTCTACCAGAAATAATAACGTCTTTACACAGTTTAGGGAGCAACACACCTTACCTCAGCTTATTCCATTATTAACGTATCTCCCAACGTTTTACACTTCACGTAGCAAGTAGCTAAATAAGCTCATCAATGGTTCATATATTCCTAATTCCTCCGCGAGGTTTATCCAATCGAACCGTGTTGCAATTTCGACGGTCGAATTCCTTCACTAAGAACACGATAATTTATGTAAATGATTTATAGACACGCCTGAGCCATTACAAGTTATACTAATATATTACCGAAGACCAGTTTGTAAATTTCCCGGTCGCTATCAACCTGTTTCACTAAACAAATCGGTGGACAACGATCAACTGTGACCCTGTGTGTTTGATTGGATCGGTTTTGTTGAAGAATGCACCGGATCCATTAATAATCCTGTCAGTCAACAAAGCGAGTATATTTTCATAATTAACTTGTTTGTTTTTTGTCCTGTTTAAGTCGATACTATCTTATTTCATTGGACAAACTTTGTAAATATTAGGTTCAGGTAGGTATTTTGCTTAGCGATTTTTATTAGTGAACGTGCGAAGTACGTGTTATAAATTATAAGTTAGATGTAAGAAGTTATAAGTAACAACTGATAAACAACTTAAGCTAACAGTTAAATTTGATGGTCTTAAGACTTCTCTCATTACCACCATCACAGAAATCCATAACCGACCTTTGAGGGGAGTGTCCACTATACGCTGTTTTGTACTATGTGTCGCAGGACTAAATATTCTGCATTAAATCTCGCCACAGTTGGCAATCAGCCGCATAGTCACAGCCAATGTTAGTTTCTTCTTTTCAGATCACTTTCTATAATCATTCGATCATCTTCCATAAAATAGGTCAATTTTATGAAATCTAATACAGAAATCTGTAAGGAATTCGTTGAGTTTTCATTCGACAGATGTGTCGAAATCATTATAATCTGTGCCTCTAAGTTTTTCTAGCAAATGTCTACCGACTATCGCATCTTAAGCGAATGACTTCATTTCTAATGTGATCTCGGAGAATACACTTTGTAAGACTTTAACTATAATTTAATAGACTGTCATACGTACAGATGTCAGACCCTAGCAGTGTCATATCTCAGAGCCGTATAGGAGGTTTCGCAAGATAAACGTTTAAAAATTCCGGACTCCCACGCTCCCCATCACAGAGAAGCTAAATTTCGTGCAATTTGGGACGACTTGACTTATTACTTCTATCATAGATACCACTCTACTCTCCTGTATTACTGATCCCTAATACTTCAACTCCAACTTGTCTAATTCTTTAATTAGGATGGATCTTTATCCATCAGTTGTCAATACTTTTACAAATATACTCTTTAATTCTCAAACTTTATAAGGCCTGAATTTAACTTATAACTTGAGCTTAATATAATATATTAGCTTGAGCTTATACTATAATGTGTTAATTAAATATAGTACTACCGTTAGCGAATATAATAAGATGAATAAAGGATTTTGTAGCATCGTATTGAACGCCATGTTTATTTTTAGAAACTTTTTGCATAATGGCTTCCACTAATTTGTTTAAAAGCGCTACGATTTCGCACACAGCTGATGGAACCATCGTGATTTCGGTTAATCAGAGGTAATATCGCCAAAATGAGAATTGTACGCCTTCCACATCTAATACGTTCTTCCTTTAACTAGGATTGCGCGAAAGTTTTATCTACACATGTTAAACAAATTTACTGTTGAGGGCCAGTGTAATTTCGGCTAATCAGAGGTAATACAGCCAAAATGAGAATTGCACGCTTTCCACATCTAATACGTTCCTCCTTTAACTGGTATTGCGCGATAGTTTTATCTACACATGTTAAACATATTTACTGTCCTTTCTCGATACAAAATAATAATTTTCCTTTTAGTGCTACTGAGTCATTACATTCAGTGTAAATACCTAAAATTGCATTTTCGACATTCGCTGTTTTTGTTGTTGAAATAAAAAAATCGGCTCCCAAAGCTTACCAAACACTTTTAGAAGTATATTATTATGAGGCTGCAGAACGGAGTGGGGGATCGAAAAGATCCTAAGACAATAAAATGAAGCTCTTATTGGACGAAAAGCTAGAAGAAACTTTCAAACAGATCCAGCTCTTCGTGAAGCAACTGTTACAGACGTCGCAGTGAAAGAGGTCAAAAGAAAGAACGACTATCACACAAAATGGTCACATTTCAATGGACTTTTAGGACTAACGATCGAAAATGTGTTTACTATGACAATGCTAAGTCAGGTCTAACCCAGGAGATCCATCTACATCAACATTAACGCGGGATACTAAACCTAGCCATATAGTCTAGTCATGTCCATATACGGGGTTCAACAAGGTATAGTATATTACAAGCAGCTAAAACGGAATGAAACTGTTACTGCAGATAATAATTATATACCGACCTAATGTAATAAATTAGGTTTCGTATTATTGCAAAAAGGTCAGCAATAGCAGACTTAAAGCCACACGTTGCAAGAGTTGTGAAAAATATAGTAGTTTTGTACAGTATAAAAGAGTACCTTTGTAGCCCGAATAGAAAGTTTTGGCGCATCTAGCATACTCAACAGACACAGCGCTTTTTGATTAACCGTTGTTCAGATTAATGTGCGAAAACAGATCAATAATTGTATTGCGAGAAAACCAACATGTTTCTTTCGATACGGTATAGCCATGTTACCAAAAGCATTGGAAAAGGTTGTAGAAATGGTGGAAAATAAGTTGACTAAAATAATTTATAAAAATAAGTTAGAAAATGATCAAAACTCATATTTTACAACTTACATATAAAACATTGAAGCGATACAGAATTACGTCTATTTGTTTCTCTTTCCAATAGTTGAAAATCTAGTAGAGTTAGAAAGTTACTGACTTTGCGAGAGTTTGTTTAGATCTTTAGAAGTATATTAGTGTCTTGTTAGTTACTATACAAAAAAAAACAGTAGGATGTTTGGCATTTATTAGCGGTTAACTATCATTTTAGCATTTTAGTGTCACTTTTCATAAGAAAAAAGAAAGAATAAAAATAACTTTCATGTCTATATAATACATAAGAATGAGCTAATCCACTATAGGTGAATGTTTTTGCATATCGGATAAGCTTATTAATAAATGGAAGTATTTTAATTAAATATGTATAGGTTCCGTCTTTTACCGCTATATTAATAGGAAATACTTTCTATGCTAATTCCCATCTTTTCGATACATACTATTTTTCCATACTTTTACTTAAATTCCTTTATTTGTCATTTCAACAGATATCAGAAATAGAATTTTTTTAATATCTTATATTACTTAATATATTACCGAGAATATCATTTTGGGTTTATTAACAAGCATTCAACAATTGGAGCTGGTATATAGAATAATAGATATAATTGAAAAATCGTATGAAGGTAAAAGGTATGTTGTATTAGTCAATTTAAAAAAATCACAATTAACAACACGTAATAAACTGAACTATGGACATACGGAATTAAATTATGGGGAGTTTCGAAAAGTAGTAAAAAATAGTGCAAGTTTTTCAGACTCTCAAATACCAACTGTTACTCAGAAAATCAAGAAAATTGGAAGGAGATATCGTAAAAGGCTCCATTCACATTCCAATATTGATTCTTGAATACCGAACTCTTGGATAACATCAGAACAGGACACAGAGTCAAAAAAAAAATTAACCATTTGATCTTGTATAGTGTAGAGTAGTATAGCTAGATGCTTTTAATATAAAAACAGCGGTGTTAGCACATAGAAATTATTACACCAGAAACTAAAATTGGGATATATAGATCCTATGGGATCCTAGATATATACCTAGTTTTGAGTTATTGTAAAGACAAATTGTGAGTTAATCGGCAACGACTAGTGACTATATAATAAATAAATAATAAAAAATGTTAATTAATTCAAAGTAAATTTGTGATTTATAAAAATGACATATATGCAAAAACGACCAACTCTGTAGACTTTTTATAGACTATTACATATAAACAAAAAGCTTAATCAAAATGGGATAGTAAGTGCATATATTTCAAATGTATTTTAAATAATGTTATTTTTTAAAATGTTTTATTCAATACAAGTGCACCTACCAGGTTGTATAAATAGCAATATCAGACGGGTTTTCCATAATGCATGATATTTCTTAAAAGTATCTTATTTCCTAAAAACATATTATGTTAAAAGTTGTTTTGGGCTAAATTTGTCTACAATTTTCGATATAAAATAATTATGTATTTACGTTTTATGATATAATACACCGTTTACCATGTATTAAGAGAATATAAACTAAATATTATTGTTTCACAATAATAATAATGCGATACATTACACTATATACGTTTTTATAATAACAATAGACTATCTGAATACAATAACAACATTGAAAAACACATTTGCAGAATCTAAGAACTAGTTGCAATATTAACATAATTGCAAGTAAACCTTTGTAAGTACTGTGTTCGACAGATCAAGCTAAACTAAGTTATTGTCCCATAACACTACTGTATTTATCTGACTTTGCGGATGCTTGCTGACTTAGCACCATTCTAGTGATACACTGTATGTTAATACACATTTTACACAGTAATATACCAAATTATTTTCTTTATTTAGGTACGAAGTTCACTTGTACTAGTAAAACATAAGGTATTCGAAGAACTTTTGATCAGAATCATATTATCACTAGTGAAAAATATTATGTACAGAAAAAGCGTGTCGAGCTATATTCTTAGACGTAACTCAATCCTTCGGCAAGATTTATAATAACGGACTCATCCACCAGTTTCAGAAAAGGTTATCGTAGCAATACACTGAACTATATTAAATTTTTATGTTACAGTCAACATATTTGGAGTTAACTTAATAACAATAAAGGAAACAAGGAGCAGGTTCCACAATATACTGTATTCGGTCCAATTATTATTTACGTACTTTACACATATAACTATCCCCAAGGTTTTCAGGTTCCAACTCCTTTTATTTTGTGTCAATATGTTTTTATCGCTATGATGCACTGTTTTGCGACTTTTTCATTAAAACTCAAATTAAAGACTCCACAACCCCCTTATTGACCTGATTTAGCTCTCTCTGACCTTTAATTATTTCTGAAACTCAATAAAACAATTTTTGAGAATATTGATTTAAGTCGTTTAAAGAGATTAAAAATGAATCGGGAACATTTTTAAAACAATTACAGAAGTCGAATACATCATCATATTATCATAACTATGCCTTAGCATAACGAATCCTTTGAATGAGACAAAATTAAAATGAAACACATAAATTATATTTCAAACGTATTGTGAATAAATTATTTTGTTTATAATGCGAAATTTTTTCATTTGTCAATCATTTTCCTTTTATTTTGTCTACTGTAAATATATAAGCCCTTTGCATATATATAGCATATATATAGCATTGCTTTTTATAAGAAATAGCTACACATTCATAAAAACTGTTGCTTATTTTAAAATAATGGTTTTGAAATATTTGACAAAGGTTTTTCACATAATGAAGAAGATTCCACTCTTTAAAGAATAGTCCATTGTTTATGGTATTTTGAAGTGTAATATGGGAACTATTTCTATAGTGGTTATTTATGGTCTATTGTTGGGTGTGAAACAGAGTTCGTCGAATACTATCACCGGAAATATACAGGTAAATATTTTAATAAGGGCATTATAAGGCCTGTAAAACAGTACAGTACTAACAGTGTATGTATAGTTAGAATTATCAGTTTTTTTTAACATTTCAACATTATTGAGTAATTATTCACCTAACTTTAAGTTTAATTTTAATTTTAAATTTCAAATTTTCAAAAATAAATTTTATTTAAAATTATTATTGATGCACTAAACCCTACATATTTCATTTGATGAATTCTCTATTAATCTCATCCACTAAATAAAGCGGAAAGTATTGTTGAAAGAAGTTTAAATTTATATATTTAAAAATCAGATCCTTTTATATAAAGTTAATGTTTCTGCCTGTAACGACACATCTAGTTACGTAAGTTTTGGATCTTTGCCACTGTATGTAACTATCTGGAAACAGTTTCTGTTTAACTGCTAGTCTGTCTGAAAATATGAATTGCTATGAAAGAACATAATCAGTTTCTAAAAGTATTTGATGGACTTTATCAGCAGGTGTGTCCAAAATGCAATTTTAAATATGTCTTGATTAGCATCTGTATATACCGAAGCTCCATAATACTAAATGAAGAACTGTTGTATCATCTAGAGAAATTGAGGGAATATTAAGACGCTAAATATTTGATGGCATTGATGATTCACATTTTGTATATAAGATATCTACGTGATCAAAATGCATTCAAATAATAAAGTGTAATTCCAAACAATAATTAGAACAAAAATTGTGAATAAACTCGAACGATTCCAAATACATTCAAACTAACGTCAGAAATAAAAGTGATTACATTATTTACTAATATTATAAACACTATATTAGAAGATATTACAGGCTATACTAACTGGCATATACAGGTAATATTGGTTAATTACATTTCTAATATTCTATTAAATGTGAAATAAGCCTAAGCTCACTGTATGTTACATAAATCGTCGTATAGTACTCGTAATAATTTAATGATACCAGAAGAAAATACTAACTACGTTCTGAATGAACTTAAAAACTAAGCTTTATTGAAATTTTTAATTAAAGTTAGAAAAAAAAAATGAGCCTTATTAGTATCAGTAAATATTCAAGCAATGAATCTGCTTAAAAAATCCATATCATCAAATAATCTACACTTACTCAAGTGATCTTCTACATGTCAGGATGGTTATATTATATAACTGAAATCATGTAATAATACTTATTGCAAATGCGCAAATGTGCAGTTTTTTTAATTTACAACCAATGTTACTACCAAAGCCAGTATAATCTTATTATCATTTTTTTAAATTTGGTAAGATTAGGATTGACCTTGTATTAATATATCACATTATTATTATATTAATATTATATTATGAATTCATATAATTTTAAGATATTTCTATACTTAAAAACGAACAAACCTGTTAGATTTATTAATACCGTAGTAGATCTTAGTGCATATGTTTTTATTCATTAAATGGTCTTGTAAGAGTAGACTTTGCTAAATATCTCGACTACTCATCAAGGCTGCAGTTAAAACAAATAAATTTGATTTCTTTATTAAATTCTTGTTATAGAGCGGTGTATAAGTAAACGTTAGCTAACAATTATAAACTACAACTGTTACTACATTCAAGAGACCTACTGATTTTTGTCAAATACTTTAATTACAATGCAGTACCGGTTTGGTATCTTACGCAAAACAGCTGCCTTCCTCCCCATGTTAGTAATCAGTGGTTTTGTCATCCGGATTTTCTATGGCATTACTCAAATTATCATCCTACAAGTTTCTCTTGTATAATTGGCTTATTCCTCTTTAGCAAACATTGTTCTATTATTTCAAATACACAATTGTATTTTTAAAATGAACTTAATTGGATGTATAACTGATAGGTATACTGTTAACATTGTTTAAAATAATTGAACAAGATGGTAAAACCTAATTTCTCATATTTTATATTAATTTGGACATAAATGCAGATGCTGATATACATTAATATGTCAACAGTACTAGGGAGTTGAAATCATAGGAGATTAATATAAATAATTATAAATAATTTTATTTAGAAAGTTAATGAGGGTGCCAGCAGCAGTTCTTGGATTCTAATGTATAATTTCTAATGTATTTCTTAAATATCATATTTAATACATTAAAAATAATAAATTAATAAAAAAAAACTGATCTTTTTAATTTTCTTTACGGACTTTTAGACAAAAGCGTACGACAACTATAAAAACTTGATAGCTAATATCAAAGGTAAGAAAGACCTTGATATTTCACATAAGGTAACTGCAATTTTGAACAAGTTTCTTCATGCAGCTTTATGTACATTAATTATTAAAATCAATGGGCTAAATAATCGCTTAATATAAGACATGATGTTATTCTAAAATATACTTATTATATATGTGCTTGATTAATGTAATTGTAACGATGACCTAATGTAAAATCTGTAGACGTCTGTTTGACGAAATTCAACCGTATGTACATAGTAGTACATATATTCATAGCAAACATTTTCAATTATTTTAATTAAGTTAGATTCAACAGCTGTAAATCTATTCTGCATATAAATTCTTATGCAATCATGTATATTAGCAGTAATTCCTCGCCTAATTTTCAACATCTGTCACAAAAATATAACAGAAAAATAATTTTGATAATTTGTTAGTCATTGTCGCGTCTAAAAGATACAAGTTTTCAAAGAGGTTGTGAATTATCAATTTTTCAACCAAAAACATCAGATTACGTCTGGCAATACTTGTTAAGACTCAACATATAAATAATAAGTTGTTACCTTTTGTACAAAAGTTGGTTAAAAGTCTCAGCGCAATAATTAAATATTGTGAGGTTTAATAATTTAATGCCGGCTTGGTTGGCGCATTGGTAAAGACGACAGGATGATCCACCTACTGTTGCAATAGTCGCGGGTTTAAATCCTGCTGCGGCATGGCTGTTTAATACTTGTGATTCTTCTAGGTAAGTGTGCAAAATCCGACAAAGAAGATGATCCCAGTCATGCCAGTAACCAGACTGGGTAAAACATAAAACACTTCAGATTGATTTGTAAACTTTTTTTAAATAACAATAAATGATTTTCATTCGAAATTCAAAAAATGATTATTTTTTATATACATTTTTGAATTTAAAATCTGAGGATATTTCAACCTGCTCATTATATCAAATCGGGATTTCATAAGAGATTAACAAGGTGAGTTTTGAATAAGTAAGCCAGAGAGATGTGTTAAATTAGTAAATGCAGTAACAATGTTTTATGGGAAATTGTAATGAAAAAATCAACATAATAGAAATTGCGGTAATGTGGCGCAAAAGCTTCAATTAGTAGTTTATTTAAGTTAATTATTGAATCCGATTTGAAAATAGGAAACAAACATTTCTGTAATCCTGCATGAATGATGTGGATATTAGATGATTAATTCTCTATTCAATACCGTCTCAGATATTTTAATCTATTGCTCCTCTTTTTCATAGTTACTAGTTAATTTTCTTAAATTAGAGATCTTTTATATCTCCGAACAACGGTCCTCAGCATTAAACCTACCGACTGGCGAGTGACCAACCTTAGAAATCATCCCAGAGGACATCCGGTCTTACCCAGCCTGGTTACTGGCGTGACTGGGATCATTTTCCTTGTCGTATTTTACCCTCTTTCCTAGAACATTCACAAGTTTTAAACAATCACAAACATAAATTTACGACCATGCCTCAGCAGGATTCGAATCCGCGGCTGTCGCAACAGTAGGAGGACCGTCCCATCGCCTTTACCACTGCGCCACCAAGCCGCCAAATTAGAGATCTTGTTTTGGCTATTATGAATTTGGTTATTTCTGTGGCTAGCTTAAACTAAAAAAACGTAGAAACGTTTTGATCCTATTACCTAAATATCATAAGTCACATCAGTCTTCATTGAAACGTATTACATGCGTTTGATTTGTGGAGTCAGTTTTACCTTATATATCAATTCCTAATTTTTTATATGTTGGAAACTGAGAATTACTTGATAAAATAAAATACGGAAAAAAATATAATTACCTAAAAATAGTTAAATAATATTTAATACTTTTATGTCGAATGTGCAACCGTATAAACCAAATTTCAACAATGTTTCAGCTTTACCGATATAATGTACAAATTGGTGCTTTCTCCTCATATATATCATGTTTAAAGTAAAACAGCAGTAAATAAAGGTTAGGCATGTCCACTGCCTTCACCAGTAGTTATCAATGACGGTTGTTTTTACCGTTAAAAGAAAAATGTCGTAGCGGTAGAACGGTTTGTATGTCAATTGACGTTGTCGATATCGCACCGCACACTTCATCTTTATTTAGATTATTGTAAATGTATAGCCGTTTTAGTTTAATGCATTCAGTTTATTTAAATGGTTTATTTTAGATAACTGTGCAATTTTAGGTTTTAACTGAAATTTAGTTCCTATGTTTCATTATTTTATTAATATAATTATATACTAAGAAGTAAAATTAAGTAAAATTTATATTTGAAATAAAATAACTTGTATATCGTCTGAAAAGCTCCAGTTCTAGCATTTTATTCTCACGCTATTGTTGTCTTTTTGATTTGAATGAAATATTTCAGTTTTTTTTTTGATTTTTTGTATACACATTTATTTTGATTGTGATATGTAACAAATCAATATTTCGCCCAGTTGACGATCAACGGGTTCAAATTCTGCTGATGCATGGCATGTATGTTTATGATTGTAATTGTAACTTTTATTATAGGCAACATTGGAAAATTCGACAAGGAATTACCTTCCCAGTCGGGTTAGTAACCACCAGGTGTCTTCTGGGATGGTTTGTAAATTGGTTAGTGGCCAATCGGTAGGCTTAATGCCGAGGATAGCAGTTCGGAGCCTACGTTGAACAGTAGGTCCAGTCCTGTCTGTAACCCCTCGTTGGTAAAAATTAAAAAAAATATTTAAGTTTAATTAAGTTTAACAATGTATTTTTATTTTCTTCTTTTCTTTTTTATTTCTAGTAAGACGCACCTAAAATCTTTAATCGGTATGAATAAGCAATAATAGTTGTGGCTATGAGTGTCCTTGACTAAAGTTATCTAAGCAAATTACATTTAAACTTGCTCAAAAGTGGGCTTTAATAGCATTTCACCCCTAAAATTGAATTAGTATTATTAGACTACTCTATAAAAAAGAAAATATTTTATTGGTTCAATTATATTTACAGTGCAAGTTATTAGAAAAGGTACAAATATAGTTGCTCGAGTGGAAGAGCCAATACACGACATAGATGATGTCGAATATATTACCAATTTTAGTTTGAAATTATAAAATTCGTTTAGAACCCGGAACTCGTTTAGAATCAATATATGAAATTCTTCAAAACATTAGTGATAATAACTAGAAGTTATAAATCAGCAAACACCGTCAACCAAAACTCAGATTTGATGCGGTTAGTGCTGACGTCATAAATGTTGATCACGTGCATTAACTGTTTTATCGGACTGGCTATATATATAGAAATACCATCATAGATGTTATTAATATGATACAAGCTGATACTGCTATTTTGATCACACACTTAAACTACCTAAAATAATGAATATAAAAGCACTCCATAGTTCCTTCATTTATACAGCCTTGACTCTAAAATTACCAATAAAAATGTATATTTCAGTTATATTTCAAGAAATTATTTCTAATGTGGTTTATTTCAAGCTACCTATAATTTCCTAGAATAGTTATTAAAATCATCGCCTATGCTAATTAAACGTTTCCATTCAAGGAAGTAAAAGTATGAGAATTTCGTGGAAATACGTCATATTATTATGACCAATTGTTTATAAACTTATGTGATATAAATAGACATTTACTGCACTATAACACAATAATTTTCTGATGCAGACGTCTGTTTTCTCATGATTAATATGAAAGAAATATTATACCTACACAGGTTTTAATTAAAAAATGATAATTATACGGACAATTTGTGTAAATTTGAAATAAGCAGGTGCAATATTAATTAACCAGTCTCTTATTAACAAGCTAATGTTTTAAAAATCGATCTACTATGGCACCTTGAGATTAATTAACAGCTTAGCGTATTCATATAAAAATTAGAGACCTTAAAATTGTTTAATGAAAGTTGGTAAAGAAAACTGGAAAAGCTGTAATGAACTATTACCTTATTCATTTTATTTAATGATATGTAATGAGATGTATGAGATGTCCAGGAACATTGCATTGGATTAATAGATGTTAACAGCAGTTTCTCAAATAATTTCGGTATCGCAGCGAAATAGACTTGTAAGATACCAACTTTTTCTGCCGGTTAGCTAGTTTCTTTAAGCATAATTATTCAAGCAACATTAAGACATTCCAGAAAACTAAATGCATAAAAATATTTTTAGTTGTATTATAAATAATATAACATTAAATTAGCTATTCACAAAACTTAAAATCTCTTTCTTCGGTTTTCAGTATAAAATATGTAATTAAAATATCTAGTTTAACCTTTAGGTTATATAATACAAAATTTATATTGTACTCGTGGAAAGTAATTACGAATACTGAGTTTATTTAAAATGGAAAACACATTCATAAAATTTCCGTTATTTCCAAAAAAATAAAATTGTTATAGGTTAAATTTAAATATATATATATAAAGAAGAAATAAAAACAATACTAACCTAAGTAATTAAGATTAAAATTAATTAAAATCCTGCTCAGACAAATGATCGCATCTAAACCTGTCAAAATCACAATTTTCAGTCTATCCGAAATATATGCTTTGTTTATCTTAGTAACCAAACACTATACTACAAGAGTGGATTCAGATAAAATACCGACTGAGTAGAGGACGTCTAGAAGAATCTACTTAGCAGATTTTGTAAATACTGCTCAATAAAAAAATTAACTATAATGATCATTAAATAAGATTATAGCTCAATTAAAATAGCAAAAAATTATTTGTATAAATTTAGGCGTAAAACAATATTTTGGTAGCATACTGTAAATGACTCATGATTTGGAATAATATTTGTAAACATTCTTATACTTTTCTTGACATTCTAGTTATTCATGGAGTGAATGTATATAACCAATAATAATTAAAATCTTTATTAATTATAGTTTTTGTGAATAGCTTTACAGCGATTCATACACCATGACCTTAATTGCAATTTACTAAACGTTAATTAAACAAATTCAAAAAAGAGCTGTAAATGTTCATTTTTAACAGCATTTTTCATCGTTCACCAATCAAAATAACTATAGGATGATTAATTTTACCCAAATATGATGATATAAAAACTTTCTAAATATGGCATAAAAAATTATTGTCGGCTTATTCTCATTCTTCAAGTGGTTATTTTAAAATTGTACAAACATATTTTCTGCATTCTCTTCTAATATTGTGTTATCAGGTTTACATACATTATCTTGTAAATCAATGCAAGTATATAGAATTATTACAAGATAAATAATTATTTTCTAAAAATAGCATTTATTGTGACCAAGAACTATTTATATTTTTTTACGTGAGTTTATAAAAGGGGGAACTTTCAAAAGAAACAAATCAAAAATAACTTAATAACCAAATATATGGTTTCGTAACTTATATTTTTTTGTAGTTAGCCTACATGTTCCAAGCGTTCTTCCTATTAATTTTCTTATTAAAAATTTCGTAGCCATGTTTATACTACTGCTGTACCATACTAGAAGTTATTCTTTCTATTATGGTTTTTGTTAGTCAAAGCCTCTCATCTAACCTATTCTATTTGTTTCATATAATTTTAACTTACTTGTTGGTTCAATCACACTTATACTTAATGGTCAAATTTATTGTTTAAATGTTCAGTTACTAATTTCAATCGAGCTTGTCAGAGGTGGATTGACAAATAGAACTTGATGATTTTTCTTTGTTTTAATTCAAGGGTTTGTTGCCGTAACTACATATTTTCAGTCTTGAAGCAACTGTAACAATGTTTGCAAATGTCTGCAAACAATGCCTTTATTTAATTGAGTTACTTTGCAATGTCATTTTTAGTCAACAACTTAATGTATGCGTGTGGATTTTAGTTATGACAGCGTCATCGATATTTCGTATATGGAGCTAATGTGGGCTATTAGTTATGATCTTGGGCACCAGGCGGGCCTACCATCTGAGCCATCCCGGAGAAGGCATCTGATCTTATCCAACCTGGTTATTGGCGTGACTGATATCACAAGCATTTTCCCATGGGGGATTCGAACCCACGACCAATGCAGCAATAGGAGAACCATCTGGCCTTGAAAACTGTGACTATCGACCGTCTCAATTAAAAAAGAATAGTGATTGATGTTGAGAATAGGGTTCAGAAATTTAATCCAATTAAAACGTTTGGCCGTATTGACTAACGTCAAGAGGCTATCATTGCACCAGAACGTAGCATCTCCAACAGTCGAGAAAAGGAGATGAATTTGAAAAGCCATAAAAATAAAGTTCAAGTTCTTTATCTCATCCACCTTGTGATGTACAATAGTGCTGTTAAATACATTTATTTCTGTTATAAATGTATTCACTATTAATTTTTATTGGCTTATATATTTCTTCAAACATAATCATTTAACTAATTAAAAAACACTAATTATTAACAAAATACTTATAATATCGACTGGTTTTTAATGAGATACGAAAAATTTGAATTCTAAAAATTTCCACATCATTAAATCCAACTGAAAATTTTATTTAATGAACGGAACCTTCGAACCATTTCAAAATATCGTCGAGCGGCGAAATTAATTTTCGTTGACCTTGAAGAACCAACAAAAAAATTACGTCTGAATGTAATCGCGCTTGGACTGGTATTCAATGCACGAAGAATGTATGCAATAAATGGTTACTTGAAATCATAATACGTAAAAATGTGTGGAGATTGTGACACCTGCTATTATCATGGAACATCGTTATCGGACGTTAAATTTACTCTGGTGAATGTTGTTAAAAACAACACGCACGACACTTGTTTTTAAAAGGTTATATTTAGAATAATTTACCATTGGAATGTTTTAAGCGTCTTGTTTATCATAAACGGATCGAAGCGAATAGGTAAATATTTCGAATGAAAAACAATGGTTTAAATGGTATATATGGATTTCAGTGTTTGTGATAATAAATATGTTATAAATTAATAAAAAATTCAAAAAACATTCCTTCAGTGTAGGAAACTTATACGTTATAAATATAATTTAACCCTTTTTATTTAATAACATTACATAGGTAGTTAAGTTTTAGATATAGACTTTTTATTAGGATATTCAATAAGTTCGCAGAAATAAAATTTATATATACAAAACTGTAATTTTTTGCAGCATAATTTCACCTAACGATAAACCATTCACTTATTTGAACTATTTTCCAAGTTATAAACCACATCATTATAATGGCTTTTTGCTTTGGGGTGTTTTCATGTAAAAATCCTTAACTGTTTCACAAGTTTTTTTCTGGTAAAAGACAAAAAAAATTAAACAATTGCTTATAAAGTCATTGCATTTGTTAATTACTTATTATGTGTTTTAGCGTGATATAACTTTTAATTACTCAAAGTAACTGGAATAAAGATGAATCTAACCACTTTGAAGTTTTACATGGTTCATGGTGGCAAAAAGGGATACAAAATAGGCCCGAAAAACATTTACCTATTTGTATTTCATCGGTATTTAGCAAATACAGTAACCATCATGGGCAGAGGCTTCGCATTCCTAATTCTTTTTGCAAAGTGTTTTATACCCTTTCTTCCGGTATAAGGCACCTTTTCGACGGTTTTCGATATAGTTGAGGTTTTAGAAAATAAGAATATCTCTTTCCGTATGGTAGAAATTTAACTGGAGGAACTGGTCTTATTTTTTTGTCAACTTAGGATAATTTTCTTTATTTCTTTTTATTTTATTTAAAATATAGTTTCAAAAGGATAAGATATTGGAAGCTTAAGACAAAAGATCCCACTGCAGAAAATAGGTATCTAGATTGTTATATAAAAGGAACATTTCTAAATAGGGTGCAATGTTAATTAACAATAGACGCGAATAGGCTTCTAATATTGCTAAACTTGAAAAGTCTAATTAGTAATTTTTCCAATAACACTCCCGTAACCGAAACCAGGGATATTTCTTTATATTTAACACATGTTAAAACCGACCTTGAAAAGTCCTAGAGGCATAGGATCATTAAGTAAGAAAATTAAATAAACAATAAGAATATATTATATATTTTTGTATAATGAATGTATAATGCCTTAATTGATTAATTAATTAAAAAGTGTAATATATTTAGGACTATAAATCTATCAAGAAGTCCGCAGATACAAATATTATATATTATTTATGAGATATTACTGCGGAGGAACTTCGCACAAGATGGGTGCGTTTACCGGCAGTAAATTAAAACATGTTTCTTTATACTTGTACGCACCTCAAATTTTTTCTGTCATTGTTTAACAGTGCAGTTATATTGTGAATACTCATAAAAAAATTTAAGTAAATATCAATGTACATAATACTTATATTTATTCAGTTTAAATCTAAATTAAAAAATATTAATAAATACATAATTATATCACTACATAGTATAAAACAAAGTCGCCTTTTCTGTCCCTATATTCCTATGTGCGCTTAAATCTTTAAAACTACGCAACGGATTTTGATGCGGTTTTTTTCAATAGATAGAGTGATTCAAGAGGAAGGTTTATATGTATAATACATGCATAATATACTAAGGCAACATTGCTAATTTTAGAGGTTTCTAACGTGATGTCGTAAATTAACTTATTTTTTTAGGCTTATTTAGCAATTAGCAAAAACGCTGCCTAACCCTACGAGTTAGATCAAATTAATGTACTACAGTATTGTACACCATAAAAAGGTCTACAACAAAGTCCGCGATGGTATATGTTTATCTTTTAGGGATAACCCACATTAACCATTTTTATTGTTTATTTTTTACGTGAGAAAATGGCTTATTTACGAAGCTATTTTAAGCAATACGGCATTAATCCTTATCGAATTAAGTACCTTAAATACAGTGTGCAATTAATATAGATCAATATGGTTCCTTACAGCATGTAAATTAAACAAATATTTTCGGAGATATTACAAATTTAAAATTTGCGTTTAAAAATGTGTAATGTAATAAAAATTGTATGAATTTAGATATTCCAAAGATAGCAGGAAATCTTCATAGTAAGTATAGGGGAAGAGGAATTGTTTTACTACAAATTTAATGCGTGCAGGCCAAGGGCAGTAATGAATGAACCAAAAATACTGGATCGATTTTAATCATGTTTTCATTGAGTGACATAGGCATATATATTTTATGCCCGTGCAAAGTCGGAGCGGGCCACTATGTTTTTATATACAACGTTCATATTTTTTCTGTAGTGTATTTAATTTAGTATCAGCATTGCACCCGTGCGAAGCCGGGGCGGGTCGCTAGTAATAAATAAATAATGAATTTATGAGTCGGTTATGCGTTTTTTAAAAAACTTCCCTAGTGCTTAACAAACATCCAACTAAAATTGTTTTATGTAATCAAATGAGGCGTATTTATATTGTATACTGTAACTATATTGTCTACTACATGTCACTATAGTGCCTATGTATCGTATTATTTAGGTAATGGTTAGTGATGGTACTATCGACTGTTTAGTAATTGACTATTTTTATGCTTACATAGTTTTGTATGTAATATATATAGTTTTGTTATTTTTTTTGTAGTTTGCTTGTAAATAACATATATTGTATATTAATATAGCAGCATTTTGGAACAACATTTATTAAGATTGTTAATGTAACAGGGTAAAAAGTTTAAAATTGTAAATAATAAATAGTAAACTATTTTTGACTGTTTTTAAGGCAATGATAGGTAATATTTCGGTTATTCTCTCGATTTTTGTTAAAACATATTTCCGTTCAATAATAAAATGCATTTACTTTATTTAAAAGAGTTCTAGTAGTTATTGTGCGATCACTTTTAATTATGTCATAGATTAGTTTTTTTTCTATAATTAATTATATTTTTATTATTAAATTTTATTTATTATATATTATTATCATATTTTTATATATTAATTTTTATTTAGTATTTATGTTTATTGTACATATTTGGTTTTTAGATTTTATTTAAGTTCTGTTGTATTGTATTCTTATTATAATATAGAATTTAAAAATAGCAATTAACACATCAAAATATGATAAAACATTGGTGGGGAATTATTCCACTCCATACAAAAATTCCATTCCTTTTTAGAAATCCACAGAACATTCAAATATAAAAGTAATTCTACTTCATTTAAAATGAAATTATAAATTGCATGTTTATAGTATTCGATAATTATTTTTATCCATTTCTTTTTTTTTCAGATATTACCTGAAGGAATATGTACATCTCCGTCTCGCTTATGGTACCTTTGAAAATATAAGCACATATAAAATTAACTTACATCTTCGTCTGGCATCACGAATTGACGGCCCGCGCATTTGGATGAAAAGTTTTCAAAGAAGTCGGTAGTTTTTTGACTACCGACTGTTTCGACTGTTTTCAGTCGATAGTTCCTAACGCTAGTAATGGTGCTTTACCGTGACATCGGTTTTTTGGAATTGTTCATAATAACAGATAAACAGTTCGGCAAAATCGTGACTTGATATAGCAACACAAACAAATGTAATTTTGAGGTCTCACAGTAAGAATTTAGTTCACGTATAACTCTGCGTAAACTATCAAGGCCACGTTTTGGACACTGAAGGAAGTTGTTTACTAAACATAGTGTGTACAGTAGGCAAGCTTAAATTTCAATATTATAGATCTAAGAAAATCATTAATCTTAGATCTATTTAGTTTGGTTTTGTTCCGCTGGATACACATAAATAACTTAAATAAAGATGGGTTATTTCCCTTGCATAAACTAGTCTACGTTGCCCAAGAAAAACTTGCTATTTTTTTTGCTTTCTAACCTAATTGAAACAGTAGCTACAGGTCTCAACTTTAGTTCATTGTATTGACAACCCATTAACGGAAACCCAACACCCACGGAATATTTTTATCCACAAATTCTGCAAATTAGGATATTAGGAGCATTGCTTAATCGAAATATTAAGCATATTAAGCTTACACAAGACCGCAGATGTCTATAATGTAAAATTATACTCAAAATAGAATATTCTAAATCCTTCTTGTCGTAGAAATATAATTTTCTGAATGTATCAAGGTATATAATCGAAAACAGTAGAAAATTATTTAATGTTGAAATTAATATGAGAAGATAATAAATATTTTTTCAATCCCCATCTCAAATTAAACGATAGAAAACTTTTATGAAACAAAATCATCTTTGTGTTTCCAATGTTGTATATTTGATCTTTTCGATAGCTCTCGTTGATAAACTGTATAAAATTATTACTTCTATAAATATCGAAAAACAACATTTAACACTAACAAAATATACCACAATTAGTTAGAATTAAATAATTAGTATAATAAAGATGATATTAAACACAGAAACGGTGATTGCAGTTACTCCAAGTAACTGAACGTGAAAAACTATTGCCAAAGCAATCACTATGAAATTTATGACGAAGATTGTGGTTAACAATAGATTGAGAACTTCAGATTCCAAAAAAATATAAATTTTTATTAAATAGCAAAATTCATTCTGTACATTCATATTCAATATATATTCCGTTGGTACCCAAAGAAGATATACCCCACAAAATAGTTGTCTTAGAACAGCATTTACAGTACAAGAGCACATTTCAGAGAAAAGAACTTGAATATAAATATACAGGAATATATTAGTGAACTGGAAAAAAATCTTAATTATCTGGTGTTGCTATTAGCTGTTGTAGACATAAGTTCTAAAACCTATAGGAACCTACGGAATGAAGTTATGGGGATATTCCACAAAAAGTAATAACAATAAGTTATATATATATAAATTTTGACTGTTACTCACGAAACCAAGAGAAACGCCAAGAAACATGAGCAGATAAGTTAACAAGAGTAGAGAATAAGTTACAGACTCAGAGAAGCTAATTAGGTGACCTTGTGTGGGTCAATGAAGTTCATTTAACAGGAAAGAACAGTAGTGCTATTTGATACATTACTGTTGTAGAAACTAAGGGAAGACCTATGTGCTTTTCGAGATATATACCTAGTCGTCAATAACTTGTAAAACCAAATTATAGGTTATCTGTCAATGACTTGTAACAATGCACTATTAAAAAAAACTGTACACTTTAGCTATAGAATATTTGATGACTTGGTTATAGAAAAATAAACAATAATTTATACTTCACCAAATATATGGGAGTTTGGTTCTTATAAAATATTTTTTCGGGATAGTTTAGATCGTAAAGTCATGGAGAATTCTGGAGGGAAACTGCTCGATGAAGGCTCTTATATTCTAAAAATTATCTAAATCAATGGGAGTTATAGTTGGAATTGGGATAAGATAATTGGCTCTCCTCTATGAATTAAAAACCAACCAGGAACACTGACAGGCATATTTTAATTAGACCTGCTTATTACACGATAACAGGAAGGAGTTATTATATTGAATTGTTATTGAAAATATATATCTACTAAAGTCGTCGAGCTGAGCCCGCCATATGTTTAATGATATTATAAATTATAAAATATATAAACTAGTATAGTTCACCAAAAAAAAAACAAAATAGAACACCGAAATTATAAATGTGTAAACCGTTTTCGGAATTAAAAACGGCCGGAATACTACCAAAAATACCACAAAGTCCTTTTTCAGCACGAGAATGCACGCCTGTACAATCCTTGTATTCAAATGGAATGCCCTACCTCACCTGCAGTATTCTTCAGATCTTGCTTCTCTGACTACTACTTTTGTCGATCAATAGCACATAAATTTCAGCAGGAGTTAAATCAGTCAAAACTCATACTATATAAATACTTAATATATTCAAGTTTAATAACTTTAAAAATCAGTTTTAAGTCAAATGGTTATTATCTTTATGTTTTTTAGTCTATAACACTAATTATAAACAATGAGCAGCTCTAATAAGAAAATTATAAATACCTATATGGAAATTAATAATAATTATAACATTAAAGTATTCTACACCAAAATATGTCTCAATAATATAATTAATGCAATTTACATTTTGTACTGAATTAAACATGTTCTTGTATTAAGTTCAATTATTTCCTGATCGACTTTCTTTATGCAACGCTGCTCAGAGATAGATTTGCGAAAAGAAAGTGATATGAAACTGGTGAATATGCGTTTATTGCTTATATAAGGATTGTGTAAGGTCTTGCCATTAGTGGAATGTTCATTGGTCTTTTTTAAATAGGTTTACGCTACGCTTGGCTTACAAAATTCGAAACAAAATTATTATTGCAGTTCATATACAGTTTTTGTATTAATTGTTTTTTTTTAATATCGAATAAAGAACAATGATTCAATTTTGCCTTGGTAACAACCTTAAAGAAATGTAAGTGGTATACATTTGCGTAACTATCAATAATATGTCATTTAAATAAATGCTTTACAATAACTCTGTTATTTATTTCTATGATATATTGATAGTTATATTAAATTAAATTAAGTTTAATTTTGTTTGTTCTCTACATATTGTTCTATAACATTATTTGGTTTTAAAATTGACAAAGTTTGGGATATATATATATATATATATATATATATATATATATATATATATATATATATATATATATATATATACATTCATTACAATAAGATTAACTTGAGTACGTCTAACAACAAAAATAGTTCAAAATAGTAGAAATTATTTAAAGAAGCTAGATAAGAAATACAGGACGATGAACGTTTTGGTCATCCTTCAACATTTACCTATGATAATCATGTCAAGCAAATTAAGGATTTGTTACCCAAAAATCATCTATTATCTATTGACAAATGGAAAACTTGTTGATATTACTAACTTATTAATTAAGTCAATTCAATCCATTTTAAAAATAAACTGTTTTCTGGTCTGGTATCAAAAACATTTTTTTAAATTTTTAAAAAAGTTCTGTCGAGTTAATTCTTGTGAAATCATGATTTATAATTATCAAAGTTGCTTTGACATGAATGATGACTATGAATTCTTTCCACCGGTCTATCAACTATCAACAACAGATATTATTTGATCGTTATTCATTGTATGTTTGAAACCTTTTACATAAAGGGGTTGGAATTATTATTTCTTTCTAAAGTTATTTACTCTTCTTGTTATTTCGCACTGATATCTATTTACTAAACTTAAAAACCAAACATTAAATTCTACAGTTGTATAGAAGATCGGTAAAAATCTTAGATACGAACTTTACCAATCTATTCACACTTATAACTTAGTATTTGATCACAGTTGTTTTAAACACTAGTTTTTACATGAACTATTAAGAGATCAAACTGAAATATTAATATGTTTTGTGAATTCAGGAACCATTGGTATAGCTTTTTATCACACTGCTTTTTATACAATAACTAATAATAAAGTCTTTATTAAATTAAACTAACATTGTTGCAGAGAACTAATATTATGATAGCTTCATCTGGCCACAATTATTAATTGAATAATTCACACATTTGAAGTATGCATTCTCATTTTTGTAATTGTCATACTTTTATTTTTGTAACTATCAAGATCAAGATTTAACAAGGTCCGAAAGGTAATTTTTCAGTGTTTGTTAAAAAATGTGTCTTTTTCATTTTAACTGTACTTTTATATATATATATATATATATATATATATATATATATATATATATCTTCAAGCTAAAGAATGTATTACTTTCACTTATGTCTAATGAAATAAAAAAAGAAACGATGATGATGCGGAGCTTCTGACGTAACCCAGATCAGACACAAAGATGCAAATTTGAAAACAATGGCTTCGCAGAAGACGGAAACCGATTTATCTCGTGGCGATCTGGGCTGTTAAAAAGTAGATTTTTGTCGAAGTTTACGGACCATAGTACTTTCATTATTGGTTTGATTTATTAGACACATGTTGTAATTTGTTTGGTTTCGATATCCGATCATTTTTGTTTATATTAACAATTACACTTTTTCTCGATCGGCTTACATTTAGAAAGTCACCATTTCGCGTGACCCAGAAAAATACCAACCTCAAATGTTATTTTTGACTTTGACCTTGAGTTATCAGTTATATGATTGATATATCGTTTCTGTAGTTGAGTAACATATAGTCACAAAAAATTTTATCATATTTTTTACTCAATTTGTTTTTAGTTCTTATATTATTACTGGGGTCATATTATCTCCATAAATCTTAACATTTTATGTCTTCGTACAGTTAAGAGATGTAAAAGTAATTTTATCTCACCTTTATAAATCTAACATATTCCTCTCGGTAATTACAAATTCATCACCAGGTTCATCCAAACACACAGAAAAATCCGCGGTACCGCACTACAGTTACCTCGGCATTCCAGTTATAAAACACACCTTGAATTCTTTCGGAAAACCGCACTTTAACGAACTTAAATCTGGCGATTTCGGTGGACAGCGTTCTCGAGTCGAACCTCTGACAGCTCAAAGGCACACTGTCACGGGGTGATCGGTTATCTCGGAGCACAACAGTACGGGTGGAATTTTTTCAATTAACGGGTTCTTTAGTTGTTCTTAGGTCGCCACGAAAGCCGTCCTCAGTACGGACAGGTAACTGCTGTGGTCGATTGCGAACCGACTTGGAGAATGTGGCCGATGATGGTGGGGGGGGCAGTGATCGAGGCAGGTAGCGCTTGACGGAGACTTCGATGACGCGTCGAGAAGCCAACACCGCTAAGAAGACGGAAATGGCGATTCAACGCGAGTGGCAACAATGTAGATTTTATTGTGTATTAATATACTGTTGGTACTATTGGTATGATACTCGTATGTAAATGTCTATATACATATTTTTCAGATATTAGTTGGCTTTGTTTTTCGTTAGAAACTAGCCGATGTAACAAATATATCTGAAATGTTTTAATCAAACTTATAAAATTTAGAGTTTGAAGTATTCGTGAAAAATCTATGAATAATATTATAGCTTTAGACTTAAGGTTTTATGTTTCAATTAATATAGTCCAATACAACAGCCAATGCACGTCATCAAAATTTAAATTTTGGTTTATTTTTACTCTGATAAAATACTAATGCAAATAATATAATGACGGCTTGGTTGGTGCAGTCGTAAAGGCGAAAGGACGGCCCACCTATTGTCTCAATAGTCGCCGGTTCGAATCCTGCTGGGGCATGGTCGTAAATTTATGTTTATGTTACGTGAGTGCTTAATATTTGTAATTGTCCTAGGCAAGAGTGAAAAATCCGACAAGGAAGATGATCCCAGTCACGCCAGTAACCAGTTAAATCCTCGTTGGTAAAAAGGAGACTTTTTACCTTAAACTTACCTTACTTAAATAACCACAATAGTTTATTGTTAGAGTTGTTTAATTATATTTACATTGAACTCTTTATGAGTTCTAGGCACTTTTTTATGTAGTGGTATCTCCTGGAAACCTACTCCACATAATCAACAATTGTGTATTTTTGGTAACTTATTTTACTTTCAGTAGAGATCACATTTACCTCTTTAGTTTTGTTTCAATTTTTCCTTGGAGTTTGGTTCCAACCTTCGTAGGGTGAAGACTTATTTTCAATGCGCTCCAAGCTCTAGAAAGATACCATTCTTTAAAAAACCCACTATTTTATTACGGTTATTTAATTGAGTGTTAAAAAGGCATAACAGATGCGGCTATCCGTCTCTCAGTGGACCTAAAATGTAGTGAATACGCGCTTACGTGACCAGACAAAAAGACTGCATCTCATTTTCATTAGTGTTTTAAAATTATTATCCCTTATTTTACAACAGTCCTTTTGAAATTCATTTATAGTATTTTTGGTCAAAAACTAGCGCAAAAAAACAATACTTGAGTGAAAAATGAAGTGCGTGAAATAAACAATGTATTTATTTTATATTTTTTATCTTTGGACGTAAATAAAATTAAATATTAATAACCTAAAAATGGCAAACCATAGAGATTCAACAAAATCATCTGCACACTATGATATAAGATTAGAACAATCAGCAATATCGAAAACGCCACAAACAGAATGGACTACAGTCATTAACAAAAAAGGTTGAGAATCCCAGAAGAAGAAATCGAGAGGAAACAAACAAGAATCAGCAACTATTGGTTACAGAAACTAATAGAGACAAAAAACAGCTTTAGCAACCTGTCGGAAGAAATTGAAGAATTAACACCATCAAGGCAGCACTAGCTGAAAAAGGCCACGAGGTCGTAAATATTTACAACATACGACATCGCACGACAAGAAAACCTCTGCCTATGTTCTATATTGATTTAAAACCTAATGGAAATAACAAGGCGGTGTATGAAATCAACAAATTGGAAAATAATATTATTAAATGCGAACAACCACATATAAAAAGAATTATACCACAATACACGAGGCGTCAAGCACATGGGCACACAAAGACTTACTGTCGCAAATCATATAGATGCGTAAAATGTGCAGGAGAACACAAAACAGGAGATTGTACTCGTAAAGTTCGCGATGAAAAAGTGAAATGTGCTAACTGCAACGGAAATCATCCAGCGAACTACAAGAGTTGCGCAGTTCACAAGTAACTACAACAGAAACTCTATCCTGCCTTAAGGGAAAAAAGGCATCAACAGCAACAAAAACAATCCACACCTACCAGTCTACTCACCAGAGCAAGACAACCAGACATAACTTATGCCCAAATGGTTGAAAATGGTTCAGCACAAAAACGAGAAACCACATCACAACATACTGTAACTAGTAGCAACATTTCTAGATTAGAAAACATGATGGCCAAACTAATTGATCAAATGAGTACGATGCTTGGTCTACTCACAACCGTCGTCAGCAAACTTGCCTAATGCCTGAAACCAATAACTACAAAATCGATGTTTTTAACTGAACAAAATATTGACGTTATGATGGTTTCTGAAACACATTTTACGGACAAACATTATTTGAAAATTCCCAAATATATACTTTATCATACAAATCACCCTGATGAAAAAGCACATGGAAGTACAGCCATAATAATTCGAGATGATATAAAGCATTTCGAAAAACAACAATTCCCCAAAGACTACCTTCAAGCCACTAGTATAACCATAGAGGAAATTCATGGACCATTAACAATGTCTGCGATTTATTGCCCACCCAAATGTAATAACAAGGCAGAACAATTTCAAGAATTCGTCAGTACGCTAGGTAATCGATTTATAGCCGGAGGAGATTACAATGCAAAATATTTAAGGTGGGGTTCAAGAATTATAACCTCAAAAGGTAGAAAACTGCTGGTAGAAAAAACATTGCCAATAGGGCAGATTGTGGAATATCGATTATAGCGACCCTCCAACTTTTCGATACCATTTTTGTAGTACTATTTTCCTGTGCTTCAAAATAGGCTTCAGTTTTGGTGATCACCTCTTCATTCGACGAACATTTCTGGGGAATTCGATTCGATCGCTGGAAAGAATTCGATTCTTTTTCTTTAAATGCGGCTGTTTTTCGGCGATTTCATCCTTCAAACGGTCCAATCATGCTATGTAATAGTCGCTGTTGCTGATCGTTCCTTTTTCAAAGTAGTCAATGAAAATTATTCCATGGGCATCCCAAAATACAGGCATAAATAAACAAAAAATAAATGTTTTAGTTTAACTTTTTTTAACAACCTAAATGTTTAAACAACCTCTTTTGGGTATCCACTGCGTTCACCAGCTTCGGTGCGCATTTAACCAGGTCTAAACTTAGCAAACCAATGCTTGATGGTTGATATTCCTGAGGCAGTGTCCAAAAACTCGGCATTAAGCTAAGTTTTTGCTTCAACTGTATTTTTTCCCTTCAAAAATTAATATTTTATTAACAAGCGAAATGCCATTTTATCCATTTTTTTAACAAGAACAGAAGTTGCTTCACCCAATATGCTATAAAACACAAGCTGATTATCCGATAGCTGTCAAATTTATACACGCATCTTTTGAGGGTTAGGGCTAACTAAAAAATATACTTTTCTAATAGTTATATTATTATATAGTTTTGATTATATTTTTGTCAGTTGCATACCTTCCGCATCTAATGCATCTCCATAAACTGACGGGTGTTATACCCATATAACCGTGATTTTCATAGTGAAATCAAAATCACCTGACCTTGATCATTTGTACTTTTATTTTGTCAACACATATTCATTCGTCCATAATTGGAATCAGAAAATAAAGTTTCTGTTAATAACAAGGAACATATCGTTATAATTTAAATTTGAAGACCATGTTTTTAAGTAATTTTGTGTTACTTATATACAAAAAATAAAAAATAAAACTTTAGGGGTTGTAAATTTTACACACACAATTTATTAAGATTGTAGATTACTATTTTGATACAAATATCTACATGGGGGTATGAGTTGGGAAGGACTATTCGAGATCCATGAATGGATAATGAAGTTAATATGTGAATATGAATGTTTGAAGATAATTTTAATATGCGCTAAAATTGTGTGTCCTAAATTTTATCTTAAGCTTCTTAGATTTAAACAGTTGTTGTCTGAAAAACGAGGATGCAACAGCTGCTGAAGAAGATATTTAACGTTTACACTACCATGTCACACATTAGATATCTTATAATTAAATCACTATTATTCTTAATAAATATATTCTGATCGAACATTTTGAACCTGTTATGAGTTAGACATTTAATTCAACAAATTTAACCTTTATACAATAATATAAAAATAAATTTTCTTAAAAATATGAATATCGTTGGTTTATATTTGTTTCAATTATTATATAATATTTATATTTCTTGTAATTTATATTGATAATGATTATAGTAGGAATTTTTTAATTGTTTCGTTAGAAAATTACCATTACTATATATATTTAACTGTTTAAAATAATTATTAATATAAATTACTTCAACTTAATTAATTTAATATCAAAATAGTTGTCTAAAAAATTTAATTAAAAAACATTTAGAAGCTATGCATGTATGAATGGAACTCAATTAATTCTCTTAACTGCTGCAAGTCAGGTTACTCAAATGTTTCCTTGATATTAGATTGTTCAATGAACGCTTCAATGATTCAATTTCAATGTTCAATGTTCAATGACAATGACGACAGTTATTATCTCTGGATTGACGAATATCAAATTTATTTCAACAATAGTATTTTTGTATTCATATTTTGATCATAAGTAGCAGGCAGTAGTGGATAAATCATAGATTTGTGAGTCTTGTCAAAAAAACACTTTTAGTAGTTCTAATATGAAGAGGCGTGAGAAAATTCCATCCAGGTATCTATCCAATTTTTGTTTAATTTTGCAAATTGGATTCAATTTTACACCAAATTGATTATATTTTAGGCACAATTAACCCTGCGAAAGAAAGGCCTAGATAAATATGACTTGATGTACTTTATGTGGGCATATCTCAAAATCACAGCTCATTAATAATATAGATTCACTCCACAAGAATAAAAATAAAAATATTTAAGTTTGACTCGCTTGAAGATTTTGAGGTATGGAAAGATAACATAGAAAAGACAATTAAATTTTACACAAACAATTTATCTTACTAAATAGTATTGTAGATAACTATTTTGATACAAATATCTACATTTGGGTAAAGTCGATGACATTTATAAGAATGTATCAAAGGGTGTGAGGCATACAAAATTTTAGAAAACTACCAGAAATGAGAAGGAAATGTTAAGTACAGCAAAGTAAAACGCATGTGCGAATGGCGGGTAAGATTTTTCTATTAAAAGCAGTTATATGTGCTTACATCTAAATTAGTAGCTAAAATTACTATATTCGGTGAAGTCCGAAGTTTAAGTAGTGAAAAAGTTTATCGTATATATTTATAGAAGTATAATTTCGATTTGTTATTGTAGTTATATAAGATTTATATTTGTTATTGTTTGTTTTTCTACTCTTATTTTTAAATTAAATAAGGTTATAACATTTAATATATTTACATTATAGAAAATCACAATTCTACAAAAAAATGTAACTTGACTTTCAAAGGAAATTTTAAGTTAGTTTGTTAATTGAAGATAATTTATTCTATTTATCACAAACTCTAATTCTTGTGTCTCTTTTTGAAAATTCTCTTGTTAACGAAACTGCGATGTTAAAGTGGTTCTTCTCTTCTTACTTCCAGATCAATCAATACGGTAATACGGTATATCTTTTTTTTTGGCGTTAAAGTTTGTCCACTGCTTGCCTTACTAATAATTAATTAATATTAATACTAATATTTTTTATATGTTGTTTCCTGTAGACAAAGCAATTCCTGAAATGTTTCTCGCCGTTACTTTTCCGCTTTCAGTTACTATGTCTACTTTTTATCTTTTATGCATCTATAATCACATGCTCTTTCTCTTTTACAAGTTCTTAACACTTTACTTAAAAATTCTTAAGGTTTTCTTTACTATTTGTCTATACCCTCTTGCTTCTTGTATCACTAATATTACCTTTGCTCTTTTGTTTTTGTGTATATTTCAGAGTTTTGTGACTTTTCATTCAAATAATCTCTCCAGGTTTACTCATTTGTTTTATTTCAATTTTTATGTTTTCGGGTCACTTTTGTCAAGTTCGTCAGTTGTCCTCTTCGTTATATTTCTGTGCTAATAATTTTGTGTTTCCTGCCGAAATTCCATTATGTACCTTGTAAGCTCTACTAGATTAAAAGTAGTTCTTGTATTGTTATTGTATAGTTATTGTCACCTCTTATTTCGTTACTACTCTAATTAGAGATTGCCTCATATTTCTACTCCATGTCTTCCTCTTGTTCTCACAATCCCTCTATTGTTAAATGGTTTGTATATAGAATTCCATATATTTTTACATAGCTTTTCACTTCCATTTTATACTGATGTATTTTCATACGATCAAAGAGATAATTTGTGATTTTAATGTTATGTAGAAGGCAAGTATTATTTTTCCGTTTTCATATTTTTTCCGTATTTTACGATTATTTTACTATGATTGTATAACTTACTCTGCCCTTTTAATTCCACTAATGAAATCTATCTCGAACAATATATTGTTTTCCTACTGCTTCATCAGTTGACATTAATACTATAACTTTGGAGTTTTTGTTTTTTTTATAAAAACAATGGCGTTTCAATTTTTTAAAATAAAAAGTCTCCTTTTTGCCAACCAGTTTATTTGGACTGAATATACAGATACTTGAACACTGGTCAATGACTAACTCAGAGTTTATTTCAGGTGGCATCCGATTTTACCAAGCCTGCTTGTTGATGTGGCTGGGATCGTTATTCCTTGTTGGATTTTACACTGCTGCCAAGATATGTTTACTATTATAATAATATGAAATAAACGTTTGTGCCCTGTGATATAGAGTTTAGAGTATTTTTTTACTGATTGAATAACTTAGTTAAAATATATTGATACTATTATATGATGATACATAATATACAAATACTATTAATAACTACTATTAAACAATTGCCATGTACATTTTATATATTAATGAAAATGTATACTAATTTAAATGAACCAAAACATATACTATTAATAAATTTATTAAAGAGACATCTGCTTCTTATGTGCCAATAATTTTATTATTGAGCTTACCGCTGAAGATTTTGTTATGTTATTCGATTTTCTTGGATATAAAACCGCTTTGCAGATGGCGGGCATATTTTTAACATGTTGTCTTTATTTCTAGTTAGATGTAGGACAGATTGGATACATTATGTTATCAAATATGTATATTTTATAGAATTAAATATTATTTTGGAACAGAATTAATCCAATATAAACGTTCGTCATATAATTACACTGCATTTGGTTAAAATTGATATAATTTGGTATAACATAAATTAAAATGATTTATGTAAATATTATATTGTAATAAATCAGTATAACTTTTGTAACAGGTATTAGATAGCAGGTCATTCATTTATGTTGCCGTTGAAGTACTTATGATATTAAAGCAACTAACTTGCTCTAGATTTTCTGTGAATTAATCACATCTCACATTAGATATGCTCAAACAAACTTAATTTACAAATTAATTTTTTACTACTATTTTTTTTCATTTGTATCAACACACAAGCAATTCATCAGTATGTACTTTTAAACTTCTGACGCTAAACGTAACACTTGTACACTATACATGTTCGTAGTGTTTGATTCCCTTCAATCTTCTGATTTCCTGCGTGTTGTTCATTAGATATAATTCTTACACTTTTCTATAATTTAATATATCTTTTATAATACATGCTTTAGGGCGAAGACTTGATGTCATCGTGCAAGTTCTTCATTGGTAACATAGGGATAGGTATAAGTAACAGAACAACTTTCCTTTGACGTTATTTGATTACCAGTTGGTTTAATATTTTAGTGCAACCCCATCTTATCCCATATTGCACCCCGTAAGTGCGGAATGGATTTATGATTAACTGATTAACGAACCTCTTTGGTTGACGAAGTCTCTAGCTGATTCTGCATGAGACATCAGTTATCCGTCAAGTGATAATTAGATTTTTGTCATTTCGCTGCAACGCAAAATTAACATGGATAGAGTTACAGCAAGTAGGCTGTATTTTACAGTATCTAATTCATTTGTAGATCTTCTTGAATGCCACTTGTACCTCTCCTACAATTTTGGGCAGAGATGAATATTTTTTGTCATAATACATCAATTTTATCACTGTTGTTGGGATGCGGATACGGGATTAGTCCCAAGACACTGAGAGACTCTGAAGAGCTCCTGCCGAAAGAGGTTCAAATGTGGAATGCCTCTTCATACGAGACTTTAGATTAATATTGACTAATTCAGAATCAAAACAGTTTGAGCATTTTCTTAATAGGTCAATTTAATAGTCCCCGGCTTGACACATAGATTGCGCTACTAGAATTGTCATCCATATATATTTTAGTTAGCCCTAACCCTCAAAAGATGCGTGTATAAATTTGACAGCTGTCGAATCATTAGTTTGTGAATTATAACATTTTGAGTGAAGCAACTTTTGTTATTGTGACCATTGGATAAAAAGGAATTTTGCATGTTGATAAAATATTGCTTTTTGAAGGTAAAAAATATAGTTAAAGTAAAAACATGTCATTTTGAATTAATTCTAGTAGCGCCATCGTGTGCCTATGTGTCAGCGGGAACTCTTCAATTGACCTGTTATTTGATAATTCTCTAATATGATTCATTTTTATCGATTTTAATTTTGCGCCTTGTTCTTTGAACACAGCTAATATTAATTTTGTTTATAAAATTGTTATTAATATAAATTAGTTTATTTGATAGCTTAGGTGGTATTATCATTTGAAGCTTGCAAAGGTTTTTGAGAAATATAAACGTTTTTGTACAGTACTAATACACCAATTTCTCTTAGTTTATGATTAATTATAAATTATTAATAAATTAAAGATTAAAGAGAATTACATATTTTTGAAACCTACTACTATATTACTTTTTTTAAACTTATGGTAGTATAGGCTCTAATAGCCTATCTAACACTAAGTTTATTGCAGTTCATAACAAAATTTTCAATAAGGATATGTTGGTAGCTGATGGTAGCCATATTATTTTCATGACATTAATTTAATTTGCTATTTATGATACTGGACAAATGTTGTTCACAAATTGCTTGACATGGTGATCTCCGTTGTTATTGGTTTATACTTTTCGGACCGGTAATTACAAATTTCTCTTGCAACAAACAGAAGGATATTCAATATTGATAATAGATTAAATAAATCTGAAATATTTAAAACCCTCCACCAAACAGTATTTACCTACTAATGCAACAGGTGCAAGTTTAAATCTCATTTGGTCCACAGCCTTTTTAATTGATATTTATGATTGTTATTGTCTGTAGGCAAGATTGCGAGCTCCGACAAGGAACAATCGTTAAACCAGTAACCAGTTTAGGTAGCACCCGATCATCATCTGGCTTTATCTCTACGATGGTGGTTCCGAACCGGTAGTTCTAGTTCTGGTAAATTCTGGTTGGTAAAAAGGAAACTATAAAATATAATTAGAAATGTAAGGAACGACACCTTATCCATCCGCCTGATAGAACCGCGTTGCCGTCAAAAGGTTACGCTCTGAATAGTCCCCCGTTTCTGGACCACGTTATGCGGATTCTACACCTGGATATAGTCCTAATTTGTAGTTTTACTGTGATGCTTTGAGTATCGCCGCCATGGAAGGTATACGTTCGTGCGGCATACTCTTTTGTATTAGTTTAGAATAAATCGTTAACCAGTTCACACTTTTTATTTTAATTATTGATCATTTGTTTGTTTATGTCTTGTTTACAGAAACTACTATTATCTAATTGCACTATTAACAGGGAAATGTTACTAAAATATATGGTGTTATAAATTACATTCACCATATTGTCGTCATTTTATTTATTATAAGACACATAATTATTTATATTGGAATAAATAAGTAACACATCTTATAATTGATTACTTCACAGATATTGGAATATTAATAAACTCATTTCTAGTTAAAACCATGTCCTAGATATTAATATAGATATCTTCACCTGAAGTCCCTCTAATTTCCAGTTCCAGCAACAGGTGGCACAATTAGGTTATTCAAGAATATCATGACATTTTAGAGACATATTTTTCATAAAATATATTTCTATGTAAGGTATACCCTTAAAATGTACAGGTACTGAATTTTAAAATGATTTTTGATTTTGTGAAACAAGCCCAATTAATGTAAATATAGCGTCTAAGCATGATCATTTGGTGTAGTAGTGTTTTGCTCGTTGCATATATTCAGTATTGGGAACATATATTCAAATATTATGTAATATACACATTAATGACCGGTGAATATTAGTAACTTTCTTTTCACTCTGATGACTTGTTACGACGATTCCAAGTCATTCCTAGTTATATGGTGGAGCAACACCTCTAAAAAATAAGTCATTATTGTGGAAATAAAGGTTCATTAGATTTTCAATTAAGTTGTAACCAACTATTGTCATGTTCAAATTCGATCGAATCTACGTGATAAAGTCGCTGAAAATAGGTCCACTTGGATTCACCATAAGAGCCCGGTGGCCATAACTCAAATAACCAACCAATAGAAAAAATATTTTAATTCCTCACACACTGCATATTTCATTCCATTTTAACATGGACACACCATTATTGCAGATTTTTTTTATAATAACATATAATTACCTTATTTTGCTAATATACACAATATTTGCTTCAAAAATGTATATACCTGATAGATGTTTTTGTTAAATATATGACTTGTCTCGATACAAGAGCCAGTATAGAAAGGAGGAAGAAAAGTTAGTAGAGGGCGCTGTGACTTATATCGAGTGGGTATAAATTACCAGGGATCATAATAAAGTTTCTCTTTTGTTCCAAGGCCATAAGTGGTGTATTAATTCCGTCCCGTCCCGAATCGTCAGTGATTCGTAATAGGTTATGGGCCCAGAATTCTCGGTGTAAATGAGAAGTAGTAGGGTGATGACGGAGAGTGCAGGGGAATGGAGATTAAGAAAAAAGTGTTTGGTTCGGTATATTATATAAATAGTTATATATACACGAAGGAAAGTGGAAGTAACACGATGGCTGTATGCAACAGACGGAAATTAATTTCGGAGCACTAGAGCACTCAAAGATACATGACCATCGGAAGGAACACCAGAAAACTAGAAAAATGTGATCTTGAGTTATAAGTAGGATAGAAGAAAATATTGTAGTCAATGTAGTAAATAGTGGTGCAGTGGTTAAGAGTTCGGAAGGTCAACCACGTGTATAATATACAAGGATCAGTGAAGCACTAGTAAACTAGTAACGTGGGATTCAACAGAATTATCAGTAGGATAGAAGGAAACATTGTAGTCAATGTAGTAATTAGTAATGTATACGAGTTTAGAAAGTCAACTGTGTGTAAGTTGCAAGGACCAGAGAAATATAGAAAACTAGGAACATGGGGTCCAACCTAATTGTCGGTAGGATAAAGAAACATTGTAATCAATGTAGCAATTAGGAATGTAGACGAGTTTAAAAAGTCAACCATGTGTTAGTTGCAAGGACCAGAGAAGTATTGGAAACTAGGAACATGGGGTCCAACCTAATTGTCGGTAGGATAAAGAAACATTGTAATCAATGTAGCAATTAGGAATGTAGACGAGTTTAAAAAGTCAACCATGTGTAAGTTGCAAGGACCAGAGAAGTATTGGAAACTAGGAACAAGGGGTTGAACAGAATTACAGGTAGAATGAAAACCTATTGAACCCAAATGAAGAAGCGTCTAGTTAGAAAACATTAGAATTTGATATAAATATCAATTCAACACAACTGGATCCAAAGTGAAAGAAAAATCAAATTGACGCTCGATCATATTATAAATGGAAAAATAGATCTAGATATTTATAACAGGAAATTGGAGAATTTAATTTTGAAACGAGAAACTATAAATTAAATTGAGCATTGTATAGATTGAGAAATTCACCTAGAGGTTGGAACACGAAATGAGATAATGTTCATCTCGTTATATTCATTGATGGCTCATTATTAAAAGGACAGTAAGAATAAATAGTGGATTTAATGGACAGTCTCTATGAAGTTAAACAGTTTATTGGAATGGAAAAAGCGGAGATTATTACACAAATTGAAATTAATATTAACACCAGCAAAAGTGGAAAATAATTTAGTTATAATTTAAAGGATAATATATAGAAGATTAAAAGGCATATAAGTTTCGTTAGTTACAAGATCGCATCTAAGCAGATCAATTTGGTACGCCAGTGGAAGTCAACTTCAATATGGATAATAGTGAAGAAATAATTAGAGATATACCGTTTAGAAAATATACAGAAAGACTAATATAAGGCGAGCATAGAAAATTCCAAAGAAGAATCTGTGAGTGAACTGATGCATATAGTTTTGCAACCGGAAGAAGAAATCAAGAGTTTGAGTGATGAAAAAAAAGGCATTCAAGAGCACTTAGACAGTTCTGAGTTATATTAAAAAGATTCTGATCTCGAGTTGGAAATGGAGTGATAATGAATGTGATAGTAATGAAAATAACAAACATATTAGGATTTGATTCTGATGAGTATGATCTAGATGAAAATGACAATGAAACAAAAGGGAACTGTGAAGAATGTTAAAAGAAAAGAAAAAACAAAAGTGAACACCCATTAATAATTGATTTGGAATATAGAGGCAAAGAACAGAAGAAAGCTCATAAAGCAGAAGAATGTTAGTGAATGATTTGAGTTGAAAGTAATAAGTGAAGGTGATAAAGTTAGAAAACTGGAGAAAACAAAATTCAGTACAATATTAGAAGCAGACTGCAGTGGTGAACAATTAGTTATGATACCTCAGTGATGCCAGAAGACCATGGATTAATGTAAAGCGGAAGTGGACTTGAAGGAGCAAGTTATGAAGACTGGTATGGTAATCAACTAGGAAGTTTTAATGGATTCATACTATTTGATAAAAGCATCCCAGAGGCATGGAAGAAATTCAATTGAAGAGATATACATGTGTATATTTGGCATCTCAAGAACAAACTGTAAAATCGGTATTAAGTTGGACAGTGTTGTGGCGACTATTTCTATGATTGTTCAAAGAGAGAATTGTGTTTAAGTACAAAACTGACTGTTACCTTTGTTTATCACATAATTGGGTAGATTCATCTGATTAAATTATTAATTAAAGTTAAAATTCTCCCAATGTAGAAATAGAATAGTTCTAAGTTCGAAAATTTGTATATACAATGTAATAGTTTTGTTCTGGCAATTTAAATGCACTTTTGTAATCTTTGTTTACAGTCTTAATTAGGTTAAGTTACATAGTACATTTAAATTGAAGGGGAGTGTTAAATATATGACTTGTCTCGATACAAGAGCCAGTATAGAAAGGAAGAAGAAAAGTTAGTAGAGGGCGCTGTGACTTGTATCGAGTGGGTATAAATTACCAGGGATCATAATAAAGTTTCTCTTTTGTTCCAAGGCCTTAAGTGGTGTATTAATTCCGTCCCGTCCCAAATCGTCAGTAATTCGTAATAGTTTTTATATAGATAGAAGATTAATTATTTCAGTTAAAGGGCATCAAAATAAATTTGTAATAATAAGCTTGAATTTTGCAAATTCCGATCAAAATCGTCTCTTTGATACTGTAATAATATGCTTTATTAAAATATTTTATAGAATATAATTTTTATAGAATGAGATAGTTTAGAAGAGGGATTAAAATATTAATTTGTGAAGTTAAGTGAGGGGAATTCAAAAATTGTTATAAATGTGGTGAGAGGAGATATACTCTAATGGAACTGGAGAAATATCTGTGCCAGAAAATAATAGACTTTTTTACTCTCCACTATTTACTTTTGTCTTGTATCGGTATTTTGTTGTCTATTTATCCTATAATTTTATTGCTCTTATATTAGCAGTAACATCTGAAGTTTCAAGATATAAAATACATTGTAGCGACCTTGACGCATGTCGAATTTTACATCGTGGAATAACGGCATACAAAACACCCAGAAATATAATCCCAGATGTTGAACACGGGTGGGGTGCCAGTAGCGCCAACTAGAACCCGATAACGAATAGCTGATGGCAACCTCAAGACGTTTATCTGGGATGTTATTGAAGGATATTTCCATTCATTCAGTGCTCAACCATCGTTTAGTTTAGACGTGCCACCATCGACTGCCCAAGCCTCGTCTCCAGGTAACACCGCTGCCATCCGTTTTATCTAATTGTATTTTTCACATTTCACATTTCACATTTCACATTTCACACACATATTTTTTATATAGCCAATAAATGACGGTCACATAATGTAAACACCACTGTTTCATTTCGTTTTACCTCCATTCACCGAGCCACATCTTTTACCCCGAAACATGAAATCTTCTGAATAGTTGCCTGGATTAGAAGCGGATAGTTTTCCACATGTTGCAAAGGCGTACAATTAGTGAATAACATAATTATTTAGACCTATTTAGCCTTAGTAATAAGCTCCAAACTAAGTTTGCTGTGATTCACTAAATATTTCACAATGTTTTTGGATTTACAATTTTCATAGAATATCATCAATGTTGTCATTGGTTTCTATACTTTTAGGGGCATATTTATTTTTAATGTTTTTTTTTATTTCTGTTAATTGTGATTGCTTGTGAGAGTACAATCCAAGTAAGTCTGTGTAAGACCGGATATGTCCTGGTTTCTGGGATGGATGGTAGAGGACTGTGTTGGAGTTCGTGCTCACATTAAGTAGCACTTCCAGGTAACCAAGTTGTGTAAGGCCGCATGACTTGCTCTGGGAGGTTTTTACGTTTATTACTCGTTAGCGGTATAGTAGTTTCTATATTAGTTATATTAGTTAGTTAATTCAGTTCAGAGCTCACATTATTACTTAGATCCCGTCTAGATAACCCCTCTTATGATAAAAGACTCTCTAGGTCTCTTATTCGTAAAAAGAGGAATTAAATATAACAAGAACCAATGTTATGACCCTAAGGTACATTGGCTATTACATATATGTTTCTTGATAACAATAATTGCCTTAATCTTGATTAAATCTGCATTTTAAATATTGTATTAATTCTAAAATTGCTGATTTTAAGATTATTTATTTTAATATTTATTTACCAACCATGAAGTTTAACTAACTAATTTTACATGGCATGTGTATCAAGATCGAAATACCCATTAAGATACAGCATCTACATCTAAAAAAATATTAGTTTTAACTACATAATTACCCATATCAAGAGATAGGTTTAGATAAGACAGTAATTATTTTAGATTAATATATAAATTACATATGTACTAAAACAAATATTAAAGTTTTAAATACAGTATTTGTTTTATACATTAATTTAATGAAACAAAATTCGTTTGATTTATGCGATATTTTAATTTCACGGGAGATGGTCACATTATTTAGTAGTAATAGTTAGTAGTAATATTTAATATTAGTACTTTAAATATTATTACAATGTGTTATTCTATTTATTTCAATATTATTTAAAAACAATGTTAAGTTAATTACTTTCTCTCAACTATTATAGTTGAATAGGCTAAAAACAAATAAAAGTATAATTTTCTAAATTCAAACATACTTATTTTCGTACCAGAACTAGAAGTAATGTCCGTAATTTTAATATATTTACATCAATTCCAAATAATTAGTCAGGGAGCATTAAAACCTGTGGAAGTTTAGGGTGATGCTTCTTCGAAATGTTTTGCTGTAAAATATTACTTTAAGAGTTTAAAAGTATAATTAACATAATAATAAATAATAAACTATGGACCGCCAAAGCGCCAAAAAAGGCAGCAATCCCAAATATTATATATTGTTATAAAAATAAAAATTAAAATGTTTTTGGTAACGTAACATTAACAATATGTAATTCTATAATTATAGTTTTTATAAAATTCTTTTAAAATATATTATATATGATACATAATATTATTTTTATAGCATTATATACGAACTAATACCATTTGGAGTAATACAAATCGAGACAGTTTCCTCTGTTCAGTAAATTTCAAGTAATAAAAAACTACACAATACTTAGCTGGCTAATAGAATTTCTCCTATCTCTCGATTTGGAAGTAAAAAGAATATTTGTAACCAATCATGTCAAAATATGGTTTACTACGAACGAAATGTCATGAAGTTCCTCCTAGTGCTAAGCTATTTAAGATATGTGCCTAAAATATTATCTTTTTTTTGGAGAAATAGAAAATTTCTAATAAAAAATCAATTATAAAAAGTTCTCGGGCGGCACCCACTTTGCACAGAGATTTCTCATACCCATATATTCGAGAATGATAATGTACACATTCAGTTGATATCTTTAGAGTATCCGCTATTTCATTCAATTTCAATTTATGGTAATTCAAAATCATTTTGTGGATTTTTATAATGTTTTCGTTGGTAACAACCTCTTTTGGGCGTCCACTGCGTTCATCGTCTTCGGCGCTCATTTCACCACGTCTAAGCTTAGCATACCACTCCTTGATGGTTGATTTCCCTGGGACAGTGTCCGTCCGGCATCAAGCCAAGTTTTTGCTTCAACTGTATTTTTTCCCTTCAAAAAGCAATATTTTATCAAATCGCGAAATTCCTTTTTACCCATTTTTTTCACAATAATCAAAGTTGCTTTTCTCAAAATGCTATAATTCACAAACAAATGATCCGACAGATGTCGAATTTATACACGCATCTTTTCAGGGTTAGGACTAAGTAAAATACATATGGATTTAATTCTAATAGCGCCTAATTATAATGTGTCAGACCGGGGACTATTCAATTGTGCAGTTATTATGTTATATTATGTTTGGAGAACTTTTGTTTTAAGAAAATAATATCATCATATGGATTTTCGAAGGTCGTATTAAATTTCGTATTACTTTGAAAATTAAGATTATCAAAGATCATCGATGTAAACACTTGGTAATATGACAAGGTCAGATTCAAAAAATAAAACAAAAGTGTACTTGTATGATACTTGCAGATTAGGTGAATGTTGTATTTGGAAAATTGTACTCTATCAAACTCATTTTGCTGTGTTAAATATATGTGTGTTATATTTCACGACAGTTACGGGCCTGTCTACGCAAAATTAAGTATTAGAAAACGAGGCGGGATGTTTATGTTAAGACTAAATGGGAGTCATTAGTGAGACTTTAAGACATAGGCAGTTTGCTTTATATTCGTGTAGATATATGAAAGAGATCTTAAGTGACGTTTTAAATCGTTATTAAAAAATCGCCTATTAATAGCTTTTTTGTTTTAAACCCCTTCGTATTTCATAACTTCTATATTTCTAGATATATTGAATGATCGTAGTTGTCAAGGACAAAGCTGTAACTGTATTTCATCGAAAGTGTAGAAGCATTATAAATGAGACCCGTAAAGCTACATTTACTTACGGATTCATATAACTTTAAGAGCCAATTCAGGCTAAGTGCTGTAGATGGTGTTTAATAAAACGAATTATTATTTGCAGTATATAATTAAAATATAGGCAATTTAAAATTCATTATGAATAGAAAACGATCATAGTGCGTGCAGTTCAGATTCATGGTCTTCGTGCTAACGAAAGTAGAACTACATAAAAAAATAATAATTTCAATTTGGCGGTATAGCTATACAAGATCAGAAATAACGAACTCTATCAATTTATAAGTTTGCATTCAATAGTTCACTATAGTAGAATAAATTAAAGAAAAATTAGTGAATACATTTATGACATTATTTTGGCGCGACATTATCACTGACATTTAAGATTTTGCAGTATATTTGATTTTTTTGCAATCTCTTTTATTGCATGGACGATTTTTAGATTGGATTTTATAGGACGCCGATAAGTATTAAGATTTATCCTTATGATATATAGTTTTTCTTATGATATTTTCGCTCAACATCAGAATCACAGGCGTATGATCTCAGCTTCTGAGATCTAACAGGTCTGGAGTTTTCTCTTGATCAGTCGGCCAATAAGTTGGTTTTCCAGTTGATTTTCCATGTAACTACATCTTAGTTCAGTAGCTGCTTTATGCAGTTCATTGCCTTTAGTAGTTGTCATTCTGGATCCCCATCTTGTATTTTTTGTATTAAAATCACCTCCAATTATAAATTTTTCTCCCAGGTTGCTTAGGACATTCAAATAATTGTCCGTTTTTGATTGAATCTTGGAGGACAATAAATTGCGGCTACTGTAACCTTGTATCTGCTTGATTACTTGATTAGTTACTGCTATTACCTGATTTCTAAGTAGACATCTGCGCTCGTTTTTTTTAGTGGTATCCCCTGGGGGCCTTAACAATTTTATGTGCAAGTAATGTACTTTATCTTCATTGGAGAGCTTATTTTCCATTTTTAACCGAATTCAAAAAGGAGTAGGCTCTATGTTCGGCCATATGTTTTTTCGCCGATTTCTACGTTGATTATGGATCGATTTTCAAAATTGTTTTTTTTATTCGAAATAGTGCCCTCAGGTGGTCAGATATTGGGGAATAATATTATTGCTGAACCGTTCTGACTAAAAATTGGAAGCAGTTCAGTGTAAAAGCCATTCAGTTTGTTTTTTAAATACTAACCATATCATATGAGAAGTCGTAGAAACATGGTAGGCAACTGTTTTTATGCTGTAATAATTAGAATGTTAAGCTCACACGTTCAATTCCCAACAGAGCAGAAACTTTATTTTCTCTAGTGTGGTTGGAACATTTGTCAGATTAGACTAGGTATTCCTAATTTGTTCCTAGACTAGATAGAAGGTCCCAGTGCTTGAAACATTTTTTATTTTCAATCATTGTTTTTTTATTGGTATTTTTCCTCATACGGGCTGTAATTTTACTCCAGATATCTATTGTAATACTTAATAAAACTTGAAAAACATTAAAAAGCAATAAATATCTATTATTTAATGAGTTCCTTATTTATTTTTTGAAGTCGGTTAATTTTTTTGTAAAAATATTTTTATGATACTGTGTTTCCAGATCAAAGCATTTGGAAATTAGTATGTTTCTCCTCATTTTCTTTTATTAGTACCCGTGTACATTTTTTTTGCTAAATTCTACCGATTTCCTGTATATCTATTGATTGAATCACCACATTTCCTCTAATGCATTTGCCATATCATCTGTAAAAGTGATCCATAAAATGTATCTATTCTCTCCTCATACATTCCAACCAAATGCTCATGTATATTTTGTACAAATACACTCATATCTGATTCCACCATTAGTTAATTTTTTCTTCGGTGTGTTTATCACAATTCAATTCACTACAATGTTTCTGTTTACAAGTCCAAACAGTTATTCATATAACATTAATTAAATATGCAATGATATAATTAGAAGTCTTTACCATCTACGGGGTACATTTCTCAGGCTTGTTTCTAAAAAGAACTATATAATTAAAATATTGAATTAACCATTTGAAACAGTTCTTCCTCTGAAGAAAGAGCTGAATATTCCTGAGTTTTCTAAAAATACTTCCCAAATTAACAGTCTCCACTGAAATAATTGTGCTAAATTAGGATTACATCAACAAAACGATATCGAAAATAAATACTCACATTTTTCATATATTTCATATATTTGATTCTGAATAAAGCCAATATCAAGACTTATCTTAATTCGTGACCTACTTCGCATGCGTAGGGTTTCTAATGTTGGTAAATCCGCCACTGCAGAGAGGAATCAGAATATTTGAAGAAATATTTTATTAAATTAAATTGCATTCTTAAACAATATTGCGTATACCGACAATTTTGGAGGAGAAAAGTATGTTTTAAAATTTTCAACATTTATTTAGGCTACTTTGTATTTAAAATAACCTAAGTTTCTGTTCATTCATATTCGTTCGCTCGTTGCTGCAAATTCCTGAAGATGCTGGTACCCACATTAGGGTTATAGATTTAACAGATAACTTTATTTAAATATTTTCATGTAAACATTGTTATGTTAATTTTTACATAATTTTTATCGTACAAATATATCCAAATAAATATTACAAATGAAAGGAAAATAAAAACGTAATAATTGTTTAATTTAAATATCAGAGGGAATGTGTAATATAGCTGGTTCCAATTTACAAATATTGACGGCTTGATAGCAGCAGTAAACAAGACGATAGGACAATCCTAGTTGCGGCTTCTAATGCCATTTGAATATTTTAAATTGATGGGTGTAAAATCCGTCACTAGTCTTTTAATGTCCGCTAGAATGGTCTCTCTCATCAGCTTCATGATGATGCCAAGGAACGTGGTTCAGAAGCCACGTTGAGTGATAGTTCCAGTCTAAAAACTTGAAATTATTGATAAGAATAGTAAAATTTTTTCATTATCCCAAACGTCGGAAGTGTTCATACATGCTCTACATCATGTGCTGCAAAAATTATCAATGTTTAATATTTAAAAAAACTAAAGAATTAATAACCCAAAAAATTATAGGCTGATAAAATGGGGGCCTTAATAAAATGACGCGCCTTTATTAACACGACCGAAATCTTGCTGATAATGTAGAGCTATTGAAAACAAAATTCTTAATCTTAACTATTCTCTTAATTAATGTCTCGAAAACTGTGTTTCTTAAAGAAGCGAGATTAACAGAAATTTTCTGTTTGCGATTAGTATAAGGTAATTAATATATATGTTGTGATCCTTTATTAGGTAAACTGCTGTGATAGAAAGTAGCTTAAGTTTCATTTTAGCTATTATGGCCTCAGTACGATCTGTATGTCGACGAATCGCTGAAACCATTGTATGAAGACAATTTGTTTATCACTTTTTTTATCAGTTAATTTTCCTTTATCTGTGCCGAAAACCCTTCTGGTATGTTTTTTTGCATTTCGTTGTTTTGCACCCATTCTCAATTTGTAGCCCTACGCACTTTTTTGGATCTTTGGATCACCGTTGTAAGTATTTATATCGAGTATATCCTGGAAGATCTTAGTATCACCATCGTCAATATATTTCACAAATTTGACTTCATGTTTTTCAACTGATCTATCAAACATTTCAACAATTACCTTTTCCCGTAACTGCCTTGACAGAAACTGGATTTGATAATTATATCAAAAACTTTTCACACAACGTTTAGCTTTAAGCGTGGTAAACCTACGGTGAATTTGAACCTTTTTTCCAAGGCTGATATTTTTTTCCTTCATTAATTAAGTAGAAATAATTACTTAAAGTAAAGATGCAGTCGTATAGCAATTTTCGAAAAAACTATAATGTGTACAGATTAATAATCTCTGACAGATATCTATTATATTACTGAAAATATTTAATACTTCAGTCTCAACTCCCAAAGAAATATTTTCTTGCATGTAGCATATAAAATTAATGAACTCAAATCTATCAATTACTCACTCAAATTATTTCCTCTGCTGGATTTTCAGCCCATTTTGATTTCAATAATTTACATTTAAATTATTTTAACATGAAATTTAAGATATAAAATATAATATTAATTCTAAAAGTCTGTTAACATCATTGAAATTATTTGAACTGCTCTCAGCGCAAAAATTAACTTCAATTGAACACTAAATATGAAAGTTTACTTCAACTTATAATATATAAGATGATCTTCGGTTATAGCATTTCTAAATATATATCGGGGAACGAAAGGAAAACGATAGGATGGTCCTCCTGCAGTTGCAATAATTGTGGATTAATGAATTTTTGAATATTTTTTGTTTTAAGGATAAAATCCAGCAAAGAACATTTCACTCAGACCGGTAGCCAAATTTTAAGTTGGTTACTCCTCAGTCGGTAGCTGTACTCTCGAGGATGATTGTAGGGAGCCGATATTTAGCAAGAAATAGAGTTCAAATAAATTCTAATTGGTAAAAATAGAGAAAATGCCCATTTCTTTATTTTAAGTATTTTTTAGATTAAAAAATTAAATCATTATGATAATATTTCCAGTAAATACATTACTGACAGAATGCACAACTTACATATATTTGATATAATTAATTTGTAGCTTTTTATTATCAGGTATTATATTAAGGAGAGAATTAAATGTTATGCTTAAGTAATACCGTTATATCTTGAGATAATTAAGTCGAAATCGGTAAGCACCTTTTAGAAAAAAATATACAGAATTAGTATCAGATGCAATAACTGTAATAAATAATGTGATTAAATATAAATTACCTGACCTAAAAATATATTCACTCTCTATTTTGAAATTGAGAGCTGAAAACCCCCTTAAGCAATTATATACACTTTTTTTATAATATTATAATTATTCTCAAATTTTATTTAGAAATGGTTAATATTTTATATATATAAATAATTATATATAATTCTTTGATTACTAACATGAAGAACGATAAACATATTGGAACGAGAGTATAACCATTAGATTATGATTTAAAATTAAACTTAGGGTTTTTCGATTTAAATTTCAGGGTTACCGGTCGAAGTTGACAGCATATGGCAGCGTTTTTGTTTTGGAAATTTTTATATAATCTTTTTATTATTCAGCTACTGATGCTAAAATACAATGAGAAGTTATACAACTGAGCAACACATTTAAATGGCAAAACTTTATTATCAAAATTACAGTTTGTTAACGTAATTCGGTAGCTCTTAAAAATCAAATACTCAACGTAGTTAAATTCGAGCCGATCAACTCGATAAGCAATCGGCGAATAGCTACAGGTCCGTACTTTAAAGAGACAAGATTGACCGATGTCCTTAAAAGTATGCGGAGAACCTGATACAATAAATTGCTCAGCTTGCATAAAAACTCGGTCAGTATTCATGCAAGATGCATTTAGTTAACCTAGGGGCTTAAAATTAGAGATTACAACAATGCCATTTGTGCGTTACTGAATAAGTGATGCGAAACAAAGAACGTTCCAAGTTTCGCCCTTATAATTATCGAACTGTGAAAATAACAACTCTTGCAAAAATACATTACAATTATAAAAGAAAATTGATCCAATTGCAGTTATAAATGAAATCAATATATTAAAAGATACGAATCAGCAGTTAAACCAAAAACTGTTGGAACAAAGTTATGAGCTTACAGCTATGCCGTCGTATATGCAAGGTCCGTTACAAGACATCGAAGACATACCAAGAGAACGAGAAAATTATGAAACTAACTAATTAACTAGAAAGGCAGGTAGACGAAAACCCGTATGTACTGAGGTGAAGTATAAAATGAAGAAGAAATCCGAGGTGACACCTTCCCCGCTAATAAGAAAACATCATGGGAATATCGTACAGAACCACCAACCGAGTACAATTCAAAATTCTGACAAATAATGACAAGTTATTTATACAAATGAAATAGATTATAGAAGTATAAAGAAACATACAAACAGAATTCTCCATATATCAGTTAAAAAAGTGATACAGAGCTGTTATAAGGGGACTACCGCCAACAACAATTCAGGAAGATATTTAATGTGGACTTGAGGACGCGAAACTGACATGAAGACGCGACCGTTACACTTATAGTGAAAATACGATAAACTCAAATTGCGAAAAAATTACTAAAACATCTTCGCTGTTTTACGTCGATTTAGTACAAAATGAGAACAAAAAAAACCTTTATGATGTAAAATACCTAATAGATTGTAAAATAAAAGTTGAACCTCTAGAGAAAAATAATAATATTCCTCAATGCACAATCTGCCGAGAGCTTGGGCATACTAAACATATCTGCGATAGGGAACCTAGATTTGAAAAGTATCAAATCATTGTAGAAAGCAACGCATTAGCGTAGCAACATGTGCACTGTGTAACGAAAAAGGACACCCTGTCAGTTATAAAGAATGTGTAGTGTACCAGAAGAAAATAAAAGTATTTCAGCCAAATAAAATGAAAGCTGCACAATTCATGTAACCTGACAAAGCCCAAAATCTTTGCGAAGCCATCTGCCATTGAAAGTAAAAAACTTGAAGAAACAGCAATTCAACGGCAAGAAATATTTGCGACAAAAAACCTAGCGAAAACAAATTGAAGTAAAGAAGCAGGAAACTATAACCAACAAGCCAGTCATTGTCGACATGATGAAATTGACTTTAGTGTTTAACAAACAGCCTGGACCTACTAGATTTTTGCATTTCGAAAGGCATTTCACCAAATACAAATCGAGAGCTTGTGTGAACTATCATCTGATCACATTTCAGTATTGTTAACACTAGGCGCGACAATTCTGAAAAAGCAAAGAAGCTTAATATTAAAAACAAATTTACTAGCTGGGACACGTTTAGAATATATAATGCAGGAAGAAATTAGTTTAAACGTAAGACTCAAATGTATAGACGATCTTGAGGTATAAACCCGAATTATAATTGAACAAATTCGGTCTGCTGTAAAAGCTACTATGACATCAAGAGAGAAGTTACAATATGAGGTAAATTACCTTCCTGAAATTAGGGAAGCGATGAAAGAAAGATGAAAAGCTAGGATGGCACAGAACCAGAACCTAAACAAAATATAGTAGAATTAGTAATCAGACAAATCAAAATATTAAAGTAACAGAGTTACTTCGAAAAATATGTAAGTAGATTAAGCCCGGAAGCGGGCAAAGATTACTCGCTATATAAAGCAACTTAGAGTTTTTAATGACCAATTATTACAGTACCGCCTATTAAAAATGATCGAAATTAATATGTTCGATGCAACGATGAAAAAGCTGAATTATTCGTAGAATATTTAACAACTAACATATTCCAACCAAATGATATATAATATACAATAAATATAAATCCTGTTTATTAGCCCGATATAGCGTTCTTTTTGGACATAACCAAAGTTTTTGAGAAGATTTGGTACGAAGGTCTAGAGGCCAAATGTACTCGGTTAGGTCTATGCGATGATCTAACCGTTATATTCCTAGATGTTGCAATTCAACCCACAGAAAACACAGCCCATCTTCTTCGAAAATCGAGAACTCCCAAATTTCATTGTCAGAAAAAGCCACATATGTCGGCCTTGTCTTCAATTTAATAATTTACATTTCAAAATACTTTAATCAGTCATAGCTGCTACTAAAAAGCTAACTGCTGCATTTGATAGTTTTAGTATTTCTCATATATTATCTAATCATGCAACCAGAAATCACATGCCAAAGGCTATCAAACAATTTTAGAAATTCAGAGTGATGCTGCTCCGTCATATCTCAATTATCGGTTTTGATTTCAACGATTTATAAGTGGCCATTTTGATAGCAAAGAATGGTCTGGAGGACCATAATATTTCGAATACAATGAATTGCAAGATTTCTTGGACGAAAATCCAGGTGAAACACTCAAAGAACTTTCAAACCAGAAGTTGAATAAACTGTTTGCAGATATTTATACGTGATGGAAAATATCCAAAATAAGAAAAAGTGCCTACCATACAAATTAACTGAAAAGGTCATTTTGAACCAACTCAAAATCGCAATTTCATTGTTTTCCAAGTAGTTGGTATGGTAGTAGGTAGTAGTATGGCGTACTGTGGCTAGCGATGAAGAGTGAATCTACCACATTTACACCGAAGCAGAATATTTATGAATTCATGATATACAGGTAAATTCGAATTAAATTGGTGCTGCAGATATCAACCGACGCTAACTGAACAAATTAAATTACGAATTATTGCAAAAAAATCAACAATAGCAAGTAATATTCGAAAAGTCATCCTCTATATAACAATTATCGGTCACACGTTTCAGGAGTTGTGAAGAAAACACTGTTGCAGTTCAAATAAAAACTCCTTCCGCACCCAGCGTACTCACCAGTCATAGCACTTTCCCACTGCCGCTTGCTGATTGAATCGCTGCTAAAACCATCATAGTTCTTTCAATACTATTATACTGATTTTTCTTAAGAAAGGTCTTTTTTGAGGGAAAAATAATCAGAACAAATGCAAGTACCTAATATGAGGAATGACAATATAAATGTATAAAAGGGGACAAAAGCGTAAAGTTGAGTACTGTCTATATATTTTATTTATGTCTTTGTGAAGAAAGAATTATAATATTGTGAAGGATAATTAATTTCAAAATGTTTTAATAATATTAAACAAAACTTTTGCAATAAATGATCAGAATATATAATTTTCAATAGTAATTAAAAAGCATATTAAAAGCAATTAAAAATAAAGCTACAGAAATTCAGATCTACAGAAGAATTAAACAAATTATTTTGAGCTAAATATGTAGTAAAACAAATTGTGGGAAACTATTAAACACAAAAAATAGAGACACATCTAATTGTTTCCGGAATTAAAGACAAATAGTAACCTTTAAAGAATCAAAAAATAGAAACTAATATAATATTCATTTATATAGTCTGTTTTATATGTCACAAATTCCGTGTCAAAAAGTAATACATTTTATAGCAGTGACTATTTTGAAAAATTTTATAGTTTTTCAACGTTAAGTAGAAACGTATAGATGGCAATATTTCCCAAATATATTTCTAATTCAACTTGTTTTCAATTGTTTTGTTTGTATAACGTACGTATAAGTCTAGTTCTGACTTAAGTTAAAAAGAACACAGTATATCACAAAAACATTTTTTAGGTTATAAATAATAAATTATAATATAATTCTTAGTTATTAATCTTCAATAATAATTAATTACTATGTTTGACACATTGCTAAGTAGGTTAACTAAGAATACAACCAGGAAAACATAATTACGCCAAAACAGGTGAATCATCCCAGAATGTTAGTATCTAGAAGTTATAATAATAAGAGACTTGCATGCGTAATCATACATATTATAACAGTTTTGAAAGATTATTATTGGGGAATTATTTATCAGCTTAGATTTAAATAACAAATATAATGGGCAATGAACCGATTAATGGCTACTCATTTATATCTACAGTTGCACTTCTAATTATTCAAATATTTAAAATTATTATTAGTTTTTTAGATACTTCACCAAATAAATCAGCTGTTGTTTGATGTTAAATAAAAAAAACATAATCACCAACCATATCTCTTGACTACCAACGGTAATAACTCATGTAACATTTTCGGCATCTATTTTTATTTTCGAATCATTAGCAAAGGTACCATTTGCCATACGGTATCACCTCCAGCCATTCGGATCTCGGCCGAAGAACCAGTGCCCATCACCCAACTGTAAAATAGCGTTTTCAGTCAGTAAAAATTCGACCGCAGTACCAGAACACCACGCTGAGTACCGGCCGTCCAACAAAGTAGGGGAATGGTGTTCTTCCATCAGATCGACCCAAGAAATCGTGTCTGCAATCGCGCCTGACATCGGTACTGCACACGTACCGAATCCGCTTGGTACTCGTTTCAACGTGCGCTACTCCAAACAAAAACTTTAAAACATTTATCTGATATTCTGATAAAAAATATTATAAAAACACCAAACAAGTAAACAGTATTATAGGTGCGATCATGATGTTTATTAAGAATTATGTTTAATTAAAGGATAACTATATAGTGAGATAAGTGACGAGTTGACAGCGATAAAAACTGAACGGCAGTATAACCAAAAGAAGTGTTATTGTTGGTGAAATTGAGGCAAACTACATCTTATTGGAAAGCATCGTTCAATGCCATGTGCAGACGCTAATAACAATTAACTCAAATATTTTTATTACCCATTATTATCGAAAACCAGTGCAAAGATCGTAAACATTAGAAACGAAAATTTTTCGTGGATGGTTTCAGTTCCCCTGGTTGGATGGTCATCGAACGGTGAGTGTTATATTATAGCTTTATTCTTCGCTTATTTTCGCACTCTATTTCATTTTTTAAACATGATGTGGATGATGTTGCGTATTCTTTCTGCACAATAAGTCACTAAATATATTCTCGTGTAACTTTTTTATTATTAGTAAATATTATATTGTTATTCAAAATATTGCTAGTTAATAATTTTTATTTTAAGGATGTTACATATATTTTATTACCAATAAATCACTGATTCTGTAGACTTTTAAATATTTTTTGATAATACTTTGTTACTATTCATTGCCGGCTAACTGACACTTGTTTTTACACTTATAACTCTATATTTATTTACAATCGGACACTAGATAGTCACAGGAAAATAGTTTGGATTAAGTAATTACAATTGTGTTGTTTTTTTACTATTAAATACTAATATTATATTAAATACACTGTATAATAACAAATCGTTTAATTCTATTGAGTCTGCATATTTCTTTACTGTTACTTAAGGGTTACAATTCTTTTGCAAAACATTTAATGGAGCATTTCTTGTAAATCTACTGATTTCTTGAATACATTAATTTGTATTTGAACGCAAATTATTTTTCATATAACCGTTTCAATGGAGTTTTGTATCAAGTTTCATCGCATCCCAAGTTGTCTCTATACTTAATATTAGAAGTAAAATAGGTAAATAATTATTAACATTCTGGTTAAGATTAAAGCCCTTAAGAATTCATTTTGCTCGCTTTTTGTAATTAGTATTTGTATGAACTTCATTAAAACATAAACATTACTAGTAATATTCCTATTACTTATCGTTCGTAATTTGGATAGTTAAGAAATATAGCACATAAAACATAGATTTTTACATACAGTAGCTGAATTTTAAAAAGAATGCACGAAACTTAATCAAATTAAGATAATACAAAAACTAAGAAAATATAATTATCTTTCAGTTATAAATTTTCATTTATTATACTTGTCTTGATTCTACACATAATAAATCACCAAATATGTTTTTGTTAAAAGAAGTGTTCTGAATAAGAGAAATGCATATATTGATGCAGACAGGTAATATAGGATTCGAATATGTCATGTCTTAGAAGAAAGTACCTGGAAATTAATGCATTGTATAGCCATATATCGCATTGCTTTTTGTGAATTATAAATTATATTTTTTTTGCAGACAAATTTCTAAAGCAGGAGATAGTTTTACTAGTTTTTCAGTTTTCTTAATTTAATTAACTTTTGTGCATTACTTTCAAAATTGAGCTACTTTTATAGATGTTATTAAATTGACATAAAATTTAGCAAAACAACATATATAATAGTTTTATGTCATATTACATAATATAATCACTATAGTTCAAGTTATTTCATGGATACCCCGAGGTTGCAGTGGATTTATAGTTGTATATTTTACTACGTTAAATATTGTTATCTCATAAATTGATTTTTAATAGCAAACAGGTTGTAGAAAATAGGTTGTATATCAATAAAAGTCATTAATGATCAACTAAATTAAGTGCTCATCTTTTTGACAAAACTTCAATACCAGCAAAGTATGTTTGTGTCAATTAAATGCATACATATTTAACTAAAGACATTTATAGTTATATCATTACTGGATATATGAATATATCAAGTGTGTACGTACAGTGTAACTCCTCTTGTATTCTCTTATTAACCATTAAAAATGCCTAAAATTGCATAATGAGATAGTTGTGGAACTTTGATAGACAAAACCTATTAAACGATTTATTCTTGTTAATTAACACTGGGGACTGAAACTATTAATCAATTGAAACTATTAGTTATTTGAATTATAGTTATGTTTGGAAATTTCGAATGTTCAATTTTAATATAATCAAGATAAGATTTAGGCATGGCGATTCAATAAAGTTGTAAATTTTAGTATTGAACGCTGCAAACTGTACATCCATATAGAGAGTTACTGTAAGGTTTTTAATATCTAATGAATAACATCTGCAATGTACCTATTATCTAATTTGGCTTCAAGTAATTAGCTTGTTAAATTTATATTTTATGTATTTTATTAACTATTATTATCTATTCTGTATACTTTTATTTAATTTATATAACTTTTTCACTGCTATTTATCGATATCTTCTTTTATATCAACATATAATAGACATTTTTTATTTTATTTTGGATGTAGAATATTATAAACAAAAACATAACAATATATTTTATTATAGAAACTAAGAATTTGAAAACTGCCATTGCAAAAAAACTATTTTCTTTTAATATTTTGAAAGTCTTTAGTCTCTTCTGTATACATCTTTTGGCATTACTAGCTACTGACAATAATTATTAAATAATTATAGAATTCTAGGATAGGTTATTTATTTGCAGCACAAAGGGTGCGATTTTATATAGTAACTTTTTTTGTAATTAAACTTTTAATGCTTTTTTTTGTGAGTTTTAATCAAAATTTAGATATACTATCTGATAATATAATTTCAGACTTCAGATTTCTGTATAAGACTGATTATTCAGACCTTTCAATGTGATTATGAACTTTTCAGTTTTATGTTTTATTGGTTATTTGTAAAAAGTATTAAATGTTATTGCATTATGTTTCCACAATATTTTATTTAAATTTTTTACATAAAATAATTATATAAAACCATATAATATTTTATATCATATTATATTATTTTATTTAATATTTTATTAAAAAATCTTTAACCTGCCCCTGTATACGTATCATGAGCTTTAACTGACAAAGTACTACTTTACCAGTCTACTTATCGTGATAAATATTCAAAAAAAAAGAGAAAGAGAAAATTTACATGAAAAGGCACCGGGTTGTAACAAAATCATGATGTGTGTAGTTGTTCTACTCGGATTTAAGTTATTATATAGAGACTTGTTCGATTATAACATAACTGTATCACTTTTGGCACCCAGTTGAGTCATAAAATAATGTACATTTTGGTTTATAGTTGTATTACTTTTGAATATTTACATTTATTTTGCCGTTAATATTTAAAATTTCGAATTGAATTAACATTTAGAAGAGATACCTAGGCAAGAGTATACGATATCTTGCTTTCTATATGCTCTGTATAATGTTCCTTTTTAGCAGTACGCCTATACTGGAATTAAATAATTTTAGGAAATTATTTTTTTTTTAAATTTTAAGAGAAGAAACATTTTAGGAACCATGAGGCTACAACATATATTTCTTACTGTTTCGGTCACTCAACTCATAACTAATAAGTTTTAAGTAATTAAACTCAAAGAAAAATAAAACCCTGACTCATCCATAGCTGTTTTCAATCTAAACATGTGATGTTGCAAAATCGGTGATACGAGCCTGCATGGAAAATAACTCGAATAAGAATACTAACCTAACTAAATAAGAATTTCAACGTGACATGGCTTGACTTGCAGCTCTTTCAGTACTATGAAAACTATCGAAAAATAAATAAACACAGAAATAACCTCAAAGGATGTAGCAAGGGGGAATTCATTAAGGAATAGAACTTAGTTTGTTAAAAATGCAAAACAATATATCCCTGTATATAGATATCCTTGGAACTATATCCTTATCCACTTCAATACGAATTTTATTAAATGCTTGTATGCAGTCGTATCATTGCTATACATACCGCAGAATATATATTAATCAAAGTATTTCCCATAATTTTTACAACTTTTAGCAATCTTTCTGGCAACTTAGCGATATCGTTTCGAAAAATCAAGTCATCGATCAATTTGTGTACTTTTTCAGCATTTCGAAACCGTGTAGTAGAAGGCGCTAAGTCTTGTGAGTAGGCTGGTTGCGTAAGAACTTCCCATTTAATCTGCAACAGTGTATCTGTCACAACTCTGTACCGTGTAGCATTGTCGTGCAAGGATATGCTTTTGCGCCTGTTACTCACTAGTGCAAATGTTCTTGCATGATTTTGCGGAATATTTGCTGATACACCTTGCTGATCCTACCATTTAAAACTTTGAGCAAGTAGTCTTTAAGTGCATTGTCTTCGAATATGCTTGACTCTCTAGTCCATTATTTGCCATTGACTTGGACGTAACCAATATTGAATCATTAAAACTAAACCGACAATTGGGATATGATAATACCAGAAGACTTCGTCCGCAGATTTGTTCACCTTATACAACAAAATTAAATGGAAAGTTATTCATTCCAGATATATCACTGATTAAAATGTATGCAAGCTTCCAATATATTCTATATCTTATCGCGACTCTGAGTATTATAATGGCAATGGTGGTTAAAGTAAAATTTATTCTGGTTCGAAGCTCTGAGGACCTTGATAGATTAATTTATTTATCAGTTTATACCTTATACATTTTACTTTGCTACTTGTTAAAGTAGTAATACTGCATTTAAACAAACTAGGGAATTATCGACTATACTGTGACTAACACGGTTAACAAAATGTAAGTAAATTCATCATAAGTGATAAAATTTATGTTGGCAGACTTTGGAAGGGCTGAATATAAGATTTTGTGAGATTATGGAAAAAGTTATTAAGCTAGCTACTAAGCATCTCAAAAAAACCAAATTAATAAATGAATTGTTCGATGTCCACCCTATTCACTAGTTTTATATTATTCCCTAAACCTGCTGTTTTAACACATTTAAAATTATATAATGAAAACAAGTGGCAGTGTTGCAGAATAATATTATACTTTGTATATATGTAATAATATGTATTTGCTTGCAATATAATATGTTTGCCATAAACTATTAATCTTATAATAGTATTTTTATTCTTGAAGAATAAAAAATATTAAATAATATTGTACATTTAAAAGATTCGTACACAAGTATAGTATATCTTTGTCCTAATTACTGTGATATATCGTTCTGTAGGCACGTGAATTTTTATTAAAAAAATTAATTATAACTATTTACTTATTGTCGTCATTAGAAGTCATCGGTCAGTTGCATTGTGTTTTTTTTTGTGTGTGTTGTGTTTGTTGTTGTAGTTAAGTAAGTGAAATATATCTGTGTTGAATCTATTTACAATATTATTTTAACTATTGTCCACTCATTCCTCTGAAGTTAGTGCCGAGCCACAAATCAGATTTGTTTTGTTCGTAGTTTAATTTTAAGAACCCAACCGAACTCAAACAATTATATTATTTTAGATTTGTTTTGTTGGTAATTAAATTTTTTGTATATGTCTCAAAATTATATTGTTATTTTTGTATTGTTTGGGCTCGGCACCGACTTCTAAGTCATCAGTTGGTAGTAGTCAAAATAATATTATAAATAGGTAAATAGGTTTAGGTAAGTATTAAGCTAAATTGTGTGCATAGAGTAGAATATAAAATACGTGTACTAGAGAGGTTTAATAAGGGTCTTGTATATTTTTATTTAGCTATTACAACGATTATTATGTATATATTTAATTTTAAACTGCTACCTAGCCTAGGTGATATGACAAATAGTCTAGCTAAATTAGAAAAACAATTTTTCGTGCTGGGAATCAAACTAGTGACCTCCAATTGAGAGCTAAACGCTTTAAAAATTACACCATAAAGAGTGCTTAAAAAACTGAATGGCTTCTGCACTAAACGACTTCCAATTTTCCATCACATCAGCTCAGCAATAACATTATACAAAAATATATGAATATTTTAGAAAAATAAATGTGAAAACTTTTACGTGCATTTGAAATTTTAGGGATTCCCTAGATTTCCCCCTTCGCCCCAACAGATCCTGTCTTGAATACAATGAGACCATCTCGGAAGTGCACAAAATCGGCGAACATACATTTACACAAAATTTATATACAGCCGAACATAGAATGTACACCTTTTCGAACTAGTTTAAAAAATGTTGCCTATCTCAAATTTTGCTGCGACAATGCCACTTATATAAAAATGGAATAAAGCCCATAAATTAAAAGATCACGGCAAATTGAATATTATAGTTCACAAAGGTTATATTGAATTGCATTAGATATATGTGATATGTTGTAAGCCCTAAAACCACAAAAAACCAACACAAGTTCATAATATTCATGCCACAACATCACATATGTTTTCAACTTGATTATTCTGACGTGCCATGAATTGCCATTAGCAGCTGATGAAGGTGTTAGATGTGAGAGGAAAATATATTTGTTAATCTGCCTTTCTCTTTGCGAGACCTATCTTAACATATAAAGTAATACCAATTTTAACGGTTTCGTTTCTATTCTTATTATAATCTAAAACTAACTATCTATCTAGCTATATCTATAATAATCTACCAAACAATATTAACAAAATATATTCAATTAAGTTTTGAAAAATTGTATAAAAAATATTGCATCAAACAAATATATCTGTGATTTAAATTCTGTAACCGTTAAGACTAACAAAAACCTGTAATTTTGAAATAAATTAACGTTTTCCTTTTTTTTGTAATTCCCATTTGAGGAAGAAACCAATAGACCTACAATACCTTTTGAAGAATAACTAATGATGGTTGTAAGATGTATTGCTTCTAGGATCAGCTTTAACCTATAATATATATCTCCATTAACTTTTATCATATTGTCTTCATAGGTGTTTTATCCAGCACTAACAACTATATGCTACTCTACCGATTGCCTTTCTAGCAGTACAGTTACAATTACCACACCGTTGTATTTAATGGTTTTCAGGATTCAGAGTTTTTCGATTTAAAAATATAGCACAAGTGTGAAAAACAATGATTAACTATAGGTTGTACGAATAAATTCAAATTAATAATTTTTATAAGCCTTAATCAGAGGAATTGGTAAAACGTATGTTAAAATTATTATCTCTCTTTAATTAGAGTTTTCCTCATATTTATGCCAGCATACAAATATCGCGTGTATTTAGAGCAATATAAAAATCGCCTCAATATTTGGCATCTATCTAAGACGGCTCCAGCACGCTATGGCTGATCTACCGGGAAATGTGGTTGAGCGTTGTCGTGCTGAAATATCACTTTGTCATATGCTTTAGCATTTGAAGGACTTTAAGATACATCAGTTATTGTTAGTAATATTCTCCAGTGATGATTTATTTAGGTAGTTGTAAATTTCTATTTGGGTAATATATATTAATCAAAATAATTTCAAACATTTTCTGGGTTCATCGATCTGGCAAGGTGGCTATACCGTGTTGAAAGAATGATATTGGTTTGTCCGGTATTTCATTTTCGTGCTTCTTATCGTGCTTAAGCCTTACTATATCGATCTCAACAAGTAGTAATCAGAAGACAGAACTTTTTATTCCAGCTGCAGTAGTATATCTATTAAAACACAAAATGTTATTCAATTTGTTTCATTAGTTATACCGTGTTGAAAGAATGATATTGGTTTGTCTGGTATTTCTTTTTCGTGCTTCTTATCGTGCTTAAGCCTTACTATATCGATCTCAACAAGTAGTAATCAGAAGACAGAACTTTTTATTCCAGCTGCAGCACTATATCTTTTAAAACCCAAAAATGTTATTCAATTTGTTTCATTGGTATTGGTATATTCCTGCAGTAACAATTCAGTATTAGCAGCTCATAATATACTACAGTATACACAATAAGACTGTACGGTCATAAATATTCCGCTTCGGTATCGATGTGGATGGTTTGGGAGTAGCTCATAACCTTTTGCACTTGGGATTGTTATAGAATATGCACTTTCTATTCGCAATCTGGATACGCCACAGAAAACTTTTTTTCCTGACAAACAATGAAAATGAAACAAACACAAAGAAATAGAAAAGTTCACAGGTATCGAAATGACATATTCAATAAATTCTGCTAGTTAGTTTTTTTGGATTTTTCTCATTGCATGTAAACACCTGGGGACAATATTTTGCTGACTATCAAGCTGTTAAGATTTTGAGAGTTTCATTTGCGGGTCGAATTTAACTGTTAGGTCAGATTTTTTAACAGTTATATTAATACTTGGATTTTATATTAGTAGATGTCTCTGACTAAAATACCTGGAAAAACCTAAAGATCATACCCAGTAGATCTCCCCATGGTTTCTAATTCATCCCATGAATAGCTTTAGCCCTTGAAGAGCAAGCATCATTCAGCTTTCCTTACTACCCACTTTTCTAATTTTTTTCCATTTAGTTTTCTGTCACGCTTTGGAAAGTTTAGCAATAATTTTCTCAAGTATTTTTCTCTTTATTGGACTTATTTCGACTTATTTGTTACTGGTGTTATGCCAGACATAGAATTTAGATTACACCTACGGACTTCAGAGTCCCATCAATTACACTTTTTTTCAGATTAAAACAAAGGGCTGCACATCCTGCTATTTATGCATTTTACATTGTATAAAATCATATTTGATCACTATTTTGAAGTTATCAAAACATCGATAAAATTTCGGTTCCTCATATCAGAAACATGAACGAACTAATATATAACTAAGTAGGATACCAAATTAATATTTTATACTCATTTTAAGTTGTCAATGAAAACATATTTATACCAATGATAATGACTAACTAATTTAATATTATATTATAAAATTATAACATTTTATTTTTGTACTATATTTGTTATAAATTCAGTGTTTATAGTTTATTGAAATAATTTTAAAAATTGTCATCAGTTACTCATTTAATAAAATGAGTAACGCCGTATCCACTATCGTTTGTGTTGAATAATTAATGCCCATATATACCTTATAATATACCTATTATATAGCCCTTAATATAATACAGAGAATTAATTTATTCAGCTTGATATTGACTGTTTAGCTAAATAAGTCACAGACTAATTCTTACAGTTAGTATATATGATTTCGCAACTCGCCTGACCTGAGTGAGTAATTCAGTAGCAGTTCGAAAGCTATTGCTGTAGTTTTATAGAATGTATACTACAAATACTTTAAAAATAATAAACTGTTTACAATAATATGGTGAATATTTTAGTAATTTACTAAACATTGATATATGCAATTAAATTTAATTACATTCTTTAAATTTCTGTAAATAGTATTCTTGCTTAATGATTATAAAGGGTAGTAATATGTAGATCAATTGCAATTAGAACATAGTTTTCAAAAATAATACAGTTTAGTTTATTTCCTTTCTATAAATTACAAGTAGCAATTTAGCTTTTGCAATCTAGAAATATGAGTACTTTAAATTGATATTAAGTAAATTAATAAGCCTATAAACCTATTTTTAAAATTACTTCATTTAAAATAATTTGGAATGGACTATTTCATATGGACACTGTACCCAAAAATTTGATATATATGTGCATTTCATTAATAAATCCAAATGTATTTGCGCACTGTCAACCTTTTAAAATAGCTACGAAGGAAATACTTAGTTTGAAAATTGTTAATTGCCTGTTTTTATTGTATCTTTATAATTTTAAAAATACTACTCAATAACCAAAATGGTTTGCTATTCATTTGTGTCGTGCCATTTTTAAGAAGTCTGAATTCACAAATGGACTGCTTTGTTTTTATTCTATTGCTATTGCAAAGAACAATCATTATAATTTTTAGTTTATACTAGTGGTTAATGTTACGAGCTATTTAATCCAACAGTGTCGTGTTAACATAGTACTTAGGTCAGGAGTGCTTCCAATTTGTTATTGTGCTTATCTATACGCAATGGAAAATCTAACAATCATTTCAGCCATATCAATAAACTGTACTGTCTGAAAATAATGCTGCATTTGTATGCATTTGGAATAACAGAGAGCCAAATAGGTGCTAAAAATTTAATTATGACGAACTAAAGGAATTTCAATTATTTTTTATTAGCAGATACTGAAGTCTTGCCAATAATATAATAAATAAAGAAGGAAATTCTTAAATATAAGGTCCTAAAGCCAGTGAGAGATTTTGACTTAGTGCTTTAGCGATAAAAATTTCGAATCTGTATGTCCGTTTACTACACAGTTGAGATATATCATAATAGTTTTAAAATGATAAATATCTAACGGATCCCATGTTGTATACTTGTAATAGTATATCACCGAGTACGCAGTGACATGTACCATCGTAGGTTTTTTTGTAACAAGAAATAAAACATTTAACTAACGGAATACCGAGAAAAAAAACCTAGCAAGAATTGTTGTCAGTGTAGAACCAAACTTAGAAAATAAAGTACAGAATTATCTGGATAGTTAGGCGTACGCTAAAGATGGCTTGGTTTGAAACACGTTTAAACACCTTCCTTGTAAAGACAAAATTGTGCTGATCGATGTATATTTTTTCTAGCGTTTACATACACAGGTAATATGCATTAAATTTACTATACGATTAATTCTGTTTATCAATAAATAGATGGATGCAAGTGGTTTGCATGCAATTTGTTATAATTATAAATAATTTAACTTCACATTGTTCGTATTGTTCATAAAAAATGTGTTGTTTATATAAGAATTACTATGTAAATATATTGTTAAAAATTATATTTTCTCTCCTTTTTACCAACCAGGGTTTAATTGGTTTTGGATCAAAATCATCCAAAAAGACATCCGGCCTTCGCCGGTCTGGATATTGAGATGGCTGGGATAGTATTCCCTATTCCCCAAAGTCATAATATACATTACCATGACAAACATTACAACTATATTCAATGCAATGCGAGACCTATTGTCACTAAACATTTTCTTAGGCATAACATTTAAAAAATCTGCTTCAGCAGAAATATTATGGACATTTTGTATATAATATTTACTAATTTTTACTTTATTATGTAATGGCCGAAAATTCTAAACTATTTCTTAAAGAAATAAGTAAAAGGAACCTATATAATAAATCATATATTAAACATGTTTCAATACAGAGGGTCATTAATAATTCCTCCAGCAGAGATTGAATTTATTGCACTTTTTCGGCGTCTATAGTTGTTTCGTAGACGATATAAGTTCTATTATACTCTTTCATTGTAGAAAATGTGAAAAATATGTTAAACTTAAATATTATATAAGACTACATTATATGGGGCATTGCTACAACAACTAATAAAGTAGTATAATTAGTAGATCTAGGAAAAACTAATTTCGAATTTTAATTATTGATGCTTTTAAATTCGCACAACTTTAGTAATGCTTGTGCAAAATCATACCATAGTGAGTTTCAAAAGTATTAATCCATAGAATATATCTATATAAAGGTAGGATCACTCTACATGAATTTACATTGTTGAAAGAAATAAAGCGAGTTTCCATATGTGAATCTCTATGAAACACATAATAAGTATATGTGAATTATAACAAATATGTTTATATTATATAAAAAAATAATATGTGCAAAACATTGCCGTTGAAATCCGGAGAAACTTCTCTGTTATAAAACCAATGAAACTGCAGGATTTCAACGTTAGTGCTAAACCTGGTCGAAGGTTTTGGCAATAATTGGAAAAGCACCACCAGATTCCTGTCTTTTTCAGAATATATTTTCCTAGAAATAGACATTGCAGGAATAATATTTCCTAAACATTGTTATATGGTCGCTCTACACCAACACGTAGATTTGAGATTATAAGCTTTTATTATAATATATAATTTTTTTAATCTCAAAAAGAAATATAATTACATTATATTATAGTAATTAAAACAAAAGTGTCAATTACTTAAAAGCCAGTTTCTTACTTTCTTCTCAGAGTGATTTTAGATACCATTTGAGCTTTCATGGTAGGCGTTTAAAACATAAACCAAGTCCATAATAAAATAACGGTCTAACTGTTGATAATTAAAAATCTTAATATATTACTATTACTATCTTGTTATTTTAATATATCTATATTCTTGTCAATATTTTTTACAATTAAAATTTAGCAGCAACAATAAATATTTAGTTGTATAGAGACAAGTTAAAATACAAATTGTAATAAAACATATTTATAATCACTTTACCTGATATATAATATTGCACTATATTTTCAAGTTATTTAATTATTTTGCCACATAGATCTGACTGAATCTGAGGGTTATGTTTACTTTAAGGTCCTATTATGGCTTATTAAAAAATTAAAGCCGGGAGAAAAAACCTCAGGAAATAGTCTAAGTAAATTTAAGTCATTCGTGACGATATTTTATCGTTGCATCCGCTGCATAGCAGCGACATGTTGCTGGATCATATGCGGTGCACTGCCTTGGATTTTGATCGAAAAAGAATAAAAATTATCGTATTTGTAATGTAAATGGAATATCCTGTATCCAGTTTCCAAAAATCTATTAAAGACAGATTAAGTACTTTTAATAGCGATCGAACTGTGTTGGAATATTTCCATCGCTATAACTGATTTTCAAGATCTTCAACTAAAGCTAAATATCCTGAAAGTAGAGATTTAAGTTTATCGAAAAAGACCACATCTGGTTGAAGAATAATTGGCGGCAGGAACTTAAGTCTATTTCGGAATAATATTTCGACGATTGTATTAATAATTGTCATCAAGTGCATTCCGGAGGTACTTACTTTGAAGGCGATGCAGTAAATTAGAAAAAAAACACATTTTGTGTTCGGGCTAAGAATATATATAATATAAATAAAATAGCATATCAATTTTGAAGAAATTATGTATTATATGTAAAACCACTGTCGCGCTTTATTTGCGTCAACCTACGCTTGCCACAAATCCTTGGGCTTCATGATGTAGCGCTGCAATTAAGAAATAGTAAGATTTTTGAAATAAAATCCAAAAACCGATTGCTAAGTTTTATTTCACCTTTCAGTATCAGTTGATACAAGAATAATATTTAATTTTTTTTCGACTAAACTCAAATTAATATTTTCGAAAAGTTTAATCAATAGGAAGAAGACCAGCGCAGTAATATGCATTATGTTTTAATAAAAAATGGCAAAGAGTGAATATTATATATATATATATATATATATATATATATATATATATATATATATTATAAAAGGCTCTAAGTGCTACGTCTATCTCTCTCTCCTATTTACGGAACACTGTAACCATCATCCATCCTCCCATCCCACCCGGCGATTCAGTGAAAGTTAATGTCAAATATATAAACAAAAAATAACAAGTGTTTCTGCTCCCATATAAACTTCAAGAATATTTAGTGCTTGTTGTTTCAAGTAAATAATAATATATAAACGATATTATAGAAGAAAGGCTTGGAATTTCTTTACGGAGTTGCACCGAGTGGGGTATTGTGATAACCACATATTCATTGGTGCCGTACAGCCAGAGGATAAGAGCAGAAAGACAGCGTCTCCTACTCTTCCAATGCAAGAAAGATTGTGCACCTATGTCAAGCATTCAATTAGTGATGAGCTTTACAAATATTTTCAGCGTAAGGTAGTAGGGTAACTTATTCATCCCAACCCTCTGATGAAAGCCTTACCCATTCATAATACATAATTCGTAGTAATTAGCCCAACTTTGACAATCCTAGTTGTATGTTTTTGTCACCCATTAATTAATCTTCTTGAATTGTTCTTGTAACATCAGCGAAAGACCATTCGGATCTAGCTGGTCATCTTACAGAAATAAAAAGAAGTATATAATTCTTTCTCCCATTTTCTAAATACTACAATTTTAACATTAAGTTATATTCTTGCCCATCTTCTCGTCGGCTATATGAGAGCCAATATCAAATAAATAAATAAAAATTAACTAGTTTTTGGTTCCTGCGAAAGTAATAATAATAAGTAGTGTATGTAAAATCAAGTAAAATATAACACACTCACTATAAACGTATAATGCTCAAATGATATATCTTATTGAAAGTTTGGAGTGGCGGAAAAAAATCATATTCATAACACCGCAATTCTTACGCCAATTTTTTATCATTCAAGAATTCGTACGTTCCGACTGTTGCGAAGATTTAGAAATTCAATTTAACCCATTCTTGTTATCAAAATTTCTTTATATAACCAATTTCTAAGGAATAACTAACTGGAATTCCATATATAGAATTATAAACATCTTAATGCCGTACCGTATACTGTTTTCCATGATTTATATTGAGGTTTATTTGTTTATTCGGTGGTATTCTTCAACATAGTAGCCATTGCTCAGTAATACGTTACGTGTTTCACACTAGCTTCAAAAATAACAATCATACCCTAACAAGTGGGCGTGGATGACATAAATCAACTCCATAAATAACTATCGACCTCTACAATCAGCAATTGACCTGGCCATCACTGCGAAGGAATTCTCGTAAAATATACTCTTTGTTGTCAAGACATCTGGGATACTTGTATATATTTATAGGTAGCCTAATAAGTAATAAATCATAAATTTATATATACTAAAATTGTAATGACCCGTTAATCAGATAAAATGTTATTTAGCTTAACAAAGCAATAGTCTACTATTTTATCTGTATTTAAGATTGTTAAATGCTTACCTTCAATTATCGTTAATTTAACTGTCTTGGAACATTTTGCTTATTGACCGATAAAGAGATTGATATAGTAGCGACTTTTTTCATATATTATTTTTTATTAGCCGTCAGTTTATTACAACGGAAGCTTGATAGCTGTCTATCATTGGCTCGATTTATTTCAATCTTCTTACCTTCATGACTTGTGTACTCATGCATGATAATGTGAATGTGTTTGATAATTCATTCGGTCTAATAACTTTTCAAACTAAAGTATTATGTATGCATAATTAATTGTGGTTTGTTTCGCAATTTTCAACTAATGCGAGGGTTGTTATTCATGTTTTGGGATTTGGTATCAAAGCCAGAATTAATCAATATTATTTGGTGGTCTTATAGGTTTTCAAATTGTTAACCCCAAAGATCGTTTACTTTTGCATGCATTCGTATTGCAATCTTAAGTATTTATTTTATATTAATTCAGGGTCTTGAGGATACCTTGTGAACTCAATATTAATTTTTTCAGCTTTCAAGAAATGTAATTTATTTTCAATTTTCGAATGTCAGAATAAAACTCTATAAGGGATAAACGACAAATTTATATTTAACTTTAAGCGTTGACAAAAGTATTTAGTCATTACAAGTGGAAATTATTTTATTTATATTAAATATGCTATTGTAATTAATACAAACATTGAAGGTAATACCAGTTTAGCTAGTTGGTGATCCTTTGGAAGTAATACATTTTGGCACTACAATTTCTTAATTTTGACAACGGTAAGAATTGCTCCAAAGCTAATTACTCCAAAGCAAGTGAATACTAAAGTTAAAATGAATATTTAACAGAGAAAATTTAATGGGCCAGTCTATGTAATAACAGATATACCATTGTTAATCAATTTCTTCATTATACCATATGTGTTGATGTAAAACATTTTCTTTTTCTTTTGCCATAAAAAAATTATATTTTAAATGTACATTTTATTTTTATATAATACTTTTTACGATATGCATTATTTGATATTTATATACTATCTGGAATTATGATTCTCATCACTTTCGTGATGCTACGAAGTAGATCACTTATAAGTTGTTATCAAAAATGTCACTAATTCTGAGTAGAGATTCGCAATGCTGTAATTGGGGAACTCGATTTGCTGGTGTGTTCGTTCCACAGTTGTTTTTTGTGGATGAAATGATGTTTCGTGAATTATTTGAGAATTCTGTGTTCCCTAAAACCGTTCTGTTTATTAACGTGGTCATTGAGAAGAAAATGAATGACATTATCAATTTAGACGAAAAATCTTCAAGTTCATCAGACAGCCCCTAGGATTGCATTACTGTATTCAACTCGTTGGTCAGGATCACTCGGTAACAATTTTTGGACTAATTGAATTTTGTACGGGAACATTTTCAAATCAGTTTTCAAAATTCGCCTTAAACTGTGTGCAGAAATATGTAACTGGGAACCACGTTTTCAAATGGATGTTTCTGGAGACTTTGCAACATTATCGGGCACCATAGCCACATTTTCCGCGCTACAAGACGTCCGTTGTCTTTCAGAACGAGGCCTGTCTGCTGTCGTACCGTACTGTCGAAAATTTGCATGTAAACGATAAATTTTGGTTATGTAAGCGACCGGATGCTTAGTATATTTTTGAGTGGCAATAATAAATTTGGACGTCTACACAACACAATGGTTAAAGCGAAACGAAGCTAAACTTCACATAATGAAGATGACGCTCAATCAAAATGGTAGTGGGACTTTTGCCCCACCTGTTATTTTACACATATTGTTAAAAAGTCGCTATTTCTTCCCGCAAAATAAAATAGTTTGAAGTGAAGTAAAAGTTATTTTAAATATTCGTTCATTTAAATTTATAATTAATATTTTTTTATCAAGAAATGAATACAAGTTGACGTCGAATTGACAATCGTTCCGCAGTTACTCGAAGCATTTCCTAGTATGATTAAGTGCAATTCGGAATAGCTACATGGTCGAATTTGTAACCTCCCAAAAGGAAGATTAAAGGTGTTCAGAGAACGCTAGTCAAAAACTCTTAAAATTAGGAAACATCCATACTGTTGGTAACCAAGAACTGAAGTTACTGTGGACTAACATAATCTCTGGCTTACTAATATCTGCCTTACCTAATTCACCAAGTAATTCATTCTCTGAGATATGCTGTATTCTCCATATATTTGTATATTTTATTGTTATTACCACTAATTGGAATTTATTGAATTTTTATGGAGATCTGTAATTCTCCTACTAAATTAATAAACATTATTTTAGTGATATTTCATTCTTCGATATTTAGAGCACGTAAATTTCTCAGATTCAAATCTTGTTTGGTCTAAAATATGCGTACGTGATTTTAAGTTTAAATAATTTTAACTTAAAAAAGCGGCTTACCCTTACTTTTATTAAAAAAAAACAACAAAAAAATAACCAGTCACATTTTTTAAGGTTAGTTAGCAGGTTGTAAATACCACTGGTTTAATATTGTATGAAAAAAAACGAAGCCACTTAAAGTGTAAGATGTTTTTTACGCACGCCACATAATACAGCAAGTGAATGCCAAGAGGTATGCCATTAAAATTGTGGCTTTTTTCAGTCATAAACATTAAGTTCAGCATTAAATTGCTTGCGAAAGATAATTAATTACTAAGAGAATATTTATTATTTCTTAAACTTCTGTAGTTAAGGTTTCTAGTTAAAAGATCAAAAACTAAATCAATTCATTATTGAAGCAAAACAAGTTTTAATACTTATTAAAAAAATTAGTCCTTAAAGTAACATAAGTATGATTATATTAAAATGTTGACCAGTTCGATATTATCAGAGAGACAAAGAGTGGAAACATATATTGAGTAAACCTCAGAGATGAAATCTTGCATTTGAGGGAGATCTGATACTGTGAGGATCTAAATATTCCTGACTAACCAAGGAACAGTGAAGATTCGCTTGAAGTTTAGTCCGGAAAATTTCAAGACCTTTGATCTGAAGAACCTCTGAATTAGATTAAGATAAAGACTCTACCTAAATTTCTGGTCGAGGTGAAGACCGAGATAAGTAGCTTGTTCTGACCATGGAAAAAGCCGTTCTGGATATTTAAATAAATGAATGGTGAAAAATGCCTCTTGTGAAAAAAAGGTGTCCTGGGATATCTGTGAGTTGAATTACAACCTCTATAAGTGCCAGTTTTTCCGAATTCTGCCCTGAATATGGCTGCTACCCTCGAAAAAGTGAAAAAAGGCATTATCATCGACATAGAATGCTGCCTCAATTTAATGTCTTCTTGGAGTATCTCAGAATGCCAGGCGGGAATCTTGTGGAACTCATTGACTGCATTGATAAGTTTCCGACTGGAAAGAGGGTCTTTGATTTTTATCTGAAATGGTGTGCGAATAGATCCTCGAGTAGACTTAACCGAATGTATTTTCACACCAGACTTTCATGCCAAACCTTTTAAGACTTTGGTAAAGTCCAATAGGACCGCTCTAATTCATTCACATCTGTTAAAGTTGCGATTGATGAACAGCTGAACGTTTGGCGTGGAACCCGAATTGCTCATCTGGATGTTGATGCTGATGCTGATGAACATTGAATTTGTACTGGTAAGCCTCGTTTCTTTTCTGGCCATAACAGCGATAAACGCATGATCCCATGAGAGAGGGAGCAGCCAAAAATTTGCAACACAACAATATAAATAAGTAAACCCAGCGATAGGCAATAGTAAACTAACGAGGTATTAATACAATATTTAGTTGGAATGGAGTGAAATAACTTTAAATGCGATATAAAAACTTTTTAAGGTTAAATGGAAATACATTTTTCGTAGGTGGTGTTTGTATGGATCTACGGAGTTTCTATCTCTGATGTTGAGAGTTCTGCAAAATAATAACTTAAATAAAAAACTAAGAATAACTAGAATTACTGAGATCCAAGCTTTTAGCTACTTTATATAGTGTAAATAGTCAATGAATCTTTAAAAAACTGCAGAGAAAAGTGAAGAAATGTTAGTTTAGTGTAATAAAATGTAATATAATATGTAACTATAAATATGTAACTTAAGTCAATATAATAAGAAATTGTAAAATAGTTGGTATAATAACATATACAAACTTACACATCTAAATAATTAACTTGATTGAAAATCAAGGAAATAAAGTCATTACACTTTAAAAAAATGTAATCATAAGATATTCAAAATAATATTGAAATTAGAAGTTAATTCAGGAATCCCCAGACAGACCCCAGTTTATAAATAACTAATGATATTGCACGGCAGTATGATAATCAAGTTTTTACTCACCTTCTTATTGCCCAAAACAAAAATTAGCTTTATATATAACTTTATATAATATTAAACAGATATCATAGCCCATAGATAATAGATATAACATAAAGTCACATGTCACATATAATAATGTGACAAACATTTAATTTTACAGATATCAACGTTTATCTTAAACGATATTATATTGAAATTACCAGATATGTCTTCAAAGCATCATATATTTTATATCTTTAAGTATATTAATGTATCCAACATTTATAAAATCACAATTTTATTATTTATATTTAAATTGAAAGGTTTTTTTTCGGCCACAAGGAAGGAAGTTTGTTACAAATTGTCCCAGTGTTTGATTTGTTCATCGAGTTTAAATTTGACAGCTTAGTTTTTTTGTAATTCATACAAAAAATTATTCATTTAGTCTAGAAACATTCGTACCTAGAATACGACCATTATGCATTCATTTAATATGCAAGAATTATAATAAATGATCAGAAGCTGGTAGGTTCTGAAACTTCTATAACGATTAGCATCTCACTTGAAAAAAGAACAATTTTTGCTCCTAATCACTAATTGTCAATTATTTTACAAAAATCTCGAGTCACAGAAGTTTAGCTCTAAAGATAAGATCATTGCTGAAATGTGCTTTAGGGAGATAAAATTACTTAAAATATATCATACTTATAGAAAAGATAAATAAAAAAGACCGGTAGATTAATTGTATATCTAGGAATATCAGACGCGGAGAAATATCGATTTTTAAAGTGTCAATATACGATATATAGGAGAATAAAAATGTGGTCAAAATAATGGAAATTTTTATTAAAGCTTTAAAATTAAATATTAGAAAGTGTCATAAGCTTTTAAAATAAAATACCAAAAAAATATAGTTAAATTTGTATATATTTTATTATTTACATTATATTTAAAAAAATAATCGAAAAACATCGGTCAAAAAATCGATATATCGATATGTCGGTCAAACATATCGATATCTTGATCCTTTATCTCCGTATGATAACTATATTGAATTAAAAGGTGACGCTGGAAAGTAAAACTTATTTGATATATAAGATTCGTTTTCTTATTAATAATGCCAACTACATACACTACAACTAATATTTACATAATTTTAATTTATATTAAATATCACTGGATCATCAAAATGTGAAAATTAGATTGGAATATACAAATGCTAAATGAAATATATGAAGCAATTTATTTAATAACGATAAATATCATCTCAAATATCAATTTGTATATATAAAGTATCATCTTTATTATTACACCGGTCCTTCTAAGGATGCAGTTAATCCTGCTAGGGCAACGGTTATTTTAGTTTATGGTTGTCATAAGGGTTTTAAACTTTTAAAGTTGATAGTTTCCAAGTTGGTCATTCACCTACTGGTAGAGTTACCATACCTACTTTTGAGTTGCATATCATATAATCACTGTAAGTTGTACATTTCGCTCATTGGAAGGGGCAGTGAAGTGTTTTTTCAAATCATCAGTATTACGTAATTGCACTCTTGATAACATCATTAGATACAGTTAGTAGTTTATTTGATTAAAGATGTAATAGGGGGCATAGACATATATATAATACACTGATATGATTATTTGTTATAAAAACAGTATTTCCTTTTGGAGTCATAATTATATAATAGTAATATACATAATCCGGTGGTCCTCGGGTAAATATTTTACTATAATTTATTACTTTTCAGGTCTATAAACATACTTTTATATTTTGTTTATTTTTGATTATTTATATTTTTATATATAATAGTTAAAATATCTATTGGTTAAAATGCAAAGTATCGATATAAATAATTGTTAAATATGATGGTTTTCTCTACGTAATGTAATAGTTTTACACTTAATGTTGTCTACTTATTCAGTGTATAAGTTATATAATATACAGGTATCAATCGTGATTGATACGAATAAATATGCTGCCTAATCACAGCAAACTTGTATTGAACGTTAAGGTAAAGTATCTCCATTATATTCTAATTGCTTGTTTCAATTTCAACGATATAAAAGTGGCAATTTACGATTCAATGTCAAAAAGAGTCATGGAGGATCAAACATGCTCCAGGACAATACACTGCAAGAATTATTTGAAGCAAATTCTAGCTCAAATTCTCAAAGAACTTAGAAGTTGATGAATCAACTTTATCTAGATGTTTACATGCGATGGGAAAGATCGAGATGCTTGGATTGCTGCATAATCTAGATCCTTCTTTCGACATGAGAGCATCGCGTTTTCAGAAAGATGGGTTAAAAAGTTATAGTAAACGATTGAAAATATTTTGATCAAAATATATGATTGATGTGGCAATTTTTCTCAATAAGTGCGTTTCTAAAGTATAAAAATTACTAAATGTTTGAATATATAGTGATTAGATTAATATAATTGCTCCAAAATTGCAAAATAATTTTTTCATATAACAAACAAGTTTAGCAATAGCAAGTGAGTAGAATACTCTGACGTCACCTATTTCATTAAATATAATTGTCTCTGGGACGCGTACTTGAAAAATTCCAATGTTTAATCAATAACACATTCATTATAAGGCGACAATAAAAATATTTTGATATCATTTGAAATGTTACTGTGAAATAATTATAAATTATCACAAATTTACAGAGCAATACTTCTTGGCTTGGGATCACCTCTTGGCCTTTCGGAATTTGAACATTTACCAAAAACAAAAATCTAAAAATGCTGGATTGACTACGTGGATATTTAGCCGTTCATTATTTTATACAATATTTTAATAATGATTATCTTCACAAATTTTTGTTTTGTTTAAAATTTGTTAGAATTTTAATATACAAATATTTTATCACTGATCAATGTATTTTACTATTGTTATAAGAAGTTGTGTCCGGAATGCTCTGTTATTGGCAAGTTAAACCAAGTAGTTTGGCTGTTTTACTTAGTACCTATTGCAAAAATATTGCATTTATAAATTTATTTTTTTAATGAAGAATGTGCATGGCAAACTTATTACAAATAGTTATTCATTATCTAGCAAATGTTTCCCCAATATTGTTCTTAAAGCCTAGATCTAAGGTTTTACCAAAAGTTTAACTGTTCTAATTCGAAGGACTTTTGGCTCTTCAACCTCCGGGTAAATCCACTGTTGCCCAGTAGTTGTAGGTAGTTGTAGTATTTGGAAGTTTTAATGTTCACGCACTCTCACATGGAGTTTCTTTGCAGTGGGTTTCATTTAGGTCTTTATGGATGTGTGAATAAGTTTGCACCATATTGATATTGGAGTTTTTGGGATACAACGCGGCACGTGATAGTGGCTTCAAAGTTTGTTTATATAATAAGTATCTGTTGTAAAATTTAAAAAAAAAATTATATTTTTTGTATATGAAATCTATATATTTAGACTAAGCGTATTTAATTTTACTGGCATTTACGAAATGTCATATAAAAATAATATCGATGGAGATATTTATGACCTATAGTGAGTTCTTATATTCCATTCCTCGTAATCGAATTATTAGTGCAAATTTGATATTAAACCAGTTCCACATTTCTGCTGATAATATCAAATTTTCTTAAGAAATGAATCCACTTCATTACGAAACTCATTAAATGATTATTCTTGCCAACAATAAGTAATACGTAAAACAGATTATCAGTTATTAACTATACTGATACTCATAACCTACTTTTGCTTGGTATTTGCGTTGACACCACTGGTCTTTCTGCATATTTCATAATTAAAAACCGTATTGTTTAAGCGAAAAATCATAATATATACAACAATAATTGGAATATATCTGTGGCGTAATTATGCAGTGTTGTTTTCGTTGAAAGCGCAAACAACCTGTACGAGGTTTCGCAAGACATTTATTTAAAAATTTTTACATGCAGATTTTTCTAAGTAAAAACACGTTTCTCAACTGAGCAATGGAACAATTATGGATTAGTAATAATTATAAGGTAAAGTTTTTCGAAATAGGTGGGTAATAATATTATTACATTAATGTATTTATATCTATTGGCTAATGGAAATGGGTGTCTAATAAATCTTGTTCTAAACTTTAATATTTGTTATAATAGATTAATTCCATATATGGGAATATGAATTTTGATATGTAAGAGGTGAAAATAAACCTTAGTTTACACTTAAAGTTTTCTGAACGGGTTTTATAATTTAGTTTTGAGAATATAAGTCGGTGTTGGCATGTATGGCAATAATATTGTATATTTTTACTGACTATTTATTATTCATTAACGATCACTATGACTATGATTACTATAATAAAATCACTGCAATCATAACGTACAAACATTGTATTATGAAAAGTTTATTACAAAATCCCTTAAAAGTCTATTTTATAACATTTGGTGATTAAACTCAAGATGACAAAATTTAAAGAAGATTTCAACTTCTTGATTTTTGGCGAATTTTGTTCCGGGAACTTACAAGATCCCTCTGGAACTCTCGAAGAATTTTTGAATGAATGACAATGCAATATTAATACCGTTTGTATATAGAATAATACCAACTTAAGTTCACGAGATGCTCATGCATCCACAACAGTTTTTTTACACTACATCCATTAGAAATGATCAAAGCTGTGTGGCTCTGAATAGAGATGATGAATATCAAGTACCTATGTGAATTAGATGCAGGGTTTTTCTGTAATTGTATCCATGAATAGCCTGGAGATAGTACTAAAAATATGTAGCGCTAATAATGGTTTGTATTTTCATTGAACGTTTGTTTATATTTCTTATAAATGGGCCTTTTTTTCATGAAATAAATTGATAATTATTAACTTCATCACCCTTTTTTGGTAAGGCTAAAATATGAGTTAAATAGAAAAGTATGAGAACTATAAGTGAGCAAGATAAAAATGATGTGTTAGCGATATATGGAAAATACATATTGCCGATATCTTGAATAAAAAGTAAGAAAAACTTGCAAGAATAATTAACCTCATGACGCTTTTTTATTATGGGTAAAATATATATTAAACAGCAAAGTATGAGAACTGTGATTGAGCAAGATAAAAAGGATGAGTTAGCGATATATTGAAAATACATATTCAAGATGCCTTGAAGATATTTGAATAAAAAATAAAAAAAACTTGCAAAAACAATAAATATATAAGTAGGTTCTTTGTAGTGATTTATAGATAAAAAAGTAATCAAAGAATGCTATGAAATTCAGAAGCAAGAAAATATCATGTTTTCCGACAAGGAGTTATTGCTTTGACAGAAAAATTAGTAATTTGAAAAAGCTTTAGTAGGTTTTCCTATCTTGCTTGTCCATGTAAGAGTTTATGTTATATATGAATATATCAAAAAATCGGTTGGTTGGTTGATAGTAAAATGATGAATTGATTGAAAAACGAATTATTGTCAAAACATTTATTCATAATAGAAACTATATAAATTAATTTTAGGAATGTTAATACAAAAATTTACTAGGTCATTTAATTATTTTGGTTGTTAATATGAAAATCACAATTTCATGGTTTTAAATATATACAAATATATTTTATGATGTAAAATACTTTCGCTGAAACTTCCAGTATTTTTATACTATTAGTGAAATGAGGAAATGAAAGACTGTCAAAATATGTTACAATGAATGTTATTATCTCCTCGTCTGATGAAAACTGATTTTCACAGATAATATTTTTTTGCCATGTAATGTGTCAAATGAAGTCAGACGAAAGTTAATCTGGGGAATGACAGTTCTTTTTTACAAATTTGTATATCTAACTAATCCAAAATAGTACAGTGATAGTTACAATGTATTGCTTAATCAGCTTCGAGGCAATTTTGATCAAAATTTCGTTGTCATTTCAAAAAACGGTTAATACCCTCTTGACGGTTCCCGCCTCTCTGTGGCTTGTTGCTTTTCTTCAATACCCTGATAGCATATGTAAGTCTCTTCCGAATTAATGGGGCCATTTACTTCTTTAAAGTAGCTTACGATTTTTGATTCAAAATATCCTTCAAATTATACCTTCTTGTTACCTATATTTGATCGTTTTCAGTTAACTATAATACCCTTATAGATGAAATTAATATATCATTTTTTATTAAAATGTCATGTCAATGTATCGAAAGTATATAAAACTCCGTAGCATTATAGAGCCATAAGAAATATCATTGTTGGCAAAATTCAAATTCTCTATCTTTTTAGACGATTCTCAATTTGAAATATTCAAATTTCAATACTAAAAAAAATTAAATTGTTTGCGAGATTCTTAATAGTGATTTTTTGAGGGTGTGATATGAAAAATAGACTAATATTAGCGCTCTTAGACTTGATGACTTTTATTTACTAGTTTCGCTGGCTGACACCACCTTCTTTTGACTGACTGAGTGTGATATTTGATCCCTATAAATTCTTAATGTTCACTCAATATTCAATATGTCTTACTTTATCATTCTGGAATCGTATTTATAATATATAAAATATTTCATAACGACAATTAAGATGATTACGGTTATCGTAGTAATTGTTACCATGGAAATAATTATAATGAAATAATTTAATAGATAACACTATGCCATTATTAATATTTCATTTTATTTTAAGTTTTTATTAAAAATAAACGAAAAAATTTTTAAATGTTTATAGCAAATTTCAAATTATGTATATTGCCACAACTTACATAATAGATACATATTAACCTAAATTTTAACACACATTTAATTATCTATAAATTTTAATGGAAATGATTAATGTGCGACGAGTATGTGTAGAAAAATTTTATGACAACTACCATCCAATCCATCAAAGCAGCTCTTGCTGGTTTTTTCTATTAATGAATTGTAAATGTGTTTGAATCCAACATATCTTAATGGTAATCGTTTAGTTTCTTGCAACGAATCTTAAGTCTCCGGCTTCGCTTTATAAATGAACATGGTCGTCATTTAATTAAAATATTTTAGAAAACATTTGTTTTGCGAATGGCTTCCTTTTGTTTAGCAAAAACTGGCACGCTCAAACTTTATACATGATTGTTAATAATTTATAACTGGTTGTTGAATATCGTGTGTTTCTGGGGTTAATGAGGTATTGTGTTATTCGTCTCGTTTAGGTTTGACTTATTACCGATTTTAGTAATACATTGATTGAAGTCTTGAGTTTTAGAAAGCTCATGCACAACAAAAATGGCCCATTTGCTAACATTGTATTAAACAGATATTCAAATATCTTTGGTCCGACTATCTATTAGTCATATATTGCTTGCATGTATTCTGATCATCTTTTAATTTTACCTACCTAACAGGTTAATTGAAAAATCCCCGACCTACCATAGTAAAACACATTTTTTTGGCAAAATTAGTTTTTTTTTTGTTCAACTCTTTACTCTTTTTTAATTCATTTCATAATTCCCTTCAAGGGCGATAAAAGGATTATAGCCACTCACCAACTCTTTGATATAGTTTTTGAAGCACGATTTGACCTTTGCTTTAGAATAGGCCTCGCCTAGTTTCGTCTTGTGATACAGTGCATTGTCTTGGTGAAGCAGCATTTTTTTTTCAAATGCGGCCCCTTTTCGGCGATTTCGTCCATTAAATGATCCAATAACGCTATGTAACAATCGCTGTTGATGGTCCTTCCTTTTCCAAGGTGGTCAATGAAAATTATGCCATGCGATTCCCAAAATACAGAACCTTGTCAGCCGACTGTTGCGTTTTCCCACGCTTTGGAGCAGGTTCATCGTGTGCAGTCCACTCGGATGACTCTCGATTGGACTTCGGAGTCAAATGATGGAGCCATGTTTCATCCATTGTCACATGTCGATGCAAAAACTCGGGTTTATTACGCTTGATCATCTTCCAATACTGTTTCAATCATCAACTCGTCGTTGTATATGGTCAAAAGTGAGCTCGCGCGGCACCCACTTTGCACAGAGCTTACTCATACCCAAATATTTGTGAATGATTTGATGTACAAGTTCAGTTGATATCTTTATGGTGTCTGCTATTTCATTCAGTTTCATTTTACAGTCATTCAAAATCATTTTGTGGATTTTTAAAAAGTTTTCGTCGGCAATAACCTCTTTTGAAATTTATTGCATTTATTAATTGGAAGGTCTATTGAAAGAGGTTCAAATAACAACATCTGAAATGATGTTTAAGATTATTGAAGTGTTATTTAAAATATATTTCCAAAGTGAAATCGTGTTTCTTTTATTAAATAGCAAATTTTATTAAATAACGTAATACAACCTCTACAATCTCCCAAAAATACAAATAGTTTACAATCTTTGGTATGATATTGCCTATAACCTCAACGTAAAACTTTATTCATCTTATTATTTAATTGTCCGTAGGTACGGACAATATAACATTTATAAAGTCGATTGTTTCGATATATTGTATTTTCTCTATGGAAAATAATCTATAGGAAATACATAATATAATTTTACATAAATTTGGAAATATGAAATGTTAGAAATATACTATAATTAATGTATATTTTATTATTGAAAATTAAATTGGGTAGTGAATATATTGGTTACATATTACTGCGTCCACAAAAATAAACAACTCTAGTTGCGCTACGTTTAAACACACCATGTAATATTACAAGTGAATGCCAAGAGGTATGTAATTAAATTGTGGCTTCTTTCAGTTATAAACATAACTTACAGTATTAAATTGTCAACGTAACCTTTTTAGTTAAGTTTATTGTATATATTTTCTTTTAACACATTATATAACAAATACATACATATTAATGAATTCATATTTCAGAAAACAACTTTTATATTGATGTTATATTATATGAAATTCTTTTTAATTGTTGTGAAAATTCATTGTTATAAATATGTCTTGTATAATACAATATATCTTTACAGTACCATATGCATTGGGTCGACCTAAAATAAGAGATTCCTAGAAATTTAAGGTTAGTACCATATTTTTAATTAATTAGGCCGTGATTTACTTGTCTATGAAAGCCATTTAAATAGCGTGTATATTAAAACACGCTGGTAGGATTATTTTAATTTGCATAAGAATTTTTCGTTTTTGTTTTTTTATTTCACAACCAATTGGTTAGAAATTATATATTAAATGCAAATTAATCACATTAAACTTTTACCGAAGAACTTTTTATATGTAGCTTAGGCGTGTAATACTTTTACGACTACTAATATAATTTTTTAAAGCTATACGGTGAATATTGATTGTAGAAATTTCATTATCCTTTCTTTAGTATTCTGAAATAATTCTGGCTTTAATATATAGTATGGTGTAATATTATATAAATAATAGTAAATAAACATACATAAGATAGAAGTTCTAAACTAGTTATACTATAATAAAATATTATAAAGTATAATAAATATGAAATTTCATATCATTGACTTTGACGTGCAACTATGATTTATAATAATAACGTATTTGTATTAATCATATATATTAATAAGTTTTTACATATTTTAGTGCAAACTTCTTCGGAATAATCAGTGAGATTAATTAATATTCTTTTTTGCTCACGATGAAGCTTAATAATAATTTTAAATATATCTTTTTAGGATTGTTCAAGACCATATATTATGATGGACACAACTATGAATATTTGGTTCGAACGGTTTCGATGTATTAAAGCAAAACAGGTTTAAAGTAAGAGAATGTACAGCGCACGCACGTGTGCTCCATATAAAATATTGTAATTGGAGATAAGCGATTACGAGTAATTAATTAAATAAGGTAAAACTATTAAGCGTGACAACGATATACTTAACCACTGACACTTTAATACACAATATTTTCAAAATTTTAACAAATATATTTGCAGTTACTATATAGTTATTATTTAGTAGTCGAGTCGCATTAGAATTCTCTTAATTTGTGTAGTGATCATATAGAGAATTTAATGTAATTTAAAACTATATTATAAATATTAAATGTGCTGTATAATGAAGTAAATAATAAATGAAAAATACAATGTATTCATTTAAGTTCCGAAGGCTCGAAGGCCGTATTAAATAGTAGTTCCAGTCCAGATAAATCTTAGTTGATTTAAAATCTTCATGTTTTTTAAATTTTTAATTTGTTAGAAAAATTAATGTGTAGTTTATTGTCAATGAGAGAAAATCATGTCGAATCAAATCAAATCAAATCGAATGAAAATTCTTAAAGATATCAAGGTAGATCGACTTAATTCACCTGCATTTTTAAACATCCAGGAAACAGTTTTAAGTAATTTACAAAAAATAAAAAAATATGTGGTAGTACTTTGAAAATGTTTCAAAAATGGTTACACTGCTCTAACCTCAAGGAAGGTGTTGTCATAAAGCTGATAAACCTGGATAAAGCATTAATTCTATCATCAATGTCAACTAATGTGAAAGAAGACGTGCTTACATAACATAATGGGAAAATTTATCCGCCCGATTATACACATTAAACTCTCCTAAAGTTCAAAGGGGTCTAGTGAAAATAACCTGATTTGTTTTTCTATAGTGACAGAATAATGGCTTTAGCAAAAAGTTGCCAAAGGTCATATATAAAAACGAAACATCTATCATTGATGTGAAATTTGAAACGTATATGATCAAATTCGCTTTAAAAGCATTAAAAAAATTAAATAACCTCCTCTACCACATATTATTTTTTAACACGGATTCAAATGAATAGCGTAGAAAAACATATAGCTCATGATGTTCGAATTACACAACCTTACACTTTAATGTACTACTTTACATTTATTTTATAAAGTAGATCTAACATATGTAGAAAATTATTATTAATCAACTCATAATTACCCGCATAATCTCGCGATACGTTTGTTATGAAAATATATATAGCATATACATAATCTGTGACTGGATTTAGCAGAATATTAAAATGCTCTTTATAGACATTTTCAAATGACTTATGTCATCCAGTAATTGTAGATGTTTCATCAATCAACATTAATCATTAGTTATCATACTCCTTAATTGCAATTTTCAAGATAGTATATGGCATACTTGTTTAAATCGAATAAAACTGCTAACTGTTATTAGTAATTTAATAATATCTACTAACATTATAATTATTTTAACTATATATTAATATGAAAGTCACCAATATATAATATAGTAAACTACTAATATGTTAAAAATATGTGTATTATATATTATATATTAATGTATTTGGAAATTACCAAATATGTATAATAATTTTAAACAATACTATATTATCACAGTTGTAATAAAGTTTGACATTTTGAGTTATAATTTGTCTTTTGTTTATACCAATCATTAATTTATTTCTTCATATTAATTAAGACATTATTTTTTAAAACGATGTATAATTTTGTTTTAATATAAATTAATATTGATTTTGGTGTTCAAGTTTCCTTAAAGACAGAGACAAGCACAGAAAGATGCAGGAACGTTACTAATACAGGAATCTTAGTAGTACCATTTCAAGGCTATTATTTGAAATTGTTTATTGAAAGTTAGGTTTTAATAGCTAAACTTTGCACATATAAATATGTATGATATATCAAAATAAATCATAGAAAATTAATATTTTCTCATGGCTAAATTGTTTATTTTTTTAGTTTTTAATATATTTAATACCAACGAACTTGTATAATATAATAATATAACCGCAAATATACTTTTATTAGAATAATACCACTAAATACATAATTAATCGTGGAACTAAGCACATTCAGTAAGAACCATAAAAACCTAATTATTAAAATAATTTTATGTGTCAAGTCATGTTTTGTCATTACACATGATGATGGTGTTTACGAGTTATCCGTTACATCCACTGGACCAAAATTTTTAAGTCACTATAAAAAACAATAGCTGTAAGTAGCAAAAAGACATAGCAATCCACGTAATAAATGTACATATTGTATCTTAGAAATTAGAATTGAAAGAAAATGCTAGATCGGGTTTTACACGTATATTAAAACTCTTCTTTAAATTTCTACAACAAAGCAAATGTAAACAATATATTGAGACAGTGAATAATAAGGGCGATACAATAATTACGTAAACATTAATGTAAATAGGTTTATTACAAAAGTGATGTGAGCTGTACGAAGCTGTGCCGAGGAATGAGTTAAAACGCGTCCGTATGTAATCTACGCCAAGGTTGGAAAGGGTAGGGTTCGGCCAAAATGACATAAATCATAGGTCGCTAATAAAAATAGTTCATTTAATAGCATCAGCCACATTATTATGCTTAATATATTTTATTAACTATATTATTATAATAATTATATTTATGTATAATATTATAATATAATATTACATCTATATATTATACATAACAGGTCAATTGAAAAGTCCCCGGACTACCAGAATGAAACACATTTTTTTGGCAAAATTAGTTTTTTTTATTCAACTTAATTCGCTTCAAGAGTGATACACTGATTATAGCGACACTCCAACTTTTGGATGCCATTTTTGTAGTACGATTTGTTCTTTGCACAATAGGCCTAAGTTTCGTAGATCACCTCTTCATTCGACGAAAATTTCTTCCCAGCGAGCATTCTTTTGAGATGTGAGAACAGGAAATATTCGCTGGGGGCCAGATCTGGAGAATACATAAAGATTTTTAACAGGGTGCATTTCCTTGGTGAAGCAGCACTACAAACGGTCCAATAATGCAATGTAATAGTCGCTGTTGATGGTCACTCCTTTTTCAAAGTAGTCAATGAAAATTATTCCATGCGCATCCCAAAACACAGACACTATAACCTTGCCAGCCGACTGTCGCGGTTTCCCACTCTTTGGAGTGGGTTCATCGTGTACAGTCCACTCGGATGATTGTCGATTGGACTTGACGGAGTGAAATGATGAAGCCATATTTCATCTATTGTCACATATCGACGCAAAAACTCGGGCTTTTTCATATTTGTGTACGATATGATTTACACGTTCAGTTGATATCTTTAGAGTATTTAATATTTCATTCAGTTTCAATTTATGGTCATTCAAAATCATTTTTGGATTGCTTTAATGTTTTCGTCGATAACAACCTCTTTTGGCCGTCCACTGTGTCCACCGTCTTCGGTGCTCATTTCACCACGTCTGAACTTAGCATACCATCAATTCTTAAGGGTTGATTTTCCTGGGACATTGTCGGCATCAAGCCAAGTTTTTTATTCAACTGTATTTTTTTCCTTTCGAAAAGCAATATTTTATCAACACGCGATATTCCTTTTTATCCGTTTTTTTCACATTAACAAAAGTTGCTTCACTTCACATGCATACATATATATATATATATATATATATATATATATATATATATATATATATATATATATATATATATATATATATATATTATGACTATATAATAATTATATCTCTTGAGGCTTTACTAAATTCAAAAACATATTTTCTTTGATTGAATATTTGGTTTTTTTCTTTACGACCTATTTAATATAATTGTTAACGTCGAGGCATTAATTAAATATTATATAAAATTATTTTTTGAAAATGCACCTGGTAATTAGAATTTTATTTATCAGCATTTTCTCATATTAATTAATGAAATTATTAACCTTACTAAGAGAATAATACAAAATAATGCTATCTGATCCGTGAATGATTTATTACTCAAAGGCTAGTCTTGGTTTTTTACTTCTAACTAAAATTGGAAATCATTATCACGTTTTCAAATATATTCATCAACCCATCGTTACAACTAAAACGTATATTTGCTAGGACATGTATTTAATTTATGCGACTATCGAATAGTATTATTAATAATACCTAGGAGGATTCGTTAATCAGTTGTTAGGCTTATAGAAATTATATATATAAATGATGATATGATGATTAGTTAAAAGATTAGTGCAATTTGTTATGTTTCAATTAAAACGTATTTCCAGTTATGCTATCTTAATTTACCGCAGCGAAATAATTCTATTCATTTTACTTTTACCGTAAAACAAAATCGGATAACCTATTATAAAAAAAAAGATTGCGTGATATATAACAGATGGCTACGTGAGCTTTTACTTTGATTTTGACGGGATGTTATTTGAAAGAACAACTGTAATTTTTTCTCGATAAAACAATGTTTGTTTAGCAATTTCCCGGAAAACATATGTTATACGATTTTTCAGAGCAATATAGGGATATCAATTTGTTTCAAAAAATTTCTATGATTTTGATACTGATTTATGGCAATTTATATTTCAGTTTTACTTTTTATTAAGTATACAAACATCAAGACTTCCATTGGTGGGATATAAATAAGTCACTTTTAGCATGTTTTTTTGTTTGCCATTACAACATGAATAGTAGTAGTGGTAGTGCTGCTATAACCAACTGGACCTTATTTAGAAATATAGATTGGTGATAATTAGATTTAAAATTAGCGTTTCAATGAATTTGTCAATTATTTTTTTGTTATATGTCTTTACTTCTATTCTTTTTTAACTCGCTTGTTTTGCTTACTCATATCTTTTTAAGCGCTGCTTAATGACCAAATACTTTTTATTTTCTACGAACGAATTAGACACAATAAAATCAGCGTTTGCCTAGAAAAGTATTCGCATGGCACAATAAACTGCATAGTGAAACTATATAGTATACCAATGGAAAGGTAGTATACTTCGTAGTGGTAAGAACTCCTAAGTAGTGGCCTAGAACTTCACAGTATTAAGGAGAGCCATTCTCATTCTTCTATATTACATCCAAAGTTAAAACCTCAGCTGAACAGTGAGACCGCTATCATAACAGCAAAATAAATGTTTGAAAAAATCCAATCTCAGAGATCGGGAAAATCACTACCATCCGCCTAAAGGAACAATAAAGTATAAAAATCCTAACTCCTCGAGACTAACTACCACCCAGGTTATGCGGACATCCAAAAACTTTAAATATCCCATTACTCTTCGCCAGATTGTCAGCAACATCAAGTGTCCAACCTATTATCTTGCCTATATTAGTTAATTTAAAAATCTGCATAAAGCTCATCCTTATCAACGAAATTTTAGAAATAATAGAAAAACTAGAAAAATGCCAAGCAACAATTAAATAAGTCCCTTCCGTTAAATATTCTACCTAGTTTACATAAGAGGGAGACACCTTTGTGAACTGGAATCATGGAATGAAGAACCCAATCAGTTCCTGAGTTCTCAACATTCACACTTTCAATTTACTATGTAGATACAGAATAATTTCGAGACAAATTGGTTAGAAATTTTAGTTTTGTGAAAGGACAGTGGTCATGTATAATATCTGCTATATAAGAAACTCACATATAAAGACAGATGCGTTTAGGCAATATCACTCTCATATCAAGAATGATCTGCTCTGAATTCCTCATTTTATAGGCCCTTCATCATATAAATAATTAGATCCAATATTCTACACCACAGATAGATAAAGAGAAGAAAATAAGACTGAACAAATTTCCTTAGCACACCTATTTCTTTAAGAGGCCATTTCACAACAGATCTCATTGGAAAAGTCTAAAAAACACTAGAGTTTAAATCAAGTCACCATCGAAGATGCACAGGAAAAATTTGGATGTATACTAATATGACATCAAGGATATGTGAGGTAAGGACTCACGGTTGCGAAATTTGTTTCAACACTGTAGCGTTGCTAGGTACAATGTTAAGTTCAATAAAGTTGATGATTTAATCACTCCATAATCTTATTATTGTAATAGAAAATATCGAGAAGGTTTTGAGATTTATCAAAAATAATATCAACAAGCACAAGGATTTTAAGACCTACCCCAACCGGCATACTATCGTCTCAGTAGGTCATAAGAACTAGGGTTGGTCTCTTAGCTATGACAGACACTTGCTTGAATAAAGTAAATTAACTAGGATGGTTTCACTATCAAAACTCTCGCTAATAACTGAAGATGAGAACGGTCAACTTGTTCGATGTGGAAGCCAGTTGAACTATTGGCTGTTTTATTTTCTTACTTTTATTTAAAATTGTATTCCAAGTCTGTAGGTTACCCAATTTAATAGTCAATATTAATATATTGACTATTAATATACATTAAATATAACCATTAGTAATAACATTTATTAAAGCTCATTTATGTTAGATTTGACATCCCATAAATAATAAACAACGAATGCTAAAATAGTAGCATAAAATAATTATTTATTTAGTTACTATATTCCAAATGTTATTGTCTAAATAGTCATCTGAATATCAGTAATTATGTACCGATCCAAACTTAACATCTGCTATATTTTTATAAACACTTAAAAATTAAGGCACATATTTCATATGTTTTTAATAATTTGCATTCTCACTAAGAATATTCGTGATTTATCCAACAGTTAATTTAACTAATTACCTTATTAGACGAATTCATGAATTTAAATTTATTTCAAGATGTTATTTCAAGTTATTCTGTATTTATTCTTACATAACAGGTTTATGATATTTTCGTTCGCAAACTTGGTAGTATAACTGTGTTTCAGCAGAACTTCTAAAACGCAATAATGTAGCAACCCTGTATCAGAGAAAGCAAAGTTATAATTAACAATTTATAACAGTTGGTACAGTAATTTTTGCTGCAGGAAATAGTTAATTTAATGAAAGTTGTTAAAGAATATAGTTTGTTAGTGAATTTACTTTTAATTTGCATAATATTTCACGAAGCAAATGTATTCAAATGTGAATACCAGTTGCATTGGATACAATGAGACAACATGAATTTACTGCGATCATTTGTCGCGCATCTTCGCACTACAACATGACAGGTGACACATCTATCCATATACGAGCATGACTGCGACCGTTAGATGCACATAACCTGTTTAATTTGGGTGCATAAAAGATATAGAAAATACTTATATATAGCAATTAGAGTTTAATATAATTTTATATATAATATAATTAAAGAATTATTTACCTTAGTTCTATATATGAGATCGCAAACCAAAATTTAATAAAATGATAAGATTTATTTTTACTTTGATATATATGTTTTCCAATATACTTAAAATAATGTTGGAAATAATCATATGGCAAATAAACCCCACATACACATCATAAAATATCTCATTCACCACAATTCATATACGAGGCTCACTATTTAAATTTCGGGACTAGGAAAAAAAAACAAATAGTTAGGCTGCGTATACATTTTTATTCCTTTTCAAAGTACTCGCCACGATGATCGATATACTTTTGCATACGCTTAAACCAATTTTCAAACCATTTATTCCATTCCGAATGAGGTATCTTCAAAATATGATTTTTGAACGCTTAAATAGGTTCTTCGCACGATGAGAATCGTTGACAACCCAGTTTATTTTTGACGGATGGGAACAAAAAGAAGTCATTGGGTGCCAAATCAGGGTTGTATATGGCGGTTGACCCATAAATGCGATGTTTTGAGTTCTCAAATAGTCTCTTGTTTGAGCTGATATGTGAGAGCTCGCATTGTCATGATATTTGTTTTCCTTCTTTCATTGAAGACTTCTGGCAAAAAATTGGTTATATATCAATCAGAATTTACTATTCTACGATCATTTAGAGGCACTGTTCTAATATGACCAGTTTTCCTGATTTGGTTCATCTGGTAACACCCTTACTTTCGGGCTCATACGAATATATCCATGATTTACGATTTTATAAACGTCTTTCGAAGCGCCGCGATTGAATTTCTCAAGCATTGCTTTGCACAAATCGACATGAGCATTTTTTTGAACGATTGTCAAATTGTGTGGGATCCAACGCGAACATAACTTTTGCACAGCTAAGTGATCATGTAAAATAACATATATGCTGCTGGAACTAATGCTTTAGGATGCCTCAATCTCACAATAGGTTACATGACGATCGTGCTTGGTCATTTAGCACACAGCATCGATATTTTCTGGCACAACAGCCGATTTTGGACGACCTTCACGAAATTCGTCAGCGAACTAAGACCACGATTGAATTCACTAAACCAGCGATACATGGTGTTTTTTCATAGAGCTTCATCGCCAAAAGTCAAATTAAGTTGATTGATACACTCTTGTTGTGATAATCCATGTCGAAAACCGTAAAAAATCATCGCACGAAAATGTTCATGATTCGGTTTCATTTTTTCCGAGACGAAACTTTCAACTAAATATATAATAGACAAATAGCGTCCGTGTGACAAAATGTTCTCAGTACGTATATCGTCAAAAATGTCAAACTTTACGATGGAACCGTCAGGTGGACTCACATGACAACAGTGTTGCCAATTCCCAAAATATACATAGTGAGGCTCGTATTATATATTTTACCATAACCTACATATTGTTACTTGCTGTAACTTATAATTGAACAACACTAATGTGAATTAAAATATAAATTTAATTTATATTTGTATTTTTATTAACATTGTACAGTTTAGAAAGTATGAATTAAGTTATAAAAAATAATTTTTATAATATAATGGTCAAATTATTTATTTACACTTATAGTAAAGTTCTATAGGATTTTCTAGTTATTATTAAATACTGGCGTCTACACCGGCAAATTTTATACTTTAAAGAGATATTTACTGAGAAAAATGATTCTGTGTCACTTCAATGGTTTTGGTTTGGTTGCGATCGCACAACATTTTGAAACAGTGTGCAAGCCAAGTTATGTATCAATCTGAACAAGTGGCAACCAGCTATAGCTTAAGATTATGGGTAACATGCGTGGGCTTCGAGAAAATGGCTCCCCAAGACAAACTTATAACTTTTCGTGCCTGAGATTATTGTAGTAGATTTTTCATCGCTAGTCGCCGTAACGTTAAAACGATTTAAAAAGGCATTTTCAATCTATTCGTCTGATAACCGTTAAGCCTCTTTTTAAATCTCTCCTGCTGCATGTAACCATCTATCTATTAGATTGCATTGGGAAGGTTTTCGCCTCCTCAAACTTTTTCTTCCCATTGTCATTGCCGTTGTTTGTCATTTACTTAAAAGGACTACTTGCATTTGTTGAAATCTATACCGACAATTGGGATATGCCGGAGGAGCATTATTATAAGCTTCTAAAAGCGTTTTTAGAATTATTTATAGATTTATTCAAATCTAACAATAAAACTAGTGAATGTCAGAAAATCAGTTTTGAATATTGCATGATTAGCGTCTCTATACTCTACTCTATTATCTCTAGGATAAGATGATTGTATTGATATTTCCTATATTCACCATAAAGTTCGCTTATCAAAGCGCCTAATATTTACTATATTAAATATAGCTGTCGGAATTAAATTGAAAACATTTATCAAACCTTATATAACATAAATATATAATCTGTTAAATATTCTCAAGAATGAAGAATTATTAAAACGCGTGAAACGTAAAACACGAAAATTTCATAGAATATTCATTAAAAAATATACCAATAAAAATATCTACTAAAAATTAAAATAGATTTTATTACCAAGGCAATTTTCAATCTATAATAATATTATTAAACTAGATTAAAGTAACACTTACTAATTAATAATGTAAATATATTAACACGTAATGTAAAACTATGGCTGACATTTAGTGACAATTTGTAGTATGTAGTAAATAAACATGAAAAAGTTATGTTAAGATACACCTATATGAAGATATATACGCATATGCGCAAGATTTAAATTTAGTAGTTTCTATCTTTCTATGAAATATAAGCATATCATAGTGTCAGTTTACTCAAACATTAAAAGTAAATAAACCTGTATATTCAATGTTTAAAAATAATTATTTAACATCAAAAACAAACAAGGTTTTTAGTAGAAACAGCTTAGTGTTTATGCATTTGTTTATAAGTTGAAATTGAAGCATAAGATATATAGAAAACAATTTGATTTTATTACATAATGGTTATGTTTGTATGTTATGTTGCTTTTAGAAATTGGAAACGTTTAAACTCGAATTTCTGTTATATCAAACGTTTCCAACAAACATTAGTCCACAGATTATTACTTGTTATAATGGATTCCGTATGTTTCGGCACAGTAGTACTTTCGGTCTTATGAAAATACTTATAAATAAACAAATTTTACAAAATTAATATTATTTCATAGTACACAAAAATAAAAATACCTTATTCAAGTTATTATATAATAATCAGTTTACAGATATTCGATTTTTTAATTGTTAAATGTCATTTTAAATACTCTTACTTTTACTCTAAAAGAACTTTATAAAAAACTTTTAATTCATGAGTAGTAAAACGGATAATTTTGAGTATAATAGAAAGTTTACAAATAAATATATAATAATTAAATATTATATGATATTGTGATATATTTTAAATCATTATATTTAAAATGAATAGAAACATATAGTCAAACTGGTAAATTAAACTAAAACTCCGTAGTTAAAAAGCCACAGAAATTATTTAAAATTTATGTATTTTATGCATCAGTAACGTACTCATATTTACATATTAATTTATTCATTCAGAAAAGAATATATTATATACGATTTCTAATATATCACTAAACTGAAGTAACTAGTAAGCAGTCTGAGGATCTATCTGAATAAAAATTTCCTCGCATAATAACGAATTTATTGGCATGTACAGTTAGCCTAAAGTTGGCTTCTTTCGGTAATGTTATGAATTCAGCCATATGGCTTTTAACAGTTCTTTGTAATTATGTCAGGGAGCTTAGTCAGGACGCATGTAAATTTTTCTGAATGTTGTTAAATCATGATCGTTTCTAACGTTAAAAACTGATCGAAAACTTGTTATGAAGATGATTGTTCTACCTACGTAACTAGGTATTTGGTCTATAAATTCGAGTTAGTCGGCGTACAAGACGTTTACGAGCTAACCAGACGGTTTTTTAACCGTTGAGCATGTTATAGCGATCAAGATACATACAAATCTTGTTGCAGAAATGGTCGATTCATGTCTTTAAATAATGCAGCTCTAACATCGAGACGATTTCAATAGGTAGAAAACTAGATCCTTTAGCTTTGCTTACCTATTCGACGACATGTTTCGACATCCTGGTTCTATATCATTCACAGAAAATGTCCAATATTAAGTATTAAATTAAATACTAACTGTCATTGAGTTTGAACGGATTTATTCTAAAAAGTTCATATTATTTTATAAAGGAAAGCTTGATATAATAGCTGTTTCACATATAAAATTACTTTCATCTGAACCTTGTAGTGAGGTTAATATATTTACCACAATTTTTACGCAAGGTGAAGGGGTTGTTACACGTTGCATTAAAACATACAGTATTTCTTGTCTTAATTGTGGAAATGTAACAAAATATTTAAATTAATAAACAGAATAAAATAAACTAAAAATACAGATAAAGGACTTAATTAGTAATACAAAATTGCTATAGCATGCATGCGCTATAGCTATCCCCACCAACTGAATTATCTGTTTCTATACATTCTTCCTTCCTTCCTTCCTTCCTAATTCAATCTTGAGGTCTTTTTCTTATTTATTTTAAATTCTCATCACATGAGCTTGATTTCATATCTACTACTTCTACCCTACTTTTATCTTCCTTTGATAATACCTACGTCTAGCAAACTGAACACCCCCATTTTAGTTTTGCTTGATATTTCCTTTTTATTAACGAATTTGTAGTGATATGCAAATTCTTGATTTTTTCAATTATGACATTAATTCCTATCTCCTTGCATTCGATTATTATACCCAGATACTTGAATGCATTTACTTTTTGTATATTTATACCTTTAATTTGAATATTCATTACGTCTGGCACTTCCATCGTCATTAGTTACGATATGATAGCATAAGTGAAGTCTACTGAGAATCTTTCGCTTTGAGATCAATGTGCGATTTTTTGTCCTAATCAAGATTGGCTTGTGAATATTTAGCTCTGATATAATAAATTATCACCTTCAATAACCTAAAGCTGCTATTTGGGTAAGAATCTATGCATGAATATCTATGCTTACTGACAAGAATCTTATTATCAGTTTACTACGTTATCTGTTTGTTTCGATGAGTGTGTTGTGCTTCTCACGATTGATTTTGTGTTGTTGACAAGAAAACTTTTGTTGGTAAGATTGTTGTTTGACACGAATTTACATAAATCATAATTCATATAGTCATAATTCAAATAATTAATAATAAGTTTAGTAAGTAGTAAAAGACTGTATTTAGCTTATGATATACAGTGCGAGTCAATACTTTACCTGCGAAATGTAGGGATGGATTTTGATGAGAAGTGACCTTTAAATTATTGAAAATATTAATTAAATGAAAATTATATATATATATATATATATATATATATATATATATATATATATATATATATAAGGTCACCTATTACCAACTATGGGTTTAAATGGCATTAAGCCTACCAATTGCCGAGTGACCAACTTTAGAAGTGATCCCAGAAGACATCCGGTCTTACCCAGGCCTTAATACCTGGCGTGACTGGGATGATTTCCCTTCTCGGATTTTACACTCTTTCCTAGAACATTCACAAATTTTAAACAATCACAAACATAAATATAAGACCATGCCCCAGCAGAATTCGAACCCGCGGCTATCGCAACAGTAGGAAGACCGTCCCATCGCCTTTACCACAGCACCACCAAGCCTGCTTATCGATATTTTTGTTAGCTAATGTATATATGTATGTATATACATATATACATACATACATACAATATATATATACATATATAATATATATATATATATATATATATATATATATATATATATATATATATATATATATACATATATACATACATATATACATACATACATACAATATATATATTCATAATAAAATTCATAATAAAAAACATAATTAGAAATTAATTATTTTAAAAATTTATAATAAAAAATAAAGAATAAAAAAAAAATCTCCGATATATCGATATTTTTGAAACCTTTTTAAAATTATTGTAATAATCATTTAACAAATTATATTCTATTGCAGATAACTGCAAATATTAAAGCTGATAAATAATAATTATATAATAAAAATGTTGAAAATAGATTTAGTTAATTTAGATTTCCTATGTTACTTATAGTTCGTATTGTGTATTTAATTAAAAATATTCTCTAAAATCTAAAATAACTAGGATCATTTTCTTGGCTATGAGTTTTGGTCTATTTGTATGTTGCTCTAACATTCCATGATACATTTACAAGAATCAATTTACAAATCTGCGGTGATTTTAAACGAAATAACGTGTGCAACAGGTTCCTTTATTTTATACATGTGTCACACTATTCAATATTATCCAGAAAGACTGCTGATTTTAAGTCCATCTGTGTACGATATTATAAAATTCAGTATACTTGTCAATAACTGTTATGATGATACAATTGAATGAATAATTGATTTCCTTAGTAAAGAAATATTATAAAAGGATTGTTCATAAACTTATCAAGCTAAATAAAAAAAAATGTTGAATCGTTATAGCGGACATGTCTTCATTTATTGCTTTAAAAATATCAAAAGTTGGTTAACTAAGATCACTGTAATTTGTAAACTAATATTTATAATAACATCAAGTTCACATACATTGTTTGAAGGTTTATAACCACTGTAATTAAAATGTATATCAATTGTACCCGCTGCAAAACGAAACATCTTCTGCTATGATATAAATATCTGTGCATTAAAAAGTGTCCCAATACGGCAATTGAAATCAATACCAAATATAGATTTATTTTAAATCTAGTTGTTGTCTAATAACAGGAAATTATTCTACTTTATTTTAGTTTGTAATTCAGGTTTTCTTAAGCATTATTGAATTTTATTTAAAGGAAATTATACACCTGTCTTGACCATATACGGATTTAATATTTAAATTTATTATTAAAACCTAAGTTAGTAATTAAATAAGTTTGATGTTTGGGTTAATATGGAATGAGGCAAACTGTTTTATAATAGTAACTCAAACACATTTTTAATAATTACGAATGAATTAATAATAAATTTATTAGGTACTTAAAACTAATATAATTATAAGGTTTTAACATTCAAAATTTGAAAGTAACAGATAAAAGTGCTTTGTTTAAAACAAATTATAATATATATTCTACTTGACATATTATTTGCTTAATATGTCATATAAACTAAATAGCACGATAAGGTATAACCTGCTATTTACAAAGTGTTAAATTACCTACTTGAGCACTGTAATTGTTTATTATATGGTTTGTGGCTCTTTTGTTTTATTGATACTGTTACATTTAATGTCGTAAGTGTTTCACTGTAAAATATTATGGCGTTCTACATCAATTTTTCTAATGTATGTAGTTAAATAATCATAATTTTTTAAAACGTTATATTAATAATTGTTAAATTACGATTAATCAATGTGGTGCTTGTCATTTCATCTAATTACATTCAGCTATTCTAAGAACCCATTTATTTGTTAATGTACAAAACTAACTGCTTTCTGCATTATTCCCTCAGATTAGTTCTCATAGAACTAAACAACTTCACGAACAACGAAGAAATGTGTTAATAGCATTCTCACTTCACAGTTGATTGCTATTCACATTCCAAATTGCAATAAGTCGGTAATATATTAGCGCCTACGTGGTGTAGAATAACAGGTTGCTCCCTAATTATAAATATACTGGAACAATAGACGTTAAGCATCTAATATGTAGAGAAAAGAGATCAAGAGATTAACTACAATTAAATGTTTGAATTGCAACTAGAGCAAGTCCTATATTTTCAGACTTTAGAAATAACTTCAGTAGTTGTTATTAAATTAACTCAACTTTGTTAAAATAGTCAGTCCATTCCCCTGTGATTTCCTGTCATCGGCCTAAGTATAGATGGTGCCACTATTGTCAAAGTCATATTACTTCAGGTGTCAAAATTTCATGATGGATTGACGAGTGTAGCGCTTTTAGTGAAACAACTTTCGTTGTTTATAAAGCAACGGATATATTCCGCGTGTCAATCTAGATTTTTTAACGAAAAAAATACTTTTGAAGCCCAATAGTGACTTGATAAATATTATAGAACCTCTGTATTCTAGAAATCAATTATCATTAATCGGTATGTTGAATATAAACAAGATCGTAAAAACACTGATGAGAATTTGGTCGCTCCAAATCGGCAGTTATTCCGAAAAACATAAAAAGTATCATAAAATAGTTTGTCATATTTTAAGTCATAAATGGTATAGTAATAGCTGCTTTAAAAAGAAACAGAAAGTAGGTTACGTTTAGAATTTTACACTAAAGCTCGAGCTGAGTACTTTTCCAAGTACGCGTGTGAAGGTTTCAGAGCGCTATTTCGAGGTGTTCAAGCGAACTATTAGATGAACATTAAACAGTGATATACGTAGATGAATAGTATCAATATATATCTCTGCTAAGCAACCTAATCCTAACTTCAAAATTTGAGGTTATTGAATGTATACACACTATTCAAAATTAAATTTTCAACATTTGTTATCTGATTTGATGACATCTGAAGCCGATAAAATAGTTTTAGAAACTGACGGTAATACTGCTCCATGATGTCAAAATTATAGGCTTAGGTTTCAATGATTTAATATTGATTATTTTCCTGTCAATGTCGAAAACGACCTGGAGGACCTGGACCAACAAAAATTTGAAGACAATGAATTGCAATACGTATTGCAAAACAAAACAAGACGAATTGCAAGACGAAAACCCAAAACAGCTTAGCAGTTGATTGACCAACTCTTTCTAGACGTTGTCATGGGAAAGATCTAAAGGGGGGAAAATGGCTGCCATACATAGACAATGCAATATATGCAATATCATGCGCATTTACTCTAAATCTAAATTATTAGGTTAATTTTATGTCTCGAGAAGTTTATTGAGGTACTATTTATTATTTAATAGAGGAAATTAGGAGCAGATAATAGGAAATTAAATGTATAAGCTGTGAATTATTAGTAAAATATTCTAATTTCCTAACACTAATATAAAAAATTGCTATGGAACAAGGAGATATCTCAATAGATTAAGAGGAAGTAGCTGAAAGTATTTCATTTAAAAATTCATGCCTTTTTGGGATAGTATAAATAATAAATATATTTAATAGGAATAGTAAAATAAATTGAGAATAAAAGATTTGGATCTTTGTGATTTATTATTTCCTTCGGCCTTTTTTAACTCTATGGAGGAGATAAATAATGAAAAATTGAAACTCTATATCGTGTAACAAAGGAAAAAAGTAAACAAAAAAACTTATCTAGGTAAGATACAACTAGATAAACATACAAGCAATATAAATAAATATGTAGTATTAATATCTAACACGTTTTTTTTATAAAAGGAAACAACTATACCCAAATATTGATCGACATCAAGTTGTTGGGTTGTATTTCTATCCTCCTTATATTTACAATATTCTCTTCCAGACTACCTTTGAGTTCTAGATGCGACTTTTTTCATTTTGTAGTTTTCCCTGTCGACCTAATCCACCTTCTATCAGTTTTCATTAATTACCCTGACTGATATTTGCTCCTAAAAGTGCGAAAACATTGTGCTATTATATAGCGCTCTTAGTAAAACATATTTACCTTTCTACTTTTGGTCTACTCTGTTATGATCTTATGATTTCCTCTTGAATCATATTTTGCTGAAATCTCTGGTTTCAAAACTTTATATATATTGTCTATTCTGTTACCAATGTCATTCTCTAAATTTGGCTCTCGCGCAACTTCCAGAGTATATTTTTCTTATAATATTACTCTAATTTTTTTCTTATCTTGCAGCTTGAATTCTATTTGCATATTCTATACTGCATTCTTTCCTAGAGCAGTTGCTACTTCATCTGCATAATGTTAATTCCCATTCTCTTTATAATACGTGCATACGTACTAAATACATACACAGATCATTCTTAACTGTACTCTGGAAAGCTACAGATATATCTATGCACACAAATCACATATACTTCCTAACCATAACTCTCGTAAACAACAATGTGAAGCTGTGAAATCTGTCAAGTTAGTTTAGTATAAAGGTGCATGAATAGTGCACACCTTTCGGCTTTTACTGTCATCTCATCCATGGCCACATCGAATTAGAAAATTCATTCATGATCAGCATGGTGTGTTTGGTGTAAAACTTGAATATTACTACAGATGGCTACTGACCTTAATTGGACAAATCGATAGATGTCATCCACTTGCATAATTGTTATGTTTGGACCTCGTTAAGGTTTGATTTATATATTTCTTAATAAATACATAAATACCCTAAAACGAAAAAATAAAATAGAATATATTCACCAGAATCAGAATACATACATTCAAGTAAATAAATGATTATATCTTATATCAATGTATGGAAGGGAAGGGAAAAATAATGTTTAACTAGCTTAATCTCCTTCTTTTATAAATCATTTCTTTAACAAATACACAAGAAATAAACAAAATTAAATACAATTCTGTCATTTCCAGTATCACTGTAGCGCTTTTAGTGTCTTTTTGTATCGTTTATCTGAATATCCATTTATTTCTAGTGCATTTAAATTTATATGCTTAATGAAAGCAAAATGCACAGTTAAAAGAATATACGATAATGATATACTCATTTTGAGCTTTTTGTGATTCAATCTATTTTTTATCACATCTGTCTCAGAAGGTTTGTATGGCTACGTTTGAAGTCAATTGAATAATAAACTGCTATAATATACTATGATATATAGTAATAGAATTCACTAACATTAAACAGAAACAGAATCGCAATAACATTTTCTAAGCCGTATTGTTGTTTGACAGACCATACTAGCTTTTAGCGAAAAAATAATATTTAATTAACCCACAAAAATGAATTTTTTTATTAATTTGACAATGCGAAACATAAAACTTTTACATTTTAGTATGCAATGAAATATTATGACATATTTAGAGGTATATTTTCTAAACGTAATATAGATATTTTATTAGATATGCTATATATAGTTTAACGTGCAGCATGAGCAGATGTCTTAAGTAATTAAAATGAAAGGCACTGCTTTAATAACAATAACGGTGAATAATTAAATTCTGTAGATGGATAAGTAATTAGATTCAAAAAATATCAATGGGAGGAAATGATCACACAGATCGGACTTAAAATATTTTGCTTAATGAATCCGATTTAATAGTTCATCGGCTAAAAAATATTTCTAAAGGCAAATTACGGAAGAAAGTTTCGATATAATGATTATTAGATCTCAAATTATAAACTGAGGCAGGTACACAATTAGAGAAACCATTTGAAAAAATTGACCTAAATTTGCACCGATCGATTTACCAAGATCTATCATTAAAGAAAGAAATTATAATCTATTATGAGGATTTATACCTACAAGGTGGAAATGCCGTTTGAACGACAAGTCATTCTCAATAATATTTCTTGGCGAACATGCTATTTCTTTTAAATGTAATAACTATGATCTATAAATATAGTGATGGAGGTATATCAGCCATCCAAAGTGACATTGCGTTAGTAAATCAATCAAGAGAATTGCGAATACAAAGATATTAGATTTTGATTAGATGCTTTGTTCACATTGGAAATGTAAGCGTTTCATTAATCATTTTAATTAACTGTTGTAATGAATTCGGTTGATTTTTCACAGAGATGCAAATTTATTTAAAAATTTCGTTGCAGTTTATAGATGTTGCTTCATTCTTATCTGATATATTCATCTGTATTTTATATTTACTGACAATGTCGAAATAATATCTTTTAACAACCTCCAAATAAATACAAATACTTGCGATTATATAATTAGCATATTATAGGTTCGTTTATTATTATTTATTCTTCAATAAAGCCTTTCTTTGACTTATGAAAATTTTGTTAAATAATTATTAAAATGGTATACACTAGAATTATTTAAATTAAGATAGATAAAAAAGTAAACAATCGTTGTCCTCCATATACGATATAGGAAATAAATAGCACAATATAATGGTTTAGAATAAAAGAACTTCTATAGTTATAAAGTAATCTCTTTTCTGTATAATACCAATTTGGGGATCTCAGATTATCTATAATAATTGGTCCTTAAATTATTACAAGAATTTATTGGACTCTGTCTGTTTGATATACATCAAAATATCGAGTACTATTATATGTACAAATAAACTTACACTATTTATCAAAAAAATTATTTGGCACTAATTATTAACTATTTATCAAAAATATTATCGCACCATTGGCTATTTAACAAGAACATGGGGAAGTACTTAACACAAAACTCTGAATTACAATCCTTATTTGTTCTAAAGGGATATCGCGCTGTATCACTTCACTAAAGACATAGTCCAGAGCATCGAAATTCTCATCAGTAATCTATTCCATTCCATATAACCAAATAAATGTATGTATTGATTTATATAGCTATACTTTGCTACATAATGATATGATAACATGATTTTGGACCTGACCAGCCAATACATTTGTTATAGTTTAAGATCAAGTTAAACGTCGGTCTAGATATAAGCCCAGATATTTAGCCCCGCCTAGTAGAGTTGACAGTTATTGATGTTCACTGGTGGAGTAAACACGAAGAGTAAAAGTTACATGGGTAGATTTGATTTCATTTACTATAATGCTCCGTGTTTTTAGCTATAGCTGTATTTTTTTGAAGTGAAAAGCAAGGTATGACTAGCGAATATAATATCGAACACACGAAATATTGAAAAAAGCTATACGTTCATTGTGTATAGAAAATTGGAACCTCTAAATGAAACCTGGGAGGTTGGATTAATTGTAGTAGGTCAATTTAAGTTAAGCATTAAAGAAACAAACTTCCTTCAGTGCAGTCACGCCAAAAACCTGCAAATTTTCGGCCTTCTGATTAGTGACATGAAGCAAATATTAAATATTCGTTGATTAAAGTCCTTACTTCACAATATATTTTTTAAATAAACACGCAACTAAACTTATTTATACTGTTGAATATTAATATGTTAAATGCTGATTGTTCTTTTAGTATGATGGAAACTGTAAAACAAATGACAGTAGATATGGCGAAGAGTGATAGATTGGTCGGAAGGGCTTGTGTTGGAAAAAGCATGAGAGCGAATAAAAATTAATTTAATAGAAATACTAAAAATTAAAAAAGTTAGAGAATATCTAGACAATAAATAAATAAATTATTAAGGCATAGTTGATAAGAAAAATAAAGATATATAAATGAGAAAATCAAGAAAAATTGCAACAATGAACTCAATAAACAAGTAATTATGACAACCGCTAAATAAGGGATATATAGGAAAAATAGATAACAATATAAAAAAAGTTAAAATGATCACATAATGTTTGAATGATGATAGAAGCTATGATAAAAGATAATATAGGAACTAGAGAGAGACTTCAAACGCCCATAGGGTGTCAAACCAGTCCATTATTGTCCCTTATAGTTGACTGAATTTATTTTTGAAATTTAAATTCATTTTTAATTATCTAAATAAGTTTACATTTTTATATAAAATATAAAAATACATATAAATTTATAATTTATAATATATTTATGTATTTACGATAATATACCATAATAACCATACAAATATATTAGTTCTTTATTATTCAAATGATTTCGTACTGAACTATTTATTTAATATTAATGTATAATAAAAACCAATATGTGAAATGTTGGTTTAAATCATTGTGTTTCAATGAAGAAATTACTATTCAATAAAATAAGTTGCAACATCATAATATCAGGGTATAAACAAATTCGAGTATTGAATCATTGCATAGCATACATATAATATGTACACATATAAATATAAACAATACACTATACCGGTATATATGCAGAAATATATTAAAGGCCATTCATGCTGCCACTTGCCTTAATAATAATTAATATAAAAAAGTAAAATGTGACAAGAAAAAGTCCTCTTTTAGACCGAGTTACAAACTATTAATTTTGATGATAATATTATATTAATTGAAGCTTCAACTTCTTATTATTTTGTATCTAATAAAATTAATATTACAATATATATTAAATTTTTAACATACTTATAAGGCGGAATTATTATTTGTAGTCATTGTGTTTGCTGTGTTTCATTATTAATCGGAATTAAAATAACAGTGGAATTGTCTAGAAGGTTTTTCTACGCAGAGTAAAAGTCACATGGGTAGATTTGATTTCATTTGCTATAATGTGCCGTGTTTATAGCCATAACTGTATTTAATTGAACTGAAAAGCAAGATATAACTAGTGAATATAACACCGAACTCACGAAATACTGAAAAAAGCTATACATTGAGTGTGTATAGAAAATTGGAACGTCTAAATGAAAAAAAAGTAAAATGTGACAAGAAAAAGTCCTCTTTTACACCGAGCTACAAACTATTAATTTTGATGATAATACTATATTAATTGAAGCTTTAAATTCTTATTATTTTGTGTCTATAAAATTGATATTACAATATATATTAAATTTTTAACAGACTCATAAGGCAGAATTATTATTTGTAGTCATTGTGTTTGCCGTGTTTCATTATTAATCGGAATTAAAATAACAGTGGAATTATCTAGAAGGTTTTTTAGTCGCTTTCACATTTTCACAGTTTGAAATTAGTTAAGCTTAAAACATATAAAGAATTTGCAATTAACATTTTATGACTTATATAAATCAATTGTCCTCTTAAAGAGAACAAAAACGCATAATATATGATATTTTATCATTATTGTACCGAAAAATTATACCGAGTTCATTCGTAATTTTTAACGGAAAATAATCAAAAAATGCGGAAGACAAATTATGTTTCAAAATATTCTAAGTATTTGTAACGCTACTGAATCGTATATGCTACCGTCATGTTGACAGTTAACAGTTTCAATGTCGTGGAAGAAATTATAAAATTTCGTTGTAAACAACATCTGTTGTATCGCTAAAATTCTAAAGTTTTTATTGGAAACACGCGAGGTTCAGTAACATCTTGCAATTTGTTAAGTTATTCATATAGATTAGTAGTTTCATAGAGGTTTATAGTATTATGGGTTACACTTGTTAACATGCATTTCTTTCAGTCTCTTCATTTTATTTCATTTGTTAGAAACTGATATTTTTTAATAAAAAAATAGTATACTATCAACAAGTATTGGACTTGAGATAAATTCCGGGTTAGGTGAACACGTTATCTTTAGATACAATCAATGAGTCGATTCATTTTTTAATAATTATTATTTTTTATAATTTCATTATAAGGAATTTAATTAATTTTAATAATTACAATAATGTCGCTAATTAAATTTTAATAATATATTAATATCTTTAGTACCTACATTAAAGAAACTTTGTTAAGTGGGAAAATAAACCATACCTGTTATATAATTGCAACTATGTTATCCTTTATATCACCATCGCATTGTAATAACCTTTACCTAAATAAATACTTGACAATGAAAAGTTACATGATAATAATCGTAACTCTATATGAATGTCTATATGAATCAATCAAGGCCCAATGATTCTGAGAAATTCTCCTATACTTTACCTTACTTGTGCCGTTAATCAAAAGTAATTACATTATCACGACTAAATAATTTTAACAATGCCTTCAATCTTTCCAATTGTTTAATCTTTCTGTAACCGTTCTGATCTTAATTTTAAATGAAATAGATTGTATCAGAATGTAATTGCAAGTTTAATTACGATCTTATTATTTGAAGATTATACCTTCATCTATGATTGACGTTTAACATTACCTTTAGCATTACTAAATTGTAATTTATAAGGATATATAGTTAATCCGTATATTGCTGATTAAAAATATTAATTAAAGTATCAAGTTTCGTTTATATATATAAGCATATGACATACACATATATAAAAACCTATTATTGTAATAACCTATCGTTAAAATTATCTTTATTGAGATAGAAATATAAAAGAATTTTGAAGATTTAATATAATTTATTTAAAAGGCTTAATTAATCAAAGAACATAGTTCAAAAAGAACGTAATTCAAAAATAACTAAATCCTTATAATATATTAAGTAATTAATTTTATTAAAAATGTGGTATATTTAACAGATATATAAAAACAGTCGCCTGAAATTTTTATATAAAATTAATAAAAAAGCAATAAACAATTTACCAAGGGATTAGTTGAAAACAAATTACCTTTTTAAATTTTACCATCCAGAAAACGCAACATACAAACATTATCATTTCCTATTTGTATAAAATACCCATTACATATAATTTTTTATGTTCAACCTATTTAATGCTTCTGATTATGTCATACTGGTTCTAATTTTAAATAAATATGGTTTTTTAACATTACGAATGGCACTAACCTAAATATGTACTATTACTATTTTTTAATTGTTTCATTATATGGTTTCTATTATTAGGTACTATATTATTAAATTAAATTTATACTACATTTTATTACATAGAGGTTATGAAATCAGTTCGTATCAGATTTACAAGTAAAACAATTGATTTACTTTACCAGTACGTTATTTTACGGAAAGAAGTGACTACTTATTGACACGTGGCATAAATTATTCTGCTAGTTTAATGTTTTTCTAATAAAAAAAATCTTATGTTCAGATATTTCACTTAATATATATTATATGTCTTAGTTTTATATAAATGCGAAGTTTATTCTTTGATAGCCACGGCTGTATCAGTCTCGTAATATAAAACATATACATATCAAACCTTTTTAGTTTACTTTACTTTATTGTCCTATTACATAGTAAGGGCACTATTGGAAACTTATTGAACGCCGATGCAAAACGATACTGCCGGATTAATTTTATTCCAATTTAAACTAATACCCTCTGCACGTTTCGCTCATCACGCCATTCAATCACATCAATAAACAAACGTTTTCGTTTTTTAAAACACACATGGCCAATTCAGTCGCGCGATATAACATTTATAAAGATAACAGCCAAAATATTGTACGTGGTCGTTGTCTAGCCTTGAAAACTTATATATAGACTATATTAGCTCACGGTAATATCAGTCTCACTTTGGTTGCCTTATACTCTCAACCACGCGATGTTTTTACCAGATCCCCACGGATTATGGCATGATTTTAAAAACATAGTTGTTCCCTAATTGCAATAATTTATGACTAAGGGTCTTTGATTACATTCAGTCCACCTTTTATGAACATCACTTAACAACAACAAAGAATGTTTTGAGTAACTAACTCAACGTGTCTTGTGTTGTTGACAAGTAGTTAGATTACGGTTAAATGAATGAATTAAAAAAGAATAGCCTTATGATTCCTCTAAATCCTACTGGCTGTATCCATTATAAAATGTGAAGAGCTTAAAAGAACAAAACTTCCACTTAACTTTAAAAATTATTTTATTTTAACGGAAACTGTTGGCGGCTTATTTAACTGAAACCCTTATTCTAAATAGTCATCATGTTGTATGTTATTTTGTTCTTCTGCCTGTAGTGGAGATCTGTCCAATAGTTTCGTAATGAAAACTGGAGCCTTTTATTTTAGATAATAAGACACCTAATATAAGTATTTCAATTAGACTTCGTTGTAAATGAATAAAACAATAATTGTGCTTTACTTAATTTATATACTTTGTTTATGAAATACATCCTAAGAGCATATCATATATACTGTCCACTGATAGAGATATTTAGGTTTAAAGTGTGAGAGTCGAAAGACCGTTAAAAAGTCTCGAATACATCAGACATAAACACAACATTTTTTGTGTGCGAATAACATCCCGAGACGTATGCTACTAGCACTATAAAACATATTCATTAAATCTACTCAAAGTTTTTTTAGTAATGTTGCTGCATCAATTCTGAGTTTTATTTCAGTGTGGTTTTGACATACAAGAAAATTCTGATCTCAAATAAAATAACTGAATAAAAAGGTTATCATATATAATTTATTTTAACATTATGGTACATCCAATACATATATTATCGATGGACTTAAAACTACAATTAAGAACACAGGTACAATAATTTGTAGGTTAGATTTGTTCTGTTTACATTGAACTCTGTTCCACACCATCCATGAGGTAGAGTTTCTAGGCACGTTTTTTTATGTAGGAGGCCTAATTCATCTAATTAACAATTGTATACCTGAGAAACATATTTTAATTTCATTCGAGAGCATATTTACACTTTTACGTTTAGTTCTTGTTTCCTTCGATGGTGTGTTTACTTGTCAAGTCATTTTGGTATCACTATATATTTTATTTCTTCTGCTGCTATCTCTGTGCACCATTCTTCATAAAATTAAACACTGAATTATGTCTAATGCATTTAGAATATCAACAAAACAGTTAATATTCATTCTCTCCTCATACTTTCTAACCTAATGCTTATTAAACATAACTACATTTTGAACAATCATATCTGTGCACACAAATCTTTCACACCATATAGTATAATTTTCTACTGTTTTATTCAATTAATTATGTGCATACCTTTAGTTGTTTCCACTCTCATCACTCTGTCTCAGGAATTTCCAGCATTGTGCAGCTTTATCACATATCCTAAAAGCTTCCTTCAGTCACTTTCACTTTACGACTCACTGTCCAATTCAATCACTAAACTGTTAATTTCTAATCTGTCTAAAGCATGTTCACGATTCCACCATTTATCAATTACTTCCTTTGTATGTCTTATCGAGTTCATCCAAATCTAAGGTGTTATAACCAAACCTAAGGTGTTTTCTTGGTTGACAATGCTTCCTTCAACATATCCAAACAATTTTTGATAGAATGTCTTTCTCGACCAGCAATATATCTGCAATTAATTATTAATAAATATAATGACCACCAAAATCTAATAAAATTTAGAACTTTTATAGTTTTTGTACTTATGTTCTTATACATTTCGTAGATTTGATCTCGAATAGAGCCAAGATGGTCAAGATTCGTCACCCACTTTGTATGTAGACGGGTTTACTTGGATGAATCTAACGTATTAATCTTCATTTTATAAGCGATGTTATTTACAGTACCCACATTAATATTTTATTGAAATTATATTATTATTGTATAAAATTGTAGGATCAATATTTACCTCACTAAGGGAAATTATAGGCAAAAGGGGACCTCCATTACCTCGTTCCTTTTTAAAATATTTTATTAAAGCCACAATCAATTTGTAATCCCGACTATCTATTGATTGCGGCATTTTCAAATGAAATGATATCATATAATACGGAGCGATTTAAAATTTATCAAAATAATCAAAGCGCTAAAATAACGTTCGTCGGTTTTTAATCTGTGTTAATAATAACTAATATTTTGAATAATTTTGCGTACGTCTGACAACCGCTCGCCATCCTTTTGTCAGACGTATGAAAAATTCTTTAATGTAATAGTGTTAAGAGGTTTTAACTCTTACCTATCACAATAAATTATTGTTGCTATATAATTAACTGTAGTTTTTAGATATACTTTAATGTTAATATAAATTATATTTGATTTTGGTTCAGTTATTTTATATAGATTAGAATTATCTTGTATGTCAAATAAAAACTGAACTAAAACTTAGAGTTGATGCGGCAACATTGCCATGTTTCGACGTCACATATATCCATGACGCATTACTAAAAAACTTTGAATGGACTATATATTTCCTAGCGTGTATAATATGACTGGTGACGTAATTGAATTGTTTACAATATGGTAGGTTTGAACCAATAGTCGTTGTAAGAAATCGCCTCTTCTATCCCTTAAAATAAGATACTTTTAAAGTAAATTAAAAGATTTTTTATAAACCCTACATGTTACATAACTTGTATACATATGTATGCGTTACAATTACGTATTGAGTAATAGTTCAAATTCCACTGTAGACAGAGTTAAAATGACATTGTTCATTATTTTATCACAAGCAGTTTAAATAAAAACAAAATAAAAAATTGTGTCAAAATGTATCTTTCTCTAGTAACTAGGAAACCTCAAAAATATATGCTTAATATAAAACGAACCGTATTTCAGCAGTTTTCTGGATTTCCAATTTAAGGATAGAATACTAGTATTGGAACAAGTGTTATAGCACGAATATAATATTGAATAATAATAATGTATTCATAATGTATTTCAATCCACAAAACTCTTTACTTACATTTCTTATCGAACACTTATGACAAAACTTATTTAATAGCATATTTGCAATAATAAAGTATCTAAAGTAAATTAATAATTGGCTGGGAAGGTAATTATGCTAATACAATCATTGTTATAAAGCATTTAAATTAATAAATAATATATTGTAATTATTGGATCTGTATACATGAATTACTAATCATACTGTACGGAAAATCCTCCGTTATATTAATTGCAATCAAAGTAATTGCATTATCGCGACTTAAAAGATCAAAACAAATCATTTAGTGTCTCTCATTATTTCCGTTTCTTAAGCCAAAGTAGCCCGAAACAGATTTTAATTGCAAATTTTATTAGAATATTTAACATGTTCATTATATGCAGTTTTCAATGTTAATTTTCTGAATCAATGATTTCACGAGATATAAAATTTATAAGCAAGTATACTTTGATTTACTATTTGGATAAAGGTAAATTCAGAGGTAATGTATACGTTTAACAATTTTGTGAAGTATATATTAAGAAATATAATATTAAAACAAAACAAATACAATTCAACATATTTATTTTTATTTATTTAACAAGTTCAACCAATATCCAGTACTGAATATACGATCTGCTCTATAATTAAAAATAAACAGATATTTAAAATAAATTCGAGAATATGTAAAATTACTAACATGCTCATACTGCATAATATTTTTTCAAATATAACGGTAACACATTTCAAACATAACTATCTTTCATCTCCATAAAATATCCATCAAATACAATATTTAGTTACTATTCGTATTAAGATTTTTTTAATATTGGTGAGGTCATTTCCAAATACATAATAATTTCCATGAAGTATGTTTAATTTTCTATCATAATAAAATTATTTACTTTTGTCCAAATTTTCATTATTTCATTTTAGTTTTTAAATGTAAAAGTAGAGCTTGTGAGAAAAATAAATAAGATTTATATATTGCGAATAATGTGTGATGATGCTATAGCTATAAATAAATAAAAACAAAATAAACACGACTGGTTAATATGATTTTTGTTCTAACATAATTCCATATTTTAAAATTGTTTTAAAAATGTAAACACATGATACCTTCAAAATATAAATTGGCAATTATTTTCTGTTTATTATTTTTATTAGTTTTTTTTTCATTCCAGATGTTTTTTATAAATCTACCAATTTTTTAGTTTTATTTCAATTGTTTACTTATATAATCAGTCTTTTCCATGTTTATTTTCATTAATTTACAGAAAAATAATAACATTGAAAATCTCATGTCTTTAATTTATATCAATAAATAATATAAAATAGTTTTTATTAGAAAAGTGACTGTCATGTAACATGATTCTTTATGCATGAACAGATAGAGACCAAATGGTTTGACACGGATTAGCCTTTAGCGTAGATCTAACCAAGATCAAGTTGGTACAAAATAGTAGTTTGAAATGTAAAACCTACATGCCTTGAGCCAACATGTGTCGATATACCTAGACTAATAATTTTAAGTTCCTTTTTCTCAATATCTGTTCTTTGTTTTCGTTTACTGATAACACTAATTTGAATTAGACAATCAGGAATTGTAATGGTATGATATTTATTTAAACTAAAAGGGTATTATATAAGTTGAGACACAAAATAACTTAAAAAGTTTAAGACTTTTTTTTTACTTTCCCGTTTTTCCGAAATAGTGTAATTTATTTTTTTACATATTAAATCTTGTTCACTAAATGTTTACCGCCGGGATTTTGCAAAATTATTAATTACTATATATATTGTTATACCTATTACGAGTCCTTATTAAGATCTTTGCCGGACACAATAAAAATGTATCAGTTAGTAATATCCATGCGTTTTGCAAGTCAGTGGAAATATTTAAAAACAGCACTGAAAATTGGTTTGAAAGATCAAGAAGTTACAAAAAGAAGCCGTTATCGTTAACATGATATCGCTAGAATGGAAAATATTAATAATTATCTCACCCTCTTCGGACTGTCACTTATTGTGATTGATAAGGAATAGGTACTAAAGTAAACAAATCATATCTTACATCATAGTAAAGAAGTCTATTTCAGATGATATGCATAAACTCTTAAGGGATAGACTAAAGGGACGATAAATAAGGGCCATGACCCATATGTGTTTGCTATTCAAATTATTAGCCATATTTTCAACAAACATCAGATAAAACTTTTACCATTGTCTTGGTTAGCGCAGTAGTCAAAACTACAGAATGATCCTCCTACGATTGTAATAGTCGCGGGTTCGAGTGCTGCTGAGGGGTGGTGGTAAATTTATGTACGTAGTTGTTTATAATTGTAATTGTCCAAAAGGAAAGAGTGCCAAATCCGACAATGGAAATCCCAGTCACACCAGTAACCAGGCTGGGTAAGAGCAGATATCTTCTGACATACTCTCTGTGTTCATTCACCAGTCTATGTCACCAACTAGTCAGCAGGCTTAATGCTGACCGTGATTCAGAACCTACCAACCAGTAGAGATAGAACCTAATTGGTAAAAATGACACTAAAATATAACAAAAATCAAAATTTACCTTTAGAGAAGATTTACATTATTCCTGCAACATCGGTCTAAAGATATAGGCGCTCGTACAATTTACTCGGGTTGAATAGAAACGAATTTAACTGTAGATTAAATAATATTTATAATTTAGTGGCTAGGAACGGTTATCTGATCTTGTCCATTCAAAAGTAATTTCTATTAAGTGCGCTATTATTATGAAACAGTAATTGCTTTTGACTAATTGATACGGTGATTTTTAGATAAGTAGTGTTAGTCAAACAAGTGTTATTCAGCAGTATTATATGTTATTTAAAATAACACAATTTCTGTATCAATTAACGTCAATTTTTCTACATCTAATTTCAGTAATATACATTTATTTACAGCAAAGTATTAGCTGCTTGAATATATTCTCATAATTTTTTCATTTTAAAGAGGCATTCATTGAGAAAAATTGGTTTTGGTTATTTTGATTACAATTGGTTAAAAATTAAGTAGGTTATATTCCATCATTTTCCATAACTTTTTACTATCTTTCTAACAACATCGCGATACCATGTCGAAAGAATGATATCACTTTGACAGCGACCCAATTAATCAATACACTTTCATACTTTAGCAATGTGTACCGCGATCGGCAGAAGTTTATATTCGAGAAACAGTGTATCCCCTATAACTTTTTCAACATGTGGCCGAACATGACAAAGAAAGTGAACAAAAATACGTCATTTTCTTTACTTAATTAGCAGTTAACATCTATTAGTGTCAAAACCGTTTACGGTTTGGTTTGGTTTAGTTTGGAAAAATTATTCCCTTTTTATTGGCCAAGCAATGGAATCGCGATATTGAAATGCTTCGAAATGGCATTTTCAGCCAACTCAAGCAGTGTGATAGCCATTTTTTCTTCTATTGGATCTTTGCTATCGCATGTAAATCTCTGAAAAGAGTGGTTATATATTCATCAACTGCTGTCTAAAACTATTTGAAACCCTTGGATAGCAGATCTCTTGAAATCAAATAACAAAACTGATGATTGCTATTTGAGAAAGAAAAATATGTTTTTTTGAAAATACTATTTTAAGAGCTCCATGTTCCCTAATTAGCGTCTGTGTAAGCTGAATAACTTAGTAATACCAAATGAAAATGTTGTTATTTTATATGCAAGAGAATATTTATTTTAATCCATTTCCCATCTTTGCCAATGGATATCGCTGATCAAAATACATTGGAGCACCTAATAACATATATCTGTTCAGTAATAATTCTAAATATATCTTTTTTTGTTTAGTATCAAAAATGATACCTTATTGCCACATGTTGTGTTAGTCAACCAATTGTTGATCATAGGTTTTTCTTGATAGAATTTTTTCCATATATCTTATATAAAAATACTTGGAAAAAATATTTTTGCACTTTTGGGGCTACCCAAAAAGGTCTGACAATAATTTCTATTTAAATGTTTCTATATAGTTTTTTATGAATTTCGAAATAAGTGGGCAACATTGTCACCATAATTCCACCATAATTCCGAATATTCTGGCAGTTTCTGCTTTTGTTACGTTAGTTTTTCTTTTAATGACACCTTCTTGGTATAATTTTGACGTTAGGTTTTTCAAATTATAAAGGTAAATGGGTAAATAAATAGGTAAATAATCTGAATATTCGATGTTGATAGACATAATATGCAAATGTTTGATATTAATATGAATTCGATAATATTTAATTTACTCGACAGATGTCTTGAATGTTTCGCCTTGATATAAAATATCGTATAAGGAAAGAAAGTGTTATGACTTCTCTCACGATATGTAAAATTTAACTCATAACTCGTGTTTACAATACATCATTTAATTCATATTTGCTTTATGAAGCAATACATTACTAGAAATACGGACGTCAACTCATTGAAAAGTCATAAAATCGCTTCTCGTGCAACATAAATAGAAGCTCTATTGTTTAACAATAAAAGTTAACCTGTCTATTTATAACGTGCCATTTTCGCTGCTTATTTACCGTACTGACTTCAGGCACGATATTCATTATTATTATTAGAATCAGGTTGGAGCTCTCTGTTAACAGATAAATCAAGGATCATTATTGTTCTGACTCGTGAGACTATTTTATATATTCCTAAGCAAACTATAAACTAATAGATATTAAGTCATGAATTAGATATGATTTAAATATAATATTTATACTAATTGATGGAAATAATTTTAAACAAAGCGATTGCTTACACATTTAATGAAAGCATTATTATAATGAATGTATTATAGAATGCCGGAATCGATCAACTGACGGCAGATTTGATCAAGGCCTGTGGAGAGATCTTGTGATTCTTCCAGTAATTACTTTTTATAGTCGATACATAACACTTCCAGTCATGCAAGAATAGCTAAAAATATTTATTTTTGGACGTTGGTTAATTTTAAAAGATATCTTGATTTTGCTACATGATTATAGTGCTTGTTTTAGACAAGCTGAATGTACATATAATAATTGTAAAACAATGAACTACTAATGTTCAGGGTTTTAAAAGTCATATTCAATAATTTACAATATATCTTTAATATCAATTATTATTCATTGGTACCTGTAGTAATGGAATATGTTTTTTTTAAGATCAATTTGTTTAATGAACATGTTACGATTAATAAATTATATTAAACATTAAAGTATTTAAAGTTTAATACATACCGCAATAATATTGAAATTACGTTTCCATGAATATGGGTTACATCAATAGTTTTTATTTTAATATTGGATTAGGACTAATAGTGATTATTCTGTTATAATATTAAATTAATAATAAGTAATAATCCTTAATGATTAAGTCCTTAAATAATGGGTTTGGTCAATATTTTGTTAATTTATGGTTTTCTTATATTCATAATTTTAACTTTAAGTTTTAACTAGACTAAATTTGGAAGACGAAAAAATAACTTTAATTGAAATAATTTTATTGAACTATAATAGACCCAATTAAACTTAACTGTACAGCACATAGCACTCTTAATAATATTGGGCAACAAAAAGGTATAAATAAATTATCAAATCAAATGTATTAGCTTATAAAAATATTCCGTATCGTTAAATAGTAATTACGAATGTGTAAGTTACAGCTGGATGCCTGTTTTGAATTTACATAAAATTTGTACTGTAGCTTCTACTTTCTCACTCAAAGAAAGTACAATTTAATGGTTTAGATAACATTATTGAAAAATATTACAAATTTTGAAGCAACATCTCAATCCTTGAAATGAAATCTGTCTCCACGGTTGCTTCATGTAAGAAACACTTTTATTTCTTGATAAATAAAATACAAATATTCAAGAAAATGATTATATATTATTAGATATGAAATCTATATATATTTGGATTATATTATATGGTCACTATCTTGACAGTATAAAAAATACTATAATAGGGATTACAATAGCATTCGTCTATAAACTACATCAACAAGATACTCTTCGAGAGACCCATATAATAATATAATTGTTTGTTGAAATATTTCAAGTACATTAATTTACATTAAACTAAATTACATTTTCTTTCAAAATAGTAAAATACATTAATTCTAAATTTGTTACATTCCACAATAACCGAAAATGTACATTACTGGTTATATTTTGTTAAAAGAAAACAAACAAAAAATATTAAAATATTAGAGTAACAACTTCTATATGTAACAAATATTAGAATTTTTATATTTTAATATTTTATATTAGAAGGAAAATATATATAATGTATAATATAAATGTATATATGTGTCAAATATAAATATATATTTTGTATATTGTTAAGATAGTGACCAATTAGTATAAATATATAAAAGGTTAATATAGTAATTTCAATATCATATATATTAACTAATGTGTAATTATACAGGATAATAATTTCATTTTGCATTGAAAAATATTTCATATTTGCCAGCTTCAATTTATATGTTAAGGGGTTTTTAGGGCTAAAAACCATGAAAATATACAATATTTTAATAAAATTATCCTTATATAACATGTAAAATGTCCACATTAAATCTGGAGTGTCTTCTTAACTGGCAGAACCTTCTTTTAAATTGAGCAGTCTGTTGATGATAACTCCCATGAAATAACAGAATCCTCCTATATTTGGATTCTAAAAAGAAATAGCTAAATTAGTGCAATAATAAAGAAATGAAATATAGATATACATTTAATTATAACAACATAGAGCCATTAAAATTAAATATGAACAGATATATTAAATAAAATTGTATATCGATTGAAAGGTAATATTTATTAGTACAATTTTATTATTGCAGAGCTTACTTCTTTGTCTTGTTGCTGTCAAAAAGTCTGGTACCCGGCTAGCTGAAGTTGAATAGACAGGCTGAATTGAATGTAAATAATCTTTGGAAGCATATTTTCCTATTCTCTTGGTGAAGGTACAGGATCTGTGAATAAGTACTAGTTAAGTATTTTAATACAAGAAGTTATAACGAAATATTTACTATTTTATTGGGTCTAGTAAATGATAAGTATAATGCAAGGCGCAATATGGGACGCAGCTTGGTGCGGTGACGTGGCAGAGAAGTGATGATCATGGCGAGTATCCGCGGTATAAAACTGCCAGATGCCGAAAACGAGCAAACACAATTACTGTTTTCGGTTCGCAGTAATACTGTTCACAGTATTACTACTTGTAATATATATGAATATGTAATACAATTCATACTGCACTAATAACAACTTAACTGAAATTTAGTTTTTAATCTGCTTTGGAAGACTAATTCGAATCTGAAATGGGAGTGTTTATCTCCCAGATGGCTAGTAAAAGGTAACTGCTCTAAAAAGAAGAAATACTCACGGAGAAGAATTTAGTGAAACATTCTAATCAAAGAATTTATTCCTCATGTAGTCTACATGACTTGTATCGTACAAAACTTGTCAAATCCGAACAGCATCGATTAATTCTTCATTCCATTTATAAACGCTCATAGTGGCTTGATGGAAAAAATGCGACAAGAGCACTGCGTTCCTAGGAATCAATTTAGCTAAAACTACATCACGGCATGCGGCGAACTAAGCAATAGTGCGCTATCGTTCTTTAAACTCTCAAAATTTCATCGTGGCTCAGAGTGCGCCACCTCCCCAATCTGCATCCTATTTTGCGCCTGACCTAAACCTTCCTCACAATACACACAGATCCTCTTAAGTTGGGTGTTGTTGACTTTTCAAAACAATATATCCGCTACAAAAGGATCCTGACATTGCAATAAAAAAGACTTGTAGCTTCTAATACAGTTTAATGGACGCGTTATCTCACACTACAAAACTTATTGGATAACCTATTACTTAAAAGGACCTTCAGTTGTGAAGTGCATCATTGACTAATTAACAAATCATTTATAGTTATATATATAATCATTATTCAATCATTAAAGTTTATTATCGGCTGCTTCTAATAAGCAGCCTCAGCTTATCTGATTATAGGTATCAGTATGTAAATCAGCAAAATGTAACACGATATAACTTACAAAAAGAAATAAGATAAATTCAGTCCGCTCGAAGCCTTAAAATATCGATCAAACAAAACAGAATGAACTATAAAGTCTTACGATCGGGCAGGTGACAAATCCGCATGCTGCAAAGGTCGTTTTAACTAACGGTAAACGAATGTCGTAAACGTCAACTTGAATGGGCCCTGAACGCTGTTCAGTCGCTTTTATACTGATACCATGTAATTAGTCGGTTCAGCTTCCCGCCACGTTTAGTTCGATGGTTTCAGTGATTCGTTACTTCCAATATCTTCTAGAATATAATTAAAATACCAAAACGACTTATTTATAAAGGTCAACTTTATTTAGCAACCAGTTTTTTATTTGTCGTAAATTAAATAACTGTAGTAGTAAATACTGTAATATAATAGTTTCATATTATGTAATTTTTTTTATTCTCTGGTACATTTTAATATAATAATATTGCGTAGTTGAGTTTTTATTCATTTTAGCTGAACAATATATTTTTATATAAACTTAGAAACTTTTGAACAGGCTTTGTTTCACATTATTAATGAATTGCTGGGAAAAGCAACATTACGATCGAAGATTAAGATAACAACATAAAGGGGGGAAATAGGTGTAGAACGGCGTATTTCAGGTCGTTCTATAACTTTTTTAGCCAATTAATAATAAAATTTTATTTTATTTATATTTTAAGAACATATTGTATACGTATTCAAGAGTTTAAAATCAAATTTTCAAAAGTTTTTTTAATCATACAATGAAGATATCGAGTGCCGCGCGTTGTAAATTTTCAAACAGGTAGAAGATTTGTGTACACTACAGGGTTACAATTTTCATATGAAACAAATTAAAAAAAAATTAAGAGTTTTTAGTTAGGTGAACTAGGTTAGGAAAAAAAACGAAAAGTATTTTTTTTCGGAATATGAAAATCAAGTTTGAATTTATTCCTAATTTTTTTATATTTACAGGCAATTAAAAATAGTATAAGTGAAAAATTTTCTTAATTTGCATTTTGCATCCTGTAAGTCCAAATATGCTTTTTAATCGACATACAAGCCGATCTCTTGATTTTTGAACTAACTTTATATTCTTTTTATCTTTCGACTAACTCGTACAGTCTTTTGATTTTAAATCAGATCAGCAATTATTTTATATTTCCTAATATAAATAAATTATTGAATATGATATGAATATGAATAAATATGATATGAATAACATACATGTAATATTTTTATATGAATAAAGTTTGACTTTCGATCGACATATATAATATACATTGTTTAATATTGTTATTGTTAGTAAATCGAAAGAATATATTAAACTAGGATATAGTTGTGAGTTAACAACCTAAAATATTACATGTGTTCATAAACACTTTGTAATAGCTTGGTCTATGGAAACAAACATGAAATATTTTTCTTTTTATCAGCAAGTTAAAAATATTATTTCATAAACTATGAATATTTTTTCTAAATCAAATTAAATCCAAGTAATTAACTAAAACGTAACTACAGTATTAAAAAATGAAAACCAGATTAAAAAGTTGTTAACACTATTGGTTGCATGACTAGACCCCAAGGGTGCTAGACTGAAAAAACGAAGGTTACTTTTTGCATGCATTTTGAGTTTAAATATTGTTTATTTTAGTAAAGAATTAACAAGGAGGAATGATATGAAAAGCTATGAAAAGGAGCATTATGATCTTTAAAGGAGATTTCATAATCCAACATCTAGATATTCCAATATTCTTTCATCATTTAATTATAACATATTTATTAATCATTTATTGTTTTGCTTCTTAATGAATTAATGGAAAATATTATTCCTTGTTGCAACGGAATGTCTTGTAACACTATTCACATCAGAACTTGTTGGTACTATGTTTCTTCGCTACTATATTTTGCTAATACAAAAAGCAGCACGACAATGTTTATTAAAATATCATCTGGGCCGTTAAATATTCCAGTCTGGGCAATAAGTTCAGTTTTAATTAACATGAAGTTCAACTGTTTAGAAAATTATCAAGTAAAATATCAAAAATATAAAAACTGTTTAATAATCCTACAACACTATATACAGCTAACACTAACTTTATTTATTTATTTATTTAATGTAATTCTGTATTAAAACTATCCCATCAAAAAAATGTCCCAGGTTAACTCTTATTTTTTTCTTAAATATTTCTGAGTTATCCGACGATAAGCTTCATTTCTCACCTCTCACTTCACACCGGCGCACTATTACACAAGTTTTCAAAGTTTGGATATCTTCAGTGCTTAAAACATGTGCCTTCATTCAATAACTAGCTTCAGTGTTTAATAATATTTTAATATTTCTTATATTGTGGTCCCCACTGTAAACCCACACTTGTATATCATATCACTATATAGCCTTTAACACCGACCATAAATCATAATCTTATTATGTATTGACACTTCGGTTTTTCTTCCAAGGAACCAATATAATTATCGGTTCCTTTCGTTTCAATTTGCCATTTCGTATCATTCGTCTGTCAGCATGCAAAACATAAAATATGTATATTATAGTTTTGGTATTTAGTCATTAAATGAATATCAATTCAAATGGGCAGGTATGTAAATATGATAATGACGGAACGATATAAATGACAATAATAAATATTTCTTGGTATTTAAAGCAAACGAAGTTTTGTTGAGATATAAAGCAGTTTGTATAATTAGTTGTCTAAATTATTAATGGTAAGTTGAATCCTTGATTAATATATGGTTCGTCGATGTTTTATAAGGAAACTTTTAAAAAAACTGTTAACGATTACGGTATATTTGAGCAGATATTTGTCATGTAAGGTCTGGTCTTTCTAAGATTCTAAGATTTGAATTGAGCTTTTATCACCGAGTTTTTTAGTATATATTTACTTTAAATATTCTTTCGGTTTTAACAATAGTTTATGTTATCTCTAAACTGAACTGTTTTAAACTTTAAAACTTTAAAATTAAAAGTAAATAATGTTAATAATAATGGTTTTGTGAAGATGGAGATGTGTTTTAATTAAAATATATAATCTATAGTCTATCCAAAGTAGCAGTGAATATTGAACTATAATGTTATAAAAGATTATATATTTTTAATGATTTTGTTTCGTTATTTTACTTTCGTTAGAATATGGTAATATATAAAAGATAAAATAAACTAAAAGTCAAAGTCAAATGCGGAAAAAATGCGATGTTTCGACATCTTAAATTGATATAATTTGAATTCACTGTGACCTAATACTATAAACTATAAATAACATTTAAGTCCAACCTGTAGTAAAGGGTATATGATTATATAGCTACGAACAATTATAAGGGATTATGTGAAATATTTAATCAGACTATATTTCATATAACAGCAACTACTATATATTTTTAACTTTCTGTGTTAGAAAATTGGTTTATTTTGGCTCTCCAGTTTTATCATTTAAATGTATAATTTCTATCGATACATGAGCCAGTGTAGAAAAGAAGAAGAGGAATTAGTAGAAGGCGCTGTAATTTGTATCGAGGCTGTTTAAAAAGGTATAAAAGATCAGCTATATAAATAAAGTTTCTCTTTTGTTCTAAACCCATAAGTGGTGTCATTAATTCAGTCCCATCCCGTGTAAGTGATTCCTAATATTATCTTCATCGTTTTTCACATTTCCAGTTATAATTTACAAAATATAGCTTTAGTCAATTTGGAAGAACTAAAAATAAATGCTTTACATTGTAATATTAACATATGTACACGAAGTCATTAGACTTATCTAATTATTATGCGTCATTTCCTTGTTTGATTCAGAGATTCAATGTTATACAAAATGTATATAGTACCTATTTACCACTATACCAATGGTATAGGTGTATTATGTTTATATCTAGTCTGTGTTTCTTTATGCATAAATTCTTTCCGTTTTCTCTCTGTCTTTGCCCGGCGCATGTCGGGGGTTTCTTCTCCTTTCTCTGATATATTTATTCCTGGTTTATTTAGGTCACCCATTTATTTTTCTTATCTCTTTCCTTGTTTCCCACATCCACAAAATCTTCTACATTTTGTTTATCCGTCTTGTATCCTCCATAAGCTGTAAATCTCCCAACGAACAAGGTTAGTTCCTTTCCGTGTATTCTTCGACTGGTTCATCATTGAGGTCTTTTATTATAATCCTATTTCTTTACTTCTTATATTGTTCATCTGTTACACCACGAACTTTTCTATGTCATTTCTGCCGCTTGTATCTTAATTTTATCTTTCGTGAGCCATACTCGCATCTCGCAATCTAAAGTTAGAGTTGATCTTTAAATTGTATTTAACTATTACATTTTAGTTTTGCTTACTGTTTCACTTTTACTCATTTAATGCAAAATTTTATGATATTTCCCATTCTGATATTTATTTATTTCTCCTAGTTTCTATCGTTTTTGGCTCAGTCTGGATATTTATTACTCTCGGCTTTGGCGAAAATTAATACAAGTTTAATTATTGCTTTATAAATTTTAGGAATTATAATTTGAATGATGTGTTCAGTGATGTTGTGTCTGGTTGACACATATGTTAGTATCCCTTTTTCACCAACTAGGGTTTTTTGTGGACTGGACCTAATCTTTTAAACGACGGTCCGCGGCATTAAGCCTACCGACTGTCCAGTGACAAACCTAGCGGTCATTTTATAAGAAATCCAGTCTTACCCAAGCTAGTTACTGGTTTAACCGGGATGGTTATTCCTTGTGGGATTTTTCACTGTTGCCTGTAAAGATATTTATATCACAAATATAAAGTGCATCCATGCATAAGCAGGCTTCGAACCGGTGACTATCTCAACAGTACGATCGTCCTGTCGCCCTGACTGTTGCGCCAACCAAGCCTGCTTTCCATTTCCTAACTTGAAACTTAACCGCTACTGGCGGGTAAGAAATAACTTCAACAAAAAGCGATATAGTGAATTATGTTAGGCTATTAAGATGAAAAGCTAATTAAAAATTAATTAATTAAGCTGCGATAGCGTAAAAGTATACCACGTGCTGTTACACTTAACAAGAAACTTTCATCTACGTTTTGCATAATACTGCATAAAGAAAATCTTCATTTCCATAATTACGTACTGAGAAAAATGCGTCGAGACGATAGCCACATGTTCGAGGTATTATTGCCTTTCTCGATATCGATAAAACTCAACTAAGAGAGCTAATTTTCTTGAGCATGAAGTTTTTATGGCATATTTGTCGTTCAATAATGATTCTGTTTTATATTTACAATTACAGTTTTCTTCATTATCGATGAGTCTATTAAAGTTATTCGCTTTTTAGGCATAGATTTGTTTTATAAAATAACTATATGCAATTATTCGTCAGCTTCATTTACGTAGATATCTCTGAGCAAAAAATGCCTTTTAAATATTATTGAATTATTATGTGATTTGGTTTTAGGAGTAAAGATTACTAATTCTAATGTAAAGAGCCATTTTAGGCAAAAATTTGTAAAACCGCACAATTATTCGAACTTTTAGTCGGTCGGATACTGAATTATAGCAGTCCCTTAAAAAAACATAAATTAAAATATCCAATTGATATCTAGTAAAAATAAATTATTAACTTAGCTCTGAAATTGATGGGCGTGAATAATTTAACAAGCTCTCTTTATGAAATATGGTGGAAGAACATATTGCGACATCATACATATAGTGTAATGTTCTATTTCAATCTATTTCTAACTATTTTCAACTGGTGGCAAATATTGATAACGTCTCGGTGAATAAAATTCCAATATTATTCTTGAAATGAAATTATTTAAGCAAAATAAGAGTAGGTTTTTTTCTCTAAACAAATAAAAATTTATATCACAACATTTTAGATTATAGATGTAAATGTATTGTTTAAGCATATTTAATATAAAATTGATAAAGGTAATTAAACGTTTTAAAACATTTTAGTTAAAGTTTATATTTTATATTTAGTATTTTTGTTCTTTGATAGTTTTAGTATCAATGTTCTATTATAAAGAATATTCAATATAGATATAGATTAAATCAATTTATTTATTAATTAGGGAATATGAAATTATAATAATTTTGTTTTCCCTTGCTTCGACATTTCACAAATTCTCTGAAAGATAATAAAAGTTATGATAGAAAATATTAGATATTCGATAATTAATTATTTCAATTCTCAGAAAACGAGTTTCGACAGTAGTAATTGAATGTAGACGGAAGTTAAGGCATCTGTCCGGTTTAATAGTACACAAGTGTCTGCCTATATTATATTACGGCTACACTTCTTTCAATGGGTGATCCAAAGACTAATAGCAGTCAATTGCCTATTCTAATTTAAAATTTTGTTTTATAGCCCATTTTTTGTTAACTATAAACTATAGCAATACTTATACTTTTCATCTATGCAATATTCAATTTAGATGGGCACATTCTTTTAATTAAACAGAAAATGTACCATTTTTAATTAAATTCTGTATAGATATAAATTTGTTGGCGTTCTTGTGAATTATAAAATTGTATTTATTATGTATTACATTATGTATTATGTAAATGTAAGTATTACAGAGTTTAATAAATATGGGTTTTTTATTAAACATTTTATTAACATATTTACTAAGAGGAGGATTGGTACAAATAATTAGAAAATTAATAAGTGTCTTTCCCCAGATTCGAAATCAATTATATTAGGCAATGTAGTCATGTTAATATGTACACTGAAACAATATATAAAATAATATAAACCACGGTATATAATAACGAAAATAATGAATATCTATTAATAAAATAATTGTATAATTGTATACAATTTCAAGCACATACCACTACTAGGCCAAAAAAATAATCAAACGAAACAAAAACAGTGATTAAGCCTCAACAAATATGTTTGCTTCATAACAATAGCTTATGAAATTGAGCTAAGAAAGAGAGCTGAGCTTTAGAAATTATAGAAGAAAAGTTTACTGAACTTATTAAGCTTTCAATGTTTTGAATCTGAACATTCCAACAATCCATCAATTCTATTAAAATTTCCAGTTTGTCCCAACGTTACACCTTAATTTAAGCAAAAACTTTAAAAAATCTTCTACTAGCCTACTTGCATTATCTTTAAAACTGCCTGTCATACTTAACCAGCGAATCTAAAATTTTTGACTAATTTAATAAATATTTATTTTCTCCCATAACCACAAAGTGGCTTATAATGTTCAATTTTTATATATTTTTTTGACTTTTAATATCATATTTTTAGTTGTTTTTTTCTAGTTATTTATTTTCTATTTATTTACTATTTAATTATTTTAGGATTAATTATCAATTCCCAAAAAATAGTTTCCTTCTTCGTTATAGAACAATGTTCCATATATTCGTGTCATTATACATATATAATATTTTTGAAGTTTCTAGAAAAATGTCGTCATTTTCATCACCTGAGGATCTTTTATTCTGCTATACAGTTATTCTGTCATACATCCTAGATAGTATAGATCTAGAAATAGCATACATGATATATCAATGAAACCGATAAATAAATCCCATGAAAACAAACAAATTAATATGTAATAATGGTTTTTACAAACAAGTTGTAAACTTTTATAACACACAATCAAGGTCTAAAAACAAACATATTTCTTGATAAAATGATATGTAAAAAATATTATAATGATAAACCAGTAAATCGTTTCTCTAGTAATACCCGTAATATTAAAATCTAGTTCGAGTTAAAGCAGTGAATCTAATGTAAACCTGCGTTGTATGTTATTGGGTTAAATAAATAAGTGATGCTCCACATCAATCCAATATATATTAATTACGTTAATTAGTATTTATAATGAAGCTTATTTATCTGTATTTTTCGCTGAAAGATCCTAATATCTTTATCACATAATGTTAGGGGAGAAAAAAATGTAATAAGCAAAACCCCAATACATAATTTTAATTAAATCATCTTAATTAAATATTAAATATTATAACTAACCGTACATAATAAATTTGTTACGCTCATTCGCACATCTAAATAAACAAGGTCTGTTTTTGTATATTACTCTCGACATATGCAGCCATATACAGGATGCTAAATGTATATGTAATAAATTAATGTAATATTAAGTCATTGTAATACATTAGTAATGTCTATATTACTAATTTCACAAATTCTATTTATGTATTCTTTAAAAGGACATATTTAGAATATCTTTTTAACTGTTAAGTTCGATATAGAGACCGAAGATTCAGAAACAATGCAGTAAAATGTAATATAATAAAGTTAAACATAACTTATCATTCTGTATATCTTTCTTTTAGGTGTAACACGTATTTTTGACCTTTTCAAAACAAGACTAGACAACATCTTGTTACTCTATGTAGTTTTTTCAGTAAAAAAACCGGGTCAGTAAGTCACTGGTTACGCTTTAACGTTTTTTTTTTAATCTAAGTTATTTTGCATTCGCTAATGTTGACAATAATACAATTTTTATATGATAAACATGTTTTAATAAAGTAATCAACTGAAATATAAGCAACTATATAATTTCTTTAATTTACCATACAACACAATGGATTTGCATTTGTTGCTTGTTGCTTTGGTACGAAAGATCATAAAGTTAATGATTCTTTTAAAACTTAATTATCTATTTTATGATGTGCCTTAATTAAACATGACACATAGCTATAAATCATATTCAAAATGCAAATTATTTTTTTTTACATTTGCTGAATATATAATAGATATTTATATTACCCATAGAGAGGCTATTATTTATTGTATTATAATATCGCTATAACAAAGGAAAGAATATAACGGGATTTATTGTCAGAAAATTATTGGATTCTTGCATGTATTTTGACCATTTTTCCATTTTGAGGATCTTTTATAGAGAAATATTGGTAAACCTAAATTACCAAAATATTCCTTATCATTTTCTTCAACTCTTTTCATTTTCTGGCAAAACGGCGATACTGTATCGAAAGAACGATATTAGTTTGGCAGCATCCAATCATCGATCAAAATTCCCATTTCCTTAGAATTTCGAAAAGTGTACCAGCCAAGCCATGTTGCATCGATCTGAACAGATAAAACAGAACAATTTCTATTCGAGTTCCTACAATATTTTTGTCCTTCACAACTTTTACGACGCATAGCCGGGAATTACCATACAAGAAGATAACTTTGTGTCTACTTCTCGTCATTGCAAATACTTTTTGCGACAATAAGTCATTCTCGTTTTCGATGCGACATCGATAACTATACGCTGTAGCAATTTTATTTTTTGCGGCTTGTAATAAACTACACTTTTCTGATCTCACCACATATACAGCAAAACTTTATGGCTATCTATGTTTCTATCATCATCTAGAGAATATCCAGTTCATCAAGCATAATGAACGAAATACTGTTTAAATTGGATTTGTAGGTTAAATTGTAAACGTTTTACTAGCGAAAAATCAGAGCAGAATCAAAATCAAAGAACTATACTGGTTAGTTGGAAAATACTCCCAAATTGACCTAAAATCAAAGATATTGCTTTATCAGTCTTTTCTAAACTTATTTGACCTTATAGGCTTCCAATATGAGGTTGCACTAAATCATAAAACCATCAATAATCGTTAAAACAAATTTCTCCGATTCATTCTACAACTTATCGCTACAGAATTACATGATAATTAAGGAATAATTACATGGTGACCTTGAGATCATATGGATTTACGAAGTTATTCAAGATTTCATCTTAAAATGTGAAATACAGTGATCACAGCAACGTATGTTAGAAGCAGACACCCCGTTATGTCGAGCAACTAATAAATCTTAAGCACGAATGCAGTGCAATCGAAAGTTGAAACACTTTTGTAAGAAATTCTAACAACCACTAACAAATCGGCATAGTCATTCACAACCAATTGTTTCATTTGACGTCTTCACAGCCATTTTGAAAAGCTTACGCTACTCGAAAACATTTGTTTGACAGATACATAACAGATTCACCTATAACAGACTTTGTTGTGTTATACGCCATTTTTATAATTAAATTTAAAATGCAAATTGTAAATTCAAGTAACAAAATAAGTGTTATTTTTTTTCAAACCTAATAAAACATAAATAAATAATATAGCTAAGAATTAATAAATGCTTTTTAGATGTGCTTTTCAATAAAACGAAAAAAACTTGTGCCATTCAGACAACACCTCGAAATTTAAAAATTCCCGTTACTTAAGTTCATGAAGAAGTAATTAATTACTTCTTCGAGTGCAGTGAGGGATTACTCCTTATGTATGCTATACGTTTTTCTGATGTCATCAAATGGTGATATCAATTGACATAAAATTATTAATTCGAGAACATTTTGTCAAAACGTAGTCTAAGAATACTCATCATAAAACTAAAGCCAAACATAATAGGCGCTTGCATGTAGTTTGAACAGCAGTATCTATAGGTAAAAATACGAAATGTCTATGTAAACGACTGAAAACAACATAAAATAATAGTTTTTAATTTATTACAATTGAGTTATAAGATATATTCAATGACGTTTACTTTGTTGAATACATATTTTGAGGAAATTTGTGAAAATTTATATCTGCTGTCGACTGGAGTTCAATTTATGTTGTCATTTTGGCAGACTGGCTTGTGTCAATTAGAACCATTGGCTGTTAAATCTGTGAACGTGGCAAAGAGTTGTTTTGCATCATCAACAAAGGGACGGAGGTGGTTATTACTAAATCAACTATACTTCTCCATAGTTAATGATTACTAATTAAGTTATCGTTAATACAAATATGTTCGGTTAGTAAGTGTTGCACTAAGAATAAATCTACAAGAAAATGCTTGAAGTGAAACATTTTAATGAAAATTGAAACACCTAAAATTCGAGGAAATTTACATAAAGTGAACAGATGTACTAAAATTGACTGTTTCGCGAATTATAAACTCATATAAAATCTGTAATTGCACATTCAGATGGCATAATAGAATGACAACGAATTTTTAAGCAATATACCTCCATGAAACAATTAGATGGCAGTTTATATGCAGCATGTACATATGATTTTTATTCTGTTCAATTGCATTTTTTATGCGAACATTCCTCTGAGAACTGTAATGTTACTGTTACGCAATGACATCATGTATGGGAAGATTTTAATTTACAGTTGACAATTAATTATTCAAAAGCAACACAGTACTTAACTAGACTAAAATACATTTACAACATCTGCTGTTCTGGAAAGTAGTGTTTTCCTGTTGACGTGGGTAGAACTTTATGTATTTTAAATGACATTTAAATATACTGCGATCAGAATTGAGAATATACATTTTTAGGAATGTTTAACATATTGTTTTAACAATAATGTAGTTTTAATACTCACATGTTGGCACTATATTTATTCCAATTTTGTAGGTCGAAAATGAATACAAATTGCTTATTTGATTTAGCATCAATACGGCTAATCTATGTATATATCTAGTGCAATTAATAAATTTAATAGTTGTATTTACTACATTATAATTTCTAATTAGTAATACTGTTAGGCTAATATACTTCGAAATCAATTTGTCTGGCTTTATTTGTTGATAATGAAGAATAATTTGCTTGAGGTATAATCCTGGTTTGATTTATTAGGTTATTGATGTGTCGAAAATATGTAATGCTTGATCGTGAATTACAATTGATCTTTATACTTAACGATTAAAGAATTTTTTTCCTAATACTATAAAACATTTTACTTTTGCGCTGTTAGTTTATAATAAATGAAGGTTAGTCATTTCGAAGTTATTTTATACATCAAAATTTTCTTTATTTGCTTTTAAACACGATACATATTAAATTATATTTTTAAATTTCTATTTCATATTTAATTCACATTCATTTATTTAATGACTGAAAAATAGTAATATATAAAGTAATATTTCCTTTAGAATTTTATATTATTTTTTTACCAGTTACCTTTCTTGGTTTATTTTTATTTAGTGTTTCAATATTACTTATATCTTTTTCTTAATAAAATGTTTTTTAATGCTTAGAGACTAACGAATCCTAGCAGAGGTCGATAACAATCTCCAGCCTTGTTGAACAAAGAAAATGTTCTCTATGAATTACTGTATTTTTAAAATAAAATGTTCGTTTTTGTTTAAGAATATTCATGAAAACCTTGAATTGGTTCTGATTTTTATGATTTTGATAATTATGATATGCTAGTCGTTTTTATTAGGTACATTGAAGTTCTTCCCCGATCCATTTATGCTTCGCACATAGAGCACACGCACTAAGAAACTATAACCTTGGTAAATTCAAAGCACTAGGATGTTGTTCAATTCATCACAGTCCCAAGTAAACTTAACGATGTGATACAAAATACGAATTTATCAAAAGAGGCATGGAACTGTTACCATCTGACCGAAAGGAAATAATATATTGGCCTACACCATACATAATATAGGAAAGTGAAATATTACCATTTTTTAGTTAAAATGAAGAACATTATCGCATAGCGTTACTAAGTATGTATTATAGAGTATACAAATCTACTGCAAAATTGAAACTGTAGAGTTAAAATATATTTTATTGCATAATATGAATCAAACACATTAGTCCTTCAGTGAACTCTTAATTATTTTAGGAATTAATATAATTAATAAGTCATTGCTAATTAAACCCCATCAAATCATACTTAAAAATATTCTATGGTCTTTATATTCAGAAATTGATGAAGGTTAAAAATGAATGAAAATGAATATGAATCTTGAAGAGGCATAAGTGGTAAAATCTATCTAGGTAACTACAAAGCACTAAATTTTAAAGAAATTGTACAAAATATGTTGGAAAACTACGAAACTTAAACGAAAGGAGCAAATGTGAGACACTTTATAGATTACCTCGATATAACTCCTGAGTTTTTGGGAAATTATGAATCTAAAACTGATAGAAGAATCTTGGAAGTTATTTGTCCCTCTCTTAACTAGGCATATTAAATAAACACTAATAGAGAAGTGAAATGATTATAAATAATTTTAAATAAAAATTAATTATTTAAAAATATAATTATTTACTAATTTCGCATACTTACGTTTTTAGTCTAATATTGGAATTAAGATTTTACAAATATTACCTACCCAGTATTACAAAACTATTCATAATTTCCTGAAATGTGTTCGAAACTATTCTTATATAAATCGCAGTAAAACTTTTCTCAACCAGTATTATTCATTATTGACTATAAGGGCTTCTATGTTTTAATATTACTTAATATTTATTATAACAAATATTTATATAAATGCTATTGCAAATTCTATTAATTACTATAATGCAAAGGTTATGTTATAAATAATTCAACAAACATATTTTTCATCATTTTCTACAATTTCTTCCTATCTTTTTGACAATTAAACTGTAACAACACATATATAGCATTATGATATCGAGGTATATAAGCATGTAAGTAGCGAGGCAACGCTGCATCGATTTGAAGAAATAATATGTTTATGTGAACTATAAGAATTTGTCTTCTCACTGTACTTTCTAATGTTTCAGTTAAAATTGTCAAATCTCTATAGTCTCAATACCATTTTCTTACATCGCCAAAACCAACAATGCTATACTACAATACACAATGATTTTGAAACTAAACATTACTCTTCATCTCAAGCTACACAAAGCTATAGCCTTTTTTCTGACAAACTCACCAGTATTAAACCATTAACTTTAAATTCATCAGTGGAAATATGATCAGCATTACTTTAAGCTCTCACAGGCGAAAGTTCGACTAGCAGTGGAGTGTTTTTTCAAGCGAGAATACAATTCATGTTAGAAATTATCGAATTTGATAGATTCGCCTAAAAATACTATTAATAGATAGCACTGATAAATGAAATGTAAAATAGTAATGACAAAAGAACCAAACTTTGCATGGATACCTTAATAGACCTTTGATCAAAATGTCAAAGGCGAAACAAGATAAAAAATATAAATAATCGTGAATATAAAACATCACAGTGGGACTGTATTCCTGTCTCAAAAGCATAAGTAATTTACGATTCCAATAAAAACATTTCAGCAAAAATATGTATACAGCAATAGTTATAATTATTGATTATATTAACTATATTTATTTCAGGAGTTACTTCATTTTACTGCGGTTGTGAAAGAAAAATAACGTAAATATGCATGCACCATCTTGCATCTATGATGTCTTACTAAGTAACTATACCAGTATGCTCATATAATTTACCGTTATTTCATTTCCTTATCATGTAATATTTAATTGATGATTACCCTAATTATTAGGTCGTTTTTACTTTGCACATATACTGAACAAAAAAATTATTTATTGGTTTAATATGCTTATTTTAATCTTCCGCCATAAAATGCATTTCAACTTAATTACGTATGCAGATTAGGCGGAATCATCTTTTTTGTCTCAGCTTTGGTTTGACCCAAAACAACTGACAGTTATTAACCTAATTTAGCGTTAAACAAAATAGTAGTGAAAAAGTGCAATAAGGGAACATGTTGCCGCTAACGTATATATGAAAAATATGATTTTTCACGGACATATATTGCTTAATTGATTCTTTAAATAATATACCATTTTAGGATAGTAACTGACATACTATTGTGATTGAAAAAATAATAAAATGTAAAAATTGCGGTGTTGTTCATTATGAATTCTTTTAGTCGAAATCCACTGCAATCAAGAAAAGTTATTGGAGTGTTATGAACAATTTCCGTCAAGCTATTCATCTCAAGAGTCCAGAATTATGGAAATTCTTGTTTTATTTTTTTTGCTCGGTAATACGCCTTCTTACATAGTATTGTTTCTTAGAAGCTGTTACATTTACAGTTATTCTTTGATTTCAAAAACCATTTTAATCGCGTCAAATTGAGTCGATTCGCGAGATTAAAGCCGAATTGAAAAAGTCTTAAGGATTATTCCATTAACAATTTAAGACTGAAAAATATCGTTCGAAATCGAATATATCAGTTCTAACAAAAAAGTACTTAAGGGACAAAATAAAACTGAAAAAATAATGAATATAAATTTAAAAAATTTATCACAATATATACATTAAAGTTTGAAATGATCAAGAAATAATTACTCGTTGCAATTGTTTGATATTAATATACATTGAGACATGATAGCTGATACACTGTTTCTTCTAAAAAAAATTATACGTTTTATAATATTTAGCTTTAAAGCCATATACCTCTAGTAATACTCATTCAACGATATATATACTATAGTGTGTTTCAACAATATACTATAGTTGTTGTAAAGGTAGTAGTCATAGACATTAACGTTTTCTTCATATTTCGTTCTTTTACCTTGAGAACATGTTGCGCCAGATTCCGGAAATTTTGATGTTAAAGTTGAGGATTGATTGAATTAATGATCTAATCATTAAAGCCGATGAAACTCTTAAGCACATAAAGGTATTATTCTAGCATATAGTAGTATAGAGTACTATATATTTGCTATAGAATTAAACATTGATCATAAAACTTTGAATTTGAAATCATCTATCGTTTTCAAGCAAATAATTACAGGTGATGATTACTATGATCACCTATAATAAAATCTGGGAAATATATTGTGGTCAAAGACCAAAGAAACTTTGCAAACCGTTATAAGGCCTCAATTGATCGCAAGAGATATAATCTTGAGTGCGAATCTAGACAATCATTAGTATTATTAAGGAAGATCAGAACTCACTAATATAATAGATATGTCTTCCATAACAACATTAGCCCACATATATCCTTAGTGACATGGTAAATATATAGAATCCATTGTATATGAGAAATCGGACCCTGTTTAGACCAGTTGCCACTTGTTTTGGTTTTTGTAAAACTCTTAATAGTGTAATTCTAAAAATCGGTCAAAACCGCTTGGTTCTATTTGTCTTTTTGTTTAGTCATTTCAAGATTTCCATAATGACGGAATTTCGGTTTTATCAGAAAAGTAGCAAGGGCATCAATAAAAAGTTCACATATATTATTGAATAGTGTTAGTTAAACTTATATGACTAAATTCGCTTTCAAAAAAACCAACATTATTTTTGTATCCCATTATTTTTAAAGCTTGCAAAGAAATAAATTATACAGAATAAGATAAGCCAGAACTAATAATAAACTGTAGTAAAAATTGTAGAGGACGAAATGATACTATCATCCAGTGGATTACGCAAATCGCATATCCTATTCATAATACATAATTTAAAATAATTTTAATTCTAAAGTCATATCAAAAAATTGAAGTTATAAATAACAACAAATATATACAAACACAAATGCTTATAAACCAAACGAATTATGAAAAATTGTTACGACATTCATAGGCACGATAAGTATTTAAATTGATATGGCTGACAGAATGTCTGACACTGCATAATATATTGTTCTTATTCTTCGTGACACATTTACGGGATTAGGTGTAACAGCGGTAGCGTAAGAATTTACATCATGACTATCATATTCATATTTTTTAGGACTCGTATTTTAGCTGATAATCTGTCGTATTTTAGGTGTTGTATATGTGATTAGAAATTTTAGTATCGTTAAATACTTTAAGAAGTAGAAATTTAGTGTCAAATTATTTGTCTTCTAATATTCACTAGTCAGGTGTCACTTAATGTTGTCATTGTTAAAATATAGCAGATGCTACAGGTTGTATTGAAAATATTACTGTAACTGCAAGTAAGAAACTATCAGAGGCGTATTTAGTGTGAAATAATGTATTTATGAATAAACCTGACATAAAATTACAGTACGAACTCACTTGAATTAAGACTACTAACTTGATACGATTAAATACGTGAGAATTAGTACAAATGGTGCTAATTAGGTAAACTAGTTTCCACAATTAATTAAGAAATTATTTCTTTGTTTATTTGCTGTATAACGACGACTTTTGATATGATTCGTGATTTGAAACTAAGCTGACAAAAATCTTTTAATTTGGCCTGGTACAAGGTTGATTTACTGTTTGTGTTCGGCTTATACAGAGATTCTGGTTGATAACTCTGTATTTCAGTGGGCTCTGGGATCAAGAAATATCACTGGAAGTTAAACGAACTACACTGCTGTCAAATTGCTGGGCGTCTTTCATAAACCTCGCATTAACATAGAGAATCAACAATCAATCAAACTAAATGGCTGACATGTTTGTTTATAAATTAGTGAATTCCTGAAGAACCAGAGACATTTTACTATATGATATTTTGTTTTGCATGCAGATGCCAGACTTGGGCCTGCAATTATATGGATCTTACTAGAATTTTCTATCGCAATGATTTAGATACAAAAGAAAGACGACTTTTCCTGCAAGCAAAGTGTTTCGAAATGTAAATATATAGAATTAATTACTAAATTTCATTAGCACATATATTTATAGAATCAAGAAGGAAATCAGGAAAATCACCTGAAATATGCAAGAGTAGCTTAAGGGCCCCGTAGGCACTTTCATTCCTGTTTCCAAAAATGTCCATTCAGTTTCCACAACACTTTTAAACAACCTAGTAAAATATGCAAGAAAACAAGGATTTAAGCAGTTTTTAAATGAAGATATATCCGAAATCTCACATAAAAGGAATGTAAAGGACATTTTATTGTGTTCGCAAGAAGTTATTAGAAAGGAAGATAATGTTATTGTGCCTCGAGAAATTCCGTAGCGGCGCCTATAAAGAAGAAAACACAGTCTCTAGAATCTCGCATTCACCGCGCTTTAAACCGTTGCCATAAAATTTAACTATTTACGATTGCTTTATTTCACTTGGTACAAATAATATCAATAAAAATTTCAACCAGTGACTACAACAATCTCAATTAAATTATACCAAGCACCAAATAGCTACGAAGACATATTAAATTTGTTAGTGCATTAATGTAGAGATAATTTATAAAATATATCATCTTCAAAGAGCGTTAGTTCATGACGGTTGCCCATCAATGATTGCAAACATTTAGATTAACGTTCTTTTGATAAAAAATCAATACATAATTAAGACTATAAAAAGGTCATATATGTGAAACTCTAATGATATTCTTATTTTTAACATGAGGCAGGTGTATTATTTTATAATGTTAAAATTTTAGTTTAAATATGACTTCTTACTGTAGTGGTATCGATTCCCAATCCAGTAATTATGTTGGTTAATATATACCAGAAATGTATGGCTGAAACATTTCATCATTAAACTTCCAAAAAATTCCTTGCAGTTGTAATCTTCAAGTATTTTGCCTCTTCAGACATCTTATAACTTCGACTCTTGCTCTTAACATTAGCTCAGATCCATCCGATATGTGCGACTGATAAAGTATTAGTCAAATTTTATAAGAAACCACCACTGACTAAAAAAGCTGTTCTTAACAGGTAAATCTTAACAGGATTCATGTACCTAGGAATCAGTGAGAATGACATCTACTCCTGAGGCAACAAGCTGAATTGGCCAAACATCAAAAGTGTTTGGTTCTTTAAGGTGGCGAGTGTGAAATAAAGGAAATATTTAAATCAAATCTAAACTCCGCTTCTTTTGAGCGCTTATCTTTCCTTTGGTATGGCTCTGAGACTTTATAAGCTTTTGGTATTTTACATGTTATGAAACATGAACATTCCTAACATGAAACCAGTATTAAATATATTAAAGTGCAGGGTTATATGCAGTTACGGAAATATGTAAATGAACCATTTCTAAAAATTATCATATATCATATTGACATAATATTTAAAGTATATTAGACTTTAGTTAAATAAATGTGTATTTCAATGCTCTCAATACTGTACATTACAATTAAAACAATTAAATTTTTTACAATATCAATCACATATTTGAAATTAATATTACGAAATAATTTCAATTGAGCGAATTTCAATCAACAAATCAGTTCTAAAATAGTTATTACAGACATTTCAGTATTGAGTAATTTAAGGTGATAAGGTAAATGTATTTACTGTTAGATGACCGAGGATATTTAAACGAAAGAGGCCGAAAAATGTTAAACTTGGGCAGGGTAGGCAACTATCGAGTTCGCCTTGGTAAGAGAATGCTCATATATTTTCCTCTCGTTACTGAGCCTTATCATGCGTGTCAAACGGAAGCTGTAAAAATTTTTGTTCAGACAGTATAAGCATGTTGCCGATGGTCATAACAAAAATCATTGATTTATATCCTGATTTATTTATTTTCCTTAATTATTATGGCACAACTTATGTAACAGTGACAGTGGATAGCATTCGGTTGATGAGATTGGCAACCGCAGAATACGACTTTTTAACGAGATTATGAGCTAATTAAAGGATAATTTATTGTTTATTTATTAATATGAGCTTAAGTAGAAAATATTAACCCTTGTAGTTTTATTTTATCCTTGTTTTTTGTGGTTTTTTAAATATTTTGGTATTCTGTATAAATACCTACTCTCCTCAAATTATGTCTCCTCCTCAAGTTATGTGTTCGTTGTTAATACATTAATTAGTATACCATTATACTATATGACAATTAAATATCAAGGAATATATATATTTTCAGTGAACTGAATGACATGGTTCAGCTTATGCTATATCCCATCAAATTTAACGTGCTTGCATTTATTTTGATAAAAGGTATCTATTGGTGAAGTATCATCTTAACCTAATTACTAAATTTAATGGTTTTCAAATTTTTCGTCAAATAACAATTTTCAACTGAGTATTATTACATTATTCGGTGAACATATGTTAGAGGGTAATCATACAACACTCAATATTATGTTTTCGATATTCATGATTTGTTTGTTAATTTAATAAATGCTGCTTTTGAAGCCAATCAACACATTTAGAAAATTACAGAGATGCTGCTCCTTCATATCCTAATTCTCGGGTTTGAACTGAAGGATTTAAAACTGTTGGTTTTGATGTCAATAAGGACAACCTAGCTGGCCAAAAGGTTCCAAGAGATAAATTGTAGCTCAGTTTAAACTCTCAAGGAACTTTCCAACACCCTAACATTTTTTTCAGATATTTGCATGCGGTGGCAAATATTCTAAATTAACAAAATAGATACCACACGAATTGACTGCCATTTTGAATCGTTTCATCTTGGTGTTATTGCTTGTACATAAAGGCTTGCAAGAAAAATGTTATGGTTATGAAAGTTATGGCTATGAAAAGTGAATCTACTACAAGAATTCTAAATACAAAAAGTCATGGGTTAATCCAGGAGAATCATACACATCGACATCGAACCGGAATGTCTATTATCATAAAGTCTTGATATGCACATGTGGTGGGATCAGCAGGTGTAATACATTACGAGCAGCTAAATATGCATGAAATTGTTACTGCAGTTAGCTACTATGTTCATTGAATATATTTAATGGCGTTTTGTTGCAAGGAAGCCAGTAATAATAGATGCAATCCAGAATAGTCATAACATAAATAGACGCTCCTTAGTTCAATGCAGCACATAACTTGGTTGGCACACAATTCAAAAAAACTGAAGAGCCAAATGAAATTTTTTAACTCTTATAGATGAAAATTATGGAAATTATTTTAATTAATATATATTGTTACAAATTTTGTTAAAATTTATCTTTGTTAAGTAAAAAATTATTAGAATACATGTAAGCACCTCCAATAAAGTAAATATGTCAGTATTTTGTTTTCGTTATTATTATATTAAATGTAACATTCCTAAATATAAACGATACTTCTATAAGAACAATTCATCCAAATATTCTCTAATACTGTTGTTATCTTATCGATTCGGATCGAATATATATTGTGCTTTCTCAATGAAATTAATTCTTCATTCATGTTATGTGTTCTTATTATTCATTTTTTACTTAATGCTTATATAAAATATAATAAAAATCGACTATATATATATATATATATATATATATATATATATATATATATATATGTATGTATATATATTCGGGTAGATTATAGATTTGGAAGTAAAAACACAAAATATGGCGAAAATTATATGAACTGTTATTTTTTAAACGCTTGGCTTCAATGAAAATATATTACTAGAGACAATGATTTACTAATAAAAGTCGAAATAAATATCAGTAAATAGTTGTTGTTTATGTTTTCAAACTTTTGTAAGAATATCAGTGTCATAGTATATAATTTCTATAAGAATATAACGTTTGTTATATAAGTTCAGTAGTTCAGTAAACTCAACACACATTAATAAATCTATATTATGGATTTAAGGCTACGTTCTATCATAACAATATATCCATATAAAAATATTCAACATTTTCGTTAGAATAATATTTTTAATTAATATTGTATCGTAAACAGTGCATAACAAAATAAAAAATTGTACCCAGAGGCAAATTCGGTGGATGTAGAACTTACTTAAAGCAAAATGTTCTTATAAAAGTTTATAAATTAAGGTTATAAACCAAGAGAGGATAATGTGAAATATAAAAGCAATATATTATGTATCACCTAGGAATCGTTATAATTACTCGGGTATAAATGAATGAGACTCCATTGAAGCATGAAACTATCGAGATGTGGTTGACTGATGTTATATCTATATGAGTCAAAGTACTTCTTATTATGGTGATTAAAAAATATAAGTTTTTAACGATTTATTGTACTTTCTTTCGTAACAAGGTTAAATTAATTAAAGCTTTTCTGATAGTGATCTTAAACTTACAGCAGAACACGAACAAAACCTACGCTTCGAAAATAACGGGAAATAAACAGAAAAAAAAACAATAGCTTTTATTGCAAAACTAAAGTAATTAGATAGATAGTGGACTAAATTGGAGGATGGAATGCAATCGAATTATCTAAAAGGTTGTACTTGATGTGGAAAATTTCTTTATAATCGTCGATATTATCAAATAAATGATTATTAACTTATCTTGACGTCTAAAGCATTTACCATTTTAAGGTAGCTAATGCTACGCTTTTATTCCTTTACATTATTAAAATGTTAGTACTCTCTAATATTTTCATCAGCTAGTACTACAGCTCGTGAGCTCATCATGTATAGTTCTTTAATAATGTGTAAAATTTTGCATATGTTATATATACGTAAGTAATTTCTATTAAGTCTTTTGTTTATATTTATATATACTATTAAAGTAGTGCCTATAATATTATAATAAAAATATTTTTAATTACATGTCGTATTTTGACTTGAAACAAGTGGTCTATCATCTGTAGTTCGACGATATAACAGGTCAATTCAAAACTCCCCGGCCTACCATAGTAAAACACATTTTTTATCATTTTTTTTATTCAACATAATTCCCTTCAAGGGTGATGCACTGATTATAGCGACCATCCAGCTTTTCGATACAATTTTTGTAGTACGATTTGTCCTTTGCTTCAAAATAGGTCTCAGTTTAGGCGATTCATTCGACGAAAATTTCTTCCCAGCGAGCATTCTTTTGAGATCTGAGAACAGGAAATAGTCGCTGGGGGTCAGATCTGGGAATATGGTGAATGAAGAAGCAATTCGAAACACAATGCATGGATTTTTGTAATCGTTTTCACTGACTTGTGACACGGTGCATTATCTTGAAGCAGTACAACCTCTTTTGGGCGCCCACTGAGTTCGCCGTCTTCGGTGCTCATTTCACCATGTCTAAACTTAGCATACCAATATTTGATGGTTGATTTTCCTGGGGCAGTGTCCAGAAACTCGGCATCAAGCCAAATTTTTGCTTCAACTGTATTTTTTTCCCTCCAAAGAGCAATATTTTATTAACACGCGAAAGTCTTTTTATCCATTTTTTTCAAAATAACAAAAGTTGCTTCACTCGAAATGCTATAATTCACAAACTAATGATCCGACAGTTGTCAAATTTAGACACGCATCTTTTGACGGCTAGGGCTAACTACAAAACATATGGATCTAATTCTAGTCGAGCCATCTATGTGTCAGGTCGGGGAATTTTCAATTGACCTGTTATATTTACAAAAAGGATATAAAAAAAGCAGCGATGAAATTATTATTCTGTGTTATGCTGTCATTTAGTGAATACATATTTCGACTGGCGTACTGCTGATTCTTTTGGGAACATATATTATCGTATCCATCAATGCCCTAAAGCAATGTGAGATTGTAACATATAGTCCCTCCAATAAAACAGCCAATACACATAATCAAAATGTATAAAATAACATTGCCACATCCAGTTTAAGTTTTGCTTTATTTTGAGGCTGCTAAACAAAATAGACATCTAATGCATATAATATAGAAGGTCTTAAAAACACAGTTTTGACAAAAATGGTTCAATGTTTGGTTTGAAATATCCATAACTTGTCTAAACACATAAAGCTAAACAATAAATAATACTTAATTTTATATAATGATATTCTTTTAAAAACATTTCAGGTTCATTAGACCTCTTCGTGGATTATCTCTGCACCATTTAAGTATTAATATTCCTAATAGTATATGAATGTCAAACGAAACAGCCAAGGAACGAAAAAGTGAAACAGGAAAAATATTACCTATTATTTCCATTAAATCAGTAAAAAGTGTTTTACTATTTATCATTCAGAATTTTATTTATTTTACTTACTACATTCATAATTTTGAAAAATAGCGTTCCAAAATGCTATATTAATATATAATATATTTTCGTTTACAAGCATACTACCAAAAAAACATAAAACTACATATATTACATACAAATCTATGTAAGCATACATTCAGCATATTTTTTTCAAGGTTACGGCTAGGACAGCAGAGCCGGAATGTTAAAATATTAGTTGAATAAAACTATTAGAACCAAAAATAGTTACTAAAAGTACACTAGTGAAACAGTCGATAGTAAACTGACCAAAAATAGCGTCTGAAAGTAATCGACTGAAATAATCACTGGATAATGTAATAAAATTAGTCGAACCGAAAATAGTGACTGAAACAGTCGATAGTAAAAAGTAGTCAATTACTAAACAGTCGATAGTCGTTTTCAGTCGATAGTTTCCAACGTTACTATTTAGTTGATGAGAAGGAAAAATCCGCTCCGTGTTTTAACAAAATTAATTTGAAAATACATTCGAGTTCTCCTATGAAGTGCATTGGAGGTTTTATTGGAAGGACTATAAGTCGGGTAGAGCAAGTATCTTATACTTATGGTGGGTTATGTTTAGCATTATTTTGTATAATACTACATTATAAATACCGATCACTATAAGTAGTAATACCCATTTACATAATAAAACAAACCAGAGAAGTTAAAATTAACTGAAATAAATAATTGCTCGAACTGAGCGAATGGCGTTTCTTCAATGTTGAAAATGCATTAGGTAGCATCGATTTGTGCACCCATTCAGGTGTCAAGAAATATGTTACGGCCTGAAAATATACGTCCTACTAAATATATACATCTACTCTATAAACAATATATATGGGTGGAAACATACATTCAATATTCTAGTTTATTGGTAATGTACAATAAACTAACTTTGACGGCGTAATGATGTCAGATAAATGCTGATAAAAATAAGTGCTATTCTGTATTAAGTTATAAGTTAACATTACATATCGTGGTGAAAATTATATTACATCTAATAATTAAAAAATTTGCCGAAACCCGGGATCGAACCAGGGACCTTTAGATCTTCAGTCTAACGCTCTCCCAACTGAGCTATTTCGGCAGGTAATCTGATTTCTTAAATGTCTACAAGCTTAAATATGTTAGTAAATAACTAGCTCTTATAAATATTTTTTATAAATAATATCTTTTGATTTGAATGTTTTGAACTAGATATAAGTTTTCCTAAACATATATATATTTATATCAAACTGCGGATACATTTTGATTATTCTATAAAAACATACAGTGACGCAACTCAATTATTACGCATAACAAGCTACTAAAATCAATATTTATCAAAGATATGTTGCTCGCTTATCCGTGCTTGAATGATCTGATTCAGATAATTATCGTTTGTTTGGGAAGTCTTGATGGATCCATTTGATAAAAATGGTCAGGTTTTATATATATCATTATATTTAATTCAGATTATTATTTATATTAATAACATTATTTCTTTCAAAGAATATTAAGAAAAAGATTTTTGCCGAAACCAGGGATCGAACCAGGGACCTTTAGATCTTCAGTCTAACGCTCTCCCAACTGAGCTATTTCGGCAGTTATGTTATAACTACATTCCATGCAACTGGATATATGTATAATTTATCACACAACTTTTAACGGCAATGACTACAATAAAAAGTGTATTCTAAGACGAGCGGGGTGTTTGTGTTAAGATGATGATGAGTAAAGCGTACAGCCAGTTTAGTTTGAATTCGAATAGATAAAAACTAGCGTTGGAAACTAACGTGTGAAAACAGTCCAAGCAGTCGATAGTCCCAAAACAGTCCAAACACTCGATAGTAAAAAAACTAGCGACTAAATATAATAATTACTATTTTCAGTCAAATGCAAGGTTCGATTTTTGTTCAATTCGTGATGTCAGACGAAGATGTACGAAGCATTTCCTGTATAAATTGTGAGAGAGGAAAGGACGGAGATAATTGCTTGGAGCACTTAATTTTATATGTGCTTATATTTTCCAGCGGTATTATAAGCGAGACAGAGATGTATATTCCTTCTCGTACTAACTTAAAAAAAGAAATGGAAAAAATAATTACTGAGTACTATTAATCTGCAATTAATAATTTAATTTTAAAGGAGGTCGAATTACTTTTATATTTGAATGTTCTGTAAATCTGTAAAAAGGAATGGAACTTTTCTTTGGAATGGAATAATGCCCCAAAAATTTGTCGTATTTTATTATGTTAATTGCTATTTTCACATAATCAAAACCTAAAAACTAAAGATGTACAATAACCATAACACTAAATATAAATTAAACTTATACCTAATCATTAAAAAGAACTAATTCATGACATAATTAAAAATAATCTCAAAATAAATACTAGGGCTTTTTTAAATGACCGGAAACATATTTTAACAAAAATCGAGAGAGTAATCGAAATATTACCTACTATTACCATACAAACAGTGAAAAGTATTTTACTAATTATTATTCACAATATTAATCTTTTTACCCTATTGCATTAACAATCTTGAAAAATATCCTTCCAGAATACTGCCATATCAATATACAATATATTGTTATTTAGCAACAGATTTAGCAAACAAACTAGCAAAAAAAGCATGAAACTCTACATATTACATATAAATCTATGTAAGCATAAATTGGATACATTTATGTCAAGGTTGTGGGTAGAACGACAGAGCCAGAACCTTAAAAATCAGTCGAATGGAACTAGTAGAATTAAAAATAGTAACTAAAAGTACACGACAGAAACAGTCGATAGTAAATAGTAATAAAATCTGTCGCACCGAAAATAGCGACTGAAAACAGTCGACTGAAATAATCACTGGTAAAAAATAGTAAAATCAGTCGAGTCAAAAATACCGACTGAAACAGTCGATAGTAAAAAGTAGTCTATTACTAGATAGTCGATAGTCGATTTCAGTCGATAGTTCCCAATACTACTAAAAACCCTTAGCTTCGTTTTTTATCGGCGTTCAGCAAGTCGCGTCTTCTTAACTTATATTAATTAATATTTTAAATTGAAGTGCGTAAGTTATACTATTTTAAATCCCATTCATTGTCTACAAACAAATGTCTAAACATATAAAGAATATTCCTGATACCTAATCGCAGCCACCTACCAGGTCCAAATATGAATTAAGCAAAACACATACAAAAAATTCTATCAAAATCGGTTCAACCACAAATATAGTTATTATTCAATACATTACTGTAAATTAACATACATTATATGGCATGAAAGTGTTAAGCCAACAAATAATTGCAAGTCCGGGTGAATACTTTGCTGTTACAGGAATTAAGCTCAGTTTAGCTTGATGTATAAAAGAGAGCACGTTTTACTTTTAAAATTACAAATAATATATCAATATAATATAATATTTAATTTGGTTCTACATATGGCAACGGCCATTATTGGGGCGGTTTTCATAAAAATGTTACTTCTGCACAATTGAAATAAAAAATATTTAAAAAATTCCTGAAACCCTATCTCAACCACCTAACGTTTAATTCTGAATCTAAATTAGTTGCAAATCAATCAAAACGTACACAAAAAATTCCATCAAAATTAGTTCACTTCTACTTACCATTATACTTATATACTTATCATTATACTTATAGAATTACCATTACACTTATATCCTTACCATTATACTTATATGCTTACCATTATACTTATATACTTACTATACACTACCATTTATCACGTTTTGCCACCATTTGTACTGACTGCACAAACCAAAGCAGCCGATCCAACACTAAATAACGAGGCCCTTCATTTTAATGATCTGATAATTTCTTTTTTTCAGGTTACAATGCATACATAAGAATACACTGAACGACCCTCATTTTGTTAGGCAAGCCGGTAAGTAAGAAATTAGTTATAAGCACTAATTCAATACACACTTGTACTGTATTAATTACTTTAATATAAAGCATTTCCCATTATTATTAAGTACGCAAATACTCTAAGTGCTTAAATTATTTATAATGGTTCCTTTAATTATATCATTTTGTGTATCCCTTCATTTAATCATTATAATTCTATATATATTCTTCATTCATATATTCTTCAATATTTATAGACTTATACTATAGTATATACTTTACTATAGTCTTACAGACTATAGACGATAGACTTATAGGCTATAGAGTAAGAGATTATATACTTATAAACTATCGACTTACAGACTATAGTCTTACAGACTATAGATTTCAATATTTCTTCATTCTACAGAAATGAAATTTTGACAGCTCATGTGTGAGTTAGAATTTTCACCACCATGTTTTAACCCATAAGCTTTCTATTACTAAAGTAAGGTGTTATCAAATAATGTCAGACATTATGAAATTCACAAGAATTCACAAGTTAACCTAATATTTTTCTGTTGAGACCCAACTAAAAATATTTTTGTATATTTTTCGTCCTCTATAATATAAAAAATGTAATATGATGAAACTTTTATAAACTTCTTTCATATTTAAATAATCTTGAAAAGAAAAAAAGACAAAATAAAACCTCATGTATTTATTTATCAATATACAAATACTACAATGACAAACCAAAGTTATAGTTCTTTTATATACTTGAAGAGTATAAAGTATATTTTGGAATTCACCAATTAACCTAAAATCTCACTTGAAAATCAATCTATTTGTTGAAAAGTTAAATAATTTGTTTGTATTTTACATCATCACTATCAATAAACCTAGACTTTTCAAATTGCTTCCACTTAAACTAGATCATGCCTCATCCAATATAGCATCCATTTGAGTAGCTAGTTTACCTGCAATCATAATTTTATCTGATTTTAATAAAATTGACCTGTCATTCTTTGAAAAACTCTTATGCATTCTGGATCGATTACGCTCAAATTTAGAAGTAGTAATATTTTTACCAAAATGGGGCTCCCGCCGTAAAAATCTTCATGCGAGCCAAACTTCAATGGTTCTTGATCAATTTTAATGCCGTGGATTTACTGTATAATCAATGACTCTGATAGGATATGTTTCGATAAGGAACATCGAATCATATTTATCTGTACAGTTATTTTCTCAGGGTCAACTATACCTAAAATATAAAGAAATCATTATATAACTAAATTAAATCTGTAGAATTAATATAAAAATTGAATGGATACGCACCTGAAAGGAATGTCTTCATAAGTCTGTTCAGATTATAGGTGTTGTAATAGCTTCTTTGAAAATATTCACAAATCGATGATTTATCCATTAGTGCCTACCATTTATAATCAAAATATTTACAGTAAAGAGTAAATAAACTACAAACAATTCTTAACTTTACAAAACAGAGCTCCTACCAAGTCAGAGTTACATCCAAAACACAAAATATAGAGACAAATTATGCTCTGCCACGCCACCAGAGGTCGCGCAAAGCGTGTTTATTTAGTGGGGGGGGGGGGCATACAATTTTAGTAAAATATTTTATATAAATACTAGTTAACATTTAAAAACAACATGTAATATCACAACTGATAACTTATTTTCTGTACATTAATTATTGTCGTAAATATTATAATATAAAAATCTATAAAATAAGAAATAATTTGTGGAACTCCAGGATACTAGTTACATGTTACAATTTTGATTATGAAACTTTCTTTTTTTATGTATTAGTACTTAATTATTAGTTTTTTTATTATGTTTCCTCTGGATATTGAAAGCAATGAAAACAAATTTAACGTTTGCTGTATAATAGTCACGTTTGCTGGGATAACATTTTATCAAGGATTTCCTTTAAATTTGCTTAGGCATATACTTTATAATACATAAATAATTCTAGAGATGCCTTTAAAAACATATGAATTCTAATAAGTTTTTGGTATCGTAAGACAACATTTGTCATACTGGCGAGTTTTAATAAATTCTGTATCGGTATCGCTTTCTTGATACAGAATTTTTACCCTACAACCTTCACATTTAATTAATTTTAATAATTGTCTGGCAGTGAAACCAGATATATTTGTTCTGATGTTCCTTTCTATTTTATTTTTTTATAATATTTAATGATACGTGTAGGAACTGTTATGGAAGGCATGGATGATAATGTGAAAGTTGTTGTAGATTGGTTGGCAGTTACCACGTCGCTTGTAAGAAAGTTATCCAAACTTCTTTTTTCTTAGTTCTGTTTTGCCTATTTATTCTATGAACTTCTTTAGAAGCAGACTTCTTGACTTTTTTAAAAACTAATTGTTTGTATAAATGCCGGGCTTTTGGAGTTAACATATGTTGTAGTAACATTAACTGCAGCTAGTATCTGACCTCTGGATTCTATAAAATAAAAATTATAAAAATTAATAAAATAATGAAAAGATATTGCACACACTTACTTACCTGCTTACTTACTTGTTACTTTTTTGGTGTTATATGATCTGGCACGCGACTGTCTGAAGTTGAAGCATGTGCCTTCCTCTATTTCTATATAATCTATATAGACCCATAATATAATTTGTAGTATAAGTATTGAGGTATCTCAATTTCGAAAAAAAATTGTACTTACTTTTTACACTATTTAGGTTGCAACTGGGAACCTTCATCTTTGTTAAGCAATAATCTACCATATTTGGGTCTATAATCTAACAAAAGATGAAAAAAGGCTGAAAAAATTTAAAACATTAGTAATAATATAACAATAATAATTATTTTAAACTTGAATGAACGCGCAAAATAGACAGACTGTATTTCGATGTTTTGCGAATAAACGCTACAACAGAATAGACACATTTCAATGTTTTGTAAACACTAAAAGTAATATTTTATGACATTTATAATTCAAATCTAAAGAAATAAATCTGTAATCTTTTTATCGACGGCCCTCTGGCGGTGTGGTACTACACTAAGATCATGGTTGCGGGTGTGACCATTTAAGTTCCCATTCTATATTTCAATGTTTTGTGATCCAAAATGGCTCTTGTAGTAAGTTGGATTCAACCTCTCGAATGTTTGTAAATGGCAAAGCTGCATAATCAGACGAAAATTACCGAAAACTACCGAATACGGTTGGGATTCTTCAAAAATCGCCTCGTATTTACAGCGATGAATCAAACTAAACGAAACACGGTTTGCCAATAACCCAATGCGTTACTTTATAATTCACTACTATTCATTAAAACAACAATACAATAGAATGACGAACATATAATTATTCAAAAGACTTATATACATAGAACACCCGTCAAAGTTGAAATATAATTTGAAAATAGATGTTGGACTTTAAACTAAAAAAGTAAATTTAAATATTATGCCATGTAAAAATTGTCAAACATTGGACAGATCTGTCCAAACCTCGACCACCCAGACAATATCACTATATAGCAATTATACTTAGACCGTATATACAAATTGAATTTACCTACTATTAATTATAAATTATGTTAACCATAATTTATAAATCTAGTATGTCGTATAATAACAAAATGTGCGAAAATGTGCACAGCGTGATAGTACAATGACATATGAGGATTTCATCATAGTATGCCATATATGTTATTTATTACTAGTATTGATATAATTAATTTCAAATATTGATGTTTCTGCAAGAGATTTTGTTAAGCTTACTTAACTTATGTAGAACTGGTAATAATTAACACAACGGCTCAGTTAAATTGATTGCTAAATATATATTCGTCCCGATTCGTTAAACTTGATTTTTATGCAACCAATTGACACAGATATTTAAAATCTGTATATAAATACCATAAAACGTTTAAATTTTGTTTATTATAGGTAATGCCGAAATTAATATAATAAATCACATATAGATTCCAATATATATTTGCATATGCATACGCTTATTTTGTCAGAATAACAGGAAATGGTTATATATTTTTACTTTCTTACCGTATTTTGAATTTAAGTTTTGTTACTATAACTTTATATTTAATATTTGATGACCTGGTGAACTTCGTATTACCTACATTTATCTTGTAAATTTTGTACGATAATAACAATAGCCACTTAACAGACGATTGTCAGTGAATTAAACCTCCTCAGGTACTTACCGGCAGGTGTTTTTTGTTAGGTCTAATGATGATATGACACTGAGGAGTGTAAATTGTTTTTCTGGCGAACAAACATCGGTAGTTCTTTAACAGTGCATTTCGTCACTGTTAGATTACGGGCACATCGCCATACCTATTTTTGTATCTAGACTTTCGGTCCAATTTTAATTTTCCTCCAGTACAACATAACTCAATAGATTTACCTCTGTATTTTAATGCCTCACAATATAGATATACGATTGGTATTGTTTCAACTATAACTGATTTGTTGGCAGTATAATCTATATCTGAGTGGTATGGAATGCTGCTCGTTTCCGGAATACAGGAACACTGCATCGGCAGAATCGCTCAATTTCATTGTGTCGTTCTCGCTGTTGTTGTGATTGATGTGCATAAACTCGTTGCACGATTCGAAATTAACAATAATAAAAAGTTTTTTTTATTACTCTTTGGGATTCCACAATCTGCCCTATTGGCAATAAGTATTTCTTATGTCTATATTATATATACATGGAATATAAAAAATCACTTCATTAAGCAATCTTCTGTATAAAATATTATCTTAATTAATTAGTCTTATTCTAAAGTCTACATATGTGTAGTAATCAGATCAGGTTTTATTAAACGTTTTAGTCTACGCACTTCACTATCACATCGCATATTTAGCTGATTAGCGAGTACATTGGGATGCACTGACACTCTTTCGAAGTAATTCACACAAACACATTCAATTACACTCATTATAGGTTGTAGAGGAATATCGCGTTGTATCACCTTATTTGAAATATAGTACGGAGCACCAACAATGGCACGCAACACTTTATTTTGGAACCGTTGAATGATGGATATGTTAGATTTGCTAGCGGTACCCCATAGTTGGGTTCCATATGACCAAATAGGCTTGAGTATAGACTCATACAGAAATACCTTGTATCTAATAACTTGGATTTGCACCCGATAAGCCAATACGTTTGATATAATTTAAGCCCAAGTTATTTCCGTTTAGAGAGTATGTGCTTCTCCCAAGTTACGCGTCGATCTAAGTGCATCCCAAGATATTTAACATGTTCTGCTTGAAGGAGTTGATCATGATTAATGCTATGCTTAATGATTAATATTCACTGGAGAACATGTTATTCTACGTAGGGTAAACGTTACATGCATAGATTTTGTTTCATTAGTTTTCTCTTCAACCATAATTGTATTTGCCCCAGGCGGGCTTTTAGGTTTATTGATGCTGTAACTCGATCTTCATGGGATGCTAAGATTACTGTGTCGTCTGCGTATGTTGCCACAATAGTTGTTTTTGAGGTGGGCAGATCGGCCGTATACAGAAGATACAGTACTGGACCCACTACACTACCTTACGGAACTCCTGAATATGTGGGATTTAATTCGGTATGTTCATCGCCTTGATTTACAATAAAATGTCTATCAGTGAAATACGATTTTAGTAACTGATAGTCCGGATGAGGCAGAAGTTTTTTTAGTTTAACCTGCAAACCAGTATGCCATACTTTGTCAAAAGCCTGAGATATATATATATATATATATAGAAAAGCAGCCCAACAATATCTTTTGGCATTTGGGTCAGTGTTTATTTTGTTTGCAAGTCTGTGCACTTGTTCTATAGACTCATGCTTATTGCGAAAGCTATACTGATGTTCTGGAATATTTTTTTTTCTTTTTTATTATATAGTTTAGCTTTTTTATGTATAATTTCTCGAAAACTTTCGAGATTATCGGTAATAAACTTATAAGGCGGTAGAAGGTCATATCTTCTGGTATTTCCTGGTTTAAGAATCATTAATATTTTAGCTCTTTTGCAGATGCTAGGGAAGTAATTAATTCATAGCATAGCATTAAATATAAATGTTAATATTTTATACCCTTTTCTGATAGTTCTTTTAAAATTTTACTAGTAATTAAGTCATAACCAGGAGCTTTTTTAATATTAATCTCTTCCATTATTGTTTGCTTAACTTTTTTGACCGTTAATTTCTCGTACGGTAAGTCCATTTATAGCGAATCGAGAAAGCTAGTAATTTTATTTTAGCTGAGACTAGAAAGGTTTAAAAACATTTTTTAAGTGTTTTATTGTTTCTCGCTCAATTATTTTCGTTTGTTTTAATGGGTGGGTTATGCTGCTGGGATCTCCTAAGCTTTTTTGTTGCTTTCCACAATAAATAGTCTGTAGCCTCAGTTGGTGTCAAGTTTTCTTGAATGCCTTGGCTTTCTTCATTTTGGATTAGTACTTTCAGCTTTTTTATTGCCCTATTAAATTTTCTTTTATTCTCTTCAGTCCTTTGCTGTTGCCAATTCCGTCGTAACTTTCTTTGTTCTGTAATCTTTTTCTGTGTTGTAGATGATATATGTGTATTTATTCTTGGAAATATTTCACTGTTAGGAGTCGCGTAATATGCTGCCTCCTGTATATTTTTAGTAAAGTTTATTGCTCTTATTTCTATATCCATTTCAGTTTGTACAGTTTAGTTCTATTATTTCACAGAGAAGGGGGTTTACTTTTGATGGTAATTTTTGAAGAAATTGTTACTATTATTGGTGAATGATCAGAGACAGGTCGAAACACGATTTTGCGTGAGACCTTTTTGTATCAATATTTTTTTAATACAGAAATCTAGAGTATCTGGTTTTTTTTCTTGAAGGTCAATATGTTGGTTCACCAGTATATGTAGCAAATTATCTGTATTTATTGCTTTTAGCTGTTCTCTACCTTTTGAGGTTATTATTCTTGTACCCCACATTAAATGTTTTGCATTGTGATCTCCTCCGACCATAAATATATTATCTAGCGTACTGAACAATCCTTGAAAGTGTTCTGCCTTGTTGCTATGTTTGGGTGGGCAATAAATCGCCGACATTGTTAATGGTCCATGGACTTCCTCTATCCATATATCTTCCTCTAGAAAATCCTCATTTCTATTAATTATTTTTGTTATCACAGGATCTACTCCAGTGGTATTATTATATTTTAGTTATTTTCTTTCTACTCTTAGATAATCTATTGTTGGTTGATCATCAGGAAATTATGTTGCTGGACTCATTGTTGATGGCCTTTGTTAATATGCATGATTATATAAATAAATGAAGAGTTCGTTCCACGGTCTGTAATCATGCCAGAGCAAAACTTCGGAATAACGTCTGATATTCATAATTCAAGGCAGTAAATTCCAAACTAAATAAGCATAATATATATTTAGTTTGTTACAAAATATATCCCTGGGTGTGCTTAAAGATATTTAATTTTTTTGTATTACTTACGCTATATTCTCGTTCACATATTATTTAGTCAAAAAAAGTCATTAACACAAAAAAAGTCTACCAAAAAAAAACATACCTATCATACCTATATACAATAAATTGTATACTTTTTAACATATTTACGATCTAAAACGATCTAAATACCGTAACATTTCTATCACAAAGTGCGATAAATATGTTATGCGTTATATTTGATATCTTAAATTAATGCTGAATATTGGAACCGTTTCTTGGATATATAGATCTTAAATGAACCACGAATAAGTACATACATACACATACACATACTTCTGAATAATGTCGCATAGACAACATAATAAACAATAAAATTAAATACACTTATTAACATATAAAAATTAATGTTTTTTTGTTTGACCTCAATGTGACGATTTTTGTTCAACAATAAATCAATTGTTCTGGTTCGATTTTTTTGCAGGCCAAAAAATGTGTAGCGAATTGAGGCATGTCGAATTTTACATCGTGGAATAACGGTCTACAAAATACCCAGAAATATAATCCCAGATGTTGAACACGGGCGGGGTGCCAATTGGAACCCGACACCGAATAGCTGGCGGCAACCCCGAGACGTTTATCTGGGATATTATTGAAGGGTATTTCGGTCATTTTCAGTGCTCAACCCTCGTTCGGTTAAGACGTGCCACCATCGACTGCCCAAGCCTCGTCTTCAGGTAACTCCGCTGCCATCCATTTTATCATTTGTATTTTCACATCTTTTTTATATTGCCAATAAATAACGGTCACATTATGTAAACACCACTGTTTCATTTCGATTTACCTCCATTCACCGAGCCACATCATTTTTACCCTAAAAATGTATATAAATGAACTTTTTTAAGTTTACAATTTAACTAGGAAAATGTAACTATTAAAGAGTTATTTGTGATAAAATTTTTGCTAGTTTATATTTGTACTGTGAAAACAGAAACAATTAAAAATGATTCCATATTTGTCTCTATATTTTTTAGTTACTCATAAGATCAAGATACATATGATGCGATCTCCCATAGGTAAATAAGTAAAGTTGTAACAAAAATAGAGCACCAAGGGGCAATATATATATATATATATATATATATATATATATATATATATATATATATATATATATATATATATATATATAATATATCGATGTAACCGGAATTATTAAACATTTTAAATAGCTCTTTAGGATGCATTAAAAATATTCGAAACACAAAAAAAACAACATTATGCATTTAAATAATACATTTACTATTAAAATTACAATTAAGTATAGCATATTGATTTATTTATATTCTTCCATATTTGGGACCATTATGATTTGGTCTGCAGTGCATAGTATAAATCTTCTTAATCTCCTAAGGGATTCCCTTAAATTTATCACTGTTTACTTCCTAAACTTATTTCTGCGCCAAAGCAGAATCCTGTGGAAAAAAATCCATTCTATTTGAAACTTCACAACCGGAAAAGTCTCTTCTGTAGTCGATTTAAATAAAGTAACAACAAATTTCCTCAAAATTATTTTTAAAATATGTAAAACACATCTATAAAATTTCAGATCGAAAGAAAATAAATAAGCATAGTAACAAGGGCGCTTATTTAACTTCCCACTCTACATTACTATATTTTGTGGTCTTATTTGAATAGATGCAAAGTTAAATATAGTTGCAATTCTACGTAATCAAGAAAAATTGTTGCTTTTAGCATTCACGTTATTTTTTAGTCTGGTACGTACACGAACAAATTGTATGATTTCCTGATCTGTGCGAAGGTATATACCAATTTGCAAATAAATTTCAAAATATTGCTGAATAATATTTGTGGAGTTGTTAAAAAAATGTCAAAAATCGCCAATGTCTATTACACTTATATTTTAACAATAATTAAAACAATTTTTATATAAATGCCTTAATATATCTAGTAGTTCTTAACCTAACTGAAATATAATTGTTAGAGAAATATAGAACAGACTGGGATAACATTACGCATACACAATAGATAATGCAATAATAGAATGGTGCTAAGAGGCAACGTATCATCTAATTTCAACAATCGCTGTATTGAGTAATGACACTACAATATACCACTAACTAATATACAATTTCAACCACTGCGGTAACCAGAGCATTTAAAATACAATACTGGATAAAATAAAAAAAAACCTTAGTTCCATCGATTCCGCAATGAGTTACGATGAAATTATAAACTATCTCAATGAATTCTTAACTTCATTTGATTTTCCAGGCATTCTATCGCACCTTTTTATTTTTAAAATTAACGTTCATGTAATTCTTCAAACTTCAAACTCTTATAAATAGCTCCTTTAATGATAGCAAAAATTAAAGGGAACCTCTCAGTGTTTCCACAGATAGGCTTATCGGTTTCGACAATCTCCATAAAGGACCAGAAATTGCATACATCTAAAAACTACAGTTAATTATACAGCCACAAAAGTTTATAGATCAGAATCATAACCTCTTATCACTATTTCATTCAAGAGTTTTACATACGTCTGACAACCGGACGACTTTGACAGTCTCATTCGTTTACGTGTTAGAACTAATCAGTCAGCATCGTGTCTCTTTTTAGCTAGAGCAAAATGAAAAGGAAAATATTGTCTGATTCTGAAACGAATTTACAAATTGCGGCAGACAATCCATTGAACATCTTAATGGCGTTGAATTTTATCTATATTTTTTAAGATTTTATGTAATTATATATTTTAATATGTCTAATAATAATTTATTTTAATACGCCAAATTCAGAAATGTTAAAATTTTAGATGAAAATTTTAAATGAAATTAACAGGGTTTGAATTACTTTAATCTAAAATATGAACGTTAAAGTGTTCTAAACACTTTCTTTTATCTGATCTATCTGTAATTAATTTGCGTCATGTTCTCTTAACAAGCAAACTAATTGTAGAAAGCCTTTTTTCTCTTGTACCATATTTTACTTGTTTATTCGCCTTACTCGATTAAATATCACTGAACATGTTACCATTAATGTGCAATAATATAAATCTGTTTTTAAAAGGTTAATAGCGCTTAAAATTGTAATACTAATCGGTCACCGGTTTTGAAGGGATGATATATGATGGTATCGATGTTACCAAGCCTTTCTAACCTAGTTTTTTTCGAGAGCAAATTTATTGATCTTGATAATATTTCATCACTCATGATATATTGCATATTATTACAGAAATAGTTTCGAATCATTTAACTAGATCTCGAACATAGCAGGCTAATTTGCGGATAACAGAGATTGAAAATTAATATGACCTATTCAAGCCTAACATTTTGTAATAGCTCTTTTTTATTTAATATAATAATCATAATTAAAGGATTTTTAACGTATTTATGGATGATAATGAAACATTAATATATGCCTGAATAGTTCATTATAGTCTTAGTATTAAAGAACACCAATTTAAATTGGTTTAAAATTTTTAATTATATGATTTATGTTGTTTGTTTACATCCTCTCCTTTCTGATGTTCTTTTAGTGACCTCAAGCCACTCTTAATTTTACATGTTGCAAGAGTTTATGTACTCAAGAATATTAAATTAAATATTCTAAGAAATATAAATGTTAAAGTTAGTAGATATCAGGTGTCAAGATATAAACGATTAGGTCCCTTGTACTTTAGCTGTGGTAGTATTCAAGAATTCTTATGAAGCTTCAGTGCTCAAAACGATGAGATATTAATCAATTGTGAAATTTATTAATTTTTTTAAATTTTTACCTAATTTCAGCGAGTTATTAATTTTATCATACTTGTACTTATCTAACCTAATAGAGTTTTGTAATATGTCCTTTCGTTATGAATAATACAACCAATAAATATATAATAGCGATTACATACTTAAATTATCCGAAAAAGTGGAAGCATGTTCATATTCCAATTATCTTTGTTCAAAAATTGTCAAATCAAATATATCTGATCAACAATATCGATGAAGTAAAATTTCAAAAGCCACCTGCTGCTGTGGATAACAATGAGTTACGAAATTTGTTTATAAGTAGTTTGAAATCGGGTTACTTTGCTTTTTTTTTTGATATTTAGCAGTCATATTTATGGTATAAGATTAATCAAAATAGTTTATTATCCAATCTATTTCATCTACAATTTTACAATATATCCATCGACTGGTTGATATAGGCACCAAATTCTGTAGCTTCTTGGACAATTACGGAGTAAAACATTTTAAAATCTGGCTATATATTTTAACACCAAGGTTTGATACCATCTATTTATTAGATGGTATCAAACCACTAAAAGCACTAAAAGCAGTAAAATTTAAAGTGGATATTGTGAACTCAACGACAATTAATTAATATAAAAAGGATCCGATTAAAGTTTGCAATGAATTTACTTTGGACCACATCCTGATTAGTTGTCTTTCAATGTAAATGTTTAAAACGTATATGGCGTCAACTATAGTATAATGTTATTATCAAGTTTTCCATCTTAACGTAGTTTTATTTAGAATGATGCTACTTTTTTTGACGAAAACTTAGTTACTAATTTTAGGCTCATAGTCATTGGTTCTGAAAATTACAACTTTCGACATTTCGTAGTTTTACAGGTAATGGTAATGTTAATAGTCAGGCATAATTTTCACTCCATTACCGTAATGTTATACTTGCATAAATATATTCGATCTATAATTTATTTTAATTATTTAATGACTGTGTTGCTTATATTTATGGAAAATAATAGGCCTTGTCAAACTATTTAAATTACCAATTAGCTAAATTGTTGACAGTTATATCATTTTATAAATACTAGATAAATGACAAAAAGTATTAGGATTGATAAACAAGAAGGGAAATGAGATCTATTATGAATTAAAACTCAATTTCAATAAAGGGGTAAAGTATTTTTACGTTGGCGGCTATATAATAATCCATATATATGCAACCATACGTTGGTGGTGAGCAAATCATCAAAATCTGTTCAAAAAACATTTTGTTGTTTATTCAGCTATTGTTAATTACCTGAGCCTTTTAAAACCTATTTTTGTTGCTGTTTCAAAGTGTAGAGCCATGTAACCACTCCTGTATCTATTAAAAATATTACAAGGTACATGCACTGACTGCACAGTCATTATGCAAGAGCTTATCTCTGCCTATAGTCAACCGGATCCAAAAATTGACCGAAAACGGAAAAGGAATATAAATAATCATATTAATTTTACGTTACAGAGAAATTATGGAAAGTTAATGATTTCCTCCCTTAATGAATTGCTCAATTTTTGAAGCAGAATCAGCGAAAATCTAGTCATTTATTTTGATGGTAATTTAAATTTGGAAATATTACGTTAGACAAACGGCTGACTATATCAAACTCAAAATCAAAAAGCAGTACTGGTTTGTCTGACGATACTCTCAACATGACGTAACAACAAAAAGATTGGTTTATCTGTTAATAAGCTGTAATAACGTGTAAATAGTTTTTCTACCCATGGCTTTCTAAAATGGGGTCAAAAGAATTCTTTTTATAATTACCAATGCTTATAGTTCGTAATGAATGAAGAACTGCATGATGATCTCAAAATCAAAATGATCTATAAAATCACTCAATATTTTCCTTTAAATAAGAAAAGAAGATTACAAAATCACAGCAACGTGGAAGCAATATAGCTGCTAGGTAACGTTCAAGAGATCATACGATTCAATCGAACCAAAGGTCTCGAATTTGTTCTATACATTATTGTGATAATTAGTTAAGATTAGGATATTAATCAAGTTTAATTAAGTTTGTACAAGAAATCGTTCGATTAATAGACTGTAGCTGATTCTTCCGGCAAAGAAAGAAACCATACACTACAGTCGAAACATAGTCGAAAGGATTGCCTAAAAATAGTACTTAGCAATAAAAAATATATTTAATAATAAATTATTTTAATTTCACTATTTCTTGATTTACACTATTCAAAACTATTTCTTGCTAAAAACAAAAAAAAAACAACCCAAATTTACTTCATATGAAATAAGCAGAATTGAATATATAAATTAAAATTCGTACACATAAATCTGCTCTTGTTTAAGCTATAACCAATACATTTAATTCAATTAAAAATGTCAGTAAACTATTGAAAGTAGGATAGTATGTAGCCTATAGTTAATGCGGAAATATATATTGCAATGGATTATTAAAATAAATAATGTTACGCACATAAACGGTTGCATAATCGTCGCAAAACGAGAAAATGGTCCGGCCGAAGTGGCGGTTTAAAAGTGAAAGAAAACAAGATAAGAGACGCAGCGGCAAATTTTCATCGAGGATCTGGCTCTTATATAACCGGACGTCTGTAACATCTCAACACGTTAAACGCACTGAACTAGCGAGTTTTGATTTATCATTCCGAAAGTGACCCCATTACACACATAAAAATCTCTTAATTATCATAACAAGTGCATTTATGGTTGTTTAATTCCACTTGTTTTAATAAAAGCGACATTTTCTATTTACGTGATCTAATACGTTTTCTCAATCATATTTTTTAATATAATAACGTGGGAGTTTTCTAAAAAGTGTCATCTATGCATTTAATTATATTTGGTGTACAATTATGATACAATCATTAAAAAAATATACGTCAAACGTCGTAGATACATGTATTAGCATAACCATGTACAAATATTGGTTTATTTGTTTCTTCTCAGTAGGGGGTCTCTGGGGAAAAGTTTTGCTTTGTCCAACATTTAGATGGAATTACATCGGCCATTCAAGTAATTTTATTGGTTAATTGAAATCTCCATTATAGGCACCTGTAAGAAAAATATAACGTTAATTATATATAATATTTAATATATAATCATAAACAATGAATTTTGGTGAACATTGGAACAAAACATAATTATTCGTTCTATCTTTTCCCTTTTTCTTGTTTGTTTGGTGCCGTCAATTTAATAGGATCTATCTATCTTTCGTTTCGAGTTCTATCTTTATGTTTTCTTATAATAAAGCAAACTTTAAGTCCTTCCCTGTTACAATTCTGTTTACCTGTTATATCCAAAAATCTATGGCGCAACTTATTATTTATATAATAATAATTATCAATATTCTATCTGGTAGATCATTATGTGTACAATTAAAATATTCCAAATTTATATATTTTTTTAAATATAATTTGACAAAAAATATGTTTTATTATCGGCGTGGCAATATCTCGGTATATAATAAAAGAGATAGCTCAAAAACTTACTGAAGTATAATAATACAATTTTCTGGGGAATGAGATATTGCATTGCCTCCTTTGTTCGTATAGGAACATCTGCAGTAGAAGGTATCAAGTTGCAATTTCTCAGCTCCTAGTAATATATCCCCCGTTAGTATGGAATGTAAATTATCTAAAGGCCAAATGAGATGAAAAAAATTAATTTATAATGAGCGCTTTAAATTATTTCTCAAAAATGCTATAAGAAGGATTTAATAATAGATCCAAAAAAAAATCCACATTATATTGATTACTTATCCTTAAGCTAATATATATGTTCGGCTGATTTTTTTTCTTTAATGAAATGAACCTATTTAAGTCGTAAACCGCTTTGCACCAAAATTCTTAGAGTATTGAACTTCAATTAAACCTCTCTTAAAAGGTTTGCTTTCAGTAGTTAATATTTTAGTAGAGTTGAAACTATCAAGTAATTCACTCAAGAATAACATTATATCACCATATAAAATTATATCGTTGCATAGCTTCTTTCGGAAGGGGATTAATTTCTAAAATTAAAAATAGATATTTGATATCCTATATGATTATTAATATGAATAAACCTACTCCAACAATAACAGAACACGCTTTAATGATCATACATTTCTTTGGTAGTCAATCCTGTCAATTTGGGATTTCTGAAGTTATCAAACATTTCTTAAAGATAGCCAAATACTTCCGTAGAAACGATTCTGCATTTCTTTACTATCTATGCATCCGGCTACATAACACTTCCTAGATCGAGAATTCACTACACTTATTATACTACCGACTTACATATATATACTAATAACTTAATCTCTAAGCGTTATAAAAATCCAAACGCTCTGTTTTCTTTGCTTTGATATAATCAAATCCTGTCGCGGGTCTTAGCATAGCGGTTAAAACAAGTAATAAGTTAAAAGTAGCGACATACAAAGGGTGGACGTCGCGAAACATTTCCTCAAAATTTCCTATAAAAATCTATGTGGTTATCGTCAAGTCATTTTCGACTGAAACTGCAGCTACGTTTCTATGAGCTTCATCAGCGGCTCCCAAGTACTTGCGATAACGGTATTGGTAATACATAACATACTATGATGTATTTTAATTCCTCAAGATTATTATTTTCATGTATTATTTTTACTTTTAAAACAAAGATCGAAGCATAAGAAAAATTATCGGCAATGAAAGTTAATATTAAAACTAAAGAAAATGGAAGCTTTTATAATTTTCAAAGATTTCCATTCAATACTATTGCCTTATTCAAAGTATACGCTAATCATGGAAGGCTCAAAATTGCACTTTCAATATTCATTACCTTTGTCGTTTGGTTTGAAAAAATAAGCTCCCGAATCCCATCAGATGCTTTCATAAACTTATAGTGATTCAACTTCGTCATATCCTATTTGTCGATTTTGGTTTGAATGATTTGAATGGGGGCCAAAACTCAAAGGAAATTATGTGATGGAATTATGTGATTTTAATGAATTCAGATAGCATAGCAATTTATGAATCAACTGCTCCCAGATGTTGTTATGCGATGGAAGAAATATGGAAGGAGGAAAATGGTTACCATATAGCGTATTGTGACTAGTAGTGCTGTAGATTGACACACGCTTTGGAAATATTGAAGTGTAAATATATATTGATTGGATCGCTGCCAAACCAATATCATTCCTACGATATCATTCCTACCACAAATATGGGGAAAAGTTTGATTAGCAGTTTCCCTGCCAATAACGCGCTAACCCGTAATGTGTAAGTTTCATTGGACGCCAATTACGCCCCAGCGCGTTGTATGTGCGGTGATCTTTCTAAGACTTGTATGTAGTGTGCCTGTAGAGTTGTATCGGCATTATCTGAAGACTATATTTGAGTCATTTACGTGTTTGGTTTCGATTTTTCCTTTTTGATTCATATGTATTACGCCATTGCATATGGCGGGAAAAAATATCGATATGTCAGGGCCCGTCTAAAAGTCCCTCTCCTCCTCGGGCCCATCTAAGAGCCCGTCTTGTCTTTCATAAAAGGGTTACTAAAGGCTCCGTCTAAACCTACTTTCAGACAAAAAAGGCGCTCTTTATGTATGCACTGCATGTCCTGGATATCCTGCTTACTGTTTAAACTGCGCAAAAATTAGTCATGGGTGACCCCTTATGATTTATTTGAATAGGGTTTATTTTCGTTTTTCTGCTGAATACCTTTTAATCTTATTTTAATAGTTGATTCCTATTCCCACCATATATTACAATTTTGTTACGATATATTAAATTATCTTCTAATCAAAAATCTATTTTCCTATTCTGTCCATAATTCGCCACGCGCTCGTGCTTTATGCGATTATCCGCAATAAAATTTGATCTCAGTGCCCATAATGCCCCTGCGCGTGACACAAAAAAATGTCAAAAAATATAAAAATCTAAACTGGATATAGGTTAAAAAATGTTATATAGGCTTCTAGGGTAAGTATTTGATCCCAAATTGGCAGTGAACGGTTAATTTATATTATCCTATTTTATATATTTTATTGATATATTTTTCTCAATAAATGCACATTTAAAACATTATCGGGCTTTATGAACTAGTTGATTTAGTCAACTCTTTGATATTATAATCTATATAACCTATTTTTTACAATAAAGCCAAGAGTTTCTGATAGGAATAGACGTATATCCATCCAAAAATGGATCTATATCTAAAAATAATTATCTAAAAATTAGAAAAATATTCTGGAAACATATTACGGTGTCATCTACCATATCTACTACATCTCGAAACCAACATAATATACCCTTGCATTTCATGTTCACAAAAGTTAAATTATTTTAAATTTGAATAAATAATAATATAGTGCATTACATATTAATTTAAATAACTATCACGGAAAAAGCATGTTATCAATACTACAATGCTTTATAAAGAAAAATGAATATATTTCAATTTAATTAATCTATATTTGCTTTAAGAAGCTATGAATTTTAACGTACGTATTTATCAAAACATTTTGCTTCAAAAAATGATAATTGATTTTCTTTCATGAAACTCTTTTAAATCAATTTATTAAAAATTCGCATTTATTAAAAATATTTAATTATTACATTGTTACTAGTCGTTTCCGACTAACCTACAATTTGTCTTTATGATAACTTAAATCTAGGTATATAACTAGAAGGGGCCATCGGCCCTACCTAAGTCTCTAGTGAAATAATGTTTATATATGTCTGAGCTATATTTTTTTATTATATGCACCTCACTACACAACACTATACAAGATGAGATGGTTTGATTCTTTTGAGTCTGTCCTGTGCTGGTGGTATCCAAAAGCTGCAATATTTCAATATTCTCATGAGAATGGAGTCTTTCCTCATTCCCCCTTGGAAATCTCTGGATTTCTTGACTGACTGTGCGTATCTGAAGGTCTCGGTGTAGGTAATCAGTCCTATAGTATTTGGGTGCGTCCACAATACCTCTCAGGACTTTGTTCTGAAAAATTTGTATTTTGTTTATGTTACTCGATGTTCCTTCCAGCGAGGTTTTCCATCAAAATTCATTCCAAGCAATTTAACTTTGATAATTCGCATAACAAAACTATTTGTAAATACCCTATATTAAGTTAATCGAGCCTAAGAACGATTAAGTTAATTTAGAAAGGAGGAAACTGATTGTCTCCAAGAGGCGAAATTAAAGATTTAACACTAATAGTTATTACAGCCAATTGTAAAATTTCTCTCCAAAAAGAGAATAACCAAACAATTTCTACCTCGACCTTGAAAAATATGTTTTATTTTGACAAAATCTCGTGCAAAAAATAGCGAGACATGAAATGATAAATTAACGCTGAAAAAGTAATGCTGCGTTTGGTTGAATCGAAAAAGTTTGTTGCTCTTTGGAGTGTTAAAATTTAGTGAAAGTATTACAATCGATGAATATAAAAAACAATTTAATTAGATATTTACTCACTATAATGTTACATCTGTTGTACATATCGCGTTTAAATATCGGTTAATTTTAATACATATTTATGATACAAAAAGAATCTAAAACTTCATGTTAAAGCACACGTTAAAAACTAATTACTTTTACATTTGATACTTCATTTTACTAATTCCTAATATTAACAGATATTTTAATATGGAAATTCTTCAATAAATTACTCTTGGAAAAGTTTTATAATAAGCTACTCTAGGATATGTTAAATAATTTAAATTTGCGACAGTTTAGTAGCGCAAACAATGAAATTTCCACACTTAGAGCTTGCTATCTTGGTGGTTGCTGTAGCTATAGGTAACAGAATAGGCCTTCTATTGTTGCTATAGTCGTGGGGTCGCATTGTACCATCGTATAGCTGCCAATTTATATTTGAGATTGTCCATAGATAGGAATGAAGTTATCGATATAAAAAAACTATTTGAATAACTCTAATAACCAAGCTAGGTTAGACCTGTTGTCGGTAGTGATGATCAAGTTGGTCGCCAAACCTAATTGGCCTAATTAATCTATTAGTTTTGACTTTCTAATACATGTCCAAAATGACTAAAATTTGATATAAATAGACTTGACACTTGTTGTTTGTTATAACACAAAATGTTTAATATAAGGTAGTAAATCCTGAGAAAATGAAGAATTTGAAAATGATGACTTTTAAGCTCCTCATTGCTTTTAAATTGTAGAATATTGACTGATTTATATAAAAGGCTGATTTATATATATTTTCTTGCTGTGGATTTAAAATTAACTTTATCAGTATGTCGCAGTTGAATTATTTTATTGGGATATTTATAGGAATGGTCTTAATAACAAATAATTAATAGTGCATTGCAAAAAATATTTATTATTATATAGCAAGCATAAATTGTTCCTCCTATATATTAGGTGCTTGCATGATTTCTGATAATTTTAAAAATATATTTTCCGTAATTTTATATGTCTTTTTCCATATATCTAGTAACATGGTGACACTACGTCTAAAGAACGAAGACAGGTTGGCAGTGATCCAATCATCCATTCATTTTTGAACTTACATAGCATTTCAAAAACGTGTTACTACATTTTGTTGCCCTAGTGTCAAGCCATATGCGCAACTTTTTCAATCTTCAATTGAGCTACAATATTTGTTTAACAACAATATGGAGGTAATACGATACTTTTCATTCCATATTGCTGGTTAACATATATTTATCGCATAAATATATTAGAGATCAAATAATAATTTCTCTTAGAAGAACCAAATATTATTTAAAGATATTTAGTCCTTAAAAACATTTAAATTTTAGACGGACTGCTTATTTTATATATTAACTAACGTTATTTATTAAACTATAAAAAAACTAATAATCAGTCAGTTATAATTAATGACATGCTTATTTCATTTGGTGAGGTAATTGATCAACAGTCTATTGATAAATTTATTATAGTAGTATGAAATTTTTCTGGCATACTATAGATTAGTTACTTTCAAAATTTAAATTTATTACATATAATGTACAGTGTCTTGATCGCTAACAGGTTAATTATATTTTAAAAGAATATAAACACAACCTTTTTAAGACTAACAAATTTCAGTAAAGACAATTTTTTAATTTTATTATCTGCATTTTATGAGTGAAATTAAGTATATTTATTTTGAGATTTTCTAATAATAATCAAGTTGTATTTTGTTGTTGAACAAAACTGTAAATTGCTAATACATATTAAATTATATTGTTATTATCCTAAACACTAAGCACAATTACTAAATTATATATTTCTATTAACGTCTATATAAGAGGCTTCGAGCACAAATTATTACTCGGAACACTGTAGTATAAAGTAATATGTGTAACTAGTGATCACTTTTTGTGACAAACTAATTCATTCAATAATATATTCAACAGACAAGAGAACGTAAATACATAATTTGCATTACTTTTAACATCAAATTTTTGTAAATTATATATACGCTATAGACATGAAAGCTAGATAATTGATTACTTTCAATTGCACTAAGGATATTGCAAAATACTATATCGCGTGTCCATTCTATAATTTGTAAATTTGAATATTGACATATTTGCAAATTTTTTGAAATAATACACCGTATAGCCGAGAAAATTAATTATTAATAACCATATAGTTTACATAAGTCAAAATTAACTCTAATACTGTGATTTGATTGATATATGGCTACCACAATGGGAAACCTTGGAAGGAATTTGTTATTACGTTTTGTTTATTCCATAAATTTTGTTGTTTGATATTATAATTTTGCCAGAATACCAAAACCCTAAGCAATTAATACATCACCTTGTTTTTGTTTTAACACACTACTTCTGAAAGCCCGAACGATTCAGTGTTCTGCTTACATAGAACTATGTAATCTCCGTCTCCAATTAACCTTATTCCATTAGTAATCATTGTATATTGAATTTTTCAGATATAATTCAATCAAATAAAAAACGAATACTGGTAAGCTTAAACAATTAGTTTGGTAACTGTTCATGGATGATCATTTGGATGATTCATTATAATAATGGATGGTGGAATATATTTGTCATTCTGTGAGGAATCATGTTAATCAAGAGATTTAACTTTAAGCACAATACGTAGTGCCTTTCGAATTACTACTAATTCAACCATGAAAATACATGTGAGGTATATGAAGCTTCTATATTTTATAACTGCATATTCAAAAACAACGGAACGAAAAACATTTCCTCAGAATTATTAATTGGACGTTGGATTTGAGAAACTTAGTTGATAAATTCATTTCTTCCAGAGGTCTTGACTAAAGTCTCTTTTGCTATATTTTTGGAACAACTTGTGTAGTAAAAGGGACGTACAAGAAAAATATTGCCGCCTCAATGCATGGTAAAAAAACGGATCAAAACGCATTTTAAGATGAATAATAGTAAATACAATTATGTTTTATTTAATATCTAAATTTATATAAAGATAGCTTGTAAAGCATTGTGATTCTCTTTCTTTATTATTCCAAGGAACAAGGTTGTTTCGTTTAAATAAGTAATTCATTTTATAAATTCAGTCGGAGTATGGTCAAATAATTTGTGTTATATGTGTACGATTAAGCTTATTTGAGTTCTCATTCTGTAGAAAAAGTGATATAAAGTAGATCATTGAAATACGTTTCCCCAGCTGCTGATAAATTCTGCTGTTTTTAAAACATGAGAGTTTGACATCTGACAACAAGTTAACAGGTTGAAGGGAAATAAATTTTCTTCACTCTTTTCTCTTCACTACTCCGTTAATAAACAAGTCCCTAAGTCAGTTCTATAAGAGATAACATAGTCCTTATCGGTCCGGGGACTTCTTTTCTCTTACCCTGACTGCAAGCACATATATACTGAGAGCTCTAAATCTTGCAGTGCATTTGGGATTAACAACGGGGAATTCCGTTACAAACTCCCTGAACAGGATTCAATATTGGCCGCTCTTTGCGATACTTAAAGATTTATCCAACATTGCAGTAAAATATTTCAAAGAATGGCCTTCATCATGGAATCATACTTATCGATTCCCGAAATTCCCTCGAATGTTTCCTCGAAGAGAAATTCAACCATACCCTGGTCATCGACTTGCGGTTACTCATAAATACCCTCTAACTGAATGGTTACAGGATAACTTTAGTGTCACGTTGGCATAACGGAAAAAGAAGGTGCGGATAGTGCGTCTAAATCGGAAGTCTCCTCCCCCCTCCCTATCACAGATGTTTGTATCACCTCTGATCTTAACAGATCAATTGAAAAGTCCCCGACCTGACATATATATGGCGCTACTAGAATTAAATCCATACATTTTTAGTTAGCCTTAACCCTCAAAAAATGCGTGTATAAATTTGAGAGGTGTAGGATCATTAGTTTGTGAATTATGTTATTTTGAGTGAAGTAACATTTGTTATTGTGAAAAAAATTATAAAAAAGGAATTTCGCGTGTTGACGAAATATTGCTTTATGAAGGGAAAAAATACAGTTGAACGAAAAAATTGGCTTGATGCCGAGATTCCGGACACTGCCCCAGGAAAAGTTTGATGACGAGTTGATGATTCCGAGCAGTGTTTGAAGATGATCAAGAGTAATAAACCCGAGTTTTTGCGTCGATATGTGACAATGGATGAAACATGGCTTCATCGTTTCACTCCGAAGTTCAATCGACAGTCATCCGAGTCGACTGCACACGATGAACCCACTCCAAAACGTGGGAAAACGCAACAGTCGGCTGGCAAGGTTATGGAATCTGTATTTTGGGATGCGCATGTAATAATTTTCATTGGCTACCTTAGAAAGGAAAGGAGCATCAACAACGACTACCACATAGCTTTATTGGACCGTTTGAACGGCGAAATCGCCGAAAAACGGCCGCATTTGAAGATAAAGAACATGCTGCTTCGTCAAGACAATGCACCGTGTCACAAGTCAGTTAAAACGGTGGCAAAAATCCATGAATTGGGCTGCGAATTGCTTCCTCATATACCGTATTCTCCAGATCTGGCCCCCAGCGATAATTTCCAGTTCTCAGATCTCAAACGTATGTTCGCTGGGAAGATATTTTCGTCGAATGAAGAGGTGATCGCCTAAACTGAGGCGATCGACAAATCGTACTACAAAAATAGAATCGAAATGTTGGAGGTTCGCTATAATCAGCGTATCACCCTTGTAGGGAGTTATGTTGATTAAAAAAACTAGTTTTGTCAAAAAAAATTGTTTTACTATGGTAGGCCAGGGACTTTTCAGTTGACCTATTATTCAATTCGTATTTCTCTAAGAACGAAGTGCAGCGTAGTTAGGTCTAGGATGCCAGCTATAACAAGCTCCCAAATTGAAATGGAATTTCCTCCTTTCTTCACGTTCCTTACCTTCGTCACCATGCCGTAGCTCTGACTTTAATGAATCACGGTCAAGATCGTCACTTGATGACTTCGAGTCCGCCGGTTTACTCTGTGTTTTGCTACCTTAACCTTACCTCAGTCTACCAAATATTCGGAGACCATCCATGACTCACCCAGCTTAGGGCTATACAATATGTATACTCCGATACAACTGCGGTACAACTTTAGGAATTCCTTAACAGGAGGAAACACGGACTCCTTGGATCGAGTATGCTCGTATAACGAAAAATATATTATATTCATATAGTCTAGCCTATGCTGATATAAGTGTTGCTGACCAAATTACCATTACCGTTTCGGTGTGGGTGATAGTTTGTGCGGTTTGGAAGGAACCTCTACTTTGTCACGGTTGTGTATGTTTACTTGAATTTTTGTCTATATTTAAATTGCATATATCCTACTCTCCTCTGTTTGTTTTATTAATATTATCTTATTTATTAATGTATATATAAACTTTATTAATGTGCCCATTCCCCTATACCAACATCGTAATATTTTACAGTCACGAAATGATGATATTTGGCAAAGCTATAAAAAACCTCTTTTCGCTCGATTTTCTGGAACTGAATATTTAAGAACATTGACGTTCCTTCTTACATTTTCATTTTGTTTCGGAATTATCGGATTTGTTTTTACATTCTGCATTTAGGTTGATACATGCTAATAATGTGAACGTCGCATTTGAAATTGTTTTCATTCAGTTTTTGACGAATGGGTCTACAACTTTCCAACACCCAAAACCCAATACCTTTTATCGAACCCGCCATCTTTTATCGAACCGAAAATCTATTGCATAAACTGTTATACTTGTCATACGTCCGTTTTGAGTAAATTAGTAGTAGTAATATATGTATAGACGATTGCTATACGTTTTCATATTCGAATCAAATTGTTTGTACGGTTGGTTAAACCAATTAAAATAATTGTAGTATCGTTCACGTTTTTACAAAATCAATTACTTTTATTTTATAGAATCATAAATTTTCGTTACAAGTTTCTACTTTACAATTTGTGTAATATATAAATATTAATACGTACTTATTTTGAAATATCGAGTCTATAGCGGACTGTGGTCTCCTATATTTTATGTCATATAGTTGAATACAGTTTTACTTAATAATAGTAATTTTATTGATATTATTGTAAAACGTATTTCAGTTTGGTCAGTTTTACTAAATTTGGGAAAATCTAATATAGTATTTTTGCAACAATATATTATTCAATGTATGTCGACTCTTCGAAAACCACATTTTTGCTATTGGGATTGTCGTAGTAGATCCACTTTCCTTCCTCAATCGTCAACATTTTTTGACGCTCAAATAATTAAACCGAGATGTCGAAACAGCTGAAAATTATATTTTCAGTTAATTCATGTGATTTCCCTCCTTTTGGATCTTTCTGGAAACACTTGATTGACGAGTGAAGCTTTCTAAGTCGCCTGAAAGTAGGAGCTGGGTTTTCAGCTAAGAAGTATTTTATATTATTATCGTTTTATCGTTCTTTATTTATGTTCGTTTTATCGTGTTTATTATCGTTCTATAAAAATATCCCACAATTGACCAGGTACATAATAGCATCACAAAAAGAAAAAAATATTTCTGAGCTATATTTTTGGACATAGCTCACGCCCCGCGATAAAGCTTGGTATAAGAGACTCGTGAATTAGAATTTCTGATGACGCTACGGCACTTGCCCTACGGATATTGGAGGTAACAGTGAAGGAGTTGTATCAACCGCTACAAACCTTTAGGCCACCACGTATTCACCTACATCAAGTTCAAAGGTTGGCAATGCTAGTGGATTGGTACCGTGCGGTTCTCGTCTATAAAAGACCACCACGAAGACGTCTCGCTCTCTTTTCGCCATTCTTTTTCTTTTCTTTTTTTCTTTTCTCTATCCCCTTGTAACAGTACCACTTCCATAGCGCTTCCGTACTTCCTTTACCTAATCTGAATATTCTGTCAATTCTCCCGTCGCTCGCATGTATCAATCAATCTCGAAATAAACAAGTTTTCATTTAAGTGTTTTTAGTTCCAAACTTCAGAAAAAACTTAAAAAGGAAAAGAAAATGTATTGGTTATTTAGAAGAAAATTTAAGTTGTTCATATATAATAAGTTGCTATTATTCGAGCAAAAACTAAAACCAATATAGACCTATAGAATTCAGCTGTGGTTATGTTCTGCAGAAAGTAATATGAACATAACACAAGTATTTCAGAACAAAGTGCTGAAAACCATTGTCTAGAGACATTTTTTCAAATCAAGCAACCCTCATATTCAATGTTCAAAATGAACTTTTTATGATAATACTAAATAGACAAATTATTTTATGTAGAGAAGTGTTTATTTAAAAAAACATCGTTAATATTGACGAAATAAAGAATAAATATTTTCATCGTCCAATTAGCTTGACAGTTTGACAATGTAACAAATATTGAAATATATATTCACCACCATATATTCTAATAAAAATCAACCAAGACAACTATTAAATCCAACCAGGTCATTATAATGAACTAAAAGGACAAAATACTTAACAGGAAAAGTGTTGATTAGTAGCTCACACAAACATAATTTAGAGGATATTTTGAATAGTTATATTTTGGTGTCAGAACGGCGATCTATTATATAAAAACTTTTCTTGTACTAATAATATAGTTATTAGAAGATAAGATGAAATTTCAATCAAGATCCGCTAAACGTAAAATAAAAAGAAAAACCAAAATAAAATAAAAATATTAACTAGAATATTATACCCGATTTTCAAAGGCCATGGGAATTAAATAGCTTTTGTTTAATTATAATGTCAGCTGATCCGATAATAATGTAAAACGATAACTATATAGGTTGTAATAGTGTTTTCTTTCCATTACGGGAAAATACATGAATGCACTTTATAAGCTGCCTTATCATTGCTGCAAATATCAAAACAGTTAATCGGAGATGACTTTTGCTACTTTCTTATCCATTAAAAATTTCACGCATCTAAACATGCTATTAAGTAACTATTACGAAAGCTATTATCGCATTAAATAGGCTATTTCATTAATTGGCTGTCAAATAACTGTAAGGCCTGACCTAATAAATACGGCACCAGCAGACAAAGGCGCTATTGCTTCTCCATCAAAATAAAAAATAAACATTATTAACAAGTTCCTAGTGAGTCGTACTTGACAGATGTTTACCAACATACATATGCGCAATTACCCTACTCTTTTTAGAGTACGTTATTGTGTCAAGATATTGATGAGCTCTTGTATATGCATCATCTTAACATACCATGTTGTGTGCCACATAGTACTAAAATATTAACTACAAATTTATTTGAACTGATCATTCAACCTGAATATAAGAAGGGAACATAACTATTTATATCGTTAATGGATTCATAATTAATTTACAATATGTCTGTATTTATATTAACAGTTGAAAGATTTAGTAAAAAACTAGTTGATGTTTTGTAACGTTTCAATATAGTGCATTTATTAAAACGAAATAGAAAATTTAAAAAAATAGTTAATTCCAGAATGATAACGAAGAATAAATATGTACAAAAATACTTGGATAAGTGAGGTACTATTTTAAAAAGAACACAGTCATATGCAATATATCCAAAATTCCTATCTACCACATTTGTTCCTAACACATGTATCAGGTATTAACCAAATAGTTTTTTTTTATTTGAAAGGTCTATTAGTTTCACTATATAATCAATATAAAATCGTTTAAATGTCCGCCAAAGCCCCTCTCCTCTCCCAAAGCCAAATCAGTACTCTCCTAGGAGAGGGGAAAATTAAAAAATTGTTCATGCTGAGTATTCACTTTGGAGCTAGCATATATTCTGTCATCTAAAACGCTGCCAAAGATATTATTTTATAATGCCAAACAGAGTAACTACTAATTTCATTGGAATATATAAATTGAAATAATTTCTACATAAGTAACAATATTGAAATAGCTAAAATTAATAAAAAACCCGAAAAAGACAAGAAATTAATATATCTTAAAAACCTTACGAGTATTATCCGGTCCTCCAATTTTACTCAAGGTGGTAGTGGAGCCACCTACCTTGATTTGCAGTCAGAACGATGGTGGTTGTTGTGGATAAAGAAGAAAATATTAGCATTGTTCGTTGATCTCTAGTAGATTATCAAATGTTCTCGACAAGTACTTGACTATTATAAATTTAAATAATTTATGACATGTCATATATAGTATAAGTCTGCAATGCTTATTAACCCTAATTTTCAAAGCATAGAACTTGGGTTCTGACAAAATTACGATGTATTTTGTCTGGTAAATTTAAGACTTATTTTTAAACCAATGCAAAATTTGAAAGACACATTTCTAAGGTGATCATATCACATATAACAGGCCATTGGGAATGATGTTGAGAATGATTCTAAGAGCCGAATGATGAGTAATATCAGTGTTTGAATTAACAAACACAGTCATTGTCTGAAATTTCAAAATTATATGAGGGCATGGTGGAATGTTCTTGATTTGACATCGAGAGCGATTCCAAACAGCAAAAAGTATGGTCTGTCCTCTTAAGTAGTTTGTTGCCATGCATTTTTGTGACAAACATCATGGGAATTTTTCTTTACATCTATATTCTGATCCTTCCATGGCAAACATAAAAATTAAGCAGCCGGTTTTAAAATAGGCGGTTAGGGAGCGAGTTAGATGATTAGGTAAAAATCAGTGGGCCGGTTAGCCGATGCTAAAGGAATATTGAAAATAAACGTGCGAAACACCTAGTACAAGTAACGAGAAATATTGACGAGTTCAATTCGTAAAAGCAAATTGTTATGGACAGCATGTTTCTGGGATGCAGAGTGATCCTGTTAAATAATCATTTTGAAAAATAATCACTTCTTTACGATCTTCTTGACCAGCCTGGTCTCAAAATTTGAGAGAAGAGATCTGGCTGGAAAATTAAAATATAATCTTTCACCAGGATCACGTACATATACTCAAGAGTATCATCCATATTCTTCTGATTTAGCACCTTTAGATCTTCACATGCTCCTAAATTTGAAGATATTTGTGTTTGAGTAAATGAATATTTTTACAGCCTTCTTGAGTCTCACTTCCTGGGAAAAACAGTGATGTTGGAGAAACGATTTACCAATTGTGTTGAAATCAAAGAAGATAAAAATTCACAGTTTTTCGTTATCAGGCCGAAAACTTATCACATTGACCTATTATAATTTTACTCTATTACATTTAAAATACACAGAGTTGAAACCACATTAATGACAATGTTCTTATTCACTTAAATAGTTTAATTAATTTAAATAATATTAATTGACAAATTATTACTTAAAATAATTAACAATATTAAATTATTATTTCTTATTAATTAGAATATCATTATTCGTTAACTGTTACATGTTTGCAGAATGCTTATTGTTAAGCCTGTTGTTCTGGTATGCACTAACAGATAAATATATTAAAGACATTGACATAAATTCGCTAACATAAAAATACTTGCATAACTTTGCTACAACACGATACCCATGTTCTTTTGAACTGAATTTGTATTAACAGGGACACTTTAGTAAATGCGCATAGCAAGTGAGACAAAAGCACTTGAAATGCTTTAAATACATCTAGTTCAGTTTAGTACATATAGAACCGTTCCTAGTATAATAGCGACATATAAACCCATTTTGATATTACGATAATAATTTGATATGCCTATTGTGCAATAGACGCATATAACAAATATGGTAATGATAAGCATTCAAAGAAACAACATAATATGCCTGTATATAAAAAATACTTGTCCAGAACTAGAACGTTAGTTTGCAAATGAAATAAAATCAAAACTGTACCGAAGTGATTGTATCTGCTAATAAATGGGAGTATGATTTAAATTTGCCGGTAAAAGGGATACAATTAAATAGAAAAATTAGTTTTTTCTTATCGACAACCAGATTGTATATAGGTTACGGCAATGCGGATTGGTTCAAAACTATCTCAGGTTATTAATGTCTATACTGAATAGGAATTAATTTACAATACCAATCGAATACGGTAAAATAAATATTCAGTATATATACACGTAATTTCAACTTATTTGATATAGTGTTGTTACGTAAATTTATTTTAATGGAAAGAAATACATCTTATGTTATAGTCAAATGTAATTAATATAAATATCCAGAATAAACAAATATTTCTTCAAGCAGTGTTTTTAGCTCCCGTGCAAATTCCTTCAGCAAAATCGTACTGAGTGTTCGGACAAACAATCGCATCGACAGTCACACATTCCGATCGACCGACCGACCAAACGAACATTTCTACATCTCAAATAGTTTGGTTATAATAATTTTTGCAGTAAACATTTTGGGGTTATAAAATGTTTCGTTTTCAATAGAGGCTGGTCTTTCCCTGGGTTAAAAAGTGGGCAGCTGAGTTTAGATGTGGTTGCACTTGAAGGACGGCCAAAATCTACATTTATGGAAGAAGTTATTGAAAAACTGCTGGGCATCATGCTGGATGATAGGTGACATCTGGAACAAATAATTAAGTATTTTAAAGCTTTACACAAGGAGGGTTCCGCATTTCCAGAATATCGATCAAAATCGAATGCGCAATATTTTCGTAGCAATCTCTGGACGGATTCTGATCGATTTTGTGGGGCGATTAATTTTCATGGATGAAATATGGTTTCACCACCCATATACACATTTTTGTATACAAAAGGGATCTTTTATTTGTTAAAACAACAAAACAATTGTAGATAAATATTTCTCTCGCTCTCTTCCAAACCGCTACAATCAGTACATTCCCCTAATTTGGCAACCTCAGGTTTCCATTTGTTTTCAAACCTGGAAAATGTCTTTAAGGCTGTCACTTGCGGAAATAATATTGTTGAGAAAACGCTTCTTAACAGAATATCGCAGTATTTCATTTCTCAATTCAGTCTTCATTTCATTTAAACCAGATTAAAATATCAAGATGTAAAGATCATTTTCATTACTAATGCGTTCTGCTACGCGAAAATATTAAGCAGGTATTTCATTTAAGTGAAGAGTTTACATGTCGCTATTTGTTACAAGAGGTATAGCTTCGAGCTGACTGATAACTTTTAGACATTTCTCATACACCATAATTCTTTAGAAACTAAAAAATTAGCTTCAAAAATGAACTGGTTTCGAATTGAAGAGAATAAAACTGAGTGGAGCTTTACTAATACTGTCTCATTTAGTTTTATGAGTCTTGGTTAAACTGAAAAGTATATATAAAAGAAGTGCGCCTTCTATTACAAATTGAGGGGTCATATTATTTAATTTACATAGATTCGGTAAATTTAGACTGACAACTCCGTTACTTTTTAAACTAAAATAATATTTATTAATCAAGATGCAACCGAAATGTAGATATAAGTTATAAAATGTCAAAGGGTTTACAAAACCAAAACTATTAGTTTACATAGAAAACTGTTTTATGCTACAGAAAGAAGAGGCGACTCGTTGAATGGCTATACAAACCAACAATGAAGGTTATTTTCTATTAGAAAACAGACAAAGCCGTCTTGCTTGTTCACCATTCAGGTAGTTTTGAAATCGATGGTCGGATTATTAGGGTATTATTATATAACATTGCAAAATTCTTTAGAACATTAGTGATAATAATTACATATTATAAACCGGAAAATATTTTTTTACACTTTGCTTGTTTTGATAAATTTCAAATTACTTGTTATTACTCTGATGCATTAGATGATGTGATTGATATGATATTAAAAATAATTTTCTTTTCCTCTTATTAAGAGTAATAACTTTATTTTTATTATTTTATTTATACTAGAATTTTCTTATAAGTCAAAGCCAAAATAAACTAAATCTCAAAATTGATGCCACGATATCGCGACGCTTTGACGTCATAAATTTAGATGACGTGAGTTCACTGACTATTTTGACCGGACTATAGAAACAAAGTACAGCTCATATACTTTTTAACAATATTTCAAAATTATTAATCTATTACATCGAATGAACTTACAGATCACATATTAAATATCAGGAATAACATATTTTATAAACTAAATAATAGCTAATTATATACCATAATTGTAAATAATGAAATCTGACTCAGTCGCTACCGGTACTTTCAGAATGTCTTTAGCTAGCATATACTTCAGTGCATTCACGGTACTCTCTCTATTTTCAAGACTTTTTGTTTAGGATAGACCACAATGAGTAGTTTATTGAATTTAGATCAGAATAGTTAAATATTTATGATCAGAAATTATATTCCGGACAATCGCTTTGCACGGATTACTGTCACCAATTTCTATGAAATACAAATTCATTAAGCTTAATATTTACTTTAATTATATTTCATGGTCCTAACTTTATGTTTTATTGATATCATATAATATATGAACGTATAGTGTACACCGAGAAAACAAACAAACGAAACTTTGAAAATGGTTTAATATTATATTATCGTTTATACACTCTATAAATGGGCCGTTAAAAGACGATTTAAAAGCTTTGATATCGAACTTTGTTATTACCTTAACAGCTAAATGAACAACTACGAATAGATGAATAATGTTGATTAAATTAAATATGGTGCAATTTTTGCTTGACAGGAAGAAAAATAAGAGTTTTCTCTGGTGTGTGCTACTTAGCAAATACAAATTCGATCAATTTAGAATACCTATAATGGATAAAGATGGGTTAATATTATGGTACCAATATAATAGTGATCAAAACAGAACATGTCCCAATCATAATCTCATGTTCTGCATATGCTGGGATTACCAAAATTTTGGGCCAATAGCTATTTAAATTTATAGAAACCACCATTCCCGAGATTTTTAATAAAAAAAATGATCAATTATACTGATTCACTATATTGTAAGATGTGTGAAACCTATATTAATTGGGATTGAACTGAACTTATTATATTAATTAATTATATATGATTCTTACTTGATAAGATCTATGACCTGGCTGATAAAGAGCTGACAAAAAAGGAAAAATATTGAAACAACTAATATAATTGAATCGACAAAGTATCATTATATTCTATAAGAAAGCCTAAAATAATTAATATAATAATATAATTTTAGATACAGTTCAATGTAAAATATTATGCCAGATTTCTGGAAATTCGGTATTTAACAATTCCGCAGTAAATAGGGAATTTATTAGCATTTATAAGATAATAATTATGTATCATAATTATTATTACACGATAACTATTTTTTACGCCCATCATATATATATATATATATATATATATATATATATATATATATATATATATATATATATATATATATATATTCAGTAAGTATAGCAAAAATACAGTTATTCGGTGGCTGAGCTTTATATTACCAAGCGAAATCTTTAGCTCATATATTTCATCCTGAAGAGCGACATGAAATGCTGAAAACGTCTTTAGAGCCTTTTATTGTCAAAAAAGCAATTACGTTTCCTCTTTGGTCGATACATAACATCCATATACCTAATACAGTCGTATATTTTCCTCTTTGCCGCCACAATAAATTTTGGTTCGCGAAAGGCATTTTAAACCAGTTTAAGAATGTATGTCAATTGGGTTAGATTCTCTTTTTTTTCTTTCGAAATATTTTATATGATTTGGATCTAAAAAATAACCGTCATTGTGTTTCCTTTGTAGAGAGGCATTTTTTATGTAATAAGTAATGTATTATTGCCTCTCTCCATTTTTGGACACTTGGACGGTTGATATAAATATAAATATATTTATGTATTAAATTACTTTAACAAACAACCATATCCTTATAAATAAAGATCTACATTTTCATGTCCCGAATGAATTATAAATAGGGACATATTAAATTTATCTTTATTTAAATTTAGTTCTTATTTAAATTTTTATTAAGTTATAAAAGTACGTATACATACAACTATGTATGATTACACTCTTTTTGAAAATATTATATTTTTATTCATAGTTTCCTGGAATTTAATATTATCTAATGATGTACGCTAACCAGACTATTACTTTATTTAAACATTTAAATATTAAACATGGATCTGAATATGTAATTTCATAATTTTTGTAATATAAACAGAAATACAACTATTTATACTTTCAATATGGCGGTTAGTTCTTAATTCTCTTGAGATAATACTTAATGATGTTTGATAATTGAGGATTTAGCATTAATAGATAGAGATAAAGTATTTAGTAGTAAACATTTCAATATATTTTTGGCATGACGTACCAGAGAAATAGAAAAACGTTTAAATAGTGAATAATTTTTATAGAGCAGTATTTACGTTTCTTCACTTTTATCTCTCTCTATCTCTTTTAGTACAACTAGAAACATTCATAGGAGGGTTATTATTTGCATTTATGTCCGAATAATTAAAACGCAAATATCGATTATCGAAATCAAATTCAGCTTTTTCCAACATATTGTCCGAGAAAATCGATTGGTTTTTTCATGCACTGGTATCCATTTCCTTATCACTTTTTACACGCATACCGATTAAGGTAATTATTGAACGCATCAACGGAATCTTTACTATATGAGAATGAAAACAAAATAATTGGATGCAAAATCACAACTCTAACATGGACAACCACTATTTAATTTTAAAACAGGGAATAATCCGAGTTTGGCGCATGCGTATATACAGCTATATTTACTTAATTTTTTATGGTTATTATTAGATTTAATGTCGAATATACTAAGCAGGTAAATAGGTATAGGAAGTATATAAAAATGGTAAAATTTTGGAAATAACATATTAAAAAAGTATTGAATAAAATGAAATAATACAAATATAAATAATACATATCCAACTATTCCGCTTTTATAAAAACATCATATTACACGTCATCATAATTTTTTAAAATAAAAATACACAAATATGACAAATAATTGGTTTAATGTTGGAACTATATATAAAGAGAGACAAAAACATTGAAAATTTTTTGGTATAACACATTTTATTTAAAAAAATATTGAATAAAATGAAATAATAAAATTAATTTCTATGTGCCTTTTTATTTTTATAAAAAGCCATATTTTAATAAATTTACATATTTGAACAATCAACAAGAACTCCAAGGACCATATAAATAAACATTGCCATAAAAAGACCAAAATCGTTTATATCAAACACAGCCAATATAATTAAAACCAAGCGAACTACTTTACTAGCCTAAAACGAATGGATAATCGTATTTTAAAGCTGAAGGATATCTCAGTCACCCCATCATTACTTTATACACAACAAACATTCATTTACCTATACTCTTAGATAAGAATGCATTGTATTTTCCTTGTCATTAGATCATTAGGATGTTGTTGGTAGTTTTGTATATTGTTTAATTGATCCAGGTATCATTGTACACTGTCCTTACATCTTAGCAAAATGCTGTCTAATTTTTTCTTCTCTGATTCTCGAAATTTCATATTCTTCGACTTTTATTCTCAACAAATTCTAGCTCCATCTTAGCTATAAATTAAAATTTAAATCATAACTAAAATATATTATGTTCAAATTGAATGTCAAATTATTACCAGTTTTTGCTACTATTCTTGATGGACAAACCTCATTAATGACTTGACTACTTCTAACATAACAAGAATATGTCTCTTCTCTGTTCTTGTTATCACTAAATTTTGGCATATGTTGATAGCTATTCGATATCCTCGAAAAGGAAGTGTTATTAGTTTTTTTACTAAAATAACCAATTCCTACTATAAATAAAATAGATGCTGTTTGGATTTTATAACTTTTAAAAATTTAACCTTACATTCTGCACTTACACTTATTCTTCCATACTTTAAAACGAATGTATGTTAAACCACCTAGAATAGCACAATAATTTGGTAATGGTTACTGCAGAATTATTAATGTAACACAAAATCAAAATAGTCTAGATTTTTTTGTTGTTTTGATCAGATCGACCGTCGAAATGAATAGACCGCCATTAGAAGAGAAAGACAATATAGTTTATTCTTTTCCATAGTTTATTATATGCAGGCGAGTGCACATGCGCCATATCCCAAGACGTATTGAATTATTAGAACCGATATCGTGTTTAGCCCTTCTTTCGCTTCTGGAAAATAAAGGGTCATGTATTATTCGGAATGGCAAAAGGCAACCATTATACTGCCAACGGCCCGCCAAAACAAAACATATTAAGTTATATACAGTTTTTCAAGCAATTTAAAGCTAATTGTTTTCTTGAATCAATCGATATGAACCATTCCTTGAGCATTTGTCAAGTTTTACGGGATCAAGCTCGACCCGTTTTGGCCATACAATCATACTATATACTTTTAGTATTTATGATCAACAAACTTAAAATAAAAATGGCAATCTTTGACGACAGTTGGTATTGCTAAGCACAGATAAATAAATAACAACACTCGTATTTTGTAATCCCGTCTCTCATCTCACGGTTGAATGGTTCTTCCTTTGGTGGTGTGATATGGTGGCACTGACATGATATATTTCTAATCTAGTTATTTGTAAAATATCACCGTAATTATTATTTCTCCGTGAAAGCGATTTCTTTTATTATTTCAATAAAATGATTCAATGTTTTGTTAATTACGATATTCATAAAATTTCCATTTCATAATAAATGAAGTTAGGTATATAGGGGTTACGTATATTGTACTTAAAATAATTAACTTACTAACAAATAAATACTGTTCAAAGTAGTTGTTGGATAATGCTTTTAATCAAATTATAATTCAGTTACTAATATGAAATTGTGATGAGATTAGACTTTCTTTGGAGTTATTATTTACTAAAAGATCATAGTGACAGGAACATATCAATTACATAAGTCAACTTATGAACATGTCATATCATATTGTACCAAGAAATAACACAAATTAATAGCCCGCTTTACAAATAAAACTTAAGAAAATTAGCCCCAATAGGCTTATGTACAGCACGACACTTTTGAAATCTGGTTCGCTGATTTAGTGATGCTGAAGGTGCCATTAGTGTATACATGTTATGCTACAATAGGTACATCATACAATCAATTATATGGTTTCAATGACATGTTTCAATGTATGCTTCTTAGATTATGTAATATACATTTTCGTAGATATGCCATAACAAATTGGTTATATCATTTAAAAAATATTGTTTTGTTGTTATGTTGTTTATGTTAATGCACTATGGTTATTAACTCTTGTCGTGGTTTAGAATAAGAAAAACGATAGATAGGTATAGCGGTTTTAGCTGTGGTAGTAAAAATCATCTTAAGTAAAATATCTAAACACTTTCCGGTAGAAATATTTGCAAAATATTTTCAATATACAAATTAGTGTGTTAATTTTCTCCTTTTGGTCAATAAAATATATTTTGTATAATAGATTTCACTTCAACTTACATTCAACCATTGAATGTATGTAAATTCAATATTATTTATCGACTATTCTCAAAACAGAATAATTGCAACTCTTAATACTATATATATTACTTGTATAGCAAAGAAAAATGTTTAGTTGTTTTACTAAAATAAATTAATTCGGTAGCAAATGTTATCAGTGCTATACAATAAAATAGCTGGATAAATTACCTGCCGCTATGCAGACATTTGATAATTTAGTATGCTCTAGATTTTAATATAGTACATCATTATAAATGAAACGCAGCTTCAGTTGATCGAGACCTGACTCGAGATAAAACTAAGATAGTGAACACAAGAATCGAAAGAGTTGCAAAACGAAAATAACCTAACATTTAAATGTTGGCTTAGAAAAAAATATTAATAGGCAAGTAAGTTTACACCATTCGAGAAGGAAGCCGGTACCAATAAATTATGCGAAAATAGCTCGTTGTAAAACACCATCGTTTAAAATTGGCCATATGTCAACAACATAACCCTGAAATAGTTTTTTGAAAGTTTTTTTTCTTTTTAGATTAGAATAAGTGCCATTTTTGCGAACTTTCTTTAATTTTAATGAAATCTATAGCTCATGAGAATTTAACTGCCTAATATAAGATAAGCTTTTGTAAGTGGTTGCAAAAATTATAACATAGTGGAAGGTCACGAGTATATAACTATACAGCAACAAGTTCCAACCAAACAACGTCATCATGGGAAATCACTACAGATTACCGCATCAATTAGTTAGGGTTTGACTTGAAAATGAAGCATCGAATCCGATGCATATTTCGGTCGAAAACACACAATCTGTCCAAGCGCATCTTATGCTATAAGAAGATATAAAACTGAATCGATTCGTATAATAAAAATTAAGAAAAAATAATTGCATATAACTGATAAAAGTTTTATTTTGCCAAAGCAAGAAACACTATCACAAACCCTTTGTTTGTTGGAAAATTTTTTTAAGGAAAAATATTTAAATAAGTAAATGATGTCATGAATGTTAAAGATTTGGTTTAATCTATTTTCTGAAATTAGACTAATCATTCACAAATGACTTTCTTATTTGATATGGCTAAGATACATTTTTTGTACAGATATATATTAGATATTAGATATATTAGATATATATTAGATTATACAGATACATACAAAATCAATGGTTTAAAAAAGGATTAAATCCAAAAAAAGGAAATAAAACTGTTTTATAATTTACAAAAATGAATAGAACAAGAATTCAACGAAATATAGTACGGAAGTTTAGAAAATAAAAAATAGGTTAACGTACTTTGTTATTATCGTTTTATCATCTATCAATTCTACTCAGACTTCAGAAAAATTAGTACCGGAATCTATACGCCATATTATATCGGAGAGTTTTTTTTAATTAAAAGTCGGCAGTGAAGGGTATTTTGGTAAAATATGTAAGCTATTACGTTGTTGTAGAATAATAAAAATGTAATTACATTTTACAATTGACTGATTTAGATTGGTTTCGAAAAAATTAACACTTATTATTATAAATGTAATGTCAAATTCAATGACGTTAAAAGAACTTTACTAAATAATATTATAAATAAATCTGAGGACTGATATATTAAATTTAATTGAAATCTGTGCAGTTTGGGTTTGATAATGACAGCGCAATATTTATCGTTGCGAAAGCTCAATGTCAATACGATATTCTAAACTTTTTTTAATTTCAATGTTGAAATCATTACGATTGGTTTCATTAAAATAATTTACGGTACAAAATTTGTTAGTTTTTCGTTAGCACTATCTTATATGAACTAAACTGATATATATTTTTCCAGTTTTATTAATATAATATTAAATTGTTACCGATTAACGTACAAGTTACATTTATAATTAGTTAAAACTGGATATCTCTATTAGCATTCATTGATCTTTATTTAGTATGTATAGAAATAGTCTTTGTTTATTGTTAAAGTACTAACCCTTTAATTTATTACATCAACCATATCCTAACGTTTTAACTTCAGTGTTAACATGGGAGCACATTCCAAGACCATACTGTATTCCGTAGGCCTATTATTTACTTTATATTATTTCTGCAGCAGCAACTTATTTTCTACGAACAATTGAGAATCCTTTCAGATTAAAAAATACGTTTATCATTTTTTCCCCGAGGTCATGTATTAAAATTGAAACTTAGAATTATTACTACTACTTACTATTATTTGTTACTGTTATGTTGTTCTTTCTAAACATAATTGAGAGTTTTCTCAATATACCAAAAGAATAAACGTGATTCAATCTTCATGTGATGGTTTACGAAATATCGGCCAACATGTCTTTCTGAAGAATTCTATTTTTCATTACCTCTAAATCATAATCTACCCACATAAGGCTAATTTTGTTTTGAACTAACTAGTTTTGTTTGAAAGGTTATTTACTATAACTGAACTCCAATGAGTTTTTTAACTTTCGATAAAATAGGAGGCTATTAAGTTTCTGTTTAGCATAGAGAGAGATTGCACTAAAAAGCGGTAATTCGGCTGTTAAAAAACCAAAATCACCAAAATATCAATATTATAACAATACTACTCTGTTCAATTTCTATTCAAATATTAAAAAATCAATGCTTGTAAAGATATTTTCGAACGTAGGGTTAATGGCAGTAGTAGAGGCTTATTTCGTCAATCTTTCAAAATTTCATTTCTGAGAAAGGATGTTTTCTTTCTAGTAACCAGCAGCCGCTTTATCTGGTAGGTATTCTAAATGGGGCAGAACTTCCAGAATGAGCTTGCGTCTAGGAGTCGCTATTGCTAGTTGTTTTTACAACAATATGTCAATTGGGTTATTGAACAGACGTACATAAAAGTGTGCATTAATAGATTCAGCTCACTAATAATTTAGCAGCTCGCAATATACTGGATTTTGAAAATCCAACGATATACATAGTTTTTTTTTTTGGCCTGAAACCGTTTAGGGGAATCCTGTTACGGATACCTGGTCGGGAAGACCCGCAGGAATAAGCGAGTTGGACTGGTTATGTGGAGACTGCCTCTGGGCTACCCACTATACCCCACAGGCTACACATATACATAGTTATGACACTTAGATTAGCCCATGATTTCTTACGCTTGGAACTGTCGTAGTTAATCTACTTTTCAGTCTACTCTTGTGATATTAATTTTTCGTACTTTTAGAATTTTTCCATTGCATGCAAACATATGAAAACAATTACTTATTTAATTACTTAGATGTTTAAATGTTTCTTCAGATTTTGAGCTGGATATTCCTCCAATAAGTCTTGCAATTCTTTGTCTTAGACTTTTTTGATTCCGCTCATTCTTTTAAATAACTGAAACCAAATGCAATAATTGGGATATAACTGAGCAACATCACTATAAGTTTCAAAAAATGTTTTATGGGTTTCCCAAAAATTATTCAAAGAAAATTTATTCAAATGTGGAAAATGCAACATAAATACATGCCATAATTAGCATCCCCATACTCCATAACTCAATTATATAAAATATAATAACTCAGTGCTACTAAATGTAAGAATATTATTTTATGTGAAGAAATATCAAAAGCATCGAATTTAATGGTTTACCAGAACAGAATATATATCACTGATCAAAATAATTGCCCCTATTATAAAGGGGTTATACTGCCATACTAACATAATTAGTTGAAGAGAATATGCACTTTCTGACTTAGATTCTGATCAAGAATGAAAATTAAAATTCTTTTTGCTGATATCTCAACAGTATTACTGTATTATTTTTTATTGACATACTGACCTTCCATCTCTTTCAAATACCCTCTGGTTTTCTTCTTTTTCTATATGGGCTTACATTGGCTTTAACATATTAGAAGGCAAATTTTAATTATCTTCTAGTTGTTGATGGCATTTTATATGTTATCCTGTTATATGCTATTTCTGAAGATGTTTTAATCTATCTAATAACAGAGGAACAATTGAAGAACAAATACGTATTTTATCAACTTAATAATAACATTTTTTATTAAATTAAACGATAAATTGAGTTGCTTATTTTGAAAATATTATATATTATTAAAAAAAATTAATTATTATCAAATTTCTTACTTCCGATTTCATGTATCCACTAGGCGCTCGTATTACATTTATTCCTATTACTCTTATAACCAATAGCAAATAAATACACATCGATCCCGTTAGCAATTTGGGTTTCAAATAAGGATTCTTCAAATCAACGATGGGAATCCTTTAAAAGAGGTACGCACTTCAATAGTCATATAACAGTATCGTTATTGAAAATGGAAACGGTTCCATTCGTACCCACACTGCACGAGTCAGCTGCCTCGTATTTCGACTGATTCCGTTACTAGCTCAACGCCACCGATGCTCATTTTTCTACGAACCTCTTTTGTTTTCCGTCTTACGTCCCACAGATGTCGTTCGATATCAGTGCCAACCATCAGTAACGTTAGATTGTTTACAATGATGTATATTTCATAGAACTATTATTGTTTCAATGAAGTATCTGATCTTGAATTAAACATCAGGAAATGATGCTGATTGGGCTGGAGTAAGAATATATCGGCTATAGGCAAGAAAAAAGAAGACGTAGCTAACAGTATATTTTATTAGATTGTAATAACTGCCTAAATCAGGCACGAATGAAGATATTAATGTATTTTTATACCTACAAAGATTAAATTAAGATTATTTTAAAGGTATACTGTTTAAATATTTACATTAGTTACCATTTTACTAACGCTGGTGGTGATCGGCAACAGGCGAACCGATGAAAATCGGACTTTTGACGTTGTCCTGTAACTTATTCCTATAACTTTTTGTTCTACAACCATAACTTAACTTATTCCTGTATTCCTATACTTATACGTTAAAAGCCTTGTTTCTGGTTAATTAATGAATAAGTGATGAATATTGTAAATATGGATATGCAGAAAGCCACGAATCTGTAGAAGAATTGAAAATAAGAAAAAATACACTAGATGTGGCATCTCTAAATAATTGATATCAATGATATATTATAAAGAAAATTGAGAAACTCTGTATCAAAAGATTCAAAACAATCACAAAAAAATAAATTTTATTAACATAGTTCAAGTTAATTAAATCCTTTATAATTAATAACTATTTCTAGTAAAATTTCATAATAATAATTTAATTTCCATAACAAATACGGTATAATAAAAATACCAAACAAATAAATAAAAACTGAAATGAAAAATGTTGATCGGCTGCATATCTCGATATATATACGATTTTGATCTGGACTGGATTATAAGTTAACTGAGAGAACTTCTAATTTACCTATTCTGTTTCTACTATTGAAGTTTCAGTCGAATCGGACTTGTCCAGAAAACTGCCACCACGGAGGATAAGATCCACGAACTCATATTGGCAGACTATCGGTTCAAGATGTGCGAGGTAACTGAGGTGTTAGTGCTGCATAGTATTTTGGGTATGAGAGAGGCTGTTGGCGCGATGGTTGCCGCGTTTGTTTGCTCCGGACTAGCTCAGCCGTGAGACCACATCTGAGCAGTGATTGACGTTGTTTAAGCGCAATCTGAAGGAGTTTCTCCGTCGATTCGACGCCGAATTACAGAAAAAAAATGGTCTCATTCGCCGGCTCACACCTTCGCACTTGCCACGAATAAATCGGTCGAATTTGGCATTAATATTATGTCCCGTCTACCGTGTTTTCCATATTTGACACCGGGCGACTTTTTTCTGCTTTTGAACTTAAAAAAGTCACTTGGCGGGCAGAAATTTCAGTCAAATGAGGAGGTAACTGCCGCCGCGGCAGCGCGCTTTGTTAAGCGTAGGGAAACGTATTTTTCGGACGAAGTTAAAGAAATTGGAGCATCGCTGGGTTGGAGCTAAGAGGAGACTATGTTGAGAAAAAAATTTTCGGTTTTCTTTTGTAGACCAGGTACCTATCGTACCATCCTCGTATATTAATAAAGCGTAAAGAACTTGGACTTATGGTAAACCCGATTTATTGCATAACTGAATTCTTAAGCACGTATGATATCGAACTGTTGGCTACTATCGATTGCCTAGCAAATTCAACATAGCCATCTTTCTGAACGCACTCGCTAAACTATTAAATGTGCTCGATATCTGTGAAGAGCCATTACTACAATCCCACCTGCCTAGTAGACACAGAATAGTTAGAATTAGATTATAACAGTTTTAGAATATAAATAAATGATATAAGACATTTATTACCTTTGGAAGAGTGAGTGCAAGAAGAATAAAAAAACAATGAGTTACAACGAAATTAATAAGCGATATTATTACGTATCATCATTAAGCTTGCAGAATATATTGCAATATAGGAGTTTATTAATTTCCTAACAATTTTTGAATATAAAAAGTATGTCCCATTAGACATCAGACGTTTTTAATATGATTAAATTTGAGTTGGAGTTGTTAAACCTCGATAATTTATACTTTAATTGGATACTACTGAATTTTGTACTTTGTCTATAGATAACAGTAATCAGAAACGCCTCCTAAAATATATTACAATAAGACGGTCCTCATCTACTCTACGTAACTACAAAGCTGCCAAGCCGTCATATAATAAACTTTTTCCGGAATTCTTCTACTCCTTTTTTAAAGTTTAAAGTTTTTTAAAGACCTTGGGTTAGTGGGGTGGCACCTATTTTATTAATTTATCACATAAATAATATATGAGTATCTGCATAACGTCTTGTGCATTTAATATCAGCCTAAGTATTTATTCGTTGAACTACAACCGCAAAGTTTGGCTAACAAGTATCTAGTATTTATAGTTAGTATTGCAGTTTAAATTTCTGTGTATCTATTATATAAAAATTATCTAGGTTAAAAGCAATTTATGAAATCAAATGTAGAACAATTTAAATATTAGCAGATAATATCATAACACGAAAATTATTTTCAATTCATGCATATGGCGTATTCATTTTGTATGTGAAGATCAGTGTTGTTAGTCTTGCCTTTATTATTGCATTATTGTTATTTATAGCTTCATTATATTCCTGCGCCATGTTCAGATATTCAAGCGTTAAACAAGTTATTTTTTTATTTGTTTCCTGGCTACTAATTAAATTTATCTATTTAATTATTATTTATTTAATATGTTTGTTTGTCGATGTTAGAGGCTTTATTCAATATTGCAAGCCGTATATATTTACGAGTTTTTGGAACTTTTAGCGATTCACGGCTTCTCTAATGAAGAGTATCTGCACATTGCAACTGAGTTCAGATAGAATATCTATCGCTCCATTTGAAGTTGGTCCAATTTTAGATATTCTGTACTTGCAGAATCAATGAATATTGGAACTAACTAGTTATATACTACAAAATTATAGTGGTAAAATTTACCGATGTGAACCATTTTCTTAGTTGTTTTTTGGTAGAAATATATAAGTAAGAGAATATACGAGTACTTTAAGAATCAAGTTAGCTTATAGCTCTTATAATTTATTTTTTATAGTATGTATTATTACTATACAGCGGATTTGTTTTTATAACATTTTAAAATTAATGTTAAAACAAAACTGATGCTATTACAAAAACAAATGGACCAACTAATAAATCTAGAGCAGTACAAAAATAAAATATGAAATGTAAAACACAGCAAAGATATAATTATTCAGATTTTTAAATAAATTAGGAAAATATAGTAAGTTTATACAAAGTATTGTTATGTCACTTAAAATAAAACAGGTATCATAAAAGTAAATAAAACAGATATGGATTTAAAATGAGCACTGGACTAATATCATTATGAATAGTAATTTAATGGTTTTTAATACTTTATTTTTTAAAGCAGAAATTACTGTTAGTTCAATAAATATGTTACACAAATATTAATATATATGTTATATAAATATTAATAGAAAATAGTAACGGCATTGATCTGAATTTTAAAATCAATAAATTGTAAATCAACTAATAAAACATAACAAAAATTATTTAATGCTTGTTTTAATAATTAGAACTTAATCGAATGTTCAAACCTCCTTAGTTAATAAATCACCTTTACAGTACATCGATTGTCTCAACCATTTAAGGAAGACAGCAGAATTCTCACGTGAAGATAGATGATACGGCGTAAAACATATGTCATACGATTATTTCTTCGTACCACCAGATGGTGCCCCGTCTTATCGTCTGTCTTATTCGTAGTTTTCAGCTGACAAACAATTATTCGTACCTTGGAAGTCTGAAACTGATGTGCTTATATAGGTCTATATAATTTACTTGTAGCGACAGGCGATTTCTTTTGTGTTTATGAACTTTTAAATAACAGTTAATGTAATCCTATTTTAGCTCATAACATACTTATCAGATTTTAATAATGTAATAGTACCGAAAGATGAAATATGAAATAACTGAAGTAGAAGTATATGATTGATATATAGAAGAAATAAATCGAGCGATAGAAAAAACCTAAAACTGGGCAAATGGTTGATTTTTGCCGATTCTAATATGATACTATTTTAGCAATAATTTATTATTTGACTTTGATCTTTTTTGATCCAGTTTAGTATGAAAATAAATTTCATAAGTATTGAATACTATGGTGTAAGAATCCAGCCGAGAAAAGCAGTCAGGATTTTTGATAATAGAGGTTCAGTAGTGTTCTGATCTCGACTACATACTCTGGTCATCTCTTCGGAAGGTTTTGGAAATTGATCATGTTTTGGTTTAAAAAGTAATTCAATTTTTTTCACGCATCTTACAATGATTTCATTAGATGCGTGCGAGTGTAAAATGATTTGTATCCAATTCGTTTGAGATGCGAGTTGTTGTTCGTTAAGGAGATGTTGTTTCTGCACTGCTTTTAGTAGTAGATTTATATAAAATTTATTAAAAACAGATATAGAGTTCAATATTTTTTTCCTTCTCCGTTCTGCCTTCGCAATCTGTTCCAGAACAATAAGTTACTGTGTTGTCCATTATCTAAAATGTTTAATATTTTAATGGTAAAGTTTCAATATGTAGGCCAGTCCCATCCAGTTTGTTTGTAACAGGTCAGTTGAAAAATCCCCGGCCTAGCACATTTTGTTAGCCCTGATCCTTAAAAGATGCGTGTAAAAATTCGACAGCAGTCGGATTAATAGTTTGTGAATTATAGCATTTTGAGTGAAGCAAATTTTGTTATTGTTAAAAAAAAATGGATAAAAAGGAATTTCGCGTTTTAATAAAATATTGCTTTTTGAAGTTAAAAAATACAGTTGAAGCAAAAACTTGACTTGATGCCGAGTTTTCGGACACTGCTCCAGCAAAACCAACTATCAAGAATTGTATGCTAAGTTTAGACGTGGTGAAATGAGCACAAAAGACGGTGAACGCAGTGGACGCCCAAAAGAGATTGTTACCGACGAAAACATTAAAAAATTCACAAAATGATTTTGAATAACCGTAAATTGAAATTGAATGAAATAGCAGATCATATCATTCACGAATTCTCGGGTATGAGAAAGCTTTGTGCAAAGTGGGTGCCGCGCGATTTCATTTTTGACCAAAAACATTGACGAGTTGATAATTCGGAGCGGTGTTTGAAGATGATCAAGCGTAACAAACCCAAGTTTTTGCGTCGATATATGACAATGGATGAAACATGGCTCTCGTTTCACTCCGAAGTCAATCGATAGTCATCCGAGTGGACTGCACACGATGAACCCGCTCCAAAGCTTGGGAAAACGCAACAGTCAGCTGGTAAGGCTTATGGCGTCTGTATTTTGTGATGCGCATTTCATAGCGTTATTGGACCGTTCGAAGGACAAAGTCGCCCAAGAACAAACGAATTTGAAGAAGAAGAAAGTATTGCTTCACAAAGACATTGCACCCTGTCATAAGTTAATGAAAACGATGGTAAAAATCCCTGAATTGGTTTTCGAATTGCTTCCTCATCCATCAGATTTATTGACGGTATTCTCCAGATCTGGCCCCCAGCGACTACTATTTCTAACTATTTCTTTTTCTCAGATATCAAAGGAATCCTCACTGGGAAGAAATTTTCGTCGAATGAAGAGGTGATTACCGAAACTGAGACCTATTTTGAAGCAAAGGACAAATCGTACTACAAAAATGGTATCGAAAGGTTGGAGGGTCGGTATAATCAGTGTATTACTCTTAAGGGAATTATGTTGAATGAAAAAAGCTAATTTTGCCAAAAAAATGCGTTTTACTATGGTAAACCAGGGACTTTTCAATTGACCTATTATACGCAAGTCTCCTCTAATACTTTATATCATACTGAATTATTTTGTGCCTAACTTTTCGCACACCGATACATCCCGATCATATACCTGTTGTTCATGCTTTGAGAGATATCGAGCATGTTCCTTAAAGCCTTGCTCTGGAACCTTTCCAATATTTCAATATTGCTGTTGCTTGCTGTGCCAGATGGTTGAATGCCGTTGTCCAGATTTGCTTGAGTATTTGTATACCATAATTTTGCTGTCATTGTTTAAATGGGAGTGGCGACCTGTTTACGAATTACCAACCAACTACGGAGCATGTTCTCGAGACTCAATATAATTGTACTAACTTTTCGATCGATATAATGTTCTCTGATGTTAGCGCTATATTTGTTTAAACAGATGTTGACTCGTTTAATACTCTTCATGATATAGTTTGCATTTCATAGTCGTAGAGTTTGAAAACTAATTACTAATATATTAATATACACGCCACAGTAATCTGTACAACACCTGTAATAATTAAAGTAGTTCGGCCTCACAACACATGCAAATAGCTCCTTTGCAGCTGAGTGTTCGCACCTTATAATACTGCCAATCCACACGAACTGTACTCAAAAAGTAGAGTCTAAGTGATTGGTATTTACAAATCATATTAGTCAGCTTACTCGCTATTATATTAGAAGTTTCTATTTTGGGAACGTTTGACAATTTCATATATACAATAACAACATAAAGGGTTAAAAGAAAATATTTTCCCTACAATAATAAATAACTTCTTTTAATTAAAAATGATTACAGGTAATATGGTAAAACCGCAAACCAATGATATAAATTAACCATATGCAGATGATATACCTAAATCCACCATAGTCTTCAATAAAATATGTAGTACCTTATCGGGTGTAGATCCTAGTGGTCTCTAGCACAGTTAATGTTTACATTTTTGTTGATTAAAATAGCTGATGTTCTGAAATCTTTATCATTGGCAAATTGATGATTATTGAATAAAATACAATGCTAAATAACTTAAAAATATTTACAGTTAGATATAGTTAACTAATAATTTCAATAAATTTAATAAATAGTTTAATACGTTTCCAAATGAGGTTTTAGTCATAATCAGACAAAATGGCAACAGCTTAAGATTGCTTCGCTATTAAATGTAAATGAAATTCAATTCCTTGTATCTATAGTTTTGGGTATTTTCTGGTGGTAATTTTATTTCACTTAAGAATTTCTTGGAATAAGTCACCATAAATACTTACCAATTTAATATTGCTAAGTTCAGTTTTTCAAACAGAACCACATCAAAGTATATAACTCATGACTAACAACATATCTTCTGAATTCATTCTTTTATAGTTACTTCAATTATAAACAAAAGCCGACTTAGTGGCGCAGTGGTAAAGGCGATGGGACGGTCCTCCTAGTGTTGCGATAGCCGCGGGTTCGAATCATGCTGGGGCATGGTCGTCGTAAATTTATTTTTGTGATTGTTTAAAATTTGTGAATATTCTAGGCAAGAGTGTAAAATACGACAAGGAAAATCATCACAGTCACGCCAGTAACCAGGCTGGGTAAGACCGGATGTCCTCTGGGATGATTTCTAAAATTGGTCACTCGCCAGTTGGTAGGCTTAATGCTTAGGACCGTGTTTCGGAGCCCACGTTAAACTTTAGGCCCAGTCCAGATAAATCCATAGTTGGTAAAAGGAGACTTTAAAATATATATAAAAAAATTATAAATAAAATGTTACTTGGATAAATAAGTACCATCGTTTAATCAAGTTGAATCATATGAAATAGGTAAAATAATTTATATAATATTATCGTTACGTTGTTTCTCCATAACTGCTTGAAAATAAAATCTTAATTAAATTACAAATATTTATTTTACTTATATGTTCAAATCTCCTTTTCTTCAATTAGGGTTTATCTAGCCTGAACCCATTACTTAAAGTGGGTTAACCAAACCAGGATTATCCGTATTAAACCTCCCAACTGGCGAGTGACCAACTTAGAGACCGTCCTAGAAAACATCCAGTCTTGGTACTGCCGTGACTGGGATGGTTATTCCTTGTCACTATCACATTGTTGCTTAGGGATATTTACATATCCAATCACAAAAATATATTACATCCATATCCTGTGGGATTTGAATCCGTGGTAATCGTTGCAGTAGGAGGGCCTCCTTGCTGTCAAAACTACTGCGCCTACCAAGCCGAGATATTAATACATGTTTAATAATTATCGTGACTCAAGAGAGATTGAAGCATCATCCTAATGTAATAGAGAAAATTAATTTGGAAACAGAACAGGTAAAAAATAAGTATTAACACAAAATAAATGTTATAGTATATTTTGTACTTTGTATTTGAGTGATTACCAAATGAAACGCGTTAATAAAAAAACATAATATAATTTATTAAGAAAAACCTCTGTAATTAGTGTAAAATTAAATGCTACATTGCTTAAGACCTGAACCTGCTATGACGTCACACATTAATTAAGAAACAATTTGAAAACTACCTAAATTTTATTCATAATACTTTTTTTATATAACGAAAACTTTTTATTGCATTATATTACTGTATTACATTACCATACCATGCTTTTATATTAATCAAATAGTTTCGGATTACTGAATACAGCAATATATGTGTTAAAAAAATAAGAAATTCAAAAATGTTTTTAATTACATAACTGTATTGAACAATGTCCTTATGCATTTACCGATCACATCATCAACTAACTTTAAATAAATTGAATCATATTTAAGTTAAATTGCCGTTCTTTAACTGCTACAACATATGGAATCTGTACATGTTATAACAGTAATATAGATAAATTATCTGAAAGTATAATCAGGCTTTTGCTTTCTTCACAAACACCAGTAATCAGCATCATTATAATGGGAACTTTAAATGATCGATTTAAATGATAGGTTAATTTTAGAAAAATTAAAGTGGTTATTAACTTGTTTTATCATATTACTGTTTGCTAATGTAGTAAAATACATATGCCTTATAATATACATTTTATAATAAGATTGAAATTATGACTTACTATTTATTCTTTAAAATTTGTAAAAACATTAAATTTCACAATATAACTATTTTATTAAGTTCTAATAGTTTCAATAATGTCATTTTATTAGGCGCTTGTATGTATTTTAATCAGCGGTGTCTCTTGGTGGATATGAGAAGTGTTGATATAAACAACTGTTAAATTCCATGGTTATAGCATTTCTTTATATAAAATAACAGTCTTCCACTTAGCATTATTGATTTATTCAGTAAGATAGACGGATCGGACGGATATTGCTTTTTCAACATTCCTTACTTTTGTTGTTTCGTTCAAAGACATTTTTTTACTACACAAAATTACATTATTAGACAAATATAACCTGTTTACTATATCATAATAAGTTTGGACTGAAATTCCCAATAGAAAAATTAAATTGGAATTTATTATGCAAATTATTTGGATCAACGCCTCAAACATATCAAGAAATAATAAATAGTAGAACTTTCGCCACCACATATTAAATTATTTATAAATTTATTTGTTTCAGTTTCTTCACTTATGACAGCATGTAAGAAAATAATGTATTCCGCCCTAAATAAACACTATTAGAAAAAATACTTGCTCTTATTACACTAATTATTCCACATATTTATCTACCCAAAAATGTAGGTAATACTGATAATACACGTTTATATTGAGTTAAGCTAGTTATGACCTGTTCCGTAGATGACTGATGATGATAGTGTATTCATTGTAATAGTTTTAAAAATGTTCCATGATAAAAATCCAAACCGTGATATTTTATTATAGAAATAGTATTAAAACAGTTGCCAATTATAAGCCAATTAAAACCAAAATTAAAGATGTTATTAAATTTAGATATATTTAAAAATGATTTCAGTAATTTTCCACATTATTACTCTTGAAGTGATATTTTCATGACAGTTGACAAAAAAAAATAAAAATAATAGTTTAAAAATGGAATTGAAATAACATAAAAATAGTGGCAAATAAACGAATAAATGAAAATATAATAAAAAAATAATAAAAAGCAGCATATTTTAACATAATTTAACAGATCGCAACGCAACAGCAACAAAAAATATTAAAACAGATAGAAACACTCTACGTTGTTTTATATATAAATGCAATAATTCCAACAGATGGATTATCTCTTTTTACCAACATTTTAATTAACTTTTAATCGGTATATAGTCGCAAACGTGTAAAAGCTTTTTTATCGTTTGATTGAATCAACTCTATTATATCAGTAAATGATTGAATGCCTAAAATGGTTTATAAGAATATACTATATCGGCAAAAACAATTAAACTAAAATTTTAGTGTTAAACCTATTATTTTAATACAATATAATTAGTTTCAAATTGTTACCATACTTTTCTAATGACTTTAATTATATATCAGCTGCTTGTATGTGCCCTAATATTTTTATATTTATAAATTTATTTTTTTTATATATATATAAAGGGCAGTTTGAAAAATTGATAAAATTTGGTAAAATATATATTAGTTAAAATATTTTCCATTATTTTTTCCAATATGTGGAAATCATGTACCAACAAGCTTTGCTCCATCGTCTGTGAGGATACTGGATGTAGCAGAACTTCCCATTCAAGCTATAACATTATATTTCTGGCAACTCTTACAACGTGCAGCTGAGCGTTGTCATGTGACATCAACAGGATATAAATCTTGTCCATATGTAGTCGGTAGATATCTCTAGTAACTTCATTCGGTTTTCTCAATTAGTAATAAAATAAAATGGTATGGTTAGCCATGAATATTCCGTGTGAGTTTCCATGTGGATGGCTCTCTTGGGCTAATCCATGATTATTTCACTTAGAGTCACCGTAGTAGGTCCATTGCCAGTCACAATACGGTTGAAAATGGTGGCAAATAGTTTGAAATGGCGTGCCATTCAGCTTGCGTTCATTTATTCAATAACATTTAACACTTCTCATATGGAAACTGTTGATTCAAGTGCTAAGCTGGCTGAAAGTAATTCCTTCTTGGATAGTTTGAGCTTAGTTTTCGTCCTAGAATTGTTGTAATTCATTGAATTCAAAAGCAGTATATCAAATAATATTAATGCAATAGAAAATAAAGCAAGTACATAATAATAAAAATACGTTACCAAATATTGAGATATCGAAATAAAACCAATTAATTACTATTTCTATAAGTGGAGAATAAATAAATTTCTTTTTTTTAACGTTTTTTTTTTTTGTAAAAACGTTGACATAATACAACACTGCCTAATTATTAAGTCTGCCACACTTGAAAAATTGTTAGGTATTTTAAAAATCTGTTAATTCTTCAAAAATTTTCTTATTTCAAAAGTATTATTTCTATTATTATGCCATGTCATATAATATATATTCTAATAATAGATATTTTGAATATATCCAAGAGTCAACTGATTCATATATACCCGTATAACTAGATGTACCCACCAGAGCTGTAAACGATACCGACGAAAAACAAATAGAAGAATGTCTGATGAGTACCGCATGTTGCAAGCCTCTTTTTCGTCAATGTTCAGCCTAAATGCATTTTTCCCTTCAAGATCTTAATATAGATACCTTCATTTTTAACAAAGTACTTAAAATCTATGTACATATTTCTTAGAGCATGTTTTAAGAGAATATTAAAGATATGACTTTGACGTATTTAGATTAACCATAGTCTAATTTTGATAGAATTTCTGCAACGAACAACGAACAATCTTTATTATCTGACAGTAATTACAAATGTATGGTCGATTTACCATAAATGACTTAGTAGAATTCACCGTAGTGAACATAATTGCATATAATGTTATATCAAGGTATTAAAAGAGAAATTGTACTGGTGAAAATGAAGAATGTTTTACGTCAATGAAATTTTATTTGTCACGTTGGTAATTTAATTTAATATTCTAAATTATTAATTATTCAACGACTGTTTCATTCCTTTTCCTAAATTCCCAATTTCAACATTTATAACATCATAATTAAACTACAAATATATTAATTAGTATAAATCACCAAAAATCAATGATCCATAGTTTAACATTTTAAATACTAAAATACACTTACACTCGTTCTGTTTCAAATCATTCATGAACAGGCATCATTGGGTGAGCATAAAATTAATTGAAATAATCCGTTAGGACTTCTATATAGTAGAAAATATGCCCTTTTAAAATTATTTCAAACAAAAAAAACTATTTAATTTTTTTAAAACAATACATTATGGTTTATATTACATATTTATATATAAAGAGGGACATTTGATAGTTAAATTTTCAATATAATTTCGGAATAAGTATAGTTAAAATTTGATATCGTAAAGAAGCAGAAATATTATTAATACCAATTATTTCTAATTAATTGTTACCGCGCAACTATTGTTAATTACTGCATATCCGAAAAAAATTTAGTCTCGCACGAAATGGTGTTCTCGACATTTAAAACAATATCAGCAGGAGTTCTACAAGGCAGAATTTTAGGACCTCTACTGTATCTGCTCTACACAGCTAAAATACCAACAACAAAATAAACCCTACTTGTAGCCTTTGATGACGACACATTTATTTTAGCAAACGACATATCTCTGCCTAGGGTGGACGAAGGATTGGAAAATTCAACTTAATAATTCCAAATCTGTTCATGCTAATTTTGCATTGCGGCGAATATCATTCGGCATCCATCTTGACAGTATAATACGTACAGTACGGACAATTGGAAACATCATGTTAGACAAAAAGTAAAGCACATTAGAGTCAAAATGAAACAACTATACAGGTTAGTCGGAAGATACTCTTAACTTAATCTAAAATCAAAGAGATTGATTTATCATCAACCAACGCTGTCAAAACAAAATTCTTCTATTATTACCAATGCCTATCGCTACATAACCAACGAAGAACTAACTAACGAAATCATACTAACGTGGAAGCAATACAACGGCCGGACAGCGCGCAGGATGTCAGGAGATTGAAGCGAACCAAACCATACGAACTTATATAATGTGTATACCTTTAGTGTAAACTATATCTATAAGTTATTATAATTTTATAATTGAGGAATATATATTGATGTATTTTCTTACACTCGCTTGTGCTTGTGAATTAATCCAAGTACAAATGTAATCTAGTAATATATTATTTAATAATTAAGATTTTTCTTAGCATATCTAATAAAGATGTTATCAAAAAAAATCGCTAATTTCCCTCCACTCATTAATCTCTTTCTAATTTGATACAAAAAGCGTTTAATACTATGTGTAATTCCGCCGAAAAGTTATATTATTACTTATTGCATAAAGTGTTATAGCAAACTAGAATAACCATGAAAATATCAATTAGTTCAATCCAGTGAAATTGATGAGAACCTAAACATACCAAACTGCTATAAAAATAAATATATATAAAAATAATAAATAACTGTTAAAAAATGTTGATTGAATAAGTTGTCATATTACTACATATTTTATTGATCTAATTGATAGGCATCTTAACACTTATGTAACTTTAAAAGAACTATTAAATTATCTAATCCACTGAGTAAATATACTAGAATCAAAAAATACCATATTTTTTACCATAAATCAATAAATAAGCAGGAAAAACATATGTAGATAATTTGTTTGCAATCTTGAGAATCTAGGAATTGAATAATAAAAAACAGAAGCTTATACTACTACGTCATTAAACGATATTTATAGCCTACAAAGTAGGACCACTATGGTAGAACCATAACTTGCCGAACGATACTGACTGTTCCAGATATATCGACAAGTAGGATTTAACGCTGGTGGTCTATTACATATAAGTATTCCAATGTTTTCTCAAAGTTAATGTAAATCAAAGGCAATTTTATTGATCTGATAAGAATATTGTAGTGAATAAATAAAGCGACATAGTTATTTTTCATATAATTCCATCAAACACAGCACACAGTGTATATTTCGATGTTTACGTTAGCTTCAGTGACATTGACAGTGAGTTGAGATGTTTATCATGTCAGCAACATAAATTCAAATAACATGCATTTTTAAATTACATCCATTTTTATTTGGCGCATATAACAAAAAACAAAAAAATGTTCATCCCTTGTCATATTTTATACCAATAATACATCAGACTCTTTAAAAAAATAATAATTTATTTACCTATATTTGAGTGTAATCAAAACAAACACGTAAGAAGGCAATAAACGTTTTTCGGCATAATGCGTACAATTCATTTACCTTCACCACTTTCAATCGTAGTATCATCACTTTGTTCTGTTCTGAAAAATCTTTGTTCTATTTTAGTTTACTTTATTTGCCAGAATTTTTGTGATAAATTGTATTTTATAAATTAAACAAACACTAATTAATAAAGTTAATTTTTGCTTTTATATAAAATAGCCAATAAAGTTTCATAAGTAATTTAAAATCACATGGACAGCATTCATCAAGACATGCGGTATATTATTTGGAATAATTTCATAATTTATTCAATTGATATCAGCTTGATTCAGTACAATCAGTACCAAAAATCGGCTTTACTCAAAACCCAAATAAAAATCTTCAGAGAATCAAAGAAAGGGCCTCAAAAATAGAGACTTAACAGGTTAATTGAAATGTCCCCGTCCTACAATAGTAAAACATATATTTTTTTGGCAAAACGGTTTTTTTATTCAACAGGGGAACTATGAATTCAAGGGGGATACACTGATTATAGCTACCCTCCAACTTTTCGATAACATTTTGTAGTGCGATTTGTCCTTTGCTTCAAGATAGGCCTTAGTTTCGTCGATCACTTCTTCATTCGACGAAAATGTCTTCCCAGCGAGCATTCTTTTGAGATCTGAGAACAGGAAATAGTCGCTGGGAAATAGATCTGGAGAAAGCGGTGAATGAGGAAGAAATTTGAAACCCAATTCAAGGATTTTTGCCATCGTTTTCACTGACTTGTGACGTGGTGCATTGTTTTGGTGTAGCAGCTTTATTTTTCTTCAAATACAGCCGTTTTTCGTTGATTTCGTCCTTCAAACGGTCGAATGAAGCTCTGCAATGGTCGCTGTTGATGGTCTCATCTATTACAAGGTAGTCAATTAAATTTATTCCATGCGCATCCCAAAATACAGACGCCATAACCTTGCCAGCCGACTGTTGCGTTTTCCCACGCTTTCGAGCGGGTTTGTCGTCTGCAGTTCACTCGGATGACTGTCGATTGGATTTCGAAGTGAAACCATGGAGCCATGTTTCATCCATTGTCAAATACCGATGCAAAATCTCGGGTTTATTAAGCTTGATCATCTTCAAACACCTCTCCGAATCATCAACTCGTCCTTGTTTTTGGTTAAAAGTGAGTTCGCGTGGCACCCACTTTGCACAGAGCTTTCTCATACCCAAATATTCACAAATTATATGATATACACATTTAGTTGATATCTTTAAACTGTCTGTTATTTTATACAATTACAATTTACAGTCATTCAAAATCATTTTGTGGATTTTTAAATATTTTCGTCGGTAACAACCTCTTTTGGGCGTCCAATGCGTTCGCCGTCTTCGGTGCTCATTTCACCACGTCTAAACTTAGCATACCAATCCTTGGTGGTTGATTTTCCTGGGGCTGTGTCCGGAAACTCGGCATCAGCCAAGTTTTTGCTTAAGCTGTATTTTTCCCTTCAAAAGGCAATGTTTTATCAACACGCGATATTCCTTTTTACCCATTTTTTTTCACAATAACTGTAGTTGCTTCACTCAGGATGCTATAATTCAGAAAATAATGATCCGACAGGTGTCAAATTTATACGCCCATCTTTTGATTAGTTAGGGCTAACTTAAAAACATATAGATTTAATTCTAGTAACGCCATCTATTTGTCAGGCCGGGGATTTTCAATTGACCTGTTATAATAATTATATAGTATTGAAATATTATCAAAAATACATTTAATTCGAATTGAAATTGTTATTATTAATATTTTATCAGAAACAAATACATATCAAAGTCGACATATCAAGTCCAAACACTAATCAAAGGCGCTACATTAACGTCTATTATCTTCCTTTTCCATCACTTTCAACATTCCAACATTTCAACAATTTATAGCCCTTCTGTTTTATTTCGATTATTTATTTAATATTTCGCAGATAGAAAATAGGTCTCTTCTACCAACAAAAAGGAAAGATAAACGAAAAAATTGAACTGGGATTTATTAAATCTAAGCAAATAACCTAAATTATAATATTATGGTAAATGAAGTGCACAAATTGTAATTTTCAAGTTTATTTTAAGAATAACCTTACAAACCACCTGCAACTGCAATACTTAATCAAGTTCTTTACAAAATTTTGCAGTTTAGATCTATGTTTTTTTTCAATATGTTAAGTTATTATATCTATTCTTAAAATATATCTCTGCTTAGTTTATTTTACTTTACGTGAATTCAGTGGCATTTGTTTTCATATATTGTAATAAGTATTATTCGAAATGTGTGAAATCTGCTTGCCATAGCGCACACACATAGTTCTATAAAAACTTGATAAAATTACATCATTAAATGTACATCAAGTAGCCTGATTAACCTAGCTAGTATTGCCCATCGAATTGTTATGTGTGTATGAAACCAGACATTTGGTTACCTTTTTTAATATTGGTGAATGAGATTTGTTTAGGGCTCGGATTTAATTAATAGTTTTCTTTGAATTGTGTGAATATATGGTCGTTCAGTAATGAATAGTTCTAAATAATCAGTGAGTTCAGCTACATACCCATTTTCTTTTGTCTGCTAGTACTTGCAATAATGTATATTGACATGAAGCACAAGTCTATGACTAAACCTATAACATTAAAACTGTACTATTTCAAATGTTTCTTTCACATCCATTTTTGGGCAGAAATAACTTTTATTCCTGGTAAAGTAAATACGTAGTATTGTCATAGTTTTCCAAAAATATCTAGCAAGTGATCTAGCCTATTGACTGATGGCAATATTAAGATCAAATAGAAAGAAGGACTTAGGAGCTTTAAAATATAATCTAGTTTTAATTATATATAATTTATATCTTAATTTACTTGAGGTAAAGTATTAATTTATTTTATAACATTATTTTAAATACGTTATAACAAATCTGGATGTTATGGAATTTCCAACAACTTTAAAATATTGCAGTATATTGTATTGTAAACAATAATAATTTAGTAATATATTATCTATTAATAATTTAATACTAAGAGTTAATTATAATTATATAATTTAATAACTAATAACTTTATACTAAAATAATGAAAACAATTGCTAATAATATAAAGCTATTACAAGTAATAATAAAAGGAAACAAAAAGTTCAAAACAGATTTCTCCATTCCGACAAATATTATCTGTGGTTTCATTAATATATATTATTTACATTAACTTTTGTATTTATCTTATTATTTTAATGTGGTAATCTAACATGATGTGAAAGTCTTGTAATTATACTTTTTATTTAAATATAGGAAGGCATAATAGCCCTGTTACATGTAATAAAACAACTTTTGAGTAATAGTAAAATATTATGGAAGTTTTGGGAGGATTTGTATAATATAATTATATATATATATATATATATATATATATATATATATATATATATATATATATATATATATATATATATATATATATATGTATATATATATATTAAATCACTGTTCCGCCATAAATAATGTTACCATAAATATATATATTAAAACTAAAAGTGCGCCTTAAAATAAGATAGTAAAGTTAATAAGTAATAGTTAGTAAGTAATTAAGCAAGATTGTGTAGGTAATCCGTTTGCAATGTTATGCTTCCGGAAATCGAATGGCTACTTCTACCATGCTACTACGTTATATTTACTGCTTTTAAAGTAAACCCATTAAACAAGAAATAAAAAGCCGAATCGAGCTCTAACTGTTCCAGAATCTACATTAACAACTTGGAAATAACAGTGGCGCTCCCTTCGAGTAAGCTGATTGATTTTTAAGTTAATACTAGCCTAGAACTGATTGCTTTTAAGAGAAAAATAAAATAAATTTGTGTAAATACATGTTTCTTGATGATTAAATTCGATTGAATAATACAGATAAGAAATCTTCAATTAGTAATTTACATATGTAAATCAATCCATGTTAGTAGCTTAATTATACTGCCGTCTGTTGGTTTTGAACATCGTAACCAAGAGCAGTTTCAATCTATCAACGAGATCGTGTCGATTTACATTAAAGCCTGGAGGGTGTAAAGAAAATAACAATGGTAAGAACTAAATAAATGTCTGTTAACTAGTTGTAGCTGTTCTAAAATCAACTTTTAAAAAATAACATAAAAAATAAATACCACGATCTAGTCAGAAGTTTTTATTTTATTATAATATTGTCCGAGTAATTAAATAGCTTCTTACATTACACATACTTTATTTTATTGTATACATATACAATACATGAAAGAATATTATACATTTATTCTTATTGATACCCTCAATATTACAGGAAAAAATTTAATTTAAACAAAATTCATATAAAAGAAACACTTACTATTACGTTGCTATATATATTTTTTTATTTATCAATATATTATTACAGTAGTTGTCGACTAACATACAATTTTTCTTTACCGTAACCTGTCTACTAGACTTACCTATTATTCCTTACTAAGTCTCTAATAAAATAAAATAAAGTATTGTAGCACTTTTCGGTATTTTTGTCATTTTGTGCACTTTATTACACAAATACACAAGATCACAGGATTTGCTTCTCTTGGGTCTGCGTAGTAGTTCAATGTTGTCCAAGAGTTGCACCGCTTCGATGTTTACATAAGAGTGGAGTCTTTCCTCATGTCTTGTTTCTAATCTCTTAATTTCTTCTATAACAGTTGGAATCCAAAGATTTGGGTGTAAAACTGTTGCTGTATTATTTGTGTGCATCTACAATACTTCTCAACACTTTATTCTGAAATACTCGTATCATGTTGATATTACTTCTCGCAGAATATAAGTTATTTGATTATTATAGTAAGTTGTCTACTTTTCATCGCCCATACTCATTCATTACTCGATTTCGTGAATTATGTGCAATAAAAGCTTAATTTAGATATTATCGATATAATCGAGAAGCATTATAATAACCTATGCGAAATAATCAAATATTTAATAAAATGGAAAGCAATTTTAAGGATAACTTTGGAAAGAAAATGAAATGGCTTTATGCAACGAAATGCAAAAATGGTTTATTTTGATAATTAATAAAGCTGTCTAATGTAAATAGTAATATATCTATTTAATCGCATTACTCACGGAGATTTTTAACATATATTAACTCAAGATCATTTTTCATATATATTTATATTATTGTATATTAATATTTATTTATCAAATGTTTGTATTTTGATAAGCGATATCTATTGCGAAAATTTAAAAGTATTACTGTAAACAACTGTTATAAAACCTAACTTAACTGTCGTTAAGTTACTGTAAATTACTATAGCCTTCAACATACCTAACAGCTCAATTGAAAAGTCCCCGCCCTACCATAGTAAAACACATTTTTTTGGCTAAATTACTTTTTTCAACATAATTCCCTTCAAGGGTGATACACCAATTTTTGCATTTACAACATCTTTGTAGTAGAATTTGTCCTTTATTTCAAATTGGGCCTCAGTTTCGACGATCACCTCTTCATTCGACGAAAATTTCTTCCCAGCGAGCATTCTTTTGAGATCTGAGAACTGGAAATAGTCGCTGGGGGGCAGATCTGGAGAATACGGTGGATGAGGAAGTAACTCGAAGACAAATTCATGGATTTTTGCTATTGTTTTCACTGACTTGTGACACGGTCTAATGTCTTAGTGAAGCAGCACTTCCTGTGTGGACGTTTTTCGTCCTTCAAGCGGTCCAATAATGCTATGTAATAGTCGCTGTTGATGGTCCTTCTTTTTTCAAGGGATTCAATGAAAGTTATTTGACACGCATCCCAAAATACATACGCCCTAAACTTACCAGCCGACTGTTGCTCTTTGGAGCGGGTTCATCGTGTACAGTCTACTCGGATGACTTTCGATTGGATTTCGGATTGAAATGATGGAGCCATGTTTCATCCGTTGTCACATATTGATGCAAAAACTCGGGTTTATTACGCTTGATCTTCTTCAAACACTGCCCTGAGTTATCAACTCGTTGTTTTTGGTCAAAAGTGAGCTCGCGCGACACCCACTTTGCACAGAGCTTTCTCATACCCAAATATTCGTATTTGATTTGGTGTACAGGTTCAGTTGATATCTTTAGATTGTCTGCTATTTCATTAAATTTCAATTTATGGTCACTCAAAATCACTTGTTGATTTTTTAAATATTTTCGTCGGTAACAACCTCTTTTGGGCGTCCACTGCGTTCACCGTCTTCGGTGCTCATATCACCACAACTGAGCACACCAATCCTTGATGGTTGATTTTCCTGAGGCATTGTCCGGAAACTCGCCATCAAGCCAGGTTTTTGCTTCAACGGTATTTTGTTCCCTTCAAAAGGCAATATTTTATCAACACGCGAAATTCCTTTTTATCCATTTTCTTCACAATAATAAAAGTTGCTTAAAATGCTATAATTCACAAACTAGTGATCCATATGTCAAATGTGTACATGCATCCTTTGAGGGTTAGGGCTAACTAAAAAAAATGGATTTAATTCTAGTAGCGCCATCTATGGGTCATGCCAGGGACTTTTCAATTGACCTGTTATATATAACATAGCTCTTTTAGTATTGTGGAGTTATTCAGTTTGTACAGACGCTAATTATGGAACACTCAACATTACGTTTTCGATATTCATTATTTGGCACGACATGGCATGGTGGAAAAAGAAGTTCGAAGACAATGAATTGCAAGATTCATGCTCTCAATAAAATTTTAAATTGCCTAGCAGTTCAGATCTGCGGACGTTTTCATGCAATGGGAAAATAATTATCATTTGAATTGACTAAAATTCTATTACAAACTTTTTTACAATGCGGTTTCATCTTTTGCAGGAAAAAATAAGGACCTTCTGTGTAATATTGTAATTAAGAGTGCCTTAAGAGAGCCCGGGAGCAGCCAACCATATTGGCAGTCTATATTTTTTTAGAAAAGGAACTTAGGATGGAATTTGTATTCATTGTTTATTTATTTTTATTTATTACAAACTCTTTGCCGTAATATGTATTAATAATAATGGGTTAGTACTTTTATAGTAGATAATGTTTGTTACGACTTTAGGAAGTTGGTTAATATATAATTAAAACATCGTTTATTCTTAATGAAATCTAATTCGTTCTTCCCTATTTTTTCAGGTAATGCTAGGAATCATTTAAATTCATTGAAAATCTGACCATTTACATGGTAGAGATTTTTGACTATGAATTTACCTGGAGGTTTTAAATAACCACCATGGTAATGTGTAGTGCCATGGACAGTGTTGTAATACCACGACCGCCAGCATTACCTCTAGGACCATTGGCTTCTCAACATCCACTAAAAGATACACCTTTACCACCACCACCGCCTCCTCCAAAACCTCTCATCAGTCAAATGGTGCAAACAGAAGAGGAGACAAGTATTTCCCATATCACGAAAGACCAGAAGAGTGAAGACAAGAAGGTATGACCAAATTATTTGTTATGTGCATAAAAACATTATAATATTGTTGTGTTCAATAGGAGGTATGTGAAGAAAAAACGGTGTTTGAAGAACGACGGATAACAAAAAAATTGATCGAAAAGAAGATAACCAGAAATGAAAGTTTAAGAAGCAAAATGAGCTATCAAAGTGGAAATTCCCAAAAATCGAATGGATTTCGATTGAGAGAAAACGGTATACAATTTAGAATTCACAATTTTATAAAAACCGTTTCAACATCGCGGCTTAATTACTTTCCTGACAAAAAAGAAAAGTTTTATGTGGCATTGACAGTAGAGGTGTCAGCCGGCGAGGAAACTATATTTTTATATATAATATATATATTTTTATAACAAACTTTTAAAATAGCACCAAAACACACTAAACATTTAACATTAAGTACCAATTTTATAATGTTTAAGAAATACCTTGAATTTTTTTTTAGAAAATAGTGACAAATATCGGCTGAAAAAAATATCGATATATCGGTTAACATATCGATATACTTTGAAAAAAATGTAAATTTTTCGGCATCCCTAATTGACAGCAGCATCTATAATGGGAATATTTTGACTAATATATATTTTACCAATTTTTCTTAATAAAGATCTTTTTAGTGAAAAAATTATCAGAATGCATGCAAGACCTGACATTTAGTTAATCACCGGTATTGAGTTTTATTTTATAGTAATTAATATTAAACGAAAGACTTAAAATTACCAGTCTCTAATGTTTGTCGTAAAACCTAACAGATGTGTAGGTTTTATGTCGTTTAAACACTTTTATGCGATATGGTCAATTACTTTGAAAACTGCGGAAAATTCAAGCATTAAGCTAAACGGTTCTCTTCGAGTTTAATTTCATACCATATAAGTTTACTTCCTATATAAAAACATATCTCAACGCGTTAATACTTATTAAGCAACACAAAACCTACTATTGTTTTAAGTAAACATCATTTTCAAGTTTATTGCTTGTTTACGCTCAGCGTTTCTGTTGTTTTATTAACAATTTTTTTAATATATTTTCTGTGTAATATTACAATTCTACCTTGACCAATATTTTGGGTAGTGTTATATAAGTAACCTAAAACTATAGTTATATTTTATTAATATCTGATATATTAAATAGAATAAAATAATATTTCTTAGTTTCATAATAAAGTCGAAAAATTATTTTTTTCAGTCTTTAGACAATTTAGGCATTTATTTAATAATTTATCCAATTCAACAATTCATTTAATAATCAATAATATCAGTTATAATATTTTAGTTACGAGTAATATAAAGAGTCTAAGAAAATTATAGAACTTTTTAAACGCTCAATGTTTTAATTCTTGTTTATGATTTTAAAGTAGCAGATAAGTACTAGAAGGATAGAAATGTGTATTAATATATTGGCATTAGTCGTTGCTGACCAACCTACATTGTTGTTTCTACAATAACTAACAAAAAATAGGTATATATCTAGAACCCGTCGGTTTTTACTTAGCCTTTTAATAGAAATGCCCATATGTTAATTAACACTGCTGTTTTTTCCTATTAAATATACAGTCATCTACCGTACGGAGTTGAAACAGTTTCTCGGTGTCGTCTGCAAATCTTGTAGCATTTTTCTGATTATCTCTGGTCCAGCCCGCAAGTTCATGTTTTATCGGAGGTGTTTACATGATAGTTTCTGGTAATTCCTTACAGAAAATACTCAGCACTCGCATTATTAGCAAGCCCATACAGAAATCTCTCATGGTGCAATTTTTTAATTGCTTAATTTCATGTCTGTGTTGGGATATAAGGTTATTCCAATTAGTTTCGTCTTGCTGAACTTTACAATAATGCCATTTCTCTCATTATTTCTTGATAATTATAAAATTTGTTTAGGGTAGTTATTACCGTTTTCTGCTGTAATATTCAGCACTCAACGTAGCAAAATACCCTTTCATCATTAGTGTATGTGTACACTGAATATTTCAATAATTCTAAATAGAAGACTGTTATTTGATGACTGACCAACTCTAGAGAAATGTGAAGGCCATATTTTTAACATTGCTTGCATTTATTCTTTATATTTTCAATTAATATCGCTGATCAAAACAAATGCAACTACCTAAAAATAATATATTTTTAGTTTTGAATTTATGTTTGTTGAAAATATAATCAATATATGACGTTGAAATTAAATTTGATATGAAATAACGTATTCACTAATAATTATATATTAATTTTAAAATAATTATGTTAAAAAAATTAAATTAATAAAATTAAAATTCAGTTATTAGAAAATATTATTGAGACTTGAGTTTCCCATTAGGTAATGTGAGTACTGTTTTCTACTCTGATTGATTAGGCACCAGCTGATATAATTATATAGTTCAAGAATAACATTTAAATTTAAAAGATTAGAGATAATTTTTAAATTATTTTCAAATTAACGAAGCCACATTTTTATCTAGTAATACATAGAAATACAACAAGCAAATTATACAACACATGTAGCAAGCCCTATATTTTAACACCTTTACTTTAATTTAGGTCAAAACACTCTTCAAAGTAATTTCAATGATGATGCCGGATCAATATACAGTATCTACAAGCAAAAAATCGACAGTATGTTTGAATCAGACACGAGCACCACTAATTCAAACCATAACAGTGTTCAGGCCAAAATTGAAAAAATGTTTAGCGATGTCGTAAAAGATAGTGGTCTTCTACCCAATCAAATAGGTGTCCATACGTTTTCTGTAGACTATCTGGGTAGCGTACCTTTACAGGATAAAGTAACCAGCTTAAGTGGTCTACAAAAACCATTGAGAGAACTTTATTTCTCATACAAGAAAGTCGTACGGAGTAAAAAGGTAATTTATTTTCTTATCTTTAATAATGGTATCTAATATTAATTAATAACTGAATCATAGGTATTATCGGGGAAATTAGAAATATCATCACAAGGTCTTAAAGTTCAATATCAAGGCCAATCTGGTGATTTAGAACAGATGAATTCGTTTCCATCTATTGCAGTGTGGTCGGCTGTAAAATTTGTTATTCACGAAAATAATGGCAATAATTTATGTTATGCGTTCTTACCGTTAATCACAGATCCAGATAATATGGACAAACAGTCACTATTCAAGACTCTTGAAGAGGCGGATAAGAAGTATATAGCTAACGAACAGCATTCACCTTTGTTCGCAGTAGTTATGAGGAAAATTGGAGTTCAGAAACAACTGGAATGCCATGGGTAAGGACATTTTTGAAACTTTGAATATTTCTATGCGTTTAATTTTATGATTTCATCGACTCCAACCAAATTCCTAATATATATACAATTTTTCTCCAAAATTACCAAAGGATTATAGCAGGTTATAATCGTTACAAATACGTGTCTTTGTGAATATTGATAGTATATCCATCCGCAAATTTCCATGGTCTTCGAACTCTTAAAATTCTGGTGCTTTGTCTTTCGTAGCCGTGTATCCAACATTGCAAGCTTATGTTTAAATTCCGTTGGACTAGTTGGATGTTTCCGTAACTTAACAACAAAAATTCGTTCCAAAATTCCAGTTCACAGATAGTGACACTTTCATTTGGTGGTCGTCTACCCTACTAGACAGAGTGTTTCTTCAACATAACAATACCTGTCCAGTGAATATGTTCCAGGAATTCACTGACTAAGAGTTTTTTTCAATGTTTGCTATCTCCAACCTCAATACCTCAATATGCTTTTGGTTTAATCATTTGGTTTAAGTTTAATCAATTTATCAAGAACAACAATATTGCCAAGCCGTCTTAATCCAAACGAATGCTTAAATTATAAAAACCTGGCGTATTTTAAAAACAAACAAACATAAAAACCAACTGGGAAAGAAACCGCGTCCCCTTTGGATATAACCGAAATACTAGTGGAGTACCAGTCACACAACTTAACATATTCCTCTACTAATTGACTGACTGATATTATATCTAATATAATATATAGCATATAGGCATTGTTTAATCTAAATATTATTTATCTATGTAGCCTTGTGTGTTCTCTAAAGTCTCATTTCTATCATCTACAGACCTTTATTTCATAACAGTTTATACACCTATTATACTAACTATTATTACATAATTTATTCATTATGTTATAGATTTGTTTGCCAAACGTCAGAAGATGCCATAGTTATAGCTGCCACATTATATAAATCCTTGGTAAATCATATGAAACATAAGGAGCGCAGATTGCAAAATAAAAACGGTATCACTACATGTATGTCAACAACATCCAGTACCATCGCGGACAAAAATGGAAGTTTAGTGCCCGTACGACCACCCAGGAGAAAGAGAAGCAGCGCAGCCTCTTCGATATGCAGCGACACAAACTCCCTAGCTAACGTATATAATAATAATCTAATAGTGTTAGAATAACTATTTAAAATAGAACCGTATTTTAGATATCAGATACGCAGCCTCTTCTCACTGGAGATAAAATTCGAAGGAAAAGTACAAAAACGAAACGGGCGCCTCAGGTCCCTATCATAAATAAGCAACAAGATTTTGATGCCATAATTCCTTACGAAGAACCAATTAAACTAAAAGAAAACGAGGAAGAACAGAATGTGTCAAAGAAAGAGGACAATGAGGAAATCCAGGAAATCAAACCCAAATCATTTTCAGGTATCTCTATATTTATCATTTTGATAATGTCTACAAGTTTAATTTAACTTAAAGTATTACTAATTCCAAATTTCTTCACTTCATTTCACTCCTTCACATCATTTGTGCTTTTCCAATACGATCTAGGAGATATGCTAGCGTCAAACATCTCATTTGAAAGGTTTTAATGTTAAGTATGTTACATTGTAACTGTAAAATTTCCGAGCTATACGATTTGGTAAAATAAGCCTTCGGAAGAGGTAGATTTTAGTCCTAATTGTAATACTTATTTTTTCCATACGCAGCGTCTTAGAGAAACAAAAGCCCCTGCAGCTGGACCTTCTAGCTTAGCTTGTAGTTACTTTATTTATTACTAAACCCAAGTGATTGAATTATTCCGAACTTTTCACTCAGTTTTTGTGTGCGATGAAATTGAAAAAATTTTCTTCAATATGTGTTCTCCCGGTCCCTCCGATTGCAAGAATTTGAGAGACAAATTGATTTAGGATGAAAATCAATAACTTTTCGAAAATCAGTCATTGGAATAAAATTTTTTGAACATTTTCGTAGTGATCGATTAGTTATAGGACATTGTTTCGTGTCTGATAATCTATAGCTAGTAGATTGTGGTAATCTTACATTAATTGCGGTATCTTACAAACCCTAATGCGATAATCTTTTTTGGTTGGTACATTCAAGCATCCAATAAACAGCATGTTTTTTGACGGCAAAAGCTTTGATAAACGCCGTTTTTATGATGTCTTGTCAGTAGTCCACTGCGAATTACGGTCTTAGTAACAGTCTTAGCTAAAGACGTAGCTAAAGGTTAGGTACTGATTAGTAATTCCAACTTTTTCATCATCTGGATTTTTCAGATCATTTCAGTTACTGGAGGTCCGGCCTAGTTTTTATATGCTTTAGATTCATTTGCATATCGATACAAATATTTATACTTTTGTATTTTCTTCATCTAAGTTTTAAACATTTGCATATAAGATACAAAAAAAATTTCCCGACAGAAAATAGTGCGAAATGTACATCATAGCCGCATATTATGGTCACTAATACCCTGAGGTTTGGACTTCATCGCATAAATTTTTAAAGCTTGCTCTTGAACGCCGAATGTAAAAAGCCTCATCTCCTTCCGGAGACCTTTATTTAAGTAACTCTAACAAAACAGCTTATTTATTCATTTCAATTTTTATTGAGGTTTATTATTTCTTGTAGATAAATTGAATACTTATATGAGTAAAGAACAGAAACAGATAACTGAAGAGATAAAACAAATGGTAACTGATACTAACAAAGGTTTAAAGAGGGTACAGAGTATAAGAAAACGTAACGAAGAGGCTATAAGAAAGAAAGAAAATTCTGGTGATATTTTTACTAAGGTCACTATTCCTAGATCCGGAAGTTTCCTAAATACTGGCGGATTAACTAGATATAAGAATAAAGTTTCTCGGTAAGAGCAATTATATCCATATTTTCAATACTTATTATATTATCTGCTTCTTTCAGAAATAATGAATCAGCCAGTGGTGGTTCTCCACTGGGTTTTAAAGAAATATTCAACGAGCTCTCATTACAAGAAGGTCTTCATTCGATGGATGACATCTTGTCGGTTATTATCGATCCTGATGGGATGTCTTTCAACGATTTGAAACCTATATACAAAGAATTTCTTTTAAAGTTAGCTTTAACGTTAACTAAAGATGAAATGTACCTGAAAAGTAAAAGTATAATGAGACGACAAAAAAAGAAACTGAAACGGTAAGAATTATAGTATAACGTGCAACTAAGAAGTCTCCGATGCAGTTGTTGCAGTACAAACAATAAGTTAAAACAAAAGCTGTAATATTCTCAAAATAATGAGAAATTAACTTTTGGGTATTAAAAAAATATTATTTTTTTATGAAAAATATTTTTAATCAAATGATTACATTTGAATGGTATTTTAAAATTCAAATATTAAATTAAATAATAAATAAAAGTGTTTTAACGTGAACGAGAATTATTTTATTATTTAGACCGAATAATTAACCACCGAAACATTAAATGTATTTGTATTAAAACAAATGTTTTAGATCTGCAAGTATTAAAAAATCCCCTCATATATTGGTATCCGGAAAATTTAAGAGATTAAAGCATATCTTCCAAAAAGGTCTTAAAAGTAAAAAATCTAAAAAGGCTCTCGAGCGTAAATCAAATCCTATTCCAAATGAGGAGCATCCAGATGCAAAATTACCAGAAAGTAGTATCAGTACTTCCTCCTATGATACCAGACAATTTAGAACAAAAGAAGAACTGGCTGGGAAGAAAACCTCCTACCGAAAGAAATCTCAAGGTAACTCGTTTTGTTATAAACAATTCTAGAAAATGCAAACTAATTTTCGTTTGTAGGAGACTTGAGCAATAGTAGACGAAGAGATCGAGCTAGTACTAGCGAGGAATCTGACTTTTTTTCGTTGAAAAGGAGCAATAAATATAGAAACCATGGATCAAATGGAAATCTTTTAACCCTAAACCACAATAGAAATTCATCTTCTGGTAAGTTGCCACAAGATTATTAATATACTTGATTTATATTTATCGAGGTTTTTTAGGCTATGTATCTTGTTCCGAATGTAGTTACGATTCTGATACTTGCACATGTGTTTCAGCAGATAAATGCTATTGTAGTCTAGGACAACGTACCAACAGTGGTAGAAGAGGTAATTAATTTATTTTTTTAATTATCTTCAACAATTGTTTCAAACATAGATATGTGTTTAAGTCGATTATTATTATTATTTTAATAACTATAACACTTTGATCAAAAAATAGTAAGCTGTAAACATCGTGGTGTTGCTTCCATGGAGCTAAACTGTAAAGAGGCAATAATATTTTCATTCGTTCGTGCCTTAATTATGAATTATATACGCCTCCATGGGATTATTAATATTAAATAGCCGTAATTATGATGCGACAGATTTTGATTTTCTAGGTACTGAATCCTCCAGATTTTTTCATGAAAAATTCAACTCAACATCTGATTTGGTTACTATATAAATTAAATAAACTATTATGTTAAAGTTAATATTTATATTAAATAAAGATCCATTTCGGAGACTTTTATGTACTATTTATTTTAACAAGCATTTAAACAGATTTTCTAAAAACAACTAATATTTTCAGCAGGTACTAAATGGTACAAATTCGAAAACTATACCAAAGGAACGAGAAAGCATTTTCATTTAAATATTGTATTCAAGAGGGATTACATTAATGCGAGAGAAATAAATTTGTAAAATTAAATCATTCCTTTAGGTTTAATAAAAAACTCTTTACTATTCTTTGATCACAATAAGAACTTGTGTAAATTGTTATGGTTGCTTGTTGGTATATTTTAATTATAACAGAAATAGGGTATTCAGCATTCAACATAAGTCATCTTCAAAAAGTGAATAAATAAATACATAATTTGGAGAAGTATTCTCTAAATTATAAAAATTCTAAACACTTGCTAATTATTATTTAAAGTAACAATAAAAAACTATACTATATATATTTTGTGCTATATTACAGTAATTACGCATCGCTGTACTAATTAGACAGGTTTTAAAACTCTAGTATATTTTAATAGCTATTGTACAAATAAATTGATATATATTTTAAACATAAAAGGGTGGGTACAGACCTGTGTATTCGGGGTGATGAACGCAGAAAATTTAAAATACGCATGAGGAGTACTAAATTCGGCGAACAGTTTGAGACGAACATGTTTCAAAATTGGTTCAAGATGTATGGCGCATGCACTTTGCTTAGTTACGATGTTTGCCGCATGAGTTCAGTATTTGGCGACGAACGGAATATTGTCCCAGAAGCCCGCGAATCAGACCAACAAATTTGGGCGAAATTATGAATGACACAGGTTTTGGTTCCGAGAAAATAACTTTGTTTTTTCCTTGTAATTTGATGTATATTTAATTATATTTGTAATATCTATTAATAATTTATAATAATATATATATTTGTATAAATATATCATAATAAATAGGAAATCTTTAAATATTTATATTTTTTTGCAAAAATATTGTTATAAAATCTAATTAACAATTAAACACAATTCAACGTATCGTGAAAAAATATATGTCCTTAAAAGACATGGGTTATGTTTTTCTTATTTTTCATTGAATTGAAGGGATCTTTTTAAAAAAAATTGAATTATTTATACATTAATATTGATAACCTTCGTAGTACAAAAATTCTCAAATATTATGTAAAATCCATTACAACGGATCACGGAAAATATATTAAATAATACTCTCATATAAAATGATTATTAAAAACATAAAAAAATTAAGTTTACTAATGATTATTGGGACACAATTTTTCAATATATTATTGTTCGAAACATATAGAAGATGTGTAAATACTACAAATAGAAATTATAAAATGGTTGAAATAATTCAATGTTTTCATGTTACTACCAATTTGATTTAATTTATAGAACAATTCAAACATTTTAAAATGTATAAAACACATTAATATAGCTGTAAAGGTACATATTTTCTACTTAAAATATAGAGTTAATCTCATTAAGTACAGTAATTACGGTAAATACAGTACAGTACAATAAATACAGTGCAGAAAAGAGTTACTTGCGTATGTTATTCTCTAGACAGCAGTTCTATTAATGAAATATCAAGATGTTAATTTTTTTCTTTTTTTCCAACATATGTTCATCTTGTATTCGTCAACTTTAATTTCTTTTATATTACTTAATCTTTTTGCCTGAAATGATTTCAACAGGGTAACAAATATTTCGCCTTCAAAACAGTAATAAAATTACTAAAATATAACTATCTATCATATAGTAAATATAAATTCGTACCGGCCTATATCAATTCTTGTCTCGATTCTTGATATATGAACTGCTTGATGATTCTATTTATACATTTTGTGCCAGCACATAAACATAATATTTTTAATTTATGGTTTTATTATATCTATCTCGTTGTAAAATTTCCACATATCTACTTACAGCCTTTTGTCTTGTGTCTGATCTATTTTCTGTGGATTTTCAGATTATTTTGTAGACATTACAGAATTGTAAATGTTTAAAATTTTTTTAGAAATATGTAAATACAAAATTAGAGTTGTACAAATATAAGAATTTTATAAGATATCCTCACTATAATCTTCAAACGAGTTGGATATTAACCTTATTGGTATTTTATTCTTTAACACAACTTTGTTTTTTTTTTATGTTATTGGCCATACCTACAATAAATTGATGTTCTTCAAAAAAAAAGGTTAGGTACATGCTATTTTAGCAATAAACGTTGCTCTTTAGTAAAATAATACTTCACACATACAGTCGAAAAGTGATTCACAAGATATTTTATTTTGTTATGATAATATGAAAAATGTGTTTAAAAAACAAAAGAATACGTGTGTTCGAATCAAGCAGTGAAAATAGTGAATTGATTGTTGGGGACCGAATTTCCGGGAGGAATCGAATGCGCCACAAACCTCGAATACTGCGAGCAGAGAGCTGTTAGCCGAATCAGAGCTCAAACTATTCGCTTCTTTCAGGTCTGTACTCACCATAAAACTAAAGCTGATATCTACGCTATTGGCTTCCGAGCCGAAACTGCGTCTATTAACCAATACTGAGATACACTACATTAGTGCGCTGTCTAATAACAATATTATTGTAGATGATAAATGTACTTGCGCGGAAGATCCCACTCTAATTTTCTGCGATTGTGACACAGATTCGTGCGCGGACTCAAATAAGTGCTACTGCCAATATGGTAACCAACAGATAACCACGAATAGTCGGAAATCGTCAAGGCATTCGAGCTGCGTTACGAAACATGGACAGAAGCACAAGAAGTTGTGTAAAAAGAACTCAAACACTAAAAGCAGCAAGAGTTTAGAATACATGTCAAATCCAAGCGAAGGTAAGATCGATTTGTACTAATTTGTCAAGTTTTCTAAACAATGTTTACTAATGTGACAGGCTATTATGAGAAACTGAGGAGCAAACAGAAATACGGAAGTGAGAGGGTAACGTCTCATTACGCTTCCAAGCAGAGCCTTGATAAAAAGAGACGGAACAGTCACATAGGTGTCGGTAGTCAATATGTTGGTGCTGATTTCAGTATGATGGCCCAGCAAAATATCCAAATGGGTTTGTTAGGAGGTAAGTTATCTGCTATGGACTATGAACTGCTTAAGCTTTCAAGAAGAGATTTGGAAGAAGCTTTGTACAGAAGGGGCTTTAATGAAAGCGTTAAAGATTACTGGTGTGAAACTAGAGGACTCGCGGGGGTGGACTCAAGTAATAGTCCCCTTTCTTATTCAAAATAAGGTTTTTTATGGAGCTGCAATGTTTCAGAGGGGCAAAGAATTCAGTCAGCTATTACTACAGGGGCCTGTACTGAAGCTTTATCAGTGAAGAAGTCGGCAGAAATTGCTGCATTGTTTGCAGATATGAAGCTTAGCCAAACTACTGATATCACACATCTAACGCCGCAAGGATTTGATCTCAATAACATCACCCATTCCAAAAACATATACAATACCGAAAAATCTTTAATGGCAAAATACAGGTAACTAAAAATTTAAATTGCTACTATTATATAAATTCAATATAACTGCTTTGTGCTGCGTTTGTTTGGAACCAGTCTAAACAAAGCCAGAAATATTACATAAAAAGATTACTGGAGATTTTAACATAATTTTCTCTTAATATTATATGATTTTCTAAATGTTTCTTGATATTTTAAAACGGTATAAAATGAAAGAATTTTAAGGTTTTAAAGAATATTTTTATATGGACAATGATCACCATTAAATATATATTCATAATTTTTAGATATTTTTTTACTAATTGGAAATAATATTTAACATATTTGCGGATATACGAGTACTATGAACTTCATCAATCGGATCAATCATCTTGATCAACTCTGAATTGATCTCTTTCGGTGTTAAGTAATTTAAATATACGTGTTTAATAACTGTTTGAAATCATTATTCTACTTAAATAAAAACATTAATCTCATTAATCTTATTCCAATATATTAGGTACTTTCTTAGATTTTGACTGGGGATATCTATTGTTGGTGATAAAGCCTTAAAGTAAGCAACTGTTGAGCAACCTGAGCTAATTGTTAATTTCAATAATTTTGACATTTTTCTGAGTACAATAATTTTAATTTTGTGTTATTAATTTATTCAGTGTCGACACTCTTGTTTGGTTTGTTTCTTTCTTTGAAATCCATGAAACTTATTTAGAAGCCAATGGTGATTCTGCTCTGACATACACTAATTGTTAGTTTTATGGTGTGACGATTTTTATATTATAAAGAGCAGTTTGGAAAACTAAAGCAAGTTGAAAGACGTGTTTGCAGTTAATTAGTCAAGTTTATACGAGACAGGAAAGTTGCAATAGAAGAGAAAATTGCTCCCATGCGATTTGTCTAAAATGCCTTTAGGAAGCGATTCACCATAGCGTTTTAGTTGCTTTCCAGGCCAAAAAAGCAAGAATGATTGCAGATTTTTTTCCAACACCAATTACACCTCATATTTTTATTAACAATTCTAACAATAGTGTGTAGTAGGAACATGCATGCCAACGCTCGACAACACGTTGCAAGAACTGTAAGACAAAAACTGTTGAAAGAATAAAGAATATTTTAAGAAAATATTTTGTTAAAATATATTCATAATATTTCTCAATAAAGGTCTTTTTAAAGTCAAAATATGATAAAAACACATGTAAGTAACCTAATACTATAGTAGTATACCTAATATTATAGAAATAATACTTGAAACAAAAAAATAAAAATGAATGCGATTGAAACTTTGAAACCTGTCTAGTGAACAATAAATATTAAAGACAAACGATTGGCGATAAAATATATAAATAAATTTAAGAATTATTATTGTGATGTATTATTGTCATAAAATGTTTCTTTGTGTAATTCAAAATATAGTTTATAGCACAAGTTTATCTTTCCTGTATTAAGACAATTAACAGATCTCAGGACAAGACGTTTAATATTAACAGAAAGTTTTGAAAAGATGTCGCAGGTCATGCCAAACATGTCTGAACTTTTCATGTTAATCCCATAAAAATATTTCTTTATACATTTTGATATAATTGAATGTCTAATTATCTAAAAAAACCATCCATAAAGTATTAGGCATCGAATATTGGAAAATAATAAAATTACTATAAATAAAATTTTATAGAATAATTTATTAGTTTTATCCAAAAATGTTTCTTTATATTTATAATCATATCGGTATATTACTATCGCAGAATAGACAGATAGAATGCGATATCACTTCTGTGAAGTTGGGCTGAAATTTTGTTCCGATAAGCTGCATGTTTACATGTTACAATTTCGATTACGAAACCTCGTTTTGTTTTTTATATATTTATTGTAGGTGCTTAATTGAATATTATCTATATTATATATAGCCATTTTTAATTTTTGCTCTATACAATCCAGCTTTTTTTATTAACCACAACAAGCGACACTTAATTATTATTTTTCTTATTATATTACCTCTGCTCAGTATGTTGTAGCCAATTAATTGTTTTAAAAAATTATCATATGCTGAGAATATATGAATGATAATTTTTCTTCAATGTGTTTTTGTTGATTCTTCTGCCAATAAATAAATAAATCTAGAGCTAGCTAGCTTTGCATACAAAAGAATTAAGATAGGTTCCTGATACCGTTAAATTATATTTAGATAACATAACAGCACAATCATAAAACTATAGGCAACAATTTTAGTTTGCATTATTACCACATATACACTTAGTTCTTGGTTTTTTCGGTGTTAAACTGTCTGGTTCTTAACAGCATGAAGTTGAAAGATTCGTCTGTTTCAAAGACATCTGCGGAGAGACGTGTAACAATTGTCAGTTTTCAAATATCTCAATATACTTCTTGTATATTAATATTATATAATAAAATATTTATAATCCTTAATATATTTGTTTTAGTAAATGAACTACTATTGAAATAGTCATCAGGAATTGCATCTAGTTTGAGAAACGATCTTCAACATTTATTTCCATAATTGTCTGGCCGATTAATAAATACAAAATTATTATTATTTATATGTTTGTTTAATATTATTATTTTTGTAACAAATACAAAAAATGACCATTCCTCTTTGGAAGCTTGATATAGGAAATCACAAGAGATTTCCTGTAGTTTTTCATTGTTTCATTTTAATAATTGTTTCTAAACTAGAGCAAAATCCTTCGGAAAATTATTATTTTATTTGAACCCTCGCATCCTGGAATACTACAGGTTTATTATATTTTTACATTTAGAAGAATAATACTTACCTTAAATGCTACAGAAATATAGTTAACATATTAATAATAAATAAAGCTATAGCAACACATTTCAATGCACAAAATCAGAGAAAAATAATTATAACTCAAGATGTTTTACAAAGTTTCAAATCGAAAAAAAGAAATCTGTCATCTTTTACCTCCGGTCCTCTATTGATTTAGACGCGCAAAATATGATTACAGGCATGCCCTTTTAAGTTCCCATTCAATATTTCTATGTATTGTGACTAATATCATCTTATTTCTCCTTTGTAGCAAACCAAACAAAGGACCACCACGACCAGATTCTAAGCTGATGTCTTTACCAAAACCACCTCTTCCACCGCCCAGCTATGGACGCCCTAGTAGTTTAATCAAAAACAAATCCAAATTATACTCAGCCAAGAATGGACTGTATACGATTCAAAGCCAATCGGATGAGAGCAGAGCGTCCAGTATAAGCGGCGATGAGAGAAGGAGCAGAAGCGGAAACGATCTCGATAGATATGGCAGTAGAAGAAACGTCAGTTCCAATATCGAAGACTCCCTTGGATATCTCCCTTAGTCGTAATAGAATCTTTTTTTTTAATCGATGATGTTTCCTAACCTATAGCATATAAACTTACTGCCATCGAATATGGAACTTTTTGACTGGTGCAATATTTTAATATATATAAATTATAATATCGTAGCTAGTAGTCTCAAGTGATATTACGATAGCAGCAACTCATTTGAAGTTTCGTCTTTCAATGAAATTTATAGTACTAAAATGATTCAATCAATTTATATATAGGAATTTATATGTTTATAATTGTTCTATAAGTATTTTTAAACGAAAGTAGTATTTAATTAAAAGAAAATAAGTTATAGTGATGATTTATAAAACTGTGATTTTTGCTTTGAGGTTATAGTAAATGGGAACTTCTGGGAATGGTGCAATAAGGGCAATCATTTGTGATTCAGCTTAGTAGATGTAGTAATTTAAGAGAATAAATCCTCTATTTTTAATGCTAACAATTTTGATAAATATATTAAGGTTTTGTAGAACTTATTAAAATGCCATAAATAGCTTATAAGTTGGGAAATATGGGATAGTGCAATTAATTATATACAATATTTAAATTGTGCAATATCTATATTTATAATTAATAAATTTGTTTATTTAATAATAATAAGGATTCGTTTTTGTGTTTTAGTTTTTGCAACAAGAATTAACGAAAAATGAATTAATGCAGTCCTTTCAGCCACATAAACTCACTACAACATATATATATATATATATATATATATATATATATATATATATATATATATATATATATATATATATATATATATATATCTAAATGATAAATCCTTAGTGAATGAATTCACCAAAAGATCACTAATTGAAATAAAATAGCTAAATTTTATTATATAATAGCGATTTATTCTATACCATAGAGTAAATATAGAGGTATGACTTTAATAGGCGAAGTCGAGGAAATGTTTTGCGTGGTCCATTCAATGGCGGCTCTGAGACTACTTTTTTGATTGGTTCATTTGAATTGGCCTTAGAAGGCATTTGATTGGTTCATTTCTATAATGCGATTGTTTGTTTCCGATTGTTTACGACGACATTTTTGTGTGTCTGATATAAAAGACGATTAGCATTCTTGTGTCTTAAATATAATCACTATTATTCGATTTTAATGTACCTTCATTCTCAAAAGTGTTGTGTATCCAGTATATGTGAGGAAATAGAAACCGGACGTAGTTTTCCTTGGAAGAAACACCCTAAGTTAGCAAGATTAAGGATTTGTGTAACTTAGCATTGCTTTTACCTAGTACGTATACTATTATTTATATAAAACATATGTGTTCATATATATTATTATTTACAGAAGAAAATAGAAGAAATTATGAACATAATACCCACACTCTAAATCCAAAATGTATCCAAATGAGGGAATGGTAAAACTACATTGAAAATAAATGTAATTATACTACATGGAAAGTTTTTTTTACCCTTTAAAAAGTTGTTTGTAAAGTGCCATCATTTTAAAACTTAATTATTTTGAAGGGGTTCATTTACTTAAAACAAATGTATATTGGTCAAGATACTAATAATTAATATTTTGGCTTAAGGCTCCTTAACCGAGATAACTTTTTCAACAAAGTGAGCTTGATTTTGTAAACAAGAGACTATCATGCTTGTTTTATTATATTGTTAATAGATGCCTAAGCTGTCTTTTTAGCTCCTCGATTTTACCATAATAAGAGCACAGCATTACTTTTAGCTTTAAAGTATTACTTTTTGGTATGTAATGTCCATTTTGACGTATATCATACGATTTAACTGTTTTAATTATCCATTCCATAATTTTCGCAATAACATTGTAAAAATAATAATAACTTGCCTCAATACATTTTTGTGTTGAACAAGTGGGTAAAATAATAGCAAACACATACTTTCAGCTGTGCTGCTTTGTTTGCAGTATGAGGGAATACTAAGATAGAAACTTTAATACATCTTATTTGAATTGATAGTACTAAAATTGTATAAAAAAGGGAGAGCTATAGACAATTTTGATTATATTTGCCATGAGATATATTGTTTTCAATTACGTTGCAGGCAATGTTTATATCCACATTTAGTTATTTTTTATTTATATACATTATATATATATATATATATATATATTCTCTTATGTTTTACCTTTTTGATATTATAAAATATTTGTATTTGTACAAAATTTTATATTAATAAATGGTTCCGAAAAATTGCATTTTGGTTTTATTTAAAATTTAATTGCTCAGTAGAATGTGACGTCAGAAGTTACTCACGTGACGCGTATGAAATCGTCGACCAATGAAATGGTCCCCTTATAAAATATTTTCATTACAGGTGCCTGTAAAGGTAATTTAAACTAACCAATGAAATTCAGCAAAATGACGTTCTCAGCGCCTTTTTGCTGAGACCAAGCAAAACATTTCTGAAATGATTTGTATTAAGTTAACACTTTGTATATTACTCCATGTTCTATACTAATACAAAATAATATGTCGCTCGAACATACATTAAGGATAGATATTTAGGATATATTGAAATTCTTCGAGGTTCGGTAGATTGACTACACTACGCCGGCACGCGCGTCCCTGGTGTTAGGAATATTTGAAAATTCTCATTGTTGGTTGGGACGTCACGAGTAGGGGTGTGTCTTATCTATAACCAAATGTTTGACATGGGCATAGTTTTAGTCTTTTAGGCTAAAATATACTCCGTATTAGTTATTAAAATGGAGAGTAATGTTCATATATATGAATATACAGTAAAAATGACTTTTAAAAAACAGTAAGAACATTACATTAATTTACAAAACATTTTAGAGGAGGTAAAAAAAATACAGCATAATACTAAATTTTTATATTATATTAATTTATATATTTTGAAAACTATTATTAACTTTAAACTATAAATTTGATGATATAAAACAATGAACCTTAACTATTCCATAAACTATTTAATAAATTAATACATATTTGAATACTCAATAATACAAATGTATTATAATATAAATAAAATTTTATAACAACATTTTTGTAGATGCAGTCCTTTATACTGTTCCCACTAATTACTGATTAATTACAATACAATAAAATTTGCAATAGAAATTTTTTCTAAAATAAAGGCAAGTTTAATATAGATCATGGAAAACGGGGTTAACCACTAAAAAACTACCCCCATATTTAATGAAATCAAGGACTCGAGTACCTAAAAACTCAATGACGTTAATATATTTTTTTAGCCTATGTACCTTTCAAGTAATTTTTAAATTTATTCTTTGATATTTTGGCAGATTACTCTTCCTTATCAACAAATCATACTGTAGCAAGTACAATACTTTCCTAAATAGCTACCTTTTCAGGATTAATGGTGCAATACAATGCAATATTTTTTTGCACTTCTGCAGTGCCCATAAAGTGGATGATTAATTGAAATTACTTAAATATATAATTCCTTATTACCTTGTTAAAATTCAATTGTAGATATTATTATGGGATTCATATTAGCTATTTGTATTTGCTTCAATATTAGAATATATCAGAATCTTAAAACAAGCATAACAAAAAAATGCTTATATAGACAGACTCAAATTAACTTTTTGCCAGTCAAGAAGAATCTTGACATATCCTACTCTACCTAAGATCTATTCGTAAGATAATAATCACATCGATAGTGTTATGGAAAATACTACCTTGATCATAACTCTAACTTTTCTGAGAAATTCTTTAAGTAATAGTATACTTCCAAAGACTTACGAATTCTTAAAATATAGATTAGATTCTTTAACAGCTATATTACGGATTCTACAAAGATGCTGCCGTAATTTAGTATGTATGGATTCTAAAATCATTAAATTGGGGACACAGAGATGGTAGATCTTTCTTGTCATTGACTTTAGTTGTGCAGCAAGCTCAGAGAAGTCCTTCTTTCTTTTGCAACTAAGTATGTCATATTAATTTACTTTCACTGCAAAATTTAAGTCATTTAATTAATTTATCCTATTTGTAACAACTTAAACAAAACCTACCTTTGACTCTCCATATATGTAATCCTGTTAAAAAGCTGACACGCTAAACTAAAAGGTCTTCTACTTAAGTAAAAAATTAACATCACAATATAACTTTAAAAGGCCATATTAACCGCTTTAATAGTCTAGCTATCATTTAAATTAAATTACAAATTATAATTGTTAACATGTAATATCAACATAAATTACCCATAACCCTTATGATATAGGTGCTCAGCACATTATCGTGGATGATCGATAGGTTCAAACTTCTTCATCAAACATTCCTGTTTCCATCCGGTTCGTTAAAAATCTGCTTTTGTTTATGAAATGGTGCTTAAATCTCGTCAACTCTTTGTGTTTCCATATTGCCTCGGAACAAAGTATATATTAACAGTAAATATTGTGAATTAAATACTTGCCTATATAAATGACCTTTTCCAAATTAGTATTTACAAAGGACTTATCGCAATAGATACATTACCTATATATATATATATATATATATATATATATATATATATATATATATATATATATAATATATATATATATATATGCTTTTACACGATTTACCGGGCACTTACTGAAAACATATTATTCAGTTTATACACCTCAATCAGCTACAGCCTTTCTAATTAGTTTCATCAGCAGTTTTGTGTAGTTCAACATCTGGCAAGCCTTCATCCGCAATTAGTTATTCAAACTTCGAACAAATCCAGGTCGATCTATTTGTTCTCCTACAAATAGATTGACCTAAATTACAAACAAGCACATAAAATCCTTATATACTTCTCTTGCTATTGCAAGTTCTCAAAGTTTTCGGTAAACACTTTAAAGCATATTTGACCATATGTCAATTTAGTATCCACATTTTAATAAATAACAGTGGATATATTCTATAATACGGAGAACACTACATTTGTACTTTGCAACCTTTCACATGTAATAAACTTGAGAACACCACAAACAACCAGTCAATCCGGTTATAAACGCAAATATCAGTAATTAGAATGATATGTAAATTACGCCACACCTGATCTCTAAACGATAAATTCTTAATTAACAACGAATTCTCTCAAAAGTATTCTAAACTAATATAAAATTAGCGTTAGGAACTATGGACTGAAAATAGTCGAAATAATCGGTAGTCGCAAAACAGTCGAAACAGTCGATAGTCAAAAAACTAGCGACCGAAAATAGAAATCACTATTTTCAGTCAAATGCACGGTTAGAGTGTTGTTTTTTTTCATTAATGCTGTCTGATGAAGATGTACGAATTCTTTCCTGTATAAATTGTGAGAGAGGAAAGGACGGAGATAATTGGTTGGAATAGTTAATTTTATATGTGTTTATATTTTCCAACGGTAGTATAAACGAGACGGAGATAGACATATTTCTTCTAGTACTAATTTTACAAAAGAAAAGGAAAAAAATAATTACCGAATATTATTAACATGCAATTAATAATTTCATTTTAAACGAAGTAGAGTTACTATTATATTTGAAAGTTCTATGGATCTGTAAAAGAGAATGGAATATTTCTATGGAATGGAATAATACCCCACAAATGTTTTATCGTACAATGTGCTAATTGCTATTTTCAAATAATATACTATAATAAATATAGACAATGCAATAGAATTTAAATGAAACCTAAAAACTGGAGATGCATAATAACCATAAATACTGAATAAAAATTAAACATTTACCTTATCACAGAAAAAACACTAATACTAAAGCTTTTTAAAATAATGTAAATGTAAAAATACTTTGTTTTGGTTGGTCTGCCATTTCGCCTGATTACTTTATGACGTCACATTTATTAGCCATTATTATTTAAATGAAAGTCAAATTTAATTTTTAAAATTAATTTATTAAAATAAAATTCTGTACAGATATGCATAAATGTAAATAATATAAATATATAGAAACAAAAGGCAGAAAAAAACTATATAAGTGTAAATAAAAAACAATTAAGAACTCCATTTTAGGCAAATTTAAAATATTCTTCTGTAACCCCTTCTCGTATTTGTTTACTGCCATCAATTTTAAGGGATCTATTAGAGTTCTATCTTCCGATATATAGCGATCCTTCATTTGAGAGGATTTGACGAACTTAAACACCAGGGACGAAGTCAGTGACGCCCTAGAGGGTCTTTTGGGCGAAAACAACAGTCGGACTGTCGGCACGCTGAGGCCTGCATGTGCAAACATACAAGCGGTGACGGTGGTCACCGATGAGACGGAGGCCTAGAAGTTCCTGGAGATAAGTCATCAGCGTGGGGCTGGTTAGATGCCGGGTCGAAATGAGGATTGGACTTTAAGGTAAAGTGTTAAGGTAAGGTGTGCAAAATGTTGGGGGCTATGACCACTTTCAGAGAGGGCCACATGCTAGAGCGTGTTAGGAGAGCGCTTTCTGCTCAGTTTGTAATAAGGCCGGGCAGGGGGCTGGTAGTGGCAAATGCTCTGAGTTTAGAGCGGCTCTGAGCAGAGCTATGAAGCACAGATGGACGCTGGAGGAGAGCGAGACCTATAAACACAAACAGAATGCTGGTCCACCAAGTGAACATAGACCCTACGATGCTGCACGACCTGCTCTGCTGCACTCCGCTTCGGATGAGGGGAGTTGACGTTGGTCCTGGGTCAGCAACCTTATAAAAGCGCTGTGAAGAAGAACATTTGCTGTGATATTAACTGTGGTGTGGTTTTGTTTGTGATTAGTTTGTAGACCTGTAATTATATTTCGTGCTACATGGACCCCGCCAAGCCTAGCCGGGATCTCAGCGTTCTATTTGATGGTCATAACAAGAGTTATGAGGGAGAAAGGGAAGGGACGCCAAATAGCCGGAGACCTAAACGTGAAAGAATCCGAGGGCGGTTCAGGGATGAGCGCGCCAGTGAAAGGCATCGGATGGGAGGAATGACCATATCCGGAATGTGCAGGCTGACGGACAGATGCCGCAGAGTTGGACTGGGATTGAGGTGGCGAGTCCGGAAGGACTAATGGAGTTCTACGGGGGCCTGAATGCATCCTACCCAAGAGAGACCTAGAGGGGAAGAAGGAGTGCGTATTGGGGGACTCCTGAAAATGAGTAGGGCAAATTTGTGAGGAACAAACAACAAACAAGTGGAACAAGTGGATGGTGAAAAGTGAGAAAATTTTATATTAGATGTCTTCAATAAAAGACCGGTAATTTCAGAAATGAATACGATATGCGGGAAATCCACATTTTTAGATCCTAGATTTAAAAAGCAGGATTTGGTATTACAAATAATGCTGTGGCGATACAAAAAGGTATCACAAAAGAGGTACCTTCCATTCTAACTTAAAAATATACAAATATAGTTCGACAACTCGAAATTCAGGACAAAACTACTGACCAAGTATGTATTGACATCAGGAGATATTTTGATAAAAAATGGCTAGAATGAAAGAAGTAATTACTCCAAGTACTGCAGCAACTTTACAAATTTAGCAGTATTTGAAAATTATATTTATTATGCCTTTAGAAAACACATTGGATTTTTGGCAAACCCATTAAATGAAACTACCTAAATTATATCAATTACAAGTAAAATATTCCTCTATACCAGTAACATATGTCCCCTGGGAATGAGTTTTTTCAAAATCTGGACAAGTAGTTAAAGATCGAAGAAATCGCCTCACGGGAGAAAATTTGAACATGATAATACACAGTAATTTAAAAATATGTCCGTTCAAAAGTAAATAAAACATTTATTTAAAAATGGTGTGGTTGTTATTGTACGATCATTTTTATGGATTAGATATTTTAATGATTAGGTATTAGGTATACGATTACATTTTATTTGTTAATTATGGTTATGGAAAATCTTTAGTTTTTAGGGTTTATTTAAGTTGTATTGTACTATTTATAATTATGATGCTGTTATTTAAAAATATTAATTAATATATAAAAGGCGATAAAGCATTTGTGGTGTTATTATTCCATTATTTTTTACACATCCACAGAACATTCAGTATAAAAGTAATCCTACTTCCTTTAAATTTACTTTATTTATAACATGATAATAGAAATTACGAAATTAGCAATTTTGTTTTCCTTTTCTTTTTTAAGGTTTACCATTGAATGAATTATATTCATCTCTGTCTCGCTTATAGTACCATTGGAGAACATAGGCATTTAAAATTAACTGCTCCAAGCATTTATTTCCGTTCTTTGCTATCTCAGCTTTTATACAGATAAGAATTCGTACATCTTCATCTGACATCATGAATGGAAAAAAAAAGTCGAACGGTACATTTGACTGAAGCTATTTTTTTGACTATTGACTGTTTCGATTGTTCTCAGTCGAATGTAAACCAAATCCAGTAATAATATTTGGTTTTGGATTGGTTTGGGTTTGGGTTTGGATTAGGGTTAGGGTTAGGGTTTGGGTTTGGGTTGGGGTTGGGGTTTGGGTTTGGATTTGGGTTTGGGTTTGGGTTTGGGTTAAGGTTTGGGTTTGGGTTTGATTAGGTTTTGGTTTGTGTTTTGTTTGGGTATTGGTTTGTGTTTTGTTTGGGTTTGAGTTTTGGGTTTGGGTTTGGGTTTGAGTTTTGGGTTTGGGTTTGGGTTTGGGTTTGGGTTTGGGTTTGGGTTTGGGTTTGAGTTTGGGTTTAGGTTTGGTTTGGTTTTGGGTTTGGGTTTAGGTTTTGGTTAAGGTTTGGGTTTGGGTTTGATTAGGTTTTGGTTTGTGTTTTGTTTGGGTTTTGGTTTGTGTTTTGTTTGGGTTTGAGTTTTGGGTTTGGTTTGGTTTTGGGTTTGGGTTTAGGTTTTGGTTAAGGTTTGGGTTTGGGTTTGATTAGGTTTTGGTTGGTGTTTTGTTTGGGTTTTGGTTTGTGTTTTGTTTGGGTTTGAGTTTTGGGTTTGTGTTTGAGTTCAGGGTTTGGGTTTGGGTTTGGGTTTGGGTTTGGGTTCGGTTTTGGTTTGTATTTATTTTGTGTGGTTTGCGTTTGGTTTGTTTTGGATATGCGACACCAGTATCCGAATTGTTATTTATTTTAGTCAATTATTTGGAGCCTACGCGGGTAGAAACTAAAAATATTAGGCTTAAAATTTTAATGTTGATATAAAGAGGCGACGTAAGTTGCGGTTACGAAGATTCTGATTTGTTCAGTACCCATACTGGAGAATGGTTTTTGTGGGCCTATACCAGTTTTATAGACTGCATTCTAAAGGTTTACATTTATACCATTGGTAGGTCGATAGTAAAGTCCCATTAGTAATTCTGGTGATTTCATTTCCAGGACAAACGAAAGAGGAGGATTCATTTTTCGAAGCACCCAGCTACCAATTCTTAGAAGAGGAGTTTCAAAATGATCCCTACATAAGCAACATTAAAAAAGCCAATTTAGCACGAAGCCTAGAATGTATCAACTGCCGTTATCAAGGGGTCTGGTTTCAGAACAGGCGCAGGAAGCCGAAGAAGCGTCAAATCGCCAATAGAGGCATTAGGCGACCCCATCAATTTCAACAGCATTATACAAATGAGCACTCATTTGTGCCGTTTATCAACAGGCTCCAGACATAACTGATGTGCGATCAACAAAATTCAAGTCTACCCTATATACTAATGGTTTCGTGTGTAATCTGACAATTCGTCACCAAATGATGAGTGGCGCAATGACTATTGTACAGTAACATGCATGAGAGCATGTGCCCACCAATGTATACGAATATACCAACCTCTAAAAATCGGTACAAATAAGAAATACATTTCATGTTTATTCAAATGCATAATTTAGTTAAATTAAAATATTACTACGCATATTTCTTGCATAATTCGTCTGACTTTCCAGACGATGTATCCATAAATCACATTTCATGCATCTAACTATAATTTTGCTTGAGATGAAATAGGTTTATATAAAATGAATACGTGTATACAATATATACTTATCTACTCTAAATATCATGGTTTTATAAGCAGGACGCTAGATTTCGGTCTAGACCTTACGTTGGCTTAAAACTGAAGCCTCAGTAGATAACACTTGGATGTAGAGACAAAAAAGTAAATGCTACGTTAGTGTTAGTGTCCTTTGTTTTGAGTTTAAGCCTTTTATTATAATTATGAAGTTAATACAGAGTAACACGACTGCCAAAATAATTTGTTAAAATATAAGTTTGCGAATTCGTCCGTATTAGAAGTATTAATTGGGTACGAGAACCCGGTGATTCTATTGATTCGTGAACCTGAGTTAACACACAAGTGGATACCGTTGTTTAGGGACAATAGTTAAGACTGTAGCTCACGGATGAGGTCGTTTGAGACTGGCAAAGGGGGGGAGTTTAACGGTGACGCGGTGCTAAGATCACAGAATGTCGACCAGCTCGCGAATAAGCGCGTTTTCAGAAGGGCTTGAGCTGAGCTGTTGTTTGTGGAATGACAGAGATATGTAGTGCTTGATTTCTGGAGTGTCAGTTTCCTTATGAATTTGATTATTTCTGACAAACCATGGAGCGTTTAATATTCTCCTGAGGAGCTTATTTTGGAAAACTTGTAGACTTTAGATCCAGCATTTTTTTTATTACTCTTCGTGAGTCCACAATCTGCCCTATTGGCAATAAGTATTTCTTCTGTCTATATTATATATACATGGCATGTAGAAAATCACTTCATTATGCAATCTTCTGTATAATATATTATCTTAATTAATTAGTCTTATTCTAAAGCTTTTTCTAAAGTCTACATATGTCCAGTAATCAGATCAGGAACTTTTAAACCTTTTAGTCTACGCACATCACTATCACGTCATATTTAGCTGATTAGCGAGTACATTGGGATGCACTGACAGTCTTTCTAAGTATTTTACACAAAGACGTTGAATTACACTCGTTATAGGTTCTAGAGGATTATCACGTTGTATCATACAGCAATACCTTGTTATATAATGACAACTTGGATTTGCGCCCGATGAGATAATATATTTGATATAATTTTAATACCAGTTGTTTCCGTTTAGAGAGTGTGTGCTTCTTCCAGGTTAGGCGTCGATCTAAGTGCATACCAATATATTTAACATTCTCTGCTTGGAAGAGTTGACGATGATTGATATTCACTGATGGACATGTTCATTGTATTTAATGCGCCATGCCTTCAACCATAATTGTATTTGCTCCAGGTAGGTTTATTGATGCTGTGACTGGATCTTCATGGAATGCTAAGATTGCTGTATCATCTGCATATGTTGTCACAGTAGTTATTTTTGTGGTGGGCAGATCAGCCCTATACAGAAGATACAGTACTGGACCCAGTATACTACCTTGCGGAACCCCTGAATATATGGAATTTAATTCGGTATGTTCATCGCCTTGATTTACATTAAAATATATATCAGTGAGATATGATTTTAGTAACTGATAGTCCGAATGAGGGAGAAGTTTCTTTAGTTTAACCTTCAAGCCCGTATGCCACAATTTGTCAAAAGCCTGAGATATGTCTAGAAGAGAAGTAGCCGAACTATATCTTTTGGCATTTAGGTCAGCGTTTATTTTATTTACAAGTCTATGCACTTGTTCTATAATACCATGCTTAATGCAAAACTCAAACTGATGTTCTGGAATAATTTTTCTTTTTTCTATTATATAGTTTATTTTTTTTATGCATAATTCCTCGAAAACATTCGAGATGATCGGTAATAAAATTATGGGTCGGTAGGAGGTCACATCTTCTGGTATTTTTCCTGGTTTAAGAATCACTAATATTTTAGCTACTTTCCAGTTACTAGAGAAGTAATTAATTCGTAGTATAGCATTAAATATATACGTTAATAATTTTATACCCTTTTCTGATTGTTCTTTTAAAATTTTGCTAGTAATTAAGTCATAACCAAGAGCTTTTTTAATATTAATATCTCTCATTACTGTATGTTTAACTTTTTTGACCGTTAATTTCTCGTGCGGTAAATTCATTTGAAATGGCGAATCTAGAAAGCAAGTAATTTTATTTTCGTCATCGATATGTAGCTGAGACCGGTAAGGTTTAAAAACATTTTTTAAGTGTTTTGAGAAAATGTCGGCCTTCTCTTTATTGCTTCTCGCCCAATTAATTTCGTTTGTTTTAATAGGTGGGTTATGCTGCTGGGATCCCCTAAGCTTTTTTATTGCCCTATTAAATTTTCTTTAATTCTCTTCAGTCATTTGCTGTGGCGAATTTCGTCGTAACTTTCTTTTTTCTTTAAAATTGCTTTTTCTGTACTGTACATGATATATGTATATTTTTTCTTGGAAATGTTTCCTGTTAGGAATCGCGGAATATGCTACCTCCTGTATATTTTGTAAGATTTACTGCTGCTATTACTATATCCATTTCAGCTTGTAACGGTAAGTTTAGAGAGATGTTTTGGTCTAAGCTTTCTCTAAATGAGGGCCAGTTAGTTCTATTCTTGCACAGAGAAAGGGATTTATCTTTGATGGTAATTTTTAAAGAAATTGTTACTATTATTGGTGAATGATTCGAAGACAGGTCGAAACATGATTCTGCCTGACACTTTTTCGGATCAATATTATTTGTAATACAGAAATCTGTTATATCTGGTTTTTTTAGTTCTGTCTGAGGGCCAATATCATATCAAATTATTATGGCTGTATATCCATGTGCTTTATCGTCCGGGTGATTTGTATGATAAAGTTTATATTTAGGAATTTTCAAATAATGTTTGTCTGTAAAGTGTGTTTCGGAAACCATCAAAATATCAATATTTTGTTTAGTTACGAATATTTTTATTTCCTTGGCGTGTTGTTGGAGCCCATTGGCATTCCAGACAGCGATTTTGTAGCTATTAGTTTCAGGCATTAGGCAAGTTTGCTGACTATGGTTATGAATAGACCAAGCGTCGTACTCATTTGATCAATTTGTTTAACCATCATGTTTTCTAATCCAGAAATATTGCTAGTTTCAGTAGACTTGTAGGTGTGGATTGTTTTTGTTGCTGTTGATGCCTTTTTTCCCTTAAAGCAGGATAGAGTTTCTGTTGTAGTCGCTTGTGAACTGCGCAACCCTTATAGTTCGTTACAGATAGCACATTTCACTTTTTCATTGTAAACTTTATGAGTACAAACTCCTGTTTTATGTTCTCCTGCACATTTTACGCATCTGTATGATTTCCGATAGTAAGTCTTTGTGTGCCCGTGCGCTTGACACCTGGTGCATTGTGGCATGATTCTTCTTATATGTGGTGGTTTGCATTTAGTAATATTATTTTCCAATTTGGTGATTTCATACACCGCCTTATTATTTATATTAGGATATATATCTATATAGAACATAGGCAGAGGTTTTTTTTTGTAGTGCGATGTCGTATATTGTGAACATTTACGACCTCATGGCCTTTTTTAGTTAGGGCTACCTTGATTGTGTTAAACTCCTTCCTGTGATGTAAACCTTTTAGCACGAATTTAAATGTTTTCTCGGATTTTGGCCTGAATATATAGTATTGGGTGTTTCTTTCACCTAATTCTTATAAAAGAACATAATTTAAAGAACTTTAAATTGATCCGCTTCGAACAATTGGATTTAAATTGTTTCATAGCTCACTATTTTATTTGTGTAGTTCGTAGTAATGGTTTTCAATAGGTCATGGATGTGTTTTATTACTCCTATTTTATAAACCGTTATTGGTGGTGGTTTGGGAACAACTCTTTTAGAACTTGGTTGTATATTTTCTTCAATTTCTTCCGACAGGTTGCTAAAGCTGTTTTTTACCTCTATCGGTTTCTGTAACCAATAGTCACTGATTCTTGTTTGTTTCCTCGCGAGTTCTTCTTCTAGACTTCTCAATCGTTTTTTTTAATGACTGTAGTCCATTCTGGTAGTAGAGTTTGCGTTTTTGCTATCAGTGTGCAGATAATTTGGTTGAATCGCTGTAGTTTGCGATTTTTAGATTTTTAATATTTTATTTAATTTACTTCCAGAAGACAAAAAAGTAAAATAAATAGATTGTTTATTTCACGCACTTCATTTTTCACTTACGTTATTTTTTGCACTTGATTTTACCAAAAATACTATAAATAAATTTCAAAAGGACTGTTGTAAAATAAGGGGAAATAATTTTAAAACACTAATAAAACTGAGATGCAGTCCTTTTGTCTGGTCGCTGAGAGATGGATAGCCGCATCTGTTATGCATTTTTAACACTCAATTAAATAACCGTAATAAAACACTGGTTTTTTTTTAAAGGGAGGTATCATTCTAGAGCTTGAAGCATATTGAAAATGCGTCTTAACCCTATGAATGTTGGAACCGAACTAAATAGATCCAGCATTAGATGGAGATGGGAAGTCTGCTAGAGGGGCAGATCAGAGAAGAGAGCAGGTTTTCTATCCCAACAATTTCTTCGCAATGTACCCGCCTAAATGGCAACCCTTTTTTCGTCTATCTTTCGGCAATTGTATAATCATCAAAATGGATGTTTCCAAAGTGCTAAAAATCATGTCAGAAGGCCAACAGCTTACGCGATAGAAAAGTGGAGCTGGAATTCGTTCTTTTGTCTTCAGGCATATATACAGGAAACTCTCCTAAATCCCTTCCATCATTATCGCCTTCTGAACTACACGGTTTACTAGAATGACTGTGTCCCAACTCGCGGTGGGTGAACTGCTATACTAATCAAAAAAGCAATCAAACACAACCTTCTGCCTTCAATTATATCGCCACCAGATCGAATCCACCTCTATCCAGGTGGAAACTCAGAATCGTTCAATCGTGGTCACCTCCTTGTACAGGAAATGCTCCACGCATGATTCGTCTGCCTTCGAAACCCTCTTCGACGGCCCAACTTCAAAAATAATCATTGGGTGGAGACTTCAACGCTCACCTTCCCCAGGTGGGATTGCGAGAGCGCAAATCGAGCAGGCAACGATATCGCCGCACTGGGCGCAAACTTAGTGCTTGGTCTCGTCCTGTCGGATGAGCTTACCCATAACCCCGCTATTGAACAACGGGGCACTCCACATATTTTGGAGTTATTCATTCTCCAGAATATCAATTGTTCTTCTGATGTACAACTTCTCGACGAGTTACATTCGGATCATCGTCCGATTATATTAACTCTCGAGGACTTTTGTGCAATCGAAATTCCCCATTTCAAAGCCAAAAAAACCGACTGGAAGAGATGTCAGGAGATTCTAGAATAGAGAATTACGCCCCACCTTTTATGATTCGGCTTATTGTATATCGCATGGCGAAACCCTTGGGGATAGAGGACATGCTGTAAATACGCCCCACTTTAAACGGTTCGGCCTATTGTATACCAGATGGCGACGCTTCGGGGTCAATTTGAATTGTAGACGGTTTGTCATTGGCCTGGTGCTTGTTAAAGCTCTGAGCTGGTCTTTCCTACATAAAGTATCCGTAACAGTTCACGAAAAGGTATTTGAGTGCCTGTCCAGTACTGTCGCGCCGTTACTTCACTTTTTAATCCCACCTAGTTCTCTCTCATTTTCGCACCATGATCATTAACTTGGCCGCTTTCTTGCGCGTCTGCATGTGTCTCTTCCTGACTGCTGTTCTGAATTTCATACATTTCAAATTTGATCACCGTTTCTTACCTTTTAGTTAACGTCAGCTGTCCGGAGCCTCCAATATATACGTGGTGTCTTCTGGTCCTGTGCGACATTCGCAGAGTTCATCGATCTCCTTCATTTTGAATCTGTGCAGGTAAGCTTGCATATTCCCGTGGCCTGTCATCAGTTGCACAGTTGTATTTTCCTGATCAGTCCTATGTTTCCTGTCCCTTCTTATTGGCAGTATTTATAAAGGGTTCTTTAAAAAAATTTCCTCCTTTTCGATGGCTTCTCTCGCGAGTCTGTCCGCGGTTATCATTTCCTCCCTTATCATCCTCTGGCACCATCTTAGCTATATTTCACTGCCGGTTTTCTGTGTACCTAGCAAGTTTGTTTTGATTTGTACTATGTCCTTGTTTCGTCTGTTTGCGTACTCGGCGCAGCTTATAGATATGCTAATGTCTGTTTTTATGCTGATTGGTCCCGGGAGGCTTCGGTCCTGTAACAATATTATGGCTTTTTCTATCGAAAGATTTCTGCCGCATGGGTTCATCATACTCTGTAATTTTATGGGCCATCATGTCTACCATGATGCGGCCCCGCTTCGTGATGGCCTTGAACCAGTTTGGGGTGAGTTCAATCAACCACGTGTCCCTCTTGGCTTCATTAAATGTACATATTGTCCTTCGTTGTCCTTCTTTTGTTTTGTCCTGGAGTGCCGTTCGGATGCACTCATTTTCTGGCATAGCTGCAGATTCCCTTGTTTCTGTTCTCCGCCGTGCTAGCTTTTGTCGCCCCTTTCGTTGTCTCTCCATTCTCTTCGCTCCCCTTTTTTTGCTAATTGTTGCCATGGGATTAGTGGTTTTGATGGGGGTGATTTCGTCAGACTTTCCTGTCACCAGTTTTTTTTGTTTGACTATTCTACTTCTTCTTTTTCTTCTTCTTCCACTCCTTATCCATGTTATCCATCTTCTTTTAGATGATCTCCTTCATGTTTTCTAGTTTATTGGAAGCCTCTTATGTCGTCCTTATAATGTCCAATTCTTCGGACATTACAAAAATAATTTTTAGTTGTAGGTATATCTTCTACACTACTATTTTGGCATCAGCTTTCGTGAAGGCCAGTTTTTCGGCTAACGGGTTTTTCCGCCCTAATAATTGCCTCACTTTTTCGGCCTGCCTCTTTGATAGATCTACCGGACCTTTGGTTGTCATCTTCTTGATCTCCTCCTGTTGTTCCTCCTTTGCTACGTCGGTCTTTTCCACGAATTCTCTTTCATCCGTTGTTTGTGCCCTGATACTCCTTGCCTATTCGTCGCTCGACTCTTTCGCCGCCCTCATTTTTGCTTGGGTTGGGTTATTAAACACCCCTTCATTTGTGGTCGACAAAGTTACCTCTGCTGTCGCTTTGGCTTTGTCGCGGCTGTTTTATTTTGTGACCATTGTAACCTACTACCCGCTGCTTTGTTAGTCATCCAACATCGCCTTTGTTAATTGTTTATTGTTATGTTACTCATATAATATTAACAAGTTATGATAGTAAAAGTAGATTACTGTTTATCTCCCAACACCGCCTATGCTTTTAAGTTAGTGTTGGGTCACGCACTTTATGGATTGCCCCAGTTATAACGGTAAAATTTATTGTTGTTACTATCCCAACACCGCCTTTGTTATTTATTTAGTCTTAGGTCATGCACGGTTATGGAATTTCCCAAGTATAACAGTAAAAATTGATGGTTGTTTTTTTATTTGTAATTGAATTTTTATTGAAATTTTTTTGATATATAACGTATGGAAAGTTTGAAATTCCACTGCTACTGCGATGCTTGTTTAATATATCCCCACACCGCCTTTGGCGGAAGGTCACGCACGTTGTGGGATATCCCAGAAGTTAGTAATAAATTTTAGTTTGTGAACACGTGATTCAAGTCGGATATATTTTGCTGATTTTTATTTTTTAAGATCCTAAAAGATTATTAGTAATGACTTGTAACATAGTAAACATTTCTCTGGAATTTTTTTCTGTATTTCATTTAATTATATTTAATAAAGCTATTCTATTTTTTTTGATATCCTGGTGAAGACTTTCAGCATGTTCGTCACATGTTGTTCCATGATTAGGAGGGGACGGGGCTTAACTGAAATAAGAATGCAAGAAATGTATTTTTAAAAACATTCTACACCCCATCGTCATACATTTTTGTAACAAGCCATTCGTTAAAAACTTGACATTTTCAGCTCTAAGATTATCTGTAAATACAAGAATTACTTTCTTTTGAATTAGGCAAGCCGCTAGCATTTTCGCGATAGCATTTAATGGAATTCATTTACTTTCATAAGCTTTCTTATTTGTGGGCCAACAAAAATGACTTTTTTAATTTAGCTTTACTCTACTTGGAGATAGAAGTTTTCAAATACAAAAATATTTTACCAATTTTATACATGGATTTGTGAACATTTTTCATTAAACCAAATTTTATAAGTAACTGTTGTGGAATAGAAGGTTTATATCTAACGTTTAATTTACAACAAAGTCAGTTCCTTTAGGCCAATTTTTGACCTCATATTGGTTTTTAGTGTCTCCACTGGTCCACAAATAGAGAAAATTATTTTTTGTGAAACATCCCTGTTGTCCATGCAATATAACAACTTTTAACTCAGCAGAGACTTTCCAGTTATGTTCTTTGTATTTGATTAAGTCTAAAATTGGTTTCATATCTTACGCATAGACATTAAGCCAATTGACAGTGAACTTATGAATCGTCCCAAAAGATCTTCAGTCTTACCCAGCTTAGTAACTGGCGTGGTTAATTTCCTTGTCGGATTTTACATACAATTATTTATGTTTTTCTAATAAAATGTATGAGGCAAAATATAAATGTTTACAGTCAAACAATAGATAAGAAATGTTTCCAAATAACGCTCGTTTTTATTTTACGCTGATTGGGTCTCGACCGGCTCGAGGATTTATTATTTATTTAATTATGAAAATTTTAGATTATCATTTTAGTATAAGTTAAATTAGTTATAAACATAGTATTAAAATATGTTATAGACATTTTACTTAATAATGTACAGTAATATAAAAATACAAATAAAATTCATATTTATTATTTGCGGTCATATAATATAACAATTATATTTTATTTCCAATATTATATTTACCATTGTTTACCTGTATATTCAATCGCTACCTTTTGCTGCAGATATATAGTTTTATAACACCAATTATATTTTTATGATAGATATTAGCTGTTTTCTTCATTTTGGCTTTATATCAATTTATATATAGAGCCCCTCTACGATTTTAGTATTCAGTATTAGTTCGGAGGGAAGTTAATAGAAAGTTGCCAGTTTTTGGTTAGTGTTCTAGTGAATTTGTTAAAATTTAACTATGGAATCGAACTACGAAGTCAGAGCCAACAATAGCCTTTTCTCTACCAGTTCTCTGAGTAACAGTTCGGTAGGTAATCTGGGCCAAGCACCTATGAATCAGTTGTTTAAGAATCAAAATATGATGACCATTTATAATCCCAAAAATATGGAGCGTGTTAAGAGACCTATGAACGCTTTTATGATTTGGTCCACGGGAGAAAGAAGGAAGATCTTACAGAAAAACCCGAAGATTCACAATTCGGAATTATCGAAATGGCTCGGTGCCAAGTGGAAATCCTTTAGTGAAATTGAGAAAAAACCATTTATTGACGAAGCGAAACGATTGTACGATATACATTTGAGGGAAAACCCGAATTATAAATACAGACCGAGGCGCAAAAAAGCAACACAACACAATAAGTTGGGTATATTGCCATCTAGTCATTCTGATAGAGCGACATCGGCCTTTGAAATTAGTTCCGACATCAACAGGATAGTCCTTGCCAGCGTCTATCAGCAGCAATACGGTGGTGTATTTTACGCTCGTTGTGATACGATGCAGCAGCCTTACATTAAGGGTGGTTATGGGGCTTGCGGCACCGCCAATATCCCCGAAGTGTCGCCAGCTGTTATACAACACACCGGTCCGTCAAACGGGGAGCATATTTGCGCCTCTGCGGCTTTCCCGCAAGAATCGCCATATGGAACGGCGGAGGCAATTTCATCCGCCTCTATTCCTGAAGGTTCGTCATCAGGCATGCAAGAGACCGGGCCGTTAAACGTGAGCCATATTTGCGCTTCTACGGCTTTCCCGCAAGAATCGCCATACGGAATGGCGGAGGCAAATTCGTCGGCCTCTATTCCTGAAGGTTCGTCATCAGGCATGCTAGAGACCGGGCCGTTATACGTGGGCCATATTTGCACTTCTACGGCTTTTCCGCAAAAATCGCCATACGGAATGGCGGAGGCAATTTCGTCGGGATACAGTACAGATTCTGAACTGGAGCAATTTTATATAAATGAATTGTTTAACACATTCTGTCCTAATCTATAGAAAGGCAGCGTTTCATTTCGTCACAGAATTCCGTGGGAACGGGACTCCTAGCGCCCACAACGCATATGTAAAAGTCATTGTTTAAGGCTGCTAAAATTAACGTATCGCTGCGGTATTACAGGAGTTTTGAATATAAACTGATATGTCTCTTTAATTATTAATAAAGATGTTAATATAAAATAAAATTAAATGTAATTAATTTATGGTGTTTTATTAAGAATAATAAGCCTTTTTATTTTAATATACAATGACCGTTGCTAAAACAAAAATATATTTAGTACTTGTAATAAAAAATGTTAATCGCTATTAAAAATACTAATTTCAACATTAGTCTGCAACCATATTAACAGGATCTTCATATTTTTTATTAATGTAATTATTATTAAAATTTTAAGCAACATTAATATTATAGAATAATAATGTGACTTATCGTAAACTTGGCGTAATTTTATTAAAAGAATGAGCGAACTGTTGTAATTCCAATATAGTAGCACATTCCAAGTAAGCTAATAAGGGTTCGCTTGGTCACTTCATTATCAGATGAGTTGCATTTATACCATATTTCCAAATTGTTGCTGATTTAGATATCCGAGATAATAATTATTCCAACTTATTTTCACAACTATCGCATATGTTTTAGTAAAAAGGTAAAGATAGGATGACTTCCTTAATAGTATATATTTGTATATAAATACAAAAGTTCTATTTATATAACTGTGTATATACCGGGTCAAAACTATGTACAACTGCATAATCCATATAATTTAAAATTTTTGCATAATCTACCTATTTATTAAATATTCTTGAAACTTCTTGAATGAAAAACATTATATCATTTTTGCTTTCTATATTAAAAGTACTATATATTACAAGGGCGTCATTGTTAATATAACTTAGCTCTGAAAGTACCCTGAAAATGGAAATCGAAATAAAAAAATAAACGCATCGTACAAATGATATTAGTTCTTATAAAAAAACCTAATATCCTTACTGGTTATAGTGCAGCGATCCAAACTCCAAAATATAGCGACATCTAGATATCGGACGTCGCAATATATGTTTCCAAAATTGCCTATAAAGTTAAATTTCTATTATCTCTGGGTATGTAGTTATATGGGTATTAAAATACGATAAAACATTAGTGCATTATTATTCCATGCCTTTTTATTGATTCACAGAAATTTGAAATATAAAAATAATTCTACTTCATTCATTCAAGTCTTGGAATTAAAGACGAATCAAACTGCAGAGCGGCAGAATTCGTTTCGATACAGAAAGCCATAAAACTGCTACGGGGCAGAAGCCCCCGGGACCAATCACCATACCAACGGACAGTAGGATGTCCATAAGCTGGGCCGAGTACGCAAACACACGAAACAAGGACATAGTACAAGTCAAAACAAACTTGCTAGATATACAGAAAACCGGCAGTGAAATATCGGTAAGATGGTACCAGAGGATGACAACGGAGGAAATGATAACCGCGACAGAATCCATCGAAAAGGAGAAAATGTTTTTAAAGAACCCTTTATGAATACTGCCAACAAGTAGGGAGAGGAAACATAGGACTGATCAGGAAAATACAACTGGACAACTCATGACAGGCCACGGGAATATGCAAGCTTACCTGCACAGATTCAAGTTGAAGGAGATCGATAGACTCTGCGAATGTCGCACTGGACCAGAAGACACTACGCATATATTGGAGACAAGCATAATTGAAAATAGGGTAGAGGCCCGTAACAGTCACCGGAAAGCTGACGTTAACTAAAAGGTAAGAAACGGTAATCGAATTTGAAAAGAATGAAACCCAGAACAGCAAGAAGAGACACATGCAGACGCGTAAGAAAGCGGCCAAGCTAATAATCATGGTGCGAAAATGAGAGAAAACTAGGTGGGATTAAAAAATGCAGTAACGGCGCGATGGTACTGAACAGGCGCTCGGAGACCCATTCGTGAACTGTTACGGATATCGTTGCATTGCGCGTTGATTTGCGCGTTCGCAATCCCACATGGGTTGGTGAGGGTTTCGTCGAAGAGGGTTTCGAATGCAGACGAGTAATGCGAGGAGCATTTCCTGTATAAGGAGGTGATCACGATTGGACGATCCTGAGTTTCTACCTGGATAGAGGTGAATTCGATTCAGTAATTATTTTTTTCCTTTTCTTTTTTAAAGTTAGTACAAGAAGAATTATGTCTATCTCCGTCTCGTTTATACTACCGTTGGAAAATATAAACACATATAAAATTAACTGCTCCAACCAATTATCTCCGTCCTTTCCTCTCTTACAATTTATACGGGAAAGAATTCGTACATCTTCATCTGACAGCACTAATAAAAACAAACAACACACTAACCGTGAATTTGACTGAAAATAGTGATTTCTATTTTCAGTGGCTAGTTTTTTGATTATTCACTGTTACGACTGTTTGGCGACTACCGATTATTTCGACTATTTTCAGTCCCAATTTTAGTTCCCAACGCTAATTTTATATTAGTTTAGAATAAATTGTTGACCTGTTTAGACCTTTTATTTTAATTATGTATCTTTTGGGTGAATTAGTTCTTAATTAAGAATTTATCGTTTAGAGATCAGGTGTGGCGTAATTTACGTTTCATTCTAATTACTGATATTTGTGTTTATAACCGGATTGACTGGTTGTTTGTGGTGTTCACAAGTTTATTAATTGAGAAAGGTTGTAAAGTGCAAAAGAAGTGTTCTCCGTATTAAAGAAAATATCCACTGTTATTTATTAAAATGTGAATACTGAATTGACATATAGTGAAAAATGCTTTAAAGTGTTTACCGAAAACTTTGAGAACTTGCAATAGCACGAGAATATATATAAGGATTTTATGTGCTTTTTTGTACTTTTGGTAAATCTATTTGTACAGAGAACAAATAGATTGACCTGGATTTGTTCTAAGTTTGAATAACTAATTGTGGATGAAGGCTTGCTAGATGTTGAAATCGGCCTTTATTACACATAACTGCTGATGAAACTAATTAGTAAGGCTGTAGCTGTGCCCAATAAACCTTGTAAAAACATATATGTATATATATATATATATATATATATATATATATATATATATATATATATATATATATATAGCTATTGCGATAAGTGCTTTGTAAATACTAATTTGTAAAAGATCATTATATAGGCAAGAATTTAATTCACAATTTTTACTATTAATGCTAATATATACTTTGTTCCGAGGCAATATGGAAACACGAACATTTGACGAGATTCAAACATCATTTATTACATAAACAAAAGCAGATTTTTAAGGAACCGGATGGAAGCAGGAATGTTTGATGAAGAAGTTTGAAGACTTACCTATGGATTCTCCACGATAATCTGTTGAGCATTTATATCATAAGGGTTATGGGTAATTTATGTTGATATTACATGGTGACAATTATAATTTGAAATTTAAATGATAGCTGGATTGATAGATAAGGCATAGGGTATGTGATTACTAAAGTCTTATATACTGATTGTTATGTAGTAGAAGATATGATTTGTGCGAAAAAAGTTGTAGAAGTTATGGTATTATGCCATCTGAAAAATTAAAGTTATTTAAAACGACTCTCAGTACTGGCTCATCAGAAAGGTCTCAAGATGAATTATAATGCTGTAACGAAAAGCAGGCCTAACTAATAGAAAATGTTAGTAATTATTTGTTTTATTTGTTTCAGGTAACGAGTAGATGTGTCTTCATACAAAATAAACCAAAATGTTCTGGTGTATTGGAATACCTGTTGAAATTGCATTTTAAATAGCTATCTGAAGTCTGATAGATACCCGGCTGTTCAGTTTTAAGGGTCAGGTAGGGCCGACTCTAAGGAATGATACTTGATCCATCCGCCCACAAAATATTGAGAATTTAGAAGGATATCTTAAATGGGCTCATGCAAAACAGTGTATTAGTTTGTTCAATTGCGGCGTTAGGTGGCTTGAGTTATATATGGGGTAGAAAAGCTGATATTTGATACTTTCTGCTTTCAGTAAGCTATTCTAGAAAATAGGAAGTCGCAGAGGACGTGTGTTTATATTTTGTGGAAATAATGAAGAAGTTACTGGATATTTTAAACATTTTTGGTAATTATATACTTCCTATAGAAACTTTATTCTATTGATTTTTTCAATAAAGCTTTTGTTGAAAGCCTCTCTATAGAATTGGAGCATTTTTTGTCCTGGCCGACAAAGCAAACTTACAAAACTTATAAGCTTACGTGTTAAATATTCTTATTTTTTAACTGTATATTTATGGTTATTTCTTAGAAGACATCTCATGTGTTGCGTCCGAGGATGTAGTACCGTTTCAAATAGCAACTTCACAGCTTTCTTAGGAATCCTGCTCTATGTCAGAAATGGCTTTTAGCAATAAATAATGAAAAACTGATGGGAATCTCTTGGGATGGATTAAATAATGAAATAGATCAAAAAGGTTTGTAATGTACATCTTACATAGGCTGATTACAAACCGATATGTGGAAGAGTATTCCTTAACAGGGATACGATTTCCAGTTTTAATTTAAATTGTAAGTCTTCCATAATTGACTCAAATATGTCAGGAAATGTTATTGAGTTGAACAGTGAAGTTATTAAAGCCTGACAGTATGATAGATGTAATTTGACTAAGCCTGGGGCTTTTTTTACTTCTACGACTACTTTCGACTCTATTCGTATTATTGGTCGGCGCAGATACCCCCGGCAAGCTAAAATATCAAATCCGATGTTGCCAAATTTACCGTTGGGTTATTTGCCTTATGGATTTAATTTATTTTAGAAAAATCATTAGATTTAACAAGAGTATCTGATATGAACTTTTATATTTTATCTTGAAACAAAAAATACTAATAGATTAGATATGGTTTTTACTATTTAGTCCAATTATAGTTCTTGCTTTATATTTGACAACGCTGCAGGCAGCTGCAAGCTAAGCGTTCCTCGTAATAAATGGAGATAAACGGTATTGCTCTGACTTAATGTTGGGCATTTATTTGTTTAACTATTAAAGCGTTTAATATGGCTTTTTTAAAGTTATATTGTGATGTTCATTTTTATTTAAGTAAAAGACCTTTTAGTTTAGCATGTCAGCTTTGTACCAGGATTACAAATATGGAGAGTCAAAGGTAGGTTTGTTTCAGTTGTTACAAATAGGATAAATTTATTAAATGGCTTAAATTTTGTAGTGAAAGTAAATTAATATGACATACTTAGTAGAAAGATTTCACTCTGAGCTTGCTGCACATCTAAAGCCAATGACAAGAAGGATCATCTACCATCTCTGTGTCTCCAATATAATGATTTTAGAATCCATACATACTAAATTACGGCAGCATCTTTGTAGAATCTGTGATATAGATGTTAAAGAATCCAATCTATGTTTTAAGAATTCGTAAATCTTTGGAAGTATAATATTACTTAAAGAATTTGTCAGAAAAGTTAGAGTTATGATCAAGGTAGTATTTTCCATAAAACTATCGATGTGATTATTATCTTATGAATGGATTTTCGGTAGAGTAGGATGGATCAAGTAGAGTTACGGGCAAAAAGTTAATTTGAGTCTGTCCATATAAGTATTTTTTTAAGTATATTTTAAGATTCTATATTGAAGCAAATACAAATAGCCGATGTGAATCCCATAATAATATGTACAATTGAATTTTGACAAGAGAATGGAATATTTCTATGGAATGGAATAATAACCCTCAAGTGTTTTATCCCTATTGCTGTTTTAGCGCCTAATTGCTATTTTCAATTAATATTCTATAATAAATATAGACAATGCAATAGAAATTAAACGAAACCTAAAAACTGGAGATGTATAATAACCATAAATACGGAATAAAATTTAAACATATACTTTATCACAGAAAAAACACTAATTCATGACATAATTAAAAATGATCGCACAGTAACTACTAGAGCTTTTTTAAATAAAGTATATGTAAAAATACTTTGTTTTGGTTGGTCTGCCATTTCGCCTGATTACTTTATGATGTCACATTTATAAGCCAATATTATTTAAATGAAAATTAAATTTTTAAAATTAATTTATTAAAATAAAATCCTGTACATATATGCATAAGTGTAAATAACAAAAAGCTGAAAAAAAACTATATAAGTGTAAATAAAAAACAATTTTAAAATTTAAATTAATAATAAGACAAATTTAAAATATTCCTCTGTAACGCCTTTTTTTTTAAATTAAAATTAACTGCTCCAATCATTTATCTCCGTTCTTTTCTATCTCAGATTTTATACAGATAAGAATTCGTACATCTTCGTCTGATATCACGAATGGAAAAAACAGTCGAACCGTACATTTGACTGAAGCTATTTTTTTGACTATCGACTGTTTCGACGGTTTTCAGTTGAATGTCAACCGAATCCTGTAATATTATTTGGTTTTGGGTTGGTGTTTGGGTTTGGGTTTGGGTTTGGGTTTGGGTTTGGGTTTGGGTTTGGGTTTGGGTTAAGGTTTGTGTTTGGGTTTGGGTTTGATTAGGTTCTGATTTGTGTCTAGCTTTAGGTTTGGGTTTGGGTTTGGGTTTGGGTTTGGGTTTGGGTTTGGGTTTGGGTTTGGGTTTGGGTTTGGGTTTGGGTTTGGGTTTGGGTTTGAGTTTGGGTTTGATTTTGGGTTTGATTTTGGGTTTGGGTTTGGGTTTGGGTTTGGGTTTGGGTTTGGGTTTGGGTTTGGGTTTGGGTTTGGGTTTGGGTTTGGGTTTGGGTTTGGGTTTGGGTTTGGGTTTGGGTTTGGGTTTGGGTTTGGGTTTGGGTTTGGGTTTGGGTTTGGGTTTGGGTTTGGGTTTGGGTTTGGGTTTGGGTTTGGGTTTGGGTTTGGGTTTGGGTTTGGGTTTGGGTTTGGGTTTGGGTTTGGGTTTGGGTTTGGGTTTGGGTTTGGGTTTGGGTTTGGGTTTGGGTTTGGGTTTGGGTTTGGGTTTGGGTTTGGGTTTGGGTTTGGGTTTGGGTTTGGTTTGTGTTTGGTTTGTGTTTGGTTTGTGTTTGGTTTGTGTTTGGTTTGTGTTTGGTTTGTGTTTGGTTTGTGTTTGGTTTGTGTTTGTGTTTGGTTTGTGTTTGGTTTGTGTTTGGTTGGTGTTTGGTTGGTGTTTGGTTTGTGTTTGGTTTGTTATGGATATGCGACAGCAGTATCCTAATTGTTATTTATTTTAGTCAAATATTTCGAACCTACACCTGTAGAAAATAAAAATATTAGGCTTAAAATTTTAATGTTGATATAAAGAGGCGACGTAAGTTGGGGATACGAAGACTCTGATTGGTTCGGTACCCCTACTGGAAAATGGCTTTTATGGGCCTATACCATTTTAGACTGCATTCTAAAGGTTTACATTTGTACCATTGGTAGGTCGATGGTAAAGTCCCCATTAGTGATTTTGTGTGATTTCATGGCCAGGACAAACGAAAGAGAAGGATTCATTTTTCGAAGCAACCAGCTACCAATTCTTAGAAGAGGAGTTTCAAAATGATCCCTACATAAGCAACATTAAAAAAGCCAATTTAGCACAACCTCTTGAATGTGTCTACTGCCGTTATCTCAGGGTATGGTTTCAGAATAGGCGCAGGAAGCCGAAGAAGCTTCAAATCGCCAATAGAGGCATTAGGCGACCCCACCAATTTCAACAGCAGAATACAAATCAGCACTCATTTGTGCCGTTTACCAACAGGCTCCAGACATAACTGATGTACGATCATCAAAATTCAAGTGTACCCTATATACTAACGGTTTCGTGTGTAATCTGACAATTCGTCACCAAATGATGAGTGGCGCAATGACAATGGTACAGTAACATGCATGAGAGCATGTGCCCACCAGTGTATAAGATATACCAACCTCTAAAAATCGGTACAAATAAGGAATACATTTCATGTTTATTCAAATGCATAATTTAGTTAAATTAAACTATTACTACGCATATTTCTTACATAATGCGTCTAACTTTCCAGACAATGTATCCTTAAATCACATTTCATGCATCTTAAGACCTTACGTTTGCTTAAAACTGAAGCCTCAAGGGATAATACTTGAATATAGAGGCAAAAAGGTAAATGCTACGTTAGTGTTAGTGTCCTTTGTTTTGAGTTTCAGACCTTTATTAGAATTATGAAGTTAATACAGAGTAACACGACTGCCAAAATAATTTAATGTTCTTGTTAGAAGTTTGCGAATTCGCCCGTATTAGAAATATTAATTGGGTACGAGGACCCGGCGATTCTATTGATTCGTGAACCTGAGTTAACACAAAAGTGGATACCGTTGTTTAGGGACAATAGTTAAGACTGTAGCTGACGGATAAGGTCGTTTTCGACTGGAAAAGGGGGGGAGTTTAACGGTGACGCGGTGCTAAGATCACAGAATGTCGACCAGCTCGCGAACAAGCGCGTTTTCAGAAGGACTTGAGCTGAGCTGTTGTTTGGGAATGACAGAGATATGAAGTGCTTGATTTCTGGAGTGTCAGTTTCCCTATGAAATTGATTATTTCTGACAAATCCTGGAGCGTTTAATATTCTCCTGAGGAGCTTATTTTGGAAAACTTGTAGACATTAGATCCAGTATTTTTTTATTAATCTTTGTGAGTCCACAAACTGCCCTATTGGCAATAAGTATTTTTTATATCTATATTATATATACATGGCATGTAGAAAATCACTTCATTAAGCAATCTTCTCTATAAAATATTATCTTAATTAATTAGTTTTATTCTAAAGCTTATTCTAAAGTCTTCATACGTCCACTAATCAGATCAGGAAGTTTTAAACGTCTTAGTCTACGCACTACACTATCACGTCGCATATTTAGCTGATTAGCGAGTACATTGGGATGCAGTGACAGTACTTCTTTCAAAGTACTTCACACAAAGACGTTGAATTACACTCGTTATAGATTTTAGAGGAATATCGCGTTGTATCACTTTATTTTAAATATAGTACTTACCATCAACAATGATACGCAACACCTTATTGTGGAACCGTTGAATGTTGGATATATTGGATTTGCTAGCGGTACTCCATAGTTGGATTGCATATGTATAAATAGGCTTGAGTATATTGATACTTCTATACCTTGTTGTCTAATGTTATCTTGTTATCTAAGGACAACTTGGATTTGCGCCCGATGAGCCAATACATTTGATATAATTTTAGTCCCAGTTGTTTCCGTTTAGAGAGTAGGTGCTTCTTCCAGGTTAGGTGTCGATCTAAGTGCATACCAATTTATTTAACATACTCCGCTTGGGGGAGTTGACGATGATTGATATTTACTGGTGGACATGTTCTACGCAGGGTAAACGTTATATGCGTGGATTTTGTTTCATTGTATTTAATGCGCCATGCCTTCAACCATAATTGTATTTGCTCCAGGTGGGTTTGTAGGTTTATTGATGCTGTGACTGGATCTTCATGGGATGCTAAGATTGCTGTATCGTCTGCATATGTTGTCACAGTAGTTATTTTTGGGGTTGGCAGATCAGCCGTATACAGAAGATACAGTACTGGACCCAGTACACTACCTTGCGGAACTCCTGAATATATGGGATTTAATTCGGTATGTTCATCGCCTTGATTTACAATAAAATATATATCAGTGAGATACGATTTTAGTCACTGATAGTCCGGATGAGGAAGGAGTTTCTTTAGTTTAACCTGCAAGCCCGTATGCTATACTTTATCAAAAGCCTGAGATAAGCCGAACAATATCTTTTGGCATTTAGGTCAGCGTTTATTTTGTTTAAAAGTCTATGCACTTGTTCTATAATCCCATGCTTAATGCGAAACCCAAACTGATGTTCTGGAATAATTTTTCTTTTTTCTATTATATAGTTTAGCTTTTTTATGTCAAATTTCTCGAAAACTTTCGATATGATCGGTAATAAAATTATGGATCGGTAGGAGGTCATATCTTCTGGTATTTTTCCTGGTTTAAGAATCACTAATATTTTAGCTGCTTTCCAGATACGAAGAATTAATTCGTAGCATACCATTAAATATATATGTTAATAGTTTTATACCCTTTTATGGTTGTTCTTTTAAAATTTTGTCAATAATTAAGTCACAACCAGGAGCTTTTTTAATATTAATATCTCTCATTATTGTATGTTTAAATTTTTGACCGTTAATTTCTCGTGCGGTAAATCCATTTGAAATGGCGAATCTAGAAAGCAAGTAATTTTATTTTCCTCATCGATATGTAGCTGAGACTGGAAAGGTTTATAAACATTTTTTTAAGTGTTTTGAGAAAAGGTCGGCCTTCTCTTTATTGCTTCTCGCCCAAATAATTTCGTTTGTTTTAATAGATGGTTAAGCTGCTGGGATCTCCTAAGCTTTTTGTTGCTTTCCACAACGAATAATCTGTAGCCTCAGTTGATGTCAAGTTTTCTAGGTATTCTTGAATGCATTGGTTTTGTTCGATTTGTATTAGTTCTTTCAGCTCTTTTCAGCCTCTAGTCATTTGCTGTTGTTAATTTCGTCGTAACTTTCTTTTTTCTGCTATCTTTTTCTGCATTGTACGTGATATATGTGTATTTTTGCTTGGAAATGTTTCACTGTTAGGAGTCGCGGAATATGCTGCTTCCTGTATATTTTTTGTAAGATTTATTGCTGCTATTTCGATATCCATTTCAGTTTGTAACGGTAAGTTTAGGGAGATATTTTGGTCTAAGCTTTCTCTAAATGAGGGCCAGTTAGTTCTATTATTGCACAGAGAATGGGATTTATCTTTGACGGTAATTTTTGAAGAAATTGTTACTATTATTGATGAATTATCCAAAGACAGATCGAAACATGATTCTGCCTGATAGTTTTTTGGATCGATATTTTTTGTAATACAGAAATCTGATATATCTGGTTTTTTATTTCTGTCTGAAGGCCAATATGTTGGTTCACCGGTGGAGATATATTGTAAGTTATCTGTCCTTATGGCTTTTAGTAATTTTCTAACTTTTGAGGTTATTATCCTTGAACCCCACACTAAATGTTTTGCATTATAATCTCCTCCAGCTATAAATTTGTTACCTAGCGTACTGAAAAATTCTTGAAATTGTTCTGCCTTGTTGTTATGTTGGGGGTGGGCAATAAATCTCCGAAATTGTTAATTGTCCATGGACTTCCTCTATGGTTATAGTGGTGGTTACAGGTAGTCTTTGCGGAATTTTTCTTTTTCATAATGCTTTATATCATTTCGAATTATTATGGCTGTATCTCCATATGCTTTGTCATCAGGGTGATTTTTATGATAAAGTTTATATTTAAAAATTTTCAAATAATGTTTGTCCGTAAAGTGTGTTTTGGAAACCATCAAAATATCAATATTTTGTTCAGTTACGAACATTTTTATTTCCCTGGCGTGTTGTTAGAGCCCATTGGCATTACAGACAGCGATTTTATAGCTATTGGTTTCAGGCATTAGGCAAGTTTGCTGACCACGTTTATGAGTAGACCAAGCATCGTACTCATTTGATCCATTTATTTGGCCATCATGTTTTCTAATCCAGAAATGTTGCTAATTTCAGTAGACTGGTAAATGTGGATTGTTTTTGTTGGTGTTGATGCCTTTTTTCCCTTAAAGCAGGATAGGGTTTCTGTTGTAGTCTTTTGTGAACTGCGCAACCCTTGTAGTTCGCTGGATGATTTCCGTTACAGTTAGCACATTTCACTTTTCATCGCGAACTTTACGAATATAATCTCCTGTTTTATGTTCTCCTGCACGTTTTACGCTTCTATATGATTTTCGACAGTAAGTCTTTGTGTGCCCGTGCGCTTGACACCTGGTGCATTGTGGTATGATTCTTATCATATGTGGTGGTTCGCATTTAATAATATTATTTTCCAATTTGGTGATTTCGTACACCGCCTTATTATTTCCATTATGATTTATATCTATATAGAACATAGGCAGAGGTTTTTTTTGTCGTGTGATGTCGTATATTGTGAAAATTTACGACCTCGTGGCCTTTTTCAGTTAAGGCTACCTTGATGGTTTTGAACTCAGTCCCGTGATGTAAACCTTTTAGCACGAATTTGAATGTTTTCTCGGATTTTGACCTGAATATATGGTATTGGGTGTTTCTTTCATCTAATTCTTTTACAAGAACTTTAAATTGATCCACTTGGAACAATTGGATTTTAATTGTTTCATAGCTCACTGTTTTATTTGTGTAGTTTGTGGTAATGGTTTTCAATAGGTCGTAGATATCTTTTATTACTCCTACCTTATAGACTGTTATTGGCGGTGATTTGGTCAACTTTTTTACGGCTTGGTTGTATATTCTCTTCAATTTCTTCCGACAGGTTGCTAAAGCTGTTTTTTGCCTCTATCGGTTTCTGTAACCAATAGTCAGTGATTCTTGTTTGTTTCCTTGCAATTTCTTCTTTTGGACTCCTCAATCATTTTTTTGTTAATGACTGTAGTCCATTCTGGTGGTGGAGTTTACGTTATAGCTGATTGTTCTAACCTTAATCAAAGTGTGCAGATAATTTGGTTGAATCGCTGTAGATTGCAATATTTAGATTTTTAATATTTTATTTAATCTACTTCCAGAGATTAAAAATGCAGAATAAATAGATTGTTTATTTCACGCACTTCATTTTTCACTTACGTTATTTTTTGCAATTGATTTTACCAAAAATACTATAAATGATTTTCAAAAGGACTGTTGTAAAATAAGATGAAATAATTTTAAAACACTAATAAAAATGAGGTGCAGTCTTTTTGTCTGGTCACCTAAACACGTATTCACTACACTTTATGTCTGCTGAGAGACGGATAGCCGCATGTGTTATGCATTTTTAACACTGAATTAAATAACCGTAATAAAATACTGTTTTTTTTTAAAGAAAGGCATTATTCTAGGCTTGGAGCGTATTGAAAAGACGTCTTCACAGTACGAAGGTTGGAACTGAACTATATAGATCCAGCATTTGATGGAGACGGGAAGTCTGCTAGAAGGGCAGATCAGACAAGAGAGCAGGTTTTCTATCCAAACAATTTCTTTGCAATGTACTCGCCTAAATGGCAACCCCTTTCTCATCTAGTTTTCGGCAATTGTATAATCATCAAAAAGGCTGTTTCCAAAGTACTAAAAATCATGTCGGAATGCCAACAGCTTACGCGATAGAAAAGTAGAGCTGGAACTCGTTCTTTTGTCTTCAGGCATATATACAGGAAACTTTCCTAAATCCCAATGCTCGCCATACCCATGTGGGATTGCGAGAGCGCAAATCGATCAGGCAACGATATCGCCGAACTGGGCGCAAACCTAGTGCTCGGTCAGGTCCTGTCGGATGGGCCTATAACCCCGCTATTAAACAACGCGGCACTCCACGTATTCTGAAGTTTTTCATTCTCCAGAATATCAATTATCCTTCTGATGTACAAATTCTCCACGAGTTACATTTGGATCATCGTCCGATTATATTTACTCTCGGGGATTGTTGTGCAATCGAAATTCCCCGTTTCAAAGCCCGAAAAAAAACCGACTGGAAGAGATATTAGGAGATTCTAGAATAGAGAATTACGCCCCACCTTTGATGATTCGGCCTATTGTATACAGGATGACGACAGTTCGGAGATAGAGGGCTTGCTGCAAATACGCCCCACGTTTAACGGTTCGGCCTATTGCATACCGGACGACGACTCTCCTGGGATAGAGTGAGTGTCGCAAATGCGCCTCACGTTTATCAGTTCGTCCTGTTGTATACCCAATGATCCACTTTGGGGATAGAGTGCGTGCCGCAAATACGCCCCACGTTTAATGGTTTGGCTTATTGTATACCGCATGACAAAACCCTTGGGGATAGAGGACGTGTCGCAAATACGCCGATACGCCCCACGTTTAACCTTTCGGCCTATTGCATACCGGACGACGACCCTCCTGGGATAGAATGCGTGTCGCAAATACGCCCCACTTTAAACGGTTCGGCCTATTGTATAACAGATGACGACGCTTCGGGGACAATTTGAATTGTAGACCATTTGTCATTGGCTCTGGTGCCTGCTAAAGCTTTGAGCTGGTGTTTCCTACCTAAAGTATCCGTAACAGTTTACGAATAGGTATTCGAGCGCCTGTCCAGTACCGTCGCGCCGTTACTGCACTTTTTAATCCCACTTAATTCTCTCTCATTTTCGCGCCATGATCATTAACTTGGCCGCTTTCTTGCGCGTCTGCATGTGTCTCTTCTTGACTGCTGTTCTGGGTTTCATACTTTTCAACTTCGATCAACGTTTCTTAACTTTTAGTTAACGTTGGCTGTCCGGTGCCTGTTACGGGCTTCTACCCTATTTTCAATTATGCATGTCTCCAATATATGCGTGGTGCCTTCTGGTCCTATGCGACATTCGCAGAGTCCATCGATCTCCTTCAACTTGAATCTGTGCAGGTAAGCTTGCATATTCCCGTGGCCTATCATGACTTGTACAGTTGTATTTTCCTGATCAGTCCTATGTTTCCTGTCCCTACTTATTGGCAGTTTTTATAAAGGGTTCTGTAAAAAAATTTTCTCCTTTTCGATGGATTCTCTCGCGGTTATCATTTCCTCCGTTGTCATCCTCTGGTACCATCTTAGCGATATTTCACTGCCGGTTTTCTTTATATCTAGCAAGTTTGTTTTGATTTGTACTATGTCCTTGTCTCGTGTGTTTGCATCATCATTGACATCCTACTGTCCGTTGGTATGGTGATTGGTCCCAGGGGCTTCTGCCCCGTAGCAGTTTTATGGCTTTCTGTATCGAAACGAATTCTGCCGCTCTGCAGTTTGATTCGTCTTTAATTCTAAGACTTGAATGAATGAAGTAGAATTATTTTTATATTTGAAATTTCTGTGAATCAATAAAAAGCCATGGAATAATAACGCACTAATGTTTTCTCGTATTTTAATACCCCTATAACTACATACCCAGAGATAATAGAAATTTAACTTTATAGGCAATTTTGGAAACATGTTTTCGACGTCCGATATCTAGATGTCGCTATATTGGCCTTTTCTATTTATTCTATTGGTGTGTTTGGATCGCTGCACTATAACCAGTGAAGATATTAGGTTTTCTATAAGAACTAATATCATTTGTACGATGCGCTTGTCTTTTTATTTCCATTTTCAGGGTACTTTCAGTGCTAAGTTATATTAACAATGATGTCCTTGTAATATATAGTACTTTTAATATAGAGAGCAAAAATGATATAATGTTTTCCATTCAAGAAGTTTCGAGAATATTTAATAAATAGGTAGATTATGCAAAAATTTTAAATTATATGGATTATGCAGGTGTACATAGTTTGGACCCGGTATATACACAGTTATATAAATAGAACTTTTGTATTTATATACAAATATATACTATTAAGGGCGTTATCCTATTTTTACGTTGTTACAAAAACATATGCGATGGTTGTGAAAATATAGGGCAGAGTATAAACTCAGCATGTGTTCAAATTGAGAAAGTGTCAAAATTATGAAGGTAAATGTAAATAATCACAAAGTTAATCAACAATTGAATTGCCTTTTAAGTATTCAAATCAACATGTTGTACTTAAATGCTGCAAACAATTTAAATATATCTATCTATATATCTATATATATATATATATATATATATATATATATATATATATATATATATATAGATATATATATATATATATATATATATATATATATATATATATATATATATATATATATATATTTCACAAAACCAAATAAATTTGACAAAGCCAACCCTTATTAAATTTTTTGGAATGTGTCACGAGATTGGAATTACTACAGTTCGCTCTTTCTTTTAATAAAATTACGCCAAGTTCACGGTAAGTCACATGATTATTCTATAATATTAATGTTGCTTAAAACTTTAATAATAATTACATTAATAAAAAATATGAAGATCCTGTTAATATTGTTGCAGATTAATGTTGAAATTAGTATTTTTAATAGCGATTATCAATATTATTACTAAAGTACTAAGTATTTTTTTAGCAATGGTCATTTTATATTAAAAATAAAAAGGCTAATTATTCTTAATAATACACCATAAATTAAATGCATTTATTTTTATTTTAAATTAACATCTTCGTTAATAATAAAAGTGGCATATTCGTTTATATTCAAAATTTTTTGAATACAGCAGCGATACGTCAATTTCAGCAAGCCCAAACAATGACTTTTACATATGCGTTATGGGCGCCAGAGGTCTCCAATTTCACGTAATTTTGCGACGAAATGAAACGCTGCCTTTCTATAGATTGGGACAGAAAGCCGTAGAGGCGCAAATATGCCCCATGTCCGGTCTCTTGCATACCCGAAGACGAATCTTTAGGAATAGAGGACGTGACACAAATACGCTACACGTTTGACGGCCCGGCGGGCTGTATACCACATGGCGACACTTCAGGGAGGGTGGTTGAGCCGCAAGGGCCATAACCTCTCTTAATGTATGGCTGTTGCATCGTATCACAACGAGCGTAAAATACACCGCAGTATCTCTGCAGATAGGCGCTGGGAACGACTATCGTGTTTCTGTTGTAACTAAGTTCAAAGGCCGATATCGCGCTGTCAGAATGGCTACCTGGCAATATACGCAACATTTCTAGTAATGTTGCTTTTTTGCGCCTCGATCTGTATTTATAATTCGGGTTTTCCCTCAAATGTATAGCTCACAATCGTTTCGCTTAATCGATATATAGTTTTTTCTCAATTTAACTAAATGATTTCCACCTGGCACCGAACCATTACGATATTTCCGAATTGTGCATCTTCAGGTTCTTCTGTAAGATCTTCCTTCGTTCTTCCCTAGACCAAATAATAAAAATGTTCATAGATCTTCTAACATGCTCTATATTTTTGGGTTTATAATTGGTCATCAGATTTTGATTCTGAGATAGCTGGTGCTTAGTTGCTTGGCCCAGATTACCCACGAAACTGATTCTCGGAAAACTGGTATAGGTAAGCCTGTTGTTGGCTCTGACATTTTCGTAGTTCGATTCCATGGTTAACACAAATTTTAACAAATTCATTAGAACATTAACCAACCACTGACAATTTTCTATTAACTTCCTTCCGGTATAATTGTGAGTACTAAAATCAGACAGTAACACTAGATATAAATTGATATAAGGCCAAAAAGAGGACAAAAATATTATATTAATCATAAAACAATAATTGGTCTTATAAAACGATATACCTGCCGCAAAGTGTAGCAATTGAATATACAGGTAAATAAAGATGGATATAATATTGGAAACAAAATAAAAAGGTTATATTATATAACCGCAAATTATAAATATGAATTTTATTTGTATTTTTATATTATTGTACATTATTAAGTAAAATGTCTATTATGTTTTAATACTAGGTTTATAACTAATTTAATAATTCTTGTAACTAAAATGATAATCTAAAGTTTTCATAATTAAATAAATAATAAGTCCTCGAGTCCTTACATGAGTTTGGCCAAGTATTCAATTTAAATGACAGGCCTGCGAGATCAAAGAAGCGTAAAATAAAGGCGAGAGTTCTGGAGTTCCTGGCGCTATACAGGAATTGCTACAAAGCGGGATACTTCCCCAAGGTATGGAAAAAGGCGAAACTATACAGGCTAAAGAAAAGCGATGAAGAGGAACCAAGCAGCTTTCTATCTAGGAAAAGTACTAGCAAAATACTTAAATAGAGAATCAGGTTTAAGAAAAAGCAGGTTAACCATACAAGCCATGAGTGATCTATTGGAATGGAGCAACACCGAAAAAACTGGCAAGTTCCATAGCCAGCTTCATGATGGAAAGGAGAGTAATCAGCAACCAGGTGATGATGGAATTTGACAAGTGCTGTCCGCAAGGGTCAAGGTTGGCTACTGGGTATGAACAGCTGGTTCCGCAAAGTCTCTGAATCGGAATAAGGGGACTGCGGAATGAGAGTTCAGGCCTTCGCGGACGATCATGCGATTGTTCTTAGCAATAGAATCATCAGAAATAGACTGGCCCTTGCGTAGAACATCTGTTGGGAAAACTGCCAAAAATGGGTGGACGAGGCAAGAGCAGAGTACAACAAGAAAAATACTGAGGCCTGCTGGTTCAGAAACAAGAATAACAGCAGACCACCAACGGTCACACTCGGTGAAGGCATCATTCATGTCAAATATACAATAAACTATCTGGGTTTTTCAATCGATATGAAGCAGCAGTATATACAACACATACAGCTGTTAAGGAGGAAAACGGAAAAGGTGATCAGCCGGCTCCGAGTGCACATTGCAGAAGAAGCAACCACAGAGCAGCAGAGGTCATGCGTCAAATATATGACAGTGTTATAAAACCCTCAGAATTATATGGCGGAGAAATATGGGGATACAGGGCCTCGATGGGAAAAGTCAGTATGGCGCTCGCAGTAGCACCGCACTGTTAGCAATAACCGCACTGTTAGCAATCACAAGCGTCTATCGAACCACATTGGACGAGGACCTGCGGGTAATAGCAGGCACACCACCCCTTTACCTGAAAGCCGTGATCCAGGGGCGGGCTGCAGAAAAGTATGGATGAGTCAACGGGTTTGAAATTGAAAGAAATACCATGGTCATGGAAGGAACCGTTTGAAAATTGGATGAACCGAAAGAAGGGAAAGCAGGCATAGGAATTGTGATCCAGACATGAACAGCCGCCAAGAAAGAAATGAGTCTTAGAATTAAAGATGAATCAAACTCCAGAGCGCCAGAATTCGTGGCGGTACGGAAAGTCATTGAACTGGTACGGAACAGAAGTCTTCCGGGACCAACAACCATACGAACGGACAGTAGGATATTCAGAGTCAAAATAGCCGCCTTTTGAACCTGTCTCGTAACAATTTTATTAAATAAAAAAAAATTGTAACATATAGATCATTATATACATATAGATATAAAATAAACAATAATATAGATAATATAAACAGTTGGAGATGTTGGGCAGTCGTCAATTTGTTATTACTGCTATAAAAGGTATAAGGTCCAAGTAAAAACTGCCTGATTTGCCATATGTCTATGCAGTATTGGAACAAGTCATATCCCATGAAATTAAGAGCCTTCAATACATGAAACATCATCAGACTTATGTCAATAATTTAAAAGCCGCTGAGGAGAAATTGAGAGCTGCTACTGAGAACGGAAATGTGAGTACTCAAATTAGTTTAGCACCAGCAATAACATTTAATGGAGGAAATAAATTAAATCATTCAATTTTCTGTCTTAATTTAAGCTCAGCATCAACTAAACAAACAATTAGCTGCTGCCATTGTAGCAGTATAGGGTTCTGGATGGGGTTCGTTAGGATATGAAAAGTCAAAAGGATTACTACGTGTTACAACCTGTTCTAACCAGGATCCATTGGAAGCCAATACAGGCCTCACACATTTAGTTGGAAATTATATTTGGAACCTGCTAATTACTTACAGTATAAAAATGTAAGAGCTGATTATGTAAATGCTATTTTTAATATTTATTTAAATATCATAAACGTTTGTAAACGCCGGAAAGCGTTTTACAAGCGGGGCAATGGCATTCTGCATGCCAGGGCCATCACCGCATCCAGAAAGATTCCTAAGCCCTAAGTTGATGGGTCTTGGACTTATCGAGTATCTGCAAAAAGAAAATGCAGAGCTTAAAATTGAGGTTAGTCAACTTTGAGTATTGCTAACCAAGCATGGAGGCAAGATCTCCGCAATGCTGATGCTGCCACGTGACGCCCTTTCTAAACCCATTCCGGCCCAGCCAGTACATAAAACTCTTGAGACACCAAATCAACTCACATCCCTACCATTACTACCATTTAAAAACGCTGTCGAGGGCCATCGATAAGGCTAGACAGGCAGCTGCAACTAAGCCGAATGACAAGCCGTCTGCCCAACCCAACCAGCAGAGAACCAAGGCACCATCAACTTCCCTCTACCTACCTACCCCATTACTTATGCCAAATTCTGCGGCGAACCCAAATCCAACCGCAGCTCCTAAAAAGGAAATAATCCCACCCATCGTTCTTCGTGATATGAAGACATATTCAGAAATCCTTCGAATCGCGAAAGATAACTCCATAGAGATTACTGCAACTTTAAGCCGAAAGGACGGAACTCGCTTATTTGTACCAACTTCGAATGACTTCCTCAAATTGACCCAGCTGCCCTCCTTCTGAAAGGGCAATACGAATTATCATCCGCAACATCTCAACGATTGTAACCACCCAAAACCCTATTTATTCCACCCAAAACCTCTTCAATGGTGGAAACTTAAATCAAGCGAAGACCTTCCCATAATTCAGGTCGTTGTTCCTACCGAAGAAAGGAACATCATTAATCTCACCAATGTAGGCCTGTAAACCGTGAAAGTCGAATTCCAGCCAGGCAACTACCAGCCTGGGCAGTGCTGCAAATGCCAATTGTTTGGCAGTTCCAGCTCTCGTTGTAGAGCGCCTCCCCGGTGTGTCAAATGCGCCAGATACCATGAAAACCGTTCGTGCACCAATGTACGCGAAGAGCCACCCAAATGCAGCAAATGTGGAGACCCACATACCGCTAATTCTACAGACTGGAGATGTCGACCTGCTCCCAGGAATCTTCGACTAATCCAATCCAGACAAGCCTCCGGCAACACAAATTCTGCGTCAAACAACCAATGGTGAAGGAGGTAATCTCAAACGCTGGCCTCCTACAACCGGGCGGCTCCCGCCAATATCCCAGCCCCTGTCTCAATGCAACCTCCTGCACTTCCAGCGGGCTTTCCAAGTACCTTCACACTGCAGCAGATGCTCAGCATACTGCAGTTCTTTAATCCCAACAATTCCTTCGCAATGCAGCCGCCTAAATGACAACCCATTTCCGGTCTAGCTTTCAGCAGTTGTATACTCATTAAAATAGCTGCTTCCAAAGTGCTAAAAATCATTTCGGAATGCCACCATGCCATGCCAACTTACGCGATAAAAAGTGGAGCTGGAACTCGTTCTTTTGTCTTCAACCATCGATATAGCACTTATCCAGGAAACTCTCCTAAAACCCTCTCATCATCTTCGCTCGTGAACTACACGGTTTACAGGAATGGCCGTGTCCCAGCTTGCGGTGGTGGAACTGCTCTCCTAATCAAAAAAGCAATCAAACACAACCTTCTGTCTTCAATTATATCGTTACTAAACATCTAATTCACCTCTATCCAGGTAGAAACTCAGGATCGCCCAGTCGTGATCACCTCCTTATACAGGAAATGCTTCACGCATTACTCGTCTGCATTCGAAACCCTCTTCAACGGCCCAACTTCTAAAATAATCTTTGGATGGAGGCTTTAATGCTCACCATCCCATGTGGGATTGCGAACGCGCAAATCGAGCATGCAACGATATCCGTAACAGTTCACGAATGGGTCTCCGAGCGCCTGTTCAGTACCATCGCGCCGTTACTGCACTTTTTAATCCCACCTAGTTTTCTCTCATTTTCGCGCCATGATCATTAGCTTGGCCGCTTTCTTACGCGTCTGCATGTGTCTCTTCTTAACTGCTATTCTGGGTTTCATTCCTTTCAAATTCGATCACCGTTTCTTAACTTTTAGTTAACGTCGGCTGTCCGGTGACTGTTACGGGCCTCTACCCTATTTTCAATTATGCTTGTCTCCAATATATGCGTAGTGTCTTCTGGTCCTGTGCGACATTCGCACAGTCCATCGATCTCCTTCAACTTGAATCTGTGCAGGTAAGCTTGCATATTCCCGTGGCCTGTCATGATTTGTACAGTTGTATTTTCCTGATCAGTCCTATGTTTCCTCTTCCTACTTGTTGGCAGTTTTTATAAAGGGTTCTTTAAAAAAAAAATTCCTCCTTTTCGATGGATTCTCTTGCTGTTATCATTTCCTCCGTTGTCATCCTCTGGTACCATCTTAGCGATATGTCACTACCGGTTTTCTGTATATCTAGTAAGTTTGTTTTGATTTGTACTATGTCCTTGTTTCGTGTGTATGCGTACTCGGCCCAGCTTTTGGACATCCTACTGTCCGTTGGTATGGTGATTGGTCCCGGGGGCTTCTGTCCCATAGCAGTTCTATGGTTTTCTGTATCTAAATGAATTCTGCCGCTCTGGAGTTCGATTCGTCTTTTATTCTAAGACTCTTCTCTTCTCTTTCGCGACGTCTGTTCCGAAGCTGGCTATTGATCTTGCCATTGTCTTATTTAATCTGCTTCTTTCCAGGGTTAGTCTGTTGAAAGCGTTCCTGAGATCCAACGTCACCATTACAACGTGTTTCCCTTTTTCTTTTTCGATTTTTTGATCCATTTCAGTAGATAACTCGTGCCTTGCACCTGCCTTTATGCAGTTCGTACTTTTTGGTGGCTTTGCACGTCTTTCCTTTGTGTACCACCAGCACACGTAGCAGGTGGCTTCCTGGGTCTTACATTTCTTCGCCTTATGGTCGAACTTGCAGCAGCTGTAGCACTGCATGGCTTGAAGATTTTCTGTAATTTTATGGGCCATCATGTCTACCATGATGCGGCCCTGCTTCATGATGGCCTTGAACAAGTTTGGGGTGAGTTCATTCAACCACGTGTCCCTCTTGGCTTCATTAAAGGTACATATTGTCCTTCATTTTCCTTCTTTTGTTTGGTCCTGGAGTGCTGTTCGGATGCACTCATTTTCTGGTATAGCTTCAGATTCCCTTGTTTCTATTCTCCACCGTGCTAGCTTTTGTCGCCCCTTTCGTTCTCTCCATTTTCCTCGCTCCCCTTTTCTTTGCTAATTGTTGCCATAGGTTTAGTGGTTTTGGTGGGGGTGATTTCGTCAGACTTTCCTGTCACCAGTTTTTTTGTCTGACCATCCTACTTCTTCTTCTTCTTCTCCCACTTTATTCATGTTATCCATCTTTTTTTGATGATCTTCTTCATGTTCCCTAGTTTATTGGAAGCCTCTTATGTCGTCCTTATGATGTTCAATTCCTCGGACATTACAAAAATTATTTTTAGTAGTAGGTCCTTCTTCTAACCTACTATTTTGGCATCAGCTTTCGTGAAGGCCAGTTTCTTGGCTAGCGGGTTTTTCCGAGCTAATAATTGCCTCACTTTTTCGGCCTGCCTCTTTGATAGATCTACCGGACCTTTGGTTGTTATCTTCTTGATCTCCTCCTGTTGTTCCTCCTTTGCTACGTCGGTCTTTTCCACGAATTCTCTTTCATCCGTTGTTTGTGCCCTGATACTCCTTGCCTATTCGTCGCTCGACTCTTTTGCCGCCCTCATTTTTGCTTGGATGGGGTTATTAAACATCCCTTCATTTGTGGTCGAAAAAGTTACCTCTGCTGTCGCTTTGGCTTTGTCGCGGCTGTTTTATTTTGTGACCATTGTAACCTACTACCCGCTGCTCTGTTAGTCATCCAACATCGCCTTTGTTAATTGTTTATTGTTAGGTTACGCATATAATATTAACCAGTTATGATAGTAAAAGTAGATTACTGTTTATCTCCCAACACCGCCTATGCTTTTAAGTTAGTGTTGGGTCACGCACTTTATGGATTGCCCCAGTTATAACGGTAAAATTTATTGTTGTTACTATCCCAACACCGCCTTTGTTATTTATTCAGTATATTTATTGTTGTCTTTGTTATATATTTAGTATGGGAATTTCCCAAGTATAACAGAAAAAATTGATGGTTGTTTTTTTATTTGTAATTGAATTTTTATTGAAATTTTTTTGACATATAACGTATGGAAAGTTTGAAATTCCACCGCTACTGCGATGCATGTTTAATGTATTCCCACACCGCCTTTGGCGGTAGGTCACGCACGTTGTGGAATATCCCAGAATTTAGTAATGAATTTTAGTTTGTGAACACGTGATTCAAGTCGGAAATATTTTGCTGATTTTTATTTTTTAAGATCCTAAAAGATTATTAGTAATGACTTGTAACATAGTAAACATTTCTCTGTAATTTTTTTCTGTATTTCATTTAATTATATTTGATAACGCTATTCTATTTTTTTTTTTTTGATATCCTGGAGAAGACTTTCAGCATATTCGTTACATGCTGTTCCATGATTAGGAGGGGACGGGGCTTAATTGAAATAAGAATGCAAGAAATGTATTTTTAAAAACATTCTACACCCCATCGTCATACATATTTGTAACAAGCCATTCGTTAAAAACTTGGCATTTTCAGCTCTAAGATTGTCTGTAAATACAAGAATTACTTTCTTTTGAATTAGGCAAGCCGCTAGCATTTTCGCGATAGCATTTAATGGAATTCATTTACTTTTATAAGCTTTCTTATTTGTGGGCCAACAAAAATGACTTTTTTAATTTAGCTTTACTTTACTTGGAGATTGAAATTTTCAAATACAAAAATATTTTACCAATTTTATCCATGGATTTGTGAACATTTTTCATTAAACCAAATTTTATAAGTAACTGTTGAATAATTAAACTTTCCTGTGGAATAGAAGTTTTATATCTAACGTTTAATTTACAACAAAGTCAGTTCCTTTCGGCCAATTTTTAACCTCATATTGGTTTTTAGTGTCTCCACTGGTCCACAAATAGAGAAAATTATATTTTGTGAAACATCCCTGTTGTCCATGCAATATAACAACTTTTAACTCAGCAGAGACTTTCCAGTTATATTCTTTGCATTTGATTAAGTCTAAAATTGATTTCATATCTTACGCATAGATATTAAGCCAATTGACAGTGAACTTATGAATCATCCTAAAAGATCTTCAGTCTTACCCAGCTTAGTAACTGGCGTGACTAGGTTAATTTCCTTGTCGGATTTTACATACAATTATTTATGTTTTTCTAATAAAATGTATGAGGCAAAATATAAATGTTTACAGTCAAACAATAGATAAGAAATGTTTCCAAATAACGCTCGTTTTTATTTTACGCTGATTGGGTCTCGACCGGCTCGAGGATTTATTATTTATTTAATTATGAAAATTTTAGATTATCATTTTAGTATAAGTTAAATTAGTTATAAACATAGTATTAAAATATGTTATAGACATTTTACTTAATAATGTACAGTAATATAAAAATACAAATAAAATTCATATTTATTATTTGCGGTCATATAATATAACAATTATATTTTATTTCCAATATTATATTTACCATTGTTTACCTGTATATTCAATCGCTACCTTTTGCTGCAGATATATAGTTTTATAACACCAATTATATTTTTATGATAGATATTAGCTGCTTTCTTCATTTTGGCTTTATATCAATTTATATATAGAGCCCCTCTACGATTTTAGTATTCAGTATTAGTTCGGAGGGAAGTTAATAGAAAGTTGCCAGTTTTTGGTTAGTGTTCTAGTGAATTTGTTAAAATTTAACTATGGAATCGAACTACGAAGTCAGAGCCAACAATAGCCTTTTCTCTACCAGTTCTCTGAGTAACAGTTCGGTAGGTAATCTGGGCCAAGCACCTATGAATCAGTTGTTTAAGAATCAAAATATGATGACCATTTATAATCCCAAAAATATGGAGCGTGTTAAGAGACCTATGAACGCTTTTATGATTTGGTCCACGGGAGAAAGAAGGAAGATCTTACAGAAAAACCCGAAGATTCACAATTCGGAATTATCGAAATGGCTCGGTGCCAAGTGGAAATCCTTTAGTGAAATTGAGAAAAAACCATTTATTGACGAAGCGAAACGATTGTACGATATACATTTGAGGGAAAACCCGAATTATAAATACAGACCGAGGCGCAAAAAAGCAACACAACACAATAAGTTGGGTATATTGCCATCTAGTCATTCTGATAGAGCGACATCGGCCTTTGAAATTAGTTCCGACATCAACAGGATAGTCCTTGCCAGCGTCTATCAGCAGCAATACGGTGGTGTATTTTACGCTCGTTGTGATACGATGCAGCAGCCTTACACTAAGGATGGTTCAAGTTCAAGTATGGGTGCGCAAGAATCGCCATATGGAACGGCGGAGGCAATTTCGTCCGCCTCCATTTCTGAAGGATCGTCATCAGGCATGCAAGAGACCGGGCCGTCAAACGTGGGCCATATTAGCGCTTCTACGGCTTTCCCACAAGAATCGCCATACGGAATGGCAGAGGCAATTTCGTCGGCCTCTATTCCTGAAGGTTCGTCATCAGATATGCAAGAGACCGGGCCGTTAAACGTGGGCCATATTTGCGCTTATACGGCTTTCCCGCAAGAATCGCCATACGGAATGGCGGAGGCCATTTCGTCGGGATACAGTACAGATTCTGAACTGGAGCAATTTTATATAAATGAATTGATTAACACATTCTGTCCTAATCTATAGAAAGGCAGCGTTTCGTTTCGTCACAGAATTCCGTGGGAACGGGACCTCTAGCGCCCCCAACGCATATGCAAAAGTCATTGTTAAAGGCTGCTAAAATTAACGTATCGCTGCGGTATTACAGGAGTTTTGAATATAAACGGATATGACTCTTTAATTATTAATGAAGATGTTAATATAAAATAAAATTAAATGTAATTAATTTATGGTGTTTTATTAAAAATAATGAGCCTTTTTATTTTTAATATACAATGACCGTTGCTAAAACAAAAATATATTTAGTACTTGTAATAAAAAATGTTAATCGCTATTAAAAATACTAATTTCAACATTAGTCTGCAACCATATTAACAGGATCTTTATATTTTTTATTAATGTAATTATTATTAAAGTTTTAAGCAACATTAATATTATAGAATAATAATGTGACTTATAGTAAACTTGGCGTAATTTTATTAAAAGAAAGAGCGAACTGTTGTAATTCCAATATAGTAGCATATTCCAAGTAAGCTAATAAGGGTTCGCTTTGTCACTTCATTCATAGATGAGTTGCATTTATACCATATTTCCAAATTGTTGCTGATTTAGATATCCGAGATAATAATTATTCCAAATTATCTATTGATTTCTCAAATGACCCAAAATCATTTTATATCTATATATACGTATATATATATATATATATATATATATATATATATATATATATGTATATATAGATATAAAATGATTTATGCGATAGTTGTGAAAATATAGGACAGAGTATAAACTCAGCATTTGTTCAAATTGAAAATGTGTCAAAATTATGAAGTTAAATGTAAATAATCACAAAGTCAATCAACAATGGAATTGTTTTTTAAGTATTCTAAGCAGCATGTTGTACTTAAAGGCTGCAAACAATTTTAATTTATATATATTTATATATATATATATATATATATATATATATATATATGTATATATATATATACATATATATATATATATATATATATATATATATATATATATATATATATATATATATATATATATATATATGTTATGGTTTACAGGAATTGCCGTGTCCCAGCTCGCGGTGGTGGAACTGCAAAAATTATTTTTAGTAGTAGGTCCTCCTTCTACCCTACTATTTTGGCATCAGCTTTCGTGAAGGCCAGTTTCTTGGCTAGCGGGTTTTTCCGAGCTAATAATTGCCTCACTTTTTCGTCCTGCCTCTTTGATAGATCTACCGGACCTTTGGTTGTCATCTTCTTGATCTCCTCCTGTTGTTCCTCCTTTGCTACGTCGGTCTTTTCCACGAATTCTCTTTCATCCGTTGTTTGTGCCCTGATACTCCTTGCCTATTCGTCGCTCGACTCTTTTGCCGCCCTCATTTTTGCTTGGATTGGGTTATTAAACATCCCTTCATTTGTGGTCGAAAAAGTTACCTCTGCTGTCGCTTTGGCTTTGTCGCGGCTGTTTTATTTTGTGACCATTGTAACCTACTACCCGCTGCTTTGTTAGTCATCCAACATCGCCTTTGTTAATTGTTTATTGTTAGGTTACGCATATAATATTAACCAGTTATGATAGTAAAAGTAGATTACTGTTTATCTCCCAACACCGCCTATGCTTTTAAGTTAGTGTTGGGTCACGCACTTTATGGATTGCCCCAGTTATAACGGTAAAATTTATTGTTGTTACTATCCCAACACCGCCTTTGTTATTTATTTAGTATATTTATTGTTGTCTTTGTTATATATTTAGTATGGGAATTTCCCAAGTATAACAGAAAAAAATGATGGTTGTTTTTTTATTTGTAATTGAATTTTAATTGAAATTTTTTTGACATATAACGTATGGAAAGTTTGAAATTCCACCGCTACTGCGATGCATGTTTAATGTATTCCCACACCGCCTTTGGCGGTAGGTCACGCACGTTGTGGAATATCCCAGAATTTAGTAATGAATTTTAGTTTGTGAACACGTGATTCAAGTCGGAAATATTTTGCTGATTTTTATTTTTTAAGATCCTAAAAGATTATTAGTAATGACTTGTAACATAGTAAACATTTCTCTGTAATTTTTTTCTGTATTTCATTTAATTATATTTGATAACGCTATTCTATTTTTTTTTTTGATATCCTGGAGAAGACTTTCAGCATATTCGTTACATGCTGTTCCATGATTAGGAGGGGACGGGGCTTAATTGAAATAAGAATGCAAGAAATGTATTTTTAAAAACATTCTACACCCCATCGTCATACATATTTGTAACAAGCCATTCGTTAAAAACTTGGCATTTTCAGCTCTAAGAATGTCTGTAAATACAAGAATTACTTTCTTTTGAATTAGGCAAGCCGCTAGCATTTTCGCGATAGCATTTAATGGAATTCATTTACTTTTATAAGCTTTCTTATTTGTGGGCCAACAAAAATGACTTTTTTAATTTAGCTTTACTTTACTTGGAGATTGAAATTTTCAAATACAAAAATATTTTACCAATTTTATCCATGGATTTGTGAACATTTTTCATTAAACCAAATTTTATAAGTAACTGTTGAATAATTAAACTTTCCTGTGGAATAGAAGGTTTATATCTAACGTTTAATTTACAACAAAGTCAGTTCCTTTCGGCCAATTTTTGACCTCATATTGGTTTTTAGTGTCTCCACTGGTCCACAAATAGAGAAAATTATATTTTGTGAAACATCCCTGTTGTCCATGCAATATAACAACTTTTAACTCAGCAGAGACTTTCCAGTTATATTCTTTGCATTTGATTAAGTCTAAAATTGATTTCATATCTTACGCATAGATATTAAGCCAATTGACAGTGAACTTATGAATCATCCTAAAAGATCTTCAGTCTTACCCAGCTTAGTAACTGGCGTGACTAGGTTAATTTCCTTGTCGGATTTTACATACAATTATTTATGTTTTTCTAATAAAATGTATGAGGCAAAATATAAATGTTTACAGTCAAACAATAGATAAGAAATGTTTCCAAATAACGCTCGTTTTTATTTTACGCTGATTGGGTCTCGACCGGCTCGAGGATTTATTATTTATTTAATTATGAAAATTTTAGATTATCATTTTAGTATAAGTTAAATTAGTTATAAACATAGTATTAAAATATGTTATAGACATTTTACTTAATAATGTACAGTAATATAAAAATACAAATAAAATTCATATTTATTATTTGTGGTCATATAATATAACAATTATATTTTATTTCCAATATTATATTTACCATTGTTTACCTGTATATTCAATCGCTACCTTTTGCTGCAGATATATAGTTTTATAACACCAATTATATTTTTATGATAGATATTAGCTGCTTTCTTCATTTTGGCTTTATATCAATTTATATATAGAGCCCCTCTACGATTTTAGTATTCAGTATTAGTTCGGAGGGAAGTTAATAGAAAGTTGCCAGTTTTTGGTAAGTGTTCTAGTGAATTTGTTAAAATTTAACTATGGAATCGAACTACGAAGTCAGAGCCAACAATAGCCTTTTCTCTACCAGTTCTCTGAGTAACAGTTCGGTAGGTAATCTGGGCCAAGCACCTATGAATCAGTTGTTTAAGAATCAAAATATGATGACCTTTTATAATCCCAAAAATATGGAGCGTGTTAAGAGACCTATGAACGCTTTTATGATTTGGTCCACGGGAGAAAGAAGGAAGATCTTACAGAAAAACCCGAAGATTCACAATTCGGAATTATCGAAATGGCTCGGTGCCAAGTGGAAATCCTTTAGTGAAATTGAGAAAAAACCATTTATTGACGAAGCGAAACGATTGTACGATATACATTTGAGGGAAAACCCGAATTATAAATACAGACCGAGGCGCAAAAAAGCAACACAACACAATAAGTTGGGTATATTGCCATCTAGTCATTCTGATAGAGCGACATCGGCCTTTGAAATTAGTTCCGACATCAACAGGATAGTCCTTGCCAGCGTCTATCAGCAGCAATACGGTGGTGTATTTTACGCTCGTTGTGATACGATGCAGCAGCCTTACACTAAGGATGGTTCAAGTTCAAGTATGGTTGCGCAAGAATCGCCATATGGAACGGCGGAGGCAATTTCGTCCGCCTCCATTTCTGAAGGATCGTCATCAGGCATGCAAGAGACCGGGCCGTCAAACGTGGGCCATATTAGCGCTTCTACGGCTTTCCCACAAGAATCGCCATACGGAATGGCAGAGGCAATTTCGTCGGCCTCTATTCCTGAAGGTTCGTCATCAGATATGCAAGAGACCGGGCCGTTAAACGTGGGCCATATTTGCGCTTATACGGCTTTCCCGCAAGAATCGCCATACGGAATGGCGGAGGCCATTTCGTCGGGATACAGTACAGATTCTGAATTGGAGCAATTTTATATAAATGAATTGATTAACACATTCTGTCCTAATCTATAGAAAGGCAGCGTTTCGTTTCGTCACAGAATTCCGTGGGAACGGGACCTCTAGCGCCCCCAACGCATATGCAAAAGTCATTGTTAAAGGCTGCTAAAATTAACGTATCGCTGCGGTATTACAGGAGTTTTGAATATAAACGGATATGTCTCTTTAATTATTAATGAAGATGTTAATATAAAATAAAATTAAATGTAATTAATTTATGGTGTTTTATTAAAAATAATGAGCCTTTTTATTTTTAATATACAATGACCGTTGCTAAAACAAAAATATATTTAGTACTTGTAATAAAAAATGTTAATCGCTATTAAAAATACTAATTTCAACATTAGTCTGCAACCATATTAACAGGATCTTTATATTTTTTATTAATGTAATTATTATTAAAGTTTTAAGCAACATTAATATTATAGAATAATAATGTGACTTATAGTAAACTTGGCGTAATTTTATTAAAAGAAAGAGCGAACTGTTGTAATTCCAATATAGTAGCACATTCCAAGTAAGCTAATAAGGGTTCGCTTTGTCACTTCATTCATAGATGAGTTGCATTTATACCATATTTCCAAATTGTTGCTGATTTAGATATCCGAGATAATAATTATTCCAAATTATCTATTGATTTCTCAAATGACCCAAAATCATTTTATATCTATATATACGTATATATATATATATATATATATATATATATATATATATATATATATATATATATATATATGTATATATAGATATAAAATGATTTATGCGATAGTTGTGAAAATATAGGACAGAGTATAAACTCAGCATTTGTTCAAATTGAAAATGTGTCAAAATTATGAAGTTAAATGTAAATAATCACAAAGTCAATCAACAATGGAATTGTTTTTTAAGTATTCTAAGCAGCATGTTGTACTTAAAGGCTGCAAACAATTTTAATTTATATATATTTATATATATATATATATATATATATATATATATATATATATATATATATATATATATATATATATATGTTATGGTTTACAGGAATGGCCGTGTCCCAGCTCGCGGTGGTGGAACTGCAAAAATTATTTTTAGTAGTAGGTCCTCCTTCTACCCTACTATTTTGGCATCAGCTTTCGTGAAGGCCAGTTTCTTGGCTAGCGGGTTTTTCCGAGCTAATAATTGCCTCACTTTTTCGGCCTGCCTCTTTGATAGATCTACCGGACCTTTGGTTGTCATCTTCTTGATCTCCTCCTGTTGTTCCTCCTTTGCTACGTCGGTCTTTTCCACGAATTCTCTTTCATCCGTTGTTTGTGCCCTGATACTCCTTGCCTATTCGTCGCTCGACTCTTTTGCCGCCCTCATTTTTGCTTGGATTGGGTTATTAAACATCCCTTCATTTGTGGTCGAAAAAGTTACCTCTGCTGTCGCTTTGGCTTTGTCGCGGCTGTTTTATTTTGTGACCATTGTAGCCTACTACCCGCTGCTTTGTTAGTCATCCAACATCGCCTTTGTTAATTGTTTATTGTTAGGTTACGCATATAATATTAACCAGTTATGATAGTAAAAGTAGATTACTGTTTATCTCCCAACACCGCCTATGCTTTTAAGTTAGTGTTGGGTCACGCACTTTATGGATTGCCCCAGTTATAACGGTAAAATTTATTGTTGTTACTATCCCAACACCGCCTTTGTTATTTATTTAGTATATTTATTGTTGTCTTTGTTATATATTTAGTATGGGAATTTCCCAAGTATAACAGAAAAAATTGATGGTTGTTTTTTTATTTGTAATTGAATTTTTATTGAAATTTTTTTGACATATAACGTATGGAAAGTTTGAAATTCCACCGCTACTGCGATGCATGTTTAATGTATTCCCACACGCCTTTGGCGGTAGGTGACGCACGTTGTGGAATATCCCAGAATTTAGTAATGAATTTTAGTTTGTGAACACGTGATTCAAGTCGGAAATATTTTGCTGATTTTTATTTTTTAAGATCCTAAAAGATTATTAGTAATGACTTGTAACATAGTAAACATTTCTCTGTAATTTTTTTCTGTATTTCATTTAATTATATTTGATAATGCTATTCTATTTTTTTTTGATATAATGGAGAAGACTTTCAGCATATTCGTTACATGCTGTTCCATGATTAGGAGGGGACGGGGCTTAATTGAAATAAGAATGCAAGAAATGTATTTTTAAAAACATTCTACACCCCATCGTCATACATATTTGTAACAAGCCATTCGTTAAAAACTTGGCATTTTCAGCTCTAAGATTGTCTGTAAATACAAGAATTACTTTCTTTTGAATTAGGCAAGCCGCTAGCATTTTCGCGATAGCATTTAATGGAATTCATTTACTTTTATAAGCTTTCTTATTTGTGGGCCAACAAAAATGACTTTTTTAATTTAGCTTTATTTTACTTGGAGATTGAAATTTTCAAATACAAAAATATTTTACCAATTTTATCCATGGATTTGTGAACATTTTTCATTAAACCAAATTTTATAAGTAACTGTTGAATAATTAAACTTTCCTGTGGAATAGAAGTTTTATATCTAACGTTTAATTTACAACAAAGTCAGTTCCTTTCGGCCAATTTTTAACCTCATATTGGTTTTTAGTGTCTCCACTGGTCCACAAATAGAGAAAATTATATTTTGTGAAACATCCCTGTTGTCCATGCAATATAACAACTTTTAACTCAGCAGAGACTTTCCAGTTATATTCTTTGCATTTGATTAAGTCTAAAATTGATTTCATATCTTACGCATAGATATTAAGCCAATTGACAGTGAACTTATGAATCATCCTAAAAGATCTTCAGTCTTACCCAGCTTAGTAACTGGCGTGACTAGGTTAATTTCCTTGTCGGATTTTACATACAATTATTTATGTTTTTCTAATAAAATGTATGAGGCAAAATATAAATGTTTACAGTCAAACAATAGATAAGAAATGTTTCCAAATAACGCTCGTTTTTATTTTACGCTGATTGGGTCTCGACCGGCTCGAGGATTTATTATTTATTTAATTATGAAAATTTTAGATTATCATTTTAGTATAAGTTAAATTAGTTATAAACATAGTATTAAAATATGTTATAGACATTTTACTTAATAATGTACAGTAATATAAAAATACAAATAAAATTCATATTTATTATTTGCGGTCATATAATATAACAATTATATTTTATTTCCAATATTATATTTACCATTGTTTACCTGTATATTCAATCGCTACCTTTTGCTGCAGATATATAGTTTTATAACACCAATTATATTTTTATGATAGATATTAGCTGCTTTCTTCATTTTGGCTTTATATCAATTTATATATAGAGCCCCTCTACGATTTTAGTATTCAGTATTAGTTCGGAGGGAAGTTAATAGAAAGTTGCCAGTTTTTGGTAAGTGTTCTAGTGAATTTGTTAAAATTTAACTATGGAATCGAACTACGAAGTCAGAGCCAACAATAGCCTTTTCTCTACCAGTTCTCTGAGTAACAGTTCGGTAGGTAATCTGGGCCAAGCACCTATGAATCAGTTGTTTAAGAATCAAAATATGATGACCATTTATAATCCCAAAAATATGGAGCGTGTTAAGAGACCTATGAACGCTTTTATGATTTGGTCCACGGGAGAAAGAAGGAAGATCTTACAGAAAAACCCGAAGATTCACAATTCGGAATTATCGAAATGGCTCGGTGCCAAGTGGAAATCCTTTAGTGAAATTGAGAAAAAACCATTTATTGACGAAGCGAAACGATTGTACGATATACATTTGAGGGAAAACCCGAATTATAAATACAGACCGAGGCGCAAAAAAGCAACACAACACAATAAGTTGGGTATATTGCCATCTAGTCGTTCTGATAGAGCGACATCGGCCTTTGAAATTAGTTCCGACATCAACAGGATAGTCCTTGCCAGCGTCTATCAGCAGCAATACGGTGGTGTATTTTACGCTCGTTGTGATACGATGCAGCAGCCTTACACTAAGGATGGTTCAAGTTCAAGTATGGTTGCGCAAGAATCGCCATATGGAACGGCGGAGGCAATTTCGTCCGCCTCCATTTCTGAAGGATCGTCATCAGGCATGCAAGAGACCGGGCCGTCAAACGTGGGCCATATTAGCGCTTCTACGGCTTTCCCACAAGAATCGCCATACGGAATGGCGGAGGCAATTTCGTCGGCCTCTATTCCTGAAGGTTCGTCATCAGACATGCAAGAGACCGGGCCGTTAAACGTGGGCCATATTTGCGCTTATACGGCTTTCCCGCAAGAATCGCCATACGGAATGGCGGAGGCCATTTCGTCGGGATACAGTACAGATTCTGAACTGGAGCAATTTTATATAAATGAATTGATTAACACATTCTGTCCTAATCTATAGAAAGGCAGCGTTTCGTTTCGTCACAGAATTCCGTGGGAACGGGACCTCTAGCGCCCCCAACGCATATGCAAAAGTCATTGTTAAAGGCTGCTAAAATTAACGTATCGCTGCGGTATTACAGGAGTTTTGAATATAAACGGATATGTCTCTTTAATTATTAATGAAGATGTTAATATAAAATAAAATTAAATGTAATTAATTTATGGTGTTTTATTAAAAATAATGAGCCTTTTTATTTTTAATATACAATGACCGTTGCTAAAACAAAAATATATTTAATACTTGTAATAAAAAATGTTAATCGCTATTAAAAATACTAATTTCAACATTAGTCTGCAACCATATTAACAGGATCTTTATATTTTTTATTAATGTAATTATTATTAAAGTTTTAAGCAACATTAATATTATAGAATAATAATGTGACTTATAGTAAACTTGCCGTAATTTTATTAAAAGAAAGAGCGAACTGATGTAATTCCAATATAGTAGCACATTCCAAGTAAGCTAATAAGGGTTTGCTTTGTCACTTCATTCATAGATGAGTTGCATTTATACCATATTTCCAAATTGTTGCTGATTTAGATATCCGAGATAATAATTATTCCAAATTATCTATTGATTTCTCAAATGACCCAAAATCATTTTATATCTATATATACGTATATATATATATACGTATATATATATATATATATATATATATATATATATATATATATATATATGTATATATAGATATAAAATGATTTATGCGATAGTTGTGAAAATATAGGACAGAGTATAAACTGAGTATGTTATGGTTTACAGGAATGGCCGTGTCCCAGCTCGCGGTGGTGGAACTGCTATCCTAATCAAAAAAGCAATCAAACACAACCTTCTGTCTTCAATTATATCGTTACTAAACATCTAATTCACCTCTATCCAGGTAGAAACTCAGGATCGCCCAATCGTGATCACCTCCTTATACAGGAAATGCTCCACGCATTACTCGTCTGCATTCGAAACCCTCTTCAACGGCCCAACTTCGAAAATAATCTTTGGATGGAGGCTTTAATGCTCACCATCCCATGTGGGATTGCGAACGCGCAAATCGAGCATGCAACGATATCCGTAACAGTTCACGAATGGGTCTCCGAGCGCCTGTTCAGTACCATCGCGCCGTTACTGCACTTTTTAATCCCACCTAGTTTTCTCTCATTTTCGCGCCATGATCATTAGCTTGGCCGCTTTCTTACGCGTCTGCATGTGTCTCTTCTTGACTGCTATTCTGGGTTTCATTCCTTTCAAATTCGATCACCGTTTCTTAACTTTTAGTTAACGTCGGCTGTCCGGTGACTGTTACGGGCCTCTACCCTATTTTCAATTATGCTTGTCTCCAATATATGCGTAGTGTCTTCTGGCCCTGTGCGACATTCGCACAGTCCATCGATCTCCTTCAACTTGAATCTGTGCAGGTAAGCTTGCATATTCCCGTGGCCTGTCATGATTTGTACAGTTGTATTTTCCTGATCAGTCCTATGTTTCCTCTCCCTACTTGTTGGCAGTTTTTATAAAGGGTTCTTCAAAAAATAAAAACCTCCTTTTCAATGGATTCTCTCGCGGTTATCATTTCCTCCGTTGTCATCCTCTGGTACCATCTTAGCGATATGTCACTGCCGGTTTTCTGTATATCTAGCAAGTTTGTTTTGATTTGTACTATGTCCTTGTTTCGTGTGTATGCGTACTCGGCCCAGCTTTTGGACATCCTACTGTCCGTTGGTATGGTGATTGGTCCCGGAGGCTTCTGTCCCATAGCAGTTCTATGGTTTTCTGTATCTAAACGAATTCTGCCGCTCTGGAGTTCGATTCGTCTTTTATTCTAAGACTCTTCTCTTCTCTTTCGCGACGTCTGTTCCGAAGCTGGCTATTGATCTTGCCATTGTCTTATTTAATCTGCTTTTTTCCAGGGTTAGTCTGAGATCCAACGTCACCATTACAACGTGTTTCCCTTTTTCTTTTTCGGTTTTGATCCATTTCAGTAGATAACTCGTGCCTTGCACCTGCCTTTATGCAGTTCGTACAGCTCTTTTTGGTGGCTTTGCACGTCTTTCCTTCGTGTACCCCCAGCATACGTAGCAGGTGGCTTCCTTGGTCTTAAATTTCTTCGCCTTATGGTCGAACTTGCAGCAGCTGTAGCACTGCATGGCTTGAAGATTTTCTGTAATTTTATGGGCCATCATGTCTACCATGATGCGGCCCTGCTTCATGATGGCCTTGAACAAGTTTGGGGTGAGTTCATTCAACCACGTGTCCCTCTTGGCTTCATTAAAGGTACATATTGTCCTTCATTTTCCTTCTTTTGTTTGGTCCTGGAGTGCTGTTCGGATGCACTCATTTTCTGGTATAGCTGCAGATTCCCTTGTTTCTATTCTCCGCCGTGCTAGCTTTTGTCGCCCCTTTCGTTGTCTCTCCATTTTCCTCGCTCCCCTTTTCTTTGCTAATTGTTGCCATGGGTTTAGTGGTTTTGGTGGGGGTGATTTCGTCAGACTTTCCTGTCACCAGTTTTTTTGTCTGACCATCCTACTTCTTCTTCTTCTTCTTCTCCCACTTTATTCATGTTATCCATCTTTTTTTGATGATCTTCTTCATGTTTCCTAGTTTATTGGAAGCCTCTTATGTCGTCCTTATGATGTCCAATTCCTCGGACATTACAAAAATTATTTTTAGTAGTAGGTCCTTCTTCTACCCTACTATTTTGGCATCAGCTTTCGTGAAGGCCAGTTTCTTGGCTAGAGGGTTTTTCCGAGCTAATAATTGCCTCACTTTTTCGGCCTGCCTCTTTGATAGATCTACCGGACCTTTGGTTGTCATCTTCTTGATCTCCTCCTGTTGTTCCTCCTTTGCTACGTCGGTCTTTTCCACGAATTCTCTTTCATCCGTTGTTTGTGCCCTGATACTCCTTGCCTATTCGTCGCTCGACTCTTTTGCCGCCCTCATTTTTGCTTGGATTGGGTTATTAAACATCCCTTCATTTGTGGTCGAAAAAGTTACCTCTGCTGTCGCTTTGGCTTTGTCGCGGCTGTTTTATTTTGTGACCATTGTAACCTACTACCCGCTGCTTTGTTAGTCATCGCCTTTGTTAATTGTTTATTGTTAGGTTACGCATATAATATTAACCAGTTATGATAGTAAAAGTAGATTACTGTTTATCTCCCAACACCGCCTATGCTTTTAAGTTAGTGTTGGGTCACGCACTTTATGGATTGCCCCAGTTATAACGGTAAAATTTATTGTTGTTACTATCCCAATACCGCCTTTGTTATTTATTTAGTATATTTATTGTTGTCTTTGTTATATATTTAGTATAGGAATTTCCCAAGTATAACAGAAAAAATTGATGGTTGTTTTTTTATTTGTAATTGAATTTTTATTGAAATTTTTTTGACATATAACGTATGGAAAGTTTGAAATTCCACCGCTACTGCGATGCATGTTTAATATATTCCCACACCGCCTTTGGCGTTAGGTCACGCACGTTGTGGAATATCCCAGAATTTAGTAAAGAATTTTAGTTTGTGAACACGTGATTCAAGTCGGAAATATTTTGCTGATTTTTATTTTTTAAGATCCTAAAAGATTATTAGTAATGACTTGTAACATAGTAAACATTTCTCTGTAATTTTTTTCTGTATTTCATTTAATTATATTTGATAACGCTATTCTATTTTTTTTTTTGATATCCTGGAGAAGACTTTCAGCATATTCGTTACATGCTGTTCCATGATTAGGAGGGGACGGGGCTTAATTGAAATAAGAATTCAAGAAATGTATTTTTAAAAACATTCTACACCCCATCGTCATACATATTTGTAACAAGCCATTCGTTAAAAACTTGGCATTTTCAGCTCTAAGAATGTCTGTAAATACAAGAATTACTTTCTTTTGAATTAGGCAAGCCGCTAGCATTTTCGCGATAGCATTTAATGGAATTCATTTACTTTTATAAGCTTTCTTATTTGTGGGCCAACAAAAATGACTTTTTTAATTTAGCTTTACTTTACTTGGAGATTGAAATTTTCAAATACAAAAATATTTTACCAATTTTATCCATGGATTTGTGAACATTTTTCATTAAACCAAATTTTATAAGTAACTGTTGAATAATTAAACTTTCCTGTGGAATAGAAGGTTTATATCTAACGTTTAATTTACAGCAAAGTCAGTTCCTTTCGGCCAATTTTTGACCTCATATTGGTTTTTAGTGTCTCCACTGGTCCACAAATAGAGAAAATTATATTTTGTGAAACATCCCTGTTGTCCATGCAATATAACAACTTTTAACTCAGCAGAGACTTTCCAGTTATATTCTTTGCATTTGATTAAGTCTAAAATTGATTTCATATCTTACGCATAGATATTAAGCCAATTGACAGTGAACTTATGAATCATCCTAAAAGATCTTCAGTCTTACCCAGCTTAGTAACTGGCGTGACTAGGTTAATTTCCTTGTCGGATTTTACATACAATTATTTATGTTTTTCTAATAAAATGTATGAGGCAAAATATAAATGTTTACAGTCAAACAATAGATAAGAAATGTTTCCAAATAACGCTCGTTTTTATTTTACGCTGATTGGGTCTCGACCGGCTCGAGGATTTATTATTTATTTAATTATGAAAATTTTAGATTATCATTTTAGTATAAGTTAAATTAGTTATAAACATAGTATTAAAATATGTTATAGACATTTTACTTAATAATGTACAGTAATATAAAAATACAAATAAAATCCATATTTATTATTTGTGGTCATATAATATAACAATTATATTTTATTTCCAATATTATATTTACCATTGTTTACCTGTATATTCAATCGCTACCTTTTGCTGCAGATATATAGTTTTATAACACCAATTATATTTTTATGATAGATATTAGCTGTTTTCTTCATTTTGGCTTTATATCAATTTATATATAGAGCCCCTCTACGATTTTAGTATTCAGTATTAGTTCGGAGGGAAGTTAATAGAAAGTTGCCAGTTTTTGGTTAGTGTCCTAGTGAATTTGTTAAAATTTAACTATGGAATCGAACTACGAAGTCAGAGCCAACAATAGCCTTTTCTCTACCAGTTCTCTGAGTAACAGTTCGGTAGGTAATCTGGGCCAAGCACCTATGAATCAGTGGTTTAAGAATCAAAATATGATGACCATTTATAATCCCAAAAATATGGAGCGTGTTAAGAGACCTATGAACGCTTTTATGATTTGGTCCACGGGAGAAAGAAGGAAGATCTTACAGAAAAATCCGAAGATTCACAATTCGGAATTATCGAAATGGCTCGGTGCCAAGTGGAAATCCTTTAGTGAAATTGAGAAAAAACCATTTATTGACGAAGCGAAACGATTGTACGATATACATTTGAGGGAAAACCCGAATTATAAATACAGACCGAGGCGCAAAAAAGCAACACAACACAATAAGTTGGGTATATTGCCATCTAGTCATTCTGATAAAGCTACATCGGCCTTTGAAATTAGTTCCGACATCAACAGGGTAGTCCTTGCCAGCGTCTATCAGCAGCAATACGGTGGTGTATTTTACGCTCGTTGTGATACGATGCAGCAGCCTTACACTAAGGATGGTTCAAGTTCAAGTATGGTTGCGCAAGAATCGCCATATGGAACGGCGGAGGCAATTTCGTCCGCCTCCATTTCTGAAGGATCGTCATCAGGCATGCAAGAGACCGGGCCGTCAAACGTGGGCCATATTAGCGCTTCTACGGCTTTCCCACAAGAATCGCCATACGGAATGGCAGAGGCAATTTCGTCGGCCTCTATTCCTGAAGGTTCGTCATCAGATATGCAAGAGACCGGGCCGTTAAACGTGGGCCATATTTGCGCTTATACGGCTTTCCCGCAAGAATCGCCATACGGAATGGCGGAGGCCATTTCGTCGGGATACAGTACAGATTCTGAACTGGAGCAATTTTATATAAATGAATTGATTAACACATTCTGTCCTAATCTATAGAAAGGCAGCGTTTCGTTTCGTCACAGAATTCCGTGGGAACGGGACCTCTAGCGCCCCCAACGCATATGCAAAAGTCATTGTTAAAGGCTGCTAAAATTAACGTATCGCTGCGGTATTACAGGAGTTTTGAATATAAACGGATATGTCTCTTTAATTATTAATGAAGATGTTAATATAAAATAAAATTAAATGTAATTAATTTATGGTGTTTTATTAAAAATAATGAGCCTTTTTATTTTTAATATACAATGACCGTTGCTAAAACAAAAATATATTTAGTACTTGTAATAAAAAATGTTAATCGCTATTAAAAATACTAATTTCAACATTAGTCTGCAACCATATTAACAGGATCTTTATATTTTTTATTAATGTAATTATTATTAAAGTTTTAAGCAACATTAATATTATAGAATAATAATGTGACTTATAGTAAACTTGGCGTAATTTTATTAAAAGAAAGAGCGAACTGTTGTAATTCCAATATAGTAGCACATTCCAAGTAAGCTAATAAGGGTTCGCTTTGTCACTTCATTCAGAGAAGAGTTGCATTTATACCATATTTCCAAATTGTTGCTGATTTAGATATCCGAGATAATAATTATTCCAAATTATCTATTGATTTCTCAAATGACCCAAAATCATTTTATATCTATATATACGTATATATATATATATATATATATATATATATATATATATATATATATATATGTATATATAGATATAAAATGATTTATGCGATAGTTGTGAAAATATAGGACAGAGTATAAACTCAGCATTTGTTCAAATTGAAAATGTGTCAAAATTATGAAGTTAAATGTAAATAATCACAAAGTCAATCAACAATGGAATTGTTTTTTAAGTATTCTAAGCAGCATGTTGTACTTAAAGGCTGCAAACAATTTTAATTTATATATATTTATATATATATATATATATATATATATATATATATATATATATATATATATATATATATATATATATATATATATATATATATGTTATGGTTAACAGGAATGGCCGTGTCCCAGCTCGCGGTGGTGGAACTGCAAAAATTATTTTTAGTAGTAGGTCCTCCTTCTACCCTACTATTTTGGCATCAGCTTTCGTGAAGGCCAGTTTCTTGGCTAGCGGGTTTTTCCGAGCTAATAATTGCCTCACTTTTTCGTCCTGCCTCTTTGATAGATCTACCGGACCTTTGGTTGTCATCTTCTTGATCTCCTCCTGTTGTTCCTCCTTTGCTACGTCGGTCTTTTCCACGAATTCTCTTTCATCCGTTGTTTGTGCCCTGATACTCCTTGCCTATTCGTCGCTCGACTCTTTTGCCGCCCTCATTTTTGCTTGGATTGGGTTATTAAACATCCCTTCATTTGTGGTCGAAAAAGTTACCTCTGCTGTCGCTTTGGCTTTGTCGCGGCTGTTTTATTTTGTGACCATTGTAGCCTACTACCCGCTGCTTTGTTAGTCATCCAACATCGCCTTTGTTAATTGTTTATTGTTAGGTTACGCATATAATATTAACCAGTTATGATAGTAAAAGTAGATTACTGTTTATCTCCCAACACCGCCTATGCTTTTAAGTTAGTGTTGGGTCACGCACTTTATGGATTGCCCCAGTTATAACGGTAAAATTTATTGTTGTTACTATCCCAATACCGCCTTTGTTATTTATTTAGTATATTTATTGTTGTCTTTGTTATATATTTAGTATGGGAATTTCCCAAGTATAACAGAAAAAATTGATGGTTGTTTTTTTATTTGTAATTGAATTTTTATTGAAATTTTTTTGACATATAACGTATGGAAAGTTTGAAATTCCACCGCTACTGCGATGCATGTTTAATATATTCCCACACCGCCTTTGGCGTTAGGTCACGCACGTTGTGGAATATCCCAGAATTTAGTAAAGAATTTTAGTTTGTGAACACGTGATTCAAGTCGGAAATATTTTGCTGATTTTTATTTTTTAAGATCCTAAAAGATTATTAGTAATGACTTGTAACATAGTAAACATTTCTCTGTAATTTTTTTCTGTATTTCATTTAATTATATTTGATAACGCTATTCTATTTTTTTTTTTTTGATATCCTGGAGAAGACTTTCAGCATATTCGTTACATGCTGTTCCATGATTAGGAGGGGACGGGGCTTAATTGAAATAAGAATGCAAGAAATGTATTTTTAAAAACATTCTACACCCCATCGTCATACATATTTGTAACAAGCCATTCGTTAAAAACTTGGCATTTTCAGCTCTAAGATTGTCTGTAAATACAAGAATTACTTTCTTTTGAATTAGGCAAGCCGCTAGCATTTTCGCGATAGCATTTAATGGAATTCATTTACTTTTATAAGCTTTCTTATTTGTGGGCCAACAAAAATGACTTTTTTAATTTAGCTTTACTTTACTTGGAGATAGAAATTTTCAAATACAAAAACATTTTACCAATTTTATCCATGGATTTGTGAACATTTTTCATTAAACCAAATTTTATAAGTAACTGTTGAATAATTAAACTTTCCTGTGGAATAGAAGGTTTATATCTAACGTTTAATTTACAACAAAGTCAGTTCCTTTCGGCCAATTTTTAACCTCATATTGGTTTTTAGTGTCTCCACTGGTCCACATATAGAGAAAATTATATTTTGTGAAACATCCCTGTTGTCCATGCAATATAACAACTTTTAACTCAGCAGAGACTTTCCAGTTATATTCTTTGCATTTGATTAAGTCTAAAATTGATTTCATTTCTTACGCATAGATATTAAGCCAATTGACAGTGAACTTATGAATCATCCTAAAAGATCTTCAGTCTTACCCAGCTTAGTAACTGGCGTGACTAGGTTAATTTCCTTGTCGGATTTTACATACAATTATTTATGTTTTTCTAATAAAATGTATGAGGCAAAATATAAATGTTTACAGTCAAACAATAGATAAGAAATGTTTCCAAATAACGCTCGTTTTTATTTTACGCTGATTGGGTCTCGACCGGCTCGAGGATTTATTATTTATTTAATTATGAAAATTTTAGATTATCATTTTAGTATAAGTTAAATTAGTTATAAATATAGTATTAAAATATGTTATAGACATTTTACTTAATAATGTACACTAATATAAAAATACAAATAAAATTCATATTTATTATTTGCGGTCATATAATATAACAATTATATTTTATTTCCAATATTATATTTACCATTGTTTACCTGTATATTCAATCGCTACCTTTTGCTGCAGATATATAGTTTTATAACACCAATTATATTTTTATGATAGATATAAGCTGCCTTCTTCATTTTGGCTTTATATCAATTTATATATAGAGCCCCTCTACGATTTTAGTATTCAGTATTAGTTCGGAGGGAAGTTAATAGAAAGTTGCCAGTTTTTGGTAAGTGTTCTAGTGAATTTGTTAAAATTTAACTATGGAATCGAACTACGAAGTCAGAGCCAACAATAGCCTTTTCTCTACCAGTTCTCTGAGTAACAGTTCGGTAGGTAATCTGGGCCAAGCACCTATGAATCAGTTGTTTAAGAATCAAAATATGATGACCATTTATAATCCCAAAAATATGGAGCGTGTTAAGAGACCTATGAACGCTTTTATGATTTGGTCCACGGGAGAAAGAAGGAAGATCTTACAGAAAAACCCGAAGATTCACAATTCGGAATTATCGAAATGGCTCGGTGCCAAGTGGAAATCCTTTAGTGAAATTGAGAAAAAACCATTTATTGACGAAGCGAAACGATTGTACGATATACATTTGAGGGAAAACCCGAATTATAAATACAGACCGAGGCGCAAAAAAGCAACACAACACAATAAGTTGGGTATATTGCCATCTAGTCGTTCTGATAGAGCGACATCGGCCTTTGAAATTAGTTCCGACATCAACAGGATAGTCCTTGCCAGCGTCTATCAGCAGCAATACGGTGGTGTATTTTACGCTCGTTGTGATACGATGCAGCAGCCTTACACTAAGGATGGTTCAAGTTCAAGTATGGTTGCGCAAGAATCGCCATATGGAACGGCGGAGGCAATTTCGTCCGCCTCCATTTCTGAAGGATCGTCATCAGGCATGCAAGAGACCGGGCCGTCAAACGTGGGCCATATTAGCGCTTCTACGGCTTTCCCACAAGAATCGCCATACGGAATGGCGGAGGCAATTTCGTCGGCCTCTATTCCTGAAGGTTCGTCATCAGACATGCAAGAGACCGGGCCGTTAAACGTGGGCCATATTTGCGCTTATACGGCTTTCCCGCAAGAATCGCCATACGGAATGGCGGAGGCCATTTCGTCGGGATACAGTACAGATTCTGAACTGGAGCAATTTTATATAAATGAATTGATTAACACATTCTGTCCTAATCTATAGAAAGGCAGCGTTTCGTTTCGTCACAGAATTCCGTGGGAACGGGACCTCTAGCGCCCCCAACGCATATGCAAAAGTCATTGTTAAAGGCTGCTAAAATTAACGTATCGCTGCGGTATTACAGGAGTTTTGAATATAAACGGATATGTCTCTTTAATTATTAATGAAGATGTTAATATAAAATAAAATTAAATGTAATTAATTTATGGTGTTTTATTAAAAATAAGGAGCCTTTTTATTTTTAATATACAATGACCGTTGCTAAAACAAAAATATATTTAGTACTTGTAATAAAAAATGTTAATCGCTATTAAAAATACGAATTTCAACATTAGTCTGCAACCATATTAACAGGATCTTTATATTTTTTATTAATGTAATTATTATTAAAGTTTTAAGCAACATTAATATTATAGAATAATAATGTGACTTATAGTAAACTTGGCGTAATTTTATTAAAGAAAGAGCGAACTGTTGTAATTCCAATATAGTAGCACATTCCAAGAAAGCTAATAAGGGTTCGCTTTGTCCCTTCATTCATAGATGAGTTGCATTTATACCATATTTCCAAATTGTTGCTGATTTAGATATCCGAGATAATAATTATTCCAAATTATCTATTGATTTCTCAAATGACCCAAAATCATTTTATATCTATATATACGTATATATATATATACGTATATATATATATATATATATATATATATATATATATATATATATATATATATATATATATATATATATATATATGTATATATAGATATAAAATGATTTATGCGATAGTTGTGAAAATATAGGACAGAGTATAAACTCAGCATGTGTTCAAATTGAAAATGTGTCAAAATTATGAAGTTAAATGTAAATAATCACAAAGTCAATCAACAATGGAATTGTTTTTTAAGTATTCTAAGCAGCATGTTGTACTTAAAGGCTGCAAACAATTTTAATTTATATATATTTATATATATATATATATATATATATATATATATATATATATATATATATATATATATATATGTTATGGTTTACAGGAATGGCCGTGTCCCAGCTCGCGGTGGTGGAACTGCAAAAATTATTTTTAGTAGTAGGTCCTCTTTCTACCCTACTATTTTGGCATCAGCTTTCGTGAAGGCCAGTTTCTTGGCTAGCGGGTCTTTCCGAGCTAATAATTGCCTCACTTTTTCGGCCTGCCTCTTTGATAGATCTACCGGACCTTTGGTTGTCATCTTCTTGATCTCCTCCTGTTGTTCCTCCTTTGCTACGTCGGTCTTTTCCACGAATTCTCTTTCATCCGTTGTTTGTGCCCTGATACTCCTTGCCTATTCGTCGCTCGACTCTTTTGCCGCCCTCATTTTTGCTTGGATTGGGTTATTAAACATCCCTTCATTTGTGGTCGAAAAAGTTACCTCTGCTGTCGCTTTGGCTTTGTCGCGGCTGTTTTATTTTGTGACCATTGTAGCCTACTACCCGCTGCTTTGTTAGTCATCCAACATCGCCTTTGTTAATTGTTTATTGTTAGGTTACGCACATAATATTAACCAGTTATGATAGTAAAAGTAGATTACTGTTTATCTCCCAACACCGCCTATGCTTTTAAGTTAGTGTTGGGTCACGCACTTTATGGATTGCCCCAGTTATAACGGTAAAATTTATTGTTGTTACTATCCCAATACCGCCTTTGTTATTTATTTAGTATATTTATTGTTGTCTTTGTTATATATTTAGTATGGGAATTTCCCAAGTATAACAGAAAAAATTGATGGTTGTTTTTTTATTTGTAATTGAATTTTTATTGAAATTTTTTTGACATATAACGTATGGAAAGTTTGAAATTCCACCGCTACTGCGATGCATGTTTAATGTATTCCCACACCGCCTTTGGCGGTAGGTCACGCACGTTGTGGAATATCCCAGAATTTAGTAATGAATTTTAGTTTGTGAACACGTGATTCAAGTCGGAAATATTTTGCTGATTTTTATTTTTTAAGATCCTAAAAGATTATTAGTAATGACTTGTAACATAGTAAACATTTCTCTGTAATTTTTTTCTGTATTTCATTTAATTATATTTGATAACGCTATTCTATTTTTTTTTTGATATAATGGAGAAGACTTTCAGCATATTCGTTACATGCTGTTCCATGATTAGGAGGGGACGGGGCTTAATTGAAATAAGAATGCAAGAAATGTATTTTTAAAAATACCCCATCGTCATACATATTTGTAACAAGCCATTCGTTAAAAACTTGGCATTTTCAGCTTTAAGATTGTCTGTAAATACAAGAATTACTTTCTTTTGAATTAGGCAAGCCGCTAGCATTTTCGCGATAGCATTTAATGGAATTCATTTACTTTTATAAGCTTTCTTATTTGTGGGCCAACAAAAATGACTTTTTTAATTTAGCTTTACTTTACTTGGAGATAGAAATTTTCAAATACAAAAATATTTTACCAATTTTATCCATGGATTTGTGAACATTTTTCATTAAACCAAATTTTATAAGTAACTGTTGAATAATTAAACTTTCCTGTGGAATAGAAGGTTTATATCTAACGTTTAATTTACAACAAAGTCAGTTCCTTTCGGCCAATTTTTGACCTCATATTGGTTTTTAGTGTCTCCACTGGTCCACAAATAGAGAAAATTATATTTTGTGAAACATCCCTGTTGTCCATGCAATATAACAACTTTTAACTCAGCAGAGACTTTCCAGTTATATTCTTTGCATTTGATTAAGTCTAAAATTGATTTCATATCTTACGCATAGATATTAAGCCAATTGACAGTGAACTTATGAATCATCCTAAAAGATCTTCAGTCTTACCCAGCTTAGTAACTGGCGTGACTAGGTTAATTTCCTTGTCGGATTTTACATACAATTATTTATGTTTTTCTAATAAAATGTATGAGGCAAAATATAAATGTTTACAGTCAAACAATAGATAAGAAATGTTTCCAAATAACGCTCGTTTTTATTTTACGCTGATTGGGTCTCGACCGGCTCGAGGATTTATTATTTATTTAATTATGAAAATTTTAGATTATCATTTTAGTATAAGTTAAATTAGTTATAAACATAGTATTAAAATATGTTATAGACATTTTACTTAATAATGTACAGTAATATAAAAATACAAATAAAATTCATATTTATTATTTGTGGTCATATAATATAACAATTATATTTTATTTCCAATATTATATTTACCATTGTTTACCTGTATATTCAATCGCTACCTTTTGCTGCAGATATATAGTTTTATAACACCAATTATATTTTTATGATAGATATTAGCTGTTTTCTTCATTTTGGCTTTATATCAATTTATATATAGAGCCCCTCTACGATTTTAGTATTCAGTATTAGTTCGGAGGGAAGTTAATAGAAAGTTGCCAGTTTTTGGTTAGTGTCCTAGTGAATTTGTTAAAATTTAACTATGGAATCGAACTACGAAGTCAGAGCCAACAATAGCCTTTTCTCTACCAGTTCTCTGAGTAACAGTTCGGTAGGTAATCTGGGCCAAGCACCTATGAATCAGTTGTTTAAGAATCAAAATATGATGACCATTTATAATCCCAAAAATATGGAGCGTGTTAAGAGACCTATGAACGCTTTTATGATTTGGTCCACGGGAGAAAGAAGGAAGATCTTACAGAAAAACCCGAAGATTCACAATTCGGAATTATCGAAATGGCTCGGTGCCAAGTGGAAATCCTTTAGTGAAATTGAGAAAAAACCATTTATTGACGAAGCGAAACGATTGTACGATATACATTTGAGGGAAAACCCGAATTATAAATACAGACCGAGGCGCAAAAAAGCAACACAACACAATAAGTTGGGTATATTGCCATCTAGTCATTCTGATAGAGCGACATCGGCCTTTGAAATTAGTTCCGACATCAACAGAATAGTCCTTGCCAGCGTCTATCAGCAGCAATACGGTGGTGTATTTTACGCTCGTTGTGATACGATGCAGCAGCCTTACACTAAGGATGGTTCAAGTTCAAGTATGGTTGCGCAAGAATCGCCATATGGAACGGCGGAGGCAATTTCGTCCGCCTCCATTTCTGAAGGATCGTCATCAGGCATGCAAGAGACCGGGCCGTCAAACATGGGCCATATTAGCGCTTCTACGGCTTTCCCACAAGAATCGCCATACGGAATGGCGGAGGCAATTTCGTCGGCCTCTATTCCTGAAGGTTCGTCATCAGACATGCAAGAGACCGGGCCGTCAAACGTGGGCCATATTTGCGCTTATACGGCTTTCCCGCAAGAATCGCCATACGGAATGGCGGAGGCCATTTCGTCGGGATACAGTACAGATTCTGAACTGGAGCAATTTTATATAAATGAATTGATTAACACATTCTGTCCTAATCTATAGAAAGGCAGCGTTTCGTTTCGTCACAGAATTCCGTGGGAACGGGACCTCTAGCGCCCCCAACGCATATGCAAAAGTCATTGTTAAAGGCTGCTAAAATTAACGTATCGCTGCGGTATTACAGGAGTTTTGAATATAAACGGATATGTCTCTTTAATTATTAATGAAGATGTTAATATAAAATAAAATTAAATGTAATTAATTTATGGTGTTTTATTAAAAATAATTAGCCTTTTTATTTTTAATATACAATGACCGTTGCTAAAACAAAAATATATTTAATACTTGTAATAAAAAATGTTAATCGCTATTAAAAATACTAATTTCAACATTAGTCTGCAACCATATTAACAGGATCTTTATATTTTTTATTAATGTAATTATTATTAAAGTTTTAAGCAACATTAATATTATAGAATAATAATGTGACTTATAGTAAACTTGGCGTAATTTTATTAAAAGAAAGAGCGAACTGTTGTAATTCCAATATAGTAGCACATTCCAAGTAAGCTAATAAGGGTTTGCTTTGTCACTTCATTCATAGATGAGTTGCATTTATACCATATTTCCAAATTGTTGCTGATTTAGATATCCGAGATAATAATTATTCCAAATTATCTATTGATTTCTCAAATGACCCAAAATCATTTTATATCTATATATACGTATATATATATATACGTATATATATATATACGTATATATATATATACGTATATATATATATATATATATATATATATATATATATATATGTATATATAGATATAAAATGATTTATGCGATAGTTGTGAAAATATAGGACATAGTATAAACTCAGCATGTGTTCAAATTGAAAATGTGTCAAAATTATGAAGTTAAATATAAATAATCACAAAGTCAATCAACAATGGAATTGTCTTTTAAGTATTCTAAGCAGCATGTTGTACTTAAAGGCTGCAAATATATATATTATAATATATATATATATATTATGGTTTACAGGAATGGCCGTGTCCCAGCTCGCGGTTGTGGAACTGCCCTCCTAATCAAAAAAGCAATCAAACACAACCTTCTGACTTCAATTATATCGTTACTAAACATCTAATTCACCTCTATCCAGGTAGAAACTCAGGATCGCCCAATCATGATCACCTCCTTATACAGGAAATGCTCCACGCATTACTCGTCTGCATTCGAAACCCTCTTCAACGGCCCAACTTCGAAAATAATCTTTGAATGGAGGCTTTAATGCTCACCATCCCATATGTGGGATTGCGAACGCGCAAATCGAGCATGCAACGATATCCGTAACAGTTCACGAATGGGTCTCCGAGCGCCTGTTCAGTACCATCGCGCCGTTACTGCACTTTTTAATCCCACCTAGTTTTCTCTCATTTTCGCGCCATGATCATTAGCTTGGCCGCTTTCTTACTCGTCTGCATGTGTCTCTTCTTGACTGCTATTCTGGGTTTCATTCCTTTCAAATTCGATCACCGTTTCTTAACTTTTAGTTAACGTCGGCTGTCCGGTGACTGTTACGGGCTTCTACCCTATTTTCAATTATGCTTGTCTCCAATATATGCGTAGTCTTCTGGTCCTGTGCGACATTCGCACAGTCCATCGATCTCCTTCAACTTGAATCTGTGCAGGTAAGCTTGCATATTCCCGTGGCCTGTCATGATTTGTACAGTTGTATTTTCCTGATCAGTCCTATGTTTCCTCTCCCTACTTGTTGGCAGTTTTTATAAAGGGTTCTTTAAAAAAAAATCCTCCTTTTCGATGGATTCTCTCGCGGTTATCATTTCCTCCGTTGTCATCCTCTGGTACCATCTTAGCGATATGTCACTGCCGGTTTTCTGTATTTCTAGCAAGTTTGTTTTGATTTGTACTATGTCCTTGTTTCGTGTGTATGCGTACTCGGCCCAGCTTTTGGACATCCTACTGTCCGTTGGTATGGTGATTGGTCCCGGGGGCTTCTGTCCCATAGCAGTTCTATGGTTTTCTGTATCTAAACGAATTCTGCCGCTCTGGAGTTCGATTCGTCTTTTATTCTAAGACTCTTCTCTTCTCTTTCGCGACGTCTGTTCCGAAGCTGGCTATTGATCTTGCTATTGTCTTATTTAATCTGCTTCTTTCCAGGGTTAGTCTGTTGAAAGCGTTCCTGAGATCCAACGTCACCATTACAACGTGTTTCCCTTTTTCTTTTTCGGTTTTGATCCATTTCAGTAGATAACTCGTGCCTTGCACCTGCCTTTATGCAGTTCGTACAGCTCTTTTTGGTGGCTTTGCACGTCTTTCCTTCGTGTAAGCCCAGCACACGTAGCAGGTGGCTTCCTTGGTCTTAAATTTCTTCGCCTTATGGTCGAACTTGCAGCAGCTGTAGCACTGCATGGCTTGAAGATTTTCTGTAATTTTATGGGCCATCATGTCTACCGTGATGCGGCCCTGCTTCATGATGGCCTTGAACAAGTTTGGGGTGAGTTCATTCAACCACGTGTCCCTCTTGGCTTCATTAAAGGTACATATTGTCCTTCATTTTCCTTCTTTTGTTTGGTCCTGGAGTGCTGTTCGGATGCACTCATTTTCTGGTATAGCTGCAGATTCCCTTGTTTCTATTCTCCGCCGTGCTAGCTTTTGTCGCCCCTTTCGTTGTCTCTCCATTTTCCTCGCTCCCCTTTTCTTTGCTAATTGTTGCCATGGGTTTAGTGGTTTTGGTGGGGGTGATTTCGTCAGACTTTCTTGTCACCAGTTTTTTTGTCTGACCATCCTACTTCTTCTTCTTCTTCTTCCCCCACTTTATTCATGTTATCCATCTTTTTTTGATGATCTCCTTCATGTTTCCTAGTTTATTGGAAGCCTCTTATGTCGTCCTTATGATGTCCAATTCCTCGGACATTACAAAAATTATTTTTAGTAGTAGGTCCTTCTTCTACCCTACTATTTCGGCATCAGCTTTCGTGAAGGCCAGTTTCTTGGCTAGCGGGTTTTTCCGAGCTAATAATTGCCTCACTTTTTCGGCCTGCCTGTTTGATAGATCTACCGGACCTTGGTTGTCATCTTCTTGATCTCCTCCTGTTGTTCCTCCTTTGCTACGTCGGTCTTTTCCACGAATTCTCTTTCATCCGTTGTTTGTGCCCTGATACTCCTTGCCTATTCGTCGCTCGACTCTTTTGCCGCCCTCATTTTTGCTTGGATTGGGTTATTAAACATCCCTTCATTTGTGGTCGAAAAAGTTACCTCTGCTGTCGCTTTGGCTTTGTCGCGGCTGTTTTATTTTGTGACCATTGTAACCTACTACCCGCTGCTTTGTTAGTCATCCAACATCGCCTTTGTTAATTGTTTATTGTTAGGTTACGCATATAATATTAACCAGTTATGATAGTAAAAGTAGATTACTGTTTATCTCCCAACACCGCCTATGCTTTTAAGTTAGTATTGGGTCACGCACTTTATGGATTGCCCCAGTTATAACGGTAAAATTTATTGTTGTTACTATCCCAACACCGCCTTTGTTATTTATTTAGTATATTTATTGTTGTCTTTGTTATATATTTAGTATGGGAATTCCCCAAGTATAACAGTAAAAATTGATGGTTGTTTTTTTATTTGTAATTGAATTTTTATTGAAATTTTTTTGACATATAACGTATGGAAAGTTTGAAATTCCACTGCTACTGCGATGCATGTTTAATATATACCCACACCGCCCTTGGCGGTAGGTCACGCATGTTGTGGAATATCCCAGAATTTAGTAATGAATTTCAGTTTGTGAACACGTGATTCAAGTCGGAAATATTTTGCTGATTTTTATTTTTTAAGATCCTAAAAGATTATTTGTAATGACTTGTAACATAGTAAACATTTCTCTGTAATTTTTTTCTGTATTTCATTTAATTATATTTGATAACGCTATTCTATTTTTTTTTGATATCCTGGTGAAGACTTTCAGCATGTTCGTCACATGCTGTTCCATGATTAGGAGGGGACGGGGCTTAATTGAAATAAGAATGCAAGAAATGTATTTTTAAAAACATTCTACACCCCATCGTCATACATATTTGTAACAAGCCATTCGTTAAAAACTTGGCATTTTCAGCTCTAAGATTGTCTGTAATTACAAAAATTACTTTCTTTTGAATTAGGCAAGCCGCTAGCATTTTCGCGATAGCATTTAATGGAATTCATTTACTTTTATAAGCTTTCTTATTTGTGGGCCAACAAAAATGACTTTTTTAATTTAGCTTTACTTTACTTGGAGATTGAAATTTTCAAATACAAAAATATTTTACCAATTTTATCCATGGATTTGTGAACATTTTTCATTAAACCAAATTTTATAAGTAACTGTTGAATAATTAAACTTTCCTGTGGAATAGAAGGTTTATATCTAACGTTTAATTTACAACAAAGTCAGTTCCTTTCGGCCAATTTTTGACCTCATATTGGTTTTTAGTGTCTCCACCGGTCCACAAATAGAGAAAATTATATTTTGTGAAACATCCCTGTTGTCCATGCAATATAACAACTTTTAACTCAGCAGAGACTTTCCAGTTATATTCTTTGCATTTGATTAAGTCTAAAATTGATTTCATATCTTACGCATAGATATTAAGCCAATTGACTGTGAACTTATAAATCATCCTAAAAGATCTTCAGTCTTACCCAGCTTAGTAACTGGCGTGACTAGGTTAATTTCCTTGTCGGATTTTACATACAATTATTTATGTTTTTCTAATAAAATGTATGAGGCAAAATATAAATGTTTACAGTCAAACAGTAGATAAGAAATGTTTCCAAATAACGCTCGTTTTTATTTTACGCTGATTGGGTCTCGACCGGCTCGAGGATTTATTATTTATTTAATTATGAAAATTTTAGATTATCATTTTAGTATAAGTTAAATTAGTTATAAACATAGTATTAAAATATGTTATAGACATTTTACTTAATAATGTACAGTAATATAAAAATACAAATACAATTCATATTTATTATTTGCGGTCATATTATATAACAATTATATTTTATTTCCAATATTATATTTACCATTGTTTACCTGTATATTCAATCGCTACCTTTTGCTGCAAATACATAGTTTTATAACACCAATTATATTTTTATGATAGATATTAGCTGTTTTCTTCATTTTGGCTATATATCAATTTATATATAGAGCCCCTCTACGATTTTAGTATTCAGTATTAGTTCGGAGGGAAGTTAATAGAAAGTTGCCAGTTTTTGGTTAGTGTTCTAGTGAATTTGTTAAAATTTAACTATGGAATCGAACTACGAAGTCAGAGCCAACAATAGCCATTCCTCTACCAGTTCTCTGAGTAACAGTTCGGTAGGTAATCTAGGCCAAGCACCTATGAATCAGTTGTTTAAGAATCAAAATATGATGACCATTTATAATCCCAAAAATATGGAGCGTGTTAAGAGACCTATGAACGCTTTTATGATTTGGTCCACGGGAGAAAGAAGGAAGATCTTACAGAAGAACCCGAAGATTCACAATTCGGAATTATCGAAATGGCTCGGTGCCAAGTGGAAATCCTTTAGTGAAATTGAGAAAAAACCATTTATTGACGAAGCGAAACGATTGTACGCTATACATTTGAGGGAAAACCAGAATTATAAATACAGACCGAGGCGCAAAAAAGCAACACAGCACAATAAGTTGGGTATATTGCCATCTAGTCATTCTGATAGAGCGACATCGGCCTTTGAAATTAGTTCCGACATCAACAGGATAGTCGTTGCCAGCGTCTATCAGCAGCAATACGGTGGTGTATTTTACGCTCGTTGTGATACGATGCAGCAGCCTTACACTAAGGATGGTTCAAGTTCAAGTATGGTTGCGCAAGAATCGCCATATGGAACGGCGGAGGCAATTTCGTCCGCCTCCATTTCTGAAGGATCGTCATCAGGCATGCAAGAGACCGGGCCGTCAAACGTGGGCCATATTAGCGCTTCTACGGCTTTCCCACAAGAATCGCCATACGGAATGGCGGAGGCAATTTCGTCGGCCTCTATTCCTGAAGGTTCGTCATCAGATATGCAAGAGACCGGGCCGTTAAACGTGGGCCATATTTGCGCTTATACGGCTTTCCCGCAAGAATCGCCATACGGAATGGCGGAGGCCATTTCGTCGGGATACAGTACAGATTCTGAACTGGAGCAATTTTATATAAATGAATTGATTAACACATTCTGTCCTAATCTATAGAAAGGCAGCGTTTCGTTTCATCACAGAATTCCGTGGGAACGGGACCTCTAGCGCCCCCAACGCATATGCAAAAGTCATTGTTAAAGGCTGCTAAAATTAACGTATCGCTGCGGTATTACAGGAGTTTTGAATATAAACGGATATGTCTCTTTAATTATTAATGAAGATGTTAATATAAAATAAAATTAAATGTAATTAATTTATGGTGTTTTATTAAAAATAATGAGCCTTTTTATTTTTAATATACAATGACCGTTGCTAAAACAAAAATATATTTAGTACTTGTAATAAAAAATGTTAATCGCTATTAAAAATACTAATTTCAACATTAGTCTGCAACCATATTAACAGGATCTTTATATTTTTTATTAATGTAATTATTATTAAAGTTTTAAGCAACATTAATATTATAGAATAATAATGTGACTTATAGTAAACTTGGCGTAATTTTATTAAAAGAAAGAGCGAACTGTTGTAATTCCAATATAGTAGCACATTCCAAGTAAGCTAATAAGGGTTCGCTTTGTCACTTCATTCATAGATGAGTTGCATTTATACCATATTTCCAAATAGTTGCGTATATATATATATATATATACGTATATATAGATATAAAATGATTTTTGGTCATTTAAGAACTCAATAGATAATTTGGAATAATTATTATCTATTATCTTCTATTTATAAATGCAACTCATCTGTGATTGATGTGACATATATATATATATATATATATATATATATATATATATAATAAATATAATAAATAGAAGAAGCCACTGTAGCGACATCTAGATATCGGACGTTGCAAAACATTTTTCCAATATTGTCTATAAAGTTAAATCTGTATTTTTTCTGGGTATGTAGTTATATGGTTTTATAAAATAAACCCCTTCGAAATTATATAGGAAACTCTAGTTTTACTTGTGTTGTATATTAATGCATCTTCAAATTCCAGTCCTAGCATATCAAACATGAAAAATATGCCAACATTTTCAAATATTTGTTTAAAAAAAAAAATAGAAAAGTTAGACATTATTTGGATTAAGCAAATATGCATTGTTTTGCCCCGGTATATACACAGTTATATAAATGTAACTTTTGTATTTATATACAAATATATACTATTAAGAAAGTTATTCTATTTTACCTTGTTACTAAAGCATATGCGATAGGAAAAATGTCAAAATTATTAAGGCAAATGTAAGTAACCACAAAGTCAATCAAAAATAGAATTGCCTTATAAGTATACAAAGTAATATGTTGTACTGTATATGTATATGATAGCATAGGTCTGTTACGATTTATTTTCTTTGAAATTCATCTCATATCTTTCCGCCAGTGGATTTCGGGCTATCAAGTAACGAAAAAAAAAAATTTTAGATTATCATTTTAGTATAAGTTAAATTAGTTATAAACATAGTATTAAAACATATTATAGACATTTTCCTTAATAATGTACAGTAATATAAAAATACAAATATAATTAATATTTATTATTTGCGGTCATATAATATAACAATTATGTTTTATTTTCAATATTATATTTACCATTGTTTACCTGTATATTCAATTGCTACCCTTTGCTGCAGGTATATTGTTTTATAACATTAATTTTTTATTATAATAAATATTAGCTGTTTTCTTCTTTTTGGTCTTATATCAATTTATATATAGAGCCCTTCTACGATTTTAGTATTCAGTATTAGTTCGGAGGGAAGTTAATAGAAAGTTGCCAGTTTTTGGTTAGTGTTCTAGTGAATTTGTTAAAATTTAACTATGGAATCGAACTACGAAATCAGAGCCAACAATAGCCTTCCCTGTACCAGCTCTCTGAGTAAGAGTTCGGTAGGTAATCTGGGCCAAGCACCTATGCATCAGTTTAAGAATCAAAATCTGATGACCAATTATAATCTCAAAAATATAGAGCATGTTAAGAGACCTATGAACGCTTTTATGATTTGGTCCACGGGAGAAAGAAGGAAGATCTTACAGAAGAACCCGAAAATTCACAATTCGGGAATATCGAAATGGCTCGGTGCCAAGTGGAAATCATTTAGTGAAATTGAGAAAAAAAAAATCTATTGATGAAGCGAAACTGAATGAACTGAATTCTTAAATATTACATACAACTATAGCATTAAAATAATTATAATTTAAATAAAGAATAGAATATGGGAAGCATTTTAAAGCTGCTGAGGTATGTACAAAGTTATATAAATATAACTTTTGTTTTTATATAAAAATATATACTATTAAGAAAGTTATTCTATTTTACCTCGTTACTAAAGCATATACGATAGGAAAAATGTCAAAATTATTAAAGTAAATGTAAGTAATCACAAATTCAATCAAAAATTGAATTGCCTTATAAGTATCCAAAGTAATATGTTGTACTGTATATGTATATGATAGCATTTGTCTGTTACGATTAATTTTCTTTGAAATTCATCTCATATCTTTCCGCCATTGGATTTCGGGCTATCACGTAACGAAAAAAATATTTCAAAACAAGATTTTGGATCATTTGAGAAATCAGTAGTTGAATTGGAATACTTATTATCTCGGATATCTATATCAGCAACAATTTTGAAATATGGTATAATTGCAACTCTTTTGAGAATGAAGTTACACAAAAATAAATAAATTTGACAAAAGCCAACCCTTATTAACTTATTTGGAATGTGTTACTAGATTGGAATTACAACAGTTCGCTCTTTCTTTTTACAAAATTACCCCAAGTTTACGATAAGTCACATTATTATTCTATAATATTAATGTTGCTTAAAACTTTAATAATAATTACGTTAATAAAAAATATGAAGATCCCGTTTATATGGTTGCAGACTAATGTTGAAATTAGTATTTTTAATAGCAATTAACATTTTTTATTACAAGTACTAAATATATTTTTATTTTAGCAACGGTCATTGTATATTAAAAATAAGAAGGCTCTTTATTCTTAATAATACCCCATAAATTAAATGCATTTATTTTAATTTTAAATTAACACCTTCGTTAATAATAAAAGTGGCATATCCGTTTATATTCAAAACTCTTTGAATACTGCAGCGATACGTCAATTTCAGCAACCCCAAACGATGCCTTTTACATATGCGTTATGGGTGCCAGAGGTCTCCGATTTCACGGACTTTTGCGACGAATTGAAACGCTGCCCTTCTATAGATTGGGACAGAATCTGATATTTATATTCACTTATATAATCACTTATATTATATATTCACTTATATAAAATTGCTCCAGTTCAGATTCTATACTGTATCCCGACGAAATATACAGGTTTATAAAGATAGATATAATATTGGAAACAAAATACAAATGTTATATTATATAACAGCAAATTATAAATATGAATTTTATTTGTATTTTTATATAATTGTACATTATTAAGTAAAATGTCTATAATATATTTTAATACCATGTTACTAATACTAAAATGGTAATATAAAATTTTCATAATTAAATAAATAAGTCCCCGAGTACTTCCATGAGTTTGGCCAAATGTTCAATTTAAATGACAGGCCTGCCGAGACCAATGAGACGTAAAATAAAAACGAGTGTTATTTGGAATCTTTTCTTGCCTATTTCTGTATATATTTTATGTTTTGCCGTCCGGTGTCTGTTTCGGGCTTCTATTTTTCTTTCAATTAAGCATGTCTCGAAGATATGTGTAGTTTCTTCTGGTCCTGTGCGATATTTATTGAGTCCATCGGTCTCACTCAATATGAATATCTACAGGTAAGCTTACATATTCGCGTGGCCTGTCAACAGTTGCACAGCTTTCCTGCTCAGTCGTATATTTCCTGTCGCTATTTGTTGGCAGTATTTATAAAGGGTTCTTCTTTTAATGAATTGTTCCCAATATATCTGCCAACTTCTTTTTGCCACTCCTTCCTTAATCCTTTTTGTGGTTCTGGTGCTGATCCATCCTTATTTTTTCCAGCCCTATTTCTTACTTTCCGGTGGGTTCTCTCGCGAGTCTGTCCGCGGTTACCATTTCCTGCGTTGTGATTCTTCGGCACCATCATAGCGATATTTCACTGCCGGTTTTCTGCAAATCTAGCAAGGTTATTTTGATTTGCATTATGTCCTTGTTTCGTATTTTTGCATACTCGGCCCACCATATTGTACTGTCCGTTCCAATGGTGATTGGTCCCAGGAGGCTCCTGTCCCGTACCAGTTCTATGGCTTTCTCAACCGCCACGAATTCTGCCGATCTGGGGCTCGATTTGTCTGTTATTCTAAGACTTATCTCTTCCTGGCCGTCTGTTCCTGCCCGTATCACTATTCCTATGCTTGCTTTTCTTTTTGGCACTAGCGTATGTCCATATCTTGGTGTTTTCGACGCGGTTTGTCCGATTTTTCCACTCTTCCTCCCATGGCCTTGGTATTTTCTTCGGTTCTAATTCCAGGTATGGGGCTGGTGTTCCAGCTATTACCTGCAAAGGATCGTTCGATGTCGTTCGATAGGCGCCTGTGATTGCTAACATTGCAGTTTTTGTGCTGCTGCTAGCGCTGTCCTAGCCCTTCCCATCGAGGCCCGGTATCCACATATTTCTGCGCCATATATTACTGCGAGATTTATAACCCTGTCGTATATTTGACGCATGACCTCTGATCTCCTGGGGTTGCTTATTCTGCGCAGTGTTCTCCAGAGCCGGCTGATCATATTTTCAGTTTTTCTCCTTAACAGCTGTATGTGTTGTATATACTGCTGTTTCCTGTCGATTGTCACGCCCAGAGACTTTATTGTATCTTTGACCTGAATGAGGTCTTCACCAAACTTGACCATTGGTGGCCTGCTGTTCTTCTCGCTCCAGAAGCAGCAAGCCTCAGTCTTTTCCTTGTAGTACTCTGCTCCTGCCTCGTCGGCATATTTTTGACAGTTTTCCCAACAGCAGTGGTTCCAAGCAAGGTCCAGCCTATTTCTAATGTGTTTATTGCTGAGAGCGATCACCTGATCATCCGCGAAGGCCTGAATTATCATTCGGCAGTCCCCTTTGCGGAACCAGCTGTTCATGCCCAACAGTCAGAGTCTCGGCTTTAAGCTTGACCCTTGCGAACATCCCTTGTCAATTTCCATTGCCACCTAGTTGCTGATGATTTTCCTTTCCGTCAAGAAGCTGGCTATTTATTCTGCCTCTTTGTAGTTCTTCCAGTATTTATACCTGGGTTTCTCTGTCAAAAGCGTTCCGGAGTTCCAGCGTAATCATTAGAAACTGTTTCCCTTGATCTTTTTCGATGTTGATCCATTTCAGTAGATCACTCACGCCTTGTACGGTTGACCTGTTTTTTTTTTCTAAAACCGTACTGTCTTGTGTCGTGTAGCTCCATTATCGCCGCCATTGCCTGGAATATCTGATTAAATACTTTGTCTAGTACTTTTCCTGGCGTTTTTAGGAGGCTGATGTGTATTTCCCTTCCGTCGCTTTTTTGTAGCCAGCACAGTTTCACTTTTCTCCATATCTTTGAGAAGTATCCCGCATTGTAGATATTCCTGTATAGCGTCAGGAACTCCTGTTTTTTTTTAGATCCAAACACTCTTCAGGAGCTCGTTTGTTATGCGGTCTTCCCTTTTTGCCTTCCGGTTTCTCATTTTCCCTATAACCGATTCTATTTCTCTTTCGGTTATCTCTTTCTCGCCTGTCTCTGAGCCCGGCCATTCATCACTCATGACCGCGCTTATGATTTCGCAAGTTTGCACTGTTTCCTTCAGGTCCATTGTTGGTAGTATTTTACCACTATTCGTTTTTCGACCGATTCTCTTGCCTCCGGGGTTGCGTCTTCAGGCGTTGCTACCACTTCGCATCCTCTTATGCCCATTCTTCTGATGGTTTCCTACACCCCCTTCCACGAGTTTGTTTCCACCAGGTTGTTAATTGCCTTTCTGTCATGCTCTGTCTTCTTCTCTCGTATCGATACTCTTTCTTGCGTTCGTTGAACTCGTTCACCATTTGTTGGTTGTCGGAGTTACTTTTTATTCTGCTCTTGGTATCTCTTCATTCCTTCGGAAAGTTGTCTTTATGTAGTTCGTACAGCTGTTTTTCGTGGCTTTGCACGTATTCCTTCCTCTACCCCACCGCACACGTAGCAGGTGGTCCTTGGTCCTGCAGTTCTTCTCATTTTTGTCTTTCTCATTTTTGTATGGGTTGGGATATTAAACTAGACCTCTTCCTTTATGATCGACAAAGTTACCTCTGCGGTCGCTTTTGCTTTGTCGCGGCTGTCTTCTTTTGAGGCCATTGTGACCTGCTTTTCGCTGCTTTGTTAGTCATCCAACACTGCCATTTTTAATTCTTTATTGTTAGTTAATCTTCTTTGCATTTAAGTCTAAAATTGGTTCCATATTTTACGCATAGGCCAACTGATAGTGAACTTATAAATCATCCTAAAAGATCTCCGGTCTTACCCAGCTTAGTAACTGGCTTAAATAGGATAATTTCTTTGTCGGATTTGACATACAATTATTTATGTTTTTCTAGTAAAATATATGAGGCAAAATATTAAAAGTCAAACAATAGACAAAAAATGTTTCCAAAAAACGCTCGTTTTTAATTAACGCTTCTGGGCTCTCGGCAGGCCTGTCATTTAAATTGAACACTTGGCCAAACTCATGTAAGTACTCAAGAACTTAGATTATCATTTTAGTAACAAGAATTGTTAATTTAGTTATAAACATAGTATTAAAATATTTTATAGACATTTTACTTAATAATGTACAATAATATAAAAATACAAATAAAATTCATGTTTATTATTTATATTTATATTATAAATATTTGAGGGTTATACATTTGAGGGGAAACCCGAATTATAAATACAGACCGTGGCGCAAAGAAGCAACACAACTGGAAATGTCGCGTATATTGCCAACTAGTTATTCTAATAGAGCTATATTGGCCTTTGAGATTAGTTCCGACAGAAACACAATAGTCGTTGCCAGCTCCTATCAGCAGCAATACGGCAGGTATTTTATGCTCGTTGTGATACGATGTAGCAGCCTTACATTAAGGATGGTTATTTGGCTTGCGTCACTAACATTCTCCTTGAAGAGTCGTCAGTTGGTATACAGCCCGCCGGGCCGTCAAACGTCCTCTATTCCTGAATGTTCGTCATCAGGTATGCAAGAGACCGGACCGTCAAACGTGGGGCATATTTGCGCCTGTACGGCTTTCCCGCAAGAATCGCCATACGGAATGGCAGAAACAATTTTGTCTGAATACTGTACAGAATCTGAACTGGAGCAATTTTATATAAGTGAATTGCTTAGCACATTCTGCCCTAATTCATAGAAAGGCAGTGTTTCATTTCATCGCAGTATTCCGTGGGATCGGAAACTCTGGCGCCCATAACGCATATGTAAAAGTAATTGTTTGGGCTGCTGAAATTAACGTATCGCTGCGGTATACCAGGAGATTTGAACATAAACTGATATGTCACTTTTATTATTAATGAAGACGTTAATTTAAAATAAAATTAAATGCAATTTACTTAAGGTGTTTTATTAAGAATAATATGCCTTTAATACTTACTTGTAATAAAAAATGTTATTTTCTATTTAAAGTATTATTTTCTACATTAGTCTGCAATAATATAAACAAGATCATCATAATTTTTATTTATGTAATTATTATTAAAGTTTTAAATAACGTTAATATTATAGAATAATCATGTGACTTACCGTAAACTTGGTAATTTTATTAAAAGGAATTCTTAATAATATATGTTTGTATATAAATACAAAAGTTCTATTTTTATAACTGTGTACATACCGGGTCGAAATAATCCAATTAATTTAAAATTTTTGCATAATCTACCTATTTATTAAATAATCTTAAAACTTCTTGAATGGAAAACAATAACTCATTTTTGCTTTCTATATCATAAGGATTATAAATTATAAGGACGTCATTGTTAATATAATTTAGCCCTGAAAGTACCCATAAAATGGAATTCGAAATAAAAAATCAAACGCATCGTACAAATGATATTAGTTCATATAAATAAGCTAATATCTTCACTGTTTATAGTGCAGCGTTCCAAACACACCAATAGAATATATAAAAAAGGCCACTGCAGTGATATCTACATATCAGACGTCCCAATACATTTTTCCAAAATTGCCTATAAAGTTAAATTTCTATTATCTCTGAGTATGTAGTTATATGGTTTTATAAAATAAATCCCTTCGATATTATACATGAAATCAGGTAATCGCACATCTAGTTTATTGCAAATTTTGCAGAATTTTAATAATCCTAATATGCTCTGCATTCATACAATCAAATCACAAAGACTGAATGAGAGTTCCATGGTAATTTTCCTACTGCAACAACAGAGGTGGGTTCCAGTACCGCCATGGATTTGTGATTGGTCCAAATTGTGTTTGCGAATTCAGAAAGAACAACAATCCAAGTCACGCCAGTAATCAAGTTTGGGGAAACTATAATTCAGAATCCAGGCTAAGCAGTAAAGCGACTGCAAATAATTATTCAAAGATAAATCAACTTTAGATACACTTCATCAATTTTCATTGAGTACCTTGAAAAAGAAAGGACCATTAACAGCGACTATTACATAGCGTTACTGGATCGAAATTTAGCAAACATCAAGGATTGGTATGCTAAGTTTAGATGTGGTGAAATGAGCACCGAAGGCGGTGAGCGCAGTCAACGCCCAGAATAGGTTGTTACCGACGTAAACATTAAAAAATCCACAAAATGATTTTGAATAATCCTAAATCGAAACGAATGAAATAGCAGACACTCTAAAGATATCAACTGAAAGTGTACATCATATCATTCGCGAATACTTGGGGATGAGGAAGCTCTGTGTAAGGTGGGTGTCGCGCGAGTTCACTTTTGACCAAAAACAACGATGAGTTGATGATTTGGATCAGTGTTTCAAGATGATCAAGCGCAATAAACCCAATCCTTTAGGTCGATATATGACAATGGATTAAACATGGCTCCGGCATTTCACTCCGAAGACCAATCGAGAGTTAATGAGTGTACTGCACACGATGAACCCGCTCCAAGGCGTGGGAAAGCGCAACAGTCGACTGGCAAGTTTATGGCGTCTGTATGTTGGGATGGGCATGGAATGGTTTTCATTGACTATCTTGGAAAAGAAAGGACCATCAACAGCGACTATTACATAGCGTTTTTGGGCCGTTTAAAGGACGAAATCGCCGCAAAACATCCACATTTGAAATAAGGAAAGCGCTGCTTCACTAAGACAATGTACCGTGACACAAGTCAGTGAAAACGATGGCAAAAATCCATGAATAGTTTCAAATTGCTCCCTCATTCACCGTATTCTCCATATCTGGCACTCGAATATTTCCTGTCATCACATCTCAAAAGAATGCTCGCTGGGAAGAAATTTTCGTGGAATGACGTTCTGGGTTTCCCTCTTTTCAAATTCGATCAGCGTTTTCGCCAAAAGGCTGATCTATGCAACAGTTTCCTCATCGACTAGCCCGTCTTCATTTCTTAATTGGTAGTTCCCGTCGGCTGTCTGGTGCCTGTTACGGGCCTCTAAATTTTTTTCAATTACGCATGTCTCCAAGATTTGCGTAGTGCCTTCTGGTCCTGTGCGACATTCGCAGAGTCCATCGGTCTACTTCAACTTGAATCTGTGGAGGTGAGCTTGCATATTTCCGTTGCCTGACGTCAGTTACACAGCTTTCCTGCTCTGTCCTATGTTTCCTGTCCCTGCTTGTTGGCAGTATTTATAAAGGGTTCTTCCTTTAGTGGATTGTTCCCAATATATCTGCCACCTGCTTTTATCTCTCCTTCTATGATCCTTTTGATGGTTCTGGTGCTGATCCATCTGTGGTTTTCCAGCCCTATTTCTTCATTTTTGCTGGCTTCTCTCAAGAGTCTCTCCGCGATTACCGTTTCCTCCGTTGTCATCCTTCGGTACCATCTTAGCGATATTTCACTGCCGGTTTTCTGCAAATATGTCTTTGTTTCGTGTGTTTGCGTTCTCGGCCCACCATATGGACATCCTACTGTCCGTTCGTATGGTAATTGGTCCCGTGGGGCTTCTGCCCCGTACCAGTTCTATGGCTTTCTGCATCGCCACGAATTCTGCCGCTCCGGAGTTCGATTCGTCTTTTATTCTAAGATTCATGTCTTCCTCCCGTCTGTTCCTGTCTGTATCACGATTCCTATTCCTGCTTTCCATATCTTGGTGATTTCGGAGCTGTTCATCCGATTTTCCTACGGTTCCTCCCATGGCCATGGCATTTCCTTCGGTTCCAATTCTTTTAGCCAGTTGGGGTACTCGTACTTTTCTGCAGCCCACCCCTGGATCTCGGATTCCATGTATAGCGGTGGAGTGCCTGCAATTACCTGCAGAGCATCGTTCGATGTGGTTCGATAGGCACCTGCTATTGCTAACAGTGCAGTTCTTTGTGCTGCTGCAAGCGCTGTCATAGGCCTCCCCATCGAGGCCCTGTATCCCCATATTTCTGTGCCATATAGTACTGCGGGTTTTATAACCCTGTCGTATATTTGTCGCATGACCTCTGGTGCCCTGGGGTTGCTTCTTCTGTGCAACGTTCCCCAGAGACGTCTCATTAACTTTTCTCATTTTCTCCTTAATAGCTGTATGTGTTGTTTATACTGCTGTTTCCTATCGATTGACAATCCAAGTCAAGATACCTTATTGTATCTTTGACCTGGATGTCTTCACCAAGTTTGACCGTTGGTGGTCTGCTGTTTTTCTTGCTCTAGAACCATCAGAGGCCTCAATCGTTTCCTTATTGTCCTCTGCCTCTGCCTTGTTGGTCCATTTGTAGCAGTTTTCCCAACAGTTCTTCCAGGCAAGGTCCAGTCTATTTCTAATATTTTTATTGCTGAGACCAATCATATAACCATCCGCGAAGGTCTTAATTCTACCGATTAAGGGGCCTTACGGAACCAGCTGTTCATGCCCAGTAGCCAGAGTGTGGGCCCCAAGCTTGACCCTTGCGGACAACCCTTGTCAATTTCCATTGCCACCTGGGTGCTGATGACTTTCCTTTCCGTCATGAAGTTGGCTATTGATCTTGCCATTTTCTTATTTATTCTGCTTCTTCACAGCTCTTCCAGTATTTCTACCTGTGCTGCTCTGTTGAATGCGTACCTGAGGTCCAACGTCACCAATAGAACGTGTTTCCCTAGTTCTTTTTTGGTTTTGATCCATTCCAGTAGATCACTCGCGGCTTGTATGTCTGACCTGCTTTTTTCTGAAACTGTATTGCCTTGTGTCGTATAACTCCATTTTCTTCGCCCTTGCCTGGAGTCTCTAATTAAGTACGCTCTCTAGTAATTTTCCTAGCATTAGTAGGAGACTAATGGGTCATTTCAAGCCGTCGCTTTTTTTAGCCAGCACAGTTTTGCCTTTTTCCATATCTTTGGGAAATATCCAGCGTTGCAGAAATTCTTGTATAGCGTTAGGAACTCCTGTTTTTTCGAGATCCAAACATTCTTGAGGAGCGTTTTTGGTATGCGGTCTTCCCCTTCTACCTTCCGGTTTCTCATTTTCCCTATAACCGATTATATTTCTCCTTCGGTTATCTCTTCCTCGCCTGTCTCCGTGCCCGGCCATTCATCGCTCATGACCGCGCTTATGATTTAGCGAGTTTGCTCTATTTCCTCCAGGTCCATTGTTGGGTGGTGTTTCACCACTCTTCATTTTTGGGCCGCTTTTCTTGCTTTCGGGGTTGCGTCTTCAGGCGTTGCTACCACTTCGCCTCTTCTTATACCCATTCTTCTGATGGTTTCCCACACCTCGTCCCACGGGTTTGTCTCCACCAGGTTGTTTTTGCCTGGCAGTCGTGCTCGGTTTTCTTCTCTCGTATCATTTTTCGATTCTCTTTCTTGTATTCGTTGAACTCGTTCACCATTTGTTGGTTGTCCGAGTAAGCTCTTATTCTCCTCTTGAGTGTCGTTAGAGCTCGTTTCATATCCGCGTACTGCCCGTCCCAAATTTGGTTACAATTTTTTATCATGATTACCAGTATTCCTGCTACATGCATGACTTTCTGAAAACTTGCCGTTTTTTAGCGCGGCCTCGTAGACGTTTGTGATCAAGACGTCATCTATCGCAATTGTTGTCACATTCCTTATTGACAACTCGTCCATCAGTAGGAACTGGATTTGTTCTTCTGGTCCAGATTTGGGTTTTGCTTACCGTCATCTTTCTCATGGGTTTCCAACCTTCCCATGCCTGTGTTCTTGGAATTGGTTGCAGCGGCATCGGATTAGGGCTCCTTCTAAACCTTCGCTTGCCGCTTTTTCTCTAACAAGTGCGGTTGCACTGATTCTTGTTCCCACGTTGACTTGCAAGGCTTTCATTACCATCCATAGTTGGTTTTCTTTTTTACTTCACCCTGCTTTTTTTTGTACAATGGGCATTGATATTCAATGGCCCTTTGGTCGGCTCCCGCCTTTCTATCTACCATTATGCAGTTCGTGCAACTCTTTAACGTGGTTTTGCATGTCTTCCCTTCTTGCACCCCATCGTATACGTAGCAGGTGGATTCCTTGGTCCCGCAGTTCTTCGCAGATTGGCTGAACTTGCAGCACCTATAGCACTGCATGGGTTCGTCATGTTCCGTAATTTTATAGGCCATCATGTCTACCATGATACGGCCTTGCGTCATGAAGGCCTTGAACAAGTTTGAGGTGAATATAATCACCCACGTTTCCCTCTTGGCTCCATTAAAGGTACATATTGTCGTTAATTGTTCTTCTTTTGTTTGGTCCTGTAGTGCTGTTCGGATGCACTTATTTTCTTAAATAACTTCAGCGATTAGTTCTTCGCTTTTCGTCCCTTTTATTGCCCCCAGATTATGATTCGGGGGTTTCTCGTGACTTCTTCTTTAATATGTGCGTTTCCGCTTTTCTTTAATTATTCCGAGGCTCTTTTCCTCTGCTCCTCATCGTGGCATGACATTATGATGGTCCCAATTTTGAGGCTCCTTAGCTGCTTAAACACACCCTGTATCTCGTCGAGGATCAGGACATTTTTACCTCGTTTTTGCCTCCTCTCCCGTTACTATCAGCTCCTTATTTGCCATCTCTTTCGGCGGGGGGTCCAGTTTTTACTGGCTTGGCCGCTACGTTAGTATAACTGCAGATTATCTTGCTTCCGTTGGCCGCTTGCTTTCGTCGTCCCTTTCGCTGTTTCTTTTTGCAGTTTTTCCTGGCGTCCCTTGTCATACTAATTGTTGCGATGGGTTTAACCTTTTTGGCGGGTTCATTTTATTTCGAGTAAGCAGTTGTGAGGGTGGTTTCGTCAGACTTTCTTGTCACCAGTTTTTCTTGTCTGGCCATACTACCCTCTCACTTCTTGTCCATGTTATCCATCTTCTTTTAGATGGTCTCCTTCACGTTCTCTAGTTTGTTGGAAGCCTCTTCTGTCATACTTTTGATGTCCAAATCGATGGATATTACGAAAATTATTTTTAGTATTAGGTTCATCTTCTGCCCTACTACTTTGACATCAACTTTCGTGAAGGCCAGTTTCTTGGCTAGCGGGATTTCCCGCGTTACTAAATGCCTCAACTTTTCGGTCTGCCTCTTTGATAGCTCTACCAGACCTATGGTTTTCTTCTTCTCTTTTTCCTCCTCCGCTACGTCGGTCTTTTCCACTGATTTTCTTTCTTTCGTGGTTTGGGACCTGGTTCTCCTTGGCTTTTCGTCTCTCGGCTCTTTTGCCGCCCTCATTTTTGTTTGGGTTTGGTTATTAAATTACTCCCCTTGCTTTATGGTCGACAAAGTTACCTCTGCGGTCGCTTTTACTTTGTCGCGGCTGTCTTTTTTAAGGCCATTATGACTTACTTCACGCTGCTTGGTTAGTCACCCAACACCGCCTTTGTTATTTGTTTATTGTTAGGTTACGCACGTTGTAATATTCACCAGGTATAACAGTAAAAGTAGATTACTGTTTATCCGCAACACCGCCTTGGTTTTTAAGTTAGTGTTGGGTAACGCCTTTTGTGGATTTTCCCACAGTAAAATTTATTGGTATTAGTATCCAAACACCGCCTTTGTTATTATTTTAATGTTAGGTCACGCACGGTTATGAGATTTCCCAAGTATAGTAGTAAAAATTGATGGTTGTTTTGTATTTGAAATTGAATTTCTATTGATTTTTATTATATATAGTGTTTGGAAATGTTGAAATTCCACCGCTACTGCGTTGCTTGATTAATATATCCCTACACCGCCTCTGATACCGCCACACGCACGTTGTGGAATATCCCAGAATTTAGTGATGAATTTTAATTTGTGAACACGAAGTTCAAGCCGGATAATTTTTTCTGATTTTTATTTTTTATGAATCTAGAATTTTGAAAAATTATATGTTGTAGTGTTGTAACTCCACAGCACTGTGTTACTGGATTCCTATTGTCTATTACCTACTTTAATTCCAGCGCTTCGGCACCCTTGACTTATCACCACGTGGTTACCTACCTTCGCACTGGTCCCTGCTATGCATACACACACACACACACACACACACACACTGAGCGCAAATACGTTTGACGGCCCGGAATGTTATATATCTGCTGACCAACCTTCAAGAATAGAGGACATGACGCAAGTACGCTCCACGTTTGACGCCGCGGCGTGCTGTATATCAGGTGACGACACTTAAAGGAGAACGGTGGTGTCGCAAGCTTCATAACCACCCTTAATGTATGGATGTTAGATCGTATCACAACGAGCGTAAAATATATCGCTGCATTACTGCTGATAGGCGTTGGGAATGTGTATAGTGTGTCTGTTGGAACTAACTCCAGAGGCCAATGTCGCTCTATGAGCATGACTAGCTGAACCAAATCATAAAAGAATTCATAGGTCTCTTAACATGCTCTATATTTTAAGAATGATAATGTGTAACGAGATTCTATTCTGTGACAGCTTGTGCATTGGTGCCTTTCCCAGAGAATTCTTATGTTCTAACAGCTATATTAAGATGGTTGTATTGTTATAGCGTCGATATATTAAGATCCTAAAAGATTATTAGTAGTGACTTGTAACACAGTAAACATTTCTTTGTACCTTTTTTTGCATTTAATTTAATTACACTTATAACAAATTTATAACTGCAATTGTAATTAATTACCTTATAACAATTTAATATAAAATTTGTTAGGTTTCCAAGATAATTACATTGTGTACAATTTTTATTATTCTATAACATTAAATGAAATGGCTTTTTCTTTGAATTTTGCCTGTTGATCAAGATAACTGTTCATTGAAGCAAATACATGTGAGTTTCTGTAACATGTCCAATTTTAAAGTTATTATAAATTTAAAAAAATTAAGCAAGTAAAGATTGTATAAAAAATTATCATTTTTATTATTTATATTATTAGTTTTATTAGAAAATATTATTAGAAAATGAATCAAAATAACCATGGTTTAAGTGGTTAATAAAAGAATTAAACTATATATTGTGAAAGAAAATGACGAATTATTAACTCTTCCTTTAGCGACCAGGAGAATTCTCTTTCAGTATGAACCAGCAGTAATCTGCTTATATTTTAGCATTCCATATTATTTGATAACGCTATTCTATTTGATAACCTGATGAAGGCATTCAGCATGTTCGTCACTCAAAGTTCCATGATTATGGTGAGGGGGGGTCTTAATTGAAATGGGAATGCAAGAAATGTATTTTTAAAGACATTACATTACAGTTAATACAAGAATTACTTTCTTTAGAATTCTTTTATTTTTATAAGCTTTCTTATTTGTGGGCCAACAAAACTTACTTTTATTAATTTAGCTCTACTTTATTTGGAGATTGTTTTCAAATACAAAAATACTTTAACAATTTTATCCATGAATAGGAGAACATTTTTCAATAAACAAGTTTTATAAGTAACGGCTGAATAATTATACTTTCTTGTGGAACAGAAGGTTTATATCTAACGTTTAATTTACATCAAAGTCAGTTCCTTTTGGCCAATCTTTGACCTCATATTGGTTTTTAGAGTCTCCATTGTTCCACAAATAGAGAAAATAATAATATTTTGTGAAACATCCCTGTAGTCCAAGCAATATAGCAACAACTTTTATGTAAGCAGGAACTTTCCAGATGTATTCTTTGCATTTGACCAAGTCTAAAATTGGTTCAGTATTTTACAAATAGGCATTAAGCCAATTCATAAGTGAACTTGGAAATCTTCCTAAAAGATCTCTTACCCGGTTTAGTAAATAGCGTGACTAGGATATTTTCTTTATCGGATTTTTTATACAATTATCTATGTTTTTCTAAAAAAATATGTGAAGCAAAACATAAAATATTTACTGTCAAACAATAGACATGAAAATTTTCCAAATAACGCTCGCTTTTATTTTACACTGCTTGGATCTCGGCAAGCATGTACTTTAATTTGAACACTTGGCCAAATTCATGTAAGTACTCGAGTACTTATTATTTATTTAATTAAGAAAATTTTAGATTATCATTTTACTTGTGTTATATGTAGCGCCTCTGTATGATTTTGGTATTCAGTATTAGTCCGGATGGAAGTTAGTAGGAAGTTGCCAGTGGCTGGTTAGTGTTCTAGTGAATTTGATAAAATTTATGTTAAACATAGAATCGAACTACGAAGAAGTTAGGGCCAATAATAAGCTTTCCTGTACCAGTTTTCTGAGTAAGAGTCCGATGGGTAATCTGGGCCAAGCAACTATGCACCAGCTGTCTAAGGATCGAAATCTGATGACCATTTATAAACCCAAAAATATAGAGCGTGTTAAGAGACCTATGAAAGCTTTTATGATTTGGTCTACGGAAAAATGAAGGGAGATCCTACAGAATAACTCGAAGATGCACAATTCGGAAATATGGTTCGGTGCCAAGTGGAAATCATTTAGTAAAATTGAGAAAAAAAAAACATTTATCGATGAAGCCAAAACGATTGTGGGCTGTATATTCAAGGGAAAACCCTAATTATAAATACAAACCGAGACGCCTAAAACCAACATTACTGGAAACGCGGCGTATATTGGCAGTTAGTAATTTCAGATAGGGCGATATCGGCCTTTGAACTTACTTCCACCAGATACATTATACACTTTCCCAGAACCTATCAGCAGCAATACGGCGGTGTATTTTACGCTCGTCTTGATACGATGTAGCAGCCTTAAATTAAGAGTGGTTATATGGCTTGCGGCACCACCACTGTCCCTGAAGGGTCGCCATCTCGTATATAGCCTGCCTGTCTAACTTGGAGCGTATTTGCGTCACGTTCTCTATTCCTGAAGGTTCGTCATCAGGTATACAAGAGAATGGGCCGTCAAACGTGGGGCATATTTGCGCCTCTACGGCTTTTCCACAAGAATCACCATCCTGAATGGCGGGGGCAATTTCGTCGGGATACAGTACAGAATCTGAACTGGAGGAATTTAATATAAGTGAATTGAATAACACATTCTGTCCTTATCTATAGAAAGCAGCGTTACATTTCGTCGCAGAATTCCGTGGGATCGGGACCTCTGGCGCCCATAACGCATATGTTAAAGTCATTGTTTGGCGCTGCTGAAATTGATGTATCGCTGTGGTATTCTAGGAGTATTGAACATAAACGGATATGTCACTTTTATTATTAATGAAGATGTAAATTTAAAATAACATTAAACGCAATTAATTTATGGTGTTATTATATTTAATATACATTAATATACTTTTCATATTTAATATACAATGACCATTGCTAAAACAAATGTATATTTAGTACCTGTAATAAAGTAATTTAATTTCTATTAAAAATGATATTTTCTCCATTTTTCTGCAATAATAATGCGTAATTTTATTAAAAGAAAGAGCGAACTGTTATAATTCCAATCTATTAGCTCATTCCAAATAAGTTAATAAGGGTTCGCATTGTCAAATTTATTTGGTTCTTTGTAACTTCATTCTCAGATAAGTTGCATTGACTATGCCATATTTCCAAATGGTTGCTGATTTAGCTATCCGACGTAATAATTTATTCCAATTCAACTAATGATTTCACAAATAACCCAAAACCTTGTTATGATATTATTTCATATAACTAAGCTAATATCTTCACTGTTCATAGTACAATGGTCCTAACACACCAATAGAATAAACAGAAGAGGTATTGTAGCGACATCTAGATATAGGAGGTCGCAAAATAATTCTCCAAAATTATCTATAAAGTTCTATAAAATTCTATAATTATCTATAAAATTAAATGGTTTTATAAAATAGACCCCTTCGCAATTATATATGAAACTATAGTTTTACTTGTGTTGTGTATTAATGCATCTTCGAAAGCGAAAATAAGGGAAAATCTCGAAAATTGTTCTTTTCATTATGAGTAATTTATAAATCAATAATGACCACTTTGTTGGCTATTTCGATGGACCAGTGACATTCATAACCTTAGTACAGTGCCACGAAATAGTTACTATTAAAATGAGGAAACTAAAATGCCCACATTTTTGTCGATCACCTGCATTTATTAAACTCTAACAATAATTTAGCAGTTCGTTCCCTTCAGTAGAACAATTGATAGTGAAGACCAGTGTTTCGAAGTCGACGTTAAATATTAATTCAGAGCCAATAACAATAAGAGGTAAAACAAAATGTGGCAAAGCATTTGTTGATATTGGTAAATATTGCGGTTAATATAAAATCATAAAATATAGTAGCTAACAGTAGAAATTGTCATATACGGACCCAGACAATTGTGTCATGTGAACCATGCCTAGCATACTTTTAAAATTAAGTGCTCCAAACATTTATCTCCGTCCTTCGCTATCTCAGATTTTATACACACAAGAATTCGTACATCTTTCTCTGACATCAAGAATGGAAAAAACCGGTCGAACCGTGCATTTGACTGAAAATAGTAATTACTATTTTCTACGCTATTTTTTGACTATCGACTGTTTCGTCTGTTTTGGGACTATCGACTGTTTCGACTGTTTACAGTCGATAGTTGGTTTGGGTTTGGATTTGGATTTGGATTTGGATTTGGATTTGGATTTGGATTTGGATTTGGATTTGGATTTGGATTTGGATTTGGATTTGGATTTGGATTTGGATTTGGATTTGGATTTGGATTTGGATTTGGATTTGGATTTGGATTTGGATTTGGATTTGGATTTGGATTTGGATTTGGATTTGGATTTGGATTTGGATTTGGATTTGGATTTGGATTTGGATTTGGATTTGGATTTGGATTTGGATTTGGATTTGGATTTGGATTTGGATTTGGATTTGGATTTGGATTTGGATTTGGATTTGGATTTGGATTTGGATTTGGATTTGGATTTGGATTTGGATTTGGATTTGGATTTGGATTTGGATTTGGATTTGGATTTGGATTTGGATTTGGATTTGGATTTGGATTTGGATTTGGATTTGGATTTGGATTTGGATTTGGATTTGGATTTGGATTTGGATTTGGATTTGGATTTGGATTTGGATTTGGATTTGGATTTGGATTTGGATTTGGATTTGGATTTGGATTTGGATTTGGATTTGGATTTGGATTTGGATTTGGATTTGGATTTGGATTTGGATTTGGATTTGGATTTGGATTTGGATTTGGATTTGGATTTGGATTTGGATTTGGATTTGGATTTGGATTTGGATTTGGATTTGGATTTGGATTTGGATTTGGATTTGGATTTGGATTTGGATTTGGATTTGGATTTGGATTTGGATTTGGATTTGGATTTGGATTTGGATTTGGATTTGGATTTGGATTTGGATTTGGATTTGGATTTGGATTTGGATTTGGATTTGGATTTGGATTTGGATTTGGATTTGGATTTGGATTTGGATTTGGATTTGGATTTGGATTTGGATTTGGATTTGGATTTGGATTTGGATTTGGATTTGGATTTTGGTTTGTGTTTGGTTTGTGTTTTGTTTGTGTTTTGTTTGTGTTTGGTTTGTGTTTGGTTTGTGTTTGGTTTGTGTTTGGTTTGTGTTTGGTTTGTGTTTGGTTTGTGTTTGGTTTGTGTTTGGTTTGTGTTTGGTTTGTGTTTGGTTTGTGTTTGGTTTGTGTTTTGTTTGTGTTTGGTTTGTGTTTGGTTTGTGTTTGGTTTGTGTTTGGTTTGTGTTTGGTTTGTGTTTGGTTTGTGTTTGGTTTGTGTTTGGTTTGTGTTTGGTTTGTGTTTGGTTTGTGTTTGGTTTGTGTTTGGTTTGTGTTTGGTTTATGTTTGGTTTGTGTTTGGTTTGTGTTTGGTTTGTGTTTGGTTTGTGTTTGGTTTGCGTTTGGTTTGTGTTTGGTTTGTGTTTGGTTTGTGTTTGGTTTGTGTTTGGTTTGTGTTTGGTTTGTGTTTGGTTTGTGTTTGGTTTGTGTTTGGTTTGTGTTTTTTGGATGTGCGACACGAGGATCCTAATTGTTATTTGTTTTAGTCGAATAGTTAGAGCCTACACGAGTAGAAACTAAAAATATTATGCTTAAAATTTTAATGTTGAAATATAGAGGCGGAGTAAGTGGCGGGTACAAAGACTGATTGGTTCGGTACCCATACTGATTGATTCGCGAACCTGAGTTAACATACAACTGGATACTGTTGTATAGGGACTAAAGTTGACTGTAGCCGGTGGATGATGTCGTTTCAGATTGGAAAAGGGGGGGAGTTTGACGGTGACGCCGTGTTAAGCTCACAGCATGTCGACCAGCTCGCGAACAAGCGCGTTTTCAGAAGGACTTGAGCTGAGTTATTGTTTGTGCAATGATTGAGATATGAAGTGCTTGATTTCTGGAGTATCAGTTTCCCTATGAATTTGATTATTTCTGACAAACTATTGAGCGTTTAATATTCTCCTGAGGAGCTTATTTTGGAAAACTTGAAGCAGTTTGACCTACTTGGGTGTAACAAACTTGAAGTAGACATTAGATCCAGCATTTGAAGGAGATGGGAACTTCGCTAGAAGGGCAGATCAGACAAGATACCAATTTTTCTATCCCAACAATTCCTTCGCAATGTACCCGCCTAAATGGCACGTGGGGTGGCTCGGCGACTGTTGTGCAATCGAAATTCCCCGCTTCAAAGCCAGAAAGGAAACCGGCTGGAAGAGATATCAGGAGATTCTAGAATAGAGTGTGTGCCGCAAGTACGCCCCACCTTTGATGATTCGGCCTATTGTATACTGGATGACGACCTTTCGAGGATAGAGGGCGTGCCACCAATACGCCCCATTTTTAACAGTTCGGCCTATTGTATACCGGATGAGGACATTTCGGGGATAAAGTGCGTGCCGCAAATGTGATCCACGTTTAACGGTTCTGCCTATTGTATAACGGATGACAAGCCTTCATGGATAGAGGACGTGCCGCAAATACGCCGATACGCCCCACGTTTAACCTTTCGGCCTATTGCATACCAGACGACGACCCTCCTGGGATAGAGTGCGTGTCTCAAATACCCCCACGTTCAACGGCTCTGCCTATTGTATACCGGATGACGCCCCTTCGATGATAGAGTGAGTGTCGCAAATACGCCCACGTTTAATGGTTCGCCCTATTGTATACCGCATGACAACTCTTCAGGGATTGAGGACATGCCGCAAATACGCCGGATACGCCGGATGATCGCCCTTGGGCATAGAGTGCGTGCCGCAAATACGCCCCACATTAAACGGTTCGGCCTATTGTATACCGGATGACGACGCTTCGGGGACAATTTGAATTGTAGACAATTTGTCATTGGCTCTGGTGCTTGTTAAAGCTTTGAGCTGGTCTTTCCTACATTAAGTATCCGTAACAGTTCACGAATGGGTCTCCGAGCGCCTGTTCAGTACCGACGCGCTGTTATTACACTTTTTAATCCCACCTAGATTTCTCTCATTTTCGCGCCATGATCATTAGCTTGGATGCTTTCTTACGCGTCTGCATGTGGCTCTTCTTAACTGCTGCTCTGGGTTTCATTCTTTTCAAATTCGATCACCGTTTCTTAACTTTTAGTTAACGTCGGCTGCCCTGTCACTGTTAGGGGCCTCTACGCTATTTTCAATTATGCATGTCTCCAATATATGCGTAGTGTCTTCTGATCCTCTGCGACATTCGCAGAATCCATCGGATCTCCTTCAACTTGAATCTATGCAGGTAAGCTTGCATATTTCCGTGGCCTGTCATGAGTTGCACAGTTGTATTTTCCTGATCAGCTCTATGTTTCCTGTCATTACCAGTTGGCAGTATTTATAAAGGGTTCTTTAAAGAAATTTCCTCCTTTTCGATGGCTTTTCTCGCGAGTCGGTCCGCGGTTATCATTTCCTCCGTTGTCATCCTATGGCACCATCTTAGCGATATTTCACTGCCGCTTTTTTTTATATCTAGCAAGTTTGTTTTGAATTGCATTATGTCCTTATTTCGTGTGTCTGCGTACTCGGCCCAGCTTATGGACATCCTACTGTCCGTTCGTATGGTGATTGGTCCCGGGAGGCTTCTGTCCCGTAGCAGTTCTATGGCTTTATGTATCGCCACGAATTCTGCCGCTCTGGAGTTCGATTCGTCTTTTATTCTAAGACTCATCTCTTCCTTGGCGTCTGTTCCGAAGCTATTGATCTTGCCATTTCCTTATTTACTCTGCTTCTTTCCAGGGTTGGTCTGTTGAAAGCGTTCCTGAGATCCAACGTCACCATTAGAACGTGTTTCCTTTTTTCTTTTTCGGTGTTCATCCATCTTAGTAGATTACTCATGCCTTGCACCTGTCTTTATGCAGTTCGTACGGCTCTTTTTCGTGGCTTTGCACGTCTTTCTTTCATGTACCACCCATTCTCTTTTCTTCCGTCTCTCCAATTTCCTCGTTACCCTTTTCTTTCCTAATTGTTGCCATGGGTTTAGTGGTTTTGGTGGGGGTGATTTAGTCAGACTTTCCTGTCACCAGTTTTTTTGTCTGACATTCCTATCCTCCCACGTCTTATCCATGTTATCCATCTTCTTTTGATGATCTCCTCTATATTTTCTAGTGTTTTGAAGCCTCTTCTCTCGTCCTTTTGATGTTCAATTTCCTGGACATTAAAAAAAATATTTTTAGAAGTAGGTCCATTTTCATCTCTACTATTTTGGCATCAGCTTTCGTGAAGGCCAGTGTCTTGGCTAGCGGGTTTTTCTGCGCTTATAATTGCCTCACATTTTCGGCTTGCCTCTTTGATAGATCTACCCGACTTTGGTTGTCATCTTCTTGATCTCCTCCTGTTTTTCCTCCTCTGCTACGTCGGTCTTTTCCACCAATTCTCTTTCATCCGTTGTTTGTGACCTAATTCTCCTTGCCCATTCATCGCTCGACACTTTTGCCGCCCTCGTTTTTGTTTGGGTTGGGTTATTAAACACCCCTTCATTTGTGGTCGACAAAGTTACCTCTGCTGTCGCTTTGGCTTTGTCGCGGCTGTCTTCTTTTGTGACCATTGTAACCTACTTCCCGCTGCTTTGTTAGTCGTCCAACATGGCCTTTGTTAATTGATTATTGTTATGTTACGCATATAATATTAACCAGTTATAATAGTAAAAGTAGATTATTGTTAATCTCCCAACACCGCGTTTGTTTTTAAGTTAGTGTTGATTCACGCACTTTATGGATTGTCCCAGGTATAACGGTAAAATTTATTGTTGTTACTATCCCAACACCGCCTTTGTTATTTATTTAGTGTTAAGTCAGGCACGTTTACGGAATTTCCCAAGTATAACAAAAACTGATGGTTGTTTTTTATTTGTAATTGAATTTTTATTGAAAATTTTTTGATATATAATGTATGGAAAGGTTGAAATTCCACCGCTACTGAGATGCTTGTTTAATATATCCTCACAACGCCTTTGACGGTAGGTCACGCACGATGTGGAATATCCCAGATTTTAGTAATGAATTTTAGTTTGTGAACACGTGATTCAAGTCGGATATAATTTGCTGATTTTTATTTTTTAAGATCCTAAAAGGTTATTAGTAATGACTTGTAGCATAGCATACATTTCTCTATAATTTTCTTCTGTATTTCATTTAATTATATTTGATGACGCTATTCTACTTTTTTTGATATCCTGCTGAATACTTTTAGCATGTTTGTAACATGCTGTTCCATGATTAGGAGGGGACGGAGCTTAATTGAAATGAGAATCATCATACATTTTTGTAACAAGCCATTCGTTAAAAACTTGGTATTTTCAGCTCTAAGATTGTCTGTAAATACAAGAATTACTTTTTATTGATTTAGCCAAGCCGCTAGCATTTTCGCGATAACATTTAATGGAATTCATTTACTTTTATAAGCTTTCTTTTTTGTGGGCCAACAAAAATGACTTTTTTAATTTAGCTTTACTTTATTTGGAGATAGAAGTTTTCAAATACAAAAATATTTTACCACTTTTATCCATGGATTTTTGAACATTTTTCATTAAATCAAATTTTATAAGTAACGGTTGAATAATTATACTTTCTTGTGGAATAGAAGGTTTATATCTAACGTTTAATTTACAACAAAGTCAGTTGCTTTTGGCCAATCTCATATTGACCTCATATTGGTTTTTAGTGTCTCCACTGTTCCATAAATAGAGAAAATTATATTTTGTGAAACATCCCTGTACTCCATGCAATATAGCAACAACTTTTAACTCAGCAGATACTTTCCAGTTATATTCTTTGCGTTCGATTAAGTCTAAAATTGGTTTCATATCTTAGGCATAGGCATTAAGAGAATTGACAGTGAACTTATGAATCATCCTAAAAGATCTTCAGTCTTACCCAGCTTAGTAACTGGCGTGACTAGATTAATTTCCTTGTCGGATTTTACATGCAATTATTTATGTTTTTCTAATAAAATATATGAGGCCAAATATAAAATGTTTACAGTCAAACAATAGATAAGAAATGTTTCCAAATAACGCTCGTTTTTATTTTACGCTGATTGGGTCTCGGCCGGCTCCAGGATTTATTATTTATTTAATTATGAAAATTTTAGATTATCATTTTAGTATAAGTTAATTTAGTTATAAACATAGTATTAAAACATGTTATAGATATTTTACTTAATAATATACAGTAATATAAAAATACAAATACCATTCATATTTATTATTTGCGGTCATATAATATAACAATTATATTTTATTTCCAATATTATATTTACCATTATTTACCTATATATTCAATTGCTACCCTTTGCTGCAGGTATATCGTTTTATAACACCAATTATTTTTTTATGATAAATATTAGCTGTTTTCTTCTTTTTGGCCTTATATCAATTTATATATAGAGCCCCACTACGATTTTAGTATTCAGTATTAATTCGGAGAGAAGTTAATAGAAAGTTGCCAGTTTTTGGTTAGTGTTCTAGTGAATTTGTTAAAATTTAACTATGGAATTGAACTACAAAAATCTTAGAGCTAATAATAGCCTTCCTTCTACCAGTTCTCCGAGTTACAGTTCGGTAGGTAATCTGGGCCAAGCACCTATACGTCATTTGTTTAAGAATCAAAATCTGATGAAAAATTATAATATCAGTAATACAGAGCGTGTTAAGAGACCTATGAACGCTTTTATGATTTGGTCCACGGGAGAAAGAAGGACGATCTTACAAAAAAACCCGAAGATTCACAATTCGGAAATATCGAAATGGCTCGGTGCCAAGTGGAAGTCATTTAGTGAAATTGAGAAAAAACCATTTATTGATGAAGCTAAACGATTGTACTCTATACATTTGAGGGAAAACCCGAGTTATAAATACAGACCGAGGCGCAAAAAAGCAACAAAGAAGGAAATGTCGCCTATATTGCCATCTAGTCATTCTGATACAGCGACATCGGCCTTTGAAATTAGTTCCGACAGAAAAACGATAGTCGTTGCCAGCGTCTATCAGCAGCAATACGGTGGTGTATTATACGCTCGTTCTGATACGATGCAGCAGCCTTACATTAAGGGTTGTTACGGGGCTTGCGGCACCACCACTATCCCCGAAGTGTCGCCAGCTGTTATACAGCCCGCCGGTCCGTCAAACGTGGGGCATATTTGCGCCTCTGCGGCTTTCCGGCAAGAATCGCCATACGGAATGGTGGAGGAAATTTCGTCGGCCTCTATTCCTGAAGGTTCGTCTTCAGGCATGCAAGAGACTGGGCCGTCAAACGTGGGCCATATTTGCGCTTCTACAGCTTTCTCGCAAGAATCGCCATATGGAATGGTGGACGCAATTTCGTCGGGATGCAGTACAGAATCTGAACTAGAGCAATTTTATATAAATGAATTGATTAACACATTCTGTCCTAATCCATAGAAAGGCAGCGTTTCATTTCGTCGCAGAAGTCCGTCAGAACCGGACCTCTAGCGTCCACAACGCATATGTAAATGTTATTGTTTGACGCTGCTAAAATTAACATATCGCTGCGGTATTACATGAGTTTTGAATATAAACGGATATGTCTCTTTTATTATTAATGAAGATGTTAATATAAAATAAATTTAAATGTAATTAATTTATGGTGTTTTATTAAGAATAATGAGCCTTTTGATATTTAATATACAATGACCATTGCTAAAGCAAAAATATATTTAGTACTTGTAATAAAAATGTTAATCGCTGTTAATAATACTAATTTCAACATTAGTCTGCAAACATATTAATAGGATCTTCATATTTTTTATTAATGTAATTATTATTAAAGTTTTTAGCAACATTAATATTATAGATTAATAATGTGACTTATCGTAAACCTGGCGTAATTTTATAAGCTAATAAGGGTTCACTTAGTATATATATATATATATATATATATATATATATATATATGTATATATATATATATATATATATATATATATATATATATCAATTCAGATATATTTAAAAAATTTAAATTTTTTGCAGCCTTTAAGTACAACATGTTGCTTTAAATACTTAATAAAGGCAATTCAATTGTTGATTGACTTTGTGATTATTTATATTTACCTTCATAATTTTGACACTTTTTCAATTTGAAGACATGCTAAATTTATACTGTGCCCTATATTTTCAAATATAGGATGACTTCCTTAATAGTAGATATTTGTATATAAATACAAATGTTCTATTTATATAATTGTGTACATACCGGTTCAAAACAATGTACACTTTCATAATCCAATTAATTTAAAATTCTTGCATAATCTACCTATTTATTAAATAATCTTAAAACTTCTTGAATGGAAAACAATAACTCATTTTTGCTTTCTATATCATAAGGATTATGAATTATAAGGACGTCATTGTTAATATAATTTAGCCCTGAAAGTACCCATAAAATGGAATTCGAAATAAAAAATCAAACGCATCGTACAAATGATATTAGTTCATATAAATAAGCTAATATTTTCACTGTTCATAGTGCAGCGTTCCAAACACACCAATAGAATATATATAAAGATGGCCATTGTAGTGATATCTAGATATTAGACTTCGCAATACATTTTTCCAAAATTTCCTATAAGGTTAAATTTCTATTATCTTTGGGTATGTAGTTATATGGTTTTATAAAATAAATCCCTTCGATATTATACATGAAACTATAGTTTTACTTGTATTGTGTATTAACGTATCTTCAAGTGCGAAAGGAACGGAATATGGCGAAAATTGTTATTTTCATTATGAGTAATTTATAATTAAATAATGACACCTTTGCATATCATATCATAAATATATCCAAATATCTTCATAATAAAATATGTTCATTGTAGGTGCCTAGTGGTAATACATATTAGCACCAACTATATACAGGAATACCGCTACATGTAAATTGATGGTTATTCCTTGCATAAATACAATTATAATAATCTAATTAAATCTTAATTAATCATCTTCTATAATAATTTAGACCTAAAAGGATTCAAGTAATGGCACATGTAGTTTATTGCAACTTTTGCAGAATTTTAATAATCCTAATATATCCTGCATTCGTATAACAGAATCACAAAGACTGAATGAGAGTTGCATGGTAATTCCCCTGTTGCAACTATAGAGGTGGCTTCTAATGCCGCCATGGATTTGTGATTAGTCTAAATTATGTTTGAGGATTCAGAAGGAACAACAATACAAATCACGCCAATAATCAAATTTGGAGAAACTCTAATTCAAAACCCAGGCTAAGCAGTAAAGCGACTCCAAATATATATTCAAAGATAAATCAACTTTAGATTCATTTCATCAATTTTCATTGACTACCTTAAAAAAGAAAGGACCATCAACAGTGATTATTACATAGCATTATTGGACCGAACTTTAGCAAACATCAAGGATTGGTATGCTAAGTTTAGATGTGGTGAAATGAGCACCGAATACGTTGAGCGCATTCGACGCCCAGAATAGGTTGTTACCGACGTAACACCTACCGACTTTAGATCATATTATTTCAATGTTTTGAATAATTTCCATTTGCCTGTATTCAAGTTTTTGATTTAGACTGGCATGGCAGAAGGGTATATATTAGGGAACTATCGAATGAAATCGACTATCGACTGTTTAGTAGATAACTACTTCTTACTCTCGACTGTTTCAGTCGCTATTTTTGGTTCGACTGATTTTACTATGTTGTACCAGTGACTGTTTCAGTCGACTGTTTTCAGTTGTTATTTTCGGTCTGACTGGTTTTGTTATTATTTACTATCGACTGTTTCAGTCGTGTACTTTTAGTTACTATTTTTGGTTCTACTAGTTTTATTTGGCTGATTTTTAATCCTCTGGCTTTGTCGTCCTAACCGCGACCTTGACAAAAATTTACCTAATATATGTTTACATAGATTTATATGTAATATATTGTGTTTTATGATTTTCTTTTTGGTAGTTTGCTTGTAAATAATAATATATTGTATATATTGCAAGCTATAAGCAGCATTTTGGAATCATATTTTCAAGACTGTTAATGTAATAGGATAAAAAGTTTAAAATTGTGAATGTTAAATGGTAAAAAACTTTCGACGGTTGTTATGGCAATAATAGGTAATATTTCGATTACTCTCTTGATTTTTGTTAAAATATATTTCCGTTCAATAATAAACACAGCATTTACTTTATTTAAAATGTTCTAGTAGTTATTACGCGATCATTTTTAATTATGTCATGAATTAGTTTTTTCTTTCTATGATTAGGTAGATATTTAATCATTATTTAGTATTTATGGTTATTGTACATCTTCAGTTTTTATCGTTTGTTTAAATTCTATTCTTTTGTCTATATTTATTTTTGGATATTATTTAAAATAGCAATTAACATATTAAAATACGATAAGACATTTTAGCGGTATTATTCCATTCGTTTTTACTGATCCACAGAACATTTAAATATAAAAATAATTCTACTTGGTTTAAAATGGAATAATTAAATGCATGTTAAAAGTAGTATTCAGAAACTATTTTTCCTTTACTTTTTTAAAGTTGGTACGTAAAGGAATACATACATCTCCATCTCGCTTATATTACCGTTGCAACCCTTCCACTTATTTTTGCAACCCTCCAACTTTTCCATACCATTTTTGTAGTACGACTTGTACTTTGTTTAAAAATAGGCCTCCTCTTTTTCTTCAAATGCGGGCGTTTTTGGGCGATTTCGTCCTTCAAACGGTCCAATAGAGCTATGTAATAGTCGCTGTGGATGGTCCTTCCTGTTGCAAGGTAGTAAATAAAAGTTATACCATGCGCATTTCAAAATTCAGATGCCATTATCTTGTCCGCCGACTGTTGCGTTTTTCCACGCCTTGGAGAGCGTTCATCGTGTGCAGTCAACTCGTATGACTCTCGATTGTTCTTCGGAGTAAAATGATGGAGCCATGTTTCATCCATTGTCACATATCGATGCAAAAATTCAGGTTTATCTTGGTCATCTTCAAACACGAATCATTAACTCGTCGTTGTTTTTGGTCAAAAGTGAGCTCGCGCGGCACCCACTTTGCACAGGGCTTTCTAATACCCAAATATTCGTGAATGATATGATGTCACGTTCAGTTTATATATATGGAGTGTCCGCTATATCATTCAATTTTAATTCATGGCCATTCAGTCATTTTGTGAATTTTTTAAATGTTTTCGTCGGTAACAACTTCTTTCACTTCTATCCTTGATGGTTGATTTTCCTGGAAGAGTGTCCGGAAACACAGTATCAAACTAAGTTTTCGCTTCTATTGTAATTTTTCCCTTCAGAAAGCAATATTTTATGAACACGCGAAATTCCTTTATATAATTTTTTTTTCACAATAACTAAAAAATTGCTTCACTAAAAATGCTATAATTCACAAACTAATGATCGAACAGCTGTCATATTTATACACTCACATTTTGATGGTTAGGGCTATCTAAAAACATATGGATATACTTCTAGTAGAGCTTACGGGGACTTTACAATTTATCTGTTAAAATTAACTGCTCCAAGCAATTCTATCTTCGTCTGACATTACGAATTTAACAAAACTGCCGAACCGTGCATTTGACAGAAATACTAGTAATGACTATTTTCGGTTGCAAATTTTTTGATTATCGACTGTTTCCACTGTTTTGTGACTGTCGACTGTTTCGAGTCGATAGTTCCCAATGCTATCATATATCATTTAAAGCATTTGTTGCTAAGAATAAAATGCTTTTTATTGGCTCATCATCAATTTTGGCTTATAAATAAGAAAAATTATAAACAGCTTTTTTAAATTATCTTTTTTATTATTAACAAAAGTTTACATATCCCTTATCATTAAAACATTCAAGAAGCAACATTAATTTTTTCTTTAAATTATTCTGCTACATCAATAGAAAGAGTTAACAAATAGTGCACACAATAAAAGATTGTTATATAATTTAAAACATAAAATACGAATTGCGGAAATAACAAATCTTAGTGACACTTAATTACAATTAACAGTATTCATTTAAATTAAAAGTAATAAAGAAAATGTTATTACAACGAAACCATAAAAAGCATAGAACTGTTATAATTTCTTGACTATAATCCTTTATATCGTAAGCTATTGTTTATAAAAATATATTGTAAAAAAATGTTAATATACAGATATGGTTTAATATACACATTGCAATTTCCATAAATATCTGTTTCTGTAATATAATACTGTATAAGAGCATTTTAGCATTTATATAAGTGTTCACAACACAGTAACATCAAGCTCATCATTTGCAGTTTTTGGCAAAAATACTGTTTAATCTAGTACGTCTTCAGTTAGGTTATGCCACTGCTCATGGCGGTGATCGGGGTACCGGATCATATCTAACCAGTGTTTGAGCCTTTGGCCTAAAACAAGAATTAATTATCATTAAATTATCGAGCATACCATGCTTATGTAAAAGCTTTTTTATCGAAAATTAATAGATAAAATAAGATTATTCTCATATAACAAAATACAAATAGAAAGCGAGTTTTGTCAAAATAGACTTGGACGTGTTTCTCTACAGTCTACTAACGTTAAGGCTAGAATTAATACTGGATTAGGGAAAGAGTAATTTCGTTTTTGGCATGTTTTTCAACTTTACTTTCTTAGTTAGCAGTGATATATATGCCCTTTTAATCGTTGAACTTTTTAATTGCTACATTTCTAAAATTTCTTGATGAAAAATTAATACATTATAAGATAAAATTGGGACAGAATAATAATGTATGATTTAAAACTTGCCAGCCAATCTTTCAAGTGTTACTAAATGTGTTTATGATCGACCATTGATACAGGTGGAAAGGCAACGCTTTTCATAGCGATTAATATTAGCTGATTTGGTTTCAATGGTTTAGCCAGGCTTGAAGTGCTCTAGATGAGCTAGTCCCTCTAGTATAACATTATTAGTATAGCATTTATTGGCGCTAATGTGGGTTTTCCAACTCTTTGCAAAATTTTGCCGGACTTCAACAATAATTTATTAGGCATATTATTATTATTATTATTATGGTGCGTGAATGTCACTATCGTGCACAAATTCAAACTACGTCAATTAAGTCTGACACAGTTACTTCATTCGAAACCCAATTATCGAGTTTTTTTGGTACACATTTGTAAGAATTCCATTATCTCCTGTAATCGTTGGCTGATGAGGCTCAACTTTACCCACAATATATCCGGAACGAATTTTTATATCTCAGTAAAAAAAATATCATGAAAATGATCTTCTGAAATCTCCATTTTGAAATGGTAGTTATTTTTGACGTAGTAAAGAAATAAGTCTACTGTAATAATGGCTGTTTTTAAAAATATCTGATTTCAAGGGTCAAGTGAACTTTACTTAAAAAAATACATTTTCTCTAGTCTAATTTACATATGTAATATGAGAAAATTATTATTCTATGTTTTTCTTAAGTAATTTGTCAAATTTTATATGTAAGGTCTAAAGGAAGGTAAGGAAGTAAATCCGGATTACGTCCTGTTGGGAAGTGATTATTATTTTTTAGTTTATTATTCAGTACTTGAATTAGAAAAATACAATAAAAATGTAGATAATTTTAGAACATAAATGAATGTGATATGAATTATTGTTGTTTAATTTTAGTACTAGTTACATTATATTATTATTTATCGATTAGGATATTAGATTATCTAACATTAACACTGGAGCATAAATCTTATAATATCTGGAATCTCCATTTTGAAGTCGTAATTATATTTGACGTAGTAAAGAAATAATTTCGTTAAGTGGTTTTATTAAATACTAGTTAATACAGATATCTGACTTCAAAGGCATCTTCAAATGAGGAAAACTTTAACTTAAAAAAATATTTCCCTAGTTAACAAACAAAATTTAGAAATTTATTCAATAACTTAGTATAAAATGTTAACCCGGTATAACTATCACAATAAAATCAATCATTTGAGAAAAACTTGAATGAGAAATACCCTAATTTACATATGTTATATGAGAAAATTATTACTCTACGTTTTTTTAAATATTTTGTCAAATTTTTATGTAGGGTCTTAGAAGTAAATCAGGATTAAATGCTGTTGGGTGATATCATTTTTATTTAATTATTTATTAGTTGAATTAGAAAAAACACACTTAAAATTTAGATATCTTTAGAACATAATTCAATATATATTGGATTATTATTGTTTTGTTTTAACATTAGTTATATTAGATTATTATTTATCTACCAGATAGCATAGAACCACAGCATAAAGCTTATAACTCATCTACCGCATCTATCAGCTTTTGGTTTTATTAAAATTAATCAATGTTAATACGAGTTTTATTTAAAATTAAAATTATCATACATATTTGTTTAGTTATTCAATAGTTTAAATTTGAAAATATGCGACAAAATATTTATCATATCAACAAATATTTAGGTGCTTGCATGAAAAGTTGTGTGGAAATAACAACGTTAATTTAGCAGCTATTCAGCCAAGTCACTGGGGGCCATATCTGGAGTATACGGTAGATGATAAAGCAGTTCGAAGCCCAATTCATGGATTTTTTGCCATCGTTTTCACTGACTTTTGACATGGTTGCTTGTCTTGGTGAAGCAGCACCTCTTCAAATGCGGCCGTTTTTCGGCGATTTCGTCCTTCAAACGGTCCAATAACGCTATATAATAGTTGCTGTTGATAGTTCCTACTTTTTCAAAGTAGTCAATGGAAATGATTCCATGCGCACCCCAAAATGCATTCGCCATAACCTTGGCAGCCGACTGTTGCGTTTATCCACGTTTTGTAGCGGGTTCATAGTGTGCAGTCCACTCGGATGTCTCTTGATTGGACTTCGACGACTTAATTGGAAATGATGAAGCCTTGTTTCATCCATTGTCACATATGTATGCAAAGTTCGGGTTTATTACGCTTGATCATCTTCAAATATTGCTCCGAATCATCATGGTCAAAAGTGAGCTCGCGCGGTACCCACTTTACACAGAGCTTTCTCATACACAAATATTCGTGAGTAATACGTTCAGTTGATATCTTTAGACTATATGCTGTCTCACTTAATTTTAATTTACCGTCATTAAAAATCATTTTGTGCATTTTATAAATGTTTTCGTCGGTAACAACCCCTTTTGGGCGTCAACTGCGTTCACCGTCTTCGGTGCTCATTTCACCCGGTCTAAACTTAGTATACCAATCCTTGATGGTTGATTCTCTTGGGGCAGTGTCCAGAAACTCGGCATCAAGCCAAATTTTTGCTTCAACTATATTTTTTCTCTTTAAAAATCAATATTTTATCAACATGCGAATTTCCTTTTTATCAATCAAATATAAAATGTTTACAGTCAAACAATAGATAAGAAATGTTTCCAAATAACGCTCGTTTTTATTTTACGCTGATTGGGTCTCGGCCGGCTCCAGGATTTATTATTTATTTAATTATGAAAATTTTAGATTATCATTTTAGTATAAGTTAATTTAGTTATAAACATAGTATTAAAACATGTTATAGATATTTTACTTAATAATATACAGTAATATAAAAATACAAATACCATTCATATTTATTATTTGCGGTCATATAATATAACAATTATATTTTATTTCCAATATTATATTTGCCATTATTTACCTTTATATTCAATTGCTACCCTTTGCTGCAGGTATATCGTTTTATAACACCAATTATTTTTTTATGATAAATATTAGCTGTTTTCTTCTTTTTGGCCTTATATCAATTTATATATAGAGCCCCACTACGATTTTAGTATTCAGTATTAATTCGGAGAGAAGTTAATAGAAAGTTGCCAGTTTTTGGTTAGTGTTCTAGTGAATTTGTTAAAATTTAACTATGGAATTGAACTACAAAAATCTTAGAGCTAATAATAGCCTTCCTTCTACCAGTTCTCCGAGTTACAGTTCGGTAGGTAATCTGGGCCAAGCACCTATACGTCATTTGTTTAAGAATCAAAATCTGATGAAAAATTATAATATCAGTAATACAGAGCGTGTTAAGAGACCTATGAACGCTTTTATGATTTGGTCCACGGGAGAAAGAAGGACGATCTTACAAAAAAACCCGAAGATTCACAATTCGGAAATATCGAAATGGCTCGGTGCCAAGGGGAAGTCAGTTAGTGAAATTGAGAAAAAACCATTTATTGATGAAGCTAAACGATTGTACTCTATACATTTGAGGGAAAACCCGAGTTATAAATACAGACCGAGGCGCAAAAAAGCAACAAAGAAGGAAATGTCGCCTATATTGCCATCTAGTCATTCTGATACAGCGACATCGGCCTTTGAAATTAGTTCCGACAGAAAAACGATAGTCGTTGCCAGCGTCTATCAGCAGCAATACGGTGGTGTATTATACGCTCGTTCTGATACGATGCAGCAGCCTTACATTAAGGGTTGTTACGGGGCTTGCGGCACCACCACTATCCCCGAAGTGTCGCCAGCTGTTATACAGCCCGCCGGTCCGTCAAACGTGGGGCATATTTGCGCCTCTGCGGCTTTCCGGCAAGAATCGCCATACGGAATGGTGGAGGAAATTTCGTCGGCCTCTATTCCTGAAGGTTCGTCTTCAGGCATGCAAGAGACTGGGCCGTCAAACGTGGGCCATATTTGCGCTTCTACAGCTTTCTCGCAAGGATCGCCATATGGAATGGTGGACGCAATTTCGTCGGGATGCAGTACAGAATCTGAACTAGAGCAATTTTATATAAATGAATTGATTAACACATTCTGTCCTAATCCATAGAAAGGCAGCGTTTCATTTCGTGGCAGAATTCCGTCAGAACCGGACCTCTAGCGTCCACAACGCATATGTAAATGTTATTGTTTGAGGCTGCTAAAATTAACATATCGCTGCGGTATTACATGAGTTTTGAATATAAACGGATATGTCTCTTTTATTATTAATGAAGATGTTAATATAAAATAAATTTAAATGTAATTAATTTATGGTGTTTTATTAAGAATAATGAGCCTTTTGATATTTAATATACAATGACCATTGCTAAAGCAAAAATATATTTAGTACTTGTAATAAAAATGTTAATCGCTGTTAATAATACTAATTTCAACATTAGTCTGCAAACATATTAATAGGATCTTCATATTTTTTATTAATGTAATTATTGTTAAAGTTTTTAGCAACATTAATATTATAGATTAATAATGTGACTTATCGTAAACCTGGCGTAATTTTATAAGCTAATAAGGGTTCACTTAGTATATATATATATATATATATATATATATATATATATATATATATATATGTATATATATATATATATATATATATATATATATATATGTATATATCAATTCAGATATATTTAAAAAATTTAAATTTTTTGCAGCCTTTAAGTACAACATGTTGCTTTAAATACTTAATAAAGGCAATTCAATTGTTGATTGACTTTGTGATTATTTACATTTACCTTCATAATTTTGACACTTTTTCAATTTGAAGACATGCTAAATTTATACTGTGCCCTATATTTTCAAATATAGGATGACTTCCTTAATAGTAGATATTTGTATATAAATACAAAAGTTCTATTTATATAATTGTGTACATACCGGTTCAAAACAATGTACACTTTCATAATCCAATTAATTTAAAATTCTTGCATAATCTACCTATTTATTAAATAATCTTAAAACTTCTTGAATGGAAAACAATAACTCATTTTTGCTTTCTATATCATAAGGATTATGAATTATAAGGACGTCATTGTTAATATAATTTAGCCCTGAAAGTACCCATAAAATGGAATTCGAAATAAAAAATCAAACGCATCGTACAAATGATATTAGTTCATATAAATAAGCTAATATTTTCACTGTTCATAGTGCAGCGTTCCAAACACACCAATAGAATATATATAAAGATGGCCATTGTAGTGATATCTAGATATTAGACTTCGCAATACATTTTTCCAAAATTTCCTATAAGGTTAAATTTCTATTATCTTTGGGTATGTAGTTATATGGTTTTATAAAATAAATCCCTTCGATATTATACATGAAACTATAGTTTTACTTGTATTGTGTATTAACCTATCTTCAAGTGCGAAAGGAACGGAATATGGCGAAAATTGTTATTTTCATTATGAGTAATTTATAAATAAATAATGACACCTTTGCATATCATATCATAAATATATCCAAATATCTTCATAATAAAATATGTTCATTGTAGGTGCCTAGTGGTAATACATATTAGCACCAACTATATACAGGAATACCGCTACATATAAATTGATGGTTATTCCTTGCATAAATACAATAATCTAATTAAATCTTAATTAATCATCTTCTATAATAATTTAGACCTAAAAGGATTCAAGTAATGGCACATGTAGTTTATTGCAACTTTTGCAGAATTTTAATAATCCTAATATATCCTGCATTCGTATAACAGAATCACAAAGACTGAATGAGAGTTGCATGGTAATTCCCCTGTTGCAACTATAGAGGTGGCTTCTAATGCCGCCATGGATTTGTGATTAGTCTAAATTATGTTTGAGGATTCAGAAGGAACAACAATACAAATCACGCCAATAATCAAATTTGGAGAAACTCTAATTCAAAACCCAGGCTAAGCAGTAAAGCGACTCCAAATATATATTCAAAGATAAATCAACTTTAGATTCATTTCATCAATTTTCATTGACTACCTTAAAAAAGAAAGGACCATCAACAGTGATTATTACATAGCATTATTGGACCGAACTTTAGCAAACATCAAGGATTGGTATGCTAAGTTTAGATGTGGTGAAATGAGCACCGAATACGTTGAGCGCATTCGACGCCCAGAATAGGTTGTTACCGACGTAACACCTACCGACTTTAGATCATATTATTTCAATGTTTTGAATAATTTCCATTTGCCTGTATTCAAGTTTTTGATTTAGACTGGCATGGCAGAAGGGTATATATTAGGGAACTATCGAATGAAATCGACTATCGACTGTTTAGTAGATAACTACTTCTTACTCTCGACTGTTTCAGTCGCTATTTTTGGTTCGACTGATTTTACTATGTTGTACCAGTGACTGTTTCAGTCGACTGTTTTCAGTTGTTATTTTCGGTCTGACTGGTTTTGTTATTATTTACTATCGACTGTTTCAGTCGTGTACTTTTAGTTACTATTTTTGGTTCTACTAGTTTTATTTGGCTGATTTTTAATCCTCTGGCTTTGTCGTCCTAACCGCGACCTTGACAAAAATTTACCTAATATATGTTTACATAGATTTATATGTAATATATTGTGTTTTATGATTTTCTTTTTGGTAGTTTGCTTGTAAATAATAATATATTGTATATATTGCAAGCTATAAGCAGCATTTTGGAATCATATTTTCAAGACTGTTAATGTAATAGGATAAAAAGTTTAAAATTGTGAATGTTAAATGGTAAAAAACTTTCGACGGTTGTTATGGCAATAATAGGTAATATTTCGATTACTCTCTTGATTTTTGTTAAAATATATTTCCGTTCAATAATAAACACAGCATTTACTTTATTTAAAATGTTCTAGTAGTTATTACGCGATCATTTTTAATTATGTCATGAATTAGTTTTTTCTTTCTATGATTAGGTAGATATTTAATCATTATTTAGTATTTATGGTTATTGTACATCTTCAGTTTTTATCGTTTGTTTAAATTCTATTCTTTTGTCTATATTTATTTTTGGATATTATTTAAAATAGCAATTAACATATTAAAATACGATAAGACATTTTAGCGGTATTATTCCATTCGTTTTTACTGATCCACAGAACATTTAAATATAAAAATAATTCTACTTGGTTTAAAATGGAATAATTAAATGCATGTTAAAAGTAGTATTCAGAAACTATTTTTCCTTTACTTTTTTAAAGTTGGTACGTAAAGGAATACATACATCTCCATCTCGCTTATATTACCGTTGCAACCCTTCCACTTATTTTTGCAACCCTCCAACTTTTCCATACCATTTTTGTAGTACGACTTGTACTTTGTTTAAAAATAGGCCTCCTCTTTTTCTTCAAATGCGGGCGTTTTTGGGCGATTTCGTCCTTCAAACGGTCCAATAGAGCTATGTAATAGTCGCTGTGGATGGTCCTTCCTGTTGCAAGGTAGTAAATAAAAGTTATACCATGCGCATTTCAAAATTCAGATGCCATTATCTTGTCCGCCGACTGTTGCGTTTTTCCACGCCTTGGAGAGCGTTCATCGTGTGCAGTCAACTCGTATGACTCTCGATTGTTTTTCGGAGTAAAATGATGGAGCCATGTTTCATCCATTGTCACATATCGATGCAAAAATTCAGGTTTATCTTGGTCATCTTCAAACACGAATCATTAACTCGTCGTTGTTTTTGGTCAAAAGTGAGCTCGCGCGGCACCCACTTTGCACAGGGCTTTCTAATACCCAAATATTCGTGAATGATATGATGTCACGTTCAGTTTATATATATGGAGTGTCCGCTATATCATTCAATTTTAATTCATGGCCATTCAGTCATTTTGTGAATTTTTTAAATGTTTTCGTCGGTAACAACTTCTTTCACTTCTATCCTTGATGGTTGATTTTCCTGGAAGAGTGTCCGGAAACACAGTATCAAACTAAGTTTTCGCTTCTATTGTAATTTTTCCCTTCAGAAAGCAATATTTTATGAACACGCGAAATTCCTTTATATAATTTTTTTTTCACAATAACTAAAAAATTGCTTCACTAAAAATGCTATAATTCACAAACTAATGATCGAACAGCTGTCATATTTATACACTCACATTTTGATGGTTAGGGCTATCTAAAAACATATGGATATACTTCTAGTAGAGCTTACGGGGACTTTACAATTTATCTGTTAAAATTAACTGCTCCAAGCAATTCTATCTTCGTCTGACATTACGAATTTAACAAAACTGCCGAACCGTGCATTTGACAGAAATACTAGTAATGACTATTTTCGGTTGCAAATTTTTTGATTATCGACTGTTTCCACTGTTTTGTGACTGTCGACTGTTTCGAGTCGATAGTTCCCAATGCTATCATATATCATTTAAAGCATTTGTTGCTAAGAATAAAATGCTTTTTATTGGCTCATCATCAATTTTGGCTTATAAATAAGAAAAATTATAAACAGCTTTTTTAAATTATCTTTTTTATTATTAACAAAAGTTTACATATCCCTTATCATTAAAACATTCAAGAAGCAACATTAATTTTTTCTTTAAATTATTCTGCTACATCAATAGAAAGAGTTAACAAATAGTGCACACAATAAAAGATTGTTATATAATTTAAAACATAAAATACGAATTGCGGAAATAACAAATCTTAGTGACACTTAATTACAATTAACAGTATTCATTTAAATTAAAAGTAATAAAGAAAATGTTATTACAACGAAACCATAAAAAGCATAGAACTGTTATAATTTCTTGACTATAATCCTTTATATCGTAAGCTATTGTTTATAAAAATATATTGTAAAAAAATGTTAATATACAGATATGGTTTAATATACACATTGCAATTTCCATAAATATCTGTTTCTGTAATATAATACTGTATAAGAGCATTTTAGCATTTATATAAGTGTTCACAACACAGTAACATCAAGCTCATCATTTGCAGTTTTTGGCAAAAATACTGTTTAATCTAGTACGTCTTCAGTTAGGTTATGCCACTGCTCATGGCGGTGATCGGGGTACCGGATCATATCTAACCAGTGTTTGAGCCTTTGGCCTAAAACAAGAATTAATTATCATTAAATTATCGAGCATACCATGCTTATGTAAAAGCTTTTTTATCGAAAATTAATAGATAAAATAAGATTATTCTCATATAACAAAATACAAATAGAAAGCGAGTTTTGTCAAAATAGACTTGGACGTGTTTCTCTACAGTCTACTAACGTTAAGGCTAGAATTAATACTGGATTAGGGAAAGAGTAATTTCGTTTTTGGCATGTTTTTCAACTTTACTTTCTTAGTTAGCAGTGATATATATGCCCTTTTAATCGTTGAACTTTTTAATTGCTACATTTCTAAAATTTCTTGATGAAAAATTAATACATTATAAGATAAAATTGGGACAGAATAATAATGTATGATTTAAAACTTGCCAGCCAATCTTTCAAGTGTTACTAAATGTGTTTATGATCGACCATTGATACAGGTGGAAAGGCAACGCTTTTCATAGCGATTAATATTAGCTGATTTGGTTTCAATGGTTTAGCCAGGCTTGAAGTGCTCTAGATGAGCTAGTCCCTCTAGTATAACATTATTAGTATAGCATTTATTGGCGCTAATGTGGGTTTTCCAACTCTTTGCAAAATTTTGCCGGACTTCAACAATAATTTATTAGGCATATTATTATTATTATTATTATGGTGCGTGAATGTCACTATCGTGCACAAATTCAAACTACGTCAATTAAGTCTGACACAGTTACTTCATTCGAAACCCAATTATCGAGTTTTTTTGGTACACATTTGTAAGAATTCCATTATCTCCTGTAATCGTTGGCTGATGAGGCTCAACTTTACCCACAATATATCCGGAACGAATTTTTATATCTCAGTAAAAAAAATATCATGAAAATGATCTTCTGAAATCTCCATTTTGAAATGGTAGTTATTTTTGACGTAGTAAAGAAATAAGTCTACTGTAATAATGGCTGTTTTTAAAAATATCTGATTTCAAGGGTCAAGTGAACTTTACTTAAAAAAATACATTTTCTCTAGTCTAATTTACATATGTAATATGAGAAAATTATTATTCTATGTTTTTCTTAAGTAATTTGTCAAATTTTATATGTAAGGTCTAAAGGAAGGTAAGGAAGTAAATCCGGATTACGTCCTGTTGGGAAGTGATTATTATTTTTTAGTTTATTATTCAGTACTTGAATTAGAAAAATACAATAAAAATGTAGATAATTTTAGAACATAAATGAATGTAATATGAATTATTGTTGTTTAATTTTAGTACTAGTTACATTATATTATTATTTATCGATTAGGATATTAGATTATCTAACATTAACACTGGAGCATAAATCTTATAATATCTGGAATCTCCATTTTGAAGTCGTAATTATATTTGACGTAGTAAAGAAATAATTTCGTTAAGTGGTTTTATTAAATACTAGTTAATACAGATATCTGACTTCAAAGGCATCTTCAAATGAGGAAAACTTTAACTTAAAAAAATATTTCCCTAGTTAACAAACAAAATTTAGAAATTTATTCAATAACTTAGTATAAAATGTTAACCCGGTATAACTATCACAATAAAATCAATCATTTGAGAAAAACTTGAATGAGAAATACCCTAATTTACATATGTTATATGAGAAAATTATTACTCTACGTTTTTTTAAATATTTTGTCAAATTTTTATGTAGGGTCTTAGAAGTAAATCAGGATTAAATGCTGTTGGGTGATATCATTTTTATTTAATTATTTATTAGTTGAATTAGAAAAAACACACTTAAAATTTAGATATCTTTAGAACATAATTCAATATATATTGGATTATTATTGTTTTATTTTAACATTAGTTATATTAGATTATTATTTATCTACCAGATAGCATAGAACCACAGCATAAAGCTTATAACTCATCTACCGCACCTATCAGCTTTTGGTTTTATTAAAATTAATCAATGTTAATACGAGTTTTATTTAAAATTAAAATTATCATACATATTTGTTTAGTTATTCAATAGTTTAAATTTGAAAATATGCGACAAAATATTTATCATATCAACAAATATTTAGGTGCTTGCATGAAAAGTTATGTAGCAGCTATTCAGCCAAGTCACTGGGGGCCATATCTGGAGTATACGGTAGATGATAAAGCAGTTCGAAGCCCAATTCATGGATATTTTGCCATCGTTTTCACTGACTTTTGACATGGTTGCTTGTCTTGGTGAAGCAGCACCTCTTCAAATGCGGCCGTTTTTCGGCGATTTCTTCCTTCAAACGGTCCAATAACGCTATATAATAGTTGCTGTTGATAGTTCCTACTTTTTCAAAGTAGTCAATGGAAATGATTCCATGCGCACCCCAAAATGCATTCGCCATAACCTTGGCAGCCGACTGTTGCGTTTATCCACGTTTTGTAGCGGGTTCATAGTGTGCAGTCCACTCGGATGTCTCTTGATTGGACTTCGACGACTTAATTGGAAATGATGAAGCCTTGTTTCATCCATTGTCACATATGTATGCAAAGTTCGGGTTTATTACGCTTGATCATCTTCAAATATTGCTCCGAATCATCATGGTCAAAAGTGAGCTCGCGCGGTACCCACTTTACACAGAGCTTTCTCATACACAAATATTCGTGAGTAATACGTTCAGTTGATATCTTTAGACTATATGCTGTCTCACTTAATTTTAATTTACCGTCATTAAAAATCATTTTGTGCATTTTATAAATGTTTTCGTCGGTAACAACCCCTTTTGGGCGTCAACTGCGTTCACCGTCTTCGGTGCTCATTTCACCCGGTCTAAACTTAGTATACCAATCCTTGATGGTTGATTCTCTTGGGGCAGTGTCCAGAAACTCGGCATCAAGCCAAATTTTTGCTTCAACTATATTTTTTCTCTTTAAAAATCAATATTTTATCAACATGCGAATTTCCTTTTTATCCATTTTTTTCACAATAACGGAAGTTGCTTCACTCAAAATGCTGTAAATCACAAAAAAATTTCCGACAACTGTCAAATTTCTACACGCATTTTTTTATGGTTAGGGCCATCTATATGTCAGGCCGGGGACTTTTCAATTAATTTGTTATTTATTCTTTCTTGCTATTTTAATCTTCATAATTTGATTAATTTGACAATTTTATTTTACAACAAGAATAATCCTTTTGTGATATTGTTTAAAGATTGAACGCAAAGCACGTACAAAGCGCATGAACATGCTCTGAGTTAGTACCCCTAGACACTTTAAGAATAATACTTTGGAAATTAAAGTGTTATCTTGTTACATCTGTCAATAGAGCTTAGTGAATATACCTTTAGAACCAGATCCTCCCAAAATTAAACCTCCCAAATAGTCATTGCTCTTTCCATAATCCTTATCGTAAACTGTTATATACAAGCTTTGCATATATAATTCTGTCGGTCTAGTTTCAAACGCAAATTCTTCGTTAAACACTGGATTCAAATTTTTCCATTTAACTGATGTCTTGTGTTTACGATGATAGGGATCTGGTTTCAGTTGTCTGCAACAAAAATAATTAAATGTATTAACAGTAATTTCTCAAAATACATATTTATAAATATGTTATTATTTATTTATATACATACAGTTTAACAAATGGATCTGAGTAACCATTATTGTCCATAGGTAAAAGATTGGCACACCTTACTACTGTTACTAAGAGAGCCCTCTTTTTTGTGGAATAACATAAAGAAAGTAATATTTGACCCCTTGACCAAAGATCAAAATCAAACCACTGGTTTAGTTCTGGAGCAGGCAATGGTCCTTTCTGCTCAGGCCGTAAATTCTCTAATGGTACTGTTAACTGAAAAATAAAATAAAAAGTAGCTTATTTCTGCAAAACAAATCATTAAGTTAAAACCTATTTTTAATAACGGAACCAAACTATACGAACTTAAATGAATTGTATACCTTTAGTGTAAATTACAGCTTAAATTATTATAATTTTATAATTGAGGAATACATATTGATGTATTTATCTCACACTCGTCTTGCGTATGCATTAATCCAAGTAGAAAAGAAATGTACTATTAAATTAATTCATAATTAAGATCGTACTAAGCATACCTAATAAAATGCTACCAAAATTTTTTGATATAGCTCTCTATTGATCTTGTTACATGTTATGAGAGACTGAAAAATTCGATCAGCTTTTACTTTGATTTTCTGAACTTGTTCCTCAAGTATGCGCCGATTTTCACACCTTAACATAATTCGACTTCATTCCGAAGGAATAAGTCAATGACTCATCTCCTTTACTTGATAAATTGTGGTAAATTTATACTTTTTGCTATATTAATCGCATTAGAATGACTTGAAATTTATAGATGTTGGTCAAAATTCTTTCGCACCATATAAAATATGCAACAGCTGCTTCTAGCTTGATCGAAAAACGAGAATCAACAAAAACGATAATTGCATGCTTTCCACATATATGAACTACCTCTATAAGCCGGCGGAATGCGACAAATTTATCACATAACCCCAATTTGGTTTAAATTCAGCCAACCCTTCAGGGTTTTTTCTTGACGAGTTCTTTATAGTCCCAATTGCTTAAATTATTCCCGGCTTTTGGTGCGAGACTTATTCCTCGATAGAGTTTTGATATCACTCTTTTTAATATGGAAATTGTTCTTTGATCACAAAATGTGCGTAGTTATAACGTTAAGCTGTTAATGACATATTAGATACTTTTATATCTATGCTCAAGCTCGATCTCAAACACTCAAGCAGAGAAAAAAATCGTAGCGTTATTTCACTTTATTGAAATTCAGTTGGCTCTCTTAGAATGTGATCATGAATTTATTTTAATCAAATATATTCGACTGTTACCGAAAGTATTTCATCGTTTTTGATAAAAATAATTAAATTCTCCTGTTCTTACCTTAGAAATAGCTGAAAACCGTTGAGAGGGTTTTGCAGATATAACAGCAAATGTTAGTAGTATGTCGAAATAATCCAACAGTTTAAATGAAGCTTTTAACGTCTTTCGACCGCTCATACGACAGATGTGTCATTAGGTATTATATCATAGAAAAAATAGAAATTTCACGGTATAGGCAACATTGGAGAAATGCTTTGTTTAGTTCAATCAACGGTAGCGCTGCGATAGTAAATTGTGATTGGCTAGTTTAAATTCCTGGTGCCGCCAGAAACATGAACGTGATTGGTCGATCAAATTGTGTGAAGTCAGTCATTTTTTATGGGTGTCCATTTTTAAGTTTGTTGTTTGTAGGTTTTGGTTTTTGTTTAGATCAAGAAATTTTCGTTTTATGTGGTGCATATTTTCTGTTTTACATTAATTATTATGGAGTAATAATATAACAATTGATGACAATGCGTCAGTGTAGTAAAAGATGTAGTGTAATGGGTTAAAATTCTACTACGGAAATTAGACATCGTTTCCCATAGAATGATCTCGCTCCTTTCCAAAAATGTGTTGATCAAGTAAATAGTTGTAAGTTACCTGGATAAACCACATTGCAAATATATCAACGTCATTGTGTCTGTCACGGACATTTAAGTGAAAAATTTAGAATTACCCTTCCTTCACGAACAGGTATTAGGGTAAATGCATATCCAACATTGTTTTTATCAGGTACATATAAAATTACCTATCTACTACATGTCTGTTTATATATTGTTTGTTTACAGAAAATCAAAACCTACTTATGAAGATGTTAGTAGTAATAAAATTCAATTAATCTACCAAGTTGTTCGTGTGCTGTCAGTGTGATGTCTCTAGATAAAGAAGTCTTACAAGAAGGTAATAATTAATATAACTGCATAATTAGTAGTAATAAATACTACTTTTAATTGTAAAATATCCCTAAAATATTGGTAATACTTTAAATTTTTAGAACAATCAGTGTTCAATGATTTTATACAATAGGTATTGTATATTTAAATTTGGTTGCCTTGAAGAAAATATTTGTTACGGTTTCATCAATGAAACATTTAATTGCTACTTTTAGGGAATTTATTACCCTAAAGAAATCTATTTTGTCTAAATTTTCAAATAACTACATTTGTTTAACAAATTTAAAGAATTTTGTTGGATCTATTAGCTTTCATGGAGGTAAAAACAGCATCATTCACCTAGTATGTCCGAGGAATCTTTTAAAGGGCACATCATCACTTCTATATTTTCACATCATTCTCTCAGAGAAAATTATAAAGAAGATGAACATGTTAGGTAACATATTCTTTTTTAACGGAAGATCTAGTACCACTTGAGGTTGTTAAATCACCAGTTGAATCTATATTTTCAGCTCCAGAGAACTTTACTCTGAGAAAAACAAGAGTCTAATATTGTATTTTTGTCTTATTTCAGTCTATTTAACAAAACTTCTGAAAACGAGACAACATGCAATATTTGTCTACATTCTATATTAAGTAGTTCCACAGAATAAATACTCTAAAATCTAAATATCTTTAAAAAACATAACTTTTTAGTGTTTCAACTATCCAATCCATAATGATTTTCAAGACCAAATTCTAAAGTTATTATGAGGTGTGATTGTATTTTTGGTTTAATGAAGTTAATACAATATCAACAGGGAAGGATTTAAAGTCTACCTTCAAATATCAAGATAATTTAGAACTCTAATAGATCCCATAAAATTGATGGCATTAAACAAATATAGGAAGACCTTATAGAAGAATTATAGATATTTTAATTTTGCCTAGAATAGAGTTCATAATTTTTTTTTGCTTTTTGTTTATATATATTTATATTATTTACACGTATGTATATTTGTATAAGATTTTATTTTAATAAATTAATTTTAAAAATTAAATTTGATTTACATTTAAATACTCACGGCTGAAATGGCAGACCAATCAAAGCAAAGTATTTTCCTTACAGGTTTCTACATAACTATTTTCAACTAACCAATTAAATTCACGTTGTCAGCGCCGTCAATGATTGAACTAAGCAAAACTTTAACCCTCTACTTACCATGGGAGTTGCACATACCTTGTATTATATTTATGTCATTAAATATTACTTATTATTTAAGTAGGACAGTTTTGTTTCAATTGATTGACGTAATCTCTCCAATTGTCTATGATAAAATTGACAACCGATCTTATTATTAACTGAATGTGGCTAATTTCCTTGTAGTTGTTTCAAATATACATCATGATATATTATTTATCTTATCTGAGATCAATTATGGAGAATGCAAAATTATATCTTATCTATAACAGATACTTCAATCAGATTAGATTTGAACAATCGATAACCTCAACACAAATTCATATTCTTCATGGTAAAAGTTGGTTTCAACAATATAATTAAGTTGAAAATATGCGGTAGAAATGATTAAGTTAAAACGCTGGCAATAGCTATTATGCCAGTAATATTAATTAAGTTACTATGGTATAATCCAGGATTGTACATAGAAATATGCGAATATTTTATGCAGAATAATTTCCAATTTGCAGGGATTATACCATATTTACTTTATTAAATATATTAAAGGTTAGAATATGATATAGTTGCTTGCTTTTCAAGTAAAAAAGCCTCTTGTTTTAACAAAGTTATGCAAACTTTACAACACGCTTAAAAATACTTTTATAAATTCGAATTTAAATCTTTTAAGAGGTTAAAATCGGTCTTTGATGTATTTACCGCATTCTACAAAAATACTTAGGGCGGGAAAGTTTACACTCTAATGAATGGGGAATACAATGTTTCACGGCGAATGTAAAACTGAAAGTAGTACATTTATAAAAATATTTTATTCAAATTATGTATTATGTAATTTATAGCCAAATAATACGAGGATGACTATTTATATTTCGGGAATAGGAAAAACAACAAATGGTTAATCTGCGAATATTTTTTTTTCAAAGTACTCGCCACGATGGTCGATATACTTTTGCATATAATTAAACCAATTTTTAAAGCATTTGTTTCATTCCGAATGAGGTATCTTCAAAAGATGATTTTTGAGCGCTCTTTCGGGCGATGAAAATCGTTGATCATGCAGCTTATTCTTCACGGATGGGATCAAAAAGAAGTCATTGGGTGCCAAATCAGGGCTGTACGGCGGATGATCCATCAATTCGATGTTTTGAGTGCTCAAATAGTCTCTTGTTTAAGAGCTCGCATTGTCATGGTGAAGAACAATCGGGCGTCTCTAGTTTGTTTTCCTTATTTCACCGAATACTTCTGGCAAACAAATGGTTGTGTGCCAATCAGAATTTACTGTCCTACGATCATCTGGAGGCACTCTTGCAACATGGCCAAGATTCCTGAAGAAACATTACACCATTTTCTTTTGAAGTTCTTCTTGCACGAAGAACTTTTGTTGGATTTGGTTCATGTTGGAACACCCATACAGTCGACTACTGCTTACTTTCGGGCTCATATGAATATCTCAATGATTCGTCACCTGTCACGATTTTATAAGCGTCTTTCGAGGCACCGCGATTTAGTTTTTTAAGCATTTCTTTGCACCAAACGACACGAAATTTTTTGAGCGATTGTCAAATTGTGTGGTATCGAACGTGAAGATAAATTTCGCGTGTGATAACTTTGAAGTGTTCATGAAATATAGCATATATATTCATATAACTAATGATTAGAGATGCCTCAATCTCACAATTTCTGGTACAACAGCTGATTTTAGACGACCTTCACAAAACTCGTCGGAAAGCGAACTACGACCACGATTGAATTCACTAAACCAGTGATAGACGGTGGTTTTTAATGGAGCTTCATCGGCAAAAGTCAAATTAAGTTGATTGATATACTCTTGTTATGATAATCCACGAAATTCGTCGCAATCGTAAAAAATCATCGTACGAAAATGTTTACGATTCAGTTCCTTTTTTTGCCGAGACGAAACTTTTAACTAAATATAAAATAAATAAATAGCATCCGTGCCACAAAATGTTCTGAGAACGTATATCGTCAAAAATGTTAAACTTTACGATGTAACCGTCAGATGGACTTACATGACAACAGTGTTGTCAATTCCCGAAATATAAATAGTGACCCTCGTATATCTTATATACATTGTGTAATTTATTATATTTATTCGCAATTAAGCAAAATATCTTATGCAGTAAAAGATATAGAAACATTTCTCTGACTATAATGATTTGTTCTTAGCACATTACTTACATAAACTGTGTTTTGCACTCTTAGTTTTGCTAGCTTTATTCTTACTTCTCCCATATAATCGTGTCCATATCGATCATCATCCACAACTAACACGTGTAACGACTTTTTCGCTAAATCCTCTTCAGTAATATCGTAAAATGTTAGGTTCTCGTTATATTCTGGATTCCTATAAATTGACATATTTTTTTTTAAAAATTGTAATTTAACTATGAGATGTTATGCTGTATAATACCGATTAATAAAAACCTATTTTTTGCTGTTCTTGTGTAATAACGTATATATCAGTGAAGGCGTACTTGTTAATAGATTATACATACAAAAGATAGAGAATAATATGAATACCATGATATAGTATATTTTATTGCAATTTGGCAACACTATTTCGGTGTAAAATTATTGTAGGTTTTATTTCAGTACATTATACGCTTTCTTTTGCTATAGTTAAAACAAGCGATCGATGAAACATTTGATCTTTCAGACTTTGAAAGGGGCCAAATCATTGGTGCTCGGTCTGTGACGAAAGTAGCTAAATTGCTTAACATATCACGAGCGACAGTATTTACAGTAATGACAGCATAAATAAAACCTAATTAATCATAAAACCTAGACACTTGAAGGTGGTGTGGTCAGGTGAATCGTTGTTTGCATTGCTTCCTATAAGCTATCAGGTTTGTGTAAGGACTACCTTTTTTTAATAAATTTTGAATGGATTTTGAAACAATTAGTGGCTCATGAGTTTATTAAAAAGTAAATATTATGTGCATGGCAACTTTATTAAATTACTTTAATCGAGATCTTAATTAATCGAGTTATTCTTCTAACTAAACGAAATGGTTACTTTTGATCTTTGGCAAAGTCATGCAGATGTTTTGCATATTATTTGATCAAATGATGCTAGAAGTGTTAATATAAAGTGACTTAAATAATGAATAAGTTAATATGATTCTTATATGAATTTATTTAAAAATAATAGGTTTCAAAAAGTTGTATAGTTATGTCATAGTAACAAAATAAAAGTGCACATATCGCGGTAAACTAACTCTTATAATTAATAGTTCAACTAAGACTTAAGAAAATATGAAGAAAATATATAGTAATGGGGAAACAGTACGGCGTTTTGATTGCTACTCAGCTATATGTCTTTATTTCTATGACAGTTGTATACTCCACACATAGATATATACTTCTTTCTGATATAACTTTAACATTAATTAATATGATATTTGAACGTTTTAGAAAAAAATATACGCAGTTTCTAGAGAAACGTATATTATCAAGTATGTTGACTTAATATGTCCAGAGTTTTATTACTATAACACAATATTTTATTCTGATAATACCAATTCACCTAATTTCCAAATTTTAGGATTGCATGCCTTTTATGAACAGCAGAATATAGAACTAATGAATTACTTATAGTAATGTAAAATATTTAGTCAACGACTCAATCACATTTTATGGTAACCAGAAGATGATAATTAAAACTTAATAATACAATATTGTAATTGGAAAATTAGTAGTTAAACCCATGTAAATAAAGTTTAAATAGAGTTTTATGACATTTATTTAAATTAGTTTCATTTTAGTAAAATAATAAAATAGAATTATTATCATAACATTATTATAATATACTTCAGAAAAGACTTACCGTGTTTTATGAACAGTTTTTGTCCTTAGACGTGTGGAAACCTTGGTATTAGGTAATATGTTAAGCTTGCAGAATGGATCAGATAAGCCTCCGATGTCCATCGGTATGAGATTCTTGGCTCTATAGACCGTACAATGTAGTATATTGGATAACTGATCGTAATTTAATGATAGTTCTATAATACCCATGGAGGTATCGATAGGTTGCCTTGTATCACTGCTTTCACCAGAACTCTGAAAATAAATACATATATAAATGCATATTCGCATACTCTACAGTAAACAAAATCTTTATAAAAATATATATATATAATATTATATTATATTATATATATATATATATTTTATATTATATTATATTATATATATATATATATATATATATATATTATATATTATATTATATATATATATATATATATATATATATATATATATATATATATATATATATATATTTATATATATATATATATATATATATATATATATATATATATATATATATATATATCAGACTTGGGTCACTTTATTTTCCTATATGGAATTGAATTTTCCTAATTGAAATATCATATAGGTTACTCCTGCGACTAAACTGCGCATTACACCTATGACCTGATAAAATACGACTGATGAAAAATTTTGGATTTCTATCGACATATTGTCAAAAGGTTGATTATTTCAAAATGGCAAAAGTTTCTACAGGAAAACAAAACAAATTAAAGCGTTCGTTAAAAATATAAATTCATAAAATGATCCGTTTGAGAATATAGATGAAGATACAATATTCAAATTCTAGAATCAGCAGTTAGATAGGAATGTAGTTTTCCATCCAAGAAGCCACGTTTCATATTATAATACTACTAAAGTGTTCACAGTTTTCCACGTATTTGATCGCCCTTGAATTTTAATCAATCAGAAGAAGCACGTGGGTCTCTCGCTAGTTGGAAAATTTCAATAATTGCTAAAGGTAAACACTGCTATTAATCGGAAATAATCATTGGCCAAATTTTATAATTCGGAGCCCACGTAGTAAGGTCATCAAATAGCAAAAATATTACTAAAATTTTTATTTATACATACTTCCGTAACATTCTAAAAGCAATTTTTTGTCTGTCTCAACTTCAAGTGCAACTAAATTAATTTTGTTTTCTTCTTTTTTTTATTTATTCCATTTAGGCGAATTACTTATTTTTCTCCTGTTTAATCTTCCAGTGCCATAGTAGCCGCTGACATCATCCTATAAACCGATATAACAACCCAGTGCACATTGTTTCTGTACCGACGTCGTTTGTTTCGACCTCCTACTTCGACCATATTACACCGACGCAATTTAGATTATATTACAATAAGAACTAAACTTATAACAATAATTTTATATACACTGTTGTTCATAAATGAAGGAATTTTCAAATATTGTGAATGGCTATTTTCATTTTCGCTTAAGTTTTCTTGTAGATACAAGAATGTAAGTAACGAATACATTCTTATAATATGTCATGCTAATTTTTGTTTTTAATTTCGGCCAAACAAAAGATAAATTGTCTTCAGCTTATGTTATTATATTCGCTAAAACATTAAATATAGATAATACATTGCATTTTTGCAGTCCAGCTAGAGAATTTCCCACAAATCATATTTTTGCCACCAGCATGTTTAAACATTAAATTTTCTGTACTGAATATTGAAACCTTTGTTTAATTTCTAACATATTTTAATATAATTTAAAATGACTGTCCTTTAATTGCAAGAGTCGATTACTGTAGTCAATATATGTTATCTGTTATGTTACAGTTTGCTATTGAGCTTCTCTATTTTTCTTTGAAATGAAAGTTCTTTAGTCACATTAGGTGTTTCGTCCGATAAGTTTTATATTTTTAACTAGGTTTATAAATAATTGTATAAATCTAGTTTAAAGCAATTGTACTTTATTTATATGCAAACAAAATTGTAATTTAAATATTAATACGGCGAGCAACCAGCTTAAGTCCCTTTAGAATATTGCACATACGAACGATTGTGCATAGATTTGGCACAGTTAAATTTTATGCCGATAAGTGCATAGTATGCCAAATATATAGTTTGAGTTCAACTAAAGTAAAATGAAACAATACAAACGTTAGTATCATTTGCGAATTCACGAATTCAGATAGGAAATATAAATAGTAAAAACCATGAAAATGTATATTTTAATCAGCGAGGCGAAAATTAGTGATACCTTGACAATGTTACAGTTTAAGGTACTAGTTTAAGTGCCGAAGTATATATTTAAGGATATAAGCAAATTAATTTTCCAAAAAAGGCTGATACATTGTTGTTTATAAATGTGTTTCTTTGGTGAAATGTAATGGACTAAAACATGAAGATTTAAAATAGATATATAAATAAGCATATAGCATATTGTATTATGAGGACATACAGTGAAAAAAACATTTGGACATAAAATTGGGACAGAGAAGTTAGATTAGAGAAGTTTACCATAGCCTTTTAATTATTCTCTGTCTAATACTGTTTAATAACTACTCTTACTTTTTTAATGGCAAATTAATGTACACCATCATATGATATTGTAATTTAAAAAATATAGTTATTAGCAAGACTAGTTAATATAGTTAATATAAGATTAGTTAATATAGCAACACTAGCAAAAAAAATCTAATTAAAAAATGTTAGTGTGTGTTAGGGTTTGAGTTTTTTTTCGGAGCAGAGACCAATCAACAATTCACCCGCGCTTCTCTATATTCTTTCAGCAATACGTGAATGATACCATTTTTTCAATAACACGCCGCACCAGAGTTAGGCAATGATAGTGGCAGAGGTGTAAATCATTTTTATGTTTGTTTCCTTTCTATATTCCTTTGAAAATGAGCTTTTCAATTCTGTGGTCTTTGGTTAAACGAAATAGTTACATGAAGTACAAGGAGTTACAGAACGCTTATCTTGTCAAAATTTTGTATGGCTGCGAGACAAATAATATTAATCTATGAGCTTGATCTCTTTTTAATGTCTCGTTCATGGCGTTAGAGATAAAGACATTCGTTTAAGATGCGACAATCAGTGCACAAAAATATAATCAGACACCCATTTTACAATGGTTTGGTTATATGTTTTAGTTATATAAAACATATCTGTTTTATTTCCAAAAAACATGGATCAAACTTATCGAAAACGATCTCGAAGATCGAATCAAATATCGAAATCAAAACATTCTCAATCAGTGATGTCTGAGGCCAGAGCAGCTGCTGCCGATAGCCCAACTTCGGAAATATTTAGTGAAGAATATTCAAACTTTTACGGCACTAACAGCAGTGTATTGGCGCCGGCTATAAATTGATGGTGATGATATGGAATAGAGCTTAAGAGTGTAAATTTATAAATTGAACATTTTTAAAAACAATATTTCCAGTACTATCAAGAACTGGAGATCAGAGCTTTATAATCACACAGGATAATTTTTTATGGATATTATATGGCTCGTTGAATGAAGGTAAAATAAAATCAAACAGTTATGGTTACATTATGTGACTGTTATATTTGATGATATAAAAATGGAATATACAACATATGAACAGGAGCTTTGCAGCTTTAAGAGATGCTTGGGTAGTCGATGAAGGTCTGACCTGTATGATGGTTAGTGACTGAATGATCTAAAGAACCATTCAATAATATCCCAGATCAGCATCTCGAGGTTGCCACATGTTCATTATCGTTTACTGGACGCTGGCACCCCACACCTGTTCAACATCTGGGATAATACTTTCTGGGTATTTTGTAAGCCGCTATTGTAAGACGTAAATTGCGACATGCCTCAAGTCCGTTATAGCTTCAAATAGTTTTAGTTTCGTCTAATGATTTCATCCGAAAATATACAATAAATTATATTGGTAGTTATAAAAATAAGTGCATTTTATCTTTTAAAAGTTTAAACAATGGTTAGGTGCATTTTAATTTATGGTGGTATATATTTATTGATATGTTTTATCAATTTATTTTGATTACGAATTAATATGAGTTGATCAACCGTTCCTTACGACCCTTTTCAGACCTTTATTGAAGAAATATATGGTCTATCCAAAGTAGCAGTAAAGTTACGTCATCAAGATTTATAATGTACTGCCTATTGCAGTTTGTATATTCGTTTGAATACCAGGTGAAATTTTTCTTCTCATTTTATTCCAGTTAAAAGGAGATACAATGCTGTCTGATAAGTTTCTGTAACCGAATCAGACAGCAAAAATTATTTGGTTGTCAAATGTCTGAAAATTCTTCAAAACGTTAGTTATAAGAGATCATAAGCCGGAAAACATAGTATTGGAGCTTTGTTTATTTTGATAAATTTCAAAACGTTGCTTAATTTTTTAATAATTGTGGTTGAAAATGCCGAGGCCTAATAAACGGTGAGTCGGAAACAGATTGCGTTTTCTCTCGTCGTAGATCACTAACTTTGAACAGACACAAAGTAATAGGGGACCATTTTTACCAGTAAAATGCGTTAGAGAGATAAGTATTAATAATTTTAAGTGTTAAGCTGCGAGGGTTTTATTGGAAATATTTTTATAGTGTCGCAGCTGCACTGAATATTAGTATGGTCACTGTAACCAAAATCTCCCAAATTAAAGAAAAATAATATAATTTTGGATTCACCGAAAATAAAATATCTACATATGTTAATGTAGCTCTCTGTTCAAAACTAAATTTATGAAATATATAAAAGGGTGAGTAGTTGCTTTTAGTACAAAAGTAATTTAATACTATTATTTCTGGGATTACTGTTAGTACAGAAAGTATTTAGAGAAAACTTAGGGCATATGCATATAATTAAGGCATATAATTTATCTAGTGTACAGTGCAGTATTTTAAAGTGGAACACAATACGCTAATAAAAAGATATAAAGAAGAACAAGTTGATAGAAAAGGGTAAAAATTAGAATAACATTTGATTAACATTGTTCTTCATGCTGGAGACAGGAATCCAGCAAAAAGATCCCAATAAATTGTCGGCAAAGGCTGTAATTAAGGATTGGATTACATAACATAAATTAAGTTTTGAAGGTGCGATGTTAAAGAGTGGAGTATTTCAAATTATGACTTGATAGATAGACAAATTACGTAAATATAAAATAAATATATTTTTCAGAAATAGGCCTGAAAAAGAAGTTACAGAGTAGATCAGTTGGCTGAATAATTTGGCCGCAGAATGTAACATCTTCTTCTACAAAAATATATACTGGCAAGAACTGTTTGGATATGTAGAAAGAAATATACTCTACAATATCACCCTTCGGTTTAGAAGAACATCAGTCACACAGTTATATTGGAAATTAACAGCCTGGTTATTAGCTTGAATAGAAGAAGAGACGCTCAGAATATGATAGTGAGTGAATAAACGTTTCTGTATCTGGAATTATGATTTAATGCTGACAATATCAAGACGGGGTGATAAGGGCGAAATAACTAAAGGTGAGTATTTAATTAATATTGCATAATTGTAGAAAATCGTATTGTGGAGCGTACAAGATTTATATGCATAGACATGTTTAATTGTTCATGATATATATGGGCATTTTTTTTAAATGTATGAGGAGATAATGATTACTAAGTGTTTTGCAGATATAGAAAATGCTTAAGTAGTCACAGAAGAAACTAAGGAGAAATACAGTGATATCAGAATGAATTGGCAAGAAAACATAGCAAGGAAGGAAACAAGAACTAATAGAAAGATGAATTCTGTAATGAAAAAATTACATTACTTGAATGTACAATTATTAATTAACTAAGTGTCTGGTGGACTAAGTGTCCACTGGTTACCATAGGTGGTTTAGAAAAAAGTTAGTGTAAAAGGAAAGAAATAACTCTAAGCTACAATCTATTGTGGCTGTTTAATTAATTGCAGTTTTAGTCATTCGATAAGATGTGTATTAGACGTAGTATAATGTTAAAGTAATTTATATTTTATAACAGTTTTATTTCATTATTTTATTTATATTAGAATTTTGTCATATGTCGAAGCTAAAATAAAATAAAATGCGTAAAATTTAACATCATAAATCTGGATGACGTGAGTTCACTTCTACTTTGGATAGACTATAGATAATTAACATAATTGAATGACAGTCTAATTGTAAATACTAGCCGGTTAACTAGTTTAAAGTTTTTATTTTGGCAGATTTTCATCAGATTCATTTTTATTTTTACGGGGATTAATGACATTAGTTCTTAACAATGTAGCATAACTTAGAAAATATCGATTTTTTTCCTAAATGTCAACAAATTGACAACTCGACTAAACATACTAACGCCTTTTTTAAATAAAAAAACATGAATGTAATAAATTATGGATCAAAATATTTGTCCCAGAATATAGATACTTTTCAACAAATGAAATGTTGTATATAGCTTTTTGTGTATCCTTAATTATTAATTTAAAACGCACTAAATAAATTATTCAGTTATAACAACATTTTAGAGGTATATCGAAGTATTTTTTTCCAACTAGGGTATAACATGGAGTCGAAAACACGATTCTACCTAACAAGCCTACTCACTGGAAAGCGATCAACTTAGAGATCCTCGCAGAAGACATACGGTTTTCCCCAAACTGGCTAGTGGCCAGACTAGGATGGTTTTACTTATAGATTTTTGCAGTCTTCATTTATGGAGAGTTAGTTAAAGCCATATGTTTTTAGTTACCACCCTCATATAACCCTCAAAACATGCGTGTATAAATTTGTCAGCTACCGGATCATTAACATGTGAATTATAGCATTTTGAGTGAAGCAACTTTTGTTATTGTGAAAAAAAAATGGATTAAAAGCAATGTCGCGTTTTCATAAAAGATTGATTTTTGAAGGGAAAAATACAGTTTAAGCAAAACTTGGCTTGATGCCGAGTTTCCGGACACTGACTCAGAAAATTAACTATCAAGGATATGTTGCTAAGTTTAGACGTGGTGAAATGAGTAGTGATCATAAATTGTAATTGAATAAAATTAAAAAAATAGCAGATATTCTAAAGATATGAACTGAGCGTGTACATCATATCATTCACGAATATTTGGGTATGAGAAAGCTATGTGCAAAGTGGGTACCGCGTGTGCTCACTTTTAAACAAATACAACGATGAGTTGATGATTCGGAACAGTGTTTGAAGATGAAAAAGCATAATAAACCCGAGTTTTTTCATCAATATGTGACAATGGATGAAACATGGCTCCATCATTTCACTCCGAAGTCCAATCAACAGTCATCCGAGTGGACTGCACATGATGAAACCGCTCCAAAGCGTGGGAAAAGGCAACAGTCGACTGGCAAGGTCATGGCGTCTGTATTTTGGGATGTGCATGGAATAGTTTTCATTGACGGCCTTGAAAAAGGAAGGACCATCAAGAGCGACATTACATAGCGTTATTCGACCGTTTGATGGATGAAATCGCCAAAAATCGGACGCATTTGAAGAAAAAGAAAGTGCTGCTTCACCAAGACAATGTGTGTCACAAGTGAGTGAATACGATGGCAAAACTCCATGAATTGGGCTTCGAATTACTTCCTCGTCCACCGGCATCTCCAGATCTGACCCCCAGCGACTATTTCCTGTTCTCAGATCTCAAAAGAATGTTCGCTGGGAAAAAAATTTAGTAGAATGAAGAGGTGATCGCCAAAACTGAGGCCTATTTTGAAGCAAGGGACAAATCGTACTACAAAAATGTTATCGAAAAGTTGGAGGGTCGCTATAATCAGTGTATCTTGAAAAGAGTTATGTTGAATAAAAAAAACTAATTTTTCAAAAAAAAAATATTTTTAATTTTTTGATTTTCTATGGCAGGTCGGGTACTTTTCAATTGCCCTGTTATAATTACTTCGAATAGTATTCGAATTCGCGACCATCACAACAATAAGAGGATTGTCCTAAACGGATTCAGTTGTACAGAACGGAAATACGAAAATAAATTTTCTATCAACAATATTTTGTATTTCCTATATTTTATAATTATTAAAATTTTCTTTACTCATATTCCATATTTGCTTTATATTTGATCAGTAGCTCTTGTGTACTACTTAGAGTTATCTATGTATATTGCAAAACTATGTTTATGTTATCATTTCTTTATCAGTAAATACGTATTTTTTAATAATAAATGATGAGTGTTTTATAAATGTTTACCAATTATAGTAGTACATAACGTTTATTTTTTCTTATCTTAATAGGACAGAACACAAGAGTACTTTTTTATTATCTGTAGATAAAGCATGATATTACCAAATTTTAGTAATATTCTAATGTATTTGATGTATTCTGAAGCTTATTGATGCTTATACAATTTTATAATACTTTGATAATTGTAAAAGGTTGTCTATTAATTTTTTCACAAGGCAAAACCTTTTGATTAAGGTTGGTAAACAGCTTTTTATGTGTTTGCTTTTTTCGTACAGAAAAGTCATTACAGCACGAAACAAAGTTTACGAAAATTACTAATGAAAGTTTGAAGGGAAAACTTCGAAATTTAGGTGGAGAAACGAATCAAAATATTGTTTTATGCCAACTGTATCTGTGGGCTTTAGATCAGTAAAAATGTGAGGTATGGAATTCACATTTAATTGAGTCGTCAAATATATTTGGTTAATAAAGTGAAATAATTTTATATATTTTGAGTTCACAGGAAAAAAAAGTTTTTAAAGTATCATAATGATTTTGTCATTTCATGGATATTAAACAAGAAAATGGATAGTCAGTTATGACTCAGTTATGCATTTTTGAGATTGATTTTAAGGAATATAATTTAACAAATATAATTAAGCAGTAATCTCTTCAAATACCCTTAGAAATGTATGCCGATGCTGATCTTTTATTATATCCTAGTTGTCAGTTCTCGTTTCAAAGATAAAAAGTGGCGATTTTCATATCAAGTAACAGATTGGCTAAAGAGTAGGACCGAAACATTTCGAAGACAATGAGTTTTAAGACAAATTGAATGAAAAACCATCTGTTTCCAGATTATATTCTACATATATTTATATGAATTTCACAGAGATTGCTACTTTAGACTGCAAATACCATTTTAACCTTTCTATTTTATTATTTGCTAGGCAAAAACAGTCAAACAATTTTTTGTGACACGCTATGACCAGCGATGGAAATTACAACGACACAGAACCGGAATATTTACGACCATAAGATCTCGCTCGGATATATGGTGGCATTACGATGTGTTAAACCCAATTGAATTCGCAAAAAATCCTCCTACATGACAACGCTTAGTTTCCCGTAGGTGTTGTGAAAGATACACTTTTACAGTTCGAATGGGAAGTTCTGCCTCACTCACCAGACCTCACTAGAGCACCGGTCAAACACAGTGTTTTCTGATTTCGATTATCAGTGATTACCATATTAATGTAGCAAGGCTTAGCTGGCAAACTGTTTGGAAATGATAAGGAAGTGCGAAAAAGGGACAATGATTGGTTCGCTGCCAACCAACATCAGTTTAACAATCAGTCTTTCCATGTTACCAGAGGTATAATTAAAATGTGTAGGAAATGATAGACGATATTTTTCAATTTCTATGAATAAATGTCGTTTTATATAATAAATATAAATCATAACATATACAAGTATCTAATTAAAAAATAAACGACCAGCCAGGCAGGCCCCTATGTGGCTTATATTGTTCCCTTAGTAGTTATATAATATCAATTAAAATACATTTTATGTATATTATATTTATACAATATAAAATATATCAATAGGTATAATACATTATAATAAAATTTAAAACAAATTACAAATTTTTTTTGTTTATTTATGTTTCGGATTTAGAACGATAAAGGAAAATCCAGCTTTATAAAACATGGAATTTCAGGGAATTATTTTAATAAGTTGCCTTTCGGCGATTAGTGGTTTTCCACGATGGAGGTATTTATAAATATATTTTTCCTAATCGATATTAAAACGGGGAACTTATAAATTCCCAACTACAAATTTAAATATTTACAACGGTGCATTGAAATATTTTTTTATGTTCAGATAACTAAGTTTTTTCTGTATGTACGTATGTTCCTTTTTCTATAACAAATATGTATGGAAATAGTTAAACCGTATGAACAAGTTTTAAAAATGGTTTAATTAAAGGCGATTTTTTAGATATAAATGAACAGACAACAGAGGAGTGAAAAAAAGGAGCATATGAATAAAATGAATAAAATTTCAATTTAGTTTGGTTATGTGTGATGACTTGATGTAAAACACTAATTAACATTAAAACACACACACAATGGCTCGTATTTTGATGAAAAGTAAATTTAACGATATTGCTTCTATTTGAAAAATAATTCATCATACACGATTACATTTATTAATATTTTAGAACAATAGTGGAATTGAAAGTTGAAAAATATAACTGAAAATAAAAACAAACTTGTATCAATAGATACATATTATGTTGCTCGAATGTATTAATATGATTTTCTACTTCACAATATAACTTAAGATAAATAAAAGCTTTTAATTAAGATACCTAAAACAATAATGAAAACGAAACAAACAACACAAAGTGTATGCCACATATGCTCTATTTCACTATCAAAGTAACAACACCGATATATTCAATGATGCATATTCACACCATCCCTGTGCTCTTGTATATCTGAATTCTTATCTCTATTAACAATACTTTTCATCTAGTACCATTTATGCGCTTTTCATACTTCAAACTTATACAATCTTGTCTGTAACAGTATCACCACCCATTTCTCAAAAATTCTTAATAAATGTACATGATTGCCCATAATACTACTAAGGATTATGAAGTTAATATTGGTTTACAATAACTTAACAAATACCCTACCAAATAGTGTTGTATAAGTAACTATATATTACATTCTCTGTTATTATTTACTATAATTTGTTCATTTCATCGATTACTGATAAAACAAATTAGTGTTTTTTGTACAACAAATTTAGTGTTCGAACTAAATTAACAGGTCAATTTAACAGTCTCCGGTCTACCATAGTAAAACATATTTTTTAGCAACATTAGTTTTTTTTATTCAACAAAATTCCCTTCAATGGTGATACACTGATTATAGGGACCCTCCAACTATTCGATGCCATTTTTGTGGTACGATTTGCCCTATTCTTCAAAATAGGCCTCAGTTTCGGCAATCACCTGTCCTGAGAACAAGAAATAGTAGCTGAGGCCAGATCTGGAGAATACGGTGGATGAGGAGCAACTCCAAGACCAATTTATGGATTTTTGTCATGGTTTTCACTGACTCGCGGTACGGTGCATCGTCTTAGTGAAGCACCACTTTCTTTTTTTAAATTCAGCCATTTTCGGCGATTTCGTCTATCAAGCGTTAAATAACGCTATGTAATAGTCGCTGTTGATAGTCCTTCCTTTTTCAAGGTTGTCAATGACAATTATTCCATGCGCATCCCAAATTATAGACTCCATAACCTTGCCAACCCCCTGTCGCGTTTTCCCATGTTTGGAGTGGGTTCATCGTGTGTAGTCTATGATGGAGCCATGTTTCATACATTGTGACATATCGACGCAAAAAATCTAGTTTATTACGCTTGATCATCTTCAAACACTGCTCCGAATCATCAAATTGTCGTTATTTTTGGTCAATAGTGAGCTCGCGCGGCATCCATTTGCACAGAGCGCTCTCATATCCAAATATTTGTAGATGATATTATGTACACCTTCAGTTGATATCTTTAGTGTCTGCTATTTCATTAAATTTCAATTTACGGTCATTCAAAATCATTTTGTGGATTTTTTAAATGTTTTCTTCGGTAACAACCTCTTTTGGGTGTTCGTTGCGTTCACCGTCTTCGGTGCTCATTTCACCCCGTTTAAACTTAGCACACCAATGCTTGATTGTTGATTTTCCTGGGGCAGTCTCCGGAAACTCGGTATCAAGCCAAGTTTTTGCTTCAACTGTATTTATTCCCCACAAAAAGCAATATTTTATCAACAAGTGGAATTCCTTTTTATCCATTTTTTTCACAATAAAAGAAGTTGCTTCACACAAAATGCTATAATTCTCAACCTAATGATCGGGCAGCTGTCAAATTTATAAACGCATCTTCTAAGGGATAGGGCTAACTAAAAAACATACGGATTTAATTCTGGTTGCGCTATCTATGTGTCAGGCCGGGGATCTTTCAATTGACCTGTTAAATCTTCACGGCCATACTCAATAAATTAATAGGAATGTGAAGACTTAACCATAGAATATGCTAGATGACTAAAATTCGAAAAACTGCTTTATAACAATTCTACATATTTACTATACCCGGAATGGGAGTTGTATAGTTACATATAAAATAACAAAACCGATTTAATAGAACAATAGATGTTTGAAAATTTCACATTTTAGATGCGAGCTAAAATACTCCAAATCTGCGCGTGACTTAGTTGTTTTGATAATTTTGCGTTATAATTGGTTATTAATTAGGGTTATAATACATTCTATCGTGCTTCAATGGTATCAGGGTTCCCAATGTGGTTTTTACATCGGTAAAAATAAGTCGTGTATTTTCGTTCCAAGGTAGAAGAATATGGCTAAATCTTGCAGGGTGGGAATCAGCCAGTATAGTTTATACATAGATAATTTATTTCCAGCAATAACACCATTCTACTTTAAGTATTTATTATTTTAGGTACTGTCAATTATATCTAAAGTGTAATTAAAGCAATATCGAGATAAATAACACTGTTGATAACATAGGGCTCGTTAGGTTTTCTTTATTTATTTATTATTTATTATATAAATCCCTAATAATTCTGTTCTTCTTTCAATTAATAAATAATATTGAAAATGACTTAACTATTATATCATTAAATTTACCAGAAAAGAGGCAAAAGGTCATCGATTAAAACGACAAAAATATCATTGTTTAGTGTTTGAAATGTATATGAATAAATTCCCTTTAAATAACACGAAATAGTACAAAATGATTTTCCTCAGCCGAAAACGAAAGCGTAACCGATTAATTAATTTTCAAGAAATAATTAAACGGAACAATAAATTAATATGATTTAGATTTGACTATTTACAGGAATAAATCTAAATTTAAAATGCCTTTTGAGAAGAATTATGTCGCGATAAAGGTTTAGTGCTCGCAGCAGAATTTATTGAACATAACCGTGAGGAAAAAGTATATTAGTAGTAAACCGGCAAGCCCTCCTTACCTTTACACTACAGCTACTAGGAGAAAGTTTTTCTTCCAAACTTTTCGTATCACTCCAGTTCCATTCTGTAGCGGATTTAGATGCCATTGATTCTCGTCGTAATGCATCTAAACTATCTGAAAAAATAACATTTACCCTATATATTAAATAGATTATATCCATGCTTTACCTGCATCCCCTTTATTATCAGCAGAAGACGATTCTTCCCAAACTTTAGCCTCACTCATTAAATTCATCGAGCTCATGTAGTTTCTTAAAGGTTCTAACTCTTTGGATATTTGAGAATCACTACAACTTTGTTGTCTACTGAAAACAATTTTGTAATATTAAACTCAATTAAACATATCCTAAGCAAAGCTGTTTTGAATTATTATATCTGAATTAACATTAACAATGATAAATTTTAAATATGCTAATTTTAAACAGCAACAGATCCGTCGAATATAAAACAGAATATTTTAAAATCACTTAGAGATAAATATATATTTGTATAATAGTTAACCGACTTCAAAAAAGTAGTAAGTCCTATGTTCGACTGTATATTTTTTTAAACTATGTTGGCCGATTTCCCCGTCAATTAGGGACCGATTTTCGATATTATTTTTATATTCGAAAAAGTTTACTTTCGAGGTGTCCCTATTGGAAACAAGTCAGGAAGCGATGTGGGGAAGGGGAGGAAATCGATGGAAACCCTCTAATTTCAAAGGCACGTAATAAGTTTTCCCATATTTTTTTATTTAGATATCAGATATTTGGGTACAATGTTACTACTGAACTGATGTAACAGAAGATCAAAAATCGTTCAGTGCAAGAGCCGTTCAGTTTACATTTTAAGCAATAATCATATCATATGAGAAGTCGTAGAAACATAGAAGGCACCTGTCTCTATGGCGTAATAGTTAGAATGTTCATGGTAGAACGTTATGATAGAACAAGTTCACATGTGAATGTCATGGGTTCGAATCTTAACAGGGCAGCAATTTTTTTTTCTAGTTTTATTGGAACATTTGTCAAATCACCTAGACTAAGTAGCGGGCCCCAGAGCTTGAAACATTCCTTATTTTTAATCATTGTTTCTTTATGCCTATTTTTCCTCATATGAGCTGTACTTTTTCTTGGACTATCCATTGTAATACTTAATAAAATTAGTGCATATTTTATTGCTAACAACAAATAGAGAAAAATAAAATATTTTTACAAAAAAAATTGAACCGACTTCAAAGTATAAATAAGGAACTCACCAAAAAGTAAAATATAAAAAATAATAAAAAATAATATAATTTTATATCATGAACACACAATTAAATTAGGCACAAAGCAAATCTAATTTAATATAACTGGGCTCGGTACCATCTTCAAACTGATTTTTATTTAGTTATTACAACGATAATTACGTGCATATTTTATCTTAAAATGTTTTTTCTGTGTTAAAAGTCTAAATTTTACTATTTTTACTTTTTAGTGAATTTCTTATATATTTTTTGACTCTGGTATATACACATAATTTAGCTCAATACCTACTTAAACCTATTTACAATATTATATTAACTGCTATTAACTGATCACTTTGAAGATCACACTTGGTGCCGAGCTCAAACAATACAAAAATAATAATATGATTAATTAATAAGAATATTAGGCTAACATATATAGTTTTAAATGTATGGTAAGCTACATATATAGTTTTAAATGCATTTTTGACACATTATCAGAAGCTAAGACGTTAACTGAAATCTCCGGACTGACCCATAGATAGCGCTACTAGAACTAAATCCATGTTTTTTAGATAGCGCTAACCCTCAATAGATGCGTATATAGATTTGACAGCTATCTGATCATCAGTTTGTGAGTTATAGCATTTTGAGTGAAGCAACTTTTGTTATTGTGAAAAAAATGGATAAAAGGGAATTTCGCGTGTTAATAGAATATTGCTTCTTGAAAGGAAAAAATACAGTTGAAGCAAAAACTTGATACCGAGTTTCCGGACACTGCCCCAAGAAAATCAACCATCAAGGATTGATATACTAAATTTAAACGTGGTGAAATGAGCACCGAAGACGGTGAACGCAGAGGACGCCCAAAAGAGCTTGTTACCGACAAAAATATTTAAAAAATCCACAAAATGTTTTTTAATAACCATAAATTAAAATTAAATGAGATAGCAGATACTTTCAAGATATCAACTGAACGTATCACTCACGAACATTTGTGCATGAGAAAGCTCTGTGCAAAGTGGGTACCGCGCGAGCTCACTTTTGACCAAAAACAACGATGAGTTAATCATACGGAGCAGTGTTTGAAAATAATTAATCAAGCGTAATAAACCCGAGTTTTTGGGTCTATATGTAACAATTGATGAAAAATGGCTCCATAAACTCCGAAACTTCACTCCGAAAACCAATCGACAGTCATCCGAGTAGACTGCCCACGATGAACCCGCTCCAAAGTGCGGGAAAACGCAACAGTCGGCTGGCCAGGTTATAACTTCTGTATTTTGAGATATTTTGAAAAAGGAAGGACCATAGCGTTATTGTACCGTTTGAAGGACGAAATCGACGAAAAACGGCCGCATTTGAAGAAAAAGAAATTGTTGCTTCACCAAGACAATGCATCGTGTCACAAGTCAGTGAAAACGATCTCCAGATTTGGCCCCCGAGCCACTAGTTCCTGTTTTCAGATGTCAAATGAATGATATTTTGAATCAAGGGACAAATCATACTACAAAAATGGTATCGAAAAGTTGGAGGGTCACTATAATCAGTGTATCACCATTGAAGGGAATTATGTTGAATAAAAAAAAATTGGCAAAAAAAATTGTTTTACTATGGTGGATCGGACACATTTCAATTCTTCTGTTTTATTCCAAAGCTTGACACCATAGAATAAATACAAATGCGACGGTTTATGCGATCTTAGGGAAATGTTTTGTCAGGTGTGTATTTGTATGTCTTAAACTAGCCAATCTCACAACTTCCTATTGCTTAGTTTAAATTATTCGAACGGTTATCACAAAAGCATGTGATTGGTTCTCTTAAATTGTGGGAACGCAATAATTTTTAATGTTGTTGTTTCAAGTGGCTTTATTTTATTATTGTTTTAAATTTTTGAAGCCATTTTGAACGCCATAAAATAGAAGGAGTTACGTTACATTCACTGTTACTAAATTATTAACCAATATAAAAATGTTATTATAATGCATCCTGATAGTTTTATACCTAGATGTAAATATATTACGGAAAGGAGACGTTGTCAGTATCCAAAGAATAATCCCGCTGTTTTCCTAAAATTGGTTGATCAAGTAAATTATATTGAGCTGATCTGGAATCAGCACAAATTTATCATCGTCATCATGTAAGTTACGGGAGTTTTAGTCTGGAATTCATAGTTACCCTTCCTTCCCGAACAGGTCTTAGGGTAAATGTATAACATATTTTTTATCAGCAACATACACAATTACCATTTACCTGTCTGTTATATGTTTATTAGATGTACATATATATATATATATATATATATATATATATATATATATATATATATATATATATATATATATATATATATATATATATATATATTTACAAAAAGTCAACTATCTTTTTATCAAGATGTTTAAGGATATATATATATATATATATTTGTTTAAGGAATCTCAAATAGGATTTTTTTGAAAAATTTTTGAAATGAAAAAAAATTTTTAGATCTATTAGAAGGCATAGAGTCCCAATATAAATCCTTCGGCTATTATGTTTTTTTATTTAAACTGTTTTTATTTAAGCTATCTCGTTAATTTAGTTCTTAAAAAAACACATTTTCTGTGTTTTAATAGCCCAAATACATAATTTTCCAAATTAAAATAGTAAAAATTATTTTTACCTGTTCATTATTGGGTCAAATAAGTAAATTGAATATTAACATTGGAAGAATTTGTTAGGTTTTAATATAAAAAACTAAAAGATACAACTCTAGTAAATCTTATAAAATTGATGGTACTGAAGATATATGAAGAAGGAGAATAATATTTTGACTATATTTTCTGGAGTATTGAGCTCTTGATATTTTCTTTTAATTTACATTTATTGTTATACTTATGTATATTTATCACTGTCATATTTATTTGCATATTTATACTTATTTAAAAATATATATTTTATATCTATTTCATATTGAACTTAGATTGTTATAATTGCGACGTTAGGGATGCCGAAAAGATGTGGATATTTTTGGCTGATATTTTATTGACCGATATTTCGGTATATCGATATTTCTGTAAGCCGATAATTTTAGATATTTTTTATTATTATTTAAGTTATTAAAATAAAAAATATATTTCTTGAAAATTATTAAAAGAAAACATTGAATTATTCTTAATAAACCTTTTATATTGGTACCTATGAAGATTCAATTTAATTTGGTACTTGATATATCGATATTTTTTTTAAATATCGAAATATCATTATTTTACTCGGTGGTCGACACCCTTATTCGACGTAAAAGGCTAGTCACTTGATGGCAGGCATGTCACGTAAAATGAAGGACTAATCAAAACAAAATTTTTTCTCTAAAGGTTTCTATATGACCATTTAGCCCAACCAATAAAAATCCGTTTTCAGTGACACCAATTATTGAACCTGTCGAAGCATTTCATTAGAACCTTCTATGGAAGATTCATTTCTCTGTTTGTTACTCTCAATACATATTTAATCGCCTATTATTAAGTAATAGGCAATTTATAAATAACAGTGCAGTTTCCCTGAGCTTATCTGAATGTTATGGCAGACGTTATTCATCACCGTATATGTCGTTTTAAATTTTTTGGGAGTTTGAGCTGAGTTTCCATATATATTGCAATTTGTTTTCTGAATTGTTTAATTTCTCCAGACCGTTCTTTATCACTGGCATCAAAATTACTACAACATCAAACCTGACCATATGTTTCTAAACGTGTTTAAAGAATTCTGGCAGCAAATTTCTAGAAATAAGAGAACAAACCTACTTCTGAAATGTCAAACAATCTCTTTGGTCAGTTTGACAGCGTTTGTATACATTGAATAACTCAATAATACTAAAATGAACTGTTATTTTACGTAGAGCATTGTAAGTCGATATTGCCATCGAATTAGATCAAAATACATTGATGCTTTGCTTTTTCACCATTTATCATCATTGATCATTTCAGTCATTTATCGCTGACTAAAATGATGTTGAGTTCTCTATATTTGGTGTTTGAACACCAAATATATTCATATCGTTTTAAATTATTCATTTCTAATATCTCATAAAATACTTTCAATATTGTTTTCACTTAAATTGATGTTCCTTGATTGTAAACTTCAAAGACAGAAAGAAACTGTATATGTCAAAACTCTTATAGACATCTTGTAGCATAATTTTCGTGTGATTTAATATTTCTGTATTTCTGCAAAAAAATAAAATAAAAATATTTGTGTATAAACGATTATCTTCCTGTCTCTATAATAGGCCAGATGATTATTTTCGGAAGACTACTTTATGACAATTCTACATATTTACTTTACCCGGGATAAGCGTTATTTCTCCAAAAAAAATATTTGAAAGAAAAATTGATCTTTCAAATATTTTTATGTATTTTTAAGTGCGCTCTAAAACGCTTCAAAGCTCGCGTGGTGTAGTTGTTTGGGTTGCACTGTACGATTTGTATGGGGACAGCTCTTGTTTACACATTATTATAATAATTTTTTGTTATAATTAGACATTCTAATATGTATAGATGGTGTGAAGGCCTCTAATGTAATTAAACATTGGTAAAAACTGAGTTGTCAAAAAAAGCTGTGTATTTTTGTTCCAATACAAACAAATGTGACTAAATTTTGCAAGGCAGGATGGCTGATTCTCATATAGTTTGAACTTCGCTATTTACCCAAAGTAATGAGACCATTTTAATGTAGGCATTTATAATTAGAAGTTCCTTCAATTATGTTTAAAGTGTAATTAACATAATATCGAGGTAAATAACTGTTGGTACCATTTGAGGTTAGGCCTCATATATTTTTTGTATTATTGTATTATTTTGTCGGTTTTGTATCAACTATGTAAAATGGATATTTATGGAGCCTTCCCGAATACTTTTGCATATGTATTTTCATATAATCATCATATAATTTTCCAGTAGGTTTGCCATCCATACAATTTTGATTTATCTTAGCACTTCATTTCAATAATAATATTCTCAATGTTCTTCAATAACTTATTTTATGGTTATTACTTATTACTTATGGTTAATGTGTCTGGAATACTCACTCAATTATCTAAGAGTTTTAGTATGCTTTTTAAAATTATTTCAGGTACGGTCACATATTAGTCATTATCACTGAATCGATTATGGGAAAATTTGGGTTATTTAAATTGATAAATCCCAAAAAAAAAACATTTTCTGTGAAATATAAGATAAATAATTCAAATAAAATCAAAGCGTGCCAAAAAGTTGAAATGTTTGAATGCGAAAATGATGGTTAGGAAAATATAAGTGAAGCAAATGTTTCGTAGCGCTTCTGATTGGTGTTTGACTTAATATGGGGAATTTAGAAATTTTGTTTTTATTTTCTGATAAAATGTTAGTAATCTCACATTCCATTTTTAAATAAATTTACTTTAACAATCTATAGTATTTTATTATTGGATATCAACAATATTGTTATTCTTTATTACAGTCATCTAGTCAATTAGCGAGATATGCACTCAATAGTAACACTTAAGGACATAATTTGGCGTTGTTTCATGAACCTAAATTTATATATTTTCCAGGAACACATATTACTGTTTTATTAAAAAGAACGTTATATCTTAATTATTTGTATTTAATAATGGTACTTATTTACTACTATTGTTTTTCAATAAAATACAAGTAACATAAAATGGTACACAATGAATCATAGAATAGAATATACCAGCAAGGCTAATAATATATATTATTTCGCATCACAAAAGTGTCTCTAACACACCTGAATAAATACATACTATGTTATAAATTTATCAATTCTAAAATTTAAAAGCCACCAGAATATTCTATAACTAAATAGGTAGGTACGAAACAAAAAGGTATATGAAATATTAACATAAATTACAATTTATAATTATAAGCAATGTTTAACTCAAATTATAGTTAAATATATGTACTTACCTAATAGTGTTTGTGATTGAGTTGTTACAGGAATCTTGATCCGTTATATCTACAACATAAATATATTCTATTTAATTTCCACCCTCACTAAATAAAACTCTATTGTATCCACTGTTCTTCCAATATAAATCAAGATTTAATCCTAGTGTTATTAAGGTAGCGAGAATTAGTCCAAATTTATAGGAATAGTACGTTTTATACAGGCGTTTACGATTTTTCCTATAAAATTCCTTGTTCCGTGTTAACTTTTTAGTTTTAATTGCATTATAGGATTATTTCGCATCTGCTTTTTATATAATTACATTAAGACGTCAATTTACTATAAATCTGGCTTGACAACTTTATCACATAGAAGAAAAATCAATATACCTGGTCTATTCCCCCTCACGTCCTATTACAGACTATGATGAAACTACGACCCTTTTAAATAAGACTAATATTTTATTCTTCCGCATTAATATTAGCATTGGGAACGACAACACTTGTCTACGGCACTGATAAATAATTTACTAGACCTTAGGACCGTTTGTTATTAACCAAATTTGTTAGAAAACACGCATTCGCAAAATGAAGATAATTTCATTGATTTTTATTTTTTTTCCCAAGGGTTACTGTAGGTAAGTAGAAAATACATATAGAGATATTAAACGTTTTTTGATATTGTTTGAAGTTTCACCATAAATAGTGGTCGTTTTAATTTCATCTGAAATTATGATAAAATTATTATGTACAAAATTATCTTTTATCCCTAAAATCAATTAAAATTGATGTTTGGTACAAAATGTTTTCCTTACTTCAGAATTATGTAATATTTTTGTGGTTAGAGAAAATTGTTCATAAAATTAATATTACGTAAACTCATATTCGAATATATATAATTCACTAGTAGCACTGTATAGACAATACTGTCGGCCTAATTTCATTTTAATATGAACAAAAATCCAGTGAAATCCAACCCCTCCCAATTGAAAAAAATGACCAAAGGGATGTACATGGTCCTTATTCCGTTTGGGCTTTCAATTGTAAAAAATTATTTGTCAGTATAGCTGTACCTTCCATCGTCAGTTTTTAATAATGTCTAGTATTACAATGTTTTATGCAAATTTTTGCAGCATAGCCTGTATGAACTGATGAAGTTTTGATGAATTAAAATAGACTCAGAACTTGTTTTAAGAGTGATGATTCTATTTGTATGTTGTAGCGTTTCTGATGTTGTATGAAATAGGCTCTGCAGTAGTAATAATTAGATTATAATTAGATATTAAAAACGGTAAGTGTTGATTCAGAACTATATTTATTTGCATATATTTGAGATTGTTGCTTAATATTGGTGATTACTCTGGTTGAAAATGTCAAAGCCAATAAATAACCAGAGCCAGAAACAGATTGAGCCTCTAATCAGTTACTTCAAACAGCAATGATAACCCCCCCCCCTCTTGGCAATAAAATGCTCTACTGAGGCAAGTATTGATACTATTAAATATTAAGTTGCTATGGATTTATTGGAAATATGTTTGGCGCATTGCCGCTGCACCGAGTAGTAGTATAGACACTGTGACTAAAATCTCTCAAAAAGTGAAGAACAATATAATTTTATTTTCACGAAAGGGAAATTATTGACAAGCAAAACGGGTGACGAATGAATGGTGATGTTATCTCTATTTGGAATCATATATTAAAAATGTATGAACAAAGTAAGTACTGTTTTTTAATATTGTCTTCTCAATGTAATCATAATTTAATACTAATACATAATTACTTCAGAGGAAAGTATTAATCTTGAATGTATTTTCAGTAAACTCAAGAATATGCAGCTCTTTATTGGAGAATTATTTCAAATTATCAGTAAATATAAATCAAATGTTTTTGTTTCATGTAATTACATTTTTTTAGAAACAAGCCTGAAATAAAATAGGTAGACCAGATGGTAGAAGAATATGGGCAAACATAGTTAGATATGGTTATTAAAGGTTATAGTAGACATGGTTATATATAGACAAACGAATTATTTATATAAATTGACAAAGGGTGGAATAGTAAACAAGTGTTTGATAGATTATAAATTAATAATTTAGTAATTGACTGGAACAGTAATTGTGATAGTAAAAATGACAGTAGCTCTACCATATGTGTGAAATTGTTCAGAATATGCATTATTATTTTTTTGGAATGTATAAGAAGAAAATGTATACTAACTCTTTTAAAGATGATACGGTAAATACACAAGGGGGGAATGCACTGATTATATCAGAGAATATAGAGGAAATCGTTAGAATTTTTTAAGAAAAATATTCACAGGTAGTAAAGGGAAATATTCTGATGTCAAAATAACTTGATAAGGAAAGGCTGTTTCCATTTAAAACACAGCAACGGAGGAAACAAAAATGTAACGCAAAAAGGTAAACATGCTCTCCAATGAAAATAAAATATATTACTTGGATATAAAATTATTATTCTATTATATGAGGCCTCCAGACGATGCCACTATAAACAAAAACGTATCTAGAATTCTACTTCTTAGGTGGTGTTGATGTAAGTTCACTGTTATTTGATGATGTTATTTACGTAAAGATTAAACCATTTTAGGTATTAGTAAGTCGACTTAATTACGAAAAAAAATAGGTTCTCCGAAAATTTAATTAGTTCAAGGCTCAAATGCAAATTATTATGTTTTTAGAAAAACTTCTAGGCAGCGTAAATTAAATATTGTAAGTAATTTTGAGTAACCGAACTCATTTTCATTTACAAGAAAGGTAAACACATAAAACTCTGGATACTTGATCGCAACTAATCTAATAGAAAGTCGCCAAATATTTTTGCACAGTCCAAATATAATTGGTTAAGTTTCTATTTTTTTCAGTTACTAACTTATTTATTGTCGACATCTGCTATTCATTTTTGTGATATATAAATTATATTTATAAACAGGCAGTTTTAGTTTGCTTTTTAGGAGGCATACGGCCTTATCTTGGATATTGACATAACAGTAATTATTATTTTTTTATAAGATCGCAACCATTCACGATAATGCGTATAATATATGTGAATCTTCTATTGAGAAACAAGTGTCTTACATCCAACATAATCGGCCCTATATATATAAAATAATAAGTCTAATAATATATTACAAGTCGTTTATCGCTTGTCAAAGATTCTAGTCTAGAAATTTGAGGAAGTCATATCTTCAAAGCTTAACCCTTTATAAATATAACCTAAGAGTGGTTTTTCTTCAAACAGGGTCATGTAAAAGCACGTTTTTCTCAATAATATTTTTTCTAAGTTCTGCTGTACCGATTTACTCAAAATTTGGCGTAGGCCTCCCCTATACATTCTTTTATCGTATCAAAAAAAATCGAAGATGTCAAAAAATAGCCGCAATTTGGTTAATATGTTTGTACGATTGCAGCGCATCTCTAGATTAAGAGCTTTCTTCTATTTCCTTTTTTGACTGCAGATTAGGAACTTGGAATAGGTTGTAATCGTGCCAATGAATACGCACAATTTTACTGAGACCCGCACTATATTTTTTCATATTGTTTCTTTATTTCTTTCATATATTTTCTATAACTATTAACAAACACGTAGAAAATGTATTGTAAAGCTATGGTCTGTATTTTTCTATTTCGCTGTAAAATATACCTAAAATGTATGCCTCTAGACTAGAATACTCGTTAAAATGATTGGCTTTCTCCCACTTATCTTTTTAATTGGAAATTTTAATTCTCTTTAATGAAAATATTTTCCAAGAAACTAACCCTTCATTTTCTCATTATTATAACTTATATTTTCAAGTATATTCCTACACTTCATATCAGTATCGATGTTAACTGTTCTTATTTAATTGGACCAAAAGTACTACCAAACATCATTGAGTCATAATGTAAAGTTACGCTGTATGCCTATTAAAAGGAATTACTATCTTAGACGATTCAGATATGTTAGTATTTAAGAATTGATAATATCGATATTCTAAATAACAAAAGCCTGGCAAATAATGTGAAAATCATCTGTGGAACAAAAACACAATGTCTGTCCCCTTTGTTTTCAAGGTACTTGAATTTTCGCAAGAAGCTTTTTCAGATTTATAATAGGAGCATAAATCAATCCATTTTGAATTTTAATAATTTTATATAATTTGATATCTGGTGAATACAAAAACAGACATTTTTTTCCTGCTTAAGAAGTAATAATAATGGTTTTGGAGACAGTATATCATTGTTCTAGAGATAGTTGTTAAAGTCATGATATTTCTGTAAATTGTATTAGTATTAACTTTTAACCCATTTTATGTTTCGTTGGTAAATGCAGTTCGTAGCCAGGCACTAACCGAATATTGCAGGTAATAAATATATTAAATTGTCCATCAAGTGTTAAAATGAGTGTAATAAAGAATATGTTAGCTAGAACACTAGACAACGTAGGAAATCGTAGATTAATTAAAGGCATATCAACAAATTAAAATAAGTTATAAAGAAGGGCGAGATTCCAGAATATTACATAAAATAAATTAATTTACTTACAGGAAATATGTAATAACAAAATATAAGAACTATTGTTTTAAAGGTCAAATAAGTTAAATAAGAACAATGATATTTTATTTAAAAATGTAGGTAAAGTAATTATTACTTTATAAAAGAAATTTTGTATATGTATTATTTTTCTATGTATGTTTAAGTGGGAATATGAACTAAAAGATAAGGATTATACAAATACATAAATGATAAATATATGCACAAAAATTAAACTAAATTTATAATTTGCATTGATGAAAGAGATAGGACAAATAGAAGAAATTATAAATTATTCACAGTAATTTGGCAATTCTTTAAACCATGTATGTGTATATATACAAATATATATTTTTGTATCAATAACTTAATGATAATGACTTGTAAAAAACTATATTTTTTACGCAAAACATATTTTTTTCCATTTAACAGTGTCTAAAATTTGTTATTCCATTATCGTAGTCATTTTTGTTTCCATTATTCCATTATTTCCTTTTTGTATTTCCCTTGAGACTATTTCTTTCATCGAGGCTAACGAAAATATTAACAGAAAAGCCTTATTTTATTACCTCCCACAGATTGACTGTGTCCCGGCAATTTCCGGCTAATGTTAACGCAGAAATTTCTTTTTATTATGCTATTGTTTACATCGTTAGCATGGAAAGCTATGAAGCCCCCACAAGTAATTGCAGCCATGTCTATAGCAAATTAAATGTATTGTATGTTGGAGTTTCTCTCAGTCTAATATTTTCAGCATCATTAGGTATATTGACCCGTAAATATTTGAATAGAAATATAATATTTTTTGGATTTAACTTATGGAAATACTAACATTATAAATATGTTGTGTGAATTAATAATTTTTAATACATTATGGTGTTCTTTTACAAACTATAATTTAACTGGATTTAACCTCCTTTAATACACAATACAGCAGATTTCTACCCAGATTTTTATGAAAATATTGATACATGATTATATATTTCTGATCAAATGGCGAGTCTACAATTATCTCTTAAACAGCACCCAGGCTAAAAGGCCAATGCAAGCTTTATCTCTTACGAGACTATTAAAAAGACATATATTTATCTTATAGATTATTATCCCTGCTATTTTCACGGACAGTATGCATTTTGTTCAATTTAATATTGAAATGCTTGAACAATAACATGGTAACTCACCCTTACTTAATGTTACTTCATTTCATTAAATATTTAGACAGCTTTTAAAAACAATTCTCGCTTTAGTAATAGATTGATGTTACTTTTATTATAGCGCTATTACATTTTTTAAGAGAGAGATAAATAGTATAGATAAAAGCTAAATAAGATACAAGAAATGATACATAAAAAGACTTGTTGTATACTGAATGAAGAATTGCACAATATGTGTTTTTTCAATATGTTATATTATTTTGATATCCTAATTTATATTCGAATAATATTAGAAATTATTTTGGTTAGTCAGTATAATATTGCTTAACTTTAATGTATTTTTTCAGCCATCTTCTTACTTCACTTCTGAACTTTTGACTTCTTTATTTCATGATAGTTATGTTGAGTTTTGAATACCAAATAAATAAGTAAATATTAACTAGTGTTTCTGTTCCAGTATAAAATTCAATAATAATAACAAGTAGTATTTGTTAAATGAATTATATAATAATAGGCCGAACTTAGCATCACAATATTTGATCGAAAAAATAAACTATTAGTTTTTGTATATATTATTACTATACATCAAAGAGTAGAACGCACATGCTTAAACGCTTTTCCTTCATTCATAAGAAGTCAACTTAATTTTAACGTATTACTAAATATTAGTTTAGATGTAGTTAATCCTCAACCAAGTTTCAAAATATATCGAAATTATTAAAAATATAATTGTTTCCTAAATATTACATTTCACTAAATAATACGTAATATATGTTGTAAAGCGTTAATTTTATAGCGTTTAAGTGTTTAGAGTTATATTTAAAAGTAGGACAATCTTATTAAAACTTTTAGTTTACCGTAAGTGCTTTCCGTTCCAGAATTTCGTCTTTGTTTATTCCACTTCCTGTCTTCATCAGAACTGCTATCTTCTTCTCGATATTTTCTCGACATACGTATGCTTTTGTTACGTTTAAATTTTGAATCATTAGGTAATATGTATTTTGGCATACTTTTGAAAAACCACGCCCCAGATTTTTTCCATATTTCCCTAGTTTCTGCACATATCATACAAAGATAGTGCTCCTTGGATGAGCTAAAATCAATAAATCAATAACAATAATGTCATAAATTACGTATAAACAAGGTATGTGTAGCGGTAATCATTTTTTATATTATAATAAAGTTGAAACACTTATGAGAAACACTATTTTAATAGAATAACATTGTGTACCACCATAAATATTAATGTTTATGGAAGTAAATGTCCATAAGATACAGTAGTTAAAAGAATAAGAATTAGGTAAAATATTACATAACAAAAAATAAATATGTATTATGCCGTACTAACAAAATTAGCATTTATTTATGTTACTGAATTTTATCCAGTAAAAAGAGTTCAACGAAAAGAGAAAATAACAAAAATAAGACATATTTACCTTGAATGTTTGGTAATACTCGCATCAATGGCACATTTTTGGCATGCCCATCTTGAGCAATCAATACATCTTATCCTTTGAGGCCCTAAAATACCAAAATTTTCTCCACATAGTAAACATTGGTTAGGTCCACGCCCCAAAGCATTTCGACGCATATTTTCCAGTCTCTCCACCAATCTACCAACCTGAAAATAAATATAAAATATATTACTGGAGCTTTTAACATTATAATACGTATAGTGAGAACGCATTTTTATTATATAAGAATTCTCTGTTCAGATTATTGAATTTTATTAGGCCCTAATATTTTTTACTCGTTAAAGAATTAATTATTTTTTGACAATAAAAATTTAAAACGAATTTTAATATAATATTTTCTAGAAATTTTCTATTCTTTTTAGTATCACATCAATACCGGAAGTATAGAACGATATTCCTTTTGAAGGTCTCGGTCTACTTTTATTATACTTTTACCTACATTTACTAGAATTGCTGGTATTGGCAGAAAAAAAAAATCGTTAGACTTTTTCCGTTCAATACTATTTATACCTTATATTAATCATCACATCATGTTAGGTAAAAATCAGAGCAGATTAATCTGAAAGTCAAGCAACTGTACTGATTGGTCGTAAAATACTTTCAACTTCAAGTTTCATTAAAACATTAAACTAAATAGTAACACAATGTATCCAAAGCCAAATTCTCCGATTAATTACCAACGCTTATCGCTACGTAACCAACGAAGAGCTCCAGGATGATCTCGAAATCAAATGAATAAACGAAATAAGGTTGTTAAATCGCAGCAACGTGGAAACAATAGAGGGCCACTGGAGAATACACAGGAAAGCAGAAGACTGAAGCAAGCCAAACCACTCAAGCTAGTTTTGTGTATAAGTGTATTCTTTAACTTCAGCTTAAGGAGTACTTTATCCGTACATAATACTTTCTTTTGCTGTTTTACTTCAAGTACTTGAACTCCTTTGTAATAACTCTAATTTAGTGTAAAGTATATCGCGGAGAATGCTCCAAAGCATCAAAATTTGTGATATCGAATACATAGGCTATCGGTAATATCCCTATACTATTTTCAGCATTGAGCATGGATAGCATTGAGTAGTATTAGCTTCGAATTCCAATAAAATTAACACAAAATTAAATTCAGCTAATCAAATAAATTAAATAGTAAATTATAATTATATTTATATATTACTATAATATTACCTTATTATTTAAGAAAATGTTTCGTTTTAACTATATATTAATTTTATGGTGTATTGAGAGATTATATTGATCATAATTGTTGGTAATATTTTGCATAACATTATATATGCAATATGATATATATTTAGACCTAATTAGCACATGTGTACGATGTTTCCAAACTAATTGCTGCAAGCTATCTCTCAATATAGTTTATCGGCTAATATAGCAATGTACTAAGATGTGGTAGACATTACGGATGACGAATAGCTCGATATTAAATTTTGAGAAACGTATTAGCCGTTAGTATGAGATTATATTTCTCTAATAAGAAATATTATTTTACAGATTTAAAATTCAACAGACTTTATGGAACCACAGATGCAATAAATTGAGAAAGATTGGACTTATACCACAAAATTTATTAACAATCACTAAAATTTTATCATACTATCATTACATAATATATTAACCCATTCATTATATTCAATATTTTTTTCCAAGTTAGTCATTCTATTTTCATTGATTCTAATGAAATGTGTATTTCTACATTCTTTTTCTATTAAAATGTTTTATTTATTTCATTTACATTGATTACATATCGTATAGTAATTTTTTTGTATTTCAAATTTAATTTCCATTAGCATGTTTGTGACACTTTCACCAAACGTACGATAAATAAAAGTAAAGCCAATATATAATTGCGAAACATGTATACCTTCAAAATAAACCTATCTATAGATATGACAGTGGGAATACCCCTATACTATTATTTGCCGCAGTATATCCAATATTTCTATTTTAATTGCTCAAGAATTGATAATTAAATTTTAATACAATTTATAAAAGGCAAACAAGTGAGGTTTGGGTACAAGCTTGTGTGGAGTCAGCAAATATTGTTATAACTTTTCGTTATATAGGAGCAAGTACTCTCAAACCTTAGATGGTACTGGCGATGGCTTAGCTTATGGAGTGGTCAAAAGGGTTTTTAGGTGTGCATAGATCCTTTGTACGTATGTACCGAGAGCATGAGTATGTTGGTTGATTTGAAATTTGAAGGGTTTAGAGCTACAGTCAAAGACAATTGAACTAAAATATGTCCTATCATAACAAAATAAGAAATGAAATAAAGGGATACCAAAGAAAGACGGATAATATTTCGATCATCATTTTGATAAAAAATAATGAAATAGTATTTGAAATATTATTAATGAAATATGATACAATTAATAGTACAAAATATAAAAATACAATTATAAAATAATGAATTAGATAGACTTTAGAAACAAAAAATGTGTTTTTCTTGGATGGGGAAATTAAAAGGCAGGGCAAGTGAATCTACTTTTTTATTAATACGAAAGACAAGTTTACAAAAGAAACCTCTAATTTTTTGTGAAATGCGAGAAAACACGCTACAGTGATTTTTGTATACCTTGTCATTCAAATATTATATTTTGAAGGTGTATATGTTCGTAGTTCTCAAATAAAGTTGATGTTTTTATAATATGTTGACTGAAATGCCCCGCGCCTAACACATAGATGGCGCTACTTTTATTGCATTAATCACTTTTTCAGTTAGTACTAAGCGATTAAAAACAATATCGTATTTTACACTGCTTCTTGATATGGAAAAATACTGTTCAAACTCCATCGGAAACAACAATAAAAGATTGGCTTGCTGTCTTCAAACGTGGTTGTAGAAACATCGATAATGCAGAATGCAATGAACCACCAAACGATGTGGTAACACCAGAAAGCAACTAAAGCAAAAATCCACAAAATCGTTTTGAATGATGGAAACGTCAAGTTGCGTGAGTTAACTAACATCGTACAGACATCGTGTTGGTTTTATATTGTATGAGCAATTGACCTGTGATAAAGCTCTGTCCAAATTGTGGGCCGCATTTGCTCACTGTTCACTAAGAACAACTTTGCTCATGTTTAAACGTAACAAACCGGAATTTTTGCGTCGATATGTGATAATGGATGAAATACGGATAAACCACTTAACTCCGGAATCAAACCGATCGTCATCTAAGTTAACAGAAACTAGTAAATTTTGACCGCATACAGCAAATAAAAAAAATTCATTAATACAATGCACGGTGTCACAAGTCAATCATAACAATGGCAAAAATACATGAATCAAACTTCGAATTTCTCCCACATCTAGGGTATTCGCCAGATTTGGCTCTCGCCGATTACTGGCTTTTCGCAGATCACAAAAAATGCTCACCGGTAGGAAATTTCGTTCGAATGAAAAGGTTATCGCTAAAACTGAGGCCCATTTTGAGGCAAAATATATATTGTGGCTCTAAATGGAGATAATGAATAAATTCAATTTTGAACAAAATAAAATGCTTTATTTTATTATAAAAATGTTATTTCACATTTCTTAATATATTGAGACCTTCTTTTGAAGATTTGATCAAAAAATTCCAATAATTCCATTGATTTAGAGGTGATTATTTGTATAGCCCAGTAGACAATAAAATATGCTACTATAGTAACAAATTAGCGATGAATAATGAAAAAGGAACCAATCCATTCCGATTTAAAAAAGTTTACTACAAAAGCCACTAGAAAACTCAAGAAAAGACGTCATAATAAATATATATTATCCCAAATGAAGTTAGGGTGAGATCTTAGACACAGTTAGATATTAATACAATATTATCGCAAAATATACAATTTTGTCTTCTACGAAAAATAATTCGTCAAAACATACAATATGTCGTTCGTTAATTCCTCATTGTTTGCGCAAACATTCTCTATTAATCTCTATTAATACAGAAATTTACTGAACATTGTTTTATCTTGAAAATAGCTTTTAAAAGAACAATACATAGAAAACAAAGCTATATTTACCCTTTCTTGTTCCGTTAGGTCCAATTTCTCCGCCCTTTGAATGACTTGAACTATTGCCTTTTGTTCCTGTTCGGCGAGCGGTTCGTTTAGCGATGGTGTTGAACTGAAGCCACTCATACTGCCGGTCTTGACGCTCCATCCTGTTTTCAACCTAGAACAAAATAGGAAGAACATTAGAGCTAATTACGTTATTTATTGGACATGACGAATGTCATCAAGCTATGTAAATTTGAATCAAACTTGTATACTCGTATAATGTTAACTAGTAAGATTTTAATTAAATGTTTTTTAAGGCTTAGTCTTAACTTATTACATATAATATAACACACATCTAACAAATAAAATCAATAATGTGATTATTCAGATTCCAAATATAATATCAAATTGTGTTTTAGAAAGATTTTAGACAGATAGTTATCGTCACAAATGTTACTAAAGTAATATTAATCTTGATGTATCCGTGGGTGCTATATGTTTAGTTAGTAATCCGGGCTTCCACCCGCGTCTGGTTCTTAGCCGAACCTATAGTTTTCTGGTTTCGTTCTGGTCAGTTCAGCCGGTGCAACGAAAAATAGAGAACAAAAAATAGAAACTAAAAAAAATTGTAATATATAACATAACAGGTCAATTATATAACAGGTCAATTGAAAAGTCCACGGCCTACCATAGTAAGACATATTTTTTGGTTGGTAAAACAGGTTTTCTTTATTCAACATAATTCCCTTCAAGCGTGATACACTAACTGTAGCAACCCTCCAATTTTTCGATACCATTGTTGTAATACGATTTGTCCTTTGCTTCAATATAGGCCTCAGTTTCGGCTATCACCTCTTTTTTCGACGAATACTTGTTCCCAGCGAGCAGTTTTTTAAGATCTGAGAACAGAAAATATTAACTGGGAGCCATATATGGAGAATACGGTGGATAAGGAAGCAATTCAAAGCCAAATTCGTGGATTTGTGCCATCGTTTTCACTGACTTGTGACACGGTACATTGTAGGGTGAAGCAGCACTTTCTTTTTCTTCAAATGCGGCCATTTTTCGACGATTTTGTCCTTCAGACGGTCCAATAATGCTACGTAAGAGTCGTTGTACCTTCCTTTTTCAAGGCTGTGAGTAAAAATTATTCCATGCGCATCCCAAAATGCAGGCGCCAAAACCTTGCCAGCCGACTGTTGCGTTTTCCACGCTTCATCGTGTGCAGTCCACTCCTATGACTCTCGATTGGACTTCGGAGTGAAATGATGCAGCCACGTTTCATCTATTCTTACATATCGATGCAAAAACTCGGGTTTATTACGCTTGATCATCTTCAAACACTGCTCTGAATCATCAACTCGTCGTTGTTTTTGGTCAAAAGTGAGCACCCATTTTGCACAGGCTTTCTCATACCCAAATATTCTAAATATTCTGCTGCGATAGTTGCGAATTCGAATCCTGCTAGGGCATGGATGTACATTATATTTTTGATTGTAATTATAAATGTCTTTATAGGCAAAAATGGAAAATCCGACTAGGAATAACCATCTCAGTCACGCCAGTAACCAGGCTGGGTAAGATAAGATGTACACGTTCAGTTGATATCTTTAGAGTATATGATATTCATTCAATTTCACTTTACGGTCATTCAAAATCATTTTGTGGAATTTTTGAATATTTTCGTTACTCATTTCACCACGTCTAAACTTAGCATACCAATCCTTGATAGTTGATTTTGCTGGGCATTATCCGGAAACTCGGCATTAAGCCAAATTTTTGCTTGAACTGTATTTTTCCCTTCAAAAAGCAATATTTTATCAACAGGCGAAATTCCTTTTCATCCATTTTTTTCACAAGAACGAAAGTTACTTCACACAAAATGCTAAAATTCACAAACTTATGATCCAACAGCTGTCTAATTTATAAACGCATCTCTTGACGGTCAGGACTAATTAAAAAATATAGGGATTTAATTCTAGACTTTTTAAGTGACCTGTTATATTCCCCAATTTCTCCGTCAATTATGGACCGGTTTTCAAAATTCTTGTTTTATTCCAAAGAGTGCAATTCCAAGGTGGTCCCATTGGAACCAACTGGGAATATGATGTGGTAAAGGGAAGGGGGTAATTTGGGTGGAACCATCAAATTTCAAAGGCACATACAAAGTTTTCACATATCTTTTTATTTAAAATAATTAGATATTTGTGAATAAAGATACTGCTGAATGGAAGACCGGAAGTCATTCACTGCAAAAGCCGTTCAGTTTGCTTTTTTAAATGCTAACCATATCATATAAGAAGTCATAGACATTTCGCAGGCAATATCTTCTATGAAGTAGTTGTTAGAGCATTCAAATCATAATCGGGGTTCGCGGGTTCAATTCCCGGGGGCAGTAGCCTTTTGTTGTTGCTCTAGTTTGGTTAGCACATTAGTCAAATCACCTAGGTTAGGTAGCGGCACCCGGGGCCTGAAGCGTTCCGCACTTTCAATCATTGTTTCTTAATTCATATTTTGCATCATACGGGCTGCACCTTTACTTGGCCTACCCATTGTTATACGTAACTACGTAATTTGTTAAATAAATATCTAACACTAAAAAGAGAAAAATTGTTTAGTTAAAAATATTTTAACTAATTTAGTATTCTGTTCTATTGTTCTGGAACTATTTTTAAATTTTATTTAACAAGTTGTTCCTTGTTATACATATTTACTGTTTATACACATTTTAAATAATTTTAAAGATATGTGGATTTATTTTATAATTATCTAGAAATTTGAAACACATTTTCTAGAAGGAAAAGTGCACTCGAATAAAATGACTACTTGAATTCTTATAGTTCAGGAACGGAATCTCATCTCATTTGGTAGAGTGCTTTAGACTAACTTCTGATTAGAGTCAAAATGCATTTTGCTTTATCGGAGTAGATATTTTAATATATTAAAGTACATACAATTGAAAGCTATATAATATTGTATTTAAAAAAATTTCAAATGTAGTTTATATTTACTAAAAATATAAACAATAAAGGATAATTAAAATGTAACCCGTTTAAATTAAAGTCAATAAATTATTATCCAAGTTGTCAATATATTTATAATTCTGTTGGCAGCAATTTCATTATTAAAATAATATTATCTATTAATTATATTTTCAGCTCGAATTTCGACACAAATGGGTTAAATTAAATTTATTACGTGTTCAGCAAATTTTAAATTAATATAATTTCTGGTATAATATTCCGTACGAGCGGTTATCCAAAAGAAACTGAATTTGTTTAATGGTGATCTGAGTATGTAATTTTAATATACTTTTTATCGATAAAAATTAACCAGTTCATATATATTTTACATTAGCTAACTTTTAACAGAAAATTTGAAAATCTTTAGGAAGCCATAAAAAATTCACCAATAAAAAGGATATTTTTATGTATTAAGTGGGCTAATATATTCTAAATATTTTTTAACTTAAAAAAGCATTTAGTGAAATATTATATTAAAAACTGTTATTTCACTTAAAAAGATATTTTATTTTTTTCACTGGTGATAAGAACAGGTCAAAAGTAATATCTCGATAACTCTCAAATTTTAGACATCTCACTCATTTCACAATTTGATCGATATTTATACGGTTTAACCACCTAATCAAAGTGTTCAAGCAACCCCAGAAGAGATGGATAACCTTCAAGTAGTGCAAAATAAACTTCTAATTTTAGAGCACTCCATCATTTGGTGATACACACATACGTTGACAAACTGGCCCTTTAACGGTTCGGGAATGCATTAGACCCCTTTTCAAAAAATTCGTTACAGACGCAGCACAATCCAAAAATTTTGTGTTATTGCCGAATAGCTAACCCTTAAGCAGTGAATTCACTCACCCCATAATTTAAGCCCAATTCTATACGAGCGAGGAACTTATCAGCTAATCAGATAAACAAAAAGAAATACATTGTATCCATCGGGGATTAATATAAATCTGTTTTATTTTTAAAATATTATTATAATTATTCATTATAGATTTTAAGTTTCAAAACACATTTACCTTATTTTAAGCAGTGTATAAGGAAGTTGGAAATATTGCACAGAAATGTATGCAAGTATCACGATAAAATATATAAGTGCTGGATTGATTGGCACAATGGTCAAGGCGACATGATGGGCCATCTCCCGTTGCGATAGTTGCGAATTCGAATCCTGCTGGGGCATGGATATACTTCATATTTGTGATTGTAATTATAAATGTCTTTATAGGCAATAATGGAAAGTCCGACGAGGAATAACCACCCCAATCACGAGAGTAATCTGGCTGGATCAGAGCCCACGTTAGGTCCAGATAAACCGTCATTGGTCATTGGTCTATTATATAGAATATAACAAAAAATATGCAAGTTGAAGTTTATTTTTGATATGTAACCGCACGAGGGACGAGTGTGTCTTTAAATTATTGCAACTTTTAAAAATTGGCTAGAAATTTTTTAGTGAATAATGATTTCGTGATTGTTGCCTTATTAATAATTTTCGATGGAATATTTTCAATATATAGTTTCAAATGGGTACAATTATTAACATTTAATATACAATATACACTTACAAAGCAGATTTTTAGGTTTAATAACTAAAAAATAATAATAACACTATAATCGTATAAATAAAAATTTTATTGTTACTGGCTTACCGTTTGATTTTATTATATGTTATATGGATAAAATAGAATTTTAAACTGGTAAACAAATATTAATAACAAAATAATATATAAATCACGTAAAGCGTAAATCTTTATTTTTGGGACGAATCAAATACTGTAATATAAAATAACATCAACGTTACATATGATGACGACGAAATTTTGTTTCCTGTTTATGCGTTTTTTTGATTTAGTCCATGCTTTATGATTGACAACATTAGTATAACTTATATTAATAAACATATTAGTATTAAATTTCCGCTATAATAAATAGATTATTTAAATATTAAACAACCTTGAGAGATAACAAAAAAAAATTCCAAAATGTAAACATGATTTTAGTTTTATAAATGTCTAATTTTTATTCAACAAATTCATATATTGGAACTGATATTAATGATGAAGTAAATAACAGTATCCTTTTGACCAATCACAAACAATAAGCATAATGACAGTAATAAAGAATCACAAATATAATGACTTATAATTAATAACATAAAATAAAGGAATTCTAAGAGAAATATTTGATTTTGTGATTACTAAGGTTTTAGCACAAATTAAAACAACAGAACTATAGATATTATTAGAAAAATTAGCAACATAAAATTCCAGTCAGACGCAATTTTTTTAGCCCTTATTTCGGTATCACTTTCATCTGGGGCGCTTCCATTTATTTGCATCATTTCTCTTACATTTCATAGTTATACTTTCGGTCTTGTACTACCAGAAATTTTCTCATGGTATTCATTCACTGAGGGATTCTATGTATTATAGAGCAACTTTTACTTAATATTCCATTCACAGATATGTTAGAAGTTCCAAATATTGCCTATATTTATTAATAAAAACACAGTGTGTGATTTAATTTTCCACAGAAATACGTATGTCATTTTACTTTTAGTAAGTTTTACTAAGGTACATATACTGTTTTAATATATGATAAAAAAAAGTCTTACCAATATTTTTGTTTATATTTTAGTTTATAATTTCGTCGTCAAAGAAAATTATAATGGAACTCATATGTCTTTGATAAAATTAAACAATTTGTCTGCCATAAAATATGGTATAATATTAGAAAATGAATTATTACATACTACCAATATCACACTGGTAAAATAATTAATAACTGCAGGCTCACGTTGTCTAAAGAGTGTATAGTGACAGCCATGATTACTAGATAGAAACTGTAAGAATAGTATTATTGAGATCCAGTGGCCCACAATTACTAAAACATAACAAACACATCAAAATTCTATTATCTATAGAAAACCTACTGAATTTTTATGGCGATAGTTTCAAAAGTTAGATGCAAAGATATTTGACAACACTACAGAAGAGTTACTTTTATGTAGCTGATAGTAGCTATATATATTTGATGATATATCTTCCACATTGTTAAACAGTTATCAGATCTGTGGAAAAATGTATCTAAGGTAGTTTGTATAATTTTGTGAATAAAAAGCACACATTTTAATTTAATTATTAATTGTAATTATGATTTCATTTCCTTTACTACAATGACAACACTTGGGATTTGTACATGTAAATGAAGTAAAATATACCCATGTAACTTTCACACTGCATAGAATAATATGCTCAGCAGTACACATCAATAATTGTCAATTACTCGCCATCATGACAGTAAATGCCTTGGCTTGCATCTTGGAGGACACCTATCTTGGAAGTAGCACATACTAAAAAACGAAAACAAATAGGACTTAAACTATATCAAATGTATTGGCTTGTCGGGCTCAAATAAAAGTTACCCTTAGATAATAAGATATTGCTGCATATATCAATACTTAGACCATTTGGCTTTTAGAATACATCTATGGAGTATTGCCAGCAAGTCTAATATAGCCATCAATAAGTCCAAAATAAAGTGTTGATTCAAACTGTAATAGATGATGTGAATTTGATAAACGACGTTCTGCACTGAGTCCATTTATATATTCGATGGTTTATAACTAGCAAACTAGAAGAGATAATTCAATTTGTATCAGTATAATAGATTTTTTTCAATTTAAAATATACCGTGTCTAATGAAGCGATACTGCGTGGTATCATTTTATAACCCGAAAGGAGTGACATTTTTAATTGAATTGAATTGAATTTAAGTACATTATTAAAGCATTGAGGAAACATATACAATCAATGCAAATTAGAAAGCATTATTTCAACATTATTGTTCAGTCAGTTGCTACGAAATACTTAAGTCACATAGAGATTTGGAGCCCTTTCGCGTTTATTCAAAACCAGGGATGCTGGTACAATAGTACAATATAGATATAATGATATCTTTGATCCGATATTTTTCGATATATTTTTCAAAAAAGTATTGATAGTTATAAATGAGAGTATCTAACCTTTAGATGTAAAGTTAAGTATCGATATTATTAATCTACGGCTTTCGAAAGAGAGCATACAACTATTGTTTTGATACTTCTTCCACTCGGGCTTTAAGTGAATTTTGCATTGTGTGATATGGACATTATTTGTTCGCCGTTATTTTAATATATTGTTTTTTTTTTCAATATTGAAATAAAGATATTTTTTCGAGACCAATATTCCTATTTAAACCTGCATTCTATCTATCTATTATATTATCTATTATATTTGGTACAAATTTTTTGTTTTGCAGAAATAATATTTGTTTGAAGTAAAGTATATCAATTTATATATTTAAATGAGACATAAATATTTCAGAATGGTATATTGAGTCACTCATGGCAAGTTTTATCAAGAAAATTTTATATAGGTAGTAACAGGACAAACTAAAGGTAAATATAGTAATACCATAATGAGTTTACAAGAATACATTGCATCGAAAAAAACAAGATCTAAGCGTAAAACATAAATATGCTCTCATATCATAAATGAAAGTAAAATACGTTATACTCAGATATAAAATTGTTAACTAACAATTACTACTTGATACTTATTACTTGACTACTTACACCTAATTAGGTGGATTAGGCCTTCGTGGGATACTACTACATAAAAAACCCGCCTAGAACCCTACCTATACTAGTCTGGAAAAATTCAATGTATATATAATAAAACAACTCTAACCTATAAATTATTGTGGTTGTATAATTAATTGTAGTTTTCAGTTCTTCAATAATATATGCATTAGATGTACTATAATGTAAAAATAAATTATAATACATAACATTTTTATTTCATTATTTTATTTGGATTAAATTTGTTATATGTCAGAGCCAAAATGTACTAAAACTCAGGGCTGCTGCGGCAACATAGCGACAGTTTGACAGGTCTCCCATGTCACTACTGTTTTGAATAGACTATAAATATGTATAGTAAATAAGTAAAAATACCGCGCCCGTTGACAACCTGAAGGTAATGCCGCAGAAGCAAATTGTTTCTAATTGTTTTTTATATTTAATAAAAAATTTTAGCCTCTTGTACTTTTATTTTATAGATTAAGTTTGAAAAATAAACAAACGGATTCTTACTTACTAACTGTGTTGTTTATATAATAGAATAGTTAACAAAGAGCATACATTGCAGCATAAATGAGTGAGCACAAATTCAATATTACATTGATATAATAAAATTCTAAAAAGATAATCTTAAAATTTAGTACATGAGCAAGTCTTTTAACTATTCTTTTATAGACCATGTATATATAGGATCAAACACGAACACTTCTTTAGCTCATGGGATTAAATTCAAAATAACATTTCAAGTACTACGTGAGAAGGTAAATAAATGTATCTGTGGGCGTCATACGTATTTCCTCAACAACACTTACGTTGGGTTCATGATATAGCTATGCAAATATAAACATCCAATAACGTATAAATGAATACAAACGGTGGCAAAAATGCAAAAATTTCAATTTGTTACTTTAACTAGAACAAAATTTTATCTCTATCTCATGAAATATTTATATATTACATATTCAACAGTATGATAAAGTTTTATTGCGATTTTTTCATCAAATTTTATGAACATTAATTATATATAAGGTTTATTACTTTTTTTTACTTTTGTGTCAAGATGTATTTAAATGAAACTCCTAATTAGACAACACACGATGTAATTCTTAAGGAACTAAAAAATACGCGACCCACTACGAGGATACCAAAATATTTAAAACTTTTAATCAGAACAATACGGTACATCGCCATTTCTTTTGAGGAATGCTTGGCTTGCAATGTTGCCAAATATAAAGGCAAGAACTATATATTGTACTAAATACTAAAAAAACGCATCTACGCTATTATTATTTTTTGTTTCAAAACAAAATATAAAAGTTAATGTCAGAAAGTTTTGTTAATTATATTATTTTTCTAAAATAACATACATCCATAAAGCAAATAGCGTAGCTGTAAATTTCGCAACAACGACTTTTGACGTTTCTTCTTGCGGGGAGTAGATTGTGGTGACGAATATACGAATAGTTCCGAAAGTAGGCGAATCTTGGGACCACGATGATTTTTAATGTATCTTGATACTGAAGGTGATTTTAGTTTAGCACGTGCGCATTTTCATTTATTTGAATTAATAGTATGAGCAAACAAGTGCTCTTCTTGCAATCTTTACACAAGCGCATATATTTTTTTTAACTGGTGTTGAACATTTTAGTCTAATATATTCTTCTTTGTATGTGGTTCCGCGACTGAGAAATTTAGTCCCATAAAATTAAAATGCAATAATCAAATATATCTTACAATACTACTAAAGGAAATACTGGAAACTCATGTAAATACTATCAAATATAGTAATATAAAATTATCATTAATTTTTTATGAACTATTTTTAATTTAAAATACTAATTAAAATGCATAATTTAATAATTGAAAGTGTCCTAATTTTGTAAATAATTACCTAGTAAATAAACATTGAGGGCCATTTGAAGATAAAAATTCATATTCTTTTCAGATAAACAAGATTTTTTAAAAGACTATTTTATATAGACTATTTCAAAAGAAATCATATTGAAACATTTTTAGACAAAGGCCATAAACCATATTTACATAAAGACTTGATATTATCTAATATTATTTATAAAAAGTCCAGAGCCTATTAAAGTCTGGTATATGTTATGTCATTCCTTTACCTGAAAGTAAAAATTTCATCTCGCAGATCATCGTAGTTTTCATCTGAATAGAAGTCACCAGTCATAATACATCATTATTTTCACAAAACAATTTTTTTACTTGTGCTCTTTAATAAAAATATATTAATTTTTCCTGGTTTATTTCACTCCTCCGCCTTCACTAGATCATTATGGTGTTACTGGTGATTAATATTATATGTTTTCTTTATTCGATTCAACTCTCAATAACAACTTTGGTGGTTAATTTTCCCACAATAAACAAAATTGATGCTGCTTTTATATTTTAAATTTCTAGAATTTAACCTTATATTCCATACATACCTTTGCTCTTCCATATTTTAGAACCATTATTTGTTACAATACTAAGAATAACACAAAAATTTAAATTTTTATCGTTATAAACTTGTTAATGCATCGCAAAATCTAAATATTCTAGATAATTTTTTACTCGATCAACTTTTAATTTTAAAACGGTCTATTATACACTGCAGTACACCATTATTTGTCATTTAATTCGATTTGTTCATGTTTCCATTTTTACCGTTGCTTTGCAATAGTTTGTGTGTGAAAAATAACGTTTAACGTCTCTTGTCTACAGTCTCTTTTTCACAATATTTTCAAATTTATTTAACACTTGTATAAAATATTTGGTATCGAACTGGCAAACTGTCTGAATATTAAATAGGCCAAATATGTATAAGGTATATGGGATAGAAGGTTCAGGTGTTTTAACAAACGGGTATCTTTAAGCCATTCTTGTAATGAACCTGAACTGAATATGAGTTGCAACATAGATTGAGGATATGCCTTCCTTGATATCATATCTTCTCCATGAAAGAACCAGAAATTGTTGATTGATATATTTTTATAACATGTTGATAGAAACATGTTTCTTTCCAAAATATTCCAAAACAAGATAATTTGAAACAATTACAACACACATAATATTAAATCCTCTGTTACAACAATAGTCACAGTTTATAAACTTAGAGAGCTAATATGTATTTTTAGCACATTCTAAGAACAAATGGGCTAACATCAAAAAAATATACAACATTTTTAATATACCATTTTTATTGTTGGACAGTGTGCTCAGACTGGAAGTCCATATATAGTTAATCAATAATATAATTTATAAATCAAAGACAAAGTGGCTACAATGGCTTTAACTCAAAACCATTGCAACTCTACGTGTAAATCATTTCAACTGGATAAGAAAAATATCATCATTTTGCAAACATAATAATAATTCCGTTAATTATAACACATTAACAGATATTTAACTCCAATTTTCGCATAACAGATATTAGTTCAAGGAATCCTTCTATGCCCTAAACCAGGTTAAATACGTCTATGACCCCAATTCTGCGACATTGACTGGCAACACGATAATTAACAGTAATGTTGGCGCCGGTCCTCGACAATGATGAGGGCGTCAGACGCGACATTTCCCATTCTTCTTCGTAGCACGTTTATTGCAATTGAAACACGACAAAAAAAATTAATTATCTCTGTGGAATTTCTAATTTAAGATGGGACAACAAACTACTACATAGCTTCTTTTTTTGATTAAATTTTGTCGACAAAAATCAACGACATTATAAAAATTAGAATAGAATTCGTAGTTTTAGTTATTTGTTTTATCTACGTCAATTTACATTTAATTAAAGACATTTTTTTAATAAATTTTTTTAAATGCTTGCTTAAAAACTATGTTTGAAATAAATATATTTTAGAGTATTTCTAATATATCCAAAGAGTCTTAGGGATCAAGGGTAACATTTCGCGTGTGGGGAGTATTGTTTAGTAATAAGGTGTACTGGGTGTACTGGTAACTGGGTGTACTCGGGATTCTGCATATTATTTGACATTCATTCATATGATGCCCTCTGCTAGCTCTACTAAACAGGTGACAATTCAAATATTTCTAAGGACAGTTAATTAGAATTAAAAAAGGACAACCAACCGAAGTATGAGCGATTATTTTTCATTTCTGCGTTAAATGGCCTGTCACGTTTATATCATGGTAAACTTTCTCACAAATAATGCCGCAAATACACCATTATTACTGCTATATTCAATGTTGGATTATTATATAAGTTAAAATATATTAGCGTAAATATGTATTTATGTTTGTTACTCCATTTCTTTAGATTATTTCGAAAAGCGTTGGCGATTCAAAAACATATTACTCCAAAATACTGAAATAAAAGTAAAACTCCGACAGGTAATTTTCCAGGTCCTTTTTTTCCAATTGCTTTCTATACCTTCACCCAATATTTCTCGCTATTTGTTGAACATCAAATGACTAAAAAATGAAGAAATTGTATTTCTAATGAAGAATTAAATTTTAATTAATATTATTTGGTACTCGTTTAATAATATAGGAGAATTTATATATTCAACAAAAGATGGCGTAATGGGTAAACAAGCTATAAAACTATAATATCTTCCTAAAAATAGATTGTTCAAAAATAACATATTGCAGATAAGGAACATCTAACTCCAGATTTTTATTAAAACCATTGCAGCCGTTTGAGAAATTGTTGTAGCATATTTATGTATAAAAGTGCAAGTGGCAGTCAACAAAATCTACAAATGGACGAAATATTGGAAAATTCAACTTAATAGCTCAAAATTTGTGTTAATTTTGCATTGAGGCAAAATAACAAAAACTTAATTATATCACTCAATAGATGCCCGATTCCTCAAGCAGAATTAGCTAAATACCTTGGAATCCATCCTGACGGTAGATTAAATTGGAAGCATCAGGTTAGACAAAAAGCAAAACATATTAGAACTAAAATAAAACAACTGTACTGGTTAGTCGGAAGATACTCTCAACTTGATCTAAAATCAAAGAAGTTGATCTATAATACAATTATAAAGCCAATTTGGACCTATGGGGTGCAAATATGGGGTTGCACTAAAAATTCAAATCAACTAGTCGTACAACGGTGTCAAAACAAGGTTCTTCGATTGATTATCAATGCCTATCGCTATGTAACTAATGATGCACGATGACCTGGAAATCAAATGGATTTGCAAAGTAATCCAAGATTTCGCCTTGAAACACGAAAGAAGATTACTAAATCATAATAATGTGGAAGCAATACAACTGCTGGACAGCGCGCAGGATGTCAGGAGATTGAAACGAACAAAACCATACGAACTTATATAAAGTGTATACATTTTGTGTAAACTATAGCTATAAGTTAATAATTAATAAATAATTATAATTATGTAATTGAGGAATACATACTGATGTATTTTCTCGCACTTGTCTTGTTTGTTAATTAATCCAAGTATATAGGAAAAGCAGTCATAAATTAATTGTAAATTAAGATTCTACTAACCGTATCTAATAAAGATGTTATAAAAAATATTTATGTATATATTTGGACAAAGTAAAATTGTTGCCAAATTGGCAATAATAGGAAAACCGTGTCATACCGGCCAATTCCACTTTTGTCGACTATGTCCAAATTATTTGAAAAACTTCTTGAAAAGTGTAAAACTGATAATTGAGGAAAAGCATCTTATTACGGAATATCAGTTCGGTTTCATCCATCATGTTCGGACAGAATCACCGAGAAGAAATTAAACATTCTTCAGCTGTGTTTTTAAATATTTCTCAGGCTTGCGATGAAGTTTGGAACTATAATTTAAAGCCTTTGATTAAAACGTTCCTGGCCAATACTCAAACATGTTAGAATTATCTATAAATGACCGATATTAGAAAGTCAAACAAAAAGATGTCTATTCAAACTTGAAGAAAATAAAAGCAAGTGTCTTACATGGAAGTGTATTAGGACCATTTATTTATCTGCTATATATTCTGGACTTTTCAGCATCCAATGAAAATGCTGTTGCTATATTTGCATATGACACTGCAATCCTAGCTTTGAAATTAACAATACTGAATCAACAGAAAATCACGACCGACTATTGCCGAAATACAATGCTGGTCAGAAGAATGGCGAATTAAAATGAATTCAAATAAATCATTGCATATTGATTTCACCAACAAAGAATCAAAAACAAGCCAGTATACATAAATAAACAACTAGTCTCGCTTGGAAATACAGAATTATTTTACCAACAAATCTTGAAACCAGTGTGGACCTTAACCAATGTGATAAAATATTTAACTCTGGAGTTGTACCAGCCAAAGCAATAGAAACGTTATACAAAGATTCCAAAACAAGGTACTGCGATTTATTGTTGTTGCTGCAGGGTACATTAGGAAAGACAATCTGCACGGGAACCTAAAGGCAGAAACTGTCGAAAACGTTATCTAAGACTATCATCAATGTTGGGGTTCTCTAGCTCTTAGATTATGATGGGTTAGTCAGAAGATTAAAGAGATTAAGACCATCTAGTTCAGTGAAGTTATTAGTAAAACCCAGTGCACGTTAAAAACACTGAAATAATTTATAGTTTATTTTTGCTACTTTACTAGATTGTTATAAAAAATAATAATAATAATAAAGAAAACATAAATAACAGAAGTGTATTTACTAAGATCATTAACAAATTATGTTTGCTATTAAACAAGTTGTTTTTATAACAATTTATTTGTTATTAGTAAATTGAAAATTGAATCTTTTTAAGAACTAAAAAGTGGAGGTTTTAATGCCAATGAAGACATAAAGTGCCAAAACATTCCAAATGCAATATATTTCAATAATTATTAAATTAAAAAGCGTCAAAAAGTTTATAACCAACTAGAACCTGATAAATCAACAACTGAAAAAATATAATCACCGCCTTTTTTTCTTAGCTAGCTATATTTTTGAACTGATTTTAACTTGCGATTAAAATAGAAATATGTTAATTTGTAAAGGAAACACATTGAATGGAAATATATATAGTTACTAAAATTGTATATTCGATCACAAGTTCAAGCTCTGTATTCGGTTCGATCTGAGAATTTATGTTAGTCTGCCTCAACCCAATGAATGCATGTATAACACACAACAAAAAAAAGCAATAAAATAAAAATAAAATTGTGTTAAAAAATCAGATAATTCAAAATTATATTACTTTTAATGTATTTAGTAATGTTGTAAATATTACATTTATTGTAGACATATATAAGTTAATACAATTACATTTTCATTAGAGATCGTTTTATTAGAAGTAAAGAGACTGTAGTAATTAATGTGATTTTTTTTGTTTGCTTATTAAATTTTTTTGAAATGTTTCAGTTTAACTAGTAAAGCAACTGCAACTCTAGATAAAATTATAAAAGCTGATATACAGAATGCTTTGTATGGGCTAGCTTACCTGCTAACAGCCGTTAAATTGTGCTAAACAGGGTGCAAAAATACACAACAAGCAAGAATAATGCTCTCAATAATATCTGTCTAAGATTGAACTAAAAAATGGAGCAGTTTCAACTATCTGGTATACAAATATTTATTAAGGTTTAAATATCACTTTAGAATTCCTTTAGCTAGTTTTCCCATGCTTATTCTGTTCATCTATGGTTTAATAAATAATAGGAACCACGAAAGACTAACCGATAGATAATCAAATAGAATTAGCTTGTAGTAAGCCATAATAATTAATAGCCATAATTAAACACTCTTAAAAATATCTCTATTTAAAATGATTGAGAGTGCAGTTAAATTTGAATCTTTTATTTTTGAATTAGCCTTAAAACATATAAGATTGCTTAATAGACTAGCCTAAGCTTCTTTAAGCAGTTCGGCGGTATAAAACGGAAATTTCCAAAAACAGATATTTAAAACCCATCTATAAAATAATTAAAAAATAACTTTATCTGTAAGAGAATTATTATAAATATCCTACAATATATTGATCCCATTCACTATAATGATTATTCACAAACGACCGTTCTTTATGATATCTAATAATTTGAAGTTGATAGAGTGCAAAAGAATTATGATGGTTTTACACATATTTTCTTTTGAAGAAAGCTTCTTTTTCAAGTTTCTTTTTACATTCAGTTAAAATAGCATGTCATTATATAACACTATTATGGGACCAGCTAAATACAGTTATCGATAGTTATACGAAGTCCTTTAGTTATTGTTAAAATACAGGTTTTAGTGAAATTTTTTAGGTTATGCGAGCAGTTATTTTATCTTGTATAGAAAACTGATTCACCAATGCAAGTTTCTTTTGGATTCCAAAACAGTGACTTTTATTAAACTTTCTTGATATATGTCCCCTTTCTCTATAAGCTCCCTTTAGTGTCCTGATCTGAGGTCACAACATTCCTTAAACTCCTGTAAAAATTTATAATTCTCCAAAAATCGCACTATAACCGATTTTTTAAAAACTTTAAATAGAACATATTAAATGTAATTTAAATAGAAAATTTGTATCACATTTTTATGGAAGATATGAAAGAGACTAACCAATACTAAATATCCTCTTATTCTCTTATTGAACTTATTGAACAATCTAATAGTAAGTAAATATATAGGAGCTTTAGGGCAATGAAGAAATAATAGTTGCAATTCGTGAAAAATAACGCAGTCTTTCTTTAGGACACTGCATTATATATGGAGATAAATGATCTTAAATATGATCTTAAAAAGCAAATATTGAACTATTTAATATTTGTACCAAGATTCAAACATGGGAGTTTCTTAATTAATATAACTTTCCAGAGGTAGTCTTTTTTATAAACATTAAAATACTGAAAGAGAACAAAGCTTATTAAAAACCCTATTAGTTTAAAATCTAATAATATATTTACTTTATAATGGACATATAAAGCTCGTGTATTGCCATACTTAAACTTTCAGGAAGTTATAAATGAATGCAGAATAAACTAATTATAAACTGGGTTAGAAGTTGCTGCTATCTCAGCTATTTGACAGAGCAGGGAACAAAGCAATAATTAAACACAACGGAGGCATCGTGTCCCGACTTCTAGGAGTTGCGTGAATATACTATTCCTATTTTGCAGAAAAGCAAACAGTTTAGGTATAATTCAGGTAAAATATGATTTTCTGAGATATTAACAGGGATTACAAGTAATCATATATGTCATAAAAATCAAATAAGACTTGTACTATAACATCTAGTCTCTTACGATAAGGAACGCTACATTCCCTAATACACGAGGATTTTAATTAAAACTGAATTCCAAATTTCTCGTATTCCTACCTGTCATTTCAGTTAGTTACTGTTCACGAATTGTTGCTCGCCAGGGTAGTGGTTAGGTGGTAACTTTTAAGTAAATTTTATTACATTTCAATTAGTTTTGTATAATCATTTATTACCTAATAGAGAGAGTTAGTAGCGGAAAATACGAAAATACGTGTGTAAGGCATGAATTAGTAGTAAAGTGTTATTATATCCACTCATCTACGATAATATTGGCAGTATTGTCAAGCTACTGAACTACTACTACTACTAAAAATAAAAAGGAAATATTAATTTTATATAGTAAGTATATAGTAAATATTCAGAAATTTTTACACTAACTACGTATAAATACGAATTACTGAGATTTTTTATTTTTGAAGAACGAGGAACGATTTTTGAGGAAGGGTTGAAGAAATTACTGGAAGATATTGTCTGGGGGAAAGTTAAAAAAACTGAAAGATGGCCAGCTAATAATTATCATCACCAGATTACTGTGCAAAGACACCGAAATGAGGAATAAGAGACGGTACACATTTTAGATTTGTAACTCTCTAAGGTACAATCCTGTACAGATACTGAGTAATATAATTATTAGTAGTTCGCTGAATAAAATATGCCACAAGGACTGACAACTGTCAGGTATTGCTAAATAAAATGAAATATATGTTCATATTGCTAGTACCTTGAGATCAGCATCAAAGGTATAATGTGTAAAAACTTCCTGTCGTCTGACTTTTCGAGAAGAGAGGCAAGCTTATCATAGTTAGATCAACAGTTCTGCAATATAATGTTGAAAATTTAGTGACTAACTAGTGATAAAAAAGTGAGTCTGTTTACTTTGATGTGAAAAATGAGGTAAGACAATTAAATTCTAATAATACGAAATACGAATGAATAATTTATAGCTGATAAAATGATAGAAATTGCATACAGAGGGATGTCAAATTCTGTAGATCGGTTCAGATTAAATCAATTAATAACGATCTAGAATAATAGTTAAACTTAAGTAATGATGTAAAAAAGAAGTCACAAAACTAATATATTTTTTGATAAATTACCATAAAAATTTCGTAATATGACACAATATTTAATCCATATATTATATAAGTATAAGGTAGAGTATAAGGTAGTATATGAGTATAAGGTAGAGGTTTTAGTGAGTAGGCGTCAACTATATATCCCGTCTTTTGGCTATAAAAGCTTTGTCCGAACTAAATGTAATAATTCAATAATTCACAAATAAATTATCTTTAGCTTGTTATGTCTTATATTTGCTATGTTTATGACCAGAATAGCTGGCTATTATCAAAAATACTCTAAATAATTTAAATATTATATTTATAACTGTTTCTTACTTATATTACTTCTACTATTATTTAATTTGCTACAGCTAAACTTGTTATATAATTATTGGTTTGCTTTATCAATATTTCTGCATTAATTATTCTTTTTTTCAAGATTTCTGCGTTGTGAAACAAATAATTAGTCACAATGCTACAAATTTTATGCTATCAACATATATCAAACACGTTATTAACTACATTTTGTTACATTAGCACTATATTAAAAGATCATGGCCGAATGTCATGATGTCAGTACTTGCCATTAGATGGTAGTCAAATTTTGAAGTCCAAGGTATACAACGTTTTGTATCCATTGAACGATAATTTGAGAAAATTAGTATCAGCAGGAAAATTATAAGACAAATTATTTTTGTGTAGAAATTTGTATATATGGGCCATTTGATTGTTACATGTAGCTATTCTCGGAATTTAAGGCATTTGTGTTTGAGCAATCGACAACGCCGAAAGAAGGCAACCTCATTTGCATAAAACTATATCCATATCTATGAGCTTTTCTATGTCAATTTACTACATTTTGCCAAAAGAGCTGGTGAAGTCAGTTTTTATGATATAGTCATGAAATATGCCAGCCACTCAGCTGATTAATTAAGCAGCATTTGGATCGAAATGCAAACTGCTCATCTTGGATAATATTCTTCGTTTTTGCATCTTCAGTTAAAACGCAGAATCGCTGATATTCTCTCAATAATGTTTGGTAATGTACTGAAAAGACTAACTGGAGGATATTAAAATGGCTCTTTTTTCGAAACTACAAAAATATAAGCCAATTTCTAACCATTTACAGAATTTCTATTTCAACATGAACTCGCTCCAACATTGTATTTTCGTACCGATCTTTTAATTTTTATTGGATAATAAAGAAAACAGAAGATAATAAATTCGATTTTATGTTATATAATATCATATTGTATATTTTGTGAGATATTAATGAAAATAAAAATTAAACTAAAAATGCATCGGAAATATCTAACATCACATCAACACCAAACTACAATTATTTGCGACCAAGTTGCCAAAGTTGTACAATATTTTATATTCCCATAACAGAGACGTCAAACTGAAATACAACTGTTGCCAGTGAACATTTGAATAATTGTCAAAAGGTAATTCAAAATACACATTAACAACTACTCCAATTTCGCTGCACCCTTTATTTCCATTCAATTTCAATTTCCTATTTTTACGGAATAATTATTGCAGTCAATTGAGCCATTTTCTTGAATTCTGTTAGTTACCCGTTTTAAAAAGTATTATGTTGCTCCGTATGAAAACTGCGAAATATATTATAGAAGAAAAATTCAGCAAGGGTATAACGAACGGTAAAATAATATGTCAAAAAACCATGTAAACTATGTAGATATACAAGACAATAAACGAATAATAGAGAGATAGTTGTAACAATTCAGGAATTCTTTTGTAAAGAGAAACTAACATGCAAAAATGTTTACCGATCAATAAGAAAGGAGGGAGGACGGAACAGTGAAGAATAGAAAAGTACGGGATCACAATATAATGGCGGATAAAGGATTACTTGGCCATGGGAGAGCTATGAAAATAAGTAACTAACATATTTTTTTAAAAGTCGGTAATATATAAGAGCTAATATATAACAGAAACGCAGACGGAATTTGAAAAACCAAGTAGTTTACAAAACGATATGTTAAAATAAGCAAGTAATCAAAAGGATACTCCAACAATTCCAGAAAAACAAAGATGTACCCAGGATTAGTACATAGACAAGTACCCACTTTTGGCTTTTTACCAATTCTGGCATTAATTTCCTTTTTCTGGTTTCCACCAGACATCACTTCCGATATCGAACACCTTTAGAACTGAAACAAGGCAAGCCAAAAGACTAAACCCTACATCAAATCGAAAAGATGAGACTGCCAAGGAGGATATGAAAATATATGAAAAAAAATTGCTGACGATGTTTTGATAACCATATGCAGATGGAATACGGAAATAAAAAATATATGAAAAATATAAAGAAAAACGATGATAAGAAAGCCAAAAGAAATAAACATCCAACATTAAAATAAAAAGTGAGGATTGAAAATTATTATAAATATTCAAAATTATATAAAATAAATTCATATACTTTACAAAACAGAGACGTTAACATCGGCCAACAATGGAAAAATAACATACAAAGAGCGGAAAGGAAATACATCAGAACAGTGAGACGGACAACAAAGAAGGACAGGATGAGAAATACAGAAATTATTAAATACCTCAATATGGAACCATTTGGAGAGTACCTAGAAAAGGGGCAATTTAGTTGGCGAGGCCGCTATAGCATAGGGAAGAAGCTGTTCTGGGAAGCAAAGCCGGAAAGGAAGAAAGGGAATCTGGGCTGAATACTACCTCTCTAGGTACTACAGAAAGGAGGAAAGCCCAGCTGAACCGATAATATTGAGTAGACACAAGAAACATTGAGCCGAATTCGTACATGGAATATGGGGTAATTACAGTTATTTATTTTCGTCCAGTAACATATATAAACCACCAAAATAACATTTTTATAGTAATTTAGTGTCCTTCACAAAATGTTTTTAGGACTCATTATTATACAAAACAGGTATACAAAATTTACGTCCAACTGGTAGTGCTAAATTGATGCCTTTTCTTGCTGATGATAATAAATATATAAATTATACGGGGAAGAATTTAATTAAGGTATATTTTATTTCACTAACACACACTAAAATTAAACAGCACTTTACCCGATATGACAAACAATAACTGCTTTATTTTATAAAGGTTTTGTTTGTAGTTAAATTAATGTAAAATCCTTAAATATGGGTACTATAATTTGCCATTAATATAATAGCTACATTTTAGTATGAAAATATAACAGGGTAATTTTATTAATGATTGTATATCACCTCATAAATTATAATGCCTGTATGCTTTCCACAATTATATATCCAACGTTACCATTTGTTTATTATTTGTGTTGTTTGTTATAACCTATCGAAAACTTATGCGACCTTGGATATATTGTTAATTTATTTGTTCGCTTTAGCTTTAAAACGAAACGTGTTGAAATAGTTTTTGAGTAGAGATTTTGCATCTCTCAACATTTTAACACTGTTAGCCCAGCCATGCTGTACTGATATGAACAAGTGGCACTCAAAAGGCGTTATATCTTGTGAGTAACTGGGTGCGGCACAATTTAGTGTACTTGAGCTGCAACTGATATATCTCTTAGAACTGTTGCAACCTATGGCCCGGGGTTGTAGTGTATCTTTTTGCGTCTTTATTTTCGAAGAGTACATTCATGTATACATTTCATTTTGTTGAATAGACGTCGGTTTTAGCAGCTTGCGATGCACCACAACTTTAATGCCATCATTGTAGGTAAAGTTGATGTAATAACTACTAGATAACTAACTACATAATAACGGTTTGAAAATTCTTTGTAATCTCCAGCTGGGAAGCTAGGAAGGGCAAAAATTATTTTAATAAAATATCACTATGAAGAAACAAAATTCAGAATGATTGACAATCAAGTAACAGCAATAGCAATTAATTTAGATAGGTATAGATTATACAATTTACTGGTTTCTGAGATACACTAAAAAATACCTTTCTATGTATTAAGTAACTTTAAAAAAGTTATAGTTGATGGGAACATCAGCGCTAAAATGCAAGATCGAGTCTAGAATGTGAAGAGTTGCATAAAGCAGATGCTGACTAGGATGTAACTACATGTAAACAGGTAGGCTGATTTGTTGGCCAACTAATCCAATGCTAGTAACAATGCTATGTACTTTGGGATGAAGTTTGACGCAAAACCTCTTTAGAAGGAGCATGTCAAAATGAAAAGAAAATAACTGGAAGAAAACTTAAAAAAATATATTGGCTATTCGGAAGAAAATCTAAATTATCCCTAAAGAATAAGCTCATGATGGACAAGCATATTGTAAAACCTATATGAGTTTATAGAATTCAGTTAGGGTAATTTTTATACGAGAATTAATATCAAGATAATTAAATCGAGGTACCATGATATAGATGCCCGGTTTTTCAAAATAAAGTCCTGAGAAGAATTGGGGATTCACCCAGAGGAACAATTACTTATACCCAGACCTTGAGATTCCAACTCTCATAAAGAAAATTAAGAGATTCGCAACAAGACATGAGGAAAGACTCCACATCCATGTTAAAACTAATGTGCTACATTAACAACACTGAATTAAGACGTAGACTTTCGAGAATTAAACCGTGTGATCTTGTGTAGTTGTCTAGTAAAACAAGTCTTTCTATATAAATATCTATTTAAATTACTGTAGAGGCAAAATTTAAGTTAATCAACTATTAATAATACGTCACCAAATTTTTTAAAAAATAATTGGCATCAAAAGTACCACTTTTAAGTCAATGTAATCCGAACCGATAATTGGAATAGCATATGCCTACAGTGAATAACTCAAGAATACTAAATGAAAAATTATTATTTTGTCTAGAAGTAAAGTAAAGTTCTTCGTAGAAGTAAAGTTGATTTTAGTGACTGGACCTACAGTTTAACGTGGGTTCTGAACCACGGTCCTTGACATTAAGCCTACCGATTGGCGAATGACTAACTTCTGATCTGATCCAGCCTGGTTACAGGTGTGACTGGAATCATTTTCCTTGTCGGATTTTGCATTATTGCATAAGAGAGTTACAAATTTTAAACAGCCACAAACGTAAATTTACGACCATGCTCCAGCAGAAGTAGGAGGACCATCCTGTCACCTTTACCAATGCGCCTCCAAGTTGGCAAATATCTTGTATAGAGAAAGCATCCTATTTAACACTTGAGTCAGGTTGTTTAACAGGTCTTTATGTTCATATTTCGTATTTCTATCAATAGATATTGATGATCAAATTCATATAGCTAATAAATCATTATTTCATTGCTTAATATGAATTGTTTGTTATAACAGCAAATGACGCAATGATTCTCAATAATTTATTCATAGTAGTCGCATGTAAAGCAATTTAGAAATTCAAGTATTTGGCCTATTAATTTTAACAAACTATTATTTCTATTTTTGTTGGTATTAAAGTGAGCTAATAAATTAAGATGAAATACAAACAATGAATAACAAATTTAATTACTCTCTATTGAGAGAAATATTAACAATAACAGTATTTCCGGTTAATTAAAATTTAACTGTAGTAAAGATAGTTACCTAAAACAATTCATTACAGATATTGTAAAAATAATACATTATATGCTATACATTTTTACTGTTTATTATTTCATTTTATTATAAAATAAAGCCTTAAATAATATGGAAGTGAAATAAATCCTGTAAATATAAAAAAATTAATAGTAATGGTCCTATCTGAATAAAAAATCCTTAACTTAAAATTTTTAGCGTTACTAAGCGGCATCGCTTTAACCACATATTCACATTGTCGTACGCGTTTTACCATATTACTGAAAAAGACGCCTTTAACATGCAAAAAGCAAAATTGGTTGGAGCATTTCGCTAAGAGGCACCCTGGATCGTTGCTTTATAACCACTTATAATAAAAGCCCGACTTCGTTGGATTTCCGGCCCTATTACGATACAGCAAAATGTAAGCGCTTCATGAAATTTGTTTACTTTGACTCAGTTCAGTGAACTTAAACGGAAAATAATTTTGGACTTTCATAATTTGCTTTCAATCATCAGAAGGAAGAAGTTTTTTTTGTTCAAATTAAATTATACTATTACAAAATAACGTTTTTGATCGAAAATTATTTGTTTTATATTAACATTAATCTATATAGAGTTACTGTATTTTAGAGTTAGTTATTAATTTAATGTGAATATGCACAACAAATGTGATTCAATTTTCACGAAAAACTATTAGTTTAAAATTAGTTATGCGAAAAAAGATTATTTGATATAATCAGTATTTTACTGAACGTATTGTAACTGATCAGCTGAGCAGTATTAAAAAGTTGACAAATATCAAAAACTTATTCCAAGTAAAAATTAAAATTACATAATAAAAGTATGTTTTGATCGCCAACTAACTGCACTAAATATTTATGAAGGCGAGCAGTAGAAATAAACCTGCCACTGCTAAGATCAATGCAGTAAAAAAATCCTTTATAAAGTCGTAGTATGAGTTAGGGATGAAAAAAAAATCGCTATTCCGATTTTAAAAATATTTTTTTTAAATTAATTAATTTTTTAACCTAATACTTAATTTTAAAGGTTGTATATTTTTGTGGCTAATATTTAACTTTTTTTTCTTAAAAATATCGATTTTTTTTTAAATATCGATATATGAATACGTTATATAAGAATAGAAATTTGTTAATATTTTAGGAAAATTTTTATTAAAATATTAGATGGCTTTTCCACAAATCTAGTATATATTTTTATTTCAATGATTATGTTCCATTTATATAATATGCTGAGTTGCCCTTTCATTCAATTTCAATTCAATTTCAATTCATAAAATCAGAATTCATCGCAATAGGAAACAAATTTCGCTATTTTTGTAGTCTCGTTTTATGATGGTCTATACAAAGAATCACGCGATAAGTGGGATAAGCAAATAGCGCCACGACTGTATTTATATTTTATTTATGAGATATATTTGCATAGAGCAATTTGCTGATCAATGAAGACCATGTTAACAATGATTCCATTTCTGATTTCATATATATATAAATGAATCGTTGTTCGTTAGTCTCGCTAATACTCGAGAACGGCTGGACCGATTCGGATAATTTCGGTCTTGAGTTATTTGTGGAAGTCCAGGGAAGGTTTAAAAGGTGTATAGATATGATAATGCTCGAAATTAAATAAAAATAATAATTTTGTTTTCTCTTTGATGTATCCCCCGTCATTCAGAAATAATAGTTTAAAATGAATAACTAATTAAATTCTATTATATATTCTAATATATATTTATTCTCAGGTGGTAAACAATAAACTTAATTTTAGCTAACTACAGTTGTTAACTATATATCATATTATTGTGATATAGATTGATAAATCTTAAGTTTTGTCACAAATTAAATTTGTGAACGCCACCAAAATATTTGACATTTGACAACCAACTAATATGTCGATCCATGTTCTATGTCGATCGATACCTCAGACAAAGAGTGCAATCTTCTATCTTTTTGAGTTACGACTACCGCTACGTGCGCGGGAACTTTCTCAACTTCGGTGATCATTTGTGATTGAATTTTGTGTGCTTTTTTTTATTTTTTTTGTGATACTTTACTGCTAAGTGCGCGAGAACTTTTCTCACTTTGACTAATTAAAATTTAGTTTACTGCTAAGTACGCGAGAACTTTTCTCACTTTGATTAATTACAATTTACAATGCCGACATGAAGATAACCTGACTTAGGTTGTCGCAGTCAATCAAATGTGCGAAGAACTACCTCACGTTCTAACCACACTGATGACCAGAGAGAGACAGATCAAGAAAATAGTCGTATTGCTGTATCAGAATTACGTACTTTAGAAAGTGACAATGAAGTAGATAGTGAAACATACGACATAATGAAATTGAGCGATTCTGCAGACACAGTGCTTCTGTGATCCTGGAACGAGCTGCATTCCACTATGATGTGGCAATATATTATTGTGCCGACAAATCGGTAACAATTGGGGAAATGATAATTTGTAGATATTGCAAGGCGTTGCAATACAGTGGTGAATCTACTGGATTATGTTGTGCTGGAGGCAAAGTAAAATTCCCACAATTGGTCCCACCACCAAATCCTTTACGCTCTTTAGTTTCTGGGATTGGAAATGACTCTAAGCACTTCTTGGTCAACATTCACAAATATACAGGACAATTTCATGCCCACTTTCAGGATATACCATAACATTTTATCTTATTTTCTATGTATCTTCATATCTTTGTTACATATTAATGTACAATAAAGTATTATAAACATTTTTTTATAATATTCAAGTTTGTATTAAAATATATATCAGAAATAATTATTGGACACATCTTTAAATATCGCAGATACAAGGACAAATTTATCACTTACTGGGGGCGCTCTTACCACTATCAGGTGCAGATCATCAATTGTTACAAATTTTTTATGGCGAATTCAGATGCGGAAGTTGATAAGCGTTGTGCTCGTAATCCAACAGTGAAGAGAACCATTGTACAAGAATTACAAAGGTTTCTTCATCAGAACAACAATTTAGTAAACATCTTCAAAATAGCATTGGATCGGATGCCATCTGACAGCCATAATATTGTCATTCGGGCTGATCGGGCACCTGCCGGTGAACACCCAAGGAGGTTTAATTCACCCACCATTGACGAAGTGGCTGTTGTCATTATGGAGGAAAATTGACAATCTAGAGATATTGCGCTATAAGTTAGTGCTATGAAATTCTATTCATACGAGGCATAATCCGTGAAAGTGAAGTAAATTATATTATTATGTGTCGACGACTTTTTCATCAGTTTGCAGTTGATATGTATGTCAAAATTGAGACTGAACGATTGACATAGATCCGTTTGAACCAACACCAGCTTCGATTAAAGAGATATATTCATCTCCGCGATGCTATAAATGCAGATCGCAATGTGAATAATGTGGCAAGAATGACAATTTTGCCAGCCAGCCTTTGTTTATTTATGCACCTCAAAACAAAACAAAAAATGCAGTTTATCAGAAAGCTTTAAATTGATTAACAAACTGTATCATAACTCTGTCTGTAAATATTTAATTGAAACCTTATAAATAGCCAATATTTCAGGAAAACTCTGTTTTTTCAGTATGAAACATCATGTGTAATTAATCGAAAATAATAATAAAAATTCATTCATACCGAGCATTTTACCGAACTTAATGTTACGGATTATTAGGTCTTTTATTTATCGATTGAGACAATACAAAATCTGGGGGGTCAGCTAGTTTATTAATAAAAACAGATACCAAATAAAACGAAAATGGAAATATCCAAACGATATAGACCCCAAATATAATATTTGACTGATACAAAGTTAAAAGTACAATGAAGTTTAAAAAAATTGAAGAATTAAACATGAAATATCTTACGTAAATATTAACATAAGTATTCAAACCATCCCATTTATTTATTAATAAAATCTAATACACAATAAAATCCTTCTAATACTTATAAACTTTAGTAAAATATTTCATAGCTTATCCAAACATAAAATATAATATAAAGTTATATGGCCACTCCCATTTACTGTGTATAAACAAATTCTCCCCTAATTAGAGCTTTTTATCCTACTCATATCTGATATACGTGTTTTCATGTAGATTAAAAATGTGGTTTAAAACTTATCATGAATGGTATTATTTTAGTCCGTGTAATACGAACATAAAAATTAAGTGTTATATGAAATTCCATTATTATAAATAAACTAAGTAATATTAGTAATAATGATTGCAATAATTTCCAATAAGTTCCCAAACAGTATGAATAACTATATTTAAAAGGAAGCTTATCTTAACAGTAAACTTATTTTTTATTATGCGAAAGTATTTAATAATTTTTGCCATAATTATTATTTAATTTAGAATATCTGTATAATAATTGTATCAGCTGGAGCAATACCTTAAAAAATAGGCACAGAAATATTTTTGTCCTGTAACAAATTAAATCCTGCTTACAAAACTCTGTATGATCTGTAAAACGAGATTTTTTAATTCTTACCGACCAACAAAAAAGCTTTTAAACTATAAAATTAGAGTAATATTAAGCCCCTCATTGAGAAAGGAAGCTTGTAACCTCCAATAACTATAGCTTAATATTCGAGATTAAGTAATAAATATTCTACATATCATTTTGGTAGATAATGAATAAAATTGGTATGTGTTTATATAACGCAAGAGCAGCAAACAAAATGATAAAAGAACGATGTTTATGTGCGGATATCTGAGTGATTCCTCATGAAAAATAAATATCTTAATACCACTGCATTACTCCATTTATAACCGATTTGAACAGTTGAACAAAAAGAGGGCTGTTGAAAACTATTAAGTTACATCTTTCAACGTAGTAAAACATCTATGCAACCTAGAATCAATTATCTACGATTTCTTAACAGCATAAATACTTAATAAATAATCTTCCTTAGAGAAGACATTGAGTTGACAGCCATGTTTTAGTTTCCGATTAGTTGTCGTACTGTCCGTTCTTTCTCTGTCTGTCTATGTATGCGACGAGATTTATTTCATCTTAATACGTTGACAAATGAGACCGTCAATACCTGTTACTCAAGTTAACTTGTAATTATACACTCAAGTGGTTATAATTTATATTTTGGAATTGAGCAATTAATATAAATAATATAACTTGACTTATACAACATTATAAATATTCTCTAGATTTTTAGATTTTTATTCTCTTATTCAGCGAATTTGTATCAAGTCATAAGATAATAAGTCAGAATAAGGATCGTCATTAATTAATCAGTTAAAGTTTTTCATGAAATCATAATTAAATTGAAATAAATTAACAATAAAAATAATTTTAAAAATAAAATATGATAATAGCTTAATAAGTACTAGTATATTATAGATTTTAACAGAGTAGAGTTCATAAGAGAATATTTTATGTCAGTATTCCGTTAATTAACTGTAGGATGTTGCATTAATTGAGATAAATTATTTTCAATATACTGACAGCAAGGATTTTGTAACATAATCGATTTTATACTACGTTTTAACACATTACGTTAAAGCTTGAAAAACACTTCGGGGGTTAAAATATTATTAGATTAGAACTAGCGGACTTAATGTAAATTTACAAAATATTATTTTTATGTTTATTTAATATGTGATAATACCTTGGCTAGAAATTATTATGTATATCAAGACTGATGGAATATTTATATAAACGTTAACTTCAAAACTGGTGCAATTTACAATACTAAATGAATTAGTAGTAGTTTTATTATAAAATTAAAATAAAAATATATATAGTTCATCAACTGAAGATTTTTATCTATAGCATAACAGAAAAACTTTCACAAATGATGGGACATAAATTGGAGAAATCAATAGAAGGGTTATCATGGCTTAACTAACATAAATAATTATGTTCTTTCTGGATACCAACATTACTATTAAATCTGAATGTAAATTATCATAAAATAATTATTTCTAAAGTTTTTATGGAACAATCAATTGATAGATATGGATCCAGTCACTACTTTATGATAACAAGATTTACACTAAGGTTAATTTTATTCATAATTCTTAATTCTATTTCATCAAATAATATGCCCTCAACTCAGGTCTTCAGTTTGCGTGACATTGAAGTCAAAATGACTTTGTTATGCTTGTGGTTGTTGTATGCTCGGTAAACGTGGAAAAATTATAAGATATTTGCAGTATTTGGTTTTGGTTTAGTAAACACTCACAAGCCATGGGCACTGAGACATTTTTTTAATGAGTGCAGAACAAAGCTATACAAATGGTCTCTTTGCGGAAATATATACTCCTCATTTTCTGTGCCAGAGTTATGGACGGAACAGAAAAATCATGTAAATCATGTAGCAGTATAAGCCAGTTCCATGTATGGACAGTCGCCCAGTGTCAATTTATTTAGGTACAAGTGCAAAAGTACAAACAATGTGCCAAAAACAGAGAGGTAATATTTATCGGAACTGATATTCGCAAGTGTTGACGCAAAATGTACAAAATATGTACCTCTTGATGAAGCTTAGCAAAAATTGAAAGGGGTTTCAATAATTTTGGAGCAAAGATATGACGAGCGTTTACTATTGTTCTGGTTCTGACTTATAGTCAGTTTTCTGACTTATATTTTTTCATTCAATAAATGACCGTTAATGGTCACAAATAGTGAAATAATGAATTTATTGGATATTTAAAAAAATTTAGCCACCCCAATTTACCTTATAAACAGCTTCTGGTTGTTCAGGTCCAAAACTGTGTAAGAAAAGATGTGTAAATAAAAAAAGAACTGATTATATTACGTGAACAATTATATAATTAATTTATTTGATATTAAATTAGTTTAAACAGTTATTCTAATTTAATAAAACACTATCTCATGTGCTTTGTGAATTTAATATGCGTATTTAGAAATTTGATTAATAACAGTATGATGGGTCCATTATCCAAATTAGAAAAAAAAACAGGTCCATATGTTTTTTTTTACTACAGCTTATTTAAATCCCGTATACCCTCCATCCATTTCCAAATCAGATTTTCTGCTTTATTAAATAAACTCCGATATTCAATTTCTATAAGGCACCTAAAAGGAAAAAAAAAGATGATGTATTTCACGGCTAACAATAAAGTGTTTGTTCTTTTTAACATTTTCTCGAAGGCCGTGCGAAGTTTTCGGTGTAACTTTAGAATACTTTTACCTTGTGTAAGTTAGGTGTAGATTTCTTTTATCTTGCCAGTATTTATTTCAAAAAGATGTACGAGTTACACATATATTTCAACACATTTTTCTTTTATGGCTATACTTTGTAAATTATAAGAACATAGGAGTATGTCTTTTATAAAACAACTTATAAATTTATTATAATTTTTTTTTTTAAAACCAATAGATAACATTTTATATTTTCAAAATAATGTAAATATGCGTCAAGCATCAGGAATATAAATTAATATTAATGGCTTTACAACAGTTACTGTGTAATGCATTTCATCGGGTACGTTTGTAATTAACTTCATGTTGAAACCTCACTGACACTTTCACTTTCAGAATATATCATTTCATCGAAGTTTGAAGAAAAATTCCTTCAGTGTCCTAAAACTATGTGAATGTGAACTGAGTAAATCGCATTTGCTTGAACCCTTACTTTTTTACTTCAATTTGAAGAAAACGGAGGCAGAAGGTAAAGGAAAGCTGTGTGGAGCTTATGGCACATCGCTATCGACTACATTTGATGCTTTTGAATGAAAATCGGCCGAAATATGAAACAAGACAGAACAATGTTATTCTTTAGCATGACAATACTCGATCAAATATTGAAAAACCGTTAAAAATGTACTTGGAAACATTAGAATAGGAAGTTCTACACCACCCGCTGTATTTTCCAGATCTTGCTTCTTTGCTTCTTCTGATCACTACTTATGTCTGACATATGAGTCGTGACCTGTCTGAGCAGCATTTCACATTTTATGAAGAAACAAAATTATTCAATCAATTCATGTCAATTTCTCATGAGTCAGAGGGTAAATTTCTGAAGAGCCCCAAAAGAAACAGTAATAAAATTCTATATATATATATATATATATATATATATATATATATATATATATATATATATATATATATATATATATATATATATATATTAAATCGTCATTCGATTACAAAATTAAGAAAACCTTCATTCTATAAACCAGATTTTATCATCCTGCATCTTTTATTTTCTTCTGAAGAGTTGTAAATGAAAACTATTTTCATAAATTCGAGAATTCTCACTACGAATAGGTTCCTGCAGTAACAAAGAAGTATTATTTTCGGTTCTGATAAAAAATTTCCTGTTCACTTTATAGAAAGATTTGACTGAAAATTAATACTGAAAAATTATACATTTATATCCTCATCGTCTTAAATAATCTACGGAAAGAATGTCTACTGCTCAATCAATGGAATCTCAAAAATCCTGAAATTCCGTTGTATAATAGTGATTCCAGTTTCATCTACATTGTAAATTAATTCCGGTTTAATTGATTTAATGACATATTAAAGAGTCATTTGTATGTTTTTATTTAAATTATGTTTTATATTATTAGCTATGACAATCGAAAGCTATTTTTCATAAAGTAGATATAGTTACTCCAAAGGAGAGTTTACACGATTTTAAAATGAACTGGACCAGTTCGGTTTCTTGGGTTTCCTTAAGAACTGACTTTGTACCTCTTTTTAGAATAGTAGTAACATTCTTTTCACTTGATGTAAAAATATAGTTCTGGGAACAGAAGTTCGGCCCTTATATCTCTTGTGCGAATCTTTGTAAGGTCTCAATGGCGTCACTTTGTTCTTTTTTTCTAATATATTTTCTAAGTATCTGCAATAATTCACAATAAATTTATTTAGTCTTGATAAATGTTCAAGTCAGGGGTAATTGAGGACGTCCGTATTTTCCCAGAGAGCAACTAATTCGACGAATTAAAAAAAATAACAACAATAATTTGTAGGTTAATATAATTTATCATCGAAAGTTATTCTGTAGGTTACTATATTGACAAAACCCCCAATATTGTAAACACTAAAAATTAGTTTAAACTTGGCACCAAAGTTGTCGGCTTGCGCGAGGGTAACTTATTGAGGATATATCTGCTAGTCCGCATTTATCCCGCATCCTCAATTCCTCCGCCTTCCCCTACTTTCAAGAATTAATAGAAGGCTTTTTCCTCTATAGTTTTTTTTTTGAAGTTTACTATCTCTTTTTGTTCCATACTGACAGTGCTCTTTTCAAATGCCATATTTGCGTAAACAGAACATGGAGCCCTTGATATTATTTTCCCCACCCCTTTATCCCGACACAATAGCAGCAAATAACATAAAGTTTAAACAAAAAAATAAAAATAATGTAATTTCAATTGATATATTTGAATTATTAATTGAATTATGCATAATTGCAGAAATCGTATTATAAACTTTCTCTTAACCGCAAGGCTCAACAATTTTTTATGTAACAAACTCTTAAATAGGAACTCATACTTCGAATAACATAATTCACCGCGTGTTTTTCTTAAAAGAACCTTTGATGTCTTGACGAAGGTTTTTGTTTAAAAAATCTAAATTTGATCATATTTTACCTTTTAGTGACTTCCTTATTTATTTTTGGAAAATAATATTTTTTTGTGTCCTAAACCCTTGTCCAATTCATAAGTAGCGCAGTCGTTAAAATCCCGGGGAGATTATAAGGGTCAACTTTTTTCAAGTCCTTCAGTTTACTATAATCAATTTAATTATCAAGGAAAGGAGATAAGTCAACGCTAGATTGTCTATCGTTCCGCAGCATTCGAAGCATTCCTAGATGTAGTTCAAAGGAGTTCAGACAAACGTAACGCAGCTGACACTGTAAGATCACAAAAGATCGAAAACCCCTACACAAAAAACTCTTTTAATTAGGAAGCTATCAAAGTTTGAGAAGAAGTAGTTCGGGATGAACTGCCACCAAAGGTGATTGTTGTAGATTAGTACACATCATTTTTTAGTAGACATCTTTTTCTTAAATTAGTGTCAAAAGTACATATATATATATATATATATATATATATATATATATATATATATATATATATAATATTTACTTTGATTTTTTACTTTAAAAATAACTTGTCAAATTGTCAAACAACTAGTAAATTGTAAAACTAAGATCTACTTTATTGGTATACATTTTGAATCATATTTATATTTAAAAAAACAAAAAACTCTCAAATTAATAGAATTTAGAAAAATTTGTATGCAAGCCTTTACGAGTATGGTCTTTTAACACCGTTTACTCCCATTGGGCCACCGACAACGGTCAGTTCTCGTCGCAAATTGGGTTTCACAGCGCTAAATCGATTTACTGATGAGTTAATTTTCGTGTAATGGCTTTTTTCCACGCCGATCATTATGAACGTTAATTATTGTCCGAATATGTTCGGGTAACAAGATAATTTGGATAAATTAATTACCAAAGAGTGTTTGTTAATTTGTTAATAATTATCAATTTCATTTTAATATTAAGTTCATTAAAATTTAATATGTATCAATTAATATGTTGATTATAAAGTACCGAAAAAATACATAACAAAGTATATAATGTACCCGAAACATATTGATAATAAGAACAATTTTATTTGAGTAATGTTTCCTTTTGGGTAACCATTTCACCATTTCACGTAGACTATTAATCGTCAAACTCTATTATAATTTCTATATAGTCCTTCCAATAAAACATTCATTGTACATCATAAATGACTCCAAATACCCTGCCAAATTCATTTGTAAAAACGTAAAATTCGTTTTAAACTCGGACGGATTTTTCATTTCATTAGTTAGCATTACTTTAGATAAAAAGATATGATGTGTCTGAACATATAACCGAATCAATCAGTTGTCACATGTTTGCAAAATTATTCGAACCATTAATGATAATAAGTTTTTTGCAGTTGTTTGATATTTATGGATATTCTGATTAAAATTGATCTGATGGCTTTTGATCAAGATCACTTTGGTATCCTATTTCAGTTTTATTCGATATCTAATTTATGAAATATATAAAAATAGTGAGTATAATTTTCGATATAAACATAATTTATCATAATTGTTTCAGAGAAAATTGTTAGTCTTGGAAGTATCCATGGAAAACTTAAGGATATATAGCTCTTGTAGTAATGTAAGTCATCCCATCATATACTGTTATGAAACATATTATTTAACTGGCGTAAAGATAACCCACGAAGAGGTCTAATGGAATTTTAAGATAAGATTTTAAAAATAAGTATTTTTAAGTTTTTAAAGGAATACCATTTTTAAAAACATATAATAAAATTAAGGAGGATTTATTGTTTCAATATATGTATTTGGAGACGTGGATATTTCAAAATGAAACATTGGGCCACTCTGATGTTTAGGACAATCACAAACATAAATTTAGGACCATGCTTCAGCAGGATTCGAACCCGCGACTATCGCAACAGTAGGTGGACCGTCCTGTTGCCTTTACCACTGCGCCAAACAAGCCGGCTAAAAAAGTTTTTAAATTTAAGGTTTTAAAAATAAGGAAGCAAATATTTTAAATAGTCTTCACTTAGACATATTATGTTGATATATCAGTAATGTATAGAAATAGTAAATATTGATATTCGTTCTGAAGACACCTTATAACACCCCCAGGTCCTCTGTAGTTATTTGAAAGGTATTTCAACGATTTTTGGGATAAGCATGGAAAATAAGAGATAATAACTGTTTTTCAAACAATTCGCAGCTATAGAAAATATTTGTAAATATTTTATAGCGTTTTTTAAAGTTTTAAAATTTCATATTTTATAAAAACGGGCTTATTCCTTTTAATAATGGATGAGCGAAGCTGATAACGATTAAATGGGAACAATATCTCCATATAATGGAGAAACAGAAGCAAACATTGAGCCGGTGGAAGAATTGTACTCCTGGACCTATAGAAACTAAAGCTTACTACTGCCGAATATACCACCATGTTAAGGTATTTCTATATGATTAATATATTCAACTGAATTGGGTGGAATTTCTTCAGTGATGCTAACACATGTGCTCCAACTTGTTATAACGGAATGATTCAAAGGGACGATGAATCCGTCAATGACGAAGAAAAAGAGAAAAAGGAAAAAGAGAGAACAGAAACGATTATTTTAATAGAACAATCTACACCATGTGCATAAGAAAGTCTTGATAATTCATTTCTTAAGCTTCTGTCGAGAAATCAACTTTAGCGATTAGGCGATTTTGAATAAATGTTCATATTTAACGTATTTTACATATGGTGTTCCTTACAATATATTACACAATGCACTAACTGATATTATTTTCCAAGTTAAAGAAAGATTGCAGTCTTAATAATTTAAAAACTATCTCCACTTAAATTAATTATATTTTTACCGAAAAATTATATTAATAATACAAAATACAAGACAAAATATTTATAAAGAATAATAATGATATATTTAGATATAATAACCTCCATAGAAACAATGAAACTATTTATTTGTGGTTAGCATTTGCCTTTCAATATTTTTTATTTTATATGTTTAAATCGCAATACAAAAAACAAAGTTTCATTTATTTTAGTGGAGCTTTTTGAAGTTACAGGTCTTTGCTAATAAACCACAACCAAAACCAACCAACATGGAAATTTGGACTACTGAAATATGTACTATCGTCGAACCACGTTATATATTATTTTATACAAATGGGCTTCGAATAAATTAAAATAATAAAACAGTTTCATTATAAAATACCATACAAATGGATTCTTTCACTTCAATTAAAAATCAGTACGCCCTATACAAAAATCCTATATTTATATGATAATTAATGTATTATATTAATTATAGTTAAACATTTAATATTATATTTTAAAAATATTTCCATTTATTAATTATACTAATTGGCGCTAATATTTACACATTGAGTATTTTAACAAATACTCTTTTTATTAGAATACTTTATATAGAAAACCGTGTAGGCAAATTGCCCGTAAACATATTTACGGAATTTGCAAATATTAATCTTAATTCTTATAAAGGCAATTTTCAGGATTTTAGTATATTTTCAAATAAAGATTTTATATTATTGAATCGTTTTCGCCCCTACTTCCTTTGTAATAATATCAATTACATGTTTCAATCATAAAATAGATAGAGACGAAAATGAGACGGAGTTAATGAAAAGACCAATTTTAATTGAAATGAAAAATGAAAATAAATAACAAATGAAGTCAACAAAATAACACGATAAATTATATTAAATACTAAAGGTGCTTCTAAATGTGTTGGTTATATATACAACGATATAACTAAATACTCAATAAAAACATTTTTAAACAGATTATTTAAGATTATATATTACTATATAATAAGTAATATTGTTTTATTATATTTTTACCAATTTTTAAGACAGTTTTAGCGGTCTAATCTACTAATCGATATAGATTATATTCGAAAACGACTTACTAGGAGGGAAACTAAAAGTTACTGGGAACAGGATGAAACACCGACGACAGTAAAAAGATCATAACGTGCGTGTTAACTGAAAACTCATGCACATTTATTCTAGACTAGCTAGGCAGATTTCACATCTATGCGTTGCTATTACAAGAGTTGTAGTTAGGAAGTAATTGTTAGGTTAATTTTATATCTGCAAAATTTTGTTAATGCAATAAAATTAATTATTGATTAATAAAGAAAAATACTGTGATAATAATAATGAATACACTGAAATCCATAATACAGCAGTCTTCGCCGGTTCAACGCTCTTGCGTATGCTTAAATATTTCCGAAGTCCTGCCAGTAAATTTGGTATCGGTGTCCACACGTTATTGTTTACGAGAGCATTTTTAGATTAATGTTATGTTCACATTATTCTTCAATTAGTTTATGTAATTATTTATTACTAAATATAGAAAATAATCAGCAGAGAAGACGAAAATACGCGTGTAAGTTATGAATTTTTAATAAAGTGCAATAGTTTAATAACACTAATTTTGTGATATTGATTGATTGATTGATTTGTGATTGACTTCAACCATATAGTTAAAAACATTACCAAGCTAATAACTCGATTAGAAACATACATGCCACATCTCTCTGAATGACAGTCAGGGGATACAGCCACGTTGAAATTTGGAGCATGTGCAGAAAATATAATGATTTGTTTAAATGGATTCTCAACGATTACCAGACACACATTGGAAATTACGTTAAACTTGAAAACCCTAGGAAGATCGAATCTTTGAAAGTGAAGAGATATAATTTTTTAAGCGACACAAGACAGTTACATTTGCACCTCTTAGAAACAGAGAGTCTTTCTCTTCCTAGAAACATTAATAAAACAGAGTATACAAGGGTACATTTATTTGAACTATATCCTTAAGGAATCTGAAGCTCCACAGATAATCCTAAATATGAGTATCAGTGTAAAATTCGAGAATCCGTCTAATACTGCCTATATGCCATCTTTTAGATTCAAATGATGGTATTTCACTTAATCATCTCCAACCGGTGATCTGAACATGCTGTTAAAGGGTCACTGGTCGGCGAAATGAATTCTGAATGAATTAAAAAGCAGATTACTAAAAACCTTAAACTTAAATTTACAATATAACACCGATTTGTGATACAGATGACTATTTTACATATTTCCACTCTAGGGTTTCAAATAAATTTAAGCTTCTTATTTGTTGTATTTTTATGGAAAAATTGCGAAATTTACACGACTAAATCATACAAATTCTCAGCATGTAATTGATGCCTGCATGATTCTGATTCACTTTAAAAGGGCAATTACTGAGAATAATTAATCCAACCAATAATTAATACAAATATATATTAATACAACCGGACCATTTGCTCTTCAGACAAAAAATCATTCCGAACACAAACAAATTTAAAACTTGTTAATTCATATTAATTTTACTACGAAAGTATTTAGAATATTATAATTTATTTCTTGAAAATCTGATTGTTGACATTTATTTTTCAATCTTAGAATCCCATTTTCTGCCACAAATAATGATATTAATTAGTGAGTTAAAATTTGAAGTCAAGCCGATGAAAATTAAGCGAGTCCTTGTTAATTAGGTGTGGGAATATGAAAAATTTGATTTCGAAATTAACATATTAAAAGTTTCAAAACGAAGCTCTTTTATAAAAAACATCGCTGGGGAAATAAGTCTTAAAAAAGCTTATGGATCATTAAAGGCAATAAAAAATATAAAAGACGTTTCCGAGACGGTAATATCCAAAAAGGTATGAATGCAGTTTAATTTTTATAAATAATTTTTAAAAATCCATATTTTTTACTACATTTAGGTTAGTTTGAGGTTTAATGAAGACTCTCATTATTAGGTGTTTGTATTCTGATCATTTTTTCAGTCTAAGATTGTATTTATTAAGAAAAATTGCTACAATATGTATAAAAAAATCCATCATTTTACTTTACATTTTCCGATATTTTTGGCCATTTTTAACCAACCATTTTTTAACTGAATCAATCTGAACATGAAATGAACAGAAAGCACTGTGTTTGGTAAGTATCGGAAAAGGGGATAGAAATTTCTATTCAATATAGATCAATGCATCCTTCACATCTCTAATGCGGCCGAGCGTTATTTTGCTAAGTGGTAGTTTCATTCGATTTAAACAACTCTTACTTCATGGTGTTTATCTGCAGAAATATATTCTTGTAAATCTGATACGTCCGAATATGCACCTGACACGGCCTATAATATCCGACTTCTGCTGATACTCGTCGACTCTAAGCCCTCTATTAAGGCTTTCTTTGTTAAATAAACTGCTGTTAGTTAACTGGTGTTTAAAGAAAGTGTATGATAATAGGGATAAAAATGTCAAAGCCATTTAATATTATGAGTCAGGAAATGATCGCGTCTGTAATCAGTTACTTCAAACACGAATGAGATAATGGAGGCCCCCTCTTGATTGTAAAATGCATTATAGAGGCAAGTATTTATACTGTTAAATATTAAGTTGCACAACATGCACAATACCATAGCGCACTTGGGGAAAAAACCCCCACAAGTGCATCAACAAAGGCTACAATAGAGGAATGGCTTACAAAACATAAGTTAAGTTTTGAAGGGACTATGTCGAAGAGTGAACTATTTGAAATTATTACTGGGTAAATATACTGCATATTTAATCAAATCAAATTGTTATGGCATGTAGAAGAGAATAAATGCAATGGACATGCGGACCGAGAAAAATATACAAGCAAGAACTGTTTGGATATGTGAAAAAGATAGTATACAACATATTTCGGTTTGGATGGACTCCATGAGACACCGAACAAGAAATTGACAAATAATAGAATTGTAAGCTACTTTTAGTTCGGAAATTAACAGCTTAGTTATTGACTTATATAGTGGCTCAGAATGTGACAGTAAGAGAATGAATATTTTTCGATGTGGGATTTTAATTCAATGGTGACAAAATCAAGACAAGGGTATAAGAGTGGAAACAACTAACGATGAGTATGTAATTAATGTGGGATAACTATACAAAATGGATTAAAATATATGTTTGCCATTAATAAGGTGTCGAAGAGTTAACTATTTGAAATTATTACTGGCTAAATATACTGCATATTTAATCAAATCAAATTGTTATGGCATGTAGAAGAGAATAAATGCAATCCACATGCGGACCGAGAAAAATATACAAGCAAGAACTGTTTAGATATGTGAAAAGGGTTGTATACAACATCGGTTTGGATGGACTCCATGAGACACCGAACAAGAAATTGGCAAATAATAGAATTGCAAGCTACTGTTAGTTCGGAAATTAACAGCTTAGTTAGAGACTTAAATAGTGGCTCAGAATGTGACAGTGAGAGAATGAATCTTTTTCGATGTGGGATTTTAATTCAATAGTGACAAAATCAAGACAAGGGTATAAGAGTGGAAACAACTAACGATGAGTATATAATTAATGTGGGATAGCTATACAAAATGGTTGAAAATATATGTGTGCCATTGTCCAGAATTTATATGAGTATTTGGTTCAAATATACGAGAAGAGAATTAATGAGAACCAATTATTTTGAAAATATGGCAAATGCATTAGGGATAATGCAGCAATTAAATCTATTTTTGTTAAGAAAAATGTACATAGGTAGTAACAAAAGAAATTAATGAGAAATACCTTTATATATTAAAATTACTTGAAAAAAAACAAACCATGGAGGGAAACAAGAACTAAACATTTAAAGACAAATATTTATTATTAATTAGATGGATTAGTCTTTAAGGGTATATCATAGATGGGTTATAAATGAGCTCAAGGTACAAACCTTTGTGGCTGTTTGGCCATTGAGCCAATTAGCTGTAGTTTATGTCCTTCGATAATATATGCAGTAGCATGTACCATAATGTTGAAATAATTTATACTTTATGTTATAAATTTCTGTTTAGTTATTTATATTAGAATATTGTTATATATCAAAGCTAAAATAACTAAATGTGGCAACATTGCAATTTTTTGTACTCATAAAATGAGATGACGCGGATCACTGCTATTTTGGCTAGATTATATTAAATTATTTCATAATTCTCTACCACATTACGAATGATTTTATATTATTTCTATTCTACTTCTCTCATTTTATATATTTGTTACATTATCTATGTAATTAAACAAACATTGCAAAATTATTAACAAAAAATTTGCCTCAATTTTTGAGGAAATCGGTAGCACGGAGAGGCTTGAAATTATTGTTGTGATTGATGATTGTGATTATCAATATTTTTGTGTAATATAAGCTACAAATAAATATATTCAAAAAAAAACAAAAAGCGCAAATCAATCAACCAGCAAACCTAGCGGGTAGCCTTGCGAGCTAAGAATTTAGTTCGCCGACAATAACCTCCTGGGATAGAATCTCGCTGGGACCAAAGGTTTTTAAAAATGTTTATAAAATAAAATAAAGGATAGTGTTGGTTAAAAATAAGTGAGTGTTATTAATGGCTAAATAACGCGGCTATAAATAAATACATTAAAGAATATTTAAACACATATTTTAGGTTTTGAACAAGATAACAAATAATCAGTAATAATCATTCGTCATTTCTGTCGTACGTAAATCAACCACAGATGCGTAATTTTTAATATCAAAATCTGGCAAGGTAGTACCGCAAACTGCTAGTAGGCAATTGTTAATCGAAAGACAAATACTTAAATTTTACATTTAAAGCTATATTAAAACGGAAAGTTAATGGTTAAAACATTATTAAACGAATTTATTTAATTTTGGACAGTGTTATTTAGGATTTTGTGTTAATTTCGATTAATCCAGTATTGTTCGAATTATTAAAGAGTTATGGCAAGTTTGGATAAAACACTATCAAGAATAGTGTGGCCACGTAAAATTAAATTCTATGTATTTTGGCGAGAAAACAAATTAATGTGTCTGCTCTGAAAGAAAACTCGGCATATGTAAATATTGTATCCCAACATAGATTAATTAAATTCAAGAATTACAAGAATTTTCAGTTTTTTTTTGCATACAAGATATTTAAATTTTTGAAATCAGCTTTTGATTTAATTTGATATCTGATGAAAAAAGAAAAAAGGAAAATTTTTCTTGCTTAAGGACTGTTGTACTAGAGGTAATTATAAAGGTTGTTAAATTTTTCTATAAATTTTAGTGTAAATTCCTATTTTCATTTTAATTAACTTCCGCAGCACTAAGCCAATATTACAGTTAATATAATTTGTGAATCAAGAGTTAATATTAATGTTCCATTAACAATTAACAGTTATAACATAGTTTCATAGAATTATAATTTCTCATTTGTTGGTGCATGGTTAGTTCTCACGTGGGACATAAGACAAAGTAGAAAGCAACAGATAAATGATCATAAGAAAGTTATAGAAGACAAACTTAAGATAAGCGATTTGCCAGTGTGAGATTGAAGAGTAATAAGCGAAGAACAATGGAATTTTATTTAAAATATTTGGTAAAGAAATTATTATTTTAATAAGCCTGGTGTATTTATAGTATTTTAATTATTTTAAGGTCTCCTTTTTACCAACAAGGCTGTATCTGGACTGGACTTACTATTTAACGTGGGCTCCGAAACACGGTCCTCGGCATTAAGCCTACCCACTGGCGAATGACCAACTTAGAAAGCATCCCAGATCCGGTCTGACCAAGCCTGGTTGCTGGCGTGACTGCTATCATTTTCCTTGTCGAAATTGGCACTCTTGACTAAGGACAATCACAAACAAATTTACGACCATGCCCCAGCAGAATTCGAACCCGCGACTATCGCAACGTACCCAGACCGCCCTGTCGCCTTTACCACTGCGCCAAATAAGCCGGTATTGATAGTTTTTCTAATATATATTTTAGGTAAGAAATATTTATAAAAGATAAGAACTTTAAGAATACATAAATGAAGTAATGAAAATATGCAGGAGTTAAAATCAAACTAACTAAATAATTTGCATAGAACATATAGGACTAATAGAACAAATTGTGAATAATTAACAATATTTTAAAGCATTAATAAATATTAAACTGTTTAATAACTGCATGACGTTTGATTCTTGAAACTTTTTATAAATTATATTGATTATTTACTTTATAGGCCTAAATTTGGAATTTAAATTTAAATTATTAAAATAGTTAATTTAATGACCGTAAAGACATTCCTTTAATATAGAAATTTTACATTTCCAAATTGTGGAAACTAAATTACCAAATTGTGTTTAATATATAAACATTTATTATTTTAATTAATGTTATATATCAAATACTTTTCTGATCTTGTATTAAAAATACGGTGAAAACAAGTTTTAGTAATATATCATTTTTAAATTAGTCCTTTTACTCTATTAGAAGAGAAATATGATTAATTTAATACATGGTGGTCGAATTTTGGTCACAGGGCGATCATTAGTTTATTTAAACAGACAAACTCGTTTTATTGTATTAATTTCCGCAAAGAAGAGAGAAAATAAATTGTAGTTTATTTACAACATTGTTTTTTTTATCCTTAACAACTCAACAGAGTTATTGTACATAAAATATATTACATGTCTTTATTATTTTACGTTTTACATCATCAATATACTTATCGCCGCAGTCATTATCTCAATTATTCACTTAAAAATATAGAATACGAAAAAACGTAAAAAATAATCAATATAAACAACGCCCGAAATTATCGCAATTAAAATGACAGAGGAGCGAACAAAGAGGAGTACGATGTTTTTAATTTCCGATGCGGCGGCGTCCGAACGCCAAAGGTCTGATTACTTTGAATCGAAATTGCTAATCAAGGTCCCGTTCGTAAACGTTGAACGGTTGATGGTAAGTTATTAATTGGCCGTAATATTCCGAGCAGGTCCAATTCGAGCGAAAACGTAACAATAAATATTTGACTTACTTGGCCCTTAAAGCTAGTTGACGGTCGTTGGGACACACAAAGCGGTTCGCCGAGCCTGATGGGCTGGAACCCAGATCGACCATATTATTCGTATCCTGCAAAGTAGATTAGTAAATATTACATGTCACCATTTCGTGTCCTTTAATAACCTATGTAGAAACATGCAAATTACTCAGCTGGACTTAACATACAATTTAATAATCAAGAATGACGGGTTTAGGGGGACCTATTGTGGTATTTTAGCGTATATTATTTTATAATAAAATGAAGCTGAATTCATTTCGCTTTTTAACACAAGATTTTTGCTGTTTTTGAGGTATTGACTATAATAATTTACCCAATAACTATTATTTTAATAACCGTCAGTTTCTGCGTTAAAAGTTATTTTACACGATTATATTACCATAACATATTTTATTCATGGAGAAATCTAAAGAAATCACGGCGCTATGGTTTAATAACTACTTGTGCGATTAAAAATCTACAAAGAGAGACAATTATAAACCTCACTAACTGGATTAATGTAGCATTCCGGTTAAAATATACCGCGAATAATGTTTTCCTACTCTATACATGTGACATACAACAAATAAAAAATATTACTACAGTTACATTTGCTGACAAAGCGATATTTGCTCTGGGAGACAATAGTGAAGAAGCAATCAGAAAACTGCAACACTCAAGCGATAATATAAATAAGTTATAATAATAAAATAGTAATGATGGGAATAAATAGTACCACCAAAGTATTCATATGCCAATAAATAACATCTCAAATGTACAAAATTAAGTTAGGAGTACCACGAAGAAATGTATTCAGTCCAGTTATCTATATAATATTCACAGAGGATATACCTACTCATGCTTATACCACTACAGAATCATATACAGATAATGCTTTATTCCTTCTAATACATGTGAATCCCAAGTCCGCATCGGAAAAATTTGATGTATAAAAATCTCACTCTGATTAAAGAATAGCTCGAGCAATGGTGTAATAAAGCCAATACAGATAAGTCGGTTCCTAACCTTATAGGATAACACACTCAGAAGAAGAAAGCTCCCACCTTTGTAATAATTATTGAAACTTTGTAATATAGAGATTCCACAATCAAACAACGCCAAATACTCCTAGAGTAGAAATCCAAATACAGTTATGCATCTGGACTGACACCTCACACACAGTAGAATGGTCATCTATAAAGACATACTGAAGCATGTACGGACATATAACAGTTATGGGACACAACCAGCCACAGTAAAATTGCAATACTAGAAATATTTCAAAATTGTTTTATTTTTATGTTTTTTTATGTTCAATATTCCACCGTACATAAGGAATAATTATCTGTATCTGGATTTCAATCTTCAAAGACGGAATGTCATATGGAATTGAGTCATATAGCAAAAACTACCAAGCCAGACTAGACCAACACATTAACAAGATGGATCCTGAACTGCAGGGAGGGGCAGTCTAAGATACTCTTGCCTCAAAAGAAACAGTATATCAGATTTAGTATCAAGATTCGCAGAGAAAGATGGCATCAATGGATCAACGCAGTTACAACTCAGCTACCGAAAAGAAAAAAATTGAAGAAAAATCTAGCAGCATATTAAATTATTATGCCAATTATAATAATATGTCCCATATAGCAACGATGCTAAGCACTTTGGGATAAATCTTGAAGCAAATCGATCGAAAAGGAAAAAAAAGAACTCGATAATATTAACATATAAAAAATTATTGGTTACCTGAAACAAAACCTAAATTATCCGTAAATAATAAGTTTTCTGCTAATACTGGAACCTATATTGAACTATTGAATTCAGTTTTTGGCATGTTTTGCGCGAAATAATATCAACATAACACAAGTATTTCAGAATAAAGTTCTGAGTAGTATTATGGATGCACCTAGATACTATAGGAACAACTAATTATACTGAAAACTTCGGACTTCAACTGTCATAGAGAAAATTAAGAAATTCGCAACAAGGCATATATCCACTCCCATGTTAACACTATGCACAACTCTTAAATAACGCTGAACTAGAACGCAGCAAAGGAACGTGATCTCTTGTAATTGTGTAGTAAATGGTAAAAATACTGGAAAGTGTTACTAGGTTTTATTTTATTGCTAGACTAAGTAAGAGACAATCGGCCTTTATAAATAGGTACTTAGTTTTAAGTAACAGTGACCAATTGTAAGTTAGTCGGCAACGAGTAATTATATTTTTAAATGAATGTAATAAATATAAAAAAATATATGGAGAAAAAAAAGTTATGTAGGAAACAAATATTTCCTTACAAATATCATTTACTATGCACTATATAAATTCAAACTATATACCTATTTTGTCATATAATTAAAACAAATCTACATATTTTTAAATAGTTTTCTAATTATTCTAAACATATTTTAATAGTTATTACCCAGGTTATAAAAATATTATTACATAGTTTGGTGCATAATTTATCTCGACCAAAGATCTTCATTTAAATATACATTTCCTTATTCCATTTTAAATAATTATATATAATCATAAGATAATAGTTAGAAGAAAACAAACACGTATTTTATTAAGTGTTCGAATTAATTCATGCAGCCTTACAAAAGAAGGCCTAGATCATATATTTCTTAAGTAGATTTTTTCGGCCAAAGAGTAAATGACAATAATTTATGCTTGACATTCACATTTTCTCAGGATTTTTACCGAATTTCGTCGAGAATATAGTATTATTGCGAGGAATTTTACTCCATTAATTTAATATAAAAAACAGAGAACCGTTAGTTACTCTGTTGATTGGGATAAATACGGGGTTATTTATTATGAAACTCGTATACCAAATGGAAACCATAAATGCTAAATGACTACAATTTATGAAACCTTTTATTGCAGGATAAATGACAATTATTCATAACTAATATACCCGAATATCTCAAGCTGTAAAAAAAATGGAAACATTCAAATATAGATGGGACTCCATCAGCCTCAATTCGTGGTACTGTCAATATGGGGCAGTAATTAATTTCTCATGTTAATTTAATTGCCCCAAAGATGAGAAAAACTACCTAGCGATAGGTATATGATATATAACAATAATTTAAACTGGTTGATAAGTTAGAATTAAAAACCAATCATAGAGAAATATACATTATGTAGAAAAGAAAAAAATATTTTAAGAATCATTTACTATGAAAAAATACATATATAAAAATAAATGATACACTCATTTTGTCAAGTAATTAAAACAAATTAACATATATTTAAATAATTTTGTGAAGATTCCTGATGCTAATGATGTTTACTTCGGGAATAAAAATATTATTAGAGGTAATTTGATGTATATTTTTTTCTGATAAAAAGATTTTTATTTAAATATATTTATGGTTGTCACAAGAAAGTAAGCTTTATTTTATTAAGTGTCGAAATTAATTTCTACCTTCATATATTACAATGGATGGCGTATGTAATACATTTATATATTACAAGTCTCAATCGTTTAACACATACCTAGAAACAATGTAATGGCAAGCTCAACTAGTTGTATTATGTAAATATTGTTTTGTCGGACTGCCACCTACAGAAAATATAAATTACTCATGGATTAAACATAAAAACAGCTATTTCTTTCGAGGCTGGCCCCAAATTGTCCAAAAGATAAGAGGAAAAATTTAGCAAGTGAGAGAACTTTAAATAATATGGCCTCTATATTTTATTTAAACAATATGTTATCAAAAAAAGATTATGAATTAATTATAACCTAATAACATAACCTTAACTTAGTACCTACTAAAAATATGGCCGTTAATAAAATATGGTATAAATCATATTGAAAAGCATAATATTATCTAATCAAGTAAAATATTCGCTATTATCAAATAAGTAACATATAGGGTTTTTCAATTATGGTGAGTCAATTTAACTGTAACTTAATGTAATCGGCTATTTACCTCATATATTAATAATAGATCGAAAATAATTACTAACTGTGCCCCCTTCAAACAAAGACTGCCTTTTAATAATTTTTTGACAATTCCTGTATAACAAGACAAATTTAACTTTAACCGCAATTAATTAACTGTTCATTAAAATAAGAGTAAATGAGTAAAATATTTGTAAATAATAAACATTATAAGAAATCCAGAATTCCTTATCTACGAAACTTATGAAATTTCTGGACGAAAAACTAAACTAAGCAGTCTTCATAAGCAGTTTTTGAAGAATTAAATACGTTACACCATGTAGCGTTTTTTACTGTGACCCAAAAAAATAAAATTCGAATGGGGCAAGATACGAACTATACGGTAGATTCATCAAAGCATTGTATTCAATCTCTCACAATTGTTGCCAAATCATTAAATATATATATAATCTAGTGCTGTCCTGATAGAGGATAACACCTTTCTTAGACATCAATCTTCAATCAATCACATTAATTCTTGATAACAGAGAGTTGGAAGTATTACCTGATATATGCAACTTAAAAACCACTTAGTAGGATAAATGGAAATTACCTTTTTAATATACAAACATAATATAAAATATTTGATGTATTGGGCCTTAATATTTTTAATTTAATAGAACTGCATAATTTGTCCTGACCAATAAGAATGTATTATTTTTAATAGAAAGTCTAAACAATTGTATAAAGCTAGTGTGCTACATAATTCGTGTGATGTAATAAGGCATGTTTTCTTTAAAACATAACATAATTAAATATTAATTAATTTTTTATTTAAAAAATATTAGCACAATTATAATTATGTAATATACCATTATAGCCCTGAAAGTAGATATAGTTAGAGTCAACAAAATCCAATAACATTAAAAGTAACTAACACCTGAACAGGAACATACGATATTCACAGCAATATTACCAGGGAATCGGTTAAATTAGGTCAGCTATTAATGCAAACTGGGATTTTGTTTGAACTATGGATGTTTCTGTTTTAATTTTGCACCTTAATTTACTTATTGCATATTTCAGTATTTTAGTAAATTCCCCTATTACTCTATGATAATTATATATTTTACTCCATAATTCTATTCTTAATTAAATTTAGAGAAAACTTCTTAATTAAAATTCAAATGTATCCATATTTTAATAAAATCATTGCCATATATTTGTTGCCAGTTGATATTGCGAACGTTAGGTTTATTCGTTAACATATCTGAGTGTAAATAATCTAATCGTGTTTCCCTAACACTGTTTATCGTTGCATATCGACATATAATTACTAATTTATCGAGGAAAATTACATGAAATAAGTAATATTATTAATTACCTAGTTGATACTTAACTGGAAACCAAAGTTCGAAATGCACTGGTCACAATTTCGTACTGACAAAAAAACAATGTTTTTGTTTTTCGATATTCGCACGCGACAGTCACTTGCCAGATGTTTTTTGCACGTACAGACCGATTCCGCGTGGCAGCCGGACGCAGACAGACGCTCGGCGTCGCAACGCCTGTTGAATGTTATGCTGGGCGTCAGGATAAGGGACAGGACCGTATCGAATTAATATTCATAAGGCTCATGATTGATTGTTTATCTTGTTAGCTGTTAGTTTTGTTCGGATGCTGGTTATATCATTAATATTATCCGATATATTTTTTTTATGTTTAGTTTGATATATTTTGTTAAAGATTATTATTATTAAAGATTATTATGTTTTAAAATAAAAAAAACTTCTATAATAATACACATAAACCTATATATTAATATTATAGTATTTACAACATATGGTGTTAATACATATTAAATCAGATTTGGTATTTTTGGTAACCAAGTTCCTGTTAAGGCATCATTGAAACAGTTCCACTTCGTCGAAATGTGAGCAAAAAATATGTATAGTTGGTTGAATATTAAAATATTGAATGAAAATATTGTAACTAGTATATCAAATTTGCGAGAAGTTTCCTATTATTACTTCAACTTGAAGAAAAAGGCAGCCGAAGGTCATCGAGTGCTGTGTCTAGCTTATGAAAACCATGCTTCATCGATTTCAACACATGAATACCGGTATTGGCATTGACAGTTGTGACTTGGACCGCGAATACAAAGAGCGTTCTGGACAGTCAGGCAAAATCAATACGAGGCTTTGACAATGATATCCGTGTAGAATGCAAGGATAATATGTAGAGTTCTTTGAAGTAACACAAGAAACCATTTCCATTCGCTTGAAAAACATGAGCATGAAAAATAATAAAAATGGTAAAATAGTAAAATACTGCTTCAATGGCAAATTCGGAAAAGTTTTTGCATCTTATTGTTACTGATGATGAATTACGACAATCTAAAGTGAAAAAAATCATGGGGACCACTTGGTCATGCATCAACATCAACAGCAAAGTCGAATTATCCATGGCTCCAAGATAATGCTCTGTATTTTGTGGGATCAGCTTGGTGTGGTATAACATGAGCTGGTAAAATCTGATGAAACCATTAATACTACAAAAACGACTGGAATACGAACACCTGTCATATTCTCCAGACCTTCCTCATCTTGATTACTACTGGTTCCAACATATATGTCGTGACTTGTCTGAGCAGCGCATTCATTTTTTATGATTATTCAAAAAATGCCCAAAGAGCTCAGAGAGCCTCAAGAGATACATCGTTCTTTTGACATGGAATTCGTAAATTGCCTGATATGGGGGAAAAGGAAGCAGCTATCGATGGATAATACTTTGAGTGAAATTTATTGTACCCATAATTCACGATAAAGCTTCAAGTTAATATAAAAAAAACTAATATATAACTAATATATAGGCTCATATAATGCAAATATGTTATCATTATTATTAGATTATCAATTATTCTCTTTAATGAGAATGTTGATCTATTTCACATATTTATTTTCAAAACCATTAAAACCTATAGTATCCGAGGCCTATTCTACTAGCTTTCTGTACGGGTTTGTTACATGCGTCAGCAGTTTTTCATAAAATAAACATGATATTGATGAGATGAGAGAAATAATTTATAATGTGAGTATACATTTTATTTGTTACTAGTTATTTCGTGGCCTTTCATAAATATGTTATTGTTATTTCGGACAGCATCAATCAGTAATACAAATTTACCTTCTTATTAGCATTGGGAAGTGTCGACTCAAAACAGTCGAAACAATTGATAGTCGCAAAACAGCCGAAACCATCGACTGGGTCAAAAAACTAGCGACTAAAGATAGTAATTACTATTTTATATAAAATAGTAATTACTATTTTCAGTCAAATGCAGGGTTAAACTGTTTTTTTCAACTCGGGATGTCAGACGAAGATGTACGAAGCCCTTCCTGTATAAATTGTGAGAGAGTAAAGGACTGAGATAATTGCTTGGCGCAATACATTTTATATGTGCTTATATTTTCTAACGGTAGTATTGCGAATCATTGTATTTTAATACTAATGTAAATGAAATAATGAAACAATGTACATGCATATCTTAATTTATACTTACCTTTAGTTGTTTCCACTCTTATCACCCTGTCTTGATAATTTTCAGGATTGATTCAGTTTAATTATTGACTGTCTGAGTCACTGGTAAATTCAATCACTAAATTGTTTATTTCTAATCTATGTAATATTCGTTAAAAATTCCACCGTTTGTCAATTTTTTTCTGATTATCTAATGGAGTCCAAAGAGACTAAAAATGCTATTTTAGACAATGCTTCTTTTCACATACCAAACAGTTCTTGCTTGTATATCCTTCTAGACCTGCATGTCCATCGTAGCAAACTTGGCAAACACTATATCAATTCGATTGAATTGAATGTATATGGAGGAAAGAGTAGAAATTAAATAATTAATTATCATCATCATAAATCTATAAACGCCCCTTGAAAGCATCTCTATTTTAAACTAATGCCCTGCTGTTGATGCCGCAGAACTTTAAACAATCTTATTCCGCCACAGTTGGCGATATACCACAATTGTTCTGTCCTCGGACAATGTCAGTATCTTATTTTTCAGATCGTTTTTGATGATCTTGATCAATGTCTTTTTGTGTTCAAAATGTCGATTTGGTCACCAGAGCCTATCAAGACTTCATTCACTTTTCATTCGACAGACATGGCCAAAGTATTACCATCTGTGCCTCTGAATTTGTTCCTCATCTGTGTAGTGAAACTACTGCACTTGCTCCAACTGGATTCCTTTGAGATTTACAATAGTAGACAGGACGAGAGGACGTTGGTCTTTTTTTTTTCATTAATTCTCAAGTCATATGGTTCTGCAGTGAAAATTATATCATTGAATGCCATGAGTGTTTTAAAAAACTTGTTGCATAGTTGTATCTGCCGCTATGTTGAAAAGAAGTGGGTTTGATTAATTATTTCGCACTCGCATATCAGTCATTGAACCATCCGTAGGCGTGAAAAAGTTTAATAACCTTTGGGAATCACTATATAAAGAAATTCCTTTAAAAGCTCAGCTTCCAACACTGCACTGCCCTTTGCAGTATATTCAGTCGAAAGCAGAGCGATAATCAATAAAAGCGATAATCGCACATTTCCTCTATCACGCGGAGATAATGCGAAAATCTAATCTACACAACCTCTATAGGGTCTAAAATCTTGATGTTCTTCTCGATTTATCTCCTCGTGTACCCTTTAACTTATATTTCTATAGTTATGACACTGTATAATGTCGCCTTTTCACTTTTTTCCATGCCGATGGTATTCTCTCCAATTGCCAAATTTGTGTGAGCAGCATAGGAACCCATTAAAATAACATTTCCCCACCGGCCTTAGTAAGTTCTCTCGTAATATGGTCCAGTCCAGCGGTTTTGTCACACTAATAATCTTATTTCAGTTCGCAATTCGTCTGTTGTTGGCTGGTCTACGAGAATACGAATTAAGATAAGCATGAAGTCGAATATTTACCTAACATGTTTAATTCTTCCAATAGATTATATATGGTTAAATATCACTTTTGTTACCGTTAAATATAAGCAAGTGCCCATTTATATTCTCAAATGATAATAAATATACAAATAATGCAAATATCCTATGCGGTTTTGCTTCCACAAAAAATGATAAAGTGTATATGGGGATACAAATGAGAGTACGAGAACTAAGCATTAAATATTTTCATCGGTCTATATCAATATCTGCGATAGATGTAAACGGTTTTGAGCTACGCAATAAATTGGTAGCGAAACAATTTAAATAAACAATTTGTTTTTCACTAAATTTGTTATTTATTTAGCTGAAATAAATAAATATATTTCAAGCACCAAAAAGCAATATTAGCGAATAAAAAATATTTTGGAATGGAATTTATATTATGGAATATTTTATAGAAAATTTTATGGAAATATTTTGTTGTTGTTTAAGGAACTTTCATCATAAGTTTTATTTATTTTTAACACAATTAATTCTACAATATTTTTACATAGAACTGTATTAAAATGTTAACAAAATATAAAAATTGCAGTATTGTTCATTACGAATTCCTATCGCCAAGATAAACTGCCAAGAAGGAAAATAAGTCTCAAGAGGCTACAATTCTAAGATGACAACTCTTGGATTTTTCATTTTGATAAGGCGCCTGCCAGCCAGCGTGTGACAATATCAATTCCGGCCTATTGAGATTTTTACTATATAACTTATTTGGGTTTTATTTTGAAAAAAATTGTTACTTTTTAATGGCATAAAACTTTACAGCAAATTAAAATAGAACTCTATGTGTAAAATTATTGTTAGATATTTGGATCGGAAAATAAAATTCTCGAGCGAGTTTAAGACATATATTATAATAATTAAATAATAAAAATATAAATGAGGATATCGTCATATTTTAAGTAAGACAATGAATAATATAATAAAGACGTAAATAAGAAGAGGACTACTAGTATTATAAGACAGATATGAATTGTATCAGATGGTACCGAGGAATGTATCCTCGAAATTCCCAAAGCGTCCATTTGTAACTCATGCTAAGGGTCATGGAGAGGGACTAGGCAGTGGTCCAGTTATGGATCGTTAACAAAATATATTCTTATTTAACTTGCGTTATTAATTAGTAAACACAATAAATAAGTTTTCACTAACAAAAAGAAGACTTTGAGTAATAACCCACTATGCTGATAAAGCTGCTTGACATAAAACGTCTTACTTAAGACTGGATATCTGTGAAAGACGTATTCTTCAATTTTTAGTTTGTTCGGGTTTTTAATTGCTCGAGTGCTGCTAGCATCACTGTCACAGGAAAAGAATCAGCTTGACCCTAAAATACAGGTTTCTAAATAAAGAAATAGAAATCCGGCGATTTCATCTTTCTTTGAAAAAAGAATATGATATGTGGTTCTGCAATATCAAATGTTTATTTGATATAAAAAATACACCATATGTTCGAAATTAATGGCGTTTGTTTATAGATGGTTCTAGATACAGTTTGAAGGCAGTTCTACTCTACATTAGAAATAAAAAAACATGTGAATATGAAAAATATAAAAATATAAACGAGGATATCGTCATATTTTAAGTAAGACAATGAATAATATAATAAAGACGTAAATAAGAAAAGAACTATTAGTATTATAAGACAGATGTGAATTGTATCAGATGGTACCGAGGAATGTATCCTCGAAATTCCCAAAGCGTCCATTTGTAACCCATGCCAAGGGTCATGGAGAGGGACTAGGCAGTGGTCCAGTTATGGATCGCTAACAAAATATATTCTTATTTAACTTGGGTTATTAATTAGTACACAATAAATAAGTTTTTACTAACAAAAAGAAGACTTTGAGTAATAACCCACTATGCTGATAAAGCTGCTTGACATAAAACGTCGTACATAAGACTGGATATCTGTCAAAGGCGTATTCTTCAATTTTTAGCGCTTTTTCTTCAGTACTATATCGCTATATCTTTTCCTATATCGATTCTATTTTTCATATCTAATTTAGTTTATCAATATAGTGTGCATTGAGAGATACGGTCGAGAATACTGATGGACACACCTTGATTATAGAGATAAAACTTCTTGACATAAACTTTCATTTGTTTCATAATTAACTAAACTTATATCCATAATATAGCATATTTTTATGCTTTTTCATAATTTTATAAGCAAATTGCTGCTAAATTATAATTATCTCATTCTCTTTAATGTTCAAATAGCAATTTCAACAATTTCATGAATATATTATAATACTTTGTGGCATTTCGTATACTTCTACATTTATGTACAATACCTTTAAATATGCTCTGAAGTAGTTCCTTAATTCCAACTTTACATTTCATTTATTATTTATATCGCCAAACATATATTAGCGTCATTTTGTTTGTTAGTTAAATATAATTTAATGCTTTTTTATTAAAATATCGAAAAAACTTAATGCTTTTTCAAAAAGTTAAGCAGCTCGCAATAAATAAATTTGGCGATGGCTAGAATAAAGACATCTAAATATGTTAGTTCTCGATAAACAATAGTCGATTAAATTAGAAGAACAAACAAGTGCATACAAGTAAATATTTAAATAGCCTTGGGGTGCTAATATGGTGTCACCAATAAATCAAACTAGTTATTACTTCAACTCTGTAAAATATATCTTTGATTGGTTAAAATGCTTTTGAAAAACTTATAGCAAAATTGGGCTGTGCTAAATTGGTGAAATATGTTAAAGGTTTTTATGTAGAAGAATAAAATAGCATGAAGTCACCAGTTAAAAGGATATATTGTCACACTGTTGTCTATGCATGTAAAAGATTTGGTGTTTGCATGATACATCAATGTAAAAAACTATCAAATATATCAACCTAATACGAAATTGGGTTTTTAATATTTTGCTACATGAAATAGCAATTTTCCAATTAATATTTTGAATTATTTCATTATATAGGCGCTTATCACGGAACGACCAAATATTATATTTTTGGAATTCACTACTTCCGATATAAAGAAAACTCTTGTCCAGCCCCATCAAATACTTTTAGCATGCTTGTGGTGACACTGAATTATCATATATTTGTTGTCGTTTCTAGTTACAACGATTTAAAAGTGGGTATTTTGATGTCAAAGGCAGTGAATGGCCTGAAGGGAAGTAAAATTACGATTCAATACATTTCAATTAATGAATGAAAACCTAATCTGAATTATAATTGTTTAATAAACCCTTTCCAAATGTTTATATAATTTGGGAGGTTTTTCAAATAGATTATGTGTGACAATGAATTTGAGTTTAAATAATGAGTGTTTAAGATCAACAATTAACTAAACTTACAACAATCTGTGATTGATTTTGTTTCTCCGAAAATTTGCTGTCCAGTATCAAACAAAAAATAAACAAAAATCAATATAGTAATAATGTAATTATTAAACATTTATATACACCTGATACAATGGTTATCTACGATCTCGGTTTGCATATTAAAGCTATATTAAACATATTTTATATACCTGAAGATATGTAAATCGTATCTTACAAATCGTATTTAAATGCATTAAATTAAAACGTTCTGTTATATACTACTGTTCTGTTATATACGGGAAAATACTTTTTCAAGATGCCACCATAGTATAAGCTAATATTATTAGAATATAATATAATTTAATATAATACTAAACCTAGTAATCTATAAAGTGTCAAATCTGAAGAATCTGAAGACTCGATTAGTGTAATTTTATATTTTATAATGCCTTTATTTTTTATAACAATACTTAGATGTGTGATTATGATGAAATTAACTTTAATTTGGTTATACAATTTTAAAAGTTCGGGTTAATTTTGCATACAACTGATAAGAAAAATGTTTAACGTCGTTTGTTGCCCTCAACTCATATCTTCAATCCGTGTGTCAGGATTGGTTCCAGTTTTTGAGCTTGCCTATGGTGAGAACTGCACTCTTATAAAGACTGTCACGCGACAACATTGCATTAAACATCACTCACAACTCGTTTTTGTTTTGTCATTACGCTTAGGTACGTGTTAATGCAGAGACAGCGTTACCAAGTTCATTTCAATAATTTTTTTGCCTTTGTAGATTTCATATGCTCCAGATACATAAAAAAAATGACAAATATAAGGGGGGGAGGCGATATTGTTTTTTGACACCTACAAAATAGACCTGAATAAACAGTCAGTTTGAGAATATGTGTTCTTCTCATTTTCAGTTTCAAAGTTAGGCAGATAATCAGACATAAATATTATCTAAATGATTGACAATTTAGCTTCATGAACGACGTCGGTATAAATGCAAAAAATGGCACAGTATAAATATAATGACATGTCATCAGTATGAAAGCCAGTTCCAGGTATAAAGGGCGATCTATCTATTATCATTTTGTCCAGATACAAATGTAAAAATGCCTTGAAAAATTCGTCTGCATCACCAGAGAGTAATGAAAGTGATTTCGCCTTACAAGAAAAGTATATAATTATCCAACTGCTCAAGTGTTACTTGCTTCACGGTTACAGGAAAGGAACCATCCTTTACCTTAAAATAAGGGCCACTTTATACATTAATAGAAATCAGGCGATTTCATCTATCTTTAAGAAAAAATATGATGTGTTGTCCTACAATAATATCAAATTTTTATTTGATATTATAAGTACACCATATGTTCGAAATTAATGGCGTTTGTTTATAGATGATTCTAGAAACTATTTGAGGGAGGTTCTACTCTACATAGGAAATTCAAAAATGTTATTTCCGATATCACACGCAGTACCAACCAAGGAATGTTACGGCATAATGTGTATAATTTTGGTAAAGATCAAATGCAACGAAGACCAATTCTAAACTTGTGACTATCTGAAGGTTGAGAAATTAATTAATTGTACAGAGTACTATTATTAATCAGGACCTCTCTTTCACTTGTGAACCCATAGGACTTTTTTATTGCCACCTGTTCACGTTAAAGTTGACCGAATGAACTACTTTGTCAAAGTGCTTAATCGCGATGTGCCGGCTTTCCAGTACTTAAGTAATTTTGTTTCAAACTGTCATACGGAAAAATCAAAGAAGGTGTAGTTGTTGGGCCTGATATTCAAGCAATAATGGTTGGCGCAAAGTTAAAGAGGCCTCCATTTTACCTTATAAAGATCTTATTTTACCTTATTATCTGATCTAAGGTGTATACTTGATTTAGTCACAAGTCAAAATTTCATGATGTTACTAATATTCTTGTCTATAACTTCTATTAGAATATTATTTATACTGAATAGAATTTAACTAGATAAATGATATACTTAATTAAATTCCACTGAAACCATTAAATGAAGAAAAAAGTTATATAACAGACAAAATAATTTTCGTTACTTCTGATTGGGTAATTGGGAAGTTAATTTATATAATTATCGTTCGATCAGTCGTAAATCTAAATAGGCGACAAGCGAACCGAGAAAAAGGAGACGGGCCTCTAGCCCAGAAATAAATTGGGGTGTATGAACTCCCTCTGAAACTTGACGAAATCGAATCTTTCTAAGAAATAACAGGTCGGTATCGAAGGCCTCTAATCCAAATTGATGCTTTTTTTTGTTTATCGACTTATCTGTTTATAAAGCATACGCAATCCAATATAATCGCTGTATGATTGTAAATAAAGAAATAATATGCTTCGTAGTTAAGATGATATATAAGAAAAACATGCAGAAAAATATTTTGAAGCGGAACTTTTGAAAAAAAAACATAAAACCCAAAGATGAGAACATTTCCAATAAACTTTGTGAATATTATCTTTACTAAATGTTAAAGGATATAATTACCTATACATTGACAAATATACTCAAGTATCTGAATTTTCAGTATTCTCGTTTTGCTGTAATAAACACTGGCAAGACATGGATACCGATATTGTTTTGTAATGCAGTATAGAGCTGCATAAGCGATCACTTGGTGAATATATGTTCTTTTCATTTTCAGATCTAAAGTTATGGAGAGAACAGAAATATTATGTAGATGAATGGTAAGTTAGCTTGATAAATGTTGTCATTATAAAGGCAAAAAATGGCGCAGTATAAATACCATGACGTGTCGTCAGTGTGAAGGCCTATTCCACGTACGAACAGTGATATACCTAGTTTCATTCTGTCCAGACACAAGTGTAAAAATGCCTTAAGAATTTCGTCTTCATCACCAGAGAGCAATGAAAGTAATTTCGCCTTGCAAAAAGTATATAATTACGCAATTGCTCGAGTGTTGCTAGCATCACTGTCACAGGAAAAGAACCAGCTTGACCCTAAAATACGGGTTACTAAATAAAGAAATATAAATCCGGCGATTTCATCTTTCTTTAAAAAAAGAATATGATATGTGGTTCTGCAATATAAAATGTTTATTTGATATAAAAATACACCATATGTTCGAAATTAATGGCGTTTGTTTATAGATGGTTGTAGATACAGTTTGAAGGCAGTTCTACTCTACATTCGAAATAAAAAAACATGTGGGGTGTATGAATTCTCTCTGAAACTTGACGAAATCGATTCTTTATAAGAAATAACAGGTCGGCATCGAAGGCCTGTAATCCAAATTGATGCTTTTTTGTTTATCGACTTGTCTGTTTCTAAAGCATACGCAATCCAATATAATCGCTGTATGATTCTATATAAAAAAATTATGTGCTTCTTAGTTAATATGATATATAAGTTTATAAATTCGGATCAACTTTAAGAGAGATGAGAGCAATATGAATATTATTTGGTATTGTATTAAACAACATTTATATTGAACCCCAGTACCGTATCTAGTATATAATTGTCCGTGTGTACGGAAGAGTAGACCCTTGTGAACGCAGGGGGTCACTTCTGTTAAGCAAATAATCACGAGGAAGGATGGAGAAATCTTTGCAGCCAATAGCTTTATATTGACGTTCAGGGAGGAACATATCCCTGAAAGGATCAAGGCAGGATATCTTAGCCTGAAAGTTAGGCAGTTCATCCCGAACCCTATGAGGTTCTACCAGTGCCAAAGTTTCGGGCATTGATCTATGAACTGTACCTATGCGCCCACCTATACTTCCTGTGGAGAGAACGAACATGAAGAAGCTGAATGCTCTCCACCACCTCATTGTGTTAACTGCGGCCAGGAGCACTCTCCAAGGTACAGGGAATGCCCTGTATATAAAGAAGAATTACTAATACAAAAATTGAAAACCGAAGAGAAGATATCGCACTTCATGATCAGATATATAGCTAGACAACAATTGGGTAATACCCAAATGAATTACGTTAAAGCTGCCAAAAGATTTATGTCGCCACAGTCACTCAATGTAACATCGATGATCGGGAATGAAGGAGACAATTAGATTAGCAGCATCCACCTTCACTCGGGGGACTCCTTCGATTAGAAAGAAATCCACCACAGAAAGTATCACGACTACATCTGGAGGGGCGATGGCCCCTCCACCATCACACCGAAGGCCCTCCCCAACCCAAGTTGCTTCGGGTGGGAGGGATCGATCCCTTCCCTGTTCCCCTCCTATTCCCCATTCCCATTCGTCCCGATCTATGTCCCGGCAAAGGGGAGATGCCCCTTACACTTTATCTACTAGGGGCAAAGAAAAGCCGATTCTGAAAACAGTCGGTACTCGTCATCTGGCTCATCGCGTGGCCCGTCACGACAACCAGCGCAAAAGAAACAACTAAGGTCACTCTAACGACCACACTAATAGAAACTCCAAAAATAAATCTGGTAGCGATATGAAAATAGAGGCACCAGCGTAATGAACACAATGACCATCACAAGACAATGAAACATCAACGGACTCAAAAGAAAGCAAGAAGAGCTTCTGCTCATCATAAGACTCTAAAAACCATCAATCATACTCTTGCAGTAAAGCAACTTATACCCTTGAGACTCTTTCCAGGTGCGAGGCTACAATATAACAAGAAAGGATAGAACAAGACAAGTGCGCATCCATCTGGAGGCATAACTACCTTAATCCGTAGAGCACGAAGAAAAGCTTAACATCAAAATAGAGTTTGAAGCAGTAGCAGTCAAAGCATATTTATCTAGCAGAGATGTTTCACTGTGTAGTTTGTATCTGTCTCCCTCCACGAGCATTGACAGGACTAGTATAGAATCTCTCGTTTCACAACTTCCTAACCCCAAACCCATCGTGGGGGATCTCAATGTTCATGCGCCGGAGTCGGACTCGCCTACATACAATCGAAGGGGCCGATGACTATAATCTATATATTGTGAATGATGGATCGCCTATCTTTGTGTTTGCTTTATAAGGCACTTTGTCATACTTGGACTAGAGCTTGTGCTCTTCTTTATTGGTTGGACAGGCGAGATGGACTACAATAGCCGATCTGCATGGCAGAGATCACTTTCCCACTCTGGTTGACATCGACTCACCTGGCATATCACCTGCAGCGACTGGACTTAATACCAGAGGTATGGATTGGGACCAATATAGATCATTGATTGACACCACCCCAATCTCTGCAAATATAAAGACGGCCGTAAAATAATTCACCCTCTCCATTATCAGTGCAGCTAGAAGGTTCAACACCACAATAATAAACAAATTACCTGTACCGTGGTGGAGTAAAAACTGCACTGGGGTAATAAAGAATGAGAAAGAGGCCCTTAAACGATTCAAACTAAACCCAACGTCCGAAGGTTTCCAAAACTATTAAAGATTAAAGGCAATTGCAGAAAGAACTAATCGGCAAACAAGGATTTGCTCTTGGAAGAAATTTACTAGTAGCCTTGCCCCGAAAACCTCATCCCATACTGTATGGAGGAAAGTATGTATGCTAAATAGTAATCCACAATCCAAAATACCAGTAATGGTTGATGGAAGTCGTCGTATTGAGGACTCCTGTGAGATGACTGAAATGTTTGCAGCACTTTATCACTCCATACTAAAGAAACATTAGGAGAAAGACAGGAACAACAATAATGAGGCAAGCATAAATGCACATGATTGTTTGGACACTCCATTTGCAAGGGAAGAACTTAATAAGGCCATTATTATGGGCAGGAACACATCATGCGGACTAGACAACATTAGATTCTCATTAATCAAAAACCTAACCCAATCGAAACTCTTCTAATCCATGCTAAATAGTTCAAGAGGCTCACGGGTTAAATAAATAATAAACGTAACGTATGCAAAAAAGAGCTGTACAAGTAGTCAGGTGGTGAAATTGTATACTTTTCATTTTGTGTGCCAACATTATGGAAAGAACAGAAAATTCATGTAGATTCATGTATATTACTTTTGCTCCATAAATATTATCGGTATAAATGCAAAAGTCCGTTCCTACGTACGGACTTCTAACTTTTCTTCCTGCCAACTTATACAGGTACAAGTGTGAAAAATGCCTTAAGAACTTCCTCTTCATCATTAGCGAGCAATAAAAGAATTTTCGTTATGAAAGAAAAGCACAAACTGAACTATCTGATTTGATTCGCAATTTATATTTATCGAAACAAAAATAAAAATTGATTGTATCAAGGTTGCAGGAATGGAAATATATTAACCTTAAAATGCAAGTCATTATATGCAGAAAGATACCATTTTACCATTCTTCAAAAAAAGAAATGATATATATTTCTGCAATGATATCAGAGATTTATTTGATGTAATGAATACAGCATATGATCGAAGTATGGCGGTTGTTCATAGGTGGACCTAAGTACAGTTTGAAGGCGGCTCTGCTACATATTGCAAAAAAAAACCATCAAAATTTTGCTGATTTTTGCGTCTGTCTGCTTAACCGTGATTGCCATCACATTACGTGAGAATGGTGTGACCAAGTTGTACCTATTATAATCCAAGATAACAAAAATTGTATTTTGTACTCCTTGCGAGTCGACTGTTTTATTGTCGCCTCCTCATAAAGCTCTCGATGGTAAAATCATTGCGAAATATTGTTCACAACTTTCTCAGTAATCACAAATCAGCTGAATATAAACACGCACTCGACTATTTGTTCCAAAATTACCAAAAGAGTAGAGCTCGAAAATCTCTTAAAATAAATTTTTTGCATTTACATCTTGACTTTTTACAACAAAACTTGGGACAAAAGCCGATAACCAAGGATTTTGGGACGGATATATGATGGGCGATTATTGTTAGACCCGTGTGCATGAAACAGATCTCAAGCAATATAAAAGACTCAGTTTAACCTCCATTCATTTGTGACTTAATTACTAGAAATAATGAATCTATTAAACATTTCGAAAATAACTTTTAAAAACTGGTTGCGGATTTGAATTCATCCTCCCAATTTACCTTATAAATAGCTCTTGGTTGCTGAGGTCCAAAACGATGTACACTTGTGCATTTTCAAACTGTTTTTCCAAAGCTAACATAATCAAAAAATTCCCGAAATTTCATCTATGTTATATTCAATTTCGACGAAAATTTCTTCCCAGTGAATATTCTTTTGAGATCTGAAAACAGGAAATAGTCGCTGGCGGCCAGATTTGGAGAATACAATCTGAAGGATGAGGAAGCACTTCGAAGCCCAATTCATGGGTTTTTGCCATCGTTTTCACTGACTTGTGACACGGTGCATTGACTTGGTAAAACACTTTGTTTTTCTTCAAATACGGCCGTTTTTCGGTGATTTCGTCCTTCAAACGATTCAATAACACTTTGTAATAGCCGCTGTTGATAATCCTTTCGTTTTCAATGTCATAGTCATTGAAATGATTCATGATATTTTAATTAATATATAAATTGTATAAATTTTTCTCAATAAATTCACGGATGAACAAATAGATGGCGCTACTAGAATTAAATCCATATGTTAACGCTCAAAACATGCGTGTATAAATTTGATATCTGTCGGATCATTAGTTTGCGAATTATAGCATTTTGAGTGAAGCAACTTTTGTTATTGTGAAAAAAATGGATAAAAAGAAATATCTCGTGATGATAAAATATTGCTTTTTGAAAGGAAAAATACAGTTGAAGCAAAAATTTGGCTTGATGCCGAGTTTCCGGACACTGCCCCTGGAAAATTGACCATTAAGCATTTTTAGGCTATCTTTAAACGTGGTGAAATGAGCACCGAGACGGTGAACGCAGTGGACGCCCAAAAGAGGTTGTTACCGACGAAAACATAAAAAAACCACAAAATGATTTTGAATGATTGTAAATTAAAATTGAGTGAAATAGCAGACACTCTAAAGATATAAAATGAACGTGTACATCATATAATTCACGAATATTTGGCTATCAGAAAGCTTTGTGTAAAGTGGGTGTCGCGCAAGCTCTCTTTTGACCAAAAACAACGACAAGTTGATGATTCGGAGCAGTGTTTGGAGGTGATCAAGCGTAATAAATCCAAGTTTTTGCGTCGATATGTGACAATGGATGAAATATGGCTCCGTCATTTTACTCCGAAGTCAACTCGATAGTCATCCGAGTAGACTGCACTTGATGAACGCACGCCAACGCTTAAGAAAACGCAATAGTCGTCTGGCAAGGTTATGGCGTCTGTATTTTGGGATGGTCATAGAATAATTTTCATTGACTACCCCGAAATAGGAAGGACCATCAACAGCGACTGTTACAAAGCGTTATTGGACCGTTTGAAGTAAAAATCGCCAAAAATGGCCGCATTTGAAGATAAATAAAGTGCTGCTCCACCAAGACAATGCACCGTGTCAAGAATCCACGAATTGGGCTTCGAATTGCTTCCTCGTCCACCATATTTTCCAGATCTGGCCCCCAGCGACTATTGTGAATTTTTGACTTGTTTTCAGATCTTAAAAGAATGCTCGCTGGGAAGAAATCGAAACTGAGGAATATTTTGAAGCATAGGACAAATAGTACTACAAAAATGGTATCGAAAAGTTGGATAGTCGCTATAATCAGGGTATCACCCTTGAAGGGAATTATGTTCAACCCTTTATTCCGGAACCTCTGTAGGATGTCTATGTTAGATTTGCTAGTAGTACCCCACAGTTCAATACCATAGGTCCAAATGGGCCTAAATATTGACTTATACAGTTAAACCTTATCATCTAGGGATAATTTAGATTTACGCTCTATCAGCCAATACATTTGGTTCCGTTTAACCCCAAGTTGTTTGCGTTTTGTCACTATATATTTTTCCATGTCAAATGTCAGTCGAAATGCATTTCCAGATATTTAACGTTGTGTGCTTGCGCAAGTTCATGTTATTGACGTTATCCTTTAAAATTAATTTTATATTAATATATTTAGATATAAATGAGTGAATGATAAATGAATTTTTGAAAGTATATTCAACATATTTGCATTATTGATGCAATATATATTAGTCAAAATATTTTAAATCAATGTATTTTGCATAATTTTTTATAACTTTCTGACAGTATGGCGATATTATATCGAAAGAACGATATTGGCTTGGGAGCCACTGTAGACTAGATCACTTCTTCAGCGCTTCGAGACCGTGTGCCAGCTAAGCTATGTTACATCGACCTGATTAGACAGGAGGAGTTTGATCAAAATGTGCTATAACTAGCGAGTATGCTAGGTGCAAGGGTACTTCCCTTCATAAGTGTGACTGAAGACTATCATTCAAGACAATGAGTTTTTAAAATCATAAGTCGCTCAATTTGTAGCATATAGTTTTTGGTAGCTTATTATTACCTTAAATATTCCAGTTTGGTACCTATTTGGATCGAATAGACATTTTAGCAAATTGATATTGTGGCGATTTTCTTTGCTTTTGGGTCTTTTCATTTTATATGTGTTCATTTCTGCAAATACAGCAATCTGCTAAGTTATTGGCAATTTTGAGCTCGGTTTAGCTCAGAATGTCTTGTAGTTAATCAAATGTGACCCTCGAGGCCCTATTGTGGCAAAATAACACAATAACAGAGCAGAATCATTATGCACTTCTAAAAGACTTATAATAACCGCTAACGGCAATTAGGACGGTTCCATGGTTAGTGTTTGTATACACTACACATTCAATAATACGAAATGAAAGAGAAAAAAACTTTAAATTTTAAAATCACTGAACTTAACAGTATTATTAACAGCTTGTAAAAATTTTGTAAGTAGATATACAAAGACTTTATTAAATATTATCAAATATAATTCATTTTCCAATTTACAATAGAATTGTCAATTAAAGTAATGTTACCATATAATAGTACAATACGTCAAAAATATATAACCCGACCGGAGCCTTGTACATTAACCTTTAGAATCTTCGCTGCTGAGTGTACAGTTTACCATCACCTCCAGAATGTGGACTTTAAAAATGCCATCTATAACCACAAATACTCAAATTCATATTTGGATCTGGGGGATAACCAAGCTGCGATATAAAAATGTCTTAAATAAAATAAAATGACGTCCGACAGGACTTGAACCAACAGTCGGCTTAAAATCCTAAAAGCGCTGCTCGATATCTTAATTGTTAATAAATATACTGTATTAAACCCAACACAATATATGGGTAATATGTTTTACTCTAAATACTAAATAATTCAAGTATATTAAGAAACGAAAGAATCAATAACAATATCAAAGGAGGTAATACTGAACATTAATTTTGAAATGAATCCGAATATATATTTAATCAAAATCTTTAATTATAATAGTTCGTATAAGTAGAATGGAACTACTAAAAAATCTCTTTAATCAGACACATTAGACTAGCTATTGGATACATCCGCAGCCGAAGTTCCAAAAAGAGATTTTACTTCAAAATCAATACCCTTCTATCAGTGCTGCAGGACTTCGAATATCGTTCACTAAGTGTGCCGTTATTAAAATTTAGTACAACATATATTAATCAAAACACAATCCATTCTTGCAACGAATTTTCCATTTTTCTGGCAATATGCCGATACAGTGTTGAATGAACAATGTTGGTTTTGGCAGCAATCCTTTCATCGATACATTTTCGCAGTTGTGTCCAGTCAGCCAAGCCTCATTTTAATAATCTAAATAAGTGCTCATTAAAAGACATTCGGATCTAGAGAGTCCTAATTGGTGCTGCAAGAGTATATTGTGCACTTGGGATTGCCAAGTAGATCTACTTTTCATCGCCGCTCACAATACGCCATCGAGAAGTTTCCTTTTTCCCGGCAAGCAATTAAACCACAATGGTAAAAAGATTCGAAATGGTATTTTCAGACAATTCGTGTGGTAGCTATATTCTCTTTTCATCATCTCTCTCGTTTTATATATTCCCTAACTAATTCAACACTTGTTTTTGTGAACTACTATAGGTAACATGTAGCGGTTTTGATTAATAGAGAAACACATAATGTAATAACTGATATAAGTCTTGGAATAAAAGAGGTGTCCAGTCCATAAAGAGAGGTCCTTTTCCCCAGATATTAATAATTAAGTAATTAAAGACAACTTTATTGCACCTTGTAAAATATTTTAAGCCCGATTATTTAGGTAACATTTCTAAATAACAATTCCTTGCAAACACAAAATCCGTTTCCATTTTAAAATTGATCAAATAGATGCCCACTATCGAAAAGTGTATCAGCTATCAACCCTAAAAAACAAATATAATATCAGCAGTCAACATATAAATCAAAAGGTTACAACAATAATAAAGAAATATTCCTCAAAGCAATATAAAACGCTGCGAAGTATTTTTCTTGTTTTGGGAGAATATTATATTGGGGGTAAATTTAATCACAATGCCCTTTAGATATTTTCTATATATAAGAATGCTAAACCAAACGTAAGCAGATTTATGTACCAATGCAATGGAAATAAATTATCAAACAAATTGGCCAAAAATATAATCAGAATTGAAACCGAGAGAAGCAAAGTAGGTTATCCTTAAAAAAAATTATATGAATTAAATGAACGAATGAAAAATTAATTACTGAAAATATATTTAATGGTGTCAATATTATCTATAGTACAAGAATATTAGGTGGTTGCATGCATTCTGATAATTTAAAAAGGCATGTATTAATAAATTATTGGTGCAATATATATTAATCAAAATATTTTCTTCATTTTCTATAACTGTCTGACAACATGGCGATATTATGTCGAAACAACGATGTTGGTTTGGCAGCAACTCTAGATATATTTAAGCACTTCGACACCGTGGGCCAGCCTAGCCATGTTGCATCGATCTCAGCAGTCAGAACTGGTCTGACTAAAAGGTGCTATGTCTAGTGAGTATGCCGGGTGCGACGGGACTTCTATTCAAAGATGTTGTAATCCAAGATTGTCAGGTCTGAGGATGACTTTTTAAAACAATATGTTGCTGGACATGTTGGAACGTTGAAATGACGGAATGGAAGTTGATGGATATTTGTAGTAACATTCAGTTTTTGGTAGCTCGTTATTATTATGAATATTCCAGTTTGGTGCCTATGTAGACTGAATTGTCATTTTAGAAAAATTATATTTTCGCGATTTTTCCTACTTTTGGTTATTCTTAAACTAACCTGCTAATTTGCCTGAAAGTTCATTGAGATTCTGAGCTGGGTTTAGTTCAATGTCTTGTATATATTTCTAAAAGTTTTATAATAACAACAAACTGAAATTCGGAAAGTTCCATGGTTAGTGTTTGTATACACTCAATAACACTAAATGAACGACATTTGGTTTAGGAAAAAATTTAAATCATTGAACTGAACAGTATTATTTAAATTTTTGTAAGTAGATATTATAACGAATGATTATAACACTATGGGGATAATCGGACAGGATCCTTGTATGGTTACCTTTAGAATATTTGTTGTTGGATGCACGGTTTATTATGAAATCCGGAAAATGGACTATAACAATGACACTGATAACTACAAATACTCAAATTCATATTCATATTCGGGTCTGCGGGATAACCATACTGCGATATATAAATGTCTTAAATAAAATAAAATAATCTCCAATAGGATTTTACTTGACATAACTTAGCAAAACAGGGTTTTCCAAAAACTGAGGTATAAAAATGTGCATAAAATGTAATTACATTTCAATCCACAATCCCCTAGGTCAGAGGGGCTATATACTGCTTTTAACTATTATATAAAAATAATATAGTAGGAATATTCGGCACTGTTACCGAACGGAGATTAATAATCTACAAATAAGACGATTAATAAAACGCTTTAATTATCCATACAAACTTTGTTTATTGAAAGTTTGTATATAACTTAACTTAGCTAAATAGAGTTGTCAAAAACACAGGTATAAAAATGTACATAAAATGTAGTTACCCCTGGTGGAACTCGAACCCATAATCCACTGCTTAAGAGGCACATGCCTTATCTATTAGACCACAGAGGCTATCCATAGTTTTTAATTGTTGGAAGAAAATAATTTAGAGGGAATATTCCGCATCATTGTCGAACGTAGAATAAATATCTACGGATTAGACTTTGAATAAATTGCCGTAATTGGCCATGCAAAATTTGATATTCTAGCATTTTTTACTTAACATAACTTAGATAAACAGAGTTTTCAAAAAACTGAGGTATAAAAATCTGCACAAAATATAGTTACCCCTAATGGAACTCGAACCCACAATCCCCTGCTTAGGGGTAGATGCCTTATCCATTAGGCCACAGGGACTATATACTGCTCTTAACTATTATATAAAAAGAACATAGAAGTAAATTCGGCATCATTACCGAACGGAGATTTAAAATTTACGGATTAAACGATTAATAAAACGGTTTAATTATCCATGCAAACTTTGTTTGTTCAAACTATTTATATAACTTAACTTAGCTAAACATAGTTTTCAAAAGCACAGGTATAAAAAATAAGTTTACCCCTGGTGGGACTCGATCCCACAATCCCCTGCTTAGGAGGCAGATACCTTATCCATTAGGCCACAGGGGCTATATACTGCTTTTAATTATTCCACAAAAATAACATAACAGGAATATTCGGCATCGTTGCCGAACGGAGATTAAATATTTACGGATAAGGGGATTAATAAAACGCTTTAATTATCCATGCAAACTTTGTTTAATGAGACTTTTTATACAACTAAACTTAGCTAAACATAGTTTTCAAAAGCACAGGTATAAAAAATAAGGTTACCCCTGGTGGGACTCGAACCCACAATCCCCTGCTTAGGAGGCAGATACCTTATCCATTAGGCCACAGGGGCTATACATAGCTTTTAATTGTTACATCAAAATAGTTTAGTGGGAATATTCCGCATCATTGCCTAACGTAGAATAAATATCTACGGATGAGACTTTCAATAAATTGCCTTAATTGACCATGCAAAATTTGATTTTCAAGCATTTTTATTTAACATAACTTAGCAAAATAGAGTTTTTAAAAAACTGAGGTATAAAGTATAGTTACCCCTGGTGGGACTCGAACCCACAGTCTCCTGCTTAGGAGGCAGATGCCTTATCCATTAGGCCACAGGGGCTATATACTGGTTTTAATTATTACACAAGAATAATATAGAGGTAATATTCGGCATTGCTGCCGAACGGAGACAAAAAATCTACGGATTAGACGATTAATAAAACATCATATTCATTTTTTATTCAAACTTTTTACATAACTTAACTTAGCCACACAGTGTATTCAAAAGACTTATAAATTTATACATATATATATAACATACATAAAATATACTCCTAGTAGGACAAAACATTCTAAGATATAATGACAAATATTTGGGCTCAAATATCAATTTTATTTATACCAATTTTCTCAACAAATAGCCTTTTATAGTGAGAAAACGATCAAAATATAAGCAAATACCCAATAATTATTCTGGACACCTTAAATACAATTCAGTAAATATATAAAATATATAAATTGTTGCCAATATATTATATTTTTAGTATCAATATTATTTATATAAATAATGAATAGTTCTAATGTGCTGTAATAAAATAATATCTATATCTTATATATAAAAATGAATCGCAAAATATGTTCCTAAGCGCATAACTCAACAACGCCTGGACCAATTTGGCCAAATCTTTTTTTAAAATGTTCGTTGAAGTTCAGGGATGGTTTTTACGGCGAGAAAAATTAGAATTATTGCTGGAAAAACCCTAAAAATAGCCCTTTTTGTTTGAATTTGTTTCGTGTATCAGTTGACAATTCATCTGTCATCTGTCAAAAGTCATCTGTAACAGACAACTTTTTTTTTTAAAATTTGATATGACTTGAACTCAAATCCTTTTAATCCGTACGAATTGTTTTATTTATTTAAAATTTTTTATTTGTTTAAAATTTAATTCAAATTTTAAATAAATAAAACAATTCGTACGGCTTAAAAGGATTTGAGTTCAAGTCATATCAAATTAAAAAAAAAAAGTTGTCTGTTACAGATGACTTTTGACAGATGACAGATGAATTGTCAAGTGATACACGAAACAAATTCGTATATCGTGTTTTGTGCAGAGTGTTTAGTTAGTTAGTGTTTGTTTAGTTCGTGATTAGTGAAAAAATAATTTATATTTGATATGCCTCCTATAAGACGAAGCAATTTAGGTAGAAGAACCAGAAATGCTATAAACCAAGCTAATTACCGATCTAATCGTACTGCACAAGAACGTGACGACGGAAATGAACGTGAAAGAATTCGGATATCACAAACGCGTGAAGCGCGAGCGCGACATTCAACTAATAATCGCGCAAGTTTGAATCCAGCTGCTTTCAGTTACGATGTGTCAATTGACTACAGTAACTACCAATGTGTTGTTATTGGTTCTATGAACTTGGTTTGCTCACACTGTAAGGCATTAAAATACAAAAACGAAGCCAATGGATTGTGTTGCGCAAATGGTAAAGTGAAATTGATACAATTGGATCCACCACCAGAACCATTGTACTCATTGGTTTCAGGAATAGGAACAGATTCTATACACTTTTTGACACATATTCAACAATATAACAATTGCTTTCAAATGACTTCATTTGGGGCAACAAATGCAGTTCGGGAAAATTTTATGCCAACTTTCAAGGTATGTATTATAGCAGTTACTCATAATTATTTTAGCGAACAAAATTTTCTGTCACCAAAGTTAAGATGTGTTACTAATCTTCAATTTCTTAATAATTACGAAATATATCACTTAGTCATCATATTATATGGTGATTCAGTTTCAGTGACACTTTTATTATATTTTATATTTGATAGATATTAGTTAAAACTAAATATATACTTTTTAAGATCAAATATTATTTAAGTTTGATCATTGACAATCCATTAATTTATACCACACCATAATATTTTTTTTATTTACAGATACAAGGGCAAATATATCACAGAGCAGGTTCACTGTTACCAGTGTCAGATAGCGACAACAAATTCCTGCAAATTTATTTTATGGGCAATTCACCACAAGAAATTGATCTGCGTTGTGCACATAACAATTTAGTAAAAAGGTCTATTGTAGAACAATTACAAACTTTATTTCATCAACACAATCAATTGATTATATTGTTTAAAACTGCCCTGGATCTGATGCCATCCGATAATCACAAAATTGTAATCAGAGCTGATAAAACACCTGCAGGTCAACATACAAGACGTTTTAATGCACCAACTATTGATGAAGTTGCTATCGTTGTAGTTGGAGAAAACTTGGAATCCCGTGATATTGTTTTACATCGTCGGAATTTTCAATTACAACCTATAAAGGAAACACACCGCTCATATGATGCACTGCAATATCCCATTATATTTTGGCAAGGTGAAGATGGCTACGATTTATCAATAAAAATGATAAATCCCATTACAGGTAACTAAAATATTAGTTTAGCTATGGCGATAATATCTCAGTCACTATATTATGTATTTTAATTTTATATTTGAATGTTATTAAAACAAAATCTGTTTACAGGTTCTGAAACCAACAAAAAAGTCAGTTCAATGAACTATTATTCATACCGCCTAATGATTCGGGAAAATGCAGATAATCACATATTGAAATGTCGGCGATTATATCACAAATATGTTGATGACATGTATGTTAAAATTGAAACGGAGAGATTAACATTCATCAGGTTGAATCAAACCAAACTCCGATCTGAAGAGTATATTCACCTTCGAGATGCGATTAATACTGATGGAAATGCACAGAATGTCGGTCGGATGACTATTCTTCCAGCAACATACATCGGAAGCCCTCGGCATATGCACGAATATGCTCAAGATGCCATGTCGTATGTTCGTCATTATGGTACAGCAGATTTGTTCATCACATTTACATTCAATCCGCAATGGATAGAAATTAAGCAGGAGTTATTACCTGGGAAATCATCCATTGATCGTCATGATATTACAGCCAGAGTCTTTAGACAAAAGTTGAAATCTTTAATGAATTTCATCGTAAAACATAATGTGTTTGGTGAGACACGCTGCTGGATGTATTCTGTGGAGTGGCAGAAACGAGGATTGCCACATGCACACATTTTGATTTGGTTGGTTGAAAAGATAAGGCCAAATGAAGTTGATGCAGTGATATCAGCTAAAATCCCTAATGTACAAGTAGATCCTGGATTGCATGAGGTAGTTATCAAAAACATGATACATGGTCCCTGTGGAACTCTTAATCAAAATTCACCGTGTATGATGGATGGTAAATGTTCAAAACGATATCCACGGACATTAATATCGGAAACAATTACTGGTAATGACGGTTATCCATTGTATCGTCGCAGATCGACAGCAGACAATGGAAAATCAACAATTGTCAAATTAAATTAACAAGATATTGAAATAGATAATCGTTGGATTGTTCCATATTCACCCATTTTATCAAAGACATTCAAAGCACACATCAACGTTGAATCTTGCCATTCAGTGAAATCGATTAAATACATTTGCAAATATGTAACCAAAGGGAGTGATATGGCTGTGATTGGAATTGGTGCAGAGAATTCTAATGATGAAGTTACCCAATACCAAATGGGCCGCTATGTCAGTAGTAATGAAGCAGTTTGGCGAATATTTTCTTTTCCTATTCATGAGAGACACCCTTCTGTTGTTCACTTAGCTGTGCATTTAGAAAATGGACAAAGAGTGTATTTTACAGCACAGAACGCAGTACAAAGAGCTGCTCAGCCACCATCTACTACATTAACCAGTTTTTTTGAGACATGACAAAACGATGATTTCGCACAAACATTGCTATATTCTGAAATGCCAAAATATTATACCTGGAATCAATCCTCAAGGAGATTTATACGACGGAAACAAGGAAAACCAGTTCCAGGATATACAGATGTATATTCCACCGATGCGATTGGCCGGATTTATTCAGTACATCCAAGCAATGATGAATGTTTTTATTTACGACTGCTATTAGTCAATGTACGTGGCCCAACATCATTCCAACAGTTACGAACTGTTGATGGTGAATTGTGTGGATCCTACAGAGAAGCCTGTCAACGTTTGCAATTGCTTGAAAATGACGCTCATTGGGATCAAACTCTCAATGATGCTGTAATATCATCACACACTCATCAAATACGAACATTGTTTTCTATAATCATATCTACATGCTTCCCATCAAACCCAATTGATTTGTGGATGAAGTACAAAGATTATATGTGTGATGATATTTTGTATCAAATACGGAATAGAATGGGAAATCCAAATATACAAATCAGTGAAGAAATTTACAATGAAGCCTTGATTTCAATTGAGGACATGTGCTTGATAATGTCAAACAAACTATTAATTCAATTAGGCCTGACCGCGCCCAATCGTCCAATGCATGACGCTTTTAACCAAGAGTTGCATCGAGAAAGACTGTATGATCTCAACGCTTTGAAAGAATAAATTCAAACAAATCTTCCACTGTTAAATGAACAACAGAAGTATGTATTTGAAACTCTTATGAAAGTAACAAATGATGAAACTGGAGGGATTTATTTCTTAGATGCACCTGGTGGTACAGGAAAAACTTTTTTTATTTCATTAATATTAGCAACAATTCGCTCACAAAATAAAATTGCACTTGCACTCGCTTCGTCGGGAATCGCAGCAACTTTGCTTGAAGGTGGTCGAACAGCCCATTCAGCACTAAAATTGCCATTAAATATGCAAAGCAATGAAACTCCAACCTGCAACGTTTCGAAGAACTCTGCAATGGCAAAGGTTTTGCAGCAATGTAAATTGATTGTTTGGGATGAATGCACGATGGCACATAAAAAATCTTTGGAGGCTTTAGACAGAACCTTAAAAGATCTACGTAGCAATAATAACCGATTTGGTGGTGCAATGATTTTATTAGCAGGAGATTTTCGTCAAACATTGCCAGTGATTCCACGATCAACGCCAGCTGATGAACTCAATGCATGTCTAAAGTCCTCCAATTTGTGGAAACATGTTAAAGTACTTCATTTAAGCAAGAATATGCGTGTCGAGTTGCAAAATGACCAATCTGGAAACATATTCTCTAAACAACTCATTGACATTGGTAATGGCAAATTTCCTATAGACATGTTGACGGCTTGCTTTTGCTATGACTATAAACAAGTCCCAGGGGCAATCATTAAGTGTTTGTGGTATTAATCTAGAAAACCCATGTTTCTCACATGGTCAATTGTATGTTGCCTGTTCCCGTGTTGGAAAACCATCAGATTTGTTTATCTATGCGCCAGGTAATCAAACAAAAAACATCGTATACCACAAAGCAATATAATGATAATAATAATAATAATTATGATTCACATGATTAACAATAAAGCGATTACTTACTTTTCAATCCTTATATATGTTTTATTTAATTATTTTTTATTCACAACGCCCTATCACCAGGGTGATGGTTCTGTTCAGGAGAATTTTTTAAAATACGTAGGCACAAAAACTGCCACATTACAAATCTTTTTGACAGGACGAAGTCTGTCGGGTCAGCTAGTCTTATATATAAAAATGAATCGCAAAATATGTTCCTAAGCGCATAACTCAACAACGCCTGGACCAATTTGGCCAAATCTTTTTTTAAAATGTTCGTTGAAGTTCAGGGATGGTTTTTACGGCGAGAAAAATTAGAATTATTGCTGGAAAAACCCTAAAAATAGCCCTTTTTGTTTGAATTTGTTTCGTGTATCAGTTGACAATTCATCTGTCATCTGTCAAAAGTCATCTGTAACAGACAACTTTTTTTTTTTAAATTTGATATGACTTGAACTCAAATCCTTTTAATCCGTACGAATTGTTTTATTTATTTAAAATTTTTTATTTGTTTAAAATTTAATTCAAATTTTAAATAAATAAAACAATTCGTACGGCTTAAAAGGATTTGAGTTCAAGTCATATCAAATTTAAAAAAAAAAGTTGTCTGTTACAGATGACTTTTGACAGATGACAGATGAATTGTCAAGTGATACACGAAACAAATTCGTATATCGTGTTTTGTGCAGAGTGTTTAGTTAGTTAGTGTTTGTTTAGTTCGTGATTAGTGAAAAAATAATTTATATTTGATATGCCTCCTATAAGACGAAGCAATTTAGGTAGAAGAACCAGAAATGCTATAAACCAAGCTAATTACCGATCTAATCGTACTGCACAAGAACGTGACGACGGAAATGAACGTGAAAGAATTCGGATATCACAAACGCGTGAAGCGCGAGCGCGACATTCAACTAATAATCGCGCAAGTTTGAATCCAGCTGCTTTCAGTTACGATGTGTCAATTGACTACAGTAACTACCAATGTGTTGTTATTGGTTCTATGAACTTGGTTTGCTCACACTGTAAGGCATTAAAATACAAAAACGAAGCCAATGGATTGTGTTGCGCAAATGGTAAAGTGAAATTGATACAATTGGATCCACCACCAGAACCATTGTACTCATTGGTTTCAGGAATAGGAACAGATTCTATACACTTTTTGACACATATTCAACAATATAACAATTGCTTTCAAATGACTTCATTTGGGGCAACAAATGCAGTTCGGGAAAATTTTATGCCAACTTTCAAGGTATGTATTATAGCAGTTACTCATAATTATTTTAGCGAACAAAATTTTCTGTCACCAAAGTTAAGATGTGTTACTAATCTTCAATTTCTTAATCATTACGAAATATATCACTTAGTCATCATATTATATGGTGATTCAGTTTCAGTGACACTTTTATTATATTTTATATTTGATAGATATTAGTTAAAACTAAATATATACTTTTTAAGATCAAATATTATTTAAGTTTGATCATTGACAATCCATTAATTTATACCACACCATAATATTTTTTTTTATTTACAGATACAAGGGCAAATATATCACAGAGCAGGTTCACTGTTACCAGTGTCAGATAGCGACAACAAATTCCTGCAAATTTATTTTATGGGCAATTCACCACAAGAAATTGATCTGCGTTGTGCACATAACAATTTAGTAAAAAGGTCTATTGTAGAACAATTACAAACTTTATTTCATCAACACAATCAATTGATTATATTGTTTAAAACTGCCCTGGATCTGATGCCATCCGATAATCACAAAATTGTAATCAGAGCTGATAAAACACCTGCAGGTCAACATACAAGACGTTTTAATGCACCAACTATTGATGAAGTTGCTATCGTTGTAGTTGGAGAAAACTTGGAATCCCGTGATATTGTTTTACATCGTCGGAATTTTCAATTACAACCTATAAAGGAAACACACCGCTCATATGATGCACTGCAATATCCCATTATATTTTGGCAAGGTGAAGATGGCTACGATTTATCAATAAAAATGATAAATCCCATTACAGGTAACTAAAATATTAGTTTAGCTATGGCGATAATATCTCAGTCACTATATTATGTATTTTAATTTTATATTTGAATGTTATTAAAACAAAATCTGTTTACAGGTTCTGAAACCAACAAAAAAGTCAGTTCAATGAACTATTATTCATACCGCCTAATGATTCGGGAAAATGCAGATAATCACATATTGAAATGTCGGCGATTATATCACAAATATGTTGATGACATGTATGTTAAAATTGAAACGGAGAGATTAACATTCATCAGGTTGAATCAAACCAAACTCCGATCTGAAGAGTATATTCACCTTCGAGATGCGATTAATACTGATGGAAATGCACAGAATGTCGGTCGGATGACTATTCTTCCAGCAACATACATCGGAAGCCCTCGGCATATGCACGAATATGCTCAAGATGCCATGTCGTATGTTCGTCATTATGGTACAGCAGATTTGTTCATCACATTTACATGCAATCCGCAATGGATACAAATTAAGCAGGAGTTATTACCTGGGAAATCATCCATTGATCGTCATGATATTACAGCCAGAGTCTTTAGACAAAAGTTGAAATCTTTAATGAATTTCATCGTAAAACATAATGTGTTTGGTGAGACACGCTGCTGGATGTATTCTGTGGAGTGGCAGAAACGAGGATTGCCACATGCACACATTTTGGTTTGGTTGGTTGAAAAGATAAGGCCAAATGAAGTTGATGCAGTGATATCAGCTGAAATCCCTAATGTACAAGTAGATCCTGGATTGCATGAGGTAGTTATCAAAAACATGATACATGGTCCCTGTGGAACTCTTAATCAAAATTCACCGTGTATGATGGATGGTAAATGTTCAAAACGATATCCACGGACATTAATATCGGAAACAATTACTGGTAATGACGGTTATCCATTGTATCGTCGCAGATCGACAGCAGACAATGGAAAATCAACAATTGTCAAATTAAATTAACAAGATATTGAAATAGATAATCGTTGGATTGTTCCATATTCACCCATTTTATCAAAGACATTCAAAGCACACATCAACGTTGAATCTTGCCATTCAGTGAAATCGATTAAATACATTTGCAAATATGTAACCAAAGGGAGTGATATGGCTGTGATTGGAATTGGTGCAGAGAATTCTAATGATGAAGTTACCCAATACCAAATGGGCCGCTATGTCAGTAGTAATGAAGCAGTTTGGCGAATATTTTCTTTTCCTATTCATGAGAGACACCCTTCTGTTGTTCACTTAGCTGTGCATTTAGAAAATGGACAAAGAGTGTATTTTACAGCACAGAACGCAGTACAAAGAGCTGCTCAGCCACCATCTACTACATTAACCAGTTTTTTTGAGACATGCCAAAACGATGATTTCGCACAAACATTGCTATATTCTGAAATGCCAAAATATTATACCTGGAATCAATCCTCAAGGAGATTTATACGACGGAAACAAGGAAAACCAGTTCCAGGATATACAGATGTATATTCCACCGATGCGATTGGCCGGATTTATTCAGTACATCCAAGCAATGATGAATGTTTTTATTTACGACTGCTATTAGTCAATGTACGTGGCCCAACATCATTCCAACAGTTACGAACTGTTGATGGTGAATTGTGTGGATCCTACAGAGAAGCCTGTCAACGTTTGCAATTGCTTGAAAATGACGCTCATTGGGATCAAACTCTCAATGATGCTGTAATATCATCACACACTCATCAAATACGAACATTGTTTTCTATAATCATATCTACATGCTTCCCATCAAACCCAATTGATTTGTGGATGAAGTACAAAGATTATATGTGTGATGATATTTTGTATCAAATACGGAATAGAATGGGAAATCCAAATATACAAATCAGTGAAGAAATTTACAATGAAGCATTGATTTCAATTGAGGACATGTGCTTGATAATGTCAAACAAACTATTAATTCAATTAGGCCTGACCGCGCCCAATCGTCCAATGCATGACGCTTTTAACCAAGAGTTGCATCGAGAAAGACTGTATGATCTCAACGCTTTGAAAGAATAAATTCAAACAAATCTTCCACTGTTAAATGAACAACAGAAGTATGTATTTGAAACTCTTATGAAAGTAACAAATGATGAAACTGGAGGGATTTATTTCTTAGATGCACCTGGTGGTACAGGAAAAACTTTTTTTATTTCATTAATATTAGCAACAATTCGCTCACAAAATAAAATTGCACTTGCACTCGCTTCGTCGGGAATCGCAGCAACTTTGCTTGAAGGTGGTCGAACAGCCCATTCAGCACTAAAATTGCCATTAAATATGCAAAGCAATGAAACTCCAACCTGCAACGTTTCGAAGAACTCTGCAATGGCAAAGGTTTTGCAGCAATGTAAATTGATTGTTTGGGATGAATGCACGATGGCACATAAAAAATCTTTGGAGGCTTTAGACAGAACCTTAAAAGATCTACGTAGCAATAATAACCGATTTGGTGGTGCAATGATTTTATTAGCAGGAGATTTTCGTCAAACATTGCCAGTGATTCCACGATCAACGCCAGCTGATGAACTCAATGCATGTCTAAAGTCCTCCAATTTGTGGAAACATGTTAAAGTACTTCATTTAAGCAAGAATATGCGTGTCGAGTTGCAAAATGACCAATCTGGAAACATATTCTCTAAACAACTCATTGACATTGGTAATGGCAAATTTCCTATAGACATGTTGACGGCTTGCTTTTGCTATGACTATAAACAAGTCCCAGGGGCAATCATTAAGTGTTTGTGGTATTAATCTAGAAAACCCATGTTTCTCACATGGTCAATTGTATGTTGCCTGTTCCCGTGTTGGAAAACCATCAGATTTGTTTATCTATGCGCCAGGTAATCAAACAAAAAACATCGTATACCACAAAGCAATATAATGATAATAATAATAATAATTATGATTCACATGATTAACAATAAAGCGATTACTTACTTTTCAATCCTTATATATGTTTTATTTAATTATTTTTTATTCACAACGCCCTATCACCAGGGTGATGGTTCTGTTCAGGAGAATTTTTTAAAATACGTAGGCACAAAAACTGCCACATTACAAATCTTTTTGACAGGACGAAGTCTGTCGGGTCAGCTAGTTTTAAATAAATTTACGGTAATACTGTCCTGTCTATAGCTATGTCAGCATTACAAATTGTTCCAGTGTCACCACTGGAGTTTTGCCATAAAATGATAAGCGCGAATATGAACGAAAACAAATAGACAAGCTGATTAATTCGTTGCTGTTCGAGAAGAGTTGTCTTTCTGTGTTGAGCCAAACGAGGGCGGGGGGTACAGGGCGGCCAGTGCCGCCATTTTTATCCGGAAAGACGGACGCGTGAATCGCAGCCCACGGAGGCACTGAACATGATTGATTCGATAGGAAATGCCGGATGGATTTTCGTTTTATTTATAGGGTATCTAACAAGGGAAATCGATGGATTGCATTGTCTTTTGTAGTTCGCTGTTTATTTTCGTTAAATAATGCTCAATAAGGGACGTACGTGCTAATTTTATTAATCAAATCGTAATTTATTCAGATATTTGTTACGTCACGTGTTAATATGTTAGAATGTTAAATGCTGATGCTGAAATATTACAATATATATTAATATATGTGCATATTATTTTATAGATATGATCATACATTTTCGCAATTCTTATCAAGAAGCAAAATAAAATAACAAAGTCAAAAAAATTGGTGCATTGAAAAGATGCTTTGCTCTGTTATGGTTAAAATAAACGGTCGGTAAAATATGTGTCTCTGAACGACTGTTTGACGTTTCTCGAGCGACCGTAGCTACGGTAATGACAACATAACAAAACATGGTAAAATATTATCGACGTAGGGGAATAGTAGACGAAACCCAGATTTATCTGACAGAGATCGATGAAACAGCTTAAGGCCCGACAATATAAAAGCTATCATTCATAGAAAGGCTATTGCGAAACCTGTTGTAATAGATTCCAACGTTACTCTGAGAAATAGCTGATGCGTCGATCATAAATCTTACACACTTGATGATTGGAAGAATGTGGCATAGTCCGATAAATTATCGTTTACATGGTTTTCTGTCTGGTATATAATTATATACTAGTCTATACTCAGTATAGACAAGTCTAAAATAAGCTTAAAATCTAGACTGCCCGCTTACTATGTCCTTTTACATTCAGCCTAATTCACATTACTATCCGAATTACTGGAAATGAATATTCGAATATCATCAATGATGGAATTCTTAGTATGTCTATTAGTATGTCTGGCATATTACTGCCATATCCCACACTCCCATATTATAATATTATATAACCCACAGTCAAAACCAAACTTCTACGACAAGCACAATTGCCAGATATAAAAGTGTTATGTGGAGTTTTATAGCAGAGAATGAGGAGCAAATTCGAGCACCATCAACAAAATAATTGAAAAAATTGGCAAATATTTTGGTACAAGATTCCATTGGGAACTACAGACACTTTATAAACTTATTCTGTGAAGAATTGTAACTTTCAATAATCAAATATTGTATATATATCAGGTGATTGTATTATTTTGTCCGTACTTTGTTAATCGACGAACGGAGTAAAACACATACAGAAAGAATTCTTATTATTGTTAATAATAAATGTTGCTCTACATTGTGACCAGTATAGCCGTATTTCCGATAATAACCAATAATGAAAGAATTAAGAACAACAATAAAACCTAAAGTATAGCAAACTTAATGAAATTTTACTTCACTGTGTAAAGGAGAGTATAACGTTTAGATACAGCGACATTACAGAATGACAAGTGCTTGTGAAGAAACTAAAAATAGGAATATTATAACTGACTGATTCATAACTTTAAGTATTGAAATTTTGGGTGAAAAATCCATAAAAGTTATGTAAAATAACTTTTGGTTAAAATAACTCTCAGCAAGACTACAATAAAAACAACTTAAAAAGGCAATTAAATTAAAGGAAATTAAACCATCCGAAAAATTACGCGCAGATTATTTCAAAATTTCAATCAAACAGAAACATAGTGCTGTAAATCCTTTAAACGCTTCCAATAAGCGATTAAACAAACGTTATATTTTTTCTATGCCGAGCTAAATTAATTTACAAAATATTATAGTAAATTAGTACTAAAGAAATATCTTTTGACTTATCGATGTTTTCTTAATGATACCAATTCAATAATCAATTAAAATGTATACCTGAAAATATTACTGTATATGCGTGGTAAGACGGATAAAATTTCAGTTAACTTCAGTTTATGTTTATGTAATTCGAGCATAATTCTCAACATTACAGTGTGAAATGTGCTCTTGAAGAAGATAAGAATAAGAATATTGTTACTGACTGTTATTTCGTTTTTTCTGGGGAATATAGTAAATGACACGTGACATATAAATTGTGGCGTTAAATAAATTAAATTAGTCTATATTGGGCCATTTCCAATCGACTTTTGTTTAAATTTAATTCTATATTAAAACTTGTCTCCTAGATCAACACTTAATTTATTCATAGGTTTATGATTTCAGGTATATTATAGTTAATCTAACGATAAGCTGTAGTTCTATTCTTTCACTTTACCTCTGAGTTACTTCCGCACTAGTACATACATCTGTAGGGTTTGTCAGCATTCGATAATGTTTATCCTTCTGCCAGGAATTACGTGAGATGCAGATTTGCTTTGAGTTCTTCGGCGAGCCATTTGAATTATCTTCTTTTGTGATTTGTAGGTCTTGATGCAAGTCCTCATTGCTTCTGCCAAAGCTGCGCTCACTGCGTTACGAAATATCTTGTTCTGAAATATTGTAAAAATGTATGTTGCTATAGATGCAGATGCAATCCCACAGTTGTTTACCATACAGCTATGAGTTATTGTCCGAGTACGCATTGATATTTTGAATTTTTTTCTTGACTATATTTTTTAACATGTTATTCTAATTTAGTTTCACACCCAGTATCATACTTAAATATTTGACACTATTTTCGTATAGCCCAGTAGCGTTCTTTACCTTCAAGATCGGTGGATTGTCTAGTTTTTTGTTAGTAAAGTTGACAGGAACATATTTAATTACGTTTGCTACATCGTACACTCTGTCAGTACCACTTGTTGCCACCTCACCGTGGGTGCTAACTTCAGGTATGTACAACGCCTCGAGTAGATCTGTGGGCTACTGAGAATTGCGGGAAAATTCGAAACACCTGAAGGTCGCTACAGTACTCCCACACCAGAATTTTACCGACAATGAATATACAGATTACATATATGAATACAAGTATACAAATACCTACAAACATACCCTAATACCTTACATACCTTACCTACGTAATACTATATTACCCTAATATAAATCTCGATACAAATAGAGCAAAATCATCTATACTTACACCTATCTATATCTAACGGATTAGCGGTATATGTTACGTAACACAAAAGGAATATTACAAGAATGACATCCTAGCGATAATTCTAAATGCGTAATGCTAATTTGTGATTTAAAAAAGACAAAAAAAATTATTATCTAGACCTTTAAGACAAAAGGGACCTTACCCCCATTTGCTCTACAGTACGCGGTTTATCGTCATTTCTACCTGGGTTGATTATGGAAATCCCGCCTGTTACCGATTGGGAAATCGAACCCGTCTTGCTGATCGTCTCAGTTGTAGGGGAAATGAGGAGGTTCTCGTTGATATGGTATGCTGGCTTCAATCTATCTATCGACATCGGGACTTGTTTTCCTCGCATTAAAACGTTAATCGTAGTTACGGTCCATCATAGGGCATCTGCAGTGGCGTTTTAGGGCTGTCGTGACGTACGAAGACGTGCGTAGCTGTGGCAAGGTCTTTGAAGACGAAAATCTTGCTGTCGCCGTGTCTTGTTCCTTCAACTGGTCGCAACAACTCGAATTGCTTTCGTAAATTGCGCACGAACTCGACGGAGTTATCTACCTCCTTAGCGTTTTTTACCAGGAGTTCGCCTGGCAATCGTAATGGTTCGTCGTAAACCATCTCTGCTGTAGTCGATTGTAGATCCTCCTTTCACGCAGAACGAATACTCAGCAAGGACGGTTTGGAGGGCTTCCGCCCAGCGGTCAGGTTGGAGGCACTTGATCGCGGTTTTTAAATGACCGTGTGTGTGTGACCATACCGTTGGCAGCTGGGTGGTAGGCCGTTGTCTGCAGGTGCATGGTTCCCATAAGATGATTGAGGCAACGGAAGAGTCAAGATTCGAATTGTCTGCCCTGATCTGTTGTAATCCGAAGGGGGACGCCGAACTTCGTGACCCAGTTGCTGTAGAAGGCCCGTGCTACGGTCTCTCCTTCCCGGTCTGGTAGGGGAATCGCCTCCGGCCACCGCGAGAAGCGATCGACGTACGTCAGGCAATACCTGTAACCTTGGGAATACGGCATTACAACTAAATTCACGTGGACATGTTCGAATCGCCGAGATGGCATTTGAAAGATGCTGATCGCAGAGGAGACGTGTCTAGTGATCTTAGCTTCCTGGCACTGGACACAAAACGAGCCCAGATGTGACAGTTATTATCGATGGATGGCCACACGTACCGTTTCTTCATTAGCCGTACTGACGATCTGACTCCAGGATGTGACAGCCCATGAATTGCGCTGAAGGCTGCCCTGCGGAAAGCTTTTGTGAGAAATGGTCTAGCAGTTGGTGTCTTGCATCACAGTAAACCGCTGTCGTTGAACCAGGGATGAGAATTCTTCCCGTGTCCAAGTCCGTGTTGCCGTTTTCCAAGTAACTCCGTAACTCCTCGTCTCGTTCCTGGGATGCTGCTAAAGCCTCGAAATTGACTGCTGGAGATGTAATCTCATCGATGCGGGAGGGTGCGTCAGCTACAATATTGTCCTGCCCAGAGATATGTCGAATGTCTGTGGTGAACTGACTAATGAAATCGAGATGACGGAACTGGCGTGGAGACGTGGAGTTTTCTGACGGAATGAGAATGTCAGCTGTTTGTGGTCTGTTAGAATCATGAAGTGGCGTCCTGTTATCATATGACGGAACCGCTGCACAGCACTGTAGATCGCTAGTAATTCACGATCATACGCATTGTATTTGCACTCCGCTTGGTTAAGTTTTCTTGAAAATAAACCAAGCGTTTTCCAAAGGTCTCCTACGCGTTGTTGTTGGGCGACTCCAATGCAGTAGTCTGAAGCGTCGCATACCAGTGATAATTCTGCCCCTGGTTCCGGATGTACCAGTAAAGTTGCTCGGGTAATCTGATCTTTGCATTTCTCGAAGGCTTTTTCTGTTACCTCATCCCACTTGATCGGCGTCTTCCCTTTTATGCTGTTCTTCAGCAGTTCGTTGAACGGTACTTGGGTTCCGGCTGCTCTGGGTATAAATCCCCTCTCGCCGTTTCTGGCCGTTCAAACTCCCGAATAGCAACCACCTTGTCTGGGAGCGGATCAGCTCCTTTTTCTGAGACCCAGTATCCGAGGAAGTGAAGTTCGGGTAGGCCAAAACAGCATTTACTAGGATTGACCACCATGCCATATTGCTGCAGACGCTCGAACAGAGTTTAGATGATGAAAAGTTTAGAAAGATGTTGACGATATTCCTCCTCTGTTGTTGATGCCACCAGGATGTCGTTGACGTAGGCATAGCAAAAATCAGGTCCCAAAAGTACCTCGTCGATGAACTGTTTAAAAGTCTGCGCTGCATTTCGCAGACCAAAACTCATGACGGTAAATTCATACAATCCGAAAGGAGTTGTAATTGCGGTTTTCGGGACATCTTCGGGTGCCACGGGTATTTGATGGTATGCTCTGACTAGGTCGATGGTTGAAAATACCTTCTTCCCGTGGAGTGTCTGTGTAAAGTCTGCAATGTGCTTTACAGGGTATCGGTCTGGGATGGTGCATGAGTTGAGCGCTCTGTAATCGCCGCAAGGACGCCATTCGTCGCCTTTTTTGGGGACCATGTGCAACGGAGAAGACCAGCTACTCTGTGACGGGCGGCATAATCCTAGTTTCAACATGGTCTCGAATTCCCTCTTAGCGTCTCTTAGTCGGTCTGGAGCCAGTCGTCGTAGTTTCGCAGCTACTGAAGGTCTGGGTGTCGTGTTTATATGGTGTACCGTCGCGTGTTTTACGGGGGCCGTTTTACATGCACCATCGGATCGAGTGATTTCCGGGAACTTCTGCAGGATGTCGTGATATCGCGAGCTGTTGTTTATGAGTTTTATACTCGCGATATTTTCGTACTGCGATTGTCTCCCGTTGACACTCATGCGCGTATTCCGATCCACCAATTTCCTGTTTCGTAGATCAACTAAGAGGTCGTAATGAATAATAAAATCGACCCCGATATTAGGCCGCGACACATCCGCAATAACGAAACTCCATGGAAAATCGCGTCTTAAACCAAGGTTTAAAGTCATTGTCTTAAAGCCATACATCGCTATGATAATCCCGTTCGCCGCAGTCAGATCTTAGTTCGTTTTTTTTTTCGATGTCCCTTCACCAATCGCCGAGGAAACACGCACAAATCCGCTCCTGTATCCACCAGGAATTCCTGGTTGCTGTTCCGGTCTTTGACGAATAGGCGGCACGTGATATGATGGCCGTCACTTGCCGCCATTAGTGACCGCCCGGCTGGTTTCCCGCATTCGTGTTTAGGCTTTTATCGTAACGGCACCCCGGTCTGCATCTCCGTGCCCTTTCGGCGTAATTGTAATGATACCAACACAAACCATCGTAGAGCTCGAAACCGCGAGTACGTGATCGGTCGCGACTTGAAGAGCGCGATGACGATCGGCCACGGCTTGACGAGCGCGACGATGACCGGTTACGGAACGACGCGCGTTGATGCTCTGCTATCTCATCAACTTTGGCTTGCAGCCCGTGAATTTGCAGCTTTAACCGCGCGAACTCCTCCGCCAATTGGCTCTCTGAATTATTCATCGGTGCTGTACCGCCTGCTGGCCGCCACGGGCCTACGGAGTATTTAATGTTGTCCGCGATTTTCGCCAAGTCTTCCAGCTTGGTGCTCTCTTGCTGCGCCGCAATACCATCTCGGGTAATAGGGTCTAATTTGTTCATCCACATTACTTTAATGTGGATATATTGGTATCGGGGCCCGCTGCGTCCCCTGCTAGTGATTGTAATCGACGGAGAAACTGCCACTGGGTCCGGTCACCGATTTCTTCCCGTTCGAAGAGCTGTCGTGTCCGGTTCTGGATTGACAGTTCTAAGCATTCCCGGAGCGCCTCTTTTAATTTGCTGAATGGATCTTCAGGTTTCGGTGGGGGATTAAATAAGAGGCCGCGCATTTCCTGAGTATAGATGGGGTCCAGCGCTGTCCCTACGATTTCAAATTTTTCTACAGTTGTGGTTATCCCTGCGTGTTTCAAGGTCCACTTGACCTGCAGGAACCACATCTCTGGATCGTTCGGATTGAACGTAGGCAATCTGATGTTTGAAGAAGACACAATGCTTTTCAACAAATAAAAAAACAACAAAATGGCGTCGCAAACCAAAAATAACTAAACCTTCAAGAGTCCGGAAACGAAAATAAACCAGAAAAAAAAAACAAAATGTGGAATATAACACCATGTCGTACGTCGGGGTCAGCACTTTAGAGTACAGGTGCAGTTAGATAAAGACAAAATATTCGGCTATTTATTTCGGTACGAATGGAATCTAATTAAATGCAGAAGAAATGTTTATTTTTAGACGAACAAATATTAAACAATAACAAGATATTAAACAATAAACAAGATCACACTATAATAATTTAAAAAGAAAAGAAATGCACGTGGCATGGTTACCTTCAGGTGATAGGAACAGTCGACACGTCTGATCACTCTCAGAGTCAGGAACGGAAAGAAACTCGAGGCGTCGCGTCATCCCCTAGCTTCACCAGCCGAGGTTGCCACGGCGTACCCTCTGTCAGTACCACTTGTTGCCACCTCACTGTGGGTGCTAACTTCAGGTATGTACAACGCCTCGAGTAGATTTGTGGGCTGCTGAGAATTGCGGGAAAATTCAAAACACCTGAAGGTCGCTACAGTTACATATATTTCCTGCTTTTCAGAAAATCTAATCACTTGTTTCACTCTGAAGGGATTGTTGGAGACACAGATTCTCTATATATTGTGTAAGAAGCATTGTGTTTAATTTATATATGAAGCATACATCTAGGAATGGTGCAGAGTATATTTGTTTGGTTTTCGAATACTTTTGTCTGAATCCAAACTAATATGAGATTAACGGATTAAGAGATTAAATATTCTATTGTAATATGATCCTCGTTATTCAAATAGTGTTCTCTCAAATATTCTGATAAAATTGCCAATAGAAATATAATAATAATGTGCAAAACTTGATAGTTACTTACCAGGCTTTATGTCCTAACTTCTTCCGTCACAATTCAACATGCAGGTACTAAATACTAAAGGTTAATAAATCAGTAAGATTTATTATAGATATTCTAAGTAAGAACTATTACTTGCTCTACAATATTTTTGAAATGTAGTTTTCAGTTTCCTCTGGTTCGTTTTTAAATGCTTGCATTGGTTTTGCATTCCAAATCCACAATGTAGTATTTATTTTTTTCTGTTGGGTAATTTATTTCACGTCTAGACTGCTAGAATTGCATCTGGGCATTGCTAATTATCTCGCAGTTCGGTGTGTATACTATGGATGTTAACATGACCCTTTTGCACCAGAGGGGTGAGCGTAGTCGATGTCAGTCATTTATTTTGTGTATCAATAAGAATTTTATCTACTTAAACACTTGAAAAACGGCTAAGAATGAACACGAGTTCTTTGTGGAATGTTGTTTACGATTTCGTCTTATCGGAGAGCAACAGAAAATAACTGGCATTAAGAATAACAATTAATTATTTCAAATATTAAAGGTCATACAAAAATACAGATTTACGTATATATCACTAGTGTAACCACAGCAATTGTTATTATTTGATAGTACTCTTATGCAGTGTAATTGACATAAATCTAGTATCTGATTTATGATGTATATTTCTGATCATGCGCATATGTGAGAATTACTGAAAAAGCATTTTCTAATAACCAACAACTTTTAACATCTGAATCTCAGTTCTAACATCAGTACCCTCTATAATGTTTCTTAAAATCAGAGGGTAATAATATTATAATAGATCTTTATATTTTTTTGAGTGCATAATAAGAATTAATTATAGAATTGAATATTAGTTATCGAACGAAATCAACTAAAGCAATAGTACTGTACTGTTGGAAAATAATTTAATATATTTTAATATCTATATTAAAATTATGAAACTAAGCATAAGCTATTCTTGCTTCAGGACATACAAATAAGTTAAATATACGTATATACGAAATAAGTAATACGTAATAACAAGTCAAGTGAAAAGTCATCGGCATACCATAGTTAAACACATTTTTTGGCAAAATTAGTCTTTCCTATTCAACATAACTCCCTTCAAGGGTGATATTTTCGATACCATTTTTGGAGTACGATTTGTCCTTTGGTTCAAAATAGGCCTCATTCTCGGCGATCACCTCTTCATTCGACGAAATTTTCTTCCCAGCGAGCATTCATTTGAAGTCTGAGAACAGGAAATAGTCGTTAGGGCCAGATCTGGAGAATACGGTGGATGAGGAAGCAATTCGAAGCCTAATTCATGGATTTTTGCCACCGTTTGCACTGACTGTGACACGGTGCATTGTTTTGGTGAAGCTGCACCTTCTTTTTCTTTAAATGTGGTGATTTCTCGGCAATTTCGTCCTTCAAACGGTCCAATAATGCTATGTAGTAGTCTCTGTTGATGGTCCTTCCTTTTTCAAGGTAGTCAATGAAAATTATTCCATGCTCATCTCAAGACACAGACGCCATAATCTTGCCAGCCAACTGTTGCGTTTTTCCACGCGTTGGAGCTTGTTCATCGTATGCAATCCACTCGGATGACTGTCGATTTTACTTTGGAGTGAAATAATGAGTCATGTTTATTACGCTTGATTATCTTCAAACACTGCTCCAAATCATCAAATCGTCGTTGTTTTTAGGCGAAAGTGAGCTTGCGCGTCACCCACTTTGCACCGAGCTTTCTCATACTAAAATATTCGTGAATGATATGATGTATTATTTTATCAATACGCGAAATTACTTTTTATCCATTTTTTCACAATAACAAAAGTTGCTTCACTCAAAATGCTATAATTCACAAACTAATGATCCGACAGCTGTCAAATTTATACACGCATCTTTTGAGGTTTAAGGCTAATTAAAAAATATATGGATTTAATTCTAGTAGTACCATCTATGTGTCAGGCTAAGGACTATTCATTTGACCTGTTAAATAAATAATCAATAATATAACAATAAAACTAATAAACAAAATAAAGTTTTTTTTATAATAAAAATCTTATATTTCTACGAAATAACTCTCAGGAAAAACACGATAAAAGAAAAACTTGAAAAGATCTTAAAGTAAATTAAACCGCCTGAAAAATTATATTTCCTTGTCAAACGCAGATTATTTAAAAAATTCAATTAAATAGAAACACCGTGCTGTAAATCCTTTCAAGCTCATTTATTTACTTTGTTGTCATCCCAATAAACAAGTAAACACCCGTTTTATTCTTTGTTAACTTTTTTCTTTGAAGAGCTAAATTAATTTACGGAATATTATAGAACTTTAATACTAAAGAAATATCTATATACGATATGTGATGATTTACTAACGATGCCATTTCAATAATAACTTAAAACATGTGCTGAAATGTTCCGAGCCTAGAACACACAGATACTTTTATTGTATTCACCGTTTTTTTTAGTTAGTACTAACCTTAAAAAGAAAGCTGTTAAAATTTCATGATATTATACTCGTTGCTTGTGAGTTATTGTGCTAAGAGGGACACTACTTTTGTTATCTTCAAAACAATGGATCAAAAACAATTTCGTATTTATATTTAATACAGCTTCTTGATTGAAAAAAATACCGCTCAAGCGAAGCAAAGGCTCTAAAAGTGTTATAAGGACTCCAATTCACCAGAAATAATAATAAAACATTGACGACCACGTTTGCTGATTTCAAACATGGTCCGAGTAGAGTCGCCGATGACGCGGAACGCGTTCGGACGTCGAAATGAGGTGGTAACGCCAAAAAACATTAAAAAATTCACGAAATCGTTTTGAGTGATCGAAAAGTGAGTTAGCAAATATCGGAAAGATATTAAAAAATCCTATTGGTTTTATATTGCATTTGACTATCAGAAGGTTCTGTTCAGAGTGGGTGCCACGTTTGCTCACTGTTTGATGATTCTGAGCAGTGTTTACTCCGGAGTTAAAGAGATTGTCATCTGAGTGGACAGCAACTGAAATGATATTGAAATGTTAGAGGGGCGCTGGAATGAATGTGCAGCTCTCGATGGACAATACGTTGATCAATTTGAAAGCCAATTTTGAACAAAAGAACGCGTTTTCTTTCTTATGCACGGGACTTTTGAGCCCATGTGTTAAAATATATTCAATCAGTGTTTAAATATCACTGTACATAGAACACTGAAACTAAAAATTAATTTTGTGATCATAGATTAAGATTTTATTACAAATTCTTACCTTGTATAATAAACTGAATATTGTATTGCGTATTGCTAATTCGTATGAACTATTTTATTTATGATTATGACTTACCTTAATATTCAATCTACCAATTATCATCTCTACGAAGGGTTATATAAGCTTGACATAGAATATAATAAATAAAACCTATGTCAGAACCTATTGCCGGCCCCTTATTTTCCTTCACATCCTATAAAACATGCAATATAAGATTAATAAATGTAATTTAATGTCATTCCCGAACATAATTTATCCATCATTCAATTAAATCAATAATTATAGATAATTAAGGCAATTTTTATATACTGAAATACCTTTTTATTTTAAAACAGGATGGGAATATTAGTTTTTTGTATTTTAAATTTGTATTTTACATCAACAAATGATATGAAATGGTTTATTGGTAGGAAAAGTATACTATAAATAATTTCTCATATCTCCTTTATTATACACATAAATAAAATTTTGTAAATTATTAATATTATTGCTGAATTATTGAATTAACCGATAAGTCTTATTTCATCATCATCAAACCATAATCGGAGTTTGGTGAGAAAGTCAACTTTTCAACCAATACGATGCTATTGATGCAGCAGGAAATTTATTCACCAAATTTCGCCATAGTTGGCGGTCTGTCGCAGCTGGTCTAGCCTCGTACAATGTCAGTTTCCTATTTTTTAAATCGCTTTCTGTGATTTTGGTCTAGATCTCTTGGAGAGCCGTTCGCTGTTTTCAAAAGGTCGATTTCGCCACAGATCTCTATGAGTTTACTTCTCATTTAATAAAAGTATCCGAACCACTTTAATTTGCATCTCTGAATTTATTCTTCAATTATGCACTGATTTATGCATTACAGACGAATGTTCTATTAGGGCGATTTACCCGCGATTTCGGTTCACCAAACATTAAACTATGTTTTGAACTGTTTATGGACTTTATTCACTTATTTTAAATTCTACACACTGCACATGTTACTTTAAACGTTTACATTCTTGTTCTATCTTTCAAATTTTACTGTTTTTCTTTTCTCTAAATTTTAGTCTTGATTGTAAAATTTCTTCTGTTCCACACTCACCTCCAAAAGAAACAGAAGCTCATATAGCTTGGCTGATTCGACTTATTACCTCGGCGATCGATGCCACTTTCTTGTCCTGTATTGCTTATTATCAATACGTGATTCCTGCTCTGCACTTGCTCCCACTGAATGCCGTTAAGATATACAATATCATCAGCGAGCATGGGAGGGTTAAATAGTTTGTAATATCACATTGACCGCCATATCTTCTTTTTCCCTGTTTTTTGTTTAAAGAGCGTTTACATTTTCTCCTTGGCGAACAGTAGCTCGCACCTCAAATACATTTGACAAGTTATTCATACTGTCCCACAGCTAACCCAACCATCGTAAAATTCCTAAAGGAGTTTAAGATCTTTAATAGGAACATCCTTAACTTCCAACGCTGTCCAAATTGAGTATACGTTGAAAACAGAGCAATCTATAAAAATGACAATTGCATGCTTTCTACATTCGAGACTGCTCTTCCTAGATTATTTCCTCGCGAGCTCTGTGAAGCTTCTATTGTATGATCTTCAGAAACACATTCCCGACAAATGATAGGAGACTTATACCTCGGTAGTTCTTACACTGTTTACTGTAGCCCATTTTTAGAGTAGGTACGTACAATTATCACTTTCTTCCATCCTGACAGCACACTCTCCGATGGCCATACTTATGTGAGCAGTATTTGAAGCTGTTGCAACCGCTTCGTTATCTGTCAGTTTATTCTTGTCCTAACTTAGTCGACTCTACAATTTAATGATTTTGTTGTGAATGTGTTAATTGCTGGTGAAGTAGCTGTGACTGTACAGATGTATGAACTCTCTCCGTTATTTGAGACATTCATCTTGTGACTTTACGAATGTTCTATCTGCTTTTTGAATAGTTTCGTTCGCACATTTACTTCTTACGCTCAATCTCCTATCTAACACTCCTATCTGGCAAATGGGTAGTCACAGCATTCCAGTAATTTTCTCTTTCTAGCTTCTTCACACACTCTGAACTTCTAGCTCAGAGTATTCGTCATGATATATTTCGCTTTTCTGCTCTGACATATAATTTGAGAACTAACGACAAATAAATTAACTATTAATAACTAACCGCAATTTGACTGTAATCTGAATTGATTTAAGCAATATTGTAAATATCAACGGCATACAATTAGAGCGAATGTTGGAGCTTAAATGCCCATTTTTCTGGTCCTACTTCAATTCTACGTAGAAAAACAAAAATATCCTTTTGGGTATTTATTCCAGTGTTTAGTAATCATCTTCTGATGTCTTGCAGCAGAATCTCGGTTAACTTCGTGGACCCATTTCATTTCGACATCATTGATCATTCAAGATAACTCTCCATGAGCATCAGCGATTGCAGCAATAAGTTGGACCTTATATTTCCACATCTTAAATCCTCCTCAACCTCACTGATTCTAGGTCAGGTTGAGGGTATCATTCTAGAACTAGAAATTCTACATTCTACAGCATCTTGATTTTTCTGTATACTATTGTTTCAAATTTTTTGAAAGGAAAATCGAAAAACTTTATGTATTCGTAAATTTTTCGCAAGTGAATAATGTTTCTTTAAATACACTGGTGCACTAACAATTGTTTTTTGTAACAATATTATTAACACTGTATTAAAAGTTGCATATAATTCCGAGAAACTGAGTTCCTTGCATGTAGAAACTGCATTTGCATGCTGAATTAAATGATATATTTTCTACCGGTAAAATTATAGAGTATATAATTTTTATATTTATAATTGGCCAATTAGCATTCGCAATTGCTTGATCGTATTCAATTTACTCTGAGAGTAATAGTTGATACCGTTAGTCGGGAGCCCTTGCTCAGTAAAAATGGTAAGTACGTATACTTCTATATGTATATAGCCCACATGTACCCATAAAATATTTTATGATAAAATAAAGTTGCTTTTTAAAAATATTAAGATTCATTATATTTCATAAAAAGATTATGTCTTATATTTATAATATTTTTTACTAAAATGGATAATTCAAAATTTGTCTTGAAATATGAAATAACAGTAAAAACATTATTTAAAGAGCATTGAAAATAATAAGCACTAAAATAGTTAAAATATCATGTTATGTATATTATTTCATTTGACTGGTTTGATTTTGGTAATATCACTTATTCAATGTTAAATATAAAATTTATTAAATTATGGCCAAACAATGCCAGCATTCATTAAATTATGGAATATATTATCTTCTTATTATTATTTATTATCTTATAAGGAAATATAAACATACTATGAAGCTAAATTGAGAAACAAATCCCATGCCCATACCATAAAATATTTAATAGTTTAGTAGCGATTAAAATTATTAAAGTACTTATTTAAATGTTACGGGAAAATTATTGATAATTAAAAGATTAAATTAAAAAAATGTAGAAGATAAAATAATTAGTATTTTTTAAAATAATACCCTAATACATAATATAAAATAGATTTGTAGAGATACAGCTGACAAGTATTTTCGCCCCCCTAGTGCTGAACAAGTAAAAATAATATTGCAAAGCATTAATGAATATGACAAAGGAAAATTAAACCATAATGAAGAGTTATTAAAACAATGGATTAAATATCAGAAGCACTTTCCACAAGATATTGGTAAGTTATTTATTTTTCATTAAGAATGTATTGAATAGAGAATAGCTGAGGAGGAAAATAATTGCATTTTATTTTGTTATACTTCAAATTGACTTCTTCGTAAGATTGATACTGTATTACTATCGTTATCGAGGCATCGCACTACCTATTTTCACTTGAATTCCTTGTAGACCCGGCAATGACCAGATCATTTCTCAGGGGCACAAAACACAATATAGATCAAGCTAAAAGGAAATTAGAAAATTATCTCGCCGCCAAACAGTTATATCCTGATATTTATTTATATCGGTCTCCGATTCTTTCCAAAGAAATTTTAAAAGCTATGGAAGTGATGTAAGTAACTGTCTAAATATATATACAGAAATTGTATTATTTGGGTATAAATATATGCAGTGTATATGCATTATGTTATGCAAGAACATTGAAATGAAATCGATTGTTGATTGGATTTGTTGAATGAACAAACCATATTTCGTATAATAACGTTCATGTTGTTGGATTCAGCAGCAATTCAAATATAAATTAACTGATTACTTAAGCATCAATTAATATACCGTACCAAATAGTTTTTTTTGTAATTTATTATAATTTTATTCTGAAAACGGAGTAACATATATTTTATTTTGTACCATATATTTATTATAAAGTATTGTATATCATTTTTCAGTTTTTTTTTTCATTAAAAGTAAGACACTGGTCAGACCATATGTTATTGACTACAACAAACGGTAGTCAGCAAGAGCAATATTTGATTAATGAAGGGATGGCATAAAACAGTTTGCAACGAATATTTCAAGATGTGACGCAACATTCTGATGTTGCAAATTAAAACATCTTGCATAATGTCAAATAATAGGTGTCATTACTTATTTCAGTCTGAACATTTAATTCTCAACTGCATACACTACTTTTTTAAGTTAGTTTAAAATTCACCATCATTACATTTTTTTTTAAATCACAAACAACTTCTTTCAAACAACTATTCTCAAGTACATTTTAAAATAATTGGTATATTTCATCTTTCTTTTTTCAAGCGTTCTGATACAAAATCGTTTATATATGAATATTATGTTGTAAAAACTATCTCTATCAATTCTCCTGTCAATCGGAAAGTATTTATGAAAATTGCAGATTTAGAGGGTTGTAAAGAAACTAACCAAGAAAATTAGTTAGGATTTAAAAGCAAGTGCAGTTATGTGCAGGCGGTTAAAATTTTTGAGGTCTTGAATTTTGATTGATATTTGTTCTACTTTAGGCTGAATACATGTTCTCCTAACAACAGTTAAACTTTATCCCGCATCTTATGATGGAAAGATTAAATATGTACGATATGTTAAATTAATTTGAGATCCCAGCCGATAATCTCCGAGGATAGGTTTTATCTCCATTGCCTTTCAACACTGCCTCTACTAAAGATGAAATTATGGATGGAATATTAAAAAAAAAATATGGTATTCAATATGATGCTAAAAAAATCTTGATCGATCTGATGACTGATACCTCAACATACTTATGTTACATATCAACATATAACCGAGCTTTCTGCGAGCGCCTATTAAACGCTGAAATTATGCATTTTCCTCTACGTGATAGTATTAAAAATAACATAATTTAATTAAGAGGCAATAAATAACAAGACGTCGATTTGTCGACAGCAGCCTGTGAGGAACTTGTGTTTACTTTTCACTGAACAGACATGTCTTAAACATTGTAATCTGAGCTTCTGAATTTGCTACTCAATTGTACACTGTCGCATATTAAACGAATGACTTCATTTAAAACATGATCTGTGACAAACAGGTGGAATTACGTTTAGAAAATGTCTTGAACCCATATAGAAAAATTGGTAAGATAAGTATTCGAAACAAACGGAATTTAGTCCTGATTGTAATATTTCCTCTTTCCACGCGTACCATATTAGAGAATCAAAACCAACAGCAAAAGCTTTGCAGCTTAACCATTTCGATTACTTTCTTCTTCTCAATTACTGATCCGAAGTATTTGACCACTTGCTCTAATTAGATCCATCTAATGGAAATTTAGAATAGCAGACGACCTGTTAGTTGTCAATATTTCAATTTGTTTTTAGTTTATTTACAAGCCATATAACTCTGATGTGCGAACTAGATAACAAGTCTATATATAACGAAACGTTATATTACTGAATATAACGCTACCACCAGAAAATATTGGATCAGTCAAGGAGTTTTTAACATCATAAGGAACACCATGAATACCTTTCAAAACCTTTCGCATAATTGGATCCACTACTGTGCTGAAACGCACTGGAGAGACAACATTGACTCGTCATCAGGAAATAAAGCTTCTGGGATCAATTGCTTTCGGAGTTGCCAAACCCTGTATCATGATTTATGTATGATAAACTAGCTTCATCTTTCGACCAATTGGTTGAGTAAATACAGAATTTTTCCGAGTGCCCGTTATTGTTTTATTTGTTTTTATTTGTTATGACGAGTAAAATTTTAATAAAATTTTACAATATGACACCTAAAATGAAATAATTTTGCACTATTTCAACAGTCACACAATAATAAATTGATAATATAACCATTAACTATAATAACTATTTTAACTTCAATTAAAATAGTATTAAAGCAATATTTATTAGAGAAAATCTATAATGGGAAACTTAACGAAAAAGAGTATAATTTTTTATGATCTAATAATACTTTAAACACCAATATTCACGTACTTATGGATGTAATTTATATTATTTTAAATAAGTTAGATTAGATTAGATTTAGATTTACTTATTAAAAGCCCATCAGCCTCAAGAACTATTTTGGACCTATGCACTAGATACATTTTAATATTACAGAACAAACAATATAAAGAACAAAACTAAAAGAGCTTATAGTTAATTTAACATAAGTATGAGAATAATATGGAGTGAACAGTTTAACAGTCATAAGTTAACAGCAGTAGTATTCATAGTCTATTATGTATTTTGGAGTACACTGATGTTAGCGAAATAGTTCATCAGTTGTTCAAGATTCTTCAATTGTAGAAGTTGTTTCATTGATCCCTTCATGCCAGATGGTCGTCTTTGGTGGGCGTGCCCTTGGCATTCAACTAGAATGTGTTTGATGATCATCTGGGAAGTAAATCTATCACACTAGTAGAAACTCGTGAGTCAGCCTACAATGACCTATTCTGAGTCTGGAAAAAACACCCAATTTACGCTTGCTAAAGTTGAAAAGTTGATACATTGGTAAAATTCATATTTAACCTCGCAAAATTTGTTATTGATCATTAAGTCCCACTTTAGTTGATCCAGTTTTTTATAAAGTGCGGTATGATATGTATTCAGATCAATTCTCCAGTACAGATAGTTTTCCAAAAGTTATCCTTCCCTTTTCCCAACAACATGATCGGCTCTTTCGTTACCTTCGATTCCCATGTGGGATGGTACCCACATGAATATTCTTGTCGCTATAACGAGCGGCAGTGTTTAATTCTCAAGTGTGCATTGTCACTGGATGATCAGCCTGTTTAAGCTCTCAAGAGAGCTCATAGTGTCAGTGATGATTACCACCGAGATCATGTCTGGACAGTCTTGAACGCTTATAAGAGCCTTTTATATGGCTAGTAATTCAGAAGTAAAAACATTCGTCAAAGAGGGTAATTTATAATGTTCTTCCTTTAATGTTGATGTATAAGCAGGTCCTGTATATTTATCGTTTTTAGATCCGTCAGTGTAAATCTGATGGTATTTAATGTATTTTTCATAGATCAATTGTTTGAAAAGGGAGCGTGCATTATAGGAGTTAGGAGCATCCTTAGCAAGAAATCTCATTGATAGATCAATGCCAATAGGTACGTTCTGCCAGGGAGGTATTTTATTCGTGAATATACATATGGTAGGTATTTCCAATGACAATCCATTGCAGATTTTCTGGAAGCAACAGCCAGACCCTCTGTATAATTGCCCTTTTATTTTAATACTGCAATTGATCAGGAAAAATGCCCATACTGTGATAGCTCCGGCTTGAGTTTTAATGAGCCTGCTTACCTTAGTAACAAAAGTTCTCGTCGAGAGTCCAGGGAAGATATCTCTGCCTTACAGAGTAGACCGTCAATTGGACTTTTATCGTATGCTCCTAGAACAATCCTTAGTACTGTGTTCTGGATTAGATTTAGTCTCTTTATATATGAGGGAGCCGCAGAAATGAAACACTGACAGCCATAGTCCAGCTTACTCAACGTCAGTGCTCCATAGATGTTCAGAAGAGTGGTTCTATGAGCACCCCAGTGAAAATTGGCGAAGGATCGAATTAGGCTAATATCAGTCAGGCATCTGTTTTTTGTATGTTTCATGTGTGGAAGTTAGCTGAGACATGAGTTGAATATAATTCCCAGGAATGCATACTAAAGTTTGTTGTTTTTATCATTGCCATCAATAGACAGATCTGTCATCGGGGACAATTCCTTATTCTGCAGTAGTGCATGCCATTCTATTTATTAGGAGAGAATCGGAGGTCATTTGTTTTTGCCCAAGAAGGGACAGTATCGAGGCATTTTTGCAGAACTTCCTTCATTCGTGAACCTGATGAGCATGATCAATGACAATGTCATCAGCGTGCTTTAATTTACTGAGGTATGTGTTCTCTGATAGAGCCACACGCAATTAATAATGGGGTTGGACTTATCTTGAAGTCTTGAGGTACACCATTTATATGTGAAAAGGATGACGATATCTTGCCATGTGAAACAAGTTGATACCTATCGTCCATTCTTGTAATTTGCTCAGAATTTTGGATGTCTTGATGGAGTCAAATGCTTTTTCTAGGTTCAAAAAGACTGCTGTGGTATGCTGCCTGTTATTGAATCCTTCAACTATATCGCTTTCCAATCCCACTCAGTGATTGAAAGTGGAACAACCCTTGACGAAGCCTAGTTCTGTCAACAGACTGTGTTTTTGTATGGTATACAAATAGTCTATTATTAACTTTGCGTTCCATTAGCTTACACAGGTGGCTAGTTAGTGCTATTGGCCTGTATCAATCCACCGATTGTCTGGGTTCATCTGTTTTGTGTATCGGGACAAATACTGAACACTTCCATATAGTAGGTAGCTGTCCATTGTTCCATGTGATGTTGTATACGTTCAACAGATATAGCTTTTGAGTTTCACTAAAGTTATTAATATATATTGATATAATACCATCTAGACCAGGAGACCAGGCTTATATACTTATATACTGCTTGAGAGAGCTCATCGGATGTTATAGGATCATTCAAGCAATCATAAATGTCTCTAGTTTTCAGAGTGTTCTCCATAATTTTATCATCGTGATGTTTTGTGAAAAGGGTTTTGCTAATTCGAGTTGGTCTGCCATATAGCGTGTCCCATCAACGATTATTGGTAGTTTTACTCATCCATATATCCTGAGTTGAGGTATGGGGATTTAAATTGTTGGTGAATCCCATCCAGCTTTTAGCTTTTGACCCCCTGATTATTTTCGTGGCTAAAGCCTTCAGTCTATTGTATTCTATAAAATAGATGGTAGGTGGATGATTTTTAAATCCGTTGAGTGCCCGCATTCCATTTTATATGGCCCGCTTACAGTCAAAATTCCACCATGGCATAGGTGGCTTGCTGTTTTTGCGTATAATCTCAGGAGCGGACAGTTTGACGGATTTACTCTGATGACAGATTTACTGAATTCTTCCACTATAGAATTTATATTCATATCAAGAGAAGGTACTGTGATGAGCCGCCTGTATTTATCTCAATCAATATTACGCTGATTTACCCTTGTTGATTCAATAGTAGGGTATGTGAGACCTTCTAATTCAACAATTGTGGGATAGTAGTCACTGTCATGTAAGTCAGCTAATATTGCCCAAAGTGTTCCGCCATTAAGGTTGCTGAACAAAGCCCAAAGAAAAGTCAAGAACAGCTTTCAGTCGCCGAAGAAATGAAGGTGGGCGATTCGTTATTTGATATGAGGAATCGAAAATTGTTTATTACTTCCATTATTATTCGACCTCTTGGACTGTAGTAATGTAAACCCCATTAAGGCGCATGGGCGTTAAAGTCTCCCACAATCAAAAAACCGGTTGAGGGAGCTGAGTCAACAAATCTTCCAGGTCTTTTTCAGTCACGACTGCAGAAGGGGCCAAATATCAGTTACAAATTGTAACGCGTCTGTCCGTAAGACACATTTTGATGGGTGTCCTCCTTTTTAAGATTAGTTTCTTGGAGAGCTAGGACTGATGTTTTATGAAGACCTGCTATCAACTTTAGTTCACTAGATTTGGATTTAACACCGTTCAGGTTCCATTGTATTATTATATACGTCATGGCTTTAATCAAAATATGTCTAAATCCATATCATCCCCAGCTAAGTGTTTTGAACCACTCTTATGGCGGCTACTAGAACGATCACTATTACTTTTCTTACTGAGTTGTGAAGGGGGGTGAGAATGATGAGTAGTGCTTGGAGTTGAATCTCTGCTACCCTCAGAATAAGGGCGCGGTTTACCATTACCGGAGAGCGGGCCATCCTTTTTATCTAAGGATGAGGGACGAGAAGATTGGGAAGACTGAGAAGTGGAGAGGGTTTGAGAGGAGTTTAGGTATTGGGTAAGGGAGGTAGTTGGTTTTTGTGTTTGGGGAAGAGATTTCTTTTTAAAGGTATTTCCATTTGTTTTTGGGAGTTTATGTGCGGGAAGGCTTAATTTAACATTGTGCGATGTGGATTCACTAGCCGATATTTCTTCACTCGGGGTGGCGATAGCTACATAACTCCTCTTCGTTTTAACTGCATTCTATGCGAATGAATTAAATTGAATTAAATTATGGTTCAACTGTGTATTTCCAAGTAGTTTTCGGCCTTTTTGTTTTGCCACAATATATGGGATTTTTTCAGTTGTTTTTGATTACTGGATCATGAACTCCTCTTTGTAAACTGGGCGTCTCCTATATCTAGGAGAGTGCTCTTGTCCACAATTGACGCAAATGGGCGGTCGTATACAGGTGGTTTCGTCGTGTAATCTTTTCCGCATAATGGGTAGGTTGGCTCAAAGGTGTAATTCAGAGAAATATGTCCAAATCTTTGACATTGATAAAATCGCATGAGGTTAAGCACGTATTGCCTAAGCCTTGGGCTAAGATAACCGGCTCTAATTTTCTCAGGGGGAGAGCTTGTTCGAAAAGTTAGTATTAAGCTATTTGTGAGCGTTATAATACCATCTTTCCTAGTGGTGATACGCCTCACGGAGACCATTCCCTGGGTTTTCAAATTCTGCAATATTTCGTCCTCAGACACACATTCGTGTCATTATTTCATTCCTTGACACGTCTGCCCAAGAAGTTAGTGTTCAAACCACTTCAATTCATTTCTTGTGGCCATATTGCCTCGGAAAAAAGTATATATTAGCTTTAATAGTAAATAGTGTAAATTTAATACTTGCCTATATAATAATATTTTCCCAATTATTATTTACAATTGACTTATCGCAATACTTACGTTACCTGCTAACTGCTCCAAGATATACTGGAAAATTATATCATTAATCTTCTCAGTGATAATATCTCAGGTTATTGAATACAAATAATATATACAGCTCCACCTTGCTAATTTATCCTATCTAGAGTTGTGGGTAATAAAATGCTGTTTTCAACATCTGACAAATCTTTGCTCACAGATATTTAATAAAACTTTGAATAAATCTAGGTTAGAAGCAATCTATTTGTTCTTTTTACAAACACATCAAATCTATATACATTTTAAGTCATGAATTTTCTATTTGAAAAATATCAGGGTGATTACATAGACCAATTCCTGGGACAACAGTTAGTTAGTTATTTCTCCATATATTATTTTTCGGTCATGGGTAATCGATATGTCTTCTATAAATAATCGACCCATTTTTAGTTAAGCTACTTTTTATTTCTGTAGCGCCAGAAAAACTTTGGTCCACGCCATACGTCGGTGTTTCGGAGATCAGAAAGAAGTTTTTCACAGCGACAGTTTTCACCGCCACTATTTCAAATTTTTATTTCAGTCTTATGATCCTTTCCGATTTCAGGACATTCAAGATCGTAAATATCACATGACACGTCGTTACTAAGCACTACGACAACGTTAAATATTATACTGAGTCGACCTAGTTTATAGGCTAAACAGAATCAACACTGTTCCCCGAAAAACTTCGTAGATCAAGGAATTGAATAATCATTTAATATAAATTTTATTTCATTATAAAATTACCTCTGAAATTATTGATAAGTATGCTTACCCTTAGTATTACTGCAAAACTTAATGCTTATTTCTGCTATCCTTAGGAAATGCTGTGTTGGGGTCCATGCCCCAGTCGGTCGCACTTTTCACAAAACCAGTTTCGGCTTGTTGCACTCCGCAAAAATACGCCCTTTTCATCACAATTAAAACACTTCAAATTATTTTCATATTGTATGTATTGATATATATTGATTTCGTATTCATATATTGTGACGACGCTTACTAGTTGCAACCCTAGAGTCTCTTCCAGTGTGGAGGTCTCTTCTATAAACAGAATTAATCGCACTTTCCTTATCTGGTAGCTTTCTGGTATATTCAGTCTCTATAGTAATCATGTATTGCTCATAGAACGCTTCTGGAGTATCTTCCTGCACGTGCAGAATTTTGGATATCGGGATCAAGAATACCATTTGTAATGCATGAAACACTTCTTTTTCCTGAGATATCACAGGCGCGCGATATTTTCGTTTTTTCGGAAAAATAAGTAGTCATTGGCTCCGTAGGCTCATTGACTAATAGCGACTCAATATTTTTCTTAAAATAGTAGCAAAGTCAATATTTTCGGGAAATATTTTCCTTATGAGGGCTTTCCATTACTCACATGTATGACTATAGGATGACAAACGATAGTACCTTCTTTTAGCCATACCTGTCAAACGTAGCTCCATGTAATAAACTGTTGTCACATCCCTCCCTCATCTATTAATCCGCCCGAGTTGATCTATTTTATCTAACCATTGGTTAGCTGACAAGAATTGATTTTCTGTCTAAAACTCTGGAATGCATTCGTGGTTTATCGTCACGCGAACTTCACGCTGTTGATTTAAAACTGCATTTTGTCTTACTAACTCCTCCAATTTCATTTCCAGCTGTCATATTGTGAGGTTTTTCTCTAGATTTCGGTGATGTCTAGGATTTACTCTCAGTTCTACAATTTGCTAAAGAGAGATATCTGGTTGATTTTTAGCTAGGTTAAATCTTTTAGAAAAAAAATTGACGAAATCCAGTTGGAACTCAAAACTTGAGTGCGCCTTGCACGGTTATGCGAAAATCTACCAATTTTCTTTAACATGCAGAACACTAGTTTTGCACTTTAAAATATTTCAACAGTAGTGATCTTCTGAACACCATAAAAAATTAGTCAATCCGAATAGTAAACAAATGTCAATAATTAGTAAATAAGAATAATTTCTTAATTAACAACAAATTCACCAAAAGATAAATAATTAAAATAAAAGGTCTAACTGGTCAACAACTTATTCTAAACTTATACAAAATAGTAACGTTGGGAACTAGCGACTGAAAATTGTAATTACTTTTTTCAGCCAAATTCACGGTTCGACTGTTTTTTTTTCTATTCCTGATAGCAGATGATGATGTATGAATTATTTCCTGTTTAAATTGAGAGAGAAAAGGACGGAGATAATTGCTTAGAGCAGTTTATTTTAAATGTTCTTATTTTTTTCAACGGTAGTTTAAGCGAGACAGAGATGTAGATTCATCATCCTTCAAGTACTAACTTTAAAAAAGAAAAGGAAATAAATAATTAGCATGCAATGAATAATTTCACTTCAAAGGAAGTAGAATTAAATTTATATTTGAATGTTCGGTGGATATATAAAAACGAATGGAATAATAAATAACCCCACAAATATTTTATCATATTTTAATAATATCTAATTGCTATTTTTAAATAACATATTATAATAAATATAAATAATACAACAGAACTTAAATAAAAACTAAAGATGTATACCTAATCATAGAAAAAAATTAATCCATGGAATAACTAAAAATCATGGTAAAATAACTACCACAGCCCTTTTAAATATAATAAATGTTTCATTTATTATTGAACGAATATATGTTTTAATCACTATTCAAAAATATGATATACATGTTCAGCTTATCTGTCGTGATGCGATTTCTTCTATTTTTAATTATTTGGCCAGACTAAAAAAAAACTCGTTCCGAGTTATGAGCCTACCAAAAATCTCATGGGCTATGGTAACGCCCAATAAGTGGCATTTCTAAATAATGCTTTATTTGTAAAGTTGTTGTAGTTCCTGGTATAATTTTTTCTTTCATTCTAGCTAGTTTTTTATCAAAATGTCTTCAGATGTAATATATTGTTCGTCAGTATTTGTATCTTGAATTTTGAGTTGTAGTATTGTATTTATATTTTCTGAAGTTAGAATGGAAGATATCCGTTTTGTGATAATGTCTTGTATCACCTCGTCATTGTTTGTAAAAACAAATATTGATTTTTAAATCAATGATTGTAGATAGCAGAAGTTGAGGATTCTCTTTCAATTCAATATTCTCAAACCATAGAATGTTTCGCTGAATGCATCATTCTACTGAAAAATCATAAAATAATAAAAATAGATTGCAATAAGATGTCATTGTCTTACCTGCTGATAAAATAATTCTTAACTAAAAAGTGTCGTTATTATTTTCTTGTATTTTTTAATAGCCAAGAAAATAAATTGTAGAATATTAAAGGTTTTCTATTGGAATTATTTATTATAATTATTGAATACAGTTTATAATCTCTTTAGGGTTAATATTTTTTATGAAATTTAACTGCTACTGTAAAAACTTGTTCAAATCGTTTAGAATCGATGCAATTTCTGGAATATTTCGAATCTAAATTTAGTCGGGAATGTTTTTAGGAAGGAAGTTTTGACAAGCAAAAATCCAGAGAGTTCGATCGAAACAAAAAGGTTAATAAAAAAAAGGATTTTACTATTTATTTGTCATTTTAATCTTTTGTCCGATTATATTAATAATCTTGAAAAATAGTCTTCCAAAATGCTGCTATATTAATATAAAATATATTGTTATATCCATGCAAACTACCTAGAAAATCATAAAACTGTATATATTACATATAAATCAGTGCAAGCCTAAATTCTGCTAGAACGATAGAGCCAAAAAAGAGTAAGTAAAAGTACACAACCGAAAGAGTCGATAGTAAATAGTAATAAGATTAGTCGGACTGAAAACAGCGACTAAAAGTAGTTGATTGAAACACTCACTGGTAAAAAGTAATGAAATCAGTCGAACCAAAAATAGCGATTGAAACAGTCGATAATAAAAATTAATAAATTATTAAAATATCGATAATCAATTTTAGTTGAAAGTTCCTAACGCTATAAAATAGTATGACGCTCGAACGTATTCCTTCCGTGGTGGCGATACTCAAAGCATCAAAACAAAACTATAGATTAAACCTATATCTAGGTGATGAATCCGCATAACGTGATCCAGAAACAGGGCGTAACAGATACGGAGCCTAACCTTGAGGTGGCGAGCCGGCTCCATCACGCAAATGGATCAGGTGATTTTCCTTACATTTGAAAATCCGTTCCTTACATTTGAAATAATAAAATTAAAAATTGGACAATGTCTATATAGACAATCAATCAAACATACATTACATGAAATAAAAAATAAGTTGCTTCTAAGGTTAACATTGATATCACTGAAAGGTCTAGACAATGAGTAGAATAGCGAAACTACTGAGACAATACCTAAAATATGAAGCATTAAATTAATAGTAATCAAAAATTCAGTGGACCTGAAATAGTATTTGGGGCGAAATTCCTGCTACCATTTGACGCAATTTCCGCTGAGTGGCCATAATGGAACAATAATTATCAATAAATATTGTCACTATTTCTGCTCGTTCTTGTAGCGTATAATTATCCATAATAAAATTTGAAAGTCTAGGCAACACAATGTTTTATGTGAAACTGAGCTAAACCTCACATAACCAAAATGGCCCAATAAAAATGATAGCTGGAATTTTGCCCCACCCATAACCAAGATGGCGCGCAATCAAAATGGTAGCGACACTTTTGCCCCACCCATAACCAAGATGGCGCACAATCAAAAGGGTAGCCAAACTTTTACCCCACCTATAACCAAGATGGGGCGCGATCAAAATGGTGGTTAAACTTTTGCCCCACCCATAACCAAGATGGCGCGCGATCAAAAAGGTAGCAGGACTTTTGCCCTACCATATATATCACATATATTGTAATATATATATTGTAATTAAGTTTATTGTTCTTCAACTGATATGATTCGCCATTTGATGATTATTGATCTTTAGTATATTGAAAATGTGTTTTGTTATATAGTGATAATGTCTTAATATAATAGTTTGAAGACTCAAATGCATACTCACTTGTATTGGATACAAGTTAATCTCAATTTCGTTCAGGTATACTATAGCCGTAATCTAAATAACGTTAACAACATTAACCCAATGGAATTTCAGTTAAAAGCGTAAATATATTTTCTCAAAATTTCTAAAATCTAAAGTAAATTTTCTAATCTGTTAAATAAGATAATGAAATTTCTGTTTCAGGAATATTGTTGCGTTACCCAATCTAACCACCAATGGGTGCAGAATAAATTGGTTCTCTCTAAATATAGGGGATCCATCAGAATTTAGTAGTGACTATATTATGAAATTCATATTCATGTTTGGTAATATTTTACATATAGTCTATCCAAAGTTGGTGTGAACGTAGGTCATCTAAAATTATGATGTCAAAATGTCGCAATGTTGTCGTATCAACTCCGAGTTTTAGTTCAGTTTTTTTCAGTTCAGTTTTAGTATATAACAATATTCTAGTTTAATTGAAACAATGAAACAAAAATGTTATCAAATATATATATATATATATATATATATATATATATATATATATATATATATATATATATATATATAGCTTATTTCAACATCATAGTACATTTAATGCAAATATTATCGAATAAATTAATACTACAGTAATACTACAGTAATTATAGCTACAATAATTTATAAGTTAGAGTTGTTTTATTATATTTACATTGAATTCTATTCACACATCACACATGAGGTGGAGTTCTAAATGCGTTTTCTTGTGTAGTGGTATCCCCTGGAAGCCTAATGCAGCTAATTAACAATTATATATCCAAGTAATATATTCTACTTTCATTAGAAAGCACATTTAACTTTTTACGTTTAGTCCTTGTTTCCTTCGATGGAGAGTTTCCTTGTGGAGTCATTTTAATATCACTTTATTATTTTATTTATTCTGTTAGAATCTGTGTACACTATTCTTGATAAAATTAATCACTGAATCGCTAATGCATATGCCATATCTGCAAATCAGCTAGTATTTTTTTCTTTCCTCGCACAATTTATCCAAATACTCATGTATATTCTGAACAGTTACATAGATATCTAATGGACATAAATCTTTATCATCACATCAATCAAATCAATTCTCAATTTCCTTTTCATAGAATCAATTGTATTAATTTATGTTATTATTCAAGAAACTACTCAGTGTTCCTATACATTTCATATATTTGATGTCTAATCGTGCTAACATGAAGCTGATTTTAATTCGTCGTCCTCTTCGTATAAGGATGGTTTCTTTTAGGCGAATCCAAGATTGTTTTCCGTTTTTTGAGATATTTTATTAACCGCGTCCAAACTAATATTCAATGCAACTGCAACAAGCTGAAAATTATTTTAAATAAAACCTTAAACGAATTTTATGCCAAGAGGGGGCCTTCACTTTCTCGTTCCTGTTCTTTTTTTTTTTGTTCTGGCATAAAACCAGGAATGCATGACGCATACCTGGTCGCGGAGACTTGCCTTGGAGTGACGAGTTAGACCGAGTTATGTGGAAGTGTCTCTGGGCTTACCAATACACTAAAACGAAACCGCCTCACAGTTGACCCCTGTAGATCGCTACTGATACAGCATTGATTTTGTGGATATAGCACCCGTTGATCGGGCAGCCGTTATTGGGCACGAGGGCCTGGCGATTCGCAAACTTGAGTTAACACACTACTAAATAGTGTTGTATGGGGCAAAAGTTATGACTGCAACAACGATGAGGTCGTTTCAATCTGGGAAAAGGGGGGAGGTTAGCGGTGACGCGGTGCTAAGCTCCCAACATGTCAACCAGCTGGCGAACAAGCACATTTTCAGAAGAACTTGAGATGAGTTGTTGTTTGTGGAATGACTGACATATGAAGTGCTTGATTTCTGGAGTATCAGTTTCCCTATGAATTTGATTACCTCTGACAAACCATGGAGCGTTTAAGATTCTCCTGAGGACCTTATTTTGGAAAACTTGAAGCCGTTTGACCTGGTTGGGTGTAACAAACCTGAAGTAGACATTAGATCCGTAGAAGAGTACGGACCGAATTAACATCTTGTAAAATATGCATTTGATGGAGATGGGAAGTCTGCTAGAAGGGCAGATCAGAGAAGATAACAGGTTTGCTATCCCCGAACCTTTCTGGATTTGGGAATGCCAACCAAACCGTCAGTCGAAGTGGAAACTTAGGTACGTGACGTTATCCAGCCTTGGAATTATTGGGGTGTCGATCTTGAGTTGCGAGACGCGCAGCGGGTGACACTTCTTATGGAAATGATGGCTTGGGTTTTCAGGAGGTTGATTTGCAACCTCCCGAATTTGAACCACTTGCATAATCGAGCTGCTTCTGTAAACATTCATGAATTGTAACTTCGAACCTGGCGGCCGTGAAGAAAGCAGTGTCGTGAGCGTTAAACGTGACGTCAATGTGCTCTTTTCTCGGCAGATCTGAAATAAAGAGGTGAAATAAGGCTGGAGCCAACGTGGAACCTTGAGGTACGACAGCATCGATTTGTTTTCGACTGGAGAGTGTTTTCCTGATCTTGACCTGGAAAGATTTGTCCGATTGATAGGACATCTATAAGATTTATGTCTTCTGGGAGGCCTAACCGCACGCATTTTGCGATCAAACCGTCGTGCCAGACCTTGTCGAAGGCTGCGGTTCGGTCCAGAAGCACTGCTCCAAGCTTTTTTACTTTGGTCAAGAGCGTAATGGATGTGTGCGGCCAGACGGGTAGCCTGATGGTCGGATGAGTAGTGAGCGCGAAAGCCGAATTGTTCATCAGGAATGATGTTGTCCTTTGTGAAAGACTTAAGAGCGTAGAGTATTGCCCTCTAGGCAAGCTTCGAAAGGGCACTGAGAAGGCTGATGGGTCTGTGGTTAGATGGAGATCATTTCGCTCCTTTCTTGGGAATAACCGCTATATGTGCGTGTTTCCAAAACGCCGTGAAAAGATGCAGCTTCGTAATGAAGTTAATGATGTTTGCCAGTTCTGCGAGCTGCTTATGCGGTAGCTTTTTTAACTGGGTAATCGATATTCCGTCGAAAACTTGAGATTTTTGGTTTGAAGTTTGCCTATCATAGTCTGTAGAGACTTTGGAAACACGAAATGGTTGAGAAAAAAAACTGGGGTTACTGGTCTTTTGATGGTGTTGGATTCGTTGATGACAGTGTCGTTGTCTTTAGCTTTAGTGTTTTCTGAGGGTGGGAGGCATTTCATCTGAGCCTCGTAGATCTCTGCGAGAACCTCGACATTTTCTTGGTCAGTGACTGCGAAATTTCCTGTAACCGCCGACTTCCGGGGGGGATGACATTGTGCGTCTTCCCACGAGGCTTTTAAAGACACGCCAGAAATAAGGGGGCCATCCAGTCTTTGGTCCACTATAAATGAGTTCCATTTCATCGCTGGCCAGGTCGAGACGGCCTTTCTTACCCCCTTGAATGCTCGGCTCGCCTCGCTTTTGTCTGTAGCATCAAGGGTGAATCGAGCTAATATACATAGACCGTTTTTTTTACTGTGGCTTTGACTTCCTCAAGCTGTTCTGGAGTGTGTATTTTCGGAATGGGATCGGATTCCAGAAGAAGAGATTGGTAGTTCTTCCGTTCGGTCTTTTGCCTGAATCTTGTGAGTGGGACTTGAGTGGTGGCGCAGTTTCCGAGTTTGAAAACGACCGGACGGATGATCAGATTCTAGTTCGTCAAGAACTCGAACTTCTGGAGAGCGATTTAGGTCTTGAAGAATGAAAAAATCAAGGACTCTTGCTGCGCCTTGAGAAGCTGAACTGGGGTGTTGGGTGGATTCATCTGGCAGGGCAAGACCCTAGTCCAGATCTGCTCTTAGAGCTACGATGGCGTTATCCGCGGGTTACTCCCTAGAACATCCCCAGATGGGATCGAGGGCATTGAAATCGCCACCTAATATTTTTGGAATTTTTTTTTCGACGAGTGATCGGTATTTGATATAGTTGAATGCAGAAGATTTCCTATGCAGGGATGTAATCACAAAGAGACGTTGTTGGATATCAATTGTTTCAATCAACAGGTTGTTTCGAAGTTGTTTGCTGATAACGAGGGTAGGAGTTTGTGTTTGACTCCTTTTCTGAGGAGAATGGCGGTTTCTCCGCCTCGATCCGGAGTTCTATCGTTTTGGGATGGAAGTCTTGATCGAAGAGAAGTTCGCGTACCTCGCCAACGGAGAGTGATTCTGGGATGTATCTTATGATTACGCGGAATGCTCTCTTCTCCGGGTGACAGAAGAAATGGTAAGGATAATTCCTTTTCTCGAGCAGGGCAGTGAGTTTTCGGTAACCATCGCTTGTGGCGACGAATAAGAAAATATCCTCCTTTTTGCTTCGGGTGATAATATCTATTAATTGAGCCTTGGAAATTCTAGTGAGCTCCATGAACCTCTTCTTGTCACAGAGCACTATAGGTGGGATTTTTTTCCTTTTTTAATGGAGTTTGAGAAACAGTCGCCGAAATGATTCACACTGTTTTTGCTGTGGAGGTTAGTGTGGGACCGTCCTGGTGATCGGCTTGTTTTGCACAGGTCTGGTGGCACATTTACTAATCGAAGGCTGTACGTTAGCCTTGGCTTTCGATTAGGTGGATTGAATTGCCGGCTTGCCTACTGACTTGGGTTGTGATTGGGAAGCAGTTGCCTGTTTCCCCTTGTTGCCGGCCTTCGGCAGCTAGCTTTTCTGAGGTGGAATGATAGGCCCTCTCTTCCCTTTTCCCATCAAGGTGAAACCATCATCCGGGTCTTCAATTTCAAACGGTAGGGATGCGAGTTGATTTGGTGCCTAAGGAGGTTACAGGAGGTTGATATACTGGCTGGGCCGGTGTGTGTTTAGCAATGGCGTCTTGTAGCAGCATCCGCATTGCGGAGAGCGCGTCTCCTGCTTGGTTAACATTACTTGAAGTTGAGTAACCTCAATTTTATACTATGAATCTTCTTTTTACAGATACTCGATAAGTCCAAGACCCATTAACTGGGCATCGTCAGGGCTATCGTTAACAGATTTTTCAGTTGTTGGACGGCTTGGGCAGCTTTCTGGAGGCGGTGATGGCTCTGGCGTACAGGACGCTATTGGCCCGCTTGTAAAATGCTTTTCGTTTACAAACGTTTCTGGTATTAGGGCGAAGGTGCTGATGGAAGCGGTTTACGAGTCGATCGTTTGACAATCAGTTGCGGGTAATTCTCGGAAGAGTAGGTAGGCTAGGAGGACCGGACATGACCGTTTTCTTCGAAAACTAGCATGGAACAGTCGTCGACATCGGCATATTTAATCAGAGTAAAAACAAGCAACGATTAAAAATGTATCAAGGCAAGCAAAGCGCTAAGGCAATATTTGCCGGTGTATAACCTCTTTTCACTATTGTTTCCAATTTTGACAGGGTGATTCGTTTACGTGTTCAGACGTATTAGATAGCATTATATCTCTTTTTAACTAGAGTAGAGTGAGAAGGAACATATTGTCTGATTTTAAAACGAATTTGCATATTGCGGCAAGCAATACATTAAACATATTGATGACGTATCTTGACAGCAACTTTGGATATAAGATATACACATATTTATTTTAATATGAATTTTAGGCGACCTGATGTTTATGATGAATCAACCAGTAGCGGGTGAAATTATTGTAATTGATGCATCGTTAGCACGTCCAGAGCATGTGATTGCATTTTTTGGGTCCGTGGTAAAGAAGCTAATAATACTTTTACGAAATGCATATCCAATTAGATTACACCAAGTACATGTAATTAAAGCCCCTCATATGGTGGATAAATTTATGAGTTTAATCAAACCACTTTTACATCCGAAGATTCGAGATAAGGTATGATATTTACCTAAATAGTAAATAAATATTTAATGAATGTGTACGTTTTAAAAATATTGGATCCTAAATCAACAGCTACTAACAAACTTACAGGACTGAAAGTGTTGTCACGTTAATTTAATTCGTATAAAAGTCATTTGGCGTAAACTTTATTTTCACTCTGTTTGACGAAAATCAACCATAATGTGTAGAATACTGATGACCATTTATAGTTCTTAATTCAATTACACCATGAAAACATATAACTGTAAAAAAAGGTTCGGACATCATAGTGGTGGTATGAAAATTTACACGGAATTGAATTATATATTCACGTTATACAATGAAGTCAAAATGTAGTCAGCCAAATAAACTAAACAAAACAGAAGAAAATTAAGCTTACGCCGAGAAAACATATAAGAATACTACGAAGAGAATAATAATGTACATGTTAATTTGAAGAACTGAGTAAGTGAGGAGACGCACTAGTTCACTAAACGCATGTGATGTTTAAAGTACATTTTATGTTTGAATTGAAGTTAGCCCGTGCATTCAGCATTTTAAAGACTATGTCATCTCCATCCTATTAGTGGTCTTTATTGGAAAATGTTGGCACAAAAAACTATATCCTGCATCATTTAAAAATGCGCCCCTGGTAGAAAGCTGGAGAAACAACGAATAAACGTATACCCTGTACTAATGGTAATGGTTATACACGAAATAAAGAGATAATAGAAAAGGTAAAAAATCCGGGCTCACCTAAATAGTCTAATTGATAATTGATAATCCTTATTGATTTAGATTGTTTATATAAAGTATTATACTCCTGTAAGTTCGTCAACGTGAAATTTGACAATGATTTTGGTAAACGCAAATATTCTACTCATAATATAAAGATACATATCTATTTAATCTGTAGGTGGAACAGAACCTCTGAATAAAAGTTACTACTGTTAGTTAATGCACTCAGTCATTCTCCAGAACAACTAAAACTGCACAAAACCTTCCTTAGTGCCAAGAATGAATCAGAACATAATAAGACTTACTATAATAAGACTTAATATACTATACTATGAAATATTTTAGAGGTTACAGCTAGATTAGTTATTAGATAATGTTGAGTGATGGTTTTTATAATTTTCCAAAACCAATACTTATTTGTCGTTCTATTAAATTTAACTTAGAATTCTAAAATAATTTTATATTGCTTTACACTTCCTGTTAAAATGTGTTTTAAGTTAATAATAACAACATATTTTGATTTGCTTATGAAAAATATTAGCATTTACACAAATATTTACTAATTAATGTTTGTTAAAATGTGGAATAATTCGTGCTTTAATTTGTGTCTAGAAGTCAAAACCACCAAGGCTTTAGAATCGGTGAGACAATTAACAGATAAGTTAATAGTGAGCTGTATATTTATATATTTCTCAATATTTGTTTAATTTAAACAAATCCACTGACAAAACACATACTATTACGGAAACACGTCAATTGAAAAGTCCCCCGGCTTGACACATAGATGGCGCTACCAGAATTAAATCCATATGTTTTTTAGTTAGCCCTAACCCTTAAAAGATGCGTGTATAAATTTGACAGCTGTTGGATCATTAGTTTGTGAATTATAGCATTTTGAGTGAAGCAACTTTTGGAAAAGTTGGAGAATTATAATAGTTATAATCAGTGTATCACCCTTGAAAGGGTTTATGTTGAACAAAAAAAAACAATTTTGCCAAAGAAATGTATTTAACTATGGTGGGTCGATAGCCATAAAAGTTTTAAGATAATGAACTACAAGACGTTTCGAGACGTTAAACTTTCAAACTCCAAAACCCTCAAAGAATTTAGTAGTTGATGAACGATGTTTTCAAATATTTACCTGCGATGGGAAAGGTCTAAAAGGAAGGGAAATATATATATATATATATATATATATATATATATATATATATATATATATATATATATATATCGAAATCGATATTTGTAAAAATGTATTAAAAAGTTAAATAAAATTTTTTATAGTAATTTAATTATCATGTTGTAAATATATGACTTATAAATCGATAATGTTTTATTATTAAGCATTTGTGTTATTTATTATGGGTTTTTTTAATTACTATTTTTTACTAGATTTACTTCCATAAAGATGCGAAATCCTTGATGACTACATTTGGAATAGAAAATTTACCAAGCGATTATGGAGGATACCTTAAATCATTAAGATATCTGGCACTTGATTGCTACCAGATAATAAAGGAAAACATAACATGGTTCGAACGTCAACAACATATAAAACTTTCATATATTCCTGAAAAAGTCCAAACCGATTTAAACTGTAATGAATATTTTGGTGTTGATGGTAGTTTTAGACAATTAAATGTAGATTGAAATACAAAATCTGAATTGCTCTTTATTTTCCTAAGCACGTTTCTTTACATAACAAACACTTACTGGAATTGTATATTAACGTTATTCAATACTCTAGTTAATATTTTTACACCTTCTATAATCGTATCCAGCTTTTCTAGTCTTTGTTCAATTGGTGGTTTGAGTAAAGGCTTTTGCGTGTCCTCGTCGACTTGGCTGGAATGGGCTAATTTCTCACATATCAAGGAAATGTTGTCTATTTTTTTATTATCCACAAATTTGATTCGTCCTGATTCTTCTGCACTGAAAAATATGTCTTTATCTTCAGATTCTGTTCCAAACATTTCTCTAATCTATAACAGAAAATCGCAAAATCAAACGTTATTAATATTTAAAATTGGAAGTAAGGAAGTCTTGATTATAATTAAAATAATCGAATATATTACAGTGTAAACTGTGTTATAACAATTGGTATATGCAGGACAATCTATCTAAATCAACCATTTCCTAATTTTAATTTATATGTGTAATATATTAGATTTTAATATATATTACTAATAACTATCTTTAGCGTAGAACCTTATTTTCTACTTTCCGTATTTATTTAGTTTCTGGAAAATATTGAGAAGAACCCATTTCTAGCGGCTGCAACTATTGCCAGCATAATTTTAATGACATAATTTTTATTCGTCACCATGCTTTCTTTGAAGAATAATACATAGACTCCCTCCTTCATTCGTTTAGCCGCTTGCTATCCAACACATACTGAACATCCAATATATTAACCAAACATTCCCAAATGTATCCCCCTAAGCGAAATTCTATTGATACCAAAACCGGCAGATGTTCATTCATCTGTCTCTAGAATTTTAACGCTCATATCGTAGAGCGCCAGCAGCATATTTGATAAAGAGACATCATCGACGAAACATCGGTGTCCCTCCATTCAAATCAAAACTTCAATAAAATCAAATCACCAACGTCGATCATAAGGGTGTTCCAGGAATTTTTGATATCTTCATCTTACAAGACCCTAATCGTTCTCGATGAGTTAGATAAGTATTGCTTGCTTATATTAACTGTCGGGGTCAACAATTCAACACACCCTTCATCAAATCCTAAGAAAGAAGTGAGTGGAAGGAATACCACAATCGGGAACAATTTCGCAAATCGATCGGCCTGTTCAAATTGGGAAAGCAGTCTCCAAGTTCCATAGATACCATTTTCCTTCTAAAAATATCCTTTCCTTTTCGTTCGAAGTTCCATCCTAACCCATTAAGCCACAAAACCGCCTGAACAGAGTGCCAACAGAGTGTGAGAGGAGGTTAAGGATTCCGCGGGATTTTCCTCCCCAAATGTGAATTGGTGAACAGCTAGCCACTCTCATTTAAGTAATGGGAGCAAAATGATAGTATATAATTCCATCATCAAGCGAATCTGGATATACGAGATTTATGTGTGGGACACAACAAGCAAGAGCAATATTAAAATATTTGGAAGTTTCCAAAGCAAAGCTCTTCCAAACATACTGAATATTACTCAAAGCATGCTTAAGATGTATATAGATCTCAATATACGAAATGCAAATCAGGAAATAAGTCTACATTTTTGGCCATAACAATGTGTTTTTATACTTAAAAGTTTTTTTTTGGAAAAAATTATTTTCTGTTTTTGTAGTAACTTAGAAAGCACTCGTATTTTGAAAGTTTTGGGTAAAATATATGTACAAAATTTACTTGAAAGTAGTTTGAAAATATTGACTATCCATATATAAATTTTAGAACAGTAATATGATGATGTATATCTTACCAAATTCGATATTAGTCCTATATCCTCTCTGGATAGTGTTTGGTGTGGCTTTTGGTTACGCAACAAGAGTATTGTAATCAAAGCCATAGCATTCATTCTATTTTTAGGTATTGTAAAACAGTTCTCATATCTTAAGCACTTAATCGGCTTTATAATTTGATCATCTGCAAAAACATGGTATATGAAATGTATATGAAAACAAGTAATATTAGGCACTTATATTTACCTTGCCCTGCTCTTAGTTGTTGCAAACGGACTTTTAATAAGGTTGTGTAGTAAATCCATTTCTTTTTAACATATTGGTGAACTACACTTTTGTCATCCGAATAATAATCTTTGGCTTTTGAGAAATATAACGTAATGATAGCAATATATATTGTTACAAAAAATAGAGAGAACATCACGTACATTACAAAAAATAATCTGCCTAATGAATGTTGTTCATAGGGATGTATATTAAAATCAGGCAAAAGATTGAACGACAATAACAAGAGTGTGGTAAAACTGGTGTATGTATTAATGAATTCCTGAAACAGATAAAGCGTAATTAATATTTTTCTTTATAAATATCTCATATATTCAATATGCTTAAAAAATGTATAATCGTCCCTATATATAATAAAATATTTTTATCAAAATGGTTGAGCCAACTTAAGAAAAACGTTTTAAAATAAAATTTCTTTGAATTCGGTGTCGTTATAAAAAGTTGTTGCCCCCATCGGTAATCGAACCCGCGTCCTCCGCATGTGAGCTGAACGCTCTACCCACCACACCATAGAAGCAGCTGCCTGCGATATCTTTACGCTTTTTCATATCATATGGCTACTGCTTAAAAAGCAAACTGAATGGCTTTTACACTGAAATACTTCCGATTTTCCATATAAGTTCAGCAGTAATATTATATACAAATGTATGATTATTTTAGATAAAAAAATATGTGGAAATTTTGTACATGCCTTTGAAATTTGAGGTTTTCCCTCAATTTCCCCCCCTTCGCCCTATTTAATCCTGACTTGGTTCCAATGTCGGTGGTGCACTCTTTTTTTAATTTTTTGAAAATTGGGAGAATTGGGAAAATTGGTCCCTAATTTACGGAGAAATCGGCGAACATACTTTTAAAGATGAATATATGTTCGTTAGTCTCGCCAAAACTCAAGAAGGACTGGACCGATTTGGCTAATTTAAATAAAAAAATATTTGTGAAAATCCAAGTAACGTTTTCATCTTCAGTAATTCATCTTTAACCAACTTCACAAAAGGAGGAGATTTGTGTTCGGCTGCACATTTTTTAAAGGCATGTTCGCCGATTTCTCCGTAAATTAGGGACCAATTTTCCCAATTCTTCGAATTTTCAAATATTGAGAGAAAATATTAAACATTTGCGAGGAGAATAGGCAAAACAGCAATGGTATTTTAATATAAAAAGGGTGGTTCTCAGTATCATAATAGATTTGCCATATGCACAGGGAAATAGTGATTTAACTTTACAAGAAATTTTGGGGAAATGTTTCGCAACGTCCAACATCTAGATGTCGCTATTTTTAACCTATTACTTATTTTAATCGCTATGCTAAGAGCCGCAACGTAATCTGCTGGTTCACTCTATTTCTATAGTGCAATTATTGTTTATTTGTTTCGGGCGCCATTTTCAGCGTGCCTAATGTAAGGAACAGTACGTTGCGTTGATTTTTATAACGTTTAGGTATTACGTTATTAGTTCATTAGTATATATAAGTCGGTAGTACAGTCAGTAAAGTGAATTCCCTATCCAGCAATTGTTGTATACCGGATGCACAGGTAGTAAAGAAATGCAGAATTGTTTTCCTAAAAAGAAGTATTTGGCTGTCATTAAAAAAAAGTTGATAATATTCAAAATTCTCCACTGACTGGATTGAGTATCAAAGAAACTTATTATTATTACAGTGTGTTTTGTTATTGTGAGTTGGGGTAAGTTTTTTCATATTAAGAATTATATAAAATAGCATATATTAATTTTTTTTATTTTAGAAAGGAATCCCCTTCCGAAAGACGCTATGCAAATGCCGATATGCTTTTAATAACTCCACTAAATCAATTGCCACTGAATGGAAACTATTTAAGAAAGCTTTAACCGAACTTCAACACACTAAGAATGTTTGTGCAATTTAGGACTTAAATAGTGCTTACACTTGATTGCCTAAATAAGAAAAAATGTGTTAAAGTGTCATCAATTACAAATTTAATAACTACTTTGAGGAGGTTCATTTTATTAAAGAAAATACCTTTGTGTATTTACCCGAATAAAAATATTGGCTTACGGTTACTTGACCAAGGTAATTTGGAATCTTTCTTTGGATCCATTACAACTCATGAATTCAGGAATATACATTATTCGGCTAGTATGTTTGAGAAATCATTTAAAGTTTTCATAATAAGTTAATTTTTTTCAGCTCATTTGCCTTTAGGAAATTGTGAAGAGGATGAACATGATGGCCCTTTAGATAATTTATATTCGATATTAAGGGGGGTTACATTTTTTACCAACTATGGGTTTATCTGGACAGGGCCTAAAGTTTAATGTGGTCTCTGAACCACGGTCCGCAGCATTAAGCCTACCGACTGGCGAGTGACCAACTTTAGAAATCATCCCAGAAAACATCCGGTCTTACCCAGCCTGGTTACTGGCGTGACTGGTATAATTTTCCTTGTCGGATTTTACACTCTTGCCTAGAGCAATCACAAATTTTAAACAATCACAAAGACAAATTTACGACCATGCCCCAGCAGGATTCGAACCCGCGGCTATCGGAACAGTAGGAGGACCGTCTCATCGCCTTTACCACTGCGTCACCAAGCTAGCTGAATTTTTTAACTAGAAACCTTCAAAAAGAGAATGACGACAAAATTATTAAAGAGCTTACCTTTGCTTCCGAACAGAAAAATATTGTTGCAATTGTTGAAAATGCTATCATACAAATCAAGTGGTAAACAACTGCTACTAATATAGGGACGAATGAGTCTCGTAAAACTTTTTCTGTAATTTTTATTATCACCATAAACCTGAAAATGTTTAAATATGTGAATAGAAATACTGCATGAAAATATAGCAATTTAATATGTCTCATTCAATTTCTTATTATCACAAACGGCTTTTTTTCATCTTCGTCACATGTTAGATAGTGTCAAAGTGTTAATTATATAAAACCATGAATTCTTTTTTATTATCAATTGAATTTACCATATTTTTCAAGGAATTAATCGACATACACAACAATTCAATAAACAATTACACTTTCAAAGGATCCGTTCCTCTTATGTACGTTGTCTTTAGCTAAGAAAGAGACATTCGGTAACAGACACCACTTAAACCACTAAATCACCGGCGTAAACCTGAGAGTAGATCTGTATCTTCGAGCGAACCCACTTACTACTCCGACTAGAGATATCAACTGACCTTCCCACTCTTTATTGCGCAAGATGCAAATGAACTTTCAAACTTGAAAACCTATACGTCCTTATCTCATAACAAGTCGGTCAATCTTTCTAACAACCCGCCACATTTTCCTGAAGACCATTCTTCCCAGACGTAAATACTTCTAACTATATATATATATATATACATATAAGTATAAATACTTCCCAGTACGTAAATTGACCAGTGAATCAATCAATTTTAAGCGACATCAGTCTTCTCAAGTCTCTGGCAATAATCAATTTTCAGTGAACGGCTCCTAATTATATGGCTCCCTCTCTGGCCAAACAGGGTCTACAAGTCGTTCAAAGAAAGCAGTCAGTCGAACAAAAGATTACCCTAATTATCATAGAGTACCATTTGTAACGCGTCATACGATACCTAATTTTAGATTAAACCTAATATTATCATATAAACGAGCCATATCCTAATTCATTCATTCAGTATGTACTCTATTCAATATTTATTGTTAATTTAATTTTTAGCAGCCTTAATAAATGGGTTTAAAATTAGAATCAATTTTCATGTGCCAATCTACATCGTCTGGGAAGTGGAAGTGACTACTACCGTAACGATAAAGCCCACGATATATTTTTCAATCATAATTGAACAGCTCAGAGCTCACCTCGGTCGGGAACATAACCATTGTTCAAAAGAACATCATTGTCACAAAATTGTCGGAAAAACGTTTGAGAAATTATTCTTTATCACGTTCTGTAAATGTTTAATTATATAATGAAAATTTATTTTTTGTCCGTATCATATTGCTACCTAGTTACTCCAAACTTGTTGGCTAGAGAAATTCTTGAAAGGTTTATGAGAAAACTCACTCCTGGAAAATATAATATTTTCTCTGGTGAAGATTGCATATATATTACGGTGACAAATATAAAATTGTTTTTATTTACGTCGATGTCAGTAGTGAGAAATTAATGGATTTCAATGCAGAAGGATCAACACTATAAGTGACCACTTGATTGTGAATCACTGGTGTCAACTTGCAAACAGATACAGTACAGAAATATTTATTTTTATTTACACTCACCGTAATAGTTTCCATAAACGAAATGTGGCTATAAATACCAAAGTAGCACTAAGAGCTGTGAATGTATTGTCAACCACAAATAAGTGAAAATAACTTATAAATTCGTTATTTTTTGAATTAGAAAGCTCCGTTATATAATCATTTAATTGTACCATTCTGTTGTAATACAAATATATTGAAGCAACACTTAGGCAAACTGCAAATAATTATAATCAAATTAATACCTTCTATATATACTACGAGAATATATCAACAGAATACTTGCCTATAATAAAATCAAATACAGAAAAAGAATCGAAAATGAATTGTAGCCTTTTCGTCACCATTTTGTATATGACACGTCCTATAAGAACCAGCAGAATTCCCACAAAGCAAAGGTAAACTATTCGATGCAATATTAAAACATCAGAGCCAACCATCAATAATCTTCTGGTTTGTATCTGAAAGGTGAAATTTAAATAGCTCGAAATACTTAATAATATATTTTTACCTCAAATTTGTGCCTAATGGAACCAGTTGAGCTAATTTCAAAAACACCCTGTATGGTGTTAAACAAATTACAATTCGGGTTATATGTTAAAAACTCTAGAAACAGTGCTCGGGTTCTTAGATCAATCCAACTATATTGCTTCAAATAATATAGATTTATATGCGAATTAACTATAGTTCTTCCTAATGGTGCTACATATCCCCCACCTGAGTATATACCTAATTGTCCTAAAATTAATATATATATATATATATATATATATATATATATATATATATATATATCAGATTAACTGGTAAAATAATACACTATGTATACATTTGGAGCTCGTTACTGTTGAAATTTTAGGTTATTGATCGATATTCTGAGCTTACTTTAACAAAGTACTTTATTGATTTAATACACCTATCTAAACATTTTAAGACTCTATAAACGAATTAATTGATGATCTATATACAACAACGTGGTTTATCTCTTGACTGACACTTATATATACATAAAACCTCAATAACTGAAATTCCCTAGAAACTAGTAACATGCCATTAATGTATACAGAAGTTTACCTTCTTTTAATTAAAGAAGAATACAATACTTTAACACTTTCCCTTGTTAATTACAATAATTAAACAAAGAAAAGAATTCAATCCTACAGAAATCCTAATTCACCATACCAAACAAACCGAGTCCTTTGAAGTTGTTCGCTGATGATCTGCCACCTGCCGTCGGGGCATGTTGAATTTTAAGTCTTCCTTTTCTGCAAGCTTTTCTCGGATGAAATTCAGGATTTTGGGCCAAGCTTAATGCTGCTGAATTATCGATTTTTTAAATTGGAACATCCTGAATATCATCCTGAACATCTCCTTAACAGCTTCATTTGCTGCTACCAGCTCAGCTTCAGTAGTTGATGTAGACACTGTAGCTTGTTTTTGACTCAACCATGATATTGTCCCTCCAGAATTACTTTATAATAACTCCGCATGTTGATCAAAACAGGTCGTTTTTCAGCTACTTCCGATATCTCAATCGCTGTAGCACTTTCTGGATTCGACTTGTACGTGCCTCCGTAGTTAGCATTAAATACATTAATGCTCCGACTGCCTCTCTATATGGAAACTTCTGCTTTACATTTTCTTCTTTTCCCGATTGTGAAGACTGAGATCTTTTCAAAGTGAACGATCTCTTAGTCTAGTAGTCACCTAATCCCTCTTCTTGAAGCTCTGAAATATCTTCATCAAAGTCTTCTTCCGAACTGTCCTCAATGGTGCTCACCTCGTCTCCGCCTGTCTCACAGTGTTGTGATTGATCATGAACAGTTTCCTCTTTTGGTTTCACTTCTTGAAGTGGTAGTTTAATATGTTCATTACAGCATCCAGGTTTCTCTTCAAATCATACATCTCCAAACAAAATGGCGCTTTGATACTTTTCAATCCAAATTCTAAACAGTTCATCACCATCATAACCTATGTGGCGCTATTTTACGGCTTTTCAATCCATTTTTCTTCGCGTTTGGCTTGGAATATGGGCATAACATGTTGAACCAAAGATCCTTAGACGTTTTGTTCGCGGCATCTTTCTATTCTATAACTCGTAAGGACTAGCATCATCTACAGATGATTTTTTCGTTCGATTCAGAATATATACCGCAGTGTTAACTAACTCATCCCATAATCCTGCTGGATAGGTCGCTTCTGGATTCGAATATTTCAAGATCCTGGCCATTTTAACTGCAGTTATATTGTCTCGCCCGCAAGTTCCATTCTGCTCAGGAGTGTAGGGTGCATTCAACCTTTGTGTAATTCCGTTTTTACGTAAAATATATCTAACTTATCCATTGTCAAACTGCTTGCCATTATCACACAGCATCTCTTTTAGTTGTTCTTTTAGTTATTCGAATGTCCTCATGTTCATTCCTTGCTAACTACATTCAACTCGATTTGAAAGTTTCAAGGTTTGCTGGTAAAATATGCAAAACTTTACATAGTAATATTAGATCAGGTAATTTATTTTCGTTTTTGACCTTAAGTCCGTTATTTAATTAATTCCACAAACCTGTCAATATTACAATATGTGTGGCGACATCTTCTCCATGCATCCAATCTAACGCAAAATGCCGGTACGTATTTTAAATAATTGATACGTGGAGCATGCTTCAAAATTTTGCTTCAATGTCCCCAACACTTAATAAACCGTCTCTTTGTCCATCAGTTTTTGATACAGCTTCTGTCACTGAACTTGTAATCATAGACTTGGCGTAACTGGTAGCTTTTCTATACAAATAAGATTGCATGATTCTTCTCCATCTTGTCATCAGCGTCTAACGCCAATGCGCCCGCTTTCACCAACTTGCTCTCCATTGCATCTAAAGCTCCCTCGTGGTAATCCAGTAAATCTCGAATTTTACGCTTCCATATCGGCCAATCGGCTTCATTGCTTAGCACTTTAATGTGTTTAATTAAATTTGTGTCACTATTTATTCTCAAAACTAATAACATCAAAGGAAAGATATCTATTTTCTTTTTGGACACGAAACTGGGCACCTAATCTGTTGAGATTTTAGGTTATTAATTGATATTCTGAGATTACTTTAACAAACAGCTTTATTAATTTAATACACCTATCTAAACTTTTGAAGACTCTATAAAGGAATTAGTGAATGATCTTTAAACAACAACGTTGTTTTTCTTTTGATTGACACTTGGTATTCTTGTTTGTATCTTGTTAGAGGGGTTTATAATATAAATTAAATAATAATCCTTATACATGCCATACCAAAATATGTAGAAGTTCCAGTTAAACTTTTTGATGAATATTTCCATATACGACCCATTCTTTCCTTAGAGTCATTCACGTATGGTAAAAGAGGCTGCCAGTTTCTAAAAAAGTTGCCAAATTCCCTTTCTTCGGATAAACTTGGTCGACATGTTACATTTAAAAATTGCAAGGCATGTGGGAGGGCACATTTTACGTTTCGTGTTCTCTTTTGTCTCAATCGAATAATACCTAGCAAATAACATTGTATTAATCCCAGTCTGTCACTAATTACGCATTATAGGTTAGTTAGTATTTATATTTACCTAAATATTTATTAGAGAAATCTCTTGTAATCCCGGGACTTACTAATAGAAAATTAGCATACCATAAATATGACTGAAACGAGGGTATTAATATTTCCTTAAAATAACCGTGTATGCTAAAAATAGAACATTATTTTGTACAATATTATACAGGTTTATTATATTTCATTCGAATAACCTTTTACTTTACTTTTCTCTACTACTATATACAATACCTCTTTTGTTCAATATTTGATTTTCAATAATTAAATAAATAAACTTTCTGAAACCGAAATCTGTTTAACTTGCACTAATAACTAGAAAATTTATCCTTCTCTTCTGATTCTTCAGAAAATAAATTAATACTTGCACACATTTTTATAGTAAAATATATTAGTTGTAGATTTATACTGAATTAAAGTATTATACGTCCTTGCATGCGTTTTGATCAGCCTTAACTATACATGAAATAGCGAAGTATCAACATAAACTATTCTTAAATGATCTAACCTAAATATTCGAATTTGGTTTTCAAATATCTTTATATTAAAAAAGGGGTTTTCTTTTAATATTATTTAGTTATTCGGTGTATAAAACGTTAATCATAGAACGCGATACTACTCTGTCAATGACAGAGAAGGGACAAGGCGGTGAAATAAGTTCGAAGACAACAACTGTACGAAATATTGGACGAAGACTCAGCTTAATCTTGCAAAGGGGTTTTCGATGGCTTAGTAGTTTATGAACCAACGATCTCCAGAAATTTACAAGCCATGGAAAATACTTAAAAGGAAGGAAAACAGTTACATAGTGGAAAATGTTGTATTAACTCACGGAAGAATCAAATCGACAGTGAAGTGAAATACTCATGGCGATAAAGTATTGCTGTGCATGTAGCGGGATCCACAAGAATTAGTGTATTAGGAACAGTTAAAATAGAATTTTACTACTACTGAACGTCGCATTGTTGCGAAGAAAAGCAGCAATTGTAGGTAAAAGATCGTCATCAACACCTAATAACACGCAATAAGTATATATTAACGTTGGGAACTATCGATTTAAATTGACTATCGACTGTTTAGTAATTGACTAATTTTTACTATCGACTGTAATATATGTTTTGATGATTTTGTTGGTAGGTTGCTTGTAAATAACAATATACTGTATATTAATATATCAGCATTTTTGAAGATTGTTAATGTAATGGGGTAAAAAGATTAAAATTATGAATGATAAATAGTAAAATATTTTGATTGTTTTTATGGCAATAATAGGTAATTTTTTTTGATTGACTTTTTGGTTTCGATTTAACTCTCTTGATTTTTGTTCATAAATGCTCATAAAATGATATTACTTGATTTATGTTAATTGCATTTAAAATATTTTACTACACCTACAACATCTATCTCCTGAGAATAAGTATTTTTCAAAATCCGGTCAAATTATTAACAATCGAAGAATAAATATATGAAAGTGATATATATATATATATATATATATATATATATATATATATATATATATATATATATATATATTTCTTCCAATAAAACAGCCACTGCACATAATCCAATACCGCCGAAAGTTGTATTATAAATTTTGATAACGTGTATTGACTGTTTGCTAGGAAGTACCATACAGCTAGAGAACTATATGTTAACTTATTATTATTACTTATTTAACACGTAATAGATAGTAATCTTCCATTAATTTTTACAACTGTTTCCTTACTTACTCTGCTAACATTATTATTTTCATTTTCTTGCCGATGTATTTTCCTGAAATTAATTTTTCTATTTCTGCATGACTATACACTGCCATTGGTTCTCTATCCAATAACAAAACGATGTATAAAAAGATGACATATAACAATATCATAAAAAGATCTTCCAATATTTCAACGATTTGTTGATTGGATATTTCTTTTTTCTGCTTTTCCTAAAAAAATATTTTATAAATATGAACATTTTACAGGCTACTATTTTTTTACCTTCAGTGTTAAATGATCTAAAGAAAAATACAAATGTTGGAAGTACGGTCTCAAAGATAGGGACCCTAATCGTTTATATATAAAAGTCCTCTGGAGTTCAATATATCTAATAATTTTTCGAGTAGTATTTTGAAAGGCTTCCGCCTGAAACATCAAGCGATAATTTTCTTACCATTATAGAAAATGAATCATAATTAATTACCAAGGTAGGAAGCTTTAATACATAACTTAGTATAAACGTATATATATTTTGTAAAACCAGGATATTAAATGCAATTCCAATTAATACAGAAAATATCCAAAGTATGCTAGTGTTTCTAGGAATCCAGAATCCACAAGTTATAAGAATAGTCATAGATAACATTGACAAAGTACATATTGCCCCCCTAGAAAATATACTATATAATGAAATAAAATAAAAAAATATATTAAAATTAATTACAATTAGGAATGTAAAATATTTATATTTGTAAGAACGCATATCCTTTTTCTTAAATAGTTTTCTGTTCAAGTAAATTTTTGGCAGTTATTGAACTATTTACAATTATAGCGTGCTAATATAAATTAAAAATAATTATGTGTAATGACTTTAACCTATATTGTATTTGTACATATTGCTCAGTAATTTTTTAGTAATTAAAATTACAATTACTAAGCAGGAAATACGAAAAGTTCTCTGTGCAATATCGTGACTGTTGATGAAAAGTAGATCGACTACGACAATTTTAAGTGTAAAAAGGCTTGGGTTCGACACCTATTTATTTACATGCATATGGTGGAATCTAAAAGATGTAGTGTATATTTTTTATATAATCTGCTAATTATCAGTCTGTTTTGATTTCTAATCTAATTTGTTTTCAGATTTCTATCGGTAGACATATCTTTAGGGGAGTTGTGCATCCGCATAAATGGATGTGTTCTGTCTGCGAATCTTGATGCTAGAGCTCGTATACCATTTCACTTGACGCAAAAGTTTCTTAATCTGCCCATTCGCTGCAGTCCAGAAGCCAGAAGCTAACTGGTTAACGTGTTGGTCCAGTCTGGCTTAATAGTTCTTGCTGCATGACTCAATTTTTTCAATTACTTCATTTTTCGCGGATTCAAATCTAGTTATTGTTATCCCATATTTATTGCTTATGTACCGTGAAATATTGAACATCTCATCATTTTATTTTGAAACCTTTCTAACATATTGATATTACTGTGGATAGTTATGCCTCATAGTTGTATGCCATACATTTATACAGGTTTCAGTATAGCTTTATAAATGGCCGTTTAATGGCCAACTAAATATCTTCTGACAATTGTGACTTGTGTCCGATGAGCCAGTACATGCTCCAGAACTTACAGTGTGGTTGTTTCTTTTTTATCCATATGTGCTTGCGACAAGTTAGTCATCAGTCAAGATGCATACCCAAATACTTGGGGTCATCTAATTGTGAAATCTCTGTATTACAAAATTTCACAGATGTGAAGGTTTCTCTTCTAAGTATGAAGGTTTTTGAACCGACTTATCTGTATTGACTTTAATACGCCATTACGACGATATCTTGATATTTGCCTAATTAGAATTCTTATTGTAAATTTCTAGGCGTTCTTTAGTTATTATTACCTTATTATTCCCGTTAAGGGCAACTACAACGTGGTCTGAGGTGAAATCTGAGTCGCATTTCATATTAGTTTTGTCCAAAGTGTTTTGATATGAAGAGTTGAAAAAATCGTCAGTTGAAAAAAATTGAGTAACGTCCTTTTTCAAAAAAGAACAGCAGTAACCGACGCTCGGTCACAAGTTACAACATTTGTGAAATATATACTCATAGCTCGTAGATGAAATTATGTCGTACCCAAAATAGTTACAAGTACTAGTGCCTTCTAAATACCACTTATTTATATCGATGCAGCATGCATTAAAGGGCACGAAAAATTATCTAAAATGTATACAAGCACCTAACATAAACAGTCTCTGAAATTCTTATAGAATTTTATGCCGAAAAAAATTAAAGGAACACATCCGATCATTTAATAATCATAAAAAACTTTAAACATATTTATATTTTAAATATATTTTTGAAACCTATTAAAATTCTTTAAAAATTAAGACCTAGTTCTAACATTTAAATGTGCGTTAATTATATCCCTTTAAATAACTTACCAAGAAAGCAAACAAAGCCTATTATCATCTGTTTGAGTTTTTCTGATTTCTTGCAGCTTTACTTTCTCAAGTAAAGCAATTAATGGAAAATGTACAATAAATGATATAAGGCTGCTGACAATTGAACTCCATATAATTATGGCATTAAATTCAACATTGTACTCATCTATGCTATCACTCTGATCAAATTTAGGTACATTGTACAAAAGAAGATTTATTGCATAGCTAGTTATTAAACTAGAAAATATCAATAAAATTCGGTCCTTCTGCATAAAAAGGGGATGTTTAACGCTAGAAACAATATGGATTAATTAAATACTTGTAAAGATGTTTAAATGTTAGTTCAGCTACTTTAACTTCCATAAATTAGCTCTTTCATTGGACCTCTGAACTAAGTTTCCAATTAGCTGTAACATCTTGTCAGAAGCTCTATAACTTTCATTGGGATCACTTTCATATTTTGGTAATGTGAAAATGAATTTATGATGATTCTCTTTCATAACATCAAACCATTTTTCAACATTGAAAATGCACATTGTTTTTTCTTGGATATCATATATAGTGATTTTTGAACAGTACCTTTTAATTATATAGAATGCTTGATTTGATATAAAATTTTTGTTGATCTTACCATTTGCAGTTATTCCCAATCGAATCAAACCAAACCGAAATACTTTCTATGTTTCCAAGGGATTTTTCGGTGGCTATAACAAACCATGTCTCTTGGTTTTTTTCAAGCATTAATAATTCTGGGTCAGGATAATTTAGAACATGCTCCTGAAATTGCAAGTTTTTAATTAAAGCTCATCAGCTCAGTACTTAATAGATTTGATTCATGATCTTATAGTTGTTAAAAGTTGTTTTATATAAAGAAACTATAGTCACTATGAAACGACACTGATAAAAAATACCAATATTTAATAACGTCTTATTTGTAACTTAACTTAAATTATTAACTAACGTAACATGGCTATTATATTATTTTTGTTATTACCAGACTGTCTGATTTAGTTCCATGTAACTTAATAGTAATATTTGAGGTTGTTCCAGAATTCTTTTTGTTTCCTGTTTTAATAATAATAATATAGGCAAATTTGTAAAAGCTCGGAACATCACCAACAAAGAATATCTTATCTAAAACCTATAAAATTAATCAGGAATTGATTAAAATTAGTAACATAAAAACGCAACGTAATGTGTTTTATAGGTAATGTAATTAACTTTGAATAAGTTCTCGTTTCTGTGTAACAGATAATTTTACTTGAACTATATGCGCGTGAATTAGATAGAAACATATATGTTAAAATAGGTACGCAAGGATACATATTCAATGAAAATATAAGGGCACTTTATCTTTTCTTTATGCGTATTAATCCGCCAAAATCGATTTTAGTGGTGGTTTAATGGTTTAATGTTTTAAGTACAGATAAACAAGCACAAATGCTGAAGAATTGAAATATACGTTTGTGTGAAACGAAACCTCTGTGGTGCTAAAACGTAGACTCTCATATAATTAGACGTTTTTCTAATCATTGTGTTCATCTAGTTCCTACGGATTGTGGCTGATGTAGCTTCATATGACGAATGTTCAGCGGCTAGAATAAATATTGCTTACAGTTGGCGTTGAACAGGACTTGGTTCTGTTGTAGCCAATCTGGAGTTATCTTGGTATGTTCATACACGTGTAGGGGGTAGATTCTGGAATCGCGGATAATAATCCAAGCGCATTTTGTTACTGAGCCATTGACTTTACTGCTTAGGTTTTTCATCTATAGATGTGAAAGATGACATGATTCTTCGGAGACAGGCTCGTCTTTAATTTTTTTTCTATGTGTTTGTGTTTCAATTGATTCGACGATATTTCTATTGATTATACAGATATATTTTTTCTTCGGTCAAGGGGATGAGGAGGTATTTGCGTCCTTATAATCCGTGGTTAAATGGAATAGTACTTCGTATTCCGCTCTAGTTGTCGCTGAGATGAAATTGAGATCGCTTTGGAATTTCGAGAAGAGAACAGCCCTCTTGTGATATGTAGAGCTGACACTATTTGCGGAACATATCTTGCGGTTTTACAAATTAATTGTCGCGTTAATTTGTTTGAACGAACATTTGAGCGCATGTTTGATGCATCAGTTTATAATATTTTCTTCTCTTGTCGTTAAAAGTCTCCTGATTTTGAATTTGGTTTCTCTTTCCCTTGTTTCATCATTTGATACACGTTATATATGTTGTTATGTTTGTTATTGTTTGAAGAGTTTTCTCCCGACAGATTTCCTTTTTACTATATGTTTAGATACAGATTTTTTACAATACTTTATGAATATATTAACATATTTTGTAAGTAGTTTAAGAAGACTTACCATAATTATATAAAATATAAAATAATTGTGTACCAATGGTATTATATAATAGAATATCTTTATATAAGAAAGCCTAAAGTTCAATAGTTTACATTTTTATAGAAAGTATGTTAATTTCAATTTTCATTTCATAAAAATTCAAGAGAGAATTCTTACAATAATTGCATTTATTTTAAATGACGTCAAACGCATCGTTGGAACGAAATTTCGTTGGGTAATATGCAGAAAAAATAAAATAGAAGTGCGTCATCTGAGGATGACGTCATCTCTAAATTGGATTAAAAGTACGATATTATTTTCAAAATTTGGGCACGATTTTTGTGACCACGGATTTAAAGAAAAATTGTTAATTAATTTAATAGGTGATGATCTTCATAATTTCAAGAATAAATTAAATTCAGTTCTGTTTTTGTAGAATCTATAAAAAGCTTTTGATTTTTAAAGCTATCTTGTAATAACACTCTTTAAAATAATGAATAACAAAGCAATGACATTTCTTGTATTCATTTCGTTCTTTACATTTAAGGACATTAAATGTAATTTATATAAGTTTGGTTTATAAAGTCAAATATAAGCTCCATATATTGGTGCTACAATAAACTGGCGTGGCTAGAGGAAGGTTAAAAGTAAAAATATTAACATCAGGCAAGAAGAAACAATAATGTACACAATTAGGCGTTTTTGTAAGAATATACGTTTCACCAAGTCATGCACTGAAGTATCTTTTGTAGGGTTATTGTTAAAACCAGAACGTAAAATAGAGATTACATTGAATGAAACAATAATAAACAATCTTAAATAAATAAATACAGAGATAAAAATAAATGATATAACAACTATTTACTCAATAAATGGCAAAATAAATTAAGCAAATAAGCGTGCGAGATCTTGATGTCGAGGTGGTCGGGTAATAATTGTGCCAACATAATAAAAACGCACCTAAGCGACCAATTTTCAATAATAAGGTTGAAATTAAAGTATAATTGAAATGTTACTTAGATAGATACTTCTCTTATCAGGTAATTGAAATATAATGATAATGACAGTTAAAATACTGGCAGATATAATAGTTCAGGATGAAGTATCACATGTACACTGCACGAAGAGAAAATATAGCACGATATACCAGCTTATACCCTAACACCAACAATAGTGAACTTGCAATGAGATCAAGGGAAGCAAATGCACTAGATCCTGTCATTAGGGTTAGTAGTACTCCCTAGCTAAAAGCTAATTTTTTCGATATAAATAGGTAAATATGTAAATGTCAAAAATATGTATGTAAAAATCAATAAAAACATATACCTCTAACCCTGACTATGATAAACGTGCAATGCGACAAGAGAAAAGCCAAAAGCCAGAAACGCTAAATATGCTGTTACCAAAAGTTGGTAGGAGCCACCTTTTAGAATAACTTAGTAAAATGTGGCCGAACTTTAACCACAATGCAAGGTATATTTAAAACGTACTCTATAGAAATATACAATACATTTGGATTTTCAGTTTAGTAAAAATTAATTTTCACAGAAATACAAGAACTTATTGAAAGTTTTAGTACTAATAAAATCTTAAGTACGGTTTGCACGAAAAACAAACTATGCAATTATTTTAGCTTTTATAATTATATACATATTATATGATGAACAATATTCACGTTACTTGAATAGTTATTATACTTACATCAGGCTTAGTTTCAAATGAAAATATGAATAATAATATTAAAAATGCCAAAAATGTTATTGCTGTGGTAATCACTATAATCCAGCAACTTTTTATTTCAAGCTCAAATTCAATTTCTATATTTTCTACCAAATTAACTCGGTTGTTAGAATAGTAGGGTGTCAGAACCTCTCCTTGATGACAGTAGCATGATATATTTTTGTTCACTTCAATTGCCTAAAAAATTATATCGTTGAATTAACATATTTTTGATGACCCCAAGGTTACTTACTCGGCATGCAAACATCCACATTTTCTCCGTTTCGTTCCAACCATAGCATGTTAGAGTTGATACTGAGAAGGTATATGTTGTATCGGCTAAGTAGTTCTAAAAAATTGCTTAACCTTAAAAGTTGTCAGTATTTGTTATTGCAGTTTATTTGTTAGTATTTATTTTTAATTAAAAAAATATATCAAGCTTGCGAATAAATTTTAAGCTTTTGGGAAAATTTTGAATCGTTATTTTCCATCGTTGTTACAATGTACCATATTTGTTGCAAACTACATTTGAATATCACTTCTACAACGAAACCTCTTAAGATGTTATTGAACAAATGACCCCTATTTAAGTATATCCAGAACCAGAAGATGTAGCATTAATTGTAACAACACACTACAATTCTTATGTTATGACCGAATTCCATATTTTTATTGCATTATTGGGGGCGGTCGGTAGAAATCCTAGATGTTCATAAGACTATTCTGTTTTCAATTAGAATTAACCGAGTTCAGTTCCAACCTTCGTAGGGTGAAGACGTATTTTCAATACGGTCCAAGCTATAAAAAGATACCTTTCTTTAAAAAAAAACCAGTATTTTATTACGGTTATTTAAGTGAGTGTTAAAAACGGATAACAGATGCGGCTATCCGTCCCTCAGTGGACCTAAAGTGTAGTGAATACGTGTTTACGTGACCAAACAAAAGGACTGCATCTCATTTTTATTAGTGTTTTAAAATTATTTCATCTTATTTTACAATAGTCCTTTTGAAATTCATTTATAGTATTTTTGGTCAAAAACTAGTGCTAAAATAACGTAAGTGAAAAATGAAGTGCGTGAAATAAACAATGTATTTATTTAATTTTTTTATCCTCTGGAAGTAAATTAAATAAAATAATAAAAATTAAAAAATGGCAAACCATAGCGATTCAACCAAATCACCTGCACACTTTGATATAAGATTAGAACAAACAGCAATAACGCAAACTCCACCATCAGAATGGACTACAGTCATTAACAAAAAACGACTGAGAAGTCCAGAAGAAGAAATCGCGAGGAAACAAACAAGAATCAGTGACTATTGGTTACAGAAACCGATAGAGACAAAAAACAGTTTTAGCAACCTGTCGGAAGAAATTGAAGAGAACATACAACCAAGCCCTGGAAAAGTTGTTCCCAAACCACCACCAATAACAGTCTATAAGGTAGGAATAATAAAAAACATCCATGACTTATTGAAAACCATTACTACGAACTACACAATTAAAACAGTGGGCTATGAAACAATTAAAGTCCAATTGTTCGAAGCGGATTACTTTAAAGTTCTTATAAAAGAATTAGATAAAGAAACACCCAATACCATACATTCAGGCCAAATTCCGAGACAACATTTAAATTCGTGTTAAAAGGATTACATCACGGGACGGACTTTAACACCATCAAGGTAGCACTAGCTGAAAAAGGTCACGAGGTCGTAAATATTCACAATATACGACATCACACGACAAAAAAACCTCTGCCTATGTTTTATATAGATATAAAACCTAATGGAAATAATAAGGCGGTGTATGAAATCAACAAATTGGAAAATAATATTATTAAATGCGAACCACCACATATAAAAAGAATTATACCACAATGCACAAGGTGTCAAGCGCACGGGCACACAAAGACTTACTGTCGCAAATCATATAGATGCGTAAAATGTGCAGGAGAACATAAGACAGGAGATTGTACTCGTAAAATTCGCGTTGAAAAAGTGAAATGTGCTAACTGTAACGGAAATCATCCAGCTAACTACAAGGGTTGCGCAGTTCACAAGCAACTACAGCAGAAACTCTATCCTACCTTAAGGGAAAAAAGGCATCAACAAAAACAATCCACTACTACCAATCTATCACTACCAACCAGAACAAGTCAACCAGACATAACTTATGCCCAAATAGTTGAAAATGGTTCAGCATAAAAACGAGAGACAATATCTCAACCTACTGAAACTAGCAACATCTCAAGATTAGAAAATATGATGGCCAAACTAATGGATCAAATGAGTACGATGCTTGGTCTACTCACAACCGTCGTAAGCAAACTTGCCTAATGCCTGAAACCAATAGCTACAAAATCGCCGTCTGGAATGCCAATGGGCTCCAACAACACGCCAGGGAACTAAAAATGTTCGTAATTGAACAAAATATTGACGTTATGATGGTTTCCGAAACACACTTTACGGACAAAAATTATTTGTTTATTAAGTTCCTAAATATAAGCTTTATCATACAAATCACCCTGATGATAAAGCACATGGAGGTACAGCCATAATAATTCGAGATGATATAAAGCATTTCGAAAAAGAAAAATTCTACCTGCAAGCAAAGACTACCTGCAAGCCACCAGTATAAACATAGAGGAAGCCCATGGACCCATAGACATTAACATTCTCTGCGATTTATTGCCCACCCAAACATAACAACAAGGCAGAACAATTTCAAGAATTCTTCAGTACGCTAGGTAATAGATTTATAGCAGGAGGAGATTATAATGCAAAACATTTAATGTGGGGTTCAAGAATAATAACCTCAAAAGGTAGAGAACTGCTCAAAGCCATAAGGATAGATTGGCCTTCAGACAGAAATAAAAAACCAGATACAATAGATTTCTGTATTACAAAAAATATTGATCCAAAAAAGTGTCAGGCAGAATCATGTTTCGACCTGTCTTCTGATCATTCACCAATAATAGTAACAATTTCTTCAAAAATTACCATCAAAGATAAACCCCCTTCTCTGTGCAATAATAGAACTAACTGGCCCTCATTTAGAGAAAACTTAGACCAAAATATCTCTCTAAACTTACCGTTACAAACTGAAATGGATATAGAAAGAGCAGCAATAAATCTTACAAAAAATATACAGGAGGCACCATATTCCGCGACTCCCAACAGTGAAACATTTCCAAGAAAAAATACACATATATCATGTACAATACAGAAAAAGATAGCTGAAAAAAGAAAGTTACGACGAAATTGGCAACAGCAAAGGACTGAAGAGAATAAAAGAAAATTTAATAGGGCCATAAAAGAGCTGAGAGATCTAATCCAAACTGAACAAAACCAAGGTATTCAAGAATACCTAGAAAACTTGACATCAACTGAGGCTACAGACTATTCGTTGTGGAAAGCAACAAAAAAGCTCAGGAGATCCCAGCAGCATAACCCACCTATTAAAACAAGCGAAAATAATTGGGCGAGAAGCAATAAAGAGAAGGCCGACATTTTCTCAAAACACTTAAAAAATGTTTTTAAACCTTTCCAGTCTCAGCTACATAAAGATGACGAAAATAAAATTACTAGCTTTCTAGATTCGCCATTTCAAATGGATTTACCGCACGAGAAATTAACGGTCAAAAAAGTTAAACATACAATAATGAGAGAGATTAATATTAAAAAAGCTCCTGGTTATGACTTAATTACTGGCAAAATTTTAAAAGAACTATCAGAAAAGGCTATAAAACTATTAACATATATATTTAATGCTATGCTACGAATTAATTACTTCCCTAGTATCTGGAAAGTAACTAAAATATTAATGATACTTAAACCAGTAAAAATACCAGAAGATGTGACCTCCTACCGACCTATAAGTTTATTACCAATAATCTCGAAAGTTTTCGAGAAATTATACATAAAAAAACTAAACTATATAATAGAAAAAAGAAAAATTATTCCAGAACATCAGTTTGGCTTTCGCAATAAGCATGGGACTATAGAACAAGTGCATAGACTTGTAAACCAAATAAACGCTGACCTAAATGCCAAAAGATATTGTTTGGCTGCTTTCCTAGACATATCTCAGGCTTTTGACAAAGTATGGCATACGGGCTTGCAGGTTAAACTAAAGAAACTTCTCCCTCATCCGGACTATCAGCTAATAAAATCGTATCTCACTGACAGACATTTTATTGTAAATCAAGGCGATGAACATACCGAATTAAATCCCATATATTCAGGAGTTCCGCAAGGTAGTGTACTGGGTCCAGTACTGTATCTTCTGTATACGGCTGATCTGCCCACCACAAAAATAACTACTGTGGCAACATATGCAGACGATACAGCAATCTTAACATCCCATGAAGATCCAGTCACAGCATCAATAAACCTACAAACCCACCTGGAGCAAATACAATTATGGTTGAAGACAGGGCGCATTAAAGCCAATGAATCAAAATCCACGCATATAACGTTTACCCTGCGTAGAAGAACATGTCCACCAGTAAATATCAATCATCGTCAACTCCCCCAAGCAGAGCATGTTAAATATCTTGGTATGCATTTAGATCGACGCCTAACCTGGAAGAAGCACATACTCTCTAAACGGAAACAACTAGGACTAAAATTATATCAAATGTATTGGCTCATTGGGCGCAAATCCAAGTTATCATTAGATAACAAGGTATTGCTGTATGAGTCTATACTCAAGCCCATTTGGACATATGGAATTCAACTATGGGGTACCGCTAGCAAATCTAATATATCCATCATTCAACGGTTCCAAAATAAGGTGTTGCGTGCCATTGTTGATGCTCCGTACTATATTTCAAATAAAGTGATACAACGCGATATTCCTCTAGAACCTATAACGAGTGTAATCCAACGTGTTTGTGTGAAGTACTTCGAAAGAGTGTCAGTGCATCCCAATGTACTCGCTAACCAGCTAAATATGCGACGTGATAGTGAAGTGCGTAGACTAAAACGTTTAACACCACCTGATCTGATTACTGGACATATGTAGAGTTTAGAATAAGCATTAGAATAAGACTAATTAATTAAGATAATATTTTATACAGAAGATTGCTTAATGAAGTGATTTTCTACATGCCATGTATATATAATATAAACAGAAGAAATACTTATTGCCAATAGGGCAGATTGTGGACTCACGAAGAGTAATAAAAAAAAATTAGAATTAACCGAAATAAACATAATTATAAAGAAATAAAATCAGGCTGACGATGGGTTGGCAATGGTTCCACAGTTACTGGTCAATTGAAAAGTCTCCGGCCTGACACATATATGGCGCTACTAGAATTAAATCCATATGTTGTTTAGTTAGCCCTAACCCTCAAAAGATGCGTGTATAAATTTGAGAGCTATCGGATCATTAGTTTGTGAATTATAATATTTTGAGTGAAGCAACTTTTGTTATTGTGAAAAAATGTATAAAAAGGAATTTCGCCTGTTGATAAAATATTGCTTTTTGAAGACAAAAAATACAGTTCAAGCAAAAACTTGGCTTGATGCCGGGTTTCCGAACGCTGCCCCAAGAAAATTAACCATCCAGAATTGGTATGCTAAGTTTAGACGTGGTAAAATGAGCACCGAAGACGGTGAGCGCAGTGGACACCCAAAAGATGTTGTCACGAATATTTCGGTATGAGAAAGCTCTGTGCAAAGTGGGTGCAGCGCGAGCTCACATTTGAACAAAAACAACCACGAGTTGATGATTCGGAGCCGTGTGTCTTTGAAGATGATCAAGCGTAATATACCAAGAGTTTTTTGCGTCGATATGTGACAATGGATGAAACGTGGTTTCATCATTTTCTGAAGTCCAATCGACAGTCACCCGAGTGGACCTCACACGATGAACCTGCTCCAAAGCGTGGGAAAAAGCAATAGTCGGCTGGCAAGGTTATGGTGTATGTATTTTGGGAAGCGCATGGAATAATTTTCATTGACTACCTTGGAAAAGGAAGGACCATCAACAGCAAGTATTACATAGCGTTATTGGACGGTTTGGAAGACGAAATCGCCGAATAACGGCCGCATTTGATGAACAAGGATGTGCTGCTTCACCAAAACAATCCGACACGGTGGATTCTAGGAAAATCCATGAATTGGGTTTCGAATAACTTCCTCATCCACCGTATTCTCCAGATCTGGCCCTCAGCGACCATTTCCTGTTCTCAGATATCAAAAGAATGCTCGCGGGGAAGAAATTTTTGTCGAATGAAGAGATGATCGATGAAACTGAGGCCTATTTTAAAGCAGAGGACAAATCGTACTTTAAAAATTGTATCGAAAAAATGGAGGGTCGCGATAATCAGCGATAGATCACCCGTGAAGAGAATTATGTTGAATAAAAAAAACAAATTTTACCAAAAAATGTGTTTTACTATGGTAAGCCAGGGACTTTTCAATTGACCTACCCTGTTATTTAAGAGATTTAACTGGACTTTGGGTATAAGATATTCGAATATGAAAGATATGCTTTAAGAAATAATCTTAGTTCATGGATTCCTGACAAAACTGCTGTTGTGGGGTGTAGGACTCCTAAAGATGGTCCGCAGTTGAGGAGAACTTACTTAGTCTATTGAAATTTGGACACAGGGTAGGATGGTACGGATACTAAAGGTGAATTGCAGTAGCTTAGTTGCTGAGCCGTAGACTATTAGAATTTGGAGTTACCTAAATTTGAGAAAACATTTCATAAAATATATACTATGGAAATTTCGATAGACAATGTGAAGAAGATCATCAAAGGTACACTGGAGGTCGAAACTATAGGCAATGGCCACAAATAATTTAACTACAAAAGTAAGCTGTCGTTTTTTGAAAAATAACTGATACTGTACCGGATATTCTAAGAAATCAATTGGCATCTGGTAACGTGATATAAACCAGTGATATGTTTACGTTATAAGGATCTCGCTTATATTGATCTCTACAATTAAACAGACAAAAGTTTGTAAATCGAAAGAGTTGAGCTATAGAAAATAACTCCAAATGGTATTTCTGAACCAATAAAAATTTAATCTCTTTAATATTTTTATAATAAAATTAATATAATAATAATAAATTATCATAATATTATATAATAAATTTAAAATAAAATTTAGTGCTTTTAATTGTTTTATCACAGTGATTATGCAAAAGTAAATCATTTTTTGAAGATGAATTCAGAAGCTTAATATGTTTTTTGAATTAAAAAGCGTTAAAAATTAATAAGTAACAATAGACGCAAAGTAGTAAATCAATACCAGTTCCTTGTTGGGCAATACAGTTAAATAAACCCATTTATCGTAATCAACTGTTTGCCAGTTGTGAATAATACTGTTATTCTTTGATATTGTAATATAATTGTTTTTGAAAAATAAATATGTTGGCTTTTCCATATCCGTTATTAATACCTAAAAAATAATTGCTAATTTCTTTCAAAAAAAAATAGTCTGCAAGTAATATACATCATAATAATGATTAGATATGTTATGAAATTCCAATGTATATCCCCTGTTATTGTAAACGTATATACGATACATTGATATGCTGTCATAAAATGTACTTTCGTCTAATTCAGTAATATGCTTCTTCGGTAAAGGCGATGTGGTATAAATTAATTTCGTCTTCAAAGTTCTCCTTTTTAAAAACATCAATACAAACGGATCTTAAAAATATCACGTGATAAATATGGGAGACTCAACAAAGACACTGATGCCATAAAAATATTGCATATTTTTTCAATTTATTTTTGTAATTCGTATTTTTACTTATGCACCGTTTAAAGGTTAGATTAAAGGAACAGCGAAGGTGCCAATTTAACGCTTGTATTTATCAAAATGGAGATGCACCAATATAGGAATATTCGAATTGCTTTCCTAGGTCTAGTGTGTGCGAGAATTTGCAGTTATTATACACTAGCACGAATCTGGTAATTATTATACATTAGCACGAACTTGATGTCACTAACAAAACCACTATATCCTAGAATATGTTTTTAATAACGTTCAAGGCGCATCAGTTTGCATTCATTCGTACAATTAAAGTGAAAATTCTTAATTTTTAGAATTAGCTAGTAGAAAACTAAGGTTTTAAAAACTTTGTCACTATTTATTTAGTTTATATTTATTTTATTAGTTACTATTTATTTTATTTTTAGTTGCATTATGTATTATATGATGTAGTGTAATTTTGGTTATTTTGCACCAAATATGAATTAAATGAGTTATAATAATTAATCAATCAATCAATCATTCTTTGTGTGAAGTTTTTTAAGTAAAATAATATTTTTGTTGTTTCATACCCTTTCATATTGTCAGCAATGTTTCATAAATATAACAAAAACTATTTTATTTTGAATTCATTCAATTAACAGGAATTAAATTAATAATTATCAAGATAAGAAGACACGTTCACGTTAGATTGGCAATTGTTTCGCAGTTATTCTAAGCGTTTCTTGTTACAGTTAAGTGCAGTTCAGCCAGTAGAATTGCAGCTGAAGCTGTAAGGTCGCAAAAGGTGGACTGAATGTGCTAATTGAACGCTAACCAAGCCATAAATTATTCCAAGTAGGAAACATTAAAGATTTGTGAAACACCCATAGTTCGTGGAAATTCGGTACCAGCGTCACAGTTTGAGGTGTAAGAAGGATCAGATAAGTGGACTAAAGTTGAAGTAAATTAATATACTTTATTTGAATTGGGACCGAAGCGAAGTATAGAGTGAGCGACCAACAAAGATTAATTGCCGTAGCTCGGCTTCTTAGCCGTACATTATTGCGATCTGGAGTCACTAATATTTGTAAAACCATTCCGTAAAGAAGTGCCATGTGAATTTGAGTTGAAACAGTGTCATTTCGATGATCTTCAAAGGTAAACTGCCGAACAAAGGTAAAATCAATGCTCAAAAAAAATTATAACAGCTTAAGATTTGTATCGCCTTGTTAAACAAGTCGCCTATTCTTTCCGTAAAATAAAATAGTTTTTATATAAATAATAGTTTAATACTCTTTTGCACTGTACATAAATCCAAATAAACCCTTACTGGTAAAAAGGAAACTGTAATATAATTAAAAATAATTATAATTATAATTAACTAATATAATTTAGCATTTTGTGCTGTTCACATATTTATCGAGATTGGTTTGGGTTAATATTTTCAACCTCAACCTTCATACTTTCTTCTCTTTCTAAGGCTCTTCGCGTAATTTATTTATAAGAGAATCGTTAATTTCTATATTCAGCTTCAGGCAATATATAAAATTCACGTAATTTCGCTTTTCCTAATAGGCGGCTTTAAATCTGATATGTCCAGTAAATAATATCGCTTTCCACTAGTACTTACTGAATTCAAATTAATGTAGTCCATGGAACATCTAGCTTTGCTTTGCTCGTCTTCATTCCGGTTAAACAGTTGATGAAGGTCTTTAAATTAGAAAAGTAAACCTGAACATAAATTAAGAGTGAAATATTTAATAGACAGACTTTTCCATTTGTACATTACTGCTGAAGCAAAACAAAAAAAAAGAAAAATGAAAGATGAATGAAACAAATGATTATAAGTAATAAATATCAGATCATGCTCAACGACAATCTGCGAAATAGATCGTGGCCGAAGTCTAAGCCAAATTTACAAATCATTGCAAAGCTCGCATTGACAAGGAAGTCAATACTAGAAATTCTACAGTGACAGAATTATAGTTTCACCAGATTCATTACTTTTTGAAAAAGAACGTAAATATATTTATTTTGAAAACATGAAAAAAAACGGAATTACTTTTACCCAGTCCAATATTTTTATGACAGTAGTATATATACTATATAATACTTACTATTAAATTTTGATAAGGAGTATTTTTTAATATCTAAGTGGTTTTTGTTTAATTTTTCTTTAGTTCTTCGTGACGGCAGGTTAATTTTAGCAACAACAAACTTCACGTAGACCACCGATGATATTAATGGTATATTATCGATTGACCAATATGGATTTTTAGAAGTAGTGCACATCTGGCAATTGTTTGAATTAAATCATTAACGTTGTGACAAATATTCGTATTTTTCTCACCAATATATCAAATGTGGATACGTCCGTATATTTCTCTAAATCTGTTGATGGATATAATATAATTTTGTCCGTTGAAATTTTGCAAATAGATATATCCGTTCGATATCTGAAAAATAAATGAATAATTTCTATTTGCTCTTTAAAATGTGTGCTTTATTTGTCCTATCCCATCCACTATCCAAAATGATTGTACTTTATTCGATTATATATTTGTCTTAACTCCTCAATATATTCAGTGTTCGGACTGACGCGTGTTGATACACGTTTCAGTGAATGTTAAATAAGTGCTTCCACATAAATGACAAGCTTTCTTCTGATGCGGTAACAATAGGGAACCAGGGTTCTAATAAGAAAGGAACTACTTGCGAAAATCCACAGAGTTTTATTAGCAAAGCTGTTGTCATTAGGACAACGGGCAGCAGGGAATGGAGTGAAGAGACATTATGCAGGACAGAAGGAGCTTATTGTACCAAAATTGATATTACAGAAGATTGCAATCAACCGTGTTTCAGTCTAAATTAAATTGGATATACATATATATGTGATAACACATATTGTATCTGTGTACGAATCTAAGAAACAACCTTACATATTCCAAAAAATGTCTTCCACAACAAATTTCAAGAAGTATTTAACTACATTCTAGCTAACGATGTACCTAATTTGCATGGATATTCCAATGCACGTACATAATCTAGCAAAATTGACTAGATAATAGTTTCAGGAAAGTTTGGTTATGGAGAAATGAATTGCTATGATTGTGAAATGCATATATAAATAAGTTTATATACATCTTTATTCACTGATACATTCAGCTATTCGAATTTTTCACGAATTTTTTTTTACAGAACCGTATGGATTGAAATTTGATAAAGAAAATACTAAATAATTGATAATTGATGCATCGCCTGCTATTGTAATTGTTAAAGGGATTCAGTTGAAGCGATGGGAAGTAACAAGCCAAATCAAGCTGCAGGAGATTTTGTTTCTCTAGGGTGATTCACGTAGAGACGAGGAAAGATTGCAATACATACTAAAATCGACCTATTACTAGTACACTACTAGAGACGGGTAAATATACAAACGTTATGCTTTGTTTTCAATATTTATCCACCGCATTATAAATAAAGTTATTTTATTAACATATAACAATAAATAAGATTTGGTAATAAAATTTATAGAAATATTATGGATAAGCTCTACATGAAACCTATATGATATATGCGACATTTTTGTCTGATAATTTAATAAAATATTTGGTATATTATAAGTGAAAATATATCGGAAATTTGACAAATATATACTCATTATGTTAAAGATGAAATTTAAAACCTAAGGCTTTACAAAAAATGGCGCCAGCGGTTAAACGGGGATAAAACTGAGGAAAGTAAATTTATTAGCACAACATTTGTTCACACTTCATTATTATTATATTTTATAATTAAACACAACATACATATATAAAGTGACAATAGGGATAAATGGAGGTAAATGAGTTCAGAAAAATCCTAGGAATGGTTCCAGATTTTCAAATCTGATGATTTGCACGTAAAAGACAAAGAGCAACCCAAGCCGGCCAATAAAGAAGTTTAAAAGCGGGTATTTGGAGGATAAGGGTTATTTCCGAACTCACCAAGAACTTGTTCACTGTTACTTTGCCATGTACCAAAACATGACAAAGTAACCTTGTTGCATGGCACGTGTGTTAAACAAAATGACTAAATCTTAAAACTACCTAAACCCTAGCTTAAAGCTAATATGGAACATTCTACCTAACATGCCGTATTCTCAAGAGACTGCTCCATTGGATTATAATCTGCTGCGATCACTAGCAGACGATCAATCTAAACAGCAGTTTCGTTCTTTTGAAGATATGAAATATTGAATCGATACAGTAAAAAAGCTTTTCGATTTCTACTTCTAAGAGTTAGCTTAAGATCATATCATAATAAGATATTTTTTTACTTACTTTCGAGCGGAGACAATTGTCATTAAACCCTCTTTAGTAATTAAAGGATCTTCCTCAGGTATCATTGTGGCGCATAAAATTTTCGAGTTATAAAAGCAAGTATGTTTCATATGATCAGCTGCTATTTGAAACTGCAATTCAACTAAATGTAATTTATCTTTTCATGTATTATTCTTCTGCCCGTGTGCTTGTAATAAATTCATAAATGGTTGGACCGATTTTGATAAAAATATTTTGTGTATATTTATATAGATTCCAGAATTGTTTATAATCATAGAGTAATAGAGATGCAACTCAATAGGGGACTCTGGCACAAAGTTTTGCTTTGCCCAGCATCCAGAGGGCGCCATAATGGACCATTCAAGTAATTTGATCTTTCAATTTAAATCTACATTATAGGCGCCTGTAAGAAAAATATTTTACTGTGAAGGCAATTGATTGGCTGATTAGTAATATTTGGTACGAGAGATCCTTGTCGTCATGTTTAATTGATCAATGAATTTTAAATAAAAACCATTTTTTTCTGAAATAAATTTATAAATTAAAATTCTATTAAATATAAATATAATATTTAAAAGTAAATAAATATAAATATAATCTATAACAATAAATATAAATATATAATGTAAATTTATCTACAAAATATAAATATTATATACATATATATAAAACCGTAATCAAAAAAATTTGGTGCATTGCAAATCAAATTTATCTCTTCTGTCTTTTTTCTTTTTCATATTTGTTTAGTGCAATCAATTTAATAGGATCTATCAGACTTTTGTCTTTTTGATTTCTTATACTGAAAGCAAACTTTGAGTCTTTCCCTCTTAATATTCTTTTCACCTGTTATACTCAAAAGTATATAGCACACCTTGTTAGTACTTGATTTTATCGAAAAGGTTATTATGAAATATACAATTGGAGGGTTTTAAATTTACTTTTTTTTTAATATTTGACAAAAATTTTGTTATATTATCGACGTGGCAAAATCACCGAATAAAATAATGTATAGCTCAAGGACCTACTGACAGTATAATAATAATAATTTTGAGTCTGGGGCACCAGATATTGTCTTGCCTCTATAGAAGCAGACTCAATTTGTGGGTCTACTGATTTATTCATAATTGTATATGACACTTAATTTCTTTTTTCAAAAGTTTTACTAAATAACCTGCGATGTGCACTACGGTACAACGTAACAATTTGTTTGGTCTTATAGGAACATCTGGACTGAAGTTATAGAGTCAAGTAATTAATAAGCATAAAGGAGGATACTGGCTGAATGAATATAAACTTTACCATTACCTTCTTCAAATGTCGATGATACTTGCTTCGAACACCTTGATAGTGGTTATGGAAGGATGGAAATAGGCACTACAAGTAAAATAAGACAGTTTCGAAATGAATGGTTATGAACGGAAATGTGACTGACTAATTCAATTTACCTTCTATATCATTTTGATTTTGATCCACTTCGATTTATACAAATTCGGGGCTCGTGGTGTTATTTTTGCCATCACGAAATTATTCATAAGTTCTTAAAGGAAAGTTTAAATATATCACAAAAATATCTGACATGGTAACGATCATAAATCTGTTTCATGTTTAACCCAGCCACTTTAGGATTTGTAATGTTTTCTACTCATTTCTTAAAGATCGCCAGGTACTTTTTTAACAAGAAACAATGATTCATTTCCTCACTATCTGTGCATCCGGCCACACAAAACTTCCTTGAATGGGAATGCATTTCAACTACCGACTTGTATATACTAACAAAATAAAATAATAATTATTTTATATAATAATTATTTAATAACATATACGTTATAAAAATCCAACCACACTGTTTTATATATAGGGCACATCGAAAATGGCGTACAAATAAACAAACCGTAGAACTAAATGAACCAATCAGATCCCGTCGCGGATCTTAGCATAGCGAAAAAAGCAAGTAATATGTTAAAGATAGCGACATCTACATGATGGACGTCGCGAAACATTTCGCCTAAATTTACTATCAAGTTAAATCTCTATTTCTCTATGTTTATAGTCACAAACCCGGTTGGTTTCCAATAGCAGTTTCGTATATTTAAAAATATCTTAAATTAGAAGTGTAACGGCTGCAATAATGCACACAAATTATAACAAACAATCGCCGATTTGGTGAAGGAGATACGAAGTTCACGGGGCATGTTTTATACAATAAGTACTTACGTTTACTGCGTTTATCGAAGAATTTGTATCATCCAAATAATCATCATAAAACTCTTCTAGTTCTATAGATTCGGTCAAAGAAGTTTCCGTCGATGTTAAATCTAGTTGTATCGTTGCCGCCGATACGGTTTCCAGATTCTCATTTAGCCCAGCCTGTGAACAGCTTGACATTGACCTGGAACATAAAAACTAAATACTCATGCAAAGTTATGTAATGCATGATTTCACCTGATAGCATTAGAAAATTTATCTCTGTATAATTCAGGATTTTTTACGGCGTATAAACTTCTTTCGAAAACTTTGCTGGCTTGTGTGCACAATTTCGCGCTTCGTGCGGAAATGTCGGGATCGGGATTACTCTTATAAGTGTCGGTAATTTTCGATAAAATTTCCGAGGATTGCTGAGCTTGAGCGGGCGTTTTCAGCTCGAACTGAAAACACGTGTCATATTAGAACCATATTCGTTCTTTTATTCGCTGTTGATATACCTTATCCATTATTTCTAGAGCTTGTTTATCAAGCATCAATTTTAAATCTAATTTGTTTACTGGCAAATTCGATGACTCAGATATTATTGCCGCTAATTGTTGTAGAGCAGTATTCACTTGGCCCGTCTGAGCTGTTTTAATGACAGTGTTGCTAATATTTTCCATCATTTTCATAACATCAGTGTGAGATTTATTTTCTAAATCTAACATTTCTGAAACCTATTTTTTAAAAAACTGTTAAATTAGGTAATTGCATGAATTTTTATTAGTTGTATCTATAAGAGAATATGCTAAAGAATAACTTAATTTCGATAGTTCTAGCAGATTTCTATACAAAATTACGATCGAGTATTATTAAATTATCTTACGTATACCGACGCTAATCTTGAAACTCTCAATATTGTCGACGGCCATTACTTTTATTAGTAGGGCTTGATATCTGCTGCTGAAGGTTATCCAACGATTTAGAAGTAATTTTGATATTAAAAACAAAGATCGGCCTATGAAAACCTCAACAAAGTGAAAGACAATGAACTGTACAATTGAATGGCTCCAAATGGAACTCCAGTTCTCAAAGAAATATTACGTTTTACGCGAAATAACCTTAGGAAAAACAAAAATAATGCGTTGGAATAGATCCAAGAGGACGAAATAGCTATCATACGAATTGATTTCCATTTCATAAATGGTTATATTTAGATTAACAATAACATCAAGCACAATATTCATCAGCCAAGTCTCTCTATTATGACAAGATTGTCTTAATTACATGAAAATTCTCAACCACACGTTGCAAAGTTTGCGAAGGATACATTATTGTACCAATTTTTCTCAATAAATGCCTAATTTAAGTGAAAAACGATATCAGAGTACAAGTAAGTACCAAATAAGTCATTAAAATAGCTAGATTAAGACCATCTATTAAAAATGATTACACATAATTTAAGACAAGAATTACCTGAGCTATTAATTTCACATCCTTGGTATAACCAAAAGCATCCGTTAACTTTATAACAACAGTTATCTGTCCAGCAGGCAGAACAAATTCAACATCAGTTAAATCATTGACAACATTTAAAAGATTAGCTAAAAATCAAATAAATATTAATTTATATTTATATATTACGTTATAATCTAATAAGTAATTTCTTATAATTAAAACATATTTGTGCCAAAGGTTGTTCCAGTTACAGCATTTTTCGATTCGGTTGTAATATCATCGAATGGAATCCAATATACTCCGTTTAGTAAGTAATTTCGATTAAATTTAGATGTTATATGAATAAGTTGAATTATTGGTAAAAAGTCGCGAGGAACCAATTCAGTACAATGAGATGCACAACCTCTTTAACACCACGGTTTTTTAAGTTTTACTATTTTTTTCTTGCAACAGTATATTTTGTTACTGGATGTATCGGAGGAATGTATGAAATGTGTACAGACTGTCCATTGAGAAAGTCATATTTCATCATATTTTGCCTTTGGAGTAGTGTGGAGTGATCTTGAACGGACCACTTTATGTGAAGTATATAACAAAGATTAATATAGGTGTTTTGGGTTAATTTTCATTTTACATCATTTTCTAGATTAAGAACAGTTAGCAATAGTCCATATAGGTATAAATAAATAATATACAATAATATTCTTTTATAACACCATTTTGTAAATTGCCATAGAAATAATGAAAGAAGTTTTGATAAACTGTGCATTAATGTAGAAGATCTAATAAAAGAAAATAATCCGATTCACTTATATATGAAGAATCAGGTAAGAAAATAGAAAGCTAATAAATGTTAACATCGGAAACGATTTAATAATTTGTTTTTTGATTCAAATTAGTGTAAGATATAATACTCCAGTAGTCAGTGAAAGAGAATAGAGTAGTTTTTATATCTAATGGAAAAGATTTCAACTTTTGGCCCATGTGGTGTATACAATTTTTTTCATATCCGGTCAAAAGTACGTATTTTCGACCGAGGCATGAAAAATTTTCAATATACAAAATTTTAAAAAATTTAAGAGAAAGAATAGCTAAAAAGTAAAGATTAAAAAATAATACCGCAACATATTGCAACACCTGAGAGTTCTGAAACAAAACACCCAATAAATTATTCTTTAGTTAAGATATCGGTATGGCATGCATATAACATAATTGGTGATAATGTGAATGAAAATTGGGTTTTTTGAACTTAACCAACTCTGATAAATGAAGATGAAAGAGTTATTGATAGTTTAAGTAGAACTTGAAATATCATGCCGATTAAGTCTTAACCATAATTCTCGAGAAAAAAAGCATTTAAAGTTTCAAAGATTCGGACAGCAACTCACATAACAGGTCAATTGAAAAACTTACTGTACTAAAACACATTTTTTTAGCAATTTTTTTTTATTCAACATAATTCCCTTCAAGGGTGATTCAATGATTTCAATACCATTTTTGTAGTACGATTTGTACATTGCTTCAAAATAGGCCTTAGTTTCGGCGATCACCTTTTCATTCGACGAAAATACCTTCCCAGCGAGCATTCTTTTGAGACCTGAGAACAGCAAATAGTCGCTGGGGGAAGATCTGGAGAATACGGTGAACGAGGAAGCAATTTGAAGCCCAATTCATGGATTTTTGTCATCGTTTTCAATGACTTGTGAAAAGGTGCATTGTCTTGATGAAGCAGCACTTTCTTTTTCATCAAATGCGGCCGTTTTTCGGCGATTTCGTCCTCCAAACGATCCAATAACGCTATGTAATAGCCGCTGTTGATCGTCCTTACCTTTTCAAGGTAGTCAATGAAAATTATTCGATGCGCATCCCAAAATACAGACGCCATAACCTTGCCAGCCGACTATTGCGTTTTCCCACGCTTTGGAGCGGGTTCATTGTGCGCGGTCCACTCGGAAGACTGTGGATTGGACTTCGGAGTGAAATGATAGAGCCATGTTTCATCCATAGTCACATATCGATGCAAAAACTCGGGTTTATTACGCTCGTTTTTGGTCAAAAGTGAGCTCGCGCGGCACCCACTTTCGCACAGAGCTTCATCATACCCAAATATTCGAGAATGATATGATGTACACATTCAGTTGATATCTTTGGAGTGTCTGCTATTTCACTCAATTTCAATTCACGGTCATTCAAAATCATTTTGTGGATTTTTTAATGTTTTTATCGGTAACAACCTCTTTTGGGCGTCCACCCTCTTCGGTTCTAATTTCACCACATCTAAACTTAGTATAGCAGTCCTTGATGGTTGATTTTCCTGGGGCAGTGCTAGGAAACTCGGCATCAAGCCAAGTTCAACTGTATTTTTTACCTTCAAGAAGCAATATTTTGTGATCACGCGAAATTACTTTTTATTCATATTTTTCAGAATACCAAAAGTTGCTTCACTCAAAATGCTATAATTCACTAACTATTGATCCGACAACTGTCAAATTTATACACGCATCTTTTGAGGGTTAGGGCCAACTTGTTAGAGCCTTCTATGTGTTAGACCGGGGACTTTTCAATTAACTTGTTATAAAATGTTCCATATTTAATAGTTTAATAAACTTTGTATATTTAAATGTATAAGTTTTGTGTTAAATTTGTTATATTTCATTTTAGAGTATTGATAGTATAATATATTCTCATTAAACACAGAAAATTCTAGGAGTTCTATTTGGAAATAATATTTGCAATGTAAACTTTACATATATTTAAATAAAATGTATTTTAAAACTTTTATTGCATTTTTATTTTTACTATTTTTATTATTGCTGTTACTGTTAAAAAATATTTTAAATTTCCCGCTACTTATTTTGTCACTGGCGCCCTCTGGTGGCAAATGAACGCTAAACATGTTCACAGGTAATACATGGGAGATACCCATCTAATTCTTCTGTGTTTTGTGCAGTACACTAATTTCATGTGCACGCGAGCTTACAGAAACTTTGACTGTCGCGGGGAACAGGGGGTGCGTGCGGCGGAGGATTGACCATTTTGATCAAAAATTCCGATGTGGTGAGACCTAAGGTTCCCGCGACGAGCTCAGAACAAAGCGAACGGCTGAATTTCTCACGTTACGCAAAATTAGTGCCTTGCGATTTGGAGATATGGAGTTTTGTTTATGAAATAATTGATAGCTTTAAGCTTTCCGTTTACAGTCAGATAAAAAAATCGTCAAAGTGTTTCAATCGTCAAGTCCATGATTAATCATTTTTTAAAACAAAAAATTATTAAAACAATGACAGGATATTCGTAGTCTTAGTTTTCTTTTCAAGAGGAGGTATTAAATCTGGGGTGCACGTGCACATGGGCACTTGTTGAGGAACCGCCGCTGAATAAAAAACGAATAATACGCTGTAATTAAAAACATTTTGATATGTTAGCACTTTTCCATAAATACCATTGTTTTACTAATAAGCTGTAAGCTTTGTAACTTTCCCAGTTGTATATTTTTTCACATTGTACTCTATTTAGTTTAAAATACTTACATTCTTCATTTTTTACAGAATATAATTCAAATAAAACTTCATGAAGCGAGTGGATACATGAAACTTTAAATTTGGTTTGCAGAGCAACTCCTTCTGTTGGATTTAATTCACATTCTTTGAGATTAGGTCGTATTCCTGTCCTTAAGGTAATTGTAACTCCTACTTTTGAGTCGATGTCTCCTGTAAAATATATTCACTAATTAATTTTAAATTGCCATAATTAAATTCTTCCTTGAAAGTTTGAAAATCATTATTGCATACAGAATTGATATGATAGAAATTAATGAAAAAATAAATGATATTGCTCAAATAGTATCAATTTAAAGTCAATGATAAATCTCCTCTCCTGTATAATCTAAATTGAAAGAACTAGCATCGACACTTTATTAACTACTCCAATCGTTTGAAGGGTATGTGTATTAGAGAAAATAACATTTAATATGAATAATTAATGTAATTTAAATAGAATGAATAGATAGCATTCGACATTTGAACGAAATTAGTAAATACAGTTCATTATGATTTTCCTCCATCATGTGAAAATAAATATTTAACAGTAATTTAATTTCTGAGAATTATATTTATTCTATACTTTCTGGCGTATTTCTTTTTAAATATACTTAAACCTAATTAGTATAGGAACAGAAAGCTGGAAGAAACTATTACATATTAGTATTTTATACTATCATCAATCCATGACACGACCTTTTAGGTATACATAGTATTTTTATAAAATCGGTGATGCCATTTTTATACTTGTGTATATTTACTCTTGTGTGTTTATAACTATTTACAAAATTGACATGTCATAATATATTTTACAACCGAAAAAGTTAATATTTTGAAAGAAAAATGTTTATATACTTGGAAAGTGAAACTATATGAGTAATATCTTGGTGGTGTTCTGGAGATTATAATTTTGTGAGAAATAGTAACACCTAAAACACAGTTATTTTGGTCACCATTTCGTCAGTATGAATGAAACTTGAGTCAACCATATTACATAAAATATTTTAGCAATATGCCAAAAAATTAATTCAAATGCAATAATTCTACCATTTTACAAAATCGTACAAATGTACCGAGAAGTCATTTTCTAACTCCAAAATATGTGAATATTTTTAATACAGCGCATTCACCATATAGTCAACATAATACCTGCGGTTTCTATCTAACAGAAATATCTTTTATTCGGTTCTATTTAATTGAATTTTATTTTAATAATCTAACTTTAACGTATAAGTTATTTGGCATCTAGAATTATTTAATTAAGAGACCGTGATATATAAGTAGACCATTAATAATAAGACCATCACTTATGTAAAATACATATTCTATAGATGTTTTATACCAGTAAAATATACACTTTAAAATAACTTCTATGTTAATTACCTTCAACTTCTACTAACACAGTATATAATGAGTTTTCAAGTAATCCATTGGCTTCTAAATAAAAGTCTTCTCCTTCTCTACTTTTCACAAGATTGTAATCAACTGTTTGTACGTTATTTTCTGAAATTTGTTATAGATAATATATTAGAACTATTTAAGAGTAAAAGTGAAACTTAAATAATTAAATACATATTCTAATTATAAATTAAATGTGATTAAATATATTGGCAATAAAATTCAAAAGAGGTAGATTTACCATCAGAAATAGTCCACTTTAAAAAGTCACCATCGTGAAGCATACATCTATCGCAGACAGCTTTTAGTATGACTGGAAGGGATGGCAATGTTCGTTCAATTTTAGGAGGGCAGTTTTTAATACACCTGGAAATTAGATCATATTGCTTAAGTCACTTTTCACTTGACATTGTTATCAGCAGTGGATCTATTCTGTTTAATGATTCAAATTTTACTTTTAAATAATTACAACAAATTATAAGTATTTAGATCATATCTCACTGAGTTTCATTTTACTGCGAAACAGTGTGATGAATACATTGAATTACATACAATATATTCAGGTATTTTGCAGGGCAGTGTGCTTGGCCCACTGTTATAACTATCGTATATAGCAACATATCAACCTCGACAACTGTAACTGTGGTAACATATACTGACAAAATGGTGATCATGTTACGAAGAGCCGAAGAAAAAATTTGTGGTTGGCGTATTGGGGTAATATAGCGCAAAGAAACTGAGCTTAAAATGAACCAGTTTGTAAACCTAAATTAACTTATATGGCAAGGTATTTCTATTTCGACGTATGATATTGAACTGTGGGATAGTATTAGCAAATCAAATTTTTTCTTCATTCAGTGGTTTCAGAATGAAGTACCGCTTATGATGGTGACGCCTTGTCCTACAACTCTACCAAAACAGTGAATATGATTAGAAAGAGTACACTAAAAAAAAAACAAATAAACTAAATGTGAACGAAGTCAGTAAAGTGCATAGACTAAAACATTTTTATTCATTCGACCTGACTCGTAGATAGTTTGAATGTGATATTGATTTGAATATGATGTGACTTCGAATTTTAGAAAAACATACAATAATAATTAAATTAGGTTCTAGTTTATAAAATTTTTTGATTTATTGAGATATTGATTTTAGAATACGATGAATAAAAAAAATTATAAACATATAATATATTTCCCCGAGCGCTTCAAATTTACTTCAAAAACTCTAAATTTTTTTGCCTAGATTTATCTTTATTTATTAGTTGAGAGATTTTTCAAAACATTGATTTTCATATATTCTCAATATTTAGACCAATACGAATACGTATTCAAAAAATTTAAATTTCAATTGATTTCATAATTACAATGTGATTTATTACAGCGACCATTTCTGATGCGACAACTAAACCAGTAGGAGAAAGTTAAACAGAGAACCAAAGTAAACACACATTGTTACTAAACACATACATAAACGTGGACTGTTTGAAATTGAAACTGATTATTTACTTGTTACTAATTTTATTGTCGACTTTGTGCTAACCAACGGTACTGTTCAAAACGACTGATTCTGATGCTTCTAAAGATACTGAAAATCACCTAGATGAAACAAGTTTTGGCTTGTTTCCTCCAAAATACTCTTCTTGATTTTCTAGCCTTAAAATTTCAAAACGCTACATAAACGACTTACTTTGAGTTTAGTAGAAATACAGATTTTTCCTTCGATTGTTTTTTAAATTTGGAAACCCTATTCTTTGAATTCCTCATATTTCAGGGATAGCTGCGGGTTTTTATCGTCTTGAGGCAAGATTGTAAATTTATGCCTGTGACTATGCAAATGGACATAAGCGAAGGTATACAATTCAACAAGTGGACCATCCCATCCAGGTCGGCGAAACTATCTAACACGAAATATTCATCATTCAAGTAATGTATATTTAAATGCGCGCTAAAGCGCTCTGGTCGCCTTTAGTGTATGTATGGGCCCTCATTGCAATACATGGGTAAATATTCCAAACAAGCTGTCTATTTTCGTTTCAATTACGTTTACTATTTGTCACAGCTGTACTTTAGACATAAAGTATCATACACGTAATATTACACACTAATATCATACCCTGATGTTAAAAATAGAGGTTAGGCCTCATTTGTCTTGTTTATTGTGTTTATGAGTCGGCATAAAATATATTACAAAAAGTTAACATCAAATATCTGATTGTCGGTACATTAAATAGTTATGCCAGGCTAAGGATAACTAATACACATTTTATTGAACAATGTGGTTTATCAAGTTTTTAGACCATGGTATGTGGTAGGAAGCCAAAGGTTGTCACTGATATCAAGTAAAATAAATTAAGCAGAACCCTAGTTTAAAGGTTCACTGCAGAATTTAATGTTAAAGAATATCTAAAACAAGATTTAGTAAAGCACTTGATGATGTATTTTAGCTGCATGTGCCCTTATACATGTGTAAGGGTATTATTAAAATAGTCCATTTTATTAACTCAAATGTGACAAAGTAATTGTAACAACCCAGGGTACATCTTTTGTTTAGCAGATCTGCTAAAGTTGCAATAAATCAAATATCTATAATCACATGTTAGAGATATAATTTAAAACATTTAATATTTTTTACTTTTTTTAAGTTACTATCAACTATATAAAAATAATGTTTTGGTAACTTTTTATCTGCAGGTATCTCTATCTTAAAATTATGAGAATAATATTTGTCAGTAGGTTTTCCATCGATACAATTTTATTGTCTTGTAAATATGGAGCCTCTGATTTTGAAAACACGATCAATATATATTTCGATAATATGTCGATATTACATTGATTGGATGGTACCCTTCAGTATAATTTCTAAAAGTATTATTTCAGTCAGTCACACATTGATGAAGCTATTACGATCGATTAATTGATTATAGTAAATCCCGGATAAACTTTTTCTTCCTTTTAGTAACACTAAACCAATTTTTTCACTATGCAAAAATACAAGTAAAATCGTAATGAGCTAAAAGGCTGAAATGATGGCTTCAAAATTTGAATTAAAAGAGATGAATGTTTTGTTAATGATTGTTAATCAATGATTTAATATAGCAAATTTATATTTTTTGTTGTTTTTATTTCCACTCAAATCTTAGTAATCATACTTATAATGCAAATATATATGTATTTTGGAAGTTCTTTATCCTATATTATTATTACTACAATTTTTTACTCCTCGTAAAAGGGACTAAAATGTTTACTTGTTACTGTTCGCTTTATAATATGAATATAAAAAATCTTACTCTATTTTAAGTGCCTCTGGATTTGTCTGGAACAATACCAACTGATAAGCATCAGCTTCCTTGTTTGTACTATTAACAGTTACTAATAATGTTAGAACAAATGCATTTTGTCTCTCACAATACTCTGCCGGTATAATAAGTTTTGGATTATCTGAAAATATATATTTTTTCAAATACTGATCATAATCAAGATATATTTATACTTTCGAATTTTGCCATATAAGCTTCCTGACAAAAATCCGTAACTTGCGGTGGCACTTCTTCGCAAATCCATTTAAAAGTTAAATCGTAGTGGCCATGATCAATGTAGTTTAGATTAGCTGAATCAGTTGCGTCAACTGTCCAAATAAAGAGACAATTTCATATATATTTTATTATAAGGAAGCACTATGATTCAAATATTAAATACTTGCACTTACTTTTGCTAGCAATATCTATTGGTGAAATATTATTTTGTGCTATATAAACAGCTCTTAAGCAACTTAATGTAAGTGTTAAATTCGATGGTTTTGACTTCTTCCTTCATAAAATAATAATTTTTCATTTAGTGTTATTGCGTTATATTAAGAAACACATCTTTTGCATGGTAATCCACGCACGCATGTTGCAAAAATTGTTAAGAATGAACTACTACACCATTACACACATTCGAATGGAAAGTTTTAGTGCACCCAACGAATTCAACAGGTATAGGCTTTTTAGATATAATATTACTTGTTCATATAGATGCAGCGCAGCTTGACCGGTATACAAATAATTATCGTTCTTTCACGATATCGCCATGTTGCCAAAGTTATGGGAAAAAGTTGTAAAAAATTATAGAATGTTGACAATAACTGCTTTGATAATCTTGACATCTATGTCACTGTTTTTAATGTGCAGTTTTACTTATGACTTAACAGAACTATAAAAAATGGTTCTGATCTCTTTAATCTTCAGATTAAGCCGTCATTATCTAGTATCTGAAGAACTTAAATATTGATATGCCGATGGAGCCTCTGTTCATGCCTTCGACTATAGTTCTCGGTAGCGCTATCTTCAGGACCTTATGTAGATTGCCGCTATGAATTTACCAGAGAGTATCAACAATACCTCGCAGTGCCTTGTTTTGGATTTGTTTATTGATAGATATATATGATATTGAATTTTGATATATAGAAGTTTGATATTTAACATATATTGCTTGACAACAAATGAACAGCATGCATCTACATTGATTTGGAGACTTGCTAGTAAAGAAATTCTTATTCTTTACTGGGAAGGCTGAATATTCATCCAGTACATTTTTATGCACTTCGGCTTCACATATGTACTTAATATGTGGTTGCCACCTTAGTTTAATAGCACAGGTCATGCCAATATATTTAGCTGTATTTCCACAGGGACTACTGGATGATTTATATATACTTGCTTGTGCTTGATTATTTTGTTGCTACCAGCATAGCATTTCGGCAATAGCTTTGTAATTTTTCGGTTGATTCAGTATTTTTATCTTTGTTGGATAGTATTGCAGTGTCATCTGGAAGAAACAGGTCAATTGAAAAGTCCCCGGCCTGACACCTGGATGGCGCTACTGGAATTAAATCCATATGTTTTTTAGTTAGCCCTCAGCCTCGGATCATTAGTTTGTGAGTTATAACATTTTGTGTGAAGCAACTTTTGTTATTGTGAAAAAGAATGGATAAAAAGGAATTTTGCGTGTTGATAAAATATTGCTTTTTGAAGGAAAAAAACAGAGTTGAAGCAAAACCCTGACCTGATGCTGAGTTTCCGGACATTGCCCCAGGAAAATCAACTTTCAAGGAACGGTATGCTAAGTTTAGACGTGGTGAAATGAGCACCGAAGACGGTGAACGCAGTGGATGCCCAAAAGAGATTGTTACCGTGGAAAACATTTAAAAAATCCACAAAATTATTTTGAATTACCGTAAATTGAAACTGAGTGAAATAGCGGACACTCTAAAAATATCAACTGAACTTGTACATTATATCATTCACGGATATTTGAGTATGAGAAAGCTCTGTGCAAAGTGGTTGCCGCGAGAGCCTCACTTTTGACCAAAAACAACGATGAGTTGATGACTTGGAGCAGTGTTTGAGGATGATCAAGCGTAATAAACCCGAGTTTTTGCGTCGATATGTAACAATGGATGAAACATGGCTCCATCATTTCACTCCAAAGTCCAATCGACAGTGGACTGAACACGATGAACCTACTCCAAATCCTGGGAAAACGCAACAACCGGCTGGCAAGGTTAATGCGTCTGAATCTTCGGATGCGCATATAATAGTTTTCATTGACTACCTTGAAAAAAGAAGGACTATCAACAGTAACTATTATATAGCGTTAGTGGACCATTTCAAGGACGAAATCGCCGAAAAACGGCTGCATTTGAAGAAAAAGACAGTGCTGCTTCATCAAGATAATGCACTGTGTCGAAAATCCATGAATTTGGTTTCGAATTGCTTCCTCATCTACCATATTCTCTATATCTGGCCCCCAGCGACTATTTCCTGTTCTCAGATCTCAAAACAATGCTCGCTGGGGTGAAATTTTTGTCGAATGAAAGGGCGATCGAAAAAAAATTTTGCCAAAAAAATGTGTTTTACTATGGTAAGCCGGGGACATTTCACTTGACCTGTTATAACAAAAATAGTTTCATTGAATTTACGCAAGTTCCGATTATACAGCAGATAAAGGACTGGTTCCAATACACTTCTCCATAGCGCACCTGCTAGTATTTTCCTCACATTAAAATATATATATCCCTGTTTGACACTGAAGCAACTACAACATATTTTAATATTGGTCATGGAGGCTATGGATTCTATTCTTATGCTTTAAACGTTCATACCAAACTTAACAGAAAATTAGCATCTATAAATATTGTATAACAAATTTTCTGCTAGTGATTCCTTATGGTGATTATATAAATTTGATCAATCGTGAAATATTGTTCCCTGGAACTAAATTTATTATCCAGACTAAGATCTTTTTTCTCAATAATTGATTTGATCCTGCTCAATACAAGATTTTCAAATAAATTGGCTATTGTCGGCAATAAAACCATTGGTCGCGATGAAGTTGTTTGATCAGGCGGCAGTCCTGGTTTAAAAAAAAAAGAAAAATTAAGCATTTGTTAGGTTAATCATATAATTAGTTTAATATAGTTATTTTTAGAAATAGAATCAAAACCAGATGCCATTTTTCCATTCATACTATATTTTTTTATTTTTCAACTTATTTTAGATTGACAAATGGAATTTTCATGTTTTCCTTTCGAAAGCCATAGGGTAATGATTTATCGTCATCCATTGTATGGACTTGAATATTATCTAGAGGTGGTCTGCAAATCATGTAGCTTTCTTCTGATTATTTGGCCTAGGTCCCATCTTCATATGTAAGCACTCAATATATAATCAACAATATATATCATTGATTAGTAAATATTGATTTACAATGGTTTTAGAATTTTTTGATAATATAAAACAATGGAGTATAACATATTGATAATAAACATCTTTCCAGCGATCAGAAAGAGATGAAAACTAGTAGAACTACAGTAACTAAATATATTTGGAAAGGTTTGATATCATATATTGGGATGTTTATGGAATACTTTATTATTTAACTGCTTTGAGGAGAAATTTAGAATTAATAGTTAGCGAATACAAAAGAACGTTTCCCTTCTTTAAGACAAGACAATTTTGTAAATGTTTATATTTTTTACCAAAATTATTCACTTTACTCGCAACATTTGATATTCAGAGACTTCATCTCGTTGGTAAAAAGTAAAATGTTCTGGAAATTCTATTCTCTGGAAACGTAATTGATTAAAGTGGAGACAGTCAACCAACAGTCAGTCAAGTCAAGTCAAGTAAGTCAAGTGAAGATGTCACCACAAATATTCTCTAGCCAACAAATTCGCAAAGCAAATGGTAACTCAACATTTTATTGATTATTATTCTATTAATATTAATATATATATATATATATATATATATATATATTTAAACCCGAGGTCTGTATGGCTGTGTGGATGAGCATATTATCATTTTGGAATTTGGCAATTTTTTACCGTAATAACGAGCTGAACGAGTACGAACCACCTCATTGAGTCAGTAACCCGACCTTTAGTGACAATCAAATCATAACGGATCTTACCCCATGTTGTAGGAAGCAGAAAATTTGGATCTTAGGGTTCTTTTGAGGTTTTCCTTACATAAATCCAGCCTTCTCTAGAAAATAATGTCAAAAATGATTCATCGATCCATACCACATTCATCCACTCATCATATATCCAGGTTTTATGATCGTTGCACCACTTCTTTCGTAGGTTAAGATTGGCTTCCATTGTAAAGGGTTTCGCAGTCACAGCCCTTCCATGTTCAAGCCTAGTTTCAAATTTAAAATTATAATAAATTTGGGGAAATTCCGCCGTACTCTTTTTGTCAGATCCTTATTACTCAAATTAGTGTTGAGTTTTGCTGTAACTTTTGCCACGCCAGTTTTATATTGTCTGCCCACAATGAGTTTTATTGTATTTAATGTTCGTCATTAATCTCTGTCCGTTAACTTTGGGTTTTACAAACTATTTCATTTTACTGATAATGTTTTACAATATTCTGTAAATACTGTCTTTACCGCCAAAACCTTTGCTCGTGAATCGTTAAGCAATTCAGCTATTTTATTAACAGACACTCCCGTTAACCTACTGCTAACTATATACCCTCTTTTTAAAGTCTGAAATATCAAGCACCTTACCGATCACTTATGTTAACCGTCACAAAACCAAAGGTATACACAAAACAAATAATACATCAAAATATGATCTGTAAAACTTGGCATGTAAACTGAGAATATATACGCATCTACTTATTTACACGGAAACAGTGCTGCCAACATGTAACGAAATGTAATATATTGCATGGTGCTTATATATTTTTGTCTATCCTCTATATATTGAGAAATACAATATATTTTTTTTCTTGAACGAAAACTCTTAAATATATGAAGGTATATGGCAAAATCTTTCGAAAGTTACTTGTTCAGTTAGAAATTTCCAATTTTTGGTAATTTAGAAAACAAAGTAGGTTGAAAGTACGGAAATTAAAGAAAAATATTTCATTGCTAATCTAAGTAGTGACTACCATCTAAACCGTTACAGCGTTACTACTCTTCCTAACATATCTCCCTAATCCGCCTAATATAGGTTATATCACCTTGGTATGAGGCGAAATAGTCTTTAGACAGGTCATATATCTTCGATTGAAATAAAAAAATCAGAAGGATCAGTTAACCCACCGCGATTTAATAGGTTTCCATTTTAAGAATTTCCATATCAATTAATCATTACTAATGCTTTGGTACGTTAAACTTTTCCCTCAAGTTTCATCTGTAAATATTCACAAGTTAAAAGACTAACTCTGCCCGCTTACTCCACTTGAATTATAATAGAAAAACAAACACTTTAAGCTGATACAAAATCATTAAAACTTTGGAGTTGTGTAGTTCCGAATTTTAAGGCAAAGGAAAATAGACGAACTTTCAAATAGATCTACAAAAATATTCCATTAGAATAATCCTTATAAATTAATTTCATCTTTATCCTTCTTTTCATCTTCTGTTTTTTTAATTTATAAAACAAAGTCGGGTTTGTTCGATCACTTATAACTCGAGAACGGCTGGACTGATTTTAATTGTTTTTGATTTGTTGGATTTACCTCCATCCCTAATAGCAGAATAACTATTACAAGTATTGGAAAATTGACGAATAAATAAAATTTAAGAAAAAACAATTTCTATGCAAAATGTTGTGTCAAAATTACAATTGTCTAATCGATTGGTCTCACTTTTACGTGGCGAAAGTTTCTCTCGAAGGTCTGTGATTTGTTGTGAAAGTGAAAGTTATTTCGTGTGAGTATTGTTATTAATTATTATTGATAATGCCGCGACCAAGAAGATTTAATTCTACTGAACGAAGCTGTAATGTAATTAGTCTACGGAACATCTAGTGGATATGGGCTCCAACAATTAATTTAACTGATGATGGAAATGGAAATTTTTCCTGGATGTCCCTGGTGGAACTGAAAAGACATTGTTCATTTTATTGATTTTGGTCACTATTCGTGCGATATTCGAAATTGTGGTAGCAGTTGCTTTTTCTAGAATAGCGACCACGATATTAGAAGGATGCCGTACGGCTCATTTAGAACTCAAGTGAACAACCGACATGTAAATTTACAAAATATTCGGCAATGGCAAACATTTTGATAGCCTCAAAATTCATCATCTGGGACGAATGCACAATGGCGCACAATCGCGCATTGGAAGCTCTTAATCGAACCTCAAACAATCTGCGCAATAACTCGAACATTTTTGGGAGCGCAATGATTTTACTCTTTGGCGATTTCCGCCAAACACTGGCGAATGACTAGATCAACTTCTGCCGATATAATAAATGCCTTCCTTAAATCACAACACTTGTGAAGAAACTTTAACTGACAGGAGACATGAGATTTGCATTGTTAAAAGGCCTATGTGCTGAAGATTTCTCCAAGCAATGGTTGACTATCGGTAATGGCCATGTGCCTGTAGACGAATAGATTGGATTGATTTAATTTCCTCAGAATTTTTGCAGTTTCGTCTCGTTGAAACAAAAGCTCATCAGCATTCATTTAAATCTATTGACTGTGAATGAATGACGGAATTTTTAAAATTCTCGTATGTGCCTAGTTTACCACCGCACAATTTACAGATAAAAGCTGTATCGGTAGTAATCATGCTTCAAAATCAAAACCAACCAAAAAAAATGCAGTGGAATGCGCTAGGTGATAAGTCAACAGATGAGTAATGTGGTTCACGCTACAATACTCAAAGGAAAATTTAAATATGGGTTAGTTCTCAACCGAGGGTTCCGATGATCCCAATAGATATGCCCTTTGAGTTTATACAAATTCAGTTCTCGATTCACCTTCCTTTCGCCATGACGATTGATAAATCACAAGGCCAATCCTTGACTCTGTGTGGTCTGAACTTAGAAAGTGTACGTTTTCTTTTATGGGCAGTTGTACGTGGCATGATGATGTGCCGCCAAAGCATCATTTCTATTTGATCTTGCGCCTGATAAAACAAAAACAAAATAGGTCGTATTTCTTGTCATATATGTAGTTGATTTTTGTACTTTTGTTATATATTTTGTGTTATTATCTTAATAAAGTGCTGTACTTAATATTTTTTTTTATATTGATTGTATAATTTCTATAAAATTATAAATTTAGTTTAGCTAATAAGTAACACGATATTCATTGGCTGTTAGGCGATACGAAGTTCGTCGGGTCAGCTAGTTATATAATAATTATTAAGTTTTACTTACCAGTATTATCTTGGCCTATCACGTAATATCTTTCCGTTCCTCCTTTTATACTAGCTCGGGGTGGAACGTCCTCAACATTTAGCAAACACTAAAATATTTGAAAGAATTTGAAATTATTAAATCGTATTTAAGTTAAAATAATGCTGTACAATGGGAAGTTGTTCGGCTAAAATGATTTCTTATTTGTTTTTAAATATTTATAATTTACGTAATGTGTAGGGTTTTTTTTTTCAGGTTAAGTGTCGACTTCCGGCTCAATTATAACTTAATATATACCTCGTATATCTAGATACCTCACTCGTTAAATGTTCCAGTTTTTGTTAAACACGCAGTCTTATTTTTAAACATCCATGGCCGTATTAATAGTACGATATAAATGACCTGTATTATTTTCCTCCACTTTTTCTTAAATTAATTCTTCGGGATAGCATTGTATTTAAGGTCATATCCAAGGCACACCCAATATGGAATGGTTTCCCAAGTCTTAGTAACTCCAATTCTTATTATATTCTTAATTAGTAATCCAAATTCTAATGGTCTATGAATGAGCAACTTAGCTACTGCAATACGCCTTTAGTAGTCCAAGCTTCCTTCAAGCTTTTCTCCAAATTCTACTAGAATATATTAATTCACAGCAATTCCAGTCAGCCTTTGCTGGCCTTAAACCTTTAATTGTGACGCTTTTTCGGGGAATAATCGGGCTAGGGGCGATTTAATGATCGAAGCCTAAATGTTTTCTAATTGTATTGGTTTATATTTAGAGGTCTGTGAGCACTTTTAATCCGCCATATCTGACCTCGCATCATCAATTAACCATTTCTCGAACTCAACTTAAATGTGTCAAGGAATGTTTTCTGTAACTTCAGAACGTATGCCGATCCAATATCTACCTGTCTTTTTGTCTTGATAAGTAACGTGAATCAAGAGAATTTACTTAATTTGAAGGTGATAGGCTATGGTATCCTCCGAACTCTGTGGGTAATATATAGTAATATATTATTTTAAAACTTGAATTATAAGACAAGCGACAGTGGTGACTAATTTTAACGACCGAACAAGCAAATCCTTTTCTTATATCAATGAAACTCCTATGTCCGGACTGTTTGCTCATCATATTCTCAAGTATAACATTACAATTAACAAATGAAAGTAACTTATCAATACAAAATATATAATTTTTATATTTTTAAAAAATAGATGTGAAAAGAGATAAGAGATAAGAAAGGCCTATGCCTATCTTATTAGGGTGGCACGAATTTTGCTGGTAGAATTGGTTTAGCTAAACTTCAGTGATAGTCTGGGTTTATCGGGACGGGATATCAGCAAAGCAAAAAGAAAAATTTTTGCCGAGTCATAGTCAGCGAAAGGGCAATTTCTTATACCCTGGAAGGAATTGAATGCATGCATAGGATTCATATCAGACATATAGTCGCATGCCGTAACAATGATCTCGGTTGATCTGTTTTTTTTTTCTGATTGGTTGTTAATTGGGCCAAAAGCGTTGGAGAGTCGAGAGACGAAGGTACACTTATAGATGATAAAATGACTATAATGCAGATTCACAACAATTTTGATCAGCAATATTTCATATTATATATGCCAAAGATTCATAAATTAAACGTAATTTGTATTTAAATATCTTCAATGCTTATTTAAAAAATAACTCGCTCAAATAGTAGCTATACACAATTTATAATACCTTAGGAGACAACATTTCGTATAAACCGAAATCTCGTATGAACTTCCAGGAATATTGACCAAGATTTCTGTGCCCATATATAAAAGCTTATATAGACGAAGAGTAATAATCAATAACAAGTTCATTTCCACGACCTATGGGAGCCACTTGAGAGTCTATTTTGGAACATTGAAAGAAAAAGAATAACTTATAAACTCGTATTTTATTTGTGTATAATCAAAGGAATCATTTGATTTTACAAAAATATACATATTAGAGATATACGAAATTATACTCTGAAATGAAATTCTTTAAAGAAATATTTTAACTAAATTACTACTACATTAAAAATATTAGGTAATTGAGGAAATAAATGACTGAAGACTGATATTTCGTCTTTACAGTTTTCCAGTTTATTCAAAGAAAGGAAGACAGCATTAGAGGGGTATTTGAGAAACCCTACATCAACATCATCTACAGTAATGATCCCAAATTACGGTTCACTATTATTACGAACAGGCATTTAGGTTTATACCCTAATTAATCTTAAGCTTTTTGGAATTATTTTTCTGATTCTGTCTTAATATCGTACTAGTCAGACTTAAGACCAGACTCCACAGCTCCCTTTGATCATATCCTTCGGTATCCCACATTGGGTACTCCATAGACCAACCTTTCCGCAAGGATTAGTGATACGATTAGCCACCATTTAAAAACCAGGTTAAAAATGCCCACGGTTTTCGTCTTATTGGACGCCACAGTTCATCACAGAATTTTGTAACAATTACGAAAAGTCCGCTCTCCTTAGTTAATCAACATGAATTGAATCCAGAAGCCAATAATTCAGATATGAACGTCCCTAGTCTAAAATATATATGAAGTAGTTTTTGTATTGTAGTATATATAGTTCTTGAAATAGAGTAAAACAACTAACGAATATTTAAAGGTAAATTGATTCCCTAATCTCAGTAAAAAAATTAAATTTTGTCTTCCTTTTTAGTGTCAATATTAATAAAAGCAAGGTCAAGGTCTCCAAACCCAATCCTTTATCAGTTAATTTTAAATATATAATGAAATATTGCTTTCATTCTTACCTTAGCTGGTTCAGCTACAAGTGTACTATCTTTTACGGCATAAACCATCAAAATATTGTGTCCAAACTTCATTTGATATTTCTTGATACTATTTATTCCTTTTCTGATAGAAGGGTACTGCAATACCTGGCTTATATCTGCCTTACCTACTAGTTCATTCACATGAATTCGCAAGTAATTTATCAATATATTAATAGCAAAGGACAGTGAAATTTTTATTGCCATATAAAGTTCGTTGTGTTAGAATGTGGTTTTGTATACATTATGTTTGTGTTTTTGGTCACATATATTATATTTATCAACAAAACTAAGTTAGACCATTAAAAGCTTCTAAATAAATTTAGTTAAAGCTTTTGATATTTTATGATCGGGAATGAAATATTTCGTAAAGCCATATTGGCTTTTAAAGTTTAATAGTATATTACAATAAAATATAATGAAACAATATATACCTGACGTCGACGGTGGTATCAAAGAAAATCGAAAATCGGCAATGGAAAAATCACATGCATTTGGGATTTGTTGGACCATATAAATAACGTCTTCGTTTATTTTAACAGGTATAGTACCATCAAGTTTCTCAAGTTTTTCGTTATAACTAAAGTGATTATTGTTTATTATCGACGGATTACATAGCTAATTTTATTTACTAACCATCTTAAATTTATTGCATTTGGACTCTGACAACCCTTAGCACCGGTGGATGTTGGAAAAACCCCTAGGTTTGATGAAAAATAGTATATAGATGAGCATTATTTTCGCATTATTATATACTTGCAGAAAATAACAAACAGCACTAAAGGATATATCATTGGGCCACAAATAAACATGCTGCCGAGCTAATCTAATATGTTATACTTGGAATTATACTTGACAGTTATGATAAAGTGTCTGATAAACGTCATAAATTCAGTTTGAAGTAATAAGGCATAGTAACCAGGGGTGTGCAAATCCAATGGTAAGTAGTGGGGCAAAGTTTTCCTTAGTTCAATCACTGGCGGCGCTGACAACGTGAATTTGATTGGTTAGTTTAAAATAGTTATGTAGAAACCTGTAAGGAAAATACTTTGCTTTGATTGTCTGCCATTACGCCTTATTACTTTATGACGTCATATTTTTTTGCCAATAGTATTTAAATGAAAATCAAATATAATTTTTAAAATTAATTTATTAAAATAAAATGCTATACATATATACATAAGTGTAAATAAAACATATATAAACAAAAAGCAAAAAAAAAACAATTATGAATTCTATCCAAGGCAAAATTAAAATATCTATAATTCTATAATGCCTTACCATATTTGTTCAGTGTCATCAATTTTATGGAGTCTATTAGTGTTCTAATTTATCCTGATATACTTAAGGTAAACTTTAAATCTTTCTCTGTTGATATTGCATAACTCCATTAAACCAAAAATACAATCACACCTCATAATAACTTTAGAATTTGGTCTTTAAAATATTATGGATTGGTCAGTTGAAACACTAAAAATGTATATGTTTTTTAAAGATATTTAGATTTTAGAGTATTTAATCTGTGGAACTACTTAATATAAAATGTAGACAAATATTGCATCTTGTCTCTTTTTCAGAAGTTTTGTTAAATAGCCTGAAAAAAGACTAAAATTTAATATTAGATTCTTGTTTTCCTTAGAGCAAAGTTCTCTGGAACTGAAAATATAGACTCAACTGGTGATTTAACAACCTCAAGTGGTACTAGATCTCTCGTTAAAAAGGAATATAAGTTATCTAACATGTTTATCTTCTTCACAATTTTCTCCGGGAGAATAATGTGAAAAACTTGAAGTGATGATGTGACCTTTTAAAGATTTCTCAAACATATTAGGTGAAGAAACATACTGTTCCTATCCCCATGGCCTCTAATAGATCCAACAAAATTCTTTAAGCAATCTTGGCTAAAATATGTTAAACAAATGTAATTATTTGTAAATTTAGACAAAATAGACTTCTTTAAGGTAATAAATCCCCTAAAGTAGTATATACAATAGCTCTACTATAAAATTATTGAACACCGATTGTTCTAAAATGTTAACGTATTACAAATATTTAGGGATATTTTACAATTAAAAGTAGTATTTATTACTAGTAATTATCCAGTTACCTTAAGTATTACCTTCTAGTAAGACTTTTTTATATAGAGACATCACACTGATAGCATACGAACAACTTAGTAGATTAATTGAATTTTATTACTAACGAAACAATATATAAACAGATATTTAGTAGACAGATAATTTGTACCTGATAAAAACAATGTTGGATGTACCCTAATACGAAGAAAGGGCAATTCTAAATTTTTTACTAAAATATTCGTGACATACACCATGACGTTGATATATTTGCATTTTGGTTTATCCAGGTAACTTACTACTATTTACTTGACCAACCCATTTTTGGAAAGGAGCGTAATCATTCTTTGGGAAACGATCTCTAATTTCCGTAGTAGATTTTTACCCTGGTACATTACATCTTTTACTACACTGACGCATTGTCATCAATTTTTATATTATTACTCCATAATAATTAATGTAAAATAGGAAATATGCACAACGTGAAACGAAGATTTCTTGATCCAAAACCTTCAAACAACAAACTAAAAAATGGAGGCCCATAGAAAATGGTGACTTCACACAATTTCGTTCCACTCATGTTCCATGTTAGTAGCGGCACCAGGAATTTAAACTAGCCAATCACATTTCCCCAAGGTCACCTCTACCGTGAAATTTTTATTTTTTCTATGATAGGAACACAATAATGGTCAACATTATTACATCGTAGAGTAGGGATGCAGAAAAAATATCGTATATTTTCAGAAAATATCGATATAATTGACATATATTGTATATAAAAACCTGTAATATCGGTATTTAACTTTAAATACTCAGTTCAAACTTATTTTTATGCTAATATTTCACTATTTTTATTTTTTCTTAAAAATATCGATACATTTTTTGCAAAATATCTGTTAAAATATGTTTCTGATTTCATTCGGTATCATTTAATCTATCTGTAGTATCATATTACCATAGCTTAATGAGGAAAGCATATTATTGTGTAGAGTCTTTTTTAAATAAATTTTTAAATCTCCTTTTCCCAACTGGAGCCTATCTGGACCTACTGTTTAACGTGGACTCCGAACCACGGTCTTCCATGTTAAGCCGGTTAGACCGACGAGTGGAAACATTAGGAAAAGTGGTAGAAAATAAAATCCAAGAAATGCATAAGGGGCAGTAAAAAGAAACCCACTATTCTTCCAATGGATGGCCATAATATAATACATTTTATCTCGCCATTATGCTGGTTTATATGTAATTATATTAGAAAACGGATATTTCGTAATATAGAAGATTATACAAATGAAAATCAACAAATAGAAACTGTTTCTTTCCTTGGCGTGTTACTTTACTCTGTAAAAATTCGCCACAAGAGAGGCGGCTTGTCAAAATTAACTATCGCAGATCCTTGACAATGAAAAACTTATAACAGAATTTCTATCAAAATACAAACAATTATAAAACAACATAAAATATATTAACTTAAATTGGAGAATTTTAAATATGTTAAATAATATTCATGAAAAAGTAACTGATATTTTTCTTTTATATATTTAAACTCCTTTACCAACCATGGTTCTAGAGCTACTACTTAATGTGGGCTTCGAGCCATAGTACATAGCATTAAGCCTACTGTTTGACTAGGAACCAAGTTAGAAACCATCAAAACATAGAAGATATTCGGACAGGCTTTACTAGTATCACTGGAATGGTTATTCCATATCATATTTTATACTATTGTCAAGGGACATTTAGAAACAGAAACATAAATTACAATGATACCATGCGAGATTCCAACCACCGATTAACCGTAAATTATTTTAACTACATCTATTAATATATGACAATGGAGTAATATCAGGGAGGTTTATTACTAATGCAACTTAATTCTAATTAGTTGATGGCGAAATGAATAAAACTTCTTAAATAAAATAGACTAATAATAAATAAACATTTTATTATTTACAAAATTTATTATTATTTATTATAAATTACTTTACACATTTTACAGGTTTAGATTGTATATACGCTTACGTCTCTGAAAATTGTAACATGTTTTCGATTAAATTAATTTTACTTAAATTACATACAAGAGTTAAATTTTGGGAATATCTTTATATTTAAACAAATTTGTTCAATAATAAATAACAGTCCTACGTGTGAGAACACTGTTTTAATATAAATATACTGGCTTCTCTAAATTCCAATATTTATTAATTCCTTATTACCCCCAGGGGGTTGCGAGATGTTGACCAAGGTTGATGTGTCGCAGCCATAGTACAGGCGTGACGACCCCGTGGCCCCAGTTGTGTGATGTTTTTGTGACGTCCCCTGCATGTTCTATGTTCTTTGCTATCAATTATGGAAGTATTAAAAAATTAAATATATATATAAAATAGAAAATTAAACTGCGGTGCAGGGATTTGGAGCCTCAAGTACAGGTCGGGATCGTGGGTGGTCGCGCAGGCCCCGCTCGACTGTTAGCCATCGATTGCGCATTGCTATGACAGATGTTTTATAATAATTTACGAGAGTGATCTATTGAAAGGTCTATCTCCGTTTATTATATATAAAGAATTATTATCTGCAGTGGACGAATTGAAATCTGTGAAAAAGTTAAGAAATGTAACTATACTAGTAATGGTAGCTAATTCTAGTCAAAGAGAGATAGTTTTAAAACTTACCTGTTGTACCTGTTGCCCCACATACCACACTGAACTTGTGTAATGGTGTGATATCAAATAGGGACTTGTCTGCGTGTACGGATGAAGAAATTTTGCAGGGTCTTTCATCGCAGAGAGTAATATCGGTTAAGCGGATTGATTTTTTAGAAAGAATGGAGATAACATAGAAACCAACAGTTTCATCTTTACCTTCAGAAAAGGTCGTATCCCCGATAGGATCAAAGCGGGATATCTTAGTCTGAGAGTTTGGCAGTATATTCTGAATCCAATGAGATGTTGTCAGTGTCAGAGATTTGGACATGTATCAATTAACTGCACGTACGCACCTACTTGTCCCTCCTGTGTGAAAAATGCGCATGGTGAAAATAAATGTTCCCCACCGCCTCACTGTGTAGATTGTGGACAGGAGCACTCTCCAAGATATAAGTGATGTCCTGTTTATAAAGAAGAATTTTTGATACAAAGAATAAAGGTACAGGAAAAAATCTCATATGGCCAGAAATTTAGCTAAGCAGCAAATAGGAAAAACACAAACAAACTTTGCCAATGTTGTTAAAAAGATTTATGTTACCATAGAAACCCAATGTGATATGGATAAAACAGAACTTAAGGTGGCATCTACATTGAAATCATTCACCTCCACTAGTGGGGCTCTCACAACTAAGGTAAAATCCCTATTGAAAGCACATTGGCAACACATCAAGGAGCCCCTTCTCCATCACACCGAAGATCTTCCCCGGCCCGGGTGGGGGGTTCGATCCCTTTCCCATCCTGCTACCATCCCCCACTCCCATTCGTCCCGATCTTCAACCCAACGGAGATGGGACACGCATTCTAAGCAACCAGACAAGGGTAAAGAAACACAGACTGCCTCCGAAAACAGTCAGAATACCATGCTTGGATCCTCGCGTGGCTCCCTGCCACATAGCAAAAAAAACACATACCCCAAAAAAAGATTACTCAAAATGAAGCGCAAAAAATAGACCTTGGAGTGATATGGACATAGAAAAATTATAACAACGTCCATAATGTCCATCATTATTCAGTGGAACATTAACGGATTAAAAAGGAAGCAGGAAGAGCTTCGACTAATCTTGGGCCTATACAAGCCTTTCTCCAAGAGACCAACTTATCCCCTACTGATCCCATTCAGATGCGTGGCTATAAAATGATAAGAAGAGACAGAACAATTGTGCACATCCTTCTGGAAGTGTTGCAATCTTAATCCATAACAACATATATGTAGAAGAACTAAACGTAGTAACGGAACTTGAAGCGATGGCAATCAGAACACATCTAGCAGGAAGAAACATAACACTATGTAACCTATAACTCCATAGCGAGTCATAGTCTCATCAGCGAATGTCGACATAACGAATTTTGATCATATTATAAATCAATTACCAAGCCGTAAAATCATAATAAGAGACCTCAATTCAAGAGGCCGATGGCTGATGGAGGAAAATGACAAAAATAATTTACACATAATGAATGATGGGTCACCCACATTTGTATCGGCCTCTTCAGGCACTTTATCATGTCTGGATCTGGGATTATGCTCTCCATCACTGGTGGGGTTGGCGAGATGGACTACCATCGCTGATCTACATGAGAGCGATCATTTCCCTGCTTTGATAGAACTTACAGATTCAATAAAAATATCAACTACAACAACAAGTTTGAGCATTAGAGGCATAAATTGGGATACATTTAGATCGCAAATGAAAATAGAAAAAATTTCCGAGGACGTGAACACTATTGTGGAAGAATTTACAACCCCTATCATAAAAGCGCCCAAGGGGTCCACTCCCGCCATTACTACAGGAACATATAGATTACTAGTATCATGGTGGAGCAAGAACTGCGCCAGAGTTATAAAGGACAGAAGAAAGGATTTCAACCGGTTTAAATTAAACCCGACAACTGGATGTTTTGTAACTTACAAAAAAACAAAAGCAATCGCCCTGAAAATCATAAGGCAACACACTATGACATCATGCTAAACACACACCCGGGAGAGGATGAGAACGGCGGATCTGAGGAGATTGAGGCGCATATGAATTGGATGACCGATTCACAATGGAGGAGCTTGATAGAGCTTTAAACAGGGGCAGGGATACGTCTTGCGGACCTGACGAAATGAATTTCCCTCTGATAAAGAATCTCGCACATTACCAATTAATTCACCTTCTTAAAATATACAATGACATTTGGAGTCAAGGACAACTACCTCTAAAATGGAAACAATCGCTTTTGATAGATATACATAAACCGGGTAAACCGAAATATTCAGTTAAAAGCTATAGCCATTTGTGCAAAAGACTAGAGCGTATGGTCTGCAGTAGACTCATATATCTAATTAAAAATCAGAAATTACTGAATTATCGTCAATTGGGATTCCTAGGAATATAATATATAGAATATAATAATAATTTCCTAGGAGGATACTTCAGACTTGGCCATCTGGTCAGATTCCAGGAGGATCTATGTGAAGCATTCAATTCGGGACAACATGTGACTGCCGTCTTTCTCGATTTCGAAAAAGCTTTTGACACCATAAAAATTTCCACAATTCAAAAACAACTTTTGAAATGGAAAATAGGAGCAAATATATATACATTCATTACATCCTTCTTGGCCGACAGATATTATTGGGTTAGAGTGAATGGGGTGACATCATCATCTTATCGTTAGACCAGTAGGGTTCCACAGGGTTCCTGTATCAGCCCACTGTTGTTCATTATCGCTATTAACTCGATTGATCTGGTTATCCCACCACACATCAATGCTCGGATTTATGCAGACGATGTGATTATTTATCATAAGTAGTCGGATCACAAGTATAACCAACATCTTGTATAGAATTGCCCCAATAAATTACCAAATTGTACAAATCAAAACGGACCAAAAATTCTCTGTCGAAAACTCTGTAAACGTAGATTTTTGCAGACGAAGGAATTGCCCACGGATGTCTGCAGTGACGATGGATGGTAAGAAATAAATAAACCGGAACACAGATTTCTTAGATTGTTATTTGACCACAAACTAAACTGGATCCCTCAAATGAATTACATAAAGGGAAAGTACTTAACAGATATTTGATTAATGAAGATTCTCTCTAATCACTATTGGGGTACTCACAGAATCTCACTGAGTAATATATACAAGACATTAATTATAAATAAACTAAATTACGGATCGCAATATCACATCACTGCAGCTCCTTCCTATATTAGGAGACTTAACCCAGTTCAGAATGCCGCCTTGAGAATTATACTGGGAGCATATCACACCAGTCCGTTTGAGAGCCTTCAATGTGAGGCAGAAATTCCATCACTTGGATCACGACGAGAGCTCCTTCTCATGAACTATGCGAGCTCCATCAGATTTCATCCAGAACTGAGTCATTTCGTTGTTTTAACTACATCTATTAATATATCACAATGCAATAATATCAGGGAGGTTTATTACTAATGCAACTTAATTCTAATTAGTTGATAGCGAAATGACTAAAACTTATTCAATAAAATAGATTAATAATAAATAAACCTTTTATTATTTACAAAATTTATTATTATCCACATTTCTCTAAAACGTTGTTTTTACAATTATATTACAACTAAATTACTTTGCACATTTTACAGGTTTAGATTGTATATACGCTTACGTCTCCAAAAATTGTAACATGTTTTCGATTAAATTAATTTTACTTAAATTACATACAAACCAGTTAAATTTTGCGAATATCTTTATATTTAAATAAATTTGTTCAATAATAAATAACAGCCCTACGTATGAGAACACTGCTTTAAAATAAATATACTGGCTTCTCTAAACTCCAATATTTATTAATTCCTTATTAATACTGATTTGCCGCCAGTCTCTGGAGCCTTGCAGTATTGTAGGCTCTATCAAGTCTTTTTAATTGTTTCAGTGATGTAGATAAGATAGTTTCGATCCAATCTATATCTGGTGCTACGTATCCACCGATTTGTCCTCTTTGTTTGCATCCAGTGTCCCACGAATATATACCACTTAATGTATAACGGCCGCTTTCATCAGCACACGCGAGGGCACTGCCATAATCAATCTGTAATATAATATTATATTAATATAAGGAATCAACATTATATTAGATTGTCCTAAAGCTTAGTATGTTAACAAAAATATTAAAATAATTGTAAATCATATCTATTTACTTCAAGGATTTATTCATTCGACCTACTGTGTTAATGAATACTCAGAAATATAACCGAGAATAAAATAATTTAATAAAAATTGAAAATATTTCAAAAAATAAATAAGGAGTTCACTGAAAAGTAAAAAAATAAAACTTAGATTTTTAACAAAAAAAAAGTTTTAAAATAAAATATGTACATAAGAGGTCTATTGAATAGTCCCCGACCTACCATAGTAAAACACATATTTTTGGCAAAATTAGTTTTTTTTTATTCAACATAATTCCCTTCCCCAATGATACACTGATTGTAGCGACCTTCCAACTTTACCGATACGATACCATGTGTGTAGTACGATTTGTCCTTTGCTTCAAAATAGGCCTCAGTTTCGGCGATCACCTCTTCATTCGACGAAAATTTCTTCCCAGTGAGCATTGTTTTGAGGTTATGAGAACAGGAAACAGTCGCTAGAGCCAGATCGGGAGAATACGGTGGATTAGGAATCAATTCGAATCCCTATCCTTCATTGACACGGTGCATTGTCTTGTTGAAGCAGCACTTTATTTTTCTTAACATGCGGCCGTTTTTCGCCGATTTCATCCTTCAAACGGTCCAATAACACTATGTAATAGTCGCTGTTGATGGTCCTTCCTTTCTCAAGGTATTGAAGGAAAATTATTCCATACGCATCCCAAAATACAGACGCCAAAACCTTGCCAGCCGAATGTTGCATTTTCACACGCTTTGGAGCGGGTTCATCGAGTGCAGTCCCCTCGGATGACTGTAGATTGGACTTCGGAGTGAAATGATGAAGTCATGTTTAGTCCACTATGATATATCGATGTAAAAACTCGGGTTTATTATGCTTAATCATCTTGAAACCCTACTCCGAATCATTAACTCGTCGTTGTTTTAGATCAAAAGTAAGCTTGAGCGGCACCCGCTTTGCACAGAGCTTTCACATACCCAAATATTTGTGAATGATATGACGTACACGTACGATATGAACATTCAAAATCAATTTGTGGATTTGTTTAATGTTTTCATCGGTAACAACCTCTATTGGGCGTCCACTGCGTTCACCGGTATCGGTGCTCATTTCACCACGTCTAAACTTACCATACCAATCCCTGATGGTTGATATTCCTGGGGCGGTGTCCGGTACGCGGCATCAAGTTAATTTTTTGCTTCAACTGTATTTTGCAATATTTTATCAACACGAGAAATTCCTTTCACAATAACAAAAGTTGCTTCACACAAAATGCTATAATTCACTAACTAATGATCCGACAGCTGTCAAATTTATACTCGCAACTTTTGAGGGTTAGGGCTAACTAAAAATGTATGGATTTAATTCTAGTAGCGCCATCTATGTGTCAGGTTGGGGGCTTTTCTATTGATCTGTTAATAATCGTTGTAGTAACTAAATAAAATTAAACAAAAACCTTATCTAACCTATCGATTACACGTATTTTATGTTTTACTATATACACACAATTTAGTTTAATAAAAACCGTAACCCATTAATCTATTTACATTATTATTTTAACTACTGCCAACTGATGGCTTTAATGTCGGTGCCGAACCGAAAAAGTTATATTAAATTAGATTTGTTATGTTCGTAATTTAATTTTGTGTATGTGGCAAAAAATTCTATATTATTTTTCTATTCATTGGGCTCGGCACCGTTTTCAAACTTGGCTAGATACTTCCACCTCAGAAATGTACTCTTTTGAATAAAAATAGGATTTTGAGAATAGGTTCACAATAGACAGAGAAATCTGTGAACATACATAAAAAATATACAATCGAGTATAGAACCTCCTCCTTATTTTGAAGTAGGTTAAAAAATAGGAAAAATCAGCAATAAAATTTTAAACGTCAATAAACCAAATCTGTAGTTCGAGCGAGTAATAGCGAAGCAAATTGAATTAGGCTAAATCTGTCCATGGCGAGATGATCCATGGGAAAACTGATTAAAGAATAGAAGAACTGTATATTATAGTTAGTAACCTTTAGTTGGAAAAATTATGTTACCCTATCGATATATAAGAAAATATGTTCGTATTAACAAATCCTTAAGTCCATTTGGAATGAAAATATGTGTTGTAGCCAGAAAAGCAATCTGGACATAATTTAGCAATTTCAGACAATACATCTGAAGACTTTTGTTAGCGTCCCGTAGTACTTCAAAAACAATATCTCCCATAGTGAAAATGGGCACCACTAACCAGACCATTATAAAATTTACCAAGAGTCGTGAGTATGAGTCATGATCGAAGCAATTCTGCTTCTTGAAAACACAGATCTAAATACAACTCATAGAGGATTGAACCTTTTGAGCTGATGTAGTATAATTTTAGTGCAAAGTAAGAGCTTAGCAATAGTGTAGTGGTTAATATTAGTATAATCAAGTTATTGTAATTGGAGAATCTGATGAGAAAATCTTTATTTTATTCATATTTGTAATAAGTTAGCAATTATATTAACTTTCCCTCTATCTACTTCCCTATAATAACGTAAAGAGAGAAAATAGTAAGAGAAAGTATGTTTGAAAATGAAAATATAAAACGAAGAAATAAATTAATGACGTAGATGAAGCAAAACCTAAAGTATTGACCATAATAAAATCTAGTTCTAAAATCTTTCAACTTCAAAAGCAAAATATAAAAGCATACTATAACAGTTTAAAAAATTTTGCTTAATAAAAATAAGCATACATACAAATACAATCAGGATAAGATGAAATTTCTAGATTGAAAATTCTAGATAAATGAAGAAGTAAGATTTTTAAGAAAGCTATAACAAAGGTTCCATAAGGTTTGATACAGAAGAAAACAAAAAAATATAGTGATGAATAACAATATGCTTTTGTTTAACAGGTATAGTTTCTCATTCAATGTTGGTGTTATTAATAATGCAATATTGTTAGGAATGGTTAAGTCTTGGTTGATTTATAATCACTCATATTTAGAAAAATAAAGTGGTATAAATCTTCAAAAGACAATAATAACATTTTAAAAATAAATACAAGTTCTTACCCGGCATTGATCGATTTTAGCAAATCCACACAACGTATTTGTATTGTAGTTTGGAGCGGAATTTGGAAAATGTTCAGTCAACACCTGTTGGCATTGTTCGACATTCATGATATCTATATCAAGTTTATGCATTATAGCTCCCTTAGCATGAACTAAAAATTAAAACATACATTGTATAGAATAAGACTATATTATACATATAGTGAACTTACGCTGTAGTATTCTCTTCCCCCATCCTGTTGAAATACAATTTTGTGTTGGAATAAGATTTGGCGCTGGAAGGCACAAGGTTCCAATATTTTTGGTAAGACGTAAATTTTCTTCCAACACTAAAACAGCCAGATTATTAAGCAACGATCCGTCAGCGAAATCGGGATGACGTGCAATAGCTGCTACTTTCACTATTTGGAATGGTAATGGTTCTTCGTCGATTCCAAGTTTCCATTCGCCTCCTTTAATCAAGATGTCTGATGTGTCTAATCTGTAAATTAATTCAAGGCATAAACAGTTTCCAATATTTATCACAACATTACTTACCCTTCGATACAAGCAGCAGAAGTCAGCACAGCATTTGGACGAATTATAGTACCACCACACAAGAGACTGCGATTCGAATCTCTTAATATCATAGCTTGCCATGGTATTTCAGCAAAATCAGCATCAATTGGTCCTGGACCTGGTGGGTTACTATTCTATAAAAAATTATAGAGGATTAAACTGTGAAACAAGTCTGGCAAATATGATTAACTAGATGACAATAATTTACCAAATTTCTAACTCCACAAATTTCACCAGCTTGTCTTTTAGATCTGCCGCTTCTTCGACGACTGTTGCTTGATCTTGAAAAACGTTGATATTCAACTATAAAATAAATAAAATAAGGGTATAAATAAAATACAAAATAATTTAAAAATTTTACAAATAAAGACACATACAATACAATACAATAGTGTTGTTACAAAATAATATTTATTATATTGCGTATATAAAAATATGAGAGTTAAAAATATATCAACAACAATAAATCACTGCTCAGTTTTACACGTAATAAAAACTATAAAAGAAAACATTGAACAAAAGACGTTCATGTTGTTCATTCTGCCATCTGTAGGCGAAATACTCTTTGGTTACACCTACGCATAAATATGAATACTAAGCCTAACTATTTACAATAACTGCTTAAGATGCATCACATATAAGTCATACATTAACATTTAAAGGCCTGGGAAATATATGATTATTAAAACATGGGCATGCATAGTTTGATATATAGTGAAAACCTACTATATTTTCAAGGCCATTTAGTCGTCAGGGCTACTTGTCACTTATTTTTCAAGGTTATATTATTCATTATGCCTTAGATCATTCTATAATTCTATTTTTTGTATCATTTTACCTTAGTTACATAAAAATTATAATAATGGGCGTAAATGAATACCAGTTAGGTTGTTTTTATTAATATATTAAAAAATATAATGCGATTTTATGTTGATTTAGTTTAAGACATACAAAACATGTTTTATAATACAAAATATTCCTTTTAATTTACAGTTGTAAAAGGTAATTTACAGTCATATGTACATAATATTAATTAACTAATTTAGTATATATTGAGTGATAATATATGTCAAATATTATATTGGCAAATAAGCAGAAAAAAGTCTTACCATAGTAAGTATATAATACTGAGTTTTTTGAAAAAAAAATTCAATGTTTATTATCACTCGATATACGTTTCTTATATTAGTTTAGTATCTAATTTAATTTTGCCTATAACATATTTTCTTTCATTAAACTGGCAAGTCAAATTTTGTTGCTAAAATCTAAGGTTAGGTTTAGTACTTTTTGAAAACTGTATGATGGCACTTAGTATAAATAAGTAACAATTTACATGTTTTTTTTGAGATGGTGATAGTGTAAATTTCTAAACTTTTTAATTTACCGTTGCATACCCTGCACCAACCCAATTATACAAATTCCGGAAATAACTATTTTTTATTTGGAAATAAAAGCATTTCAATTTTTATACAGATGAAGCTCAGACGTACTACAAATGATGCAAAAATACTAAATATACTGCAAATAGTACACACTCCTCTTATACAACAATTTTATTGAAACATTTCCAAATATTGTGATACACACTCATACAAAACATATATTAGTATACCTAGCTATATACAATGATTACTACATCAACACTGTCTACTTTCCTATACCTTTGTATTGTCCAATCGAGTCATCTTCAGCATATTGTCCGTCATCCACTCCATTTACTAAATTCGCTGATGGCCATGGATCTTTATAGTCGGCATCTCTACAGCATTTGCCAAGCGTTCCAGATTCAGGAATTCGGCAGTCCTAAAACAATGTATATTTTATAAATGATAATTTTGTTCAAGTAGCATTTCTTTGAAAAAGACCAAGAAGATAAAGAAGATGAATATCATATATTATTTCTGCAGGAAATAAAGGTTTTCAGGATATAAATTATATTATTATTTCTATTTTAAGATTTAATGGTTGGGTGGCTTTGAAATTTTCAAAAAGCTCTATTTTGTTCTTATTAAATAATACAATATATCTAGAATATTCTCCGAATATTTTAAATGAATTAGAGGGGTATAATTGGAGGCAGACTCTTCGGAAATTCCGCCCATCAAGCCACTTTAACCTAAAGCGTCTCTGCTATATTTTAAAGTAGCTGCTTAGCTACTGTTTATTATCTTACTCGCTTGCTTTCACTTTTAAACGGCAAATAGTTTTAAATATCTTATTTAACTGCTGCTTCGTCAGCCACGAGGTTTCTTTGAGGTTTCAAATATTTCCGAGATTTGGACTGAAATGAGTAAAATTAGTAGATCTAATTTCTATATCTAGGTTCATCAAGCCAATTTAAGAAAAACTCTACAAGGAAGAACTTTTAGAGCGGTATGTTGGTGGCTTTAAGCAAAATAATAATGAAAGTTTTAACCAGTTAATTTGGTAAATTACTCCAAAAATACTTCTTGCGTGTTGAAAAATTCCTGCATTTGTTGCTGTTGGCACCTTCAGCGAAGAAATATTAGCTTTGTTGCTTTTTATGCACGATAGGAAATTGAAATTTGGTAGAAAGAGCCATTAGTATTTTGAAAAAGAGGATGAGAATCATATGCATATACCGAGAAGTTTAGCCACTAGGTTATTTAATCTGTGATGCAGATGATTGTATGTATGTTATATCAACTTAAAACTTCAGTAGCGTTTTCCTCCAAACTCTGTTTTTAAAGTCGCTGTATATAAATTCTCAAAAAGTTATGAATCGTTTCAAATTAAATTTTGCACATTTGTTTAAAATTATATTTTCGAGTGCTTGCATTTTATATTGAATTTTTATGAGAGTTTTTGTTCACAACGTCACTAAAAATACTGATTTACATTTTTTCCTTACGAGCTTTGTATATCCACAAAAAGGATATTCCACTTTTTAATTTCAGATGGACCAGTCTCGATTTATGACCACGCCGAACGAACTCTGTTTTAAGAGGTCAAGGGAGGTGAGGTCTCAATGGCCGAATTTTTAACTTAACAAACACTCTACAAGGTATTTGTTAAATATGTATCTTTGATTTATTAAATTGTGTGAAGTAAATATTTCATTATATATGAAGTAAGTAAATATTTTATTATATATATATATATATATATATATATATATATAAACAATTAGTAAAGATATGCTTTTTGTTTTTAGTTTAATTTAGAAACCCAACTAACCCCTTATTTCACGAAAAAGCCCTCATGACTTCAATTTTCTACGTTTATACTTAAACGTATTTATTAAACATCTAATTTAAGTGTAAAAGTATCAACTAAATATTTATTGAAGTGTTCATGTATTTTAAATCAGCTCAGAATGTGCTCAATCAGTTAGTTGCGGTTATAATTTTTCTTACATAATTCAAAAAAAAAATACTGGTCTTTAAGTGTTGCTAAAAACTGGCAATGAATGATCCCCTAACAAATTATAGATGTTAGCACTTATACAAAACATATACCTCTATGTTTGCTGGGTTGTCTCTATGTTCCAAAAGTGGTGATTCTGATTCAATGCATTAAAATTAGAAAAAGTTTAAATATCAAGGAATATAAATTTGGATGGTGATAAAAAATTGAACGTTTAAATTGATGGAATTGATTGATGGAAGGCACTTGCACAAACGGAATTTCAAAAATTTCAAGATATATGGGACATTCGATTAAATGCACATTTTAAAAAAGAATCTAGGTAAGCATCAACTCCTTTTCTATTAATGCTATTTTAAAATGAATCATAACACTTAATTTGATTTTATACAAAATATGTTTCAGTGTTAAGTTCGCATCTCATTTTCTTTTGTTTTCTGATTAGGAAATAATCAACTAGTGCATCTCAAGAGGCACTTCGTTTTATTCAGATTGTTATTTTATTGTTATTGTTGGTAAACTTTTCTCAATAATGAATAATGAGTCGTTCGGAACATTCAAAGCTCTTTTGTAACAAAAGCTCAATTAACGTGAAAAATTATTTCAAGTAATGTGGACCTACCGTTGTTGGAGCTCTTAAAAGTTCTTGTTGTTTTGTTAATACCACGGGTACAGCACTAACAAAACCTTCTGCTGTACAATAAATTTCCTGTACGCATTTTAAAGCTGCAGCACATCCAACAGGAATTAAGTTAATATTCGTAGTCTCATTATAGCCGGGTGGGCGGACATGAATAGGAATATTGTTTCCTGGAGATGGAATTTTATCTAAAAGCGAAAACAATATTTCGGTAAACTTTTAGCAACTTTAAATATATTTCTTTACTCACCAGTTACTCTGAAATCTGAATCGATCGTGCTGCCTGTAGTATAGGATGGTGTGGTTCTATCGCTAAAATTAGGATTTTTAGGAGTTACAAATGGTCTTATAGTGGATGATGAGGATGTTTCAGATGGTGTGCGTGGAAACTCGCATGCATTGGTTATTGGTGAGTATACTTGACCAAAAGGACACGTTTTAGGAGATGGGGAATTGGATCGTTCACAACTACCCGACGGCCCAGCGAGGAAACCTGGAGGGCACCGTCGTCTTTGACATCCTCCAGATGGGGTTGGTACTGATCCTGGTGGACATGTGGTAGGGTTTAAGGGATAGTCGGGCTTGGGAGGAGGTACTCGAACGAATTCGCATTTACCTGACGCAGATTTGACTTGTCCACGTGGACAAGGTCTTGACGTGGTAGGTATTTCAAATGGGATATCTGGTTTTGGATAAGTATAACCGGTAAATTTGGTAGTACTAGGTGGTGTTACCGTGTATTGAGTTTCACATTTTTGTGTTTGAGGGTTAAAACGACTTCCCGAACCGCACGTTACTGGTTTTCTTGTCGTAGGGGTTGATTCACATTGTCGAGTAATGGGATTATATCTGAATCCGTATGAACAAGTTTTCGGTTTGACTGTGGTCGGCACGGGGGACGGGGTAAAGGATTCGATCTCACATTCGCCAGTCACAAAATTACGCTTAGTGCCAGATGGGCAGCGCTTTTGTTGTGTAGGTGGTTTTGTAGGTGTTTCGTCGAAGGGAATTGATGGTTTAGGATAAGTGTATCCAGTTCGAGGATGTTCAGTTGTCGACCTAACGACGCATCGGCCTATGCTTGTATCAAAATATTCGCCGACTCCACATTGTGGTCCATGTGGTCTAGGTGTTGTAATTTGTTCGCATTTTTGTGAAAAAGCATTAAACTGTCTATTCGCTCCACAATCAATCGTAGTTGTATAGCTTGGAATACTTTCGCAGCGTCCAGTTATAGTATTGAATCGTTCGCCGAAGTTACAGGACTTAGATGGAGGCCTAGTGGGTGTTCTTGGAGTAGTGACTGTTTCGCATCTCTTTGTTACGAAATTGAATTCTTCTCCAAAATCGCAAATGACCGTAGGGGGAGTTGGCGTTACTACCTTCTCACACCTGTTGTTCCGGGCATTATATCGTTCACCAAACCCGCACACGATTTTCTGAGTCGTGGGTCTATACGTGCTAGGTGTTTCTTCAAAAGGAACTGAAGGTGTTGGATAAGTGTATCCAGTGCTGGGACGTTTTGTTGTGGAAGTACGCTCACATATTCCTAACGCTGCATTAAATTTTTCTCCAAAGCCACAGGTTGGTCGGGGACTTGGTGTAGGTCTTGGTCTTGGCGTTGGTGTTGACAGTGGTTCGCATCGGTTTGTATAAATATTAAAATGCTCATTAGGACCGCAAGAAACAGGTACACTGGTTGGTCGAGCTGTAGTAGGAATAAATTCACATCTACCAGTTGCTACATTAAAGCTCTGTCCAAATCCACAAGTTACTTGGGGAACAGGAGTGGTTCTGATTATTTCACATTTTCCTGTTCGAGAATTCAATCGTTCACCAAAGGCGCAAACTTTAGAAGTAACTACGGGAGGCCGAGGAGTTGATACTGCTTCACATCTATTTGTAAATGTATTTAGTTTTTGTCCAAAATCGCAACTAACGGTTCGCTGTGTAGTTGGATGTTCCTCAAATGGAATAGACGGTTTCGGATATGTATAACCTGTAGCCGGTCGTTTAGTGGTAGAAGTTGATTCACACTTACCAGATATCGTGTTAAATACTTCGCCAAATCCGCAGTTTGGCCTAGGGGTAGGTGTCGATATAGCTTCACATCTTTGAGTGAATGCGTTAAAGCGTTCGTTAAAACTGCACGAAGGTTTTGATGGTGACGGTGGACGTACAGTTATTGTTTCACAATTTCCGGTAACACTATTTAATATTTGCCCAACACCGCAAGATGGCTTTGGTTTCGGACTTGGAACTGGTTCACATTGATTAGTAAAAACATTCAACCGCTCACTAGAACCGCAAATTACTTTGCGTTGGGTAGTAGGTCGAGAAGTAGTTGGAATAATATCACATTTTCCAGAGGCGGCATTAAATATTTGTCCAAATCCGCAGGAAGGTTTAGATGTTGGTGGTTTTTCAGTTGGAATCGATTCGCATCTGCCGGTTACTGAATTTAATCGTTCTCCAAATCCACAAATTTTCGGTGTAACTACTGGTGGCCTTGGTGTTGTAACTGCTTCACATCGGTTAGTATAAATATTAAGCTTTTCTCCAAAGCCACATTTGATAGATTGTGGAGTAGTTGGATGTTCTTCAAATGGGGTAGATGGTTTTGGATAAGTATAACCTGTAGCCGGTCGTTTAGTTGTACCTACTAATTCGCATCTACCTAATATAGAATTAAAAGTTTCTCCAAAATTACAAGTTATCTTTGTTGGTGTTGGGGGTCTTGAAGTTGGTATTATTTCACAACTTTGGGTAAATGGATTAAACCGTTCGTTAAAACCACAAGAAGGTTTGGATACTGACACCGTTGTTGGTCTAACTGTAGTAGGAACAAATTCACATCTACCAGTTGCTGCGTTAAAGCTCTGTCCAAATGCACAGGTAACATGGGATTCAGGAGGAATTCTAATCAATTCGCATTTTCCTGTACGTGAATTTAAACGTTCACCGAAGCCACATACCTTAGGAGTAACCACGGGAGGTCTAGGAGTTGATATTGCTTCACATTTATTAGTGAACGTGTTTAGCTTTTGACCAAATCCGCAACTAACGGTTCGCTGAGTAGTAGGATGTTCTTCAAATGGAATGGAAGGTTTAGGATAAGTATAGCCCGTAGCGGGACGTCTAGTTGTTGAAGCTGATTCACATCTACCAGATATAATGTCATAAGTTTCTCCAAAACCGCACGCTGGCCTTGATGGTGGTGATGGTGGTCTTGGAGTTGATACTATTTCGCAACTTTGTGTAAGTACATTGAAACGCTCATTAAATCCACAAGAAGGTTTGGGTGACGGTGGTGGTCGTGTTGGAACTTGTTCACAATTTCCTGTAATACTATTTAGTTTTTCTCCCACACCGCAAGATGGTTTTATGGGTTTAGGAGTTGGTATTGGTTCACAACGATTATTATAAACATTCAACCTTTCTCCAGAACCACAAATTATTGTGCGATGTGTGGTGGGTCGAGATGTTGTTGAAATAATTTCACATCTACCAGTTGCTCCGTTAAAGATTTGACCAAATCCGCAGGTAACTTGTGATTCGGGAGGAGGTCTAATTGATTCGCATTTTCCTGTAGGAGAATTCAGTCGTTCGCCAAATCCACATACCTTAGGAGTAACTACGGGAGGCCGTGGAGTTGATATTGCTTCACATCTATTTGTGAATATGTTTAACTTTTGTCCAAAACCACAACTTATGGTTCTTTGAGTAGTAGGATGTTCTTCAAACGGAATTGAGGGTTTCGGATAAGTATAGCCCGTAGCAGGACGTTTAGTCGTCGAGGCAATTTTACATTTGCCAGATGTAGCGTCATAAATTTCTCCAAAACCGCATGTTGGTCTTGATTGCGATGACGGTCTTGGAGTCGTTACTGTTTCGCAACTTTGTGTAAATACGTTGAAACGTTCATTAAATCCACAAGAAGGCTTGGGGGATGGCGGTGGTCGTGTTGGAATTCGTTCACAATTTCCAGTTATACTATTCAGTTTTTCTCCCACCCCACAAGATGGTTTGATGGGTTTTGGAGTTGCTATGGATTCACAGCGGTTATTATAAATATTCAGCCTTTCTCCATAACCACAGCTTATTGTGCGATGTGTTGTGGGTCGAGATGTAGTTGAAATAATTTCACATCTACCAGTTGCTACATTAAAACTCTGTCCAAAACCACAAGTGACCTGAGCAGGAGTGGTTCTAATTAATTCGCATTTTCCTGTTCGCGAATTCAATCGTTCACCAAAACCACAAACTTTGGGAGTAACTATAGAAGGCCGAGGAGTTGATACTGTTTCACATCTATTAGTATATGTATTTAATTTTTGTCCAAGACCACAAGTAACCGTCCTTTGAGTAGTTGAATGCTCTTCAAATGGAATGGATGGTTTTGGATAGGTATAACCAGTAGAGGGCCGTTTAGTAGTGGGACCTGACTCACATCTACCTGATATAACGTTAAATGTTTCTCCAAATCCGCATGTCGGTCTTGAAGTTGGCGGTGTTGGTGTTGATACTCCTTCACATCTTTGAGTAAACGTGTTGTATCGTTCACTAAAAGCACATGAAGGCTTTGGCAATGGTGGTGGTCGAGTTGTGATTTGTTCACAATTACCTGTTAGGCTATTTACTTTTTCGCCAATTCCACAAGCTGGTTTTGTTGGCTTTGGACTTGATATTAATTCACATCGATTGGTAAAGACATTCAGTCGCTCTCCAAAGCCACATATAACTGGACGATGAGTTGTAGGTCTTGGAGAAACTTCACATTGACTTGTTGCAACATTAAGTGTTTGACCAAATCCGCAAGAAGGTTTTTGTGTGGAAATTGATTCGCATTGTCCACTAGTTGGGTTAAGACGTTCTCCAAAACCGCATATTTTGGTAGTAACAGGAGGTTTAGGTGTTGATACCGCTTCACATCTATTAGTAAATTTATTTAATTTTTCGCCAAATCTGCATGTTATTGTTCGTTGGGTTGTTGAGTATTCCTCGAATGGAATAGATGGTTTTGGGTAGGTGTATCCAGTAGATGGTCTATCTGTGGTAGCTGGTTCACATCTACTTGATATTACATTAAATATTTCTCCTCTTCCACATACTGTGGGTGGCTTAGGAGTTGACACTGCTTCACATTTTTGTGTGTATGTATTAAAACGCTCGTTAAAACCACAGGAAGGCTTCGGTATTGTTATAGGTCGAACTGTTGTTGGTTTTGGCACAAATTCACATTGGTTGGTAAAAACATTTAGTCGTTCGCCAGACCCACATATTACTATACGATGAGTGGTTGGTTTAGGTGTCGTAGGAATAGCGTCACAACGATCTGATACAATATTGAAATATTGACCAAATCCACATGTATGTGCAGTTACAGGGGGATGAGGCGTTGAAATGGTTTCACATTTATTGGTAAATGAATTAAACTTTTGACCAAAACCGCAACTAATACCCCGTTGGGTGGTTGGCCGTTCTTCGAAAGGAGTAGATGGTTTTGAGTAAGTGTAACCAGTAGTAGGTTGTTTAGTCGTTGAAGCACCTTCACACCTTCCTGATAAAATGTTAAAGGTTTCGCCAAATTTACAGGTTGGTCTTACTGTCGTTGAAGGCTTTTGCGTTGGTATTATTTCACATCTCTGTGCAAATACATTAAAACGTTCATTATAACCGCATGTAACTTTTGGTGGTGTCGGTGGTTGACTAGTAATTGGTTCGCAGTTACCAGTTATACTATTTAACTTTTCTCCAAAGCCACAGGCTGGTCTTGGTGTGGATGTGACAACAGGTGGTTTGGGTGTTGGTATAGCTTCACAACGATTAGTAAATTTATTCAGCCTCTTCCCAAAGTCACAACTAATTGTTTTTTGGGTTGTAGGATGTTCTTCAAATGGAACGGAAGGTTTAGGATAAGTGTAACCACTGCTAGGTCTTTCAGTTGTAACTGATTCACATCTACCTACGGCAACGTTAAATGTTTGGCCAAATCCGCATGATGGTCTTGATGTTACTGGAGGTTTAGGTGTCGATACTAATTCGCATCTTTGAGTAAATGAGTTAAACCGTTCCCCAAAATCACATACTTTTTGTGGAGTTGTTGGTGTTGATAGTGTTTCACAGCGATTTGTAAACACGTTCAATTTTTGACCAAAAGCACAGCTTATAGATCGTTCTGTAGTTTTTCCATCCTCAAATGGAGTAGATGGTTTAGGATATGTATATCCAGTAGTTGGTCGTTTTGTGGTAGATATACTTTCACATTTTTCCGATAACGCATTGAATATTTCGCCGAATCCGCATGATGGTCTTACAGTAACTGACGGTTTTGGTTTCGATACTAATTCACATCTTTGAGTAAATGGGTTAAATCGTTCTCCAGAACTACATACTTTAGGAGCAATTGTACTTGGCTTAGGAGTTTGTACTGCTTCACAGCGATTTGTAAACACATTTAATTTTTGGCCAAAAGTACAAGTTATAGGTCGCTCGGTAGTTTTCCCTTCCTCAAATGGAGTAGATGGTTTAGGGTAAGTGTAGCCCGTACTTGGTTGTTTTGTCGTAGGTACTTTTTCACATTTTTGCGATAAAGTATTGAATGTTTCTCCAAATGCACATGATGGTCTTGAAGTTGGAGTCCGTGGTGTCGAAAGTGATTCACATCTTTGAGTAAATGAGTTAAATTTTTCACCAAAACTACAAATAACTTCTCTTTGCGTACTAGGGGTTGGTCTTACAGTTGTTGGAGGTTTTGGAGATGATATTATTTCACACCGTTGAGTAAATGCATTAAAGCGTTCATTATTACCACAGGAATATGATGGGGTTGTAGGTCTTGGACTTGGAATTAATTCACAACGATTAGCAAATACATTCAGCTTTTCTCCAGTACCACAATTAATGACGCGCTGTGGTGTTGTAGGTTTAGCTGTAGTGGGGGTAAGTTCACATCTGCCTATAAATGAATTAAAGTGTTCTCCAAATCCACATACTTTTGGCGTAACTGTTGGTCTAGGTGAGGATACTTTTTCGCAGTGATTTGTAAATTGGTTGAATTTCTCTCCGAATGAACAACTTATTGGCTGTTGAGTAGTTGGACGCTCCTCAAATGGTGTAGATGGTTTTGGATATGTGTATCCTGTACTAGGCCTGGTAGGATTGCCTTCACACCTACCCGATATTGAATTGAAAGTTTCACCAAATCTACATGTTGGTCTTGATGTTGTGGGTATTTTTGGTGTTGATGTCGATTCACATCTTTGGGTTAATGTATTAAAATATTCATCATAACCACAAGATGGTGTAGGTCGACGAGTTGAAATATTTTCACAACGATTGGTAAAAAGATTTAGTCGTTCTCCCGAACCGCATATCACTGTGTGATGAGTTGTTGGTCGTGATGTAGTAGTGATGGTTTCACATCTACCAGTAACTACATTTAAATATTGTCCAAACCCACAAGATTGAGGTGTTTTAAGTTGTTCGCATTTTCCTGTTCGCGAATTGAGTCTTTCGCCAAAATTACATATTTTAGGAGTAACTACTGTAGGCCTAGGTGTTGACACTGCCTCACAACGGTTTGTGACAGTATTTACTTTTTGACCAAAAGCACAACTCGCTGGCTTAGGTGTAGTATGTTCTTCAAAAGGCACTGAAGGTTTTGGGTAAGTATATCCTGGCGTAGAATGTGCTGGAGGTGTTTGTGTTGCTATTGCTTCACACCTTTGTGTAATTGAATTAAACCGTTCATTGTAGCCGCAAGTTGGCACTGATGGTCTACTTGTAATTGGTTCACATTTACCGGTTCTACTATTTAATCTCTCACCGGCGCCGCATCCCGGCTTTTGAGTAGGAATCAATTCACAACGGTTAGTAAAACTATTTAGCTTTTGGCCAAAAGCACAACTCACTGATTTAGGTGTAGTCGGATGTTCTTCAAAAGGTACCGAAGGTTTTGGGTAAGTGTATCCTGGCGTAGAATGTGCTGGAGGTGTTTGTGTTGCTATTGCTTCACACCTTTGTGTAATTGAATTAAACCGTTCATTATAGCCGCAAGTTGGCACTGATGGTCTACTTGTAATTGGTTCACATTTACCGGTTCTACTATTTAATCTCTCACCGGCGCCGCATCCTGGCTTTGGAGTAGGAATTAATTCACAACGATTGCTGTATATATTTAATCGTTCTCCAAATCCACATGTTTTTGAGGGAGTAACAGTTGGTCGAGATGTAGTAGGAATAATTTCACATCTATTTGTAAATACGTTTAATCGCTCTCCAGAACCACATAATACTACTCGATGTGTTGTTGGTTTAGATGTTGTCGGTACGCTTTCACATCGGCCTGTATTTCTGTTCAAAACTTCACCAAAGACACATGCTTTCTCCGGTTTCGGTGTAACGACCAATTCACATGTACCGGTTATGCTATTGAACCTTTCGCCAAATCCGCATACTATTTGAGTTGGTTGGGATGGTCGTGGTGTAGAAACTATTTCACAGCGATTAGTGTGAACATTGAATCTTGAACCAAAACTGCATGTCTTCCTCGGGGCAGGAGTTGTAGTTGGCTCCCTGAATGGTACTGAAGGTTCAGGATATGTGTAACCTGTATTAGGAGGAGTCTTTGTTGTAATCCCTTCACACCTGCCAGAAAATGTATTATATGTTTGACCGAATCCGCACGACCTTTTAGTTGTTGTGGACGGAATAGGTCTTACAGTAACACTTTCACATCTTTTCGTGTAGATATTGAATTGTTTATTTAAACCACAAATTACGGTTGGTGGAGTTGGAGTAACCACTGTTTCGCATAGTCCAGTAATAACGTTTAATTGTTGTCCAAACGTACATACTTTGTGGTCTCTTGGTTTATCTGTAAAGGGTACTTTTGGAGTTGTGTATACATATCCAGTGGATTGATCGGTGTGGGGTGATGCAGTTGGCCTTGGTGTTGTTGCTATAGCCTCACATTGTCCGGTTCTAACATTTAGTCTAAAACCGAAATTACAAGTGCGTCGAGTCGTATGAGGTGCTGGTGTTGTAACTCGATCACATTGTCCAGTTAAAGTATTATATTTAGTACCAAAAGTGCACGTTATTGGTTTTGAAGTGGTTGTTTGGTATATCGTGTCACAAGTATTACTAACGGTATTAAGTTTGGTACCAAATGGGCATGATTTGGGAGTAGGGTACGTAACTGCCGGTTTTGGAGTTGTTGCAACAGTGATAGCTTCACATTTTCCTGTTCTAACGTTTAATCGGAACCCAAAGGAACAAGTTAGTCGTGTCGTTTGATGTCTGGGTGTGGTGGTACTGTATGACGGAGTAACACGTTCGCATAATCCCGTCACATAATTAAAAGTACTACCTGGTTCGCAAGTTTTTCTTGTTATAACTTCACATTTGTTTGTAAAAACATTTAAACGTGACCCATCAGCACACGATATTGGTGTTCTAGCTGTCGTTGAATAAATGGATTCACACCGGTTAGTATTTGAATTGAAATTAGTACCAAAAGGACATGCTTTGGATGTGGGGAATGTAGGTCTAGTAGGCTTAGGTGTGGTGTTTATAAACTGACAACTTCTACCATCTTGACTCAATACTGACCCAGGAGGACATGGTTTTGCCGATGTGGTAAATCCACCAGGCGTCGACCTTGTACCACTGGGGGTGGTTAGTGTTCTACTCGTGCTAGGAAATGGTAATTGTGTGGTAGTAAATGGTGCTGGCGAAGGGTGAGTGAATTGAGTGGATGGTTTGGTGGGTACATACGTTTTCGGTGGGAGATAAGTTCTTGTGGTTGTAGACGGTGTGGGTCTGACGCAATTGCCAGAGGGGCCCAAGAAGCTACCAGAAGGACAAGTGACTGGTCTTGGAGGAGTTGGAGGATTTTCGCATCTTCCATAAGGAGATTTAATGGTTCCAGGAGGACAAGGGGTAGTCGGCGATGGTGATGTCGGTGTAGGACGTTGACAGCCCCCGTATGCAGTTGGGAAGGATCCTGGTGGACAGGCTGGACGGGCCGTAGTTGCAGGTTTGCATTGGCCGTAACGGTCTACTCTCTCTCCAGGACCGCAAATGGCTGGCGATGGCGTTGTTACGGGTGGATATGTGACTCGTTGTGTAGTTATATCAATACATTCTCCATGAGGACCAAGTCTTTGTCCGTGTCCACAAACAACAGGAGGGATGTAGGTTGAGGTAATGCACTGTCCATAAGGTCCTAAAGTTTGACCTGGTGCACATGTTACACGTGGTGGTGATGGAGGCTGTGTTGGTATGGGAACGCATACTCCTTGCGGATTGAGATGCTGACCTGAAAATATATGTATTTTTATAATGAGGTTTTATTAGCTATTATTACAAAAAAATTGGTTTTCTTTATTGGCTTAACTTACATTACGTTAATATACGTTAAAAAAATGTAATACTCCAAGAATATTTTAATATTTATTTAATATTTAAGTGATATTAGAAATATCTATAATAGTAATATCAATATCGACGTTAAAATTTCACAAAATGCTATAACTTATTTTTAACAGGCAACCGAGAGTTATTACATAAAAGTGAACAAACAGATTTTTAATATATTCAGTAAATGTTTAGTTCACTTCCTAGTTATCTTGGGATTTTTTGTTTTTTTAACGCTCCTATTACTATGCATACTAGAGGTATCGACCGAGAAGCTAAATGACTCAAAAATTATAAATAAGAAGTGGTAGAGAATAAGAATGTCAAATACATAATAAAATTAGCGAGACAAAATCTACCCACGTAACATTCACCCTTTTTAGAAGAACTAGGCCTTCAGTAAAGTTGGATGATCATGAACTTCCGCAAGCGGACAACGTTAAATATTTGGGAATTCATTTTGATCGACGTTTTGACATGGAAAAAAACATATAGTGACAAAACGCAAACAGCTTGGGCTTAAACTAAACCAAATGTATAGGCTGCTGGGCGTAAATCTAAATTATCATTACATAATTAGCTTTTGCTATATAAGTCAATACTTAGGCCCATTTGGACCTATGGTATAGAACTGGGGGGTATAACTAGCAAATTTGACATAGCCATCTTCAAGAAGTTCCAGAATAAAATGTTGCGAGTCATCGTCATTACCCCATATTACGTCTCCAATAAACTGATTCATGGCAATATCCCCTTAGAAGCCACAACGAATGTGATTCGAAGTGTTAGCGTGAAGTATTCTGAAAGACTATTTTGCATCCCACTGTACTCGCCAAACAGTTAAATGTGCGCGATGACAGTGTAGTGCATAGGTTCAAACGCAAACTACCATACGAACTGTTTATTAGGCACATAGAATGAGATTTAATAAATAGAATAAGTTAGAATAGTCTTTAGAATAAGTTAAGATAGACTATCAAATAAGTTAGAATAGTATCTGTAATAAGATTTGGATTATAAGTTGTACAGCAGATCACTTACTGAAGCGATCTTCTACATTTCAGGATAGTTATATTATATAACAGAATATGATAATACTTATTGCCCATGGGCAGATTTTTGAAGTTCTAAGAGATTAATAAAAAAAATATAATTTACCTGGGAAGCAAGAGGGCGCTGGTGGTGTTGGTCTTGGTGTAACAGAAATGTCAATACATTGTCCGTTAGGTCCCAATCGTTGTCCTAATTACGAAATATCGTTTTTTATTCATTTATTAGTATTTTATTTTTATTTTTTGATTTTCAAATTAATTTAAAATAATATATTAAATAAATATATTAAATTAATATATTATATTATTAATTAAAGATATGCTATTCTCAATCACTTTGAATTATAGACTTAGAATACTCAGGCTTAAAATTGAATATTTGTAGAAAATTACCTGGGAGGCAATAGGGAGGTGGTGTAGGTCTTACAGGAGTAGGAATTGCAATACATTGTCCATAAGGTCCCAGTTTTTGACCTTTAAAAATATAATTTCTGTTACAATATTATTAACTACATTGATGAATGTTAGATTGGAGAATAGCTGAATATAATTTGGTTATGCAATATTAAGAAAACTGTAATTCATATTTGATATAGTTAATGCATTAATGGTTATTCAAATACTAACCTGGTAAACATGATGGAGGTGGTGTTGGTCTGGGAGTAGTAGGAACTGCAATACATTGACCATATGGTCCAAGTTTTTGACCTTTGGAAAAAAAAGTTTCTATTAGAATATTATTAACATTAACTACATTGATGAATACTAGATTAGGGAGTAGTTCAAAATAATTTTGTAACACACAGTTTTAAGAGAAGTGCTGTACTTCATATTACGTTGATTTTTTAATAATAAAAATTGTAGTAACACACTAAATATTTACCTGGTAAACATGACGGTGGTGGTGTTGGTCTGGGTGTGGTAGGGATTGCATTACATGCGCCATTAGGTCCAAGTCGTTGACCTGAATTACAAATAGAGTGACATACAATAAAATAGAAAGAAATATGGATCTGTTATTGCAATAACAACTTTGGTCACTAACATAAATATTTGTTTTAAGAGGTTATTTATTTTAGTGTACTTTATTAACACTATTTATTTATTTCTAATTAAGGATTTGGCTGTACTTCTAATTAATAATATAGATATTACAAAATTAATACCTGGTCCACATACAATCTGAGGAGGTGTTGGTATTGGCACACAACGTCCATATGGTCCTAATTGTTCACCTATAGTCATTATAAATAATAAATTACTGTTTGTAAATAATTAAATTTAAAATATACCTGGACCACAAGTAACTCTTAGTTTTTCGCATCCTCCGGATGGAGTTGGACGTGTTCCAGGTGGACAGTCCTTATGAATAAGTTCGCAACTTCCTGATGATGTTAAATATTGACCTGGAGGACAAGATGGTGGAGTTGGTCTGTATGTGGATGGCGTGGGAGCTTCAGCTGTAAAAAGATAAACAAATTAAAACACTTTAAGAACCGGTTACCAAGATCTCTTCAGATTTAACATAGGCCTATAAATTAATTTTAAAGGATTTACAGCAGTTGGTGTTACTGTGTATTAAATATCGGGTAAATTTTTGGAACTTGTTATTATGTGTCGTCGAAGTGTAAACGAAAAATTTTTCAGTTAGTTGAAAATGTTTTAATCTGTACCGAGTAGATCGCATTTGCCCAAAGTTTTACAATTTACTTCTATCAGAAGAAAAGAGCGGCACGTTCCTTCGCTTTCAACATGCGAATACTGGTTTGGATGTATTAAAAGTAATGATTTTGACATAGAAGTCAAAGAACGTCCTGAACAGCCAAAAAAACTCCGACGGATAAGACAAGGATTACTCGATGAGATGCTGAATCTATCGACTACAATTGATGCATTTGAACCGAACATTGAGCGAAAAATGGTCGTAATACGAGCGACTCTTTGCTTATATTACAGTAATTTTTATTATTCTTCAACAATATTGTTCTAAAGCATAACAAGGCTCGACCATATATTAAAAAGCCGGTAAAAACATATTTCGAAAGATTAAAATTGGAAGTGCTAATCCAGTGCGCCATATTTTTCAGACATTTCTCCCTCTGAATGCTACTTGTGCCGGTATATGAGTTGTAACCTATCGGAACAGCGCTTCATATTTTATTAAAATAATACTTTAAATAAAATACATTGGACGGTTTTTCCTGACAAACTGCAAATTATAAAAAATCATTTAAAGCTAATTTATGACCCAATAATTTCATTAGTGCATTCCGTATATAGCATCAATGAATCCTTTGAAAACCCTTATAGTTCATTCAGTATCAAATATTGATAATATACATATATTTTAAAATAAGCTTTCAGTCTATCAAAACTATTAAGGATGATTATTAAGAAAACATATTAAAAGGCAATAAAAGGCACGTTGCGGAAAAAAAACTGAGGTAAGAAGTCCTATTAAGCGGAGAAAAAGAGGAGAAAGCATTATTTGTACTGCAAATAAAATTTGACCATGCCAAATCAAAATTGTTTACACCAAGAACTACTTGGAATGAAGACCCATAATATTTCAGGGTGCATTGGGCGTATACAATTTTTCACTCCAGCAATTAGTTAAATATAAGAAATATAAACAAATAAACATTGAAAATTAAAGATATAATACATACTTCTTGTTGGTGGTACTGGTGGCAAATAATCAAGACCGTCCAAATTGGAGAAACGGGCATCATCTCCAAAATGAACATTCGAATAATCTGGCGTACTAGAAAAGAATGTTTCGCTTGCAGCACCAGACAAATCTCTGATAGGTTTAATAGTAGATGATCCGGAAGCGCCTATGAAGTTCAATTGTGGGCGAATACCTTCTTGTGAAGAGGAAAGCACCTGAACATAAAATATAATAGTACAAAAATATTACAGACATAATATAAGCTTACATGAACTTGGTCTACATCAATATCTGTCAATTTGATTTGTGATCCAGGTACACTAGATTTGCCAGATGTGATGGAATCGTATGATGGCAACTGGCAGCATACTTCGTTTTCTTTACATTTCTTTTCCTGCAAAATAAATAATTTTATAATGATATATAATGTTAGATAAATTATAATAGACAATTTGATAATTTTTTCGTCACTTAAATGTATGGGTAATAAATTATTTATATATAATCTTGTATTCAACCAATAAAAAACATTTTAGCAACAATAGTCTATATTATAGCTTAAATATTACGTGTACTATGTACTCTGACCATATTTTTACTTTAGAAGGTATTTATTGAGAAAAATTGGTACAATATATATTAATCAAAATATGTTCATAATTTTTTACATACTTTTCTTTCTGTCATCATAACTTCACCATTTCAAACCCGTGTTGAAACCACGCCAGCAAAGTCATGTTACAGTGATCTCGCCAAATGGTCAATATGTCAAGACTATACTTCTTGAGTACGCTGTGTGCGGCAGTACTTGCCCTTAAAACTGTAACAGTATATTCTGCAAGTAACTCTTGTAATATGTGGCCAAGGGGACATCCCTGCATGACAGCAAGATGATGACTTTATGTTTGTTACTTGCTATTGCTTGTCTTTTTTGCAACAATACGTTTTTCGATTTTTTCACTTAAGCTCCGTAGATATCTGCTATAACAATTTCATTTGATTTTGACAAGTAGTGATACACTATACCTTGCTGCTTCCAACATATGCATAACAACAAGATTTTATGGCCATGAATATTCCGCTTCAGTGACGAAGTGGAGACGACCCACGACTTTGAATTTTCGCTGTATGAAAGTATTTAATGGTTTGAGCTTTCATCGTATAAATCTTGTAATTCACTGTATTCAAATATTTTTTGTTCTCCTGACTGTTCTTTATTATTGACATCGAAACCACTCATATGTTCTAAATACATATCTCGTACTCGTATGTTTCTAAAAGTATTCGATGGTTTTTTTGGCAGCAGATTTCCGTCACATTCCATGATGAGCATCTCTATACATTGAATAACGTGCTGTTATATTATGTAGAGATATGTCAAAACTACACCATTTAACAAATTTAACTTAATTATGATACTTCACACTTTTACCAATATACATCACTAATCAAAGTAAATGAAAGCTATTAAAAAGTTTTTAATAGATGGATAAACCAATTTAAAAAAGCCTAACTTTTCGACAGTGCAAGCTTATATAATAGGCTCAGAAAAATCACTATGTTCAGACTACTCACACGGCAGCATTATGTTGATAACACAAAGGTCAATTACTAATAATCCTAAATAATAAACAATCGACTGATTGCATTGGCAAGTGAATATTTCACCAAAAAGTATAATAATTTCTATAATATGCAAGGGATGATTATAGCAAATGTTATTAATGGTAATAGTAAAATTTATTAATTATATAGTATAGCTTGGAATCTGAACTGATTCTCACTCACTTCAATAGTCTCTGCGACTGTATATAATTATTTCTTTATAACTTATAAAAATATTAACTTATATAAAATTGTGTTTCGTAGAGTAACTCTGATGCTTTTATTAAAATCTTCAATGGCCGAAGTAGCTCAGTCGGGAGAGCATTAGACTGAAGATCTAAAGGTCCCTCGTTCGATCCCGGGTTTCGGCACAGATAATTTATTGACAATTAGTTTTAGAATAATATTATCGCTAAAGCATCATTAAAATTTGAAATTAAGTTGCTAAAATAATAACAAGGAACTGTATTAATAACTTTTCATACTTACCATATTACATTTTATTTATTTATTTATTTTAGACTCGAACAGATATTTGTTTTTAAGATTGAAAACTCGTTGATCTTGCCAAACATTCAAAGCTTGTGAAAAATTGATTTTCTCCCAGTTATTCAACTATCCTTAAGGGGAAATAAGTTTGTTATTTTAACATTCTATTATATTATTTTAATTCAAAACAAATTAATTAGGGAAAGTAGTTTCGATGATTTCAACACAACGGCAATGACGCCTAGTTCGGTGGAAGAGAATGACAATACACCAAAAATCTTATTTAACGTGAAGTTTGGAAGCATCAGTTGATAATAAACTATCTATCACTAGAGAAACTGCCGCTAAATATGACTCAATATTATATTTAAAAAATACAGTTGAGAATGAAAACAATCGAATGATAATAAAAAAAAATGAAATTAAAAGCCAACAAAAAAATCTCTGAAATGCTGTTTGAAGAGAAACTTATCTAAAAGGTCGATGTAGGTTCAAATTTCAGATAACGGATGATGTGTATCAACTTTGTATACCTACTAAAATATCAAAAATGTTTATTTAATTTTGCATTAACGTATATATTAATATATAAATGTTAAACCTAAGAAATTCTTGAAATTAAAGTTTTTTGTTCGCTAAGTGTCTTCTTTTGTACAGTTATTATATTTTCGTTATTAACATACCCTAACTACCTATGAGCAAAATCATAGAACTTGACCGTGTACTAAGCTTCAAGCGTTTGTCGCCAACGTCATTGACGTCATTCCAAATTGTCATAAAATTTCGTTTTATCGGCAACTAGGAAGTTGGGACGAGAATTTGAAGGTCGACGATGCTAATGAATGTTAATTTGTATTGAGAATAAAATACAAATAAAATATTTGTTTGTGAAGTCAAGAATCAAGTTATTTCGTCGACGTCTAGGTATCGACGGGCAAAAGTCAAATAAAGTAGATTATATATTGAGTTGTTAATTATTAAGAAAAAAAAACATTATTTAAGAATATATTATTATAGTTTAATTTAATTTAATAATTAATTTTATTTATATTAATTTTAAATTTTGAAATATTTTCTTAACTTAACGGAATTTAATACTAGTCAAATATTTATAAGATTTTTTTATTTTCTAATTTGAAGCTTTATAGCAAAAAATCGGTACAAAGTAAGTATGGTCCATCGATAGTCGCTACTTTTTCCCATTTCAGGCCTCTTATGGATTCCATCTCGAAAGAACTGAAGAATACTGCGGGTGAGGCACAGCACTTCCCATTTTAATGTTGAAAAGTATGTTTTTACCGGTTTTGCAACATGTGGTAGAGCAATGTTATGCTGAAGAATAACATTGTGTCTGTTGTGTCTTTGCTATATCCGGCATATATATATTCGATATAATATATATATTGCCGTTGAATATATATATATATATATATATATATATATATATATATATATATTTATAAGAATATTGATATATCAGCCCAAAAATATATCGATATTCTCTAAACATCTTAAAAAGTAGCGATTTTTTGAGAAACCCTTAATCTTAACTACCAATTTTAAAGGTTTATTAAAAGTAATTAAAAGGTTTTTTTAAAGCGATTAAAAATGGTTTCTTGTGTTACTCCAACAATACTGCATATTCTTCTTGTGTTTTAAATGGTTCATTATCCAGTAATGCCTTCAAATCCTCGTCTCTGTCTCTCATAACTACCTATGATCTCAAGTCGTCATATATTTGTCATATATCATCATATTGTCTCTCATAACAATACGATATAATTAATTTCCTTTAAATAAAAACCTTTCCTTGTTTTTTCATTTCACATCCTTTTTGATTATATTCCAACATCGACACTTCCTTAATGAAGAAATCTTATATATTACGAACCCCTTAAGAATGATTATAAAACATATTAAGATAATATATATAATAAACCACATTCTAGAATTTAAAATATCCATCGATACATCAAAAAAAATTATTATTCTATTAACAAACTTTCTCGTGTTTTTGAAATCGGTGGATGATTCGATGTTTTGATTAAATTTTACAAGAAAATAATCTCTAAATGAGATATAAAAGTTGTCGATAATAAATCAAATCATGTTTATTAGGTCAGTGTTATTATAGAGAGTAAAAGTGTCTTTTACACCATATGATCGTCTTGTATCGATGCAAATTAACTTGAACAGTATCTTAGACGTAAATGCCAAGCTGTGCTTGATTGGCATTACGACTATGAAAAATTATGAATGTATAAATCGGTTTGAAACAAAAAACAACGATTCAGTAATATGCCATGGATGAAATTTGAGATGTTACAACACATTTAGTAATTTTAAAGTGGCCAAATGTCGTGAACAAACGGATGGTCATGGTTTAAAGGTTTCGTAATAGTGCTCATATAAATTCCGACAAACATAATGCGGATAATAATAAATTTCACTATGATACAATAAGAAAAAAATAAACTGTTAATAATAGCCATCAGATAAAGTCTCCAAATTCGACACACATTTTAAGATTATATATGAGAACACCACGCAAAAGAAAGTGTTGTAATTTAGCATTTCAATTGAGTTAATTAACAAGATATATCTGGGTAGTATGATAACTTCTGAGAAATTCTAAGAGATGGCACTCAGCATAAATAATATTTTATTTATAGTAAGCTTCATGACAGTGTACACAGTGATCGAAATCACTTTATATCAATCTCTATAGAGTTTTTTGCCTATCTTGCGTTTGACTAAATTATAATTAATATTAGCTGATTATAGTATATTTTCGATCTAAAAGATGTGATGACTCCAAATGCACAGAAACCAAAAAAAAACAAAAATTGGGAACCGTTTTCGCTATAAGAAATGCTTTGTTCTATTTCATAAATGTATAGGTCAAGCTGAAAAATTATGAATTATTGATAAAATTATTTTGATTAAAAGTAGATGAATATGACCCAGCATTATTTTTATATATCAATAATAATTTTAAGGGGTCATTTATTTAAAGAAAATTATTTTGCTAAGTAACTAAATCTATGTTATATAATTACTTAAGGCTATATAATCAATCAAGAGAATAGGATTTTTTTTAGATCTGTTAAAATAAGAAGAGTTATCATATGCCATAATAATGTTCAATATACAGTTTTGAAAATAATTTTGTTCAATATAACTTTGGGTAAAAAATGTAAAAGGACTTAAAGTTTGTTTTCAATTTTTCAAAAAATAAATACATATAACATATTAAGACATATTAGATTATAGATCCTATCAAATTGATGCCACAAAGAATTAAGGCGCTATAGAACATTATGATCATATTTACCAAGAGATTTGTTGAAGATCTCAATTAGGCTATAGCTAACTTTTTCTGTATGGTATACACTTATTTATTTACATTTATTTATATGTTTTATATTCATTATTATATTTTTGTATATTTTACTTTTTGTATATATTTGTATATATTTATATATATATATATATATATATTATATAAATATATAGATTATTTAAAACATTTTCTTCAGAAATTAAATTTAGTTTTCATATTAAAATTTAAATATGTAAATAATTTAATTATTTAAAATGTTTATATTATTTGAATTGTATTGGCTAGCAAAATGTGACGTCAGAGGTTATGGACGTGATATTACAGCTAGATTATGAAGCACTGAATGAAATTTAGAACCAATCAAATGGCTTCACAACAAAATATTTTTTTATACTCGTAGATTTAAAATAGCATTTTAAACTAGTCAAATCTCTCACGCCAGCAGTTGACCACTGGAAGTTTACTTATTAAATGACTTAAGTAGTCGAAGAAACGCTTATATGAATATATAAGTATAATTATGTAGTTGAACAGACCCTCTAGTTCACTATTTCTCAAACTTTCTAACGAACAGTCCTTGTATGCCGACGATATAGTAAAATCATCATTTCAATGACTTAATGTCAAATTTTTGTTTTGTGTTATGTACGATTTTACATATTCTTAAACTGAGTCTCTTGACTTCATTTTAATTGACTACATGAATATCATACAGTATGTGTTATATCGCACGACTGATATAACCCTAATATTTTAGTTGTAGTTGATAAATTAGATGTTTCCAAATAAATGTTTCATTTATATTAATAGTATTATGGTTAGTAATAGTATTATAGTATTATAGTATTGTGTTTTAATTAATAGTACTGGAATGGAACTATCTTCTGTATTGATGAATATATATATATAAACATATATATATATATATATATATATATATATATATATATATATATATATATATATATAAATAATTTCTCACTACTGAAACATCAGTGGACCCCTACAATCAGAGGTAAAATATTACGTTTTTACATGGCACTATCAGCCGAATCAATAAACGATAAGTTACAAGTTGTCCCACGCCAACACCTCATATGATGCTGACTTTACCCATTTATTAAATCCGCCTGTTTCACTGCTCGACCTCAATCTGCCCGCGAGGTAAAGAAAAAAGAAGAAGAAATCCGTATCTCTCGCAGTGACAATATTTATGGCAACGAAGATTGGAACGCAACAGAAGCACACGATGGAAAGCTTAAAAGGGTCTGGTATTTTTTTACTAAGGCGAAAGTTTTTGGATGCCACTTCCGACAGGTCAATTATATGTAATTATCTTGAACAGGTGTCAATCTGTGTGTGTGTAATCTACATACGTTTAAGTACGTTTAATTGAAATGCCAAACTATTAACCTAATATGTTGTATATTTCTTAATATCACAATTAATTAAAATCTTTGATTTGAATTTTTTTTTTTTTTAATTGTATTTGAAAGAGTAAGAAAAGAAATACTATAGATCATATTAAAATAAGAAAAGGTAACTAATGAAATAAACGGATTAATTCAGTAAATATATGGTATAAATATCATGTACCAGACAACATAACATTAAACCTAAGTAAGAAGACTGAGCACGGAAATGGACGAAATTTTTACATGGCCAAGACACCCACATTAAATAGTGGTACAGAATGTGGTTTTATTAATTATATTAAAACCCACTTAAAATACTGAAAATAATATTAATAAAACACTAAAGACAAAAGTTATTAGGGTCAGACTCAAATAACACTTTTTAATTATCACTTATATAAGAATTTTATGAATTTATGTTAAACAAGTGACAGCATTTATATACTAATTTCTAATATCAAATTACTAAAAAATAATGTATATGTTTAATATTCAGATCTCAAGAAATTAAAATATTTAAAAAATTATAGTCAAGGACTTTTCCAAGTATTGTCACTTAAAAAAGTAACATACAATATATTTCACATATGAAAAAAATTACACACAATTTTATTCAGATGTTTAATATGTAAATTTTGTTTCTTATTATTACTGTTACATGCATTATTAATGCATTTTAACAATATTTATTTTGAAACCTGTTCTCTATCAGTCACATCTAATAACCTGTCGAAGAAATTGTTAAGCACAAATATAAGCGCATGATATTTCAGTTGTATGCTGGATTTCGATCGTATGTTTTTTTATGTGTCAAATTGAATAAGAATATATTGTTTGACTAACTGAGGTAGTGTTTGTTTAAATGGCACAAATGACCTTATAATTATTATGTGCTGCTTATATAAACGTCTTTCAAAACAGAAAATAAAGATCGAGATGGTTGCACTAAACAACAACGAAGGTGATATTTTTCATCTACATCCTAATTGGTCTATAGTTTATTTTGGTATATGATTAAATATTTATTAATTATGTTTCTTAACATTTGCATATATATATATATATATATATATATATATATATATATATATATTATTACTAAAATAATTTAAAAATAAATTTAAAAAAAGTTTAGAAATATTAAATTATAAATTATGTATAACGTAATCAAAATAATAAATAAGCAACTAGTTTAAGTTAGCTTAAGGAAAGTAAAACTATATATATATATATATATATATATATATATATATATATATATATATATATATATATATATATATATATATATATATTATAGCAATAAATTATATCTCAATAGTTCCATACCTTTGTTACTCTTCAATATTTTTTAACCCTTAACCCTTCAGATCATATTCGACTATGCACTAAAACACATTAAATATAAGCGAAAGAAGAATGGACATTGACCGGATGTTTTACATTTTGAAGCAATAGAATAAAAACACTTAACAAGAACAGTGCTTGCATCTATTATGGTCAGCGATATATATTGGTGAAAATTCAAAGCATCATTTTAAACTTATTTAGTAGCAACCCCTGAGTCATTCATTGTATACATGGGCCCTAATAAAAGAACGATCAAAAGTGCATTCTCAACATTTATTACATTTCTTTCTTGATTAGAACACATCTGCTACGGAAACACATCAAACGTTTTCAGAAACTTAAAGTTTTGAGGATATAAAAACAGCCTGAAGGACTAAGAAATTTCGAGATTTCCTTTCGAGAAATGGTAGCTATTGTTCCCATCATTTAGGAACATAAGATTAATGTTCAATAATTTTAAGTAATTTACATGTGGTTATTTTACATTCTTAACAATTTAGTAAATATATGATAGTACAAATTGATATTCCTAAAACAAAAAGTGAAATATTGCTATAAGATACATTAAAGCAAGTTAATCCCGATCAAGTATTTCTTATTCATTTAGTAGCAGCTTTTAGTAATATTGAGTGATTCAGTGTATATATATAACTTGTCAATTAAAAAGTCCTCGGCCTGACACATAGATTGCGCTACTAGAATCCATATGTTTCTTAGTTAGCCATAACCCTCAAAAGATCCGTGTATAAATTTGACAGCTGTCGGATCATTAGTTTGTAAATAATAGCATATTGAGTGAAGCACCTTTTGTTATTGTGAAAAAAATTGATAAAAAGGAATTTTGCGTATAGATAAAATATTGCTTTTTAAAGGGAAAAAATACATTTGAAGCAAAAACTTGGCGTGATGCCGAGTTTCCGGACACTGCCCCAGGAATATCAAAGGATTGGTATGCTAAGTTTATACGTATTGAAACGAGCATCGAAGACGGTGAACGCAGTGGACGCCCAAAAGAGGTTGTTACCGTGGAAAACATTTAAAAAATTAACAAAATGATTTGAAAATGACACAAAATGATACATGACACAAAATGACCCTAAATTAAAACTGAATGAAATAGCAGACACTCTAAAGATATGAACTGAACGTATATATCATATCATTCACATATATCATTTTGCGAGCTTACTTTTGAACAAAAACAACGACCAGTTGATGATTCTGAGCAGTGTTTTAAGATGATCAAGCGTAATAATCCCGAGTTCTTGCGCCGATATGTGACAGTGTATGAAACATGGCTCCAGCATTTCACTCTGAAGTCCAATCGACAGTCATCCGAGTGGACTGCATACGATAAACCCGCGCCAAAGCTTGAGAAAATGCAACAGTCCGCTGGCAAGTTTATGACGTCTGTATTTTGGGATGCGCATGGAATCATTTTCATTGGCTATCTTGAAAAAGGCAGGATCATCAACAGCGACTACTACATAGCATTATTGGACCATTTGAAAGACGAAATCTCCGAAAAGCGCATTTGAAGAAAAAGAGAGTGCTACTTCAACAAGACAATGCACCGTATTAGAAATCCATGAATTGAGCTTCGAATTGCTTCATCATTCATCGTGTTCTACTGATATGGCTCCCAGCGACTATTTCCTACTTTTCAGAGCTAAGTTTTCGTCGAATGAAGAGGTGATTAACGAAATTGAGGCCTATTTTGAAGCAAGGGATAAATCGTAGTACAAAAATGGTATTGAAAAGTTGGAGGGTCGCAGTATATCACCCTTGAAGGAAATTATGTCGAATGGAAATTACTAATTTTGCTAATAAAATGTGTTTTACTATGGTAGGCCGGGGACTTTTCAATTGACTTGTTATAGATGCGAATAAATGAACTATCGAAAGCACATTTTCGGCATTTGTTTCTTGTTGTTTTCTCATCAAATGCTTTTAAAACTTAATAAGTTGATTTTGATGGTATAAAAAACAGCCTGAAAGTCTAACAAGTTCAAGGATAATGAATTGCAAGACTTATTGAACAGCAACCCAATTGAAACTCTCAAAGCGTATTATAATTGCTTAGCAGTTTGTGGATACTTTTGGACATTCACATGCGAAGAGAATGTGACTAAAGATTCGAAGTGTTTCAACATCGCGGTTTCATTGGCTGTCAATCAAATAAGAAAAGTATTCTCTGGCGTATTGTAAATAACAATCAAAAGAGAACCCCTACAATAATCTGAATTGCCGTAGAGTTGGTTCAAGAAGAGTGTCATAAAGTTTTGTTGTACATATGGTCGTACGAGTAAGATGTAGTGGTGTGTTACCAGCTACCAAAACCGAATGAGCCTGTAACTGCAGATGTCTATCGATGTCACTTGAACAAGTGGAATGTCGTATTGTTGCAAAAAAGAATAGCAATAGCGAGTAATAGATAGAAAGCCGTAATCTTGCAAGATAACGCTTAGACACATATTGTTAAAGTTGTGAAGGATTATACATTGTTGCAGCTTTGACGCATACAACACACTCACCAGATATAGTAGCTTGCGATTGTCACTAATTTAGTTCGAGCATGGCTTGGCTGACATACGGTTTTGAAATTCTGGAGAAAAAAAATCGATCGTTCTTGCAGATCTGCCATAGGCAATGTTGCCAGAAAGATTTTAAAAACAATTAGGAAACGAGAGTATTTAAATATTTTTAAACTGAAATACTTTTCAGAATACATGCGAATACCTAGTAAATAATAAAAACCAAAATGTTAAAATGGAATAAGCCTAATAAAAAAAAATTCATACATATGAGACTAAAAGGGAAAAAAAGGCATTTTCTAAATATTAAGTTGCATATTTTTAAGTGATATTCTGAATTAGTGTACTTGTTATAATCATTATTAATATATAATAAATATTTTGTCAATGGAGCAGTACGGACACGTACGTTAGATAGTTCGTTGGATTAAACCTCATTAGTTGGCATTAACATATTCATGCTGGCGGTCATTTTCGCTTACGTAACCATCATATAAATATAAAACGTTTTTAATCTTCACTTCGTATGAAGAACGCCTACTTCTGCTTTCTTCTCGTGTCTGCATCATAATTGAATAACGTGTCATGCAAATTTCCTTAAATATAACTTTTAATAAATATTCATTTAATAAATACGCACATTTTTTGTGAAAAATTTCAATATACATTAACTCGAATTCGTTAAAAATACGGTGGGCGTTATTTGTAAGAAAATACAATAAATACAATAACACGTTAGTGATATATAATAGACTATTTATGTATATTATGTATTTTTATTAGTTACATTAAATATTCATGTTAAAAATAGCCATTTTAGAAAATATATGGTTATAAAATATTATGAGATTTCCTTGAAATTGTAGTTGTTGTTACCATCATCTAGTAACAAACGTTTAATTTTAAGTAATTTGTTTGTGCTTAATTTTACTTTTTTAAAGAATTTAGTAAGTATTTGTTAGTACAAAATAATTTTGTTAAAAGCAAAAAGTGAATTATTGCTTTAAGATTTGTTGAAGCGACTAAATGGTGATCAAGTATTAGCATTCCATCAATCTAAATTACATTGTGGTCAAATAGACATATTTAATAAAAATGTGCATAACGAAAGTGAATGCAGTACTAAAGGCCAAGGGCCATGTTTTAATTTGATAGCAGTTTATAACACATGGGCTGAAAAGTCCCGGGTGTAACAAAGATAACGCGTTTTTTTTTTTGTTCCAAATTAGCTTTATTCCCCAACGTAATATCCACCAAGAGCGACACATTAATTCTAGCACGGCTCTAACATTTCAATAACACTTTTGTAAAACGATTTATTTTTTGCCTCAAAATAGGCCTTAGTTTCAGCGATAACCTCTTCAATCGAGCGAAATTTCTTATTAGTGAGCATTTTTTGAGGCCGGCAAACAGTCAGTAGTCGCTGGGAGGCAAATCTGGCGAATACGGTGGATGTGGGAGCAATTCATATAGTTTTGCCATTGTTTTGGTTGATTTGTGATACGGTGCCTTGTTTTGATGAAACATTTTTATTTTCTTTGCCATATGCGCACGTTTCTTGCTTGGGCCTTCAAACGCTCCAATAACACTATGTAATATTCACTATTGATTTGATTTCTATTCTCAAGATAATCGATGAATATTACACCGGTCACATCCCAAAATACCGAGGCTAAAACGTTTTCAACCGATTGTTGTGCCTTCGGCCGCTTTGAACGAGGTTCACCAGTTGCTGGCGAATCAGATGACGATCGTTTTGATTCTGGAGTGAAGTGGTGGATCCATGTTTCATCGATTGTCACATATCGATGCAAAAATTCCGTTTTTACGTTTAAACATGGCCAAACACTGCCCAGAACAGATCAACACGTTGTTGTTTTCGGTCAAGAGTAAGCAACAAGCACCCACTTTATGATGATTTTGTGGATATTTTTGATATTTGATGGTGTTACCATGTCATTTGGAAGTCCACTGCGTTTTGCATCATCGGTGACTTTACGACCACATTTGAAGTCAGCAAACAGTTTCTGGTGGAGCGGAGCCCTTATAACACTTTTTATGCTATTGCTTCCTTTGAACGGTATTTTTTCTCATCACGAAGCAGTATAAAATGAAAATACGAAACTGGTTTTAATCCATTGTTTTGAAAATAACAAAAGTGGTGTCTATACAGTAACTGAGAAACTTTTGAGTATCTTTCATGAAATTTAACAGCTTTCTTTCGAAGGTTAGAACTTTAGAAGCGAAAAAGTTGCGAATGAAATAAAACTAGCGTCATCTAAGTGATAGGCCCGGGGTTTTTCAGCCCATGTGTTATGGTAGGCATGGTAAGTTAGTCACAAATTTATTAGCACACTGTCATGGTTACATAAAGCAGTTATTAAATGCATTAAAATCGAACTTTGAAGGTGCGCTTGATGTAATTTGAACAACACGCTAAGAACCTACGTTAGAACAAAATCAATAATCAAACCCATACCTGCTTCCAGTAGGTTCATTGGGCGTTAGAATCTTAATTAGAATCTCTTGGACTCTTAGAATCTTAGGAGAAGACCAAAATATTATTAAACTAATTAAAAGAAATACTAGCATTTTATGGAGATAAAAGTAGTACAATGTATTAGCTTTGCATAAATACTTGATGGATATGGTTTTTTGCAATTATTTCTATTCCAACTATACATGTAAAAATAACTCATAGGGAGATATTATGCACAAATGAGAACCACAAATTCGAATGAAATTAAACAAATAGTTAAAAAATTAAATGTTATATTAAAATATTTTAAAGGCTTTAGTTAGTTTAGTTAATTTTTTATGAATTCAAAGCAAAATATATAAATTCATATAAATTAACTCTATTATAGTTAATTAATTAACTATAATAATATAAAATATAAATAGAATTATTTTAGCGGACATAGATATTTTTTAACCCATAAAGTATTATTAAATTATCATCAAACATGATCAATGTTACCATGTCAAGTTACTATTTTCTGAATAAATCATAAAGATTCCACAGTACAAACTCTCAAAGCTCTAATAATATTAAAAAGTTATTATATTAAATTATTAAAAGTTATTTTAAGATATTGAACTTACCTTAAGGCTTACGTCAATTGCATCTCTTTCATTTGTCACTACTCCATTCACGCAAACGTCCTTTGGCACGCAGACACGCTCGAATCCGACACATTTGGAACCATCATGCCCTGAAACAGTGACCGAACCATGATATCCTTTCCTCCTAAGCTCCCAAAACGGCAGAGATGGCTGAACGCCTAAAAATCCGTTGGCGTTCCGGATTTTGTCACCATTGGCTGTTAAAAAACAGACCAGTTAAGACGAGAATGTTGCAACTTCTCTATGGGCTATTTTTAACAGTCAAACGGACTTTATTTAGGTGTTCCTTGTTATTAATAAATAATTAGCACATTGTGATCCATTATTTCAACTTACCAACATGAAACTCTTTTTCAATTAGGTAGGAGTTGAAAAGATCAACAAAGTCTTTACCAATGTGGAAACCCCTATAGATATCTTCATTACCAGTGTGTTCAGATGAAACTTTGTTCAATCTTGTTTTGCCTTATTGAAAATAAATAAAGGATCTTTTAATATGTTGAATAATACAATTGCTAGTAGCCATGCATATCACATGCATAAGGATGATGTCGACAACAAGAAAAGAATCAGAAAGAAGTTTAGGCTACACAAATATATATATATATATATATAATTTGGCAGATATAAAGTTATATTGTTATTTACCTACGTTAAGACTGAAGAGAAGGCAGCCTATTAAAGAACTAGTAGATGATTAATTCGTAAAATGTTTGTATATATATTAAATGCTACCATGCAGATGAGGGAGTAATTAAATTTCAGTAATATTTGGCAAAACAGATGGTATAACAAAATGAGTAACAAGAACAGATGGCATCAACGAGTTTTTACAAAATATATCAGAAAACACATTATCGAATGAGAAATGAAACAGTTATTATGCAACCGAATTATTTACAATATAAACATTATCGTATTTTGAATAATATTAATTATTTACAGATAGTAGATATAAAATATATTGATGTTGGTGCTTGCATAAAAGTAGTATTTAATTTAATTTCACTCTTTAATTATATAAAGTCTTTCAATAGATATTATATTATGTTTCTGTTAGTAATTTACAGAATGAATGAGGATCATTTTAGGTTGTATCATAACTTCATGCTTTGGTTAGAATAATAATCAAGCGAATCCGTCAGTTGAGCATTTAGTCACTTACCATTATGCTCAACTCCTGCTTTAAGGAATGGGTTCTTGCCCAAATTTATATTGGAAACGTGGAAAGAAGGGGGAGGGGCTCCAGAATTGGTTTCAAAAGAAACCGATGGACCTTGTTTATTAAAAAAAAGTTCATAATAGAAATTGAAGAATCTGTAGTCGAAAATATGGGGAAAATATATCGTCTGCTATATACGTATGTACTTAAATAGAGAAGAACATGATACTAGACTGTTCAATAATTTCGAGGACGATCATCAATTAGTCAATAATAAAACTGAGCATTCAAGCTATTGCAATATGTTACCTTGAATAAGAATATTAACCAAAATGTTACAAATTAAAAAAAATTTAAATTCAGTTGATTATAACAATGGCTTAAATAATAGAACAGTAAGAAATAATCTAATAGAAATAATGAAACGAATGCATATACCAGTGATTTTAAAAATTATTAAAAGAATTTGGGTGATTTGAGTTTATCCAAAATCAAACCAACAGGTTAAAGTGTGGTGAGAACTAAATTATTAATGCAACATTTTGGACTATCTAAACGGAAAAAGGTGAGGAAGAAAATCGGGATTACAAAAAAAAATTAACCTACTAACTCTTACGGCTAAAAAAGTAGCTCTAAAATCATATATAAGAAAATTACTTTATAAGATTAATGGGATTAATAGAGTTGATTAAATTAAATCAAAAATATAACGTTACAAGAAATTATAATAATAGATAAAGTTATTTTCCGAACTGTCAGTAACAACTTTTCTGTTAAATTTCCTCGAAATTACTAAACAGACTAGTAGAGCTAATAATATAGAACTAATAAATATGAATGGCGAATAGATCACAAATCGATAAAGCATATATATATATAAGAGAAATTCCAAAAGAAATTAGGCGTTTTTTCTGCCTAATCCATCATTTTCATGCAAATTTTGAGTTTCAAAATTCCACAGAAAAATATCTTTTCCGAACGGAAAATGCCAGCATGCGTGGGAAGGAAAATACAAAACGACTAAATATTTTACTCACCGGGGGCTAATTTTGGCCCATTCAAAAATAGATTATTACTCAAATCGATTTTTGGTTTATCGAATGATGACGATTCTAATAATAAATAAAAATTTTAGAGAAATAATTTATCCGATATATGACTACTCACCAATATCTGAAATTCGTTTATTGAAAAATTGATTGTTAACATTTGTGCTGCTCTTATATCCTGTATTATCAGATGAAACTGACTCGAACAAAGGCCCTAATAAATTAAATGTGCTATATTTCAACATGCCGCTACAATAATTTCAATAGAATGCTAAAGCAATTAATAGAATAGAACAGACATCAAGAATAATATGGAATTGTTACCTAAGAAAATATGTATTATAGAAACATCCTATATTTTCGAACAGATGTGATGCAACCGAAGGCATATAGAAAATATTACAAGATTATACAGTTAAATAAGAAATACAGCGGCCTAAATATATGAGTAATTTGGAATCTGTTTTCATAAAGAATTTAAATTCGATTCAATAATATTAATAAAACGTATTCAAAGGTTTATATTAAATTTCTCAAAATCGGTACAAAACACAATTACTATTATAATTAAAACAAGTTACAATAAGATAGACAAATATTGTATTAAAATACAAAACAATACATATATACAATCTTTATCGTAAAAAAAATCTTTTTAGAATATTATATTCAACTCCTAAGCGTTTAAAGTTGCGAGAACTGTATATGGTATGCAGAAAAATCTAACTCATCTCTGAAGATTTATCAAAGTTATCTGTTACATCACTATACTATATGTACAAGAAATATTTCCTGATAAAATAATTTCTAAAAAAGTTGGCGCTGGATGACATCCTGTAGTCTGGACTTGTCTAGAGCCTCAGTATCGTTGAAAAGAACGTTGTTGGGTACCTTAAGAACGTTGATACAATTTTTAAAAAATAAATTGTGAATCCTCATTTTTATTTTAAATTAAATCAACTCTTAAAGATATAATATGTCCCCTTATTTACTTTTTAACATTTAACCTTATTACAGTTAACTTTATCTTGCGTCTTAGCATATATTAAAAACGACCGAATTATTATAATTTTAGGTAGCTTTGTTTCTTCTATTATCCCCAAAAATAATTTAAATATGACTTTTCCATTATGATTTCAATATGAATTATCAAAGAAAATAAAGCAATTAAAACTTTTAGAAAATAAATTTGAAAATTATATTAGAATTAAATTTTATTAGAATTTTATTTAAAATATACTAGGTCACCAGTAAATGTTATATTAAAACTTATAGTTAGATATATATAATTTCCTTTTAAATATATAATTGGTTGTTCAATAAGTTTTGTCATTCGATGACAATAATATAATATTATGGTTTGAAATCTTACTTGGCTAAATACTCCAAGAACATTAAAAATTAATTTTATTACTTAATATAATTTTCCGTAACTACACACGTTACTTAACTTAACGACATATGATCTTCATAGAGAATTTTTGGAATTTTATATCCCAAAAATAAAAATCTGAAGCACGAACATAATTGTGGAACATATTTCTGTGATTACTGTTACCACTCCGTATACCAAAGCCTAACAACAGCATACGCTTAATTTCATTTATTGTACTATGTTATACTTGATGTGTATTCCTTCGTGTAAGTTCTATTAGTTATAATTGATTTCCTAGTTTAGAAATAATTCATATCTACTCCTTGGTCAATTCTTGAATTCTTTCAACTTCGACGTTGGAGTACCATATAATTATATAGTTTATTTTTATTTAGGGCCATGGTGCAAAAATATTTGCCTTCATTGACTAATGAGATATTTAGAGTGCTTACTAAATCGCTCAGAATTAATCGAGAATACAATAATCAATCAAAAAATAGAATGATTAACATAAGAGATCAATCTTATTGAACGCAATATTTATTGAATAATCTATTGTGTAGTAAGAGTAATAATATTTTTATTTATTTTAATTTGAAACCATTATAAACTTCATGGATTATGTTATATTTATATGTCGAGTACAATATTATCATTAATCACGAATTATAGGTGTTATTCTTAATAACCGGAAAATAAAGAAGGTGGACATGAATATCCTAAAGTTAAATAATATGTATTATCTAGTACAGAAAACATTATAATTCAAATTAAGCTTTACTCCCTAGGCAATATTTTTTACTCATTCAAAGATACATTTTTGTTAAACTCAATAGTTTTCTTGGGGTATTGAAAAGGATAAAATGCTTTTAACATGGTCATTCATCAGAGCTTGAAAATTCTTTGTTGAAAAACGAATTTTTGTCGAAATCTATATTAAAACCAAAATTAGCAACTAGAAGAAGTAGAGAAGACAGATCTCGATTTCTAACAATAATAATATAAACAATAACAATGAAGGAATAACTATAATCCAATAGGGAAACTAATATTATTCAAATTAAAACGTTACTCACCAGGCACAATCTTTTGCCCATTTAAAAATACATTCTTACTTAAATCAATGGCCTTCTTTGGAGATGAATTGACAATTGTTGAAAATGCTGTTAAATATATAGAAATATTGAAAATAATGAAATACCTATAATAGAGTCACTCACCAGAGCTTGAGAAATGTTTGTTGAAGAACGGATTTTTATCCAAATCTATATTAACGTTTTTGTTATTATCGTTTCTTGTGTTAGGCGAATGTAACTCAGCCAACGAACCTCAATAAAAAAATATGCAAAATTTTTAATTTAAATTATATAAAGTAATTTTAAAAATTTCCAAGCATAAATTTAGTCACAAAAATTCATAGTAATAAAGTATCGATTAACAAATAGAAAATAGAGAAGATAGGTATTAGTTTCTAAGCGAAAATAGTAACTGTAATCTAATACAGAGGGCAGTATTATTCAAAGTAAATCTTTGCTTACCAGGCGCAACCTTTTTCTTTGGAGATGAATTGACAATTGTTGAAAATGCTGTTAAATATATAGATATATTGAAAATCATGGAATACCTATAATAGAGTCACTCACCAGAGCTTGAGAATTGTTTGTTGAAGAATGGATTTTTGTCCAAATCTATATTAACGTTTTTGTTATTATCGTTTCTTCTGTTAGGGGAATGTAACTCAGTCAACGAACCTCAATAAAAGAAAATATGCAATATTTTTAATGTAAATTATATAAACTAATTTTAAAAATTACCAAGCTTAAATTTAGTCATAAGAATTCATAATAATAAAGTATCGATTAACAAGTAGAGAATAGAGAAGATAGGTATCGGTTTCTAAGCGAAAATAATAACTGTAATCTAATACAGAGGACAGTATTATTCAAAGTAAAGCTTTGCTCACTAGGCCCAATCTTTTTCTCATTTAAAAATATTTTCTTACTTAAATCAATTGCCTTCTTTGGAGATGAATATACGAATGCTGAAAATTCTGTTAAATATATAGAAATGTTGATAATCATGATTTTTTTTTAGTCACTCGCCAGAGCTTGAGAATTGTTTCGTGAAAAACGGACTTCTACCCACTTGAAACTTGAAATTTCTGTTGCTATCGTTTCTACTGTTAGGCAAATGTAATTCAGACAGAAAACCATAATCAAGGAAATATACTATAATTTTAATATAAACCCTTTGAAGTAATTTTAAAAAATTAACAAATTGAAGTTTTCATAAAAATTTAGTCCTTTTAGAATTAAATAAAAATAAAAATATTTTATAACATTTTTACAAATAGAAACTATATAACCTGAATATGATTAAATAAGAAATTAAATAAAAAGAACAATCTAGTACCTAAAACAGCGTTATTCAAATTAAAACTTACTCACCAGGCACGATTTTTTGCCCATTCAAAAATACATTTTTACTTATATCAATGTTGGACTCCTTAGGTGATTTATTGATAAGAGATGGATACTCTGTTAATGCACATAAACACATTTTTAAAGTCACTATAATTTAATATATTATAATTTAACTTATAATTTAACTACTCACCAGAGCATAAAATTTGTTTATTAAAAAATGGATTTCTACTAATATCTATATTCACATTTGTGTTAATGTGCTTTCTTGAATGGTCAGATGGAGATAACGGCAACGAACCTTAATTGAATAAATATATTCATGTTCATATGTTCATACAATTAAAATTTTGTGTTGACAGAAACGAAATGGTTGAAATAGAAGGAGTAGTTAAAGAAAATACCAATGTTACAGTTACGGTTTCAACCATAATAAAATCCTATTTACAGTATTAGTTAAAGTAGTTTGAAGAAAATAGTATTATATAAGTTATATTTTACTCACCAGGCAAAATTATTTGCCCATTCAAAAATATATTTTTACTTAGATCAATGTTATTCCTCTTGGGTTGCGTATTGATAAAAGATGAGAATTCTGTCAAACATAAAAATATTGGAAGTCATAATATTTCTTGTAATAAATTACTCACCAGAGTTTGAAAATTGGTTACTCAGAAACGGATTTTTGCTCAAATCTATTTTCACATTTTTGTTAATGTTTTGTCTGGATTCTTTAGGTGGAAAAGATAACGGTGGGAATGATCCTTTTAACAAATACATTTCAAAACTAGATTTTCTTAGCTAACATTGGGCGTTTTCACATCTGTCGGCACCGATACGGCACCGACAGGACACCAATATCGGTGAACGCGTAATCTCACGTAAACAAATGGAACCCCATGAACAACATGCCGGCACGGACATGTTGGCGAGCAGAAATCAGTCCACTCGTGTCGGCGCCGATTTTTATTGTGTACGGAGATATTTTTAAGGTTAAAAGCGGAAAATGCCTAGCTTTAAATTTGATGTTGTAACACTAATTGAATTAGTAGAATCAAAGTCTTCTATATGCGAAAAGAACTAATGAAAATGATAAAAACAAAATACGGTGACGTTTCGGTGCCGTGTCGGTGCTGGCAGATGTGAAGACGTCCATTAAATAGCTAGCAGGCAGGAGATAGCGGGAAGAAATTATGAAAATTCCAAGATTGCTATAGATGCCACATTATAATTTCGGTCGACCAAATTCATATTGTTAATTAAAATAAATTTAAGCCAAGAGAAAATTAACCAAGATAAAAATAACCATGCATTTATAAGCTCAATAATATATTGTATGTTATTCAATGATTCCTTGATAAAAGCATTTGTATAAGATGTTATAGGATTATCCTAAATTACATAAAATATTGAATGTAATAAAATATTTTTATTGAAGTTTTTGAACCGACTGCTGAACACGAACAGAATTAAAATCTTACATTAATGTGCATGATCTAATCTTTCTGGTATATCTCAATATTGTCTCAAAATAACTTCCATGGATGACTTTGCTATTGCAATCTGTTACCAACCCTTAACTGCTCTTTTTGCTACAATATGCCGTTAAAAATCTTCAATTAATATAATAATAGTTTAATTTGGATTTAACGGCTAGCAATACATTACACCTAGCTCATAAATAATCTACTCCGATGTCGATGTGGACGACCGTCTTGGACTAACCTGCGACATTTAGCATAGAACGGTTCGAAATGGTATTTTCAATATATTCGTGAAATAGCAATTTTGCCTTCTTTTGCATATTTAACTTAGCAATGCACTGACATGTATGTAGATAGTTTAGCTAGTTACAGAGATAGAGAGCTGTTTACAATTTAATTTGTGTTTTCATCCAATAAGCATGGCAATGAATTGTTTCCTTTTGGGCCTTTGGACTTCAGACCCTTTGCGATTGATAACAGAATCGCCACTTCTAGATAATTAGAACCAGAACGGATAATTGGGATATAATAAAAAAACATCCTCATAAGTATCTATGAAACATATCAGATTTCTTCAAATATAACAAAAGTAATGAATGTGAAAAATGTTTTTTTTCTGTTACTTCATGTAGAGAAATGTAAAAATCTTCAGATTTAATAATTAGGTTTAACACTTCAGTAATTTAACAGTAATTTTATAGCGGCATTGATATGTATTGCATTGATACTTCGGATCGTCACTGATAGGTATCGCTGATGAAAATATACGTAACTATCTAACAATGCGAAAACTTTTCTGGGTCTGAGAATTATGCAGTTGGTCAATTTTGAATTGTTGGCATTCGGATTGGAGTTACTTTGACTTATTAAAACTAGTCGAAGTTTGACAATTATTACAGATAACAGAGTCAAAAATCACTCAATATTTGCCTTTAAAATACTGATGTGAAGTGGCTAAGAATTTGACATTATTACACTGAATGTTGTGGCCATTATTTATCCAGTCTTCAGTAAAAGATGATTTGGCACACATATCTCACGTATCGTTGACTTTTATTTATTCGTGGACTTATCGTTCTCCAACTTCATCCAACTATTTAAATGTATTTTTGCTTTTTATCAAGAATTATGTTTTTAATAGATCAGCATCTGAGAACATCCACAAAACATAAGACTTAAGACTTTTTAATATTTTAAAATTACATTTTCGGGAATTGTAATTTAAATTTCAAAAATAAATAAATCCTTTATGAATAGTTATCAAAGAAAAAAAATATATAAAACCGCTTTTCAAATAAGAATTTAAAAAATATATAAAACCGCTTTTCAAATAAGAATTTATCAAGAAAGGCAAAATAATTTATTATTCAAAGTTGATCACGCAGACTTTCTATTCCAAATTTAAAACTAAAAGAATTGTATAGCAATATAAACATAGTATTTTTCTACACCGTTATATAGATATAATAGAGAGCTAGTTGAAAATAGTATGAAAGGAGTGCAGCAGATATAAAAAGAATTTAAAAAAGTTTTACTAAACCTAGTTTTAGTAATAAATTTTCATTCACTTAACACAATAACTTAACAAGACAATTTCAGCGAATTTCTACCTGTTCTTATATACTTGATAATAATTTTGATTCGACAATTAGGAAATAAGAAAATATAAGCATGCAACAAAAGCACAAACTATTGGCACAGTAAACAGGCAATATTGAAATAATTTTACTCACCAGGCACAAATGTATGCCCATTTAAAAATATATTTTTACTCAAGTCTATTTTCGGTTTACTAGAATATTGAATTCTACCAGGTGACGAAGAAGATTCTGTTGAATAAACAATATCGTTTAACATTGTCAAATAAATTACTCATTCTTGAATGACTCACCGGAGATCAATAGTTGATCATTCAAAAATGGGTTTTTACTTAAACCGATTTTAAAATTCCGGTCTTTTTTAGAATCGTCATTAGAGTATTTTACCAACGAGATTCCTTATTGAAACAAAAAGTTTTATTCAATGTACAGGTGATTTTGGTGTTAACAGTTACCCTAAAGACTACAACTAAAACAGCTGTGTTTTATTTAACTTACCAGCATGAGCAAAGGATCCTTTCAAAAAGGGATTTTCGCTGAGGTCAAGTTTTACTCCACTGTGGAATGTTTGAGCGTTAACTGAGGAACTTCCAGATTCACTGTTCGAACTGGAAAATGATGCATATGATGCCCCCTGACTATTTGATGCTTGGTTAAAGAAAATATTTTTCTTCAGATCAATTGGTCCGAAAAATGCATCAGCCCCACTGGAACTGAATTTGTCTTCTTTGTCGCTTTTACTTGTTGGGCATTTTCCTTTAAACAGAAACATTATTTGTCTCAAAACAAAAAAAAGGAAATATAAAATATATTTAAAGATATATCTGCATCAACATTATTATATAGTGTAGGATTAATATGGTCCTAACTCCTTGAAAAGTTTTAGTGATGTCTCGGGATGGTGAAAATATATCGATCTATCAATGTTCTCTAAAAATATCCATATATTTGGACGATATTTATTTGACTGATATATTGATTTTTTTGTTTGCCGATATTTTTCGATAATTAAAAAAAAATAAAGTCATTTCTTAAACATTTTAAAGACCTTTTAATGATATTGAATAAACCGTTATGAATGGTACTTAATTTTAATGGTGCATTAATTATTTCCGATAAACGATACCGTTCAAAATAAGAGAACAACAATGTCTTTTGGACCAATATATCAATTTTTTTAAATATAGATATATATTTTGTTAAATATCGATATTTTTCGTGGTATTTGTAAAAAATTAGGTATTTCTTCTCCCATATATTTCAAAATATAATCTCATCAAAATTGTATTGAAAATGATCAAGAACGGAACAGTTTCCTAGGTATGAATTATTAGAATGTGGATTCATTGTATTATAGTTCAAGGTATACGGCCACCAAAGTTGGATCGAAATCGCCATGAATTAACTTAGTTAACAAAAGCTTGCAGTCCGGAGCATACGATCACCAAAGAAGGCGACAGAGCGGATATTCAGAAATAATTTTACTTCAACAATAAGCAGTCCAGGCAAGTCAATGATTATGTATATTCATCTCTTCAAGAAGAAGGTATCATTTTTGAAAAACTATATATTTAGTCTAGTTCTGAGATATGAAAAGTGAGGTATATTTTAGGTATTGGTTTTTTAAAATGAACTTTCTATACGAAAAATGCATCAGAACCACTGGAACTAAATTTGTCTTCTTTGTCGCGTTTACTTTTTGGGCCTTTTCGTTTAAACCGAAACATTATTTGTCTCAAAACAAAAAAAGGAAGCAGTTTTCAGAATTCAGAATTCTACACAGTGTCAAATCTAAAATTCGTGTTGCTGTTTATGGTGAATTGTAGAGATTTCCCAAACTATAAACAGAGAACATATTTGAGTATTATGCATCGTGAAACTTCTGGAGTATATAATTTTGGATCTCTGCGACTTTTCCAATAAAGAATTAAAAATCGTATCCATACTCGTTCCATAATTACCATACACATATATTTTAGCACCATTAGACACCCGTCTCTTTTCTTTAGGTAGATTGTTTTGAGGGGGTCCAGACATATTTGGATAAAATAATTTTATTACAAAAATTTTACTATAGTTTAATAGCAACAATATTTGTTTCATACAGAAAATCGGGTTTATTTAAGAAGCACAAACATTCTACCGAATTATATACAATATCTGAAATAAAACATCGAACCCCTTTAAATCTAATCATATTTGAAGAGCTATTAATATTTGAAACAAATGGTGAATATTTCAGTAAAGTACGTACACCGGCTTAATATACAGCTGCATTTTATATAATAAATCGATGGTTATTTAAAATTATTATATTATATAATACTCACCAGTTGTAGAGCATTTCTTAAAAGCTTTGTATGAGCTCTTAAAAGGACTGTCGTCCTGCATCCACCAGAAATCTTCAGCCTTCTTTGATTCGCTGGCTTCTAGTGGGTCGGATGGTGGGTGTGCATCGTCTTGTATGACGTGGCTCACGTCACCAAGTACTATCGTGAGGAGTGTTATCCCCACTAAAATTAGTGGAGACATTTTGCCTTAATCTAACCTGAAACCAAAGGAATATATATTTTAAACAGGGTCCGGAAAGAATATAATGATAAATAAAGTTTATCCAAATATAATAGCCTATACATGAAAGAATCATACGTTATATAGTTATATACATAAGTTGTTCTTATTTTAAATTAGGAACAGTTCTAAAAAAAATAATGAATAAATGCACTAATAGGTGTACATAAACATAAATGCTATTCTGAGGAGACCCAGTGCAGTATTCGTTAATTTTGATATAAACAATGGGATATTTTATTATTTCATACTAATTATAATGTTTATAAATAAATCAAAAGTGATAATTTTCCTAAATATTTCAGAGTTGTATATTACTACGAACATTTCTTATTCATTTCCTTTGAGCTTCTATTCTATTATTCTCAACTAAACCACTGCTAGGTTTCCTATTTTAATTTATAAAACTCTGATTTACTATCAACATTGAAATAACTATTATGCATATTCAAATTCTCGCATTTATTACTATTTTTTCTAATTAACTTCTATTGTTATCTTCTATAATTTCTGTTACTATAGGGTAACTATTAACCCTGTTGTAACATTTTAATTAAAATCATATTATAGAATATAGATATTCCTAAATAGCAGATGGCCTCTAAATTTGATCAAAACAAAATCGTAGAAACTTTATTTATGGTATTGAAAAATGACAGAAATCTTCGCAAACACATGTAACAACCTTGAAGATCTATCTTAGGCTTCAATATGACTATTCTTGGTTAATTTATATGGGTGTTAACGATATTTTCAGTCAGGAAAAATAAGAAAAATATGTGTGGGAATACTTTTGTTTTTATTATAGATTCTAGTGAGGTAGCACAAAGAATTTCTGAGTAATCTGGTTATATATGATGAACCTACTAATTTAGATTATTACTCTTAGATTTAGCATACACTGAAATTCCTTAGTTGTATATATACAAGAACGCTATAATAGAAGCCAAGGCAGTTTTTTACAATAACATTTATACTCAAGAACAAAAATATATTGGAACGCATAAATGGAAATTTCCATTTTGTCACAAATAGTAGACTTATATTATACACTATATTACTGTTGAAATTCTTGTAGTATGATGTCATGTAATCAAATTACTAAATAAATAAAAGCTTTATTTGAAATAATTGTGTTGTTTAAATATGGATGATTTTTATATATCTTAACTCGCCGTTGAAAAACTATTCAAATGATATTCAGTTAAGAAATTGCTTTTGTCAGGTGTTGGCGTAAAAAAACAGAAAATATATTTAAAAATTATTGAATCATCTTAAGGTGAATGTAAGATTAATTATATGCTAATATATCATTCACCAAACATTTTGTTTCACAAAAGAAGATGACCAGCTTTGTTAAAATTTACAAAATCTATTTTTAAAGATATAGGTAACACAATTATGGATAACGGTTGCTTTTCTTGCAGTAAAAAAAAGTTTTTGAAAAAATTAAAAATATATCACAATATCCCAATTTAGAAATACTACGTATCTTGTACTGTGTATAATTTTTGTTATTATCAGATTAAGGCAGCTATGATTATCATGTTATCTATATATATTCTATTTCTACAAGAACTCATAATCGACTCATATCATTCTGAGTTAGTTCGTAACAAGTAATATTTGTCGTCATGTCCTACGTAAGAATTAACTTTTTCTAATCCATTTAATCATTTTCTATTTATTTCCATTTAATCAATTATTACTTTTAGTGATTATTGGCCTATGTGCAAATCATTCAGAACTGAGATATTGGTTAGTCTATTTATCCAAGAAATTCATAATATCTGCCAATATAATCTCATTTCAAAACTTTGAAGCTTTTTAATGGTTATTGTTAATATCCAAATTTCTACACAGTGTAACAGCACTATGCAGATGTAGCACTTTAATGTTTTGATTATTTGAGAGATTATTGAACTTTTGACATCTTAATAACTAACTTAATATACTAAGATATTTATCTTCATAACATATGTCTACATATCATAAGTTGTTAGACATAATATTCATTAGATTTGAGTCAAGTCATCATTACAATTAAGTTTTGTGGTTTGTCACCAGAAGTGACTTGTGACAAGAAAGTTATTCGAATAATTTATGAGGCCTTCTTGAGTTAAAGGCGGTTTTAATTTCGCAAGATTTGTCGAGAAATGTCGAGTTGAAATAGAGAAAAATTAAATATTCAATTATATTTTAGTTTTGAATCCTAATGTTTCTCCAGTTATGATCACATGAAAAATAATATTAGTCACAGGTCAATTGGAAAGTCCCCAGCCTGACACATGGACGGCGCTACTAAAATTAAATCCATATGTTTTTTAGTTAGCCCTAACCCTCAAAAGATGCGTGTATAAATTTGACAGCTGTCGGATCATTAGTTTGTGAATTATAGCATTTTGGGTGAAGCAACTTTTGTTATTGTGAAAAAAAAATGGATAAAAAGGAGTTTCGCGTGTATATATATATATTGCTTTTTGAATGGAAAAAACTTACTTGAAACAAAAACTTGGCTTGATGCCGAGTTTCCGGATGCTGCCCTAGGAAAATCAACCATCAAGGATTAGTATGCTAAGTTTAGATGTGGTGAAATGAGCACCGACGACGGTGAACACAGTGGACACCCAAAAGAGGTTGTTACCGACGAAAACATTTAAAAAATCCAGAAAATGAGTTTGAATGACCGTAAATTTAAATTGAATGAAATAGCAGACACTCCAAAGATATCAACTGAACATGTACATCATACCATTCACGAATATTATGTATGAGAAAGCTCTGTGCAAAGTAGGTCATGCGGAAGCTCACTTTTGGTCAAAAAAAAAACGGCGAGTTGATTATTCAGAGCAGTGTTTGAAGATGATCAAGCGTAATAAACCCGAGTTTTTGCGTCGATATGTAACAATGAATGAAACATGACTCCATCGTTTCACTCCGAAATCCAATCGACAGTCATCCGAGTGGACTGCATACGATGAACCCGGTCCAAAGCGTGGGAAAACACAATAGTCGGCTGGCAAATTTGTGGGGTCTGTATTTTGGGCTGCGCATGGAATAATTTTCATTGACTACCTTGAAAAAGGAAGGATGGATCATCAACAGCGACTATTATTACATAGCTGCCGCATTTGAATAAAAAGAAAGTGCTGCTTCACCAAGATAATATACAGTGTCACAAGTCAATGAAAACACTGGCAAAAATCCATGAATTTGGCTTAGAATTGCTTCCTCATCCACCGTATTCTCCAGATCTGGCACCCAGCGATTATGCCCTGTTCTCATATCTCAAAAGAGTGCTCGATGGGAAGAAATTTTCGTCGAATGAAGAGGTGATCGCCAAAATTGAGGCCTATTTTAAAGCAAAGGACAAATCGTACGACAAAAATGGTATCGAAAAGTTGGAGGGTCGCTATAATCAGTGTGCAGTATTTAGTATTCGAGCAGAAATGTTCGAATTCGATTTGCCGAGGAAATCAAATTTGCGGGAAGCTTTACTTTTTACTTCAATTTAAAAAAGAGCGGCTAGGGGTCATGGAATACTATGTGAAGCATATGACAACCATGCTTCATAGATTTCAATACGGGAATTCTAAAATTTCGATATTTTAAATGTGCGGATTTGGACACCGAAGACAAGAGCATTTTGGACAGACAAAAATATTTGAAGACCAGTGTTTGGAGGCACTACTCGATAAACCCATCAATAACACATCTGGTAAATTTCAACTGATCACGTTGCGAAAAAAGGCCGGAATACGAGCAAAAATACAACAATGCTAGTCTTGAGCATGGCAAAGTTAGATAATATGGTGCGAATGAGGGAAAAATATACTTGAAAGTGCTATACCACCACCCACCCGCCGTTTTCTCCAGATTCTGCTTCTTCCTATTGCCAATTGTTTCAACATATGAGTCGTGACCTTCTTGAATAGCGTTTCATATCTTGTGGAGATACCAAAAACTGTGTCGATTCGTGAATAGCTTCAAAGGTATTTGTTTCTTTCGAGATGAAATTCATAAATAAGCTCTAAGATAGGAAAGAGTATCGGATATCTATTGATAAAATTTTAAATAAAATGCATTTTACCGGATTCTCACATTAAAGCTTCAAATTAAAAAAAAAACACTTAAAACTAATATATAGGCCAATATTATAATTCAAACATATTTTTTGTTGTTCTAATATTAATTATTCTGCCCATTAATCTATAAGGGAATCTACGCTGAATTTGGCAACACAAAATTATGTTATTTAAAGGACTCTAAATTTAGAAGCGGCACTATATAATTGCATAGGGAAATTTTTAATATTAACTTCGGTCCAGTTTTAGTAAAACTGACACAGAAATGTTGCCTTAATTGGTAATTAGTACCAGGGTCGTGATAATATTGTGTTCCGTTTAATTAAGGTGATTTGTAATCGTCGGTATATCGCGTATAATTTTAGTCGAGCGACGTTCTTGAGTGACGCAACTGTCTATTATACGTGCGAATAGTGCGTAGATAGTGGGAAATTCCGACAAATAACAGAAGAAAACACGTTAGCCGGTGATTCCTATCGAATTCAGTAACGGTTGCCTCATTAATGATGCCATCATAATCTAAGAAATTGAAAGTGGTGATCTTTATAATTTCGAAATGATACCCTACAAGTTTAATTAAAATACCGTAAACTGAACTGCTTCACTTTTTAATGGTTAGAATGGCTAAGTAAATATATCATCAAAAAAGCACATATATCATCCAAATTATATACATTTTGTAGTGAAAGGTCTATGGCATTAATTAGTTTTTCTCCAAGTTCATCATCATCAACGGTCTGTTGCGGCAATAAATTGCTATTCTTGGCTATATAATGTGTTTATGTGTAATTGTTTTCATTATATTTGCACAAGATATAATAAAAATACTAGATATAATTCTTAAAATATGTAAAAGTTGTTAAATCATTATTTTAAAAAATGCAGCAGAAAACAATTAAGTAAATCTAGTTCGAGCTGATAATGGAATATCTCTCCAGCATTAGTACAAAAGAGTTAAAATTTCAATATTTTAAATGAAATATGTACTAACACTTAATTAAAAATAAACCCCTTTACTGCTATGATATTTCATGGGCTTTCCTTATTCACATGTAAAATACAACATCTCAGTAACACGAGCGAAGCTGTTGGATAAATTTAATAATAGTTTGCTGATTCATTGTACATACAATTTCAGTCACGTATGTACTTCTATAGTGTGCCTTCAAAAATATCCCATTGATCCAGTCAGATTCTGCATGCAGCATGTATTTGTGAGGAAATTAAGTTTATCTGAATTATACCTATTTATATCAAGAAGTAAATTTACTATCTCTGTGAAAGCCACTTTATATAAAATATTGACTAAATCATTTTACATGTAAGTATCCGATAGTTTCGATGTACAAATCTCAATTAACCATAACAAGTATTTCGATATAAATTATACAATTTACTGCATTTAAGTAAGAGGAAATTGGACAAGTTATATAATACTAAATAAATTTATTGGAGTCAGCAGAACATATTCAGTATCATAACTAATACTACATTTTATATTTTACTCTAGATATTAATGGTTTTGCTTTAAACGAATGATTCCTTTTGTTTATAATTGATAAAAAACTAATTTACCTTAGTTATTATTATTGTAAAAAGTGATTCTATATATATATATATATATATATATATATATATATATATATATATATATATATATATTTAGAATCACTTTTCACATATAGAATCAATATATATATAATGTTATACATTGCAGAATCACTTTTATATAACTAAATTGAAATGCAGATAATAATATTAGAAAAAAATTTACCAAAATATCACAGACTAAAAAATGAAGAAAAGAAAATGAAGAACAATATCTATATCTTATTTGTTGTCCAGTAACTCACAGTTTCACTATCCTATAATCTCATCCATATAAACAAGAACAAGAAATGGTAGCAATCAATCAAAATTGGAAAGTAGGCTGTCATTAGAGACAAGAATTTACACATGCCTCACCTATATCAATAATTAACTAAATAATGAAAACCATTGTCATACAGGTACTCAAACATCATTACATCGCCCATATACATAGCCCAATGTCCAGTTGTCGATAGAAAAAATTAGTAAAAGGAAAAAACCTAAGTAGAAATAGATACCCGTTACTGACAATGACCTTTCAAAGCTATCATTATTACGAAATGTTAAAAACAAACAGTGTTATAAATAACGTGTATAGTTGAAAAGTATTAGCGAATGATAATATCAACAAGTTCGAATGTAAAGGCAGTTTCGAAGGACGGTTATGTTTATATTTCTCATTTTTCAGTACGTACTAATGTACGAATAGGTTTCGAAATTTTGGCATTTTGATTATTATAAGATGACAATAACGTCATTGAAGTCCACGTATAGTATATTTTATAATGGTACTACATCGACATGCGACATTCACATAGAGTAACATACGTATATAAGTTATGAAAAGTGAAAGATTTAAGACACAAAAAATTTTATTTCACTTTAAACGACTATTTTTTTTTAGAAAGTATTGGCGACTTATTGAACGGCACTATAATAAGATCTTGCCGAGTCAACCCGTTCTAATATAAACCACTTCACAAAACGCCTCACTAATCGCACAATTAAGTGAAACGTAAAGACACAGTACTGTATCAGGGCCATTATCAGTTGCGCAATATAATATTTGTGTAACAGGTAAATTTTTTAAATCCATATATTTTTTAATTAGCTCTAACCTTCAAAAGATGCGTGTATAAATTTGATAGCTGTCGGATCATTAGTTTGTGAATTATGGCATTTCGAGTGAAGCAACTTTTGTTATTGTGAAAAAATGGATAAAAAGGAATTTTGCATATTGATAAAGGTTTGCCTTTTGAAGGAAAAAAATACAGTTGAATTAAAAGCTTGGCTTGATGCCGAGTTTCCGGACACTGCCCCAGGAAAATCAACCATCATGGATTGGTATGCTAAGTTTAGACGTGATGAAATGAGCACCGAAGACGATGAACGCAGTGTACGCTCAAAAGAGGTTGTTACCGACGAAAACATTAAAAAGGTCCGCAAAATCATTTTGAATGACCTTAAATCGAAATTGAATGAAATAGCAAACACTCTAAAGATATCAACTCAACGTGTACCTCATATTAGTCACGAATATTTGGGTTTGAGAAAGCTCTGTACAAAGTGGGTGCCGCGTAAGCTCACTTTTGACCAAAAACAACAACGAGTTGATGATTTGGAGCAGTGTTTGAGATGATCAAGCGTAATAAACACGAGTTTTTGCGTCTATATGTGACAATGAATGAAACATAGCTCCATCATTTCACTCCGAATTCCAATCCATGGATCCATCAATTGGGCTTCGAATTGCTGCCTCACCCACCGTATTTTCCAGATCTGGCCCCCGGCGACCAAAACTGCTCTCAGGTCTCAAAAAAAATGCTGACTGGGAAGAAATATTCGTCAAATGAAGGAATGATCGACGAAACTGAGGCCAATTTTGAAGCAAAGGACAAATCGTTCTATAAAAATGGTATCGAAATATTGAATGTTGAATGTTGAATGTGAAATGTTGAATAAAAAACTAATTTTTCCAAAAAAATGTGTTTTACTATGGTAGGCCGGGGACTTTTCTATTGATCTGTTATATGGATTTGAATCACGTAAACCTTTCGGTATATTTAGTGACTGAACTATTTATTGGAAGGTGCGACCTCATAAATATTTCCTATTAAGACCTTGTAAGGGTACTAAAAATGAAGTTGATGGAGCCTATCTTCTGGCAAATAACCAATAACGTCATGTTAGAAGAGGCATACGTTTTAACAGTTTCCAGTTTTTCAATTATCTTGTCAGTTTCAAAATAAAATTAAAGCGATCTCATACCCACATTCATAATTAATTGTAAAATAAAAATCCATTTTACGCTCAAAGTTTTGTTAAAAATCATATAAGTAAAATTAATATACTTCGAAAATTTAAATATTGAACGATATTTGTTTAGACCTTACCTTTCCTACAAGCTAAAAGAATATTAATGACCACATGTATATACTGACTTGTTCGTAAATATTCTTGGAAACCTGTATAATTCGGCTTTCTTGGAGAAAACGACAGCTTGTAAATTTTAATTAATTATGTATTAAAAGATTTTTTTTGGTTTGAAAGATAGACTGAACTATGAGTTACGTAGGCAATACTTAAAATAGTTTTATTGCCAATACAGTCGTGTGTCATTCAAGGACGGTCATATTTATTTTTCACATATTTCGATGGTTAGTCGCTGAAGACAAGTATATCCGCCTTTAAGAAAAACATTTACTGCTGACATTTAAGTATATAAAAAGAGAAGTCAAGGCAAATCTAACGCTTATCCGGATAATTTCATGTAATTCGCATTGTAATTAACAGAAACAACGTACAAAATTAAGCATATTGTTGTAAAAAAAGTCAGCAATAACTCAATAGCACCCGTAAAGTTACCCTCTTGCATGACAACGCTCGACCATATGTTGCAAACTTGTAAAGGATACCTTGTTGTAGCTCGAAAGGAAGTTATGCACATCCAGCGTACGCGCCAGGTATAGTTCCTTCTGACTACAATTTGTTCAGAGGGATGCAACGTGGATTGGTTGGCACACGGTTTTTAAATTCTGAAGAATGGGAAATTGGTTGATTGGGTCGCTTATGGAAAACACTTTGATCAATATATTTTATCAAAATTTCTCAATGAATAATTTTAAGTAAAACGATTATCAAACAACAAGCAAGTATCTAATAAATACATGCCAAATCTAACGTGTTATATATTTAAAATGCAATCCATTGGAATTTCTACTACCCATGAATGATACATGAACTTGTAATAAAAAGCCTTCATTTCCTATTAGAAATTTCTCAATATTTATTTGTATTTTGCGTTGAATAATTGCTAAATATAGATGTTGTTTTGAATCAGAATTAGAATTTAAAAATACTAATGTGATGCAGCGTCTCCAAAATATTCAGCAGTATTCAGCAACAAAAGTGAAAGTTTGACTCCTAATTCGTAATTAACTAGATGCCAACATCAATTCTAATCAACATAAATAAATGTCTTATGTATATAAAAAGTTAAAGTTAACAATATCTGCAATACTACATCATTAAGTTCCATCCAATATATATAATAGATTATTTATATGTTTTAATATATATTTACAAGGATAAATTAATTTTTAATTAATAAAATTATTATTATAGTAGCATATTGCCCACATTTACAACTATACTTCAATAAAACTTCTATTATTTTAGTAACAGTACTTTTTATATTAGCACAATAATAACTAAATCATTTGATCTGCTTATTAAAAAGCGTTTTTGGTGTTATAAGATTCATTTTATTATTTATAATAAATCAAATATTGATTTTTTTGGTGACCGCTGTTTTAATTTAAAATTTTAGGATTAAACTCGGAAATATAAATCTATATATAATTAGTATACAGGGTAAGTGTAAATGTTTATCAAATTTATCATATTCTTAAATAAGAAATCCGAATAATATATTCCAGTGTCAACCAAAAATCAAAACGGGAATAATGATTAATAGATTATAGAACTGTAATTTGATTGGATAATCGAATCATTGTATTGAAGTTATACATTTCATCGAACCTGCGGAAATATATATTTTCAACATTATTATCAACATTATCTGGAACAATTAAATTCATATATCATATAATCATGAGGCACTTGTACTTTGCTTACGCAGCTGTATTTGATAATAAACAATTATTGCTACATACAATTATTATTAGAAAAAATAAAGCAAATTAAACAACTATTTTGTATGCAAGGTAAACATTGAAATCTGATAAATCTCATATAATTAATCTTTCTTTCTGCTTCTTAAATTTCTTCCATCCTATGGATTACATCACATTACACACAGTACCATTAAAAAGGTGTCAATATTTACCGCAAATCTAGAAACAATGAGCGACAGACAATGGCAAAATACCTCAGACCAGATCTTCGCTATAAATATTTATGCATCTTGATGGGACTATAGACGAAGACGTACGTGGCTTTCACTTTCCAAGCGACCGAAAGAAATCGATTTGGCAATCTGCGTAATTTAAAACGGAATTGGCCTCAAACTTTATATGACAAAAATAAAATATCAATTTTACTCAATCGGTTATTTTAATATGTAAGTAATATCAGCCAATTAGGAGACATGAATTATACGTATATAATTTTAACCATTACTTTAAAGTTAACAAAAATACTGGCGATAATATCATGCAAAGAAATTCATTGGGTTAAAAAAAAACACATTCGTTTCATATGTTTATATATGTGCTGCAGTAATCTTACATAAATACCATCTTTGGTAACATTATTTAACCACCGTTAATAAGTAGACATTGTTCTGCAAATACTTCATGAAATATTAAAGGTTAAACGTAAGTAATTAAAATTCTAAATGCCATGTAGGCATGTGACATTATAAAACTATGATAGGCTATGATCATGTACTCCTTGAAATGTATCAGAATTTTATGTTTAGTTTTGTTGAATTGCTTATTCCTATTTCTATTTATATTATGCAAAATAAATATAAGTAATAACACATTACTCAATAAGTTCTCCGGTTTGGTACAGATGACAGCAATTTTGACAGAGCCACATGATTTTTGATAGTAATAACTTTTATATCCTATTAGTAATGTTATATAATTGAAAATATATTAAGTGAAATATCATCTTTGTTTGTAAAACAATGGATAAATAATAATTCTGTATTTTGATAAAACTTTTGGATGTGATTTTCTTCAAGAAAGATTTTATCAGTTTAGAGTATCTCTAATATATTTATACAAGGCTATATCATTATGTTTAACTTTTTTCAAGCCAACTAAGTTAACGATTATATTTTAAATCTAAAAAAAAGTACCATGAATATGTTATGTAATAATTAATCCAAACTTCATTCGTTTTTATATAATATCGTAACAGTTATATTATATATTGAAAATAAAGTCAAGATTGTGCAGAGCCAAGCGTATAAGCACCAGCTATATATTTTCTATATTTTAACACAGTTCAAGCAGGGTTACCATAACTGTCAAGTCAAAGTTATTTTCTATTTACATCAGAACTAGCCATTACTTAACACGTCACATTGCTATATTATTTACCAGATATATTCCGAAGGTTAGTACGTATGGAAAATCCGAAATCGAAATATCATACATGTGTTAAATAGCGAATAAGAGATGTGAATATTATTAGAATAAAAACTTGAATATATTAATTGCCTAACAATATGCCAGCTATATAATAATAATTTGAAGTAAAATTTTAGATCTGTCACAAATATTAAAATTTATAGTAAACCAACCGTACGGGTTTTACGTGAAAAATAAAACTGAATAAAGAAATTTTATGTAATCAATGTAAACTTTAATAATTTGTTTGAAAAAAAAAAACTGTAAAATAATTTTAACAAGTGAGACCACAGAAATTATTAATTACTTTTTCACACCTTCAATAATAATGACTAATTCTAATGCAATTATTTATTTACGACCTTGTCAAGATCGGTATTTGGTAAGCTACTATTTGCTTTGTACAGAAATGATGGTATGCGGATCTTCCGTCATCTTAACTGTTAACCTAGAATGTGTTGTATAATTAAAAACTACCTAACATGTTACTATTCCTCATTTCAAATTTGACATCCAAAATATAACATATGTTAATGGGGAGATTATGCGCCTTATAAATTATTGCATTCCAGTTTTAGAAACTTACTCCAGTTTACTCCAAAATTATGGCATTAAAAGTGATATATATTCTGTCATATAGTTCATAACAAACATTTTCAGTATATTAATGGTTATATAAGGTTGCTAACGACTTTTAACTATTTCAGTCAGTTAACTGTGTTTTAATTCTTTCTTATTAGTATTTTAAGAGTTGCGTTCGAATGTTCAGATAGAATATAACAATTTTAAGAATTCTTAATCGAAACATCAATAGCATATAGAATAACATAAATTATTTCAGTAATGGAGATCTTGAAACAGTTAAAGAAATGCAAATACAATAATATATCATATAAATAAAATTTGTTAAAACATATTTTTAATATGCAGATCAGATTATTCTACTAAAATGGCAAATCACAACATTTTTAACTATTATGTAACATAGCAAAGCAACTATTTAAATAGAAATGTCTATAATAACATCCTTGATGAACGTTCCAAATTTTAGTTGACATTTCGGTATATTTGAATGGTGCTTAAAAAATAACTGGTGTGTGATGTCAATATTTAACCAAGTTGTTATTCATTATGATAATAGATTAACTAATGAATAGCATATATGATTCAAAAAAGAGTTAATATAATATATGACGAATGAGTTAATTTTTATATGTAATTACTTATACATACAGAAAACAACTTGTGCCTGGACATATTGCTTTACTATATATAAACAGCTAAGGTCAATTTATTATCAAGTACATGTTGCTAATATATTTTTTTCTTATGTATAGTGCCGAATTTGCTGGCATGGTGGTATAACTCAGTGGTAGACCATTCGACTGGAGATTGAGAGGTCCCCGGTTCAAACCCGGGTGCCCCCTAAGCAATTTTTTCAATAAATTTAAAGCACAATTAGAAAATTGTCGTACTAATATTCTACTAGTTCAGGTTATTATATAGCCAGTATGCGTAAATGGCAACCGAGTTAACTTAATGTTCCAGTTAATAACAAAACTCACATTTCCAAGCAACAAAATTCACTATTCAAGAAGTTCTTCAATGACTCTTCATCAAATAACATCAAAGCGATGTAGGGGAATTACAATTTGGCAATTATAATTTGCACATAGTAAAATATAGGATTGCGGATATCGATTCCAAGAAAAATAATCTAAGTGTCGTACTTCAAGTTATACATATAGATTAAAAGGGAATAAATCTAAAACAAAAACTAAACTGTAAGGACAAATATGTCTATAAATGAGTTTGAACCATATATGGGCTAATTAATTTCAATTATATCCATAAATACGTTGATGCCTTTTATTTTTTCGAAACGATCGTGGAATGTATTTGGGCATGATTAAACAAGTCAAGACTAATTAAGACCTTTAGGTGGACATCTCTTTACTCAATTGTCCTAGAAAATTAAACAAATTATTTAATAGTTTTATTATAGGTAATTCTTGATGACGATTTCGATAAAATTAGTGAATCAACTTACGAATTAATTCAACTTATTTCCCAAAATCAGCTTTTCGTCATTGTCATGTTTCTAAAAAGTGTTTCGGAATTTGTTGAAATAGTAAAACGATCAAAATCATGACGACAAATCAATTTCTTCAGGTAAAATGTAGACATAATTTATTAATCAACATTTAATCGTGGTTCAATTCCCATGTTCTATACTATCAACATAAACCGAACCACAGAAGAAAACTTGTTCGCGCAGAAGAAACAATTTATTGAGGTTACGCGATGATGCCTTCACAAGTTATTTACAATAGAACGACCTTCATAAGTACGTGTTCTAAATTTATATCACTCCAATTTCGAATACGTTCAGCATTTACATAGTAGGAAGTTAAATGAACAAATAAGTACCCCTAACGTTTTAATCGACTGGTGAAAGTTTTGGTAAAATTTTCGACAGTTTTACATTTCACCCACCATTCAAGAAAGTAATGCGGTTTTTCTTAATTCTTAATGCGTGTTGCAATGTAATGGATGTAAAATGAAAAATTATTATGTCTATGTTAATCATTATGTAGAAATACATACATATTTAATAACGTTAATGCTGTACATATGTAATTAGTTATATACCAGCGACAAGAATGAAATATTAAACATTTTATATTTAACTGTTGCACTAATTAATAATAATTAAATTTTTCTCAATTATCATAATGTAGTCATGAAGCTTTATTAGCTACATAACGTCTTTAATAGCTCGATAAAAAAGTTAATAACATAACTATTTGTATTCGGATTTCGGGTATAATAAAATATAAAAAATGGATGAACATTCCGTAGTTACAATTAGGATATCTGGTGGTATATATTGCTATTAGCTATTTAAAGTAAGTTTATTATAGATTTTCAATATAATTGCATCTTGCTACGAATATGCTAATAAATACTTATCTTTGCTTGTACTGCTATTTTCTTAATAAAAAATATTTTTTCATACCCCTAAAATTACCAAAAAAAGATTTCAACTACATACATTTACTAACATTTCAATCAAAATGATATGATACCTGGACATGGTGAATAAGTTTTGATTTGGATGAAGTGTGAATTAAATCGTGAAAATAAAATCTTTGGGAAATAGTTGGATAAAAAAATAAGTTGGATATATGGACGCCACATGAGTTAAACCAAAATACGTCGTGCATTAAATTCCCAGGTGTAGCTCGCTGCTGATTCTTAACAAAATCGAACCATTTCTAAAACGGATGGCGACTGTCGATCAAAGGTGTGTCACTTACGACAAAAAGGTTTTGCTAGCCCTTTAGTGAAATAAACAAGAAATCGTATGCTATGAGCAGCTTCCCAATGGCTAAACTCGAACGAGCATGTATTGTGAACTATTGGTTTCAATTCCCAATAATTTTCAATTTTCAATTGAATACCGCGAAACCACATCAATAGCGACTCGTCAGAACATTATAGAAATAGCTGACATCATCTGTTCAATAGTGAACTAACTTGTTTAAAAAATCACAGTAATGGCTTGTTAAAATCGACTGTTTCAGGTTTTTGACAATAAGCAAAAGGGCTTCTATAAGGATAACAAAATATAACATCCTTCAAAAGAAAAAAAGTTCTCCAACAAAGCGTCACAAATTTGAATTAAATCAGATCATACTTAGTGTGTTAAATAGCCTATTTTATGCCAACAAAATGGATTCTTTAAGACACTATTTATATTGGTTTTTGGATTGAAAAAAATATAATTGTGGAACATGTTAAGTTAATTCAACTATAACTTAAAATATACGCGTTTGTTATTAGAGATGCCAAATATTTTCGAAGCCAAATGTAAGTAAAATAATTCAGAATAATTTTACTATCTTAGCATTAAACTAAGGTTAAATTGTTTCTTAATCTTTTGTTTGTAATTTCCGTTCATCAATCATTGAGAGGCATTTTGCAATTTTTATTCAAACTCTCTAATTAATTTTCAGTAAGACTCATTGTAATCGAAAAAAAAACCTACCATTTCAAAACATATCTACCAACCTTTTAACGGCGATTATACAAACAAACTGGTTATTTAAGTATTGTTGAATATCATCTTCTGTTACTAAGTATCATATTGAAACACCTGTTAATTTTTGACATTTCGCCTTTGAAAGGGTTCTCAAGGCTGCGAACGTTTGGGGACCAGACAAATTTCGAATAATTTTATCACATATACAGTCGCGATCATAAGCAAACTAATTCTAGATGAAGCTGATTTATATCTGATTCTGTGCGATGGTAAATATTTTTGACAAAGGTTGATTCTAGCTTAGCGTTAAAATTTTTGCGTCAATTTAGATAGTTATTTAGTAATATTTGATTGGTGAGAACATTGAAATTTATTAAAATTTCAAGGGCTTGCATGTTTACTTATATTTACTTTTTACTCTTATTGACTTTTTTATTATTTTACAAAAACATATGTTTGCATATATTTTAGTTCACAAGATATTTTAAGAGTCAGTGCGAACTTTAATCAAATATTACATTATAGATGAAAATCGCTATATTATAAATTATATAAGCCTTGTGAATATCATTATTTGCGTAACTATCTACAGTATAGAATATAAAACATTCTCAAAAATATTTGTACAGACTTAGTGCCAGAAAAAGAAAGTAAGAATATTCGAGATAATAATTTCAAATAACTCGAATCACAATATATAGTCTATATATTTAATTATTTACTATAGACATTTAAAGTAAAAGTGATCTCAAGTTATTCCAAAATAAGACGCCATAACTTCGCAATATTACCGCATTTAAGCTTTAGCTTTTAATTATTTATTATTAATTTAATAATTTAGCTTTAATATGTTACAGCATTCTAAAGCAAATAAAATATTGAACAGAAATGTTTAAAAATATCATTTATTTTAATCTAATATTTCGTTCACTGCTACTTTGGGCTATATAGCCCAAATAATTGTAAAATAGACAAATTTATCAATAAGTGAAGGAAAGAAAAAAGTTAAATAAAAAAGGAGCCCAAATGAAAAGTCAAACGAAATCACAAATACAGTAATAATTTTCAATAAATAAACTATAAAGAGTATATTTGATGTACTCCATTGATATGACTGAAAACATTACACCTGGGTCTTTAAATTGCAGGAGAAAATAAAAGGCAACCAACTGTATTATTTAGCTTAAAAATAGAGGTAAACTCTAGTATTACTACTCTTATTTTATTTTATTTATTAAAAGTATACAAAACATTGTATATGATGATGTGGAAAATTGGTCCAACAAAAGAGCAATCACCTTAACTATAACTGTAATTTAAATAATACAAGCATGTATGTGTTGAAATATATTCCAGAGTTTTTTTTTGAATATTATCTTAAAAAGTACGATAGTTTCAAAACAAGTTTTTCAATATTAAATTTACAGACTGGCAAGTAATCTATTTAGGAACCAACTCAGAATAAATTAGGTACTATCCAGCATTGTTACTGGGTTACGTAGATAATGGGAAATTATGCAAAAAATAATTACACCCTAAGTTAAATTCGAGATCCCATGTCTGTCGCATTGGAAGTATCGTCGCATCCCTTAGCGCTAGGATTTCAAAATTAACTGAATTTAATCATTCTTAGCAGAAAATAAACTACTTGAATAAATATATTTTAATGATTGCTTTCAAAAATGATTACCACTAAAATTCTCTACTAGCAAATGATTAGCTCATTTATTCCTATTCATTTACTGCTTATTGAATAAATTTAATATTTCATTATATAATAATCAATCCTATAGTTTCTAACAAAGAGTTAAACAAACTTGTATTTAGTTGATTTCTATCAGAAATTAAATTCAGTGCAGAAATATATAGTAACATACTTTAGTTATTTATAAAATGTAAACATGCAAATCTCTTAGGTTTAAATGCATATAAAATATATTAATGTAATTAGCATTTATTACAACTACTAAGGCGTAATAGGTAATCAAAATCAGAATTATACTTACTTCATTTATAAACAACAAACATTAAAATATATATATATATATATATATATATATATATATATATATATATATATATATATAGCGTAAATTTGTTTAAAATAATGTTACTCAAGAAGTGTGTATGCACTTAGTGGAATATTTTATGTTAATACCAAATGCCATCGTACTTGTTTAGTACGAATTCCGCTAAGCAAATATAATGCAACAATATGAAGGCAAACTTTTACTGCTTGTGAGTTAATCACCTTTTGCAATATATCAGGAATCTAACATATTTAAACTGAAAATAATTCATGACATATCGTTGCCATAGCAGACAGAAACGAACTTAGTATTATACTGAATACTTACGGTTATAAACTTAAGGATATTAATACAATTATTTGTTTAAAAATTATTATTCATAAAGCTCTAAACGTTTTGCTGGGAGACATCAACAGTCAATGAGTTGAGTAAATTTTAAATAATTTTCAAATCAATTATTCGACAAATTGTCGACTGTTGATTTTTACGTTGATATGAATCTCATATATAATGAAAATATTATATTAATGGAAACGGACTGGTTAAAATTGCAATCGTTTCAGCTGTTAAACTGCAAATCAATCATCTCCAATGACTAGAGCGATTACATTTCGTACCTCGGTTTGATTTATTTGCCAAAATAAATCGTACTATCTTAATTAGAATCGAGGTTCTTTTCGACCGATAGGCGAAAGTAGACATGCCGCTTTTTATCTCCAGTTTTTTTTTTCTTCGGAGCGCCCGGAGAAATGGAAGTCTATCAAGAAATAAAAAAAACAGCACACTCGTTGTAGTAGCACCAAACCATTATAATTAAATAATAAAATTCAACTTTTCCTTTTTGCCATTGTCGAATTAGACGAGTCATGTGATTAAAGGCTAGTTTTTTAGACAGGATAACATTTGAATGTGCTACATCAAATCTGATAAAGTTAATTACTTATTTTACATAAGTTTAATAATGCTACTGATTATTTTCACTTTATTATTTTTTTGTGATAGATTAACGTTACCAAAGATGGATCGATGAAGCAATCGTAGAAAAATATTTTTAAGACAATTATTTAATATGTATTGTCATATCAATTTCATACGTTTAATTGTTTTTTTTTTGTATAACAATCGACTGTAATATTTTCAACAGATTTTAACAGCTCATAAAACAATCAGCTAATAAATCTGGCGAAACAAAACGCCAACGCCTTTCAGTACCTTATTCTTTCAGATCATATACACATATTATACAACATGTAGTCGAAAGTTGGTTTTATGTTTTGCACTAAAATATTAATACACTACAACCTCTGGAATCCAAGCATCTGTATTAAAATATCTTTGAATCTAGAAACTAGTTTTGTATCAGCTCGTTTTAAGGATGAATATTTATAATAGCTTACATAAGATGTGAGACATTACCATAACGATAATTTATGCTAAATATAATGTTCTTCAATAAATTTACATTAAATTAAAATTGAAAGAGATTATATTAGGAGATTTGGAGAAAATCCTGTAATTCTTAATCGGGTATCAAATAGCTCTTCAGTAAATATATTTCATTAAAGAAATATATCCAGCATATAGAGAGAATGTGAATCCTAATATACATGAAAAACTTCAAGTTTAATATAAAAAATCTGACAGAATTTAATTTAGGTCTAGGCATATATGGTTCCTGCTAGGGAGTACCTTGGTTATAATTACCTGTTACTAAACATGTAGATGTGGAAATGACAATTAAACAGTAAAATTTTAATCAGCAAAGTTAGTAGTAAATGTCATGTTATTCATGAAAGTATCTTCATCTCAGAGAATTAATTGAAATTAAACAATGGTCAAAACCCAACTATTATCTTATTAAAAAATACTACAGACGCTAGTATAAACTGTCCTTAACATTTTCACTTCGAAATATTAAACATCTTGCCCAACTAAGAGTTAAATATGTTACGTAAAATACGACACTAATAATAATTACGAAAAATTTTCACCAACAAAGGAAAATGTGCACTAAAAAATGTTGACGATTCGACGAAAGATAATTATATATTATTTTTGAGATATTCTCTAACTACATTTATATCAAAGATCATTAAGTGTTACTTTTTATTAAGTTTAGATATTTTTGATGAAGATGATATTTTTATAGCACTATATTATAATACAATAAAATTTATACGTGTCTTCATTGAAAATCTACGGCTAATATGTTTCATTAATAAAAGCGTGTTAATACTGGGTTCAATATATTATATGAAGTTATTATAATACACTTGACAGAAAAATAATTTTCGAATAAAAAAGTTAAAAAGTGGACTCGTCATCAATATAAAATCAGGAAGATTGTTTCTATAATCAACAATGAGAAGCTTTATCGCACCAGTCGCTTTCAGTGTTCATTGAAATAAATGATACTTACAATACTAATCCTTACAATACTTCAAAATATAATAATATAAACAATTATCTAAAACAAAGCTCACAACTCTTATTAAACATAATAATGTTAGTTCAATAGTTAGTATAATAGTTTCATTTCAAATATATTTTTGCTAAGATCCTTCTGACAACTATTTAAATCATAATAACACCCTTTGTATTTTTATAACCGTTATTGAACCCATATATAAATATAATTTAATGATATAATCTAATTTCCGTTTTGTTCACCATCAAACCCACTCTAAAACAAGTGAAACAATGATAGTAAAACATTACGATGTACGTTTCTCGCCTTTGAGTACTATCGCCTGAACCAATCTATGCTTAGTTTGGTAATGGCCTGCGAATTGCAGCATATAATTCAACCATTAACCCACCGTTAAATTGTTTTCGAACAGATGTGTACGTTTGATGTTTTTTTTTGCAACCTATGTGAACATTTCGAAACATAAACAGTACAATTTTATTGTATCATTAATTATATTTATATATATAAAAAATTGCCGTATAATCATTAATATTAACTTTATAGTAGTTGTATGATGCAAAAGATGTCGACCACATGAATGGAAGCAGACATAATTCACTCATTTGGAACGCTTGTAATGTTATTTTGATTATATGGTACTAGCTGATATATAATTGGTGTGAGCCTATTCATGGTCCTATAAATTAATTTCTTATAGGATTTTATTTTGATCACTACTATCTGCTACTTTCTTTTTAATACGCAATATTTGAAAGCGATGCCGAAAATAATCTTGTAATTTATCCTACTTAATAAGAACAATGTTAGAAATGCTTTAATTAAATGCAACAATTAAATTAAAAATATTAAATAAAATGTTCCATACAAATAAGCAAAATTACTAACTTGATATTGTTACATCAGTTTAGTTAAATGATTTAATTTTATGGTTAGAAACAGTGACAAGAGGGTAAAACGTTAGTTTTTGTTCAGGAACTATGTTTCATTATGTTTTATCATAGCTTTCTTAATATTTCATTTTAAGTATTGTTACTTTGAACAAAGCGTTAATATTTCTTGTATAACGACTCTTGAGTAGAATTGTTTACGGCTATGACAAATGTTTAATACTCTATGTCGTTTAAATTTTATTACTGTTACACAACGTGAACATTGAAACTAGACATGTAATATTAATGCTAGATGAATGTTTTTGGTTTAACTGAAAATTTAGAAAATCTAAAATGTAGCCCTTTCAAAATATGCGTAATTTTAATGTAATTTACTTAAATATACTGTTTGAAACTTCTAAAAAATGTGAGATAATAGTAGTGGAATAAATGTTTTTACTGAAACATGGGAAATAATTTATTAAGGTTTCGTGGTATTGTATCAAAATAATAAACACCCTTTTTACAAACTGTTTATTTTTGAATTTTACAATATATTCGTTCGATATTTAATTATGTAGTTTCTGGTTTAGGTATATATTCTAATCACAATAATTTTTAGAAGTTTCAATACAGCATCCATTTTGGGCACTAATTTTAACCCCCCTTTGTCACTGTTTCACCCCCCACCACCACCACCGTTGTCAACACAATAACAGCACGAAGGGCACCGCGCAGGATGATGATAGTCCAGTCCAAGTACGTGTGATCTCGTACTTACAATGAAAAGAGAAAAAATGTTGAACCTGTTGCACACCTCGATCTCGGAACACTCTCACTTGATTGAGTATGGGTACTGAATCTGGCGAATTAGGATGTTCGTTTTTATACGCGGTTCATCTTTTACATTTTGAGTCATGGTACGGCGATGCCCACCTCCGATCGTCGGCGGGATTCCTTGACGGTCGCGATCGTTTCGCCTTGGTCGACGCATCCTGGACGGTACGATCCGCTTCTTTCGTTAACATGATTTTGCGTTGCGTGTCTTGATACAGAAATATGATTTTTTATATATCACAATTATCTTTTGTTTTAATCACTAAAAAATATTTTCGCTAGTTATATGAAACCAATAAAGCTGTCAAATTAATATAAGTATGTAATAATTATACACAATGGACCAAAAATTATTCAAATTTCTAAAAGTTGTAGTTATTTTTTTTTAATTAATAAAATGAACTTTTGAAATGAGAAAATGACAATTTCATTTCTATATTAAACCTGTTACGTATGTATTTATATTTGTAAATTTTAGCCACGGCAACTCCTTGAGTTTTTCAGTGGTTGGACCTGTTGCTTAACGACCAACTTACATTCTAGAAGATATCCAGTCTTACCCAGCCTGCTTATTGGCTTGACTGGGATAGTTTTTCTTGTCGGATAAAATAAATATTATATTATTAGGCCTATAAATAAATCTTAAAGTATTCTGAATGAGAAGCTTTATTGTGAAAAATCGGTTCAATATATTTAATTCAAAATATTATTAGTATACCAAAGGAGATACATCTTTCTGTATTTATAGGAAATAAAGTGCTGCTCAGACAGGTTACGACCCATAGGTCAGGATAAATAATAAACAATAGGAACAAGGTCTGTGAATACACCGGGTGTGGTGGCAATTCCTGTTTTAATGCCTTGCAAATATGTTTTCACCGGTTTTGCAACGTGAATTCGAGCTTTGTATAGTTGAATAATAACATTGTTGTGTCTTTACTTATATTACGGCCATTTTTCGCGCACTGCTCGGGTTAAACATATCAACTGAAGTCGATAGTAAACCCAATAAATGGTATTATTGAGTAGTGCCTTCAAATCCACGTGTTTTAACCACATCTAAACCAGTATTTACATACTAAAATCGATAGAGCATGGTAAATATAAACTTCAATTCTTAAATTCTTTCAACAACTTTTCCGCCTCATTCTTCGAATTGAAGTGAAAAAGTAAAACTTCTCACAAATGTCATTTACTCGGTGCAAAACTCAATATTTTCAATGCACTAACAAAAATTTCGGTTTACACTTCAGCGAAACGGCACAGACTACAAGCTACGGCTTCTACAGCTAAAACTTCAGGCTTAAAGGCTTACCCAATGAGTCTAAAAGTATATTTTCTTCATTCCCATCTTGATTATTCTAGAAATTTTGGGAAATATGAATGAAGAACAAGATGAACGATTTCAACAACATATGAAGGAAGAAATACCGAGGAAAATGGTACGTCTTAGTGCTGTCAGACTACTGTTTAGAGAGACCTTGCGGATATTCCCCACAAGCTAAAATGTACAAAGACGAGTCTCATCGCGAAAAAGAACATTTTAGTTTCTGCTAGTGAACGTATATATTAGATGCAATAATTATGTGTGGTTTGGTAGATTAATAGTTATTCAAATTACCAAGAAACATGTCATGTCACAAAAATTAAGTGATTTTGGAATTCTGAAAACCCAACAATATAAGGATTATGTAGGAAAACTTAAACAGCGCTTAGAATCCTTTTACAGACCTGTGTCCTTTTGCAAACAATATTTTTGAGTTTTACATTTGGTGAGTATACGAATAAGTCAGATGGTTTCCCGAAGTGTGATTAAACGACATCATATGGTTCACCATATAAATAAGTACGTATTTTCCTAATAGGTTATCGTATATTAGTAATTTTTATTTCTGGGACTTGTTAGTTGGTCATTACTAAGGCGAGTCACATCGGAAAATGTAAGTGTTTGACCTTGACTCGCATATCTGTAGGTATCATTGGGATTCGTAACAATAGAGCATCTTAAAATTTTCTTTCTAAAATTGTACCTCCGATTCAGTGAAAGTCGGATACAGTTGCAAAGTTATGGTGAATTGAACCTGCCTGTCAAACCCAGTAACTTTAAGAATTTGAATTTTCAACTTTGTCTTGATTCATTACAGTATTGATAACCTTATGCACGTAGGTTATTTTCTCGTATTATATTATGTTTTATGGTGCAATTGATAGCATTAGTATCAATATATTCAGTTACTGCTATAACACGTCCACTCGCAAATTTTCTGGATCTAGGTAATAATGTGGAAAACTTTAGATATCAATTAATTATTTATCAAATGTCCTTTTCTAAGTTCCAATATTCAACATTTGTTTTGGAAACATTCAGTGAATATATCATTATGTATTTCTATACACATGAAGGTTTTATCTATTTTTAAAGCCGATTTCTGTACATTCAATTTAATTGCATTTCTTCTACGTTCTTTGAGATTGATTTTTTAATTGTTGACACTAACATTGACAAAATTATTTAAAGAAATATTCATTTCAGATTCCTTTGGTTAATTATAATAACACTTATTACATATTATTAATTAATTATATATATATATATATATATATATATATATATATCTATATTTGTAAATAGATATTTAGAGCCAGTACCGCGAGTAGAAGGAAGCCTGTATGGCTGCCGAACAAACCAATTAAATATTATAGTAATCTAATTTTCCAAAACAAGATTAAAAATACTAATATTAAAAAAACAGAAACTATTCTTATACTTTTTCTAATTTCAGCAAATATTATTTTAAAAATCTATACTTATTCATGTATAAGCAACCTAGTATTTTAATATAGTTATAACAAATACCTTATCTGTAGTATTTATTTAAAACCATATTAGAAATTTTAGTAGATTGTATAATAAAAATTAAAAATTATAAAGATTGGAAAAACTATGTCCAACCAATTTCTATTATTAACTATGCAAAATATTTATTTTTGCAATCAATAAAAGTAGAAACCACCCGATATGTAAGGTATAATTTCCAGCACCACATCTTCCTTCCCTTTCTCCATTACAATTTTGAACCAAGTATGCATCATTTATAATGTCAACTATTAAAAAATCAAACTCAAAGAACGTAGAGCAAATGCAATTACATTTAATGTACAGAAATCGGCTTTAAAAACAGATAAAACCGTCATGTGAATATAAATACAGAATGATATATTCACTGAATATTTCCAAAAACGATTGTTGAATATTGGAAGTTGAAAAAGGACATTTGATCAATAATTAATTCATACCTAAAGTTTTCCAAATTATTACTTAGAACTAGAAAAGTTGCAACCCATCAATTATTTTCAGATTATGAGAACTTAAGTAAACTTATGGACATATATTTTGTGTCGAAGGCAGTAAGTATAAAGGTAGCAGCCGTCAAATGGATAGTCATATTTTTGTGATAAGAGAGAAAAAGTGGTCGGAATATAGTTCTTCTATCAAATATAAATCGCATATAGTACCGAGCGGTAATACATGATCTAGCTCAGGAAATTTGTTGCTCTGAAATGCAATTTAATTATGAAATGGCGAGAAAATTTACTGATAAATCCACTTTCAAGAGAGTCATATTGAAAAAATGGCTGTCTACAAAAATACTCCCAAGTATGTGCGTGTGTTATTTTGTAAGTCATTGCCACGTGTAAAAGTAAATTTTGTGATATTAGAAAGAATATGCAAAAAGACAGAAATATTAAAATATAGTATATCAAGGCTTTATATAATAAAATATTGAATAACCAACTGCAAATTCAGTTACAAACGACAATATGTATTTTAAAAAATGTTTTTATTATTCAAGTTCGTGTTGCGTACATTATTGAAAATACTTACCATATATATGTAAACAATTTGCTCCTGAAATCTTTATTTCGGATATAGAAAAAATAGTTCCGCAAAATCATTGTCTAAATTGTTACTGTCATCCTTGCGATTTGTATTTTTTTGTGAATCGAAACCCTAATAATATAAAAACCTTAAATATAAAATACATTTTATAAATAAGTTCGCATAAAACCTTTATTGCACATCAATACAATGTACTTCTCAGGCAACCATCATATTATATAATATAATATGAATATTCGGAGACTATATCACCCATACACTATGTTATATCGTGAAGATACATTTATATTACCAAATCCGGGATAAGATCCCTTTCTACAATAATTGTTGGAAATTTTACCATCACGGATTTATGTATAGCCATGATATATCATTAAATGACCAAGAATGACGTATGCAGATTGCAACAGTCGTAGAATACCGAGTATCATGGCCCTCTTATAAACAGTAATAATATTTAAATCCTTTAAATAGAAACCTGAATTGCAAGGGAAAATTTATTACGGTAGCACCTCAATGTTAATCAATATGCGAGGGAAATTCGTTACTTTTATCTGAAAGGACAATCAAGGTTGAATTGGATTTAAATATAATAGTGTAAAGCTTGTCGGGTTTAATTTATTTATTATCACCTGTTCGAATCACCATCTTGTTATTTTGTAGGAAGCATGTGTATTGTTGTATTTGATTACGGAGTAAATGATTTTTTGTCTTGTTAAAATATACACTAACTTGTTTGACATTATTAAAGAGTCGTGTTATATGCTATATGAATCTCTATAGTTTATAGCCAATATTACTTCTTGTTTCCTTATTATTATTAATTTATATTTAGAAAAAAAAGTATTATCTAGTACACTGTCAGCTATCAAAGTAAGCACGCTTAATTTTTTAATCGAAAGTTATTCAACATAATGTATTTAACATTATTTATAGTATCCAGTCTTGTCCTAGAATGAACATAGATTTGGTAGAATATATAATATATATATATATATATATATATATATATATATATATATATATATATGTATATATAACAATATAACCAATAAATAACTAATCTTCAAGTAAATATTACTAACAGTGATAAATAATTCAGTATAACAAAAAGTATTTACAACTTATGTGCAATAAATATAAAATGTAGAAATTTTAATAAAACATGTGCCGATAAATTGTAATAAAAGTAAGATATATAAAATAATATATTAGCTACTTTAACTTTATTATGGTAACAATTTGAATTCTGTTAATAAATAATGATGAAAACACGAATTATCGATGTAAACAACTGTTAGCCAACCTAACCTAATTGTTAAATCGATGGCTTTAACGTTTTTGTACATACATGATTTTTTATTTAGTGCTATCGAGTTGTCCAGCCTATAGACATGGTACTCATGGAATGCTCAAAATTGCATTTTTGATTTTCATTATATTTGTTGTTTGATTTAAAAAATCTGCCGCCGAAGCCCACCAAACACATTTAGAAGCTGCTGCATTTTATTCCAAATGTCAGTTGTGGTTTTATCGATTTAATACTAGTGATTTTCGTGTTATTGGCAAAGAAAAACCTCCAGTGCCAAGGTTCGAAATCAATGAATCGAACTTTCAGACAAATTATAAGTTGATTAATCAACTATATTCTTATACAAACGAATGGGAAATGGAAAAGGAGAGAAAATGGCCACCGCAAGAACGGTCAATAAATAATATTTTGAAGTATTTCAATATCGTCGTGGCATGACTTATAAAAGCAAAAAGTGATTCACTAGTCATGGGTTAGTTCGGGAGAGCTATGCTTATGGACAAGCAAGAGGAATTTTTATGTCCATAAAGTCCATATATGCTGTACATATGGCCAGATCACCAAGGTACAATGTATTATTAGGTACTAAAACCGAATGAAACTTTTACCGAAAATGTCTACCGATGTCAGTTAAACAAATTGAGCGGCGTATTGTTGCAAGAAAAACTATCAATATAGAGTAACCGACGGAAGGTCGAACATTCTTGCATGACGATGAACGTAGCCGAGCTTTGCAAGGGATGTGAAAGATTGCTGCAAAAGATATGTTGCAACTGGAACGGGCAGTTTCGCTGTAATCAGCATTCCGCCCAAACATAGCATTGTTTGACATAGTTCAGAAATGTTGAAAACATGCGAAACTGAATCTATGATTTGATCACTGCCAAATCAATATCGCTGTTTCGACAGGGTTTTATCATGTTGTCAGAAATAGTGGAGAAATTTGTAGAAAATTACAAAAATAATTTTGTTAATATATGTTTTACCAACTTTTCACGTTTAATACGAAAATATTTGCCTATTAAAAAAGCCTAAACAACTAAAATATATGCAGTTGACTCCACTGCGGCCAAACTTTGTGTATTTAAATCTCCTTCAGTAATTATTTATTATTTGCTTGTGATTAATTGATAAAAACTAGATTAATTTTAAAAAAATTATTTCGGATGTAAGTGAATGTTCAGCAAAATATACAAATTATGATTTTAATGATTAAAATTGCAATTTTAACTAGTGTAAACCATACATAAGAGATAAGTTATCTGCTAGTGTAAATCCTTCAAAGTTTATTCAGCTCTATAATATATCGAATTTATTATACAACAGAAAACAGTGCCAAAATATAATTAAATTAAAATTGAACCAAAAACTTATATTTTATAGAATAGTAACAAACAGAATGTAGTTAGTATCTGATTTTGTCGAATGAAACCAAACAAAACAATAATATAAATACAAACTTTTAACAACAGCGGATTAATGTGAAATGGAGTGAAATGTGCTGTGATTGAGGTATTAACGAAATTTTTCATAGGTACCTCTCACGATGTCACGGATATTAGTGAATCAATATTTAATTACGATACCGCATAACTCTGACTTAATTAGAGCAATAGCCTAATTATAAGTTAACCTTAACTGATAAGTTGACTGCGGTTTATTGACTTGCGAAAACTGCACAAGAAGAAGTCTAGCAGGGTCAAATCCCCCGATATTTGGTAAACATGCTCTCAAGTTCTTTATGTAGATATCGTCTAACTTCCCATAAGAATTTAGTATCGAAACCCTTTAATATAAAAGTGGAATAAATATTGCCTCTACGGGTGTTGCGAACATCTACTTGCCCCTTTTGTATCATACATAAGCTTTAACAATGTATTATCGTACAAGACTGAATACTAACATAAAAGAATAATATAAATTTCACAAAATATCCACACGCCGTCGAATTGTTTATTTAATTTTTTATTTAATATATAGTTACCAAATAACCACTGTTTAAAAACTATAACACTAAATCATCTTTATATGTCCTAACAAATATGTAAAACTATACGTATAAAAACAACAAAAATACAATTTAAATAATTTATAACTAATTTGTGAAAGGCAGACAGACCTTTTACATTATTTTTAAAAGACGGAACGCAACATCATATTATAAAATATATCCCTTTTAAGTCCACAGTAAAGGTGAAGCATAAAACAATAGCTTAAATATACGAAAATACCAATTATGTAACCTTAAATGGCCTTTTTCTGGGAGGTTAGATGATGCGAGGTTAAGCTATTTAAAATACACAATGCAAAACCAAAATATACGTATTAATAATAGATATACAGCATCCTGGACGCATGCTAATCCTAAGTAGATGGAAAGCCTGCACATTAGCAAATAGTTGGTTTTAACTGTATTATCTATACATATCTATAAAATTACTGCACTTCGCATAATGTAGAAATGTTAAATAATTTATTCCACATATTATATAAATTCAATTAGTGTATATCATATAATCGGAATATTTATCGGAATATATAGAAAGGTAAATATTACGAAGAAAGGCATTATTGAAAGAAGAAATAAGTTTTTATTTGAATAATGTATAAAATGATTAAAAATTACGTTAGATGCTGATAAAGACAAGTTGACATTATTACAACCTTTTTATAATTTGAAACCAAAAAACCAAGAAGAAAAAAATTCTGAATCTATACATCTCAAACACATATCTTTTTAAATTCTGTTCTGTCGGAAAAACGAGAATTTTTAACCATCTTTTTGCATTTCGGAATTTTTAAAATTTAAAAATTAATGGTTATTGTTTTTCTTATAATAAATTGGAGTCTAATTTTTACCGACTAGGGTTTATCTCGACTGGAGCTATTGTTTAACAAAGCCAACGTTAACCCACGATCCTCGGTACCAAGCCTACCGACTGGCGAGTGACTAACTTAGACATCATCCCAGAAGACCGGTCTTACCCAGCTTGGTTACTGGCGTAGCTCCGATCATTCTTCTCGTAGGATTTTTCACTTCGGCCTTATGGGAAATCATAATTATAAATATAAACTTAAATTTATAACCAATGCATCAGCAGGATTCGAAGCCGTCACTGCGGCAACAATAGGAGGACCGTCCTGTTGCCGTGAAATTATGATAGCTTAACTGTACACCATAGCAGTTAGCAGAGAATGCTAACACCAAATTTCAAGTAAATCGGTTCAGTAGAACTTAATACCATGTCAACCATCTCTAAAATAACAATTTGGAGTAAAACGCCTTTAAATTTTCCATTCCGGCTAAATAAATTTAGATGCACGGCTTACGTATACGTGCACGTAAGATGTTGTTCTTAAAGTTTTAAGCTTTAAAAATGAGAAAATATCGATTATTTAAATTTCCTATTGGGAACGGTTTATGCAAAATGCCTCATTAATTGTTGGTAATCTATAATATGTCTTTACAAGTTTTCTTCTAAATTAACCCGTAACACTCATATCTTAGTGATATTCGATCGGCCCAAAATTACTGAAAAAAATTGAAGTATACATAAAATTTTAACAATGAGAAATAAGACTAATCAATGATATATGTGACCTTTTCCCACTATTACGGTAATACTGTAGATACATAACTGATAAAAACGATTTTTACAACCCTCCTTTGAAGCCAGACCTACACCAGAAGTTTTGCAGACAGCCGAATGAAATATGCAGCCTAGTAAAAAATTCAACCAAAATTTCTTACAGTTCATCAGTCGATTTTAGTTTTGTATTAAGGAGATTGAATATGACGAAAGTTTAAAAGATTAAAGTTTTTCATTAAGGAATGGATAAATATAAATTATACATACTAATACTTGGTTTATAAGTTGTTGAAATCATTCAACTTTAATTAATCCAATATATCTAGTGATCTATTAAATCAGAAGAAGACATATTTCACAATGTCTCCATTATCTACTTCCAACTCATACATCTAGAATGAAGTAGGAACTGATAAATTCTCTGTATATGAAACAGGTCAAATAGCGGATTGAATATTATTTTTAAAACGTTATTCTATCACAAATTTAACCAATTTGCTGACGTCATTCCTTGAAATGATAAAGTTATTTTCGAATTTTGTTGTAAAAGTTTACTCTTTGAAACACTCAAAAACAAGATTTTAGACATCCATTAAAAACAAAAATACTATGAAATGCAAAGTTCAGTAATAAGCACAACTTATAAACAATGCTTTTATATATACCGATAGATAAATATGTATAGTCTATTCAAAGTTTTTTTAGTAAGGCGTCACGGATATTTGTGACGTCGAAACATTGCAGTGTTGCCGCATTAATTCTGAGTTTTAGTTCAGTTTAGCTTCGACAAAAAATCCAATCTAAATAAAATAATTGAACAAAAATGTTATCAAATATAATTTATTTTAACATTATAGTATATATAAAAACTACAGTTAATTATACAGTCACTATAACGTATAGGTAAGAGTTAAAACTTCTTATAACTATTGCTTACAAGAATTTTGCAAACATCTCACAGCTGGTCGCCGTCGGGTTGTCATATGTATCCTAAATTACTCAGAATATTAGCTACAATTACTACAGGATATAAACCGACAAACATTGTTTTAGCCCTTTGATTATTTTAATAAATTTTAAGTCGCTCCGTAATATATCATATTAATTTGTTTGAAAATGCCGAAACAGAGAAAATTGTCTGGCTGGAAAGTGTACATACAAGAATTAGGGATATAACCCTCAGAGACGGATTAAACGGAACTTCCAGACATTATCTTGAAAATAATTCCATTTTTAAAGGCATAAAATAGGACCAAGGAAGATAAACCATTTGGATCTGCTTATCATGATGAAATTTGAATATTTCAAAATGATTCATTGTGGCACTCTTGGCAAGTTAGTAACAGAGAAAGTGCAAAGACAACAAACATTTATGGAAAAAGGTAAAGGTTACCATAACATTCAATTAGGTTTTGTTGATCACTATATTTAATAATAATTAATTGCAGATATATTGCTAGTCGAGAGGAATATTCCATCAAAAACTGTTTGGATATGTGGAAGGAAGCATTGTCAACCATAACACCTTCGGTTTAGATGAACTCGATAAGGCATACATAGGAAGTAATTGATAAATGGTGGAATCGTGAACATGTTTTAGATAGATTAGAAATTAACAGTTTAGTGATGGAATTGGACAATGGGTCGGAAAATGAAAATGACTGAAACAAACTTTCAGAATATGTGATAATGCTGTGCAATGCTAGATATTCCTGAGACAGAGCGATGAGAGTGGAAACAACTAAATATATGCACATAATTAATTGAATATAACTGCAGAAAATCTCTTGTAGGGCGTGAAAGATTTGTGTGCACAGATATGTTTGTAACTGTTCAAAATTAAACATATGCGTTAGGTTAGAACGTATGAGGAGAGAATGAATACTAACTGTTTTCTAGATATGGTAAATGCATTAGACGGATTTAACTGACTAATTTTATGAAGAATGGTGTATACAGATAGTAGAAGAAAAAATAAAATATACAGTGACACCAAGATGACTTGACAAGTAAACACGCCATCGAAGGAAACCAGAACTAAACGTAAAAAGGTAAATATGCTCTCGAATGAAAGTAAAATACGTTTCTCAAATATACAATTGTTCATTAGATGGATTAGGCCTCCAGGGAGATACCACTACATAAAAAACGCGTCTAGAAACTTTACTGCATGGATGGTGTGGAAAAGAGTTCAATATAAACAAAACAAATCTAACCTACAAACTATTATACCTGTGTTCATAATTGTAGTTTTAAAGCCTTCGATAATATATGTATTAGATGTACTATAATGCTAAAATAAATTTTATTTGATAAAATTTTTGCGGCATGCGGAGTTGATGCGGCAACATTGCCATTCCCCCAACTTTGAATATATATTGAACCATATGTATTGATTTGGTCTCTCTAAGAGTTTAATTCATGATGATGTCAAGCTTGAACACACATTTGATATATGATGATATAACGGTTCTCTATTGTGTTACCATTCATAAGTAATCCTGACAAAATTGGTACGAGTACCTTGAAAGTTCCAAGGATACTTAGTCATCCTTTCTACAGCAAATAAGGAACTAATTAAATTTGAAGATAATTAGTGCCTTAAATGTCAAAATTGTATGTGCATTACTCGTTACTCCTGCTGGTTAGAATGTGAATCCCATTGAAAAAAAATCAAATCTCCTTGGCATTTTTTAAAATTAATGGTAAACATATTTATAACATTCGTTCATGCTTTTCGTTTATTAGTTTCAAATATATATATATATATATATATATATATATATATATATATATATATATATATATATATATATATATATATATGTGTGTGTGTGTGTATGTGTGTGTGTCTGTGTGTGTATATACATTTGGAACCAATAAACAAAAGGCTTTCACCGTCCCAAATATTACTGAACCAAACTGTGAAGATGATTGTACGAAATTATACTTTTAGCAAGGCAATGTATTGTATCAATAAAATAAAAACGATTATTTTACAATACAAAATAAAACTCTTGACATTATTACAAATTACTAGACATTATTTTTTTCGTTATTTGTTAGCCATCACTTATTACCATCTTTGTTATAGCTTGTTGGCATAACTTATTTTGAGGTATAAGTGAATATAATCTACATGAAAGTGCTCTTCGGCTCATATGACAACTATCCGACTTTAGGATTTTTATCGGCACCTTTTTGAATTCAATAACAAATAGTCGTATCTTCAGAATTCAATGAATGAAGTATTTGGGTTAAAAAATTTCCATTATATTAAAATAGGATTGAATCGGCCGATTGGTCTGTAAAGCCACTTCAAAAAATCGTTATGTTTTTTTGTGAAAATAAAACGGTTTTAAAATAAAATTTATAATTGTGTATTAAACCCTACATTGTTCATAACGGGCGCAATTGATATGATTATGTGGAGATTATAATTTTCAAATACCCCCAATTTACCAGAATCAACTTACTTTTCAACAAAACGGCAATCATTTCGTAGTTATCCAAAACCACCTGCTTTTCTTTTGTCGTTTATTCAAGGGGAAGGTGTTATATAGTGCGACTGAAGAGGCCGTGATTGTTCGAAACAAAATGATGAGATCTGATATGGCAAATGTTTACGTTATTAGAGTTGTACAGTCTTTCTAACAAGTCGTCACTTATATTCGTTGAAATAAAATAGTTTTTAAGCAGATTCAAAGTACTTATTTCAAACCCTATATACTTCATTTTTATATAAGGCTACTAAGAGAGACTTGACACAAAATATAATTCCACAACAACCAAAGTTGTATACCATGCCAGTTTGTCAATGTCATGGACATAAATCAAGAGCTCTACGTCAACACCACAGAGTAAATGGAGATTTAAATTTGCAAGTTTAAACTTTGTAGGTTCTTATTATTATTTAACTTTGAAAAATGTTCAGCAAAGTCCCACTATCTAAATGCTACAATAAATTCGTCGGAAATTCATTTCGTTTATATTGCTCCTTTGTTGTTTATTTTGTGCGGGACATAAGAAGTGTGTGTTTAACGCCTTTCTACGTTTTTATGATTAAATTAATAATAAAAATTAGTTCATTATTATGCATATTCGTTCTAAGAGTTATTGTATAACTGAGTGTACAGAAAGTAAAGATGGCACGCCGTTTTTCACACAAAAAATATTCGATTTTATTTAAAATATAGCTAGATCATGTTCAGCTGTAACACAGCAATGTCTTTACCTGGTATGTATACAATTATATTCATAGAGCGTTATATATATAGCATATATATCTTTTTTTTGAGAAAGTTAACGTACTTTTCAGCTTGTTAGAAACAAGTGGGTTATGGTTGGAAAAGTGTTGGTCAGACTACACGCCAAAATATGTTCAAAAGGAACAATGTGTGGACTACACTAAAAGGACTCTTTTATCCCAAAGTCAATTAACATTTGAATAAATAACATTTAAACAACATTTACATTTAAAAAGATGGTTCTAGAAATAGCGTAACTTTTTTAAGGTGTTAGTTTATTTAAAGGAATATATTTTGGCATCTTATCTTAACTGGTATATCCAAGGCTCGAGATCAACATGTTATGGCTTAAAGCTACTTAACAAATTAATTTTTAAATTTATTGGAGATTCTATTAGCATGGATTTAAAAAGATAAATCTCTCAATGTTATGAAAAAGGTAATTAAATAAAATTTTTGTTTACAACCACTTCACGCTAACTCCGCAGACCATCAAGATAAGATTAAATTTATAGAGATATGGGAGTACATTATGCCCCACTCCGCAACTCCGTCCAGACTGTTTTTACATATGGACTGAAAAGTCCCGGCCCTAATACATAGATGGCGCTAGTTTTATTGATTTCACCACTTTTTTAGTTAGCACTAATCCTAAAAAGAAAGCTGTTAAAATGTCATGATATTCTATTCATAAGTTTGTAAGTTATTTTGCTAAGGATAACACTGCTTTTTTTATTTTCAAATCAATGAATCAAAAACAATTTCGTATTTTAATGTTACACTGCTTTTTGATGGAAAAATACCGTTAAATCGAAGCAGTGGCTTCAAAACTAACGTAAGGACTTCGGTCTATTAGAAACAACAATAAAATCTTAGTTTGCTGACGTCAAACGAGCTTGTAGAGCGAGTAGTAGTAACACCAGGAAATATTTTAAAAAATCCATAAAATCGTTTTGAATTATCGAAAAGTGATGTTGAGTGAATTAATTTAAATCGCAAAGATATTAAAAGAACGTGTTGATTTTATATTGATGAGCATATTGACTATAAGAAGATGCTGTTCAAAGTGGGTGCAGAGTTTGCTCACTGCTGACCAAAAACAAGCACGTCATTCTGAGTAGTATTTGGCCATGTTTAAACGTAACAAACCAGAATGGTTGTATCGATATATGACAATGAATGAAATATGAATCCATCACTTAGCTCCGAAATCAAAACGATCGTCATCTGAGTGGACAGCAACTGGTGAACCTCGTCCAAAACACAATTATTGGCTGGAAAATGTATGGCCTCGGTATTTTGAGATGGGTGTGGTGTAGTATTAGTCCACTATTTTTAGAAGGGAAATGTCATCAACACTGAACACTATATTGCGTTATTGGGGCTTTTGAAGGTCGAAATTGCGAAGAAAAAACCACATTGGACAAAGAAATAATTTTTGTTTCATCAAGACAATGCACCGTGTCGCAAGTCAATCAAAACTATGGCAAAACTACATGAAATGAACTTCGAATTGCTCCCACATCCACAGTATTAGCAACTACTGGCTGTTCGCAGACCTCAAAATATGTTCACCCGTAAGAAATTTCGCTCAAATGAAGAGGTAATCACTGAAACTGAGGTCCATTTTGAGGCAAGAGGTAAATCATTCTACAAAAGTGATTATGTGGCTCTTGAAGGAGATTACATTGATGAATAAAGAAAATTATAAACAAGAAAAAACCTCATTACGCCCGGTACTTTTTAGCCCTTGTGCAGGACTTTAACCGATATTAGTTATTTCATTCTTAGATTCTGCAGTGTCAGTAACGTAACGTTTTAACAATAAGCGTACATTTCAAATTCATTAATTCAGTTCACTTATAAGTTTAACACATAATGGTTTTCAGAATAAAATTATACAGATATTATATTAAAATGATGCATGATATATTTTTGGTTTAAGGCAATTTTTTATCGTTCTAATTCATGCTCGTGATGTACATCTGAGTATACATCATTATCAGATTCTTAATATATAATTTGAAAATCTCCAAGGAGTTGTTTTTCGCAACTATATTATATCCCAATATTCTGGCACCTTCTAACTTCTATTCAGACAGATACAGCACAATTTGACAGGGCATCGATTGATTTATTTCAGAAAAAATAGGAAACAAACTATTAAAATTTGCATCATTCATGTATTATTTTAAATCATAATAAACCATTGATCAGACTTAATATTGTATAGAATATTGAACCTCATTTACTTTTAAAAAATTCATTGTTTTATATTAATATTACAAAATCATTAACATTATTTCCATTTAAAGTATATTAAAATTTTAACATTCTTATAATCGAACTCCTATATAATTTATACATTAACCTTAACATTTATATAATATTTTTTATGCAATAATTTGTGCAATATTTTAAAACACTTAAATTTTAATTAGATGTTGTCAAAACAACGTCCACCGGAAAATAAGCCATGTAACATAACATTCCTTATGCAAGTTCACTTTTGTTATTCTACTTTACCGGGCCTTTAATTAATATTTAAATTAAAAAGTTTTTTTTTTATTTTGGTTATATAGTACTTGCGATATTTAAATGAAGTTCACATAGCATACAATAGATAAAGTGTTTTTTTATAATTTCTTCTATACTTTTCCTGTGTTCAGTCCGATATAATGTATAATATTCATTACATTTTTACTATTAAAATAAAAATCAATCTTGATTTATCTTGAAGTTTTTGTAAGTATGTTTGTAATTGTGTAAGTGTGGTAAGTATATGTTGAATCTGAGAGAAAGGGAGGGAGGGAAATACGAAGAGACATTATTGCTTTCAACATTAATATTGCTTTGATGAAGAAATATTTTAAAAATATTTGTAAATTTATTGTATATTTTAATTTTGTAAACAATTTATGCTGAATAAAATTAATTTTATGCTTATTATGCAATGGAGGGCCACAAGATACACCCAGAGATCTATTTATTGTTACAACACGGTTTTGTGTAATACTGTACTACAATAATAAGGTATTTCTTAAATTTCAGATTTCGTATTAATTTTAATGTTATTTTAAAATTTTCCACGTAATATACAATCCTCGAAAATTAAAAATGTATTTTTCAAGTTATGTAACTCAAAAAATTAAATTTTTATACCCAAATATATTTTTAATATTCCTTGAATTACAATTAGCAATTTTGATTATAAATATTCTAAACATTTTAATTAATTTCATTATTATGATTAACTTAAATAAATTAATATTTTGATAATTAAAGCTTAAACCTTTTCTATCCTTCATTTTTCTTGAAGCTCCTTATTGGTTTTACAAATTTACTTAATTATTAATTTTTATTAGAGAGAATCCTTGCTCTATTAGAGGTTACATTGTTTTTATTAACTTAAACCATTTCTTACACATTAATTTTTTGATTTTAGGTCCTAAGCCATCATCTGGCGATGACATTGTAAGTTACCTTCAGCTTAAACCTGAAGAAAATATCACAGTGAAAGATTAAATTTTCCCGAAATATTTATGAAAAGTTATATGAAGTACATTGAATAGTCGATTAAATGTTTAATAGTTTGTAAGTTTTTAAAATTGTGTTGTTATTGGACTTGTATGTTAAAGACGTATAAGTAATTATTATTCGCGTATTATCATCACTATAGGTCACATACCACTTACACACTATAAAAACTCATTATTTTTTGTTATATTTTAGGGTCTCATGTGTTAGATGACGTCGAATATACCTCTACAGGCAGTTTGTAAAAATGTAAAATTAGTTTTAAGTTCGCAGAGATTTCTTCTTATTTTATATGTTACAGTCCCTCAATTAAAAAGAGATATAATGTTGTTTGATCGATCGGAACATGCAGCTGAAAAAGAATATAAATTTCAATTTCTGTTAATTAATTAAGGAACATTTTTTATTTCCGTTTGTTTATCTAGACGAGGTATGGATATTTCAAATTGTAACATTGGTCCACTCTTGGTAAGACGGTATTAAAGGAGTTCAAAGACAACAACATTTGATGGATAAAGGAAGTTAGAATAACAACTGATTAGGTGTGGTTGGTCCTAATAGTTTTAACAATTCGTTGCAGATAACATCTTTATCTTCGAAACAGGAGTGGTCTTAATACTGGAGCAGAATTAGTGTTTTCCAGGTACAAACACGTCTACCATGGAGAAAAAACCCATAACTGTTTTCGCTATTGTTAGAACATCAGGATGGAATTTTGGCTTGCAAGACTTATTAGGTTTTGAAGATATATTCGTTAAAGCATATTTAATCCAATAAAATGTATATAGGGTTTAGTTAAAATTGATACGATTTGTTTGGATATGTGGAAAAATCATTGTCTACAATAGAGCCTTCAATCTGGATGGTAATGGGGTCCATTAGACGCATAAAGAAATAAGCTAATAAATGACAGAATCATGAATAAATGTTAGATAGATTGAAAATTAACAGTTAATTATTGAAATCAATTGTGACTCGGCGAAAGTGACAGGTACCAAATTAATTCTTCAGAATGTGATATCATAATCCAATATTGAGTAGTAGAATACCAAGTAATTTAAACTGAGTAAATAGTTAATAGAGGATAACTGTAGAAACTCTTTTCGTCAATGATCTCCAAATGGGTCACTAAGCAGTCGATAGGCTTAATACCGATGACAATGCTTCTGAGACCCTAGCATTATTCCTTATGGAATTTGTTGTTTTAGAGACATTTAAAATTACAATCACAAACATAATACTATAGACAATACATACAAAATACAAATACACACATAATTGATACATACAAAATTTAACTCTAAGGCATTGCGAATATTTTTAACAAAATTTCACTGTTTGTTCAAATAACAAATAACTGAACTTAACATTTTTTTGTGTTAACATAAGTTAAGAATAATAGGCTAAGAAAAAACGTAATAAAACGTGAGATCAAAAGGACGGCATGGTTAGGCCCCATTCAGTGTGTGTTTTAATTTTATGGCTGTAAAAATATATAAAATTTCACAGTTCTACTCATAACAGTAATCAAAACGTGTTAGACCGGATGTCCGCAATAGGCATTTGCCAGTCGGTAGAATCGGTGACGAGAGGCGTAAGACAGAGCCTAGTTTAAGCTATAAGTCCAGAAATATTCAAGTCGAAAAAAATACTATAAAAATTAAAGATAATAGTAAAATCAGATAGATATCAGATCATACGACAATGTACAGCTTAATTAAAATATCATTTAGTTTAGAATTGCTAATAATAAAGTTATGTAAATGCATTGTCGTGAAACAACATACATTTTGAAAGTAGTTTATAACATTGTTTTGATAGGAATTAAATAGAAAGATAAATATTTACATCATTAAGCCGAAATTAGACATGAATTAAACATTCTTGTCTATGTAAAAGAAAGTTAAACCGATTGCTTCCTACAAATTCGACAATATAGTTCGAATGTAACTGATTTTAATGTTACTGGGTTGCAAATACAGAAAAGTAAGATTTTGCTATTGAAGGAGTATTAAAAATCGAAAGTGTTACTTCACTTGACCTCTATCGACAACTACAGACTTAGTACCAGATCGGCTAGAAACTCATAATCCTGCTAGAACAGAGTGAATCAACTTAAGATATTATACCGTAGTATTTATTTCGATGACAGGTATATTATACAATTATTTAATATAGAAATAGTTTGATCAGTTATTTAAATATAATTTTATTTATAAGTTATAACTGTTCTCTAGTAAACATTTTAATAACTTAACAAAAATTATGTTAAAAATTCCCGTGTTAAATTATATAACATAGAGCTAACATGTGTTCCTTATTGGTTTTTTATAATGTGTTATGAATTTTAATATGCTTAGATATATATATAAGGTAGGTCGAGTTAAAGTTCGAGAGCTTTTCTCAAATACTTATTTTGAAATTTTCTTAAATAACAGCAAATATTGGTATTGCATATTTGTTCGGTCCAATTTCATCAAAAATTGAGATTTTAGTGTGAAAGAAAATACTTTTTAGCGCACTTATAATCAGAGGGGATATTGCTCGGTGAATAGAGAATACTGGACTACCATTTAAACGTTTCAATGTATGTTGTTATCATATTGTAAAATTACTATGTATGGAAATTGAATATTTATTTCACTTTACAACTTAAATGCATGAACTGCAATAGACAGTGAACTTCGATGATGGTTTCGTTCAGTTTAATAATTGTAATCGGTCTAATCCGATATTACATCTTCGAATACTTTATTCAGCGTTAGATTCACTCTAGTTAAATTTAAATTCATATGTATCTTATATCAAATGCCTGTTGTAGTCATAGACTTCCTAAAGATATATCACGCTAAGTAGGCTATGGATTTAGGCACGTGCTAGTGCTCAGAAATGTCAAACGTATTTCGCTCACAATTCTGGAAATAAATCGTACTTGTATTGACAAAATATGCGAATACCCTGTCATTTTGAAACACAAGGCCAAAGTGTAAGAATTCTTCATGGTTCTAATATGGTTATGGTTCTATTTCTCTTTATTTTATATTCATACATCTTGAGGAATTGATGATAATTTTAGTAAAAATAAGCCGGTTCATTTTACAGGTTATTTATAACTGAGAACTAACTAACTGACAGGAGCACATGAATATAATTTCAATATTTGTACATCAGCGTTAAAATGACGATGCTATTGATAAATTTGCTGATAACTAATATATTAACTTACTTATTTTTTACCACTGTATTTTAATAAAGTAAATATTAATTTTTAAGTCTAGTTTTTAAAGTACGTAAATAAGTTAATAATATTTGGCTGACTAAATAAATCTAAAGCTAATAATAAATATAATGGGTCTACAAGTGATAGAGGTGGTTTTATATTTCCTTTTAAGCTTATGTAGTAATATTGCTGAAAATAATCAAAATCACATATCCCGTCAATAAAAACGTGTGTTACTCATTTGAGGAACATCACAGTCCAAAGTTTTGTTGAATATTAATTAGTTGTAGGTGTTTTGGCAAATAAAAATTTTAAGTGGGCCGAACAACGCATAATTTAGGATTATAATAAAAAAAATAAAACGATTTTTTAAAAATTTCTTGGGTTATATAATCAACTGTCACAATCGTAAGAAATCCGAAAATATATTTCCATAAATGGAATTAATAATAATAATAATAATAATAATATATATATATATATACTACTATATATATATATATATATATATATATATATATATATATATATATATATATATATATATATATATATATATACATATACAATAACAGTAAACATCAAAAAGTTAATTTTAGTAGGAAATTATATATTTTTTTTAATATATATTTTAAAGTCTCCTTTTACCAACAATGGGTTTATCTGGACTGGGCCTAAAGTTTAACGTGGGTTCCGAACCACGGTTCTCAGCATTAAGCTTACCGATTGGCCTGTGACCAACTTTAGAAGACATCCGGTCTTACCCAGCCTGGTTATTGGCGTAACTGGGATCATTTTCCTTGTCGGCTTTTACAGTCTTACCTAGAACATTCACAAATTTTAAACAATCACAAACATAAATTTACGACAATGCCCCCAGCAGGATTCGAAGCCGCGGCTATCACAGTAGGAGGACCGTCCCATCGCCTTTACTACTGCGTCACCAAGCCGGCAATTTTATATTATTAATATCATGTAAATATGCTCCACTGACCTAAATGATTTGCTTCAATATATTCTAGGATATGAAAGGTATAATGTATTTAGATTTTAGCCTCCTTTCTATAAATTCAGAACTATTTTTATATATATTCAGTTGAATCAGAGTCGTTTGCTCAGTGATTTTGATTTGTTTTTAAAAATTAAACCTAATAATTTTTATAAAATTTTGATATATCCTTGTTCTCCTGTTTATTCAAATCTCCCTTCCCAAATTTATATTTAATTAATATTTTCGAAAAGCTGGGGTACCTTTCTGGTGGTTCGTAGTGAGTGCGTATTTCAAACACAGTAATCATGAAATATAACAGAATAATGAAGAACATTAAGATTAGGAAAAAATACACTCAATATAGTAATTGGCATGAAAATTAATAAATAAAAGTAATAACTCTAATGATTACCAAAGAATAGTATAATCGCCAGTTGGGAACTATGAGAATAGTATTATTGAAATTACGTGCCCTATATTTGTTTAGATGTATCCTAATTTTATTGACGGCAAACCTACTGAAAAATGTTAAGACGATAATTCGAAGATGTATATGCAAATGTATTTGACAGGGCTACCAAATATTCATTTCACATAGTTGATAGTAACTAAAACACGAAAAAGTTTTAAATGGCATGCTTTCAGTGATGGATGTTTGATTGTATTAAACTTTAACATGTATCAAATACTTAAACTAGGTCTCTGCTTAGTTTATTTTACTTTACTTGACTTAAATCTCAACATCGTCTGTAAGAAAGTATTGTTGGAAATATTTGAAACTTCTGTTCTTCATAACACACACATACCATGCTGTACAATTTTTATAAAATCACATTGTTCAATCAAATATGTATTAGTTGCCCTTAATCTGATATAATAAAATATATTGCATAAAACTTTTTGATGTACAAAAAACCAGATATTTTTTTTTGTAATCCAACCACAATTTTTATTTTATAATGATGGTATTTGATTTGGTATTGAAAACATTTGATAACTGAATAATGAATAAAATTGTTAGTTAAAAAAATAAAAATAATATATGTACAAGCCTAACCTTATATGTTATCAAAAGTGTGATTTACCTCGATATTACGTTAATTACATTTTAAACACAACTAAATGTACATAAAATAGTAAATACACTAGAATGGTCCCATTGCTGTTAATAGATTATCGAGGTTCAACCTATACTGGCTGGTTCAGGCCTTCAGGCTAGATTAGAAAAAGAAATGTGGTTATTTCGCCAACAATTTTTATGCCTTGGAAAGAAATTACACAACTTGCTTAAAGTTATACACATTAAAATGTCTAATTATAATACAAAATTATTAAAATAATTTATAAATAATGTTTGTACCCATAGAAAACTGTTCAGTGCGACCAAAACCACTACGTCACGTGCTACGTGTAACTACGTCAGATTTGGAGAGTTTTAGCGCGTCTTTACATTATTTCAAACGTCAATTTTTCTTTCATACCCATATTTTTTACAGAGGTACCTTTTCTTCCATGTAAAGTAAATATTCAGAATTATTATGAAATAGTTTTTCAAAAATAATCATCTAGTCTACTGAATTATGAAGTAGTCTATCTACGTTATATAGAAGAGACAAGAAAATTACAACGTTGATTTTGATTGTGAACTCATCATCCTGGAAGAAATTGTCTCTAACCTTTGAAGTAACATAAGTAAAAAAATCGTCTACTTTGGAGCTCTATAAGGCCTCATGCTATATTAGCATTAGGACATACAAAAAAATATTTAGAGTGCAAATGCAAGTAGAGAATACTTCATAACGTTCTACATATTTTACCTAATTTCCTGACCAAATAGTGATAGTCTAAAGAGTTATGCTAGTTTGGTAGAAAAGTCATTGAGTTAAAATCGCCAGATAACTATAGTTTGCTAATTAGTTTTCGCTTCTGTGTCGATATGGATGGGCCTCCGCTACTATCTCCATACTTTTTGCGCTTAGCAGTGTCGTATTGTTCCACTTTTCTTTTCTATTTTGTATAAAAGTTATGAAACCGCGACGTTATAACAGGTGAAAATTAATTTTGGCCGTTTCCTGTAACATATATATGTATAAAAATATTTGAAATATTAAGCTGTCTGTAAGTTTACTAAGTACTTGAGCTGTGGTTTCATTCAGTAGTTCAATGTCTGTGAGCTTTTTTGGCACTCCAGAACTGCCCCTCTATCATTGACACCAGAACCGCCATTTTTAAGTCTTTGAAACCGATAACGGCAACTAGTATATGACTAGGTATCAACTTAACAGTTGTTTACGTTGATATAATTTGTAATTTATAAGTAGTTTAATTACTATTGTTTGTCACTTGGGAACTTCTATTGATTCATAAGTTCGTATTGGTACATCAGATATCTAACGTTATTCAGCTTCACAAACACAAACAAATCTTAGAGATTTTATTATATTATATTGAACCAACTATTCTGTGGTTAGTGCTATTTAGTGGTTAGTGATCATCTGATTAGGCTGACCGAATAATTAAAAATATTTAGTATCAGAAAAGTAACATTACTGTTGTGTGTAATATTACTAATTTTCATTCCCTCTACTCATATTTTAATACTAATGCTGGAGATTTAATTTAATTTTGAAAGATGTCTCTCTCTCTATATTGACTTTATTAGTGTATTTATCTCTATATACATAATAAACCTATATTTGTTCAGCTTCGCTGACGAGAAGTTACAAACACAACAAATCAAATTTAGTAGAGTATTTCATTTGTGTGTTATTTTAAGGAAAATGATCGCTGAAAGCCACTGGTTGCTGTTAAAACCTGTAACAGATATACTCCATCTCTTAAAATGTAGTATATTGTAAACTGTAAATTAAAAAAAGTAGGGATATCGGCCGCGATGTAAAATATCGACATACTGCTAGGTTTTTTTAATATCCGATCCCTATCTGTATTTAATATCGCTACAATATATTGAAAAATATTAATATATTGACTTTAATATTTTTAAAGAAATATCAATATATCGACGAACAAATAATATCGATACTTAATTTTAACGATATCTATTTATAGGTATATCTCTACCACAAATCTACATCCACAGAAAATTCACTTGATGACCGAAAGAGATCTTAAAACAAAAATGTTATATACTCTCAAAATACCCTAGCTTTTTAATGTCGATATTATAATTCATAACTCAAAGTTCGATGCCCTCATTTACAACTGTCGATAGTTTTCTAAAAATATCGGCGAAAAATATGGATACATCAATTAACGGATATTTTTTTGGCATCGCGAAGCTGAAATTTAATTAAATTTTTCTCAAAAACCATATTATTATAAAAAAAACTTTTAAAAATAGATTTTAGTTATTATAAATATTAAATAAATTTGAAAGCAACATTAAATTATCATAAACTATAAAACTGTTATAGTTTATCTAATAGTTTCGTGAATAATCTTCTTCTAAATCGAACAAAACATTGCGTGTGTAAAAGAAAGCTATATATTTCTAAATAGATTCCAATAAGCTAACAAAAGACTTCCTTCTGAAGAAGATGACTGATTCTAAAGTCACTAGGTCGCCAATATATAAAAGTAAAGAACCTACAAGAGAAGACGATTCACAAAATCGAAGTGTTGCTTAACTTGACCTCTGTCGGCCTGCTATACGCTTAATACCAGGTCAGCTAGCAATAAACAGTCCGGCTGCGCTAGAGTGGACCAGAACCAACATACATAACGTTCTTTTTAACCGTTGAATAAGAATATTATTTTTTTAGAAAATACTTTGATATTTCTAAAAATCTTTATAGGACTGCTACTATAAATCAGGCATGTGGATATGTTCTAATGAATTTTAAATTATACACATTTCGTATTTTAATTAGTTATTCAAATGAGGCAAAATCGTTGAAAAAGGTCAAGAACGCGTAATCACGAAAGTAGAAGAACCAGACGGTAATGGCGCGCCTATTGATGATTCGCTTTCCATACAGGAAGGTCAAAAATATTCGAAATAATAATATGAAGACACCTGATACTAGTTGTTACAATATAAATTATACAACGTAAGGAAAATTTTTAAAACATTATATTACAGAGCTGCGTCGAAATACCAATTATTGCTTAGTCACAAATCGGTTATTGAAAGCTAATATTCAATTTTGGTTCGTTGTATTATTAACGATTTGAGTTCCAGTTTGAAGCTGTTGCCTTATTTTATATATAGGGCAGACCATATTATTTTTATTACTGTTGTCTCTGTTCCGAATATTGTATGTAAGTGTTGCTTCAATAAAGTAAATCTTGTAATACTTTTTAGAAAATATTTGAACTCAATAATCATCATGACTGGCTTGACAGTAACTTATTCTCTCAAATATATTGATGCTTTATCTCAAATACTTACTTTGTTGGCATCAATTACGTAAATTAGAAAAATATATCTTTGGAGCATAATATTAACTAGTCATTTGATAAGTCTCCGATCCACTATGGTAAAACGCATTTTTTTGGCAAAATTAGTTTTTTTATACAAAATAATTCCCTTCAAGGGTGATACGCTGATTAAAAGGTCAATTGAAAAGTTCCCGGCCAGACACATAGATGGCGCTAGTAGAATAAATTCCATAGGTTTTTTAGTTAGTCCTAACTCTCAAAAGATGCGTGTATAAATTTGACAGCTATTAGTTTAGGAATTATAACATTTTGAGTAAAGCTACTTTTGTTATTGTAAAAAAATGGATAAAAAGTAATTTCGTTTGTTGATACAATTTTGTTTTTTGAAGGTAATAATTACAGTTGAAGCAAATACTTGCCTAGATACCGAGTTTCCGGGCACTGCCCCTGTAATATTAACCCTCAAGGAATGGTATGCTAAGTTTAGATGTGGTGAAATGAGCACCGAAGATGGTGAACGCAGTGGACGCCCAAAAGAGATTGTTACCGACAAAAACATTTAAAAAATCCACAAAATAATTTTGAATGACCGTAATTTAATGAAATAGCAGACATTCTAAAGATTTCAACTGAACGTATACATCATATCATTGACGAATATTTGGGTATGAGATATGGTATGTATTTGGGTATGCTCTGTGCAATGTTGGTGCCGCGCGAGCTCACTTTTGACCATTCATCCGAGTGGACTGCACACGATGAACCCGCTCCAAAGCGTGGGAAAACGCAACTGGCAAGACTATAGCGTATGCATTTTGGGATGAACATGGAATCATTTTCATTTTGTACCTTGAAAAGGAAGGACCATTAACAGCCACTATTATATAGCGTTATTGGACTGTTTGAAGGACGAAATCGACAAAAAACGGCCGCATATGAAGAAAAAGGAAGTGCTGCTTCACCAAGAAATTGCATCGTGTCACAAGATGGAAAAAATCCATAAAATGGGCTTCGAATTGCTTCCTCATTCATCGTATTCTCCAGATCTAGCTCCTAGCAACTATTTCATATTCTCAGATCTCAAAAGAATGCTCGCCGGGAAGAAATTTCGTCAAGTGAAAAGGTGATCGCCGAAACTGAGCCCTATTTTGAAGCAAAGGATAAATTGTACTACAAAAATTGTATCGACAAGTTGCAGGGTCGCTATAATGAGTGTTTCACCTTTGAAGGGAATTATGTTGAATAAAAAACATTAATTTTGAACGTGTTTAGAGTGTTTTAATTTACGGTAATTCAAAATAATTTTGTGGATTTTTTAAATGTTTTCGTCGGTAACAACCTCCTTTGGGCATTCACTGCGTTCACCATATTCGGTGCTCATTTCAACACATCTATACTTAGCATGCCAATCCTTGATGTTTGATTTTCCTGGGGCAGTGTCCGGAAACTCAGCATCAAGCCATTTGCTTCAACTGTATTTTCGATTCAAAAAGCAATATTTTATCAAGACCCGAAATTTATTTTTATCCATTTTGTTCACAATAACAAAGGTTCTATTCAGGGGTAGGTACAACTAAAAAACATATGGATTTAATTCTAGTAGCGTCATCTATATGTCAGGCCGGGGACTTTTCAATTGACTTGTTATGTGTACGGCTCTTCTGAACTAATCTATAATTTTATAATATTTAGGATTATCGTTACAGATTGACAGCGAACTATTGTTTTTTGGTATGGAAATCAATGAACAAGCGAAACAGAAATAATTCACATTCACATGAAGGGACACAATGGTTAGAATTCTCAGACAATTCCTAAGGTATATAATATATTCTCTCCTTTGAGATCTGTAATCTTTGTTTTGTTATGCTTATATATTTTGATTCTTTACCATCGCATGTAAGTATCTGGATCCAGTTAATTCAGCAACTCTTGAACTGGATGAAAGTTCTTTTAGAGTTTGAGATGCATTCTTGTCCAATAGGTCCAAAGAGTCTTACAATTAATTCCTTTCGACCTTTTTAGGTCTTCGATGCTATTCATTGTCATTTCTAATGACATTAATAAAAACACGCAACTATATTAATTAATAAAACAAAGTAGTAAATCCGAATTAATCTGAAAATCTAACTTAATTTCATTGAGTTTGATTCTTGCCATCCTTCTCTCATTTTATCAACATTTTGCAAAAATGTATCTAAATCTCGGTAGAAACATTAAAAAAAATTTGATAAAATAATTCTCACTTTTCAATTTTAATAATTTCCTGTAGTTAGTGCGGATAGAATACTTTAGGATGTCTCTCGTATTATTTTAGATGACGATCTAAAATACTAAAAATTCTTTTAATGGAGATATTACGTCACATTGGAAACTGTGCGGCACCACCGCTTATTCACAAAACGAGGCGCCCAAAAAGAAATTATGATCTGCCGTCGCAATAGCCTTGACTGATATTAATTTCTGTGATAAATGCATTTCTTCATCGTATTGGGAATTCCTTAGTGTGTGTTAAATATTCGACACAGTTTCTAATACCATCAAGATATCGGCAGTTTATGACAAATATGTATGACGCCCTCAGAAATACCAGAATGCATAATGAAATTAATCTATCAAGTATTAAACATTACAGGCTATTTATTTGTGTATTGATTAATTATTGTTAGCTATTAATTCTCTCAACCCTCCAACTTAACAAATCGGGATATACGTTTAATTTTATGTAATCTTTTTCAGTTTTAATTGAATTTTTTATGTTAGTTGCATATGAGAAAGCTATGTGTAAAGTGAGTGCCACGCGAGCTCACTGTTGACCAAAAACAACGACGAGTTGATGATTCGGAGCAGTTTTAGAACATGATCAAGCGTAATAAACCCGAGTTTTTCATCGATATGTGACAACGTATGCATGGCTCCATCATTTCACTCCGAAATCCACTCGGCAGTCATCAAAGAACTGCACACGATGAATCCGCCCCAAAGCGTGGGAAAACGCAAAAGCCGGCTGGTAAAGTTATGGCGTCTGTATTTTGGGATTCGCGCGGAATAATTTTCTTTGGCTACCTTAAAAATGGAAGGACCACCAACAACGACTATTACATAGCGTTATTGGACCGTTTGAAGGACGAAATCGCCGAAAAACGGCCACATTTGAGGAAAACGAAAGTGCTGCTTCACCAAGACAATATACTGTGTCACAAGTGAGTGAAAACGATGGCAAAAATCCATGAATTGTGCTTCGAATTGCTTCCTTATCCACCGTATTCTCCAAATCTGGCCACCAGCGGCTATTTCCTCTTCTAAGCTCTCAACAGAATGCTCGCTGGGAAGAAATTTTCGTCGAATGAAGAGGTGATCACTTAAACTGAAAAGTTGGACGGTCGCTATAATCGGTGTATCACCCTTGTAGGGAATTATGTTGAATAAAAAAATCTAATTTTGCCAAAAAATGTGTTTTACTATGATAGGCCGGGGATTTTTCAATTGAACTATTATTCGTGAATGATATGATGTTCACGTTCAGTCGATATCTCTAGACTGTCTGTTAATTCATTCAATTTCAATTTACGGTCATTCAAAATCCTTTTATGGATTTTTTTAATGTCTTCGTCGGGGTGTGTTTTTAGTGTCTCTTTTGGGTGTCCACTGCGTTCACCATCTTCGGTGCTCATTTCACCACGTCTAAACTTAGCATACCAATCCTTGAGGGTTAATATTACAGGGGCAGTGCCCGGAAACTCGGTATCTAGGCAAGTGTTTGCTTCAACTGTAATTATTACCTTCAAAAAACAATATTGTATCAACAAACGAGATTCCTTTTTATCCATTTTTTTACAATAACAAAAGTAGCTTTACTCAAAATGTTATAATTCCTAAACTAATTATCCGACAGCTGTCAAATTTATACACGCATCTTTTGAGGGTTAGGGCTAACTAACATATGCATTTAATAGTACTAGCGCCATCTATGTGACATGCCGGAGACTTTTCAATTGACTTGTTAGGTATTAAAAAGAATAAAAAATATTTAAATTGCAATAAGGAATTGCATCTTCCATGTAAATTAATTATTTGCTTTGAAATACAACGAACACACCTTTTTGTACTTGTACAGGAGCTATAAGCCTTCCCTTAATTTTTTCATTGTTTACTTGTTTTAAACTTATTCTGGCACAGACTAAGACCTTCTGAAGAACAGTGTTCTCTATTTGAACCTTCGCGTCATCGTTTTGTTTTTAAATTTAAATAGATTATTTTTGCCGTAAAATAGAAATAGAATCAAACAAATAAATCCTAAGATGTTCTAAAAAATTTAAGACCAAAGCGTTAAAAAAATTGTCATTTGTTCTTGCTTTCACACCTCCGGCTCTCTGATGACCCTACATCACGGACTCAAACCCTTGTTAGCTAATCGAAAAGTCAAATTAAGTTATTAGTTACGTATTACATAACAAAGAATTCTGTACTACCTATCTTCTATTAAACATCAAAACTTATAGGCAAATTATTAATATATATTTCAGTATATTATATTGCAGCATATTAATTTTAAATTCAATTATATCTATTGAAATACATTTAAAAAAACAATATTTTATGTTGAACGTTTCTCTATAATTAGCAACTGTAAATCGTAAACGTTATTATATAATGAGCAAATCACCTTCTGCGCATTGTTCGACATGGCATCTCGATAATTTTAAGATATATGTTTTCGTGTTATGAGGATCAAGATCTTGCCAAACGAAATAGACTTTAAAGAAGATGTAATTATATAATACCTAAATGATTTACTTGAAAATATTTCACTACTTTTGCTTTTTTAATGTTGTAATTGAGTAATATTTTATGACATGAAAAAATATAATAACAATTTATTTTGTTACATTATTTTATGGTGTTACGTTAATCGTATCTTTAAAGCCACAAAATATTGTATTATAAGATTATTACATAAAAACAATAATTAATAAGAATTAGTTTTGCAAAAATTAATTATAAAATTCTAATAAACATTTATTGGCGTAGTTAATGCAGCTATGAAAATATTTATTTGAATTATAATTTAGTATTCTTTATACCAACTGGTTCTACTGCTTAATGAGGGCTCAGAATCACGCTCCTCCAGAATAATCATACCGAGTGGCCAGTGGTCAACTTAGAAACAGTCCCAGAAGACATCCGATCTTACCTAGCCTAGTCACTGACGTGACTGGAATATTTATTGCTTGTCGGGTTGTCGCCTAGGGATATTTATATTTATAATCATAAACATAAAGTACATCCACGTTCCACGGAATTCGAACCAACAACTGTCGCAAACGTAGGACTAACTGAAAATTTTGCCTTATAATTAAATAACAGAACAAAGGATTAGATGTTAATATTAAATTTTTTTAGTTTTTTTTTTGTCAGAATGGATAATCTCTTATATCAGAAGTCAAACCTTCTTGTTTCAATCTAATAATAGCTTTGGACACAATATGCCATAAAAGTAATAATGGAGAAAATATTTAAATAGAGAAAGATTCTTTGCTGATAAACTTGTTATATGCGCCGGTATATATAATGAAACTTCTAAATTCCTTTACGATATAATTAACTTTGCAGGACCATCTGAATCGGGAATAAATGAAGAGAAGACCAAGTTATATATAGCTTTAAGTGAGACTGGGACACTGAGCGTCAACCCTTTCCCCAATCTATATTCTTTCAATAGTCTTAATAGACATTTTGAGGTTAAATTTTCTCTCCAGGTTCATTAGCCATACTCTTATTATATTAGGAACTACTCCAAGTTTAGACTAGTTAACGCGAATAACATTCAATATATTCACGTACACATCTCTAGAACAACTACAAATAGTTTTATACATGAACCTACCTTATTCAAATTCATTTCGTGGTTCGATCTATTTATATCTTCATATATCCAGTGTATAATTAAGATTCCAACGAAGAAATAAAATGCATGTAATTTCGCTGAGATGCTTCAATTCAATTTAAGTTGTTTTATTTTAGCAAGTATATACTTCTTACAAGCCGTCAATCTAAATATATGCCAAGATATTTAGTATCCTGCGCCTAGGAGCGTTAGCAGATATTAATGATCACAGTTGGCCATGCTCTTCTAGGCAAAGTAAAGGTAACATGAGTAGAGTTTGTCTCATTGGCTATAATATGCCAAATTTTCAGGAAGATCCAACAGTAAGTAAGTAAGCAAAGTAAGTAGTAAGTTCCCAAATCATAAAGAGCAGCCTTTTATGCTCAATTTCGCTCATTATTATTTGTTAAATTTTGTTGAGAGTGTTTTTTTCATGGGAATTTCACTGAGATATATATCAAAACTTTATATAACTTATAAATAAGTTACTATTAAAATATGTTATTATTTGTAATAATTGAAATATGGATGTCAATTTGTAAAAAAATCCCTAATTTCTTCATCGATTTTTCCAAAATGTATACCACATTTTTAACAGAATTTGCATTATAGAGGATCTAACCTAAATAAACATACAATGCAAAATGGTTACTCATATTAACCAAAGGTCTACCGAAGTCCTAACTCATAGACAAATTTTTGACCAGTTATATTTTTCAATAAAACCAAGCTCCAATTTGAGAAATACGTTCATTTAGAAGGTGCAGCTGAACGCGTCATTAATACAACTAGTGTTGGAGACTCTACTCTCTTCAAACATATAACCAATTTTCCTAATTCTGTGTTATTGATGGAGAGCCAGATTATTTCTCACATCAATAATCATGTATATATTAGAAGCGATAAAGCAGAAAAATTTTATATCTGTTATTTGTGCCTCTATTTTTTCTGTCTTTTTGTTCTTTTATCAAAAATCCCTTCCCTTTGCTTTTTTTATCCTTCGCAATATTTAAATCGAAGATATTACTGGTTATTAACACTCTCTAAGCATGTTTTTTAAAATGTTAAAATATGTTTTTTTTTCAATAAAACTCATATAAGTTAAAATATATTCAATAAAATACTTTACATGTTCGTTTTATTTCTTTTCGTTATAATTCTAAATATGTTTGAAATTAATCACTTGGGATCAAATATGATCGCATTTAATTCATTATAACAATAAAAAAGGTTTCAACCTTGGGGCGAGTATAGCTTTCCGATAAGCCAGGTTACACAATCAATATGTTCACGACCTTTGCTTTATGGCATTTCAATCAAAGCGTCTGTTTCAGGCAGATGATTAGATGGCTTACTCATTTAAATGACTAGCAATTCGGCACGTATTGTAGAATTGTATCATTCCAAACCATATTACGTTATAATTACTAGTAATGATATAAGTCATACAATCAGTTCAGTAAATGATTTTATTACTTTGATGTATTCTATAGGATAATTCAGTAGCCAGAATATACTATCATTAGATGCCGAATTATTAAATGACAGTTATATAATATATAACTAATACTAACTATAATATATAATATATAATATATAATATATAATATATAATATATAATATATAATATATAATATATAATATATAATATATAATATATAATATATAATATATAATATATAATATATAATATATAATATATAATATATAATATATAATATATAATATATAATATATAATATATAATATATAATATATAATATATAATATATAATATATAATATATAATATATAATATATAATATATAATATATAATATATAATATATAATATATAATATATAATATATAATATACAATATTTTCAAATTCAAATATTTCAATTCGTTTCAAATGTGTACCGATTTTGTTTCGTTTCAACAACAATTCAAAAATGAAAACTTTCGTCGATTAATTTTATCTTTTTTGTATCCGGTATGTAAATCTATCAATACTATTTTATGGTCGAGGTTTGGTTCTGTGGAGAGATGAGAGATATCTTTAAGAATTTTATCGACCTTTCAACCATTTTCTGACCAGTCAAGGTTTATACTTAAAGAGAAATGTTCATTTAATAACACATTACTATAAACACCACACTATTTATAAAAGAGCCTAAATGGAATTTTTCTCTACAATTTTTAAGTAAAGAAGCAAAATATGTCGAAAATCTAGCTTCAAAGCGAAATGAAGTTTCAGTGAATAAACGAATAATGGACTACTACCTCTCAAGACGCGTTATAGTGTAGCATCATTTTAAAAAATTTACTTAAAAAAGAATTCTTGAATTCCAAACTTCTATGGAGCGAGACTTTTTTTAAATGTGTCAATAAAAACTTCATAGAAATTACAGAGACCATTTTTAAAACAATTTTAAATTCGAAATACAATCATTTAAAAATTACCTTTTTTTACATAAGTTAGTAAAGGAGCCTAACTACTCTAAGAGTATGATAACAGTTGAGTATACCATTTATGGTATTTTTTAGGTCCAAATTAATCCCTAATGTCATATCCAAGATTTTTTTAGTCTGGAGCTTTCTACGACTTTATATTTTAAGATTAATTTGGGGTCTCAAAAAACTGAAACACTTACAGGCAATGTTAATCTGAGCTTGAAAACAGTTTGAATCTTATCAAATATAATGAAGTTGAGCGTCAATATTGGAATCTGCAGTATCTGATGAATCTAATGTAGTAATCATATACATCTCGATGAAAAAAATGTAACGAGTAATTTTTTATCTGAGACATTAAACATAAAAATATTAGTCTCATTTTCTCGATATTAAGTTGTTGAAATATTGAACGGGTATTATGCTTATGAAGACATAATTCATTAAAATAATATTTCAGTTTACATCAGGAAATATATTTTGTATAAATATTAAAATAAATTAAGCTAAAGAAAGAAGTATATAGAAACAAATATCTCATATTATTGACAGTTTCTACACATTTTATAATAGAAAGAAAAATTGTCATCAAGAAAGAATTCCTATAGGATTGTCATAACGAAATAAGTATATGTTTAAAATAATATGTGAATTAAAAAAAACTTCTAAAATCCAGCAATTAAAATAGGTAAAATATTCTAATATAAGTTCTTTGAACTTTATTTTTGTCACTAAACAGATTTCTCAAGTTTTTTTTTACATAAAAGTTATAAATAACAATGACAGCCTTACCGGCGTTTGTCTTAACACCAGCTGAAACAGCCCAGCACTAATATTTTTGATGATTTGCCTATATATGGAATCGATTTACTTTTCAAGTTTTACATTAGAATTTTAATGACTATTACGTAAGACGAATTATGTTTTATTCTGATTATAAGATTTAAAAATAAATCCTGTTGTTTCTCTCATATTCTATATAATGTAGTATGATACTTTTGTTATGAAGATTTTTAAAATGCCATTAAATATTTCATAGTTCGAGTTATTTAGGTTATGTTCCTTTTTAATTTTGTTTTATTATTTTTCCCAACTATAATTTACATTGACTAAGCCCACTGACAAATCACGGAAGATATGAATTTTATATTCATTAACTGCTAAGTTATTTGGACATTTTTCAAAAGTTTATGCTGTGTTTTCGCCCAAAGAATCTTACAATTCCTTTCAGTCGTTCTTTGTCATCGGCATTAAAATCACTACTTAAATCACTGAAACCAATCGCAAAAATTAAGATATGACAGAGCAACAACACCGTAATAACGTACTTAATGGAAAAGTTTTATTTTATACAGAAAAATGGCGCAGCACATTTAACAGTTTTTTCCAATGATAGTTCACATATTTACCAATAGATATTCATAATCCAAATACATAAAAGTTCCCAACATAATTCATCTTCTCAAAAGCAACTACCAGTTTTCTTAGTCCTGAATATATATCGCTTTATGCTGCCGATTTTTTCTAGGGTTTTGTTTCTAACTCAGTAATTGTATAATAAAAAAAATATCCTATTAATAGTACATTATTGTGAATCCCAAAATACAAAAGTTATTATCTTTTCAGTTAATCTATATTCTACTGAAAGATTTGGGAGCAAACGTCATTTTAATTTCAATGTTTTATATCAATCCATACTTCATCCACTGTGATATAATGAAGCAAGATCTCCTTACTCCTCACAATGTTTCTTTTTCTAGCAAAAATAATATTACTTGTTATCATGTTATTAGCTTAACATTATTTATGTATATATTCAAAGTGCTGGTTAGAATAATATATAATTATTATATAAATAAACAATATATAATTTCATTTTTCTCAAAACATATTCTAAAATATTACTAGAAGTCTAATAACAATATTCAGAACAGCCTCTAAGTTCCTTGAACTTTATTTTATTGTGTTGTACAGAAGAAGTATCCCATGTTTTTAGAATACAAACGCTATAAATAACAATAACCAAACAACCTGTCGGACATCTGTCTTGATGTATTAAAAGAGAAGAAAAAAATACATTTTCTGATGGTGTATCTGTTGTTGGTATTGATGATTCGAAAGAACCTTCAATTGATTGACGATCGACACATAATAACCAACACACGACAGTATTTTGCAACCCCATTGTCATCATAACATATGATAATTGAATATTTTCGCGAATAGAGCTAGATATGCATGTTGAAATTTTGCAAATTTGTCGTTTAACATTCTTTTAACTGATTTGAATGGCATTGACTCATATATTGGTTAACAGCCTTCAAATCACCCGTTTTCATCTTTCTCCATATACGCTTCAATTTTAAACGCTGTAACGGTAGCATTAAATTTCATCTTTCTCTTTTGATTGTTGTTGACCAATTTCATTAATTTCTGATGCAACGTAACCTAATTGCCGTTTTTATATTTTGTTAACCATTTATGTAAATAAGGATTATTTGAGTGCCTACGCGAAAATTTTTTTGATGCTTGACTTGATTTCTATTAGAGAAATTTAAAAATTATACGGAACCACTTATTTTGTTGAGTGTAGGGATAATGAACATATAAAATGTTATATGTATTCCCTAAAAGGAGTATAATAACCTCTATTTTAAAATTATTTGCTGGTTAAATGGCATTCGTACATTTGGTCACAGCAATATGCGTAGAAATTGAAATCGTGCTTAAAATGCTGAAACATTTCAAATAAATACGGGACAAGGTTTTACGGATATAAAAATAATCCTGGTGTAATATTATGTTCGATTGCAAATACAATTAATTAAAAAACCAACCAGAGGATGACAATAAAAAGAAATATTACGTGACTTGGTAATTGTTTTAAGATCCAATTGATATATATGTAACCTTTTTATTTTTATAGCATCTTGTATACACAAAATGTTGAAGATATAATATTATTTTAGTTAACATTACGCTGTAACCAAGGGTTTTTTTTAATTGCTGAATAATCGAACTTGATTGACGAACACTTGTTATTCCAACAAGCTAATCTTATCGGTAAATTTCTGTCACGAACTGATATCTAATAATGCTAATATTTTTCCGTTCAAATTAATTTTCATCAAATTCAACGAGATAATACCGCAAGAATAAAGGGACAATAGAGCAAGTTGACAGACTAGTCAACCAAATCAATCGAAACTTAAACGATAAAAAAATATTGCTCAGCTGCATTTCTCGATATATCTCAAGCGTTTAATAAGTTGTAGCACATTGGAATTAAAATTGAATGAGCTTCTCCCCTTCTGCACTTCCAGCTACTAAAGATTAATATTTTACGGTGAAATAGGCTGACGAAGATTAATTCATACTATATATTTAGGTGTTCCGCCACGCAGAGTTCTTAATTAGTGCTCATTACACAACATATATGCTCAATCGCTCAATTCGCTTAATCAGACGCTCAATCTACTAGTCAGGAAATTGATTATTAAAATACTTTTATAAAGAAATAGAATATAAGAAATGGTTGAATGCAAAATATTTTTCATAATTCTCTACACCTTTTCCTCAAGTTTCTCATAATATCTTTATTATTTTGATTAATTAGCTACATCGGACGAACGATTTACAAAATACCTAAAGTAGTATATACTTCACAGATCTTGGAATATTTGATGGAGCAATTGGTTGAAAATCCTCGACAGTGATAACTTCATTTAATTTGCTTATAATACACCTCTCCATATTGATCTTGGCAAATGCAACTGCAACCATTATGACTTGATGTTTTGTTTTAATTGCGATATCAGTGACAATTTTTTCTCATTAATATTCGAAATTGTCTCAGCAAATGTATGTATTTTCACCATATACAATACATTTTCTGATTAACCTAAATATAATTTCCATACATAATAAAAAGTATTGCTTACAATAGTAATAATGTTTCAACGATCTCCTAATGAAACAATAATTGATAAAAAAATTTTGATTTAAATACGTTTATTTCACTTTTAAGCTTATATTAATGAAATTGGAGGAATATCATAGAATTATAAGTAAAAATATTGAGAAGGAAAGGCTGCCGTGTACTCTTAAATCGGTTTTAACTAACGAAGGAACTTCAATAATAAATCCCCTAGTATACGTTTATTACGATCGATACGGTTTTAAAAGCAAAATTAATTAGCAACTATACAACAAATATTACATTAAATAAAAACATCTTTTGTGTTATTTCCTATTGTGTATCATTAATTGTTATTAAATAATCTCATTAAATTAATCTGACATATATTGCCAACTATTTAGACAGAACTGATCTTTATCCTTTGTCACAATATACTTTTTGTTAGTAACGATTAATAATTTATCTTACATAACACATGTAACGTACAGTGATTAATTTGTCAGAATTATAATTTGAATTGAAGGCATTTGAATATTAATTTTATTGCATGAAAGGAAATCATAAATTTGCTAAAAAATATCCTGTTTGCAATTATTTTTTACAAGATCCCTTCAGAGAATCTATGTCTGCTATTGCTTAAAGCTATACACATCGATTATATCAAGGTAAATATGAAATAATTAAATTTAACCTATATTCTTCTGTCATAAATTACGATCTCGCTTAAAATATAAAAAAATATAGAAAGGTCACTAGAGAAGTTTTAGTAACAGGACATTCTTTATGTTTCATATTCTCGGTAAGAGGCAATTAAAGAATCACACAATAAAGATTGTTTTAATTAAAAAAACTAAACTCATTAATTCATTTAGATATGGTGTTAATTGCATTTTATAGTTAATTTCTATTTCAATTAAAAAAAATACATATTGTTAAGAAAATATCATATATATTATATAAGAGAATTAATTTTTTTTACTAATAATATTATATTTAAAAGATATTTAATTATATCGTTATTAATAGCATACAGTACACTGACGCTCTGTGTGAGTACTTAATGTTTCCACTTGAAATTACTTTCTCCTGTTGAAATAACTTGGTGGAGGCATATCGTCGCCATACAACAGACATTTGTATCGATAAAAACACGTTGCATTTCTTTAACATACTTGTATAAAATTTCCCCCTAAATTTCCTTAATAACTACAAACGAATTAATGTTCAAGGGTAATAGAAATTAGTTCGCATTATCTTTCGGGGATGCTTTGTTAAGCCACTCAATTTTTGATAGCTTTATATCACGTGAAGCATTGCTTAAACGTCATCGATTGAAATAAGTAAGAATCAAATTATCAATATGTTAAATCTAGTTAAATGTGATATTTATAATTATATAATATATTTATAATTTGTTAGGGTAGACATATAGGTATTTACGGATTTTGTAAATGCGGCGTAATATTGTAAAGTCAATATATTGCATTTTTAATCAAATAAAGAGTTATATATTTTATTTTTGACACGATCAATTGAACTAAAGTGTTGAGCTTCAATTTGATCTCATACACTATTTCCATGATTCTTAAAATTTTAAAAACACTTCCAAAAAATATTTCACTTGTGTGGTGATTTTGTGACGTCCCCTGCATGTTCTATGTTCTTTTCTATAAATTGTGGAAGAACGTAAAATAGAACATGAAATTACGGTGCAGGGATTCGGAACCCCAGTACCGGTCGAGACCGTGGGTGGTTGAGCAGGCCCCGCTCGACCGTTAGCCGGAACCGTTAGATATTCACAGGAAGACTATGATAGATACTTTGTAATAATTTCAGAAAGTGATCTATTGAAAGGTCTATCTCCGTTTATTATACGTAGAGAATTATTATCTGCAGTGGGCGTATTGAAGTCTGTGATAAAGTTAAGAAATTGAACTATAATAATAATGGTAGTTAATTCTAGGCAATCAGAGTAAGTTTTAAAACTTAAAAAGCTGCATAATATAGAAGTAACTGTTGCCCCACATACCACACAGAACTTCTGTAAAGGCGTGATATCAAGTAGGGACTTGTCTGTGTGTACGGATGAAGAAATTTTGCAGGGCCCTAACATCGCAGGGAGTAACTTGGGTTAAGCAGATTGTTTCGAGAATGAATGGAGATAACATAGAAAGCAACAGTTTTATCCTTACCTTCAGAAAAGATCGTATCCCCGATGGGATCAAAGTGGGATATCTTAGTATATATTCCGAATCCAATGAGATGTTATCAGTATCAGAGATTTGGACATGTATCTATTAGCTGCACGTACGCACCTACTTGTCCATCCTGTGGGAAAAATGCGCATGGTGAAAATAAATGTTCCCCACTGCCTCATTGTGTAAATTATAGATAGACAGGAGCACTCTCCAAGATACGGGGGATACCCGGGTTATAAAAATATATTTTTATTCATAGAATTAAGATACAGGAAAAATCTCATATTTTATGGCCAGAAATTTAGCTAAGCAGCAACAAGGAAAAACACAGATAAACTTTGCCAATGCTGTCAAAAAGACTTATGTTACCATAGCCACCCAATGTGATATGGACAAAAAAGATCTTAAGGTAACACCTACATTGATATCATCCACCTCCACTCATGAGGCTCTCACAACTAAGGATAAAACCCCTATTGAAAGCACATTGGCAACACATCAGGGAGCCCCTCTTCCAAGACACCGAAGGTGTTCCCCGGCCCGGGTAAATTCGGGTGGGGGGGATCGATCCCTTTCTCATCCTACTACCATCCCCCACTCTCATTCGTCCCGATCTTCATTCCAACGGAGAGGGGACATCCATTCTTAGCAACCAAACAAGGGTAAAGAAATACAGACTCCCTCCGAAAACAGTCAGAACCCCACGCTTGGATCCTCGCGTGGCTTCCCGCCACCAAGCAAGAAAAGCACATACCACAAAAATGATTACTCAAAATTAAGCACAAAAAATAGATGGAGTGATATGGACATAGAAAAATTATAACAACCTCCAAAATGTCCATCATTATTCAGTGGAACATTAACGGATTAAAAAGGAAGCAGGAAGAGCTTCGACTAATCTTGGCCCTATACAAACCAACGATAGTCTTTCTCCAAGAGACGAACTTATCCCCTACTGATCCCATTCAGGTGCGTGGCTATAAAATGATAAGAAGAGACAGAAACAATTGTGCACGTTCTTCTGGAGTTGTTTCAATCTTAATCCATAACGACATATATGCAGAAGAACTGAGTAACGGTAAATAGTAACGGAACTTGAAGCGATGGCAATCATAACACATCTAGCAGGAAGAAACATGACACTATGCAACCTATATCTGTCTCCATCAGCGAATGTCGACATAACGAATTTTGATGATATTATAACTCAATTACCAAACCCCAAAATCATAATGGGAGACCTCAATGCACATTCACCTGAGTGGTGATCGTTATTTTACAATCAAAGAGGCCGATGGCTGATGGAGGAAATTGAGAAAAATAATCTACAAATAATGAATGATGGGTCACCCACATTTGTATCGACCTCTTTCGAGCGATCATTTCCTGTTTTGATAGAACTTACAGATTTAATAAAAACATCACCTACAACAACAAGGCTAAGCATTAGAGGCATAAACTGGGATAAATTTAGATCGCAATTGAAAATCGAAAATATTTCCGAGGACGTGGATACTCGTGTGGAGGAATTTACACCCTCTATCATAAAAGCGGCCAAGGAGCCCACTCTCGCCATTACTACAGGAACAAATGGATTACCAGTACCATGGTGGAACATGAACTTCAGAGTTATAAAGGACAGAAGAAATTAAAAATCAGAAATTACTGAATGATCGTTAATTGTAATTCCTAGGAGGATACTCCACACTTGACCATCTGGTCGAATTCCAGGATGATCTATGTGAAGCATTCAATTCGGGACAACATGTGACCGCCGTCTTTCTCGATTTAGAAAAAGTTTTTGACACCACAAAAATCTCCAGTATCCAAAAACAACTTTTGAAATGGAAAATAGGAGGAAATATATATAAATTAATTACATCCTTCTTGGCCGACAGATATTATCGGGTTAGAGTGAGTGGGGTGACATCATCATCTTATCGTCACTATTGTTCATTATCGCTATTAACTCGATTAATCAGGTTATCTCACCACACATCAATGCTCGGATTTATGTAGACGATGTGATTATTTATCATAAGCACTCGGATCACAAATATAGCCAACATCTTCTACAGAATTGCCTCAATAAAATACCAAATTGATCCAATCAAAACAGACTAAAATTCTCTGTCGAAAAGTTTGTAAAGGTTCATTTTTGCAGACGAAGGAATTGCCCACGGATGGGTGCATTGACGATGGATGGTAAGAGTTTAATAAATAAACCGGAACATACATTTCTTGGATTGTTATAGTCAATCAAACTGAGCGTTCTATTCAGTAAGGAAGACCATAAAATACATATAAAAACTCTATACAAAAAATTGGATCAACTAAATTGGGATATCCATATGGAAAATAATAAGTTGTGGAAAATCACGGGGGTTTTCCACCAATCTCCGAATATTAATAATCTCAACAGTGTCTAACTGAACGTCCTTGCTCGGCTGCAAATAGGGCATAGGAGACTAACGCATGAACATCTATTAAAAGGAAGAGACCCTCCACAATGTGACGAATGCCAACCACAACAAAGCGTCAAGAACATCTGTCTGGAGTGTGAAAAGTTTGAGGTACTGAGACAGCAGCTCGGAATGCCAAGGCCATTAAAACAACCAAGGTGCTACCTAAGCATTTGGATATGCTTTTAAACTATTTAACGGCCGCTAGATTGATACAGCTTTTGTAATTCTTCCCTATTGTAATTTGTATAGTATATTATTTTTGAATGTCATTTATATATACTTTATAAAAATATATTGTAACTCGATAATAAATAAATAAATACAATAACCAGCATTATGCTACAAATGAAAACGTATTGTTGTTTTGACATGATTTAATATAAATAATTAATTTAATATAAGCCTTGACTAACTTTTTCTCTTTAATTAAGCTAAAAATTACCCTCTAGTTTTCTGCTATTAGTCTAAAACTAGGCTGGTGTTTTTGCGTTCTATTTCTTCAAACTAAAGTCTTTATAATCGAATGAATGCGGCGGACTCATAGCATTCCTATTTCATATATTCTATGGTCCGCAGTGTTCAATGATGTACAAAAGAGCCGGAAACCTCGCCGCCAATTATAATATATCAGCTCTGAAGTAAGTGCATATTTAACATGGATCTCATGTTCGACAACGTCTAGTGAAGGAATGAGTTTATTAACTGGCACACAATACAGGAATATTATTACGAAACAAAACATTACCAAAAATGTATAATGCACCAGCATGAGAGAATAATCTCAATGAACACTTTTAATTCATTATAACATAGGACTATGATGTGAACTATTAAAAGCAGAAATTATTAAATTTTATAGTTTATGAGTTAAATCAGTATCTAGTCACAATAAACCAGAAACTGGCATTCTATAAACAAGAAACTATTAAAAAATTATATATCAATTTAAAAATATATTATAATATAAAATTAATTGTAAAAATATTTTTACAAAAGGAACAGAATTTTAGGTTAGTAAAATTTTCAGGACTATACCCTTCACTTGAGTATAATATCGATATTTTACATAAAAATAGAAGGATAATGTCACGACGTGTTCTCGACGACTTCTCTTATACCCAACATTAGTCGATGTAACAACCAAAGTGGAACCAGAAAATAGCTATATTGATCGAATCTGCCAAGAATGTAGTTTGTATGTTATTATACATCGTAGATCTAAGATGAAAAACAGATAAAGATAAAAAAAGCAAAAATATATGTGATTGACAAAATAATACTAACACCTTAAATATGCAAAATATTTATTTATTAAGTGGTTGAGCCATCATTTTCTCTTTAACCGTCCGCACAATGACCGGGCACCCGGGGATCCATTTCAATCCGTAGGTAAAATATATTAACATCTCCTTAAAAAAAATGTATGGCCATCTGGATCCCCAAAACTGAAGTAATTTGACACTCATTTTTCGTAAATTTTTTTAACAATCAATTAATCAATAAAAGTTATTAACTATCAAACGAAAATTCACCAGGTCATACGACATTATTCCAGTCAAGCGTTTAAGTGCTATAATCGTTGCACCACTTCTTTCGCATAATAGCGTTGGCTTCTGTCATAAAGGGCCTTGAAATTGCAGTCCCTCCGTAAATGTTGACTTTGGGCTCGCGTCGTACTATTTCTGTCGAAAAAGTATTACTCAATTAAAAGCTGAGTCTTGCTCTTGCGTTTGGCGTGGTAGTTTTATATTGTCTGACAATATTCAGCTTTAATGTTCCTCGATCTCTGTCAGTTAACTTTCACCCATTATTCCTCTTGGCCGATGATGTTTTAGTATGTTTTGTGTATGCTGCCATTACCACGAATACCAGTGTATGGGAGAGGGAGCCGTTAAATTAGTAGCAAAAGTTCATGCCAGGATTACCAGGTTGGGATGAAAATTATAGAGAACTCTTACATTCCTCAGGAAAAACTTGAAAACTCTACCCGAAACAAGAAACATGAGTTTATGTTAATACAAAACAATATGCTATTTGGGTATTTCTTGTATTATTTAACAATTTTGGGAAAAGTAATTTTAGAAAAAGAACATTAACGAGCAACAGATACAAAATTTCAAAAGCATTGGAAAATATTAAAATCACACCCACCATCAGCGCGACTTTTACACAGAATAAAATATATAATGCTATAAAGAAAATCAAATTAAACAAGGCTTCAGATTACCATCGATAATACTTTAAATTTTTAAATTTGGATTTCCGATAACTTATACCTGATTGACTATGTGTTATAATGATATAGTAGATACTGCGTAGCACTGCCAAAGCAATTCAAAGCTCTTTTCAGAAACTATCTGGAATTGGGAAAAAAATCAACAAATAGTGCGATGAAGTTGATAAGTCAAATAGCAAAATCTAGACTGTTGCAATGGCTCTAGGTATTAACTATCATAGCACCACCAAATTGTAGAAGGTAGGGGACATTTACCAACAGTGTTAACGTGCTGCGTTCAAATTAAAATGGAACCATTGGTGTGGAAATCAAGCAGTGGAAATGAACGCTGTGCGTCACAGCAAGTGTCTACTCTAATAAAATATAGCGGATCTTAAAAAAACATAAATTATTATGAGAGAATGTTAAAAATAAATTCACGATATAGAATATATTCATGCAGAAGCAATCATTTGATTACATATGATTAATCCATATGGATTAATTATTTAGAACTATATATTTTGTCCTCGTTTTCTTTACTTATATTTTTTTATTGTTAATGTATTTCCAATAAGCTAATATTCTTAACTTATTAATGGTCAAAATTAATTAGCTAGAATGTCATATTTTAAACACAATTATATATTAGGTGAGCAAACAAGCCTCTTACATTCAGCGAAATAAAATATTATAAGTTGATTAAAAAATCATATCACAAAAAATACACAACAAAACAATACAACGTAACACTGAAGTGTTACAGATTGTGTAATAGCACCAAATATTTCATTATTTTCATCAATTCTATTAGAGTTTTTAGTTAATGTTGGAGAAAATTTGTTGCACTCCTTACAAAAACTTGGAGTTTTGAAACTTTAAACAGTACGAAATCATGAGATATCGCTATAAATTTAAATTGAGTACAATATAACTGATATGTATGGTTAAAAATAGCTGACAACATTTTAAATGAAATACATCCTACCAATTTATCTGAATAGAGCTTCAACGTTACAATAAAAACTGAAAACTTATTTATACACCCGTAGTCCTAGACTTACACCTGAAAATATTTTTTCACCGCAGAGTAGAAAAATAGTTTTAAATAGTATCATAGTTAGCACTAATGTGGGCAATACTGAATGGAGTTAAATACATCATAGAATACAATTTTCACCCTCAGAGTCTCCTTGTATCTCTGTTCAAGGGATCGCCTTTTCTTCCCATAAAATAAAAAAAAATTTTAAAGTAAATTAGACACTTAATGTTTGACACCCCCTCATATTTTCTAACCTATATACAGATTTCAGATATTATAATTCCTATATAGTATTTTTCCAGACTTCTCTCCTAAATTTTGTAGGATCAGCTAATATTTTCAAACTATTTTAGATACCTTTGCTGAACAGCATTTCCATTGTATTAAGAATTTCAAGTATCGAAAAATGTACAAGGCAGATAAGAAAAACAATTAGTTAACCATGGTACTTTCAAAAAAGTTTTTTATTGGTTTTCAACAAGCACAAGGACTTCATGTCTGTAATTGAATTAATCATATTGTTGATAGCATTTACTTCTTTTTTATTAAATGAAATAAGGAAATAATGAAATATATATTAAACCGATCATTCATTTTTCATATACACATTAATAATAGTTATAGTACCCAGTAATTAAAGAACTAATATATAGCAATAAAATAGTAAATTAAATTCTTAGATAACTCTCGCCATATAAATTAATATAGATACCATAATGGTATTATAGAGATCATAGGATTAAATAAACCTGTCGATATTTCATCTATCGGATCCATATTATGTAACCGAAATAATTTACTTTCCAATGTAATGGGGACGACTGTTAAATGATGCTTCTTACTATCAATGTTATATTCATTTAAGCATAATTTCGCACACCAAGCAGTCGGATAAGCCACGAATATTTTTAATGTAAATTATTTCGTATTGTTTTAGTGACCTTCATTTTTTCATCGCCAATATCAATGAATTACTTCTAATTGTAACGCATGCTTCACCATGTTTTTGAACAAAGGTCGATTAAAACTATTAGCTAAAATTAACGTTTTCACATTAAAAAACCTTTATGAAGTAAAATTGTTACAATAGATAATCCACGTGCGATAATTTGTCGAAAATTTTTTCTTGTTTTGTTGTTGAAGTTGGTTTGACAAAGATAAAACCATTGATCCATTTTCGCACTTATACAGCTTTTAGAAAGGATACCCCATCGATATGGATAAGCGATACTTGAAAGGAAGTGTATCTGGTAAGTACGCTGGGTGTAACAGGGCTTTATAATTTTGTATTGTACAACATGTGACCGAAAAAGAAGCCGTGCAAGAAGCTGACTGTTGTAATGAATAAATCGTTCTGAACTAAACCATGACTTTTTGGACTTCAGATTGTAGTGGATACAATTTTAATCGCCAGTCACAATATGTCACGAACAAATCCTCACATACATTTTCCTGGCGAGCAATGAAATCGGAAATATTGAAATTATTCGAAAAATTATTTTGCGTTAATTCTTCTTCTTTGGAATTTTTGCCATCATATAATAACATTTGGAAATAACTGACCGATTAACTGATAAACTAAACTGATAACTGAAAGTCATTTTGAGGCTTTAATGCTTTGTGATTATTTGTCATTGGCATCCATATCGCCAATTTGAAATCATTGAAACCAAAATCCACATTTGGGATTCAACGGTGAAGCATAACCATAATTTTCTAGAGGTGTTTGAATGGATTCGGCAGCAGATTTCTTCAAATCAAACAACAAAAAATATAGATTTCAGAAATACAATTTTCAAAGTTACATGATTAACGTCCGTATATACTAATAACTTAATAATACTAAATAGAGAGAATAGAACTCTCAATGTATATATAAATGTGTTAAAATTAATGTAATAAACGTAGAAATTAGATTTTTTTGACAGCTGATTATATTAATGCTTCACATTTTCAGAAATAGATACCTCAAGGAGCAATATCTAAAGAATACGGCGGTGAGATTGGGTGTCCTATTTTAACGTCACAAGACTAATTCTCTCTTGAGTCATATATGGAGTATTGTCATGTAAAAAGTCTACTCTCCTGTTGTAATAAACGACTAATTTTTAATATCCAGCTTTAACGAAATTATGATTCATAATTTGAGTTCGATAATGTGATTCAAAAATTGTTTTGATCGGTTTTAGTGACTTCTTAGTATACCACGCTAAAATGGTTCTAAAATATACACAACATATCCTTTGCGCCATGAATTTCACCGTGGTTGTATAAACGTGGTCATAATTAATCTACTTCACTCGTCTCCAGTAACATTCTTCGCTAAACTTCTTTACTGTTCGGGTAGATTACTTTTCTTACATACGGAAATCACCAGATCTAAAGCTCAGGAGCCATTTCCGGCATGCTCTGTCGTTAATACACTCCAGTACCTTTCGGTGCATTTTTTTTACAATGAAAAAAAAGACTTCGCTTATTAGGCTCAAAACCTGTTATTTTTACTCACATAGGTAGGCTTGTAAATGACCATCAAAAATCTAATAAACAAAAAAAAATATCACTTTGTATTTAGTTCACAAATATAATGATGGCAGGTTCTAAACAAATGATTTCTGCTATTAGCATATGTAATGAAAAGGCGAAACGCTCTTTGTGCCCCTAACGTAAATTAATTTCATATCGCGTCGTACAAGAGTATGGTAATTCATTACCAAATCCGAATAATGTTAATAGAGTGTCGGGAGTGACTGAAAATTGTCGAAACAGTCGATAGTGGAAAAACAGTCGAAATAGTCGATAGTCAAAAAACAAGCGACTGAAAATAGTAATTATTATTGTCAGTCAAATGCACGATTCGACTGTTTTTTTTCAATTTGTGATGTCAGACGAAGATGTACGAACTCTGTATAAATTGTGAGGGAGGAAAGGACGGAGATGATTGCTTGGAGCAGCTAATTTTATATGTGCATATATTTAGTATAAACGAGGCCGAGATGTATATATTTCTTCACGTAATAATTTTAAAAAAGAAAAGGAAAAAAATAATTACTGAAAACTATTAAAATGCAACTAATAATTTAATTTTAAACGAAGTAGAATTACTTTTATATTTTAATGTTCTGTGGATATGTAAAAAGGAATGGAATTTTTCTACCGAATGGAAATACCCCATAAATGTTTTATCGTATTTTAATATGTTAATTGCTATTTTTAAAAAATATACTCTAATAAACATAGACAATACAATAGAACTTACATAGAATAACCATAAATACTAAATAAAAATTAAACATATACCTAATCATAGAAAAAAACTAATCCATAACATAATTTAAAATGATCACACAATAACTACTGGAGCCTTTTTAAATAAAGTAAATGCGTAATTTATTATTGAATGGAAATATTTTTTCAATAAAAATATTAGTGCCATAAAATCAGTTAAAAGTATTTTACTATTTATCGTTCACAATTTTAAACTTTTTACCCTATTACATTGACAATCTTAAAAGATATCGTTCCTAAATGCTGCTATATTAATATACAATATATTGTTATTTAAAAGGAAACTACCAAAAAGATCATAAAACTATATACATATAAATATTTATTACATATAAATCTATGTAAGCATAAATTGTTTACATTTTTGTCAAGATTGCGGCTAGGACAACAGAGCCAGAAAGCTAAAAATCAATCAAAAGAAACTAGTAGAACCAAAAATAGCAACTAAAAGTACACGACTGAAACAGTCGATAGTAAATAATAAAAAAATCAGTCGGACCGAAAATAGCGACTGAAACAGTCACTGGCAAAAAGCAGTAAAATCAGTCGAACCAAAAATAGCGACTGTCGTAAGTAAAACTGACTGTAAAACAGTCGATAGTAAAAAGTAGTCTATTACTAAACAGTCGATAGTTGATTTCAGTCCATAGTTCCCAATACTAACCTATTTTATAAAATGTATAACTAAAGCTCATAATGTATCGTGATTAGCTGAAAATAATGAAAAATCAAGTCTCTCCTTGGAAATGTCAAGAAAAAAAAAACGTATAAACAAATAATATGTCCCCGAAAATAATGGGTATTTTCCATATTTTGGGCATATTATACTACACTCTTCTTTTGAATAATTTAAAGGCAATTAAAACATCTATAGTCTATCCAAAGATGCTGTGGTCATATGCCGTCTCAATTTGTGATGTCAAACCGTTGCAATGTTGCCGCATCAACTCTGAATTTTAGTTTATTATGTCTTTGACCTATAACAAAATTGTAATTAAATTAAAATAATGAAACAAAAATGTTATCGAATATAATTTGTTTTAACATTATAGCACTGTATTAACGTATATAACTATATAATGCATATATTATCTAAGGACTTAAAGAACTAAAATTCTAATCTGCCGAACAGTTGTTCATAATTCCACCATTTTTTAATTTCTTCTTCTGTCCGTCTGATGGAGTTTATACAAACCGAATGTATTATTGTAGACAATGCTTCTTTCCACACTGAATCTTTTTTCAGGCTTGCTTCTAAAAAGAAATAAATTATGAAAAGCACAATCATTTAACATATATTTACCGAGTGACTAAGCACTAACTCAGCATCAAGTATAAAGCCATATCTGTTTCCACCATAAACAATAATATATCTGCAATGAAAAAATGTTTCGACTCATTATTAAGAGATATTACGACTAATATAACCTGATAGAGTGCTCGATTCATGCATGCATCGTCTAGAAACGAAATTCAAATAATAAGTCTTCCTTAATTTATTATATGCTCTAAATAACAGTATTGTTTTCGTCAAACACTCGCTCTCAGTGCTTATATTATTATTAAGTGGAGCTAGAATACGTTAAAAATGTTTCCAATAAAATTGCCGCAATTTAATATTTAATTTTATTCATTCAAGTCATAGTTAAACCTGCCAAAACTTTGACGTTTTGATGTCCTAAATTGAGATGACTTGAGTTCACTGCTACTTTCGATAGACTATAGGAAACAGTAGGTGATAAAAAAATATGTTGGTGTATTTTTATTAAGCAGTATGTATCAATAAATAAAAAATAAAATGTATACTTTTTTATTTAATTTCGATTCTTGTTTAATTCCTATTGAACAGTTTCTGCAAGATATAATTGCTATTTATTGTGATATAATAATTTTCGTCTTCTTTACAAAAAATTAACATTCAAGTACATACAATCACTAAACTAATAAAATAAATTATCACCTTTTCTCTCATCCACATTCTAACCAAATTTTAACGTGTAGAATAATAATCCTACTTTCTACAAAAGTTTGTTAATTTAAGTAATCTTTATGCATAATAGTTCGTCAGCTTGTTGTGTTCCGTTAAACCATTATTTCATTTCGAAGTTTTCTTATCTCTTAAATCTCGTTTAAAAATCTATCCGTGACGAATGCAGACCATTCATTATAAAAGCCCGAGATGGTTTCAGATTATTGCAACACTTCATCATACATAACACTGTTTTGATCTCGTCTTCCAACCATAAATAACATTTCAATCGATGTGTGGGTGAATGTTACATCACAAAGAAAACGAAGGAAGATCCATCAAGAAATGGAGCTAATATGATATGGTTGTAGTAAAGTCATACTTTTAAAATTAGATCAGTTTTTCAATTTTTTTACCAATAATTGGTGAAATGTGCAGAAATACTTCATATAAGAAATCATATAATTCTCATTACCTTGGAATATTTATTAAGCATTATTTATTTCTTCTCCAATTTCTTTCATTTCTACTGAACATTTCCTTTTTTTTACAAACGAAGCATGTAGAATGTCGGAAGTGAAAAATAAAATATCCTAGTTTTATAATTAATTATTTATTATGTATAATTTCAAAAATACAAACCTATTTTATTATAAACTTTATTACTAAATCTCATATTGAACGTTTTGTAAGCCTTATGGCAATCCTGTTCTGTCATACCGTCTCAATAGTAACAATAAATACAATTAGAGACCCATAAAGGTCAAAAGACGACCAAAAGACATTTATAAATAATTTTATTAATAACACTCTATTATGCGATGTTGGTATTCAAACTAATTGCTATTATCATAAATAATCCCTCATTTTCTCCATATAAATACACGTTATCTGTATTTCCAATAAAGTTGTTGGTATCTTTGTGATTGAATGAAAACAATGAAAAATTAAGTTTCTCCTTGGAAGTATGAAGGAGAAAATATATAGACGTAAAATATATCCAAGAAAGCAATGGGTATTTTACATATTTTGTGCATATTATACTACTCTCTTCTCTTGGCTTAATTAAATGTAAATAAAACATCTATTACATTTATTATACAATCAGTTTTACCATCATCTCAACAATTGTTACTTAGTCGACATTCATCCAAAAATGGAGTTAATATGATATCGTTGTAGTAAAGTTGTGCTTTTAAAATTAGATGAATTTTTCAATTTTTTTACCAATAATTGGTGAAATATGGAGAAATACCTTATATAAGAAAGAATATCATTCTCATTCCCTTGGAATATTTATAAAGCATTATTTATTTCTTTTCCATTTTTTTTTTCATTTCTACTGAACTTTTCCCAAAAACGAATAACTTTTCACAACAAATGAAGCATGTAGAATGTCGGGAGTGAAAAATAGAATATCTTAGTTTTATACTTAATTATTCAATACTAGCGACCCGCCCCGGCTTCGCACGGGTGCAATGCTGATACTAAATTAAATACACTACAGAAAAAATATGAACGTTGTATATAAAAACATAGCGGCCCGCTCCGACTTTGCACGGGCATAAAATATATATGCCTATGTCACTCAATGAAAACATGATTAAAATCGATCCAGTATTTTTGGTTCATTCATTACTGCCCTTGGCCTGCACGCATTAAATTTGGAGTAAAACAATTCCTCTTCCCCTATACTTACTATGAAGATTTCCTGCTATCTTTGGAATATCTAAATTCATACAATTTTTATTACATTACACATTTTTAAACGCAAATTTTAAATTTGTAATATCTCCGAAAATATTTGTTTAATTTACATGCTGTAAGGAACCATATTGATCTATATTAATTGCACACTGTATTTAAGGTACTTAATTCGATAAGGATTAATGCCGTATTGCTTAAAATAGCTTCGTAAATAAGCCATTTTCTCACGTAAAAAGTAAACAATAAAAATGGTTAATGTGAGTTATCCCTAAAAGATAAACATATACCATCGCGGACTTTTTTGTAGACCTTTTTATGGTGTACAATACTGTAGTACATTAATTTGATCTAACTCGTTGGGTTAGGCAGCGTTTTTGCTAATTGCTAAATAAGCCTAAAAAAATAGGTTAATTTACGACATCACGTTAGAAACCTCTAAAATTAGCAATGTTGCCTTAATATATTATGCATGTATTATACATATAAACCTTCCTCTATCTATTGAAAAAAACCGCATCAAAATCCGTTGGGTAGTTTTAATGATTTAAGCGCACATAGGGATATAGGGACAGAAAAGGCGACTTTGTTTTATACTATGTAGTGATGTATAATTCCATAGTTATATAGCATTTTATAAAGTTTATTACTAAATCTCGTATTGAGCTTTTTATAAGCCTTATCGCAATGCTGTTCTATCAGACCGTCTCAATAGTAACAATAAATAGAATTTGAGATCCACAAACGTTTATTGTCTAGACCAAAGACATTTCTAAATAATTTTATTAATAATAGTCTATCATGCGTTGTTAGTACTCAAACTCATTGCTATTATCATAAATAATCCCCCATTTTCTCCATATAAGTACACGTTATCTGTATTGCAAATAAAGTTGTTGGTATCTTTGTGATTCACTGAAAACAATGAATAATTAAGATTCTCCTTGGAAGTAGCAAGGAGAAAATATATAAACGTAAAACATATCCGAGCAAGCAATAAATATTTTACATATTTTGGGCATATTATACTACTATCTTTTCTTGTCTAAACTAAATGTAAATAAAACATCTATTATATTTATTATACAATCAGTTTTACCATCATCACAACAATTGTACTTGTACTTAGTCCACCGAATTATCTGTATCTATAAAACACGAACGCGACGTTTTAGTAAGTGTGTGTAAGGAAATGTGGGAAGAAAGATCTATCCAAAAATGGAGTTAATATGATATAATTATAGTAAAATTATGCTTTTAAAATTAGATCAATCTAGCGGTATCGACCTAACAATTGAGTTAAAAACACATTTATGGTTATAGATATTGTTGTTTAGATACGGATACATATTAGATACCATTGCCTCATTTAACAAAAAAAATATCATGCTCATTATGTTTTTTGTAGATTGAAATTTTGAGAATTTACTTTTTGAGACTCGTACCAAGAAGAAGGCGCCTCGCAGATATATTTTACAGCAGCTACATAGCCATTTTTTATCTGTCTGTCTCGCTTTTCGGGCTCGAAAATAGACGACAGTAAAAAGACTCCACAAACAGTGTTGATCAGCTAGAACTGCACATATGTTCTAATCTAGCCTGAGAGATTTCACAGCTACGCATCCTTTTCTATATACGCCTTGTTATTTACGAGAGCCGTGGTTAGAAGTCATTTTTAGGTTAATTTTATATTTACATTTTGTTAAGCTAATATAATTATTTGTTATTTTAGAGAAAATTAGCTGCAGATAATGTGAAAACAAGTATATAAGGTATGAATTATTAGTAAAATATTACCATTTTATAACACTAATTTTGTACGTTGCCATGGAACAAAGGGTATATTCTTGAAAATAATAGGAAACAGAAATTATTTGAAGATTATAATAAAGATAAGGATAAAAAATGGTCAGATTTCTATACATATTTTGTTTATTTATTATTATAGATGATCTCATACTCATCTCTTCCTGATTTAACAGATATTTCAAAAGATGAATAAAGCTAAATGTTTAAATGAAGTGTCATGAAATTTGATGATAGTGTAAATATAACATGTAATTGATAGAAAGTGGTGATAAATAGGTGAATGGTGAATAGGAAGTGGTGATAACATAGGATTTTATAATGTTTGTAATTTATTATTTCTTTCGGATTATATAAATCCTCCTAAATTTGTAAGAACAGCTAGGAATATGTCTAAAAAGGTGATAGGAACCGCATACTTATAGATGAATAAAATAAAAAGAAAACACAAAAATTGAACCAACATCAAAAAATAAATAAGGAACTCATTAAAAGGTAAAAAATAATCAAACTTAAACTTTTAATACAAAACACACTTTTAAAATGAAATATGTACATAATAATAGTCATAAGTAAATAAAAATAAACATAAACCTTATTCAACCTATTTAGTACGCGTATTTTATATTCTACTATATAAGCACTACTTAGCTTGACACCTACCTAAACTTAATTATCTATTTACAATATCATTTTAATTACTACCAACTGATAACTTTGAAGTCGGTACGAGCAACAAATTAGATTTGTTTTGCTCATAATTTAATTTTGGGTATTTGTCACAAAATTATATTATTATTTTTGTATTGTTTTGGCCCGGCACCGACTTATATCTTAATCATGACACTTTGTTATAATGTCCAGTGGTGTAATAATGTAAACTTCTCGATACTTTGTTGTTTATTGAATCTTTTTGGAACTTAGAAAGCCATAGTGAGTGTTAGTTCTTCAGATAGTTAATTTAATATGTTTTGATATACATACACTTATTATTTTAATAAATCTTATATATCAAATAAATTTCTGATATTATATTGAATGTACTGTGAAAACAAATATTAGTAAGATATCAGTTTTAAGTTATTTCCTTTACTCAACTTTACTAATTTAATCATCAACTAATTATCTTAACTACAATTTACTAATTGTTGCCGAATTTAGGCAACAGAGTGATCATTAGATATATAAATTATATAAAAAGTCGAGGACGTACCTTTACAATGATGTACAATGGTCCGGTTGAATAGTTTTTTCTTTTGCATCGTTCTGGAAATGATTTTGTCACCAGAACCTTTTGGAACTTACATTTCATTAAATGAAATTAGAAAGGGATAGTGAGTGTTCTTTAGATGGTTATTTTAATATGTTTATAATATCAAGTAAATTTCTGGTATTATATTAAATGTACTGTGAAAACAAATAATAGTAAGATATCAGTTTTAAGTTATTTTCTTTACTCAACTTTACTAATTTAATCATCAATTAATTATATTAACTAAAATTTACTAATTGTTGCCGAATCTAGGCAACAGAGTGATCATTACATATATAAATTATATAGAAAGTCGAGGACGTACCTTTACAATGATGTACAATGGTCCGGTTGAATAGTTTTTGCTTTTGCATTGTTCTGGAAGTGATTTTGTCACCAGAACCTTTTGGAACTTACATTTAATAAAATGAAATTAGAAAGGGATAGTGAGTGTTCTTTAGATGGTTATTTTAATATGTTTATAATATCAAGTAAATTTCTGGTATTATATTAAATGTACTGTGAAAACAAATAATAGTAAGATATCAGTTTTAAGTTATTTTCTTTACTCAACTTTACTAATTTAATCATCAATTAATTATATTAACTAAAATTTACTAATTGTTGCCGAATCTAGGCAACAGAGTGATCATTACATATATAAATTATATAAAAAGTCGAGGACGTACCTTTACAAGGATGTACAATGGTCCGGTTGAATAGATTTTGCTTTTGCATCGTTCTGGAAATGATTTTGTCACCAGAACATTTTGGAACTTACATTTAATAAAATGAAATTAGAAAGGGATAGTGAGTGTTCTTTAGATGGTTATTTTAATATGTTTATAATATCAAGTAAATTTCTGGTATTATATTAAATGTACTGTGAAAACAAATAATAGTAAGATATCAGTTTTAAGTTATTTTCTTTACTCAACTTTACTAATTTAATCATCAATTAATTATATTAACTAAAATTTACTAATTGTTGCCGAATCTAGGCAACAGAGTGATCATTAGATATATAAATTATATAAAAAGTCGAGGACGTACCTTTACAATGATGTACAATGGTCCGGTTGAATATTTTTTTCTTTTGCATCGTTCTAGAAATGATTTTGTCACCAGAACCTTTTGGAACTTACATTTCATTAAATGAAATTAGAAAGGGATAGTGAGTGTTAGTTCTTTAGATGGTCATTTTAATATGTTTTAATATACATACATTTATTATTATAATAGATCTTATATATCAAGTAAATTTCTGATATTAGATTGAATGTATTGTGAAAACAAATAATAGCAACATATCAATTTTAAGTTATTTTCTTTACTCAACTTTACTAATTTAATCGTAAATTGTAAAGTGTAAAAAAATTGTAACTAAATGTTGCCGGATTTAGGTAAGAGGGTGATCATTAATTATATAATTATATAAAAAGCTGAGGGCTTTACAATAATGATACTTCCGGATGAAAAGTTTTGCTTTTGCATCGTACTGGAATTGATTCTTTAAAACCAGAATCAGGTAATTTTTTTATTTCCTGAAACAAGAATAGCAATATATGTAGCCATGCGTATGCAATGTCATGGTTTGATACAGTAAGGACTATGTTTATATACAGTAAAGATTTGATTCAGTAAGATAATTGCTTCTATGCGATAAAATTTATTATATTCTGACCATATGTTCCTGCTGGTGTTTATAAGCATTAATTTTAACTCATATTCTCTGTAGGCACTTCTGCTTGTTTTAAAATGGATAATATTGTTAGAATTGCCTTTTTAGAATTTATGAAATAGAGGTGCATACACGATATAAATTACATTACATATATAAAAGTAAATGTAAAACATAAGAATCAGAAACTTTAAACAAACCAGGCGGGCTATTGATGCAAAAAGAAAAACTGATTTTATAGGAAGTTAGACACTTATCTGGATTACATAAAGCGAAATTATATATAGCTAAATATTAAATAATTTAAGATATTATTCTTTGCTAATGCTAATTTACCTCTTTATAAATTTAAAACTAATGCATCATAAAGGTAGATAATATACGCCACCCCGAAAATCCATTATTTGATTTTTTTGTCGATTTTAGTTTAAGCGATTATATATATTACAATTTTACAATCTAGTGCCTACATAGGTTTTTACAATCGATATCTTATTAGAACAAGCAGTTAAATAAGTTAAAGTAGAAATGTTCGGTGGGAATCAGATTATCACATAAACAGAAACATCACATTTATCATCATCTCCGCGCATTACTGTTCAATATTATAATACATATTGTCAAGTGATACAGTGAACAGTGGTTTTATGTAACAACAGTGTGGGAGAAATATATTTAAATTTAACATAAAATGAACATTAAAGAGAGGCAATTTGTTTAAGAATAATTAAGCTTAATTAAATAATTATCAATTTAATTGCACCTGAGTTCACCATATAAGTAAAGCTTTAAGTTAAATTTAATTCAAATCAATCTTCTTCACCACAAGTAACATATTTTTTGTTTATCTAATAAATTTAAGAATAAATAATAATTTAGTTACAGTTTAATCTTCTTATTTATATTTAAAGCAATATTTTAAGCTGGTGTACAAAAAACAAAAATATTAATTTTAAACAGTTTCATTAATTATATTCACTTAATTAATGATATTTTAATGGAATATGCAGTTCCTTAATAATGATACCAATTCATCAGCTTCGTCATCAAAACTCAAAACGGGAATTGGATCATCATATAATCCGAAAAGCTCATTCCATATAATGTCATATTCTCCGTCAACACTATCTTCTGGTTCGATTTTTTCATCCGCAAATTCTTTCTCATTAATACAGGGCATAGAGTTTCTAACTGATAGAGCTTCAAATTTGTTGCAAAGAAAGTTCATACATGCCTGACGATGATTGCCTCGGGGCCTTAAAACTCTGAAATTCGTGAGAATATTCTAATGGCTTCTCAATGATATTGAACTCTATGCAATCTTCGTAAAGTCTTAACAACTTATCTTTTTTTATTTATGCTATATTATTGGTAGCGAAATATAGAATGCAGTACTGTTTCCAATCTCCTGCGAGCTATAACTTTGGTCCTATGGAAACATTTTTCTTCTTTGTTATTGAGCTGAGTTGCCATTCAAAAATTCTTTCTCATGTTTGAACTGATTTTGGTAATTAATGATAGTTCTTTGTTGAAACAGTTCCTCAAAGCACTGATACAGTAGCATAAACAGAAGCTGGCAAACTGAAGAATAACGATTTCAATTCTGCTAATAATAGAGAAATTAAAAAAGAAAAGAAAATTTATGTCATAACAAGTGTTTTAAAGATATTATATTAATAAAGCCGCCACAAACATAATGAAAAGCGGCTACTTATAATAACTGTGCGACACATATACATTTAAACAGAAAATAATAGAATTAGTGATTGCAAAGTAGTAATTTAGTTAAAAAACTAAGCTAACATTAATTACCAATTTAATTGCACCCTATATTCATCACTATCAGTAAAGCTTCAAACTAATTTTAATTAAAATTTACAAAATTCGTAAAATTAGAGATACGATATTAGAATTTTTAGTTCTTTAATAATGATAATATTTCATCAGCTTCATCATCAATACTCAGAAATTCAATGCATATAGGGTCATCACATAATTCTAAAACCTTATTCCATATAATATCTTCATCTCCAACAGCACAACTTCAAGCTCCAACCTTCGTATTCGTTTTCTCTATGTGCGAATACTTGCTCATTATAACAGGGCATATTGTCAAGAAATAGAGCCTCAAATTTGTTGCAAAGAAATTTCAGGCAAACCGGGGATGATTGCTTCGGGGTTTTAAAAGTCTGTAATTTAAGAGAAAATTGTAGTAATTTCAGTTTCATATCTGTAATAGCACTCTCCGGATAAGTAGCCATGCAATATTTTCAGCCAATCAATCTTTTCAGATATGCTATTAATAGAAAAATTCTGGGCGACGCAATCAGTGGGCAATAAAATATAAAAGGGCCGTTTGTAAATACAAATACATTATAGATATTAAATTATAAATGCCGACACCGACATAGTGCATAATGGTATTTTATGATCACTGTGCGGCAGATATATATATATATATATATATATATATATATATATATATATATATATATATATATATACATTTTTAGCAGTAGTGTAAAAAGAATCTTTTTATACAATTTTGTTGGATATATTCCTGCAATATGTGATATGATATTAGAATTTTTAGTTCATTAATAACGATATTATTTCATCAGCTTCATCACCAACACTCAGAAATTCGGTGCGAAGAGAGTCATCACATAATCCGAAAACCTCATTCCAAATAAGATCTTCACCTCCAACAACATTACCTTCCCGTTCGTTCTCTCTACACGCCTATTTTTGCTTCTTACTACAGAGCATACCGCTAAGTGATAGCGCGTCAAATTCGTTGCAAAGAAAGTACAAGCATGCTGGGGATGATTGCTTCGGAACTTTAAAAGTATGATATACCTGAAAATGTTGTTCCAGTTCCACTTCCATGTCTGTAATGGATTTTTCCTGATCTTGGTCTGTATGCAACCTTCTTAAATCCTTAACTTTGTATCTTTCTCACCTCTGCTGTTTTATTGGTAACCAAATGTAGTATGGGCTGTTAGTTGTAGTCTTCTGCGAGTTATAATTTTGAATCCCTGGATACGTTTTTTCCTCTTTGACTTTGTTGAATTGGTGAATTCTTCTTTGTCTTTAATCGTATTTTATGACTACCGTGCGGCAATTATATATTTGTATTGAAAAAATAATATAATTGGAGATTACGAAGATGAAATTTAGTTGAAATATAAGCTGAAATCAATTTTTAACTTAAATCTACCCGGCTTTCGCCACCATAACAGCAAACACTAAAACTAAATTTAATTATCAATATTCCTCTTCACTTATAGTAAAATAATTATTTAGTTTTTATTGCACTTTTAAAATTAATTAATAATAAATTTAGAGGACGTACTACAAACTGCAAGTCACTTGTCAATTTTATCTTACTTAATTTAGAGGAACATTTTAAGCAGGAGAATAATAAGAATTATTTTTAAACAGCATTGTTGATTATATTCGTTAATTCTGTGATATAACATTAGAATTTTTAGTTATTTAACAATGATAATATTGCATCAGCTTCATCACCAATACTCAGAAATTCTGTGCTAATATGGTCATCACATAATCCGAAAACTTCATTCCATATAATATCTTCCTCTCCAACAACACTAACTTCGCGTTTGTTTCCTCTGCATGCGTATTTTTTCTCATTATTAGAGTGCATATCGTTAAGTGATAGTGCTTCAAATTTGTTGCAAAAAACATCCAAGCATACTGGGGATGATTGCTTCCGGTCATTAAAATTATGATATTCCTGAGAATATTGTTCCAGTTCAATTTCCATGTCTGTAATGGCCCCTTCTTGATGTTGGTCTGTATGCAACCTTCTTAAAGCCTTAACTGTGTATCTTTTTTCACGTCGGCCATTTTGTTGGTAACCAAATGTACTTTGTGCTGTTGGTTGCAATCTTCTACGAGCTATAATTTTGTTTCTCTGGATATATACTTCTTCTCTATGACTTTGCTGAATTGGATAATGGTTATTCAGTAATTCTTCTTCTTGTTTAAATTGAATTTTATAATTCATGATAATTCTTTGCTAGAACAATTGCACAGAACTCTGACACTCTTGTTAATGCAGAAGTGGGGAAACTGAATTACAAAGTTTTCAGATATGCTATTTATAGAGAAATTATGGGTGGGGCTATCAGAAGGCAATAAAATAATAAAGGAGCCTTTTGTCACGACAAATTCTTTATAGATATAAATTTAAAAAAACCGACACCGACTTTGTGTATAATCGTATTTTATGACTACTGTGCGGCAATTATATATTTGAATTGAAAAAATAATATAATTGGAGATTACGAAAATGAAATTTAGTTGAAATATAAGCTGAAATCAATTTCTCACTTAAATCCACCCGGCTCTCGCCACCATAACAGTAAAGAATAAAACTAATTTTAATTATATATATTCCTCTTCACTTATAGTAAAATAATTATTTTGTTTTTATTGCAAATTTAAATTCAGTTAATAATTTATATAGAGGACGTACTACCACCTGCAAATCACTTGTCAATTTCATCTCACTTATACCCAGAGCAACATTTAAGTAAGATAATAAAAAGAATATTAGATACTGTGTTAATAGAGAAATTCTGGGCGGGGCTATCAGAAGGCAATAAAATAATAAAGGAGCCTTTTTTCAACACAAATACTTTATAGATATTCAATTAAAGAAGTTTATAACGACATAGTGTACAATGGTATTTTATGACTACTGTGCGGAAATTATATAGTTATATTGAAAAAATAATAGGATTGGAGATTACGAATATGAAATTAAGTTAATATTTAAGCTGAACTTAGTTTCTAATTTAATTCCATCCAGCTTTCGCCACCATAAGAGTATAAACTAAAACTAATTTTAATTATATACATATTCCTCTTCACTTATAGTAGAATAATTATTTAGTTTTTATTGCACTTTTAAGTTTAATTAATAATTTATTAAGAGGACGTACTACAACCCGTAAGTCACTTGTCAATTTTATCTTACTTATATTTAGAGGAACATTTTAAGCAGAAGAATAATAAGAATTATTTTTAAACAGCATTGTTGATTATATTCGTTAATTTTGTGATATAAAACTCGAATTTTTAGTTATTTAACAATGATAATATTGCATCAGCTTCGTCATCAACACTCAGAAATTCTGTGCTAATATGGTCATCACATAATCCGAAAACTTCATTCCATATATCTTCCTCTCCAACAACAGTAACTTCGTGTTTGTTTTCTCTACGCGCGTATTTTTTCTCATTATTAGAGTGCATACCGTTAATTAATAGCGCTTCAAATTTGTTGCAAAGAACATCCAAGCATGCTGGGGATGATTGATTCGGGGCATTAAAATTATGATATTCCTGAGAATATTGTTCCAGTTCCATTTCCATGTCTGTAATGGCTCCTTCCTGATGTTTGTCTGTATGCAACCTTCTTAAAGCCTTAACTGTGTATCTTTTTTCACGTCGGCTATTTTGTTGGTAACCAAATGTACTATGTGCTGTTGGTTGCAATCTTCTACGAGCTATAATTTTGTTTCTCTGGATATATTCTTCTTCTCTATGACTTTGCTGAATTGGAGTTTTGTCATTCAGTAATTCTTCTTATTGTTTAAATTGAATTTTATAATTCATGATAATTCTTTGCTAGAACAATTGCACAAAACTCTGACGCTGCTGTTTATGCAGAAGTGGGGAAACTGAACTATAAAGATTTCAGATAAGCTATTAATAGAGAAATTCTGGGCGGGGCTATCAGAAGGCAATAAAATAATAAAGGAGCCTTTTGTCACGACAAATTCTTTATAGATATAAATTTAAAAAAACCGACACCGACTTTGTGTATAATCGTATTTTATGACTACTCTGCGGCAATTATATATTTGAATTGAAAAAATGATATAATTGGAGATTACGAAGATGAAATTTAGTTGAAATATAAGCTGAAATCAATTTCTCACTTAAATCCGCCCTGGCTTTCGCCGCCGTAACAGTAAAGAATAAAACTAATTTTAATTATATATACTCCTCTTCACTTATAGTAAAATAATAATTTTGTTTTTATTGCAAATTTAAATTGAGTTAATAATTTATATAGAGGACGTACTACAACCGGCAAGTCACTTGTCAATTTTATCTCACTTATACTTAGAGCAACATTTAAGCAAGAGTATAAAAAGAATATTAGATACTGTATTAATAGGGAAATTCTGGGAGGGGCTATCAGAAGGCAATAAAATAATAAAGCAGCCTCTTGTCACGACAAATTACTTTATAGACATTAAATTAAAAAAACTGACACCGACTTTGTGTATAATCGTATTTTATGACTACTGTGCGGCAATTATATATTTATATTGAAAAAATAATATAATTGGAGATTACGAAGATGAAATTTAGTTGAAATATAAGCTGAAATCAATTTCTCACTTAAATCCACCCGGCTTTCGCCGCCGTAACAGTAAAGAATAAAACTAATTTTAATTATATATACTCCTCTTCACTTATAGTAAAATAATAATTTTGTTTTTATTGCAAATTTAAATTGAGTTAATAATTTATATAGAGGACGTACTACAACCGGCAAGTCACTTGTCAATTTTATCTCACTTATACTTAGAGCAACATTTAAGCAAGAGTATAAAAAGAATATTAGATACTGTGTTAATAGAGAAATTCTGGACGGGGCTATCAGAAGGCAATAAAATAATAAAGGAGCCTCTTGTCACGACAAATACTTTATAGATACAAATTTAAAAAAACCGACACCGACTTTGTGTATAATCGTATTTTATGACTACTCTGCGGCAATTATATATTTGAATTGAAAAAATAATATAATTGGAGATTACGAAGATGAAATTTAGTTGAAATATAAGCTGAAATCAATTTCTCACTTAAATCCACCCGGCTTTCGCTACCATAACAGTAAAGACTAAAACTAATTTTAATTATATATACTCCTCTTCACTTATAGTAAAATAATTATTTTGTTTTTATTGCAAATTTAAGTTGAGTTAATAATTTATATAGAGGACGTACTACAACCGGCAAGTCACTTGTCAATGTTATCTCACTTATACTTAGAGCAACATTTAAGCAAGAGTATAAAAAGTATATTAGATACTGTGTTAATAGAGAAATTCTGGACGGGGCTATCAGAAGGCAATAAAATAATAAAGCAGCCTCTTGTCACGACAAATTACTTTATAGACATTAAATTAAAAAAAACTGACACCGACTTTGTGTATAATCGTATTCTATGACTACTGTGCGGCAATTATATATTTATATTGAAAAAATAATATAATTGGAGATTGCGAATATGAAATTTAGTTAATATTAAAGCTGAAATTAGTTTCTAATTTAATTCCACCCAGCTTTCGCCACCATAACAGTAAAGACTAAAAGTATTTTTAATTATATACATATTCCTCTTCACTTATAGTAGAATAATTTTTTAGTTTTTATTGCACTTTTAAATTTAATTAATAATTTATTTAGAGGGCGTACTACAACCCGTAAGTCACTTGTCAATTTTATCTTACTTATATTTAGAGGAACATTTTAAGCAGAAGAATAATAAGAATTATTTTTAAACAGCATTGTTGATTATATTCATTAATTTTGTGATATAACATTAGAATTTTTAGTTATTTAACAATGATAATATTGCATCAGCTTCGTCATCAACACTCAGAAATTCTGTGCTAATATGGTCATCATATAATCCGAAAACTTCATTCCATATATCTTCCTCTCCAACAACACTAACTTCGTGTTTGTTTTCTCCAGGCGCGTATTTTTTCTCATTATTAGAGTGCATATCGTTAATTAATAGCGCTTCAAATTTGTTGCAAAGAACATCCAAGCATGCTGGGGATGATTGATTCGGGGCATTAAAATTATGATAATCCTGAGAATAGTGTTCCAGTTCCATTTCCATGTCTGTAATGGCTCCGTCCTGATGTTTGTCTGTATGCAACCTTCTTAAAGCCTTAACTGTGTATCTTTTTTCACGTCGGCTATTTTGTTGGTAACCAAATGTACTTTGTGCTGTTGGTTGCAATCTTCTACGAGCTATAATTTTGTTTCTCTGGATATATACTTCTTCTCTATGACTTTGCTGAATTGGATAATGGTTATTCAGTAATTCTTCTTCTTGTTTAAATTGAATTTTATAATTCATGATAATTCTTTGCTAGAACAATTGCACAGAACTCTGACACTGTTGTTAATGCAGAAGTGGGGAAACTGAATTACAAAGTTTTCAGATATGCTATTAATAGAGAAATTATGGGTGGGGCTATTAGAAGGCAATAAAATAATAAAGGAGCCTTTTGTCACGACAAATTCTTTATAGATATAAATTTAAAAAAACCGACACCGACTTTGTGTATAATCGTATTTTATGACTACTCTGCGGCAATTATATATTTGAATTGAAAAAATAATATAATTGGAGATTACGAAGATGAAATTTAGTTGAAATATAAGCTGAAATCAATTTCTCACTTAAATCCACCCTGGCTTTCGCCGCCGTAACAGTAAAGAATAAAACTAATTTTAATTATATATACTCCTCTTCACTTATAGTAAAATAATTATTTTGTTTTTATTGCAAATTTAAATTGAGTTAATAATTTATATAGAGGACGTACTACAACCGGCAAGTCACTTGTCAATTTTATCTCACTTATACTTAGAGCAACATTTAAGCAAGAGTATAAAAAAAATATTAGATACTGTGTTAATAGAGAAATTCTGGGCTGGGCTATCAGAAGGCAATAAAATAATAAAGGAGCCTCTTGTCACGACAAATACTTTATAGACATTAAATTAAAAAAAACTGACACCGACTTTGTGTATAATCGTATTTTATGACTACTGTGCGGCAATTATATATTTATATTGAAAAAATAATATAATTGGAGATTGCGAATATGAAATTTAGTTAATATTTAAGCTGAAATTAGTTTCTAATTTAATTCCACCCAGCTTTCGCCACCATAACAGTAAAGACTAAAAGTATTTTTAATTATATACATATTCCTCTTCACTTATAGTAGAATAATTTTTTAGTTTTTATTGCACTTTTAAATTTAATTAATAATTTATTTAGAGGGCGTACTACAACCCGTAAGTCACTTGTCAATTTTATCTTACTTATATTTAGAGGAACATTTTAAGCAGAAGAATAATAAGAATTATTTTTAAACAGCATTGTTGATTATATTCATTAATTTTGTGATATAACATTAGAATTTTTAGTTATTTAACAATGATAATATTGCATCAGCTTCGTCATCAACACTCAGAAATTCTGTGCTAATATGGTCATCATATAATCCGAAAACTTCATTCCATATATCTTCCTCTCCAACAACACTAACTTCGTGTTTGTTTTCTCCACGCGCGTATTTTTTCTCATTATTAGAGTGCATATCGTTAATTAATAGCGCTTCAAATTTGTTGCAAAGAACATCCAAGCATGCTGGGGATGATTGATTCGGGGCATTAAAATTATGATAATCCTGAGAATAGTGTTCCAGTTCCATTTCCATGTCTGTAATGGCTCCGTCCTGATGTTTGTCTGTATGCAACCTTCTTAAAGCCTTAACTGTGTATCTTTTTTCACGTCGGCTATTTTGTTGGTAACCAAATGTACTTTGTGCTGTTGGTTGCAATCTTCTATGAGCTATAATTTTGTTTCTCTGGATATATACTTCTTCTCTATGACTTTGCTGAATTGGATAATGGTTATTCAGTAATTCTTCTTCTTGTTTAAATTGAATTTTATAATTCATGATAATTCTTTGCTAGAACAATTGCACAGAACTCTGACACTGTTGTTAATGCAGAAGTGGGGAAACTGAATTACAAAGTTTTCAGATATGCTATTTATAGAGAAATTATGGGTGGGGCTATTAGAAGGCAATAAAATAATAAAGGAGCCTTTTGTCACGACAAATTCTTTATAGATATAAATTTAAAAAAACCGACACCGACTTTGTGTATAATCGTATTTTATGACTACTCTGCGGCAATTATATATTTGAATTGAAAAAATAATATAATTGGAGATTACGAAGATGAAATTTAGTTGAAATATAAGCTGAAATCAATTTCTCACTTAAATCCACCCTGGCTTTCGCCGCCGTAACAGTAAAGAATAAAACTAATTTTAATTATATATACTCCTCTTCACTTATAGTAAAATAATTATTTTGTTTTTATTGCAAATTTAAATTGAGTTAATAATTTATATAGAGGACGTACTACAACCGGCAAGTCACTTGTCAATTTTATCTCACTTATACTTAGAGCAACATTTAAGCAAGAGTATAAAAAGAATATTAGATACTGTATTAATAGGGAAATTCTGGGAGGGGCTATCAGAAGGCAATAAAATAATAAAGCAGCCTCTTGTCACGACAAATTACTTTATAGACATTAAATTAAAAAAACTGACACCGACTTTGTGTATAATCGTATTTTATGACTACTGTGCGGCAATTATATATTTGAATTGAAAAAATAATATAATTGGAGATTACGAAGATGAAATTTAGTTGAAATATAAGCTGAAATCAATTTCTCACTTAAATCCACCCGGCTTTCGCTACCATAACAGTAAAGACTAAAACTAATTTTAATTATATTTATTCCTCTTCACTTACAGTAAAATAATTATTTTGTTTTTATTGCAAATTTAAATTCAGTTTGTAATTTATATAGAGGACGTACTACAACCTGCAAGCCAGTTGTCAATTTTATATCACTTATATTTAGAGCAACATTTAAGCAAGAGTATAAAAAGAATATTAGATACTGTGTTAATAGAGAAATTCTGGGCGGGGCTATCAGAAGGCAATAAAATAATAAAGGAGCCTTTTGTCACGACAAATTCTTTATAGATATAAATTTAAAAAAACCGACACCGACTTTGTGTATAATCGTATTTTATGACTACTCTGCGGCAATTATATATTTGAATTGAAAAAATAATATAATTGGAGATTACGAAGATGAAATTTAGTTGAAATATAAGCTGAAATCAATTTCTCACTTAAATCCACCCGGCTTTCGCCACCATAACAGTAAAGAATAAAACTAATTTTAATTATATATATTCCTCTTCACTTATAGTAAAATAATTATTTTGTTTTTATTGCAAATTTAAATTCAGTTAATAATTTATATAGAGGACGTACTACAACCTGCAATTCACTTGTCAATTTCATCTCACTTATATTTAGAGGAACATTTAAGCAAGAGTATAAAAAGAATATTAGATACTGTGTTAATAGAGAAATTCTGGGCGGGGCTATCAGAAGGCAATAAAATAATAAAGGAGCCTTTTGTCACGACAAATTCTTTATAGATATAAATTTAAAAAAACCGACACCGACTTTGTGTATAATCGTATTTTATGACTAATCTGCGGCAATTATATATTTGAATTGAAAAAATAATATAATTGGAGATTACGAAGATGAAATTTAGTTGAAATATAAGCTGAAATCAATTTCTCACTTAAATCCGCCCGGCTTTCGCCACCGTAACAGTAAAGAATAAAACTAATTTTAATTATATATATTCCTCTTCACTTACACTAAAATGATTATTTTGTTTTTATTGCAAATATAAATTGAGTTAATAATTTATATAGAGGACGTACTACAACCGGCAAGTCACTTGTCAATTTTATCTCACTTATACTTAGAGCAACATTTAAGCAAGAGTATAAAAAGTATATTAGATACTGTGTTAATAGAGAAATTCTGGGCGGGGCTATCAGAAGGCAATAAAATAATAAAAGAGCCTCTTGTCACGACAAATACTTTATAGACATTAAATTAAAAAAACTGACACCGACTTTGTGTATAATCGTATTTTATGACTACTGTGCGGCAATTATATATTTGAATTGAAAAAATAATATAATTGGAGATTTCGAATATGAAATTTAGTTAATATTTAAGCTGAAATTAGTTTCTAATTTAATTCCACCCAGCTTTCGCCACCATAACAGTAAAGACTAAAAGTAATTTTAATTATATACATATTCCTCTTCACTTATAGTAGAATAATTATTTAGTTTTTATTGCACTTTTAAATTTAATTAATAATTTATTTAGAGGACATACTACAACCCGTAAGTCACTTGTCAATTTTATCTTACTTATATTTAGAGGAACATTTTAAGCAGTAGAATAATAAGAATTATTTTTAAACAGCATTGTTGATTATATTCGTTAATTTTGTGATATAACATTAGAATTTTTAGTTATTTAACAATGATAATATTGCATCAGCTTCGTCATCAACACTCAGAAATTCTGTGCTAATATGGTCATCACATAATCCGAAAACTTCATTCCATATAATATCTTCCTCTCCAACAACACTAACTTCGTGTTTGTTTTCTCCAGGCGCGTATTTTTTCTCATTATTAGATTGCATATCGTTAAGTAATAGCGCTTCAAATTTGTTGCAAAGAACATCTAAGCATGCTGGAGATGTTTGATTCGGGGCATTAATATTATGATATTTCTGCGAATATTGTTCCAGTTCCATTTCCATGTCTGTAATGGCTCCTTCCTGATGTTTGTCTGTATGCAACCTTCTTAAAGCCTTAACGGTGTATCTTTTTTCACGTCGGCTATTTTGTTGGTAACCAAATGTACTATGTGCTGTTGGTTGCAATCTTCTACGAGCTATAATTTTGTTCCTCTGGATATATTCTTTTTCTCTATGACTTTGCTGAATTGGAGAATTGTTATTCAGTAATTCTTCTTCTTGTTTAAATTGAATTTTATAATTCATGATAATTCTTTGCTAGAACAATTGCACAGAACTCTGACACTGTTGTTAATGCAGAAGTGAGGAAACTGAATTACAAAATTTTCAGATATGCTATTAATAGAGAAATTCTGGGCGGGGCTATCAGAAGGCAATAAAATAATAAAGGAGCCTTTTGTCACGACAAATTCTTTATAGATATAAATTTAAAAAAACCGACACCGACTTTGTGTATAATCGTATTTTATGACTACTGTGCGGCAATTATATACTTGAATTGAAAAAATAATATAATTGGAGATTACGAAGATGATATTTAGTTGAAATATAAGATAAAATCAATTTCTCACTTAAATCCACCCGGCTTTCGCCACCATAACACTAAAGACTAAAACTAATTTTAATTATATATATTCCTCTTCACTTATAGTAAAATAATTATTTTGTTTTTACTGCAAAATTAAATTCAGTTAATAATTTATATAGAGGACGAAGTACAACCTGCAATTCACTTGTCAATTTTATCTCACTTATATTTAGAGGAACATTTAAGCAAGAGTATAAAAAGAATATTAGATACTGTGTTAATAGAGAAATTCTGGGCGGGGCTATCAGAAGGCAATAAAATAATAAAGGAGCCTCTTGTCACGACAAATACTTTATAGATATTAAATTAAAAATACTGACACCGACTTTGTGTATAATCGTATTTTATGACTACTGTGCGGCAATTATATATTTATATTGAAAAAATAATATAATTGGAGATAGCGAATATGAAATTTAGTTAATATTTAAGCTGAAATTAGTTTCTAATTTAATTCCACCCAGCTTTCGCCACCATAACAGTAAAGACTAAAAGTAATTCTAATTATATATTCCTCTTCACTTATAGTAAAATAATTATTTTGTTCTTAATGTAAATTTAAATTCAGTTAATAATTTATATAGAGGACGAACTACAACCTGCAAGTCACTTGTCAATTTCATCTCACTTATATTTAGAGGAAGGTTTAAGCAGGAGTATAAAAAGAATATTAGATACTCTATTATTAGAGAAATTCTGGGCGGGGCTATCAGACAAATATTTTATAGATATTAAATTTAAAAAAACCGACACCGACTTTGTGTATAATCGTATTTTATGACTACTGTGCGGCAATTATATATTTGAATTGAAAAAATAATATAATTGGAGATTACGAAGATGAAATTTAGTTGAAATATAAGCTGAAATCAATTTCTCACTTAAATCCACCCGGCTTTCGCCACCATAACACTAAAGAATAAATCTAATTTTAATTCTATATATTCAGCTTCACTAATACTAACATAAAATTTTTGCTCTATTGTATATTTGAAATTAATTAATAATTCTGTTAGCTGACATGCTACATAACCCGTAGGTCACTTGTGATTTTAATCTCACTTATATTTAGAGCAATATTTTAAGCAGGAATATAGAAAGAATGATTTTAAATTATGTTGATTATATTCGTGCAATTTGTGACATTATATTAGTATATTTAGTTTTTTAATAATGATAATATTTCATCACTTTCATCATCAACACTCAAAAATTGGGTGCAAATAGGGTCATTACATAATCTGGAAACCTCATTCCATATAATATATTCATTTCCAACAACACTAACATCGCCTTCGCTTCCTCTACACGCGTGCTTTTGCTCATTACTAAAGTGCATATCGTCAAGTGATTCAAATTTGTTACAAAGAACATCCGAACATGTTGGGTATGATTCCTTCGGGACTTTAAAAGCATGGTATTCCTGACAATATTGTTCCAGTTCTAGTTCCGTATCTGTAATGTCGCCTTCTTTATGTTGGTCGGTATTCAACATTATTGATGCCTTAACTTTATATCTTTTTTCAAATCTACTGTTTTGTTGGTTACCAAATGTAGAATGCGCTGTTGGTTGCAATCTTCTACGAACTATAATTTTGATTCTCTGGATATATTTTACTTCCCTATGACTTTGCTGAATTCTTCTGAATTGAATTTTATAATTCATGATTATTCTTGGTTAGAATAATTGCACAAAACCCTGACACTGTTGTTTAGGCAGAAGTGGAGAAACTGAACTATAGAGTTTTTAGATATGTTGTAATCATGTTGTAAACATGTTATAAATAAATTCTGGGCGGGGCAATCAGAGGGCAATAAAATAGTATAGGAACCTTTTGTCAAGTCAAATACTTATAAATATTAAACTAAAAAATACAAACCCGACAAAATGTACAGCGGTTTTCTTTGACAACTGTGCAGCAAATATATATTTATATTGAATATAATAGATTTTGAGATTACAAAGATAAAACTTAGTTAAAATATAAGACAAAATTATTTACTAATTTAATTCTACCCGGCATTCGCCACCATAACAGTAAAGTTTAAAACTAATTTTAATTCTATATAATCCTCTTCACTACTCCTAGAATAATTGTTTTGCTTTTACTGTAAATTTGAAATTAATTAATAATTTAGTTATATGACCTGCTACAACACGAAAATCACTTATCAATTTCACCTCACTTATACTTTGAGCAACATTTTAAGCAGGAGTATAAGAAGAATTTTATTAAACAACTTTATTAGACTTTTTAGTTCTTTAGTGATAGCATCTCAAATGTGTCGGAAGGAAAGTCCAAGCATGCTGGACAATAATAAAGAAGCCTTTTGGCAAAATAAGTACTTTAAAAATATTAAGTAAAAAAAAACAACACAGACATAACGAGGGTTAAATTTTAACGGACGTTAAAATTTTACATAATCATATTTTATGCTCAATAAAGGGGCTTGTCAGTATTTAGCACGACGGTGCAGAATATACTTTTCACGTTACTGTATTCTAAATAACATAGATCTGTATTTAAGTTATCAAATCTTAATTTTCGATTCAAATTTATTTTTACGAAATTAATTTGCTAATATTCTTATGATCCTTTCCGCCATCCTGCTAATATATGGAAATGTGGGCTACAAGACTAATCAGATATCTAACAAATTAAAATAGAAACAATTAAAACATCATAATAAATTTAAATTATTAAATATAAATGAATTCTACAGAGAAACAAAATAAGTTTTAATAAGCTTCATTCGTTATTAATGTAAACATTTAAGCCAACAGAGATGATGCTCGAGAGCTGAAACCTTTATATAATTTTTTTAAGCACATATCGTTCATTTGATAACATAGTTTTTATTTGGTATGGTCAATATAATAATATGTGGGAAACGTATCAAGTTAAATCTTTTTGGGGCCTCAGCCGACTCTTAAGTTCGAATGCAAGCGTCCTTGCGAGGTACACAATGTTGCCGATGATCGAGCCTCATCCAAACCAAATTGAAGCAAACAAAGACGACAGCCGATAGATAATCGAATTCAAAGGATTTCTTTCCTTCGTTATTTACAGATGTAAATTTACAGATGTGTATCATTACAGATGTAAATACTGTTGCTCTATCTGCTATTATTATCCGTGGTGTTTTGTTTTCCTTTTCCAATATTTTGTAGGAAATAGTCTGTCTCTAGTCTTGCGTCTGCAGTCTTGATTATAATGAGATATAATCACAGGTATTCTCAATCCGTTATAATCAAAATTTGAGTATAACCGTTACCCTTTGATCTCCATCATCAATATATCAAGGGTATCAACAGGTTTTTCACTCTCTATGAGATTTTCCAAATATACATCACATACACGTCAGCTGCTGTGAATACATTTAAGGGAAACTAAATACAGAAACATTTGATTATACATTTATTCGGTATCATACAACCATTTCCATTAACCTCTTTCCGACCTATCATAACTTTCTGAATGTAAATACCTTTTTTCCAATCCATGAACAGATTTATTTACTTTAAAATTGGCTTTATTGATTGTGTCTCCGTCTATAACGACATCTAATTCCTGGAACAATGCATGATCGTCTAAAACTAATTAAAAAATCAATTGAGGGCGCCAGTATACGGTAAAAATCAGCGTGGTCCAGAGATTTGACTACCTTCGGCTCTATTCATATATCGGTCGACACAATATATCCCCGGCAAGCTGAAATGCTGAAAGTCGATGTTGCCAAATTTACCGTTAGATTATTTACCTTATGGGTGTAATTTATTTTATAAAACAAGACTTATAATAATAGATTAGGTATTTTTTTTACTATTTAGTACAATATATAGTCCTTGCTTTTATATTTGGCAACACTGCAGTATAATGCAAACTAAGCATTCTTCATAAGAAATGGCGTTATTGGTTTACTTTAACATTTCAGAATTTTAACAGGATTCAAATATGGAGAGTCAAAAGTAGGTTTAGTGTCAGTTGTTACAAATAGGATAAATTAATTAAATGACTTAAATTTTGCAGTGAAAGTAAATTAATATGTCAAGTTTCTAATATGACTTACTTAGTAGCAAGAAGAAGAAAGATTTCACCATGAGTTTGCTGTACAAATAAAGCCGATGACAAGAGGTATCATCTGCCTTCTCTGTGTCCTCAATTTAATGATTTTAGTATCCATACATACTGGATTTCGGCGTCATCTTTGTCGGGTACATAATATAGATGTTAAACAATCTCATCTATATTTTAAGAGTTTTTTAAACTTTGAAAGTTGGAAACCAGAGAACGATAAAGGGAAAATATAATATTGCTTAAAGAAATTTTCAGAAAACAATAACTGAAGAATCTTATATACCACTGTACAAGGAGGTATCATAAAGGTAGTGTTTTACATAAAACTATCGATGTGATTATTATCTTAAAAATGAATTTTAGGTAGGGTACGATAAGGCAATAAGTTACGGGCAAAAAATTAATTTCAGTCTATCTATATAAGTTTTTTTTTTGTTAAGAATGTTATCAGACTCAGTATTGAAGCAAGTACAAGTAGCCAATATGAATTCCAGAATAATGTTCTACAATTGAATTTTGACAAGGTAATAGATAATTATATTTTCAAATAATTTCAATTACTCGTCCAGTTTATAGGCATTGCAGAAGTGCTGGAAAATATTGCATACCTTTAATCCTGAAAAGTTAGCTATTTAGGTAATTTAGGTGTATTTGCTACAGCTATATAATTTATTGGTAAGAGTATTCTGTCAAAATTTCAAAGAAGAGAAATGTGGACCTAAGAAGAAATAAAAGAAAATACTTGAAAAGTATATATACTAAAAAAACAGTACAAAATATTAACGATATTGGGTTTATAAGTATTACTTACTTATTGTATTGTAATTAATTACTAATTATTAATTATTGTGAGGACTACAAAGGACTGTATCTGCAAGGAAGTTATTATACAATTTTATTTATGTATAATACATTTATAGTATTCTATATTAAAATATGTAGTAATTTGTAGTAATTTAGTAAATGGTTTATGGCATAATTAAGGTTCATTGTTTAATATCCTTTAATTTATAATTTTAAATTAATATTAAATTTGAAAATATATAAATAAAAATATAAAATAGAAGTTAATATAATACAAAAATAGTATTATACTGTATTTTTCTTTTTACCTCCTCTAAGATGTTTCATAAATTAATGTCGTGTTCTTCATTAAAGATAATTTTTACTATATATACATATGTATGGTATATATAGGTTAATATAAAACTTATGAACATTATCCTTTATTTTAATAACTAACACAGATTATATTTTACGCCATGAAGACTAACACTATGCCGATATCAGAAGTTTGGTTATAGATAGGACATAGACCTTCTCGCGACGTCCCAAGCAATACTGGGAATATTCAAATATTTCCAACACTCGGGACGCGGACGCCGGCGCATTATAGTCAATCTACCGGCCCACGATAATTTTTAGTGTATCCTGAGGCCGCTAGTAAGGCCGCAATAAGTGCATAGGTGCCAACACTTAATACGGTCTCTGTTCCCAGACCTGATAATATCTGCATGATAATATCTTTATTTGACCGTCCAGGTTAAAGACTTGTTTTTTGTAATTAATAATATTTCTGCAGTACTGTCATCAATATAATTAAATACTAATATTTTATTTTGAAACAAAAGAGTAGTAAGAGGAGATTTATGAAGATTTCCTGTGTTGTGTAGTAGATGAATATTATTTTGTTTGGGATTTTTCAATCGACAACTATTTTCAGTATGGGGCTTGCTGCTATGAGTACAGAGGGATGATTTTCAAATGATGACAAAATGGGAGGGAGACGGGTTAGTCTCTTTGTTTAGGTTTTCGTACGTTGAACTTGCTTAAAACTTCTCGTATATTCCCAGGATTTTGTATTCGTATTGCCTCAGCTTGCCTTCAGCTTTAAAGTGATATAGTCCAAATTCAATGATACTTAATACAGTGCGTAAAACAAAGTCGTTGTGAACAAATAATCATGTTGAATTTTCCATAATCACTAAGAGATGGACATGGTCTCCAATTCGTAGAGTTGTAGGATTATAGGCAAGTTGACCCGGCGAATAACTTATAGACAAAAACACAACAATAAGCACTCTTTCGGTTCGATGTTCTATGATAGGCTACCATTCATAATAGTAATAATGTACCAGCCTTTCATGAATTGACTAGCCTTAACAATTATAATGCTATCACTTCTAATTCGTTCTTTATACTAATTGTTTGTCAAAACCATTCCCCTTAAAATAGCTGCTATTATACAAAGTAAGCTAACCTTAATTATAAATTTAATAGTATTATGCGTTCAACAACATATCAGTAAAACTTAAAATTAATTTTAATTCTAAATATTCCTCTTCACGGATACTAACAAAATTATTTTGCTTTTATAATAAATCAAAATTAATCAATAATGTAGTTTTATGACGTGCTACAACCCGAAAGTCACTTGTCAATTTGATATTATTTATATTTTCATATTCCACATTCCTATCTTCTCCTCCTATACCCTTTCGACTAAAGTCCATCAGAGTTCAGTCCCACTTTGTTTATAATTGTCTTAGATTCAATGGCTAAGTTTCTCGAGATAAGGCTCATCTACCGATTTTTTGCTGGAGACTTATATATTTGTTGCTCCTTGGAGAAAGGCTCCATCAAGGTGCACTTAACAGCTTCGTTTCCTGGTCCTCCACCGAATTCCTTATCTGTTCTGCAACGTCTCCTGTAATCCGCTTCTGTCGCCGCGTCAACTTCTCCTCTTTTAATAACACCCCAATCCCAACTGTTGACCATGTAATGTTACTGCGGGTGATTTTCAACAGCCAACCATCCTGGAATCATCACATTAACGATCTTAAAAATCGCTGCTTCAGAGACGTGCAAATGCATGTTGGCTATCTAACCGACGCCCAGGTGTAGATTAGGTAACCATAACTTTAAATATATAGAAAACAAACATACTCCTCTATAATCCTTCCCAAACTAGACTATGGTTCCCAACTCCTACCCCAAATCCCTTGATACTATTAAATATACTGTACTTAGAATATCACTGGGTGCTTTCCGATCATCTCCGGTTATTATCTTGTGCAGTCTTATATCCGCCCCTTATCTTCTGTTGGAGTCTGAAGTTCGCTATGAGAACATTTGCTCTGCTATCCGCCTTAAATATATCCTCCACCTGGAGTCATCCACCTGTCCTAGGACATATTATCTTTTACTATTCCACCCGATTCTCCCATATAATTGCTGGACTTGACGGGAGGACGAGGGCCGGAGTTGACTGTTGCATTCCCTTCTTATTCACTAACCCAATTTCCTCCTTTGAACCCTTTATAAACAGCTCCTTATGTCAACTCTATATATATATATATATATATATATATATATATATATATATATAAGTATAAATATAATATTAGTGACTATAAAATATATAAAATATAAAATATATAAAATATAAAATATATAATATTAGTGACTGTTCTCTTTGAGATGGACAACCAGGTACCAACCAGTTTCGATTCAAGCTCCTTGAACACGGTTCTATATTAACCGCTAAACTCTCTGCTATACTCAAAGCATTAACAAAGAATTTTTATCGAATTCAACTATCCCCTGTTCACCGACTCAATGTCAATCGTACGTACCCTCTATCTGAAGGACTCTAAGGTAACTTTAGTGTGGATCCCTTATCACAGGGAAATGAGCGTGCGGATACTAAATTAAACGCAACTAAGTCGGCAGTCTCCTATAATCACCCCACCCCACCCCAATGTTTGTATTATTGTGCCCGGAATTTTTGTCTTCTTTGTCCGTTCTTCCCCTTCATCGCCACGCCGTATTTCTGGATCGACTCAAACTAGGACACAGTTATTTCTCGTACGGTCACTTGATTACTTCGAGCACGCCTGGTCACTGTGACTTTTGTCGCTTTATCCTTGCCTCAGTCTACCACATACTGGCCGACTCCACGACTCATCCAAATTAGGGCTATGTATGGACTGCACAACTTAAAAAAAGTGCGCCCAATACAACTATGTGAGACTTGGTGATTTGGAGCGTTTTAGCGCGTCTTTAAAATGTCCTTATTTCAAACGTCAATTTTTCTTTCAAATACATTTTTATGCAGAAATAACTTTCATTTGAATAAAAAGTATATACTTAGAATTTTCATAAAATGGTTTTTCAAAAATTGTCATCTAGCTCATTCTCTGGACTTTATTCGACTCTGGTACTCTTTATTGATATTCTATATTCAGCTCCTCAGTGGTATAAGATACATAACGGCTGTAGCTTTCTTAAAGCATTGACTTGAGTACTTTCAGTCGCGATTTTGGTCCGAGTGGTTTCATTTGAGTAGTTTTTAATGTTCTGGCTCTGCCCTCTTAGCTCCGGCATTGAAAATACTATGTAATATATATGATTTTGTTTGGAGTATGATTGTAAACAAAAATATATTGTACATTAATACAGCAGCATTTCTGAACTCTATTTTTCAAGATTATTTATGATTGTAATAGGACAAAACTATCAACATTTTGATTGATAAATTTTAAAATAATGTTGACAGCATTTATTTTATCTTGGCAATCGCTAGGTTCCTTTTGATTAACTGTTCCAATTCTCTAAGTCTCTCGGTGTTTGTTCAGGCCTTTAGAACGTTAAAACCCCTTTCATTGAAGTTTCAACGAATAATCTTAAAATATTTCTGACTAACGATAAATAAAGTTAATATTGCATTAAAAAATATAGCGATAGTTAAATAGTATATAGAGATTGATTGAGAAAATATGATGTATATATTAAGTGTCAATACTCCATTCATTTTTACGATCAATTTAAATATTTAAAATATACAAATAATATTTAATGATTCAAAATGAAATCGGTATTTTGGATGCCACATAATTCAGCAATTATCTCTTTCATTTTCTTTCCCAAAGAAAGTTTATGAAGGAATAGGTAGATATTCGTCTCACTTATTGCAGTTAAATAACATTAATAAGCATACATTAGAATGAAGTAGAAACAAACAGTTAAGTATATGATTTATATCCACACAAGAGCCAATATAGAAAAGAAGAAGAATTAGTAGATGGTGCTGTAATTAGTATGTAGAAGTTTTAATCTGAAAATGTTTTATTTCTACTTCTTTTATAGAACCATTAAATTATATTATTACCTAAAACTTAAAGCAGCACGCTTTAAGAAAAAGACCTAGCAAATAGATATTAGCAACTGTTTCAATCACTATCAGTAATATCAGCTATTAGTGTAATAAATTGACTAATCGAAATTCAGTGAACCAATAAAGGTTGACTCTTAATATCACTTAATAGAATATTTATATAAAATATATGCCCTTAACACATACAGACATTATACATGTCTAACTCACATATTACAGAACACGATTTTTATTTTTACCAGTTTGTGTTCCACTTACCTGCCAATGAAAGCAAGATAAGGAAAGACCGATCGCTCTTTTTAAATATTTAATAATACTAGTGATTGCCCTGTAGATATGATTGCCTGAAATTCTACCACAAGGGATTAATTAACTATATTTCCCTCATAATAGAATAAAAGAACTAATTTTAAAATGATACATTACCAAAGTTTGTTTTCATAGTATATTCAATATAAAATCAAAAAGTTCAATTTAAACGACAACTTATTATCTATGTAATTACGAAATCACTGAATATTATAACAAAGTATCATAAGAAAAATTATTTTCGGAACTGCAACAATTTTAGAACATCAAATGTAAGTACAAATTACCTTTATTTACTGTTATGTTATTATATATATGGAATATGAATAATAATGGAATAATAAATGGGGTATTATATGTATTTACATTTATTAAAACAGAGTATATAAGAATCAAATAATTCTGAAACATTTTCAAAGAATCACATACCTTCAGAAGAAGTGACATATCTTATTATATTAATCGTTAAACACCTTAATATTTGTTAATGATTGTTAATAAACTGTTTACAAATTAACCATTACTAATTCATAATTTCTTCCATTTTTTCTGTATGCTCCATCTATTATATAATCAATTTCATTTTAACTAAGGCAGATTGTCATTATTTCATTTATGTGTTCATATAGTCTTCACCCTTTATCCATATTTCTCGCCTAAAATATATATTGCAAAATCAATAAATGCTCCTGGCTGATCAAATGAATACGTTCTTTACTTGAACTTTTAAATAAAATTGAATCGTTCTTTGCTTTTTTATTACACTACTCGATTTTAGCCTTGGAGAGAGCTCATCTCTATTTGTCTTCCCTCGTTTATCAGAAGCTAATTTCCGGTAAAACGTACACATTAATTTGTCCTCTCTATAAAAATTATAAAATTATTATAAAATAATTATATGTGAAACTATTCATTATCATACTGTTCTTAGGCGTTCTTTAGCTAAACGTGCCGGAACTCTTTAATAATTCCAACTACTGGGGAATGACCAAAAATAATACAAGATCTTAAATAATACTGCTGAAAATTAAATAACTTCATTTAATAATATTGTAACACACCAACTTAATATCGTCTTAAAATCGTTTCAAATGTAATACTTAAGGATTTGTCTTCCGATTCAAAATTGCCAGCAGGCACTTTACAATACAACATTGCCAGATTTTCATTTTAAAACTTATGCATCCGTAGTTGATTTACGTATAATAGAAATGACGAATAATAAGCAGCGCGCCGGCCAGATCCTAAAATATCTGTTTATATATTTTGTGTCACCGATCTGACTGCAATTCCTGGTTGCTTAATTTAGGCACATTTCATTTAATTAAAATTTATTTATTTGTAGAGCATACCGCATAAAAATATTAGGTTTAACAATTCTTTCTCGATATAAGATTTAACCACATCAAATTTCATGTAATTCTTCTTTTTCTAAACCGATTATTATATAGAAGATTTTATAATTTTATATACATTTATGTAAGAAAAAATTAGTAATGATCTACCCCACTCCCCACCCAAATCGTCTATATATAAAAAATAAATGAATGAGTCCATAAGAGAGTTTGACACATAATCTCAATTAAACAATACATAGACTTCTTCTTAACTTAAGAAAGAAAGGTGAGGAAGATTTTTGAAGGCTCCAGCGGAGAGAAATAGTTTTTAATGAGTGGAGCAGAGACAGGAACAATTGGAAGGGTTAGATTCAAGAAGAGAACAAAAATTTAAAACTTAGTTAACACAGCTACCATTGTACATGGGTAGATCAGGTATTATTTAAATCAGTCACTGATTGTGCCGAATATTTTTCACACATTAATATTACTTTGAACAAAGGAAGGTAACTAACTCATTTAATAATAACCTAATATTTCTATTTGTTAAAATAATGATGTTAATATCAATATAAATTATAACAGTCAGTTAGCAATAATATGGTTATTGTTTACGTTACAGTTATGTAATATTAAATAATAAACAGACTATTAATAACACTCTAATTTTTTAAATATACATTAAAGTCATAATAAGTAGACAAGATCCTACTCTTACTGTTGCAATAGTCGCGGATTCGAATCCTGCTGGGGCATGGATATACTTTATGTTTGTGGATGAAATTGTAGATGTATTTAGGCAACAGTAGAAAATTTGATAACAAATAACCATGCCTTCTGGAATGTACTCCAAGTTAGGGGTGTCAGCCGCTGAGAAAAAATCGACATTTCGATATATCGGAGAATAATAATAAACCCTTACAATTAAATATCAAAAAACTAAACCTTAAAGTTAAGTACCAAAATATACTAAACTGTTTTACTATGATGTTTAAGAAAAATATTTAATTACTTGATATATCGGTCAAAAAATATTGGTAAAAATATATCCCTATTTTAACTTGGGCACTGGTCAGTCCGTAGATTTAATGTCGAGGATCGTGGTTCGAAGCGACGAACTGTGGACCTATTAGTTCAGATAAACCCTCGTTGTTCTGTCAAAAAAGATAATTATTACCAATGTCTATAAATACGAATTATTCATATTAATTAGTTGAGTCAACAATAATATATCAACAATAAACAATTATTATTCCCCATATAGCGACAATTTATCATTTTGTTTCTATCATATATCAGATTAACAGTATAATAATACATCTGCTATTCTATCCATGCTATTCAAGGATCTACTACTATTTCGTCAAAACTACGAATTCTTTCATTCAGTGAACCGTGTGATGGTCATGCGTAATAATTGTTTTTAATTAATCATCTTTACGAAAATTAATTGATTTTGATTTATAATAAACAGTTCTTAATTTTATATTTTTGTGAAATTGAAACTGAAAATATAGTATCTGATAATGTTCGCATTATTTTCGTAGCTGGTAGGATTCTGGGAATTCAGTTAACCGGAATCAATTTATTTGTCAAGAAAATAAACAGATTATCGAAAAGAGAATATAGGTTGACTCGTTCTATCTAAGTGGAGTTAGGGCAAACGTATCGCTTAAGCTTTAAGGTGACAAAAGTTTGATGGAATGTACTCACAGACAACTAGCTATAGACTGTTGCAATTAAGAAACATATGAACATACTCCACATAAGTTTAGACAGAAGATTACAGCTTAGGGTATACGGTCGTAGGTGATCCGTCCCAAGGTAGAACGAAGTAATTCGGTTGTTTGGTCTTTGACTATAGAACTAATTACCCAATCAAGAGTACAAATCCAAATTGGGATTGTTTTTGTAACTTAAAAAACTTAAACAATTATACTATATAAAAACAGTGCTATTCAGGAGATTATCAAAAGCAAACTAGGTGACGAAGATACCGCTAAGCGACATTCAACCAATGTGAGTACAATAGTAAGCTATCTAGATAGGGCAACGACTACTTACGTCCCTTATATCGCCCAACTGCACAGTCCTGGTTGTTCAAAACATTAAACGGACTGTTTATGTAGCGGAGTTGATAAATAATTTCTTTAGACAAAAGGGATTAGTTTACCTTAAAACTGTTTTGAGCCGACATTGCTTGTTCACTCGAAAACAAAATAATTTTAACCGTAAAATAGATTTTTTACTTTTAATCCCTACATAATCCATAATTAATCTTTACTTTTAGTAATACATGACTAACATGTCAGTTTTGATAATTGTATAAAAAGAACTATCTGAAGGTTTCATTTAGACACTTTAATTGGCCATTCAGAACCATCTTTATAGTTATATGATGTATTAAAATATACATGATTAGATTTTAAATCACAGTTACATAATAGATATTCTAGATAGTGAAAGAGATCTTCTAATATAATTGTGAGTACAACTTTGCTATCGGTATTAACATGTGACACGTCTCGTCTCGCACGTACGCAGAATATTTTAAAAGGTATTTGTTATGTCTACAAGATGGGAAACTATTATTAAGAATTAAGTATATATGTTAAATAAATTAAATCTGCAGGATAATAATGTATGTTTTCTGGCTTGCTTGTTTACATACTTTGTTGTATTTAAGAAGTATACAATTTAGTACCTAATGTATGAATTTTCTGTATCATAGTCTAGATAATATGATATGCTCAACGAATATACTCTCATTATTTAATGTAATATTTAATTATTAATACATTTAATATATTAAAATACACCAAATTATTTTTTTAAATGTATTACAACTTACATTTAGTTGTGCTTGCATTAATATAAGATACAACCAGGACGATTGTATCCCAAATAAAAATTAAACTATTTAAGCTGTTATTAAGTTTAAACAATTATACACTATACCATTTCATATGGTTTGATTCCCTTCAATATTATGATATCCTACATGTTGTTCCGTAGGTATATTGCTTTTACGTTGCTGTGATTTAGTAACATTATTTAATGTATTAAACTGAGATATTGGATAACTTATATATATCCACTTGAATTCAAGGTTATTGTGTATTTCTTCGTTGGTTATGTAGTGATAAGTATTGGCAATTATTCGAAGAATTTTGTTTTGCCATCGTTGGATTACAATTTAATATTTGATTGATATTTTAGTACAATCCGGAACGGACTGGTAAATAAATTTATCTGATTTTAGATTAAGTTGTTAAGTCTTATCCAACTAAACAGATTTCTTTTGATATTGGGCCTAATCTGCTCTGCTATTTGACTAACGTAACTTGTATCGTCTTTTTAAATTTTTGAAAGAAGATCATGATTGATGTTATAAAAAGGAATAGAGGATAGGAAGTTTCGATATTGTAGGGCTGATATCAACTAACTGAACTATATTGTTATGGGATGCGAATATATAGCTCAAAACTGACGAAAGTGCTACCTCTGAAGTATTGTTAAGTGGAGCAGCGAAATCTGTTACTAAAGATGGTAGAAAATAAAGGCCGTTTCGAGAGAGCAATATATATATAGCATATAATATTGTTTCGATTTATAAAAAAATTGAAAGCTGGTAAGACGTCTCCAGATACCAGTGTAAATAAATCGTTCAAAACGTATTACGCTTCGAAACAGTCCCGAAAAAAATGCGTCAATGGGAATAATACTAATAATCCCGAAAACAATATGACCTCAGACAGTAACTCCTAGGAAATTATTTAATGCTTTCTAAAATTCTAGAATATAGTCTTGCATTCTCGATTTTTTTATAAAAGATCATTTTTCCTCTCAGACTACAAGCTGGCTATTGTGTGATGTGTATTGATCTCAAAAAGCTGTAGAAAATCAAGAGACCCAGTCTGAATATAAGTTACCAGCATCTATACAAACTGGTGAACATCCAGGTGCGTTCGAGACGTTATAATTCCTCCAAAAAAATATTCTCAGTTAGAAATTTGTCGAAACATTAGGTCAGGAAGTGAAAATATCAAATTTTGAAATATTTTCCACTCAAATTACTGAACTACTTACAGTCTCTAGACTGTGACAAAGAGACCTATTAGAAAGTCACTAATTAGTATTAGCAGATACGCCAGAATAAAAAGCCGTTGGTTGACGAACAGTTCCAAAAACAAACAAAAAATAATGAAGCTCAGATCAGTAAAAACAATGAGTAGTGCTTATTGTCCCAAAATTGGGCATATTCCATTATTTAAGTACCGATAATGTAACAAATAAAATGATTTCAAACTGTGAGTTTGATGAGGAATCAATTGAAAACTGAGCTTGAGTTTGACTGAAGTTGATTTTTAATTTAATATAAATGACAAGATTTATTAGCTGACTGATCTATATTACATGTTTACGTACAAAGAAGTGATACTAGATTGTTGCTAATAATTAATTCTAGTGATCGCCCTATGGTCTAAATTCTTCCTCAGTGTCTTAATCTAACCATTTTTCTCTCATAATAGAGTAAAATTTTTAATATAAGATCTGAAATGTGTTTAATATATAACATTAATTAAATAATAACTGTTTGAATACTAAAACATATTAAAATATATGGAAACTATCTCAACAGCAAACATTCAATAATGTTTTCCAAATTGCATTTAATTATTAAGATAATTAAATAATTAGTATTAGATTTAATTATCATTAACTTTCAATAATCAACAAAGTATTAATAGGTCTAAATTACTACGCCACTGGACATAACAAAGTAGTATAAGTAAAATTAATTTTAATATGTAACTACTTCAGAGCATCAAATATAAGTATACGTGATCTTTCCTTACTTTCATGTTGTAAACATAAGTATGGACTAATAAATGAAGTAATACATGTTTGTATACTAAAACAGATGACAAATGAATTTTAAAAGAGATATTTGACTTTAGCATATATATCAAAACAACAATGAACGCAAGGTTGGCGTAGTAGTTAAGACGACAGAACAGTCCATCTACTGTTGCGATAATCGCGGGTTAGAATTCTGGTGGGATACGGTCGTAAATGTATGTATGTGATTGTTTAATATTTGTGATTGTCCTAGGCAAGAGTCTAAAATCCAACGAGGAAAATTATTATAGTCACGCCAATATCCATTCTAGGTAAGATCGGATGTCGCCTGAGATGATTTCTAAGTTGGTTACTCGCCAGCCTTTATTCTTAATGCCAAAGACCGGAGTTCGGAGCCCATGTTAAATAGTTGGCCGAGTCCAGATAAAGTCTCGTTGGTAAAAAGGCGACTTTAACATATATTTAAAAAAAAAACGAACATAATTATTGGATAATATACCTCCAAATTGTAAGAAATAAATTACGTAATGTAATGTATGAAATTAAATTAGCAATGGAATGTATCTACAATCAATAAATTAACTAATTTTTTTTCAAATCTTAGGTCTATAAAGTAAATAATAAATAATGATACAAAGTTCAAAGTATAAAAACTCATAGAGTCACATATCATATTGCATTAATAATTAAACATTTTAATTACGAATTCTTTAAAATATTTATAAATGTATTGTTAATAATTCATAATTTCTTCTGTTTGCACTAAATGTTTCATAGATGCACACTAATAATATTAACTCCCGCATATTTTCATTGGCTTCATTTATATATTCATATTGTCCTTATAATTTATCCATATTTCTGGCCTAAAATATATATTACAAAAACAATAAATACACCAAGCAGATAATTATTAATAGCAATAATTAATGAATAGTTGGTTTTCCTATGTCTTTCATTTTTCTATTGATTTCTACTTTGTCTTATGTCCCACGTGAAAACTAACAACTCACCCACAAATGAGGAATTCGAATTCTATTAAACTATTTTATATCTATGCAATATTAATTTTAACGCTTGATGCACAAATTAACATATTTTATTAACGTCAACTTTGTTAAGAAATGCCTTTACTAATGAAGCCTGAAATTACAAATCAATATGACTAAAATTTATAGCAAAATCTTAACAACCTTCAGAATTACCTCTAGTATAATGATATACTATGCCTCGAGAACCATATCAATGAATAACATTCCTTAAGCAAGAAAAATGTTACTTGTTTCATTCTCTTCACCAGACATCAAATTACATCGAAAGCTGATTTCAAAAATCTAAATATATTGTAAGCCAAGAAAACAGACGATTCTTGTTATTCTAGAAATTATTGTATCTTAGGATGAAATTTTCACATATGTCTAGTATTTTCTTACACAGCTTTTTATACCTTCCGTTAAAGCGGACACTAATTTGTTTCGTTTGTTTCGTTTTACGTGACCATACTAATACTAGTTTTTTATCCAAACTTGCCATAACGCTTTAGTAATTCAAAAAATACGAGAATAACAGATAGTAACACAAAACATTGCTTAAAATTAAATTAATTCGTTGAATAATTGTACTCAAAAACACTTGTTGGGAACAATTTATATTATACAAATAAATTTGACATATACATTTTATCTATAAGATAAGATTTGTCGGTGTGCAAAAATTTTTCTTAGCCGATTGAACAGTAAATGATAAAAAATCACATAAAGGTCGTAGAATCATAGATACTTTTATTAGCAATGGTAGAGTTTCTTATTTATTTGATTAAGACTTTATATTAATATATTTTATTTTAATATAATAAATTATGTTGACTTCTTGTACTCAAAAACACTTGCTGGGAACAACTTATATTATACAAATAAATTTGACACACACATTTTATCTATAAGATAAGATTTGCCGTGTGCAAAATTTTTTCTTAGCAAATTGAAATATAAATGATAAAAAATCACATAAAGGTCGTAGAATCAGAGATACTTTTATTAGCAATGGTAGAGTTTCTTATTTATTTGATTAAGACTTTATATTAATATATTTTATTTTAATATAATAAATTATGTTGACTACTTGTACTCAAAAACACTTGTTGGGAACAACTTATGATATACAAATAAATTTGACATATACATTTTATCAATAAGATAAGATTTGTCCGTGTGCAAAAATTTTTCTTAGCCGATTGAAATATAAATGATAAAAAATCACATAAAGGTCGTAGAATCATAGATACTTTTATTAACAATGGTAGAGTTTCTTATTTATTTGATTAAGACTGTATATTAATATATTTTATTTTAATATAATAAATTATGTTGACTACTTGTACTCAAAAACACTTGTTGGGAACAACTTATATTATACAAATAAATTTGACATCTACATTATATCTATAAGATAAGATTTGTCCGTGTGCAACATTTTTTCTTAGCTGATTGAAATATAAATGATAAAAAATCACATAAAGGTCGTAGAATCATAGATACTTTTATTAACAATGGTAGAGTTTCTTATTTATTTGATTAAGACTTTATATTAATATATTCTATTTTAATATAATAAATTATGTTGACTACTTGTATTCAAAAACACTTATTGGGAACAACTTATGATATACAAATAAATTTGACATATACATTTTATCTATAAGATAAGATTTGTCCGTGTGCAAAAGTTTTTCTTAGCCGATTGAACAGTAAATGATAAAAAATCACATAAAGGTCGTAGAATCATAGATACTTTTGTTAGCAATGGTAGAGTTTCTTATTTATTTGATTAAGACTTTATATTAATATATTTTATTTTAATATAATAAATTATGTTGACTTCTTGTACTCAAAAATACTTGTTGGGAACAACTTATAACATACAAATAAATTTGACATATACATTTTACCTATAAGATAATATTTGACCCTGTGCAAAATTTTTTCTAAGCCGATTGAAATATAAATAATAAAAAATCACATAAAGGTCGTAGAATCATAGATACCTTTATTAGCAATGGTAGCGTTTCTTATTTATTTGATTAAGACTTTATATTAATATATTTTATTTTAATATAATAAATTATGTTGACTACTTGTACTCAAAAACACTTGTTGGGAACAACTTATAATATACAAATAAATTTGACATATACATTTTATCTAAAAGATAAGATCTGCCCGTTTTAAGATATGTCTTAATGTCCACGTCTTTTACATAATAATATTCAATTCAATAAATGCGCTGTTAAATGATACTTATGCGAATTATAATTTAGTATACGATATATAATTGGAATTTCCTTTGTTTCCCGGAAGTGCTTACCCACATAAATAACCTTGTTATCGAATATTTTTGATTAGTAATAGACGATAATGATTGAAATAAATTTAGTGAATAAATAATGTAAACTTTTCTTGGCCTCCGTCTCCGAAAACACACGTAAATAGAGTGGTATTTAAAATTGTTGCGGCTTCTTAATATCCATCAAATGCTAATCGCAATTGAAATTAAAGCAAACATGCGATTCAAGACCACGTAGTGACCTCCAAGACTCATCAATTCATTACTTCCCAGAAGCGTTACATCGCCCACTCCTTGTCCTTTACTATTCAGGTAGTCCTTATGACCATGGGAAATAAGAAATGTTCTTTCATTCTTTTTAAAGCAAATCTTATAATACTATTATAAAAAGAAACCTTCTCGAAATGAGATTATTCAATTTTGACACATATTTCATTCTATTATGTTCGACCTTTATTATTGGATTGTAATTGGCTTATTTATTTAGTTGTCATCTTTGAAAATGAACTGCAGTATGAGACAAGTCTCAATAACAATATTCGCTTTAAATAATTATGTTGAGGTTATCTTGCATTGAATATTAAACTTTCAACTTTTAGACGACCTTCAAATTTGTTATATATTATTAATACAACTTATAACGATTATTAGTTTAGGCTTCAATTTTGTAACTTTAAATTTAAAATAAACGACAATTAATATATTAAATATTATTAAATGTCAATGTCGTACTACATAAATTATATAGCAAGTGTTTACTGGAGCTAAATTATGTAACTAAATTAAGGAAAGAGGAACAACATCAGGTGCTTACATGTATTTTAATTGCATACATTTGTCCTGTAATCTTAACAACCTAACTAATTTCTCTTCACAAAATAATGGTTATCCAATTGCTTTTTATGAATTATTCATTGTATGCAGGTGCAAATTATTTGATCTGCTGCAGAAATCCATTAAACAGATAAACTTTTTATACGTATTTGTAGGCTTCTCCGTCATATCAAACTCTAACAAATTTTCACATGGCTTAGCAGTTAATGAATCAACTACTTCTGAGCAAATAGTTATGATGGGAAATATCTAAATGAAGGGAATATGGCTACTATTGACTTTGTTGAGGAGCGCCATTAATCATCCCAGAAACAGAATATTCCTGCAGTGTATTGCAAATTGCAAAAATGAATCGAAACTGTTATATAGGTGTCTACTGACGTCAACTAAACGTCATTAGAACTAATAACAACGCTAAGTCATATATTGCAACAGTTGTAAAGGATACATTATTGCTCTAGGCTCGAATGGAAAGTTTAGAACTTACTTGGGTCGATGTCGTGGTTTGACTACACGAAGTTTTGAAATTGTAAAGAAATGCGAAAATGGGTCAATGATTAGATCGCCGCTCAACAAAAATATTTTTTTTTGGTTTTTGACACGGTATAGCCTTGTTGCCAAAGAGACGAGATAATGTTCTAGAGACAAAAAGGAAAACATTTGGATTAATATATATAAATATATGTTGTTCAAATTTTTTTCAATAAATGCCTTTTAAGTTAAATAATTGACCGGAAAGCAGGTAGACGTCTAACACTTGGCAAGTACGACAATTTACGATTACTACTGACAGCAATTATTCACCTGTTATTTGTTGTTCATTCACTGACACTGTTAATTTCTTCACCCAAAATCCGACTCGAAGACCATACAAAATTCTCAGGTTCAGAAATTATACATAACTTGCTGAACTTATTGGTATGATTAATGAACAAGTTATATTCGACGTCAGAGATTCACGAGTCTGACCTCTTAGAAATATCAATTATCCTTATCGCTGTCTTGATTTTGTAGGATATCTGTTATCCTATCGCTGTCTTGATTAAATAAAAAAACTGTATACTAAATACTATATTATTATAAATATTCACAGTTCCCTATCTACTATAACATCAAAGCAAAGCAAGACAAATATCAGAAGATCGCTCCTTGAACGCATTACTAAATACGGATAATCGAAAAATGTTCTAAACAGACTCTGTCACTTTGAAGACGCGACAATATCCGAATTCCATGTATATAAAAAAATGCCCTAGTCCGCACTACCTATCGTAGCCGGCATTACACTTCCACTATGAATGCACATTGTAAACAGTATTTAGAAATAAATCTTAATTTTCTCAAACATTGGCAACAAACAGAACGGCGTTAACAGATACCAAAGAATCACTATTCATTTTCGAACGCAAATTTAATTCTAAAATTATCCCTTTCAAAGATGTCTTTTCAGATTATGTTAGTAGACGTAATTGTTGATATAACCAGATCAACCTATATAAGGTACACCATGTAGGAATGGATCCATAGAAACCTACTCTTTCGTTCGAATATTGGAGCGCCGGAGTCATTAGTTATACTGGGAACCATGAATTGTAAATATAGTAACGTAGACACTTATGATAAATGCTTCCAATAGAATGACATTATTAGCTATATATACGACGAAATAAATGTAATTTCTAAATAAACGACTTTGGAGCCATTGGCTGCTAAAATCGTAAGATTATACTCCACTAATTTTCATTTCGCGGCTAAATCTTTTAGGTCTGCAGCCACATTTTTCAATCAAGTTCACTCAATTTCAGTTAATGCAGTAAATATGCTGCAAATCGAATCATTTAAATCCATGCGACCCTGTTATAATCGAATAATAAAATATTTCAATTAAATCTCATATCGCGCTAGTGTTGCGACTCTGCCTACTGATACTGTGTGCTTCACTCAATAGTGTAATAAATGAAACGTTATAGAGTTTAGTTTCAACTAGAATAGATTGAGACCCCCATTATCGTTTTGTATGTGCCGTTCAAGAAAGTTTTTAGTTATCCTTTTTGGATATGACCTTAAGATGATCTTTGAAAATTTGAATATATTTCGGAGTTTCAGCTACTTTTGTGATTTGGAAAATAAACGGTCGACCAGTCTCGAAAACTCTGCCCATGAACGTAATGCGCTGATTTATTATGGTCAGTCTCAAAAATTCAAAGCAGTTATGGTTATATTTTAGTCCTTACTCCTAAGCAAAGCAATTAAACTTTGCTAATTATTACTAATTTTTATTGAAGGTTTTTCTCAAATTTTGAATCACTAATTCTATACCGGGAACTCCAGCTACTTCTCAGCTACTTCTTCTTCAGTCAGAACAGCTGGATTAGAAAATTTCAGTTTAATGTATCAGAAACTTAATTTAGCCACAAGTTAGTATTAAGTACCGCAATTTCAACTGTTTATCCGATATTTTATTTTAAATTTTAAGCGCATTTTTCTCGAAGGTAATGTTAGAGCTAATCGAAATAATATCTCAAGTTGTTTTCTTTCAATTTCAGAATTCTAGTTTGAAACATCTCTAACATGTAATTTTTTTATTAAAGCAACAAATAACAAATCTAATTCTCCTCCAATTATGTTTCCTCTACTTTTAAAAAGCGCTCAAAAAATATATATCTAGACCAGAATATCCCTTAAACGAATATTTAAATTAGCTTGTAATTTTATGAACGAATGTTAGCGGAAGTTATAACTGAAATTATTAACACTATAGCTTACACAAACTGTAGTTTCCAAATAAGGAAACCTCACCCCAACCACAAATAAATTAATTCTATACAAGCAGATATTAAAATGTTTACGGAAACAATTAATTATATAATAAAACACATACAACCATCAGTGTGGGAATACTCCACTTAAAGAAAATCAAAATGGTTACGTCGAAATGGTAAATCTTATAAAATATATCTAGTAATAATATTAATTAATGAGTAGTAAATGGTTACCGAATTCAACTATTTCAACACAACAATAGTTTATTTTAGGTTTAAGTATTTCTAATTTCTGTCTACAAAATGTCTGTTATAAAAATAAGCAATTATATATGATAATAATTGGAGTAATGTTTATAAAAAATAGAGATTATTGGTAATAAGATAAAAAATAACAATTTGCAGCATAAAGAATATATGTACAAACATGTATTTATATCAGTGATTCATATTAGTGAAAATGCCAAATAATAATGTAAACAACTTTTAATCAACCTAAAAATGGAATGAATGGCCTGAATTATTGTACAACATCATAGCTTAGAGAGTTTCTCAGACTCTTAACACTTGGTAACTCAACTATTTCCGGACTTTCATATGGGATAAGCAAAATCTAAAAGGAAGGAAAATGACAGTCTCAACATCGCGGTCTCGTTGATCTCTTGAGAAGAAAATAAGGGTTTTCTGTAAAAATGGATCTATTACTATTAAATCCCAAATACAAAAGTCTTACAAAGCTTAGTCCAGAAAAGTAATACATATCGACATTGAAAACTAATAAAGCTAATATGTATGAACAATTTTTTAAATTTAATTTATTTATTAGACTGTGACTAGTCGTTGCCGACTAACCTATAAATTGTCCTTATAATAACTTAAATCTAAATATGTTAACACTGCTATTTTTCAATTAAATTCACCTCACTACACTACTCTACACTATTGTGATGTTATCCGAGGGTTGTATTACTTCGATATTGACATGAAAATGGATTATGTTCTTATGTCTCCTCACATTTCTATTGATTTCCTGAGTGACAATCATTGAGTAATAGAGATGCAACTCAATGGGGGATTCTGGCGTAAAGTTTTACTTTGCCCAACATCCAGAGGGAGCCATAATGGGCCACTCAAGTAATTTGATTGGTCAATTTATATCTCTATTATAGGCATCTGTAAGAAAAATATTTTACTGTGAAGACATTTGATTGGCTCATTAGTAATGTAAGTATTTAATATTTATATATATAAAGCCATAAGCAAAAAACTTTGGTGCATTGCAAATCAAAATTTTCTCTTCCATCTCTCCGTTAGTACTTTTAATATTTTATCCGAAAGATCATTATGGAATATACAATTGAAGGGTCTTAAATTTACTTTTTTTTAAACATTTGACAAAAATTTTGTTATATTATCGGCGTGGCAAAATCGCTGAATAAAATAAGACATAGCTCATAGACCTACTGACAATATAATACAACAATATTGTTAGAGTCTGGGGCACGAGATATTGTCTTGCCTCTATAAAATCAGTCTCAATTTCTTGGCCTACTGATTTATTCATAATTGTATGTAAACAAAAATCATACTTAATTTCTTTTTTAAAAATTTTACTAAATAACCAAAGATGTACTCTACAGTACAACGTAATATTTTGTTTGCTTTTATGGGAACATCTGGACTGAAGTTATAGAGTCAATTAATTAACAGTAAGAATGAGCAAAGAAGGATACTGGCTGAATGAATACAAACTTTACCATTACCTTCTGGAGTTTGTTCAAATGTCGATGATACTTGCTTCGAACACCCTGGTTGTGGGACTGGAACGATGGAAATAGGTATTACAAATATAGTAAGACAGTTTAGAAATTAATGGTAACAATTATAAACAGAAATGTGATTGACTCCTTCAATTTACCTTCTTTATAGTTTTGGTTTTGATCCACTTCCATTTGTACATATTCTGGGCTCATGGTATTATTTTCACCATCACTAAATTGTTCATAAGTACTTAAAGGAAAGTTTAAATGTATCACAAAAATGTCTCACATGGTAATGATCATAAATCTGTTTTATGTTTAACCCAACCAGTTTAGGATTTTTAATGTTTTCTACTCATTTGTTAAAGATCGCCTTTTTAACGGAAAACGATGATGCATTTCCTCTCCATCTGTGCATCCGGGAACACAACACTTCCTAGAACGGGAATGCATTTGAACTATCGACTTGTATATAGTAATAAAAAAAGGTAATAATTTAATGTATAAATGTTATAAAAAGCTAACCACACTGTCACTGTTCAATATAGGGCACATTGAAAATGGCGTGCAAAATAAACAGATTCCGTCACGGCTCTTAGCATAGCGAATAAAACAACAAGTAATATGTTAAACGTAGCGACATCTACATGTTGGACGTCGCGAAACATTTTGCCAAAATATCCTATGAAGTTAAATCTCTGTTTCTCTATGGTGTAAGTAATCAGTTCTGTAGTATCGCGTTTCACCTCCAATGCTTCACAAGATCTTGTTCTGGAAAACTTGTCTTGTATTTATATTAGTTTTAGCGACATCAGTACTTGTTTGTATAAAAGCAATTTATTATATAAAATAATATTATAGTATATTGAAATTACATATTTCAAATATCTTAGATGTTACTCGTAATAGTGAGATAGGTTTACAGGATTTTATTTCATTTAGTGACCTTCCAGGGTTTTGGAACATAATAATTTCAGCCATCTTCCAAACATCTAGGGCGTATTTTACACAAAATGCTGTATTGATTAATTTAGTGAGTGTTATAGTCTACGATCTTGGTAGTTTCTGCAGCAATTGGCTTATTATTAAGTCATAACCTGGTGCTTTTTTTGAATTAGTGCCAACCTTAATAACGTTGGTTACTTCTTTCGGCCTGACTAATTGAATCGTCGAATTCTCACATTCTATGTCCGGCAAATTATAGTCACTATTAGTTTCGCACGGTTTGAATGTGTTTTTCTAGATGATAAGCAAATGCTTCAGCTTTTTGATCGTTTTAGGTATTTGGTACAATGAATGTTTCTGCTTCAAAATTTAATTGTTCGGCTAATCTTAAGAGATACATTTAGTTGAATCCGATTGTTTAAATATTTAAATCCTTCCCAATATGTTCTCTTAATTCTTGTAGTTTAATTTTGTTTTTTTTTATTATATTTTTACTCGGTGTTACAATCAATGGATTTATGGACATAAAGTATTGATAGTAGGACCACCAAGGTATAGTGTATTACGAGCTACTAAAAGTGAATGAAACTGTTAGTGCAGATGTCTCTCAATATCAATCGAATATATTGAACAACATAATATTAATAGGAAACGGCAATAGCAAGTGACACTTACAAGTCATAGTTAGTCAAGATGAATAATGAGCAAACGAGGTATGGCAACATTGGAAACGTTGTGAAGGATACACTTTTATGGTTCATTATCATAACGTACAGATTAATATATGAATTGATACAGGATATCAAAAACCGATAAACCATCATCGTTATTTGACCACGACGTCGCTATATTACCAAAAACATAGGAAAAAATTATAGAATATCGTGGTGAAATTTAGCAATAAAACAACCTCATTATACCAACCTATATATAACCTCATTTTTGTTTTCGCTTTAAATAAAAAATATAAAAAAATTAATTACTAATTACTATGTTTGCAAACTCAGTTAATAAATATAAACTTTTGATAGAATAAATAGCTAATGGTATGGTGCCATCTATGAAACCAAAAATGTATTAGCGTAGAAATTTAATCGATATTTTGTAAGCAGAAGGATATATCTCATATGCAAATATACATTATGTTGCAAGAGAACAAAGAGTACCCTACCGAAAATAGTATGATACCATCAACTACTAAAATAGCGCAGTAGCGTTAAGTGATTCATTTGATGAATGAATTTACCATCGGAATGTATTTTAAAATTTCAAGGAAACCATTATACTTAAACTCATTATTCAACGCTGGTAAAACTGAATAATTTAGTTGTAGTTATATTTAAGCCGTAATATCGTTCTTTCCTATTGTGTGTTTGTGTGTTTTAAAATTGTACACAATCTTTTTGGCAACAAAATTAATGTGTTAATGTGTGCTAATGTAAAGTAAAATGATCTTATACTATAATATAGAACTACCTATAGGAATTAGTACAAGATTCTTTTTTTCTCATCACATAAAATGTGTTTCAATAAGAACGGGTTGGTATTGAACTGGAATGTAAAAAGCTATATGCGGTAAGAGCTAATCTGTATGAATTTTAACATCATACAAATGTTAGCCTAACGTCTCACAATAGCGCGTATCAAATAATCTAACTTGGAATAGCTCGCCCGCTTAGACTCATCCTGCTGAATATAAATGATGGCCTGGATTATGTTGGCTTATGTACATCGGTCTATTGCAGCTTACTGATTTAAACCTAATAAATTGTACAATCTTGATAACAAATTTAAGTTAGCTCTGCAAGAAACAACCAACCGTTTATGAAGAGTATCCATCGTGACGTCTGCAGTATGGCTAACAGTGCTGTTCTGCTGAACTATATTACATGTGGTTGATGTCCATATAATTCAATCTAGGTCAAAGGGAACTGATTATCTTGCTTATTATATTTTTTATTTCACCAACGACGTTTTCAGAGAATTAAGATCTAATGACTATCTAACATCTGTAGGGAAATACTAAATTTTTGTAAATGTATTGTTCCCTACTGAGGGTAACTTTCATCCGTCGACTTCCATATTTAAAAACATATCGATATATCCGTAAACAAAAGATGCCGATACTTATTTTAACATTATTAATATTTCTTCACGCCAGCCTTATTTCAGAAATTCCACACAACAATACATACACATAGACATGAATACAAAACACGGTTGATAATCTCCTGCCCTAAGTTTTTAGTATCGATGTAGGTGCAAACAACAAAAAACTAACGTTCTATGTTATCATTCAAAACTATCGACGCTTTTTGAAAAAAATATCGAAACATATCGGCTCAAAAATATCGATGTATCGGCAAAAAAAATATGTCGATATTTTTTTGGAATACCTAACTCAAGGGACCCCTACTTAGTATTACGGGCATTGACCATGACATAAAAAACAAAGATATCTCCAAATTGGCAAAACGCGGTTATTACGCTAACGAAGATCAGTTTTAAAAATAAAGTCGATCATTTTGCTATGCTGCTCTATCCTGTAACTAACCATAAGGTTATTAGTAAATAGTAAACAAGTTATAATTCCGTCAAACGGCCGACATCTACCGATACCAGTTAAAACCCCAATACCCGCATTGACATCTCCACAATTTTGAATTTCTACTAAATCTGTTTTATCCTGTGACATTTAACCTTTGGCTTCTCAGCGAAAATTTAGCCTTATAGTTAAACACGAATCAATCAATAAGTGAATCGAATAACGATTTAAATATATTGATAATTTTTTGTCGCTTTAACTGATGTTGTCATTTCACGACTTTACAAAAATATGGTGTTGAAATAAAGGGGGCGGGGACAGACATAAGTAATTAATAATTAAAATTAATAACGCAAACAAAGAGGGCCAAAAGCATAAATTGTGTAAATGTAATTTAAAAACGGACATAAAGATAAGTCTATATACATCCATAACGAAGTAGAGACTCGATCCAGGGGTCATACACTAGGATCCAAGCCGAAGTAGTAATGGTTACTTGGTCAGCAACATTTATCTTAGCATAAGCTAGATTCTATGAAGATAATCGTTTTCTCGTAGAAATCCGAGGAGTCTGTCTGTATTTTTCTCTCGTTAAGATATTTGTAAAGTTTTGCATGTCATACACAGCTCTAATTTGGGTGAGTCGTGGACAGTCCTCTGGTATATAGTAAACTAAAGTGAGGGCAAAGTGATAAAACTCACAGTGACCCAATTGATTCAGAGCTAGGTCACGATGATGAAGGAAAGGAACGTGAAGAAAGGAAAAAATTTATTTTTAATTTTAAAGAGCTTGTTATGGTTGGACCCCTGGGCCCAATGATATTGTACCTTGTTTTTAGTGAAACGTGAAATAAATGGGATATTTCCAGTATGGATACAAACATTTGAGATGGGGAGGGGAGATGAAGCTTCCAATTTAGCCGTACTGAGAAGAGATCCACAGTAAGCTTGAACTGTAGCCATTCAGACGGAGGGTATGGATGATTGACAGTGAGTCAGCGACCAGGGGATAATTGAATTTCTGCTACAAAAAACATTCGAAGGTATTTCGGGAATCGATAAGGATTAGGCATTCTTTGAAAAATTATGTTGTAACATATAATAATATAGAGGTTTCAGTACGGCAAAGAATTCACGGTTATTATTGAACCCTGTTCAGGGAGCTAGTGTACGGTTGCCAACCACAAATGCACTGCCAAGTTTTTTTAAATATCAATGAATGTTTTTTTTTAAATAGTATTAGTCCTAATGTACTTATAATATTTTATCTCACCTAAGATATCAAAACTGACACTCATGTACTCTTATTTTTATAAGTAAACGAAGTAAGTTCACTCTGTAAATATTCAAATAAGCAATATATTGTAATAAGCAATTATTCAAATAATGCGTACATCCATTTTATATTATCCTGGACTATTAACTCCCAACCTATAACTATGCCGTATATTCTTTTCAGATTATATACATGTTTGTATACAATATAATAAAATATAGAGTATAAAATATTTTATAAAAATTAGTTTTTAATGAAACAAAATTTTGACAAAGTATTCCACATTTTTATATAGGCTTAAAATTAAATAAATCCGTGATTTTTACTCCCTGGTGTATATCAGGTTCAATTGAGATCGTATTAGTAACAGCTTGCTTAATAATCTAAGAATGATGGCCATGGTAGATTTAAATCTCTAACATTTCACAACTGCAAAATATCTTAATTGAAAAATGTATCAGGCGTTGAAATTGATTCGTAGTATTATTGTATTTTAGAGAGCGGCGGATTTATGTTACAAGCAGGCGGAGTAGGCTGAGCCTAGGACGGCAGATTTTCCCAGATTATTCATTAAATTTGTCTTACATAAATAAAAACATTATTATATATATGGAGAAAATGAAATTCAATAAAATTACAATATTTTATTGCTATACAGTATATTAAATACTTTAACGTTACGGAATTATTGACTAGTTAATTATTGAAAAACAAATTTATTATATTGTGATCTAGGGTATCGAATTGCAGGGATCAATAGGGGCGGCAAAATTGGAATAGCCTGCCAACGTTAACTGAGTTATTTTTTTTATAACATCTTTATTATGCATTTAGTACAATCTTAATTATATATTAATTTAATACTAAATTTCACTTGTACTTGTATTAATTCACAAGCAAGACGAGTGCGACAAAATACATCAATATGTATTCCTCAATAATAAAATTATAATAACTTATAGCTATAGTTTACACTAAAGGTATAACGTTTATATAAGTTGGTATGGTTTGGTTCGCTTCAATCTCCTAACATCCTGCGCGCTGTCCAGCAGTTGTATTGCTTCCATGTTAGTATGATTTAGTAATCTTCTTTCGTGTTTCAAGGCGAAATCTTGGATAACTTCGCAAATCCATTTGATTTCCAGGTCATCGTGCAGTTCTTTGTTAGTTATTTTGCGTTACGGTTACGTAGCGATAAGCATTGGTAATCAATCGAAGAACCTTGTTTTGACAGCATTGTACAACTTTGATTCGAATTTTTATTGCAACCCCATATCTGCACCCCCTAGGTCCAAATTGGCTTTATAATTGTCTTATAGATCAACCTCTTTGATGTTATATCACATATTCGGATATATAATACTACAACTGTATATTATATATAAATAATATTTTATAACAACTTAATTGTATATATATATTCCTTTCCACATCCTACATTAATTATTATTTAGTTACTATACAATTAATGTAGCAATGGAACATTTCTCCAAATAAAGGCTAGGCTAATATATTCGGTGGAAAAAAGGATTATTCATTAAAAAAACACCAGCATACTTAACGAAATTAATTGATTACGTAAACACTCAATAGTTGTTAAAATGTCGTATTTTGTTTAGTAAATGTACGGTATACCTTTCATGTATTTTCTTTTATTTATTCTTAGGAAAGTGCTCTTCACTTCTTTAATATTTTGGCAAATCGCTCTTCCTCATCACCAAATTGTACAACTTTAACAAGTATAATGCACTTCTGCAATGTCTACCATCGATTGAGATTACTTAAATAAATTCCCTATTACGTCATCAAAGTTCAATTGCAGGGTATTATTCTGAGTTTCATGTTGGCTACTTGTTCTTGATTCAATATTGAGTCTTACAGCATTTTTACAATACAATACACACACACACACACACACACATCGATAATGTTATGGAAATTACTACCTTGATCACAGCTCCTTACACAGCTGCATACTAAACTTATAACATTGTTTTCTAAGGAACTCATTAGGCAATAATATATTTCTTTAATTTAATATAATTAATTCTATGTAGCATTTATATTATTGATCTAATAAAGATGCTGCCGATATTCAGTACGGGTACTAATCAGTACTAAAATTATTAAGTTGAGGACACAGAAAATAGATGATTCAAAATTTTCTTAATTTAATTTTTTTAAAGTAGTTCTTTTTAATAATGACTTAGTTTGGAGCAACGTTAATATACCGGATATTTTCATGTCTATTCTCAAGGTATTATACCATGAAAGGTTTTTTTTATATTTTGGTAAATTTCAAATTTATAGCAGAATTTAGTTAACAATGTCTTACAATTTCCATACGCAAATCATGAATTCCTACAAATTTATTGTATGGGCATTTCGGATGCCATCTGACAGCCATAATCTGACACAACAGCTGCCAATGAGAATGTGAGGTGTTTTAATTCACCCATAATCAACGATAGGGCAATTGTCGTTGTCGGAGAAAACTTGTAAGGGAAATATATATATATATATATATATATATATATATATATATATATATATATATATATATATATTTACCCAGATATTAGAAATAAGACATTTGACGACATATATGTGTGAAGAGATCATTTTCTCATCAAGTTCTTTGTTATTTACGATATCTATTTTAAATTGAAAAATGATATGAGATTAGTCTGAATAAATAGCATCATAGCAACATTTACAAAATTAATTTATCGTAATATTAAATCGGAAATTAGATCATAACATTAAAAATATATATATAGCATGCCAAATACCCTCAAATATCATTGCCTTAGGACGCACAGTCATTATTCTTCTTTTATCTTTAAATGTATAAAAGTTATAGGCAATTTACTATATTCATGACATTAAATCTTTAGTTTGTATTAAGGTAATTGTTGTGGGAAGATACCGTCGGCAATTTTAATCGACTTCGCAACATCAGTCTGGCGGCCTTCAAGTGCATTTCTCTTTAAATCGTTCTCAATTTTTGTAGGAAATTGTATATCGACCGATGATTTAGCAATTTAAATCTTAGCCTTTGCTGATTCAAGTTGTAACCTATTCTAATATTAACTTCTTTAAATATATTTGTCATGATACTATATATTAGTGATTTTCCCTACCATTCAATCTTCATTTAATTCAAAGTTTTGTCCAAAGTCGTTAATTACGACCTTTTTCCATTTTTAGGTAATACGGATTTCGCTTTAAATGCACCTCCCCTCTCTTAGAGACATGAAAGATTAATCTACTTTGATCCATCTTTGTAATTAGCAAAAAACTACTCTGCCAGGTTATGATATGCCACAAATATCAGAAAATCTTGGGAACTGGTTCGTCCGAAGTAGCACATGCGCACTTTATTCTTATTAGGCTGTATTATTTTAGGTCGATTAAAACAAATGAAAAAATTTAATAAACTATTATTGATTCACTACTAAATTCACTATTAATGTTTAAAAATAACATGTACTTGACCTAAATAAAATAATAAAACAACGATTTTAACATTAGAGTATTTACATCTAATATATATGTTATTTAAGGACTTATATGTTGTTGAGTACAAATTAAGGAAACTGCAGTTAACGATACAGCTACAATTGTTCTATAGTGTAAGTCTTTTAAAATGATATTTACATTGATATGAATGAATGTCATTTCTGTTATAAATATATGCAAATATCTTAACTTATTTACCTGAATGCTGTGAATCAATATTAATTATCTAACAATATTT